>NC_047097.1:12987899-15474050 GCF_902459505.1 Geotrypetes seraphini
GATTATAACTGCTGCATTTTGCAGATTATTTCCTTCTATGCTTATTTGAAATGTGTGAAAATATTTTTGTTTTGGACAAGCATACAGTATTTTTTCATCTGTATTTGGGGGCCCTCATTCTTTTCTGACAGCATGGTGAGAGACATAAAATTTAGCCTCTGCTGTAGAATTGACTGGTTTCTTGTGGAATTGCCAGAAACCAGGGGAGGGGCCGTGGATGTCTGTAATTGGCCAGGTGTAGGCATGCTTAGGTTTAAACCTCATATTTTCCCTCGTGTGATGCATGTGAGCTTCCCGTCCGCTGTTCTCCCTATGTGTGCTTTTTAGTTGGCAAGAAAAAGAGGAGAGCTGTGGTATCTCAGGCCATTTCCTCAATTTTGACTTGGAGAATGAGCCACTGTGGTATTCTGCACAGCTCAAACCCTGAGGTACTGGCCAGGAATAGAGGAGGTCTTGATCTGAGGTACTGGTACAACTACAATTTTTCTTCTGCTGCTGATCAGTGAAGAGAGGAGGGTGGAAAAGTGTGAATCAATAGGGGATGGGGATGAAGAAGGTGATGAAAGAAGAGAAAAAGGGGGGAGAAGTTAATGCTCAATTTTTCTCCTTTTACCTCTTCTCACCACTGAGATCCCATCCTTATGCTGATTGTCCTTCAACCCTTCTCTGCACCAGTGACTAGCTTCTCTTTTTCCTATTCCCCTCCTCAAATTAACAAAAAAAGCAAAGTATCCAAATGAATACCATTTCATAAAATAAACCTACATCCAAGTTTGTTTTCCATCCTTTTATGCAAGTATGCATCAAATTTCTACAGATTTTTACTCTGAGCTGTTATAAGAAATTGGGAGCTGTTCCCCGACTTTGTCTTGATTTGTTGATTAGATTAATTTTAATAACATCTGCATTGGGACAAAATCCACAGGTACTCTTTACTCACAGTCTGCAACAATTTTCAAAGAGAATGTACATGCATACATCCAGTTAGAACCTATGAACACTGGTACCTGCTTTTTGTGTGGATAGCTATTCTTTGGTAAAGTAACAAGCAAATCTTTGGAGCCAGCTCCTCTTTTTGTGGTGAAAAGTATGCACGTATTAGAACAATGCATATACTTTCAGCCATATTAGAAGGCAGTTTTCAGAAAACCCGCTAAATGGATGTACGTCACTGAAAATTATCCACAAGTATTAATTTTGTGTATTAGACTAACTAGAAAAGTGTCAGTATGACTTAGGAAGAACTTGTAAGTTAGGCAAGTAAGCCATTGATAGCCTATATACAGAGAACTATTCTGTCTCCATCTGCTGGTGGAAATGGTTGGAATGGTGATAAAGCTAATAAGGGGGTAGTAACACTTTTCTGTTCTTTACATCAGGGTTTTTTGGGTTTTTTTGGTAAGGGGGTAATAACACTTTCTGTTCTTTACATCAGGGTTTTTTTTTTTTTTTTGGTAAGGGGGTAATAACACTTTCTGTTCTTTACATCAGGGGTTGTTGTTTTTGGTAAGGGGTAATAACACTTTCTGGGTTTTTTTGGTAAGGGTTTTGTGTGTTTTTTTTTGTAAGAGGGGTAATAACACTTTCTGTTTTTTACATCATGGTTTATTTTTTTTTGATAAGGGGGTAATAACACTTTCTGTTTTTTATATCATGGGGTGTTTTTTTTTGTTTTTTTTTTTTGGTAAGGGGGTAATAACACTTTCTGTTCTTTACATCAGGGTTTTTTTTTTGGGGGGGATATGTCTTACAGCATTGTATGGCAAACTATGTGTCGCAGCAGATTCCAGGTATGCCATGAGACGCTGGCAGGGAGGAGAGGCGCCAGCTGTCTGCTTATAGGAAATATCTCTCGTGGTGAGAGGCATGTCCTGTTGGCTTCCAGCTGGCGCTGGCACCTCTCATCCTCTCCCCGCACCTCTCGTCCTTCAGTAACCCCTACCGGTGTAGAAATAGGCTCAGGGCCACGGCTGTAGGGCCTCCACGCATGCGCATGTGTGACAACATCGCATCGACATCCGTGCACTTCTGGATGCCCTCCAGCTGCAGTACCGAGTTTAATGTGCCACGACGTCAAAAGGTTTGCGTGAGGCACTGTCTTAACAGGTACAGGAATGGAAAGTCAGACTTAGATTTCCACTGTTTTATAACAACCTTGTCACAACATTCAGTTGCTACTGAGAATCCATGTTTGGTTGTATTTTTAATCTGGATTCTGTAATAAGTGTTCACATATTCCTTCCTCAGTTTCTCTGCATTGCTGTGACTGCTCTGATCTGGGGGAGGCGTGACGTGCACAGAGTTCTTCCTCTTCTCTCACGACTGTGGAAACATCATGGCAGGTGAGAAGGCTTGGCTGTCTTTTATAGTATTGCTCTATCTCCTAAAATGGTGGCAGGCTTGGAGGAAAATCCGGAGACTAAAACTCTAGGACTGAGACACCCCTTGAGACAATTTGCTTTTAAAGTGAATAATGCCAGGGATATAGTAGCAGACTTTCTGTGAATCCTCGGTGAAGTACCCCTTGTTAGCACCCTAGGGAAGCCATGCTCATACTGCTGTTTTGAATTTTTTTCTGCAATTGTTCCATCGCTTCATCTTTGCTTAGGTTATAGACCTGAATTAATTAAGTAGGAAGGATGTGGTTAACTCATACCAGATGTAGGTAAAGTGCAGATGGATTTGACCTCCTCAGTTCACTGCTGGGATGTTCTTTCAGACTAAGTGCTTTGCAGAAGTCTTTATGCCCTTGTACACTTTCACAATCCACTGTCTAAAAGATTGGCAGGAAGGGCAATATATTAAATCCAGTAAACCATACAATTCAGAAAACACTAAAATATGAGTTTGTTTTATTGATCTACACAACATACTTTACACTTTCAGTATGAAAAAACAACATAGAAATGTGCAAAAAGTAATTTAAATAAGCCAATACTTAGCGGAAGCCCCTTTTTATAGGATAAGGGTTGATCAATTTTGCACAAGGGGATGGTGCAGTGATGATTGTTGCAGTGGTCCAGGTCTCGCCGCGTTTGGGTAGGAAGATTCAACTTTTCAGCCATCATTCTGTGGCTTTCTTCAGGGTGATTGTTGCAGTTGTCCAGGTCTTGCCACGTTTGGGTAGGAAGAACCAACTTTTCAGCCATCATGCTGTGGCTTTCTTCAGGGTGATTGTTGCAGTTGTCCAGGTCTCGCCGCGTTTGGGTAGGAAGATTCAACTTTTCAGCCATCATTCTGTGGCTTTCTTCAGGGTGATTGTTGCAGTTGTCCAGGTCTTGCCATGTTTGGGTAGGAAGAACCAACTTTTCAGCCATCATGCTGTAGCTTTCTTCAGGGTGATCATTGCAATTGTCCAGGTCTCGCCGCGTTTGGGTAGGAAGAACCAACTTTTCAGCCATCATGCTGTGGCTTTCTTCAGGGTGATTGTTGCAGTTGTCCAGGTCGGCCCGTTTGGGTAGGAAGAACCAACTTTTCAGCCATCATGCTGTGGCTTTCTTCAGGGTGATTGTTGCAGTTGTCCAGGTGGCCCGTTTGGGTAGGAAGAACCAACTTTTCAGCCATCATGCTGTGGCTTTCTTCAGGGTGATTGTTGCAGTTGTCCAGGTCTCGCCGCGTATGGGTAGGAAGAACCAACTTTTCAGCCATCATGCTGTGGCTTTCTTCAGGGTGATTGTTGCAGTTGTCCAGGTCTCGCCATGTTTGGGTAGGAAGAACCAACTTTTCAGCCATCATGCTGTGGCTTTCTTCAGGGTGATCATTGCAATTGTCCAGGTCTCGCCGCGTTTGGGTAGGAAGAACCAACTTTTCAGCCATCATGCTGTGGCTTTCTTCAGGGTGATTGTTGCAGTTGTCCAGGTCGGCCCGTTTGGGGAGGAAGATTCAACTTTTCAGCCATCATGCTATGGCTTTCTTCAGGGTGATTGTTGCAGTTGTCCAGGTCGGCCCGTTTGGGGAGGAAGATTCAACTTTTCAGCCATCATGCTGTGGCTTTCTTCAGGGTGGTTGTTGCAGTTGTCCAGGTCTCACCGCATATTGTATAGATAGAGCTCTTATATCGTCTTCCATAAAAACCGAAGCAAAGAATTCATTCATTTTCTAAATGATTCCTAGAGTCCTAAATGATAAGGGGATTGAGGGGTACAGATAGAAGTAGAAGTAGGTTATAGGAATAGTCAGGGACCACTTCACAGGTCATAGGCCTGATGGGCCGCCGCGGGAGTGGACCGCTGGGCGCGATGGACCTCTGGTCTGACCCAGTGGAGGCAACTTCTTATGTTCTCTCTGCTATGGCCTTATCCTCTCTGAGTGCCCCTTTTGCTTCTTGATGACACAATAGTCCCACAGATTCTCTTGCAGGCTTTCTACTTCTGATATACCTGAAAAAGTTGTTACTGTGAGTTTTTGCATCTAACTTGCCAGTGCTTATGTTGCTGCTTATTTTCTCCTTTCAGATCCTTTTTGCATTCTTGAAGGAAGTTATTTTGGCCCTAATAGCCTTTTTTACCTAACCTCTTAACCATGCTGGCTGCTGTTTGCTCTCTCCACCTTTGTTAATATGTGGAATACATCTGGTCTTTCGTGATGCTATTTTTAAACATCCATGTCTGATTTAAAGCCCTAACCTTTTCGGCAGATCCTTTTTAGGTTGTTTTTTTTTAAACCATTTTCCTCATTTTATCGTAGTTGCACTTTTGAAAATTAAATGCCGTTACAGTAGATTTTCTTACTGATTTAACTCAAGATACCAGCTCTTGGTTTCTTATACTTAATTATTTTATGAATATTCCTATAATTGCTCTTTCACACTGTTTGTGTAGATCAAAATGCATGCACAGTTGAACATGGGAATCCGCACTAAGCGCTATTCTCCAAAAGGCACTCAGCCTGGAGTGCCTTTTATAGGGCAGTGATTGGTGTAGATTTTTCCAGCACCTAATTTTGAATGCCATTTACTAAATTTAGCCCTATATGAGCATAGTAATGGGGGGGGGGGGTAGGAATGCAGCCTACTTGTGAGGGTGACTTATTGAGAAAGACATGACGGAAGCCACTGCTTGCCCTGTATTGGTAGCATAGTATATTGCTACTCCTTGGGTTTTGGCCAGGTACTAGTGACCTGGATTGGCCACCGTGAGAATGGGCTACTGGACTTGATGGACCATTGGTCTGACCCAGCAAGGTTATTCTTATGTTCTTATATATTTTATACTTGCCTAAATCAGGGTCAGTCACTCCTGCATTAGGAAGTCTCTTCACTTGAGCTGGGGTTTTTTTTGGGTTTTTTTTAAACTGAGCCTGTGAAGTTGGAAGAGCTCTAGAATGTTGTTGTTGGGGTTTGTTTGACCGGTATTTTCTCCTTTTTGGGCTTTCTAGCTCAATTGAAACTGGACTTTACTGAGGTATGACACCACGAGTCTTCATTTACAACTACCTGAGGGTGAGGGAGTACCTCAATTTTAACTTTCTCCCCATCCCATTTAGCCCAATTGTTATAACCATAGACCTGAAGTAGTGACCACAGGGCAGCAAGGCTTAAATCCTGACTCTGACCTCGGTGTCACCGTTGTGTGATGATTGTGATTCCCCTCTAGTGACTGTGAACATTGCCTCTTGTGAATCCTCAGTCAGCCTGGAGCTGAACCCAAATCTACATGGCTGAGGATGTTCAGTGGGCAATGTTCATAGTTCTGACAGAACTGAATGCTATTACTGAAAGTTCTTGCTTACCCTGCATTAAAGTTGTTCTAATGTTTTAATTTCTTTTTTTTCTTTTTCATTTGAATAGAAAAAATGAATAATTTTCCACCGTTGCCCCGGTTCATTCCTTTGAAACCCTGCTTCTATCAGGATTTTGAGGCTGACATTCCTGATCAGCATCGTACAATGGCGAAGCGCCTCTACTACCTCTGGATGTGTGAGTGTTCTCCCTGCTGCTGATCCTGGGGATATGGAGAAAAGGCAGGACAGACTATCAAATTCCCAGGTCCCGAAACTACAGCCTGCCCTGCCTGAGGGAGATGGGGGGGGGGGGGAAAGCAGTGCAGAACACATCTAATAATTAAATTCAAGCCTGCTTTCTGTGAGGAGTATGTGGAGGAGCAGGACAGCAATCCTTCAGTTTAATTTGCTGTGCTGCAGGCTGTAAGTCTTGTAGCTACTGGTATCCTTATTATACTGAAGTCATTGTTAACTTTCTGAATGAGGTTTTAGTTTCACATAAAGGTAGCTTGTTCTGGTCTTATACCTCTCCTTTCGTGTATTTATGCTTGAATGGCAAAGTCTCCTGTAGGATTTTTAAAAAGATCTTAGATCCATTATTAATATTGTGGGCAAAATTCCAGGTTTTAAAAGGTAGAACAGGCTAGCATGGTGGGATTTTTTTTAGGAATTATATTGGGCGTCGTCATTTCATGTCCTACCCTATCTGCCAGCAGCAGGATCACTGTCTTCAGAGCAACAGAATAAAATGTGCCAAAACTTCTCTTTCCCCCAAATCACATCATTTTCAGTGCAACACTAACTTTATTGCAGTATACTTTCTTTTTTGCTATGAGTGTTTTATAATAGTTTTAATATAATTGGAAAAAAACAAGCATTGTAAAATTAACATTGATTAAGGATTTCTGAAGAACTGTTATTGAACTTACGAGGGTCATTTCATAAATAATGCACACTATTTTTTAAAATTAACATTTTTTTTCAGGTATTTCTTTACAATCCTTCAACATAGTCTCCCTGCTTTGCAAAGACTGAGTCCCAATGTCCGGGAAGCTTCATTATTCCATCCAAGACACTGTTTTAGTTCAATTGCTGAATGGCTCAGATACTGGCAGAAGAAAGTTCTTCCAGAGAAGCAAAATGATGTCCACGCATAGGTTGTTTCAACTTTGGAAAAAGGTCGAAGTCTGGTGGACTTATGTCTAGACTGTAGGGAGCTTGAGGTAACACCTCCCAGCTGTATTTGCATAGTTTTTCAATGATGACATTCCCTATGTGCGGGCGAGCGTTGTTGTGAAGAATGAGTGGCCCAGCCAAGAGCAACTGAGGTTGGGTTTTGTGCATTTTTCTGCGCATTTTTGTTTTGCAAAAAATCATGATAATACATTGCTGTGACACTTCTTCCATATTTCCATATGGAACTTTGTCTGATGATGATGATGATGCTTTCATGATCATAAGCAAAAATCATCATTTGTTTGACCTTTGATTGAGCTCATCGAAATTTTTTTGGCTGTGGGGAAGATGGAGCTTTCCACTCGTTGGACTGTGATTTCAGCTCTGGCTGGGAGGTGTTGCCTCTTGCTCCCTACAGTCCAGACTAGACTTCAGCCTTTTTCCAAAGTTGAAACAACCTATGCGTGGACATCATTTTGCATCTCTGGAACAGCTTTTTTCCACCAGTAACCAAGCCATTCAGCAATTGAACAAAAACGGTGTCTTGGATGGAATAATGGATGTTGGGACTCGGTCATTGCAAAGCAGGGAGACTATTGAAGGATTGTAAAGAAATACTTGGAAAAAAAATAAAACATGTAAATTTTAAAAAATAGTGTGCATTATTTATGAAATGACCCTCGTATTATCACCTAGAAAAGAAAGTAAAAGACATTTCAACTGACTTGCTACGAGTTTGCAGATCTTGACAAACTGTATGCATGTGTTGCCGAGGAAGGACCTTTTTTGGTTTACAGACCTTATCTAATGGGGGTCCGTGAATAGATAAAATTTGTGAAGCAACTGAAGGACAGGGGATGGACATGGGCTTAGATGCACTCCACTCATATTTATCTTGATGTACTTTGCTTGTTTTCCTCCTCTCCCCACTTCCTCTTTTTTGACTAAGAATGGGACATGTTTTAATAGACTTGCATTGCAGTAAATCAGTTATTGAAGCTGCAAAGCAAAATGTTGAATGGTTGATTAGATTCCATTTATGGACATTGGCATGGATGCAGACATGACCTGAGCCAACTATTTCATTCCATTTATTCTTCAATAGAAGCTTCTCAGTTTTGGTATTAGATCGGCATAGCAACAAAATGGAGCAGACCAGCGTAGTAAAACTTCAATTGAATTTATTCGCCACAAGCAGGTAAAAGAATAAATAAGACTGTCTTTATTACGCTGGTCTGCTCCATTTTGTTGCTGTTCTAGATCTTGCGGATTGCTTGTCTACGTAGGGCACACATTCTTTTGAAGGGTATTGGCCTAGCCTAGTATGGTCATCCAGGTCACAGAGTCACTAGGGAGCAAGGCACGATTGGTAGTGCATGCTCAGTAGCAGGGCTGCAGGTCCAGATTAGATTTCAATGGAAGAGTTTTTTTCTGTGTGGCTCTACTGTGTTTGCTACTTTGCTTTCTCTGTGTGTCTGTGTGTATGTGTTTGCAGTGAACAGCATCACATTGGCAGTGAATCTGATTGGCTGCCTGGCATGGCTAATTGGAGGAGGTGGAGCTGTTAATTTTGGACTGGCTTTTCTCTGGCTCATTCTCTTTACGCCCTGCTCCTATGTCTGCTGGTTTAGACCTATTTACAAAGCCTTCAAGTAAGTGATCGCTCTCCTGATTTTCCTCTCTTCTCCTCTGTACCTTGTTTCTCTGTGTTTCCTATCTATGAGATCTTATACTAAGGAGCACTAAACAATTAGCACATGCCAAATTCCATTTAGCCCATAGGAATTTAAGGGGCTGCAAGGCATTTAGTGCATGCTAATTGTGAACGCGCACGGAATCTGGTAGTGCACCTTAGTAAAAGGACCTCTATGTGTTTTATATAGTCTCCCTTTTTTTCATCTGCTATCTTTTATTCTCACTCTTTTTCTCTGTTTGTAGGGATGCCAGAAAACACAGCAGTTACCACCTCAATGTAAAAGCTTGATACCCAGGTTCAGATACTGTTTCTCTAATATAATTTCTTTTGAGAATTGAACAAGCCACTTGATCTGCACCCTGTGTTTTTTTTCCACTCTCCCATGACAGTGTAGTGTGCCTTCGCTGTACTTTTTTTAAAAAAAATTTGCAAATCGCTATTTGTATGAAATGGGCTGAATAAAACTAAGGGCTCCTTTTTAACACACGCACCGGATTAGCGCGAGCTAGCCGAAAATCTAAAAGGAGGTGGTAGCGGCTAGCGCGCGTTAAGGCCCTAGCGCGGCTCTGTAAAAGAAGCCCTAAATGTTTCCTTGGCCCTCCTTTAAAAAAAAATAAAAATCTTTTTTTTCTGATTTCGGTCGTCTTTCTCTCGCACTTTTTTCTTTGGGAGCCTTTTACTAAGCGGACTTGTGCGGGGTTTTTTTCCTGCATGCTAAGTCCATTTTTACTGCAGCTATAAAAATTGTCTTTTTGTATTAATGACCATGTGCTAATGTTGCCATTAGCGTGGGGGCCATTACATTTTTTTCTAACACATGAGCACTTACCGCCACCCATTTGGCAGGTAGTAAGGGGTTCACAAAGTATTCCTGCATTAACCAGTTAGTGCACATTAATGTAGCTACTTTAACGGATTAGCCCATTATATGCCCCCCTCAATACAATTTAAAATATTTTTTAGTGCATGCTAACTTGGAATTTACTACAGGATCTGTTAGTGTTCTATGGTACACCATTGTAAGATGCGTTAGGCTTGCATTAGCACCTAATGCAGCTTAGTAAAAGGGTCCCTTTTGCTCATTTTCTCTTTTCACGCCTCATGTTTTTGAATGTTTGTGTGTCTTTGGCACAACCAGTTTTTAGAGGTCTCACTTTCTTTGGTAGCTTATTAAATTAGTGTTCCTTATCTAACCAGTGGTGGTGAACTTGTTAAAAAATGTTGTTGGAACTTCAGGGCTCTATAAAGAGACCCTAGGCTCAAAGAGAGAAACTTTTGAGCTATACATGAATTCTTCCAGCATCTTGGACACATCTTCTAGCACCGTCAGACTTCTATCCTCAGATTTGAAAGGTGTGGAAAATAGTTTTAAGGGGTTACAAGGCTGAGGCTTTGTCAACCAAACCTGTGGTATCTGGCAGAGGTCTTCA
Source organism: Geotrypetes seraphini (assembly GCF_902459505.1). NCBI lineage: Eukaryota > Metazoa > Chordata > Amphibia > Gymnophiona > Dermophiidae > Geotrypetes > Geotrypetes seraphini. The sequence goes on from NC_047097.1 coordinate 12,997,923, forward strand.
TAGATTATTTGCCATACATCTTGATTATGAATTTGGGATCTGTGCCCAGCCTTTAGAAGCAGGAAGAGTTCCACAAGTCTTAGAATTGATGGTAGCTCTCCTGAACATCCAGATTTGAACAAATGTGGTCTGGAGGAAGGCAATAAATATTTGAAATTTTAATCATTTGCACAAGTAAAAATATATATTATTTTCTGAAACCCCCCCCCCCCAACAAGTAATCAAAGCAGACTTCTGGAATCAGGAAGTTAGGAGCATATATACTTATCTCTTTAATTCTAGACTCTTCTCTCAGCTTCATGTACTTGGAAGATTGCAAGAACAAGGCTAAGGCTGAAGCAGTAATTGAAGAGCTTAATTCCAAAACCTGTTAAAGTGCAGAAAGTTGTTTTCTAGATGAATTTAATTTTTATTTTTAAGAATTTCTAGTCTTAAGAATTTTTTGTTGAAATGTAATATACTGTTCCTTAAATGCCTTTATATTGCAAATTTCACAAATCCTATGGCTATCTATGATGGAAGTATGTGCTTAATGGCTCTACAATTGAAAGTGTCTTGTACTTTAGATTCATGCTTAGAGCCCCTGTCTTACACATTACATGCTAAAGAAAGATGAGAAGTTTGAGAGTATCCCTGCTCATTTGTAATTTTTTGCACTGATTCTTCCTTTTTGGTTTTGAAAAGACTTGTCTTCGTTCTTTTAGTTTTATCTTCTCCTGGGGTCCCTTTCAGTAATGAGTTAGGTACTATCTTTTGCAAGTAAGTTGGGCCTTAAAGAGGACTGGGAATGAGGAGAATGATATGAAAAAAAAGATGGCAAGGATGATGCTGAAGTTGATGACATGGGTTCTTGTTTGAACACAGAACAGACAGCTCCTTCAACTTCATGGCTTTCTTCTTCACGTTTATGGCACAATTGGTGATCAGTATCATCCAAGCAGTGGGGATTCCTGGCTGGGGTGTCTGGTAAGTAGTTGGTGATAAGTTTTTGGAGGATTGAGGTGTAGAGGTTTTATTGCTTTTCACTCAGATAGACCAATCTAGACTTGTGGGTCATGCTTCCCAACTAGCAAATGTGATAACATCACTAGTAGAAGAAATGGTGCAGCCCTGGAACTTGCTTGAATTTTTTGCTTCCACCAGATGGCTGCAGTTTGGGCTAGTGCAGCAAAATTCTTGTTGGCCTAGCACCTTGGCTTACAGATCATGTTGTATGCCCTTAAGGTTGAGCTCTCTAGGCCTGGTTTGGCTCTTAAGGACTGGTCTGCAGACCTTTGCCCTGCTCTAGCACTTTGGCTTGTTGGCCTTAGTTCTACTGGGCTGTGACCCCTGAGTGCAGAGCAGTCCACCAGGGTTGATAAATAGGGGCCTTGTTGGTCCTGCACTCCTCTCTTCTAAGGCCAGGTTTTATTGGACTTGATCTTTGTTCCATGTGTGTTCAGTAGCCGCACATTTAACATGGACCGTTCCTGCCAGTGTTGGACCTGTGGAAAGAGGGGCATTGAAAAGTCGAGAATGCAGTGCAGATTCTGTGGGGATCCCAAAGTGTCAGAGGGGTTAGCAACTGAGCCGAGTTCTCGAGAAACTAAGGCCGGGACCCCCTCTTCTTGCTTCGGGCAGTGTGGGAATGGGTGCAAAGGTACATGAATTTTATTACACATGGTCAAGATATTTGTGAATTTTGAAGGCAAAGAATAGGAATTTACAGTAATGCAAAATAATATAAAACAGAAGAAACTGGATTTTTTTGGGGGGAGGAGATGTACATTTCAGGATTTTTTTCAGATTGTGATCTTAAAGCAAGATATTAACATTCTATGATGTACAAAAGTTTTGACCTATTTTCTTTTACTGGAAACATTTTTAATATGTTAAAAAATCACAGAGATAAAAAAGAGAGTACTGTTGCTGTATTGTACTGCCTGTTCTTGATTTATGATTTAAATGTCTATTATTTAAATTGAAAAGAAAATGAAAAAAGTGAGAAACATTGAGAAAGTGGCTAGTACTCAGTCATGGAAAGTAAAGAAGATTATTCAGATTAGCCTACAGTGTTTTGCTGGAAGGCTTTGTGTTTTAGGCCTTTTTACCTTGAATAAATTGTATTTTTGTGATAATAACAATTTTTAAAGTTAAAAAAATTGTGCTAAATCTTATGGCTTGGATGTTTAGCCTTTTGTAGACTTTCTCACTAAGATCACCCGAATTTCTCATCTCGATTTATATTTGAGTCAACCTTTTCCCTCTTTCTTGGGGTGAAAAGTCACCTCGGTTTATATTTGAGTATATACAGTATTTCCAATACAGTACAACATTTGCATTGGGCTGTGCATACACTGCAACTAGTATTAAGAGGTGGCTTGAAAGGTCATCACACAGCTTCTCTCATTGGTAAGTTGAGGCAAACAGCCGTTGCAGCCAGGACTCCAGCGGTGGATGTAAATGGGAAAGTTTAATCTTTAATTAAGTTCCCCCGACCTTGAGAAAGATAGGCGAAACGCGTCGGGAAGGGGAACCAGCAATGACAAAAGCTAAGTTGAATTGAAATAATAAGTTACCTTGATTTAAAGAGTTGCGATATGAAAGTAATATAGAAAACTGAAAAAATATGAAATAAAGTAAAGTTATAAAGTAAAGCTACAAAGGGAATAATGAAGAATACCACTGCTACCAATTTCGAATGAAATGGTGGAATCTGAACTCCCATATAGCTGTTTTTGAGTCTTTGAGCGTTTGAGGATTGGATGAATTTGTCATATAAGTGAGTCAAAGAAGTTTGGAAGAGAGTTCTCAGGGTGGCCTTGTCTTCCATTGATCTGGAATGGTCTGGCAGCATGAAAAGACAGGTGACATTAGTAATTGCCTTCTAATTTCCTTTCCTTGATTCCTGCCCTGGAAGATTAAGGTATTGGGTTATACCTAGCAGTAGCTCAGAATTTGGCTTCTTCTGTCATGTTTCTTCATGCACAGGATTTTAGGGTTGTCACTGAACACATTATTATTGCTTATGTTTGTTGTGGTAAAAAGACACTCAAAAGCAATGTTAGTATCCATTGCCCAAGTTTCAAGTTTATTGGTTTTTTAATATACCGACCATCAAACAAATATCTGGACGGTTTACAATATATATAAAACAAGATAAAAAGTAAGATAAAATATTAGGTATTAAAAATAAATATGTGTACATATATAACATAGACAGGACAAACTTGAAAGTGAGGGTAAAGGGGAGGGAAGGGGAAAGTTACATAGTGAAGAAGAACTGGTGACAGTGGGGAAGGGGAAAGAACATATAGGATGGGTCGCTTTATGAAAGCGGTTGGTTGAGATTAGAATGAGAGGGAGAAAAGGAGAGAAAAAAAAAGAGGAAAAAAGAAGATTAAGGTAAGTCTGAACTTAGCCAAAGGCGTCACGAAATAAAAAAGTCTTTAAGTTTATCTTAAATTTGTCTAGATGAAGGTCGTCACGGATTTGCTTTGGTAAAAAGTTCCACAGTGTTGGTTAACAAGTTACAAAGCTGCACCACGTCTTATACTAGTGATAGCCATTGAAACTATGTTCTCTGTCTCCCTTGGTGGTTGAGGAGTATAACTCTAGCCCACTAGTCTCTACTGGTCTAGCAGGAATTGATGAAAAATACATTTCTAACATGCTAATTTCACCTTTAGGTTGTAAAAGGACTATATTAATAGCTTTCTATTTGTTCAAAAGCAGACAATAAGTATGAATTCAGAAGTTCAGGCTATCGAAGCATAAAAATGTTTAACTGAACATGATTGTTCTGTGAGACAACCAGACCATAAAAGATAGGAGGTGAAATAATTTGTGATGGAAGGAATATTGTATACATTAGAATACTTTTAAATGGTTAGGAAAGGAGTGAAATGGATAAGGACTCTTCTGGAAGTTTGAATAGGGTTCCTGATATTGATAGCAAGACTATAGAATTCATAGTGGATGGTGGGCCAATCTGCAGGGTCATCTTGTATGTTACAAAATTTAGCTTTTATATTTGTCTCTATAAATATCTCTTTGGCACAGATAAAAGCAGTCCTTGCTAAACTCTATTTATGAGCTTCCATTTGTGTCACCAAAACACATTTTGTGCTTTCAGTGGCTGGATTGCAACAATCTCCTTCTTTGGGACCAATGTGGGCTCTGGTGTGGTGATGTTGATCCCTACCATCATGTTCACTGTTGTGGCAGTCTTTTCCTTTGTTGCCCTTACAAAGGTAATTTCAAATTTGCTGATTCACTATAAATGAATGTGTGTATGCCTCATGATTAAGGAGACAGTAATATTAATAGGAAGAAGGTTGATTTGTACTCATTATCCTCGAAAGCAAAGAACCATAGAATTTGGAGCATGCTTCAAAAGAAAATACAGAAGCAGTTTTTTGCAAAGCAGAAGTGTAAGACCAAGATACTTTTTGCCCAGCTTCAGAATCTACCTCCAATCTGTATTATCAAGTTTTTATTTTGTCTCCAGAAACTCTGGGGAGAGTACACAAGGGAAATTGGGCATTCTTGCTAATCAGTACTTAAGTAACATTAAGATGCTATGTACCACAGATTATATATCAGCAGACCAACTTTGAAAAATTTTAAACAGTACTTAATTGAGAAAGTTATCAATGTTAAATTAAACTCAGTTATCGGTTAGAATCATATAAATTCTACAAGTCAAAGAGCAGTGGACTGAAGTACAGTAGACTCTCTGTTAACCGGAACTCAAGCAACCAACAACAACAAAAAAAATCAAAGAAATATTATAATACCTTTAAATAAAAATGAAAATAAAATCAATTTCTGATGGAAATTTAAGTGTAAATTTGGCATGTCACTTCTGAATACGCCCACAATTTGCCTACTACATGTCCGGTAGTTTGTCTGGAACAGTTCATGGTATAGTATTAGTTAGGCCTATTTTTAATAGTAACTCTCAAGTGACCAGAAACTACATTTATCCGGCATCTATCAATCCCTATGGGTGCCAGTTAACGATAGCTGATTGTTAAATATACATTTAACATAGCATCAAGCATGGTCAGTTTTATCTGCTTTTCACACTATCATGTTCTTTTTTTTTTTTTTTTCCAAAAGATAGTGGCCTCAGTTCAGAAATGGTAAGGCTGTTTTAGAAGTGTCCAAAATGGGACCTGTTTTACTTGAAAATAAATGAAGTTCCACTGATGTCTCCCATCATGTTAGATACACTTCTCTCTCCATTATTTGCTGTGACAGGGGATTAACAGAACCGTGAATACAGAAAAACCGCAAATAACTTTTTCATATGTTGTTCGCTGTTTTCTATTAAAAACCATCGTGAATATAGTGAAACTGCGAATAACGTGGTGGGAGACTTGGCCTGTTCTTGAAGGAGAGGCAAAACACGGTGAAGAAATCGGCGATTTCTCTATGCAAGCTGATGTAATTTGATGGGAGAAGCCATCGAGCTAAAAACCGTGAATAATCGAAATCGCAAATGCTGAAACCGCGAATACGGAGGGAGAAGTGTAGTTTTAAATGTTTACCACTTTGCATGACCTAAAGTCTTAATAAAATCTTGTCTTAATGACATATACATGGATGAATAGAGTCGTAGACCTATGTTCACAGTAGGGCAGATAAGCCTGCTGTGAGCATTGAGGACCCAAATGCGGCATCCTTTTGTGCTGCCAAGTCCACTCTGTAGAACTTTGTAAAAGTATATAGGGAGGCCTTGTAGCTGCCCTATAAATCGGGCGATACTGCCTGGAACTCTGCTTGTGAAGCCACACTTCTAGTGGAATCGGCGGCTGTTTACCACAGTCAGTGTACGCAGATGAAATTGCCTTGTGGATTTCACTGCTTGTAATTGATGTTACTTATTATGGGGAGCAATTCTGTGACAGGGCGCCCCTAGTTAGCCACGCTACTGGCATGCACTGAGTTCCAATTCTATGACTGTACCTGTGCCCCAAGATGCTATTCTAGAATACTAGCGTAAGTCTACCTGCATTTAGGTGTGCCCACGTATGCCAGGTCTAGGGCTGACAGATATGTGTGCAGCTAAATGTAGCACTTTAGCGTGTAACGTACAGTATTTTGTAAGCTGTGTGTGTAAGTGGGAGCCCCACCCATGCTTCTTCCCAGTGAGCGTGCTAAAACATTTGTGTATGTACTTTATAGGATACCACTGAGCATTCTGCTAGCACTTATACATTAGGTATACATTCTCGTGCACAAATTCTAGCATTTTATAAATTTAAATACACATGATTCTAAATCTAGGTGCTCTATTAAAGAATGAGGGGGTGTACTTGCAGGAAATGTAATCTCTTGGTTTTTCTCTTCATCTTAAATATATTTCAGGTCCATAAATTCTACCGTGGCTCTGGCGGAAGCTTCAGCAAAGCACAAGAAGAATGGACCACGGGCGCATGGAAAAACCCCCATGTTCAACAGGCAGCTCAGAATGCAGCAATGGGAGCAGCACAAGGGGCTATGACACAGTCCGATGCTCAGTATTCTGCTACCCCTAATTACACCTACTCCAACCAGATGTGATGAACAATCTCTGGTTTAGAGTGGGAAGTAGTAAGGGGAGAGGAGGAATCCTATGCAGTCATAGGCTTGGTCAACATTTTAAAGAGAAGGGATAAGTCGCACTTGGGGCCTGATTCTGGAAGCGGTGCCTGCCGTGTGTCAGTCACCGGCAGACACTATGTCCAGAATCACGTCCTTCTTCTTTTTTTTTTTTAAACATAAGCACCTTAAATGTAGGCCAGCATTTTAAAGGCCTACATTTAAGGCGCAGGTCTCACGCTTATGGAGGTACATAAGGACGCCTATGGATGCCTAAGGCTATGTTCAGTGCAAATCCACTCCAGCCTTAGGCATCCATAGGAATCCCTGTGTGCCTCTGCAGACATGACAGGTGCCTAAGGATGGCGCCTGCATAAAAAAAAAACAAAAAACACATGCATCCTGATTGGTTCTACTGCCGCCTAACTTTGGGACGCCATTTGGAGAATTTGGCCCTTGGTTTTATTTTTCTGTACCTCAAAAATATCTTCAATCGCAACAGAAGAAACTGAGAGCTAGCATTGAGGCCACTTGTGTTGTGCACTAGTATTTGTGTTGTGTTTCCTTGTGACATGGTACGTGCTAGTGATTCAGCTACTGTGGTGATTGGTGTGTGTTTTAACCAAATCAACCCCACCCCTCTCCCAAAAAACAAAAGAAGGAAATAGCTCTTCAGTCTTAACTAATATGGTGAACTTCCCTAGCTGTTTGGACCATTATTGTCCTTATTGGACTAGCATTTGCTTATTCTTGGCCAGTATTCCAAACTCAGGAAAACCTATTTCCCCAGGAAAAGTGGTGCTGTTGATCACCTAAAAATCATGTTTCAAGGATGCAGCCTGGAGTGCAGATCTATTCCTGATTGTTCCAGCTGCCCTCTCAGTTTCTTTTAATGCACAGTGCTGTAACTGAAATATTTATTTATTGGTGTACTGTTAGAAAGTCAGTATTGATAATGTGTAATTTTGCTATAAAGACATGTGTAGTCATAGGACATCACTTTGTTTTCAGATCTGGTACAAATTCACAGTATGATCACATTCCAAAACAATCTTTTGAATTCCACATTCCAAGGTCTGTCCTTCGTTTCTGTATTCCATATTCTAAAATTCTATGCCTCGTGTTGCACATTTTATTCCATCTCTGAAGTGGAATAAATGCACCAGAAGGCATCAGCAGCCTTTTCAATTGCAAATCTTGAGTGGGGAAGTGCTACAGGAGTAATTCTGTAAAGGGGGCACCTATGGTTAGGTATCTACTTGGAGCCTAATATGAAAAGAATATAGAATCTTTAAACAATATATATAAATACCAGAGTAATGTGGCAAAAATTTCTAATGTGGCCCATATTCTAGGTGTGGCCATTTTATATAAGCCATAAAGCTGGTATAAATGATCTCATCTAAATCACTGAAGACTGTGCATAGATTATAGGTTTCACCTGAGTGGGGTACACATGTATATATACTGTAGAATACTAATATGAAATTTAGATGTTGTTTTACAGAATAACTCATAGAACATTGGCATTTATATTCCTAAATGCTGGTATTCAGGTTATTCATGTGCACTCTTGGTGCCCTCTTTATAGCTTTACTCCCTTCTTGCATAGTGGATTTATCCTATGTGCTCATTAAAAACTTGAAAATGTGCATTTATCCAAATGGTTTATGTTAATCTGTATTATTATTTTTTTTTTGTTTTAATATGCAGCTTAGAAGGTGCAGAGCCTTCTTGTCAGTGCAACTAATTTTGAAATGTAAATAGCTTTGGTTCCAAATGAAGATAACGGTTCTGATCTGCTACTTAACTGAAATTGTATGGACAGGTTGACAAATGGATTGAGTAACATACCAAATCCAGGAACGCTGAATTATTTTTTTTTTGTATTAACTAGAATTGTACATGTTGTATACAAGTGATGCTTGTATATAACTATATCATGATGTAAAAATGAGAGATTCTGTAGGAATTATTTGATCATTATCACTTTCCGCAGCTGTTGGTTTTCAAACCTATGCCAGGCATGCTGCTTTACAGCATTTTATGCCATAGCATGGTACAAAGTTAGTTGCCTTCACAGACTCATGCACAGGTATTCTTGAAGCTAAAGCCAGTCCTTTTTTTCATGACAAGTTTTGGGGAGATGAATACAGCAATCATGTTGACATTTTTGAAATTTCAGTCATTTAGGTACCTTTTATTTTTAACAACTTTTATATATATTTTTTTAAATACTGGAGACAGGCCAAATAGCAACTCTTTTGGATGGGTTTTCCCACAGGTGGACAGCAGAGGATGATGTAATCTTTTATAAACTCTGTATTTTGGGGTTCCCCTACTCCCAAGATGGTTTATTTTTGGAGATCTTGCTAAGGTCTTTTGGAAGTCAGGGATGAAAATGCAGCTGCCTGATACTAACCTATAGAGACCTAGATTTTGATTTTTGAGCTCAGCTTCTGCTGCTTGGACCTTCCTGTGGTGAGGATGCTCTGATGGTGACATTCACAGAACCTTAGAGGAGGGTAGTCTGTTATCATGATAGCATTTAGGGGTCCTTTTACTAAGATGTACTAATGTGGGCTGCATGGCACTTAGCATGTGTGAAATCTATTGGCGTGCTTTAGTTAAAAAAAAGATTTAAGATGCACATGCAGCTGGTTTGGGAAGAGTTGCAGGCTGTGGTCTCTAGTCAAGGAGCAATTGCTTGGATAGTCATGGGGAAGGAGTGCATGTGATAAGATTTTTTTTAAAAGTTAGGGTAGTTGCAAATGAAGGTTCTTGGTGCTGTAGCCAATTCTGATAGAGCTGAAAGACCAGACCATATAAGGAGAAACTGCCGCATCAAAAAAAAATGTAGGTGTGTATTTTCTATTCGGAAACAAGCAACCCCAATTCTTGTTAGAATAGCAGTTCAAACAAGGTGTAAAACAAGGGCAGTAAAGAAGAGGACAAAAACGCTCCAAAAGCCCTTGTTGTGTTTAATACAGATACAGTATAGGATGCATGCATAGGCAGAAGAAAGATCGTGATGTAGTAAAATGCAAGGTGCTTTGTTTTCTGTTGGTTTTTTTTTTTGCCAAGTTCCCTATTCCTCGGTTCATCTTCTAAGAACAATGGAGATGTTGTTTGTAGCAAGTATCATAGTTTACATTTAAATTTTGGGGAAGGAAGAGTAGAAATCAGGCAATTTTGTTCTTTTTGTTGTTTGTTTGTTTTTTTGTATTATGGTGCATAGAACGATTGCACGTTTAGAAGCAGTGGCATGAATTATCCCAAGGACCCAAAACAAGGAGTGAGAATTTCTGGACAGATAAATTAAAGGAGAATGATGACTCAAAAATATTTGAATGATAAACTCTTAGAAATTGTTCAAATTTAGGGCTCCTTTTACGAAGCTGCGTTAGTGGTTTAACGCGCGTAATAGCGTGTGCTAATTTGCCGGCCGCGCTAGCCGCTAGCGCCTCCTCTTGAGCAGGTGGTAGTTTTTCGGCTAGCACGGGGGTTAGCGCGCGCTTAAAAGTTGCGTGCGATAAAGCCGCTAACGCGGCTTCGTAAAAGGAGCCCTTAGTGAACAGTTTGCTTTGCTTATCTTAACAGTTGGGGAGCTTGCAGGCAGCAGCTCTAGAAAGACAGCGACTTGTCTCCTGTACATAGTTCATCTTAACTTTATAGAAACTCATGCATACATCAGAAATTTCAATGTGAACCTATATCCTGTTTAATATAAACAGAACTGGTTATTTTCTTTCTGTTTTTTGCAATTTGTCATCTTAAATAGTTTTCATTTTGGGTTTATTAAGACTACAATGAATATAATCGGTTACAAAATGGATATTGCAGGAGTGTTTGCCATTTACTATCTGGCATTTGTTGACTTTATGTTGATATACATGTACAAACTTGAACAAAGGCGACTGTGTGCTATAGAAAATATCGGTATGCTGACATCTTGTGTTCTTACATCAAAAATGCAGGCAGACTGGATATCAGGATATCATGATAGAACTTTCTTCCAAATTCTTTCCTTCCACTGTTGTCTGGCCTTGTTTAAATATTGCCTTGATGTCCAGATTTTACAGATAATATATCTAAAAGGGGTTTACTGATCACATTTCTTGATGAGGAAGTGGGAGAAACTTTGTTAAAATGAGAATTATTTGGCTAAATTCCAGAAAACAATAAGCACATCTCCAGTTTTCTTTCTTACCTTTTCTTGTGCGTTCCCTTCAAGGCTGAAGAAAGAAGATATGACTGTTGGATGCTGTTGCTTTAATCTTTCTGGTTTGCACTCTGCATTAATTCAGCCAATTCTTTCTGATACTAAACACTAATTAATACTTTGTGCATATCAGTACTTAATTTCAATTTGCATTACAGTACACAATGGATGAAAAAAAAAATTAGCTTAAAAGGGGACTATAAGCTAAACCAGTTGGTGTTTCCCCTCTGCTTGTAAGAATTTGCAGAACTGCTTTTCTTACAATCATAGGTTCATAGATATAATGGGATAAATTTTGAATTGACTTAAACTGCCTGATATGGAGTGATCTGATAATCTGATCATTTAGAAACATAACACATATCCAAACCCATGTAGGAGGAAAGATAATGCTGTGGCTGCCAGTGAGAATTTTCTGCGAACACACAATAACTTGGGTACAAACACAAAAACAAGTTAAATGTCTTAAATATTTATTTTTAATATTTCTTGCTGCTTCAAATTTGGAATTTGCAGTAACAAGAGTTAAAAAAAAAAAACCTGCTGCTGCTTTTAACATCTATAACACAATGTCTTGTGTTACAGGAAACATGTTATCTGACCTAACATAACTCAGGCATGATGAAAGAGAAGGAGAGGTTATTTATTAACAAGTGTGTGTAACTCGTTCAAATTGGTGATGCCATATTGAGTATTATTGTTTAACTGTTTGTATGATGTTTTAACATGCAACAAATGAAATATTCTGACATGCATTCTTTTTTTTTATGAGCCCACTATTATTCTGTTGTAGGAAATATGTTATTTTAAAATATTCCATGTGCAAGGAAGAAGAATAATAAATGAAATAATATCATGTAATATCAAGTGTGGTAGTTTTTTTTTTTTCCCATAACACTTTCCATTTACTCAGGTGTTATGAGAGCCATATGACAAAAAAATTATACTATGGATTTATGAATCATCTTTGTAGTAAAATCAGATTATTGTGTAAATTAGTCCTGAGTACACAGATACAGGCAAGGCAATCACTTTTATATTCTGCAACGTGACAAACATTGGTAGAAGAATAAGCCATATAATTCCTATTTCCGATATGTTGTAGTGTGGTAGCATTTTATCTTGATGGAAGCCCATTTAACAACAACAAAAAAAAGATTTATCAAAAAGTAAAATAGACTAAGTACTCTGGGTATGTAAACACAAAAAAATACATTTCTCACTGGTACGAAATTTCAGCAGCAGTCTAAAAAGATAAATCACAAGTTAAATGCCAAAAATACACCTCACTCGTACCAAAAAAACAAGCAGCAGAATAAAAGTTTCAAAACCAGGGTAAATCACATTTAAACATACAGTCCTGCTGCAATATTCCTCCAACCTGCAAATCACCATTGTGCCTCAAAGAGGAAGTTTATATAGCCAGTGCAGGTCAAGGGACAGTTTTAAAAGTTAAAAAATCTTTAATTTGCTTCTCTCATATTAGAACTAAGGGTTCCTTTTATTATGGCATGCTAAAAGATTAGCGTGTGCTAAATGCTAAGGCATCCATTATATCCTATGGGCATTTTAGTATTCAATGCACGCTAATCTTTAGCGCGCCGTGTACTAAATTGGTTAGTGCACATTAATAAAAGATCCCTAAGATAGAGAAAAGGGACAAAAAAAAATGCATTCATAAAAGCCCTAAATTCACTCGTTTTTTAAAAAAAGCAAATTTGTGATCTGGAAATTGGAACGACAAGTGAGGTGATTAAATTTGCAGATGATACTAAATCATTTAAAGTTGTTAAAACGCATGCAGATTGTGAAATATTGCAGGCAGACCTTAGGAAATGGGAAGACTGGGCATGCAAATGGCAGATGAAATTTAATGTGGACAATTGCAAAGTGATGCACATTGGGAAGAATAACCTGAATCACAGTTATCGGATGCTAGGGTCCACCTTGGGGCTTAGCGCCCAAGAAAAGGATCTGGGTATCATTGTAGACAATACAATGAAACCTTCTGCCCAATGTGCGGCGGCGACCACCAAAAAAGGAAAGAGGAATTATTAAAAAAGGGATGGTTAACAAGACTTAAGAATGTTTTAATGCCCCTATATCACTACATGGTGCAAACTCATCTAGAGTATTAAGTTCAAGATGATAGAGGGGATGGAACTCCTCTTGTATGAGGAAAGACTAAAACGGTTAGGGCTCTTCAGCTTGGAAAAGAGACGTCAGAGGGGAGATATGATTGAAGTCTATAAAATCCTGAGTGGAGTAGAATTGGGTACGAGTGGATCGATTTTTTTACTCGGTCAAAAATTACAAAGACTAGGGGACACTTGATAAAGTTACAGGGAAATACTTTTAAAATCAATAGGAGGAATTTTTTTTTCACTCAGAATATGAAAGGTTTGGACAAGTTCATGGAGGAAAAGTCTAGTCTGTTATTGAGAAAGACATGGGGGAAGCCACTGCTTGCCCTGGATCGGTAGCATGGAATATTGCTACTCCTTGGGTTTTGGCCAGGTACTAGTGACCTGAATTGCCACCGTGAGAACGGGCTACTGGGCTTGATGGACCATTGGTCTGATCCTGTAAGGCTATTCTTATGTTCTTATGTTTACCTTAAAAACATGAAACCAGAGAAAAAATCAATACAACACATCTTACCCTTATAAAAATGCTAAAAATTGCTATCCAAATCATCCCAATTTGATCTCAAAACTTTAAAAAAAAAAAAAAAGAGGTAAAAACACTTGGGGCATTTTCAAAACACTGAGACATCCCTAAAAATGGCATATACTGGCACTTGGACCTAATTGCCAGGACACCCAAGTGCCAATTTTCAAAACCGTCTTTCTGGATGTCCTCTGAGGCATCCTAGCTATTGTGCATCCAAAACTAAAAAAAAAAAAAGGGGGGGGGGGCATGTTGAAGGCATATAATGAGTGGGCTCTTTGCCTGTTTAGACTTGGACATCTTATGGTAATGAACATTTCCCATGACGTTCTCAGCTAGACCTGTTTTAAAAGCATCCAAGTGCAAAAAAGTTACTCAAACTGACCAAATGACCACTGGATGGATAAGTAATGACCCCCCACACACACACACACACACTCCCCTAGAGGTCAATGACCCCCTCCTACCCCACCCCCAAAATCTGAATGAAACAGTACATACCTGTCTCTAGAGCAGCACCACCTAGTATAGCAGGGGTCCCCAAAGTCCCTCCTTGAGGGCTGAATCCAGTCGGGTTTTCAGGATTTCCCCAATGAATATGCATTGAAAGCAGTGCATGCACCTAGATCTCATGCATATTCATTGGAGCAATCCTGAAAACCCGACTGGATTCGGCCCTCAAGGAGGGACTTTGGGGACCCCTGTAGTAGAGCATCGCAGAGGTGTCTTAAGTAGCCTGGTGAGTGTGCTAGTGAGCTGTAGAGAGCAGGACCCAGACCCATAAACAACTCTGACCCCCCTACATTTATGGTGGAAAGTGCGAGCCTACTATACTGCCATATAGGTGCCACCTACAGCTATGCTGCTCTGTGCTTTTATGGGGTGAAGAGCACAGGACATTTTTACTTCTGCGTCTCCTTCTACTACTTGATTGACACAACACAGAGATTCTAGACTGTCTGCTAAAGGAAATGCTTTTCTATCTTCTTATTATATAACATTACATAGGACAAAATGAGTGTGTGTGTGGGAGGGGGGTGTTTCCCACAATTATGCCTACATGATAGTAAATGTTATAATGACATTTATGTGCCCAAAGAGCACACATTTACACTTTCCATAGACATGGGATAAGGTGGAGTACTTAAATGTTGGTGCAAAAATGCCAACTTATACTAGTATTCTATTGAATGTGGGCACCCAGATCTTTTAAAATTCACACTTGGTACCCAGTGTTTTGGCCCACTTTATAATATTGCTCCCCGATGTGTATATTATAATTCAAATGAACTCTTGATGGTGAAATGAAACTAAACATAAACAGAGTCCCCCAACTCTGTAATAGATATAGTTGAACTTCTGGCCAATGCTACACCTCAACAGAAGGTGACAATCCATCCTGCCCCCCTCTCCACCGTGGTAATTGACATTTTCTACTCTTATCCTCCTCCCCCCCTCACAATAACTGGCATTCCTTCACTGCCTTCATTCCCCCCTCCCTACAATGACCAGCATATCTTTATCACCATCTTTTCCATTCTTCCCCCAGAAAAACTGGCATTGCTGTCCTCCACCTTCTGCAGTGACCAGATCTCTCACCTCTTCTCCCGGGTGATGCTAACAGCACCATAACAAGATCATACAGAGTCAAGTCAAATGATCTTCTATCCGACTCATGGTCAAATCCCTGCGGAGTTCCACAAGGATCCCCTCTATCGCCCATACTTTTCAACCTCTTCATAGCATCCCTAGGCACGGCCCTAGACGCCCTAAACATTACATCCTTCAGCTACGCGGATGATATAACCATCCTCCTCCCCTTCGACATTTAAGACCCCACCTCCAACGGACGCCTGAAAACAACATTGGAAACTGTAGAAAAATGGATGACGAACCACAAGTTAAAACTGAATGCGGAGAAAACCAAATTCCTACAACTAGAGAAGGAACAAAAACCATCCCTAACAGAACTAGATGTAAACACAATCAAATATCCAATACAGAATACTCTCAAAATTCTGGGAACACACCTAGACAGAGGCTGCACAATGCAAACACAAATACACAAAACCATAAAAAAAGCATTCTTCACCATGCGAAACCTAAGAAAAATAAGAAAATTATTTTCCAAAGAGCACTTCAAGATCATTGTACAATCCCTCATACTCAGCTCCTTAGATTACTGCAACAGCCTCTACCTACCTTGCCCAAATACTATGATAAAACAACTACAGACCGTTCAGAACACAGCTATCGGACTCATCTACTCGCTCAGCAAATTCGACCACGTCACACCCGCCTATGTAGACTCTCACTGGCTTCCGATAAAAGCAAGAACTCAATTCAAACTCTACTGCTTACTTTTCAAAGTAACCCATGGTATGGCCCCCAATTACCTGAACAACTGTCTTTGCCGCTACCGACTACCCAGATCAAGAAGAACTCAGAATCTTTTCACCTTCCCCCCTCATAATGGTACCCGACGTAAGAAACTTTACGACAGCCTTCTAGCAACTCAGGCAGCAAAAATTGACCCCACCATCACCAAACTGATGATCAAAACAACAGACATCAAAGTGTTTCGGAAAGAAATCAAAACATTTCTTTTCAAAAAACACGTCCTTACTTAATATTCCCCTCCCCAATCGCACATGCACTCTCCCCAGCAAATAACACACTAGTCATCCCCTTGAACCTCATTTACCAAAAATATCCAAACTCCTAAATAAGCATCTCCCTTAGGTATCCAGTTAACCTTCTCCTAAATAAGCATCTCCCTTAGGTATCCACTCAACTGATTCCTTCAAAGTTAGGTATCTTTCTTCAGTTGCCTATATTGTTTTCCCCACTGAACCTTGTAACTACTTGAACCCTGTCAAGCTATTCTATCGATAAATCCAGATATCTTATACTTGTATTTCTATACCACAACATGTAATTTACTTAAATCGTTGTAATGTAATTCTCTCGGTAATGTCCTGATCTCTTTTAACTGTAATCCGCTTAGAACCGCAAGGCACAGGCGGAATAGAAATCACAAATGTAATGTAATGTAATAACTTTGGTGTTAGCGTTAGCTGGGAGAAGAGGTAGGAAGCAAGATCTAGTCATCACAGGGGTGGAAGAGAGCAATGCTGGTTATTGTGGGGAGAAATATTCCAACAAGGCCTGTGGGCCAAATTCTGGGATGGGCCCACAGGCAGCGTAGCAATGCTTTTGCACAAAATTACACTTGATTCAAGGAAAGTGCAACTATGTGCATGTATTCTAACATGAACAAGCACATGCCTATTTTATAAAATAAACCCTCCCCCCCACCTTTTTTTTTTTTTTTTTACAAAAGCACAGAAGAGGTTTTTAGCTCCAGCCGGCGCACTGAATGCTCTGTGTTCTTCCAATGCTTACAGTTTGTCAGAACAACGTAGAGCAGGGGTGTCCAACCTTTTGGCTTCCCTGGGCCGCATTGGCTGAAAAAAATGTTTCTGGGGCTGCACAAATGTGCAAACGCTGCAGCAAGACAGAGGAGGGAGCCGGCAAGACAGTAAACACAGCAGAGGAAAACACTGCATCACCCTTGACCGGGGCAGCACAAAATACTTCACTGGGCTGCATGCGGCCCTTGGGCTGCAGGTTGGACACCCCTGACGTAGAGCATTCTGTGTGCCGGCCGGCACTAAAAATCTCTTCTGCACTTTTGTAAGGGGGGGGGTGGGGAATGAGTAAGTATAGAACAGAACATTCCTCACAAAGAAAATGCTTTATTAAATTGAAAGTGGTTAAGAGGGAAAATTATTTTTCAAATTTGTAATAACAGCAAAATAAAGGTACAAGGCATAGAAAGGTATTCTCTTTACAAGATTTGAAGTAAAGGGTGACTGAAATCAAATCTGGAACCAAAATTCACCACAATTTCAGCTGAAACCAGGGCAGCACGGCTCCCTCCTTCAATCAAAAGCAGGCTCCATGCCCTTCTGATAGACAAGCTCCTACCAACCCCCCATCCCCACCCCTCCCTAGGACCAAATGCACTGCCCTCCCTGGGCCTGTATCAGAAACCCTGGTAATCAGGGCAGAAGCAATCCCCAGTTGTGGCTCTGAATCCAAAATGACTGCCGAATAAGAGGGGTCTCAAAGTCCCTCCTTGAGGGCCGCAATCCAATCGGGTTTTCCCCAATGAATATGCACGAGATCTATGTGCATGCACTGCTTTCAATGCATATTCATTGGGGAAATCCTGAAAACCTGATTGGATTGCGGCCCTCAAGGAGGGACTTTGAGATCCAGTCTCACTATTTTTAGTATTTAATTTATTTTTAGTATTTATACATTCAGGTACTCAAGTATTTCTCCCTATCTGTCCTAGCGGACTCACAATTTGACTAATGTACCTGGGGCAATGGAGTGGTACGTGATTTGGCCAGGGTCACAAGGAGCAGTGCTGGACTTGAACTTGCAACCTCAGGGGGCTGAGGCTGCAGTCCTAACCACTAGGCCATGCCTCCACTGGGGGGGAGGGAGCAGGGTGATTTTCATCCAAAAATGCACCAGCAGCAGCATAGTTTTCACACCTAAGCCAAAACTGAACCCAAAATTTGGCCTCTAATTTAAAGGCTTATATAGTGGATTTATATAGTACATGCACAAGTCCATGAAGGTATGAATAAACTTGAATGCAACTACAGGAGTCTAGGAAACTGATCGGAGGCTTGCACCTTTTGTGGGGGGGACACACATTCTTATCACAAACTGCAGCTCCAGATGGGAGTACAGGTCCTGTACCCTTTCTCCAGGCAGTTCCCAGACAACCTCAACAAGGGGCATCAACCAGGTCAAAGCCAGCCCAATATAACAACATCTCCAGTGCAATGAGAGGTAATCCAAAGGAATTTGATAACTTTCCTCTCTCTAGTATCTGCACCTCTCGCCCACCCTTCCTTTATCCTTGCTTCCTCAGCCTCATTTCACTCTGCCAGGAACAGGAAGTTACATCAGAAGGAGCAGAAAACCAGAGAAGGATACTGCTATTGACTTCAAAGACAAGTCTGAAGGTAGGATGTGATGGTGGGGTAGAGGGTGGAGGAGGGAGAGATGCCAGATCATGGAGGAGGGGGCATCAGGCCTCTGTAGGCACGATGCACTAAATTCTGACTTCACAGTAAAAAAAAAAAAATACCATGGTGGGAGTGATTTTTCTTTTACTGGTGATGCTCAGCAGAATAACATTCAAATCAAATGCATGCTATTTGCGTGGAGAAGCACCAGAAAAAGAGAGGAGGAACTAACTGTGCCTGGTGCCAGCTCAGAAGAATAATCGCTAGGCATAGCACCTCCTCTTGCCTGCAGCTGTCCTTCTCCTTCCCTCTACCTAGCTGTGATCAACTGAGGCTGGAGCAGGCACCTAATTGAAGCACAGCATGGAGGGAGACAGCAAAGGTAGGGGGAATGATTTTATTTTTGAATTTAGTGATTGAATTGTGCCAATTTTGAGAATTTACATCTGCTGTCTGTATTTTGCATTGTTCAGGAAGAAATGCATTTGTTTTTATTTCTCTGGAGTTGTACTGCATGCAGAGTCTTGAATCTTAGGGTTTCCTTTGTATATTTTAGTACTTTTAGTTTTTGGTCCCATATTTGCATAGGGGTTATCTGTGTTCTGGTAGGAATGAATGTTGAGAAGCATACAGTCTGCTTTGTGTAGTTTAATTTTGTGGTTAACCATTATGTGTTGTTAATAAGATTATATTGTGTGTATATATGAAAAATGAATGGAAACAATGGTGTTACAATTAGTACTATTATGGGGGCGGGGTCTGGGGCGAAAATGGGCAAGGTCTGGCCCGCGACTTAGCTCAGTGTTCTTCAATCGCCTGTCCGCGGACCGGTGCTGGTCCACAAAATAATTCTTTTATTTCTGCCGGTCCATAGGTGTCAAAATGTTGAAGAACCCTGATCTAGACAGACGGATGTAGAAAATAAATTGAGAAGGAAGTTGAGGGAAGAAAAGGAGAGAGGTGCCAGACCAACCCCTAGGACAGCCTGTGCGCTGCATCGACCCTTGCAGGAAGGGGAGGGATTCTGTAGATGCAAGCTAGGAACCAAACTCAAGTAATATTTGCAGTATGTTGAAACAGCAAGAGGCTACACTGATGACATGGCTGCTTACTGCTGCCCACTGTGCACCCATATAGAAGTGCTGCAGACCACTAGGTTTGCAGTTAAGAAGGCACAGGTTTGATGATGTAAACCTGCAAAGTCCATGAGGCCTTCCCTGACCCCAAAGATGACTACATGTGAGTACAGCAGTGATGCACACACACGCTTTTTCTCAATGGAAATAAAGGTTTATTGACATATTTCCAAAAATACCTGTACGTTCAAAACATAACAAAGACTTACAAAAATAAAAAAACCCAAGTGCATTCTAATCACTCCAGTCCATAAATTGCAGAGAACATACAGAGTACACCCTTCGCTCAGCTCCAGACTCCAAAGTACAGTACTCCCCCGATATTCGCAGAGGTTTCATTCCAGGAACCCCCGCGAATTTTGATAAACCGCGAATACGGTTTTTAGACAGGGGAGACAGGAGAGGGCAGCTGGAACGCCAGCGAGTGAAGGTAATCACTCGCTGTATGCTCTGACCGTCTCTTCCTGTACTAAAGTCGGGCCTCACCAATCAGGAGCTGCGTGTCTTTTTTTGCCCCTGACCACCAGCCCCATATCCAACATTTATGTTTTTATTACCCCTCTCCAGCTCCATGCCACATCTCTTCCTCCATGCCCTCCACCACCATGTCCAACATTCCTCCCTCTTGCATCCATTGCCATCTGTCCCACTGTTTCCTCTCCACCACCACATCCTCCACCATTTCTCCCTCTCTCTCATTTCTCTCCCATCGCCATGTCCAATAATTCTCCTCTTTCTTCCTTTCCCTACGTACACCATGTCTTTCTCTCTCACTTCCACCTATGCTTAACAATTCTCCTTTTCTATTCCCTCCCCCCCTACCTCAGCATCTCTTTCCCCCATCCTTCCATCCTATGTCCCAATTTCATGCCTCCTCCCAAGAGTGTGTACTTGTGTTCTGGCTGGCTCTAAAACGTCCAAGTAGGTCTCCACCTCATTCTTTCCAGCTGCACTTCTTTCTTCGCAAAGCCACAGGCAGCAGCAGCAGAGTATGACCAGAGGTCCTGGTGTGGTCCCAAGTATAACATTTCTCACCTCTCCTGGCCCCCACTTCATGTCCCCTCTGCCCTTCCCTAGCCATATCTTCTCTTCCATCTCTCCCTCACTTACTCCCTCTGTCCTTCTCCAAATCCATCTTATTGTCCCTCTCCCGCCCCCCTCTGCCACCTCTCCCTGTCCTCCTTCTACCCCTTCTGCCACCATCAAATCCAATTTCCCTCTGTTCCTCACACATCTGACATCATTCCCTCCCCCCTCCCTCATCTGAGTCCAACTTCTCTCCCTTCCCCCAGTCCCATATGCTCCCTCCCTCTCTAGAAAACACCTAGCTACCGGCCTGTGTGTGCCTGCTGGTGGGCACTCTAACGCGCCCCTCCCCCTCCTCCCTTCTGCCCGTGAGGTGTCTACCTTTAACATCTTAGAGAAGCGCTGCCCTTCCGCTGACCCGGTGTCTTCTCTCCACTGCAGCCTGCCCTCTCTGACAATTTCCTGTTTCTACAATGGCTAGTGGCAGTGGCGAGAAAATGCTGGGCCAGCGGTGGGGCCAGTTTACTGGCGATGGAAGGAGTCTGGCCCGTTGGCTAGAACATGGTCTAGCCCAGTGAAAATGCTAGACAGACCATGCTGTAGCCTGGACATGTCTGGGGAAATCCCGACATATGGTAACCCTACCCCCACTGCCATGCACACTGTCTCCCTTCTCCCTGTACTTCTGTAACTGTGGATACAGACTGCCATGCCATGACTGGCATGGGGGTACCCCAGGACTGATTTGGAAAACAGTGTACGCTAGTATGCTACCCCTGCTACATATTGCATCACAATGTCTGAATCGGCCTTAACTCCTCCTTAGTGAAAAGTGACACAGTCAGGAGGCGAGAGGGAATTACCATATTTTTCCCGCCATAAGACACTTTTTCCCCCCCCAAAAGTGGGTGGAAATATCAGTGCATTTTAGGGAGTAAATATTAAAAAATCCCCCCCGCGGTCACTCTTTGTCTCCAGTTTGCTTCGGCCCCAGCCTGCTTCAGGTGGGCGAACTAGCGACGGCAGCTGTCCTGGCCCTGGATAGCCAGAGATACGGAAGGCAGGGGTAGGGGCCAAGAAAGAGGGGCATGATGCTAGTAAATATTAGCGTGGCGTCACAGCCGCTCTCAGGGCAATCAGGGGGCGCTCCCCTGCCGCAACATCACAATGGCCCATTGTGGGAAGCACATGCACCCGTGCAGGTTGTGCGGGATGGCAGGTCGCGCCCAGCTGCAAGGGCAAGGCTTACGTGGCAACAAGTGGCAGACTGTCCCGGGGAAAAATATTTGAATATTCGTGGGTCACATGGGGGACAGTTTTTTTTTTTTTTTTTTTTTACTCTAAGCTATGTGCTCCATTAACCTACTCAAGTATTCTTTTATAGCGCCTGGCAAGAAGTGAGGGGAGCTGGGTGTAGAGGCTGGCATATTTTGTTAAATATATTAGTGCACCATTTGGCTCTGAATAATTTTTTTCTTGTTTTCCTCCTCTAAATCTAGGGTGCATCTTATGGTCAAGTGCGTCTTATGGAGGTAAAAATACAGTATATAAGGCAGAGTCAGACGCCTAGGAGAATAGAAGTAAGATGTAGGGCCAGCATACTCCTTGACATCAGGACCCAGAGGACCTCTTGACTGGGGTAAGCTAATTCTGTGTACAACCTACATATGACACTGGCTGTGGCAAGCAGTCTGAGTTTGGAGTGTGGCTGTAGGAGCTCCAGCCTCAGGCAGCCACCGGCCACTGTTCTACATGCACCATAAATGCTATATTTTTCTTGGTACGCTGTCAGTAGCACGTAGGACATTGGTGCGCCGACAATCCCAGCTTGACATTTGTGCACAGGACAAAATCACACCACCTTATTACCTTCCGTTTGGGCCGAAATTATAAGTGGAGTGGAGCGGAAAAGTCAAAGGTTGGAGTTTGTGCGAGGAGAGCGCAAGTTGTAAGTGTAGTGGGAGGTTGGATTCTCCCCCCCCCACCCTTCCCCTCAACGAGAGCAGGAGTGTATCGGGGGTTCCCTACTCAGAGTACAAACGGGAAGGTAATAGGGAAGACAATAGAGCACCGTACAGGGGGGGGGTCACATGATGCAGCCTGCCTAGTTGGAAGTGCGGAAGGAGAGCTCCCGCTCCACAGAGAGTAAAACTGCAAATATACCTGCCTTTTCCTGCATCCCCCAGGTATTTTTTCATTTTACCTGCTAGGTAACCTCCTTGCTTCCCAGGAGTACCTTCAGGAGTCGGCTACCGAGTCGGTTATGCCCATTAAAACGGCCCGTAGTGCCCGGGATAAGCCTTTGACTACCCCCTCCAAGATGGCGGCGGAACCAGCCACTTTTACTATCCCGGCTGGGGGACTGGATCACGGACATTACCAGGTCTGTGTCCGCGGCGTTGGCTGATCGGCTTAACAAAATCCAGTCGGCTGTGGACGAGACGCATGAAAAATTCGATTCCCACAGCCGACATCTGACGGAGGTTGAGCAGCGAGTGTCCGATAAGGAGGACACATGTATGGGCCTAGCGTCGCAGATGGCGGAGCTCCGGAAAACATCCCAGGAGCTGGCAGATAAACTGGAGGAGCAGGAGAACAGGAGCTGCCGAAACAATCAGAGGCTTGTTGGGCTCCCGGAAACGGTGGCGGACCAGGACTTGTATACTATCTTCACCACCTGGCTGCCGGCCAAACTGGGTCTGCCCGAGGGAGCGAACCGCTATGGGTGCGAGAGGGCCCACCGCATCGGTGCGAAACCTACAGATGGGAGGAGAGTGAGAACGGCTATTGCCCGCTACACCAACTGGCGGGAGAAGGAGATGATCCTCCAGGCTTATCGCAAGGCTGGGGCCTTGGATTATGAAGGATCCCGTGTGCTGGTCTTCAATGACTACTCGGTGAGAGTCGCAGCCCAGCGAAAGATCATGGCACCGTTCTGCACGGACCTGCACAACAGAGGGGTGAGGTTCACGCTGGTTTTCCCGGCCAAGCTGCGGGTCTGGCATGATGGCACGACCCACACCGTGTCTACGGCTGAGGAGGTCAGGGCTTTGCTGGCGAAGATGCCTACTTGAGTGGATCACTCGGGAACTTTTGCTTTCTATCTGCATTCCCTTCTCCCGTTGGGACAGGCTTCTGCTCTAGAGGACTTCAGAGAACTGCCCGTGGACCGGGGACCTTTGAAGGAATCTTTTGATTCAAATGGGCCAGTGCCTGATTCATGGGGCTTGCTATTTTTCATTGTCACAAGCTGCTGAGATCTGAGAGAAGCCTTTCTCGCCTATCAGGCTATTGGGATGTCTGCTACGAGTCCAGTCGTACTTTTGTGAGTCACTGAGAGCTGCTCCACATGCTGGGGTTCCTGGATTTGAGACTTAGCCTGCCCATACCTGGGCTACCAGATTGGACTTGTTGTTTTGTCTTGGTCTTTTTGGATTTGGGGGCTGGGGGGGCTGCAGGATTGCAGGTCTATTGGGGAGTGGGGTGGGGGGTCTCGGGGTAGGCTGGGGGACTGTCTTTGGGGTTGCGTGCTGGAGGAGAGAGTATGTTTTGGGGGCAGGGGGGCAGTGGGCTGGGGGTTTGGGGGAGAGTGGGGTGTGAGTGGGGATGTGCATATGTCTGGGGATGGGATGGGATTGTAGGGGATGGGCGGGATTGGGAGGAGGTACCTTGGGAGCAGAGGATGCGACTCTTATTTCTGGGAGCGGCAGAGCTTGGCTGGGAGGCTTGGCCTGCTCCACTTCAATATACCACTGCTGGTTCTGTACCAGAATTGCCCGATGAGCCTGGCTGAGCCTATCCTGATATTGAGGGGGGGAGGGAGGAGGTTTTCTTTTTTTTTTTCTTTCTCTTTCCCCACTGTATCTTTGTTTCTGTCTCCCTTTGTTTTCTTTTGGTATGGCAGACTTGAAGGTGGTCTCATTTAATGTTGATGGCATTCACTCTCCCATTAAGCGGGCTCGCATCCTGACTGGTTTGCGTAAGGTGGGTGCGGACATCGCTTACCTGCAGGAGACCCATCTCATTCAGATTGAACATGCTAAGTTGCGGAAGAACTGGGTGGGAGAAGTCTATTCCTCCACTTTTAGTGGGCGGCAGCGCGGGGTGGCGATTCTGCTGCACAAACGACTGCCCTTCACGTTACATAAACTTCAAGATCGGGATGGGAGATACATCATAGTTCTGGGGGAGGTGTGGGGTCTGAAAATATCCTCTGTAATCTCTATGCTCCAAATGTCTATTGCCATAAATTTTTTTCCACAGTCCTTTCCTTAGTATCAGCTTACCCCGAGTAACACACGATCCTGGGGGGAGACCTTAACATCATGGCGGCTCCGGGGGTGGACTGCAGACCACCTAGGGCTTGTATGCGGGATCATGACAACAAGGGGGTGGGATCTTGGTGCAACATTTAGATCTGTTTGATGTGTGGCGTGCCTTATACCCTTATGACTCTGACTTTACCTTTTACTCCCATATCCACAAGGTTTACGTCCGGTTAGACTACATTCTCCTTGATAAACGGCTGTTTTCCTGGGTTACTAAGTCCGAGATCACTGAGGTCACGATCTCTGACCATGTGATGGTGAAGCTCACATTGACTCTCTCCACGGGCCGTAAATCATCTTCTTGGAAATTGTCCCCGCATTTGTATAATGATCCCGCGTTCCGGACCTTTCTGCGGGCGAGATGGGTTGATTATCAGACTACAGACACTACCCCGGAGGTGGGACCGGTGTCTTTCTGGTATGCATCCAAGGCGGTCATGCTAAGCGCAAGGAACGAGAGGGGGAGCTTTTGCAGCTTACTCAGCAATTACATGGGTTTCGTAGGGCGCACATAGCCGGTCTGACTCGGACCGTCTGGAATACAAGGGGATTCGGGAGAAAATAGAGGCCCTGCTCCATCAGCGTGTGGAACAGTCTCTCTTTTACCAACGTTATAATCTGTATCGCTGGGGCGGTAAGGTGGGGAAACTTCTCGCTAACCTGGTTCGCCCCCTTTAAAAAACGGCAAATTATCACTGCTATTCGAGATACCAAGGGGAATCGGCATGAGGGGGAGAAGCAGATAGCCAATCAGTTTGTCCAGTACTACAAAGCCCTTTACGAGCGGAGGTCGCTGGACAGGGATGCCCTAGGTGCTTTCTTTCAGGACCTGCAAGTGCCGCAGCTGGACGCCGACCAGGCTGCTTCCCTGAGTCAGCCTGTCACTGTTGAGGAACTGAGGGCTTCAATTAAATCACTCAAATTAACCAAAGCGCCTGGGCTGGACGGGTTTGGTCCGGAATACTATCGGATCCTCCCAGACCTGATAGTGCAGCCCCTGTGTGAGATGTATAACATGGTGGCTGCGGAGGGGGGTGCATTTTCAGATAATATGGCTCATGTGGTCCTGATCCCCAAGCCCGGCAAGGACCCGGACCTGGTGGGCTCTTTTTGGTCCATCTTCCTCTTGGACCAGGACATCAAACTCTTGGCTATGACACTGGCGAGACGCTTGAACAGCTTTCTTCCTGCCCTTATTCATACTGATCAGGTTGGCTTTGTGCCGGGGCGCTATGCCTCTATGAACTTGTTGAAGGTCCTGGGTGCTATCCATATTCGGTCGGGCCGGGGAGGTTTGGAGGCGGTAGCAGGTTTGGACATGGAAAAGGCATTCGATAGTATATCTTGGGAATACCTTTTTTGGTTTCTAGGTCAGGGTTTATTCTTGGCCTGGGTGTCTGCTTTGTACACTAACCCTAGGGCGAGCCTCTTGATTAATCGGGGACTTACAGTGGACTTTGGGGTGCAGAGGGGTACCTAACAGGGCTGTCCCCTGCCCCCGCTTCTTTTTCTCCTAGCCATTGAGCCTCTGGCTGCTAAGATACGGCAGGATGTAGGTATCTGAGGGATTCAGGTTGGAGGCCAGGAGTGTAAAATTAGCCTTATTGCCGACGACATCCTGCTCTATTTAGACCAGGTTACCCCTGACTTGAACAGAGCTTTGGATGTGATCAAGGCTTTTGGAGCTCTGTCTGGTTTGCAAGTTAACTGTAGCAAATCGGAACTTCTATTATTGGGGTGTGGTCCCCGGCACCTTGGCATGCCTTGCTGCCTATTCCCCCTGCGACCAAGCCTATGCGTTATTTGGTTATTTTCCTTAGTACTGACTTAGCTACTCTTTATAGCCTTCATGAATCCACCTGAAAAGCACGGCTACATTATACAGCCGAAGATCTGGAACACCGAGTCCACCCGAACGTTTATCCAGGGTAAGTTTAAGCATCCCAATCCGAGGAGCCCTAGATCTCCAAATAAAGCGCGAAATAGCTGTTTTAAATGAGAGTTCGTCTTGGCGTCGAAGCCAGGGTGGCATAGTTTGCAGAGGGTACAAGATTTTTGGGACCATAACCATCTGGACCAGGGCCACCCTCCCCAGGATGGCCAGCGGCAACTCTTGCCAAGCCTGGCTTAACTTCCCAATGGCTGCCAGGGGTCGCTTAACCAATCTCCTGATGAGCCCAGCCAGTAGCTCGGGATACCGCCATAGGGCCTGTAATGCCATTACAGGCCCACCCCCCCAATAAACAGAACTGCAACTAAGACAACGCCCAATGCTCACAACCCGACGAGAAATCATACAGCAGCAAATCCCAGCCCACATCGGACAAGTGCACTCAATCCCTCACGAACAACCCTGTACCGGACACATCCACCCAATCATGTCTAATTTGGACCCCTCCTAAAACTCCACCCAATGCCCAACTTGACGGATAACCTTACAAAGACCCCTGGTCCATCTCCGGGACTCCAGCCGGCGTGATCGGGGAATAATATTTGACCACAGCAGCATCGTGCCAGGGAACCATTCCAACACCACAAAAAGGATCTTGAAGATAGGAAGTGAGGTAAGTTAAACAACTCAAACAGTATATAATCCTCACTCAACAGGATGAACCATTCAAAAAAAGAAGAAAAGACCAACTTGTGACTTTCTTCATCTTTCTTTATTCAAAAATTTTTCTTTTTTCATATTATTCTTGCTCCAATGCTCAAATGCCCGACGGGACCCGTTTCGCCAGACAGGCTTTATCAAGGGTTCCAGCAAGGAGCACTATACAATATAATAAATTAAAGAGTTAATACATATATTATCATGAGTTTATATTTAACATCCTGAAAAAACTGCATTTTAACTGATAAAATTATCTATATTGAATGTACAAAAATGCAAATCCTATAAAAATATATGTATTTAAATTAATCTATCACTTATCATTCAAATTCATTTTTCTCTAATAAATCAATACATACCTTCATACCTAATATTAATTACATAATTACATTTCTCAATGAATGAATACCTCCTTAACCACAGACAATGGTGAAATAATATCGGAAACCAACATATTTAATAAATACTTATTCATATAATGTCCAACTCATTTATGATATATGAAAATTAAATAATCAAATAATCAAATTAAGTACTTCATATATATTAAACATTTATCATATATACAAATACAAGTTTTAATGAATAACTAATCAATAAAAATTTTAATATTTTTAAAACACCATCTAACTTAGAACATATTGGCTATTCATTAATAAATAAATGTAATCAATCATATATATATATTCTCACACCTTTTATCCACTAAATACATACTAATTCACCATTAAAGACCTATGTCTTTAAATATCAATTAATGAATAAATAATCTTTAAACACCCTTTCTCTTAAAAAACATTAACTCATAATTAATAAATAGATGTAATTGGTCATCTATGTGCAGTCTCACACTTTTTATCTAATAAATTCATACTATAGCACCATTAATATTTAAAAAAATATTTACATATAAATATTAGTTAATAAATAATTATAATCAATCATATAAATATATGTACATATGATAGCTAACCAATACTCAAATAAAATACTTTAAGAAGTGAAGTAGTATAATCTATTACTGTGCAACTATATATAACCACTCATAAAATTAGTTATCAAAAATTAAAAATTAATAGCCAATAAAAATTTTTAAAATAATCTCATTTGCATAATATGAAAGTCTATGTAAACTTCAAAGACTGTGTATTTTTGTGCCAACACTTTTAATAAAATAATAAATAATATATCAACCTCTGAAACGCTTATAAACTAAACTTATATTCATTAACCACTCTTTGCTTAATTTTCATATACTTTATAAAAAACACATGTGTGATGACTATTCTTAGGGGACCACAACTCAAATAAATTTCATCTGCCTTGTATAAACTGCTTTGGGCCTGAGTTAAATCTCTCCACAACCGGAATCATTTACGCCCGTCGTGCTGGGAATATTTTGAAAAACAAACACCATATAAAGTTTGAATATCTCAAAATCTTTAAAAGTCTACGTCAAAAATCGCTGCTTAAACTAATCTAAGCTTGATTTGGAGCCCACACACAAACGGCACAGCTCCAAATCGTCACGGAGACCGAAAATCATAGTCAGAAAATCAATCAAAAAGAGACTAATTAAACTGTCTCGATCAGAAAACATCCAAGTCTTTTTATAAAAACACTCATTGTGACACGATTTTAGAGCAAAGAAGAATTTACTAACCTTAATTTAGCTTCCTCTTGCTACCAGGACAAGAGCAATGTGCGGTGTCCATAGTGGTTGCTCTTTTATTCATAAGCACATGCGCTAAATAGCGATTAACTCACATGTGACCCATTAAGTGTTACGCGCATGCTAATGGTGCCAAACTTTAAAAAGAAAAAATTAAATTAAAAATACCCAACAGCACACAACTCACTGAAAGGCAAAACGGAAAAGAAAAATAAAAAACCAAAAATCACCCAGTCCCGCTACTATAGGCCAAACACACAAGCCGAATGGCGTTGCCATGGTACCGACTCGGCAAAAACAATGGTGAAAATGCAAAAACCTAAGAAACAAAACTGAACTCAAAAAGCTCAAAAGATAGAAAAGATAAAAGGTGTGAGAATATATATATATGATTGATTACATTTATTTATTAATTATGAGTTAATATGTTTTTTAAGAGAAAGGGTGTTTAAAGATTATTTATTCATTAATATTTAAAGACATAGGTCTTTAATGATGAATTAGTATATATTTAGTGGATAAAAGGTGTGAGAATATATATATATGATTGATTACATTTATTTACTAATTAATAGCAAATATGTTCTAAGTTAGATGGTGTTTTAAGAATATTAAAATTTTTATTGATTAGTTATTCATTAAAACTTGTATTTGTATATATGATAAATGTTTAATATATATGAAGTACTTAATTTGATTATTTGATTATTTAATTTTCATATATCATAAATGAGTTGGACATTATATGAATAAGTATTTATTAAATATGTTGGTTTCTGATATTATTTCACCATTGTCTGTGGTTAAGGAAGTATTCATTCATTGAGAAATGTAATTATGTAATTAATATTAGGTATGAAGGTATGTATTGATTTATTAGAGAAAAATGAATTTGAATGATAAGTGATAGATTAATTTAAATACATATATTTTTATAGGATTTGCATTTTTGTACATTCAATATAGATAATTTTATCAGTTAAAATGCAGTTTTTTCAGGATGTTAAATATAAACTCATGATAATATATGTATTAACTCTTTAATTTATTATATTGTATAGTGCTCCTTGCTGGAACCCTTGATAAAGCCTGTCTGGCGAAACGGGTCCCGTCGGGCATTTGAGCATTGGAGCAAGAATAATATGAAAAAAGAAAAAATTTTGAATAAAGAAAGATGAAGAAAGTCACAAGTTGGTCTTTTTTTCTTTTTTTGAATGGTTCATCCTGTTGAGTGAGGATTATATACTGTTTGAACCATTCCAAAACCACCCTAAGATAGCCCTGTATAGTGTCAATCAGGTGCTTCCCTGTCTGGAAATCCACATTGTTACCGCCCAAATGCAGCAGCAGTACATCCGGACGGCGAGGGCGACGTTGGAAGTCCTCCAGCAACGGTAATAGCTGATGCCATTGTATGTCCCATTGACCCCACCAGGAAACGCGAATCCCCAAGTGCTACAGACCCAGATGCTGGCCCCCAGGCTGGATCATGGCACACTCCCCTGCCCAGTGGACAAAGGAGTGCCCGACAATCCACACCGAATGCTGCTGCTGCACCACATCTGCAAGGCAAACCCAGCAATCAAACCCAGCCCAAGAAGAAAACCAAGTTAGTAAAGTGTCAGCACAGAACATGCAAACAGAACCGTGCAACCCCATAGAGGAAACCAGAACAGGCCTGCTCAGCCTAGGTCCCTCCCTGATCCAACCGCTGGGCCACCCCATGAGGACGAATGTAACTACTGTAGCTCCCCGAGGACCAACGCCCCAACTGTTGAATCCCCTCACCCGGCACCTCCGCCAGAAAGGCACACGTGGCCGCCCCGATCCTAAATGAATGAGTACCGTAGAGCGCTGGGTATTCACCACACCGGTGTAAGACCTGATGCAGCACGGCCAAGAACTGATAACGCGTAAGGTTCAACCCATCCGCATGCAACAACAAGGCCAGCCCCAACGGAGGACGAACTGCCATATAGGCAGCTAGAGCCGCTACCGGGCATCTAACACAGCCCACTATCTTATGCAAAACCACCGTGCGGCCCCTGCCCAGCTGGTCCGTTTTGGATCTGGCCACATATAAACTAACGGAGCTGGCACCACACTGAACATGCTGCAACAAGAGGCCACGCGCACCCGTGGAATCAGCAGGATGCACCAGCAGCTCCCCAATATGGAAGGCTCCAAAGAACGCTAGAGAAAAAGCCGCTGTAAACAACTCCTCGTATCGGGAATGAGCCACGGCCGGCAACTCAGCGAGGATCCTCACCAACAAATTTTGAGAGATCGGCTGCCGGGAATCCGGCTGCTGCGGCGCAATCCAAGCCATCTATTTCTATTTCTATGTTTCTATGTAGCCTTGTGGGACTCAGCCAACTGAGATATCTGCAGCAACAGCAGCCGCACCTTACCTAGGGGTAACCTTGTGACCATGGCCACAGTATCAATCTCAATACCCAGGAAAGTAAGCACCGTGGTGGGTCCCTCCGACTTATCCATCACCAAAGGAATCCTGAAATTGGAGGCCACATGTTCAAATGTGGCCTTTAATCTGGAACACACCGCAGACTCCGCCGCTCCAACGAATAGAAAGTCATCTAGATAGTGCACTACAGAATCCTCCTGCGCTTCCTGCACTGTGACCCAGTGTAAGAACGTACTAAACATTTCAAAGTAAGCGCAAGAAATGGAGCAGCCCATTGGCAAACAACGATTGTAATAAAACACACCCTCAAATCGAAAACCAAGCAACGGGTAAGAGGAGGGAAGTACAGGCAAAAGCCGGAAGGCGGACTCAATGTCCACTTTCGCCAGCAGTGCACCGCGCCCAGCCTGCAAGACAAGTCGAAGCGCACAGTCAAAGGAGGAATAGCGAACTACACAAAGGTCTCGAGGGATGCCCTCATTGACAGAGAGGCCCAATGGCCGGGACAAATTGTGAATTAATTGGAACTTACCAGGGTCCTTCTTGGGAATGATCGCCAACGGGCTCCTGAAAAGGCCCCGCAATACGCCTCCGCCCAATCTCTTCATCCAATTTAGACCGAACCACCTCTCGGAGTCTGGCCACCGAAGAGGCATTGGGAACCCGCACCGGCTGCACCGGTTTCTCATACGGAATAACAAAACCCTCACCAAAACCCTTCTCTAAAACTACTGCTGCTCTCCGATCGCTATAACAGCTCAACCACGGCCGAAGAGCCCCCCACCCTAATCGGGGTGGGTACCACAGAGGTACCCACCTCACTTAGCCGGCCCTGCAGGCACGGCAGCTCCTCTTTTAGGGCATTTAAGTGCGGAGTGACTCTGACCGCATAGTGAACAGGCGTACCGGAATCTACAGTCCAGAAACGGGCAGGTCGCTTTGTTGAACTTCCAGCAGAGGTCGTTCCCGCCCACCTGAACCCTGTCCTGTTTGCCCTGCTGAAGAACGAAAGGAACGATTCGCACCCATCGAAACCTGTTGCATCAACCGCACTGCACCACTACCAGCAGCGCAACTGGGCCTAGCCATGTGTATTAACCGCAGATTGATATCTTGGGTACCCCAAGACATGTGCTGGTTTTCTTCCATCTTATCACAAAATGCTTCGTCATAGTTGAGCCAAGCCCAACCACCGAAGTGATGATACGCATCAAGAACGGAGTCAGCATAAGCCAAAAGCAGGAAATAATCCTGAGGCCGTTCCTGACCCCATTCGCTAGCCAGCCTAAGAAACGCCCGCGTCCAGTTAACCACATTATGGGAGACCTGACCTGATTTAACCCTACCTTCTTCATTCTTAACCTTCTTTTTGCTCCTCCTACGTGCCCTACCTTCTAAGAGCCAGAAAATATCAATACACGTTCGCTTCCGAATTTTGCGGCGTAACGCTCTGGGCACCTTCTTCCAGAGCTCGGTGAGCGTCACCAACACCGAAGCTCCCCTATTCTGGCCCTTCTGTCCCACCTGTGCCCCCGACCTCCTAGCCTGAGATCGGGAGGAAGATGAAGAAGTGGAGGTTAAGGAGGAAGAAGATGAAGAGGAGGAAGCCCTATCACTCTGCCTGTGATTACCCTTCCCCGTCCCCCTACCCCAGCACCCCCCCTCAGCAGCCACTAAGGCTATGTTACCCATGTCCTGCGCTCCTCCAGCGATGACCACTCCGCTCGTCGCTCCAGAGGCGCCATCTGCAGAAGCCACCGTGTCGCAACACCGCTGTCTGGTCACCGCCGACGAGACCCCATCAGCAGTGGCGCTATCCGCAGCAACTATAGGGCCAAGACCACAGCAGCGTCGTGCCAGGGAACCATTCCAACACCACCCGAAGATCGCCCTGTATAGTGTCAATCAGGTGCTTCCCCATCTGTGAATCCACATTGTTACCGCCCAAATGCAGCAGCAGTACATCTGGACGGCGAGGGCGACGTCGGAAGTCCGCCAGCAACGGTAATAGCTGATGCCATTGCATGCTCCGCAGACTGAACTCCTCTGGGACTCCGCACAACCTCCTGGGAACGAACGCTACTATGGGAAACAGTGGCCACTGCCTCACGTCTCGCTGGAACTCCGCCAAATTCCTGTGAAGAAAAATCCAGACAGAGAACAGAAAACTGCACAGCAGCAGTAGCATTAACACCAGAGGGACACTCGGAACCCCCTACTCCCCCATGGGCCCACCAATACGCAGGACCACCGCCTCGACCTGCCCCCCCTGCCCCATGTAGTTGCATTCCTCACAAAGCTCGACCCACCCATTGGCCAGGGCACAGGACCCCAACCCACACCTCATGGCCCCAAAGCCCAGGGCGGCCAAATGGGAGAGGAAACCAGGGTCTTCAAAACATCCTGCGGCTGTGCAGTCATGCCCACATCCAAACTCCCCACCGGAACCCCAACATTACCACCCTCAATCGTCCCCAAGGCAGCCGGGATCACAACTTGCACACAACCCTCTGCAGAACCTGCAGCCCCACCTCAAGAGTTCATTCAGCTTATTGCAAGATGTGTTGACACAGAAACGATGAAGAAATGCAGACATCGACTGTCCCCAGGTACAAACCGCTTGATCAATAAACAGTGATTTGTTTCATTTCACAGGCTGAAGGCAGAGACACATGAAATGTTTCCTTTTCAGCTTGAGAAATAGTGCTAGTGTCCTTATCTTACCTCTTCCCAACTGCATTTTTTTTTACAAAAGGGGCTGATCTTGGGTTCCCCTGGTGGGAGAATACAACACTCAGGTTCTCATCTAACCGTGTGCTCTGCAATATGGCCACTGCTCGCTCCCAGACTGCTCTGTGGAAGCAGCCTAGCTCTCAGGGAATTGAAGTCGATAGAGCACACATAACTTATACATCTATTACAAACACTTGTTCTTATACAAGAAACTGAGCAGATGCTCACATAATATCAGGGCAGAACACATTCACAGCTTTGGGGGTGGGTGGGAGAAGGTCATTGACCAGTTTGGGTACCTTTTTGGCACTTATTCGTTGTTCAAACAGATCTAGCTCCAGAGGTCCAAATTGTGCCCTGGACGTATTCTAAAATGTTCAATTATTGCAGAAAGATCTTCATAAGAACATAAGCAATGCCTCTGCTGGGTCAGACCTGAGGTCCATCATGCCCAGCAGTCCGGTCATGCGGCAGCCCAACAGGTCTAGGACCTGTGCAGTAATCCTCTTATCTATACCCCTCTATAACCCTTTTCCAGCAGAAAATTGTCCAATCCTTTCTTAAACCCCAGTACTGTACTCTACCCTATTACGTCCTCTGGAAGCACATGTCCAGATCATAAGCCCGTCCTAGGCCCAGCCAAACCACACCTTGAGATTTATATACACTGCAGCTGAACAGCATAGAATCTGTCTAGAAAATGAGTTTCAAAAATAAACACTTGGAAGGGGTTTGTGAGAAAAACACCTGTATCTGCCTCTTTTTTGGATGGTTTCTTTTTTGACAATGAGCTGCTTAGTCTACTTCATGTATTTTTTTAATGGTAATTGAATTATGGATGGATGTGAAAGATGTGCAAAATAGAGATTAACTATGGTCTAAATATTTCCAATTGACTCTATTGCTGAGAAGTTTTTAATTGATGTCAATTCAGGCCCTTTTTGTACAGTGCTGCTTTGCGAATTTGCGGTCGGAGGTCCTGGTCATTCACAGTATTTTCCGACCGCGAACCGCCAACCAGGAGAGGACAGCTGGAAAGACAGAAGAGGGTAGCCGGAGTGCTGGCGAGTGAAGGAAATCACTTGCTGTATGCTCCGACCGCCTCTTCCTGTACTAAAGTCGGCTTCACCAATCAGGAGCTGCTGTGAAACGCTGCTCCTGATTGGTAAGGCCCGACTTTAGTTTCTGTATGTGTCAATCAGCCTTGTGATTTGATTTTAGATTTGGGAAACTTTGCTTCCTTCATTTACTTCAGGTCCATTAAAATCAATGAGGGAAGCAATTGCTCACCCTAACGGTAGGACTTTCCGTCCATTTTTATTGAATTGTTTTTAACTTGTTAGCAGGCAGGCATCTGCCACAGAGGCAATAGAATTCCAAGACTCAAGGGTGCCATGATGACCTCACAGCAGCAAAAGAGGGTCAAAGGGTCTCAATGCCGACATGAAGACTCCAAGCCACTACGAGAGATACAAAGAGGTGCCGGTCATGGAGAAACACCAGGAGAGGGATAAAGCAGCCCCAACACTCGTGGTTGCACCCCAAAACATTGCAGACAAAAGGCGTGGGAATAGTGCTAGCACGCCAGGGAACCCTGACTGGGACGTAAGGAGCTACAGATGAACACAAACCAAAGTGCAGTTTAAAGGTAAGGTTTAATAGCACTTAACATGTCACAAACAGTAAGGTTTGAACCACTCCTGGGCCCATGTTTTAGAAGTCCTATTCATAATTTGCAGGTGTATATTAAATATCCAAGTAAAACCTGATTTTAGCAAAGTGGGGTAACAAATAACAGAGACAACGACTATAAAAGTTTGGAGGTGTAAATTTGGGTGGCTTTCATTTTGAAAGTTTTGTGTATTGTAGGATCAGTAGAAAGGGACTATACAATTTTTTTCCACAACTGTGATGTTTTTCATGTTCTCCAGCCTAAAAACCTCACAAGTGCCTAAAAGGTACTTAATTACTTTTTTTTATCGATAAATGTGTTAAAAGACATAATTTGTCCGTATCTGAGGCCGAAATTTTGCAGAATTATGCAGTTGATATCCCTCTATCTTGTGGTATAAATAAGCAACATATCCCACCTTTTCTCTCAATAGGTCACATATGGTCATTCCAAGTCAAGTGGTCCAGAGCTCCCCACTTGACCATCTCAGAAATTGATGAAATTTTTTCAGGGACCTCTAATGAAGATATACAGAGTCTGGGGACCCCTTTAAGCAGAGGCTTCCCCTGTGTCTTAATATCAGACTATGGACTTTTCCTCCAGGAATTTGTCCAAACCTTTCTTAAAACCAGCTACGTTATCTGTCTTTATTACAACCTCTGGCAATGCGTTCCAGAATGTAACTATTCTCTGAGTGAAAAAGTATTTCCTCCTATTGATTTTAGAAGTATTTCCCTACAATTTCATCGAGTGTCCCCCTAGTCTTGGTAATTTTTGATGGAGTGAAAAATCGATCCACTCCACTCAGGATTTTGTAGACTTCAATCCTGTCTCCCCTCAGCCTTCTCTTTTCCAAGCTGAAGAGCCCTCACCTTTTGAGTCTTTCCTTGAAACTGGACCAGATGAAATAGGATTTCCCACATGTGTAAATATTTACTACATGTACAGTGCAAAAGGATGTGGTTTGGGTGGTGATTGGAAGAAACCTCTTAACGCAGTTTAGTAAAAGTTAGCAATAGCTTAGAACAAGTTTGTGTCTGAAGTGCTTGAAGTATTTAATGTTTGCCTAATATTGAAATAATTCTAAAAACTGGTCCCAAGGATTTTGGATAAAGGATCTTGTAACTGTATAGAAAGAACAGAAGAGATTCCAAAACAGAGCCCTAATGCACGCTGACTGATAGGTGGATAGCAGTGGAGAAGGATCTATCAGAGCATGAATTAAACATGTGATGGGAAAGATAAGAAGAAAGCCAAGACAGAACCCAAATGTGACAAGGAGTAGATGATGATCAAAAGAGTCAGATGCAACAGATAAAGGATAAGGGCATAAAAATGATGTGTGGAAAGGGGAGATTGAAGTGACTTAATAGGGAACTCAAGATCAATTTGTTAATTTTATGGAAGTACTCAAGTCATAGTCTGGGCAGAAAGTAAAGAGATAGGGCCTTGTATGTGGAGGCAGAAATGGCGAGAGTTGGGGGCAAGCAGTTTGTTAAATGGGTGTTTGGCAAGTGCAATAGCAAGACTGGAAGGAGGTCAGCAAGAATTTTGAATGTATGAAGACAGCAGGGGCATGGGATTTTAATCACAGGAATATATGTAGCAGATTCAGGTCAGCAAAGGATGGCGTTTTATACACCTGATAGGATAGAGAATATCTCAAGCAGAGGAGAGTTTGGGGTTATGAAAGTGCAAGAGGCAATAGCCTGAAGATTCCTAATGTGTTGATGGTGATTTGGAAAGACTTTGTGGTTAAGTGTGAAAGCCATTAGATGATGGTCAGATAGAGTCAAACTGAGATGGAAAAGTCTGAGAGTGAAAGGTAGCCATGTGAATGAGTAGGGGTAGTAGAAGAAAGTATTTGAACGAGAAGGTTAAAGCAAAAACTCTAAGAGATAAGTCAGAGAAGTAAAAGGTTTCATTTTTATTCATCCAGGCTGCACTTTTCAGAGTGAATGGAATGGCATATGGTGGAAAGACCATCCATCAAAGGTAGGCCTATGACAGTTTCGCTTTCCCCCTATTCCCTCATAACCTCAGAGCTGAAGGAGAAGCCCTTCTGTCCTTTATCTGTTTCGTGCCATGGCTGTTTTTATCCTTCTGAACCTATCTCCCATCTACTAGCCCCCAAATATATCGAAGCTTTTTTAAAGAATGTATCACACTCCCAAACTTCAGTATATCCTTAAAGTTCTATCACACTTCCAAGCAACAAAACCTTTTCACTTCCAAATATCAAAACCATATACTTTTCAAAGATCAATCAGAACAACAAACCATACTTTAAAGATACACGTTTTCACCACTCCCTCGCTGGTCCCTACTCCAACTGGAAACGCTTGTAGAAGAAGAAGAGGAAGTAAAATCATCTTGGCTGATGGAAGAGTTTAATACACTCCTAAACTTTCATACACTTCCAAAGAGCAAAATATGTGGTAAATCATTGTGGTCTACTTCACTTGTCTCCGTGAACACCAAAAAGAAATATTTAAGTAATGTCAATTTATCTTCATCATCCTCTGTGTATTCTCCTTCATCTCTGAGTCTTGGAAAGACTTTTTTAGCCTTCCATCAGGCTCCATCATCACTAAAAGAGTTTCACCTGCTTGGTTGATCATATTAAGTACGAGGGCGAATCAAAAACTAAAGGCAAAATACATTTAATTGCTTTAATAGAAGTAACTGTGAGCAATTGAACATATCACTTTTCCACATAGTCCCCATGCATTTGTTGTATAATTCAACAAGTTTCTGCATTCCTGCAGAAAAGAAGCTTTTCGGCTACTCCCAAAGCACCACTTTCTTTACTTCATCATGCTTTGTCTTTTGCTCTCTGGGTCATAGTGATGCGTCCATGTCTCGTCACCAGTGACAATTCTCTCCAGAATACTCGGATCTTCTTCCTACCATCTCAGGAACTGGGTCACGACCTCCACACGTTGTTGCTTATGCTGATCGGTAAGCTATTTGGGAACCCATCGTTCACAGATTTTCCTCTATTCCAAGTCATCAAGCATTATGGCAAATGTAGATCCGTAGCTAATATCCAAATTTATAGCCACTTGAGACACCGTTATCTGTCAGTCTTCTCTAATCAAGGCATCGCCCCTATCAGTGTGCTCTCGTGTGTGCAATGTTGATGAGCGACCATGACGCTTTTTGTCGGTTACACCTGTTCTTCCCACTTTAAACCTTTCTACCCACTCAAACCTTTCATTGATTCAGAGTGCTATATCCATACTGAGTCAATATCTGACAGTGAATTTCCACAGGTTTCACTCCCTCTACCAAAGAAAGCGCACTACTGCATGTTGTTCTTCGTTGGTACAATCTTACAATGGAGCATCCATGTTTCTGACATCATGCCTGCCACATGCTGCTTGCACCAGCCTCGGCCCCTTTCTGACATCATTTCCTGGGCACGGAACTAGGAGGTGAGATCAGAAGGGAGCTGTGGCCGTCTCCAGCAGCAGGGGGATGATGCTGCAAACGAGGCAAATCTTTCAAGAGGTACTTGGGGACAGGTGTTCAGGTAGCATCTTCCATGTTCTGCTTGTGCCAGCCTCGGCCCCTTTCTGACATCATTTCCTGGGCACGGAACTAGGAGGTGAGATCAGAAGGGAGCTGAGGCTGGCTCCAGCAGCAGGGGGATGATGCTGCTTAGGCAGGCGAATCTCTCAAGAGGTAAATGGGGACAGGGGTTCAAGTAGCATCTTCCATGTTCTGCTTGTGCCAGCCTCGGCCCCTTTCTGACATCATTTCCTGGGCACGGAACTAGGAGGTGAGAACAGAAGGGAGCTGAGGCCGGCTCCAGCAGCAGTGGGATGATGATGCTTACGCAGCCGAATCTTTCAAGAGGTACGTGGGGACAGGTGTTCAAGTAGCATCTTCAACGTGCTGCTTGCGCCAGCCTCGGCCCCTTTCTGACATCATTTCCTGGGCACGGAACTAGGAGGTGAGATCAGAAGGGAGCTGAGGCTGGCTCCAGCAGCAAGGGGTTGATGTTGCTTTCGCAGGCGAAACTCTCAAGAGGTACATGGGGGACAGGCGTTCAAGTAGCATCTTTCATGTGCTGCTTGTGCCAGCCTCGGCCCCTTTCTGACATCATTTCCTTGGCACGGAACTAGGAGGTGAGATCAGAAGGGAGCTGAGGCCGGTTACAGCAGCAGGGGCATTAAGCTGCTTACACAGGTGAATCTTTGAAGAGGTACGTGGGGACAGGTGTTCAAGTAGCATCTTCTACTTGCTGCTTGCGCCAGCCTCGGCCCCTTTCTGACATCATTTCCTGGGCACGGAACTAAGAGGTGAGATCAGAAGGGAGCTGTGGCCGTCACCAGCAGTAGGGGGTTGATTATGCTTACGCAGGTGAATCTTTCAAGAGGTACGTGGGGACAGGCGTTCAAGTAGCATCTTCCATGTGCTGCTTGTGCCAGCCTCGGCCCCTTTCTGACATCATTTCCTGGGCACGGAATTAGGAGGTGAGATCAGAAGAGAGCTGAGGCCGGCTCCAGCAGCAGGGGGATGATGCTATTTACGCAGCCGAATCTTTCAAGAGGTACGTGGGGACAGGTGTTCAAGTAGCATCTTCAACGTGCTGTTTACGCCAGCCTCGGCCCCTTTCTGACATCATTTCCTGGGCACGGAACTAGGAGGTGAGGTCAGAAGGGAGCTGAGGCTGGCTCCAGCAGCAGGGGGATGATGTTGCTTTCGCAGGCGAATCTCTCAAGAGGTACATGGGGACAGGTGTTCAAGTAGCATCTTTCATGTGCTGCTTGCGCCAGCCTCGGCCCCTTTCTGACATCATTTCCTGGGCACGGAACTAGGAGGTGAGATCAGAAGGGAGCTGAGGCTGGCTCCAGCAGCAGGGGGTTGATGATGCTTACGCAGCCGAATCTTTCAAGAGGTACGTGGTGACAGGTGTTCAAGTAGCATCTTTCATGTTCTGCTTGCGCCAGCCTCGGCCCCTTTCTGATATCATTTCCTGGGCACGGAACTAGGAGGTGAGATCAGAAAGGAGTTGAGGCTGGCTCCAGCAGCAGGGGGATGATGATGCTTACGAGACAAATCTTTCAAGAGGTACTTGGGGACAGGCGTTCAGGTAGCATCTTCCATGTGCTGCTTGTGCCAGCCTCGGCCCCTTTCTGATATCATTTCCTGGGCACGGAACTAGGAGGTGAGATCAGAAAGGAGTTGAGGCTGGCTCCAGCAGCAGGGGGTTGATGATGCTTACGCAGGTGAATCTTTCAAGAAGTACATGGGAACAGGCGTTCAAGTAGCATCTTCCATGTGCTGCTTGTGCCAGCCTCGGCCCCTTTCTGACATCATTTCCTGGGCACGGAACTAGGAGGTGAGATCAGAAGGGAGCTGAGGCTGGCTCCAGCAGCAGGGGGATGATGCTGCTTACATAGGCGAATCCCTCAAGAGGTACTTGGGGACAGGCGTTCAGGTAGCATCTTCAACATGCTGCTTGCGCCAGCCTCGGCCCCTTTCTGACATCATTTCCTGGGCACAGAACTAGGAGGTGAGATCAGAAGAGAGCTGAGGCCGGCTCCAGCAGCAGGGGGATAATGTTGCTTTCGCAGGCGAAACTCTCAAGAGGTACATGGGAACAGGCGTTCAAGTAGCATCTTTCATGTGCTGCTTGTGCCAGCCTCGGCCCCTTTCTGACATCATTTCCTGGGCACGGAACTAGGAGGTGAGATCAGAAAGGAGTTGAGGCTGGCTCCAGCAGCAGGGGGTTGATGATGCTTAAGCAGGTGAATCTTTCAAGAGGTACGTGGGGACAGGCGTTCAAGTAGCATCTTTCATGTGCTGCTTGCGGCAGCCTCGGCCCCTTTCTGACATCATTTCCTGGGCACGGAACTAGGAGGTGAGATCAGAAAGGAGTTGAGGCTGGCTCCAGCAGCAGGGGGTTAATGATGCTTATGAGACAAATCTTTCAAGAGGTACTTGGGGACAGGCGTTCAGGTAGCATCTTCCATGTGCTGTTTGCGCCAGCTTCGGCCCCTTTCTGACATCATTTCCTGGGCACGGAACTAGGAGGTGAGATCAGAAAGCAGTTGAGGCCGTCTCCGGAAGCAGGGGGATGATGATGCTTACGAGACAAATCTTTCAAGAGGTATGTGGGGACAGGCGTTCAAGTAGCATCTTCGATGTGCTGCTTGTGTCACTTCGGCCCCTTTCTGACATCATTTCCTGGGCACGGAACTAGGAAGTGAGGTCAGAAGGGAGCTGAGGCTGGCTCCAGCAGCAGGGGGATGATGTTGCTTTCGCAGGCGAAATCTCAAGAGGTACATGGGGTCAGGCGTTCAAGTAGCATCTTTCATGTGCTGCTTGCGCCAGCCTCGGCCCCTTTCTGACATCATTTCCTGGGCACGGAACTAGGAGGTGAGATCAGAAAGGAGTTGAGGCTGGCTCCAGCAGCAGGGGGTTGATGATGCTTACGCAGGTGAATCTTTCAAGAAGTACATGGGGACAGGCGTTCAAGTAGCATCTTCCATGTGCTGCTTGTGCCAGCCTCGGCCCCTTTCTGACATCATTTCCTGGGCACGGAACTAGGAGGTGAGATCAGAAGGGAGCTGAGGCTGGCTCCAGCAGCAGGGGGATGATGCTGCTTACATAGGCGAATCCCTCAAGAGGTACTTGGGGACAGGCGTTCAGGTAGCATCTTCAACATGCTGCTTGCGCCAGCCTCGGCCCCTTTCTGACATCATTTCCTGGGCACAGAACTAGGAGGTGAGATCAGAAGAGAGCTGAGGCCGGCTCCAGCAGCAGGGGGATAATGTTGCTTTCGCAGGCGAAACTCTCAAGAGGTACATGGGAACAGGCGTTCAAGTAGCATCTTTCATGTGCTGCTTGTGCCAGCCTCGGCCCCTTTCTGACATCATTTCCTGGGCACGGAACTAGGAGGTGAGATCAGAAGGGAGCTGTGGCCGTCTCCAGCAGCAGGGGGATGATGCTGCAAACGAGGCAAATCTTTCAAGAGGTACTTGGGGACAGGTGTTCAGGTAGCATCTTCCATGTTCTGCTTGTGCCAGCCTCGGCCCCTTTCTGACATCATTTCCTGGGCACAGAACTAGGAGGTGAGATC
This sequence comes from Geotrypetes seraphini, assembly GCF_902459505.1. Taxonomy (NCBI): domain Eukaryota; kingdom Metazoa; phylum Chordata; class Amphibia; order Gymnophiona; family Dermophiidae; genus Geotrypetes; species Geotrypetes seraphini. The sequence continues at coordinate 13,041,129 of NC_047097.1, forward strand.
AGAAGAGAGCTGAGGCCGGCTCCAGCAGCAGGGGGATAATGTTGCTTTTGCAGGCGAAACTCTCAAGAGGTACATGGGAACAGGCATTCAAGTAGCATCTTTCATGTGCTGCTTGCGGCAGCCTCGGCCCCTTTCTGACATCATTTCCTGGGCACGGAACTAGGAGGTGAGATCAGAAAGGAGTTGAGGCTGGCTCCAGTAGCAGGGGGTTAATGATACTTACGAGACAAATCTTTCAAGAGGTACTTGGGGACAGGCGTTCAGGTAGCATCTTCCATGTGCTGCTTGCGCCAGCCTCGGCCCCTTTCTGACATCATTTCCTGGGCACGGAATTAGGAGGTGAAATCAGAAGGGAGCTGAGGCCGGTTACAGCAGCAGGGGCATCAAGCTGCTTACACAGGTGAATCTTTGAAGAGGTACGTGGGGACAGGTGTTCAAGTAGCATCTTCTACTTGCTGCTTGCGCCAGCTTCGGCCCCTTTCTGACATCATTTCCTGGACACGGATCTAAGAGGTGAGATCAGAAGGGAGCTGTGGCCGTCTCCAGCAGCAGGGGGATGATGCTGCTTACGCAGCCGAATCTTTCAAGACGTACGTGGGGACAGGTGTTCAAGTAGCATCTTCAACGTGCTGCTTGCGCCAGCCTCGGCCCCTTTCTGACATCATTTCCTGGGCACGGAACTAGGAGGTGAGATCAGAAGGGAGCTGAGGCTGGCTCCAGCAGCAGGGGGATGATGTTGCTTACGAGACAAATCTTTCAAGAGTTACTTGGGGGCAGGCGTTCAAGTAGCATCTTTCATGTGCTGCTTGCGCCAGCCTCGGCCCCTTTCTGACATCATTTCCTGGGCACGGAACTAGGAGGTGAGATCAGAAGGGAGCTGAGGCTGCTCCAGCAGCAGGGGGATGCTGCTGCTTACATAGGCGAATCCCTCAAGAGGTACTTGGGGACAGGCGTTCAGGTAGCATCTTCAACGTGCTGCTTGCGCCAGCCTCGGCCCCTTTCTGACATCATTTCCTGGGCACAGAACTAGGAGGTGAGATCAGAAGAGAGCTGAGGCCGGCTCCAGCAGCAGGGGGATAATGTTGCTTTCGCAGGCGAAACTCTCAAGAGGTACATGGGAACAGGCGTTCAAGTAGCATCTTCTACTTGCTGCTTGCGCCAGCCTCGGCCCCTTTCTGACATCATTTCCTGGGCACGGAACTAAGAGGTGAGATCAGAAGGGAGCTGAGGCCGTCTCCAGTAGCAGGGGGATGATGCTGTTTACATAAATGTATTCTTGTACTTGAGCATTTTTCCCTGTCTATCTAATGTACCTGGGGCAACGGAGGAATTAAGTGACTTCCCAAGGTCACAAGGAGCAGCGTGGGTTTGAACCCACAACCTCAGGGTGCTGAGTCTGTAGCTTGAACCACTGTGCCACACTCTCCCTCAGGGGTCTTGCTCTGTTGAAATGTTCCCCTACACAGTTCTATGGGAGGACTCTGTATCTATTAATTCTACAGCTAAAAACTTAACAGGAAAAAGAAAGTTTTGGAGCAGCTTGTGTTATTTGAAATCAGCTTGACCTTCAGCATCCATGTTCTTGATGCAGAAACTATGGGAACAAATATTTTTATTATTGCATTCCCGGTGGCAGCATATTGAAGAAGGATGAGAAAGCTCAGGTTGTAGTTTTCCTTCTTGTGACATCATCAGGCAATTTTTGGACCATTGTCTGATGCTCTCCTAACCAGGAGCTAAGGGAAAAAATATTTTTATCTTTACCCTTTTAAGTGGTTGCATATTGAAGATGGATGAAAATGTTCAGGTTATAGTTGTCTTGCTTGTGACATCATCTGGCAACTTCTGGCCCATTGCTTCATGATCTCCTGAGCAAAAAAAAATGCAGCCTCAGCATTGGAATCAATCCTCACTGTGCTGACCTATTTGGGAAGAAATTTTTATTTTTGCCCTTCCATAATTGCTTATTGAAAGATGGATTGGAAAGTTCAGGTTGTATCTTCCCTGCTTGTGACATCATCAGGCAATTTCTGGCCCATTTTTTCATGATCTCTTGAGCAGGGAGAATACAGCTCGAGCTTTAGCATCCATGTTCTTTCCAAAGGAGCCAAGGGTAGAAATATTTTGTTTTGTTTTGTTTTTGAAATTCAGGTTGTGACATCTTCAGGCAATTTCTGGTCTTTTGCTTCGTGATCTCTTGAACAGGGAAAATACAGTTTGAGCTTTAGCATCCATGTTCTTTCCAAAGGAGCCAAGGGTGAAAATATTTTGTTTTGGTTTTGCCCTTCCAGTGGTTTCTTATAGAAGATGGATGAATAAATTCAGGTTGTGTCTTCCCTGCTTGTGACATCATCAGGCAATTTCCGGCCCATTGCTTCAAGATCTTTTGAGTAGGGAGACTACAGCTTGAGTTTTAGCATCGATGTTCATAGTGCTTTACTTTGAAAAATCACATTATTGTTCTTTCTATTGCAAATGCAAGCAGTGTCTCACTTCCGGCTCACCACACAATTGTTTCCCACGTATTCACCTTTATAGGACCCCCAGGGACCCCTGAAGAAGACTTTTTGTTGAAACGCGGACCGTGTTGGGTCCTGTATCCCTAGCGTACTAGGTCCTTTAAAGTTTTTATGTGGATGATTTATTTTTATGTGGATGGAATTATTTTATGTGGATGATTTCAGTGTACCTTTGGAACTTTGACACTTTCAAATAAAGTCCATTTAGGAACATTGTCACTCCAGAGTGTTTTTGGTTTTCTCTTATATTTTATAAACCTGGAGCTGTATTATAGCCCTGCTGGCCTCAATACACCTCTAGAGTATGCATGTGTGTACATGTGAGTGTGCAAGTGTATGTGAAAGTGTGTAGGCACCTGCTTCTCCCACAGTGGTGTCTCAGTAAAGATGGCACTTTCGGTGCCACTGTTTTCTTCTAGCCAAGTAAGGCAAGGGAAGGAGAATAGGTGCCTCCAGGTATGAATGTGTGTGAATGCCATAAGACATGGGAATGGACCTTGACATGGTTCTGTTGCTCATATTTAAGGAAAATGTGCTAACGCATTCCCGATTTGTGTTGTGTTCTGCTTATTTTGTAGAAGTAGGTCTGTAGTTTCAGAACTGAGTGCTTTTAGAAATCTTGAGTAAATATCATCTGGTCTTGATGATTTGTTACTTATGAAACACAAATGCAGAAGACTCGTCTGAGTAAAGTCTGGGAAACAAACCTCTCATGTCTTATCCTGTTCTAGGCAGCCTTAAGAGTGGCAGAAGATGGACAGAAAAGAGGAGGAGGAGGACAGGAAAGGAAAGGAAGGAAGCAAAGACTCAGGTGGAGACAGCCACTACAAAAAATGCGTAACTATCTCCGCAGATGCTCCATCAGTGTTGTGAAAGCCTACAGGATGTACTGAATAGAGCAGATTGTTTTATTCAAGTAGTGGTTAAGCGCAACTGACCAGAGAATCTTCACTGTGGGTTTTTTGTGTTGTTTTTTTTTCAGGGCCTCTGACTTACTAGCCATTTCAGCAAAGGGTTTGTCAGAGCTGGTACCGACAGTATTGGAACGGAGCTGTACCCTTGGGTTTTCCTCTTCCTGGTACATCCTCCTCTTTGCCTGGCTCTTGAAGCTCATCATAGATAACATTCAACTCTGGAGTGGACAACCTGTGATGGCCATGATTGCGCTGCCCTTCCAATGCCAATCTGACTGGTTCCTCAGGTCTCGACCTCATTTTGAAAACTGCAAGGGATGCAGAATACCATAGGTATGCATATGTGTTATATAGTGATTGTAAGGCCAGGACTTTAGCCCAGTGACAGCTTGTAATAAATACACTTGCTCACTTCATAAAACCTTAACACCTGGGTTTCCATCTGTCCTACTCTTCCATCAAAACAGAGATGGCAGCTCCTGTCTACTCTAGAACCCTTCCAGTCAAGTATCAGAGATTAAGAAGGGTAGCATTGTCTTTTAAAGCATAATTGGAGGTTGACCCCAGGGATGGTGGAATCGCCCACAATCAACAGGATTTGGTGCTTAATTTATGGCAAATTCATATAACTGAAAGGTTCCCCTTTCATTTTTCCTGAGGTGATTCCATTTCTTCAGAAAGTCTTCATAATCTAGGTTATTATGAAATACATTGAATGCTCTTCCAGACTCAGGGCAACTTTATAAAGTATATGCTCACAGTTACATGCTGACTATGCATATGTCATTAGACCCCCCCACAAACCCCAAACCCCCACCCCCCCAAAGCTCACATAGACCCCTCCCCCAGTAGCTTTTTTTGCAAGGCTAGGTTGGAGCAGGGCGCTCTACACAAGTGCCTGACCGTGCCACTGGTGTCTAAGGGTAAGGAAGGATCTATATTTCTACTATGACTAAGTATCTTAATAAAAAAATTTGTCCTGCGACTTAGCCTGTGTTTTAGATTTTGGCCCCTTATGTGATTGAGTTTGACACCCCTGTTCTAGAGAGAGGATAAGGATTTTAACCTCTTATCTTTATAACCTCTTATATTTATAAATTTGAGACTTGGTTTAGAAAATAACAACAATAGAAGTTATGTACCCATATCTTTCTGTAAATTGGTTAAAATACTGGTGAATATTATATGGGGTGTGAATTGTCTTCATAAAATGGAGTTACTATTATGATACGATGGATGTAATCTTCCATAGGCTTTTGCTGACGCTGGTTAAGCCAACAGAACATGCTGACAATTATCAATTGTACGGCAGAGCTGACACTGAGCAGAGTGTTAGGTTAAACTTTTGACAGATAAGCTCTTTAGGATAGGGACCTTCTATAGCGACAGTAGTTCATTCAAATGGAAAGTTTAATTTTCTCATTTAGATATTAATGAATTTGCAATTTAATAGTTGTGGTATTTCACATCTTTTATTTATGAATTTACAATTATTACAGAAACACGTGGGTAAGTGATTACAATGCCACTGAATGAACTGTCTCCAGATATGGAATGCCTTCAGAGATAACTACAGATAAGGTAAGCTATTTCTGAATTATGTTACTACAGGAATTAATAGATTCCTCATTGATTGGGCACAAATTAAAACCCGTATATTAATTTTATTTTGGTAATTTGATGGAAGAGCGAACTACTAATTAATAAAGAAAAATGCTGGCTTAGTATAAACCTTATACCATTGGAGTCTGAACATCATAGAAACATAGAAAGATGACGGCAGAAAAGGGCCAAGGCCCATCAAGTCTGCCCACTATAGACCCTCCCCTTAAGATTAGCTAGTGTTTTGCCCTGACCCTCTTAGGGATCCCACATGGGCGTCCCATTTATTCTTAAAATCTGGCACGCTGCTGGCCTCGATCACCTGCACTGGAAGCCCGTTCCACCGATCAATCACTCGCTCCGTGAAGAAATACTTCCTGGTGTCGCCGTGAAATTTTCCGCCCCTGAGTTTGAGCGGGTGCCCTCTTGTGGTTGAGGGGCCTCTAAGAAGGAAGATGTTATCTTCCACTTCTATACGTCCGGTGACGTATTTAAACGTCTCAATCATGTCTCCCCTCTCCCTGCGCTCCTCTAGAGTGTAGAGCTGCAAATTGTCTAGTCTTGCTTCGTACGGGAGACCTTTAAGCCCTGAGACCATTCTGGTGGCCATTCTTTGGACCGACTCGACCCTCTGCACGTCTTTGCGGTAGTGTGGCTTCCAGAATTGCACGCAGTATTCCAGATGAGGTCTCACCATGGCCCTGTACAATGGCATAATGACAGCAGGCTTTCTGCTGACAAAACTTCTACGGATGCAACCCAGCATCTGCCTTGCCCTTGAGGAAGCCTTCTCCACCTGATTGGCAGATTTCATGTCTGCACTAATGATTACTCCCAAATCTCGTTCCGCTGAAGTCCTGGTCAAGGTCTCCCCGTTCAAGGTATAAGTTCTGCACGGGTTTCTGTTATTCTCATTGCTTTTCTATTTTACACTTAATCTCTCTTCCTTTGGATATGGCAGGGAGGACGAGGAGTACCAAGACTACCATCCAGTTCATCACGCCAACGTCCGGCGAGATCCAGGGGATGGTGCAGAAGGAGAAGGATGGCACTGGACGGAGGGCAGAGGTTGCTGTGCAGACCGAGACCGCCCCCCTAAACCACGTCACAGTTTCTACGCAGACAGAGGAGATGGAGCAGCTGAACAAGGACATCCTACTGGAACTATGGAGTCTCAGGGAGGAGGTGCAGCGCTTGAGGAGCATCAGGGAGGATGAAGTCTTCATCGACGAAGCCATCAAGGAGGTTTCCCATTTGGCAGAGCTGACCCATGACAGATCCATCCTCGAGACACCCAGGTCTCCAGTTATAAATTCCACGATCGGGGTGCAAGAAATGATAGGAGATACCGGTCCCTGGCAGCTGGTAACCTCCTCCACGGGAAAACGTAGAAACCCCCCCCCCCCTTTTCTCACTTCCTTTTTCTTCTTTTTGTCCCAAACAGGGCAGCTCTACTTCTTCACCACAACTCAATCTGAACAACAGATACCACGTCTTGCAGGATATTACTACCGAGGAGGTAGCGGAAGAAGCTCGGGAAGACACCCAGCGCACAACTTTGACTCCAAACCACGCTGATCATCCCCCCCGGAAGGAGCGCAGAGTGGTAGTCATCGGGGACTCCATGCTGCGAGGAACCGAGGGTCCAATTTGTAGACCAGATTTGCAGTCGAGGGAGGTCTGCTGTCTCCCTGGAGCCAGGATTCGTGACGTCACCACCTCTCTCGATAAAATACTAAAACCTACTGACCACTTCCCTATGCTTCTTATCCATATAGGTACAAACATCAGACACCAATATGTGCCAGCTGTATTACCTAGAATTACTATGACTCCATTTTAAATTACCCCTGGAAGATGGAAGCCCCTTGCCTTTTGGTCACTTGGAAATTGTATTAATGTGGTTTTGCTTCTGATTATGTTGTAGATGGTAGAAGCTTAGGACTGCAGATTGCATCAGGCAGACAGGGGACCGATCCAGACTGCATACATGAAATCTATGGACAGTCATATTTCTCTGACCTTTTATGACTCCAATCAAAAGGACACATGCATACCTTTAAAGCTTCACAAGACATCAAGATAATAACTTTGGTTTATTCCTGATCATGCTCACTCCTACGGTTGAGAATTTGAGAAGCAGAGAGACTGTTGCGAATCTACCGTCAGAAGAGTTACCAGCTAGTCCACACCTTCCTTTACATTTTTATTGTTTTTATATTGTCAATTGTTTTCATATGTTTTATGATACATTATTGTTAAGAGATTTTACTCTATTTAGGTGTTAATGTTGGGTTTATGTAATTTATCTGTTTTTTCACATTTTTCTCTTAATTATGTAACTCTTGTGCAGTGGCGTACCTAGGGTATGTGGCACCCGGGGCCCATCATTTTTTGACACCCCCCCCCCATCTATATGAAAAATATGATTTTTAGTACCAATCTACATATCGCACCACAAGAGTGTACCTAGGAAAAGGCTGCATCTTAAACATTGCAGTGAGCACTAGAACACCAACACATACATTGTAAAACTAAACAAGCCAGATCCCGCACAGTCAATTGGTCCTGTAGTCAATGCCAACTGAAAACTATGTCTTTTTCAGAACACACAGAACAGAGATACACCCTCGCCCAAAATGGAATAATCACAAACTAAAAATAGAAATATGTAGACAAAAGTTAAACTGATCCGCCAAGAAACCAGACCCTGGATACAATGCAACACCACAAAAAACAGTAACACATGTCCTCTAATACAGTGCAAAATATAAAGACAGTAGATGTAAATTTGAAAAACCTGATACATAACAATCACCACTTTATAAATTAACAAATAAAAATAAAACAAATAATGAGAAATAAAAAAATACTATTTTATTGGACTAATCCCCGTAAGCTCAGTCCCCATCCCCGCAAACCACCTGATTCCATCCACACAAGCCTTGAATTGTTTATATTAAAGTATAAAAGAAACAATATTCTGTACAATTGTCAATTTATAAATCAGCGTCTTCTCCCCACTCTCTTCCCCATTTCCCTTCAGCATCCTCAGCCCACTCTCTCTCCACTTTCCTTCAGCGCACGCACATAAAAACAAGCAAGTAATTTTATATCATTTTCATTCTATTCATTCATAGAAATTAAAGTCTAGATAATGCCAGTCACATAACAAAACATGATTTTACAAAAATAATTCCCTGCAGTCAAGCCTGCAAGGATTACTAGATGTCTTTCAGCAGTTCCCCTCCCTCCCTCCCCCTTACCTTTGTGGCCAAGTCAAAATGATCTACCAACAATAAAATTTTAAAAACACAAAGCACGCTGTACGCAGAGAAAATGTTAATTATCATTTATATTCCGCGGGTTTTCAAAGAGGTCAAGGCAGATGACTTTATGCAATGTCACCTCAGTAACAACTATACAAAAATAGACAAATATTCCCCCTCCCTTTTTACTAAACTGCGATAGCGGTTTTTAGTGTAGGGAGCTGCGCTGAATGCCCCACGCTGCTCTCGACGCTCATAGGCTCCCTGCGCTAAAAAACTCTATTGCGGTTTAGTAAAAGGGGGCCATAGTGCAAAATATAGACAGCAGATATAAATTTTCAAAACGGACACAATTTGATCACTAAGTTGAAAATAAAATCATTTTTCCTACTTTTTTGTCTGGTGATTTCATGAGTCTCTGGTCCTTCTTCTGGTCCTTCTTCTTTCTCTCTCCCCCTGGCTCCCCTCTTTATTTCTGCCTTTCTTTCTCTCTCCTCCTGGCCCCCCTCTTTATTTCTGCCTTTCTTTCTCTCCCCTTGGTCCCCCTCTTTCTTTCTGCCTTTCTTTCTCTCTCCCCCTGGCCCTCCTCTTTCTTTCTGCCTTTCTTTCTCTCCCCTTGACCCCCTCTTTATTTCTGCCTTTCTTTCTCTCCCCTTGGTCCCCCCCTTTCTTTCTGCCTTTCTTTCTCTCTCCCCCTGGCCCCCCCTCTTTATTTTTTCCCTTCTTTCTCTCTTCCCCCTAGCCCGCACAAAGCCATCGTGCCGATTTCTCCACTTCCACGATTCTTTCCCTACCCTCACCCCCAAGCCAGCAGCCGGTTTCTTCCTGCTCCTTCCCCGATGTCCTGATGTCCTGAACTTCATCGGGCAGCAGCAGCATTCACAATTCACTGCTGTTGCCCGCTTCAGGCCTTCCTCTCTGTCGGGTCCTGTCTTCATGAAAACTGGAAGTAGGCAGGACCAGGCAGAGAACAAGGCCTGAAGCCGGCAACAGCAGCGAATTGTAAACGCTGCTGCTGCCCGAAGAAGGTAATGGAGCACCGAGGCAGTCCGCTTCTCCCCCCTCCCAGCCGAACCCCCGCTGACCCTCCTATCTCTCCCCCCCCCGTGAACCTTTCCGACCTTCCCAGCGAGAGCAGCAAACCTCCTTCGCGGCTTTCTCCTCCCTCTGCCGCGTTACTGATGACGTCATCAGTGATGCGGCAGAGGGAGGATAAAGCCGACGCTACTGGAGGGAGGTTTGCTGCTTTCGCTGGGAGGGTCGGAAAGGTTCACTTGGGGGAGGAGAGATAGGATGGTCAGCGGGGTTTCGGCTGGGAGGGGGGAGAAGCGGTCTGCCTTGGTGCTCCAAGGTATGGCGCCATTACCTTTTTCGATAATGGCGCCGATGCTGCTTTCGCTGGGAGGGTAGGAGCGCGATAGGGACCGGGCCAGCTGTGCACCCCCCCCCCCTAAGGCGGCACCCGGGATGGACCTCCCCCTCGCCCCCCTTGGTACGCTACTGCCCTGGGGAAACAGCCTGCAACAAGATCGCGCGATGCCAGAGATCTTTGCCTGCTTCGGCTGTTTCCTCCGCCGCGGTCCCGCCCCTCCTCTGACATCAGAGGAGGGGCAGGACCGTGGCGAGGAAACAGTCGAAGCAGGCAAAGATCTCTGGCATCGCGATCTTGCTGCAGGCTGTTTCCAGACGCGACACCCGGCGCAGGGGGGGGGGGAACTGGACCGGACCGGGAGCACCCCCTCAGGGCTTGGTACCCGGGGCGGACCGCCCCTCCCGCCCCCCCCTTGGTACGCCACTGCTCTTGTGTTTATATAATTTAACAAACCTGTATTATGGTTTAGAAACACTTGATTTATGATTGCTTTTCTCCCAAAAAATACACCTACACCATGCAAGCTATTTATAGTAGCACTGCAGATCTTCAAAGGATCCTCTACAGGTATTGCCAGGAACTATTTGTTTATCCTGTATTTATATGTACTGTGACACCTGTAGTAGGTTATAGGCCTGGCACACATGTGGCAGTGCTTTACATTTTTATTATTATCTTGAGTTGTTTTAACGATTTAATTTTATTTTGAGAATTTGGTTCTTGCACCGCACTCAGAGAAGAAGAAATATGTCCTGTGTACATTCATTGCTCGCATCACCTTTATGCATGTATTTGGGTTTCATAGGGTTTACACTTTGCATTTATTCTACACCTTAGTGCATTCAATTCTAGGTTACTATGCCCAATACTTCTGGGTATAGAGAAATATTCTAAGTTTAGTAATATTGAGGTTCTCTTATTTTAGGGACATCTAAGGATTTTGATGTGCCTTACATATCTAAGTTTTAATCTTTTCTAGTTGTGATACTGTCTTTCTTTGCATTTTCCTGACCTTTATACCCCAAGAGTGCTGGTGTGTCCAGAGTATCTCTATAACCTGTGCTTCCTTGGAAGCTCTTCTTTTTGTACTTATGTTTACTTGGCCAGCAAATTCACATAAATTTCTTGGAGAAGGCTTTATCTAGGACAGTGGATAGGATTTGCTTGGTTTCTCAGCTGCGAAATCAAGCATACCATGGGTACTCTTTAAGCAATTTGTTGGTTAAACTGGACTTAGGGAAACTAAATAGATCATATATTTACCTTATGTATACATTTTCCATTCTTCTTTGTTTAAAACACAGTGCGGTTTTCCCGAGCTGTTCGCTGCGTTGCAAGCTAATTCATGCTAGACCTCGCAGTTTGGCTTGGGGAGATATAGGGTTTCACATTTTTGAATATATGTACCTTAATAGTACTTATTGAATATGTGATAGATATGAGTGTGGTGTGTTTGGGGCCCCAGACTGTGTGTTTGATTATGTGTGCATCTAAAATTATTATAAAAACTTTAGCTTTAGAAATTCTGGAGGCAACATCTTGAAATGGTTAAGTTAAAGTCAGGGACTTGTTACATTGTGTTTCTATTACCCCCTATGGGAATCCTTTCTGAATTACCTTCTACCCGATCAAAGAGAAATGCTCCGGTATGATCCTTATACTTGCTTATGGAGTAGGTAGGTTAATCCAAATTACAAGACAGTTATCCACCCTTATTGAAACTATGGGTAATGAAACAACGGCAGTTACTCAATCACATTCACTAGAGATTGAGCAACACCTATTGTAGCCATCCAACATCGGATGGCACTTGACTATCTCCTTGCCATCATTGGTCAGGAGTGTTGTACTTATATTCCTAATGCCTTCTCTGACCAACAAGCACATATAACATCTTTGGCCAAAGCATTGCAGAACTGGGAACAATTTAAGGTAGAGGATAAAGGCTGGTTTAATTGGCTAACTGCATGGCTGCCTAATCTATCATAGATAAAAGGCCTAGTGGGTATTTTACTAGGTCTGGCATTTGTCTTTCTGGTTGTGTGTTGTAGTTTGTTCTGTCTAATTGGCATTGGAAGGATATGTTTGCAGAAAGTGACTCCCAACCTTACGCTGATCCATAGGATAGGTCATACCCAACACAACCCCAGCGTGAAACAAGGTAAGATCACTGAAGGCCTAGGTGTGAACCCTGCTTTGAGTAGTCAAACCAGGATCCAAAGGGGGGATTGATGTGGGGGGAGGGGCAGTCTATTAAAAATGGACAGGTATGTGGTGGAATGGGCAAGCATGAAATTTTAGCAACAACAAAAAAACTAGCTACTCCACTTTCTTACCATGGCTCAGGATTTTACTAGTTAGGGATTTATTGATAAGATAAGGACTTAATCCAAGGGCAGAGGAGAAGGTTTATGAGTGGCTATATAAAATCACAATTGGACAAACCAGGTACACAAATCCAGGATAACATTTTGATCTGAAAAAATATGTGCTTTGTGCTATGGTCACTAGACACAGGAGAAGAGCAGGCATTCTCTCAGGGCATGAGAATTAATTGATAAGCTCTGTTGAAAGCCAGAGAAGATAAACCAGGGGCTGTAGTTTAGCTTTATGAAGTTCCATTGTTCCAATGTGGGCCAAGTCTGGTCTTGGGGGGGTCCTGTATCTATGATCAATGTGCTCAAAATATGTTTGTGTACTTTGGGTGGGGTTGATACAGGAAAAATATGTACTTAGTGTTTTAGGAGTCCAGCGGGACTAAGTTGAGAAACACTTTTTTTGAGCAATTAACACATCAACCAAGTGAGAAATTTAGACGCCTTTGGGCTTTTCAACAGTTTAGCCGCTAGCCGAGCGCCATCCACTAGTGACAAACTTCCATGACTGCTGCAGATGACAACTGGCTTCCAGTTGCGCCAGTACTGATGACCAAATTCTTGGAGGACTAGTCACCTGATTCTTTGCAGGCCGCATGGTAGACGCATCAAAAGAAACTTAAGGGAGGCAACGGAAGCACACGCGTGAGGCATACAGACTGAGCTCCTGACTATTCTCTGTTCCTTTTTCTTCCGCTTTGTTTACTATTCCCTCCCCACCCCCACAGGGGTTGCAGAGAGAAAGGTGGTTATACACAACAGTATCTCTAATGTTCAAGGGCACTCCACCTCGCTCCTATCTCAGTCCCAGGGCAAGGATTCTAATGTTACCTTATTTTCCTTGAATTCCAATGTTACTGTGAACCTATATTAAGAGACCTGTTGGTATTTATAATTGTATATTTTAATATATATACTGTATATTTATCTATGCTGCGTTTCTGTTGCCAAATCCTTCTAAAATACACCTCTTACAGAGACTTGAATGTAGTGAATAAATGACAATTGCGTTTTCTAATATACATCATAGGATGCGTAAGTGGACCACAGAGAAGGAACCAAGGAATGTGCTATACAGATGGGGTGGTAATACATTTCAATTTGAGAGTACTTCCACATATCTGTCAGGTATTTTTTTTTTTCCTTTTTGAAAAACCAGTAGAATGAACTGGTTTCTGTCTTGTACAATGGGTGAGGGGGGAGTGGCACCTAATCCACCCATCCCCTGTTTGTACCGGGCACTGTTGTCCTCTTCTGTTGAGTCCTTTTTTGGCCGTTGTAATTTGTAGAATTCCCTCCCAGCTCATAGGATGACTCTCTGTTCTCACATGAAAGTGACAAGAGGAAAGAGAAATAAATCACATGCAAGAATTCAGTCTGTCTTTTTGGTCCTAGAAATCATTTTCTATTGGTATGGATTGAATATGTGGTACATCTTGAGTATGGCAGTGAAGGTTGTAGGATGACATTTAGATACAAGAAACGTCAGAAGTTTGCAAATAATGTGTGGCTGGTTATGCACCCCAGTAAGGAGGGTAAGGTTGAATTTGAAAAGTTTCTGAAGTAAGCCGCCTAGGATTTAGACAGATAATAAATATTTTAGATAAATAAACTCACTTCACTTATCCAAACCATCTCAAACTTTTGTGGGATTCAGACTGTGAAAGTGTGCCCAGCACCGACCTCATGTTCTAAATTGCTAGGGCTCCTGAAGCCGTCCCAAGCACTGGATTGGGACGATTCATCATGGCTGTTTTATTGCAGGGAGGCTGGGCTTCAGGCAGCAATTCATTGCTCGCATCACCTTTATGCATATATTCGATTAGCAGCTAAAAGCTCTGGTGGCAGCTCCTCCCTCCCCCCAGGCCTGAGCTCCCTGCCAACCACCACCTGCTTCCCAGACTCACCCTGCTGCTCCAGGGGGCAACACAAGGGAGGGTAGGAGAGGCATCACTCCCCAGAAATGCTGAATCAGATTCATCGCACTGACACTGTTGTGCTGCATTGATCTAGGACCCCCTTCCCCAAGCCCATTCTAAACTGAATTGCAATCTACACCAAGTCTGCTCAGTACTGGCCTTAGTACAGCGGTCTCAAACTCAAACCCTTTCAGGGCCACATTTTGGATTTGTAGGTACTTGAAGGGCCGCAGAAAAAAATAGTTAATGTCTTATTAAAGAAATGACAACTTTGCCATGAGGTAAAAGCAGTGCAATGTGCAGAAAGTGAAGTTTGATCGTTTTTCACTTTCTGCATGTTCTAGAATGTTGCCCACCTCACTGCTGTAACCACGCAAGCGCTTTCCTACGTCTACGCGATTGTCGTCTCCACTCCACCTCACAATCACGTACAGATGCAAGAAAGAGCTTGCGTGAGGTTACAGCAGTGAGGCGGACAACGTTCCAGAACAATGGTAATATACCGAGGGCCTCAAAATAGTACCGGGCTAGTACTGCCTTAGTACCTGCTAATTTTGTGCCTCCGATACAGATAAGTGCTGGGGCCAAAGTATAGAATTACCCTGAAAGGAACGTTTCATTTCATTTGTTGTGTATATAGAGGTTCTCGACCCAGTCCTTGGGTCACATGCATATGGATATCCTGGTTGGGTGCGTCCCGAGGACTGAATAGAGAGCCTCTGTCCTAGGCAAATTTCAAACAAATACACACAAATTCAGAGGCAAGAGAGGGAACGGGTAGGGGAGAGATGAGTGTGCAAGAAAGTCAGCATTGGTCTAAAAGTCACATCACATAGCCATTTCTTTTTGACCAATTATGCAACTTGATCCAGAAATAAGGCAGATATCCTGAACAGTTTGTTTAGTAAAAAGGCAGCGGCGAGAAGCTCAAGAAGAAGCAGGGAGTTGGCCTAACTCTGCTAGCGGGTAGATTACATTTCAACAACTGCCGCTGCTGGGTCAGACCAGTGCTCTAAATGAGTCCAGCCTCACCTGCGTACGTTCCAGTTGAGCAGGAACTTGTCCAACTTTGTTTTAAATCCCTGGAGAGTGTTTTCCCACACTGAGGACTATCATGGCAGTCAGTTGGACCTTAGCAGAAGCAGGTAGGTTTCATGATTTTCATAGCCTGCCTATGGGTTTGCCATCAAGCAGGCTTATGGTGGTCCATTACAGACACTGTGCAATATTAGGAAAAAGAAGCAGTACAGCTTCTGTAAAAAAAAATAAACCAAGAGACCGCTATTGCTACAGAGCTGAGACCCCCAGCCTCTCTGGTACCTCCAAACAGTGGCCCAGCATTTAGCATCCTTGGACTGAAAGGCCTAAACATATCAGTTTTCCCTTTCTAAAAACAGAAAAGAAAAAAAAGCCAAAGGGAGTGATTTGATACACCACCTTGCTGTGGTTACAATCAAAGTGATTTACATTTATATACACATACTTACTATTTTGCGGCCTGTGGTCTGTACTAGTGCTGCCCACTCTTTGCAGCATCCTCCAGCTTCCCCCCTGGCCTCCCGGTCTTAGTTTCAGCTAATTACCGCAGCCTGCAGAGAGGATTGCCGATGCTGTAACGATCCAGAGGGGCGGGACTGTGGCAGAGGGAACGTCCTGCAGAGTCCAATGGCAGCCTGCAAGGAACACTACAGGAACAATCCTCTCTGTAGGCTGTGTTCATTTGCATCCTCCTCCAGCTTCCCCTCTGGCCTTCCAGTCTTAGTTGGGGAACATGCAGGCCTTCGAGGGGGGTGGGGGAAGATTTACCTCATGCAAAATTGTCATCCGCTATAATAATTCCCTTAGCGCGCATGAGTACTTCAAAGTTGGTGGGTCCGTGGTGCCGTGTCCCCGCATGCACAGTAGAGTAGAACTTTGCGCCGGTTTCCCCATCGCCCTACTTCAACAGTTTCCAGGCTCCGTCCCGCGCTGCTAACGTATAGCGGCCTGAAAAACAACAAACAAGTGCCTGCTTCAGTTGATTCCTGATCTCTGACATCGGCTGACTTCTGACTACGCCGTGCTTGCCGGCTTTCTGACTCTGTTCCTCCGAAACCGGAGACAGGGGGAGGGAGAAGAAGCACAGCGCTAGAGCCCCCGGAGCATGGCCGTAGTCGCTTCCAGGCATTGAAGGAACATAGGGCAAGGAGGGAGGCTTCAACTCGCTGCTCCTGCTTGCTTTGGGCCTTTCTCACTGCCGGGTCCTGCCTTCACAGAAACAGAAAGTAGGTGTTACCCAGCAGCGACAAAGGCCCGAAGCAAGCAGGAGCACTGAGTTGTGAATGCTGTGCTGCCGAAAGCTGTTTGAGACCGTGGGGGTGGGAAGAAATGCTGCTGATGGCTGTGTAAGACTGGGGGGAGGGGGGGAGGGGGAAGGAATGCTACAGCAGCACCCTTTTGGGGAGACAGAGGGAATGAGGGAGAAGGAAGACCAGGGAAGGGGGGGGGGAAGAGAAATGCTTTTGTTGCATAGTGGGGAGGTAAAAGGAAGGGAGATAGGCTATAGGAAGAGACAAACAGAAAGACAGAATCAGAGAGAAAGAAAGACAGACATAAAAAAATAATGAAAGAAACACCTCAGCCCCCCATTGTACTAAACGTCTACAAATCTAGCACCCGTTAATGTAAGGGGCTAAAAAATTTTCTGCAGCCCTCCAAGTACCTACAAATCTAAAATACGGCCCTGCAAAAGGTTTGAGTTCGAGACCACTGTTGTAGAGGATCTGCATTAAAGATAGTTTTCACAGCAACCTGTGAACTTCCCTACACAGAATTTAAGTAAGTCTCAATAATGGCCCATTTCCTAGCGACTTTAGTATGCAGAGGCAAGGACTTAGAGATTAGCATTTCACGTCAATGTTGTAAAAGCACTGACTGCCACCAAAGTGGATATTTAGTGAGTCAAATGATTTCCAATGAGAGAAGATTAGTCGCAGTGCAATAACTAAGAGTGTATTAAATAGAGCATGATGTGTATCAGAAATCTTAAGAGAAGGAGCCTCCGATATAAGGATGACTATAGTAACGGATAGATTTGATTGTATATCAGAAATAGAACATACAGCAGACCAAATGTCATTCCGATAAGATTGTAAGCACGGACAATCAAATAACATTTATGTAGTCTTTGAGGCGTCCAGTTCGTTTTACGATGCAGAAGAAACACGGATCGTAACGAGTCGGCAGAAGGAATCGTTCTAAGAGTTTTGGACCAAGCCGTCTCAGAAGGAAGACAATTAAGAACAGCCTTACCGGGTCAGACCAACAGTCCATCGAGTCCAGTAACCCGTTCTCACGGTGGCCAATCCAGGTCACTAGTACCTGGCCAAAACCCAAGGCGTAGCAATATTCCACGCTACCGATACAGGGCAAGCAGCGGCTTCCCCCTAGGTAGGATTCGAACCTGATTACTTGCATAGTAAGTAGGGGCATTTATTCTCTGAGCCAGCAGCAGATAATCTGTATTAAAGAGGGAATTAGCGAACAATTTGTAGATGTTCGATGCTACATGTCCCCTTGTCGACAACGATGAAAACAAGGAGATCGGGGAAGGAGCATCTGCAGTGAGAGTAAGGAGGATATTTCATTTTTTTTTAAATCACTCTAGAGAGCCGAATCCGGTAGGGCAAACGTAGTTTGAAGTTCGGCAAAGGAAAGGAGCTTTAGGGCTAAATTGAAGATATCACCCAGAAACCAAATTCTAATCGGGGCCCATTTAGCCCAATAGATGGGAGAGTTATCAATCTGAAAATGGGGATTATGCCAAAGAGAAATTCTAGAAGTTTAACTAGATCCAATAAACAGAGTTGGAAATAACGGGATTATTTTTCCTAAGAGGTGCTTCTGAGGTTAGTAGAGGCACGAGCGATGCGGAAGTATCAAGTAAAGACAATTCTAATTGCAACCACAGCGGACAGTAGTTTGAGTAAGAAGAGAACCGTCGGCCAGCCTGTTGTATAATAAAAGCTTTACGATAAGTAAAGAAATCAGGCAGGAAGTAAGTTTCTTAAGTGCAAGTTGTGGGGGTTTATTTGTGCAAATAAAGGCAGAATATGGGAATAAATCGGGGATCCCACCGAGAGAGACGAAGGGAACGCCAAGACCGCAATAATGATTTTGCAGTAGATATAAGATCGTCCCTATTATATTTCATTGTAGCCGAGATATCTTATGTGGGAAGACCAAAGTAAGTTGTAAGCTAACATAGAACTCCAGAAAGGGAAACCCTAAATAAATATACTCTGAGAGCTTAAGGACATCTGCATAGCCAAGAAGAAGGAAATAGACCAAATGTCCATCAAAAAAACAATCTTAAAAACAGACAGTTAGGTATTGATAGTATACAACAGAAGAAAATCATAGTTTACGGGAAACTAGCCCACAAAATAATTCTTTTATTTGCGCCGGTCCATAGGTGTCAAAAGGTTGAAGAACAGTGCTCTAGGAGCACAGTAAAAGGAGATCACATCAGCAAGTCCAGAGATTGTCTAAAAGAGGACAGGGAAAAACAGATCGACGCAGAGAGCGTGATAACAAGCGACTAGTATATACGGTAAGAATATAGATACGAGAAAGTCCACTCCTATATTCCAGAGATAATTAAACCGACGAAAAGAAAGAAAAAATTAGTTTAGCGATACGATTGACAAAGAGAAGTCTATAAGTAATTACTGAGACGGCTCGGGGAAATCCTAGGAAAAGCAGCCTAAAATCCATGTCACTCCTCGGGATCTACCTAGGTACTCGGGACCCGGGATGGCCGGCGGCGGAAACAGGAGTCTGTCCCACTAAGGCAGCTCTTACGTTCCTATATTAAACAACACTACAATCGAACCTAAATACCTAAACCGTGCCATAACCCGCAACTCTGCAAACTAAAAATAATCATAAACGTAATCAAAAGCATAATTACACAAAACAAATCTGTTCTACAACACACTCGGAGTAAAAGTTTACAACCGAGCACACGAAGGTTGGGTCGCCGGTATCCTCGTAACGCTCAATCACCTTTCCGGCATCAGTATCACACCACTCCCATTACATCGAAGGTGATAGTTTCTTCCTTCGCCAGGAATTTGCACCTAGACACAATGAAATAGAAGTTCCAAAAACTTCCTGATGTGAAAGCCTGGCTGGCTTGAGGGATGAGTGCTGGGTTAGTAACTGGGGGTCGAGGGTCTGAGCCTCAGCTAAGGAGTAGGATCTAAGTTGTGCGTTTTTTTCAACGACTAGGATTTGAGCAAATATGGCTAAATAGAAGTTCCGAAAAGCTCTAACTGTAAAAGCTCGCATGGCTCTAGGGTTGAGTGCCGGGTTAGTAACTGGAGACTGAGGGTTCGAGTCTCATCTAAGGAGTAAGATCTAAATGATGAATTTTTCGTCGACTAGGTTTGTGAGCTGATATGGATAAATAGAAGTTCCGAAAAGCTCTCACTGTGAAAGCTCGCATGGCTCTAGGGTTGAGTGCCGGGTTAGTAACTGGAGGCTGAGGGTTCGAGTCTCATCTAAGGAGTAGGATCTAAATGATGAATTTTTCATCGACTAGGTTTTGAGCTTATATGGATAAATAGAAGTTCCGAAAAGCTCTCGATGTGAAAGCTCGGATGGCTCGAGGGTTGAGTACTGGGTTAGTAACTGGAGGCTGAGGGTTCGAGTCTCATCTAAGGAGTAGGATCTAAATGATGAATTTTTCGTCGACTAGGTTTTGAGCTGATATGGATAAATAGAAGTTCCGAAAAGCTCTCAATGTGAAAGCTCGGATGGCTCGAGGGTTGAGTGCCGGGTTAGTAACTGGAGGCTAAGGGTTCGAACCTCAGCTAAGGAGTAGGAACTAAATGATGAATTTTTCGTCGACTAGGTTTTGAGCTGATATGGATAAATAGAAGTTCCGAAAAGCTCTCGATGTGAAAGCTCGGATGGCTCGAGGGTTGAGTGCCGGGTTAGTAACTGGAGGCTGAGGGTTCGAGTCTCATCTAAGGATAAGGATCTAAATGATGAATTTTTCGTCGACTAGGTTTTGAGCTGATATGGATAAATAGAAGTTCCGAAAAGCTCTCGATGTGAAAGCTCGGATGGCTCGAGGGTTGAGTGCCGGGTTAGTAACCGGAGGCTAAGGGTTCGAACCTCAGCTAAGGAGTAGGAACTAAATGATGAATTTTTCGTCGACTAGGTTTTGAGCTGATATGGATAAATAGAAGTTCCGAAAAGCTCTCAATGTGAAAGCTCGGATAGCTCTAGGGTTGAGTGCCGGGTTAGTAACTGGAGGCTGAGGGTTCGAGTCTCATCTAAGGAGTAGGAACTAAATGATGAATTTTTCGTCGACTAGGTTTTGAGCTGATATGGATAAATAGAAGTTCCGAAAAGCTCTCAATGTGAAAGCTCGGATGGCTCGAGGGTTGAGTGCCGGGTTAGTAACTGGAGGCTGAGGGTTCGAGTCTCATCTAAGGAGTAGGAACTAAATGATGAATTTTTCATCGACTATGTTTTGAGCTTATAAGGATAAATAGAAGTTCCGAAAAGGTCTAGATGTGAAACCTCAGCTGGCTCAACGGTAGAGTGCTGGGTTAGTAGCAAGGCCCCATAAGGGTTCAAGCCTCAGCTCGGGGCAAGTACTGGATTAGTAACAAGACCCCCTAAGGGTGGTTACTGATCCCAAGTAAATAAGGAGGGGGGGGGGGGTATACTGGGTGGGGCCAGGGGAGGAGGCCAGAGCAGGAGGAGGAGGAGTAACAAGACCCCCTAAGGGTAGTTACTGCTCCCAAGTAAGGAGGACTGGGTGGGGCCAGGAGAGGAGGCCGGAGGAGGAGGAGTAACAAGACCCCCTAAGGGTAGTTACTGCTCCCAAGTAAGGAGGACTGGGTGGGGCCAGGGGAGGGAGCAGGAGGAGGAGGAGTAAGTAGGAGGGGGGGGTGTATACTGGGTGGGGCCAGAGTGGAGAGCAGTGTAGGGAGAGGGTAAAGGAGGCTTAACAAGACCCCCTAAGGGTTCAAGCCTCAGGGGGAGGGGGAGGAGTAGCAGCAGAGTAGAGGCCAAGGGAGGAGCCACCAGAGAGGTGGGCCCACCAGAAGAGGAGTGACGGAGCCGGATGAAGAGGCGGAGAGGTGGGCCCACCAGAAGAGGAGTGACGGAGCCGGATGAAGAGACGGAGAGGTGGGCCCACCCAGAAGAGGAGCGACGGAGCTGGACGAAGAGACGGAGAGGTGGGCCCACCCAGAAGAGGAGCGACGGAGCCGGACGAAGAGACGGAGAGGGCCCACCCAGAAGAGGAGCGACAGAGCCGGAGAGGTGGGCCCACCCAGAAGAGGAGCGACGGAGCTGGACGAAGAGACGGAGAGGTGGGCCCACCCAGAAGAGGAGCGACGGAGCCGGACGAAGAGACGGAGAGGGCCCACCCAGAAGAGGAGCGACGGAGCCGGAGAGGTGGGCCCACCCAGAAGAGGAGCGACGGAGCCGGACGAAGAGACGGAGAGGTGGGCCCACCAGAAGAGGAGCGACGGAGCCGGATGAAGAGACGGAGAGGTGGGCCCACCAGAAGAGGAGGAGGAGTGGTGGTGGTGGCGGCAGCGAGAGGAGGAGGAGGAGGAGGAGTTGTGGTGGCAGCGAGAGGAGGAGGAGAGGTGGCGGTGGCAGAGAGAGGAGGAGAGGTGGTGGAGGCGAGAGGAGGAGGAGGAGTGGTGGTGGTGAGGAAAAAAGGAGGAGGGGTTATGCTGCTTTTAATAATATTATTGCTGCCTCTCCCCCCCCTCCGGCATCTGTTAGAGACAGCTCTTAGAGCTGATTCAGCTGTAATAGAGGCGAGCTGTCTCTAACAGGGGAGAGGCAGCAATAATATTATTAAAAGCAGCATAACCCCTCCTCCTTTTTTCCTCACCACCACCACTCCTCCTCCTTCTTCTCTCTCTCACCACCACTCCTCCTCCTCCACCTCTCCTCCTCTCGCTGCCACCACCACCACCACTCCTCCTCCTCTTCTGGTGGGCCCACCTCTCCGTCTCTTCATCCGGCTCCGTCGCTCCTCTTCTGGGTGGGCCCACCTCTCCGTCTCTTCGTCCGTCGCTCCTCTTCTGGTGGGCCCACCTCTCCGTCCGGCTCCGTCGCTCCTCTTCTGGTGGGCCCACCTCTCCGCCTCTTCATCCGGCTCCGTCACTCCTCTTCTGGTGGGCCCACCTCTCTGGCTCCTCTTCTGGTGGCTCCTCCCTTGGCCTCTACTCTGCTGCTACTCCTCCCCCTCCCCGCTGAGGCTTGAACCTTAAGGGGGTCTTGTCTAAGCCTCCCTTTATCCCTCTTCCCTACACTGCTCTCCACTTCTGGCCCCTAGGGGGTCTTGTTTACGCCTCCTCCTGCTCTGCCATCCTCCCTCTGGCCCCACCCTAGTATACACCCCCCCCCCTCCTACTTACTCCTCCTCCTGTGCTCTGGCCTCCTCTCCTGGCCCCCCCAGTCCTCCCCCTTACTTGGGAGCAGTAACATACCCTTAGGGGGTCTTTGTTACTCTCCTTCCTCCTGCCTCATGGCCTCCTCCCCCTGGGCCCCACCCAGTCTCATCCGTACTGTGGGAGCAGTACTACCCTTAGGGGGTCTTGTTACAGCCTCCTCCTCCTCTGGCTCTGGCCTCCTCCCCTGGCACCACCCAAGTATACACCCCTCCTTCCTTATTTACTTGGATTCAGTAACCACCCTTAGGGGTCTTGTTACTAACCCAGTACTTGCCCCGAGCTGAGGCTTGAACCCTTATGGGGCCTTGCTACTAACCCAGCACTCTACCGATTGAGCCAGCTGAGGTTTCACATCTAGAGCTTTTCGGAACTTCTATTTATCCTTATAAGCTCAAAACATAGTCGATGAAAAATTCATCATTTAGATCCTACTCCTTAGATGAGACTCGAACCCCTCAGCCTCCAGTTACTAACCCGGCACTCAACCCTAGAGCCATCCGAGCTTTCACATTGAGAGTTTTTCGGAACTTCTATTATCCATATCAGCTCAAAACCTAGTCGACGAAAAAATTCATCATTTAGATTCTACTCCTTAGATGAGACTCGAAACCCTCAGCCTCCAGTATACTAACCCGGCATTCAACCCTCGAGCCATGCGAGCTTTCACATTGAGAAACTTTTCGGAACATTCTATTTATCCATATAGCTCAAAAACCTAGTCGACGAAAAATTCATCATTTAGATCCTACTCCTTAGATGAGACTCGAACCCTCAGCCTCCAGTTACTAACCCGGCACTCAACCCTAGAGCCATGCGAGCTTTCACATTGAGAGCTTTTCGGAACTTCTATTTATCCATATCAGCTCAAAACCTAGTCGACGAAAAATTCATCATTTAGATCCTAATCCTTAGATGAGACTCGAACCCTCAGCCTCCAGTTACTAACCCGGCACTCAACCCTCGAGCCATGCGAGCTTTCACATCGAGAACTTTTCGGAAACTTCTATTATCCATATCAGCTCAAAACCTAGTCGACGAAAAAATTCATCATTTAGATCCTACTCCTTAGATGAGACTCGAACCCTCAGCCTCCAGTTACTAACCCGGCACTCAACCCTAGAGCCATCCAAGCTTTCACATTGAGAGCTTTTCGGAACTTCTATTTATCCATATCAGCTCAAAACCTAGTCGACGAAAAATTCATCATTTAGATTCTAATCCTTAGATGAGACTCGAACCCTTAGCCTCCAGTTACTAACCCAGTACTCAACCCTCGAGCCATCCGAGCTTTCACATTGAGAGCTTTTCAGAACTTCTATTTATCCATATAAGCTCAAAACCTAGTCGACGAAAAATTCATCATTTAGATCCTACTCCTTAGATGAGACTCAAACCCTCAGCCTCCAGTTACTAACCCGGCACTCAACCCTAGAGCCATGCGAGCTTTCACATTGAGAGCTTTTTGGAACTTCTATTTATCCATATCAGCTCAAAACCTAGTCGACGAAAAATTCATCATTTAGATCCTACTCCTTAGATGAGACTCGAACCCTCAGCCTCCAGTTACTAACCCAGTACTCAACCCTCGAGCCATCCGAGCTTTCACATTGAGAGCATTTTCGGAACTTCTATTTATCCATATCAGCTCAAAACCTAGTCGATCGAAAAATTCATCATTTAGATCTTACTCCTTAGATGAGACTCGAACCCTCAGTCTCCAGTTACTAACCCGGCACTCAACCCTAGATGCCATGCGAGCTTTACAGTGAAAGTTTTTTCGGAACTTCTATTTAGCCATATCAGCTCAAAACCTAGTCCCAAAACTTAATGAAGCACCCGATACATTTCCAGTGATAGGAGATGAAGGAGTAGGCTTAGATGCCAAAACTAGTGTCTCTCAATAGGGCAGGGAGAGTTGTTGTATTAGTTGGTAATAATTAGGATTTACCTTACGTTTCCCCATACTCACAACATGAACAAAAAATAGGCAAATTTCTCAAACCGTTTTCTCTACTGCAACGGAACTCCCTCAGGACTCCAAAGGGGCGTGTGCCATAAGGCATGCCCCTTTGTCCATGCCCTGCGGCCACGCACAGGAAGTGGCAAGTTCTTAACTCCGATGTAGCCCTGCCCCTTGAAATCAGCACGGGGAAGTCAGGAACAGCTGACAGGATGAAAAAAGCTGCAAAGCCACCGGGTCTCTCCTCTCTCCCAGGCAGAAGTGCCTCCTCACTCTCCAACAGCCACAGGAAGTGACAAGTTCTTAACTCTGATGTAGCCCCGCCCCTTGAAATCAGCACGGGGAAGTCAGGAACAGCTGACAGGATGAAAAAAGCTGCAAAGCCACCGGGTCTCTCCTCTCTCCCAGGCAGAAGTGCCTCCTCACTCTCCAACAGCCACAGGAAGTGGCAAGTTCTTAACTCCGATGTAGCCCCGCCCCTTGAAATCAGCACGGGGGAAGTCAGGAACAGCTGACAGGATGAGAAAAGCTGCAAAGCACCACCGGGTCTCTCCTCTCTCCCAGGCAGAAGTGCCCTCCTCCACTCTCCAACAGCCACAGGAAGTGGCAAGTTCTTAACTCCGATGTAGCCCCGCCCCCTTGAAATCATGGGGAAGTCAGGAACAGCTGACAGGATGAGAAAAGCTGCAAAGCCACCGGGTCTCTCCTCTCTCCCAGGCAGAAGTGCCTCCTCACTCTCCAACAGCCACAGGAAGTGGCAAGTTCTTAACTCGATGTAGCCCCGCCCCTTTTGATTTGGCTTTAAAATAACTGGAAAGCCCTGAGCTATGAGAGAATTTGTTGGTCTCAGGCTCTGGTTGTCTTCTGATGACTTGCTTGCCAGGGTCTCCTTCTTTCTTCTTTCTCCCTGCTAACCATCCATCTTCCATCTCTGTCCTCCCCCTTCCGTTTCTCTTCCCTTCCCAGGAGATCTGGCATCTTTCCTTTTTTCATCTGCCTCCACAGATCCACCTTTTCTTAACTACCCTTTCATCCAGCATCTCTCCTTCCTTCCCACCACCCCAGGGTCCACCATCTCTCCCTTTCTGTTCCTTCCCTCCTAAAATCCCATTGTCCATCATCTCTCTCCCTCGCTCCTCTCTTCTATTTTCAGATCCATTTCTTCCTCCCCAAAGTCCAGCATATGCACATCTCTTTGAACCCCCCCTTCCCTCCCTCTGTGTACTTCTATACCAGGGCCCCCCCTCCCATGAAGGTCTGTCCCCCATTGAAGGTCTGTCCCCCCTTTAGAAGGCCTGCTCCCCCCCCTGAAGGCCTGCTTGTCCCCCCCCTTGAAGACCTGTTCCCCTTTGAAGGCCTGCCTCCCCCCCTTGAAGGCTTGTCCCCCCCCTTGAAGGCCTATCCCCCCTTGAAAGCCTATCCTACCCCTGAAGGCCTGCCTGTCCCTCGTAAAGGCCTGGTCCCCCCCCCTTGTATACCTGTCCCCCCCCCCCTTTGAAGGCCTGCCTCCCCCCCTTGAAGGCTTGTCCCCCTCAAAAGTCTATCCCACCCTTTTGAAGGCCTGCCTGCCTGTCCCCCCCCCCCCTTCCCCCGGTGTCCGGCTTCCACCCCCCTGGCCTCCCCGCACTGTTTACCCTTCCAGCCAGAAGAGCCTGCAAGCAAGATTGCAGTGTTAGCGATCTTAGTACCCGCTTCGGAGCTGGTTCCTCCGTCGCGGTCCTGCCT
The DNA here is from genome assembly GCF_902459505.1 of Geotrypetes seraphini. NCBI lineage: Eukaryota > Metazoa > Chordata > Amphibia > Gymnophiona > Dermophiidae > Geotrypetes > Geotrypetes seraphini. Next base: position 13,067,258 of record NC_047097.1, read on the forward strand.
CTTCTCTGACGTCAGAGAAAGGGTGGACATTCCTCGCTCCTGCTTTAGGGGGCGAAGGGGGAGGGTCAGATGAAATCGGGAAGCCGTTTTTTTTTTTTGTTTTGAACCGATTCGAATCGATTCACCGAAGTGAATTGGTGAACCGATTCGAATCGTGAATTCGGGTTAGCACTACTGCATACTGAGTATATATTGTAAAAACTCAATAACTGCGGATGGGCCGGATGCTATGTTTTCCCAACCTCTGGGCCAGCGAGGCTTTCCTCACTAGGACCTTTTCGGAAACTTCTCCATGTCCTCTTCTGGGCTTAAGAGCGCTGCAGAATAGAGAAGAATATGTAGAGAAAGACCAGTTCTCAAAGAGCTGCTGGTGGCTCAGAGAATAAATGTCCCCGCTTAACGTGCAAGTAAGCAGGGGTTTATATCCTACTTATTACTTTAATTTAAAGACTATATTAAAATACAAGAGCCCGTAAGTTGCTCTCTTATAATGAATGACATTTTCTAACATATAATAAAAAGTTTAATGGATTTAGAAGTTTTGAGTAGACTCTAGTTTAATCCTGTCAGGTGACATATCTCATCTTTCCCCCCAATACACAGCCAGTGTCTCATGTCTGATTGCTGTTGAATGCATTCAGTGGAAAGGCTCTGTACGGTGCCTGATTTTCATGGGACAGGGAAAGGAATCCTCCAGGTCTGATCCGTCAAAGAGATCGCTGCGGCACTGACGGTCCTGAGGCTTCAGATACAATCCTGAGCAGATAGGAGATTTCAGGTGCTGGAGATGGATTTTATCTCTCCTTCCTGTGATTCACAGGAGAGAAGATTGAGGAAACAGAGACGGTGTTAGGATGAGAACCTTCTTTATTCACAAACATGATGCAGAGACAGGTGTAAATTAGTTTGTGTGCTATTGGAGATATATACAAACATCTCTATAGAGCAGGTGTATCAAAGTCCCTCTTTGAGGGCCGCAATCCAGTCGGGTTTTTAGGATTTCCCCAATGAATATGCACGAATATGCATACAAAGAAAGAAGTGCATGCAAATATATCTCATGCATATTCATTGGGGAAATCCTGAAAACCTGACTGGATTGTGGGCCTCGAGGAGGGACTTTGACACCTGTGCTATAGAGGAAACTAACCCCACAAATGCAAAAACAGTAAAACTCGGTTTGCGAGCATAATTCGTTCCGAAACCATGCTTGTAATCCAAAACACTTGTATATCGAAGCGGATTTCCCCATAAGAAATAATGGAAACTCAAGACGATTCATTCCACAACCTGAAAACTTTAATACAAAATACCATATGTACTCGTATTGCAAGACCTCGCTCGTTTAGAACAGTCGCTACACTCCCGCAATGTCGGAGAGAGAAGAACCATCTGCTCAGTTGTGAGGATGTGATGTGTGCATACTATATGTACTTGTATTGCAAGACATTGTTTGTTTATCAAGTTAAAATTTAATAAAATATTTTGCTTGTCTTACTTCTACTTCCACCCTTCACATACAAAAAAAAACTATGATACACAGCCAAGCCCCACAAGACCGCTGCATCTACTCTGACCCAAGAGACAAACACCTCAAAATCCTGACTTAATCCTTCAAACGAAACAACCCATAGAGGGAGCGTCCCTTACAGTGACATACAATCCAGAGCTGGAAAGACTGAGAAGAATCAGAAAAGATCTCAAGCCGCTACTCCAGGAGGATGAATGACCGAGGGGCCGATTCTCACTCGGTGCTTTAGCAAATAGCGCTGGATCCATAATATAGTAACATAGTAAATGAAAGCAGATAAAGACCCAAATGGTCCATCCAGCCTGCCCAACCGTACATGCTCCATAAAGTAAAATAGCTCCTCAAAACTGAATACTAATAGCATGCAAATTATATGTGCACTGTGAACTAAAAGTACAGGGGGGGAGGGAGGTGGAGGGAAGATATGGCCAGACAAACCTGGAAGTGAAGCACATATCAGTGTCATTCTTCTGCACCGGGAAGGGGTAAAACGTGGATCTCATCCGCACGTCCTTAAAAATCTTCATTTATTGACCGATGAGGTTTCATATTTCGTGTGTGCAGGTCTGCGTTTTAGCCCTTCATTCCACCGCTGTATCTGTCGCCGTTTCTCGCCCCACGGATCTGTGGCGACAGTCTGACGGACCCTAATGCTTCTTCCTCCCTATGCTGAGACTAAATGTGGCAAAAACCAGACAGGATCTGGGTTCCCTATAACATCATAAATCATAAAATTATACTGTTGTCACCCCCCCCCCACACCTCCACGGATGTGTCCTTTCATGTCTTTCCCCCCCCACCCCCCAATTCACTCCTGACTTTCCCCTTTATTTATTTATTTATTTGTTTAGATTTTTATCCCGGCCTCCCAGTAGCTCAGAACGGTTTACAAGTAAACATTCACAATGGAGTGAATTGGACATACAAGATTATACAGTAGATTTAAATACTTGGACATACAAGACTGTGCAGCAGTGTAAATATAGGGACTATATAGCAAATTAAGAACAGTAGTTTAAATATAAGTAGTTTAGTTTAGATACAAGTTATTTGAGTATAGGCTGAGAGTGGACTATACAGAAATTTTTGGCAGAAGATTAGAATGGAGAAAGAAGTGTAGAGGTGGGGTTTAAGGGGTTGGGTGTAGACTGAGGGTGACCTTTAGTTGAAGAGGAGGGTCTTTACCATTTTCCAGAATGTCATTAGTGAGTTCTGTAGTCTGAGTTGAGGGGGAAGTTGGTTCCAGAGTTGGGGAATGAAGTGGCTGTAGGAGCGTTTGCGGGCGGTTTCTGAGAGGAGGGACCTTCCGGGGGGAATGCATAGGCGTATCTCCGTTTCTGAGCGGAGGGTGCTGGTGAGGATGTAGATGGGTAGCTTGGATTTTATGTAGGAGGGGGTGGTGGCATAAATTATTTTGTGTGCTATTGCCAGGGCCTTGAATGCACAGCGTTGGTTAATTGGGAGCCAGTGTTCAGTGTGGAGTGCTGGGGAGATGGGATCATGGTAGTTGAGGCTGTGTAGGAGGCGGATAGCTGCATTTTGGACCCGTTGGAGGCGATTGAGATCTTTTTTGGTTATTCCATTAAACAGGGAGTTGCAGTAATCCATTCTGGAGAGGACATATGCGTTGAGGAGTTGGGCTAGGTCAGGTGTGGAGATGTAGGGTTTGATCCTTCTCAGTTGGCGGAGGTAGTAGAAGGAGGTAGAGACTACTTGGGATATGTGGAGGGATAGGGATAGGTGTCAGTCTAAGGTTACTCCTAGGCTGCGTACTTGATCTGTTGCCGTTAGTAGAGTGGAGTCCCATGATAGTGTTGGGCGTGTGTATTTGGTGTTTTTGTTCCTGATCCATAAGAGTTCGGTTTTAGAGGCGTTCAGTTGTAGTTTGTTGTTTGTCATCCAGGTTTTCATGTCAGAGAGGCAGTGTTGGAGGTTAGCAATTTGGGATGATCGGTTTTCACCTAGTGGGAGGAGCAGCTGGATGTCATCGGCATAAGAGTGGATTTTAATGTTGTACTTTTGCGCTATATCAATGACAGGTCTGATGTAGAGGTTGAATAGGAGGGGGGATAGAAGGGCACCTGTCACTAGCGCACATTTGTGTTTCAAATATATAATGACACAAATCATTTGCTCATGTCTGAATATCCAAGAAAAGATTTTCCCTTTATCCTCCAGCAAGACAATCTCCTTCACATTTCTAACAAGATAGTGTCCTGACCCCTGAGCTTATATTCCACCCCAGCCCCACCCCAGCCCAGCCCCACCCCACCCCCAGGAAGAGGATGGTTTAATGGAAAAGTCTCTTTATTATCCCCCCCCCCCCACCTTGCAAGAAAACCTCCCCAGTATCCTGATCTTTACTCCATTCCCAAACTCACTTCAAGTTTCCAGGGCTGCATTGTCCAGTCAAACTCATTAGCTGGAGTCAGCAGAGGAGTTGGAATTAAAGGAGAAGAAATGCACTTCCTGCCTTTACAAAACAGCTGTCAACTTAACCAGTTCAAGGAAGTCTTGTTGGCAAGTCCTGGTTTTGAACTTATGTCCCAAGACAGAGTGGATTTGTAGTCCTTGTTCCTACCCATTGAAATCAGCGTTGCAGGTCCCATAATGCACCAGGATAGGGTTAGAAATCCAGAACCGGCCCAAGTTTCCTTCTTGGAACTGAGCAGTTTGGAAACTATTATGAGGGAGCTTGGTTCTGGGTGTCAAATTGCAATAATGGAGGGCTGCAAAACAGTCCGGTTTTCATGATATCTTTAGTGAATATGCATGAATATATTTGCCTACAAACAGATCACCTGCATAATCATTAGGGATATCCTGAAAACCTGGCTAGTTTGTGGCCTTCCAGGACTGCAGTTGGGCTAGGAAGGGGTGAAGGGTATTGAAAAGGATTGTGGGAGAATTGTGCTGTGAAGAGCAGGAAGAGGGAGAAAAGAGATGTAAGGGGAAGAGAGGCTGGCTGATGGAGACAGGCTGAGAGTGGAGCTGTAGGAAGAGGAATAGGAAGGAGTTACTTACTGGCTGGGAGTGAGAATGTAAGAAGAAACAGAAAGAATTAGATGGTCCCTGCTTGAAAGAGCTTACAATCTCTTTTGTGTTTAATGTACAGCGCTAGTGCTATAGAAATAACAAATAGTGGTAGTAACTGTAAGTGAGAGAAGGGTGAGTGAAGCTATGGAGAGAGGAAGGGGGAAAGGGAATGGAACGGGGTTACTGGTTAGGAGAGAAAATGCTGCTATAAAGAGCCAAAAGTGTCTGAAAGCTATATCAGATTTATGAATAAAGGTCTCATCCTTTTACACTGCCTCTATTTCCTCTCCCGTGATTCACAGGAAGGGGTGATATAATCCGTTTCTCCAGCACCTGAAATCTATCTGCTCAGGGCTGGCTCTGAATGGATCAGACCTGAAGGATTTACTGCCCTATGAAAAGCTGGTATTGTACTGAGATCCCACCAATCCTTTCCACTGAATGCATTCGACAGAAACCAGACATGAGACATAGAGAGTTGTGCGGGGACAGAAATCCCACCCGTCCCCACCCATCCCCAGGAGGAATTCCTCCGTCCCCACCCGTCCCTATAAATTTCAGAAATAGTTATTTCTTTTAATTATGGTATTGAATTAAAGGCTCTGGTAGAGACCCATTTTCAAATAAGCAAAGACACTTTATTAATTGGGAAGAATACATACTTTGTAAATGGGTTTCTACCAGAGCCTCTAATGTAAATATAAAATATAAATACTCAGCTGATGAGGACCTCCAAGCTATGTCAGCTGAGGACTTCCTCTGAAGGTGGCCGGGGCTCCCTTTAGCCAAGCTTGGCAGGCAGCAGTAGCGTCCCTGAGTCACAGATGCTGGCACCTCAGTGGCTCATGGATGCTGCCAGTGGCTGCTGCTGCACTTAGTGGAGGGGAGTTCTGGCTATCTCTAGAAGAGGTCCTCTGCTCACGGTGCTTGGGGATCACCACCAGCCACAGCCAGGGGTCAGCAAGTACTTCAACTACACTGTAGAAATAAAACCAGAAAAGCATTTCCTTTTCTTTTGAACACAATACAAAGACACTATATACATTTCCCAAAGCTAACATTTTTATTTTTGTTTGACTGGAGAATTATTTTTCCAGCAAGTTGGTCCCAGTTTCTTTTTTCCGCTTTCCCATCCTCTGCAAATTCTTCAGTTGCTGTCCATTGGTTCCTCCTAGCATGGTCCTGCATTTATCCCTCTCTCATTGCCCAGACCATGTGCAGCATTTTTCACCCCTACCCACCAGCCCCATGCCCAACATTTATCCCTCCATTCCCTTCACCACTATGTCCAAAATTCCTCCCTCTTGCATCCCTTTCAATCTGTCCCACTGTTCCCTTTCCACCACATTTCTCCCTCTCATCTTTCACTTCCCTATCTGTACCTCCCTCCCTCCCTCTGACCAAAAGTTCTCCACTTTCTTCCATTCCCCGTGTAGTTTCAAGTTTCAAGTTTATTAGGATTTTATATACCGCCTATCAAGGTTATCTAAGCGGTTTTTACAATCAGGTACTCAAGCATTTTCCCTATCTGTCCCGGTGGGCTCACAATCTATCTAACGTACCTGGGGCTATGGAGGACTGAGTGACTTGCCCAGGGTCACAAGGAGCAGCGCGGGATTTGAACCCACAACCCCAGGGTACTGAGGCTGTAGATCCAACCACTGTGCCACACACACCACTGTGCCACACACACCATCTTTCTTTCCCTCTCCTTTTTTTACGCTCCCAAACCCAACTACCACTTACCCAGTTTGAACAGGTTTGACCTTGAGTGCTATCAGCCTATCTTGAGATATTATATATATTCATATCTCCAAACACAAAGGAAACATTGAACTAATGTGCCCTCCACTTTCTGAAAACATGTGAATTTCTTCTAAAGTTTGACAATATTTCCACAATGCTACAAAATAAATCATGTTTATTCATGCCTTTAATAAATCTTAATCTTCCGGTTTCTCACAGTGACTATGTCAGCTGAACAACTCACGGGCCAGCCCTATTGGTAGTGGCTGAACCGAGGGAAATCTTTAGGCCTGTTTACTAAACTGCAGGAAGCAGTAAAGGGGCAATTCTATAAAGAGCGGTAAAACTTAGGTGCCCAAAATCTATGCACTAAAATAGTATTTTATAATGGCATTGAGACACTCAGATTCTGTACCTGAACAGAGCCTAAATTGAGATTAGGGTACCTAACTTTAGGTGCTAAAATTTACACCAGTGACTCTCGCATATCCACAATGAATATGTATGAGTAGGTAGGGTGGACCCCCCCCCCCCCAGGCTCGCCCCATCATGCTCCAGTTCCGCCCCCAATCCTGCTTTCCTAGACCCAACCCCAGCCGCCAGGTGAGAAAGCAAGCAAGCAAATCCCATCCACTGTCCTAGATAAAACCCTTCTCCAAGTAATTTATGTGAATTTTGCTGGCCAAGTAAAACCATACAGGAAACTTATCAGATGCTTGCCTAATGATGGCAGGTGCCCAAACAGTGTCTGTTCTACCTTCAAGGCACAATAACCAAAGGTCAAGTACCAGATGAGCCGAACAGAGACTAAACTTGCGGTACTTTTTTTTTTTTTTTTTAATCTAGAGAGGTATTGGGAACACTGGCACTCATGAAGTATAATGGTCAGGAAAATGCAAAGAAAGACACTATAGCTAATAGAAAAGATTAAACTTAGATATGTAAGGCATATCAAAATCCCTAGATGTCCCTAAAATAAGAGATCCTCAATATTACTAAACTTAGAATATTTCCCTGTATCCAGAAGTATCTGGCATAGTAACCTAGAATAGAATGAGGGCTAAAGTTTTGACATCTATTTTACCTGGCCCCCTGGATAGACACCTTGTAGCAACTGGTGTGACTGGTCAAAATGTGAACACTGACTCTTTTTCAGGGGCATCATTCAGCCCTTTAGAGCATGCTCCACCTCCTTCTCCAAATACAGCTCGAGGTAACAGTGACTCAATGACTGGGTCTACTTCTCTTCTGACAGGTTCACCTGCGCAATTAGCATCCTCCCTATGGACCTTTGGGGAGATGCCTAAGGCTCTATCCCTTCACAATAAGGCCTTACTAGCACAGAAGTCCCGGGAAGAGCCTCAGGATGCTTCCTTATAAGATTTGTGGGCGATTAATACTACCGTGGAAGGGTTATTGCAGTCAGTGGTAAATTGAAATATTACATTTTCAGAAGAAGTAGTGCATAAATTAGAAAATGTGGATGATAAATTTGAAAGGTCTGGAGAAATATATTGTAATAACTGAATCCCAAATTACAACTTTGCAAGCAGTTTCATCTTCATCTGTTACAGATTTACATTTTATTCATACTCAATTTGAACTCATGGAAAACACGTTGAGGGCAAAGAAACTACACCTACTCAATTTTCTAAAAATTTAATTTGTTAACATCAGATATTTGTTACATAACTATTTTAAAGAAGTTTTGAAATTGACTGACACAGAAACTTTGTCCATAACAAATTCTTACTATATCCCACAGCAGAAAAAGATTTCTGCTGATCTGGGAACAGATCAATTAGAACCAATAGAATTTGATCTGATGGGTTTCCTGGAAGATTCACAGGATACAATACATACAAGATCAACCCTACTGGTGACATGTGTAAGGGAAAGAGATAAATCTTTAATAATGAAAGCATATTATCAAAACTAACATGTAAAAGGCTGTGGAGATAGAGTTTCCATTTTTCCAGATGGCACCAGGGCAACTCAGTTGAAAAGGAAGGCTTTTTTGGATCTGAAACCTACAGTATTAGCCTTGGAAGCTACATTCTAGCTTAAGTTTCCATGTAAATGGATCTTGAAATGTAAAGATTGTAAACATACATTTTGGGATTCAATACAGCTTGAACAATTTTTGCAATTGCATGAAACTAAAAAGTAATATCCATCGGACTTCAATAGGAAAGCACCATTGATAGTTGATTTGTTCAATCATGATTATGTTTTAATTTTCTTGCTGATCAGGTTACTTTCCCATTATGTGGACTAGAGGATTTGTAATAAGGAACTTTATTTTATTTTAATTTTTTTTTTATTTCCATGTAATATCCTTTCCTTGTTATTATATGTAGTAATAATAATGTTTAAAAACTCAATGAATAAAAAACAACAACAACCTAGAATTGAATGCACTAAGATTGTAGAATAAATGCAAAGTGATACTCCTAAGAAACCCAAATATATGTGTAATAGATAAACATGACCCAATGAATATGCATTGAAAGCAATGCATGCACATAGATCTCATGCATATTCATTGGGGAAATCCTGAAAACCTGACTGGATTGCGGCTCTCAAGGAGGGACTTTGAGACCCCTGGTGTAGGTGTATTTTTTGGGATTAAAGTAATAATAAATCAAGTGTTTATCATAATACAGGCTTGTTAAATTATATATATATATATATATATATAAAAAGGAAAAGCTCAACAGTTGCACAATTAAGAGAAAAATGTGAAAATCCAGATAAATTACATAACTAACGTTAACACCTAAACAAAGCAAAATTTCTTAACAAGAATGCATCATAAAACATATGACAACAATTGACAATATAAAACCAAGGAAAATGTAAAGGAAAGTGTGGATTGGCTGGTAACTTGTGCAAACTCTTCTGACAGTAGATTTGCAACAGTCTCTCAAAATCAGGAGTTAGCCACAGTTATTAGCTTGATGTCTTGTGAAGCTTTAAAGGTATGTATGTTTCCTTTTGATTGGAAGTTAAACCTGTTCACATCATCACTGGTTTATAAAAAAAACTTCGTATACATATCAATAAATAAATAATTTCCATTCATACAGAATCAAATATTTTTCAAAAGTTTCTTCAATATAAGTAGTGTAAGCAAAGTTCAATGCATTAGATCGTGTCAAAAAAGTGACCAGAATCCCAAACTAACTAAAATATTAGCGAGGGCTACAGCTCAACTTCACTTGTATAAACGGTTGTGGAGGCGTAGGGCATAGAATCACAGTAGAAGAGAAAAAAAATGCACTCATCTGAAGGTGTAGTCCCGGTCTTTCACAACTGAGGTTTATTTTTCTCCGTTGTATTATGATTTTTCATACAGTTGGTGTTTTGTCAACAGTTCGTGTATATGTGGCATGAATGACTCCCTGCTATTAAATATCACCTACAATACATTTTTGATACATATTTACTGATTATATACGATTGTATTCCTTAATATATTTAGTTGTACAATCCTTTTGATTGGAGTCATAACAGGGCAGAGAAATATGACTGTCCATAGATTTCACGTATGCAGTCTGGAAAGGTCCCCTGTCTGCCTGATGCAATCTGCAGACCTCATCTTCTACCATCTACAACATAATCAGAGGCAAAACCACATTAATACAATTTCCAAATGACCAACTATTAAATTGCAAATTCATTAATATCTAAAGGAGAAAATTAAACTTTCTATTTGAATGAACTACTGTCACTGTAGAAGGTTCCTGTTCCAAAGAGCTTACCTGTCAAAAGATAAGTTTAATCTAACACTATGCTCAGTGTCAACCCTGCCATACAGTTGATAATTGTCAGCATGTTCTGTTGGCTTAACCAGTGTCAGCAAAAGCCTATGGAAGATTACATCCATCATATCTAATCTTGGGCATACCTAGATTACATCTAGGTTATCAGTATTTAAGAGTAACAAACAAAAGACCTCGGCAGAAGCCTAAGGGTCAACAGACATGATAAGATGTACTAAGGTAGTTAGGGAAGAAAAAGACCCCAGCTACAGAATCTAGATATTTTACAGTAACTCCAATTTATGAGGGACATTTCACATCTTATTTACCAGTATTTCAACCAATTTACAGAAAGACATGGTTACATAACATCTATTATTGTTATTTTCTAAATATTATAAAAATAAGAGGTTAAAATCCTTATCCTCTTCTCTAGAGCTTTTGACCATCTCCTCTTCGCTAAATTCTCTTCAGACCCATCCATCGGTCACACCCAAGAAAAACACGCATTCATGCAGGCAGACAGTCAGTCCTTTTTCTCTCACACACAGAAGCAGTCTCTAAATCCACTCTGTATTCATAAAACTCAGCATATTTCTGATGTATTTTTTCTTATAAGCATGGTATCTCTATTGGAATAAATCTTTTTCTGCACAAAATATTCTTTCACTGTTAGCTATCATTGACACTGTTTTCACTTCCAATCATTCACGTGAGACGCCACACTTTTTTTGAGACGGTTTGACACGCGACTTTATTTCAAAACGAGTTGCGTCCACGTTTCAAGCAGCTACTCATTTGTTTTATGATTCCTAAGACTCCTGAGGCAGGCCTGTTGGCCGAAACATGTACATGTCGAGTCATTGAATCATTGATTGTACCATCATGACATTGGAAGAATTCAAGATTTGTACATCTACAGATAAGTTTGTGGACACTTTTTTAGTGCACATCTGTCTTTTTGGATAATTCCACTCTTCTTACCTTTGGCCTTTTCGAGTAGTACCATGTCCTTCTTCATGTATGGCGACCAGTGCTAGATGCAGTATTCCAGGTGAGGGCGTACCATAGCCCGGTACAGCAGCATGATAACTTTCTCCGTTCTATCCGTAATCTCCTTCTTGATCATTCTGTATGTTTAAGTGAGAAGCAAGATAAGACTCCTAAGGATTTATGACATAGACAAGTAACTAGAACTTGCACATACAATCACACACATACACACAAAAAAAACCCATTTAAATCTTGTTTCTGATTACTTTGAGCTCTGTTTCACTCATTAAAGCATTGAATTGCAAAGATCTCTACACCTTTAGTTTAAACAGGCTATTTCTAAGGTAACACATCTAGAATTTGACTCGTGCAAACTCTCAGAACCTTGAAATGCGTTGAATGCTTGAAAGGATGGGGTAAATCTATTAGTACATCCCTTTAACAGGCAGCTTAATGAAAAATATACCTGAAATAAAACAATTTTTATTCCTTGCTCCTCTTGCTCTCCACACTTTTTCTTTTTTTCCAAAAGTGTACAAACTACTTTAACGTTTTAGTACAGGAAGCCTATTTGTCTGGTCATGGAAAAGATATCCTAAATTATTTATTCAACTATTGTATTATCCTAATTCTGGAGAGCCAGTCCCGTATCTACTACAACAATATTTCTATCCAGCTAAATTAGCACACTATATGGTCACATAGGGCAAAAACCTACACTCTCTCCCAGATCTGCTGGAATGTTCAAAGAATGCCAGCCCTTATGGTTTAATAATTAGGGGCTATGCTGTGTACTCCACATCCCTCTAGAGCCTATAATGATCTGTAAATTAATTCCCTGTACTCTTCAGTACTTTAATTTAATTGTAATTTCTCTATCTGCCTTTATAGATTATACTTTAAAATTCCTCAACTGGCTAATGTAGTTAGAAAAATCTCCCTGTTCACCACAACTGGGAATGAACCTCCTGCAGTGTCCTTGCTTTAATTCTAAGATCTATACCCAGAAAAAAGTAATCTGTCCCTTTGCCCTAATCTAATTTTTTCTTTTATATTAACATACATATACACAATGGCACGTGCACTAATGCTGTAACTTTATAACTCTTATATACAGGCCTCATACAAAAACACATTATACTATCATTAGATAATATTATTCTGTGTATAATTTTACAGGTAGCAAATGAATATCATTTAATAAAATAAAGCATGCTTGTTTAAAGAATTTATACTTACAGTTGGCTGGCCATGCCTTCCATAACATGCTTTCATAGTTCATACTTTATTAAAATTTGATAAAACGTGTCTCCTGGAATACAAAGTGTTGTACATTAAAAATGTAAATATGAGTAGGAAACAAACAATGAATAATAAACATGGAACTTCCAAGAATGACATACTTGGTTGGGGTTAAGACATGAGAACAATAGAAAAAAAACGGAGGAACTACAATTTATTAAGAAAAAGCACATAAAAGGGAGGAACAGTAGGGAAGATGTGACAGGTCAAGATACAATTTTAGCCTCTGTGTCCCTGGTATATTTACAATAGCTTTTCATACATACAAATTCAACAATTCAGCCTTCATGGGATACTCGTCGCCTAGTTTGACAAATTCAGCAGTGCAGCCTTCCATGGGATACCTCTGCACTACCAGTTTTATTTTTGTTTTTATTGCATCACCAGAGCCAACTGTAAGGACACAACATGATCACACCAAGTGCTTTTCCTCCTGCCTATATGGTTCACTCTTGAGTGGCGAATGAAATGTACATTTTTTTGGAAGTGCACGTGAAGCCACTAAATTGGTATAGGAAACATTTTGGCTATTAAAAGATGGTAGCTTCAGAGGTTCCAAAGAGCTTGTCAGCAATGATTTTACCATCATATTTTGGCATGTTGCCTCCAAAATCTGCTGGCATGATATCAGGATCAATCTCCTAAAAAAGGCTTCCAAGTCTTCTCCGTGGACAAAAACCTGTGGCAACATAAAATAAGCATGCGTCTCAGAGATGTGGGTGTAACATTCAAGTTTCTTTATTTTTGATATACCGTTTATCATACAAGTATCTAAATGGTTAACAATAAAATAAAATATAAAAATTATAAAACTTAAAATAAAAACATGGCTAAGCTAAAAGGAGGGAAGCACTTACGCATTTACGTACATGATACGAAAGGGAAACAAGGAGAGAGGAGAGTTTATAAATACATTGAGATGGAAAATAAAAATAAAGAGAGGCAAAATGGGAAAGGAAGTACAATTGGATACGGGGGGGGGGGGGTTGCATCAAAAGAAGCATATTGATTGTCATTGAGGTTTTACGAAAGAGGAACAATGGTTGTTAAAATCAGGGTTTATAAGGTATAGGCGTCTTTAAATAGGAAAGTTTTGAGTTTGATTTTAAATGTATCTAATGAGTTTTCTAAGCGAAGATCAGCAGCAAGGGCATTCCACAAAGTGGGAGCTGTAACAGAGAAAATAGATGTGCGAGTAGTGTCGTAGAAGAGTTCTCTTATTGAGGGGATGATGAGGAGATTTTGATTACTAGATCGAAGAGTCCTACAGGATGCATACGGAATTATATTAGGCACATTAAACCATATTTTTTTGTTGTGACACCACATTGCCATTTACCTGATCACATCTATACATTAACTCAGAAACGACATAAATAGAGGGGACTGGTGAAGCTGAAACAAAGCTATTTACATTGACACCTTAATGACATACGAAGTGGCGAGAACTAACAAGTGACCCACCTCATCAAACGTGACCTCTTCATAGTCCCAGTTCTCAATGTCGAAGAGGAGGATCACCCGGCCATACTCGTCTCGATTGGATTCAACGCCGGGGTATCCAGCTTCAATCTTGCTACGCACAGCCTCTGTGTGAATGTTCTCAAAGAGCTCTGGATACTGTTGGCGGAAGTGGACATAACCTTAAGGGTCAATTAGAGGCAAAGGGTTAGAAAACAGCAAGGAAGATAAATAACATTTCAGAATGCTAGGAAAACAAGAGGAAGAATTCAAAGTTTGTCTAAAGAAATACAAACAAAGGTGAAGGATTTCAGGAGGCTGGATGACATCTGTATGATCTCCGACGGGTACGATGGAAGGATCACATGCATTGGTCTATCCTGGAGAGTAGTACTGCCCTTTTATGATTCTTGGTTTTACTTTCAGTGAAAGCAATGCAAAGGAAAACCCGATGTCTCGATCTGTCGTCTGGAGCTATATAGTAACTCTAAACTTATATCTTCATACTGAGTAAAACCTTTGGTCAGTTCACAATAGAATAAATACATTGAAGAGTTCCCTTCTGATTTTATAACTTCTAGGGTCAGTTTTGCAAATTCTGTCTAGTAGAGAACTCAAGAGAGCAAGACTGCGTTTTGTTGATTAACAAGTTTTCAGATGTCATGGTAAGCTGAAACTGGAAATCTTTGTTCAGATGAATTTCGATTGCCATTGGGATGAAACCCAGTCATTAGAGGGTACTGACCCATCTAGAAGACAAGATGTGTCTCACAAAGCTGCTAAAATTAGCTTGGCCTTCTTTTGTTTTAGGGAGAATCACTGAATGTTAATTTCATAATGAAATTATGCATAGTTTGAGATTCAACTCTTGCCACCTTGTTGGGTAGACCGGATAGCTCATACAGGTCTCCCCAAGGGCCATTATTCAGACCGTGGGAGGCAGCCTAGCTACTTGCCATGGTTGGCGGCAAACCTGGCATTGAATTTGTGGTCTTCTAAGTTCAGCCACAGTTGACATAGCCGGCCAAGCCAATATTCATCTGCTGACTAGCTAAAGCATAGTGGTCAAAAATAGATCAGCTATTTATGTGGGTATATCTGGCTGCTAGACTTAGCCATCAGCCAATGAATATTGGCACTAGCCAGCTGTGTTGCGCAACATAGCCGGTGATCGGGACATTCAGCTGGAGATAGCCCTATTGCCCATTGAATATTGGTGGTTAGCCAGCTTAGAGCCAGATGCTCTAAAATCGCCATTAAAATCCCGTGGGTCACTGTGGTGCTGGTATCTCATCAGATCTTAATACAGTGATCGATGTTCAAACAACTTTGCATGCAAATGAGTTAAACAGAGGTCCTCCCACCCATCCAATCAGTCGTAGGAGAAAGTGAATTACACATATGTAGAATAGCTACATTGCAGGGATGAATGAGCATCAACTATGACTTTTGGTAGTGCATCTTTTGCGCACATCCTAAGAGGCAAGGGACGAAGAGCTAACAACAAAGCATGCAAATGTGAAAACGCAAGATATATATGCTTTTTCTTTAATATGCATGCACGAGACACGCTCATTACACATGCGTACATTATGTGGACCCCAATCCCATAAAAGTATTTTTATGAACTTCCACATGCAATCAGCAGCTCAGACCTGCCTGTATAAGCTTCTAACAAACATGTTTCAACGCTACCGGCACTTCCTGACCTGTCACAAATTTTGGATCCTTAAAGGCTGGCTCTTCATGTTGTGCATCATCTGGGCAATCGTCAGAGTGCCCATTTTAATACTGATGAGCTCGCTGTAATCCATTTACAAACAATTATCGGAGGCTGCTATAAACCACAGAGAAGAAGCCATTTTGGGCATCAAATGTTAGGAGTTATCAAGAACGGAATGGAAAACAAAGATGAAAATGTTATAATGCTCTTATATCGCTCTATGGTATGGCCGCACCTCGAATACTGTGTGCAGCTCTGGTCTCCGTACCTCAAAAAAAGATATAGTGCATTTAGAAAAGGGATATAAAAATGATTAAAGGGATGGGATGAATTCCCTATGAGAAAAGGCTAAAGTGGCTAGGGTTCTTCAGCTTGGAGAAGAAATGACTCAGGGGTGATATGATAGAGGTCTATAAAATACCTAGTGGATTACTTGTTCATGTTTTCCAAAAATACGTGTAATTAAACTCTGGAATTAACTGCCAGAGAATGTGGTGAAATCAGTTAGCTGAGCGGGGTTTAAAAAAGGTTTAGATAATTTCCTAACAGAGAAGTCCATAGGCCATTATTGAGATGGACTTTGGGAAAATCAATAACCAGCATAGAATCTGTTTTGCTACTTGGGATCTAATTAGGTACTTGGGACCTGGGTTGGCCACTGTTGGAAACAGGATACTGGGCTTGATGGACCTTCGGTCTGACCCAGTAAGGCAATCTTTATGTTCTTATGATGCTAAATTGTTTAAAACTAGTTGATCGTTAAAGGCACGGTGAGTTTTGAGCACATGGGCCCTAGTTCTATTTAGCCAGCCAGGGGCCATTCCTGACCAGCTAAATAGTGATGAAAATCATGCAGACTTTTATTTTGCTTGCTCATATTAATTGGTGATTTTCTAATAAAAAGATGCAAATTAAAAAGTAGCAGCATTTGTTGAGTTCTAGGGCCTTCCCTTCGCATGGTTTCCCTTTTACCCCTATCTGTGCACATCCTGTTTTGCAATGCAGTAATAATACAATCAATAATAATAAAATGTTAAGCGGCAACTTACAACCTAATCGTAGGAGACCTAAACCTCCATCTCAAAGACCAATCCTCCAAACAAATAGAAAACCTACTGTCATTCCTCGAAGCCCTAACATACAAGATTTTAGACCCACAAACCACACGTGAGAAAGGTCACCAGGGGCAGGAAGTAAGATGGCGGCGGCGTGATAACAGCTTTTTAGTTGAGCTCCGTCGGTTCTTACAATTATTACCTTACTATCCCAGACTTTTAGTCTGCCAAACATGCCTCACACCAAACGTTAGGGTTTTGTCCGGATGGACCCTCCCACACCAGGAAATAAGTCGATGGAGCACTTCTTTACAAGTTCTCTGGCCAATATTGAAGGGAGCAGGAACCCAGCGATGACTCTGATGGAAGGAGCCACCGGAGCAGTGGGACTTGAGATCTCACTCTCCCTTCCGGCAACCCGACTGCCATCTATTCCGGTGTCAGCAGACATTGAGAGCGTGAGCTCTGAGGACCTGACGAGTCCGACAGCTTCACACATAGGAGGGCCTCACGCTGGTTTGAGCGCCAGAGAATCAACAGCGGTAGGAGCGGATGATATCCACTCCTCAAAGGTGACTTTAGACGGCATTTGGCGAGTGCTCCAGAAGTTAGAAGCTGCTTCCACTAAAACTGCCAGTGAGATCTCAACGATAGTGAGTAAATTGGATGATCTTACAGTCTCTGTGCGTAATATTCAATCTGATACCAAAGTTTGACCAAGTCAATAAAGAAATTGCTTCACTTCAAAATCTTACTGCAACATTTACTAAAGAAATACTTTTCTTTCAAAAGAAAATTGAACAACTTGAAAACCATAACCGAAGACTTAATCTTAGAATTTTGAATTTTCCGAAATCTTCAGTTACCTCTCCATTGGACGTGTTTAAAAAAATACCTTATTGAAAATTTAAAAATTTCCTCAGGACTCAATTCCACCTATAAATAGGATATACTATCTTCCTAAGAAAGTTGGTTCTTCACCACAAGACGCAAAGGCTGCCGGATCACAACCTTTGGATTTAAATAACTTAACTGATATCTTAGAAAACTCCCAGGAAGAAATAGAATATCGGGGTACTTTGATAATATCTTTTGTTTTTTTAACAAGACCTTAATGCTATACTGAAAATATTCTTCCGACATGTTCAGAGAATTTGGATATTCCCCGACGTTACAAAATCTACTCAAGATCGGAGGAAACTGTTCTTACTAATGAGAGAAGAAATTAAAGCCCTGGGAGCTACTTTTGTATTAAGTTACCCCTGTAAATGCTTAGTAAGATACACTGGAATTAAATATGTCTTTTTCCTTCCTGAGCACCTTCGAACCTTTTTGGACACTAAGAAAATTAGGCCCGTGAAAGCACGTTAAGCCATTTCTTTTGACAATTGTGATTTTTCTTAAGACCTCCTTGTCTTTTATAAATTGCTTCTCCATATCTTCTTGAGGGCTAATTAAGTGTTTAAGGTTATGATTAATTTTTATATATAATTCTTAAGGATTCCTAAATTGTGATTAGCTTTACCTTAGCATTAGCTTTGAGTTCTTTATAAGCTTGGGAACTTTTCTTTTATGGTATACTCTGTATTACTGTAACAAGTAGATACTTGTGATTTCATTTAAAAAAGATAAATAAATATTAAAAAAAAAAAAAAAGAGAAAGGTCACCAACTAGACATCGCAGTCTTCATGACCCAACAGCCCTTACTGCCAGTGATTCAAACATCAAATGGAAAGTGGTCTCGATCCCTCTGGTCAGACCACTACACATAGTCCTTCAACATCAACTGGACCAAAGACAAAACCAAACCAAAACCCAAAATATCAACCTACAACTCACGTAAATACATCGACCCCTCCAAATTCTGGACTAAAACAGATGCAAAAATCCAAGAATGCAACCCCATGGACTTCATCTCACAATTGTGCAGGATAAGCACAGCTACCCTAGATGAGCTAGCTCCAATGCAAATAAAAAACAGAATTAGCAGACGATCAGACAAATGGTTCAATAACGAACTACTCCTACTCAAAAGACAATGCAGACTAGAAAGAAAATGGAGAAAGAACAACCAAGAACCCATGAAAACAGCATGGAGAAAACTAAACCAACAATACAAGCTAATACTAAAAGAAAAAAAGAAAGGCACACTACACCAACCTAAAAGAAACCCAAGACACAAAAAAACTATTCCAAATACTAAAAGAACTCACAGACACCAAACCCTATCTGGCCAATGACATCCCTCCCCCCTCAGCCACCCTTTTAGCTGAATACTTTAAAAACAAAATTACAACTGCCAGGACTACCCTCACCGGAACCCCAACCCACCTAGAAGAGATCACAATGCCCCCCCCCCCCCCCCCCACAGAAAAAGAATCAGCTGCGGCAAACAGAACTTGGTCCCACTTCCCCACTATACAATGATCCGACCTTAACAAATTCTACAAAAATTATAGCAATTCAGCCTGCGATCTCAACCACTGCCCTCCATACCTATTAAAATCCTCCAGTATCAAATTCCACGCTCTCCTCTTACAATGGATACAAACCATGCTTGCAGATGGCCTTTTCCCGCAAGACCTCAGCAAAATCGTCGTCACCCCGATCCTAAAAGACCCTAAAGGAGCAACAGATCAACCATCCAACTATAGAACCATAGCCTCAATACCACTTTATGTCAAACTAATGGAAGGCCTAGTAGCCAAACTCCTCACCAACTACCTAGAAGACCACAACATACTCCACCCTACACAGTCTGGTTTCTGAATCAATTACAGCACAGAGACACTACTAGGTTCCCTCCTGGACACAGCTAGACAACACCTCAGCACAGGTAGAAAAATGCTGATTATACAACTGGATCTCACCGCAGCATTCGACTTGGTAGACCATAACATCCTACTACAAATACTAGATACAATAGGAATCACAGATAAGGTACACACATGGTTACAAGGATCCCTACAATCAAGAACTTACAGAGTAAAGTTGAACAAAGAAAAATCAGAACCATGGCCGGGGCAGGATTAATTCGTCGAGGGCCCCTAGGCACATGAGTACACTGGGCCCCCTGCCCTGCCCCACCTCACCATGTGCCCAGGTGGAAACAGGAAGCTGTGTCAGAGGGATGCTTTGGGCAAGCAGCACCGCTTGCACAACTACAGTTCCCGTTGCTTTTCATACCCACGTCGCTTGCTTGTCTTACTTTCCGTCAATGGGGGGCTCCATTGCCGATTGGGGTGGAGCCCGCGTTGCCGGTCAAAGCTGGAGGGGCCCATCGCCATTTGGA
This sequence comes from Geotrypetes seraphini, assembly GCF_902459505.1. Lineage (NCBI taxonomy): Eukaryota > Metazoa > Chordata > Amphibia > Gymnophiona > Dermophiidae > Geotrypetes > Geotrypetes seraphini. The sequence continues at coordinate 13,087,162 of NC_047097.1, forward strand.
AAAAACAATGTTGATGCCCTCCTTCATCAGGCCCCCCCTGACAATTTCGGGCCCTAGGCACGTGCCTACTTGGCCTATTGGTTAATCCTGCCCTGACCATGGTCCAACCCCTGCAGTGTGCCTCAAGGATTTCCACTATCCCCAACTCTCTTCAATCTCTATAATGCATCCCCCGGCACCTGCCTGGACAAATTAGGCTTGACCTCCTATAGCTATACAGATGACATCACCATGCTCCTTCCTTTTGATCAACCAATGTCCTCCATGACAAACTCACTACACAGGATACTTGAAACAGTAACAACATGGATGAAAAATCACAAACTGAAACTGAACCCTGACAAGACAAAATTCATTCTTCTTGAAAATAATAAAACCCCAGCCATAACAAATCTAGTAATAAACTCAATCACATACCCAATACAACCCACTCTAAAACTTCTAAGAATGACGATAGACAGATGCTGTAGCTGTACCATGCAACCACAAATCAACAAAACAATACAAAAATCATTCACGAATATGCATACAAAGAAAGAAGTGCATGCAAATATATCTCATGCATATTCATTGGGGAAATCCTGAAAACCTGACTGGATTGTGGGCCTCGAGGAGGGACTTTGACACCTGTGCTATAGAGGAAACTAACCCACAAATGCAAAAACAGTAAAACCTCGGTTTGCGAGCATAATTCGTTCCGAAACCATGCTTGTAATCCAAAACACTTGTATATCGAAGCGGATTTCCCCATAAGAAATAATGGAAACTCAAGACGATTCATTCCACAACCTGAAAACTTTAATACAAAATACCATATGTACTCGTATTGCAAGACCTCGCTCGTTTAGAACAGTCGCTACACTCCCGCAATGTCGGAGAGAGAAGAACCATCGGCTCAGTTGTGAGGATGTGATGTGTGCATACTATATGTACTTGTATTGCAAGACATTGTTTGTTTATCAAGTTAAAATTTAATAAAATATTTTGCTTGTCTTACTTCTACTTCCACCCTTCACATACAAAAAAAACTATGATACACAGCCAAGCCCCACAAGACCGCTGCATCTACTCTGACCCAAGAGACAAACACCTCAAAATCCTGACTTAATCCTTCAAACGAAACAACCCATAGAGGGAGCGTCCCTTACAGTGACATACAATCCAGAGCTGGAAAGACTGAGAAGAATCAGAAAAGATCTCAAGCCGCTACTCCAGGAGGATGAATGACCGAGGGGCCGATTCTCACTCGGTGCTTTAGCAAATAGCGCTGGATCCATAATATAGTAACATAGTAAATGAAAGCAGATAAAGACCCAAATGGTCCATCCAGCCTGCCCAACCGTACATGCTCCATAAAGTAAAATAGCTCCTCAAAACTGAATACTAATAGCATGCAAATTATATGTGCACTGTGAACTAAAAGTACAGGGGGGAAGGGAGGTGGAGGGAAGATATGGCCAGACAAACCTGGAAGTGAAGCACATATCAGTGTCATTCTTCTGCACCGGGAAGGGGTAAAACGTGGATCTCATCCGCACAAGCGTTTATGAAATGAGCCTGAAAGCTATATTGTGCTGTCCAGTGTATTTCGGAGCTCCTGATGTTGAAATCGTGTTTGTATGAACTCTTCTACTGAAGTGGCTGGCTTTAGAGGGAAACAGCTGGCAAGGATTACCTTCCTCCAGGCTGTCTTACAGGCTTTTCCAGCACATTTCTGGCACCAGCAGGGGCAAAGCTAACTGCTCCAGCCAAGCGAGATGCTGACATAGCTAATTCTCTTCCCTTTGCAGCCTCGCTCGCTCACTGACAAATGGCTGGAATCCCAAAGTGCTGCGTAAGGCAGATACGATTCCATTTACATCTGCCATTCACTTCTTATTTCAAGGAAGTTTTCTAGATGCAATAAACAATACTCTAATTGTGCAGAAAGACATGGACTGGGGAATGGAGGAGCAGTCTGATCAGGGCAGTGAGCTGAGACCCTGGGGAACTGGATTTGATTCCCCCTGCAAGCTCTCTGTGACTCTGGGCAAGTCACTTAACCCTCTGCTGCCTCAGATACATAACATACCATATTTTTCCGCTCCATTAGACACACCTGACCATAAGACGCACCCTAAATTTAGAGGAGGAAAACAAGAAAAAAACCCTTCTGAACCAAATTCTCCCTGCTAGGCTCTGCACCCAACCCCGCACTCCTTGCCAAGCTCTGCACCCTGTCCCCACTCTGGCGGTCTAGCGGTAGGCTGGGACAGTGCGGACAGGGCAGGCAGGCCTAGTGGTTGGCAGGCAGGTAGGGTCAGGGACAGGGCCTATGCTTCCAGACAGATTTGTTAGGCCATCAGGCAGCCAAGTGGTATAAATTAATATCTGAATATTTGGCTCAGCCCTAAGGAAGTCCCTGATTGGCTCAGGCCCCTCTCAAGGGGGGAGGAGCCCGAGGCGCCTGAGCCAATCAGGGCTTTAGGCTCCTCCCTGGGCATCACATGATGCACCGGGGCAGGGCCTAAGGCAGAGGCAGACGCATTGCTGGAGTCAAAGGAGCAGGAGGGACTGAGCACCCCTTCTGCTCCCAGCATGGAGGTACTGGGAGGCCAGGCTGGGGAGGCCTATGGAGCAGGAGGGACTGAACACCCCTCCTGCTCCCAACTTATTGGTGCCGTACAGTGAAAGATTAGAGAAACTGGGCCTCTTCTCCCTCGAACAGAGGAGATTGAGAGGAGACATGATCGAAACATTCAAGGTACTGAAGGGAATAGACTTGATAGATAAGAACAGGTTGTTCACTCTCTCCAAGGTAGGGAGAACGAAAAGAGGGCTCAGAAGCAGTCCAGGATTGCAAAATGCATTTGCGAGCATGAAGACACACATTATGACACCATAGGGGACTCCCCTTAGGAAGACCACGGAAGACCCCGGGCAAGTCCAGAACCAATTGCTCTACAATACCCTCAATTGGACTCAGAAATAAGCTCCTGAAGTAATGGACTATAGACTGCCAAAAGACTTGGACTGTCCAACAATCCCAAAAGGAATGAACAAAGGTATTGGGATCCCAGCCACATTTCAGATAGAGAGGCGAGTCGATACCCCCAATTTTATACAATTGCACTCGAGTATAATAGGCCCTAAATACCACTCTAACATAACACTCTCAAAACAGCGTTCCCATGATCAAGCTAGGAACTCCCCACAGAGCACGCAGAATATTCCACTGGCTAAGATCCATATGAAGGTCCTGACCCCAGCTCCCTTGTATCCATGACACATCTTTGGGGCCAGTAAACTCCGACACTGAAGTTGAGCAGATCACCACTCCTTCAAAGAAAACCCGAAGGCGCTCTCCCATCGGCTGTGCGATCCGTTCCTGAGAAGAGAAAGAAAATAGTGTTTAACTTGACAATAGGCGAAAGTATCACCCCAGCGCCCGCCCAAGCGATCCCCAAAAGCATTTAGGGGTTTCAAACCTCCCTCCGCAGTCAACAGGTGTTCCACGAGACAAATTCCGTGAGCAGCCCAGCTAAGAAAAGCAGGGTTATCCCGGCCCGGCTGAAATGCTAAGTTCCCATGAAGAGGTAACTGATTTGTCACTCGGGGGTCCCCTCCCAATCTACTTATCAAGCTCCCCCACACAACACGCATTGATTTCAAAAGAATACAGGCACAAAACACAGCTAGAATTTCCTTAGCAGGCAAATGTAAGAGACTAGACAAAGAATGAGGTGCGTAAAAAGCCCGTTCAAAATCCAAAGGAGTATATTGTGTTCATCTTGCAACCAATCTTTCAGATGCCAGAGTAAACAGGCTTCATTGTAAAGGCCTAAATCGGGGAGACCGAGGCCCCCCTGAGTCCAGCCACCCACCAAATAATGAAAGCGAACTCACAGCTAACGGGAATTCCAGCTGAAACGCGATAGTAAACTGTTTAACCGAGCAAGATCCTTCTTTAACAACCGAAGTGGCAAAGTTTGCAACAAAGAGCCAACGAAGGAAAATCACCATGCGCATCAAAGCTATACGGCCCATCAGTGTCAAAGGGAGGTCACCCCAGGCCTCAAGTTTGAGCCTTGTATCCGCCAAAAGCTAAGTAATATTAAGTGAATAAAGTTATGCCATAGAGGTCAAAAGATACACCCCCAAATTCCAAAAGGAGCCCGGAGCCTACCGTAAAGGGAAGGAGTCACCCCATTGAGCCTGCAAGACCAAGGAGGATGGAAAAGCCTCGGATTTGACTAGATTTAGACGGAAGCCTGCATAGTCACCATATTCCCTAATAGTCTCCAAAAGGGCCTGCAAAGAAGAAAACAGATCTGTTAAGAGCCAAAAGATCGTCCTCAAAGGCAGTGACTTTAAAACTTTGATTTCCCAGGAGAACTCCCTTAATGTCCAAGTTCAAGTAAATATCACAAAGAAGCGGGTCAAGGGCCAATACGAATAATAAAGAAGATAGGACAGCTCTGACGGGTTCCTCTATGAATCTCAAATAAAGATGATTACAACCATTAACCCATAGAGTGGCCTGGGGCGTATCGCCAAAACAAAGCGACCCTGAAAACCATATTTAGTCAAAGTAGCATATAGATAATCCCAACGAATGCGGTCGAATGCCTTAAGAACATAAGAACATAAGAATTTCCGCTGCTGGGTCAGACCAGTGGTCCATCGTGCCCAGCAGTCCGCTCACGCGGTGGCCCTCTGAGACTAGCCCTACCTGCGTAAGCAAAGAAGGCATTGCAAGTCTAGAGATATATTCTAAAGAGAGCAAGATTTTGCGCAAAGTTTTGGTCACTGATCGACCCTTCACAAAACCAACCTGGGACTCATGAAGGAGTGGCAACAGCCAAGCCAAACAATTGGCCAGAATCTTCGCCAGAAGTTTAACATCAAAATTGAGGAGCGAGCCAGGACGATATGATTCTGGGAGGGCAGGATCTTTCCCTGGCTTTGGAAGGACAATGATCTGAGCCACATTAAGATGTTTGGACATTACTTCAGCATTGATCATCACATTAAACATAGCAGGTGCCACAATTTCAGGTTTCATAATTTTATAGTCAAATATATCTTATTGAGCAAATAGAACTGCAACAAAACAGAGGTAACAAATACAAATCAGCTCCCGCCCCAAACAATCCCAACCAAACCCCTCCCCCCAGGTCCTCCATCCAGGGTGACCTCCCTTTGACACAGTACCAAAAATATAGCAAAGAAATAGGTATGCCATTCTATACAAAATAAATCACAAAACAAAATCAACAATTAAGCACCCGGCTACGAGCCAAAGGAATCAAGGTAGTCCAAAAAGATTCCCAAGTACGCTGAAAGATGCGGCCTGGGAGAGAAGAGAGATCCTTCACATCCCTCCTTTCCCACATCAGAAGAGTAATCATACGGCAACGCCACAGGGAATAGTCCGGAGCATCAGCCTCAAGCCATTTCAGCAAAATACATTTCAGGGCAATCAGGGCACTTGAGGAAAGCTGCAGCACCATTGGTCTGAGGGAAGTAGTGAGGAACAGTTCCAAATAAGAGCAAGGGGGAACGTCGAATAGTAATATTCCAAATGCTCTCCACAAAAACAAAAATTACAGTCCAAAAGGCTTTAACAGAGGGGCAAGACCAGAACATGTGTCCCAAGCCCGCTTCCGGAGCCTGGCAGCGAGGACAGGTAGCAGTCTCACGAAGTGTGACAGATAAGCCCTCTTAGGAGAAATATACAAACGAAAAATCAACTTAAAATGTTGTTCCCAAAAGGTGGTGTATTTACGAAAGGCAGGAAGTCGACGGACAGCCTGCAAAAGAACATCAGTGGGCAGCTCAGCAGCAAGATCACGAGACCAAGCCTCTCGCAATTTAGAGTGGTCAAACAAAGGGAACTCATCCTTTAAGTGGTGATGATGGAACTTGAGGGGGACAGGAAGCTGGGAGCCAATGGTAAAGGCCGTAGACAATGTCTCTTGGCAGGAGGCTTGTAAAGAACTAGAGGGCAAGGAAGAAATATAATGGTGTACTTGCATATAAGCAAAATAATCTGTTTGGGGAAGATCAAATTCCTCTAGCAACTGAGTGAAGGATTTAGGGTTCCCATCATCATCTACCAAATGAAGTACATAATAAATACTCTTCATTTCCCACTGAGTAAAACTCAGCCCATCTATCCCAGGTAGAAAGGAGCTATTGAAGCGGATAGGAAGGAAGGGAGAGACAGAAACAGCGTGATATTTACAGATCCAGCGCTAAACCTTTCGCAAAGGACTGTGCAGCACCTTCATAGGAAGAGAATTAGGTACAAGAGAAGGAAGGGAATGAAGATAAGCGCTAAAGTGAGTAGAATAAAAACAGGAAAGCTCCAGAGAAGTATTGGTGAACGACGAAGTACCCCTAAAAAGATCATTAATGTGGCGCATGCCACAGCCAATAGTCAGATATCTGAGGTTCAATAAGCCCAAACCACCCCTGTACCATGGAGTTGTCGCCCATTTATAAGGCAAGCTGGGTCTCCTCCCAAGCCAAAGAAATCTCTGGACCAGGCGTTCTAGCCGTATCTCATCTCGGGAAGTCAGATAGAGAGGAAGGACCTGAAAGACATAGAGCCAACAGGGGACTATGAGCATGTTATACAGATGCACCCGACCTAAAAGTGAAAAGGGGAAAGTACCCCAAAGTTGCAATTTATTCTGAAGGGCATGAAACAACGGATCCACGTTTAAGCGATACAAACTAGATAAGTCCCGAGGAATAGTAACCCCCAAATACTTCAAATGGGATTCAGCCCAATGAAGGGGAAAAACTCCCTTCCACAACGCTTGCAACTCGGGTGGGAAAGGCAAGGCCAAAGATTTATCCAAGTTAAGGGAGAGAGCCGAGTAAAAGCCAAATTCAGAAATTAAATCCAACGCTAGTGGTAAAGAATCTTCAGGCCGAGTAAGAATCAAACACATATCATCCGCATACGCTAAGATCTTCAACTCAATCTCGTCAACCCGTAGGCCCCGCACCTCCGCAAACCCTCAAAGAGTACAAAGCAATGATTCCAGAGAAAGAAGGAACAACAGGGGAGATAGAGGGCAACCCTGTCGCATTCCATGAAGAATATTGAAGGAGTCAGTGCGGGACCCGTTCACCAATAGCGAAGCCCGTGGATTAGAATAGAGAGAACAAATGGCATCAAGATAAAACACGCCCATCCCAACATGTTCCAGGGTACGAAACAAGAATGGCCAATGGACGCTGTCAAATGCCTTAGAAGCATCGAGACTAACAAATAGAGCAGGGATATGGCGAGAATGACAATGAGCCAGTGCAAAGAGGACCTTCCGGACATTGTTAACCAATTGACGGCCCCGAACAAAACCAACCTGATCCTCATGGATGAGCGTAGGGAGATGGGGAGTAAGATGATCAGCCAACATTTGAGCAAAGAGTTTCAAATCCACATTAATCAAGGAAATGGGACGATAGGACTCAGGTAAGTCAGCCTCCTTTCTAGGTTTCAACAATCCATTGTGGCCCATGAGTCAAAAAGTTTGCCCACCCCTGTTCTAGTATACATTTCCATCTCCTATTCCTGTGCTCTAAATGGACTGGGAACCTGCTGAGCTGGGAAGTCTTTCATATGCAGAGAAGACAGAAAGTGTCTCTAAATAATTAATTTTAGGATACTGTGCCATGCAGGAACCTTATTGGTTTTAAAGCCATTAATTGCTTGTTAGACTCAGAGTCACTCCAGACGGCATAGCTGAAGAGAAAAAGATGCAGATAATACAGATGAGTCTATATTTTCATCCCAACTGCTTTACACAGTAAAAATGACCTGAAGGAAAAACGAAGGTACAGAATTCACCTGATGCAAACATATGAGGATCCAGTATATGACCTGTGTATCCCAAGTAAACGTTTAACAATATCATTGCATTTCAATCTCCTCCTATATTACTATAATATAATGAAAACCATTCATAAGCCTCTGTTAGGCTGAGAGCAGAATTACATTTTCCATAGCTAGTGAGTCATTAACAAGCATATAAGTCTAGTTATAAATATCTAAAGGTATAACCTTGAAGAATAAATGACAATTTTCTTCTTAGTTATTTTTCCAAGTGATAAAATACAGCATTGATAATTTCCTCAAAATTAAGCAATAATGGATAAGATTCTCATTAAACCCCCTCCCCCCCCCCCATTTTTTTTTTTTCTAAGCTGTGCTAGAGATATCTTAACACTGCCCAGAGTGCTAAATGCTCCAATGCTCATTGAATTCCTATGAGCGATGGAGCATATAGCATTCTGGGCTGTGGTAGAACTCACTACCACAGCTTAGTAGAACATATGAACATAAGAAATGCCGCTGCTGGGTCAGACCAGTGGTCCATCGTGGCCAGCAATCCGCTCACGCGGCGGCCCTTAGATCAAAGACCAGTGCCCTATTTGAGTATAGCCTTACCAGCATACATAAGAACTGCCTCTACTGGGTCAGACCTGAGGTCCATCGTGCCCAGCAGTCTGCTCACGCGGTGGCCCAACAGGTATAGGACCTGTGCAGTAATCCTCTATCTATACCCCTCTATTCCCTTTTCCAGGAGAAAGTTGTCCAATTCCCTCTTGAACCCCAGTACCGTACTCTGCCCTATCACGCCCTCTGGAAGCGCATTCCAGGTGTCCACCACACGCTGGGTAAAGAAGAACTTCCTAGCATTCATTCTGAATCTGTCTCCTTTCAACTTTTCTGAATGCCCTCTTGTTCTTTTATTTTTTGAAAGTGTGAAGAATCTGTCCCTCTCTACTCTCTCTATGCCCTTCATGATCTTGTAAGTCTCTATCATATCCCCTCTAAGTCTTCTCTTCTCCAGGGTTCTGGTTCAGCAGGAAGTTATCTATCCTTTTCTTGAATCTATGCAGGGTGCTTTCCCCTATAACAGCCTCTGGAAGAGCGTTCCAGATTTCTACCACTCTCTGGGTGAAGAACTTCTTCCTTACGTTTATACGGAATCTATCCCCTTTTACCTTTAGAGAGTACCCTCTCATTCTTTTCACCTTGGAGAGGGTGAACAATCTCTCTTTCTCTACTAAGTCAATTCGCTTCAATATCTTAGAAATGTCCCTCTCAGTCTCCTCTTTTCAAGGGAGAAGAGGCACAGTTTCTCTAGCCTTTCATTGTATGGCAACTCCTTCAGTCCCTTAACCATATTTGTTGCTCTTCTCTGGACCCTTTCGAGTAGGAATATCTCCTTTTTCATGTACGGCGACCAGTGTTGGATGCAGTATTCCAGGTTGGGGCACACCATGGCCCGGTACAGCGGCATGATAACCTTCTCAGATCTGTTTGTGATCCCCTTCTTAATCATTCCTAGCATTCTATTTGTCCTTTTCGCATGCTGCGCATTGCGCGGACGGATTCATTGACTTCTCTACAGGTACTCCCAAGTTTCTTTCCTGGGGCTCTCTCCAAGTACAGCACCAGACATCCTGTATTTGTGCATATGATTTTTGTTACCAACATGCATCACCTTGCACTTCTCCACTTTGAACCTCATTTGCCATTTCGCGGCCCATTCCTTGAGTGTGTTTATTGCGAAGACCTAAAATGACACATCTTTCTATGTCCTCACTACTCTGAATAACTTTATATCATCCGCAAATTTAATCACTTCACTTGTTGTACAAATTTCCAGGTCATTTATAAATATGTTGAAGAGCACGGACCCAAGCACTGAACGCTGTGGCACTCCACTCGTGATGCTTTTCCAGTCCCGAGTATTGTCCATTTACCCCCACTTTCTCTTTCCTATCTGCCAACCAGTTTTTAATCCATGTGAGTATATAGTAACATAATAGATGATGGCAGATATCACCCTCAATTCAATGGATCGCAATTTTTCAAAGTAGATGTTCATGCGGGACCTTGTTCAACACCTTCTGAAAATCTAGATAATACAATGTTGACAGGGTCACCCTTGTCTATTGCCTATTTACTCCCTTGAAGAAGTGCAGTAAGTTTGTCAAGCAAGTTCTTCCTTTGCTGAAGACGTGCTGGCTGGTCCTCATCAGATTGTGTCTGTCAAGGTGATCAATGATGCGGTCCTTTATCAGCACCTCTACCATCTTTCCCGGTACCGAAGTCAGACTCACTGGTCTGTAGTTTCCCGATCTCCCCTCGAACCTTTCTTGAAGATCGGCGTAACATTCACCACTTTCCAGTCCTTGAGAATCTTTCCTGATTTGATCGACAGATTGGCTATTAGTTGAAGCAGTTCAGCTATAACCTTTTCAGTTCCTTGATTACCCTCGGGTGGATGCCATCCGGGCCCGGGGATTTATCATTTTTAAGCCTATCAATCTGCCTGCGTACCTCTTCTAGGCTGACCGTCGACCCTGTCAGTTTCCCGTCTTCAGTTCCTGTCAGCCTGTCAGCTTCTGATATATTGTATATATCCTCTTTGGTAAATACAGATACAAAAGATGCGTTTAGTTTGATGGCGATGGCTTTGTTCTCCATTAGTACTCCCTTTATTCCATGGTCATCTAACGGCCCCACTGCTTCCTTCGTGGGTCGTTTCCCCTTAATATATCAAAAGAACGGCTTAAAATTTTTTTCCTCCTTGGCTATTTTTTCCTCATAGTCTCTTTTGGCCCCTCTCACCGCCTTTTAGCACTTGTTTTGATGTTTGTGCTTTTTCCAGTTTTCATCCATTTTTGTCCTTTTCCATTCCTTAAACGAAGTCTTCTTGTCTCCGATCGCTTCCTTCACTGCTACAGTGAGCCAAGCCAGTTCCTTGTTGACACGAAGTATAGACAGATTTTGCGCCTCGGTGACTGTGTCCTTAAAAAGGGACCATACTTGCTCTAGGATATTTACAATGCTTATTCTCTTCCTAATCTTCCTCACCATGACTCTCATCCCTTCGTTGTTCCCTTTTTGGAAGTTCAGTGCCGTGGCAGTCGTTCTGTTACAGGGTTAGTAGTGCTGGCGTTGCTGTTGGGGGGGGGGGGGTGTTTGAGGTGGAGTTTCCTCTATAATGGGAGGCGGAGTTTCCACACACCCTCAGAGCACTTTCAAATTGATGTCCTGCGTGCAATTGTCGGCCAGGCTCTGTCTGAGCACGGTTTTGACACATCACCGATATTACAGTTTTATATTTGAAATACCACAGAGTCTTTTGGTAATCAAGTCTTATAATATGAGAAAAGGTTTTTTGAAGTATACGCATACCTCCCTCTAGGAAAGGGGATGAGATTTGATGTACTACACTTTCTGTGGTTACATTCAAAGCAGTTTGCCTACAGGTACTTACTGTATTTTTCACTCCATAATTTAGAGAAGGAAAACAAGGGAAAAAAAACATTCTGAACCAAATCCTCCCTGCCAGGCTCTGCACCCAACCCTACTCCTTGCCAAGCTCTACACCCTGTCCCACCTCTGGTAGTCTAGTGGTAGGTAGTGACAGGGTGGGTAGGTGGGCAGGCAGCAGGAAAGCCCTGGCCTCCCTTCCTCCCTCCCCATCCCCCATCCCCCGCGCGTGTACCTTTTTTGACCTTCTGGCGCCTCACTCGCTGAAAGTGCCACACAAGGGTTTCTGGCTGCCTAGTCCCCACCGTGAATGGCAGACGCGGCTGCCGCCTCTTCAGTTTTCTCACGGCATAGTGGCACACCAGGTTGCCTGTCTGGTCCCACGCCCGGGGTGGGGATGGGGAGAGGGACGGCAAGAAAGGGAGGGTGGCAGCATTAAAATAAGTTAACAAGGGGTGGGCAATGTAGGTATTCACTCCATTAGATGCACCCTTATTTCCACCCACTTTTGGGGAGGAAAATGTGTGTCAAATGGAGTAAAAAAAATACGATATTTTGTGCATGGGGCAACATACGAATTGTCGCTGCTGGGTCAGACCAGTGGTCCATCGCACCCAGCCTAAAGGGTTAAGTGACTTGCTCAGAGCCAGAAGGAGCTATCATGGGAATTGAACCCAGTTATGCTAGTTCTCAATCCACTGTGCTGATCATTAAACTACTTCTCTTCTCCAGCAGAACAGCAGAGTATAATGCTACCACCTTCCACCAAGCAGAAAGAGAGAGAAAAAAAAATCTCCCCCTACCTTTTGTTGTTTAATATCTCTATTCCATTTGTTTTCAAGGTATTTTTTTTACTATGTACCCATTTCTCCCGTTTCTGTTGTCTGGGATTAGACTTAGAACTGTTTCTGTATATGCTTGAAACCCTCCTTGGGAGTAGGTTTCTGACAGAGCTTAGAAAGTGGTGTTTGAGAACAGTGGATTTAAAACCAGTTATGTGTCTGTGTTAAAAACTAAAAAAGGGTTTCTGTCTAGCATTTATCTGACTGCAGGAGAATTGTATCTAATTTATGAAACTCACATGGCTGAGCTGCACAAAGGTTTGGTTAATACCCTATGCAAATTATGCACTGAGGGATGAACATTCACATACTTGGGTGACATGTTATGCATTTTAAGAGATTTTTCATGAGTGGGAATAAAGCTTGTGGGTGCAAAGGAATATGGGGACATGAATGGAGCAGAGCTGAGTCAGAATAGGTGAATTGGAAATCCACTCCCCATGAATTCAAAGGAGGGAGAAAATTGGGGGAAAGCAAGCCCAGGAAGTTTATGCTACATAGAGTGATATCTGCGCATTATACTCATTTGGGAGGTAGCTCTCAAGATGGGATACTATGTCACTGGCTAATACAGAGCTTTTTTTTTTTTTTTTTAGAGCTGGTATTGTGTGTACCACTAGGAGGGCTGGTAACCAGGACTCCAGCAGGGAACTACTCCAGAAACTCCTTTCAAAAAAGAGGAAGGCTACTGGAGTGTAGATTGGTACTAGTAGCCCAACGGAAGTGCCAAGCCACTGGGGTGCAATTGGCACCAGTGGCCCAACAAGAGAAAAAGCTCCCTTGAGACGAGAGACAGAAGTGGAGTACTCTTTGAAGGGCTGGGGCCTTCAGAGCTAAGGGATAACCACCAAGAGGCTTCCATAGGGGCAGGCCTACTGGCCAGGAAGGATTGGATGAGAGCATTAGAAAGAGGGATCTAGGTACACAGCCATGCCCAACTAGTGACTAAGTCAAGAAACTTGAGAGGAGCCTACAACTACAGTATTGGCAGTTAGAACAGAAAGGCACAAAAGGTTTTGGAAATGCTGAATTTGAACTGAGAATTAAAGGTACAAGAGACTATAAACCACGGATATGAATACCTGAATAGTATATAAACGCCTTTGAATTAACTGCACAAATATTGGTTTAAGTGTAGAAGTATTGGAATTGTTGAAAGCTATTCCTGACAATTTGTTTTGTGATTAGGTCTATGTACATAGTTCAAATAAATAAGTTTTAATTTATTCGCCAACCTTGTTCACAGAAGTTGTTTTGGATTTTCCCGGGGGGGGGGGGCGAGAAGGGGGCAAACCCATTTTCTAACACTTCTTTTTCCCAGGTGGAGGCCCCGAGTGCTAACCAAGTGAGGGACCAACAGAGACTGCTTTTGGCGGACTCCAGCCAGATCGGGCCTTGGACCCAGAAACAACCTGAAGGGGGGCGTTACATGCTTATTACCATATTTAGTACTTGGGTTGTACATCGTCTTGATGTAGTGGTCTAACAAATTCCAAATAAAAAAAGAAATCATTCAATCAATCCATATATGAAAGGGTTATTCACCTATTAGCTCAGTTCAATACCTTGTTCTATATATTCCATCTGTTCTGAGCCAGTAGAAGCAGAGCATCCTATTCAGGCTCCAATTCTATGTTTCCCTCAGTTTTTCCTGGGTTTGTAGGATTCAGATAGAGGGTTTAAAGGAGACTGTTATTCTCCCACCCACCTCCTGATAAATCTGTGTGGTTTATATGGGTCCCAGACAACTGATTCTTTTCCCCCAATCTTTCTTGCCTTGGCAATTTGCTGAGTTACGAGTATTCTGCCTCTTTGATTTTTCCTCCGGTTCGAGGCTGTACTCCAAAAACGTTCCAACAGCGGCTACTTGCTTACCAGGCGGCAAGCTGGGACAGGGAACTATGTTCTTTATTCCTAAGGTCTTGTTCTTACATTCATTTCAGAAAATTATTAAAATCGATACTATTCACAAGATTTCTAGAGAATTAAAAAAAGGTTAATGTCTAATCTGTAGATTGCTGGGATTGTCCAGTATTTTTACTTTTTGTGAATCGCATCAACCCAAGAGGTTATGTGGTTGTTCACTCAAACTTTAACAGCCCGCAAACGCTCTTATTCACAGTCTATACCCAGATTTTGGCACATCATCCCACATCCATTAGATTGCTAGACAATCTATGGAACTTCAGGAAGGCCGTGAAAACCTTCCTCTTCACAAATCCAGCTCCTTAATGTCCAACGCTACTCACGAGCTCCATAATGACCGACGCTACTAATGGGACCTAAACTGCCGACCATCAATCATGTACTCGCTTACAACACTAAAACCTTACTACAATTATGTTCTGTTCTGTTAGTACAGTGAATGCTGTCCTAAATCTATGCTATGCCATGTAATATCTTCTACCAATGCCGCAAATTCTTTTAAGCTATGTCTGCCAAAAATGTCTTTCAATAATTTTGTCCTTCTATACTGTGAATGTACCTTTGTAACCCGTTCTGGGATCCTTTGGGAGGTCTCATCTGAAAGCTCTTGCCAGCCAAAAATAAAAAATGAGGCCTAATATCTATTTCCCATTCAATCTATGGAAAAGTTAGTGTTATATTGACACATGTTTCTACGCAGAACTGTTATAGAGAGCAGTTTAATGCTATTTTAATGAAAGCAGTGAAAGCAAAATGCTGTTTATACTGAATGAGACATACAGTAATAGTGTCTTTGATGACACATCTGTTCATCAGTGGCTTTTTCTATGTATGAAGGAATGTAGACCAAGGTAATAAAGGAAATCTTGATTGTTAAATAAGCTTCCTTGTGCTGCTATATTACTTTTGAGTTCTAGAACACTTATAATTGCGGCCTTAGAACAAAAGAACATAAGAATCGCCTTACTGAGTCAGACCAATGGGCCATCAAGCACAGTAGTCCGTTCTCACGGTGGCCAATCCAGGTCCCTAGTACCTGGCCAAAACCCAAAGAATAGCAACATTCCATGCTACTGATCCAGGGCTAGCAGTAGCTTCCCCCATGCCTTTCTCAATAACAGGCTTCAAAATGTGTTTTCTTTCTTTTCCAATTGCTGCCCAATGACTAAAATATAATAAGTTTTTGCACTTGCTTCATCTTAATTGCAAAAGTTAGGATGCACTAAGGGCATCGCCTATACAATAAATGCAGGGGGCATTCCTAGCATACAGGACAGACAGATGCTTCCCATGTTATATGCATTGGCAGAGAGTGCGGGAGCCCAAACGTGCAACACGGTGACAGCCCAGTACAGGTCTTCTACAGCGGTTAAATTTGATACCTTCATGATTCGATCCCTATGCCCCAAAGCAGATCCCCTGATCCCTCCATGATCCAATCTCCCCAGCACACACTCCTGAACTCTCCATGATCCACTCCCCCAAGAGCAGACTTCCAATTCCTTCATGATTTGATCCTCCCCCCAGAGCAGACTCCTGATCCCTCCAAGATCCAGTCCCACCCCCCATTCAATTCCCCTTTCCAGAGCAGAATCCGCCCCAATATGATTCTCCTTATCCGATTCTCTCTGAGCAAACCCCCAGATCCAAATACCCCAGTTCTGCACTAATAGCTTTCACACAGTAAAGTCTGCACCATTTAAAAGGTCCCCACAGTGAGGGTTACTAATCTAATCCTTAGGTTTGTATACCGCATCATCTCCACGTTCGTAGAGCTCGACGCGGTTTCTGGAAGCACTGAAAAAATGAACAGAGAAAATGACAAGAATTAATGTTCTTAACTTGCAAGTAGACAGAGATATCACCGATTAATTAAATAAGCACTTCACTTATCTTTATGAATGGTTCAGAGGTCCCAACATGGCCCCGTTTTGGAATCTGCTTCAGGAGACCCGATTAAACGCTTACAAAATTCTCTGTGGAGAAACAGTGTCATCAATCTCCGTGATATTGTGGTCATATCTGCAATGCAAAAATAAAATAAATCATTAGAAAACAGCATACGCTAAGTAGACAGATGTTCATGCCCACATAGCAGTGCAAATTGAACAAAGTCGTTGGCAACACATGAAGATAAAAAGCACATATCTATTACATACCGTTTTAGAATGTAAAAAAATTTTCAACTGAAACAAACGCTGACATCCGATCCTGCTTTTAAAAAGAAAGGGGAGGCTCTAAGCGTGCTTTTCCGTGTTGACGTCACTCTGTTGCATTCACATTCCGGAAGATACAATAAAGTTGAGACTTCCAAAACAGAAATTCAATGTGGAAATGCTGATGAAACAAAATACAATGGGACCCCTGAATCATTCATAAAGATAAGTGAAGTGCTTATTTAATTACTCTGTCTACCTGCAAGTTAAGAAAATTATAATTAAGAGAAGAAGAAATATTTATTGAAACAGGTTTACAAAGCTATAACGAATATACATTCAATTTACTTTGGTCTCAGAGAGTGATCATTTATATGAAGTTCGCAATGCCTGGAAGGTAAACTCTCATTGTGAGGGGAAGTCACCCCTTTCAGGAGTTTCATACCTCTGAGCGTAATACAAAATATTTTTTGATTTCTCTCTGTAGACAGTCTATCAATTGAAGCCAGTTTTACTCATTTAAAACTATGCATTAGACAGCAATATCTTGTCATTTATGATCATTTTTACACTTCACCCCGTCCCATCCCCACTGTATTTTTCCCCCAGATACTAGGTAACATGTCCTGTATACCAAGTTTGGTTGCAATCTCTCCATGCGTTTCAGAGTTAAGCTGCCAAAACTATGCATTAGACAGCAATATCCTGTCATTTATGATCATTTTTACACGTCACCCCGTCCCACCACCACAGTATTTTCCCCCCAGATAGTAGGTAATATGTCCTGTATACCAAGTTTGATTGCAATCTCTCCATGCGTTTCAGAGTTACGCTGCCAAAACTATGCATTAGACAGTAATATCTGTCTTTTATGATCATTTTTACACGTCACCCCGTCCCACCCCCACAGTATTTTTCCCCCAGATAGTAGGTAATATGTCCTGTATACCAAGTTTGATTGCAATCTCTCCATGAGTTTCAGAGTTACGCTGCCAAAACTATGCATTAGACAGCAATATCCTGTCATTTATGATCATTTTTACACGTCACCCCGTCCCACCACCACAGTATTTTTCCCCCAGATAGTAGGTAATATGTCCTGTATACCAAGTTTGATTGCAATCTCTCCATGCGTTTCAGAGTTACGCTGCCAAAACTATGCATTAGACAGCAATATCCTGTCATTTATGATCATTTTTACACATCACCCCTTCCCAACCCACAGTATTTTTCCACCAGATAGTAAGTAATATGTCCTGTATACCAAGTCTTGTAATCTCTCCATGCATTTCAGAGGTATGCTGCCAAAACTATGCATTAGACAGTAATATGTCGTTTATGATCATTTTTACACGTCACCCCGTCCCACCCCCACAGTATTTTTCCCCCAGATAGTAGGTAATATGTCCTGTATACCAAGTTTGATTGCAATCTCTCCATGAGTTTCAGAGTTACGCTGCCAAAACTATGCATTAGACAGCAATATCCTGTCATTTATGATCATTTTTACACGTCACCCCGTCCCACCCCCACAGTATTTTTCCCCCAGATAGTAGGTAATATGTCCTGTATACCAAGTTTGATTGCAATCTCTCCATGCGTTTCAGAGTTACGCTGCCAAAACTATGCATTAGACAGCAATATCCTGTCATTTATGATCATTTTTACACATCACCCCTTCCCAACCCACAGTATTTTTCCACCAGATAGTAAGTAATATGTCCTGTATACCAAGTCTTGTAATCTCTCCATGCATTTCAGAGGTATGCTGCCAAAACTATGCATTAGACAGTAATATGTCGTTTATGATCATTTTTACACGTCACTCCATCCCACCCCCACAGCATTTTTCCCCCAGATAGTAGGTAATATGTCCTGTATACCAAGTTTGGTTGCAATCTCTCCATACGTTTCAGAGTTATGCTGCCAGAACTATGCATTAGATAGCAATATTTGTCATTTATGATCATTTTTACACGTCATCCTTCCCTACCCCACAGAAGTTTTCTCTCCAGATAGTAAGTACTGTAATATGTCCTGTATACCAAGTTTGGTTGAAATCTCTCCATGCGGTTTAGAGTTATGCTGAAACATACATACATCCGATTTTATATATATAGATTATCACAAAAGAAAATGATTTTGTTCCATTCATTACTAGAGACAAAAAGTCTTTAAACTTGCATGATCTTAACAAGGAGAATGTCAATTCACTAACGTAAACCAGAACTGGAGATTTACCACCGCTCAGCTAAAACCAGTTCTTGCAGATGTACATTCTAAAACATGACTTATTCTAATCAATAAATAGAAAATAAAATTATTTTTCTTACCGTTATAATGTGGTTGTTTTGTTTTTCTAATTGTCTTGATCACAGTCTCTGGTTTCCTTGGTCTTCTCTTAACTCTCGAGCCAGGGTCTCTTTTTCTATTTGCCATCTTGTGTCCCTGCTGAGTATCCCCTTTCTGTGTCTGTATTCTTGCCCTGTCCAGTATCACCCTTCTGTATCCCCAGTCTTCCTCACATGCCTATCATCCTCTGTGTCCTTCCCCATCTCCATCATCTCTCCCTTTGGCTTCCTTTGCTCCTGTCCTTCTCCCTAGGAATTCTGCAAATGTCCCGTGGGGGTTCAGTATTTCTCCCTCTTCCTTCTTCTCCCACAGGTATCAACATTTTCTTCCCTGCCCCTAGGTTCCACTATCTCTCCATCATTTAGCCCTCCACCCTCCCCCCACTTATGGTATGGCATCTCATACACTTTCCTTCTCTCTCTCCTCCCAGTTGGCATCTCTGACTCGCTGCCATTCTTGCTCTCCCCTCCCCTATTCAACATCTGCCATATGCTCCCATCCTCCATCCCTTCCTCTCAATTCTCAATGGAACTGGCAACAGCAGCAGCAGCCAAAAGACTAAAAGCAGATGACTTCTGGGTGGTCCACAAGCCTTCCTTTTACCGATTCCACCTCCTCTGATTCTACTTCCTATTTCCAGAGGGGTGGTACAAAAGAAGGAAATCCCCCATGGACTGCCCACAGCTGCTGCTGCTGTTGGTGATGTTGAGAATTGAGGGCAAATTTAAAGGACCAAGGAGGTGGGGGGATGGAAACGAATGACAGATGTCAAACCGGGGGTGGGGGAGGAGGGAAGTATGTTAGAGATACTGAATGGCTTGGGGAAGGTAAGTGCTTCTTTTTGGATGGAGAGACACCGACGCATTCACACACACAGTTTACAGAGCTTTGCAAGTTCAAATTTGGCCCCTGAGGAAGGCGATGGTATCGCCGAAACTCAGATCCTACTCGGGACTTTGTTGTTTTGGAACTTTATTTGTTTTAAGACTTGTTATGAAACTTTGATACAAATTGCAAATAAAGGCTCAATGACCACAGGTTGGATGTGACATCTCCAGAACTTCTCTTTGTTGATTTTGCTTTGCCTCGAGGCCTGGTACCTTCTTTTCTATTTCTATAAAAAGACATTAACTATTTTTTCTGAGGCCCTCTAAGTACCACAATGTGGCCCTGCATAGGGTTTGAGTTTGAGGCCACTAAGTTAAACTATATATTATCATTCAGCAGAGGGCAGATGGAGTCAAATAGCGGGAATTAGGAGAAAAATGCTCTGTTTACCACAAAGCTAAATAGACAGAGATTGTGTAGCATGTTACCCACGCTGAGGCTGGTTTTCTTCTCTCCTTTTATTCTGGAAGTCTCTTTGAATAATAAGATACACTTCAGTGTAGACACCTCACTGTGCTCTGCTAACTCAATCAATAGACATATCTTCTCCTGAAAAAAATCTGTTATGAAGCAGACAAAGAAAAACCTATCGCAGAGCTGGGGAGCTAGTGAACATATTTCATTTCAAGCAAGAGTGAATTCATTATATCAACTTTTGATAGTGGTGATGGAACAAAATGCCAGTGAAGTCTACTGTATGTTATCTATCCCCTGCCCTAGAAGACGATAGAATAGTCCTTGAGTAGTACTAAAATAATGAGCTTCCCTGTTCCTTTCATTGTGCATCCTCTCCCTCCTTCCACTCATGGACAGACTACTGACCTTATATATGGGCATGGACCTTATACAAAGCCTGAGAGATTTCATTTTCTTAATGGAAACATGGTTGAAACAAGAGGAAGGTGGTCTAGGGTGGGTTGGAATATATTTTTAATTTCTTAATTTGAGTGTACTTTTTGTATATAATTGGGGGAGGGGTGATTTATCTATTTGTCATATATTACAATTTAAATTGTAGTTAAGTGCTTTTATAGTGTAATATGATTGTATTATATGTTGCACTTACTTATGGCTTCAAAATGAATAATGATATTAAAAAAAAAAAAAGAAACAAGAGGAAGATAGTTATATGACTTAGGGTTTATCTAAGACGTATTCCATCTATACTTCCCCTAGGATAGGAAGAAAAGGGAGAGGGACTGCAATTATAAGCAAGTGGCCGACGATTCAATGTACAACATCTAAGTTCCCATATAAGGGATTGTTCCTATTGAAGTGGGAGGGAATGCCTACGATGTGCATGGCTTTATTCTATTGCCTTCCGGGGTTACTCGAGACTGGTATAGGATATTTCAAACAAGAGCTGAATTAGTGTTAGTGTGTCAAAACATTTTTTTTTTTTTTTCATACAGATGATTTGACATCTATTCCCATCTAACAGGGATTGGGCTGGGTAAACCTGAAATAACTAATAGAAACAGTAATATAAAAATTGTTAGTCATATCAAACATACTGTATATAAATCAAGCATATAAAAACAATTCAAACAACAGTTTTTATTATTAATTGCCTTTACCCACCACCATGGGTTCAGCCAAAAGAAGTCTTACCTCACTGGCGAAGGACGCAAGAAGACTTGAAGTGGTCCAGAGAAGGCCGACAAAAATTATGCGAAGTTTGCACCAGAAGACATATGAGGATAGACTGGAAGCCCTGAATATGTATACCCTAGAAGAAAGGAGGGACAGGGGAGATATGATTCAGACGTTCAAATACTTGAAAGGTATTAACGTAGAACAAAATCTTTTCCAGAGAAAGGAAAATGGTAAAACCAGAGGACATAATTTGAGGTTGAGGGGTGGTAGATTCAAGAGCAATGTTAGGAAATTCTACTTTATGGAGAGGGTGGTGGAATGCGCTCCCGAGAGAGGTGGAATGCACTCCCGAGAGAGGTGGTGGAGAGGAAAACGGTGACAGAGTTCAAAAAAGTGTGGGATAAACACAGAGGATCTAGAATCAGAAAATAATAGTAAATATTGAAGAACTAAGGCCAGTACTGGGCAGACTTGCATGGTCTGTGTCTGAATATGACCTTCGGTTGAGGATGGGCTGGGGAGGGCTTCAATGGCTGAGAGGGTGTAGATGGGCTGCAATGAGTTTTGATGGAGACTTCAGTAGTTGGAACCTAAGAACAGTACCAGGCAGAGCTTTGGATTCTTGCCCAGAAATAGCTAAGAAGAAAAAAAAAATTAAATTGAATCAGGTTGGGCAGACTGGATGGACCATTCGGGTCTATCTGCCGTCATCTACTATGTTACTATGATGTGGAGGGCCATTTTCAATGGGGCGTCTAAGTCAGACTTTGGACATTTCTCGTATGACATCCAAAGTCGGATGTGAAGAAACATCCATTTTGGAACAAGATGTCCCCATGTCTTTGCTATTGAGAAAGACATGGAAGCCACTGCTTGCCCTTGATCAGTAGCATGGAATGTTGCTACTCTTTGAGGTTCCAGAATCTTGCTATTCTTGGAGATTCTGCATGGAATCTTGATACTTTTTGGGGTTTTAGAATCTTTTGTTACTCTTTGGGATTCTGGAATGTTGCTACTCCTTGGGTTTTGGTCAGGTACTAGGGACCTGGATTGGCCACCGTGAGAAAAGACCATTGGTCTGACTCTGTAAGGCTTTTTTCTTATGCTCTTAATTGCCTACTTGGATGTCTTGACTGTCAGAGTATCTAGACCACCAGGACATCTAACTTTATTCACTATTTTTGACCACAAAAACGTCCAAGTTAGAAACATCCAAATCAGCACCATTTAGTTGTGGGAAGGGCAAGCACTGTAATGGACTGGCCACATAAACATGCAAATAAAGTGGTGGGGCACCTTAGAGGGCACTACTGCGAACTTCACATAAAGGGTGCCAGATATATATCTCACCATATACCCCTTATAATTTATGCTGAGCCCACCAAAACTACCCCCAAACCTACTATACCCACCTCTTTACCACCACAATAATAAATATGGCTGCAGGTAGCACCTATATAGTAGTACAGTAGGGTGTTGGTGGGCTCACACTTTCCACCATTAATGTTGTGGTTAGAGTGGCTTATGGGTCTAGTTTCTCCTCTCTGTGGTTCACCAGTCCACGCACCAGTCCACACCTGTGTGGAGTTCTACTAAGCTTTCCCATTCCGTGGAGTTCTACTAGGTTTTCCCATTCCAGGTGCTGCTGTTCTAGACACGGGTATGGACTGTTTCATTCAGATATTTTTTTTGCTGGGGGGGGAGGGGGAGTGTGGGAGGGTGACATCTTCATGCATACAGTGGTCATCTGGTCAGTTTGGTTCCCATTTTAGCACTTAGATGCTTTCTGAGCACTATACAATAATATATTGCATGATTTAATATATTTTTAAGAACATGGAAAAAAGTTTCTGTTGAAAAATGAATAGTGTTCTGGGATTGAAGTATTGAGAGTAAATTAAACAAACTATACAGTGAATTTTGCTCCTATTTTTGAAGACGATGCCAGCATTTATACCATTTTTCAGCAGATGAAAGTCTGATGCCTAAAGTTAGGTGTGGGAATCAGTGCCATGGTCTATACTATAAAAGGTGAGTGCCCTTTATAGAATGACAGCACTGAATAGTTGTGTGTCCATTTGGAGCACCATTTAAAGAATTCCCCCTTGTTCGTACTACTACTAATAATCATTTTTATAGCACTAGTAGACATACACAGCGCTAGACATCAAAACACAGAAGAGACAGTCCCTGGCTCAAAAGAGCTTATGATCTAGTCAAGACAAGCAAACTGGACAATATACAGTGCTCAGGCGGGGGAATTACAGAGGGAATGATGACGTGAGCCACTAGTCCTCAGCAGTCGCTTCTTGTTTGATCGGCCAGCCCAGCCTTCCTACTTGTGCATGCCATTCCCCTCATTTGCATGCGCGGATCAGATCGGAGGATGACAGATATTGGTGTTTAGAAGGCGGGTTGGAGTTTGGAATTGAAAGTATCTTCAAAGAAGTGGGCTTCGAGTCTGGATTTGAAGACTGCCAGAGACGGAGCCTGACATACGGTGCAGCAAACAAGAAGGGATGGAGTCTGGAGATGGCCATAGAGGAGAAGGGTACAGATAAGAGAGACTTACCCAATGAGCAGAGTGCCTGGGGGGAGGGGGGATTGAGAAAGGAGAGATACCGAGGAGCTATGGAGAGAATAAACTTGTAGGTCAGTAACAGCAGTGTGAACTGTATGTGGAAACGGAAAAGGATCAATGAAGTGACTTGAGGCGAGGGGTAATAATGCGGGCTTAACGACATTGATGTAATATGAGGTGTGCGGCAGAAATCTGCCCATGCGCCTCCCATGTTTGTCTACTTTGGAATTACATGCTTTAAGACAGGGGTGCTCAAAATGTCGATCGCGAAGGCAACGTGAGTCAATCGTGGAGCCCATCCCGGGCTCCGTGATAGAACGCGAAAGCAACTTGAGTCTACCTGCATCCTAAACGCAGTAAACAGGACGAAGAAGCTCCAGGCCGACCAGTCTCCCCCCCCCCCCCAACATCAATTCTGACTTGAGAGGAAATTCCAGGCCAGCCAATCACTGCCTGACGTTGGGGGGAGGTCGGCTGGTCGGCCCAGCGCTTCTGCGTCGGGAAGCAGGGAGAGTTGGGGCGGTGGCGGCTTGGGATCCTATTGCCCGATGGCCGCAGCAGTGGATTGGGGGGAGGGCAGGGAGACAGAAAGAAAAACAGGGGGCAGGGAAAAAGAAAAAAAGACAGACAAAGAAAGAAAGGGGGCAGGGAGAAAGAAAAAGGCCTTTTGTGAATTCGTCAGCCTGCATGCAATCGGGCACGGATCGGACCTCTGAGGAAAAAAACCCCAAAACAAACCATGAAAATAACAATTGAAAATTACTATAAAGCAGTTTGGAGTCATCTTAAGACAATGAAGAGCTACGCAACATTTTTTCCTGCATTTTTTATGGACACAAGTAAAGTGTTGGGCTTTACTTTGTTTGTTTTTATTTCGCTATTGCTCCCTCATACCGTCGGATCACTCGGTTTGGTGGCCGCTTAGAGCAGTGCAGTTTCAGTAATGCAATGGAGCATCCATAAGAGGAACTCATTCTGCAAGCCAGGATCATGCTGTCAATCCTGTAAAATTAGCAGTACATTAAATCAGTGCCTGCTGTTGAACAGAGACATTCCACAGTATTGGACAGGGGCCTTTTCACCATCACGCTGCAAATTACAGTTAGCCAATATTGTGTTTCACGTTATAAATATGTCTTTCTTTGCAGACAAGCTAAAGAGATTGTGCTGAAGTATGAAGGAAGGCTGACAAGAACAAGAGGTTATCAAGCAGCTGGTGCAGAGGTACATTTAAAAAATGGTTTATTCTTTATTAGATTCTGGATATATTGCTTTTCAGAAGCCAGCAAAGTAGTTTACAATACAATAAAAAAAAGAAAACTCAATAAAGTACAATGAAAATTGATAACCATAAATAAGCAAACAAAAAAAAAAAAAGCTTCATGGCTTCCGGCTCTACGTAGAATAGACACTGCAGGGAATTCTAATCCATAGACGGTTCTATTTCTGTCTAATACTTTAATATAGAAGAACCCAGAACAATCTATATCCGTCTGATATTTGGGCTGTTGATGGAGGCACGAGTAATATTTAAGTTCTCTTGTATTTGCTTCAAATTAGTTTGGGGATTAGCCCCTACCTATCTTTTGTCTCATTTCATGCTATAATTTATTTGCCTATCCAAAGATCACTGGTTGTAAATACAGGTCCTTTTTGGATAAGACTTTTATGTTTCAAGCAGGTAAACAGCAGTCCTGGTTAGGTAATTACATCAATGGAGCCAGGCTGACCTATGGCGCATTTCGGAAAAAAATCAAGATTGCATTGTTTGATAGATTAATTTCCTAAAGAGAAGTTATACTAATTACAATCATTTTACTCCGACTATTCTTAAGAACTATGTTGTACTTTTGCTATTTGTATTTTGTATTTCGCTGGTTGTCCAGCTCTGTTCGGTGTAAACCGCCTAGAAACCGTCTGATTGTGGCGGTATAGAAGACTAAAGTCATGTTATATGTTATGAAAAATAAAAATACACCGTAGCGCCAGTTCCAGAGTGCTGGATTTTGCCACAGGGGATCCAAGTTTAGATTCCCCTTCCACTGGTTCTGATTGGATCTGGGCATGCTGCAAAGGTGCACTCGGATACATGGAGGAAAGGCAGATTACTAGTGTTGGTTCTTGTTGACAATAAGCATTATGGAAAGTATTAATTAGCAGAGATGCCCCTCCAGACATCAGGGTGGCAACAAGGGTCTCACAGCCATCTGGGCATGCTGACTGGGTAATGAGGAACAAAGATGGGGGGCAGAAGGGGAGACATTGGGTTTCTTTTTCTTTTTTGCTGTGTGCTACATTTTAATATCTTTGCACGAATGACTTGAGAATGAAATTGTCTGTAGGCTAATCTATATATATATATATATATATAAAATCGGAGGTATGTATGTGTGTATGTGCCGCGATCACGCAAAAACGGCTTGACAGATTTGAACGAAACTTGGTATGCAGATCCCTCACTACCTGGGGTGATAAGTTCTGGGGGTCTCTCGGCCCACAACTCTATGTGGCTTGTTGAAGGGTGGGTTCACCCAACAATTTATATGTTCTTGCTCCTGGAGGTGAAACTAAAAATTGTTGTTTATAATCACGTTTTGCGTTAGTTGTATTGTATTCATTTTGTCAAATATTTCACATTATAATTTGAATATTGTACTTTTTATTAAGCTGTAAAAAAATACTTTCATTCACCACTATAAAGTATCTTTATTTGAATCCATTTACAGTGTTATTGCTATAATTAAATACCCGTGCAACGCCGGGGCATCAGCTAGTTAGTTATATGAAAAAAGAGACCTTGGTATTACAGTGCACTAATTACATTACCAAGACAAAACCATTTATTTTACATAAGACTTCCCATTTCAAACAGTAGCTCCGGATGAACTCCAGTTACAGATAACATATTTGGAATAATATAGATTATTCTGATTCTTCTTGTGCACAGAGACCAGGGCATTCAGGTATGAGAAAAATCAAAATGCCACAAATCAGAATTTGTCAAATCCCCCTCTTCTACGAAACCGCGCTAGCGTTTTTTTGTAGTGCAGAGAGAACACAGAGAGCCCCGCTGAATGGCCGCGCTGCTCCCAATGCTCATTGAGTTCCTATGAGCATCGGGAGCAGTGCGGGACATTCAGCGTGGCTCCCCGTGCTAGAAACTGCTAGCGCAGTTTCATAGAAGAGGCGGATTGTGTACATCATACATACAGCAGCCTCTTATAAAATACCTACCAGCATGATGTAGCATATTTTACTGATAGGCATGTGCAGGGGTGGATGTCACAATTATACAGCATGTAGATTCTAAAATATGCTAATCTATGCCTGCATTTGAATAATCTAGGTGCCAACATTCACACCTGCTCAAGAAAGCCTATAAGGTTTTCAAGGTTTTATTAAAAATTGGATTGATCGCCTATCAACATTCTAGGCGATATACAGTACAATTAAAATGAGGGGAACAAAATTAAAATAATTAACAAGAATCGAGTCATGGACGAGACGGACAGACAAACAGGAAACAAGAGGACAGAGGGTGAAGAATACAATTAAGGTGGATGCAATCTCTGCTACTTATGTAGTATTTTATAGATACATAGGCACCTATATGGGCAATTCTATCTAGGCACCTGTATTCATGCACCCCTTGCATGCATATCTCAAATACTAGCACTTGTGCACATATGTGTACATATGTGCATAAGCTACTTAAGTGCTAGCATGATACCTAAGCACTATTTTGCAAAACCCACTTAATTTACATAGCACATTAAGGTTGTCCAGAAAAACCTAAAGTTGGATAAACTGTGCAAATTGAAGATTTTTCCCATGAATTTGATTGTGCTTGATCAGAAAATAATATTTTAAATTTTTTTAAAGCGCATCCTGGGGTCCCTCAAAGCCACTGATTACATAAAGCACAATTTTCCTTAAAATTTGATATCATTTGTTTTGCTTAATGGAGCAAATTTCTTGGTATTATAGCTATAACTTATGTTTTCACACTCAGCAATGATACATTCATCAAAAGACATGTCAAAGGAGAGCAGCTCAGATCCAATTAGGTAGGTCAATTAGGGAGGGGGACAGGAGAGAGGGAGATGCTTGACTTCTGGAAGGGTGGAGAGAGTGGAGATATTTGACTATTAGAGTGGATGGTGCAGGAAGATGGCAAGAGGAGTTGCTGTCCTATTGGGGAGATGGGGGAGAAGGAAGATTCTTGACTGTTGTGATGGATGAGAGAGAGGGGAGATGCTGCATTATTGGTAGGGGGTTAAGGAGAGGGGAAGGGCCTGAAAATTGGCAGGAAAGGGAAGAGAGAAGATGCTGGACTCCTGCAGAGGAAGATATTGAGCTGCATGGGTGGGGATGGGAAGAGAGAAAGGAAGAATGATGCTGGTCATAGTGGAACCATGTGGGAGAGATCATTAAGAGAAGGGAGGCTTGGCAAGAAATAAAGAAAGGAGCGGTATAAAGAGACGAAAGA
Organism: Geotrypetes seraphini; assembly: GCF_902459505.1. NCBI lineage: Eukaryota > Metazoa > Chordata > Amphibia > Gymnophiona > Dermophiidae > Geotrypetes > Geotrypetes seraphini. The sequence goes on from NC_047097.1 coordinate 13,115,279, forward strand.
AAAAAGAAGAGAGGAGGAGAGGAGAAATGGCAAATGGAAAGAATTAGGGAGAAACAGTCAGAGGAAAGCAGAAAAAAAGAGACTGGGATCAATGTAATTGAGAAAAAATGGCCTAAGGTAGAAAAGGTATTTTGGGGTTAATATTCAGCTGGTAGCAGAGAGTGTTTGTCTAGAACAGGGGGCTCAAAGTCCCTCCTTGAGGGACGCAATCCAGTCGGGTTTTCAGGATTTCCCCAATGAATATGCATGAGATCTATGTGCATGCACTGCTTTCAATGCATATTCATTGGGGAAATCCTGAAAACCCGACTGGATTGCAGCCCTCAAGGAGGGACTTTGAGATCCCTGGTCTAGAAGCTGAAGCCCACTGGCTACGTTAGCTCCAGATAGTCAATGCTAGGCCATATCCAGGCACTAGAACTGAATACCTGTGCTGGTGGTGATACCCAGAAGTTATGTAGGCATAACTAACTGGCAAAGGTAGGACTGCTATTTAAATTGTCCTACCTGCCCAGTTGGCTATGTAGGCACTGGCACTGAATATCTTCCATGCCCACATAACTTCTGGAACCAGTCTGACTCCACCTCTGCACCACCACAGCTCTGCCCACACTGTTTTGTATCCAGGGAGGTCTGTGTTTTGCCCGTGTGACTGAGGCATGGCATTCTGCTGGTGTTGCTTCTCTAGGGTAGGGTTGTCTAACATCAGTGTTCAAGGGCTACAATCCAGTCAGGTTTTCAGGATATCTATTTGCGCGCACTGCTTCCATTGTATGCAAATCGATCGCAAGCACGCAGGTGTCAAAGCCTGAAGTCTTTTAAGAAATCTTTGAAAACATATCTGTTTGTTAGAGCATTTCTATAGATTTGGCAGGCTTTTCTTTTTTCCCTGTCACTTAACGATCGCATAATTGTAAGAATTGTATGTTTGTGATATAATGATGCTGTGATACTTGGAATTATGTATGCAAATGTTGTAATCCACTTAGGTTATTAGCGGAATACAAATTTCAAAATAAATAAAATATTCATTTGGTAAATCCTGGCGAGGGATGCCTCTGCTCTAGAGTCTGGCTTCTTGGGGGTTTCTGGTCATTGATTTTCTGGTCACTTGTTTTTATATGTGGTCTTTTTATATGTGTTCTGTGTACTGTACATGTGAGCGGCAGTTTGCTGCAGAAATGTAGTTTCTGCGTAGAGAATCCTGCTTATTCTGTTTCCCCTACTATGAGGTGTGTTGGTGTTCTAGAGGCGGTAACCAGCAGCCTCAGGGCAAGGTGTCTTGGACCACCGGTACAAGAAAAAATCCTTTTTGTGAGCCGCTGCGGGCAGCACAAGGAAAATAATATGGCGTTTAGGAAAGACACCACCACACCAGGTAAGTTCTATCCAGAATAACTTCAGCTTTAATTCTTCAAGTAAAAATAAAGGTCAAACTTTGTCAGGATAATTCTAGTTATAAGTCAAACTCACTGTCCATAAGGCCAATTAAATAAGTTGTCAAAGTTCATAAACTCAAAGTCCATCAGCATTTAATAAAAAGAAAAACTCAAAATACACACTCTTCAGAGTTATCTTAATTCCAAAAAAATGAGTCAGTGTAATTTCCCTGGCTTCCCCAGCATCTGAGTGCTGGCCAGACAGAGTGTACCGTGTGGTGTTAAACCGCCATGAAAAATTGGCCCTCTATCCCACCACAACGACATGGGACTAACCCCTCTGCCTGGGACTGGGAACAGTTTACTTTCCCCCTCCAGAGAAAGTTCCAAAACTTCCCAAAAAGAAAAACAAGTTTCAACAATACAGTCCTTCATAAAGTTCAAAAGATTATCTCTCTCCTGTTCTTCAGCTGGCTTTGAAATAGCCAACACAGTCAAGCAAACAACAAAAACAAACTTTCAAAAAAACATGCAATGGTCAGTCACTTGCCTTTCACACAGCATATTTCCATAACTTCTCCAGGCAATTCAACAATGGATTCCACTTCCATATCCTGGCTCTCTTCCAGCAGCTTAGGAGACATGTCCTCTCCAGCCTCTGTCAGCTCCATGGCTTCTGGAGTTTGGCAAGCATCCAGAACAGCCCTGAGCCCTGGAACCTGTCCCCTTCTAGTCTCTGCTGCTTCTCACTCTCAAGGTATTGAGACCTCAAGTTAAGTAGTCTGCAGCCCCGCCCCAAACCTTCAGCAGGAAGTGATTTCTTGTTAATTACCTTAGGCTTGTGTGGGGGATGGGAATCCTGCAGTTCTTCCCTCCTGCTCCCTCTACAGGTCACAGCCGGAAACTCATCCCCTGACTGCAATTGGGTTTTAAATGTAGGGGAATGTGTGTAGCCTAAATCTGACTTGTGCACTGCTCTTGGGCCATTCCTAGCAGGCACAGTCTGCTTACCACAAGGCTGGTGTAATATTTGCAATGCTGCCTTTTTCTATACTCTTTGGGTGGTAACAAGAGTTGCAAGGTAGCCATAGATGGTATCCTTACCTCCTAAGGTTGGCACTGTGTGAGTAACTGCGGGAAACCATCTCATGTCATTGGAGTGTCTATCTCAGCCTCACTCCTTCTACATTCTTTAATGCAAGGCTTGAGAGTCAGTTGCTAGGCCCATTCATACTGATTCTTCCCTCTCTCCTTAAAGAAGGACACAGGGATGGTATCCCATGGTTAACCATGGGGACGTGTCATTCTCTAGACCAGTGGTTCCCAACCATGTCCTGGAGGACCACCAGGCCAGTCGGGTTTTTGGGAAAGCCCTAATGAATTTGCATGCCTTTCACCTCCATTATATGCAAATCTCTCTCATGCATATTCATTAGGGCTATCCCAAAAACCCAGATGGTTTGGTGGTCCTCCAGGACAGGGTTGGGAACCACTGCTCTAGACCAGTGGTTCCCAATCCTGTCCTGGAGGACCACCAGCCACTCAGGTTTTCGGGATAGCCCTAACGAATATGCATGAGAGTTTGCATGTAATGAAGATGATAGGCATGCAGATCTGCCCCATGCATATTCATTAGGGCTATCCCAAAAACCTGACTGGCTAGTGGACAGGGTTGGGGACCACGGCTCTAGACCAGTGGTTCCCAACCCTGTCCTGGAGGAACACCAGGCCAATTGGGTTTTCAGGCTAGCCCTAATGAATATGCATGAAGCAAATTTGCATGCCTATCACTTCCATCATATGCAAATCTCTCTCATGCATATTCATTAGGGCTAGCCTGAAAACCCGATTGGCCTGGTGTTCCTCCAGGACAGGGTTGGGAATCACTGCTCTAGACTACCAGCATCTTTTATCAGAGAGGAAAAAAAGCACAGATACCACATATGCATGCACCCAGAATACCCAGTGTATAAGTAACAGGGAGACCAGTGTACAAAGGGATTCCCTACGTTGTTTGCCAATCCTGTGTCTATGATGGAAAAGCTCAATACAGGACATCTGGCTCTAAAACCTTATAATAAAGGTGCACTGGAGACCGTCTTAATGTTCCATTATTCTTTCCTGTGAAGAAAGATCAATTTGGCTGTAATATTCTAATTGTTTTCTGTGCCCAACATTAAAAATGGAAATTTCAAGTCTTTAGTACTCGTATACAGCATCCACAGACTTTCTCATGCCCAGGTGCAAATCGAAATGTCCCTCTGTCCCATTTATCAAGGTGCAACTGCTGTTGCAGCCTGCTGTTGCTTTGGCTTTCAGAAATTTAAGATATTTTCTTTGCCGCTTTGATATCCGATGGATCAGACCTGACATTCAAATCCCTGTTGAAAACAAAGTACAAACAGCCTTATCTTAACGTCAACGCAAAGTCGCTCTAATTCACGAGGGTTCTTCAAAAAGTTTCTGCACTTTTATATTTTTGCGGGAAATGGTTGGGGTGGGAGAAGCAGTATGTCGTAGAGTATCAGCCTGTTTTACAAATCCACGCAGCAACAGCCCCTACAAATTGGGGGGGGGGGTATTATTGGGAGACAGCAGACTCGAGAGAGACTTAGGTGTGCTGGTGGATGCATCACTGAAGCCATCTGCACAGTGTGCAGCAGCCTCGAAAAAAGCCAACAGGATGCTGGGAATCATAAAGAAGGGCATAGTAACCAGATCACGGGAAGTCATCATGCCATTGTATCGAGCGATGGTGCGTCCACATCTGGAATACTGCGTTCAGTTTTGGTCGCCACACCTCAAGAAGGACATGGCAGTACTTGAGAGAGTCCAAAGGAGAGCAACGAAATTGGTAAGAGGGCTGGAACACTGCTCATACGCCGAGAGGCTGGATAGGCTGGGGCTCTTCTCTCTGGAGAAAAGGAGGCTCAGGGGAGATATGATAGAGACCTTCAAGATCATGAAGGGCATAGAGAGGGTGGATAGGGACAGATTCTTCAGACTGAAGGGGAAAGCAAGTACGAGGGGGCATTCGGAGAAACTGAAGGGAGACAGGTTCAAAACAAATGCAAGGAAGTTTTTTTTCACACAAAGGGTCGTGGACACTTGGAATGAGCTACCGGAGGAAGTGATCAGGCAGAGTACGGTACAGGGATTCAAACAGGGATTGGACGGATTTCTGAGGGATAAAGGGATCGTGGGATACTGAGGGAGGAGCTGGGATGTAACACAAGTATAGGAAGTTAACCAGGAAATGAGTATAAACCAACCAGGTCGTGCATGTGCAAGACCGGAGGGCTAGGACTTCGATAGGAAGGCAGGACTTAAATGGGAAACCAAGGTGGCAGGGGAGCCCCTTCTGATGATTCAGACAGGTCTTGACCTGTTTGGGCCGCCGCGGGAGCGGACTGTTGGGCAGGATGGACCTGTGGTCTGACCCGGCAGAGGCACTGCTTATGTTCTTATGTTCTTAAATCTCTATGGGCTTCGGGGCCGTTAAGTACTCCCCCGAAATTCATGGGGGTTCCGTTCCAGGAACCTCCCGCGAATTTGGAAATATGGTTTTTATAGGCAGGAGAGAGGAGCTGGGGCGCCAGCAGGTGCATAATCACTCATGATCTGCTTCGACCGCCTCTTCCTGTTGCTAAAGTCAGGCTACACCAATTAGGAGCTGCTTTGATGTATATTGAAACCTTTATTAGTATGTGGATCTGTGAAGGAATCAATGCATACCACATGTTTGCAGACAGAGCAGCAACCGCAGGCTCGTTGGCCAGTGTGTGCAGGTAGCTGAGTGTCTGAGCCAGGTAAAATAGATGGCATCAAGATCTCACATAGATTCTTGTATCTCGTATGGGCAATAGTAAGCCTCGCCTTTAAAGCATGAATGGCGACCAGGCAACATAAACAATATTTTCTATAGGGAAGAAAAGAGACACAGTTATCAGCTTCATTATTATGGTCTGAATGCTGATATTTATTATATTGCCTTTTTTAAACATTTAAACATTACATATTACAACTGTTTTAATACATCTTTTTTTCACTTGCAGTCCATTCGTTGTCCTTTGTGATGTTTTCCACCAGATGGCGCCATTGTATTAGCAATAGAATATCTTTTACTTTTCAGCCTATTCACATTCACCGTCTTTTTTATCGTTTCCACCAGATGGCGCCATTGTATTTGAAATACAGTATCTTTTACTTTGTGGCCATTCATCATTCTATGGTTTGTACTTTTCGATGCCTTCTCCACTTGACTTATTTGCATATTTTGTCATACTTTCTGTTGTCTGGATTTTCTGTTGTGATAATGATGACTTATCCCCTCTTCTACGAAACTGGATAGCACTTTTTAGCGCGGGGAGTCGCGCTGCTCCCCGCGCTAATAGAAGAGGGCCAAGTCTTTTCTATGCATGTCCCTAGGGGCTTTGGTGCATTTCTCGCGGGGGACTCCCTACTGCAGTTTTGAAAGAGAAGCCCTTAGGGATTTTTTAAGGTCTTCGGGTATGCGCGGTTCCTTTTTCTCGCTGACCTCTTTTGGTTCCGTTCCAAACTGGTTGCATCATTAACTGTGTCATAAGTTTGATTGTGTTTGTTTTTAAGGTGAGTCAACGTCGACAAGAACAGAGTCATGATGAGCTTGATGCCCTTCACCTTTTCCGTCTGAATACTGAGACTTTTAAAAATATTATATATTACTTTACATCTGTTTTCACTTTGCAGTTCATTCGTTGCTTTTTTTTTATTGCTTCCACTAGATGGCGCAAATACCGCATTATTTGGAATATTTTGTACTTTTGTCAATTCATCATTCATTGTCATTTTCACTATCTCCACTAGATGGCGATACATTATTATTATCCAGTATTTCCTATTACACATATAGATATTTTTCCAGTAGTTTCAGCTTATTTTATTATTTTAATTTTATTTTTACTTTCTCACCCACAATTTGTCTACACCTTGATTTTTGTATTTTGCTGTGGAGATGTGGGTGTTTTCTGTATTGCCTGTCACTCACTAACCCTCTCTTCTATTAAACTGCGCTAGCAGTTTATAGTGCGGTGAGCTGTGCTGAATGGCCAGCGCTGCTCCCGACACTCATATGAACTCTATGAGCGTCGGGAGCAGCGCAGCTCCCTGTGCTAGAAACTGTTATCTCAGTTTCGTAAAAGGAGGTCATAGAGTTCCTTTGAGTGTCGGGAGCAACGCAGGCCATTTAGCGTGGCTCTCTGCGCTAAAAACTGCTAGTGCAGTTTGATAGAAGAGGCCCCAAGTCATTGAGATTTGTGTGTGTGATAGAGGAAATATAAATTCCACTTGAAAGAAGCGTCACTTTACCTGCAAAGGACTGCATAGCTCACATCGATAACTCAGCGTTTTTGATATGAAAAGTGGAAGTATTTGTTTAGCACATTTGCTTTCTCCTCATCACTCTCCACATATTTGTTCCCAGCATCTTTTAGCCTAGCAATTCCATTTTTTATCTTCCTCCTTTCACTAATATATCTGAAAAAATTTTTATCTCCCTTTTTTACATTTTTAGCCATTTGTTCTTCCGCCTGTGCCTTCACCAAACGTATCTCTCTCTTGGCTTCTTTCAGTTTCACCCTGTAGTCCTTTCTGCTCTCCTCTTCTTGGGTTTTTTTATATTTCATGAACGCCAACTCTTTCGCCTTTATTTTCTCAGCCACTAGGTTGGAGAACCATATCGGCTTCCTTTTTCTTTTGTTTTTATTGATTTTCTTCACATAAAGGTCCGTAGCCATTTTTATCGCTCCTTTCAGCTTAGACCACTGTCTTTCCACTTCTCTTATGTCCTCCCATCCTAACAGCTCTTTCTTCAGGTACTTTCCCATTGCATTAAAGTCCGTACATTTGAAATCTAGGACTTTAAGTATCGTGCGGCCGCTCTCCACTTTAGCCGTTATATCAAACCAAACCGTTTGATCGCTACTACCCAGGTGAGCACCCACTCGAACATTAGAGATACTCTCTCCATTTGTGAGGACTAGATCCAATATCGCTTTTTCCCTTGTGGGTTCCGTCACCATTTGTCTGAGCAGAGCCTCTTGAAAGGCATCCACAATCTCCCTACTTCTTTCCGATTCCGCAGAAGGAACATTCCAGTCCGCATCCGGCAGGTTGAAATCTCCCAACAGCAGAACCTCCTCTTTCCTTCCAAACTTTTGGATATCCACAATCAGATCCTTATCAATTTGCTGCGATTGAGTCGGAGGTCTGTAGACTACACCCATGTAGATAGAAGTTCCATCTTCTATTTTCAGAGCAATCCATATCGCTTCTTCCTCTCCCCAGGTCCCTTGCATTTCGGTCGCTTGGATATTGATCTTTACATAGAGAGCTACTCCTCCACCTTTATGACCATCTCTGTACATAACACGCTTATATGTCAGCATGCCACCTAAACATGTATTTGCAAAAGAAAAGCTTAATTTACACAGCACATGTTGGCTAGGGACAGAGCATGGGTGGAGTTCCCATGTACACATGTAATTTACAGAAGACTGCATCTTACACAGGATTTCTACTGCACTTAAGCACTCGTACTTCCATCAGTGGTGTGGCTTATGTCTACATGTTAAGGACACATATATCCGCTGAGGATAGTTTTCTATGAAGAAAAGTAGCACATATGTTCCCAAGAAAGAATAAGCTCCTACTGCATAGGCAGCGGAATGCCTTTTTGTTTCGGGGGGCCCCCAAGAGCTCCGCCCAGCAAGATCCTGTGGCACGTCTCACTCTAGCTCCTGACTCGCCCACCCACCTCCTCCTGGTCGCTGTAATTTTAAGTCTTCGGGTAGCTGCCGCACAGCGCCAACAGGGAGTGATATCACAAAAGAGAAATAAGGCGATTCCTTTTTTATATTGGACGAAGAATATTTTTTTTGAGTAGCTTTAAAAGGCAGAACCTTCATTTCCCTTTTTTCCGTTTCATTTCTATTTATTAATACGCAACTCTACAGAATCACATTTATACTGTACTGCGTAGCAATCCTGTAACAGGATAATGCGATAAATTTGCAACAGATGCTCAATGGCATGAAGCCGCTCCCTTAGAGGATAGAAATGGTTACAGAAACATACTTTCTGAATAATATTTCAAGTAATGATCTCTTTGTTCCTCTCGGAAAGCAGATTAGTTGCATTTCCAAGCAGAAAAGATAGGAAGAGTAAATTATGCATCCAGACTGGGATCAAACCTGGCTGTTGCAGTTAATATCCCTACAAAAGACTCACGTTCTATTGTGTCGGCAGTACCTCCAAAAACAGAGCCTCGTAATACCATGATGGGGCATATTTCTACCCTGAGAAAGCTCACTCGTAGGGGGCTATGCACAAAAATATGCCAAGAACAACCATGTTTATCATGCGTATTAATGAGTGATGTTAATGAGATGCAAATGAGGTATTCCTTACTGCAAATAGCAACATATATACAGTATATAGACAGCACATCTATATATATATAAAATCGGAGGTATGTATATGTATGTGTGTATGTGCCGCGATCATGCAAAAACGGCTTGACCGATTTGAACGAAACTTGGTATGCAGATCCCTCACTACCTGGGGTGATATGTTCTGGGGGTCTCGCGGCCCACAACTCTATGTTGCTTGCTCAAGGGTGGGTTTACCCAAGAATTTATATGTTCTTGCTCCAGGAGGTGAAACTACAATTGTTGTTTATAATCACGTTTTGCGTTAGTTGTATTGTATTCATTTTGTCAAATATTTCACATTATAATTTGAATATTGTACTTTTTATTAAGCTGTAAAAAAATAATTTCATTCACCACTATAAAGTATCTTTATTTGAATCCATTTACAGTGTTATTGCTATAATTAAATACCCGTGCAACGCCGGGACATCAGCTAGTCACTTATAATAATCATTCAAGTTCATTTATTCCTAATAAATCAATACATACTTTCATTATTAATATTAATTACATAATTACATTTCTCAATAAATGCTACATAATCAATAAATACCTCCCTGACCACATCCAATGATGAAATAATATTGGAAACCCACATATTTGATAAATACTTATTCATATACTATTCAACTCATTTACAGTATGTAGAAATTAATAAATAATAAACTTAAATACTTCATATATATTAAACACATCACTATAATCAATCATATACACATACATACTTTAATAATTGATAATTAACCAATTAAAAATTAATATTCTTTAAACACCATCTATCTTAAACATATTAGCTATTAATTAATAAATAGATATAATCAATCATATGGACATTCTCACCCTTTTTGTCTAATAAATACATGTTCATTCACCATTATCTTAAAAAAGCATATATATTTAAATATTAATCAATTAATAAATAATTATAATTAATCATATAAATATAAATACACATTTTAACTAGCAAATTCATACAAACAACTACACTCAAATACAGTACAATAAAAATGAAAATAAAAATGAGAGTGTAAACCATAAATGTGCAGCTGTATATAATTATTTAAATAACAACTCACAAATTAATTATCAAAAAATTAGCTGGGTTTGTCTCTTTTTCATTGAGTTTTCTCACCGTGATTTTCGGCTTCCGTGACGAGTTTGAGCTGTGCCGTCTGTGGGTTGGTTTCAAATCAGGCCTAGATTAGTTTAAGCGGTGACCATTGATGTAGGCTTTTAAAGATTTTTAGATGTTTAAATTCCACATTGAGTCTGTTTTTTCATCAAATATTTCCACCACGACGGGCTTAAGTGATGCCGTCTGTGGGTTGGTTTAAAATTAAGCCCAGAGTAGTTTATACAAGTCATTTGGAATTCATTTGAGCTATGGTTCCCTAAGAATAGTCACTATGCATGAAGTTTTTTTTATATAATGAAATTTAAGATAATAGAAAATGAAGCAATGAATTTCTAAAGGATATAATTTCAATTTATAAGCGATGTGTGGACTACATTTTTTAAGTTGATATTTTATTTAAAAGTGGTGGCACAAATACATAGTTTTTGAATTTAATATCGATTTTCACATGTTAATGGAGATTAATTTTTAACTAATTTTTTGATAATTAATTTGTGAGTTATTTAAATAATTATATACAGCTGCACATTTATGGATTACACTATCATTTTTATTGTACTGTATTTGAGTGTAGTTTGTATGAATTTGCTAGTTAAAATGTGTATTTATATTTATATGATTAATTATAATTTATTAATTGATTAATATTTAAATATATGCTTTTTTAAGATTAATGGTGTATGAACATGTATTTATTAGACAAAAAGTGTGAGAATGTACATATATGATTGATTATATCTATTAATTAATAGCTAATATGTTTTTTAAGATAGATGGTGTTTAAAGAATATTAATTTTTAATTGGTTAATTATCAATTATTAAAGTATGTATGTATATATATGATTGATTATAGTGATGTGTTTAATATATATGAAGTATTTAAGTTTATTATTTATTAATTTCTACATACTGTAAATGAGTTGAATAGTATATGAATAAGTATTTATCAAATACGTGGGTTTCCAATATTTCATCATTGTGGTCAGGGAGGTATTTATTGATTATGTAGCATTTATTGAGAAATGTAATTATGTAATTAATATTAATAATGAAAGTATGTATTGATTGATTAGGGATAAATTAACTTGAATGATTATTATAAGTGATAAATATTTATATAGGATTTGCATTTTTGCACATTCAATATAGATTTATAATTAGTATTTTTGATTATTAATTAAGTTTTACGAGTTAAAATGCAGTTTCTTCAGGATGTTAAATATTAATTCATGATAATATGTGTATTAATTCTTTAATTTATATTATATTGTATAGTTCTCCTTGCTGGAACCCTTGAAAAAGCCAGTTTGGTGAAACGGGTCCCGTCGGGCATTTGAGCATTGGAGCAAGAAAAATTTTTGAATAAAGAAAGATGAAATGAAGAATGATACAAGTTGGTTTGTTCTTCTTTTTTGAATGGTTTATCCTGCTGAGTGAGGATTTTGTACTGTTTTGAACAGTCCAAAGGCCCATCAAGCACGATATCCTATATCCAACATTGGCTAATCCAGGTCCTAAGTACCTGGCAAAATCTCAAAAGAGTATAACAGAATTTAGGCAGGAATAAGCAGAGGATTTCCCCAAGTCCATTTTAATAATGGTTTATGGACTTTTCTTTTAGAAATGTGTCCATACATATATATATATTTTTTAAACTTTGCCAAGCTAACCACTTTTACAACATTCTTTGAAAATAAATTTCAGAGTTTAAACATGGACTGAAGAAAAATTTATCTTATTTGTTTTAAATTTACAATTTTGTAGCTTCATTGACCGCCCCCTAGTCCTTTTGAGAAAATCTGATATTGGTATTGTGTTCTGGAACCGAGAGGTTCTATATTACAGGCGCCTAAGTTTTAAGTTAGGACTCTCAAGTGTTTTCAGTACAATACAGTTCTGATCTTTTGATCTTTCTTAACAGGACATGTAATGTTTGCAGAAATCAAAACTGAGAATGGAAAATCAAAAGGCTGTGGAACTGTCAGATTTGACTCACCAGAAACAGCTGAAAAGGCTTGTAGAATAATGAATGGCGTAAAGATCAGTGGCAGAGAAATTGATGTACGTTTGGACCGCAATGCATAAATCAAAACTACAATTCCCATTTCTTTAGGTTCTCTTTCCAAGTAAATCATTTTTTTAGTAACAGTGTATGCTTAGAGCTGTAAAAATGAACTTTTAAGTCCCATTAGCCTTTTAACAGTATAGTGTTTAAAATACTGTAATTCTGTTAACAAAATCTTACTGAGTTTGGTTTTTAAGGACAATTTTTTCTGTGGTCATTCAGTTTAAATGAATGGTTATACTGTTTTTAATAAAATAAAAAAAAGCCATTTTCTCACTGTTACTTTCAATGTTTCATAGTGGCATTTGTTTTGTGCTGTTTGTTTTTCCAGCTTGTATTGACATTGTAGTGTAAAAAATCTTTCATAAAGTTTTTGTTTTATAAATGGATGAGAGTTGCATATTTATTAAAAAATAAAAAAATTAGTGGCCGGGGGGGTTCAACAGATGACACAAACATCTTTACTGAGCATATTTTTAATTCAATTTATTGGCACATATGTTAGTCACTGCATGCTTGTATTATATTATTTCCTATAATACCAAGCTCATATAAAACGGATAATGAAGCAAATACCAAATACATTATTAGACAGACTGCGCCCAACTTTTTATCTAGTTTCCAGCCATTTAGATGAACTGCCAGGAAAATGAATATGATTGAGAAAAGAAGTGAAACACTAGTATAAGTAAATCCATTGCTGTTTACTTGCACGGGTGAGGATCTATCAATGAAGGCTGTTTTAATAAACCAAGGAAGTCCCAAGCATAGCATGTCAAATACATTAGATCCCACAATATTGGACATTGCCATATCTCCTTTACCTAGAGGAAAAATAAAAGTGCAAGTTAATGGCAAAATAGTTCACCTATATGCAACATTTAGGGCTCCTTTTACTAAGATGTGCTAGCGTTTTAGAACTAATGCCAGCCCAATACTGGCGCAAGTATCTAGCGTGCTAAAACCGCTAGCGCAGCTTAGAAAAAGGAGTCCTTAATGGCTGATTCTCTTTTGACAAGCAGGATTGAATCAGCCACAGAAGTGGGAGATATCAGATTGCTGGGATGGAGCAGCTCTTCTAGAGCTCAGAACTAAGTGAAATTTCTGTGCATGCACAAACCTTTCCCCAGACTCCTTTTTTTAAATAATTTCTTTATTCATTTTTAAACTTACATCAAGTGTACAGTAAATATCTACCAAATATAATACAACATCACTTGAAAAATTTTCAATATCATACACCAAGAAGATTTAACCCCCACCCCCTCCCAAATTCATATACAACTAATATATACCACATAAAAATAATATCTTACGACAATCATCTATATATTCTTAATGGAAAAACAAGAAATCCCCCCCCCAATCCACATGTGTATTAAGATTGGGAAAAGTGTAACTTATTCATTACTATAATTTAATAAAGGTCCCCATACATCCTTAAATTTATTATAATATCCTTTTTGAACAGCCAACGCTCTTTCCATTTTATACACATGACAAACTGAAGACCACCAAAAACAATAATTCAGTCTTCTACAGTCTTTCCAATTATGTGTTATTTGTTGGATGGCAACTCCTGTTAATATCAATATCCCCAGACTCCTGTTTAGCTCTGCAAACATGAAAATTAAGCTCTCCTTCATAAAACTTTGAAAATTCCAATACTGTCTTGCTCATCTTCAACTTTTTCTTTGTGACTCTACAGCACTGCAAACGTCTGGTACCACTATAGAAAAAATAGTAGCAGTAAAAAACCAAACTAAAAGGCAATATCATATATTGGACTTTGGCACTGGCTAAACCCAGGGTTCTGTGCCTACCCTATATGCAACAGAAGAATGGCAAACAACCAATAGGCATGAGAGCTGTCTCATCTCTCTTGGACTTGCTCATTAGTAAACATTGAGCCTGAAGAATGTTTTGGGCATAGCTGGCACAGCATAATTCAGCATGTGTTGCTTTTGTTGCCTCATGTAGTGACCCAAGAGTGTCGTCATGAAGAAAGTGGACTGGACAGGAACAACACTTAAGTAAATCTTCCCAACCTTTTTTCAGCTGTGACCCTATTTTAATAGTTACAGAAACCACACAAGTTGGTGATCAATTTGTGTGGTCATAGAAAGCATGTGACCTCCAGACGGTGCAGGACAGTGAGTCACCTGCCCAGGTTGTGATCCCATTTAGGGGTTCTGGCACACAGTTTGGGAAGCTCTGATTATAGAATTCATGTTACCTTTATGTCTAATAATAATAATAATAACTTTATTCTTATATACCGCCACAAACTTGCGACTTCTAGGCAGTTCACAATGAAGAAAAACTGTACAGACAGTGAATTACAGAGTATAGCATTGAACATCTTGTGATAGTTCTAGGAAAATTACAGGGTCAGTGAATTACACGGTTTCACAGTGAGTAACTTTATACAATCGGCGGAAATTGAGAGCATAAGTAGGATAGGAGAAAGGAGATTGCACGGTCCATGAGTTACAAGGTGCAAGACTGAAAAGATGATAAAGATAACTTAAGAATGTTGGTGAGGAACTAATTTGTTATCGTGGTCCATTAACGGAGGACAGGCAACCAGTGAATGAACTGGTAACAATTAAAGGTGGAAAATTGGCTGAAGAGGTTGAACGGGCTTCTTAGGGGGGGAGGTCTGGTTAGGTTATGAATTTCTTAAACAGGGTGGTTTTTAATTCTTTCCTAAAGACACTATAGGATTCTCTGGCGGCATCGGTGAAGTAGCCTAGCCAAGTGTGCAGTCTACCTGCTTGGAATTTGAATGTTCTGTCTAAGAAGGTACGATATCTACAGCCTGTGATATTTGGGTAGGTAAAGAGGTTACGGTAGCTGAGTAGCATTATTGATTCACTGCCATCCATTGCCTCTGGTTTAAACTACAGCCTGCCTTATATAGACTGATTAAAGCTGCTGTCAAGGCTTTTTAAATCTTTTATTTACCTTCTGCAGTTGCGTTTTTAATCCTAAATGAGGACTTGGATTCACATTTTGGGAAGTTAACGCTCTAAGCATTGTCCTCAGCACAGAACCACCTCTAAAGCCAAAGAACTTGATGCTACCTGTGTTAATTCTTCTGCCACAAAGAAGTTACACCATTCTGTTGACATGGTCCAAATTTTTGTGTTAGCTTTGGAGATCATCTTATGCATGTTAATATAGTCTTTGGATTTACACTGCTGACAACTTAGTATAGACATGAGTAGTGTATCTGACCCCCCTTCCCCCCCTGAAAGTTGATTCTGCCCTAAAGGCAGTGGTTGTAGATTTTTTCAGAGGGTCACTGAGACTAAGCTGGAGTGATTGGAAGGTGTAGGAGGTCTCTTTTCTCAAGGTGGGGGGGGGGGATTATAAAAAGAGAGTGAGTGAGAAACTCAGGGCTATTGGTTAGCCTATACTCCTGCCAAAGTCCTAGCATCATGGGAGGCTCCTTTTATGGTTCCTAAGGAGTGGATAGAGAGTAGAGAAATTAACAAGAACTGATCAAAGCTTTTGGTGTCCCTTTTTCTCCCACCAAAGCCCTGTGTACTGAGGGAGACTCCTTTTGTGATTGGGTGTGAGAGAGAGACTACTAAGTCTGACTACCGGACAAGTAAGAAGGAAACTTAAGGGCTTGAGTATGGAGGGAGAAAACCTTTTGGTCCCTGAGGGGAAGACAGAGAATAAATAGTTACTCTAACCAGAGTACAATAAGGAGATAGTGATGTGAACTGCTAAGGATCATTTTTTGAACCTGTTGATTGCCATTATATCTGAATAGTTTACAATTTGTTGAATAAAAGAGTTCCAGTTTGTTCGGTTACACCTTGGGCTTGGCTGTTCATTCAGTGCGAGAGCAATACCTGGCCTAAGCATGGTGACTGAGCCCTGGGATTACGTCATCTTCGGCCTATGCCCAAGCTCAATAAGAGCAGTGAGTGTTTGCAAGTAAGAAGAACGCTCATCTTTTTGGGAGCGCTAGTTACGGGGTGTCCATTAAAGGCACCTAGCCCCATACCAGTTCAAATAGACTTTACAATATTATTACAGACTTCATCCACGTCTACCTCACAAGAAAAACAAACTACCATACAGGAAATAAGGTAAGCTGTTTCTCGTATAGAAAAAGCATTACAAAGCACAAGATTATATAAATTTTGCCAGGACACTGCTGTTAAATTGTTGGAACATGAAGAAAAATTAATTTGCTAAAGTGGAATCATCGGTATCTAATTTGAAGTCAGCTGTGGTGTTAAGAGTCTGATACAGTCTCATTTGGAGGCAACTGAACATCTTTCTAGTGCCAGGAATTTGAGATTGCTTAATTTCCCAATTACTCATTATTTGTTATCATTTGAACTCTTCAAAATGTGCTTGAAGGACATTTTGCCATATCATAGTAACATGACATGAGATGATGACAGATAAAGACCCAAATGGTCCATCCAGTCTGCCCAACTTGATTCAATTTAAATTTTTTTTTTCTTAGCTATTTCTAGGCAAGAAACCAAAGCTCTGCCTGGTACTGTGCTTAGGTTCCAACTACCGAAGTCTCTGTCAAAGCTCACTCCAGCCCATCTACACCCTCCCAGCAATTGAAGCCCTCCCCAGCCTATCCTGAACCAAACGGCCACATACAGACACAGACCATGCAAGTCTGCCCAGTACTAGCCTTAGTTCTTCAATATTTTCTATTATTTTCCGATTCTAGATCCTCTGTGTTCATCCCATGCTTTTTTGAACTCCATCACTGTTTTCCTCTCCATCACCTCTCTCGGGAGCGCATTCCAGGCATCCACCACCTTCTCTGTAAAGAAGAATTTCCTTACATTGCTCTTGAGTCTCCCACCCCTCAGCCTCAAGTTATGCCCTCTGGTTTTACCATTTTCCTTTCTCTTGAAAAGATTTTGTTCTACATTAATATCTTTCAAGTACTTAAATGTCAGAAATCATATCTCCCCTGTCCCTCCTTTACTCTAGGGTATACATATTCAGGGATTCCAGTCTTTCCTCATACGTCTTTTGGTGCAAACCTCCTATCATTTTTGTCATCCTCTGGACCGCTTCAAGTCTCCTGTCCTTTGCCAGGTATGGTCTCCAAAACTGAACACAATACTCCAAGTGGGGCCTCACCACCAACCTGTACAGGGACCATCAACACCTTTTCTTCTACTGGTTACACCTCTCTTTATACAGCCCAGCATCCTTCTGGCAGCAGCCACTGCCTTGTCGCACTGTTTTTTTCACCTTTAGATCTTCGGACACTAACACCCCAAGGTCCCTCGCCCCTTCCGTACATATCAGCCTCTCACCTCAGCATATACAGTTCCTTCTGATTATTAATCCCCAAATGCATTACTTTGCATTTCTTGCATTGAATTTTAGTTGCCAGATATTAGACCGTTTCTCTAACTTTTGCAGATCTTTTTTCATGTTTTCCACTCCCTCCACGGTGTCTACTCTGTTACAAATCTTGGTATCATCCACAAAAAGGCAAACCCTACCTTCTATCCCTTCAGCAATGTTGCTCGCAAATAAATTGAACAGGATCAGCCCCAGCACCCAACCCTGAGGGACTCCACTATTCACCTTCCTCTGAGTGACTTCCATTAACCATCACCCTTTGGCATCTGTCTGACAACCAGTTTCTAATCCAGTTCAGCACTTTGGGTCCTAATTTCAGCCCTTCAAGGTTGTTCAAGAGTCTCCTATGAGGAACCGTATCAAAGGCTTTGCTGAAATCTAAGTAAATAACATCTAGCATATGTCCTCAATCCAGTTCTCTAGTCACCCAATCAAAAAAATTCAATCAGGTTCGTTTGGCATGATTTACCTTTATTGAAGCCATGTAGCCTCGGATCCTGTAACCCATTAGATTCTAGGAAGTTCACTATCCTTTCTTTCAGCAACACTTCCATTATTTTTCCAACAACCAAAGTGAGGCTTAACACCCTATAGTTTCTTGCTTCATCTCTGTGACCACTTTTGTGAATAGGGACTACATCCGCTCTTCTCCAATCCCCAGGAACCACTTCCGTCTACAGAGATTGGTTGTACAAGTTTTTAATAGGATCCGCCAGAACCTCTCTGAGCTCCCTCAGTATCCTGGGATAGATCAAGTCTGGTCCCATCGCTTTGTCCTCCAGTTTTTCAAATTACTCATAAACACTTTCTTCCGTGAACAGCGCAGAATCTACTCCATTTTCTTGCGTATCTTTGCCAGACAATCTCAGTTCTTCTCCAGGATTTTCTTCGTGAACACAGAACAGAAGTATTGGTTTAGCACATTTGCTTTTTCCTCATCACTCTCCACATATCGGTTCCTGGCATCTTTTAGTTTAGCAATTCCATTTTTCATCTTCCTCCTTTCAGTAATATATCTGAAAAAAATTTGTCTCCCTTTTTTACATTTTTAGCCATATGCCAGACGTATCTCTCTCTTGGCTTCTTTCAGTTTCACCCAGTAGTCCTTTCTATACTCCTCCTCTTGGGGTATTTTATATTTCAGGAACGCCAACTCTTTTGCCTTTATTTTCTCCACCACTAGTTTGGAGAACCATATCGGTTTCCTTTTTCTCTTGTTTTTATTTATTTTCTTCACATAAAGGTCCATAGCCATTTTTATTGCTTCTTTCAGCTTAGACCACTGTTTTTTCACTTCTCTTATGTTCTCCCATCCTAACAGCTCTTTCTTCAGGTACTCTCCCATTTTATTAAAGTCCGTACATTTGAAATCTAGGACTTTAAGTATTTTTATTTTGCCCCTGCACTGGGCTTAGGTCAGAATGGCCAGGCTGGCAATTGGCAAACACAAAAGAGAAACAAACCACAGTTTGCATAAAAATCAAAAATACTTTTCAAATAATAAGATTCTGCTAGGACAGTTCCTTTATAGACTTGCAATGTATTATACACTTCAGCAAATCATATAAGAACAAGCAGAGAGATGAAAAATAATAAACTTCACTACTGGGTTTTAGCTGCTTGTAACTGCTTGCGCTGCAGGTGGACGCTAAAGTTTATTCAGGCACTGTGATGGCTTCATATAGGTAAGCACTTCAAAAAAGAAGCTGTCCCATTTCCTTCTTGGTGAAGAGGTGAATGTGGTCTGGTTTACACAAGTTGAGAGAAAAGTTTACACATTAGCATTCAAGTACAAAACCAAATAAATGCCAATCTTCTTGGTCTGACTTTATGGCTCTCAAAACTTCTTCCCAGACCCACATTCAAAATAGCTCACATCTGGCTGAGATGCGAACCTGAGCAGTAGGAAAAAAAAAAAAACACCTCACAGCCAGTAAAAGAAAACTTCATACAGTGACAGGCAGAGAAACCTCAATACTTCTGACTTTCCCTCAGGTTTCTTCAACTTTAATTCTCAGTCCTTTCTTAGGGGAAAAGAAGAAAAAACAAAACTCCCCACGAAACAGCTTCTTGCTTCTGCTAACAGAGGTTTCAGCCCAACTCAAACCAAAAGGGCAGACCCCCCCCCCAAAAAAAAACCCCCAACAGTTCAAAGGTTTAAATATGCATTTCAGGGACCCACCTCCAAAAACTCAGGGAAAATCCTGGGTTCCATTGCTTCCCAACCTTGACGTAAATCCCCATCCAAACAAAGTTAGGTCTTTTTTTAAAGTCTAGAACCTTTGCTATTGAATGAGCCCTCTCTATACCCATCTTAATATTAAACCTTACCATGCAGTGATCACTGGATGCCAGATGATCACCCACTGTAACATCAGAAACACTTTCCCCATTTATAAGCACTAAAGTCCAGTATGACCCTACCTGATCTGATCCACCCATGCAAATGAGGGGAAATACATGCATAAATATGAAGACAGCGATTCACTAAATAGAAGAAGGAACACCGATTGGGCTGGCTGATCCAATAAGAAGCGACTGCTGAGGACCAAGTCGCTCACGTCCTTGCCGAATGTCCTGCTCTCTGCCGCCCTGAAATCCCAGCATCAAAACTAAAATAAAACATTTTAAACACATCTCCCTTGTGCAAAAAGCGCAAGAAGGCAAGCTCTGCCGACTCTCCTGCTCTCTGCCGCCCTTCCCTGCAGTGTAAGCCCGTGGTTTTAACTTGGCTCACGTTTATTACATATGAGGGGTGCTGAAAAGTTCTCAGCCCAACAAACCAACTTCCTAAATTCTGAGCATCATTTTGCCACTGTAGCTGAAAAGAGTTTCTTATTTTGTTAAGTGCCAACTTGCAGAAACAAAATTCTATATTTTGCACATTGCTTCAGATCATTGATTGAACCATATCCACGTCATTCTTTTCTCGGTTGTGCTGAGAACTTTTCAGCACCCTCCTCGTATAATAATAATAATAATAACAGTTTATATACCGCAGGACCGTGAAGTTCTATGTGGTTTACAATGATTAAAAGATGCTACAGATTGAGTAGAATTAACAAAGTTAGAGGTTAGTGATTAACAGCTCTAGAGATCAGTTATTATGGACTAAGATTGTACAGGTCAGTTACCTAAATATTTCAGGAACAGATATGTTTTTAGGTGTTTCCTAAATTCCCCATAAGTAGTAGGCATAAGCAGTTGTTCCAGGTCTTTACCTCATAATGCTGCCTCATGTGAGAAAAGATGTTGATGATGTCTTTTAAATTTACATCCTCTAACTGATGGGGAAACAAAATTCAAGTGTGAGCTTCTCTTATGTCTGTTGGTTGTGAAAGAGATAAGGTCAGTTATATATTTAGGGGCTAATCCGAATAGTACCTTAAAGCAAAAACATTCAAACTTGAACCTCACACGTGCCTCCATTGGCAGCCAATGCAGAAGTCGGTATTAAAGCGTTACATGATCGTATGAAAAGGAACATATTTTTCCAGTTTATCTGAAAGATAAACAAGAGCATGCATATAAAAGCAGAACTGCTTAAAGGAAATCTTTGCCATAATCAGAGGCTATTGCAATGCCATAAGAATAGGATCACATGATCCAATGTCTTTTTTTACAGTGATTTTGGATCAACTGCAACCTTTTCAAACTTTTAGCCAGACTTTGATATAATGAATTGCAGTAATCTAGCCTACTGACCACTTTAACCCCTTCTTTGGAATTCTACGGCCTTAGACCTTCGTACCAAGCCGTTGTTTTCAAAATTTAGAGCATTGCTCAAAACCTTCCTGTTTACAAAGGCCTTTAAAGGCTGCTGGAGTGGTGATCCTTTGGGAGACACAGACCCTGTGCTATACTTATTAAACTTATATAGATTGTGACAGGGAATCAAGATCTGAAGCATCATAGTCCTATCCCTGTGTCAGTTCCCAAAGCTAGAATTGGCCATGCACTGCAGGTCAAAGTTTCAAAGCTAAAATGGGGAAAGTTTGCTGCTTTGTTTGCTGTGTTTATTTTTCTTTGTGCTAAAACCTGAGCCCTGGGCACATGAGTATAGGCGTTTGAAATGTGCTCAGCTGGACTCTAAAAGCAAAGCTAGAAGCTTTATGCTGTTGTGGACATTATATGAAGTTTTTCCTTTGTGTGGTTTTTTTGCCTTCTCTCTAATGTTTGAGACTGTGTTTAAGAGAGAGACCAGAGGTGTAAAGGAGACTACGGTATTCTTCTGTTTTCACTTTGCCTGAGGAAGAACAAGGAAGTGGCTGTATTGTGCAATACAGCCTGCGTAATGATTGGGCGGGCGGGATTTTTTTTTTTTTGTTGAAAGAAATGGGATTCAGCCTACCCAGTGCAGGCCAGTGGCATCCAGGCCCAGTGCTGCTTGTAATAGCAAGGGCCTAGCCCTCTGGGTGAAGCCAGTACTAAAGTTTGGGTTTCTTTTTCCCTGCTTGGAGTGCAGGAAAATTATTTTTGTCTTGGGTTTGGTTTTTTTTCTGTGCCACAGGCACGGGGGAGAGGAGAAGCAGAGAAGCCAAAGCTCTCCTTCTCCCAGGAAGAAAATGACTGTTTTGAATTATTGTTTGCGAATGAGCTGCAATGTTCTTTTGAGTTTTTTTGAGCTCTGCTATTGCTACTCTCGTGAAGGGAAAGTGAACTGTAATCCTGACAAGTTAAAATAAGTGGCTTTAAGTCAAGCCTGAAAATAAAGCTGAAAATCTTGATTTTTCACCTGCAAAGACTGTGTGGTGTTTTGTGAAATCTATCAAATTAAAGCCTGCATGGGAGGCACTGAATCTTAGGCAGTACGGTTAAGTCACACACCCAACTGCTCGGTCGGACAGGGTTCAAGCCGGCTCTGGAGCAGTTAGCCGGGTGTCCCTGTCACAAGATACGTATTAGTTTTCTTTTTCACTCTCTCTTTCTCTTGCATTTAGTAGCGTTCTTTGCCTTATTTTAAAAAATTGTTTTATAAACTGCTTTGCTAGAGCAATGTTAGGAAATTCTACTTTACGGAGAGGGTGGTGGATGCCTGGAATGCGCTCCCGAGAGAGGTGATGGAGAGGAAAACGGTGACGGAGTTCAAAGAAGCGTGGGATGAACAAAGAGGATTTAGAATCAGAAAATAATATTAAATATTGAACTAAGGCCAGTACTGGGCAGACTTGGACAGTCTGTGTCTGTATATAGCCGTTTGGGGGAGAATGGGCTGGGGAGGGCTTCAAAGGCTGGGAGGATATAGATGAGCTGGAGTAGGTTTTGACGGAGAGTTCGGCAGTTGGAACCCAAGCACAGTACCGGGTAGAGCTTTGGATTCTTGCCCAGAAATAGCTAAGAAGAAAATACTAAAAATTGAATCAGGTTGGGCAGACTGGATGGACCATTCGGGTCTTTATCTGCCGTCATCTACTATGTTACTATGTTATCAAGAAAAGGTGGCATAAAAAGTCAAATAAACCATAAAATAAGCAATTTAAGATAAGGTTTTAGCTAACAAATTACTTTTAAATGGACCCCGCCCCCAAATAACCAAAGAGCAAACCACAGGGCTTATCTAAGAAGAAAACCTCAATGAATTGTCACAATGAAAGCCTAGACTTATTAATCTAGTAGCGACAATGGCTGATCCTGTACCATGGGACTGTCAAGGGCTTGCGTTTTTCTGAACAACTACAGAGGATCTATGGGCTCCTTTTGCTAAGCTGCGTTAGGGCTTTAACACGCGGAATAGCACGTGCTACAATGCTGCATTGAGCTGGCATTAGTTGTAGCGTGGGGTTAGCGCGCGCTAATCTGCTTTGTGCGCTAAAAACGCTAGCGCACCTTAGTAAAAGGAGCCCTCTGTGTCTGCTTCGTTCCGTTATTTATTTAAAAGATTTCTATCCCACATTATCTAAAACTCTAAACAGGATACAAAGGACTCCTTTTATCAAGCCACGCTAGTGGGGTTAACGCGTGTGACGTTTCATCACCCGTTAACCCCCACGCTGGCCTAAAACTACCACCTCCTCAAGGGAGGCAGTAGCGTCTAGCGCGGCTGGCGGTTTAGCGCGTGGTAAAAAAAGCCCAAAGAAACTAACACAGTAAAAGCCCAAAAGTGCACAAGTTAAAACAACAAGAGCAACCGGGTCATCAAATTAACATTGGGCAAAAATAGAATTCAATCTGCAGTTCAAGTAGTATTGCAATCCACCTTTATAATTGGGAAAGGAGGTATAGCAAAGCGAATTCACTCTAAAACATTGCAGGTGATCCGAAGAGATTCCAAATCAAATCATGTTTACATCGCCAATTAACTAATACCACACCAAATCGTCCTTCAAAAAAATCACCAACTGGATGTCATCAGCAAAAAAAAGAAGAAAATTTTAGATTGTAGTCAGTCAAAATTTCAGTCAGTGGCGTCAAATGCACGTTACTCGAGAGGGTTCAGAGGAGAGCGAAGCGTCTGATAAAGGGGATGGAGAACCTTTCATACGCTGAGAGATTGGAGAAACTGGGTCTCTTTTCCCTGGAGAAGAGGAGACTTAGAGGAGATATGATAGAGACTTACAAGATCATGAAGGGCATAGAGAGAGTAGAGAGGGACAGATTCTTCATACTTTCAAAAAAATAAAAGAACAAGAGGGCATTCGGAAAAGTAGAAAGGGGACAGATTCAAAACGAATGCTAGGAAGTTCTTCTTTACCCAACGTGTGGTGGACACCTGGAATGCGCTTCCAGAGGACTTAGTAGGGCAGAGTATGGTACTGGGGTTCAAGAAAGGATTGGACAATTTCCTGCTGGAAAAGGGGATAGAGGGGTATAGATAGAGGATTATAGTGGGCACGATGGACCTCAGGTCTTACCCAGCAGAGGCATTGCTTATGTTCTTATGTTAACATCTCTGACCAAAGCTTCCTTCCCTTTTTCTGTTGATTAACATAAGAACTGCTTAAAAAGTGTTACCTGTGAATCAGTGGTCTCAAATTCAAACCCTTTGCAGGGCCACATTTTGGATTTGTAGGTACACTTCTCTCTCCGTATTCGCTGTGATAGGGGATTATTAACAGAATCGCAAATACTGAAAAACCGCGAATAACTTTTTCATATGTTATTTGCTGTTTTCTATTAAAAACCACCGAGAATATGGTGAAACCGCGAACAACATGGTGGGAGATCTGGCCTGTTTCTTAAAGGAGAGGCAAAACACGGTGAACAAAGTGCTGGAAATCAGCGATTTTCTCTGTAAATGCTTGGAATCAGCGATATCTCTATGCAAGCTGATGTAATTGGGGGGAGGAGCCAGCAAGCTAAAAACTGTGAATAATCGAAACAGCAAATGCTGAAACTGCGAATATGGAAGGCAGGGCCGGATTTTCCTAAATCAAGAAGGGCCTACATTCAAATTGTTAGCAAAATTAAAATTACACTATTCTAAAAACAGTGAACACTAAAACACTGAACCGAAAATAAGGAGAAATTCTACGCTTCGGGATCGGAACCAGCTCCGGCCGCAACGGGGCGCTGACTCGGCTTCTCCCTTTCTTTTTCTTGCCCTGGGAGGAGGATCGGGGAGGGAAAGATGTCAGTCCGGAAACAACTGGGCAAAGCCCAGCCCCGCGGGGAGAGAGGCAAAACGTGGATCTGTCAGGACAGGGTGGCCCAGACTGGCATCGGTGTGGGGGGTTTCAGTGGAAGGGGGATGGAAGGCAGGCGGGCATCGGAGGGGGGGTGAGGTGAGGAAGGACGCACTGGGGGCACTATGGACATAGGAAGGGGCAATGTTGTGTGTTATGTTTGATTAGTTATTGTTACAAGTACTATATATGGTGCTGAGAATAAATGTCCAAATAAGTGTTCTCGACTTTTTTTTTATTTATTATCCGTGTCACATTTTTTATAAAGGTTAGTACCACATGCAATACTTTACATTTCTCAGCGTTGAACTTCATTTGCCATTTTGTCGCCCATTCTCCTAGTTTGTTCAAGTCCCTTTGCAATTCCTCACAGTCCTCTTTAGTCCGAGCTTCCCTAAATAGTTTGGTGTCATCTGCAAATTTTATTATCTCACACTTCGTCCCTGTTTCTAGATCATTTATGAATATATTAAATAACAGCGGCCCGAGCACCGAGCCCTGCGGAACACCACTCGTGACCCTCCTCCAGTCAGAGTAGTGTCCCTTCAACCCTACCCTTTGTTTCCTACCTGCCAACCAGTTTCTGATCCATCTATGTACGTCTCCGTCCACCCCATGGTTCTTCAGTTTCCGGAGTAATCGTTCATGGGGCACCTTGTCAAAAGCTTTTTGGAAATCAAGGTATATGATGTCTATGGGGTCACCTCTGTCCATCTGTTTGTTAATTCCTTCGAAGAAGGATGCATGCATGCATGCATGCTCAATGCCCGGCAGAGGCAGAAGTTCTTCAAGCGGCACCGGCACGTTCTGTGGGCTGCGTGCCGATGCCAGATGGGGGTAAGTTTCAAGTTGTTCAGGCGGGGTTGCCAGTTTGCGCAGGGGGGGGGGGAGCAGCGCCACTGGCCTCGGGGGGGGGAACGTATCAAGTGAATTTCCATTATTTCCTATGGGGAAACTCGCTTTGATATACAAGCATTTTGGTTTACGAGTATGCTTCTGGAACGAATTATGCTCATAAACCACAGTTACACTGTATTAAGATGCCTAGATTATATAAGGATACATGGAAAACCTTAAAATGTGTGAATAATTTAACACCTATTTCGGTTCATAAATCAACTCATCAGACCCTGTGGCTAAACTCCAAAATTCAAATTGGCAGATTTAAGGTCTTCTGGAAGTATTGGATGAAGGCGGGTATATGTACTTTGGATGATGTTATTTCAGATTGTAAGCTGCTTGATTTTTCACAATTGCAACACAAATTCGGTCTTAATAAATCACAAAACTATAGATGGTTGCAGTTGAAGCAGGCCATTCAGGTTGGGTTCCCTGAATGGAAAAATCTCAGTAATCAGTATAGTTTGCCCTTCTTATGCTTTCAGGTAGACTTCCTGGGACATCAGGCTGCTCAGTGGTATAAATTAATATCTGGATTTTTAAATAAGAAACCAAAAACTGGTCTTCAGGATATTTGGAGCATTGAGATCAAGCATCAAATTACTGCATCTCAATGGCCACATATTTGGGCTTGGAGGATGAGATGTACAGTGTCTGCATCTATGAGACAAACATGGTTTTTTTCTGTTACATAGAGCATTTTGGACCCGGGTTAATTTACAGAAGTTAGATAGCTCTAAATCTAATAGATGCTGGCACTGTCATCTTGAAGCTGGGACATTAGATCATTTGTTATTCCATTGATACTTGCTTTTTGGAAATCAATATGGGGTCAAATAAATAGTTTGTTAGATAATCCAGTGGCATTATCCTATGACACTGTATTGTTTGGCATGTCAATGAAAGCTAAGAGCCAAATATCCTCTAATAATAACAAGCTTCTGCTTATTAAGCCAGGGGTTGCCATACAACAGATTATGAATAATCTGAAAAAATTGGGATAGGCTGAATTATAGCTTTTGGTGGAACTCTTTGTGTCACATATTTAAAATGGAAAGGGTAATTGCCATGCAGCAGGGAAATTTTAAGAAATTTCAGGTTATTTGGGAGCCATTAACAAGATACTATAAAGATTGAAATTACTGCATAGAATATTATTTTTTTCCCCTTTTGTTCATACATGTCCAGGGTGGGGTGGGGGATGAGAATATTTTATGATTTCTTATGCTTATGAATAATTGTTGGGTATGAGGGAGGGGGAAATTTGATGCGAGTTAGAATTTGATGATATATTAAGTGTTGAAGTATAAAATGATTGTATTCTATGTTACACTTATTGTGAGTTTAAAAAAATGAATAAAGATTTGAAAAAAAAAAAGTATTTTCTCTTCTACCAGGGCGTACCCATCTAGAAGTACATAAAGTGGTTATCCAGCCTAAAAAGGTGGTAAGGCAAAGACCATATTGACTCCCAGAGGCAAAGCACCAGGAAGTGGAGAAGGAAGTAGCAGAAATGTTACGGCTTGGGGTGATTGAAGAATCTACCAGTGAGTGGTCCAGTCCTATAGTGTTAGTACTGAAATCAGATGATTCTACCCATTTTTGTATCGATTTTAGACAAATCAATGCAGTTTCCCACTTTGATGCATATCCCATGCCTCGAGTACAGAATCTGGTGGAACAATTAGGGGGGGGGCGATATATTTCCACCTAGACTTAACTAAGGGATACTGGCAAATCCCGTTGGATCCAGTATCCTGAAAGAAGACAGCATTCAGTACCCCAGGGGGGCTATATCAGTTTACCGTTCTCCTTTTTAAAGAGTAATGAACTTGGTATTGAGACCACATCAGGGATATGCCAATGCATATTTGGATGATGTTGTAGTAATCTCCTCTTTATGGGAGGAACACCTCACACACCTCACTGCTGTATGTGAGTCTTTAAGGAAGGCTGGTTTAATGGCCAATCTGAAGAAGTACTATGTAGGCCAAAGGGAGGTTAAGTATTTAGGATACCAAGTTGGAAATGGGAGGGTGAAGCCTCTGGTCTCAAGAGTAGAAGTGATTCAGAAGACAGCTGTCCCAAGGACAAAGAAAGAGCTAAGAGCATTTTGGGGCTTAGTAGGGTACTATCTTAAGTTCATTCCTCGATTCTAAGAGGTAGCAGCTGACCTCACTGAGTTGTTAAAGAACTCTCACCCAAACAAATTGGTCTGGGATAAGTGTACAGAGACAACTTTTCAGAATCTCAAGGATGCCTTGTGCCGGGAACCTGTGCTTAGGAACATTGATTTTAGACAGGAGTTCACCTTGTAGACTGATGCTTCTGGAGTAGGTTTGGGAGCTGTATTGAGTCAGGGAACCAGGGAAGAACAACACCCAGTTATGTACCTAAACAGAAAGCTGACTGAGGCAGAGAAAAGGTATTCCACCACAGAGAAAGAATGTTTGGCCGTGAAATGGGCAATGAAATCTTTGCACTACTACTTCTTGGGCAGGCACTTAGTGTTGGTGACTGATCATGCCCCGCTGAAATGGTTGGGTCTGATGAGGAACAGCAATGCCAGACTCATGACGTGGTACCTAGCCCTACAGGAATATGATTTCATTGTCGCACATAGAGCAGGGAAAAATCACATCAATGTCGATTACCTGTCCTGGGAAGGGGGTGGCATCAAACCAGTGAGTGATTCAGAAGGACTAGGAGTCCTTCAAAAATGAGGGGAGTTATGTGATGGGGTGTATGTTCCATCACGTGAGAGAGTACATTTTCGAGGAAGGGCTACACCAGAGTCTACTCCTTCCCAGAATATCCATGGGCAATATGTAACCAGGGTTAAACAGGGAATAGCTGGGTCCACTTAGTGGGGTGGTTCTAGTCATAGTGAAAGACTAGGTGGGTGGTGTTAGGAACCAGCAACCCTTATTGCTCTGGAGTATTGTGTTGCCCAATAGTACAGATTGAATGACCTTGCCATTGGACTTAAATAACTAATTTGCATCCAAAGTGAATTGCAGAGTAAAGGGGTGATTTATAAAGAAAAGAGACTCCTAAAGCCTCCCACTGGACTCCTGATAGAGAGGGGAGAACATAAGAACATAAGAATTGCCACTGCTGAGTCAGACTAGTGGTCCATCATGCCCAGCAGTCCGCTCACGCGGCGGCCCTCTGGTCTAAGACCACCACCCTAACTGAGACTAGCCCTACCAATGCACGTTCTTGCTCAGCAGAAACTTGTCTAACTTTGTCTTGAATCCTTGGAGGGTGTTTTCCCCTATAACAGCCTCTGGAAGAGCGTTCCAGCTTTCTACCACTCTCTGGGTGAAGAATAACTTCCTTACGTTTGTACGGAATCTATCCCCTTTCAACTTTAGAGAGTGCCCTCTTGTTCTCCCTACATTGGAGAGGATGAACAACCTGTCCTTATCTACTAAGTCTATCCCCTTCAGTACCTTGAATGTTTCGATCATGTCCCCTCTCAATCTCCTCTGTTCGAGGGAGAAGAGGCTCAGTTTCTCTAATCTTTCGCTGTACGGCAGCTCCTCCAGCCCCTTAACCATCTTAGTCGCTCTTCTCTGGACCCTTTCGAGTAGTGCCGTGTCCTTCTTCATGTCCTTCTTCATGTAGTGCTGGATGCAGTACTCCAGGTGAGGGCGTACCATGGCCCGGTACAGCGGCATGATAACCTTCTCTGATCTGTTTGTGATCCCCTTCTTTATCATTCCTAGCATTTTGTTTGCCCTTTTTGCTGCTGCCGCACATTGTGTGGACGGCTTCATCAACTTGTCGATCAGAACTCCCAAGTCCCTTTCCTGGGAGGTCTCTAATCTAATCTAATCCTTAGGTTTGTATACTGCATCATCTCCACATTCGTAGAGCTCGACGCGGTTTAAAGTAGGAGAAATAGGAAGGAACTACAACAGAGGGTTAGAGGTAGAAGTGTGAAGAAAATTTAGAGGACTTGGGATGCCAAGATATAAGAGTTTCCTTGATTCCTAAGTTGGAGGGAGACTTACATTTTTTGAGAAAAGCCAGGTTTTCAGATGTTTGCGGAAAACTTGGAGAGAGCTCAAGTTCCGAAGAGGGGAGGTAAGGTTGTTCCAGAGCTCAGTGATTTTGAAGTGGAGGGAGGTCCCTAGCTTTCCTGTGTGGGAAATGCCTTTTAGGCGAGGGGAAGGATAGTTTTAATTTGTGGGAGGATCTGGTGGTATTAGGGTTTGAGGAATTCCATGAAAGAGGGATAAAGGGAGGGAGGATACCATATAGCAGGGGTGCCCAATACGTCGATCGCGATCGACCAGTAGCTCAGGAAGGCAACGTGAGTCGATCGCGGAGCCCATCCTGAGCCGATCAGCCTTCCTCGGTGTTCTCCCTAGGGCCTTTTAGCTGCTGCCGCCGCTGCTGAACATTAAAAAAAAAACCCGGCTTGGAGATTTCAGCCCATAGCGAACTTATGCTCTGGGCTCTAAAGTGTGCGTGCCGGCTTCTCTTCTCTTCCCTCCGAAACCGGAAGTTATGTCCGGGGGGGGGGGGGGAGAAGGGAAGCCGTCACGCACATGTTGAGAGCCCTGAAGCAACCGTTCACTACGGGCTAAGGCGGGAGACATGTTAGTGAAGCATTTCCTCTTCTTGCTGCTGGGTCCTGCCTACTTTCTGTTTCCGCAAAGGCAGGACCCGGCAGCATTTCTCCCAACAGCTCGATCGCGATGCTGGTCGGCCGAAGCAGGGAGAGGTTGGGGCGGCGTCGGCTTTCGGGCCTGTTAATGGTGGCGGTTTGGGTCCTGGTCCCCAATGGCAGTGGCAGTGGCTTGGGGGAGGGCAGGGAGAAAGAAAGAAAAAGGGCAGGCAGGGAGACAGAAGCAAAGAAGAGAAACAGAAAAAAAAGAAAGGGAGGCAGAGAGAAAGAAAGGGCAGGGAGAGAGGAAGAAAAAGTTTGGGGAGGGAATGAGGTCTGGAGGAGAGGAAGCATACAGGCTGAAAGAAGGGAAGAAAGATTGGATGCACAGTCATAAGAAGAAAGTGCAACCAAAGACTCATGAAATCACCAGTCAACAAGGTAGGAAAAATGATTTGATTTTAAATTTAATGATCAAAATGTGTCTGAATTTATATCTGCTGTCTATATTTTACACTGTGGTCCCCTTTTACTAAACCGCAATAGCGTTTTTTAGCACAGGGAGCCTATGAGCGTCGAGAGCAGCGCTGGGCATTCAGCGCAGCTCCCTGCGGTAAAATCTGCTATCGTGGTTTAGTAAAAAGGGAGGGGGTATATTTGACTATTTTTGTATGGTTGTTACTGAGGTGATAGTGCATAGAGTCATCTGCTTTGACCTCTTTGAAAAACCCTGGAATAGGAATGATGATTAATATTTTCTATGCGTACAGTGTGCTTTGTGTTTTTTAAAAATTTTATTGTTGGTAGATCATTTTGACTTGGTCATTTTAAAAGTAGCTTGCAAGCCCAAAAAGTGTGGGCACCCCTGCCATATAGGATTTTGAAAGTTAAACAGGCGCATTTATAGTGGACCCTGGCGATTATCGGAAGCCAGTGGAGCTTGGCCAGGAGCGGGGAGACATGGTCAAATTTACTTTTAGCGAAGATGAGCTTGGCCGCGGCATTCTGAATCCGTTGGAGTCTGTGGAGGTTTTTCTTAGTTAGGCTTAAGTAGATAGAGTTGCAATAGTACAATCTCTCCAAGTACCTCCCCGGACATTCTGTATTCATGCATGAGATTTTTGTTACCGCCATGCATGACTTTACACTTATCCACGTTGAACCTCATCTGTCATGTTGATGCCCATTCCTCGAGCTTGATTATGTCACGTTGCAGATCTTTGCAATCCCCCTGCGTCTTTACTACTCTGAATAACTTTGTATCATCCGCAAATTTAATCACCTCGCTCGTCGTACCTATGTCCAGATCATTAATAAAGATGTTAAAGAGCACGGGTCCAAGCACCGAGCCCTGCGGCATCCCACTGGTGACGCTCTTCCAGTCCGAGTATTGTCCATTTACTCCCACTCTCTGTTTCCTATGATCCAGCCAGTTTTTAATCCACATGAGTATTTCATCCTCAATTCCATGGCTTGCAATTTTCCGAAGTAGTCGTTCATGCGGAACTTTGTCAAACGCCTTCTGAAAATCCAGATATACAATGTCGACCGGATCACCCTTGTCTATCTGTCTGTTTACTCCCTCAAAGAAGTGCAGCAAGTTCGTCAAACACGATCTGCCTTTGCTAAAACCGTGCTGACTGGTCCTCATCAGCCCTTGTCCGTCAAGGTGATCAATGATGCTGTCCTTTATCAGTGACTCTAACATCTTTCCCGGTACCGAGGTCAGACTCACCGGTCTGTAGTTCCCCGGATCTCCCCTCGAACCTTTCTTGAAGATCGGTGTAACATTCGCCACCTTCCAGTCTTCCGGAATCTTTCCCGATTTGATCGACAGATTGGCTATTAGTTGAAGCAGTTCAGCTATGGTCTCTTTCAGTTCCTTGATGACCCTCGGATGGATGCCATCCGGTCCCGAGGATTTATCGCTCTTAAGCCTATCAATCTGCCTACATACCTCCTCTAGGCTGACCGTCAATCCTGTTAGCTTTCCGCCTTCGTTTCCCATATAGCCTGATGGGTTCCGGTATGCTGTGTACATCTTCTTCGGTAAATACAGATGCAAAAAATGTGTTCAGTTTGTCAGCGATTGCTTTATCCTCCTTTAGCGCTCCCTTTATTCCATGGTCATCCAATGGTCCCATTGCGGGTCGTTTCCCTTTAATATATCGAAAGAACGGCTTGAAGTTCTTTGCCTCCTTGGCTATTTTTTCCTCGTAGTCTCTTTTGGCCCCATTTACCGCCTTATGGCACCTGCGTTGATGTTGTTTGTGCTTGTTCCAGTTTTCATCCGTTTTTGACCTTTTCCATTCCTTAAATTAAATTTTCCTGTCTCTGATCGCTTTCTTCACCTCTACAGTGAGCCACGCCGGTTCTTTGTTCTTTTTCCTCTTGGATCCCTTGTTGATAAGCGGTATGTATAGATTTTGCGCCTCGGTGACTATGTTCTTAAAAAGGGACCAAGCGTTTTTACAGTGCTTATCCTCTTCTTAATCTTCTTCCCTACCATGAGTCTCATCCCTTCGTAATTCCCTTTTCAGAAGTTCAGTGCCATTTTGGACCAATGTTTCTCCCCTGCGTCCAGATCAAAGCGGATCATATTGTGATCGCTGCATCCCGGCGTCCCTTCTACTTCTTGTGCTGGTCCTCGCAGGCCATTTAGAATTAAGTCCAGAATTGCATTTCCTCTAGTATTCCAGGAAGCAATCGCCTACAGCATCCAAGAACTTGATCTCTCTAATGCAGCCAGAGGTGCCTAGGTTCCAGTCTATTCCCGGATAGTTGAAGTCACCCATGATAACTGTGTTGCCTCCTTTGCAGTTGTGTTTAATCTCGTCTGTCATTTCTCCATCAATTTCTTTGGACTGCCCTGGGGGGTCGGTAGTAGATGCCGATCTTCGTTTCCAGGCCATTTGTTCCTGGAATTTTGACCCATAGAGACTCTAACTTATCTGTCAGTTGTGGCGTGTTCTCTCCAGCAGATTCAATTTCCTCTTTGACGTATATGGCAACGCCCCCACCTTTTTGAGCCACTCTGTCTCTGCGGTATAGTTTGTATCCCGGTAGCAGTGTCCCAGATGTTTTCCTCTGTCCACCATGTTTCCGTGATGCCTATGATGTCAACGCTATCTTTTTGTGCTATGGCTTCTAATTCACCCATCTTATTTGTAAGGCTCCTTGCGTTTGTGTACATACACTTGAGTTTGCAGCTTTTTCTTTTCTTGCATTTCCTTACCTCTTGTGTTCTTTTCAATCTTTTTTGCCTGTAATCCGGTGAGTCTTTCCCTCTATCTTCTTGCACGGTATCCTCTGGGTATACCGGTTACCGAACCATCGACTCTCTCTCTCTGTTGACTGTCGGCTTTCCCCTTCTTCCTAGTTTAAAAACTTGTCCACTTCTCTCTTGATGTTGCTTGCAAGTAGCCTCGTTCCGTCTCTGCTGAGGTGGAGTCCATCCTTCCTGTAGAGCTTGCTCTTCCCCCAGAATGTTGTCCAGTTGCACACAAAGTGGAATCCTTCTTCCTCACACCAGGGCCGCATCCATGCGTTGACTGCTTGCAGCTCCATCTGCCCTGGGTAACGGTAGGATCTCTGAGAATGCTATCCTCTGCGTTCTGGTCTTCAGCTTTCTTCCTAGCTTTAGCTTGGACCCCCTCAATCCTTAGGGGACATTGTGAGGGGTCAAGGGGGACTTCACCCTGAACTGAAAGGGGGGGGGGGTTGATGAATGGACTCCCAGAAGAAAGGAGCATAGTTTTGAGTTCTTTGAAACAAGAGCTCCAGGGTGACTCTTGAGGAGAGGAATGCAGTCCTAGTACCTAATCCTTGGTAGGTAGTGAATGGACACTCGGCCTATATCCCAGTAGGCAGTGAATGGACACTTGGCCCGCAGCCTTGGTGGGCGATGGAAGAACACTCGGCCTACACCTTTGGGTAGGCGGGGCCAGGGGTGTGACAATTTGATTTGATGGAAGTTCTTATGCTTACATTTGTACAATGTAGCATTTAATCTGTTTGGGATGAGGATGGGGACTGTGTTATGAAGGCTGCTGTATCAATGGTGTGGGTCTGGCCAGGGAAAATAGACAGGGAGACTGCAGGAGTATTTTGGGGATGGGAATGGGGGCATTTGGGGTGGGTATTACAGAGAGTAAACAGTGTGTTATGTTTGGGAGCACAAATGAATATGTGGTGAATGTGATTATATGGCTAGTGAGATATGGATGAAGAGTGATTAGAGGTTTCTGGAAACTAAATAACTATGGATAATATTGCTTATTATTCACTAAATATGAATGGGTTAAACCACTCAGTATAAAAGGAAAAATATTTTGCAGATATTCTGTTCCTCCAAGAAACGCATTTAATTGGTAAGGATTAGAAAAATTAATGGGGGTTGGGTAAAGGAATGCTTTTATGTACCTGCTCAAAGTAAGAAAGGAGGGTTAGCAATCTTGTTTAGGAAAGGATTAAATATCACGGTTGAGAAATAGCTAGTTGACCTTGAGCATAGATGATTTCATTTAGATGTTAAAGTTGGTAATGCTATCATTTCCTTGGTAAATGTCTATGTACCCGTGAATCCCAGTAAAATCTTTTTCCAAAAACTGCAAATGCATAATTACTAGTTGTTCTCTTCCTATTATTATAGCAGGAGATTTTAATAATAATAACTTTATTTTTGTATACTGCAGTACCATAATAATAATAATAACAACAGTTTATATACCGCAGGACCGTGAAGTTCTATGTGGTTCATAACAGAGACAACTGACAACCAGTGAAGTACAAGCAGCAAAAAGTACAGGAGAAGATTATGAGGTAACAAATTTGTCAAAAAGATAGGTCTTTACTGATTACCTAAAAGACTGATAGAAAGATGCTTTTTAAATAGTTTCGCTTAGCTAAGTATTCATTTTAAACAAAGTTTCAAGTGAAATAAGACAGCCAATGCAGTCTGTGTCCCCCTTAGGGTACCAAATTCATTACATGCTCTTTCTCATCCAATATGTCCAGCTACAAATAATGATTTTTAATTCTCCTGCCTTCCCACATAGCTATTTTTCCTGACCTGCATTCCAATATCAGCTGGGTAAATCAGACTCTCTGTTTTAGTAATGATACATTGTAACTAAGAGGAAGAAAAAAGTTCAACTTGTTAAGGTGTGTTATGAACATCCTGACAATTTTCATTTGTTTTATTAATATAACAGAGTATGCTCTAGTTCTATACACCCACCCCAGGCAATAAGGTTCAACAAAGTAGAAAAAAATGTTCTCACATATTTAACTACTTTGTTCAGTAAATAGAACATTGCTTGAATCCAAAGAGGTTCACTCCCCACACGCATGTTCAATCTGGTTCTCTACTGGTATGTTCAAGTCTGGCTGCTACAGTCTGAGCAGTGAGGAATGTGGTAACACTACAATCAATCTTAATTGGTACTGTAGTTGAAATTTCTTCCTCTTACAGGAAGCAGTTGGTAATGGAACCCATGTGGGATGGGGCTATACTGGACTTAGTGCTTACAAAAGGGGAAAATGTTTCTGATGAGTGGGTGATCATCTGCCATCCAGTGAACACTGCAGGTGTAGAGAGTGCTCATTCAAAAGTAAAGGTTCTAGACTTAAAAAATACTAACTTTGTTCAGATGTGGAATTATGTCAAGGAATTGTCATCAGGATGGGAACATCTGGATGAAGTACAGTAGGAAAGCAGTGGACAAAACTGAAAGGAGCTATTGTAAGGGCAACAAATCATTTTGTAAGGAAAGAAAATGAAAGAAAGAAGTAAAGAAGGACGCTTTGATTTTCAGAAGTGGTAGCAGAGAAGATAAGGTAAAAGAGGTTAGCTTTCATAAACTATAAAATATCGCAAAGAGAGGAAGACAAGCAAAAATATCTGGGAAAGTTAATAGAGGCTGGTTGAGTAATCGGGAAAACGAAGATGTAAATGGAAGAAAAAATAGCCAGCACAATAAAACAGCAGGGGGGGGAGGGAGGGGGATTTGGAGGGGAACAAGGCATTTTTTAAAGATATATTAGTGATAGAAAGACGTATAAAAGTAGCATTGTGAGACTCAAAGGTGAAAGGAAGAAATATGTAGAAGCTGATAAAGATAAGGCTGACTTGCTTAACAAATATTTCTGTTGTGTTTATAGCTGAAGCGCCAGGAGAGGGACTGCAGAAAACAAATGCAAGAGGAGACAGAGGGGACATGATTAAAACATTCAAGATAATGAAGGGAATAGACTTAGTAGATAAAGACAGGTTGTTCACGCTCTCCAAGGTAAAGAGAACAAGAGGGCACTCTCTAAAGTTAAAAGGGGATAGATTCCGTACAAACGTAAGGAAGTTGTTCTTCACCAAGAGAGTGGTAGAAATCTGGAACGCTCTTCTGGAGGCTGTTATAGGGGAAAACACCCTCCAGGGATTCAAGACAAAGATAGACAAATTCCTGCTGAAGCAGAACGTACGCAGGCAAGGCTAGTCACTGGTCTTTGACCTGAGGGCTGCCATGTGAGTGGACTGTTGGGCATGATGGACCACTGGTCTGACCCAGCAGCGGCAATTCTTATGTTCTTATGTTAAGACTGGAGGTGTGGTAGACCCTGATTGATTTTCAGAGGATTGTTTTTATGAGGAGCTAGCTAAACTAAAGGTGGACAAAGCAATGGAGCCAGATGGTGTACATCCAAGGGTACTGAATTAGCTTAGGGAAGTTCTGGTGGTTCTGCTGGCTAATCTTTTTAATTCTTCTTTAGAGTCGGGAGTGGTACCGGAGAAAGGAGGATGTGGTCCTTCTCCACAAAAGTGGAAAGAAGAAATAGGGAACTGTAGGCTGGTAAGTCTGACTTCTGTGGTAAGTAAATGAATGGAAACACTTTTAAGACAAAAAAGTGGCATTTCTGGAATCCAATGGATTACAGGACCCGAAGCAACATGAATTCACTAGAGGCAGGTCTTGTCAGACAAATCTGATCAATTTCATTGACTGGGTGACCAGAGAATTAGAGGGAAAAGGCTGGATGTGGTATATTTAGATTTTAGCAAAGCATTTGACAGTGTTCCACACAGCCATCTAACATATAAACAGAGTGTCCTCGGTATGGGCCCCAAAGTAACGAATTGGGCCAGAAACTGGTTGAATGTAAGGCGACAGAGGATAGTGGTCAATGGAGATCTCTCTGAGGAAAGGGATGTTACCAGTGTGGTGCCTCAAGGTTCAGTTCTTGGGTCTGTTCTTTTTAACATTTTTGTAAGAGATATTGCTGAAGGGTTGTCAGAACATAAGAAGTGCCTCTGCTGGATCAGACCAGAGGTCCATCGTGCCCAGCAGTTCCAGGACCTGTGTAGTAGTCCTCTATCTATACCTCTCTATCCCCTTTTCCTCCAGAAAATTGTCCAATCCCTTCTTGAACCCTAATACCGTACTCTGTCCTATCACGCCCTCTGGAAGTATATTCCAGGTGTCCACCACCCGTTGGGTGAAGAAAAACTTCCTAGCATTGGTTTTGAATCTGTCCCCTTTCAACTTTGCCAAGTGCCCTCTCATTCTTGTAGTTTTGAAAAGTTTGAAGAATCTGTCCCTCTCCACTTTCTCTATGCCCTTCATGATCTTGTAAGTGTCTATCATATCCCCTCTGATTCTCCTCTTCTCCAAGGAAAAGAGCCCCAGTTTCTCCAATCTCTCAGCGTATGAAAGGTTTTCCATACCTTTTATCAAACGCGTCGCTCTCCTCTGAACCCTCTCGAGTATCGCCATATCCTTCTTAAGGTACGGCGACCAATATTGGACGCAGTACTCCAGATGCGGACGCACCATCGCCCGATACAACGGCAGGATAACTTCTTTCGTTCTGGTTGTAATACCCTTCTTGATTATACCTAGCATTCTATTCGCTCTCTTTGCGGCCGCTGCGCACTGTGCTGACGGCTTCATTGTCTTATCCACTATTACCCCCAAGTCCCTTTCTTGGGTACTCTCACTCAATAACATCCCTCCCATCGTATAGCTGTACCTCGGGTTTTTGCTTCCTATAAGCAATACTTTACATTTCTCTACAGATGATACCAAAATCCACAATAGAGTAGACAACCCTGATGGTGAGAACAAGATTAGGAATGGTCTGAAATTTGGCAGCTAAGATTTAATGTTAGGAAATGCAAGATTGAGCATTTGGGTTGCAAAACTCCACGGGAACGGTATAGTTAAGGGGGTGAAGAACTTTTGTGCATGAAAGAGAAGTAAGACTTGGGTGTGATAGTATGTGATGATCTTAAGGAGACCAAACAGGTGAGGGCAAAAGCCAGAAAATTGCTAGGGTGAATAGAGAGAGGAATGGTCAGTAGGAAAAAGGAGGTTTTGAAGCCCTTGTATAAGACTCTGGTAGATCTCATTTAGAATATTGTGTATAATCTGGACACCACACCTTTAAAAAGATAAAAACAGGATGGAATCAGCCCAGAGGAAGGCTACTAAAATGGTGCGTAGTCTTCATCATAAGGCATATGAGGACAGACTTAAAGATCTTAATATGTATATTTTGGAGGAAAGGTGGGAGAAGGGAGATATGATAGAGACATTTACATACCTAAATGGCATCTAATATAATAAAACGGTAAGCCGCGCATGCGCACTCCCACTGTGTGCGTCCGTTTTCCGTGAGATGTAGGGCATCTCAGGTAGGAGTGCGCATGCGCGTGAATCTCTCTGGCTGGTCATCGGCGTCTTCTTTGCTCCTCTCCCCGGCACCCTCTCCCCGGCACAGCCTCCCATCCAACCCTCCTTTCGGCTCCCTTAGTCCCTTGCCGCCCTGACAAACATCCTTACTACAGCAGCGCTGGAAGAATGAGCTCTCGCTGGAGTGAAGCCATGGCCAGCTGAAGGCGCGCAGGGCTGAGGAAGGGAGGGCCCTCCACCCCTCTCCGTGCAGGAGGAGCCGCCGCGCGGCTGCAAGGGGCCAGACAATTTAAAAGTAAAAACCACCGAAGCCATCCTACTGTATTCTCCTTCCCCGCCCCCACTTTTTTAAATTTTCAATCTTGATGTATTTTTCACTCCCCTATCCCCCCTTCTCCCACTGTTCCAGTTAGTACTTTTCAATTTGTCAACCCCCAATCATTTTAATTATAATTTATTTTATTCAATATTACTTTTTTTGTTTCTTTTAAGCATTGGCTTTGTTTTTTTCATTGTAAAAGTATTGTAAACTGTTTAGGTATTGTGAGAGAGAGAAAGGGCATGATGCTGGACAGGGGGAGCAGGAAGAGAGGGGGAAAAAAGGAAGGGAGGCCTGCTGGACAGGGGGAGCAGGAAGAGGTGCTGATGGACAGGGGGGGAAGTAAATCAAAAAAGGAAGGGAGGCCTACTGATGGACAGGGAGAGCAGGAAGAGGTGCTGATGGACAGGGGGGAGGTAAAACAAAGGGAGAAGGGTTGCTGCTGGATAAGGGGAGCAGTGAAGGGGTGGTGGTGGACAGCCAAAAGAAAGAAAGACAGAAATGCAGAAAGTGGCTAAGGAGACAGAGAGACAAAGAAATAAAGACAGATACACACACATATATTCTAGCACTCGTTAATGTAACGGGCTATAAAGCTAGTAAATGCACATAAAGCGATGTAGCTTAAATACTGTTGGTCCATTAGAAAAAAAAGGGGAGGAACTCTCTTGAGTCTGCAAGGCTTGGGGGTATCAGCATGAACATAAGGGTAAAATCCAAACAACCTCCTGCTCCATTTCAGTTTCCATGTCACCTCTTATGAGAAACATATTTACCCTGGCTCTATATCAGGGGTGCCCACACTTTTTTGGCTTGCGAGCTACTTTTAAAATGACCAAGTCAAAATGATCTACCAACAATAAAATTTTAAAAAACACAAAGCACACTCTACGCAGAGAAAATGTTAATTATCATTTGTATTCGGGTTTTTTTTCAGATGACTTTAAAAGGCAGATGACTTTAAAAGGCAGATGACTTTAAACTATGCAATGTCACCTCAGTAACAACTATACAAAAATAGACAAATATACCCCCTCCCCTTTTACTAAACCTCGATAGCAGTTTTTAGTGCAGGGAGCTGTGCTGAATGACCCTCGCAGCTTCCAATGCTCATAGGCTCCCTGCGCTAAAAACTACTACCGCGGTTTAGTAAAAGGGGGCCATAGTGCAAAATATAGACAGCAGATATCAGTTCTCAAAACGGACACATTTTGATCACTACATTGAAAATAAAATCATTTTTCCTACCTTTTTGTCTGATGATTTCATGAGTCTCTGGTTAACGTAAGAACATAAGAAATGCCTCTGCTGGGTCAGACCTGAGGTCCATCGCGCCCAGCAGTCTGCTCACGCGGCGGCCCAACAGGTCCAGGACCTGTGCAGTAAATTTCTATCTATACCCCTCTATCCCCTTTTCCAGCAGGAATTTGTCCACTCCTTTCTTAAACCCCAGTACCGTACTCTGCCCTATAACGTCCTCTGGAATTGCATTCCAGGTGTCCACCACACGTTGTGTAAAGAAGAACTTCCTAGCATTTGTTCTGAATTTGTCCCCTTTCAACTTTTCCGAATGCCCTCTTGTTTTTTAATTTTCTGAAAGTTTGAAGAATCTGTCCCTCTCTACTCTCTCTATGCCCTTCATGATCTTGTAAGTCTCTATCATATCCCCTCTTAATCTTCTCTTTTCCAGGGAGAAGAGTCCTAGTTTTTCCAATCTCTCAGCGTATGAAAGGCTTTCCATCCCCTTAATCAGTCGTGTCGCTCTCCTCTGAACTCTCTCGAGTAACGCCATATCCTTCTTAAGGTACGGTGACCAATACTGGACGCAGTACTCAAGATGTGGACGCACCATTGCCCGATACAGCGGCAGGATAACTTCTTTCGTTCTGGTTGTAATACCCTTCTTGATTATACCTAGCATTCTATTTGCTCTCTTAGCGGCAGCTGCGCACTGTGCCGTCGGCTTCATTGTCATGTCCACCATCACCCCCAAGTCCCTTTCTTGGGTACTCTTAGTCAATAACATCCCTCCCATCGTATAATTATACTTCGGGTTTTTGCTTCCCACATGCAATACTTTACACTTCTCAACATTGAATTTCATCTGCCATCTCTTTGCCCATTCCCCTAGTATGTCCAAGTCTCTTTGCAATTCTTCGCAGTCCTCCTTTGTCCGAGCTCCACTAAATAGTTTGGTGTCGTCTGCAAATTTTAATATCTCACACTTCGTCCCTGTTTCTAGATCATTTATGAATATGTTAAAAAGCAGCGGCCCGAGCACCAAGCCCTGCGGAACACCACTCGTGACCTTTCTCCAGTCTGAGTAGTGGCCCTTCACCCCTACCCTCTGTTTCCTACCTTCTAACCAGTTTCTGATCCATCTATGCACGTCTCCGTCCACCCCATGGTTCCTCAGTTTCCTGAGTTCATGAGGCACCTTGTCAAAGGCTTTCTGGAAATCTAGGTATATGATGTCTATGGGGTCTCCTCTGTCCATCTGTTTGTTAATTCCTTCGAAGAAGTGCAATAAGTTAGTCAGGCACGATCTCCCCCTGCAGAAGCCATGTTGGCTGGTTATCAGAAGTTCGTTTCTTTCAAAATGTTCATCGATGTTTTCTTTTATCAGTGCTTCCGCCA
Organism: Geotrypetes seraphini; assembly: GCF_902459505.1. Taxonomy (NCBI): domain Eukaryota; kingdom Metazoa; phylum Chordata; class Amphibia; order Gymnophiona; family Dermophiidae; genus Geotrypetes; species Geotrypetes seraphini. The sequence continues at coordinate 13,157,475 of NC_047097.1, forward strand.
TTTTCCCCGGAACCGAGGTCAGACTCACCGGTCTGTAGTTTCCCGGGTCACCCCTTGATCCCTTTTTAAAGATGGGCGTAACGTTGGCTATCTTCCAATCCTCCGGAATCACACCTGTTTTCAGAGATAGGTTGCAAATTTGCTGCAGTAGTTCTGCTATTTCTTCCTTTAGTTCCTTCAGAACCCTTGGATGGATTCCATCCGGACCCGGCAATTTGTCAGTTTTTAGTTTTTCTATCTGCCTGCGCACATCATCAAGGCTCACTTCCATGGATATTAACTTTTGTGCTTGATTTCCATTGAAGATTTGTTCAGGTTCTGGTATGTTGGTTGTGTCTTCGCTTGTAAATACAGACGAAAAGAACATGTTAAGTCTTTCTGCGACCTCTCTTCCTTCACCGCTCCCTTCCGGTCTCCGTCGTCCAGTGGCCCCACCTCCTCCCTAGCCGGCTGTTTCCCTTTAACATATTTAAAGAACGGCTTGAAATTTCGTGCTTCCCTGGCTAGCCTCACTTCATACTTTTTTTTGGCTTTTCGAACCACACGGTGACATTCTTTTTGATACTTTCTGTGATCTTTCCAGTTTCCCTCAGATTTGTCCTTTTTCCATTTTCTGAATGAGTTTTTCTTATTGCCTATCGCTTCCTTCACTATTTTAGTTATCCACGCTGGGTCTTTTGTTCAACTCTTGTTGCACCCTTTTCTGAATCTGGGGATATACAGATTTTGCGCCTCGCTCACCGTGTCCTTGAAAAAGGACCAGGCATGTTCTACCGTCTGCCATTTTTTTGGAGTGTTCCTAAGTTTCTTCTTTACCATTCCCCTCATTGCTTCGTAGTTGCCCTTTCTGAAGTTAAAAGTTGTCGCTATGGTTCTCTTTCCTTTCAGTATTCCTATTTCTACCTTGAACTTGATCATATTATGATCACTGTTTCCCAACGGTCCCATTACTTCCACTTCCTTTGCAGGTCCCTTTAGTCCATTTAGGATTAGATCCAGAGTGGCATTTCCTCTCGTCGGTTCTCTAACAAGCTGCTCCATGAAGCAATCTTGTACAGCCTCCAGAAAGTCTGCCTCCCTAGCGCATCTTGAGCTTCCAAGACTCCAGTCTATCCCAGAGTAGTTGAAGTCTCCCATAATAACTGTGTTACCGCTTTTGCATTCTCGCTTCATCTCGGCTTCCATTTCTTCACCGATTTCTCTGGTTTGTCCGGGTGGACGATAGTATAGACCTATCTTTATTTCAGGCCCTTTCCTTCCTGGTATTTTAACCCATAGCGATTCTAGCTTGTTGGCCGTCTCTGCTGTGTCCAATCTTGTCGATTGTATGCTTTCTTTTATGTATAGTGCTATTCCACCGCCTTTCTGTTCCAATCTGTCTTGGCGATAGAGTTTGTACCCCGGCAGTGCTGTATCCCATCTGCTTTCCTCATTCCACCATGTTTCAGAGAGTCTAATGATGTCTATGTTCTCTGCAATGGCCATGGCTTCTAATTCTCCCATTTTGTTTCTTAGGCTCCTTCTTCTGTAAATCCAATATTTCTTTCTTTCTGCCCCCTCCCCTTTTCTTTATGTCTCTCTTTCTTTCTCTCTCCCCTTGCCTGCCTGTCTTTCTTTCTCTCTCCCCCTACCTGCCTGTCTTTCTTTCTCTCTCCCGCTGCCCCCCAAGCCATTACACCAATTTCTCCACTTCCCCAATTCTTTCCCTAAACCCCCCCCCAAGCCACCATGCCGATTTCTCCCTACTTCCCCGAGACAGGCCTGGTGCATAGAAGCGCCGGGCCCACAAGCCTTCATCTCCTACGTCAATTCTAACGTCGGAGAGGAACTTCCAGGCCAGTCAGGCAGTGATTGGCTGGCCCAGAACTTCCTCTCCGATGTCAGAATTGACGTCGGAGGTGGTCTTGTGGGTCCGGCACGTGTACGCACCTGGTCTGGCTTGGGGAGGCAGGAAGAAAAAGATCTCAAAGGCAACGCGATCGACTCGCGTTGCCTTTGCGATCTACTGGTCAATCACGATCGACCATTTGGGCACCCCTGCTCTATAGATTCAAGAGGAAAGCATTAGCACTCTAACACACATAAAACATGTTTATTACAATTAGAAAAATAATGCTTTAGTGACAGTATCTTTCATTTGAAAGGAAGCTCCAGAATGAGAGGGCATAGGATGAAGTTAAAAAGTGGTAAATATTTTTTTACAGAAAGGGTGGTAGATATGTGGAATAGGCTCCCAGTAGAGGTGGTGGAGACTGTCACAACCCTAGCCCTAAGGCTCGGCTTGTGGCAGAAAAGGCTTTGCCTAACCCTAGCCTGGCTGTTAAAAGGGCTAACCAATGTGACAGAGCAAACCATACTAGAAAGTTAGGCTCTGAGTTGCCTCTTAGTTCCCAGCTTACAGAACCCTGGGGAGGTGAGGACTATGAGGATAACAGCCGGGAACAGCCTCAGAAACATTCTACTCCTTCAGCTAACTCCCAGCTGCAGGGTTTAATGAGGAGCACTGGGAAACATAGGCAGGAGCTGCAGGCTGCCCCTCCCCCTCTTAGAACAGGGCGTGGCCGCCTCAATGCTCTTGAGGCTGCACTGAGGAGGAAGCAGTTAGTCTGCCCTGGGCCAGCCCAGGAAGGAGGCTTTCAGGACTGCTCTCCTGAGCCTCACCACTATCAGGACGTTGAGATGGTGGAACCAGCCCCTGACCCTGAAGCCAACCAGCTAGCTGAACCAGAGCCCAAGGACTGTCTAGAAACTGCCATGAGTACAGAAGCTTGCCCTATGGAAGAGAGCTAAGTACCATTGCTGGTTTTTGTGTGCTTAAGCTAGCAATCTTTTGGGCTTCTTTCTGGGGAACCTGTGTGCACCTGTGAGAAGTAAGGGAGCAGTGCTGAGCTCCTTGCAAGGTGCCGGGAACTGGAAACCTTTTTGTTAGGTTTAATTGTGCTGGACTGTTTAGTTTATGTTTTGGTTTTTGAAAGCAAGAAAAGCTTCAATTGTGATTGTGTACCTAGGAGGTAGTTATTGGGGAAGAATCCACATAATATCCTAGGTTGGGATTGTGGGGCCATTTGTGGCATTCTGTTTCTTACAGAGTAAAATTAGTGGATTCGGCTACTCCCCTCCCCCACCAACTACTGTTAAGTTGGCTGGTGTCAAGCCAGCTTCAATCTAGGCTTGGACACAACACTGTCTTTATTTATAAAGGAAGTGTGATAGCTTGTTACTGCCTGTTTGCCAAAGGCAGAACGATTAAGACTGCACTCGGCTACTTACCTGTGGCAAGAAAGGTGTGAGTTGTTTGTTTTTCAACTCAATTTTACTTTTTCCTGTTTTCTTATGTTTATGGAAAAGAATGACCTGAACCCTGTTCCAGATGGATTTCCACAATAAAGTGGGACTTTATTTTCATTTGAAATTGACTGTTTTGAATCTTTTTGCTTCTTCATTGAACTGTGTGACCAGCAGGACTTCCAGCCTTCTCTGGAAGCACGTCGGACGCAGGCTGTTCTGAGCGCTGTCGGGAGCCCAGCGTATACACGGGCACCGGCATCGCCACAAGACAAAAACTGTGTCTGAATTCAAAGAAGCATGGGATAGGCACATGGGATCTCTTAGGGAGAGGAGGAGATAGTGGATGCTGCAGATGAGCCAGAGAAAGAGATGGTGGATAGTAAAAGAGCTGAAAACAAATGTAAATTATTTTCAGTTATTCAAATTAGCCTTAGACTATTTAGACTTGGAATGCCTTGTAAGTCTTCATGCCCTTATACCTTTCTTACATTGTGCAATGTAAAAAGTAGAATTCAAAATGCATTAAAATAGGAGTTTGTTTCAACGAGCTATACAGCATACTCTACAATTTCAACATAAATGGCAAATGTTAGAAATATGCAAAAATTAATAGGAAGTGAAAAGTTTGCACAAGTCTTCACAACCTCTGTCACAATAAACCCAAATTAACTCTATCAGTGCCAACCTAAATGCAGAAATATGGAAGGATACAAAATTTGCTTGAAGCCCACCTTCGGCTCTCATTAGTGGTGATGAAGTAGGTGGGGCACCAACGGGCAAGTCCTGACCTCCAACTCTGTCTAATCACAGAAGTTGAAACATATTCCAGGATGAAGAATCAGGCTGTTTTTGATGTGTAAAGTGAATTTGAACCACAGGCCTAAACATACTGAATACAGAGCTGCTGAAAGAATTTTGTGATACATTTATTTACTTGGATTGAGTCAAGTTATTCAAAGGTATAGATTGGGGGAAGGTTAGAAGACACTTTTGAGTAGCTCTTGGGGCACTGTCAAGTTGATCTTTGTAAAGTGGAAAGAGTTTGGTACCATATAGCATACCATGTTTATATTATGTTTTATTATGCTTGGGAGTACTTGTAGACAAGTCAATGAAGCCGTTCGCACAATGTGCGGTGGCAGCAACGAATAGGGTGAACAGAATGCTAGGAATGATTAAGAAGGGGATCACAAACAGATCTGAAAAGGTTATCATGCCGTTATATCGGGCCAAGGTACGCCCCCACCTGGAATACTGCGTCCAACACTGATCGCCGTACCTGAAAAAGGACATAGTACTACTCAAAAGGGTCCAGAGAAGAGAGATAAAAATGGTTAAGGGGCTGGGGGAGTTGCCATACAACGAGATGCTAGAGAAACTGGGCCTCTTCTCCCTTGAAAAGAGAAGACTGAGAGGGGACATGATCAAAACATTCAAGATATTGAAGGGAATTGACTTAGTAGAGACAGAGAGTAGTTCAACCTCTCCAAGGTGAAGAGAACAAGAAGGCACTCACTAAAGTTAGAAGGGAAAAGATTCTGTACAAACATAAGGAAGTTCTTCACCTAGAGAGTGGTGGAGGTCTGGAACGTTCTCCCAGAGGAAAGCATCCTCAGGGATTCAAGACAAGGTTGGATAAGTTCCTACATACGCAAATAAGGCTAGTCTCAAATAGGGCACTGGTCTTTGACCTAAGGGCCGCCGAGTGAGTGGACTGCTGGGCAAGATGGACCACTGGTCTGACCCAGCAGCGGCAAATCTTATGTTCTTATGTTTTGCCATCCCTGTCAGACAATGTTTGCCATGCTATCTCCTACCATACTATGCCTGAGAGTGTGGTGCAGGGGGTGGAACTGCAGCCTCGGCACCTTGGGATGGTGGGTTCTGACACACGCTGCTCCTTGTGACCCTGGGCAGGTCACTTGGTCCCCCAATGCCCTAGGTATATTAAATAGACTGTGAGCCCACCAGGACAGACAGGGAAAAATGCTTGAATACTTGAATTAGTTCATTTATTTATTTATGTATTTATATACCACTTATAGCCTAAGTGGCTTACATTCAGGTACTCAAGCATTTTCATGAAAACCATTCTGAACTGCCCTGGGAGAACGGTATAGAAAATTGAATAAATATAGATGCTGCCTTAATCAGGCTACCTACCCCTTCAGAGACAGTAGTTGTGAGTTAAAGAAATTGCTGAGAAAGGTCATTATGAGAACAAGATACAGTATTTAAGAACATAAGAATTGCCGCAGTGGTCCATCATGCCCAGCAGTCTGCTCACGCGGTGACCCTCTGGTCAAAGACCAGCACCCTAACCAAGACTAGCTCTACCAGCATACGTTCTTGTTCAGCAGGAACTTGTCTAACTTTGTCTTGAATTCCTGGAGGGTGTTTTCCTCTATAACAGCCTCCGGAAGAGCGTTCCAGCTTTCTACCACTCTCTGGATGAAGAAGAACTTCCTTACGTTTGTATAGAATCTATCCCCTTTCAACTTTAGAGAGTGCCCTCTTGTTCTCCCTACCTTGGAGAGGGTGAACAACCTGTCCTTATCTACTAAGTCTATCCCCTTCAGTACCTTGAATGTTTCGATCATGTCCCCTCTCAATCTCCTCTGTTCGAGGGAGAAGAGGCCCAGTTTCTCTAATCTTTCGCTGTACGGCAGCTCCTCCAACCCCTTAACCATCTTTGTCGCTCTTCTCTGGACCCTTTCGAGTAGTACCGTGTCCTTCTTCATGTACGGTGACCAGTGCTGGATGCAGTACTCCAGGTGAGGGCGCACCATGGCCCGGTACAGCAGCATGATAACCTTCTCTGATCTGTTCATTATCCCCTTCTTTATCATTCCTAGCATTCTGTTTGCCCTTTTTGCCACTGCCACACATTGTGTGGACGGCTTCATCGACTTGTCGATCAGAACTCCCAAGTCCCTTTCCTGGGAGGTCTCTCCAAGTACCACCCTGGACATTCTGTATTCGTGCATGAGATTTTTGTTACCGACATGCATCACTTTACACTTATCCATGTTGAACTTCATCTGCCATGTTGATGCCCATTCCTTGAGCCTGGTTATGTCACTTTGTAGATCTTCGCAATTCCTCTGCGTCTTCACTACTCTGAATAACTTCATGTCGTCCGCAAATTTAATCGCCTCGTTCATCGTACCTATGTCCAGATCATTTATAAAGATGTTAAAGAGCATGGGTCCAAGCACCGAGCCCTGCGGCACCCTACTGGTGACTCTCTTCCAGTCCGAGTATTGTCCATTTACCCCCACTCTCTGTTTCCTATGCTCAAGCCAGTTTTTAAAAACAGTGTTGTCTCTTGTTGCCTGTTGAACGCTCCTGAGCTGTAACAGACCAGTACAAAAACTGGTTGCTTATATTTTTACAGCAAACAACAGAAATCACTCCATTGAAAACAAACCACTAAGTGCCAAGAATAATTATACTAAGCGAAAGAAAAAGCCTCAGACTAATGGAGAGGTATACCCACACTCTTCCACTCAAGCATCATAGACAACAAAATTTTGCATAAAGTAAGTAATGGCAGGTAAGAGCATAAAAATAGCCAAAAAACGTGACGCTATGAGCGGATGAGGACGTGTTCCTGATCGGCTCCGGGCCCCTACTCTTCCGAATGGAGTATTAACGCACTGTATTACACTCTGGTCGGTAATTCTAGCAGTGATTGTGTTTGGGAACTCATGGACAGATACTTAACTTGATCTCAGGAGGCAGCGTGCATGAAATCTGATCGTAAGGACCGGGATCGCCCGAAGCTTGGGGAGCCTAAGATGGCGGCCGTGTCGGGCATCGCAGTGTCGGAGTTTACAGATACGGTGCTTAATGATATTAAAACTGCGGTGTCTCAGGTCTTGGGGCCACAAATGGAGACCCTGGCCACACAAATGACCCATCTGGAACAACTTCTGACAGATACTGCAGCCCGTACTACTGACCTGGAACAACAGGTGTCCACAGCGGAGGACACGTTTAACTCCCATGAATTGAACCTTGCAGCCCTGCAGGAAACGGTGAAACTTCAGGCAGATAAACTTGACGACCTTGAAAATAGGTCCTGCCAAAGTAATTTTCGTTTTTGGGCGTCCCGGAAATAATTCTGGGATGCGCGTCTGCTAACTGAGTTGGAAGGCTGGTTGGAATCGGAGTTTTCGAACACATCGGCTCTTGGTCCCTTTTGCCTAGAAAGGGCCCATCGTCTTGGCGCACAGCCTGCTCGAGATTCCCGACCACGTGTGGTGATTGCCAAATTTCTGAATTACCAGCACAAAATGGATGTTCTGCGCCAATACAGAGCTAAGCGAGATTCTTTGCAACTTAAAGGCTGTTATCCGCATTAGCCAAGACTACTCGGCAGCCCTTACTGATCAGAGAAAGGCTTTTTATCCTCTTTGCGCAAAGCTGGTGGAGCTTAAACAACGCTTTTTGTTTGTCTATCCTGCCTTATTGAAGATCCAGCATGATGGAGCTTGGCATTCCTTCACTGTGGCTACTGAGGCCGCGGACTATATTAATGTAACTCTTAGCTCTTCTGTAGAGCCTACGTGACCATGCCCTAGCTCCTGTGGCCTTTGGCCTTTGGCTAGGGTTGCTTTGCTTAGTCCACACTGTTTATGTGTTTTGTTATACTGCTCATTTATGCTATTGATAGTATAACTGTTCAGGGAGGAGTGGGGACACCATATGGTGTCAACTTCGGATCTCCTGCATATTCCATCGGGGATATGTTTTTTGGGATTGTTTGGGATTTGGGTTGGGGTGGGGTTTGGGAATTTGGACAGGAACAGTCTACGGGTTTGCTGTTCTGGGAATTGTTACTCATTATGTTTTGTTTGAGCTATTGTTTTTTGAGCATGAGTTTTATGTTCTGTTTTTTTGCTGGGGATCCTCTGGTGCGCACTTGGATGGGGCTGGGCACCTGGGTGCAGGCTAGGTATCACAAGTTCTGTATGTATTGTTCGTTTGGTGCCCCTGGGTGAGCACACGCTTCGTATTGTTTCCTGGAACATTTCTGGTATAACGTCCCCGATCAAACGAACAAAGCTTCTGAGACAGTTGAAGCATCACCATGCCGATCTGACTTGCCTACAAGGAACTAAATTAACTGAGGAGGAACATAGAAAACTGCAGAGGGGCTGGATAGGCTCTGTATTTTTTGCTTCTTCTCAAGGGAAAAAAGCAAGGGTATGTTTACTGGTTCGTAAAGGTTTGAAGTGTGCCATCACCTTACACCATCAAGACCCCCAGGGTAGATGTTTACTGCTCCATATTTCCTTGCAGGGCATAAATTTTCAGTTGCTGATTACCTATGGCCCCAACACCTACTCTCAGACCTACTTTAATTCCCTAGTTAATCTTTTGGACACTTCTCTACCGCTCATTGTGGCAGGGGACCTTAATCAGGTTCTTGATGCTTCACTTGACCGTTCCAGTTCTACTGTTCTCTCCACTGGCACTCTTACTAAAGGTGTGCCCTTTCTTTGTAAGTTCCTGGGTTTGGTGGACCCCTGGAGGTTACTCCATCCTTTTGAACAGGACTATACTCATCAATCTCGAGCCCATTGGACTTTTTCACGTTTAGACTATCTTCTGGTTTCAGAATCCCTGTTCCCCCGGATAATGGTGGCTGTTATTGGCCCTCTGGAAGTGTTTGACCATTGTCCTATTTGGTTGGATGTGGCCTGGGATGCCCATCCTCTGGGGTCCCCTAGGTGGTGTTTTCCCTCATACCTCCAGGATGATCCTGATTTTTCCGACTATTTGCGTAGAAACTGGGATGATTATCTCTTGACTAATGGCCAACATCCATCTAACCCAGGTCTTTTTTGGGATATGGCCAAGGTTGTTATTAGGGGGCTATTATAGCTTATACGACAGCCCGTCGAAAACGTATATCAAGTGGCATTATTAGATTGGAAAAACAGTATACCCATCTGAAAGCTAGATATTTGCAACATCCTACTCCCGCTTTGCGGGAGGACCTTTACATGACACAGGTGGCCCTCAGTGCTCAATGCATGACCGTACCAAGAGATCGCTTTTATATAGAAAATATAAATTTTATCGTTATAGGAACAAGACGGGTAGAATGCTAGCCATTTTGACCAAGAACTGGCAGGACAATAGATATATTTCATGGATTAAGAAGGACCAGGGCTCTCACTGCACGAAGCCCGCTGATATTGTGGACGCCTTTTATCGTCACGTTTCGACATTTTATGCTAGTCCGGATCCTTATTGTGATCCAGATAGCCTAGACAATTTGGAAGATGCGGGTATGCTGAAATTCACGGACCTGCAGAGAACGGCTTTGAATCAACATTTCCAGGGCACGGAGATCCAAAAAGCGATAAAGAACTTATGCTCTTATACAGCTCCGGGCCCTGACGGGTTTTCGGCCGAATTTTATAAAATGCTATCTCTGCAGGTGTGTGAGCCACTTATGGGTTATTATGTTCAGGCTTTGGAGGCCGGTGTGTTTCCCCGTTACGCTAATGAAGCCACTATTACATTGCTACCGAAGCTTGGTAAACCTAGGGATGAGGTTGAATCTTACCATCCCATTTCTCTCATTAATGTGGATCTCAAAATCTTGGCTTGCCTACTGGCGAATCGCCTGACGCCTCTACTACCACTTGTAATATCCCCCGAGCAAGTTGGTTTTGTACAGTCTTGAATGTCCGGCGGGCATTGTTAGCTATGTCTAGAGCGCAATCTACTCAAACGGGTATTCTTGTGAGCTTGGACGCAGCTAAGGCGTTTGACCAAGTTCATTGGCCTTATCTTTTCCAGGTCTTGGAATATGTGGGTATTGGGGGTTGGTTTATGTCCGCCTTGCGAGCGCTATATTCAGCCTCGTTGGCCTCTGTTTTAGTGAATGGGGTCCTCACGCGATCCTTTGCAGTTGGTAGAGGGACGCGTCAGGGTTGCCCTTTATCTCCCTTGCTCTTTTTACTATACTTGGAGCCCCTTATTTGCACCATTCATAGGGATGATGGATTGGTTGGGCTACCGGAGAGCTCTTCTCAATTGAGAGTGTTAGCCTTTGCAGATGACTTACTGCTTGCTTGCCCTGGCTCGACTGCAGCGCTCTCTGTTGAGAGCTCTGGAGCTTCTGGATGAGTTCCATCTCTTTTCTGGGTTGACGCTGAACAAGCAAAAATCTCTGGCACTCCCTTTACAATTAGCGGTCCGTGACACCTGGTCGGGAACTTTTCCTTTGGGATGGGCCTCCTCTTCCATTCGCTATTTAGGAATTCTTATACCTCGGGACTTGACTATCCTTTATTCTCTTAATGTACTTCCCATGCTTACAAAAACAGGACAGCGAGTGCAGGCTTGGCGTTCTTATCCCTTGACCCTTCTTGGTAGAATCGCTTTGTATAATATGATGGTGATCCCTCAATGGCTTTATCTTCTTCAAACATTACCTTTACTTCTCCAGCGCTGTCACCTTCGGTTACTTCATAGATCTTTGCTTTTGATTTTGTGGGGAGGTAAACGATCCAGGATTCCTTTAAATACTCTCACATTACCTATTGCTCAAGGGGGTCTTGGGTTAATGCATTTGGGCAGACTTAATGTTGCCTGTGAACTTAGGCATGTGAATGATTGGTTCTATGGGTCTACTCATTTTTCAGCCACTGGGGTAGAATGTCTTGCTTTTGCACCATATCATTTTAGCTATTTACTTCATGTGAAGCGCCTGCCCCCACGAGCTCAGTCTTATGGGGACATGTTCTTACTCCCCTTACGAAAAATTTTGAAGCATATTTGTACACAATTGGCTATTCGGTTTGATGTGACATCGTATTTGCCTCTCACTGGCAATGGGGACTTTATCCCTGGCATGAGTCATGGATCTCTCAACCTGTGGTCTCGGAAGGGTCTGTTATATCTGTTTCAAGTATTACAGTCTGATGGTACACTACAATCCTATCAGATGTTCCGTGAATCCTCTACTTTGGGAGCTGGGGACTGGCTTTCTTATAGACAATTGCAACATTATGTTCATTCTCTCCCTAGCACGGCTTTATCTGATGAGGGTTAATGGAGTGTGCAGACTCGAAGGGCTATGGCCCTTTTCTGCCGTCATCTTTCTATGAGATTCAAGAAAAACTGTCCAAATCTTTCTGTTTGTCCGCACAGGTGCCTATACCATTGCGTTTTCATCACCGATTTCTACAGGAGCTGGCTGAAGATTTGGACTATGCTTATTTGGCCACCAAATGGACTCAGGATTTACAATTGCAAATTTCTGTGGCCATGCTGAAGCGGAGTGTGAAGCTGGGGGCCAAATTCTTGGTCTCTGCCGTGGAAAAGGAATGATATTATAAATTATTGGTGAAGGCCTATTTTGTGCCTGTTAGAGCATATAGAGCGCATATTAGCCCTACGGACAGTTGTCCTCAGTGTGCGGCCCCCAGCGCTACACTAGGTCACATGTTCTGGTTGTGCCCTGGCATTTGGGCCTATTGGAAACGTATTTGCCTGCACATTAAATCTATATGGAATTGTTCTTGGGTACCCACGGACACCTTTCTTTTCACCTTAAAACTTTCTTTGGTCCCAGTTCAACTGGGTGCTGCTGCATTTGTCCATAAAGCTATCTTCACGGGACTTAAAACTATCCTGCAATACTGGCTGTCCCCATGCACTCCCACGGTGTCGCACTGGCGGCCTCAAATGATCCAGTTGGCGGGGTGTGAGCGCCAGGCTATCATTGCTATGGACTCCAGGCCCGGCTCCATGTTTCTGCGCTGCTGGTTGCCTTTTTCTTCTACTTTGACACCTGCTGCACGCAGTAGACTCTTGAACTAACTTCTTTTGGCATGCTCACTTTCTATTGTACATTGAATTTTGAAGTAGCTGTTCCCGGGGTGGGGGAGGGAGGTTTGTATAGTTCCAATGTTTTCAGGTATGCTTGTTATATTATTTGTTTCAAACTTAATAAAACAGATTTAAACATAAAAATAGCCAAAAATAAATACTGTTGTAGAAAACCCACTATTAGCAAGGAAGCACAGCCAGGCCGACGATCGTTTCGTGGCAAACGGCCACTGCCTCAAGGCCTTAACAAAACTCCAGGCTATCCTGCAATAACAAGTATACCAAATATAAGGTTATAATTACTCTCCTGCAAAATATAAAGAAAAAGTCCAGAAAACTTTCCTTTACTCACGCTGATTTTTCCACTTCCCCGATTCTTTCTCTCCCTGCCCCCTCCCCCCAAGCCATCATGATGGCGAATACAAGTGCTAGGCCCACAAGCCTTCCCCTCGTCAACATCCACGTATGTGCAGGGGCCCTCCATATGGGCCCTGAGATGCTAGTAGGGGGTGCCAGCAGGGAAGAGGGCCGGAGAGGCACTGGCGCCAGCTGATTGCCTACAGCAGTGTTTCTCAACTACTTCAAGCTAAGTAACCCCTAAGTCTAACAAATATTAACTGAGTACCCCAACCACAGACCTCCCTAGGCCCACCCAAGCTCTGCCCCAGATCCCATCCCCTTTACTAATTGTAATGCAATTTTTTCATTCATTTTTCATATACACACAATAGATACACAGTAGATACACAATATACACAGCAGATATAAATTCTGAAAACTGTCACATTTCAATCACTATATTGAAAATAAAATCATTTTACCTACCGGAGATCCTCTGCAGGCTGCTGTAATTAGCTTTAAAGGTGAGACCGGGAGGCCAGGGGGGAAGCCGAAGGACGCTAGAGAGAAGAGGGAAACATGCAGGCCTTTGGTGAATCGGGCAGCGCTGGTGCTGTACCGCGTAGGGAAGTCAGCTGGCAGGCGCCTATCTTCCTCCACAGTGTGCTGCGGCATATTTAGAATCTCAGGAGGCACACTAGTGTGCCTCGGCACACAGTTTGAGATATACTGGTATAAAGGAAAGATCAGTATATTAAAAACAGCTGTAGTGAGGGAATGAGAAAAGACATAAGAACAGCAACCACTAGAAAATGAATTATTAGACAGAGGAAAGCAGAAAAGACAAAATGGGACCAACATAACATACAAATAAAATGTCCAGACAACAAAGATAGAAAATAGTGTTTTATTTAAATATATTAACTGGAATATGTTAGCTTTGGGTTATGAGTGTCACAGCAGATAACCAATGGCTTACCAGATAGCAGATGGGGGAGGGGAAGGTGAGCCCAGGGTCCAAAGTGGGTGGGTACTAAATTTTCTAACCACCCTTCCACATGTTCCTTGCCCAAATGCAAATTACAAATACCTAAGCTGGTGGGAATCCCAAAGCGCTGCCAGCGGGAGACTTCTTCCTCCAGTTCAGCAGCCAGAGCGGGCTAGGACATGCTCCTTTGTAGCAAAGTTAAGAAAGCAAGCCAGGTCCGGTCGGGGCCTCTGATCCCCATCTCTCCTGGGGCCCACGCGGTGGGCCCGTTCGATCAGGTCTCCAAACAGGAGCGAAGATCGACGTCGTAAACCGTGCTAGGCAACCCTATAAAGCGCAAATTATTTCTTTGACTTCGATTTTCATGGTCATCGAGTCTTTCCAATAGAGTCGCCTTAGCAGTCTCCAGGACCCGGATCCGCTCCTAGAAATTGGCCGCGCAATCCTCCTGCTGGGCCACCCAGTCCTCGGCCCGCTGGATACGACCCAAGTGAGTTTCCAGGGTCTCCCTGAAATCCTCCATAAATGTTTAAATTTTGGCCAGCCGTTCTTCCATGACCAAGGTGAGAGATTTAGTCAGTTCTTGAATGGCAGCTTCTTGAATAGTAAACATGGGTACCGCATGGCCCTCCGCCATTTTAAGATCTGTCTGCCTCACCTTCCCGTGGGTGTCCCGCTGCATTTTAGCGGTCATAGCAGGTATTAAGCGCTCTAGAGAAATATTCCCCACGTGCCGATCAACACCCGAGGGTCGCTAGGGTGCAGGAGAGCTGATTGCAAAAGGAAGGTTAGGGCAGAAAAGCAAAATTAGTTTGGCATGGGCCGGAGCTGCAAAGAGGTACGTCCGTTCAGGAACACGGCATCATGTGACCCCCCCCCCCCCTCTTTTTAAGGTTGAAACAGAAAATAGATGGAGTAAGATCTGTGAGTAGGGTGGATGGTCTATGCACTGAAACCCGAACTGTCAAAACATCCATTGTATTGCCAGGCTTGTGAGCAGGTATATTGTCCTGCAATAAAAAATCTTTCCAGAGCTTCCCTCTCTGTTTTCTTTTAATGCCTCCTTTAATTGGCACAGCAAGTTATAGTAGCATTCTGCGTTAACTGTTTGGCCCCTTGGATGATAGTTGATCATTACAACACCTTCCTGATCCCAAAACATTGTAGCCATAACCTTTCCTGCTGACTTTTGGATCTTGAATTTCCTTGGCCTTGGAGAACCCGAGTGCTGCCATTGTCTCAGGATCATAGCGGTGTAACCATGTTTCATCAACAGTAACTAGTTCTAGAAGGTTGGCACCAGCTCGCTGAAAATGCTGCAAAATCAACTTGGTAGTGTCCGTTTGATGTTGTTTCTCGTCAGCATTCAGACATTTAGGCACCTACTTGGCTGACAGCTTCTCAATACAGTTAACCAGAACTCTCAACCAACCAGAAAAAAAATTGTCTCCCATGCTCCTCAGACAACATCCAAAGTTGTGCTCCTGACTCAACACACCCTCTCCCTCCTCAAGCCCTAGAGGCATCAGCAGCAGAGGAAAGGCCCTAATGGGGCTGGCCAGAAGCTGCTTGTTTACCGGCACTTCCTCCGCTTGACGGCTGCTGCTACTACTTCAGGTGAGTGAGGAAGGGGTTGTCATGACCGGCTCTACTGCTTTAGGAACAAAGGGAGGGGCTGGCTCTACTGCTTCAGGAGGGAGTGGGGGGAGAAGGGGGAAGAGAAAGTGGGGGAGAAAGTAACCCAAAAAGAAAGGAAGAACAGATGCTGGACCTACAAGTGGGGGTATGATAGAATGAGATGGGAAGGGAGACAAAACTATTTTTACTGTAACTCTCAAGCAATCAGAAATGACAGTTATCTGGCATCTATCAATCCCCATGGGTGCCGGATAGCTAAGAGTCTACTGTACCCAGCTGCTTGTGAATTATACACCAAACACGTTTCCTGAATATCTGTAATAGCTCAACAATTGTTTTAGCTGATATTTGCTGATCTGCCAAAATCAGGTCATGGTCAACAATTTCAGGAACTGACACCATTTGAGGCCTCCCAGACCTTGCTGCATCTCGACACTTGGAAAGTTTGCACACAACTTCTTCACTGTGGAGTATGATGGGCATTTGTCACTCAATGTTTGCATCATACATTCATGGATTTCCTTTGGAGTTTTCTTCTGCAGGAATAGGAACTTCTTGATGGCTCAGAGTTCCACACTTCTTGTTGACATGGTTCAATAAATGATCTGAAACAATGTAAAAACAAAGCATTACGATTCTGCAAATTGGTACTTTTCTAAATAAAATAACACTCTTTTCAGCTATAGTGGAAAAATAATGCTCAGAATTTAGGAAGTTAGTTGGGCTGAAAAATTTTCAGCATCCTCTGGTATTAGCTCCACAGCTCTTCAGTATCTCTCCTCTCTCCCTCCCCATAAAAAAACCTGTTCATCAGGTAAGTCTCTCTTATCTGTACTCTTCTCCTCTATGGCCAATTCCAGACTCCCTCTTCTACTTTGCTGCATCATATGTCTGGAACAAACTGCCTGACTAGATAGTCAAACTCCAGCCTCTGGCAGGATTCAAAAGCCCACGTCCTTGAAGTTGCTTTCAATTCCAAACTCCAACCAACCTGTTAAACATCAATATCTGTCTTATTCTCTCTGTAATTTCCCCCACCTGAGCACTGTATATTAATGCACCCTCTCGTCCAGTTTATTTGTCTTGACTATGTCTAGTAGCGCTATGGAAATGATAAGTACAGTAGTAGTAGGACAAGCTCGTAGAGAACCCCTCAGGCAAGACTTCCTCGCCTCTTTCCCCTGCACACAAGGACTTGGACGATATTTCCTCCCAGACCGCAGAACCTGTGACTAACGTCATAGTAAAGACAGAGTTCAGTGGCGCACGTCGGTTATACACAGTTCCATAAAGCTTGCTCGGTGCATGGCCACAGTAACGTGAACACCCCCCCCCCCCCCCACACACTAGCGGAGGGGAGCGTGACGTAAGAAGCCATTGAAGACTGCTGCGTGACAGCGAGGGTAGTCCGAGGCGTCACGAGCAAGAGCAGGGGAAGCTGGCCGAGAAGAGCGGCGCCAGGCGTTCGGGCAGTCCCTCACGCCGTCCAAATGGTCGCGAGGAGGCTGGCGCGCGGAGATTAGCGTCTGGGGCTTCCTGACGTTCCTGCGCAACGCTCCCCGCGCCTTCGCCAGCCAAAGAAATCGAAGAAGGGGCAGTGTTCAGGGCTTGAGCTCCCCGCTCGGGATGGCGTCGTTTGTAGATGTTTTCGGGCTGCCGGCCCATGAGGTGAATAGCAAAATTTGTAGTGGTGTTCTTTCTGGTTTCGCTTCTTTCCGCGAGCCGGGCCAAGAGCGTTTGGAGTTTAGTCCTCCTGGACTCGAGGCCCAGGAACTGGTGCCGGTGTTGTAGAGAGGCTGAAAAGGTTGGCGCTGGGGGGGAGGAGGTAGAGAGTAGGTGGAGAGGCTCAGTGTGACTTTGAACAATAGTATGGAAATCTGAGGTATTTACAAGATATTTGAAGGTTTCCACTCTTGCAAGATCAGTATATGTGCTTTTTGTTGTGCCCAATTCAAAGGCCAACTCCCCCCCACTAAAACAAGGAAATAATTCTAACCTTTCTATTGGACTAACTTAATACTTTGACTTTTCTGTACTGACCGGAGGAAGGAGATTTTAACCTAGAGATTCAACATTACAGTAGAAGTCCAAAAATCCGGACTGCTCGGGATTGGGCGAGTTCGGATTTTCCAGATTCTCAGGCAGTACTTTAAAATTTCAAATGTAAGGCATAAAGGAGAGATGAACAAGCCAGTTTTGTTGATATACTCATTAATAAATGCAGAATGCTTCATTTATCAAAATTTACAGGAAATGATGTAAAGAAACTTAAATACTGTATTATGTCTCATTGAATTAGACCATATTAGGAGAGTTATTGAAAACATAGGTATTCTACTGTAAAATATGTTTTGAATGATTTTTTTTTCCTTGTGTGTTTGTAACATTTAATGTAAAAGCTTCAGCATCACCATCTCTCACCAAGAATCCAGATTTGGGGCAGTTCAGATTGCAATTTTAAAGGGTCTGGTTTTCTGGCATCTGGATTGTTGGACTTGTACTGTAATTGCGCTTAATACAACACAAAAAAAGGATGTAAGATAAAATCTTTTTACATTTTATTTTATATTATTAATGGATTAAGTAGATGTTCTAAGAATGTTGAAATACATTTAAGCCCTAAGGCCAGAGTTAGTGTTGTGTGTTATGTGTAACTATTGTTTTTGAAAACACTATTGAACAAACATCATTCCAGGATAAACAGATTTTAACAGTTCAGTTATGCTGTCACTGGAATGATAACAAGATACTTTTTATTCAATGTAAAATTGAGAAGGATGCATTTTTTAATATGCAAATACAATTTATTTATGTCTTATCGTTTATGCCCTTGCTTTTTGCTTGCCAATCCTCCCATTCTGGTGGATCTTGTCTGTGTCTTATTTCTTGGGGTAGAGTCTCAAAATGGGTTATTTTTCAACATCTTGTGCAGTCCATAGTTGTGGGTAAAGGAAAGAAAAAACACTTACTCTGCTTATGGAAAATCCAGGAGTATCAACCAAAAAGTATTTCTAAGATCAGCAGTATATTCAGGGCAGGATTAATTCTACGAGGGCCCCTAGGCACACAAGTACACTGGGCCCCCCAGGCCCTGGCCCTGCCCCACCCATACTCTGCCTCTGCTCTGCCTCCATTTATCTGTTTTTTTATTTACTTCCACCTGTATTTCTTTTTTTAAAATTCTAAACAAAGATTAGCATACCAATGCACAGTTTTTCTTCTATGCAACCCCAAACATCTCTGAACAAATCCCCCTTCCTTCCCATCTACTTACCCGGGACATTAACTCTGAACCCTTTCAATACGTATATAAAAGTGTTCAAATATATTGTAAAGCAGTAATACTATCTGAAATATAAGGCTATATTAATAACCAAGTTTACAATGCCTCTCAACTGCCTCACTCTGTCGACCAACTATAACCCATATCTATAATAATAAAATGCTAGCCTGCGCATGCGCACTTGCGACGCGTGTTCCCTGATCCCTGTTCTGTTGCGCTGTGCCAGCTTAATGCGCATGCGCGCATACTACGTCAACTGACACGCGTCACAAGTGCGGGACTGCAGCCAGCCAACGATCGCCTCCACAGCGGAAGGACTAGACCCAGCGCTGGACATCCTGCTCTCCTGTCGGCTCCTCTCACGAGCCGCACCAGCGTCGGAGAAGGCTTCCGATGCTGGCGGGAATCGAGAGGAGCCGCGGCGCACTTCAAGGGGCGGGAAGAGAAGCGAAAAAAAGTCCAGCTGATACTTTCTTCGCGGGCCCCAATCCAAACGCCGATTCAAGCAGCGTGTGCAGCACTCTCCACACGCTGCTTCGGGGCCTTCTACTGCCCTGATTTGCTCTGCCGCGTCTCTGATGATGTCATCAGGGATGTGCCAGAGTAAATCAGGGCAGTAAACGGCCCCGAAGCAGTGTGTGGAGAGTGCTGCACACGAAAAGTCACCGTGCCTCAGAGCGGCCTGCGAGGTTCCTTACAGCCGGTAGGCTGTTTTAAAGAAGAGGAGGAGCAGGTAAGAGGGTCAGGGGGAGAAAGTAAGGAGTGCTGCTGGACAGGGGGAGCAGGGAAGAGGAACAGAGGAGCAGGTAAGGAGTGCTGCTGGACAGGGGCAGGTAAAAGGAAGGGAGAAGGCCTACTGCTGGACAGGTGGAACAGGCAAGGGGTGATGGTGGACAGCCGAGTAAAGAGAGAGACAGAAAGCGGCCAAGGAGAGAAAGAAAAAAAGACACACACATCTATTCTAGCACCTGGCTAAAGAGAGAAAAAGAAATAAAACCACACACATATATTCTAGCACCCGTTAATGTAACGGGCTATAAAACTAGTGTATATATATACAACCAAATCTGTAACTCCTCTAGTACGTTCCACTCCATGTATGCTAACTTGTAACAAAACAACAAGGCAAGCAGTCCAAAGAATCCAACATGAAACAAAAGATCGACATACAATAAGGAAATTCAAATCAGGTTTATTCAAGGTACTCCCAAGAACCGTGTTCGATGCATTTCGCCAAACAAGACTAGTCAATGCTAACAGAAAACCATGTCTTTCATACACACAGAACACAGATACACCCTCACCCAGTATGGAATAAGTACCGTATTTTCACTCATATACCGCGCACCCATGTAAAACGCGCACACGGGTATACCGTGCGGGGAACACAAATTTATGTAATAAAATGTTAATATAGCGCGCACACGCGTATACCGTGCATGCTAAAACCTCCTCCCGCCTATTCTGAACCGGCATCCTCCCCCCCGCTCGCGTCACCCCCCCTCCCCCGCGATCCTACATCCCCCCCAGCACCGCAAATACAACTCTTACCCGATTGGGCACCAGCACCAATGCACAGCATGTGCCAGTGCCAGTGCCCAAAGATCCTCCCTCATTGGGCTGGGCTGGGCCGGGCGGTGCGCGAGAGATCCTCCTTCTTCCTCTGCCGGGCTGGACTAGGCTTTGAGCATTTGCGCATGCTCAAAGCCTTCTGGTCTCGCTCTCTCCGATATCTAGAGAACGAGACCAGAAGGCTTTGAGCATGCGCAAATGCTCAAAGCCTAGTCCAGCCTGGCAGAGGAAGAAGGAGGATCTCTCTCGCACCGCCCGGCTCAGCCCATCCCAAACCAACGAGGGAGGATCTTCGGGCACTGGCACTAGCACATGCTGTGCATTGGTGCTGGTGCCAGTGCCCAATCGGGTAAGAGTTGTATTTGCGGTGCTGGGGGGGATGTAGGATTGCGGGGGAGGGGGGGTGATGCGAGCTGGGGGGGGGGGAGAATGCCATTTCGCAGGGAGAATGCCGGATCAGAATGTAAAAAAAAAATTGTAAAACGCGCTCACACGTATAACGTGCATGGTTTGTAAAATCGTGTATAACGCGCGCGTTATATGCATGAAAATACGGTAATCACAAACTAAAAAAAGAAATATGTAGATAAAGAACAAGAAATTGCAAAAGCATCAAAAGGTTTCAAAGGTTTTAGGAGTGTACCTCTTGATCTCGGAGCATTTTTCAAGCTCACACATTTTTCCCTCTTGACAGACTTTTGCCTCTCTCCTCTTTATTAATCATTCAGTTATATTCTAGCTTCTGGGCATAAGCCAAGACCTGAACTCTCCTCTCACTATATTTCGAAAGCTCCAATCTCTCTTTCTCTTTTAGTCTCCTCCTCATTTCCTCATTCCCCACTGCTCCTTTTCACTTAGACCATGCACATCAGGCAGCACCCAAGATTTGGACCCCCACCTCCTCTCTCTTTCAGCAGCATCTAGTCCTTTTCCTGTAAGGACTGTAGGCCAGCTTTGCTTGGTTACTTTCTGTTTTCTGAAACTCAGGATCAGGTCTCCCCATTGAGCTATCCCCAATCAGTTTAGTTTCTTTGCAGATCTCTCTCTTTACTCTATACACTTTCCAGGATAGAGCCCTGTGGTGCCCAGCAAGTAGTGGAGAGGGAAGTTGATGGGTACTAGGCCGTGTGGAACCAGGTGAGAACAGCAACAGATATCCCCAAGTCCTGTAGCTGGAGTGAAGACGGGTCACAACATTTCTTTGTCATTCAAAGTTACACGTACATACACTCACTCTCCTCCAGTACAGACCCTCAAACCCAATCATCTAAAACTCGCGGTCCGGGGGCCACATGCGGCCCGCCAGGTACTATTTTGAGGCTCTCGGTATGTTTATCATAATTACAAAAGTAAAATAAAACAGTTTCTTGATCACAAGTCTCTTTAGCTATAAATGACAATATTATTATTAAGACAGCCAAAAGGAAAGATTTATAAACTATAAAGAGTTTTACCTCATGCAAAATTGTAATTTCTTTAATAAGACATTAACTATTTTTTCTGAGGCCCTCCAAGTACCTACAAATCCAAAATGTGGCCCTGCAAAGGGTTTCAGTTTGAGACCACTGCTCAAACCCTTTCTCATAAACACATATTAAGGATGAGTAGCCAAAATTTTTTAACTTCATATCATTTCCTGTGTCTTCTAGGAGAATGTTGATTTTGTTTGGGGAAGGTGGGGGGTTATCTGCTCTTGGAAGGGGGGACCCTGAAAATTATTTTTGGCAACAAAAGGGTGGGGGGGCCCTTAGTCCTGCACCCTCCACACTCCACATAGGTCCCCCAAGCCTACTTGAAACCCTAATGGTCTAGTTCGATGTTGGGACAGGAGCAATGCTCATTCGCTCCTGCCTATGGCTGCAGCCACACTGAATAGGGTGGCCACAATAGTCTCATGTTACTACCAAGACCCCTAGTGGTACTATAAATTTGTGGTAAAATTTGCAACTGCCATATTGGATGCAACTGTGGCCATAGGCAGGAGTGAATGGGCATCATTCCTGCCCCAATTACACCTTCTAGATCATCAGGAATTTAGGGAAGGAGGGGGACAGGAATTAGGGGCCTAGGATGGTTGGGGAGGGCCTTGGCTTGGGGTGTGTGGATCATTGGGCAGCCTCCTGTCATTGGCAAACAAAACCCTACTCATTTTCATTTGCTGGCAGTTGCAGAAGATTGCTTTTAAGGGAAACGTACCTGCCATCCCCATGATCTTTTATTTTCCTGCATCTATCAGTTAACGCTCCTTTCCCCGCGAAGATCTGAACCGGGAGCCCCAGCAGCAGCAGGAAGGCGGGTGTAATGGAGGACTAGAACCCATGAGAGCCGGTGGGGATGGGTTTTGTCTGCCCGCCGTCTTTTCAGACCTGAGCAGAGGCACATGCAGCGGAAGCATGGGCAGCGTCGTCGAGGAGGTTCATTTTCAGAAGGGTCCGACATGGCAGCATTTCCCACAAGCTGCCGGCGTCTGCTGTGAAGTTTTCTCTCTGCCTCGACTTCCTGTTTCCGACAGGGCAAATCGCTGCAGAGAGGGAAAGCTTTGGGGCAGCTGCCGGCAGCTTGTGAGAATGGCTGCCGTGATGGGCCCCTCTGAAAAGGAAAAGATAGCGTTTTAATAAAGCACTTTGGACCGCGGGGCCCCTGGATCTGTGGGGTCCAGGGCAGCTGCCCTGTTTGCTCCCTATAATGCCGGCCCTGGGGCCCCCCTGACAATGTCGGGCCCTAGGCACGTGCCTCTTGGGTCTATCCTTTAATCCGGCCCTGAGTATATTGAAAAGTATTCAGCTAGAGAAGAACAGGGCCTCAAATTATCACACCCTTATAATGTAAAATAACTTGCACGGTTATTAAATAATTAATTTGACTTCCAAAATTTCAACTTGAATTTAAATCTAAATAAACACCTGTAATCGCATATTAATATACAATGTCTATCTAAAATGTTCATGTCTTTTGATTCTGCCCAGAGGAGGCTTTGGTTTGCAAAATTTCATGAATCATTAAGAGAGGAACTGTAAGAATTACCCTTAATACAGCAAAGTAATTTTGCAAAAAGGAGATCTGTTGGGCAGATTTGAAAGAAGAAGAATCTTATACTCTTTAAAAACTTATACAACTTATACAAAACATTACCCGCAAGCTTATTTTTGATCCTTGAAGATATAACCATGTCACGCCTCTTATTTGAACAACATTGTGGCTACGTATTCATAACAGAATCTATTTATAGTGTTGTCTTACTCATAACGTACTTCATACAAGATTACACCGTACTTACCAGTATTTTCTCTTCTCATTCTGCATCAACTGTCTATGGAATTTTTCGAGTATATAAATGCAAGCAATATAAGAACATACCAACAACATCTAACAAGAGAGAGCAGGAAGGTCATTCACAAAGACCAAACTACAACAAAATACCCCAGCAGTATATATATATATATATATATCATAGAAAACCGGTACAGATACTGCTATTACCCAGCACTACACTTCTAAATATAAGCCCAGACAGCTGGAAGGGCTCGGGTCTCAGAAACGGAGCCTACGCGCAGCAGTGACAATCACAAACTGAGGAAAATCAGCGTAGTACAATCGCTCCAACTCCAATCATTGACCCACATGCATATTTTTTAAAGCATTTTTCAAAAAGCAATTAAAACAGCTAACCCACAACCGGGTTGCAAAAAAGAAGTGCAAGCCAGAAACTAAAAATTAAGCAACCAAACTACTTAGCTTTTATGGCTGACTTTGCTGACTTTGCTGATTTGTCTTTATGGAAGAGTGCAGTCACTAGTATAGAAAGACCCACAGAAACCAACCCCTCCCACACACACACTCCAGTGTCAAAAGTTCAATAAAAAAGTTCGAGCTCTAGAGGCCAATCCCTCCCAAACGGGAGCCCAGATTCTCCTGAATTTCCTCCATGACCCAGGACCAGCCCTCCGAACATCCAGATATTCAAATTTCAACAAAGTAAACAATTCATTTCTTCACATAGTAAGGGTAGGCACTTCAGCCTGGCGCCACAACAGAAGGATACACTTCCGGGCCAACAAAGAGGCCTTTTGCAATAACATGTTGCCCCCTCTAGACAATCCCAAATGAACCCCCTGAGAAAAGAGCAGAACGTCTGCCCTCAAGGGAATCTGCTTATGCAGAGCAGACTGTAGGTACAGTGCTACAAAAGACCAGAATGTTTGAATACAGTCACATGACCAAAACATGTGAAGCAAGCCTGCAGGGGTGGAATGGCAGCTAGGACACTGAACATGGGAGGCATATCCAGAAACAAAGGCCTGGAATGGGGAGACATGCAGCCGCAAAAGAAACTTGAAGTGCTGATCCTGCAGTACCATAGAACGAGTCATGTGAGGAAGATGCTTGATAAGAAGACGAACTCCTTGGCCCTTGATATGTTCAGATGGGAAGAGATCCTGGTTCCACACAGCCGCCACCACCTCAGGATCCAAAAGGGCCGTGAAGCAGCCCAAACTGACTTGATGGAAAGATAAGCTAATCAGAATCAGACGGGACAAAGTCAAAGTCTCACACACCACATCTGCCTTGTCTTCGGTCAAAGTAGCAGCATCCAAAGAGTGGAGATATTGAGACACCTGGTGGTAGAAAAGCCAATCCCGAACCTCCAAGAGACCCGCCACCTGTAGATCCTGGAAAGAACAAGGCACACCCTCCTCCGACACAACATCACACACATAGCATAGTCCACGAGCACTCCAGCACTGTAAATATAGTTTGGAGGCATCAGGATCCTGGTCTCGATTACCCTACAAGGGCAACAGAATCGTATGGGCGCTTAGCATAAAGATAATACATCAAATGAGTAGGAGCCATCAACTGCTGCTCAAGTGACAGGTGTATAAAACTGAGTGTTCTTAATCCAGTCCACCAAGTGCCTAAGGAGACAGGCTATGTTATATCTCCTCAAGTACGGAAGCGCCAGTCCACCCCATCCCACAGTAAAAATAATTGAGCAAGAGTCATTCTGGGTTTTCTATTCCAAAGAAATTTAAGTAATACAGTGTGATGCATGTTAATAGCCTTATTAGTCATACTAGTATTTTAGCCCGTTACATTAACGGGTGCTAGAGTAGATGTCTATTTTGGGGTTTTTTTTTCCTTTGTCTCTTTCTCCTTGGACGCTGTCTGTCTGTCATTCTTTTTGTCTGTGTCTCTCCCTGGCCCCCTGTCTATCTTTCTTTCTTTCTCCGTTTCCCTGGCCCCCTGTATTTCTCTGTTGTGCCATGCCTGCCTGTCTCTCAGTGGCCCCCTTCCTATGTCCATAGTGTCCCATCCTATGTCCTTAGTGCCCTCAGTGCCTCCTATGTCCTTAGTACCCCAGTTCTTCCTTCCCATGTCCTTAGTACTCCTTCCTACGTCCTTAGTGCCCCCAGTGCCTCCTTCCTATGCCCTAAGTGCCCCCAGTGCCTCCGTCCTGTGGCCATAGTACCTCCAGTGCCTCCTTCCCATGTCCTTAGTGCCCACAGTGCATCCATCCTGTGTCCTTAGTGCCCCCAGTGCCTCATTCCCGTGTCCTTAGTGCCCCCAGTGCATCTGTCCTGTGTCCTTAGTGCCCTCAGTGCCCCTTCCTATGTCCTTAGTGCCCCCAAGTGCCTCCTTCCTATGTCCCCCTCACTGCCTTCCACTGCCCACTGGGAACAAACTGGGGTTTGGGCTTATTTCCCCTCCTCCCAATACCCTCTTCTCCCAGAACAAACTGGGCTTTGGGCTTATTCCCCCTCCCCCCACTGCCTTCCACTGCCCACTGCCTTTGACCCAACCCCACCCCCGAAGCCAGCCTGCCTGCCTTCCTCCCATCCCCCTGTGTAGTAGACCCAATGAGCAGCATCTTCAAATTTCTGCCCCCTTCCATTCCCCCTGTATAGTAGAACCCGACATTTTTATTTCTTTCCCTCCCTCCCATCCCCCCTGTGCAGTAGAACAGGTGATCAGCCTGTTTCCATCCCCCCCCACCTTGCAGCCGACCCCATTGACCCTCCCATCCGCCCTTCCCACAGCAAGATGACCTACAAACCAGGGTCACCCGGCCCGAACCCTGCTTACCTTCCTCGGCGTTTCATTTCAGTTTCGACTCCGGGTACGTTTTACATTGCGGCTGTGTTAACCCCCCCACCCACTGGTCTCTCTCTCGCAACGTCCTTCCACTCGGCTCGGGGGCTCTGTCGGCTGCGCCTCTGCCCGTGTTGGGGGGGGGAGAGAAAGAGGCGTTTCTTACCTCGTCTACGTCTCCTCTTGATGGCTGGGGTTGGAGGGGGACCTGAGGATCGGCGCTGTCTCCAACCCGCCGCCGAGCCTGCAGCCGCCAACAGCCATCGCGGCCGACATCCGCCTCGGGGAATTCTTGCGCTACCTGCGGTGCTCTACAGTGCACGGAAAACGGGAGCACTTAGGTGGGAGTGCGCATGCGCGCTTAGGGCTTTATTATATTAGATATAATGGAAAAGTCTGCATCACATAGACCCACGTAGGGAACAAAACCATTTTGTAAAGAGCAATTCGACCCCGTAAGGGCAATGGAAAACGAGCCCAAAGACTCAAAAGATCCCTGGATTTGTTCAAGAGCACTGTGAAATTTTCCCCATAGGCCCGGGATAGATTGCCAGTGATGTATACCCCCAAATATTTAAGTTTGTGTGCCACCTTTCACAAAGGGAAGGGAATCGACCAATCCTCGTAAGCGTACCCACCACAAGCCTCAGACTTGTCCAAATTTAACTCCAAACCAGACACCCTGCCATGATCACCAACCAATTGCAACACCCGGGGAAGAGACCAACCCGGTTGGGTCAACAACAGCAAGATATCATCCGCAAAGGCCAGACAACGTACCTCCTCCCGCCCCAAAGACAACCCAGAAACCGAGCATCCTCCCGAATCAGCCACAATAAGGGCTCCAAAGATAAAATAAATAATAAAGGGGAAAGAGGGCAACCCTGACGGTTGATACGTTCCACTGGAAAATAACCATTAACCAGTACTGTCGAACTAGGAAGATGATACAAAAGACGAACCATGGTCAAAAAATTACCCCCAACCCATAGCACCATGAACAAGTACTCCCAATCCACGCAAACGCTTTGCTGGCATCAAGACTAAGCAGTAGACCAGGGAGGGAATGGGTAGCACTATGACCCAGAGCTGCCATGACCTAACGGACATTCCAAACCGCCTGTCTACCCCGAATGAACCCCACCTGGTCAGTATGAATCAAATGCAGCAGAAAGTCAGCTAAACGATTAGCCAGAATTTTAGCCAGAGTTTAAGCTCAAAATGAATCAAAGAAATGGGACAATAAGAATCCACAAAAGCTGGGTTCCTATCTGGCTTGGGAATCAACACAATATGCGCCCGATTAACGTGAGCAGGGAAGGCCCCCGAGGACTGTCTATGCTTTTCTAATGCAAATCAATCAATCCATAAATTATTTATTCCGTATGATCTTAAACCAGCAGATTAGTTGTAACATAATCATAAAAAATTAACAAACACAAAATTACACAAAACCTTTCAACAATCCCTTTCAAATTCACACTTTCCTATTATTACTACATAATCATGTAAGACTCATTTCTCTAACTTTCTCAACCCCTCTCAAACTAAGGGCCTCTTTTACAAAGCTGTGGTAATGATGCTGCTGCAGTAAACGCACCAAAGGAATTGATTAGACTTCAGTGCATTTACAGCAGCAGTGCTATTGCAGCTTTGTAAAAGAGGCCCTAAATGGCAATTGATTCCATAGTTGCTGACCAACAGTTATAAATATGGCTGAACAATATTCCAGGTGTACTGATTGAAAAGGCGGAACCTCCAAAAACATCTTATTTACTAATCTCAAGTTTCTTGCTGGTAGATATAAAAGAAGCCAAGCAGAAATGGCCAAGGAAACTTTCTTGGTTAAAGGTTTAACAACAAGGGAGATCATTTTATATTTATTTGATACTGGCTAGGAATCCAGTGCAATTGCTTTAGAATAGGAATATGCCTTAATCGAAACCATCACAGATAAACCTACTGGAAGGTCATTGCAATAATAAAACAAGATGTAATTACTAATCAGAAATTAATATGATTTAGTAATTTTTTTTAAATGTCTCAACAATCACAATTAAGAAAAACATCCTGTTTTCTGCACATGGAATTTTGAAGTGAGTGAGAAATCCAGAATAACAAGCTGGATTAGGAAATGACATTTCCATTGTGAACGTTTAAAGAAACAGGATCCTCATTGCGGGGATATCCTGAAAGGAATAAAATCTGTCTTAACATTCAGCTTTAAATAATTTTTATTCACTAACCTACTCAAGATAAGTAAAGTCTAAGAAATCCCAAAGTATCTTCTACTGATTTTTAAGTATAGATGAGAAACTGAATATCATCAGCATTGATTTGGTATTGTAGGCCTAAACAGTCAGTTCAGGAGTCTGCACAGTGATAAAATAAAGATGTTAAGTAATACTGCAGACAGGGGGAGAGTGTGGCACAGTGGTTAAAGCTACAGCCTCAGCACCCTGGAATTGTGGTTCAAACCCATGCTGCTCCTTATGACCCTGGGCAAGTCACTTAATCCCCCCCATTGCCCCAGGTACATTAGATAGATTGTGAGCCCACTGGGACAGACAGGGAAACATGCTTGAGTACCTGAATAAACTCATGTAAACCGCTCTGAGCTCTCCTGGGAGAACAGTATAGAAAATTGAATAAATAAAATAAAAATAAAGATATGAACCCTGAGGAACTCCTGTGGAATATCAAAATCAGTCAAACAATCAAGACCTTTCATCACACAAGATTGCCTATTTGAAAAAAAAAAAAAAAAAAAGATGAAAATCATTTTAAAATTACAACATTCAAACTAATAGACTGTAAACTATTGATCTTAATTTGATCGGTTATATCAAATGGCAGTTCAACCAAAATTTGATGCCTTTATTTGTCATAAGAACATAAGAATAGCCATACTGGGTCAGACCAGTATCTAGCCCAGTATCTTGTTTCCACAGTGGTCAATCCAGGTCACAAGTACCTGCCTGGCAGAAATCTAAACAGTAGCAATATTCCATGCTACCAGTCCCAGGGCAAGCAGTGGCTTTCTCCATATCTATCTCAATAGCAATCTGTAGACTTTTCCTCTAGGAGCTTGTCCAAACCTTTGTTTTTAAACCCAGCTATGTTAACCCCAGTTACCACAACCTCTAGCAATGAGTTTGAGCAACTTCATTAAGTGTTCCCTAGTCTTTGTAAGAAGCTACAGTGAGAACTAAATACGGCAACACTGGTGTCCAATAAAATGTGGCGTCAGGCAAGGATGCATATTGTCACATTATCTGTTCAACCATCTTCAGAAGAGCGTGTCTGTTTCAAAGTTGGTGGCCAAAATATAAACAACCTGCACTATCCAGAGGATACAATGCTTATCAGTAGCAGCAAAGAAGAAATCTGTATCTATTGAGAAAAGTCAAAACCGAAAGTCATAACAAGGGATTAGAACTGAACATAAACAAGATGAAGATCATGAATATGGAAAATGATGAAGATTTTTTTTCCAAATACATTTTATTTTATTTATAGCAAGAAATCACAGGTACAGAACAAAACATAAAAATCCCAATCTAAGCCATGAACAAAGGCAAATACAAAAAGCACCAGCATCACACAATCAGAAATCATATCCCCCAACTTCCCCCCACATCCCCTATCTCCATCATATAGACAAAAAAAAAAAAAGAAAACCAAGCCTAACAGGTTCCAACCATCCCCTATCCCAAAAGAAAATGATGAAGATTTTGAGCTTGAAGGCAATTGAAATACTTTACAACTTCTATTATATCTCCTTGGCTATTTTGTAAACGAAGCAACTAACAAGGAGGAAATAGCACAATGAAGGCTCTCGACAAAGTATTCAAATGAAGATCAGACTTGTCTACACACTCTTTTTCATAGTGGTCAGATGTGAAAGCTGGACACTACAGAAACAAGACAGAAAGAAGATTTACTCATTTGAGCTTTGGTGATGGAGGAGGATTTTAGCTGCGCCTTGGACTGCCAGAAAATGAACAAAACGATTCTGGAAGAGATCAAACCAGCTATGTCACTTGAAGCCCAAATGATGAAGTTATGACTCTTATTAAAGAGAGAGATCACTGGAGAAGGACATCATGTTTGGGAAGATCGAAGGAACCAGGCAATGAGGGTGACCTGTAATCAGATGGCTGGATATGTTGAAAACAACCATGGGGATGATGCTGGAGGACCTTGCAGGACTAGCACAAACCCCATTTCTTTTTAGATCCGCAATTCATCAAGTCTCTAGGACTTGAGCACAAGTTGATGGCACATAACAATAACAACAAAATTAAAGATTCACTTGTACTCATTGTATATCATCAGGATTTTGTATATCTCAATCATATCTTCCCCTCAGCCATCTCTTTTCCAAGCTGAAGAGCCCTAACCTTTTAGTCTTTCCTCATTAGAGAAGAGTTCCATCTCCATTATCATTTTGGTTGCTCTTTGAACCTTTTCTAATTCTACTATATTTTTTTTGTGATATGGTGACCAGAATTAAACTCAATACTATATAATGAAAAAGTGGGTTGAATATATTGCCAATAATGCCCAACATTCTGGATTGAATTGTAGAACAATAAAAGTTTTTGGGATGAAAATGATCACAACGCTTTCATTAAGTTGTGATACTTCTGCTTTTTATTCAGACAATAACTTTTTTTAATTTAAGTACATTTTTTAATATGTTCACTGTACTTTTAAGTATTAAAACATACGAGATCTGAATTTATTTTTTATTTTTTTTCCTGCCCTCCCAGAAAGTTCAGGGTGGGTAACAGTATTTCAGAGAGCGAGGTAACAGAAGGACCGGTGGGGTTACAGAAAACAGAGGGAACCTAGGTACAATATTGAAGGCTATCAAATTATCATCAAGGAGAAATGTACGGATTCCGTAGACAGTGGATCTAAGTACAAGGTGAGGCTAACAAGTTATGGACCTAATGTCTGATCCGGTGAAGGCGTTTCTAGTACAGTATTG
The DNA here is from genome assembly GCF_902459505.1 of Geotrypetes seraphini. NCBI lineage: Eukaryota > Metazoa > Chordata > Amphibia > Gymnophiona > Dermophiidae > Geotrypetes > Geotrypetes seraphini. The sequence goes on from NC_047097.1 coordinate 13,188,525, forward strand.
GGGTTCAAGAAGGGATTGGGCAACTTTTTGAAGAAAAGGGGATAGAAGAGTACGGATAGAGGACTACTACACAGGTCCTGGACCTGATGGGCCTCCACGTGTGCGGACTTCTGGGCATGATGGACCTCTGATCTGACCCAGCGGAGGCACTGCTTATGTGCTTATGTACAGAGGGGTTTGCAGGTGTTTGAGGTTCATCCCCCAATGTCAGAGTGATATCAATGTGATTGGTTTCATTCAACTTGACTCAGATTGGTAGTTGGTGATTATTCTAGTTGAGCAAGTTTATTCCATATTTTTGGATTTGATATATACAGAGGGGACCCAGATGGGACAAAGGGCATACATGGTTTATGGGGCGGGGTTTCGGGGGAGGGGACTTAGGTATAATAAGGAACATAGCAGGGCACGAGCTGAAAAACATATTGGAAGCATATAGAAGGGAAGTTGAGCAGTAGTGTAATCTTGTTCATATAGCTGTTCGTATGTCTGTTCATATAGCTTGAGGACTTCATTGTCACAGTTCCTCGTTACCCATTTCTGGTCCGAAGCAGTTAGCAGAACAGGAAGGTCTTTGTTGCCTTCTGGAAGGTCATCAGGGAGTCCAGGGATCTGATTTGCGTGGGCAGATGATTCCATATTCATTAGGGATATCTTGAAAACCTGACTGGCTGGGGGTCCCCAGGACAGGTTTAAGAATCACTGACCTAGTATTTTGAACAACACTGCTCAAGACTATGGGTTCCTTTTACGAAGGTATGCTAGCGGTTTTAGCGCGCGCTGCACACTAACACCTCCATAGAGCTTGCGTTAGTATTTTTCATGTAGCGCGGGGTTAGCGCGTGCTAAAACCACTAGCCCATCTTCGTAAAAGGAGCCCTATTTCTTCTCCGAAGCTTTTAATATATGTGGCTGACTACTTGCTCATTCTTCATCTGAACTAGCATGCTACACAGCTTGTAACTAAGACTAGTTCCACCAGCTTTACATTTCAGACACCCATCTATGTATCTCAGCTTCAACCTACCCATCTTGTCTGTCTGTGTTTATATATCTTAGCTGCCTGCTACGATATTTCATTTATTGTACTGATAGTATATTAAAATATTCATACAACATATATATGTTGATTATTAAAGTTTTTTTTAATTTATATAGTTGACACTGTATAGTATCATATCTGTGTTTATATGAATGTTTCTCCTTGTTGCCTATTACGGTATATCACTTATACCCTGTTGACATTTATTATATAGTATTTACACTACATGATTGTTCTTCTGTGCTGTTTTTATGTATATTTTGAACACTATATCGTGTTATTTCTATTAGGATTCAATTTGCCTGTCTCCAAGTTTACCTCATTAAACTAAAAACTAAACTAAATCTTAGGCTTATATACCACATCCTATATAATAAAAGGTTAGTGGCGCATGCGCTTTTAAAAAAGCATGATTACTGCGGCCATGGTGTGTGATCCGTGGCCGTGTTCCATTTTAGAACCTGGCCAATGATTACTCTGGCCACTCCCCTCCTCCCGCCCTCACCAACCCGAAGGAAGCTCAACAGACCTCCCGCCCTCACCTCACCAACCCGAAGCAAGTTGGACCATACCTCCCGCCCTTGCTCACCGCTGCTGTCGCTGCCACTGATCCTCCTCTTTGGGGCAGCCTGCGATTGTGGCCGGCTTTGGCGGGCCTCGCGGGCCGCTTTCCGGCCTCGGTGGCACATTCCCTCTGACGCACGGGATCGCGTCGGGGGGAAGCGTGCTTCCGGGTTGGGGAGCGGCCTGCGAAGTTGCTGGGGCCGGCCACCACGATCGCGGCCTGCTTTGAAGAGGAGCAGGCCAGAAGACGCCGGGATGGAGGGAGGGTAAGCAGGGGGATTAATTCAGGGGGCCAGAGGGAGAGGGAAAGGGGCCATGGAGAGATAGGGAGAGGGAAAGGGGGCTGCTTTGGGGGGGAAGTGTGCTGGGGACAGACAGTTTTACTCTGGGGGGAAGACAGAAGGGGCCATGGAGAGATAGGGAGAGGGAAAAGGGGCTGCTTTGAGTGGGAGGTGTGTGCTGGGGGCAGACAGCTTTGCTCGGGGGGGGGGGGGGAGACAGAAGGACACAGACATCGGCCAAGGAGAGAGAGATAAAGAAACACAGACAGACAGACACTCTATTCTAGCACCCGTTAATGTAACGGGCTTAAAGACTAGTCTTCTCTATAAAAATAGAGCTCGACACAGTTTACAGAAATTAAAAAGAGTAAATACAGTAGGAATAGGGATAATATGGAAGGAAAAAAAGTTTACAATTTTGAAAAAAGCAAAGTTTTCAGATGTTTTCGCAACTGTACAGGAAAATTATTCCAGAGCTCAGTAATTTTGAAAAGAAGGAACTTCCCTAATTTACCAGTATAGATGATTCCTTTCAGCGTAGGAAAAGATAATTTGAGTTTTTGAGTAGGTTTGGTAATCTCAGGTCTTGTAGAATTCCAAAATAGAGGAAAGAAGGAAGGAAGGAAAGATGCCATGCAAGATCTTAAAGCGGGCACATTTAAAATAGATTCTAGAAATAATTGGAAGCCAATGACGTTTTAGCAAAAGTGGAGAAACATGATTGAACTTACTTTTTACAAAGATCAACCTTGCAGCAGTATTCTGGATCAACTGAAGTCTTTGAAGACTTTTCTTAGTCATGCTTAAGAAGACAGGTTACAGCAGGGGTCTCAAAGTCCCTCCTTGAGGGGCCGCAATCCAGTTGGATTTTCAGGATTTCCCCAATGAATATGCATGAGATCTATGTGCATGCACTGCTTTCAATGCATATTCATTGTGAAAATCCTGAAAACCCGACTGGATTGCAGCCCTCAAGGAGGGACTTTAAGATCCCTGGTCTAACCAATTTAGTGGTGCTAAAGATTAGCGCGTGCTAAATGCTAAGACATCCATTATATTCCTATGGGCATCTTTGCATTTAGTGTGCGCTAAAGATTAATAAAAGGACCCCTATATCTATGTTTATATTTCATCAATGTACTATTGTTACGCTGGTAACAAAATTTTGAGTTTTATATCGAGCTATACTTGCTGTACATGGCATTGGGTGAATCCCTTAATAAAGGCAGTAAATCTCAATAAATAAAATAGGTGCAAATGTATCAACAGATCAAGATGGAAGGCAGAAGATTAATAATACACGTTGACTTGAGCTTATTGAGTTGTTAAAGGTGAATACTGCTGTTTTATTAATTTGCTCGGATATATATAAAAATATTACTTTTTCAATTGCAGGAAAATGGTCGCGTATTAAGGGTAAAAGTTATAGCTGCAGTTGGCCTGGCAAAGAAGGATATCTTGGGAGCCAGGTAAGTTTACATTTATTCATTTGGGTGTAGGGTAGAAATTGCTATTCTTGAGGGAATTCTTTGCAAAAAAAAAAATAAAATTAACAGTTCTGTACACTTTATCTGTATGCTTTATGTTTAAGGATAAAAGCAACAGACTGTGGATGTCCTGAAAGATGATTTTATTTGCTCTTCATAATAAAAATACAAATAAAAGTCTGAATTAGTAATACACGTATGATTGTCCTGACGGACCCTCACTCCGATTTTACGTGCCACTCTGCTTGTTTGAAGCCATTTTCAGGTTTTATGCTCAGACACGTACATTGTTTTGCTCACATTATTTTCTTTGTACCCCACATCATCCGGACCCCATAGGAAGGCGGTCTTCCGAAACACAACCGTGTAGGGTCCGTCAGGACAATTATATATGTATTACTAATTCAGACTTATTTGTATTTTTATTGTGAAGAGCAAATAAAATCATCTTTCAGGACATCCACATCCACAGTCTGTTGTTTTTATCTTTGAATTGTTTTTACTGTGGATTATTGGGTCTCCCTTTTTGTTTTTTTGTGTTGCTTTATGCTTAAATCATCTTTATTGAACTCAGTAAAAATAACAGTGCTGTCAACAATTGCAAGCAACCAATACCAGTATACAAAGAAGCAGCATGAGCTCAAACAGTTTTGATCCACAGAAGAACCAGCTCCCCCCCCCAAGGATCCATAACCAAAAGCAATAATAAACAACAAACCCCCCCCCCCCCGAAATCACACATGAAATAACAAAATGGACTCAATTAAAAGTTCAACTGCCAGCTCCGGGCTACAGGTGACAAGGAGTTCCAAAATATGCTCCAAATTCTGGTGAAATTCCAGCCAGCGGGAGACTCAAAACGCTTAATCTGCGGGCGTTCCATTTTCAGTAGATTAGCCATAAGCAATCTCCACTACTGAAGAGATGGGGGCTGCGTGTCTATCTGTATTCTTTATTTACCAAAATAACAAAATATAACTCCTATTTTTGAGTAATAACTTTTTTTATGTTTCATTGCAATTTACATTATTAATGAAAGGTATAGAATTTGCTCAAAAAGAACATCTTAAGACCTGGCTTGTACAGGCTTCATCCTCAAGCTTACTCTTGTCTCCTTTCCAGTTCATTCTTTCTACCCACCATAGCAGTTTCTTGTGTTTGACTCACCTCCAGCTCAATTCCCTTTCTAGCTCACTCTTGGATTTTTCTTAGCTTCAGTTCCCCTTCCAGCTTGCACTTGCCATCTTACCCAGACTCAAACTCTCCTTTGCAGAACAATAACCCCCTCCAGCTCACACTTATCCCCTTCCCAAGTTCAAACTTTCCTTCAGCTTGCTCTTGCCCTCTTCCCCAAACTCGGTCCCTCTGTAGCTCATTCTTGCCTCCTTCCCAGCTTCAGTCCCCCTCAAAGCAGTCTCTGGCTTTCCGTTGTCCTCAGTACTAGGCTTTCCTCCCAGGTCTTTCCATCACTGCTAACTTGGTTCCCAAGATATCTTTTTATCTGCAGCTTCATAGATTGCAATGCTTACTCTCTCCTTTGGCCAGGCAGTCCATATATACAGCTTCCCTCTCCTCCATGTGCTGAACGTAGTGCATCTCTTCTCCTTTGGCCTTATGAGTCTTTAACACGCTGCTTTCTCCTTCTCTGGTGCTATGAACCATGTGTTTAATTATTCGTTCCTTCCCCCTAGGCTGAACATGCTGCTTTCTCTCTCTTTCATTGCATAGCCCCAACCTTCCTGAATTCTGCATAGGCAAATCTAGAATTAAGTGTTGGCAACCTAAAATTGAATTGTTTGTTTCTTGCAAAATATTACTAGGTTGACTTAAATATATATGTGCTAGAAATCTAAGTACAGCTGGTATATTTATATTCTGGCAGGAGAAGGGAAGGGAGAAGGAAAAAAGGAAGGAAACAGCTGGCAGGAAGATTAGAGGAGGGGAAGGGGTCAGGGTGGAATGGAGAGATCAGATGAGGGAAAGGGGAGAGACAGCGGAATGAGAAAGTAGAGAGAGATTGATGCTGGGAAGGGGGTCAGCAGAGAAATAAGGAGAGAGGGACAAAAATGCTAGATCTGGTGTAGGTAAGATAAAAATGAAGAGAGCAGTGAAGCTGGAATGAATCATGTGGATAGGGGAGAGGGGCATAGAAAGAAGGCAGATACCATATGGAAGGGGGAGGGGGCAGATAGTGGATGGAAGGGGCAGATGCTGGATTGAAGAGACAGGGCAGAAGCTGGAAGGAAGAGAGTGAAAAGAAGAAGAAACCAGAGACAACAAAAGGTAGAAAAAAAATATTTCTATTTTGTCATTAGAATATATCAGATTTGAAATATATATTATGCTAGAGCTGGTGTTAGACATAACTGGGGACTGCAAAGCCCAGGCAGTGCTTTAGCTTCCAGCTGGCTTAGGGCTCTCTCTGACCAGGAGGCACTCCCCTAACACCATTCCTATCATGTGTGATTGCGGTATTCTGTTAGCATGATATTTCAGTGTAGTATTATGTAATAATTTGCTTTATTCAGTTTTCTTGATAGTGGAGGGGAGACAGGGGTTTTGTTGATCCTTGCTCTGTATTATTTGTATTTATAAAATGACAGTTGTACAGAATATTGTTTCTTTTTATATTTTAATAAAATACGTTCAATATAAAATCAAAACTGAGGCTTATGCAGATGGGATCAGATGTTATCCCAGGACAAGCAGGCAGGCATTCTCACTAGTGGATGACGTCATCCAACGGAGCCCTGATGCGGACATCTCACAAGCACACTTGCTTGTAGAAATTTTTAGAAGTTTTGAGTTGCCCACATCGCGCATGCGCGCGAGTGCCTTCCCGCCCGATGCACCGGGCATGTCTCCTCAGTTCTTTCTCTTCCACGGAGCTGAGAAGTTTACCTTTGAATTTCTCTGTGCGAAGTTCCTTTTTTGTGCCTTCTGTGCCCGCAGGTTTGGGTTTTTTGTGCTCATTCCTGTTGGCTCACATTACGTTTTGTTGTTTAAAAAAAAAAAATTTAGTTTGATCGGGCAGGTTGCGTGGCTGCGGCCCCACGGCTTTGACCTTGCGGCGGAGCTTTTTCGGCCTATGTCCCGGCCTGTTACCAGTTTTAAAAAGTGTGTCAAGTGCCAACGCGCAATTTCGTTGATGGACCCGCATCGACGCTGTCTTCAGTGTCTCGGGCATCAACACCTTCCGAAATCGTGCCGGCCTTGCTCCACGCTCACAGCACGTGCGTTTAAGCGTCGCTGTATTTTGTGGGAGTTGCTGTTTGGCATGGAGGCGTCTCCGGTGCTGCCCTCTTCCCAGAGCGCCACGCCTTCGACTTCCGTTTCTACATCTTTTGCCTCGAGTCTGCTCAAGCCTGCCTCGCTCGTGCCGGCTTCGACCTCGATGCAGGCTGCGGTGCCTTCCGATTTCTCTTCAGGTCAGATAGCGCAGCCTCCTATCCCTCCAGTGGTGCTTAAGGTGCCCAAGGCCTCCAAATCCAAGCTCCCTGGCGGCCGAATGACCGACGTCCATGCAGGAGGTCCCATTTCTGATGTGGATCCCTCTTTGCCGGTGTCGTTTCACGCCTTGATGGAGAAGCGATTTGTCGAGCTCTTTACCAAAATTGGGCCGATGCTTCTCTCCCAGATCCAGCCTGGGCACGCGGAAGCCTCCCGCGAGGTCGAGCTGCCTCCGGTGCCTCCTCGGCGCACACTCTCGCAGCTTGGAGCAGAGTCTCGGCGAGTGTTGGGTCTGGCTCCGGGACATGTCTCGCAAGGAGCAGAGTCTTTGCCCATGCCACCTTTTGGAGCCGATACCCTCGATCCATGGCTTGCCTGGTCCGGACCCTTCCTCTGCGATGCCGGGCCTCGAACCTTGGGGAACGCCTCGGGGGGCCTCGTCTCAGCCTCTGATGCTTCGCTCCACGACCTCCAGTCCCATCTACTCGGTGGCTGCCTCGTCTGAGCGTTGCTCGCCTCGTCGCTCGAGGCCTGCTTCTCGACACAGCTCCGGTCGTCGATCGAGGCACTCCTCGATGCATTCATTGAGACACGCCTCGCCTCGTCGGAAGCAACCTTTCCGGGAGTTTTCTCCGGAATACTCGCCTCCTCCTCCCATGCCGGAACTTGAAGACTGCGGGGGTTCGTTCTCTCCGTGCCGGTCGTCGGCATCGGCGGACCAGGCCGCCTCATCGTCTTCGAGCCCGCCTCGAGGGCCGGCTCTGGCGGACCAGTTGTCATTCTTGTCCTTCCTGAGGCAGATGGCGGTGGATCTGGATATCACCCTGGATTCGGGCTCCAAGTTCTCGAAGGAGTATCTGGAGATGATGCATCTTCCTCAACCTCCGGCCGAGTCTCTATGCCTGCCTCTACACAAGCTTCTGGACCAGACTTTCATGAGATGCTTCGAGACCCCGTACTCCATCCCGGCGGTCCTGGGGAAGTTGGATGCTCGATACCGCACGGTGCACCATAAGGGCTTCGACGGGGCACAGTTCTCGCACCAGTCTCTCCCAGGTCTATGCTTCCACACCTCCTGGCCGGGAGGGAAAAACCATAGACAGATTTGGCAGGCGCATCTACCAGAACTCGATGATGGCTTCTCGAGTCCTCAATTACAGCTTTCATTTTGCGACCTACTTCGAGTTTTTTCTCTCCATCCTTCACAAGTTTTTACCATATCTGGACTCTCAGGCTCGTTTTGAGTACTCGGAGGTGCTGGCATCGTTGTCCCAGCTCCGCCTGCAGATGATGCAATCGTCTTACGATGCTTTCGAGCTCTCGGCCAGAGCGGCAGCCTGTTCGGTGGCCATGAGACGCTTGGCATGGCTTCGCACCATCGATATGGACCCGAATCTCCAGGACCGGCTGGCGAACATTCCCTGTGCGGGAGCGGACCTTTTCGACGAGTCCATCAAGGCAGCTACGGAGAAGTTATCCAAACATGAAAAATCTTTTCAGTTTATCCTCCGCCAGAAGCCCAAGCCTGCCATCTCTCGTCCGGCTCGTCCTCCTATGATTTATCAATGGTGCTACCCGCTGAAGCAGGCTCCCGCCATTCGGCCGCCAGTGAAGAGGCAGCATCAGCAGAAGCCCCAGCAAAAGCCTCCACCTTCTGCTGTCCCCAAGGCTCCCCAGCCTTTTTGACTGTCTCGTAGGGAGCATAACTTCCATCGTTCTGCCCTCCCCTCTTTTTCCCATCGGAGGTCGTCTCCATCATTTTTACCATCGATGGACGACTATTACCACCGACCTCTGGGTCCTTTCCATCGTAAGAGAGGGATACTCTCTTCAGTTCCATCATGTTCCCCCGGAACATCCTCCAAGAGAGTATCCTTCCAATTTAACCCAGACCGCCCTTCTTCTTCAGGAAGCTCACGCTTTGCTCCGGCTTCGCACCGTCGAGCCGGTCCCGGTGGACCAACAGAACAAGGGTTTTTACTCCCGGTACTTCCTTGTTCCAAAGAAGACGGGCGACCTGCATCCTATTTTGGACCTCAGGGTGCTCAACAAGTTCCTGGTCAGGGAGAAGTTTCGCATGTTGACCCTGGCTTCTTTCTATCCCCTCCTCGAGCAGAACGACTGGTTATGCTCCCTGGATCTCAAGGAGGCCTACACTCATATTCCCATCCATCTGGTCTCCCGTCAATACCTCAGATTTCGGGTGGGACACCTTCATCTTCAGTACAGAGTGCTTCCTTTCGGCCTTGCTTCGTCTCCCAGAGTCTTCACCAAGTGCCTGGTTGTGGTGGCCGCAGCACTCAGGAACCATGGTCTGCAGGTGTTTCCCTACCTCGATGACTGGCTCATCAAGGATTCCACGTCTCAGGGGGTCGTCCGGGCCACTCAGAGGACGATCTGGTTTCTACAGAGTCTGGGATTCGAGATCAACTTTCCCAAATCCCATCTTCAACCTTCACAGACTCTCCCCTTCATCGGAGCTGTTCTGGATACTATTCAACTCAGAGCGTTCCTTCCTCCTCAGTGCCTGGCGGCTCTTCTTCAGCTTTGTCACTCGGTCTCTTCTCGCCCGTCCAACTCGGCGAGACACATGATGGTGCTGCTGGGCCACATGGCCTCTATGGTTCACGTGACTCCTTTTGCCAGACTTCACCTGCGGATTCCTCAGTGGACCCTAGCTTCTCAATGGTCGCAGATCTCCGACCCTCTGACTCGTCACATTCAGGTCACTCCTGCTCTGCTGCAGTCGCGTCGCTGGTGGATGCTCTCTTCCAATCTTTCCAGAGGTTTGCTGTTTCACATGCCTACCCATCAGAAGGTTCTCACGACCGACTCCTCGAACTATGCTTGGGGGGCTCATCTGGACGGGCTGCGCACCCAGGGCTATTGGACGAGTGCGGATCGTCTGTGCCATATCAATCTCCTGGAACTCAGGACGATTTTCAATGCTCTCACTGCTTTTCAGCATCTACTGCACGACATGGTGGTCCTCATTCGTACGGACAATCAGGTCACCATGTATTATGTCAACAAACAGAGCGGCACGAGATTGGCCTCCCTCTGTCAGGAAGCTCTGAAAGTTTGGGATTGGGTGATTTGCCACAACTCCTTTCTCAAAGCTGTCTACATTCAGGGGGCGGACAATGCCTTGGGGGACAACTTGAGTCGCCTTCTACAGCTTCACGAGTGGACTCTCCATTCCACGCCCCTTCATCAAATCTTCTCCCTGTGGGGAACGCCTCAGAGAGACCTCTTTGCAGCTCCCCACAACTTCAAACTGCCTCGGTTCTGCTCCAGGATCTACACTCCTCATCGTCTCGAGGCAGATGCTTTTCTTCTGGACTGGGGGAATCTCTTTCTGTATGCGTTTCCTCCATTTCCTCTCATTCAAAAGACTCTGGTCAAGCTCAAGTCTGACCGGGCCACCATGATTCTGATTGCTCCTCGGTGGCCCAGGCAACCTTGGTACTCCCTTCTTCTGCAACTCAGCAGCAAGGAACCCTTCCTTGTATCAGTGTTTCCATCTCTGCTTGCGCAGCATCAGGGATCTCGGCTTCATCCCAACCTGCAGTCGCTACACCTGACAGCTTGGTTCCTCTCAGTGTAACTTCCCTTCAGTTTTCACCAGCTGTGCGGGATGTTTTGGAAGCTTCAAGGAAGCCTGCTACTCTACAATGCTATTCCCAGAAATGGACTAGATTCTCTACTTGGTGTTTTTCTCATCACAAGGAACCTCAACACGCCTCCTTGTCCTCTGTTTTGGACTACCTTTTGCACCTGTCTCATTCTGGTCTCAAGTCTACATCGATCAGAGTCCATCTTAGTGCAATTGCTGCTTTTCACCAGCCTCTTCAAGGGAAACCTCCTCTTTCTGCACATCCTGTGGTTTCCAGATTTATGAAAGGACTTTTCCATGTCAATCCTCCCCTCAAACTGCCTCCGGTGGTTTGGGACCTCAATGTTGTTCTTTCTCAACTTATGAAGCCTCCATTTGAACCTCTTAACAAGGTTCTCTGAAATTTCTCACTTGGAAAGTGGTGCTTCTCATTGGCCTCACTTTTGCCCATCGAGTGAGTGAACTTCAAGCGTTGGTTGCGGATCCGCCCTTTACAATGTTTCATCATGACAAGGTGGTCCTCCGCACTCATCCCAAATTCCTCCCCAAGGTGGTCTCGGAATTTCATCTGAATCAATCCATTGTTCTTCCTGTGTTTTTTCCAAAGCCTCATTCTCATCCTGGAGAATCAGCTCTTCACACTCTGGACTGTAAACGTGCTTTGGCTTTCTACCTGGAACATACCAAGCCTCACAGAACTGCTCCTCAACTTTTCATCTCCTTTGATCCGAACAAGTTGGGACGCCCTATCTCTAAGCGCACCATCTCCAACTGGATGGCGGCTTGTATCTCTTTCTGCTATGCCCAGGCTGGATTACCCCTTCACAGTAAAGTAACAGCCCATAAGGTCAGAGCAATGGCAGCCTCTGTCGCTTTCCTCAGATCGACACCGATTGAGGAGATTTGTAAAGCTGCCACTTGGTCCTCGGTTCATACCTTCACCTCACACTATTGTCCGGATACCTTCTCCAGACGGGATGGACAGTTTGGCCAAACAGTGTTGCAAAATTTATTCTCCTAAGTTGCCAACTCTCCCTCCATCCCTTTGTGGTTAGCTTGGAGGTCACCCACTAGTGAGAATACCTGCCTGCTTGTCCTGGGATAAAGCAATGTTACTTACTGTAACAGTTGTTATCCAGGGACAGCAGGCAGCTATTCTCACGTCCCACCCACCTCCCCTGGGTTGGCGTCTCTGCTAGCTATCTGAACTGAGGAGACATGCCCGGTGCATCGGGCGGGAAGGCACTCACGCATGCGCGGTGTGGGCAACTCGAAACTTCTAAAAGTTTCTACAAGCAAGTGTGCTTGTGAGATGTCCGCATCGGGGCTTCGTTGGATGACGTCACCCACTAGTGAGAATAGCTGCCTGCTGTCCCTGGATAACAACTGTTACGGTAAGTAACATTGCTGTTTGTGGGGACTGAGCTTGCAGAGAAAGGGCGGAAATGGGTTTTTTAAAATTTCAGTCTTAGTAGTTTGCCGGGCCACAAAATATTTATTTTATTTCCGCCGGTCCATAGGTGTCAAAAGGTTGAAGAACACTGCTCTATAGCAGTGTTCTTCAACCTTTTGACACCTATGGACCGGCAGAAATAAATAATTATTTTGTGAACCAGCACTGGTCCATGAACCGGCAGTTGAAGAACACTGGACTAAGTTGTGCCCATCTCCACCCAATCTCCGCCCCAGACACTGCCCCCATAATAGTACTAATTGTAACACCATTTTTTCCATTCATTTTCGCGCATGTGCACTCAACTGCGTGCTTCTGTTTTCCCTGATCTGTGAGATGTAGGTCCGTGGTATTGCAGGAGTGCGCATGCGCGCCTAAAGTTCTTTTCAGTTCGTCTTCGTCCCTCTCCCCCCCAATCCCCAATGAGCCTCCCACCCGATTTTCCCTTCTCGCGGTTTGGCCGGCTCCCTTAGTCCCTTGCCGCCGCCGCCACCCCCTTCCCTTCCCGCGGTCGACAAACCTCTTGGCTCCAGCAGCGGCCGCAGCACTGTAAACATGCTGCTTCGCAGCCTCTACTGCCTTGATTTGTTCTTCCGTGTCCCTGACGACATCATCAGAGACACGGCAGAGCAAATCAGGGCAGTAGAGGCCGCGAAGCAGCGTATTTACAGTGCTGCGGCCGCTGCTGGAACCAAGAGGTTTGTCGACCGCGGGAAGGGAAGGGGGTGGCGGTGGCAAGAGACTAGGGTAGCTGGCCAGACCGCGGGGATGGTGCGCATCTTCAAAAAAGTGTAGGCGGGAGGCGAGTGAAGGAGTTTCAGCTCAGAGGAACGGCTGGAGGGTGCTGCAGGTGGCCCATGCAGGTAAACATTCTCACAGGAGGGGAAAGGGGGCTGCTTCGGGCGGAGGGGTGTGCTGGGAGGCAGATCGTTTTGCTTAGGGGGGGGGAAGACAGAAGAGGGGCCACGGAGAGACAGGGAGGAACTGGAGCGGGAAAGGGAAAGGGGCCTGCTTTGGGGGAGGGGTGTGCTTGGAGGCAGACAGCTTTACTTGGTGGGGGAGACAGAAGGGGGGGCCACGGAGAGACAGGGAGGAACTTGAGCGGGAGAGGGAAAGGGGCCTGCTTTGGGGGAGGGGTGTGCTTGGAGGCAGACAGCTTTACTTGGTGGGGGAGACAGAAGGGGGGCCAAGGAGAGACAGTCAGGGAGGAACTGGAGGGGCAGAGGGAAAGGGGTCTGCTTTGGGGGAGGGGTGTGCTGGGAGGTAGATAGCTTTGCTTGAGGGGGAGACAAAATGGGGGGCCACTGAGAGATAGTCAGGGAGGAATTGGAGGGGTAGAGGGAAAGGGGTCTGCTTTGGGGTAGGGGTGTGCTGGGAGGCAGATCGTTTTGCTTAGGGGGGGAAGACAGAAGAGGGACCACGGAGAGACAGTTAGGGAGGAACTGAAGAGGGAGAGGGAAAGGGGGCTGCTTTCTAGCACCCGTTAATGTAACGGGCTTAAACACTAGTATATATATATTATATATAAATACACACACACACACACACACTGTATGCTTTTCAACATTCAGTCCTACCAGAAAACAGATAACCCCATGCAAATGCAGGTCCAAAAACTAAAAGTACTAATATTTACAAACAAACCCTAAGATGCAAGACTGCAAGCAGTACAACCCCAGAGGAAAAGAAACAAATGCATTTCTTCCTGAAGAGACAGCAGATGTAAATCAATCACTAAAAAAAAAAATAAAAGCATTCCCTCTACCGTTGTTGTCTCTCTCCCTCCATGCTGTGCCTTGCCTTCTGGCCTGCCCTCTGGTGTTATCTTTGGGCAGGTCCACGGTTTGATCAACATGGTGTCTTTGGGCCGTCTCCCTGAATGCTGCAGTGCACAAAGCTGTGGGCAGCAGCTCCTCGTGCACGTCCCACACCTCATCTGGAAGCCTTCCCTCTGACGTTGTGACGTCAGAGAGAAGACTTCCGGTTCTGGCACAAGGACGCGCGTAGAAGCCTTTTCCCACTGCTTGTGCACTGCAGCACTCAGGAAGCTGACCCCAAAACGCCGCGTTGATAGCACCATGGACCGGCGGCTGAAGAACACTTTCTTCTGCCCGATGAATGTGCCAGCCCTGTGGAGCGGGTTATTTTGGGGGATTGAAATGCTTCCTTTGTCCCCCACTTTGTTTAACATTTACCTTGTTTCCTTGGAAAATTGGTTGCAAAGTCTAAAGCTCAAGTTTTACATTTATTCGGATTACATTACCATAGTCATCCCAGTAACCTGTTTGTCACCTGAGTTTATAAACTTTTTAGGGACTATTTTAAGTCAGGTTGATCTCTGGATGACTGCTATTAAATTGAAACTAAATGCAGGGAAAACTAAATTTTTCCTTGCAACTCCCAATGACAAGATCAAAGAAACAATGATACATGTGAACGGTGTGGATTATAATATTGAACAATCTATAAAAATACTGGTAGTGACTGTAGATAAACATCTGACATTGGAACAACATACTGATTTAATATTTAAGAAATGTATCTCGGTGCTTTGGAAGCTTTGCACCATTAAGAATACTTTGATGAAACCTCTATCTTAAGTATTCTTGATTACTGTAATATTATATATTTAGGTGCTTATAAGAAAATTCTCAAAAGATTGAGAGTGGTTCAAAATACTGCTATCAGTCTCATTTTTGGTTTGAAAAAATGGGAGCATATTTCCCCTTTTTATCAGAATCTCCATTGGTTGCCGATAGAGTCCAGAATTTTGTTTAAATTTTCATGTATTTGTTATAAAGCAGTCTTTGGTATGTCACCAGGTTATCTTGTTCCTCACTTCTCTCTGAGCCATCCTACTAAGAGTACACACAGAGTGCATATGTTTACATATCCCTCCATAAAATTTTGTCGTTACAAGAGGTTCTTTGAGAGAACCCTTTCGTTTCAGGCCACTAAACTGAATGTATGTCTTGGAAAAATCATGTTAGAGGTTCCTTCTTATTCTGATTTTAGAAGTTGGTAAAGACGCAACTTTTTGATAGGCTGGTATCCTAATTCGTCCTGTTTCTAACTTTTAACTGTTCTTTTACTTTCTGATGTATTTATCTGTATTATTCTATTACTGTGAATCACCTAGTAATGCATGAATCACCTAGTAATGCATCTTGGAAACAGTAATCCATGCAGGACATACACCTTGAACGGTGAAAACTTAGCAAAAACTACTGTGGAAAGGGACTTGGGAATACTCATCCGGGACGATATGAAAGTTGCAAATCAAGTGGAGAAAGCTTCAGCAAAAGCTAGACAAATGCTGGGTTGCATAAGAAGGAGCTTCATCAGCCGAAAGCCTTAAGTCATACTACCATTGTACAGATCCAGTTCTGGAGGCCACATTATCATAAGGATGTGAAGAGAATGGAGTCGATCCAGAGAATTGCCACTAAGATGGTCTCGGGACTTAAAGATCTCCCTTATAAGGAACGTCTGGCCAAACTGCACTTATATTCTCTCGAAGAGCGCAGAGAAAGGGGGACATGATAGAAACATTCAAATAACATCACGGGCCGCATTGAAGTGGAGGAAGAAATCTTTTTTCTCAAAGGTCCCACGGCGACAAGAGGGCATTCGCTAAAACTTAAAGGGGGGAGATTTCATGGTGACACCAGGAAATACTTCTTCACTGAAAGGGTGATTGATCGATGGAATGGTCTTCCATGCCAAGTGGTCAAGGCCAGCAATGTGCTTGACTTCAAGAGACGATAGGACAAACACAAGGGGTTGCTACAGAGTTATGCTTAAAAGATGGATTCTCGTGGGAGAGGGGATTCTAGAGTGGGCAGATTTGTTGAGGGAGGGTTCTTGAGTGGGCAGACTTGTTGGGCCACTGGCCCTTATCTGCCGTCATACTCTATGTTTCTATGTTCTATGTTTCTCGGTATGGCTATATATAAGAATTAAATTATTATTATTATTATTAGTTTGCCTTGATGGATTTCTCGAATAGCAGGGCTTTTATTTCTTTTCTGAAAGTTTTGTAGTCTGGTGTCATGATCAGTAGATTGGATAGTTGGTGGTCAAATTTCGCTGCCTGCGTGGCCAGTAGGCCATCGTACATTTTTTTATGTTTGACACCTCATTGGGGGGTGCGTGAATGGTGTCTGGGCTCTCCTTGGCCTGGTTGTGGCAGTTTGGATAAGGTGGTTGTTCAAGTAGGCTGGGCTGTCTCCATTCATTGCTTTAAATAGTAGACAGTAAAATTTGAATTGTATTCTTGCTTGTATTGGGAGCCAGTGTGAGTTGAGGTATGTGGCGGTGATGCGGTCGTATTTCTTTAGCGAATAGATCAGTCTCGGGGCTGTGTTTTTGTATTGTTTGTAGTTTTTTTTATCATGTCTGTGGGGCAGGGGAGATAGAGGATGTTGCAGTAGTCTAGAAGTCCTAGGACTAGGGATTGGACCACGAGCTGGAATTGCTTTCTGTCGAAGAATTTTTGGATTTGCCTAAGTTTCGCATGACCGCAAATGATTTCTGTATTGTTTTGTTGATTTGTGGTTGCATGGTACAGCTTCTGTCTATCATGACTCCCAGAAGTCTTAATGTGGGTTGAATGGGGTATGTGATTTGAGTTTATTACTAAGTTTGTTATGGTTATGGTTATGGTTTTGTTTTTTTTGAGAAGTATAAATTTTCTTTTGTCTGGGTTCAATTTTAGTTTGTGTTCTTTCATCCATGTAGCCACTGTTTCTAGTGTTCTATGTAGTTTGTTTGTCATGGAGTGTGTTGGTTGATCAAAAGGAAGGAGGATGGTGATGTCGTCTGCTTAGCTATAAGAAGTAAAGCCTAATTTGTCTAGGCAGGTGCCGAGGGATGCAATGTAGAGATTGAAGAGTGTTGGGGGATAAAGGCGTCCCTTGGGGTACACCGCAGGGGTTGGACCATGCTTCTGATTTTTCTTTGTTTGTCTTTAGTCTGTAAGTCCAGGATTGTAGGAATCCTTGAAACCAAGTCTGCACCTTTCCTGTGATTCCTATTGTTTCTAGTATTTGTAGTAGAATGTCATAGTCTACCAGGTCAAATGCTGCGGTGAGATCTAGTTGCATAACCAGCATTTTTTTGCCTATGCTGAGGTGTTGTATTGGTATGTTAATGTTTGTCTGTGCGTTTGATTGTTTGTAATATTAATTGTAATTTGTTTAACTCATGCCCTTTTTATTTTTTGTTTTTATATTATGTAAAACCGTTTTGAATTTTGATAAGGTGGTATATCAAATTTTTAAATAAACCTGAAACATGATAAACCTGAAGGACAGTGCGAAGTTCTCAGGGGTAGGTAGTTGTGCGGAGGAGGATCTTTTCTGGTGATCAATTTCCAGTAGCGAGTTGATTAATCTGAAAAGTTCTTTATTGTTGGTAGTGGGGAATCCTATTTTGTTGGAGCAGAAGGTACGTCGTTTTTCCTTGGTGATTCTTTTATACTCACGGATTTTTGATCTCCGTATTGCTTTGTCCTCTTCCTTCTTTGTTTTGTTCCAGATTCTTTCAAGTTGGCGTGCTTTTCTTTTGAGCGAGGTTAGTTCCGTGTCGTGCCATCGTCTTTGTTTGCCTTTCTTTAGTGGAGTGATTTTGTCTAGGATCTGATTACTGAGGGTGATCCAGTTGGAGTTGAAATCTATTTCTGAGTTTGGGTTGGATAGAAGGTCAAAGTGGGACCAGAATTCTGTGGGTTTGAGGGAGGGTATGAAGGTAGTTGTCTGGTTATCCTTTCAACTTATATTTGGATTGACTTATAAGAACATAAGAATTGCAGCTGCTGGGTCAGACTAGTGGTCCATTGTGCCCAGCAGTCCGCTCCCGCAGTGGCCCCTAGGTCAAAGACCAGCGCCCTAACCGAGACCAGCCCTACCTGCGTACGTTCCAGTTCCGCAGGAACTCATCTAACTTTGTCTTGAATCCCTGGAGGGTGTTTTCCTATTTGAGTACTGTATTTTTCGCTCCATAAGACACACTTTTTTCCTCCAAAATGTGGGTGGAAATAAGGGTGTGTCCTATGAAGCGAATATAACAACCCCTCCTCCCCAAGGGACAATCTTTGTCTTATCGGCCTTCCCGAAACGCTATTTGATGCACATCTTATGTCCATGTTAGAGATTTAGTTGCAGGCAGAGCTGTCTTTACCCGCTGGCCAGGTCCATTTGGAGCGCGCTCATAGACTGGGCAGGTGGATGGAAGACAAGCTGTGGCGGCTCTGCAATACAAAATACACAAGGAATTGCTCTGCTTTGAGGGAGGAGGAGGAAAACAAGCTACACTTCTGGGAGCAAGACAATGATGGCGAGGTGCTGGGTTTAACCGGCGGCGCTGGAGATCATTCCCAACCGCCCTTCACTGTCCACTTCCATTCTCAGCCCAGAACAGCCATCGCCCAGCTCCCGAGATTAGAGGGAGCTGAGAAACTCCCCGAGAGAAGCCCGCAGCCGGCACCTGAGGTGCCGAATGTGAAGCTCCCAGAGAAGAGTCCTGAGCCTCCAAGCATAAAATTCCCTGACTGGAGCCCGGAGCTACGCATCAAACCCCCGGTGCCCGGTAGCACCTCAGAGGAGCCTGCTGAGCCAGCCCTGCCTCACTGCAGTGGCCTGTCCGAATCCGCAGTTGTTGATCTGCTATACAGGTGTAGTGTTTGGGATCAGCCTCTTGCTCTTTTCCTTACTGTGTTCAGCATTGTGAGCGTGTCTGCATACATTGCCCTGGCTCTGCTCTCTGTCACCATTATATAAAGACTTTTGGCAGGCTGTCCAGAAGTCATATGAAAGTCATCCATTTAGGGCTTAGACTCCCTGCCTATCTGCCTCGGGGTGGGGGGCCCTGCCTGCCCTATGCCCTCTCCTAGCCTACCACTGCAGACCACCAGAGGGGGGACAGGGGACAGAGTCTGGCAGGGAGGGGGGACAGGGTGCAGAGCCTGGCAAGGAGAATTTGGTTCAGAATGGGGTTTTTTTTTCCTCCCTAAATCTAGGGTGCATCTTATGGTCAGGTGCGTCCTATGGAGCGAAAAATACACTATATATGATAAATTTTGATTTTTCATATTCTTTTTTTTTTTTTTTTAATAGTGATCCTTATGTGAAACTGACTGTGTATGATCCAGGAAATGGAGTCCTTACCAGTGTTCAAACAAAAACAGTTAAAAAGGTAAGAACAACTCATATACATACTATTAGTGTGTGTGTGTGCATTTGCTGAGAGGGTGGTGGACCCTAGGCAAATAAATGCATTAGGTTCTGTTATAATATAAATACATTTTTAAACTTCTACAAATGGAACCCCATGTGATTCTCATGGAAACCAACAGGTGAGAAACTGTTGAATTATGACTCCTGCCAACTGAAGGACAATGTACAGTGGGTGGTTTAAAGAAAAGACAGAACTCTGCAGGCAGCATTGGCTCTGGTTTCTCCCTTCACCTATCTCCTATTTCTGCCAGCAGAAGGTTTACAGGACAAAAATATGTCTTGGGAACCATTGAATTAGCACATCTGGGAGGACCCCACTAAAGTGACTTGGTAATAGATTAATTAGAGACTGAAGTAGCAGCAGCAGCCACAGAATGTTACTGTAATAGGAGATAAGTTGTTACTGCGGGTAGATTTTGCTGAAACATAAACATGGACCATGCCTATGAAATTTTTCACTAATTCAACTAGTAGTTCTGTAATAGAATAAATGTAACCAAGGCAATTTATACAGTTCTAGGAGTGAAATATGAGTTAAAAGAACTAATAAGTGGTGGTGCTGCCTGGAAATTTCAGGTAAAAGTCTGAGTTGTAGCTTGTTCTGTAGCAGTGATACAAGAGAGACAAAGGGAATGCTGTTAGGAGATGCAAAAGATTAATTTCTTCCTCATTAATTTATAGTTTTTTTTTTTAATTTTATTTATGAATTTCATAATTATAATACAAGAATCCTCTTGTTTCAGAAAAACAGAACAAATAAGTGTAAATATTGCATAAATTCATGTAAATAAATTAATCTATTAACATAATTTTTACAGAGTAAAACATATTATGCAAAATAAAAGAATGAAATAGACCTTCTTTCTTAGACCTCAATACTTTGTGCAAAGACAAGAATATAACGAGATAAGGAGTTCTCAAACAATATATCTATAACAAAATTAGAAAAAGGCTTAACGTGATTCAATCCGGTTCAAAATTCCTAATAACAGCCCTCCCAATCTATATTATATATTACTTTTTACTGTCCAGAACGAAGTTGCTCCGGCACAAAATACACATATTTCATTCCAGAATATTTAATCATACATTTGCATGGATAACTAAGCAAAAGGGTAGCACTCATTTTTAAAGTTTCCTCCCTCATACTCAGGAATATTTTCCTTCTCTCTTGAGTGGACTTAGTAACATCTGGAAAAATCCAAATCTTTTCTCCCATAAACAAACTTTGGGAGAAATGAAAGAAAATCTTCATTAACATATTTAAGTCCTGCTGAAATACAAAAGAAACTATCAAGGTACCACAGTATTGAACTTCTTCCTAAGATGTTTCAAGAATACCAGTTAAGTTCTTTAAATCTATTTCCTGAGGAGGAGATTTATCTAACTTCCTTGGCAAGTAGTAAATTTTATTAATCGGTGGTATTAGCTCTGATTCAAATTTTAAGATCTCCATTAAATATTTCTTGAAGGTATCAATAGGTGAGACTAAATTTAACTTAGGAAAATTCAAGACACTCAAGTTCAGTCTCCTATTGAAATTTTCTAGCTGTTCAATTTTATTTTGTAAGAAATTCCTGTCCTTCACCAAAGTTGCTGATAAATTCTGCAATGAGGATAACTCTTTATCAACTCGTTCAAATTTCTTATTAGTTTCGATTTGAAAATGTTGTACTGAGGCAGACAAATCTTCTAATTTACTCACTACCTTAGAGGTATCTTCTGCCGATTTTTGTGCCGCAGTCTCGAGTCTCTGGACAATCTGAAGTATATTTACCAATGTCGCCGCCGAGGAGTCAGCTCCTTCTGCTACTCCAGAGATTGTAAGCTCAACGTCTCGGTCAGCAATTTGACCCCCTCCGTTTGAAGACGCCGTGCTCAGCTGGCTCGGTGCTCTCTCAACGTTGCACGCTGGCCTGCGCTGAATTCGGCGGGGATCGGGCTGTAGGAGGGGAGAGAGAGATCTCCAAGCCTAAGGCTACAGTGGCTCCTTCCATCAGAACTACAGCAGGCTTTTCTCCCCCCAACAACTGGAGAGCTTGTCAGAAATCACTCCATCATCATTTGACCGGGTATGGAGGGGCCCCCCGGACAACGCTCTTCCGTTTAGTATGAGGCATAGCTAAAAAAGCTACACGAAGAGGTAATTGTAGAGGTAAATGCTAGAGAGGACGTAGCTCCATCTCCAACAGCTCACACCGCTGCCATCTTGCCTCTCTATGCCTCATTTATAGTTTAAGTCACCTACTGTAACTGCAATGCACATTTAGGAATCTTATTGTAAACTGCAATGAATCATTGCTGAAATTTGCAGGGTATAAGAAATTGTATGTGTGATATGGTTCTGTAATATTGATTTTCCCAATTATCTAAACATAGGTCTCCTAATACTCTTGTTTTGGTTTTTTTTAAACTTTATCTATAAGAACAGCCGTACTGGGTCAGACCAATGGTCCATCTAGCCCAGTCTCCTATTTCTAACAGTGGCTTGTCCAGGTCAAATTATCTGGAAGAAACCCAAATATAGTAGCAACATTCCATGTTACCAATCCAGGGCAAGTAGTGGCTTCCCCCATGTCTGTCTCAATAGCAGACTATGCACTTTTCCACCAGGAACATTTCGTAATTAGCTATGCTAACTGCTGTAACTATCTCCTCAGGCAGCAAGTTTCAGAGCTAGCAGGCAGCATAGTCTGAAAAGGTAATTGTAAAAGCCCATTTCTAAACTGTCTTTAATGCAACTCTGAAACAAAATGAAGAACCAACAATGACCTACTTGTACTTGTAACATGGTTTCCTTTTTCTAAGCTGAGATAGCATTTTTAGGGTGCGCAGAATTGCCGTGTGCGCTAAACCCATGCTACTTGGCTAGAACTACCGCCAGCTCAATGCTGGCGTTAGCATCTAGTGCGTGCGGCAATTTAGCACGCGTTAAGCGTGCGCTAAAATCATCGCAGCTTAGTAAAAGGAGCCCTATATATTTGAAACTATGACCTAACTGTATTAATAGTTATACTGATCTACCTGTACTAGCAACCCTAGTGAACATTCACGTCAATCTGTACACGGTTGCTGGATTGCTATAAATCTCCAAAGGGAATTGTTACATAGGCACTCTTCAGTGTTCTCTCGGGTGGCATGAAAAAGTAGCCAGGTGGGGTGGGGCGAGACGGGGAAATTTGGTGGTGGGGAAAATTAAATGTGTACTATGTTTATTAGTTAATTATTATTTTCCAGTGCTCAATATGACTTCTTTTTTAAGATTTGACACTTGTGCCAAAATATTTTTACTAAATTTTAAGAAGTATCCAATTCTATTCTAGAAGTGAATAATTAGATATGCGTCCCCTTTCAAAGGGTATAGAGCAGTGGTTCTCAAACCTGTCCTGGGAGACCCCCAGCCAGTCAGGTTTTCAAGATATCCCTAATGAATATGCATGAGAGAGATTTGCATATAATGGAAGTGACAGGTATGCAAATCTCTCATGCATATTCATTAGGGATATCTTGAAAACCTGACTGACTGGGGGTCCCCCAGGACAGGTTTGGGAACCACTGGTATAGAGGTTTAAAAAAGGGAAATACGTTAATGAAGTCATTAGGTTCAATCTAGCCATTTATTTCTGCATGAATTTAAACAACTAAAAAAAAAAAGATAAATACCGTATAGCTCATCCAGTCATACAAGAAACAGCTCTACAGCACCTCTAATATATTTTGATCACTAGGTTTCTTCCTGAGGTCTCACTGAGGATATGAAATAGATGCGATCCCCACTTCCAGACCTTTTCCACATAATTTATGGAGAAGTGTTACTGAGCCTTGAGGGAGACCTATGTGATTGCACTACTCTGGTGTCTGCATTCTGGCTCCAATTGGTGACTTGTGTGGCATGGCTTTGGGGGTGTTCTTGGAGGATGCACCCTAGTTTTCTATTCACGTTACAAATTCGTCTCCATCCCCCCAGACCAGGATGTGCGACTTTTATTCGGAAAACTGTGCTCATGGGCCGGAAATGTATTCTTACCCAGTGGCTTTCACCTCAACCACCATCACTTCCACAGTGGAGACTTTTAATGCTACAACAGATGTTATTAGAAAGAAAGGCTATTGAAGACATGGAGGCAAAAAAGGGTCGGTTGTTTCGTCAATGCTGGTATCCTTTTAGCCAGACATTTCCACCTTATGTTCAACGACAGCTTTGGGAGGACTGATTTGAACTTTATTCCTATTTTGACAGTGCGTTTCTTAGATATGTTTGTCCTTGCTGCTGCTGCCCAGAAGGGGTGGGGGGGGTCGGGGGGGTTTGGGACCTGGAGTTGGGTTGTGTTATACCTAAATTTTAAACGACGTTTGTACTACTTGTGTTTATATTTGGTTGAATAAAAATTACTTTACATAAAAAATATTTTATTTTTATTTGCTTATAAAGTCATTTGAAAGCTGCTTGTTGTTAATACAACTTTAATTTAATTCTTTATAGTATGTGTGTGTTGTGGGGGTGGAGGGGGACAACACCTACATCAACAGTAAAGTTAGAATAGGGTCATCAAATCCATATACGGTATATATGACATATACGGTATATATGACAGCCAGTGCTGATCATTTTTTAACAACCCCGTCCTCTATATAAAAAAGTTATTTTTAGTAATAATCCATGAGTCACACAAAGGTGCAGCTAGGAAAAGGCAGCAACTTAAACACTGCACTAGAACCCTAACACACGCATTGTAAAACTAAACAAGCCAGAATTGATCCTGTACAGTCGATGCTAACAGAAAGCCATGTCCTTTTCATACACACAGAACACAGATACACCATTGCCCAATATGGAATAATCACAAATTAAAAATAGAAATATGTAGACAAAAGTTAAACTGAACCAAGAAACCAGACTCTGCATAAAATGCAACACCACAGAAACAGGGACACATGTCCCCCTAATACTGTGCAAAATATAAATATGAAAAAACTGCTACATAACAATCACCACTTTACAAACTAACAAATAGAAATAAAACAAATAATGAGAAATAAGAAAATACCATTTTATTGGACTAATCCATTTTTCAATTAGCTTTCAGAGGTCAAATCTTTATTCGACAGTACAGTATACTGCTGTTATGGTTTCAGGTATATTTAAAAATTTGATATACTGCCTTATCAAAATTCAAAGCGGTTTTAAATAATATAAAAACAAAGAATAAAAAGGGCATGAGTTAAAAACAAATTACAATTAATATTACAAACAATCAAATGCACAGACAAATATTAACATACCGATACAAAATGGAAAAGGGTAGAAATACATTTGTATAATGAGAGAGGGAGAAGGATCAAAACAAAAGGGAGGGGAACAAAAAATAAATAGCCTGGTACTTTGTAAAATAGGCTAAAATGATAAAAAATGGCAAGGAACAAGTTTCCATTGCTGTCCTTAGAAGGACTGTTATACTCTAAATGCGTCTTTAAAAAGAAAGGCCTTCAAGTTACTGTCCTGAGCTGAGGAAAGGAGTTTAGTCCCCCCCCAAAAAAAAAATTGCCTTATTTCCATTTCCTATTTATAAATTTTAATCAATACAGTTACAATACTACTTGATTCTACATAAAGCAACAACAACAAAAAAATTTTTTCTACCTTTTACCGTTTCTGCTTTAATCATTTTCTCTTTGCTCTCTTCTTTCTATTCAGTGTTTGAACTCGCTCCCTTCCATGCAATATCTGTCCTTTCTCTCTACCCCTTCCATCTACTGTCCACCTTCTCTCTGCCCCTTGCATCCACTGTCCACCCTCTCTGTCCTTTCCATCCAGTGTCTGCCCTCTCTCTGTTCCATATGGCTTCTACCCTCTTTCTATGTCCCTTCAATAAACTGTATATCCTGTTCCCTTTCTCTCCTTTTGTACATGATTCATTTCAGCTTCAACCCTTCTCCATTTTTTTGTCTCCACCCCCTCCCCTATGCTCTGGCATCTCTCTCTTCTCCTTTCCTTCCTTCCTTTCCACTCCACCCCATGGTCTGGCATCTCTTTCTCCTTCCCTTCTCTCCCCCCATGCCCTGGCATTTCTCTCCTCTCCTATCTCCCTCTCCCTCCTTCTCTGGCACCTCCTATCCTTTCTTTCCCTCTGGTCTGGCATTTTATGTCTCCTTAGTTTACCTTCCCTCCCCCCATGTCCTGGCATCTCTCCTCCCCTTCCGTCTCCTCCTTTCACTCCATTATCTGGCTTCTCTTCCTTTCACCTGGTCTGGCATATGTCTCATCCCCCCCTCCATGGTCTGGTAGCTCCTTTCTTTCCCTCCCTCCCATGGTCTTGGCATCTCTTTCCGTTCCTCTCCCTTCCATGGTCTTCCTTCTCCCCTTCCCCCTCCTCAATTGGGTGCAGCAACTTTTCTCTTCCCCCTCCCCCAATTGGGTGCAGCAACTTTTCTCTTCCCCCTCCCCCCCAAAAAAAAAATTGGGTGCAGCAGTAAAATTTCTCTTCCCTCTCCCCCCAAAATGGGTGCAGCAGCAGATCATTTCTCTTCCCCCTCCCTCCGATTGGATGCAACAGCAGCAGCAATTCTCTTCTCATCCCTCCCATCTCACACAACGGTCAGCAGAGTCGCCACAGGCTAAGGCAAGTTGTAAGCTTCCCTCCATCGCTGACCTATCTTCCATAGGTCAGTGACGGAGGAAAGCTTACAACTTGCTGCTCTTGCTTGCTTCGGGCCTTCCTCGTTGCCGGGTCCTGCCTTCGCGGAAACAGAAAGTAAGCAGGACTCGGCAGCGAGGAAGTATAAGTAGCAAGTTGTAAGCTTCCCTCCGTTGCTGACCTGTCTCCCACCTTAGCCTGTAGCGAACTCATGCTCTGGGGCTCTAAAGTGTGCATGCTGGCTTCCCTTTTCTTTTTTCCCCTCCCCCCGGGACGTAACTTCTGGTTTCAGAGGGAAGAGAAGGGAAGCCGGCACACACACGTTAAAGCCCCAGAGCATGGATTCAAGTCGCTTGCTGGCATTTAAAAAAAGAAAAAAGTCAGGCAGGAGTCAAACACTGAACTTTCGGCAGCGATTCAGACTGTGCTGAGTCAGCCGATAAGACTCCACCAGATGGGCCGATAAGACTCCACCAGAAGAGGGTCCTTACCTGGTTTAGGCAGTACAGTAATCAGCGCCTGATTTGAACCAGGAGGAAAGGAACCTCCATCCACTGCCCGCTCATAATACCGCTTCAACGGATCAGCCACAAACCCCTGCAAGAGACGATAGAATTCCCCGCCGAAGCCATCCGGACCCGGGGATTTACAGAGAGGTAAGGTTTTAATAACCCCCAATACCTCCTCCCCGGTGATAGGGGAGACCAAACTTGCACTGTCAGTGTCTGAGAGCCGAGGCAAGGGCAGCGAGTCGAAATATGCCTGAATCGAAGAGTCCCGGTCCACCACCTCCGCTTTATACAGAGAGCTGTAAAAGGAGACAAAAAGTTTCTCAAGTTGAGGCTGAGCTGTAACCAGCTGCCCCCCTGAGTCTTTAAGAGAGGTGATGGAGGAGGAACCCCGCCGCGCCCTAGTCAGCTGGGCCAACATTCTACCCGGGCGATTGCCGAACCTATGAAGGCGATACTTATAATAAAAGAGGGATTTATGTGCTCGTTCATGTAGGAGGGCATGGAGCGCTGCCTGAGCGGCCTGAAACTCATGTTTATGGGATAGAGTTGGAGAATGTAACACTAGAAGCCTGCTTTCCCGCACTTTACGCTCGAGAGCCAGAATCTTGGCCGCCAACATTTTCTTCCGGCGGGCACAATATGCTATCACTGCCCCACGGAGCACCACCTTGGCAGTCTCCCAAAAAAGAGCTCCATCACCTGCATGCACCCCATTGAACTCAACATACTCCTTCCATTGCAACTCCAAGTACCGTTTGAAATCAGGGTCAGAGTAGAGTGCTACCGGAAAACGCCAGCGCCCCCCCCCAGCAGGGGGTCCATCAGCAAGACTGATGTCCATCCATACCATAGTATGATCAGAAATAACCAACACCCCGATCTCAGCCCAATTAATTGCGTAGAAGGAGGAACGGGAGAGAAAGACATAGTCTATTCTGGAAGAGGAATCATGCACTTTGGAAGAATGAGTAAAATCCCTCTCTCCAGGGTGAAGGGTTCTCCAGATATCTACTACATCCAAAGCCTGCATCCAAGCACTCAGCCCATTATCTGATCTCCCAGATAAGGTCCCCCTAGAAGAATCCAAAACAGGGTCCAGAATAGAGTTAAAATCCCCCAGAAAAATCTTGTGGGTCCCAGGCAGCAGAGTCACAGACAGGAGTACCCCCAGTAGCTTTCTATAAAAGGACCGTTGAGCAGTGTTAGGGCATACACTGACAGCAAAAGAACAGGGCGCTGGTACAACGTACCCTGGACCAGTACATAAGAACATAAGAACATAAGAAATGCCATCTCCGGATCAGACCTTCGGTCCATCAAGTCCGGCGATCCGCACACGCGGAGGCCCTGGCAGGTGTACACCTGTCGTAATTTATAGTCCACCATATCCTTACATGCCTCTCTTAAGGAGATATGCATCTAGTTTGCTCTTGAAGCCTAGGACGGTCGATTCCGCAATAATCTCATCTGGGAGGGCATTCCAGGTGTCAACCACTCTCTGAGTGAAGCAGAACTTCCTGACATTAGTCCTGAACCTGTCCCCCCTTAGCTTCATTTCATGTCCTCTAGTCCGTGTCAAATTGGACAATGTAAATAATCTTCTCTGCTCTATTTTGTCGATTCCTTTCAGTATTTTGAAGGTCTCGATCATATCCCCACGCAGTCTCCTTTTCTCAAGGGAGAACAATCCTAGTGTTATAAGTCTGTCCTCGTATTCCAGTTTCTCCATACCCTTCACCAGTTTTGTTGCTCGTCTCTGCACCCTCTCCAGCAGTTTTATATCCTTCTTTAGGTAGGGAGACCAATGTTGGACGCAGTATTCCAAGTGTGGTCTGACCATTGCCCTATAAAGCGGCATTATAACTTTCTCCGATCTACTCGAGATTCCTTTCTTTATCATGCCCAACATTCTATTTGCCTTCTTTGCCGCTGCCGCGCATTGTGCCGACGGCTTCAGGGTCCTATCTATCATTACACCCAGGTCCTTTTCTTGTTCACTCTTCCCCAGAGTTGCACCTGACATTGTATACTCGTATTCCTTATTCTTATTGCCTAAATGCATTACCTTGCATTTCTCCACATTGAACTTCATCTGCCATTTCTCCGCCCATGTTTCTAACCGACACAAGTCGCTCTGGAGTTTCTCTCTATCCTCCTGCGATCTGATCGCCCGGCATAGTTTTGTATCGTCTGCAAACTTGATGATCTCACTGGATGTTCCTTCCTCCAGGTCATTGATATAAATATTAAAAAGGATCGGCCCAAGTACCGAGCCCTGGGGTACACCACTAGTCACTTTCTCCCAGTCGGAGAACTTCCCATTTATGCCCACTCTCTGCTTTCGGTTTTCCAGCCATTTGCCTATCCATCTTTGTATATCCCCCTCTATGCCATGGCTTTGTAGTTTCCTGAGAAGTCTTTCGTGTGGAACTTTGTCGAACGCTTTCTGGAAGTCCAAGTATATTATGTCCACCGGCTTCCCACTATCAATTTGCTCGTTCACGGTCTCAAAAAATTGGAGTAAATTTGTCAAACATGATTTCCCTTTCCTGAATCCATGTTGACTGGGTTTCATCAAGTCGTGTGCGTCCAAGTGCCGGACCATGCTATCCTTGATCAGTGCTTCAACCATCTTGCCGGGGACAGACGTAAGACTCACAGGTCTATAGTTGCCCGGTTCCCCTCTCGATCCTTTTTTGAAAATTGGGGTGACGTTCGCTATCCTCCAGTCGTCCGGTATCTGTCCAGTTCTGATTGTCAGGTTTGCAAGTTTTTGCAATAACTCTCCGATTTCAACCTTCAATTCCTTTAAGACTCTCGGGTGAATTCCATCCGGTCCAGGGGATTTGTCACTTTTAAGTTTGTCGATCTGATAGTATATCTGGTCTAAGTCCACTTCAACTGTGGTGAGGCTGTCTTCTATTTCTCCTGCAAACACTTTCTCCGCTTCAGGTATTGTTGAGGTGTCCTCCTTCGTAAAGACGGACGCAAAGAAAGAATTTAGTTTGTCTGCGATTTGTTTATCTTCCTTGATGTACCCTTTTCTTCCCTGGTCGTCCAAGGGTCCGACTGCCTCTTTTGCAGGTTTTTTCCCTTTCACGTATCTAAAGAAGGGCTTGAAGTTTTTGGCCTCCTGGGCTATTTTTTCCTCATATTCCTGTTTTGCATCCCTCACCGCCTTGTGACATTTCTTCTGATCATCTTTATGTTTGTTCCAGGCTTCGGTTGTCTTTATGTATTTCCATTTTTTGAAAGAGTCCTTCTTTTCTTTTATGGCTTCCTTCACCTGTTTGGTAAGCCATGCCGGTTCTCTTTTGCTCTTTGATCTCCGATCTTTGGAAATCCTCGGAATGTAGAGATCTTGTGCTTCTGTGATAGTATTTTTCAGTTGGGACCATGCCTGATCTACCGTTTCAAGTTTGTCCACCTTCTTTTCGAGTCGTTTTTCTACCATGGCTCTCATGTGATCGTATTTACCCTTTTTAAAGTTCAAGGTGGTGGTTAAGGTTTTGGCATGTTTCCCTTTCCCGATGTCAAGTTTAAAGTTAATTACATTGTGATCACTCGTTCCCAGTGGAACCATGACTTCCACTTCTGTTATCGGTCCCGTGAGGCCATTTAGGACCAAGTCCAAGGTGGCGTTGCCTCTTGTCGGCTCTTTTACCATTTGTTCCAGGAAGCAATCCCCTAGCACCTCCAGGAACTTGGCCTCCTTGCCGCAGTTGGAGGTTGCTAGTTTCCAGTCTATCCCTGGGAAATTGAAGTCTCCCAATATAATTATATTGCCTGTCTTGCATTCTTGTTTGATTTCCTCCATCATTTCTGAGTCAGTTTCCTCCGCCTGTCCTGGGGGACGATAGTAAAGGCCAATTTTCGTATCTGCGCCATATTGACCAGGAATCTTGATCCAGAGTGACTCAAGCTTCTCTTTCATTTCTGTTGTAACCATTTCAACAGACTCTATTCCCTCCTTAACATATAGAGCAATACCTCCACCTTTCTGCCCTACTCGATCTCTTCTATACAGCTTGTATCCCTGTAGTACTGTGTCCCATTTGTTTTCTTCATTCCACCATGTT
Source organism: Geotrypetes seraphini (assembly GCF_902459505.1). Classification (NCBI taxonomy): domain Eukaryota; kingdom Metazoa; phylum Chordata; class Amphibia; order Gymnophiona; family Dermophiidae; genus Geotrypetes; species Geotrypetes seraphini. The sequence goes on from NC_047097.1 coordinate 13,218,879, forward strand.
TCTGTTATGCCGATGATATCCAATATGTCATGTCTTGCTATTGTCTCTAGTTCCCCCATTTTGTTACCTAGACTTCTAGCATTCGTATACATACATCTAAGTTCCCTTCGCGTTACCTTTTTGGACCTTCTACTCTTGGCCGTCCCTGTAGTTTCAATTACGGTATCCTTTACTGCTCCTGTGTTATCACCCTTGTTTGCTGTGTGGTCGTCCCCTCCTGTGTCTGAATTGTCCCTTCCTGCTTTTTCTCCCTTATTTGCCATGAGGTCGTCTTCTCTTGTGTAGGAGTAGTTTTCCTTGGCTTCTTCGTCGGGGCATCCTGCTATCCGTGCCATCGACCGGTGGTCGACTGTCGGCTTTCCCCTATCTTTCAGTTTAAAGCCTTCTCGATTGCCTTCTTCATGTTGCCTGCCAAAACTCTTGCTCCTTCTTTGTTGAGGTGTAGTCCGTCCCTTCTGTAGTACTTGCTTTTTCCCCAGAACGCCGTCCAGTTGCGCACGAAGTCGAAGCCTTCTTCTTCGCACCATCGTCTCATCCAGGCGTTGATTACTTGCAATTCCCCTTGTCTCTTTCCATCCGCTCTTGGTACTGGGAGGATCTCAGAGAAGGCCACCTTCACCTCCCTGATCTTCAGTTTTCTTCCGAGTGAGCGGAGCTGGCCCTTCAGCTCTTCCCTGTCATACTTCCGCCCGCTCACATCATTTGTTCCCACGTGGATAAGCACAGCGGTGTCCTCTCCCCGTGCGCCATCTATGATCCTGGAGATCCTGTTGGTCACATCCTTCACTCTTGCTCCAGGCAGACAGGTGACGACTCTGTCCTCTCTTCCTCCTGCGGTGTGGCTGTCCACATGTCGTATAATGGAGTCGCCTACGATGATCCCCATCTTCTTTATTCGGGGATTCCTTGGGGGGCGTAGGTCCATGTCCTTGGAGTAGAGCCAGTCTTCTTCCTCCAATGATACTCTTGAAATTGTTTCCTGTTCTTTGGGTGGGGCGATGTCTTCCTGTGCTCTCACTATTCCAACTAATGTGCGGTTGTCTCCTACCTCGTCTTCGGTTTCTTCTGTGTTTGCATGGGTGTCTTCTCTCCTCACATCGGTTTCCAGCCCTGGGATCTCTACGTGGTGCTGATGAGCTTCCTCTATGAACATTTCTAGTTCCTTGACCTCGTCGTTTGGGCTGTACTCCACTAGCATCTTCTCCTGTGCTCGGATTCTGTCTTCGAGTTCCATCACTGTTCCTTCCAATAGTCTTACCTGACATTTCAAGCTATCCATCTCCATGCATCGATTGCAAATGTATGCCTGGATCCCCGAAGGGAGGTAGTCATACATATTGCAGCCGATACAGAAGACCGGAAAGCTCACCTTCTGACTTCCTTGGGCTTCCATTTCTTGCTTCCCTTGTGTGTGCTTGTGTCCCTTTCCTGCTGCTTCCTTATGTTGCTTGCCTTGCTGTCTCTTTTGTGTGTGCTGTCTCCGCTCTACCTCACCTTGATTGTATGTGTGGGTTTGTTCCCTTGGCGTCTGTCTCTTCCTTACCTTTTGTGTTTGTCGCTTTCTTACCGTTCAGTCCTCCTCGGTGTTCTTGATAGTAGGTACTCGTCCCTTGCAAGGCCCTTCGCAAAGGCGCTCTCGCTAAGGCGAGCGCCTTTACCGCTCGCCTTCGCCGCGCGCCGAACGGCTGGGCGCCGTTGGCTCCTCCCCTATCAAGGGGGAGTCCGGCGCAGCCTCTGACGCGGTGGGGGTGGGCGGAGCGAACTCTCGCCGCTTCCCCGAGCCTACTGCTTCGTTTCTCGCCGCTTCCCCTGCTGTGCCTGGCCCGACGCTGCTCCTCTCTTTGGCCGGGACAACGGGAACCCTGGCGCTGGTCTCTTCCTCTCCTCTGCTCTCTTCTGCCGCGTGTGCCGCGCTGGCTCCTCCCCTATCAAGGGGGAGTCCGGCGCAGCCTCTGACGCGGTGGGGGTGGGCGGAGCGAACTCGCCACTTCCCCGAGCCTACTGCTTCGTTTCTCGCCGCTTCCCCTGCTGTGCCTGGCCCGACGCTGCTCCTCTCTTTGGCCGGGACAACGGGAACCCTGGCGCTGGTCTCTTCCTCTCCTCTGCTCTCTTCTGCCGCGTGTGCCGCGCTGGCTCCTCCCCTATCAAGGGGGAGTCCGGCGCAGCCTCTGACGCGGTGGGGGTGGGCGGAGCGAACTCTCGCCGCTTCCCCGAGCCTACTGCTTCGTTTCTCGCCGCTTCCCCTGCTGTGCCTGGCCCGACGCTGCTCCTCTCTTTGGCCGGGACAACGGGAACCCTGGCGCTGGTCTCTTCCTCTCCTCTGCTCTCTTCTGCCGCGTGTGCCGCGCTGGCTCCTCCCCTATCAAGGGGGAGTCCGGCGCAGCCTCTGACGCGGTGGGGGTGGGCGGAGCGAACTCTCGCCGCTTCCCCGAGCCTACTGCTTCGTTTCTCGTCGCTTCCCCTGCTGTGCCTGGCCCGACGCTGCTCCTCTCTTTGGCCGGGACAACGGGAACCCTGGCGCTGGTCTCTTCCTCTCCTCTGCTCTCTTCGGATCCGAAATGACTCGGGACTGAACAAAAGAGACAGACTTATGTAGCAGCAGAGCCACCCCAGCCTTAGCCTTAGAAGATGAAGCAGAATAACATTGTCCCACCCAGGACTGTCTCAGCTTACCATGTTCTTGCTCAGAAAGCTTGGTCTCCTGCAGTCCCACTATATCTGCCCTATGTCGAGCTAAATGCTGCAAAATCTTGGTTCTCTTAATCGGAGAGTTAATGCCAGACACATTCCATGTCACACAGCGCACTCCCCGTTTAGGCGTCAGTCAAAGAGAAAACCAAAAAGGTCTGCCAAACAAAGGAGTAGAAACCCCTGCCGAGAGTCCCAGCCCACCTCCCGGCAGTCTCAGTTCCAGCACACACATACACGCTTCCCACCAACAACCACACAGATCCAGACCCCCCACCCCTCCATCCACAAGCCCTCTCCAACCCCAACACCCCCCTCCCAAACCCCCACCGTCCCACACAAATCCAAATCCCCCTTCCCCCTCCCCGAGCCCCACACCCAGACCCCGACCCAACTCCCCCCTCCCATTTCCCCCCTGACATCCCATTCCACCACTCCAGAAGAGGGTACACCATGGGCCCAAAGTCCCTCCCCCCTTCAGCCTCCCAAACAGAGATCAAGCAGGAAAAAGCAAGAAAAAGGAGAAAAAAGAGCCAAGGGGCAAACACGGGTGGCTAGAGCAGAACCCCATGTAGAAAAAGCGTCTAAGGGAAAAGAAGACACAGACTCCCACCAGAGCAAAAGCCAACAAGAACCTAGCACAAGGAGCAATAAAACAGTAACCAGAACAAACAAAAGTGACCACCAAAAAGTAGTCACAGTAGAGATAGAACCAGAACAGTATAAACCAGCAGGTCCCAATGGGAACACCTCCCACTCCCCACGGGTGCTCCCCCACTCATATCAAAAAGAAACCACAGGACACAGTCAGAGTCCATCAAGTGCTCGGCTCCAGATCAGGATACCACTGAAGAACCTGCGCCCAGGCGGCCTCACTAGTCTCAAAAAGAAAAGGTTGACCCCCGTGGAGCACCCGGAGCTTGGCAGGATATTGCAAAGTGAAGCGTAGCTTTTTCTCAGTGAGGTGCTTGCAGACGGTCGAAAAACCTCGTCGGAGGGACGCCACCTGTGCAGAATAATCCTGGAAAATCAGGATACGCTGGTTCTGGAACTGTAAGTCCTTTTTTTGACGATAGGAGCGGAGAAGAAGATCTTTGATGGCAAAGTTGAGGATTCGGAGGATCACCACTCGGGGCCTGGTCATGCCCTCCTGCCTCCTGCCCAAACGATGCGCTCTTTCAATACGCAGGGGACCCAGACCCCGCGTAGCCAGAAGCTCCTGAGTCAGCCATGCTTCCAGCGTAGTCAGTAGATCTCCATCCGACACTGTTTCAGGGACCTCCACCAGGCGTAAGTTGTTCCGTCTGGAGCGATTCTCCAGATCCTCCAGTTTCTCTTCACAATGCCCCACTTTGCGCTGCAGGTGCTGGATTTCTGCCTGCATTGTAAGGAGAGAGTCCTCCGCGGTGCTGACCCGCTGCTCAACCTTGGAGACACGCGTATTAAACTCCGCCACCGTCGTAGAGAGAGTCTCCAAGGACTCTTGCACCTTATCCAAGCGCGTTCCCAGCGCTAGCACCACTGCTTCTGTGAGGCGCGCGATCATGTCCGCCTCAGCCGAGTCAGCGGCATCACCCGCGGCCGCCATTTTGCCGTCCATGCTGGGACCCGATTTCGTGCGCTCGCGCTCTTTTTTACCTGCCTTCGCGGCCATATCCACACTCCCTCTCTGCAGAAATCTGTCCATAAAGCCCCAAGGAAACAGGGAGAACCGCTCGATCGTGGATATATTCGCTGAATATAGTTCAGGGAGGCCAAAGCAGGGGAAGAGCAGCGGAGCTCAAGGAAAACGCATCTTCCCTGCTCTCTGCACGGCCACGCCCCCAGGGAAATACTTTTAAAACCAATAGGAGGAAATATTTTTTCACTCAGAGAATAGTTAAGCTCTGGAACGCATTGCCAGACGTTGTGGTAAGAGCGGATAGCGTAGCTGGTTTTAAGAAAGGTTTGGACAATTTCCTGTAGGAAATGTCCATAGTCTGTTGTTGAGAAATACATGGGGGAAGCCACTGCTTGCCCTGGATCAGTAGCATGGAGTGTTGCTACTCCTTGGGTTTTGCCAGGTACTAGGAACTTGGATTGGCCACTGTGAAAACAGGCTTCTGGTCTGACCTAGTAAGGTTATTCTTATGTTCTTGGTTCTTCCTTTTGCAAGTGAGCATGAAGGTGTTTTTCTGATCTTCTCTATTTCTTTGTTTTGCTGTGCTTTTCCAGCTTCTAAATTTGTATGCAGTTTTTTTTTTTGCACAGCTTCAAAAGGACTGCTTTGCCTAGAGAGGAATGGACATTTAAGTCTAGTTGGCAGGTGCATCCTTCGGGGACCTGTACAGTCAATCTGCTAAAGATTTGTGGAGCTCAGGGTACCGGACCCTAAGGACTTGCTTGCTTCCTTGTCTTGGTCAGGAGTTTGAGCGCAGGCTGTTGGGCATCAATAGTGTTCCTTTGGGGCGCTTATGGTGCTGGCTGTAGCTTCACCTCCCTCCCCTTTTATTGAATTGGTTGTGGCCTGGAGGGGGGTTGAGTATCAGTCCAACTAGCAGCCCAAAGATATTGGTTTGAGGCAGAGAACCTCTCCAGATGCAGCCAACTTTAAAGAGGCTGCAGCAGGCTGCAGCATCATTTCCCCAGCACATGGTCTGTGACTACAGGCTGTGATAGCTTATGAGGAAAATTGGGGGGGGGGGGGATTCTTTTTGAAAACTGCAGTTAGGTTTTTGGTTCCCGTCCTCTAAAATCCTATGTTTTGATTTTTTTTATTTAGCCCTGAATCGTTTTTAAGCTGCATTTTGGCATCAAAAAGCTGCTGTGGCAGCCATGTTGAATTTCCTGAATTTTTTTTTTTCCCCTTAATTCTCCAGCTTCTTCAAAACACCTTGTTTTGCCTCACAACTGATAGAGATGGAATCCACATACCCTAATGCTCCTATGTCATGCCTTATTTGCGCCGGATGGGTGATTGAAGAATGCCCTTGCGCCACATGTCATTTAGCCCCTTCACAGTCCTCTAGGGCTTGAGAAAGGCAGCTCACTTGGCTCAACTGTTCCCCCCCCCCCAGATTAGATCCCTTGAAGGACTTCTCAACTTTAGGAAAGCAATAAAAACATATCTCTTCATCTAACTCCACCACCCATGACCGATAGATTACAAAAAAAATGTATATTGATACAAGATCCTCCATATGTATTGTTAGGATAAAAACTTGTATTCCAAAATTTTGCACTGTAACTATGACAAATTTAACCTGTAAACTATATTATGTATATTGGTTTTAGATCCCTAATGTGTGTTGAGTTAGGATAAAACTTGTACTGTAATTATATGACAAATTTAACCTGTAAACTATATTATGTATATTGGTTTTAGATCCCTAATGTGTGTTGAGTTAGGATAAAACTTGTACTGTAATTATATGACAAATTTAACCTGTAAACTATATTATGTATACATGTATTGGTTTTAGATCCCTAATGTGTGTTGAGTTAGGATAAAACTTGTACTGTAACTATATGACAAATCGTAACCTGTAAACTGTTTATTATGTAACCCATTCTGAGCTCTTTGGGGAGGACAGGATAGAAAACAAATTAAATAAATAAATATACCTTATTTTTCGGACTATAAGACGCACCCACCTGTAGAGGAGGGAAAACCAAGAAATAAAAAAATTTGAGTTAGAATTTTTTTCTTCTTGGTTTTTCCTCCTCTACTCATAGGTGCGTCTGGTCTGGTGCTGGGAAGCCCACAGCCCAAAGCCACCCGAAGGAGCAGCCTGCAGCCCGAAGCCACCCAAAGAAGCAGCCTGATGCACCCCCCCCCCCGGTACCTTTTTTAAGTAGTGGTGGTCCAGCACGGTCTCCTGCTGGACTGCTGCCTCTTTGCAGAGCAATGCAGGAGCGTGACTTTTGTGCTTCCTGTGCTGCTCTGTGATTGGCTGCAGTCACTGACTGGGACCAGTCAGGAAGTGCAAAGGTTGCATTTCTGCATTGTGCTTTGCTGTGCAAAGAGGCAGCAGTTCAGCAGGAGACAGTGCTGGACCACCGCCACTTAAAAAAGATACCGAGGAGGGGGGCTGCTTCTTCGGGTGGCTTCGGGCTGCAGCTAATCAGAGTGGCACAGGACCAGGCAGGAAGCTCAAAGGTCTTGCTCCTGCGTTGTGTGTCGCTCTGCAAAGAGGCAGCAGTCCAGCACGAGACCGTGCTGGACCACCGCCACTTAAAAAAAAGTACCTGGGGGGGGGGGGGGGCACAGTGTATTCGGTCCATAAAACGCACCCCCTTTCCCACATCCTTTTTGGGAGTGGAAAAAGTGCATCTTATGGTCTGAAAAATACGGTATCTATATATGTGTGTGTTGTATTTTGGCCTTTGTTTCTTTCTGTTCAGGCTGTTTAAAAAAATCCATCTAATTTTCTCTCTCGCATCTAAAGCTGCAGGTTGTAGAAAAGGCTAGGCCTTCTAGATCCACCTCTGCCATTTAAAATTCTACTGCTAATTTGATTTCTATAGGAATGGATCTTCAGATCAAAGGCCCTGTAGTAGCGATTTAAAAGAGCCATGGTGGCACCTATGATTTGTCCATGCCTGAAAAAATTGGCCTTAAATTAAGTTTTTACGTAATGCTAATTCAGCTGTACAGTAAATAAATAACGGTAGAATTCTGAGGATGTGGCCCATCAACACTGTAAAGTATGCATAATTTCCAAAGCATTGGTGCCTTTATATCCTAAGTTAACCCCCAAAAGTTTACCATTTAAAACATTTATCTGTTGTAACTTATGAAGCATATTGACCATCTCTGGGAAAAGATAACTAAAAATAGCAGATCCAAAATGTTGACTGTCCAGTTTTCCATGTCGCATGTCGATTTAAGCAATTTGCAAAAGCTATATTTATTTATCCCAGGACAAGCAGGCAGCATATTCTCAACATGTGGTGATGTCACCGACGGAGCCCCCTAGTGGACGTTTTCGCAAGCAGACTTGCTTGAAGACCTTCAATCTTGCGATTGGCCCGCGCATGTGTGCGAGCCCCTCCCGCCCGGTCTAGGGCATGCGTCTCCTCAGTTCTCTGTTTTCCGCGGAGCCAGAAGCACTGCTCCCTTGCTTTGCGCGATATCGTTGTCCCTCTTGTACCGCGGCTTGTTTGGTTAGTTTATTTTGAGTCGCTGTGCTCGCATCTGTATTTTTCTTTCTTTTTGTTTGTTTTTCAGTTCCCGGTCTTACTCTGGCCACCTGGCCTCGTGGGGCCACGGCCGTCTTTTTTTTTATGTCCCGGCCTCGTTCTGGGTTTAAAAGCTGTACTAAGTGCAACCAGGTTATCTCCATCACCGACCCTCATCGTTGGTGTGAGGAGTGCCTGGGTGCAGAGCACTGCACTGAGTCGTGCCCCCATTGTGCACTTTGTAACCGCGGGCTCTTCGTCGGAGGGTGGCCAAGATTTTCCAATTCTTTGGCTCCATGGATCTTGCGGGACAGGCCTCGAACTCGGCCTCGGCACCCTCATTGGGCGCTTTGGCCTTGAAGTCCTCGTCGGCCTTGAAGGCTCTGGCCTCGGCCCCTCCTGTTACTCCAGCCTCGGGTAAGTCTCCTCTTTCCTCCTCAGGTGTGCCGGCAAAGAAGCCTACCTCCGAGTCTCATGTCAGTGCTGCCTCGTCGGCATCTTCGAGACATCACTCTAAGCATGCCTCCTCAAGTAGGGAATACTCTTTCTCGAGGTCACCCACAACCATCCTTGGTCTCGGTGCCTATGTTCAAGGATATGCTTAAGGCTATTCTTACCACGCAGCTTTCCCTAGTGGTGAGCCAACTGGTCCCAACTTTGACGCCTTTGACCTCAGTCTCAACCCAGTCTCGGTCTGACCAGCCTGAGCGTCCCCTCGTTTCTTGAGGCCCTACCCGCAAGACTCGCCGGGTTCCCTCGAGCGATTCTTCATCCCCCAAGTCTACTGTAACTTTTTGGGGATCCAGGCCAGGGGGCCGTTTTTTCCCCCACTACTTTGTCAAGGTTTGCCCCTCCTAAAAAGCCCTGGTCTTCTCTGCCCCTTAGGGGCAGGTCTCAGACAGCGAAACCTTCTAGACACACGCTTGTCCTCGAGTTGGACTCTGGGTTGTGTTCCCCATCGAGGCAGCTACCAGCCTCTATGGGGTCTTTTTCGAAACTGGTGGAGGAATTTTCCTTTACCCAGTCTTCCCCGAGGCGTCGCCAGCTAATTCCTCGGACCCCGGGGTTTTCCCCGGCCCACCTAGCAAGAGGTTGTTCCTCGACGCCCCCAGACAATTTAGTAGAGCCTCTTCAGTCTCCCATTTGCGGGACTCCGAGGCCGCGGCTTACTATTCGAGGGAAATTTCTCCCTCTTTCTCGGCTGCCCCCAGATCTCGCGCGGGGTCTCCTCAGGAGGATGAGTCTTCTTCTCGAAACTCCTCTTTTACTCGTTTCATCTCTGGGATTGGGCCATCCGCCGCACCATATTCCTTCGAGCGGTCTACATTCAGGGCCAGCACAATTGTCTGGCGGACAAGTTGAGTAGTCTTCTACAGCCTCACGAGTGGTCCATCCATTCCTTGACTCTGCGTCATGTATTTGCTCGCTGGGTGACCCCGGACGTTGACCTGTTTGCGTCCCCCCACAATCACAAGTTGCCCCGCTTCTGCTTCAGGGTATACACCCCGCTCAGACTCGGGGCGGATGATTTTCTGCTGGATTGGACGAACCTGTTTCTGTATGCGTTCCCTCCATTCCCTCTGATTCTGAAGACTCTCGTCAGGCTCAAGTCCACGAGTGCCACCATGATTCTGATAGCTCCTCGGTGGCCCCGACAACTGTGGTTCTCCATCCTGTTGCAACTCAGTTTCAGGGAGTCTCTTCTTCTGCCTGTTTTTCCTTCTCTGCTTACGCAGAGTCGGGGTTCTCTTCTTCATCCCAACCTGCTGTCTCTGCACTTAATGGCTTGGTTACTCACGGTTTGATGCCCTCGTTCCAGTTCTCCTAGCCTGTGCTGGATGTCCTGGAAGCTTCTCGGAAGGAGTCCACTCGCCAGTGTTACCATCAGAAGTGGACCCGCTTTTCTTCCTGGTGTGCTACTCGACAGCAGTAGCTGCTGTCTGCCTCATTAACTGCTATCCTAGACTATCTGTTACACTTATCTGGCGCTGGACTCAAGTCCTCATCAGTTCGAGTTCACCTTAGTGTTCATCAGCCGATTGACAGGAAGCCTATCTCTGTTCATCCTATGGTCTCCCGCATCATGAAAGGCCTTTTACATGTTCGTCCGCCCCTTAAACCTCCCCCTGTGGTGTGGTCCTTTCTCGTTTGATGAAGCCCCCGTTCGAGCCGCTAGCACAGGCTCACTTGAAGTATCTTACTTGGAAGGTTGTGCTTCTTATTGCTCTCACTTCTGCCCGTCGGGTCAGTGAGCTTCAAGCCTTGGTAGCGGACCCTCCTTTCACTGTCTTCCATCATGATAAGGTGGTTCTCCATACCCACCCTAAGTTCTTGCCTAAGGTTGTTTCTGAGTTTCACATCAACCAATCCATTGTTCTCCCTGTGTTTTTTCCGAAGCCTCATTCTCACCCTGGAGAGGTGGCTCTGCATTCTCTTGATTGTAAGCGTGCGCTGGGCCTTCTACTTGAAGCGCACTGCTCCTCATCGTTCTGCTCCCCAGCTGTTCCTCTCTTTCGATCCTAATCGCTTGGGTCGCTTTGTTTCTAAGTGGACCATTTCTAACTGGTTGGCCGCTTGTATCTCCTTTTGTTACGCTCAGGCTGGTCTCTCCCTGCCGGGTCGAGTCACAGGCCACAGGTCAGAGTGATGGCGGCGTCAGTTGCTTTCTTCCGCTCAACTCCACTTGAGGAAATCTGTAAGGCTGCCACTTAGTCCTCGGTTCATACATTTACCTCGCACTACTGTCTGGATACTTTCTCCAGGCGTGATAGCCATTTTGGCCAGTCCGTTTTGCAAAATCTGTTCTCCTAATTTGCCAACTCTCCCTCCATCCCATTCTGGTTAGCTTGGAGGTCTCCCACATGTAGAGAATATTCTGCCTGCTTGTCCTGGGATAAAGCACAGTTACTTACCATAACAGGTGTTATCCAGGGACAGCAAGAAGCACAGCCAGAATGATTGCATAAAGAATATATTATAGACATAGTCTTACAGAAAAGCAATATTCAGAATGGTTACAATGAAGCATTACAATTAAGGAGAGAACAAAGCAGTTTCCCTGCCTTACAGAGTTCAGAGGCAAAGATACAGAGAGTCTGAAGTTCTAAGGAGAGCCAGAGAGAGAAAGGGGGATGGTCTAAGTTTCGAGTTCCATAGATAAAGAGAAGGATAGACAGAGAAAGAGATAGCCATGTGTGTTGCAGAGAGGAGGCTTTTATAGTTTGGAATTAGAGAATGACATGGGGAAATAATCTGTCCCCGTCACTGCACCGTCCCCGGCCCACCATCCTCTGCACCGCCCCGTCACCGCCGTTCCCTTCACCGCCCCTTCACCGTCACCGCCATCCCTTTTACCGCGCCGTCACCGCCACTGCCATCCCATTCACCGCCCCGTCACCGTCCCCGCAGCATCCATATAAGCCTCAGTACTGCGAAACACCATGAAGACAGAAGAGAGTTCTGCCACTACTACTACTGCACTGAGAATCTGTTTCAGTGCCTCTGCCCTGTAGTAAAAACCGAACATAAAATAAATCAATTAACTTGTCCTCCCTTTCAATGACATGTCCCCCATGTTCACCTATAGCTCGAATCAGGTCAATTGTGCACACTAAAAATGCAGGAGAATCTGGAACGTGAGCGCAGACAGGCAGTGATACAAAAACAGCAGACACCCGACCAACTGCAGTGTTCCGCCATCTCCCTCCCTCCATCTCACCTTAGATGTAGAGTATGCCGGCTTTCTTTTCGCCCAGCTGCATGTGCGGATGCTCATTTGTTCAATATTCTCCTCTGACGCAACTGGAAACAGGAAGTTGCAAGAGAGGAGAAGATTGATCAACGCGAGCGCGGCTTGGCGAAAAAGAAAGCCGGCATACTCTACATCAGTGGTTTTCAACCTTTTTACACCCGTGGACTGGCAGAAATAAAAGAATTATTTTGTGGACCGGCAAACTACTAGGACTAAAATTTTAAAACCCTGTTTCCGCCCCATCTCCGCAAGCTCAGTAACTATAGAAAAATAGACAAATATAGTGCAAAATATAGACAGTAGATATAAATTCTCAAAACTGACACATTTTGATCACTAAATTGAAAATAAAATCATTTTTCCTACCTTTGCTGTCTGGTGATTGATTTCATGAGTCTCTGGTTGCGTTTCCTTCTGTCTGTGTATCCTTTCTTTCATTTCTTTCTTTCTGCACTCAAGCCCAAGAATTGTCCATTTCTATTCCCTCCCTCTTTTCTTCCTATGTCCTTAGTGCCCCCGGTGCCTCCTTCCCATGTCTTTAGTGCCCCCAGTGCCTCCTTCCCATGTCCTTAGTGCCCCTTCCTGTCTTTAGTGCCCCCAGTGCCTCCTTCCCATGTCTTTAGTGCCCCGTACCTCCTTCCCATGTCCTTAGTGCCCCTTCCTGTCTTTAGTGCCCCCAGTGACTCCTCCCCATGTCTTTAGTGCCCCAGTGCCTCCTTCCCATGTCCTTAGTGCCCCTTCCTGTCTTTAGTGCCCCCAGTGACTCCTTCCCATGTCTTTAGTGCCCCAGTGCCTCCTTCCCATGTCCTTAGTGCCCCTTCCTGTCTTTAGTGCCCCCAGTGCCTCCTCCCCATGTCTTCAGTGCCCCAGTGCCTCCTTCCCATGTCCTTAGTGCCCCTTCCTGTCTTTAGTGCCCCCAGTGCCTCCTTCCCATGTCCTTAGTGCCCCTTCCTGTCTTTAGTGCCCCCAGTGCCTCCTCCCCATGTCTTCAGTGCCCCAGTGCCTCCTTCCCATGTCCTTAGTGCCCCTTCCTGTCTTTAGTGCCCCCAGTGCCTCCTTCCCATGTCCTTAGTGCCCCTTCCTGTCTTTAGTGCCCCCAGTGCCTCCTTCCCATGTCTTTAGTGCCCCTAGTGCCTCTTTCCTATGTCCCTCTCACTGCCTTCCACACTTTGTCCCACCCCCGAAGCCTGCCTGCCTGCCTGTTCCTGTCTACCTTTCTCCCTCCCTAGCCAAAGCCAGCCTGCTGCCTCCCTGCCGCTCAAAAAAAAAAAATTAAAAAAGCCTCTGTCCTTTTCCCCTTCTCTTACCACCATGCTGCAGCTGCTAAAGCTGGAAGTCTTCTTTCCGACTCAATTCTGATGTCGGAGAGGACATTCTGGGCCAGCCAGGCAGCGATTGGCTGGCCCAGAACGTCCTCTCCGACGTCAGAATTGACGTCGGATAGACTTCCTGTCGGCTTTAGTAGCTGCAGAAGGAGCAGGAGAAAAGGAGAGGCTTTTTTTTTTCTTCGTGCGGACCAGCAGAAATTTAACCGGCGGTGCTCTTCCAATTCAAAGGTGAGGTGGAGGGAGGGAGATGGCGGGGACCGCGCGATCTTGATTGCCTCACTGCGGGGACAAGTCCATTCACTGCTCCAAGGGGCGGTGAATGGCCTTGTCCCCGTCCCGCAGAGGCCACTATTTTTCTTCCCCGTTTTGGCGGTTTACCCGCGGCTAACCGCCACCGTGTCATTCTCTATTTGGAATCTTATTCTGAATATAGAAAACTATTGAGCTTCAATAGAAGTTAAACTTCCCCCCTCCTTCGTAGACAGGAGAAAAATAGGTTGCAGTCATATGTAATTTCCAGTCTGTCTCTGACAATAGTTTCCGATTAACTTTAGTTATCTGTGCACCTGGACCCATTGTATATCCTAAGCTGTCCCTCTTAAGCATCAGACATTAACACATTTTTAGTTGCAAGTTGATTTAATTAGGGCTACTTAAAACCATCTTCCTGCACTCAGGGTCTATCTGCATTCACATGCCAGAGTCAGATTGATATAATTTCCCATAGGCCTTTGCTGACATTAGTTATGCTGACTGAAAATGCTGAATGCTAGCAATAGCTATGCTGACAAGGACACGCTGAGGAGACGTACGCCCTAGACTGGGCGGGAGGGGCACGCGTGCATGCGCAGGCCAATCGCAAGCTTGAAAGGTCTTCAAGCAAGTCTGCTTGCGAAAATGTCCGCTTGGGGGCTCCATCGGTGATGTCACCCACATGTTGAAAATATCTGCCTGCTGTCCCTGGATAGCACCTGTTACTGTAAGTAACTGTGCTTTATTTTAAAATCTATAGCTGCATATGTTTGAACTTCCTTAACTTTGGGGGGTTTTCACATAAAAGGATGAAATTTGGACTGTTATTTCACACTTTTTCTCTAACAGAATTCATTAAAATCTAATTTTTTTTTGTTTTTTATGATGTTAGTCACTTTTTCCTAGGGATGGTCATATATGTGCTATATCCTGCACATCAAGTAAAGCCGAACAAACTAGGTTTGAAAAACCAATAGTTGAAAATAGGTTCAGAATTTTAGCCCTTGTCTGTCCCTGACACAATTAGTTTTCTGGGGGGTCCTTTAGCCCTTTGTGTATCTTTGAAAATATAGATATATAAAAAAAGAATATTTTTCTTTCAGAAATGTGAAGAACTAAGCTTCAAAATGAAGTAGTATTTTAAAGTATGCATCCATAAAACAGTTGCATTTACCACAAAGCATGACGATGTGTTATCCAGATTGGATGAACAGAAAAGCTAAGCTGCAGAGTCTTTTAGAGTTTAGACAATTTGGGACCCTTTTACAAAACAGCTCTAAAAAGTGGTCTTAGTGCATCCTTACAAGGGGTCTGTATGCTAAGCCAGTAGTATTGTATTAATAGCTACATACTAATATTGCCATTAGCACATGGCCATTAAAAAAGATTAGTGCGTGGGCCCTTACCACCACATATTTTGTAGGTGGTAAGGACTTGCACATGTCATGTAGCTGTGTTGCTTATTGCAGAAATGCTCACTTTCTGCCCCCAGAACCGCCCCATCCATGGTAAAAATAGAAACTATTTTTTTTCATGCGTGATATGCACTCTCTAACCTGGATCTTTATTACAAGATGCCTGAGTGTGCCGTGTGGTAGCCCTTTTAAGCTGTAGTAAGCACATTCTAGTGTTTAATGCAGATTGTTAAAAGGACCCCTTTAACTTTTATATAATGTACATTAGATCATTTTAAAAAAATTGGGGTCCTTAATTAATGTACAGTAAATGCCATACAGTTCTTTGTATACCTGTGAACTGTGTGGCACTTAATACATACTTATTTGTTAGCATGCGCTAAATCCATTAACACATTTTAGTAAAAGGGCTGCTTTTATCTGGGAATCCTTGACTAGATAATGAGTGCTAATAGATTCTGAAACTAATTTTAGAAGCAAATATATTGCATTGATGTATGATGGTCCAAAAACATTTTGAGAAATCTGAAGTATCATGGGAATTATAGTTGAGTAGAAAGTTTTAGTCCCTTGAACTTTTATACATGTTCTTTTATGACTTGCTTATTCCTTTGTGATCCAGATTATACAGTACTGTATTTGGCAAACTGAAGCAAGGCAGTAGGTTCTTAACAGCAGTAGGTTTTAAAAGATGACTATTCCATATGTCTGTGAAACTATCATCAGAAATTAATGATGCACATTTCTGGTCTTCAAGATCAGTACCTAACTCTTTGTACTTTTGTATTGGCTTCAACTTCTGTAGCATACGTAATTGTCATCTTAGCAACTTTAACCCCCCCCCTGTCCCTTTACAAAATCATATTAGGTTTTTTTATTGCTGACCATGGTAGTATATGCAGCTTCATAAAAGAGAGGGGTGGTTAATGAGGGAGGAATAGATGTCTTTCCATACCATAACATTGACCTTTTATCAGTTCTAAGAGGTCCAATGTAATTTTCTGTTTCTGTACCCTAACAGAGTTTGAATCCAAAATGGAATGAAGAAATATTACTTAGAGTGAGTATAATTTTTTGTTGTTGTTGTTGTTGTTACACGTTATATGAAACCTTGGCTATTTTAAGGAAATGACAATTTTTATCTTCAGTATTACCAAAAATTATTACATATTTTTCCAAGAATAAGCAGAATATTGCATCCTTATAATTGGATGATGTTATCTCAGGTAAACCTCTTAGAAAAAAAATTCTGGAATGCTTTGAAGCACCATGCATCCATGAGCATTCCACAGTTGTTCTTGTCCATGCTGGCTCTGACATTTTGGTAACAGCATCCATCACAGGTTTCATTATGCCTCCCTCAAATTCTACCCCAGGTAATAGCTGTGTACAACCTGACCGTCAAGGAGAGATGCTCCAGGTGGGAGGTGGCTTTGCAGCAGAACTCCCTCTCACCTGGAGCACCTCTATAGACCTTATTCAAATTACTTCAGTTAGATGTGGTGGTTCTAGTTGTTCAGTTTTTGTAGTTCAAAAAAGAAGGTACCTTCTGTCCAATTCTCAATGTGGCCAACATATTTCTCAAAGTTTCAAGTTTTCATACGGAAACATTAAGATTGGTGATTGTGTTGGTGCAGCAAGGAGGGTTAGGTTGGTTTATTAGGTTTTTTTTTTTAGATTTAATAGAAGTTTACCTATGTATCTCTTTAAGGAAGTCTCATCTCTGCCAGATATTTTCAAGACATCTTGTGAATAAGGACGGTTTTGATATTTTAATACCTTCTAGAGATTTTAATATAACTAATTTGGTTGGAATCTTCAGTTGAAGAAACATACAATAAGGCCACTTTGGTGATGGCATTCTTAATTCACCTACTAGAGCAGTGGTCTCAAATACACGGTCTGTGGGCTGCATGCGGCCCCCTCCAGGGACTATTTTGTGGCCCGCAATCTGTCCTCTCCACTTCACAAGTTTTCCAATTGTGGAGAGGACAATTGCGTACAGACCGCGACTGCGGCTCGCCTAAAGCAGGGGTCCCCAATCTGCTTCCCTCACCCTTCTCACTGCCCTCCCTCAAGCCACCGCAATCGGGGAACAGGCCAGCACTGAGGTCTTAGTTCTCCCTGCTTATCTTCCCCAGCTCGGAGCTGACCAATTCTAACATTGGGGAGGAAGTTTCGGGCCAGCCAATCACTGCCTGGCTAAGCCCGGAACTTCCTCTCCAATGTTAGAATTGACATCGGGTGGCGAGAATTGGTCAGCCCTGTGCTGGGGAAGATAAGTAGGGAGAGCTAAGACCTCGGCGCAGCCCTGTTCACCGATTGCGGCAGTGGTGGCCTGTTCCCCAATGGTGGTGGTTTCGGGGAGGGCAGGGAGAAATAAAGAAAGAAAGGGGGGGGACAGGAAGACAGAAAGAAAGAAGGGAGATGGGACACAGACAGAAAGGGGCATGGAGAGAGAAAGACAGAAAGAAAGGGCGGGCATGGAGAGAGAGAGAAAGAAAGAAGGGGGCAGGGTGAAAGAAATAAAAAGTTGGGGGATGGAGGAGACAGATGCCAGACCAGGGGAAAGGAAGGAAGGATGAAAGGAGGGAGGGAGGGAGAGAAAGGAAAGAAAGAGATGTCAGACCATGGAAATACGGAAAGAAGAAGAGAGAGATAGAAGGGAAGGTAAGACATGGAAACATAGATTTTGAAAAGAAAGCAGAAAAATTGAATATTAAGTTAATGCCAAAGATGGATGCAAGGCAGAAAGTGAAGACGGAGAGAAAAACAGTCAAAGGACAAGAAGGCCCTGGAAACTGTTAAAAGCACAGAAAAATAGTCACCAGCCAACAAAGGTAGGGAAAATGATTTTATTTTCAATATAGTGATTGAAATGTGTCAGTTTTGAGAAAGGAAAGATATTAAACTTTAAATGTGAGGGCTGCAGAAAAAATAGTTACTGACAATTTTGCATAAGGTAAAACTCTTTATAGTTTATAAATCTTTCCTTTAACTGTTAAAGGAAAGATTTATAAACTATAAAGAGTTTTACCTCATGCAAAGTTGTCGTTTCTTTAATAAGACATTAGCTATTTTTTTTTTGCGGCCCTCCAAGTACCTACAAATCCAAAATGTGGCCCCATTAAGGGTTTGAGTTTGAGACCACTGTACTAGAGAGAGGTTCCTTTAAGGACATAAGAACATAAGAATAGCCGCTGCTGGGTTAGACCAGTGGTCCATCATGCCCAGCAATCCGCTCACACAGCGGCCCTCTGGTCAAAGACCAACGTCCTAACTGAGACTAGCCCTACCTGCGTACGCTCTTGTTCACCAGGAATTTATCTAACTTTGTTTTGAATCCCTGGAGGGTATTTTCCTCTATGACAGACTCGGGAAGCGCATTCCAGTTTTCTACCACTCTCTGGGTGAAGAAGAACTTCCTTAAGTTCGTACGGAATCTATCTCCTTTCAACTTTAGAGAGTGCCCTTTTGTTCTCCTTACCTTGGAGAGGGTGAACAACCTGTCTTTTTTTATTTATTTATTAGTTTCAAAATTTACAATTCAAGATTAAACTTGTACAGAAAGCGATTTAAAACAAAGAAAATATTTTTTCCGAATATATATAAAAGTAAATATTGCTTAATCGACTCAAGTCCACAATAAGATCCAAGATATAATGTAATGTAATATAAATGGAATAATAAGGAAAAATTAACATAAAAATAAGAAGCGTGATACACAATTAACTGATGTACAGGCGTCTAATACATTTTAAAGCCCTTATTTTTTTTTCCTTCTCCAGGCGGGATAAAGAGAGAAAAGCCATCAGCTGGTATGGCTCAACGAATATATATTTCTGGGAATTATACTGTATTATGCACTTGCATAGGTAACGAAGATAAAAAGTCACCCCAAGAGCTAAAACTCCAGGTTTTAATAAGAGAAATTCTTTTCTACGCTTTTGTGTTTCTTGCCAAGTCAGGAAAAATTTGTATCTTAAAGTCCAAAAACTTTTTTTTCCTTATTTTTAAAGAAAAGCCTCAAAAGCCAATTTTTGTCCAAAGTAAGAGCTAAAGTCACTATTAATGTTGCTGGTATATCACTTTCCTTATCAGATAGCTCAAGTAAAGCTGATACATCGATTGGACCTTGGTTTCTTTCCTGTTATTGATTCTGATTTTTATTTGGCAAGTAATAAACCTGGGTGAATGGAGGCAATTGATTTTCCGACACTTCTAGTATTTCCAGCAGGTAACGCTTTAATATTTCTCGTGGGGTAACTGTTGTAATTTGAGGAAAATTAATCTAAGATTGTTACTCCTGGAGAAATTCTCAAATGTCTCTATCTTCCTTCTTAAATTAATATTGTCCTTCATTAATGTCTCTTGAATTAGTTTAGAAGATTTGAGTTCATCTTTAATATTTTGGATATTTATTTTTGGTTCACCCAGGTCCTGTTTTATTTGGACGATTTCCTTGTCTTGGGTTTTTATCTTTCCTTCAATCTGCAGATGATTAGTATTCACAGTTCTAACTAAATTGGCAACTAGATCCCATAAAGCTTCCACAGTTACTTCTTGGTACTTTACAGTTGTCAGCATAGCTATCGCTACCAGATGTCAGCATAGCTATCGCTACCATTCAGCATTTTCAGTTGGCATTACTTATGTCAGCGAAGGCCTATGGGAAATTATATCAATCTGACTCTGGCATGGGAATGCAGATAGACCCTGGGGGCAGGGAGACTGTTTTAAGTATCCCTGATATGTTTCAAGTAGCCCTGATTGAATCATGATTAGCTAAAAGGTGTTAATGTCTGATTATGAGGGTGCTTAGGACAATGGGTCCAGGTGCACATCAAGAAGATAAGCTGCTTGAATGGGACAAAGAAGCCAGAGACTAATCCCATCTAGCATGCCTGCAAGTATCACACCCTCCTTAGCAATTAAATTAACAATTGTTTCAAACAGTTTACAAATTCTAAACAGAAAGATACTGGGACATACAATAGTTTCTATATTCAGAATAAGATTCCAAGCTATAAAATCCTCCTCTCTACAACACACAAAAAAAAACTATCTCTTGGCTCTTGGCACTCTGGTCTCTCTTCTATCTCTTGAGCTCTCTCTTTCTCTATCTATCTTTCTCTTTATCTATGGAACACGAAGCATCACCCTATCCCCCCTTTCTCTCTCTCTGCCTTTCCCTGGAACTTCACACTTCCTTCTGGACTCTGTAAGGCAGGGAAACTATTTCAAGATGGATAAGGTCAGCTATTTCGTCCTGCTACATTGTCTGTGGTAGGCAGCCTCCCTTTGTGCTTCATGTGCATTTGACGAGAGGATTTGCCTTTTCCTAGGCTGAAGCCAGGATGATTCCTCTGGATGAGATTTGCTGGGTGGTGACTTGTGTGAAGGGATGACCTTTTACCAAGTTTTATAGGGTGAACATAGCAGTTCAAGAGGACTCCTCCTTTGGAGCCTCAGTTTTGAAGGCAGGCTTCTCTCCCACTGAGGATTCTGGGACTGCTTAAGTAGGTCCCTTGGTTCTGCATACCATCCCTATTGCACTGGAAAAAGCTATTAGGTTCTTACCTTGATACAGTAATATCTTTTCCAGTAGATAGGGATGGTATGCTGAACCCCCTGACCATTATTGTTGTTGTGCCTGCCTTGACTACTTGAAGGCTGCATCTCTGACCTTTCTGCCAGCTATCGTAAACTGGAAGACATTGTATATTGTCTGTATATATAGTTACTCAGGGTTTCCCTGGAGTTCCACAGTTTTTTTGGGCTTTTACTAATAAAGATTATTTGATCCTTCCCTCTCCATGACGTGGTTATGAGCTATGTGTTTATATTTATGAGCAGGTCAAAATCTTGGTCATTCCTATAAGCATCAGATTACTTACCTTGCTGGCCCATGCTAAAACTTCTAGCGCAGTGTTTCTCAACATGCGGTATGTGGCATGCCCCCGCGGAGAATATTCCCTCCCTGTCTGTCTGTTGAAGCTGTGCTGCCGCCGGTGGCGATCCCTCCTTCCCGCCCCACCCCCTGAAGCTGCTGCCAGGTTTCCCTTGCCTCCCTCCCGAAGCCGAACCACAGGGCTTCCTTCTGATGTCGGAGCTGACGTCAAAGGAAAGCCTTCTGGGTCAACTGGGTGAGGGAGAGGTTCCCAGTTACCTCCTTGCCACACTTGCTTCTTCTGCCTTCGGTGGCTTATTGGGGGAACGCGCAGCTTGCAGCGGTTCACATGCTGCACATAGCTGTCCCAAAAACCTTCTCTCCGATGTCAGAGCTGATGTCTGAGGGAAGGCTTGTGGATCAGCCACATGCAGCGTGTGAATTTGTTGCCTGCGCGTCCCCCCAATAAGCCACTGAAGGCAGATGGATCGAGTGTGGCTCGAACAAGTAAGGGAACATGATTTTTCTGGGACAAAGGGAGAAAGGAGGGGGGAGGAAGGAGCGCATTGGGGCATTGGAGGGGCATGATTCTGGGACAACGGTGGGAAGGCAGGGAGGAGGAGGGGGCATGAACTTGACTCAGAAGGAAGGGAAGTGGCATGAACATGAGACACAGAAGGGAGGGAGGAAGGGAGCACTAACTTGAGCATAGGAGGGAGGGAATAGAAAGGGAGAATTGTTGGGCATGAGTGTGTGTGAGAGGGAAAGCACATGGGGAAAGGAAAAAAGAGGAAAATTGGGCATAGAGAGAGAGGTAGAGATATATGGGGAAGAGAAGGATGAGAGGGAGAAATGTTGGATATGGTGGTGGAGAGGGAACAGAGAGAGAGAGATTGAAGGGGATGCAAGGGGAGGAATATTGGACATACTTTAGAAAGATTCAAGGACTCTCTGAAGAGTTTTCTTTTCAGAGATGCCTTCGTGAACTGATCCACTTGTCTCCTAAACCTTATGCCACACAAGTCACAATATTGAAATTTGCATCTCGGACTCCAGCTGTTTTAACCCTATGCCCTATTGTTTTTAGCCCTTTTTTATTCCTTTTTACTATAATAATTTGAAGATTTATCCCTCCTTTCCTGACCCTCAAGTAAGTAACGTTAATATCAGTCACTATATGTTCTTTTTCACTAGTTTTTATTATGGAAATCGCTTAAAAATATTCTAAGTGTTGTATCAAATTTTTAAATAAAACTTGAAAGTTGATAGTGATGGAAGGAGAGATGTGGCATAGTGCTTGAGAGGGGTGATAGAAGGAGAAATGGGCATGGGGCTGGTGGGCAGTGGTAAAAAATGCTGCACATGATCCGGGGGATGAGAGAGGGAGAAATGTTGGACTCGTGGAGGGACAGAGAGAGAGGTTGGAGAAAGGAATGAGGTCTGGAGAAGAGAAAGCATGCAGGAGGCAGAAAGAAAGAAAAATAGCGGATGCACAGTCAGAAGGACCAGAGACTCATGAAATCACCAGCCAACAAAAGTAGGAAAAATTATTTTATTTTCAATTTAGTGATCAAAATGTGTCCATTTTGAGAATATATATCTGTTGTCTATATTTTGCACTATATTTTTCTGTTTTCTATAGTTGTTACTGAGATGACATTGCATATTTTAAAGTCATGATTAACATTTCCTCTGCATACAGTGTAGTTTTTTTTAAAATTTTGTGGTTAACCATTATCCTATATAATAAAACGCTAGCCGCGCATGCGCACTCCTATCGGCGTGCTTCCATGATCAGTAGGTCTGTGGCCACAGAAGTGCACATGCGGAAATCCCCAGCACCTACCTACATTCGCCGGAAGGACTGGACCCCAGCGCTGGACATCCTGCTCTCCTGTCGGCTCCTCTTACGAGCCGCACCAGCATCGGAGAAGGCTTCCGACGTTGGCGGGGATTGAGAGGAGCCGCAGCGACACCTCAAGGGGCGGGAAGGGAAGCGCCAAAAAAGGACTCCAGCCGCTACTTTCTTTGCGGTGCCGACTCCAAACGCCGATTCAAGCACCGTGTGCAGCACTCTACACACGCTGCTTCGGGGCCTTCTACTGCCCTGATTTGCTCTGCCACATCTCTGATGATGTCATCAGAGACGTGCCAGAGTAAATCAGGGTAGTAGAAGGCCCCGAAGCAGCGTGTGTAGAGTGCTGCACACGCTGCTGGAGTCGCAGGTTTGTCGGGAAAGGGAAGCAGGAGAGAAGACATGCACAGCCACTTGCAGCAGTCTCTCCAATTTTCTTTCCTTCTTCAGTCTCAGCTCTTCTTTATCTGAACATTTCCTTCTTCAGTCTGTCCAATTGCAGCTCTCTTGCCCTCTGCTTAGAGGGCAAGAGAGCTGCAATTGGACAGACTGAAGAAGGAAATGTTCAGATAAAGAAGAGCTGAGACTGAAGAAGGAAAAAAAATTGGAGAGACTGAGGTAGGAAATGTTCAGATAAAGAAGGGCTGAGACTGAAGAAGGAAAAAAAATAGGAATAAATACCTACAGGGAAACAAGATCAAGAGCATACAGAGAAAAAAATACAGCATAGAGGTTTGCAGGAATAAGGAACACATAGAGAAAGTAGAGCAGAGACCCCTGCAAGAAGAGAAAAAGAACAAAGAGACTGGGGATGAGAAAGAGAGCAGACATGCTTGCAGGAGAAAAAGCGAGGCAGTAATGTTACAGCTGGAGAGTGCAAAGTGAGGAAGAAAGCAGAGACAGCGCTACACAGGGAAATGGAGGGGGAGAGAGACAGAAAGAAAAAAAACAAAACAGACAGACATATTCTAGCACCCGTTAATGTAACGGGCTTAAAGACTAATGTATTAATAAGATTATATTGTGTGTGTATATGAAAAATGGATGAAGAAATTGCATTATAATTAGTACTATTATGGGGGTGGGGTCGGGCAGAGCCTGGGTGGGTCTGGGGTGGAGCTTGGGTGGGGGTACTCGGTTGATATTTGTTAGACTTAAGGTGTACTTGGCTTGAAGAAGTTGAGAAACACTGCTCTAGCGTAGCTTGATAAAAAGGTGAAGGGGGGGGGTCACGTGATGCCGTCTTGGTGAACAGATGTGCTTGGAAGGAGCTCCCGGGCCCGCTCTTCTTTTTGCTCTATCGGCAGCTTTACCGGCGGTATTCTGCCTTTCCTGACTCCCTGGTCTGTTGGGGCAGGTTGGTCGGGGTGTTTCGCTCTCCTTTTGGGGTGTTATGGCCTCCAAAGTGACCTGTAAAGATCGGGACAAGCCTCGTGGAGTTGATCCTAAGATGGCGGAGTCGGCCCTCATGTCTCCACCTTTACCACGCTCAGAATGGGTGGCTGATATCATCATGGAGGTGCGAGCGGCAATTCAGGACACCCTCACCTCTCAACTCCAAAAGCTCTCCGACAAATTAGATGGCTTAGATGACTCTGTGAGCCATTTGAGAGCGGAGTTTGGTACCTTTCAGCAGCGGGTGTCAGACTTGGAGGATTCAGCCGCTTGCACACAGGAGGCCCAGACGGCGGCGAACTCTAAAATTCAACAGATGGAGATTAAGGTGGAGGACCTGGAGAATCGCTCCAGACGTAGCAATTTGTGGCTTGTCGGTATACCCGAATCAACTTTCATCGACTGCGGGGCCCCTGTGGATTGAATGGGCACATCGCTTGGGTGTTCGTCGCCTGGATGCTGCCCGTCCTAGGGTGGTGATCTTTAAGGTGCTGAACTATGCCCACAAAGTGGAGATCCTGCAGGCTATTCGGGCGAAAGGCCCCTTGTCCTATGAAAATCAGAAAGTTCTGTGTTTCCAGGACTTCCCGATTCAGTTGGCTGCCCGGAGGAAGGAGTTTGCTGCCATTTGCCGTCAACTCCATGAGCTGCACATCCAGTTCGCGCTTCTCTACCCTGCACATCTTAAAGTTCAACATGAGGGTTGGTCTCACTTTTTTGACTCAGCATCTGCTGCCTTGACCTTCGTGCAATGCCTAGCGGGAGCTGCTCCTGGACCATGATCTTGCTGA
This sequence comes from Geotrypetes seraphini, assembly GCF_902459505.1. Classification (NCBI taxonomy): domain Eukaryota; kingdom Metazoa; phylum Chordata; class Amphibia; order Gymnophiona; family Dermophiidae; genus Geotrypetes; species Geotrypetes seraphini. The sequence continues at coordinate 13,243,404 of NC_047097.1, forward strand.
TCTTCCTTGTTCCTGGGCTTTTCCTGGATGGCTTCCATGTTGTTCTGCTATGGCTATGGCTTGCAAGGAGCCTAGGGGCCTTGCCATAGGCTGTTGTTGGGGAGGCCTTGTTGGGTGCCTGGCAGCTGCTTGCTCCTACTACGCCAGTTCTCTGTTCAAGGACTTCAGCTGACTTTTGGATGTGTTTCTGCCGACCTTGTTTGGCCGGTTGTTGGTCTTAATTGCACTGTTCCTTATTTGTGGGTATTTTGTTTTATTGCCATTGTGCTCCTTTTGTTTTTGCTTTCGCCTCCTGTTTTGTTCTCTTAACGCTTACTGGCATTTCACTAGATTTTCCTGCTCCACTGGGGCTAGTTGCTTCCTTTCCTTTCCTTTCATTCTGCTGTATTTTGTTTTGTTTTTTTCTTTCTTTATTTCTGACCTTTTCTCTTTTAGGCTGGAGTACTTGCATGGATGGGAGGTGCTTGGTTTCCCTGTAAGTTGGGGGATGGGCTCGGGACTGGGTGGGGAGGTTGTGTGGTAGTTTTAGATGGGGGGAGTGCATGGTTGGTTGTGAATGGGTATAAATGGTTGTGTGTATGGTACCCGGGGGGCTGTGGACTGGTTTTGTTTCTTTTTTGGGCTGTGAGTGTTCTTTTGTTCCGGGAGGGAATCGCTGGCTGGGACGGTTTCCCCAGTAGTATGTTAAGGTTATTTTTCTTTTTACCCTGTTCTTAATCTTTCATGGTGATTTTGTTTCATGGAATGTTCATGGTATCACGTCTCCTGTTAAACGTCAAAAAATTCTTAGTGCATTGAATCGACAGAAGACTGATATAGCATTTTTGCAGGAGACCCACCTCTCTTCTGCGGAACACGTTAAACTTCGCTTTTGGTAGGTTGGTGAGGTTTTGGAGTGCCCAGGTTTGCACTGGAGAGCGGGTGTGGTCATATTATGCCGCAAAGGTTTGCATCTTACTACCCATAAGGTATGGTCTGACCCGCAGGGGCGCTATCTTTTAGCTAAAGTCACTCTTAATAGGCAGGACTTGCTATTGTGTAACATCTATGCTCCTAACACTTGGGATAAGTCCTTTATGCATTCCTTCACCAGACTCCTCCATCAGGACCTTCCCGTGGTGGTGGGGGAGGGGGGATTTCAACCAACTTTTTGATCCCACTATTGACAAATCTAATCCCCTTCCCCATGACAAGTATGCCCTGACTAGAGGCCTTCCATTATTTGCCTCGTCTATGTCTCTGATCGATGTGTGGAGGGTGTTACATCCTGGAGACCGCGAATACACTCGCACGTCTAGTGCCCATGCAATGCAGTCCCGTATTGATTATTGGCTGATTACAAACTCCTTGTCTTCTCAGATGGGATCGGCGGAGATCAGGGGATATGATGTCTCTGATCATGCTATGATTGTTCTTACTTTAGAGTTTCCTGGAGACGCCCCTAGGGGCTTTCATTGGCAGTTTCCTCTCTCGCTATATTCTGACCAAGAGTTCCATTCTTTCTTGGTAGACAAATGGAAGGATTATGCTTTTCATAATGCGACTCATAGGGATGACCCGCTTCTCTATTGGGAGACTGCTAAAGTTGTTTTGCGGGGGGAGATCCTTGCTTACTCCAGCAGAAAGAAAAAACGGCGTGACCGTCAGGTGCTTCGGTTGGAGCGCCAGGTTCAGGATGATCGTCACCACTATGGGGATTATCCCACCGGAGTAAATAGGGCGTTGCTGCTGGCCTCACAACAGGCATTGTGGGAACTTTTACATGACCGGGCTATGAAATCTTTGGCTTATTATAAATATCAACTGTATTTGCATGCTAATAAGAGCGGGAAGTTGTTGGCTAATCTAATTTGGCACGCTAAGGGATTTTCCCCTATTCTGCAACTTCGTAAGGCAGATGGTGGTCTGGTCCACAGGGGTGAAGATTTGGCAGCGGTATTTCAACATGATTTTCAGGAGTTGTACGATGCTCTGCAGGCTTCTTTGCTGGTGGGGGATCTCTATTTAGATCAGGTCTCTCACCCAGTGGTGTCAGAGACTCAGAACGCACGATTACAGGCCCCTTTCACGGTCGATGAGTTAACACTGGTCATTGGAAGTTCCCCATTGCATAAGGCGGCAGAGCCTGATTGCTTTTGGAATGAGTTTTATTGACTTCTACTCACGGACGTTGCTCTTGTTCTGGTTGACATGTTTAATGGTGTGGTACGAGATGGGGCTCTTCCGCCTTCTCTTCAGGTAGCTCAGATTGTTGTTTTGCTTAAGCCTGAGAAAGATCCATTACAGGCCTTCTCTTACCGCCCCATCTCCCTTTTGAATGCTGAAGCAAAGTTTTTTGCTAAATTATTGGCCTTCCGGCTGGCGGGGATTTTGCCCTTGCTTATAGCGGATTCTCAGGTTGGGTTTGTCCAGGGTCAGTCTTCCACTCGGAATCTACGTACTATTCTGGCATCCCTGGAGTGGGTGGAGCGTGAGAGGGTTTCTTCTTTGTTGGTCAGTTTTGACGCCCACAAGGCCTTTGATGAGTTTTGTGGGACTTTCCTTGTTTTGCACTCTTCAGCATTATGGGGGGCTTCTTTAGTGCTGCGGTGGCGGCGTATCATAATCCGCTTGCCATGGTGTTGGTTAATGGGGTCTCCTTGGAGGCTTTTCCGATTAAAAGTGGTACTAGACAGGGTTGCGCCTTGTTGCCTTTTCTCTTTGTGCTCACGTTAGATCCTTTGATTCACGAGATCTCTGCCAATACGGAGGTTAGGGGAGTCTGTCTTGGAGGTCATGAGTTTAAGATTTCGGCATTTGTGGCTGATTTGTTGGTTTATTTGACCTCCCTGTGGGCTTCCTTCCCCACTCTTATGGCGCTTTTCGAGGAATATGGTGATTTTTTTGGTTTTCAGCTTAATTATGATAAATCCTTGGCGCTGGCTACTGCAGACTCTATGCGTCGGGAGTGGCCGGGTCGGTTACCTTTATGTTGGGTGGATGGCTCGTTCAAGTATTTGGGTGTGCAGCTCACGAGCTGTGTGGGATTGCTATATCGTGCTAATGTTGATGCTTTGTTGGCCACTACAACTTGTAGTTTTGCACAGTGGATGTCTCTGCCTCTTTCTTTCTACGGTAGAGTTCAATTGTATAAGATGGTTGTTTTTCCCCGCTAGCTCTACGTATTCCAGCTACTGCCCCTTTGTCTTCGGCGCTGGGATCTTCAACAACTTCATAGGCAGTTGACTCGCTTCCTTTGGCAGGGTAAGAAGTCTCAGATCTCGCTCACCTATTTGTTTGGCCCGGGGAGGATCGGCGGTTTGGGACTTCCGGATATAGGCCTGTTTAACTTGGCTTGCCTGCTTCGTTTCTTGGGTAACTGATGCTTACGGAGTGAAGAGTATCTTTCTCGGGACTTCGAATCTGCTCTTTTTCATCCTTGGCACCTGTTTTTGTTGTCCTAGATACCCGTCCGCTTTTTGCCCCCCGCATTTCGGTCCAGTGTTCTTCGGTCTTGGTGCTTTTGCTGGAGGGCCTTGGTCGGGTTGCTGTGGGGGGGGACTCTCAGGTTTCGGATCAGTTGTCTATTCGGGGTAATCCGCAGTTCCTTCCTGGCAGCGATAACCCCATCTTTGTGAGATGGTCTGGAGAGGGTTTGCTTCTTCTTGAACATTTATTGGACGCTGAGGGGGCTATGAAATCTTGGGGAGCTCTTCCCATGCTCCATTCCTTGGGGGGTGGGTGGTTTATTTGCCTATAAACAAATTCATCATTATGTGGAGTCCTTGACTCACCCGGGCCTACAGTTTCGTTTGGGCCACCAATTTCGTCTCTTTATTGCCCAGTTTCATGCTAGTGGCCTGACGGTGTCTGCGTTGCATGGTGCTTTACGATGTCTCTCTCCTCGGAAGTCTTATGAGGCTTTGGGGCATTGCTGGGGGAGAGATGTGGGCATACCTGTCGAGTCTTTGAATTTCCCTTCCCTTATTAATCATATTTCCTCTATTTCTATCAGCGCCGAACTGAGGGAATGCAAATTTTGAGTGGTCTATCGAGCAGATTTTTCCCAAGAGCGGGTACCCAAAGCCGGGGATATTTTATCCCCCACCTGCCCGAAATGTCACCAGGGATGCAATTCATTTTTCATGCATTTTGGGGTTGCTGTCATGTGAAAGTTTTTTGGAGGGCTGTACTCAGCTTCCTGGAGAGGCTTTTTTGACAAAAACATCCGATGTCGCCGGTGGGCTTGCTTTTGGATCGCTGTGAATCTTTGAGAGTGTCTGCTCAGGGACATCGGATGCTGATCCGGAAGGCTGCTGTTATAGGAAAGAAGATCATACTTAGTGTCTGGATGCAAGCGACCGCACCTGCTTACTGGGCTTGGAGGAAACGCTTTCATAATTTGATGCTCTTGGAGCAACGCCATGCCCGCTTATTCTTCAAGCGGAAGAAAGTTTTCCTGCAGACCTGGGACTCCTATATTCAATCGCTTTCTCCTAGGGCCAGAAGTCTGGTCTTAAACTCATTTTAGCTGATGATACCATGTGCCCTCAGATGCTTCCCCAGGATGGATGGTATACTGTGTATGGTTGGTATGGATGGACAGGTGAATGTGGTTTGTTAGTCGGGAAGGGTGGGGATCGATTCTGTGGTTGGGGTGAGGTTATCCTGTTCAGTGCTTGCTGAGCGGCATAAGAACACAGCTTGCTCAGCAGTCTTTCTGTTTTTTTTGCTGGTTTGGGGGTATGGGTAGGGGGTGGGGGGTGTTTGCACTTGGGAGTGGGTGGGGGTTGGGATGGGAGCTTATTTGAAAAATTGTTTTGTTGTAGTTTTGGTGATATCGACCTTGTTGTACTCTAGTTTTGTGTATTTGCTGATTGTTCACCAATAAAACATGATTTACACTAAAAATGTGGGAATGGTGGGTAAGTATAGTACTGTGATTTTCTTTGTATTTCTTTAGTTATAAGAATGTGTTTTCTTTCCTAGGTTTGCCCACAAAAACACCGCTTACTCTTTGAAGTATTTGATGAAAACCGTTTGGTAAGTTTATTTTTTAATTAATTAGTAAAAATGTGTAATGGTCAGATGTCCATATGATAAGAAGTAGTAGTAATAACTTTATGGATGAAGAATTTAGACCATGATTTTCAAAATTAACATAATCAGAATTATGCTAGTCTTTAGTATCTTAGTAAGCCCACAGATGTTTAATAACATTGTCCTAACTTTTACACTTGGAACTAATAAGGAAGCATGCAGTAGTTTTCTTGCACAGAAAATGTAAAATGGCATATTGTATCTTCATCAACAAAAGACTTTATTTATGCTTCTAACACATTACTCCATAGCTTTGTTAAGCTCATTTTGGATTTCTAGCTCAGTCTGAATCTGCCATAGCTAACATAGTAACAGTAGATGATGGCAGATAAAGACCGGAATGGTCCATCTAGTCTGCCCAACTTGATTCAATCTAAAAATTTGTTGTTTTTTTTTTTCTTCTTCCTAGCTATTTCTAGGCAAGAATCCAAAGCTCTGCCCAGTACTGTTCTTAGGTTCCAACTACTGAAGTCTCTGTCAAAGCTCACTTCAGTCCATGTACACCCTCCCCACCATTGAAGCCCTCCCCAGCTCATTCTCCACAAAACGGCCATATACAGACACAGACCATGCAAGTCTGCCCAGTACTGGCCTTAGTTCTTCAATATTTACTATTATTTTCTGATTCTAGATTCTCTGTGTTCATCCTACGTTTTTTTTAACTCAGTCACCGTTTTCATCTCCACCATCTCTCTCAGGAGCGCATTCCAGGCATCCACCACCCTCTCCGTAAAGAAGAATTTCCTTACATCGCTGTTGAGTTTCCCACCCCTGAACCTCAAATTATGTCCTCTGGTTTAACCATTTTCCTTTCTCTGGAAAATATTTTGTTCTACATTAATACCTTTCAAGTATTTGAATGTCTGAATCATATCTCCCCTGTCCCTCCTTTCCTCTAGGGCAGGGGTGTCCAACCTTTTGGCTTCTCTGGGCCACATTGGCTGAAAAAAATGTTTCTGGGGCCGCACAAATGTTGCAGCAAGATAGAGGAGGGAACCGGCAAGACGGTAAACACCCGGGGGCAGCAGAGGAAAATAGTGCATCACCCTCAACCGGGGCCGCACAAAATACTTCATGGGGCCGCAGGTTGGACACCCCTGCTCTAGGGCATACACATTCAGGGCTTCCAGTCTCTCCTCATACATCTTTTGGCGCAAGCCTCCTATCATTTTTGTTGCCCTCCTCTGGACTGCTTCAAGCCTTTTTGTGTTCTTGGCTAGATAAGGTCTCCAAAACTGAACACAATACTCGAAGTGGGGTCCCACCAACGACCTGTACAGGGGCATCAACACCTTCGTTCTTCTACTGGTTATACCTCTCTTTATATGATCCTTTTATGGCTCTTTTTGAACATAAGAATAGCTATACTGGGTCAGACCAGTGGTCTATCTAGCCCAGTATCCTTTTAACCACAGTGACCAATCCATGTCGCAAGTACCTGGCAGAAACCCAAATAGTATACAAACTAGCCAAATGGGGGTCTAGGATAACTTATACTATCTTTATGACAATTTTTCTTTTGCATCTAAAGTGCTTTAAATTATAAATGGTTTAATGTATTAACCCACTTATTTTAAATATATAAACAATAACCTAATTTAAAGATAGAACTCATCCCCAGAATCTATAATGAGGTTGAAGTATCATAAATATGCATAATTCTCAGCAAAGAGACCTCTTATAACATCTAGGCTATAAGAGACCTCTTATAACATCTAGGTTAATTGTTTGAAGGGGGGGGGGGGTCATTTCAACCATAAGATTCCCACAATTTCGGCCATGCCCATCGTGCAGTAGAGACTCCCCGACCCTCTGTCCTTAAGAGCTGCCGAGGAGGGGGAGGGGGAAAGCGAATCTGCTGGTTCAGCCTCGGGCTCTCGCTCCAAGTGACTCTGGGTGCTGTGTGTTCTTTTTCTGCTCAGGCGATAAGGATCAGGTGGAGAAGCAGTAAGGGCAAGCTCATTCTTCCAGCCCATTGCCCAATACAACGGCAGGATAACTTCTTTTGTTCTGGTTCTAATACCTTTCTTGATAATACCTAGCATTCTATTCGCCTTCTTAGTGGCCGCTGCGCACTATGCCGACGGCTTCATTGTCTTGTCCACTATTACTACCAAGTCCCTTTCTTGGGTACTCTCACCCAATAACAGCCCTCCCATCATATAGAAGGAGAAGGAAGATGAGGGAGGGAATGAAAAGAGATGCCAGGGCTTGGAGGGAAGGGAGGGAGGAAGAGATGCCAGGACATGGAGGAAGATATGCCAGACCAAGGGAAAAGGAAGGAGAAGATTTCAGAGCATGGAGGGGGAGGGACAGATGGAAGAAAAGGAAAAGAGAGAGATGCCAAGGAATCGGGGAAGGGAAGATGCCAGACCGTGGGGTGGGAAGGAAAAAAAGGAGAAGAGAGAGATGCTAGAGCATAGGGGAGGGGGTGGAGACAGAAAAATGGAGAGGGGATGAAGCTGAAATGAATCATATACAAAGGAGAGAAGGGGCACAGGATAGACAGTTTATGGAAGGAGCATAGAAAGAGGGAAGATACCATAAGGAAGAGAGAGAGAGCGAGAGAGGGCAGACACTGGATGGAAAGGGGTGAGAGGGCAGAGAATGGAAGGGGCAAGTCAGAGGATGAACGGTAGATGGAAGGGGTAGAGAGATGGGGACAGACGCTGAATGGAAGTGTAGGGGAGAGGAGGGCCAGACACTGAAGTGGGGGAAGAGGGGGAGCAGATGCTGGAAGGAAGTGGGGAGGAGAAAGAAAAAAGAGCACATATTGGATTGAAGGAAGAGCATAGAGTTAGATACTGGAAGGGGTGAGGGAAAGAGGTGGCAAGCTATAGGTAGACATAATGAGAGAAGGAAATTGAGGACTGAATAGTAAGAAAGAATTTAGACAGAGGCAGAAAATAAATTGAGAAGGAAGAACAGGAGGAAGGGAGCGGAGAGAGAGATGCCTGATCATGGGGCAAGAGAAGGAGACAGATACCAGACCTGGGAGGAGGAAAAGAGATAGGAGACAGATACCAGATCTGAGGGGAGAAAAGGAGGAGAGAGAGAGATGCTAAAATCTGGGAGGGAAGGAGGGAGGAAGGAAGGCAAGAAAGAGGCAGAGAAAGGGGAGGGGGGTTAAGTAGATTAGAAGGACTAGAAAGAGAAAGGCCTGGAGCAAAGGGGAAAGACAGGAGGCAGATGCAGGACTATGGGAGGTTCAGACAGAGGGGGAAGAACAGGGAGATTTAAGGTCATAATAGAGGAGGGAGAGAGAGGGAGATCTAGAACGAAGGTACAAATGAGAACTGACACTGGATCTGGGGAGGGTAACAGAGGGAAAAGAGAGAGAGAGAGACCTGGACCCAAAGGGGATGGGGCTGGATTGTGAAAGAAATGTTGGCAAAAGAAAGAAAGATTGGATGCGCAGAAGTGCAACCAGAGACTCATGAAATCATCAGACAACAAAGGTAGGAAAAATGATTTTATTTTAAATTTAGTGATCAAAATGTGTCCGTTTTGAGAATTTATATCTGCTATCTATATTTTGCACTATATTTGACTATTTTTCTATAGTTACTGAGGTGACATTGCATACTTTAAAGTAATCTGCCATGACATCTTTGAAAAGAACCTGAAACTCATAAATGATAATTAACATTTTCTCTGTAAACAGTGTGCTTTGTGTTTTTTTAAAATTTTATGTTTACCATTATGAATTAATAAGATATTGTGTGTACATGGAAAATGAATGGAAGAAATTGGGGGTGGGGCTAGGGCAGGATGGGGGGCGGGGCTGAATATTAATAGATGTCCCATTTTGATGAAAAAAATAAATGGTCACGTTAAACATACCAAATTATTGGCCTGTTTAGATTCTTTAGGTTTACAAGGCTTAAAGGGTTTCTGGAATGTAGACTTTACCAGGTCAGGTTTAATAATCAGCTTTCTTACATCTGGAAAAATCCCTGCGGTGTCCGTCAGGGCTCCCTACTTTCACCTACATTATTCATTGTATACCTTTCTTCTTTGGGTTTTTGCCGGCTTCCCTTCTCTTCTCTCCGAAACCGGAAGTTGCGTCCCCTGGTGGGGAGGGAAGAGAAGGGAAGCCGGCACGCACACGATAGAGCCCAGGAGGGAAGCTTACACTTCCTTCGGGCCTTCCTTGCTGCCGAGTCCTGCCTTTGCGGAAACAGAGTAGGTAGGACCCGGCAACGAGGAAGGCCCGAAGCAAGTAAAAGCATGCTGGCAAAAAAAAAAAAGGCAGGCGTCAAACAAAATTTTTGGCGGAGAGTCAGCCCGGGAAGGAGCATTGGCAGCAGCAGAAGGATTTGCCAGGCGCGGTCATCTAAATTAGCTGGGCAGTGTGCCCGGCTAAGAGGCCCTGGGGAGAACACTGCAGACCACAAAGTTTGGGCCAATGAGCAACAATACAAAGATAGGTATATCGCTGCGATAGGTGGGGTTACAACAAACAGAGAGAGAGGTTATGAAAGCAGTGGCTTAGCCCCTCTCTCCTTCGGCTCAGAACCCCCTCTGCTTCTATGGTAGCCAAAGACCTTTCCTGCCTGAGCCGCATCTTCAGCAGCACATAATTCAGCACGCAGACTTCGGCTAATGCCAGTTCTTCCGCGCATGCTCAGATCAGGTTTAACTGAGCAAGAGCGGAAGAACCAGCATTAACGAACAAAGCAAGCCTGCTGAGTTAAGTGCTACGCAGATAATACAGAAAATAATGTATGGTAGAGCATTTTCCGTGATTAAAGAAGCGCCACTAACTTAATCACAGATCAATTGAAAGACAACCCCTTGGCGCTCTATGCAAATTACCCCTTCTCCGCCCCTACTCCTTCACCATGAGCAGGGAGGGGTAATTTGCATAGCGTTTGTCACATTGACCTATTGAAACATTTGTGCCCACGTTCCAAGGGTCCGCCCTCTTGACGTTGGAACTTTTGTTTCCTGCTGTGCTGAAGGATGCGGCAGAAAGGTTTTGGTGGGTTAAGTTAACAGTTGTGCCTTCCCTCTGTACTTTCATCAGGGTGTTTTTGGAGAGTAAAAAATGTTGTAAGCTCTTTTGAGCAGGGACTGTTTTCTTACTCTTTGTGACTGAGTAGTGCTGCATGCGTCTGGTAGTGCTATAGAAATATTTAATAGTAATAGTAGGTGGTCCAGGAGAGAAAAAAAAGTTCATGGCCAGACTTGTGGTTGTGCCTTTCCCTCTCTTCTTTCATCACAGGGTGTTTTGGGCAGGTTAAGTAGCAAAACATTAAAATCCTTGTAGCACTCACTGTGGTTCCTCCTCGAGGGCCGTAATCCAGTCGGGTTTTCAGGATTTCCCCAATGAATATGCATGAGATATATTAGCATACAATGAAAGCAGTGCATGTAGATAGATCTCATGCAAATTAATTGGGGGAAATCCTGAAAACCTGACTAGATTGCGGCCCTCGAGGAGGGACTTAGATATCCCTGGCCTACAGCATCCAGGAACTTGGTCTCCCTACCCATGATAACTGCGTTGCCTTCCTTGCAGTTGCATTTAATCTCGACCGTCATCTCTCCATCAATTTCTTCGGACTACCCTGGGGGTCGGTAGTAGATGCCAATCTTCATTTCTGTTTGTTTTGTTCCTGGAATTGTGGCCCATAGAGACTCTATCTTATTTTTCATTTCTTGTGTGTTCTCTCCAGTAGATTCAATTTCCTCTTTGACGTATCGAGATGGAAGAAGAGATTCTCTTTCTCAAAGGACCCTCAGCCACAAGAGGGCATCCGCTCAAATTCAGGGGTGGGAAATTTCATGGCGAGATCAGGAAATATTTCTTCACCGAGAGAGTGGTTGATCCTTGGAACGAGCTCCCGGTGCAGGTGATCGAGGCAAACAGCGTGCAAGAATTTAAGAGCAAATGGGATGCCCATGTGGGATCCCTTAGAGGGTTAAGCCAAGGGAACCTGTCACCAGGAGTGGGATCCCTAGGATAGTAGACTTGGGTCAGTAGAGTGGGCAGACCTGATGGACTATGGCCCTTATCTGCCGTCATCTTCTATGTTTCTATAGTTCAATACCCCCACCTTTTTTACCTACTCTGTCTCTGTGGTATAGCTTGTATCCCGGTAGCACAGTGTCCCAGGCGTTTTCCTCATTCCACCATGTTTCCGTGACGCCGATGATGTCAAGGTTATCTTTTTGTGCCATAGCTTCCAATTCCCCCATCTTACTTCTTAGGCTTCTTGCATTCGTGTACATACCTTGAATTTGCAGCCTGTTATTTTCTTGCAATTCCTTCCCTCTTGTGTCCCTTTTCAATCCATCAGGATTTCTATCTTGCCTATGATCCGGTGAGTCTTCCCTGCTATCTTCTTCACGGTATCTTCTGAGTATACCGGTTCCTGAATCATTGACTCTTGGTCGACTGTCGACTTTCCCCTTCTTCCTAGTTTAAAAACTTCTCAATTTCTCTCTTGATTTTGCTTGCAAGTAGCCTTGTTCCGTCTCCGCTGAGGTGGAGTCCATCCTTCCTGAATAGCTTGCTCTTCCCCCAGAATGTCATCCAGTTGCGCACGAAGTGGAATCCTTCTTCCTCACACCAGCGCCTCATCCACACGTTGACTGCTTGCAGCTCCATCTGCCTCTTCTCATTGGCCCTGGGTACCGACAGGATCTCCCAGAACGCTACCCTCTGCGTTCTGGTCTCCAGCTTCCTTCCTAGCATCCGGAACTGGTCCTTCCAGTACTTCCCTGCTGTACTTCCTGTTGCTCATGTTGTTTGTCCCCACATGGATCACCACTGCCGTATCTTCCTCTTCCATGCTGTTGATGATCCTGTCGATGCGGCTCACTACGTCTTCTACGTTAGCTCCCGGTAGACAGGTCACCAGCCGATCCTGTCTTCCTCTCCCTATGTGGCTGTCGATGATGGAGTCCCCCATAACGATTGCTGTCCTCTCTTATCTTCTCTAGCCGTGAAGGAAGCAGTGGGGCCGTTGGATGACCATGGAATAAAGGGAGTACTAAAGGAGGACAAAATAATTGCCGACAAACTGAACACATTTTTTGCGTCTGTTTTTACCGAAGAGGATATACACACCATACCAGAAGCCAACAGGCTATATGCAGGAAACGAAGACGGGAAACTGATAGGGTTGACGGTCAGCCTAGAAGAGGTATGCAGGCAGACTGATAGGCTTAAAATCAATAAATCCCCGGGACTGGATGGCATCCATCCGAGAGTAATCAAGGAACTGAAAGGAGCTATAGCTGAACTGCTTCAACTGATAGCCAATCTGTCGATCAAATCGGGAAGGATATCGGAAGACTAGAAAATGGCGAATGTTACACCGATCTTCAAGAAAGGTTCGAGGGGAGATCCGGGAAACTACAGACTGGTGAGTCTGACCTCGGTACTGGGAAAGATGGTAGAGGTGCTGATAAAGGACCGCATCATTGATCACCTTGACAGACCCGATCTTATGAAGACCAGCCAGCACGGCTTCAGCAAGGGAAGATCTTGCTTGATGAACTTGCTGTACGTCTTCAAGGGAGTAAACAAGCAGATAGACAAGGGCGAGCCGGTCGACATTGTATATCTGGATTTTCAGAAAGCATTCGACAAGGTCCCGCATGAACGACTACTTTGAAAAATTGCAAGCCATGGAATCGAGGATGAAATACGTGGATTAAAAACTGGTTGGCGGATAGGAAACGGAGAGTGGGGGGTAAATGGACAATACTCGGACTGGAAAAGCATCATGAGTGGAGTGCCATAGGGTTCGGTGCTTGGACCCTTGCTCTTCAACATATTTATAAATGACCTGGAAATTGGTACGACGAGCGAGGTGATTAAATTTGTGGACGATACGAAGCTATTCAGAGTAGTGAAGACGCAGGAGGATTGCGAAGACCTGCAATGTGACAAACACGCTCGAGAAATTGGCTGCGAAATGGCAAATGAGGTTTAATATGGATAAGTGTAAGGTGATGCATATTGGTAACAAAAATCATATACACGAATACAGGATGTCTGGTGCGGTACTCGGAGAGACCCCTCAGGAAAGAGACTTGGGAGTACTGGTTGACAAGTCGATGAAGCCGTCCGCACAATGTGCGGCGGTTGTGAAAAGGGCGAACAGAATGCTAGGAATGATTAAGAAGTGGATCACGAACAAATCAGAGGTTATCATGCATCCAGCACTGGTCGCCATAGATGAAGCAGGACACGGTACTACTTTAAAGGGTCCAGAGAAGAGCGACTAAAATGGTTAAGGGGCTGGTGGAGTTAATGTACAGTGAGAGGTTAGAGAAACTAGGCCTCTTCTCCCTTGAAAAGAGGAGACTGAGAGGGGATATGATCGAAACATTCAAGATAATGAAGGGAATAGACACGTTTTCACCCTCTCCAAGGTAGAGAGAACGAGAGGGCACTCTTTAAAATTAAAAGGGGATAGATTCCGTACAAACGTAAGGAAGTTCTTCTTCACTCAGAGAGTGGTGGAAAACTGGAACATTCTTCTGGAGGCTGTTATAGGGGAAAATACCCTCCAGGGATTCAAGACAAAGTTAAACAAGTTCCTGCTGAACCGGAACGTAAGCAGGTAAGGCTAGTCTCAGTTAGGGTAATGGTCTTTGACCTAAGGGCCACCGCGGGAGCAGACTGCTGGGCACAATGGACCGCTGGTTTGACCCAGCAGCAGCAATTCTTTTGTTCTTATGTTTTCTTGTTCATATCTTGCTCTGCCGTAGTGCAAGTGTGCATTGAATATCCAAAAGGCTCCCACTTAAAAGTCTAATTCATAGGTACTTTTCATTTTGTCAACATGAGTAAATAAAAGTGTTCAGAAAACACTACTCAGTTATTTCAGAAGAGGGATGCCACAAACTAATGATGGTACAGCGTCAACTGCTGATGTGGCAATTTCAAACAGACATTGCAAAGGCTGGTCCATCAGGGGAAATCTTTTCAGCACACACTCTGCCAATTGATAAATCTAATGTATGGCATAAATAAACAATGGTTTAAAGATTTTGATTGGCTAATGGTCAAATAAAATGGTATGTGGTGCTCATTGTACAAAAAAACGTTCAAAATACTGAAGGGAATAGACTTAGTAGATAAAGACAGACTTTCCAAGATAGGGAGAATGAGAGGGCACTCTCTAAAGTTGAAAAGGGATAGATTCTGTACAAACATAAGGAAATTCTTCTTCACCCGGAGAGTGGTGGATAACTGGAATGCTCTTCCGGAATCTGTTATAGGGGAAAACACACTTCAGGGTTTCAAAACAAAGTTGGACAAGTTCCTGCTAAACTGGAATGTACGCAGGTGAGGCTGGACTCATTTAGAGCACTGGTCTTTGACCTGAGGGCCACTGCGTGAGCGGACTACTGGGCAGGATGGACCACTGGTCTGACCCAGCAGCGGCAATTCTTATGTAAATATTCAAGCAAACACCCCCCAAGGAGGGAGTTACCTTGGGTAAATGTGCCATGCACAAGAATTTGAAAAGAAAGTGTGCTGGACCATGAAAACAGTAAAACGCACATTGAATCTTCTGCTGACCTTTTAAGAAAGCGTATACTAGAGTAAACTGGAATCGGTCAAATTGAAAGATCTGTATCTATGCTAAATAACTTACAGAACGATACCTTTGTAGGAGCTTTAAGATCCATGTATTGGTTGGCAAAAAAATGAGTTGCCACATACAACAATGTTTGAAAAGCTGTTGGAACACTAAAGAAATGGGTTGTTCCTTTTGCAACATCTCATTGTTGGTAAAAATGCACATTACACCTCAGAAAGAATAATGCAAGAGCTGCTGGATGTCTTAGCATCAGAAATAAAGTCTAACATACTGAAAAATATGCACACTGATGAAAATTTTTTCAGTATTCTGTGTGATGAAACCACAGATATCTCAGTTGTAAAACAATTATTTACATTAAATATATTTGCCAGGTCACTAAAGAGGTCAGAATTAGTTTTGTATCGAACCGCAATATGAGTGATGGCAAAATGGAAACTATAACCAACATGCTGAGTGAGACTGTGGACACACTAGGCTTGAAAGCTGCTAATCTGGTTGGACTAGGATCAGATGATTATGATTATGACTGGGAAACAGAAAGGTATGGCAAAACTGCTTAAAGATAAAACATCTGGACTCTTGGTCTGTGTAAACCATCGATTGGCCCGTGCAAGTGCCCAAGCAGCAGCTGCTATACCTTATTTAACAAAACTGAACGACATCTTAAGGCAGCTGTTCTATTTCATCCAAAATTCTTCAAGTAGGATGGCTGGTGTAACGGAAATCCAAAATATTCTGAACATTCCCCAGATTAAGCTGAAAATGACCAGTGACACTAGATGGCTGTCTCATGACTCTGCAGTACAGTAACTATGACAGTGCATGATGAGTGTCATAGCTGCGCTGGAAAGAGAGGTCACTGAATGAAATGACATCACAGCTGAAAGATTAAGCAGATGTATTAAAATGTACAATTTTGTTTCCTCTCTTATGATGCTGTCAGACGTATTAACTTTGTTGTCCAACTTATCAAAGGCTTGGCAAAGGCAAGATGTCAATCTTACCGAAATTGAGCCAATTTTGCTCACCACAAAATTGTCTATCATGCAGTTGAAAGACACTCCTGGGAGATATTTTCAAAACCTTCATCATAGTCTGGCAGAAAATGGTCAGATCTCCGCATTGTTTATACACAGAGTGATGTAATGTCATTCAAAACTGCAATATATGATACATACCTAGAGACAGTTGTCAAGCACCTAGATGCAAGATTCCCTGACATGCCAATTATTTCCAGCTTTTCATAAGTTTTCAATGCAGAAACTCACGATTCAAGTGAGTCTGCTGAAATTCTTTTCACTCATTACTCCAAAAATGGTAGCCCTCCAATTTTAAAATATGAAAGTAGCAGGCAAGAATGGACAGTTGCGTCAAAAATGATCAGATGTCAATCATACAAAGACTTCAGTCCAAAACAAATTTCTTGGGGGAGTATTGTTAAAAGCCAAATATTCCTGAATGTCCTTACCCAATAGTTTTTTATATGCTTAGGTTCTAACAATATAGTATCATCAAACCTTCACGATAGCCTACCTCTGACATCCTAGACCACTGATTAGATGATTTTAATGATAATTTACAAATTAATAATGGTAGGTATAAAGTTTAAATTTTATTTTTCAGTTTTCAATTCTCTGCAGTATATACCATTTGGCCAGTCAGTTTGCCCAATTAAATCTTCCAAGCTCCAAGATTTGTTTCATTTCCTTCAAATTGTTGCTTTTAAATATCTTTCTGTCATGGATATCTCCCTTACAATATCCTTAGTCAAGTACAAATAAAATAAATCATTTAGTTTCTCCACAATGGCCTTGCCCTCCCTTTGTGCCCTTTTTGCAAGACACTGTAAAAAAGCCATATCATTTTTTGAAGGAGCTTTGTAAGTATATCTTGATAGTTTGAGAGGAGAATAGCAACTTGCTAATTTAATTTTCCATTCAAAGCTGCTAATTATTTACAGAATAAAAATAGGATTGGTGGAGAAACTGGCTGTAACAGAGGTCTCAATATTTTAGTCAGACTTAACAGTCTGCTGTGTCTGTTTACTGTAGAGTTGTCTGTGTGCCGAGTGCTGAAACGGTGGAAAATATTTTTGTTCGTATGACTGGTTTCAATCCAAATGCAGCTGAGCCCCACTTCCAGGATTGAATGCAGTTAATTAATTAATGAAACATCTCAATCTCCTTGTCTTTTCAAATTTTCAAATGTGTTTAAATATCATTTATAAACACCTTTATAGGAAGAAATAAAACTGAAGCATGACCATTAAAAAAACACACACACACAAACCACAAAAATGTCAAACACATGCCCTGTCATCATGATGATATTGTATCATATTCACTCTAGATGAAAGCTTATATGTGCATAGCTTTCCACTGACAGACCAGAGCCTTAATCAAAGAAAGCAACTTCTCTTTGCTGCTCTCCACAACCAAGTCAGGAAATATCAAATTTCACATATTCTGTCATTTTTATAAATGAACAGTTTGTAGAAAAACATTCTTTGCAAATTTACTTTGTTTAAGAATTATTTCAAGTCTGTTGAAGTTACTGTATTTCAGATGAATAGCTCCTAGTGAATACCCTGGCCTATAGAATATATTTGTGACATTTTATCAATAGAGAAAGGGCTTGAAGAAAGTGAGCAGTGTGAGGATCAGAACAAAACAGACCTCTAAAGAAAGTATACTTGGTTCCAGGATGGTGCTCTGGATTGAGTTTTGATACTGGCAACTGCCAGATCTTAGCTACACAAAGCTGGAGACCAGGCCGAGGATGGGGTAGTGGACATCAAAGGAGCCCAGTGATAAGACAGGGATGATAGAACATACTGGTACAGAGATCCTCCTAATTCATAGAAACAGACTAATTCAAGGTAAGAAAACTGATTCAGGATTGAGGAAGACTTCATAGCAAAGAGTCAAGATCAGAGTTACAGCATAGAATAAAATGGCATGAGGCAATGCTAGGGTGGTGGATGCCAAGCAAAGACTGGATGTATGTGAATATCTGAATATATCTTTCATCTATCTATCTATATATACAGTATATATGTCTAAGACTGGGTGTATGTGTGAATAGCTGTATATATCTTTCTATCAATCTAATCTAATATAATAAAATGCTAAGCGCGCATGCGCACTCTTACCCCATGTTCCCTGATCTGTCAGGCTGTATTGATTTTATTCTGCTTTGTGTTTGTATTTTAAAAGTTTTCAATAAAAATTTTGAACTAAAAAAAAGAAAGAAAGATATATACAGATATTCACATACACCTATATATATATATATATATATATATATATATATATATATATATACACACACACATACACACAGTATATGTGAATATCTGTATATATCTTTCTTTTTTTTTTAGTTCAAAATTTTTATTGAAAACTTTTATAATACAAACACAAAGCAGAATAAAATCAATACAGCAAGGCTACCATTTATAATTAGAACCAAATAACTGTTTTTCATACGGTGACAGCAACATAAGTAGAATTGCATCAACAAGAGAACCAGGAAGAAAATATAAGGAGAGCAAAAAAGGAGGAGAAAAGAAATGGGGAAAAGGTACATACTGACATCATGACAATAGATATGCAAACGGAAAGATAGTGGTCAGAAATGTATTTGTGACTGTATAAAATTATCCAAAAATAACCATGGTGATACAGCGGCGGAAATGTGGAAGGAGAGTCCGGAGTTTCTGGAGAGATGAAGTTTTTCAGTAGCATAATGTTCATGTTTACGATAAAGACTTAGAGAGTTCCACCAAAAGGTATAATCCAACAAGGATGCTGATTTCCAGTTTATATATATATACAGTATATATATGACTGGGTGTATGTGAATATCTGTATATATCTTTCTATCTATCTAATTTATCTATCTATCTGGGTGTATGTGAATATCTAATATAATAAAACTCTAAACGCGCATGCGCACTCTTACCTGCGTGCTTCCATTTTCCGTGAGCTGTAGGTTCCCACAGGTAGGAGTGCGCATGCGCGCTTGTCTGTGGCCGGTTGACAGAGGCAGCAAGCACGCGTGACTCCCCTCTCCCGCCCTCACTCAACTACCCACCGCCAGAGAAACATCGCTATGGCTGCCCGCATTGGACCGTGGGTAGGTAATTGGAAGTGCTGGCGGCGGTCACGTGCACAGAATTGGTGCTCCAGACCTCCATCCAGGAAAAACGGCACTACCGGTAGAAGTTTATTTTTAAGATTAAAGGTGCTGTGGCGGCTCCTCTCACGAGCCACACCTGCATCAGAGAAGGCTTCCGACGCAGGCAGCGATCCTGAGAGGAAACGTTGCGGGACCTTTAAACTTAAAAATAAACTTCTACCGGTAGTGCCGTTTTTCCTGCTGTGCCCTCTCTTTCAGTGAATGAAGCATTGCAGCAACGAACAGTTCTGATGAAGCAGCCAATCAGTGTGTCTAATCTTGAGGAGGGAGATCTCCTTGACCACAGTGAGTGCAATGGTAGGCCAGGCTGGAAGGGAAGGTGGGGTTGGGGGAAATGCTGCTGCTGCAGAGGGACCTGGAGGGGAAGGTAAATACCGCTGCTGCTGATGCTCAGAGAAGTGGACGGGGAGGGAAATACTGCTGCTATTGTTGCACAGGGAAGTGGGGTCGGGGGAGGGAAGTGCTGCTGCACAGAGAACTGGAGGGGTGGGAATGTTGCTGCGGCTGCTGCACAGGGTAAGTGGGGGGGAGGGAAATGCTGTTGCTGCTGCACAGGGAAATGGAGGGGGAGGAAATGCTGCTGCAGCAAAGGAAAGTGGGGCGGGGGAAATGCTGCTGCACAGGGAAATGGAGGGGAGGGGAGGGAATGTTACATAGGTAGCAGGGAGAGAGACAGATAGATGGAAAGAAAGATAGACAGCGGGAGGGAGGGAGACAGAAAGAAAGGAAGAAAGACACAGGGGCAGGAAAAGGGACAGAAAGACAGACAGAGAAAGGGGGCCAGGGAGAGGGAAATACAGCAGGAGGTAGAGAGTCAGAAAGAAAGACAGACATCTATTCTAGCACCCGTTAATGTAACGGGCTTAAAGACTAGTCTGTATATAACTTTCTATCTATCTAATTTATCTATCTATCTATATACAGTATATATATGTCTAAGACTGGGTGTATGTGAATATCTGTATATATCTTTCTATCTAATCTCTCTCTCTCTCTCTATCTCTTTCTCTATCTATCTTTCTATCTATCTAAGACTGGGTGTATGTGAATATCTGTATATATCTTTCTATCTATCTTTCTATCTATCTAAGACTGGGTGTATGTGAATATCTGTATATATCTTTCTATCTATCTTTCTATCTATCTAAGACTGGGTGTATGTGAATATCTGTATATATCTTTCTATCTAATCTCTCTCTCTCTCTCTATCTCTTTCTCTATCTATCTTTCTATCTATCTAAGACTGGGTGTATGTGAATATCTGTATATATCTTTCTATATCTATCTTTCTATCTATCTAAGACTGGGTGTATGTGAATATCTGTATATATCTTTCTATCTATCTTTCTATCTATCTAAGACTGGGTGTATGTGAATATCTGTATATATCTTTCTATCTAATCTCTCTCTCTCTAAGACTGGGTGTATGTGAATATCTGTATATATCTTTCTATCTAATCTCTCTCTCTCTAAGACTGGGTGTATGTGAATATCTGTATATATCTTTCTATCTAATCTCTCTCTCTCTAAGACTGGGTGTATGTGAATATCTGTATATATCTTTCTATCTAATCTCTCTCTCTCTAAGACTGGGTGTATGTGAATATCTGTATATATCTTTCTATCTAATCTCTCTCTCTCTAAGACTGGGTGTATGTGAATATCTGTATATATCTTTCTATCTAATCTCTCTCTCTCTAAGACTGGGTGTATGTGAATATCTGTATATATCTTTCTATCTAATCTCTCTCTCTCTAAGACTGGGTGTATGTGAATATCTGTATATATCTTTCTATCTAATCTCTCTCTCTCTCTCTCTCTAAGACTGGGTGTATGTGAATATCTGTATATATCTTTCTATCTAATCTCTCTCTCTCTCTCTCTAAGACTGGGTGTATGTGAATATCTGTATATATCTTTCTATCTAATCTCTCTCTCTCTAAGACTGGGTGTATGTGAATATCTGTATATATCTTTCTATCTAATCTCTCTCTCTCTAAGACTGGGTGTATGTGAATATCTGTATATATCTTTCTATCTAATCTCTCTCTCTCTCTCTATCTCTTTCTCTATCTATCTTTCTATCTATCTAAGACTGGGTGTATGTGAATATCTGTATATATCTTTCTATCTATCTTTCTATCTATCTAAGACTGGGTGTATGTGAATATCTGTATATATCTTTCTATCTAATCTCTCTCTCTCTAAGACTGGGTGTATGTGAATATCTGTATATATCTTTCTATCTAATCTCTCTCTCTCTAAGACTGGGTGTATGTGAATATCTGTATATATCTTTCTATCTAATCTCTCTCTCTCTAAGACTGGGTGTATGTGAATATCTGTATATATCTTTCTATCTAATCTCTCTCTCTCTAAGACTGGGTGTATGTGAATATCTGTATATATCTTTCTATCTAATCTCTCTCTCTCTAAGACTGGGTGTATGTGAATATCTGTATATATCTTTCTATCTAATCTCTCTCTCTCTAAGACTGGGTGTATGTGAATATCTGTATATATCTTTCTATCTAATCTCTCTCTCTCTAAGACTGGGTGTATGTGAATATCTGTATATATCTTTCTCTCTAATCTCTCTCTCTCTCTCTCTCTAAGACTGGGTGTATGTGAATATCTGTATATATCTTTCTATCTAATCTCTCTCTCTCTAAGACTGGGTGTATGTGAATATCTGTATATATCTTTCTATCTAATCTCTCTCTCTCTAAGACTGGGTGTATGTGAATATCTGTATATATCTTTCTATCTAATCTCTCTCTCTCTAAGACTGGGTGTATGTGAATATCTGTATATATCTTTCTATCTAATCTCTCTCTCTCTAAGACTGGGTGTATGTGAATATCTGTATATATCTTTCTATCTAATCTCTCTCTCTCTCTAAGACTGGGTGTATGTGAATATCTGTATATATCTTTCTATCTAATCTCTCTCTCTCTCTCTATCTCTTTCTCTATCTATCTTTCTATCTATCTAAGACTGGGTGTATGTGAATATCTGTATATATCTTTCTCTATCTATCTTTCTATCTATCTAAGACTGGGTGTATGTGAATATCTGTATATATCTTTCTCTATCTATCTTTCTATCTATCTAAGACTGGGTGTATGTGAATATCTGTATATATCTTTCTATATCTATCTTTCTATCTATCTAAGACTGGGTGTATGTGAATATCTGTATATATTTTTCTAGCTATCTAATCAAGTTTCGGCTACTTTATTGGTACAGTTTGCTATTGATTCTGATAGGGAATGGATGTTAAAATTGTTCTTTAAATATAAGGATGTTCCCTTTTTGTCAAATAATATAAGAATGTATCCAGATGTTTCGTGTCCGACCCAGAAGAAAAGAAAACAGTTTCTTATTTTGAGACCTCAGGTGATACACTAAGGGGCCAAGAACCATGGGCTAAGGGGGCTTCGGGCTAAGAATTCTGAAGTGTATTTGTTCAAATAGCACAATATAATCACTGTCTGAATAATTTATAATGCAATATAGAAAAATGTTAATAAGAACATAATAACATAAGAATTGCAGCTGCTGTGTCAGACCAGTGGTTCATCGTGCTAGCAGTCCGCTCCGGCGGGGGCCCTTAGGTCAAAGACCATTGCCCTGAGTCTAGCCTTACCTGCGTACATTCTGGTTCAGCAGAAACTTGTCTAACTTTGTCTTGAATCCCTGGAGGGTGTTTTCCCCTATAACAGCCTCCAGAAGAGCGTTCCAGTTTTCTACCACTCTCTGGGTGAATAAGAACTTCCTTACATTTGTACGGAATCTATCACCTTTTAACTTTAGAGAGTGCCCTCTCGTTCTCTCTACCTTGAAGATGGTGAACAATGTCTTTATCTACTAAGTCTATACCATTCATTATTTTGAATGTTTCGATCATGTCTCCTCTCAGTCTCCTCTTTTCAAGGGAGAAGAGGCCCAGTTTCTCTAATCACTCATTGTACGGCAACTACCGTATTTTCTCGAATATAACACACGCGTTATACGTGGTTTTTACGTACCGCGCATACCCTTGCACGTTATACGCGTGAGTGCGTGGTACAAAATTTTTTTTTACATAGTTCCCCCCCCCGACGTCCGATTCACCCCCCCCCCCCGCAGGATCGCTTGCACCCCCACCCCGAAGGACCGCTCGCACGCACCGGCACCCCCACCCCGAAGGACCACTCGCACGCACTCCCACCCGCACCCCACTCTGAAGGACCTCTTGCACCCCCACAGCCTCCCGACCCCCCCCCCCATCATGTAGAAGCTCCTACCGGTGTCCTGCTGCTTCCTCTTGGCGGTCCCGACACCCGACACGATCGGGGCGAGAGGGAGCTCAAGCCCTCTTGCCCCAGCCAACCGCGGCACCCCCGACACGATCGGGGCAAGAGGGAGCTCAAGCCCTCTTGCCCCCACCGACTCCCCGACACGATCGGGGCAAAAGGGAGCCCAAGCCCTCTTGCCCCGCCGACTCCCCAACTCCCCGACAATATTGGGCCAGGAGGGAGCCCAAGTCCTCCTGGCCCTGGCGACCCCCCTCCCCCGCTAGTTGTTCTGGCCAGGAGGGAGCCCAAACCCTCCTGGCCACGGCGACCCCCTACCCCCACCCTGCACTACATTACGGGCAGGAGGGATCCCAGGCCCTCCTGCCCTCGACGCAAACCCCCCTCCCCCCAACGACCGCCCCCCCAAGAACCTCCTACCGCCCCCCCCAGCCGACCCGCGACAGAAGAGCAGGAGTTGGGTGTGATTATATGTGACTAGTCTTTAAGCCCGTTACATTAACGGGTGCTAGAATAGATATGTCTGTCTGTCTTTCTTTATCTCTCTCTCCTTGGCCGCTGTCTGTATCCTTCTGTCTCCCCCCTCCCCCCGAGCAAAGCTGTCTGCCCCCAGCACCCACCTCCCCCCCAAATGTCTCTCCATGGCCCTTTTCTGTCTTCTCCCCCAGAGCAAAGCTGTCTGTCCCCAGCACACCTCCCCCCAAAGCAGCCCCCTTTCCCTACGCCTACGCCGCTGGAGCTGGGAGGTTTGTGGAGGGTCAACAGCAGGAGCGGGGCTGCTGTCTGCCACTTGTTTGCTGCCACTGGTGCTGCCTACTCCGCTGGAGCTGGGAGGTTTGTAGAGAGCACAGTCGCGCGCATGCGCCTCCAGCCCCTGCAAGCGCCGTGAGGTGTCAATTAGAATGTTGCCACAGAAGCACACCTCACGGCGCCAGGACTCACAAATTTTTGAGAGCGCATGCGCGCTCTAGCGTTTTATTATTATTGATGATCTTAAGGTGGCCAAACAGGTTGAAAAAGTGACGGCAAAAGCTAGAAGGATGCTAGGTTGCATAGGGAGAGGTATGGCTAGTAGGGAAAAGGAGGTATTGATGCCTCTATATAAGACTTTGTTGAGACCTCATTTAGAAGATTGTGTACAATTCTGGAGGCCGCACCTTCAAAAAGATATAAAAAGGATGGGGTCGGTCCAGAGGAAGGCTACTAAAATGGTATGTGGTCTTCATCATCCTAAGGTGTATGGGGACAGACTTAAAGATCTCAATCTGTATTCTTTGGAGGAAAGGCGGGAGAGGGGAGATATGATAGAGATGTTTAAACACTGTACCTACGTAATGTAAATGCGCACGAGTCGAGTCTTTTTAATTTGAAAGGAAACTGCAATGAGAGGGCAAAGGAATTAAGAGGTGATAGGTAGAGAATGACACGGGGAAAAAATTTGTCCCCATCCCCATGAGCTCATCCTCATCCCGTCCCCGCGAGTTCAGTCCCTGTCTCGTCCCCGCTAACCATCTGATCCCATCCGCACAATCTATCTTGCTTCTGTGTTCCTATTTTCCCCATTTCTAATATCTCCCCTTTGTATCTGTATACTCCCTCCTGTGTCAGACATTGCCCCCCCCCATGTCCATATACCATCCCCATGTATCTCCCCTTTATGTCTCTGTCCCTATGCCCCCATGCACATAATTTCCCTTCTGTTACCTTCCTATGTCCAGATTTCCCCTCTCTTCCACACCAATGTGTCTCTCTCCAACCCCATCTAGCTTCTTTCCCTCTTTCTCCCTCTCCCCCCCCCGCATCTGGCTCACCTGCCTATCTGGCCACCTTTCTCTTTCCTGCTGTGGGTTCAATATTTGTCTCCCTCTTACTTCATCCCCTTGGCACAGCATCTCTTTCCTTTTCACTCCCTTCCTACTATGAAGGAACACTGCTGTCTTCATCTCCAAAGCCTGGAAAGCTGTGTGCTATATGACAGATTTCAGTGCTGAGTTGTGTCTGGCAGTTCATCTTTCTTCCTCCCCCTCCTACTACTCCTGCCCGGTCCCCCCTTCCCCTCCCCGTGGACCCAAGTGCACTATCCCAGTTGAGTCTGAGCCCAGAATCAGCAAGTGAGGCACTCATCCCTGCCACTGCTGCATCAGAGAAAGAATGGATGGCCACAGATGAGCCCTGGGAGGCCCTACTCCTCGGCCAATTTTGCTTTGGTATCCTTTTATTCCCCCCAAGCTCTATAGGAAACTCTGTCCCCAGCAGCAGCCCTCTTCCTCCCTCTCACCCGCTGCGGTCCATGCATCTCCCTTCCTCCCTTGCCCTTACATTCGCTAGCGAGTTTTCTTTAAACAAACAGCAGGAGCATTTTCTGAAGTCGTGTGCGGTTGGCTGGCTGCTTGAAATTTCTCCTCCGACGCAACTTCCTGTTTCCGATTGCATCTGAGGAGAAATTTCAGGCAGCCAGCTAGCCGCACGCAACTTCAGAAAATGCTCCGGATGCTTGTTAAGAGAAAAATTGCCAGCGAAGGTAAGGGCAAGGGAGGGAGGGAGATGCTCAGATCGCGCGATCGGCTTTTAAGTATTTTGCGACGTTCCCTCAATTAACTGCAGGGACAAGGTCATTCACTACTCCACGGGGCGGTGAATGGTCTTGTCCCCGTACCCGCGGTGACCAGGTTTTTTTTCATCCCCGTTTTGGCGGATTACCTGCAGGTAACCGTGTCATTCTCTAGTGATAGGCTCCGGAGTAATCTAACGAAATACTTTTTTACAGAAAGGATGGTAGATGCATGGAACAGTCTCCCAGAAGAGGTGGTGGAGACAGAGACTGTGTCTGAATTCAAAAGGGCCTGGGATAGGCACGTGGAATCTCTCGGAGAGAGAAAGAGATAATGGTTACTGTGGATGGGCAGACTAGATGGGCCATTTGGCATTTATCTGCCATCATGTTTCTGTGTTTCTATCTGGAGTGGATTAAAGCCCTTAGTTCACACAGCTCTTGGTTTCTTTTGAACCAAACAGGACAGCAGGACAGCTATCCTTACAACCCTTTCACCCTTGGAGTTGAATTCTTTTTAGCTATCTTATGTTACTGAGGATCCTGTGCTCTCGTGTCAAGCAAGAAGGCACTCACGCATGTGCGGTGGGCCACTGCCAGAGGCCTCTTAAAGATACAATGTTCTGGGCAGCCAAGTTCAGTCAGGATGATATCACTCAAGTTTAAGGATACATATCCTGCTGTCTTCTAAGAGCACCTGCTATATGTAAATAACTTCGCTAGATTGCTGTAACTGATAAGAAATTTGGGCAATAGGGCCAAGTATACCTTAGAACAGTGTTTTTCAACCTTTTTTGGGCAAAGGCACACTTGTTTCATGAAAAAAATCATGAGGCACACCACCATTAGAAAATGTTAAAAAATTTAACTCTGTGCCTATATTGACTATATATAAAGTAATTCTCTTGAATAGGAATCAAATAAACACAAAGAAAGTATTTTATAATTACTTTATTATGAAATATTAAGTAAACAGAATAGTGAAAAATTATAAAATACTTTATTCAGTGCGAAACCTGGGCCTGTTTGGCTGAACACAAAGCTGATATTCTGGCTGGAATCGAAGAAAGACACACACGTAGCTCTTCGTCAACAGCTCTCAGTCTCTCTCTGTATTTGGTTTTTATAGCATACAAAAATAGACAAATATACCCTCCATCCTTTTTATTAAACCACAATAGCAGTTTTTAGCGCAGGGAGCTGCGCTGAATGTCCAGCGCTGCTCTTGACGCTCATAGGCTCCCTGCGCTAAAAACCACTATTGCGGTTTAGTAAAAGGTGACCATATTGTAAAATATAGACAGCAGATATAAATTCAGAACTGTGCATAGTAAGTGAAGGGAAGTTTTCATCTCTGGGAATTTACCCAGTTAACTATTAAGTTATTTGGGCAAATTCCTTTGAAAACTATACAGCAGGGCTCAAACCAGGGGAGACTGCGAAAATCTCCAAAAGGATCTAACGCAGCTGGAAAAGTGGGCCGAAAAATGGCAAATGAGCTTCAACATAGGGAAATGCAAGGTCATGCACGTGGGGAAAAAGAACCCGATGTTCACATACAGAATGGGGGGAAAACCGCTAGGGATCAGTAACCTGGAGAGAGACCTGGGAGTGATGGTAGATGCAACACTGAAGGCATCGGCGCAGTGCGCTACAGCCTCAAAGAAAGCTAACAGAATGTTGGGTATCATTAAGAAGGGTATTACGACCAGGACGAAGGAAGTCATCATGCCACTGTATCGTGCAATGGTGCGGCCGCATCTGGAGTACTGTGTCCAGTACTGGTCGCCGTACCTCAAGAAGGACATGGCAGTACTTGAGGGAGTACAGAGAAGAGCAACTAAACTGATAAAGGGAATGGAAAATCTCCCATATACCGACAGGTTGAAGCAGTTGGGACTTTTCTCACTGGAAAAGCGGAGACTTAGAGGAGACATGATAGAAACCTTCAAGATCCTGAAGGGCATAGAAAAAGTAGACAGGGACAGATTTTTCAAATTAAGGACCACCACAAGTACAAGGGGGCACTCGGAGAAATTGAAAGGGGACAGGTTTAGAACAAACGCTAGGAAGTTCTTTTTCACTCAGAGGGTGGTGGATACATGGAACGTGCTTCCAGAGGCTGTTGTAGACAAGAAAACATTAAATGGTTTCAAAGAAAGTTTGGATAGATTCCTAGAAGAAAAAGGGATTGAAGGGTATAGATAGGTATGGACCACTACTCAGGCGATGGGCCTGATGGGCCGCCGCGGGAGCGGACCGCTGGGCAGGATGGACCTATGGTCTGCCTCAGCGGAGGCAACTTCTTATGTTCTTATGTTCTTATGTTCTTAAAACTGTGGTAATACTGCCTCCACTTTGCTAAATTTAAAATAAAATCATTTTTCTTACCTTGTCTGGTGATTTCTGGTTGCACTTTCTTCTTCTGACTGTGCATCCAATCTTTCTTCCCTTCTATCAGCCTGTATGCTTTCTCTCCTCCACACCTCATTCCCTCCCCCAACTTTTTCTTCCTCTCTCCCTGACCTGTCTTTCTTTTTTTCTGTTTCTCTTCTTTCCTTCTGTTTCCCTGCCTGCCCCCTTTCTTTCTTTCTCCCTGCCGTTCCCCAAGCCACTGCCACTGCCGCTGCCATCGGGGAACAGGACCCACCAATGGATAACAGGCCCCAAAGCTGACGCCGACGCATGCTCTCCCTGACGTCAATTCTGCAATCGGAGAGGAAGTTCCGCCCAGCCAGGCAGCGATTGGCTGGCCCGAACTTCCTCTCCGACTGCAGAATTGACGTCGGGGAGAAAAAGACTTATCAGCTCGATAGATTAGATCGCCAAGACAAAGTGAGTCCTGGGTGATCGACTCACTTTACCTTGGCGAGCTACTGGTGCCCCTGCCTCGGGCCCCCTGTCAGCTCCGGGCCCCTGAATGCCCTGCGGCACACCAGGCAACATCTCGCGGCACACTAGTGTGCCGCGGAACAGCGGTTGAAAAACACTGCCTTAGAATACTGCTAGACAAAATTGACTCCTGCAAATTTAAAATAAAAAAACACCATGATGCTATTGCCATTTGTTTTTAAAAGTGAGAGTCAAATGTTGCACATTGCTTTCTCAATAAAAATGCAGTCAGCTTGAATATATACTGAGCAGAAATTTAACCAGCATTTTAACTTATAAAAAAATAAATGGACTAATGTTCTTGGATCTTTGAGATATGTATTTGTAATTATTTCCAAGCCTGTGTGGGAACACTAGATACTTTTATAGGTTATTTTTTATCATTCCACTTGATGTCAGCAAAGAGCTTTTACATATGATTTTTCATTACTGAAATGGAAACCAGGAAAAATTCTTTGTCGGACATGATTGTATAAATATACAATAATTGGCATTTGCTTGTGAAAATGTATGTCCTACATACTTAAGAATATTTATTATTATTTCAGGTAACCATTTTAACAATTCAAGAGCATTCTTCTGCTTTTGCCTTTGAATCTTAAATATTACAGGGTAGATGTTCAATGGCTTTAATTTACTCCTACTGTATAGTCCATTCATTTCACATCAGATTAAATATACAGAAAGCAATTTACTATTTGATTTACCAGCCAAAACTTTTTCTCCTATGTTGGCAAAAAGCAGGTTGCATAGTGTTATTACTATCAGTCTGAGGATGTCAGCATACTGTATATGCCAGGGCAAACTGAAGGAGAGCAACATTAGAAAATTGCCAGTATTGTTGCATAAAATTGTTGTTATATTGTCAGAATAATTTATATTGCTGATGAGTTGCTTCCTTTACATTTTTATAAATATGTGTGTATAATATCAAACATTTCTTGTTCACTTTTGATAACTATTAGAACAGTCAACCTCCCCTCTCTCTTTCCTTGCTGAAACCCTCCCCTCTCTCCCCTTCCTATACGTAGGTCTGCCTTCTCTCCTGGACAGCCTCCACTGGATCTGCCATTAAGTCCTGCACTTCTTGGGCTGGACGGACCTGGACTATCCTGCTAGCTTTGTTTCTGATATACATAGGCATCATGTCCCTTTGTGTTAGGCATTGCCTGGGCTTTCTGCCAGCCATACTACTAGTCTCTTGACACTGCCTAACTTCCCTGGTATGGCTTTATGCTCAGCTGCCAGAGTGCACATAAATCTAAATTCAGCACCTCTGTGAAACCAACAAATATAACCCAAACGGCTGCCTTTTTTATATAATGGAAACGAGGACCATTTCATTAACAGTTCATGTGCACTAACTGAATTAAAGTCTGTTATTTGCTGCAGGGCCCACTGTATAATAATATACCCTATTGCAAATAATGCTCATTAACAGCATCAGCACACATTAACTGTTAATAAATGACCCCCCTAAATTAGTGACAATAGGTCTTAATTTACTGCACTAGGAAATTTAAGTAAACCTTATCTAAAGTTATAGAGAGTGAAACAAAGCAAAAAAGAAACTTTAAGTAATTTGTTTAACTTTCAAAACCTATAAAAGAGCTCTGTTTAGTTCTTAAAAGTTTGGAAATTTGAAATTGTAATAAGTACTGGTAGCTTCCAGCAGAACTATAGCTTCACTAGTTACCTTGTATGGATAGTGTTTGGAAATTCAGTCCTAAGTCTGATACTCAGTTCTGTGAGGCTTCATTCCTACCAACTTCCTGTAATTCTATACCAGTGGGTAAAAATATTAGTGGTCATAACACTGCTGAAGAAAGTTTAGATGCATTATTTAATCAAGCAGTTTACTGTTCAACAGTATAGCTGGAGCAAGAAAACTTTTTAAGTTTGAAATGCAAGAAATCTGTCTTTGGACTGGACTTATTCATGCAAATTGGAGAAGATATAATTTAAATGAAGTTGGCAGGTTTTCAGCCAGTCAGTTGCAACTGAGCTCTGCTTAAAGGTCGCTGGAAATGAAGTGCTTTGTAAGTGAATGCATTCTGACTAAGAGCAATCCAAGATGTTTTCATAATGTGCCTTTCTTCATCTGTCAGACAATTTTCTCACAGTTGACTGGAACAAATGATGCAGGTTTGTGAACTCTTTTGGGGTATTGTATAAGATTTTTTATATATTTAAACAGAGATTTTTTTGAAGCTACATTTAGCCTGCCTATTGGAAGTGACAGATTTTATAGAGGATTTTATTCAGTAGCATGTTTAGAAACAAGAATAAATGGCACGACGGTTAAGATTGCATTTTGCAACAAGGAGGAGTAATACTGATCCTCTTCCAGAAACCTCTGAGGATGGATTGGATAGCAATATTCACATGTATTTCAAGGGACTGTCCCAGAATTCTGCACCAAATGTCATACAGATGAAGTTGGCTCCTAGGCCAGGAGTTTTACCACCTGTTTCGCCAGAAATAGTTAATTCACACCATTGTTCTTCTGTTTCATCAGAAAGCAGTACCAAAAAGAGCACTTCCCTGAAAATTTCTCTTCAACCAAGAAGACACAACAGATGTCATAAACCTGTTACCACAGTGTCTTCTACAGAAGATACTTCATTTGTTGCTGTCAACCATGATGGAACTGATTATAACAATATAAGCACTTATAGATCAAATGCCATCATAAATGATACTTCCCTAAGCAACACCACTATATGTAATGACAATTCTTGCAGTACTGGAACCAGTGAAAATGGATCATACAGTAGCAGTAATAGTGATTATGGATCATGTACAAGTACTGCAAGTGATGTGAGTTTATGTAATAACACTATCACCTGTGACAGTAGTTTTATTATTTCCTCGGGCGAAGGAGTATTTTATGGAAATTCATCCCATTTGGGCACTACAAATAAATATGACTCTTTCAGATATAGTCCATGCAAAATTTTTTCTAGATGTAAAAGTACTATTCCTTTTGACCAAAATAGCTTAGATAAAGACATGGAAATAGTAAGACTGCCAACAAGAAGAAAAACTAAAGTTCCACTGAGACGTTGTTCATCCTTGGTCATTTTTCCTCGGAGCCCATCTAACACACCACCAGCTTCTCCAGTAAGCTCAGGCCCTTTGTCAAGCAGAGGCTGTTATCAAACCTCACATCAGGTGATGCTTTGTGCTAATGAAATTATACAAAATGAAGATCATACTACCAAGAGCTTCCTCTCAACAGCAGTTAATGGACTTAGACTGTCAAAAAACACTTGTCCTTCGTCTGATAGAAGAGATGTCAGGCCACTTTACTCGAATGATTCACAACCAGAACATTCTGATAAAACAAGTTGTGGAGAAATGCCTGATCGATGTTCCCTTATTTCAGTACATTTTTCCAAACAAAGACCATCTATAGTGGGAAACAAGGCAACTAGTGACCCCCACAACCCAGAGTTACCAAGAGAGAAAATGGAACTAAATTCTGGTACAAACTGTCATCATATAAAATTATTTCGTAGCACATCTGTATGTTTGCCCTCACAAAACAATGAATGTCAGGTAAATGGAGAGCTAGAAAGAAAGAATATACAAAAGAGAAAAACACACCATATTCTGCAAAGAAGTATCTCGGAAGGACCTAATCGGCAAGTTTCCTGCTGCTTATCTAGTCTTAAGTACAGTTGTCCAAATGTAGGGACATCCCATTTGCACATACAGTTCTCGCCTGGACTTGAAAGACAGATTGATAGGTTTCAAACACATCCAAATAGACATTCTGCAAGGGAAACTGTTAATAATTTATGGCAATCTCAGGTATGTTGGTTTTGTTTCTTTATTTGAATGCAGAAAGAATGATGTTCATGAATTTTAATTTTTGTTATGTCTACAGTGTTCCCCCGCAAATTCGCAAATCGTGGACTTGGTTATTTGCGGTATTTTCTGACTGCCAGTCAGAAAATATAGGAAATGAGTCCGCGAATCGGCCTTCTGTACCAATTCCTCCTCCTCTCCCCTCCCCCTCACAGTCAACCAATCAGCCTTCTGCACAGCTGATTCCACCTCCTCCCCCCCCCCCCCCCGAGCATACTGGGTATGATTTACTGCACCCCAGCTGCCCTCTCCTGCCTTTTTACAGATTCAAGACCGCATTTGTGGTTTTTTTTTGAAATTCACAAGTGTTCCTGGAACAAAACGCCCCATGAATTTTAGGGGCGTACTGTATGCCATTACATTTGAGAAGCTGCTATTTAAAAAGCCAGTTAATGCTTATGATGATTTGTGTCTGACATACTTTTTTCATATATTGGAAGAGATCCCAAAACAATTAAAAAAAATTAGGAATTAAGAAAATATATCTGGGAATGTCATAACCTGTAAACTGTATATTGCATTGGAAAGCTTGCATTGTAAGGATAACTATGGTAAACTGTAACCTGTAAATTGTATATTATGTACCATATTTTTCGCTCCATAAGAGAAAAAAAGGGTGCGTCCTATGGAGCAAATCCCCAAATCCCCCTCCCCCCGTTACCTTGCAGGACTGCCACCTGCCCCTCACCCACCGCCGCTGCTCATTGCTCACTGCTGAAAGTAGAAGAAGGGAAAGGCCAGGCAAGTGCAGCGATTGCACACCGCCAGCCCAGAAGCCTTACCCCCGACAATCGCTGCATCTGCCTGGCCCTTCCGGGTGTCACGCTACTGAGCCAGGAGTCTGTCCCCCTTTTCCCCCCCCCCTACTGCTGCTGCTTCTTCAGTGACATGTTCTCACAGCAGCAGGAGGTAATTAAATCCAGTGGGCAGGCAGGCTTGGGGGGCGGAAGAGGACAGAGGTTGGAAGGCAGTGAGGGGAACAGGAGGGAAGGAGAAAGGGACAATTGTTAGGCCTGAGGAAGAAAAGAAAGAAATCACCAGACAACAGGGGGGGGAGGGAAGAAGAGTACAAATGCTGGAAAGCATTAAGGGCCTGAGTTTTTTGGGGGGGAAGAGGACAAAGGCTGGAAGGCAGTGAGGGTAACATAGGAGGGAGGGAGGAAGGGACAATTGTTGGGCCTGAGGAAGGAAAGAAAGAAAGAAAGAAATCACCAGACAATAAAGGTAGGAAAAATTATTTTATTTTCAATTTAGTGATCAAAATGTGTCAGTTTTGAGAATTTATATTTGCTGTCTATATTTTGCACTATATTTGTATATTTTTCTGTAGTTGTTACTGAGGTGACATTGCATATTTTAAAAAGTCATCTGCCTTGACATCTGTGCCCTGTCTCTGCCTGCCCTGTCCCTGTCCGCCCTGTCCTTGTCTACCACTAGATCACCAGAGGGGGGCAGGGTTCAGAGCATGGCAGGGAAGGGGGACAGGGTGCAGAGCCTGACAAGGAGTGTGGAGTTGGGTGACAGGGAGAATTTGGTTCAGAATGTTTTTTTCTTGTTTTCCTCCTCAAAATCTAGGATGCGTCTTATGGTCAGGTGTGTCTTATGGAGCAAAAAATACAGTGTATTAGACCCCTAGTATGTGTCAAGTTAGGATAAAAACTTGTATCATAAACTTATACTGTAATTATGGCAAATCTAGTGCAAATCATAACCTGTTAACTGTATATTATGCATGTTTAACTTGTAACCCTTTTTGAGCTCTTTGGGGAAAACGGGATAGAAAATGAATTAAACAGATAGATGTTTCCTAGTGCAATAGGTGTGTCATTCTGGCTGGACAGGTAATATCCCAATGCTCGTGAACCATGCAGAAGGAATCCACTCTAGCTTTTGAATCCCTCCTCCTTCACTAGAGGGTTCTACTGCCCCCTTCAGTAGTTCCTTCTACACATGAACCGGAAGGAGTCTTTCTGATTCATATTCTCTCTATATCTTCATATTCTTTTTCTGGGGGATTTTCCACAAATTTTTGATGGCTTTTGATGCTCAAAGTTCCCCTCATCAAGGGTTCAGCTCTGCTTGAATGGAGGAGAAGCAGACTGAGGTCTGCAGCTGACAGGCCAATTCCTCTGTGGTACCTGTTAACCAGACTGCAGAAACTTTTCTGGTGCTCAGGGTCTGTTCTCCTTGAAGCATTGCTTGCCTACTGTATCACAGGGGCTTGAGCAAAGGCTATCAGGTCATAGGGGTTCAGCAGGGATCCACAAGTAGCTGGCTGTGCTTCGCCTTCCCCTTTTTGTATCTTTGGGTCCACAGGGGTTTGAGGCTGTTAGACACTGGTCTGACTGACAGCCCAAAAATTCAGCGCTGGAGGAGCAGTCCATTTGAAGCAGTAATTTCTTCTCCCAGATCCAGCTATCTTAGGAGCTGAGGCAGGCTGCAGCACATTTCCACAACAGGTCTCTGAGTAAGGTTGTTACAGTCTATGAGGAAAATTGTGTGTGTGAGGGTGGTCCTTAAAACCAATTTTTTCAGGTTTCTGACCTTTCCGTTTGGTTTCCCTACCTCCAAAATCGCAGACTTTTTGTTTTAGTTAGTGTTTTGAAGCCATTTTTTATGCCAAAATGCTGCCATATTAGATTTCCCGGGGTTTTTTTTCAGAGTTCTCCAGAATCTTCAAATCACCTCGTTTTGCATCAAAACTAGCTGGGATGGAGTCCTCTGGCTCCTTTACCTTCAATTCATGCCTGGTTTGTGCTGGATGGGCGCTTGAGGAGAGCCTTTGTGCCATGTGCCGTGCAACACGTGAATGTAATGTAATTTATGTAATTTATTTCTTATATACCGCTAAACTCCGTTAGGATTCTAAGCGGTTTACAGAAAAATAGACAATAGGGTGCATTAAAATTATAAGTAAAATAGGTACTTAGAAATTCCCTTACTGTCTCGAAGGCTCACAATCTAACTAAAGTACCTGGAAAAATGACAATTAGTAGAGTAATGAAAAAATAAAATAGAGAATAGATGAGAAAAATAAGAAAATAAACATTCTAATAAGACTACAATGATCTAAAGGACTTTGAAGGTTGAAAAAAGAGGGGAGATAAGAATAGATGCAGAGGGAGAACCGTTGAAGCAATAGAATTCTGGGGAAATTTAAATGAAATTTGAATGATAAAATAAAACAAAATAAGTGGTAAAACAATAAGTGAGATTAAAAAATATATCATAAACTAAAAAGAATTGAAAATAAAATCAAAACAGTCAAAACTGAAGTCCAGCTTGAACGGGCCCCCGAGCCAACCGTTGGTCCGATGGCCGGACTGCAGCCCTGCTCCGTTGGCTCTCCCCTGCTGGCATGGGGGAGGAGCGAAGATAGTGTCGGGTGCCCCGCTGGAACGGGCCCCCGAGCCGACCGTTGGACTGATGGCCGGACTGCAGCCCTCCTCCGTCGGCTCTCCCCTGCTGGAATGGAGGAGGAGCGAAGACAATGTCAGGTGCCCCACTGGAACGGGCCCCCGAGCCGACCGTTGGTCTGATGGCTGGACTGCAGCCCTCCTCCGTCGGCTCTCCCCTGCTGGAATGGGGGAGGAGTGAAGACAGTGTTGGGTGCCCCGCTGGAACGGGCCCCTGAGCCGACCGTTGGTCCCATGGCCGGACTGCAGCCCTCCTCCGTCGGCTCTCCCCTGCTGGAATGGGGGAGGAGCGAAGACAGTGTCGGGTGCCCCGCTGGAACGGGCCCCCGAGCCGACCGTTGGTCTGATGGCCGGACTGCAGCCCTCTTCCGTCGGCTCTCCCCTGCTGGAATGGGGGAGGAGCGAAGACAGTGTCGGGTGCCCCGCTGGAACGGGCCCCCCGAGCCGACCGTTGGTCTGATGGCCGGACTGCAGCCCTCCTCCGTCGGCTCTCCCCTGCTGGAATGGGGAAGGAGCGAAGACAGTGTCGGGTGCCCCGCTGGAACGGGCCCCTGAGCTGACCGTTGGTCCGATGGCCGGACTGCAGCCCTCCTCCGTCGGCTCTCCCCTGCTGGAATGGTGTTAGATGGTGTTACAGGGTTTGGTTTTGGTCTTTTACTTTTCCCATCTGTAGCAAATACAGTATCCAATGTAAGTTGTTTTCTTGAAGCCATCTGAAATCACTTTAGTTAAACTGAAGGGATTAAATAGTTATAAAATCTTTAGTGAGAATGTCCAGGGAGAGGAGCTCTGCACTCAAACTGCCATCCTCCTCGCCTCCAAGTTCCGGAAGGGGCAGGAGTGGCCAGTTTAGCCTCCCTTTTACTTTCTAGGGCTGAAGAACTAGCCTTCCAGAGCCCCAGAATGGCGGTCATTCTAAGCACAGGAGTATGGAGGCTGCGGAGCCCAAGAAACACAAAATGGAGTCATCTAAAGGAGACTCCTTTTTGCCTAATATGGCATTTTTTTCTAGAATTTGTCAATCTGATGTTGATAGCTTATATGGATGGACAAGATCCCTAGGAGAAGTCTAGGCACGCGAGGGGGCTAGTGCTCCCTGGGCGCATCTGTCTCGTGTCAGAGCATAGCTAGAATCTGCTGGGCCTTTTCGAGGGAGACTCAAATGATGAATCTATTTGTATGCCTTTACTGTCATAGAGTGAACCATTCTTGTCGGGAGATGCAGGCCGGTGTGAGTACACAAGATATAGTGGTGGTTCTTGATCAAGGGGATGACCCCACATTCCACCGGCTGTTCAGACTCTAAACTCTGTTAGAGCTTATTGCAGACTCTTTGCTGGAGTTAAACTTGGAATCCCAGCAGGTCCCCTGTGCTCCCTGTTCTGTAATAAGTGGACTGAGAGTCCAGTCTTCCTTGTTTCTCTGGCATCCTGACATCAGTGTATTAGTTACTGAGCATTGGGATGCTCCTGAAAGGTCATTTAAAATAGCCAAGAAAATGGCTTTGATATATCCAATGGCATAGGTGTATCAGCAGCTGTTCCCTCAATCCAAGTTAGATTCCTTGGTAGCGCAGGTGAGGGAGGTATGAAATTAAAGGATATGGAGGATCACAGAGTGTGATTCAAAGTGCTAGCCTTGGGGAATCAAGGCAGCTGCAGCAGCTTCCTTTGTGACATGCGCCTGTCCTACTAGGTTGTGGGCGCTTGAGCTGGCTGAGGGCGAGCATTTGCCCCAGTTTGTACTAGCTGGAGTGGATTACATAGACGCTCTCTACAACATCATCAGAGTCATAATCAAAGTTTGAGTTTATTTGATCTCAGCCTGCAGAATGCTCTGGATCAGGCAATGGACAGTCGACCAAGAGTCGATGGTTTGGGAAATGGTATACCCAGAGGATACCATGCAAGAAGATTGCAGGGAAGACTCACCGGATCATAGGCAAAATAGAAATCCCAACGGATCAAAAAGGACGGAAGCAAGGGAGACAGAAGGGGGAAGGAAATGTAAGAAAGTAATAGGCCGCAAACTAAACGCAAAGAGCCTAAGGAATAAAATGGGGGAATTGGAAGCTATGACACAAAAAGATAACCTAGACATCATTGGTGTCACGGAAACATTGTGAAACGAGGACAATGTCTGTGCTACCGGGATACAAGCTATACCGCAGAGACAGAGTAGGACAAAAAGGTGGGGGTATTGCCTTATACATAAAAGAGGGAATTTAGTCTACCAGAGAGAACATGCCGGAAACAAACAA
This sequence comes from Geotrypetes seraphini, assembly GCF_902459505.1. Taxonomy (NCBI): domain Eukaryota; kingdom Metazoa; phylum Chordata; class Amphibia; order Gymnophiona; family Dermophiidae; genus Geotrypetes; species Geotrypetes seraphini. The sequence continues at coordinate 13,281,545 of NC_047097.1, forward strand.
TAAGGTAGAGTCTCTATGGGCCAAAATACCGGGAACAAATGGAGTGGATACGAAGATTGCCATCTACTACCGACCTCCAGGGCAGTCCGAAGAGACTGATGGAGAAATGACGGATGAGATTAAACACGAATGCAAAGGAGGCAACACAGTTATCATGGGCGACTTCAATTATCCAGGAATAGATTGGAACCTAGGCAACTACAGCTGCAGTAGGGAGACCAAGTTCCTGGATGCTGTAGGTGATTGCTTCCTGGAACAACTTGTCAAGGAAAATACAAGAGGAAATGCAATTCTGGACTTAATTCTAAATGGATTACGAAGACCGGCATAAGAACATAAGAATTGCCACTGTTGGGTCAGACCAGTGGTCCATCGTGCCCAGCAGTCCGCTCATGCGGCGGCCCTTGGTCAAAGACCAGTGCCCTAACTGAGACTAGCCCTACTTCCGTACATTCTGGTTCAGCAGGAACTTGTCTAACTTTGTCTTGAACCCCTGTAGAAGGGACACTGGGAAACAGTTATCACAATATGATCTACTTCAACCTAGATGCAGGAACAAAACATTGATCCAGAATGACTGCTACAGCACTGAACTTCCGAAAAGGGAAATACAAAGAGATGAGAGTCATGGTGAGGAAGAAGATTAGGAAGAGGATAAGCACTGTAAATACGCTAGAGCAAGCATGGTCCCTTTTTAAGGACACAGTCACTGAGGCGCAAAATCTAACTATACCGCGTATCAACAAGGGTGATATACTCACGTGGATTAAAAACTTCTCCTAAGGCTGCGCAGCCTTTTCAACTGTCTCAAACAGAGCATAACCTCCATCGTTTTGCCTCTGTCCTCCCTTCCCCCCATAGGAGGTCATCTCCATAACTCCTCTTCAGTTTTCTCAACCTGTAAGAGACATTTTAGAGGCTTCTAGAAAGCCTGCTACTAGACAATGCTATCACCAAAAATGGACAAGATTTTCTACGTGGTGCATCTCTCATGACAAGGCGCCTCAAGATTCCTCCTTATCTTCTGTTCTGGATTATCTTTTGCACTTATCTACCTCTGGCCTCAAATCTACATATATCAGAGTCCATCTCAATGCAATTGCTGCTTCCCATCAGCCTATTGAAGGGAAACCCCTATTTGCTCATCCAGTGGTCTCCAAATTTATGAAAGGACTTTTCAGTGTCAAATCTCCTCTCAAACCGCCTCCAGTGGTTTCGGATCTCAATGTTGTTCTTGCTCAATTGATGAAGCCTCCATTTGAACCAATGTCTACGGCTCATCTGAAATATCTCACTTGGAAAGTGGTGTTTTTCATTGCCCTCACATCTAAACATAAGAACATAAGCAATGCCTCCGCTGGGTCAGACCTGAGGTCCATCGTGCCCAGCAGTCCGCTCACACGCGGCCCAACAGGTCCAGGACCTGTGCAGTAATCCTCTATCTATACCCCTGTATCCCCTTTTCCAGCAGGAAATTGCCAATCCTTTCTTAAACCCCCAGTACCGTACTCTGCCCTATTACGTCCTCTGGAAGCGCATTCCAGGTGTCCACCACACGTTGGGTAAAGAACTTCCTAGCATTCGTTTTGAATCTGTCCCCTTTCAACTTTTCCGAGTGCCCTCTTGTTCTTTTATTTTGCGAAAGTTTGAAGAATCTGTCCCTCTCCACTCTCTCTATGCCCTTCATGATCTTGTAAGTCTCTATCATATCCCCTCTAAGTCTCCTCTTCTCCAGGGAAAAGAGACACAGCTTCTCCAATCTCTCAGCATATGAAAGGTTTTCCATACCTTTTATCTGACGTGTCGTTCTCCTCTGAACCCTCTAGAGTAACGTCATATCCTTCTTAAGGTACGGCGACCAATATTGGATGTAGTACTCCAGATGTGGGCGCACCATCTCCTGATACAGTGGCAGGATAACTTCTTTCGTTCTGGTTGTAATACCCTTCTTGATTATACCTAGCATTCATAAGAACATAAGAATTGCCACTGCTGAGTCAGACCAGTGGTCCATCATGCCCAGCAGTCTGCTCACTGTCGGCTTCATTGTTATGCCCACCATTACCTCCAAGTCCCTTTCTTGGGTACTCTCGTTCAATAGAAGAGTCAGTGAGCTGCAAGCTTTAGTTGCTGATCCACCTTTCACAGTTTTCCATCATGACAAGGTGATCCTCCGTACTCATCCTAAATTCTTACCTAAAGTGGTTTCAGAATTTCATTTCAATCAATCCATTGTACTTCCAGTGTTTTTTCCAAGACCTCATTCTCATCCAGGAGAAGCAGCTCTTCATACTCTGGACTTTAAACGTGCTTTAGCCTTCTACTTTGAACGCACCAAACCACACAGATCTGCTCCTCAACTTTTTGTCTCCTTCGATCCAAAAAAGTTGGGACATCAGATTTCTAAGCGTACCATCTCCAACTGGATGGCTGCTTGTATCATTTTCTGCTATGCCCAGGCTGGACTGCATCTACAGAGTCGAGTCACAGTCCACAAAGTCAAAGCCATGGCAGCTTCAGTAGCTTTCCTCAGATCCAGTCCTATTGAGGAAATTTGCAAAGCTGCCACCTGGTCATTTTGGCCAGAGAGTATTACAAAATTTATTCTCCTAAGTTGCAAACACTCCCACCATCCCATTCTGGTTAGCTTGGAGGTCACCTATATGTGAGAATAGGCTGCCTGCTTGTCCTGGGATAAAGCACCAGTTACTTATAACAGTTGTTATCCAGGGACAGCAGGCAGCTATTCTCACAACCCATCCACCTCCCCTGGTTGGCTTCTCTGCTAGCTATCTGAACTGAGGAGATTCACCCTGTGCTGAGTGAGAAGGCACTCGCGCATGTGCGGTGCGGCAGACTCGAAACTTCTGAGTTTCTACAAGCAAGTCTGCTTGCGAGGCTGTCTGCTCCATGGATGACATCACCCATATGTAAGAATAGCTGCCTGCTGTCCCTGGATAACAACTGTTACGGTAAGTAACTGTGCTATCTCCGAACAACAAAGGAAAAAAAAGGAATTTGACTGACTGAAATATGTTAGCTTTGGGAAATGTATATAGCAGATGTCTTTGTACTGTGTTCAAAAGAAAAGGAAATACTGGTTTTATTTCTCCAGTGCTGAAGTACTTGCTGACCCTTGCTGACCGCCAGCTGAGGACCTTCTGCAAAGATGGCCAGAACTCCCCTCCACCAAGCGCAGCAATCGCTGGCAGCATCCTTGAGCCACTGAGGTGCCAGCATCTGTGACTCAAGGACGCTATTGCTGCCTGCCAAGCTTGGCAAAATTGACCCCGGGCCACCTTCAGAGGAAGTCCTCAGCTGACATAGCTTGGGGATCCTCATCAGCTGGAGTATTTATATTTTATATTTACATTAAAGACACTAGCAGAGACCCGTTTACAAAGTATGTATGCTTCCCAATTAATATTTCCAAATTAAAAATGTCTTTTCTTATTTGTAAATGGATCTCTCCCAGAGCCTTTAATTCAGTAGCATAATTAAATGAAATAACTACTTCTGAAATTTATAAGGGCAGGTGTGGGACTGGCTTGATTTCTGTTCCCGTGCAACGCTCTATTCTGGGCCTGAATATTTAGAGACATGTCCACTTTGATTCTGTTCTGTGCTGTCTTTTTATATTCTCCTCTTCATGGCTTCTTACTGTACCTCAATGAATCTCACTTTGAACCACTACTGAAAAAGCATGAACTATCCAAAATCCCTTCCTTCTGTTATTTTCTCCTTCCCTTTTTCTCGTTCTTGCTCCTTGTCTCTTTGCATGTCTTCTTGCATGGTACAGCATCCAAAACTACTCCCATTTTCTCCATATGTTGCTTCTGAGCAGCAAATGGCTTTTATAGCATGGTTCTTAATGTTTGGCTCTAAATGAGTGGTAAGTTTTTGGCCACAATATTCTGTCACTAATTGGCATGTAATTTAGTGAATAGGATTGTAATTTGTGTACTCATTATGCTTTCATTGACATCTCATGCTTATTAGCATACACATAGATTTTATGGTTTGTCATCTACTCATTAAAGCATTAGTATACACCTTAGCATGCATGTTATGCATGTTAAGGCTTTAAAATATTTTTATATGTGCCAAACTGGTTTAGGATGCATTGTGGTCCTACAGTAGGTCATAGAAGACCATTGTATGTAAACAAACTATCTAGGTCCGTGGTTTCCAAGCCTCTCCTGAGGGACCACCCCCTTCAGTCGGGTTTTCAGTATATCCCTAATGAATATGCATCCAAAACCCATTCTTCAGTGTACTCAAAATAACAATATAGCCGCACATTCAAATATACAGCTTATACAAACGAGAGCTATTCACAAAACCAAATGATATCATAAAATTTCTCTTTATTATCACATTTATTACTCATAAATATATAATAAAATCGTCCTACAAATATATAATCAGTGATATAAGACTCGCACCCATATATCTTCATCCCCGTAAACATTATACTAATGTCCTGTAAATTAGTTATCAACCTCAAAACGACATAATCTTCCTTGTTGCCAGTGTCCAAAATGATTATTAAAAATACTCCAGTTTCAAATGTCTGTTCACTTACTTGACAGTTCATAACAGATTCATATTTGAAAGGTTTCTACTGTAATAGTCAATATTGTAATTATGCATAAACATAGCACCTAATTATAGTACTGTATTCTACCCATTTAAAAATAAAATGGCTCCTAAAATATTTCTTTTGACTCCAGTTAGTCTGGCCTGGTATACTGATATGCCGAGACTGAGTTCCAATTTAACAAGCTGTTATTAGAGTAGCATTTAGTTATGTCAGCTATCTGTGCACAGCAGGCATGAAATTAAATCAGTGCTTTGGTCAGTCTCTGCCCGGTAACTGAAGCAGAAAAAGGGATACACATTCGTTTCTTCTGTGCCTAGCAGCATAGTATCACTATTTTTAATGGACTTGAAAGATGATAGATTTACTGGATGCATGTTAAATGTTAAATAATAATATTAAAACGGATAGAAAATAATGATGAGAAATAACATAAAAAATTGATTTTATAACAGGATACCTGCATGAGAAGACAAAATAGCTATACAACAGGCATATCATACAAAAGCCAAATAGATGGCTATGCATCTTTATTTTTTTTAAAAAAGGCTTATAGATCCAGTTTAACCAGAGCTGATTTTCACTATGTAAGTCATTCTCAAACCTGTCCTGGGGGAGCCCCAGCTAGTCAGGTTTTCAAGATACCTTCAATGACTATTGTTGAGATAGATTTACATGTGCTGCTGCCTTGGTATAGAAATGTATCTCATGCATATTCAGTGTGGATGTCTTGAAAACTTGACTAGCTGGGATTCCTCCAAGACAGATCTGACAATGGAAAAGGTGCAGCTGCCGTGGTCTCTACTTAACAGGTGGGCCATTGCTGCTCTTTGGTAAAAGCATCACCTTTTTTCCAAGCTACCTTCACTCTCTTCTGTATCAGTCCCCAATGGTAATTACGTGGTGATGCACAGGATGGAGTTACCATGGTGGCAGCACGGCCGGATTAAAGGGTAGGCCCAGAAGGAAGGCACATGTCTAGGGCCCAGAATTGTCAGGGGGCCCTAGGGCCGGCGTTAGGGGAGAGCAAACAGGGCAGCTGCCCTGGGCCAAACAGATCCAGGGGGCTCCGCAGTCTGAACTTTTTGATTAAACTCCTACATTGTCCTTTTCAGAGGGGACCCGACACGGCAGCTGTTCTCACAAGCTGTCGGCAGCTGCCCTGAAGTTTTCCCTCTGCCGCAATCTTCCCTATCGGAAACGGGAAGTTGCAGCAAAAGGAAAACTTTGGGGCAGCCGCTGTCAGTTTGTGAGAACAGCTGCCGTGTGTCGGGGCCCCTCTGAAAAGGACAATTTTGGCTGCAGGGGAGAAGCAATCTCTTGCCTCGCCTCCTCCCCCCATACTGTCAGAACGCCTCATCTTTCCCCCCAAGAAATTCAGCAGTTTTCCTTCCTCCCTTCTCGGCTAAATTGGCAGTCAGGGCCGGCATTAGGGGGTGCAAGGAGAGAAACTGCCCGGTCCCTTGGCTTCTCTTTTGAGTTGTGATAGTCGTCCCCTTGCCTCCCCAACGTGGCGAGCCCACAAGCCTTCTTCTCCCCCCCTCCCCCGTACGTCAATTCTGAAATTCTGATCCAACCAGGCAGCGATTGGCTGGCCAGGAACTTCCTCTTCGACGTCAGAATTGACGTTGGGCAGGAAGGCTTGTGGGCCCGTCGCATCGAGGAAGCAGGGGGAAATCGAGGGCGGTGGCTTGGCGAAATCATCATCATCAGCAGCGGCAGAGAGAGAGAAAGAAAGAAAGAAAGAAAGGGGAGGGGCAGGAAAAAAGAAAGCCTGAAAGAAAGGGGCAGGGAGAGAAAAAGAAAGAAAGGGGCAAGGAGAGAAAAAAAAGGGGCAGAGAGAAAGAAAAAAGAAAAAGGGGAGGGGCAGAGAGAGGAAGAAAAAGTTGGACTCATGGAGGGACAGAGAGAGATGTTGGTTGGGATGAGGTCTAGAGGAGAGGAAGCATGCAGGAGGAAGGAAGAAAGAAAGGATGCACAGTCAGAAGGAAGTGCAACCAGAGACTCGTGAAATCACCAGACAACAAAGGTAGGAAAAATGATTTTATTTTCAATAGTGATCAAAATGTGTCAGTTTCTTCAAATTTACATCTGCTATATTTATATTTTGCAGAGTATTAGGAGGCTATGTGTCATTGTTTCTGTGTTGTTTCACTGTTTGCAGTTTGGCTTCTTGGCGGTTCAGTTTAACCTTTATCTATGTATTTCTATTTTTAGTTTGTAATTACTTATTCCATACTGGGTGAGGGTGTATCTGTGTTCTGTGTGGTATGAAAGACATGGTTTTCTGTTAGCGTTGATTAGCCTTGTTTGACGAAATGCATCGGGCATGGTTCTTGGGAGCACCTTGAATAAACCTGATTTGAATCTCCTTTTTTTCTACCGATCGTCTTTTGTTTCATGTTGGATTCTTTGGTAGACTGCTTGCCTTGTTGTTTCGTTACAAGTTAACATACATGGAGTGGAACGTACTAGAGGAGTTACAGATTTGATTGTTTATACATACATATGGGTTACAGTTGGTCAAAATAGAGTGAGGCAGTTGAGAGGCATTGTAAACATGGTTATTAATATAGACTTATATTTCGGATAGTATTACTGCTTTACAATATATTTGAACACTTTTATATGTGTATGGAAAGGGTTCTGAGTTAAAGTACTGGGTAAGTAGGTGGGAAAGGAAGGAAGGGGAATTTGTTCAGAGATGTTTGGGGGTGGCATAGAAGAAAACTGTGCACTGGTATGCTAATCTTTGTTTGTTTTGAATTTAAAAAAGAAAGAAATACAAATGAAAATAAAGAAGTAAATAAGAAAACGGATAAATGGGGGTGGGGTAGGGGCTGGGAAAGGCCAGGGGGGCCCAGTGTACTTGTGTGCCTAGGGGCCCTTGAAGAATTAATCCTGCCCTGGGTGGCAGTATGCCCAAAGCAGTTTTTCTAAGTGACTCCTCATTTGAACCAGTTACAGCCCTACCTTTAGAGGCAAACTGAATTTCAGTTTAGATGCTAAAACTGACCTAAAATTTGTACTGTACTGTGGCACAACCCCATTCCCTCCTCACTTCCCAGCACCCATTTTGATTTTAGAACTGGCATGATCAGGAGCAACTGTGGATCACATCTGTCCCCGCCTAGCCACTAGACCACCAATGGTACAGTAGGTTCTTGGGCTGACTCCTGTTTTGGGAGGGAGTCTGAGCCCTGGTGTGCAGTTTTGGTTACCCAGATAGTCTTATCTTCATCCACAGAGCAGTGAAGATCGCCTGCTGCCTCCTGATTCCATTAGGTGCTTTTGACCCTTGTGAGATGGGGATAGCCCTCAATAAACAAACTTGATCCAATTGGCTAGCAGACTTCTCTTTACTGCTGCATCAATAGCCCACTTTTATATTTTCACTAAATAAAATCCTGGAGTAGGATCTTAGTCAGCTGATAAAAGTTTATCTGAAAATGAAGTTGACATTGCACCATTTATGGAAGAAAATATTTTATAAACAACTTGAAAAACTGAAAATGGTCAAACCCATGGGGCCGAATGGGATCCACTCCAGAATCTTGAGAGAGCTCAAAGATGTTCTGGTGGGTCCTTTTAAAGATTTATATAATAAATCCTTGGAGATAGGGGAGGTTCTGTGGGATTGGGGAAGAGCAGATGTAGTCCGTCTTCACAAAAGTGGAGACAGAGACTGGTTTCAGATTGAGATGAAAACTTTTTTTCTAAATACAAGTTCATGAGAGTTAATTACCAACATGAATAATGGAATAATATACAAGTTTTGTTAAAGCATCAGAATTGTGTTATTTTGCACTGCAGTACTGTAGACACATGTAAGATACAATTTTTGCTTGACAGTTTACAATCTAATATAGATAAACAGTACAAATAAGAGAAATTTCATTTATTATGAGAATGACTAAAACAATATGAGTATTAAACAGGTAAATAAGGGTTAAGATTTTAAAGTAGCTTTAAAAAGGTAGATTTTAGCCTGGATTTGAATAAAGCCAGAGACTACTGAGCATGATGTACCAACTCTGAGTCTGTTCTAGGCATATAGCACAGCAAGAGGGAACGAACAGAGTTGGCACTGTTAGGAAAAGGCACAGATTTACCTGATGAGTACAATTCTGAGGAGGAATATAGGGAGGCATATTCATTAGTGGCAGAATAAAAGTGCTGCTAGGTCAGTAAGAGACGTTTGAACTGTACAGTATATAGAAACAAGGAGAAGAGAGGGTTACAAGAGTGTAGCAAAATTGGTGAAAGATAAGTTATGAAGCAGAATTTTAAATAAGTTGAAGAGGAGAAAGTTGGTTCAGAGGGGACTTCTATGGAGCAGGTTGCAGTATATAGTATATAGGATTATAGTTCAATCCCTTGTACTAGGTCTTGTAGACTACTGTAATATCTTCTATCTACCATGCCCCACAACTACAGACCGTTCAGAACACAGCTCTCCGACTAATCTATTCTCTCGGTAAATTTGATCACATCACCAATGCATACCTAGACTCACATTGGTTACCGATTCGAGCTAGAATTCAATTCAAACTATACTGTCTACTCTTCAAAGTAATCTATGGTACGGCTCCCGCCTATCTAAATAATCATCTAAATCGTGTCCTTCCAACAAGAACAAGGAGATCACAGACCCCATTCTCCTACCCATCACTCAAAGGCACTCAGCGCAAAAAGCTATATGATAGCCTCCTAGCAATGCAAGCAGCAAAACTTGAACCATACATCTCCAAATTGTTAACCACAACATCTGACCTCAAAGCATTCCGTAAAGAAATCAAAACTCTCCTTTTCAAAAAGTATATTCAATCTACTTAAACTCCCCTTCCTCATATCCCCTCTATAACTTTCCCAAATATAGTCCACTCCCTGGTACCATCTTCTCAACGTCCCAAAAAAGTAACCGGTAACCCAAATAATCAACCTGATTCCTAACATCTCCTATGAAATCCATCTACCAAATATAGTTAGGAAACTAGATAATTCTCTATGTAACGTAACCAGAAATAATTTCCTATGTAATGCAATTTCCAATGTAATGTAAGGTAACCAGATAATCTTCTATGTAATGTAACCAGAAATAATTTCCTATCTAATGTAATCTGAACCTCAATTCTGTAACCTACAACAATATATTTTTTTTTTCCTTTTTAATCCTAATTTAATTTATTCACTGAATACTTGTTGGGATGTTAATATCTTTTCTCTATCTTTGTTTTATCTTTTCTATCTTTACCATTTTAATAATTGTTTTTCTCAGGTACTTTAGCTAGATTGTGAGCCTTCGGGACAGTTAGAGAACTTCCAAGTACCTATCTTTATTTATTTTATTTTATTTGTATCTTTAATGCATTGTATATTTAATCTTTACTGTAAACCACTTTGAACCTCACGGTATAGCGGTATACAAGAAATAAAATAAAATTAAATTAAATTAGTCTAAGGGCTCCTTTTATCAAGGTGCGGTAGGCGGTTAATGCGTGGAATACTGCGCATTCAACCACCTGCCGCGCTAGTTGCTAACGCCTCCATTGAGGAGGCGTTAGTTTTTTGGCTTGCCGCAGAGGTTAGCGCATGATGAAATGTCTGACGCGCTAACCGCCGTAGTGCACCTTGATAAAAGGAGCCCTAAGTGAGAGGTGATGAGTTTAAATATGTTTTTATGTTCTTATGTGATAAACAGGAGCACGCTACAGGGGTTCAAAGAAGCTTTGGATAGGTACTTGGAAGACAAAGGGATTGAGGGGTACAGATAAGAGTGAAGGTAGATTATAGGGATGGGATTAGAGGTAAGTTACAAAATTAATCAGGGACCACTGTTCAGGCACTAGGCCTGATGGGCCGCCGTGGGAGCGGACCGCTGAGCAAGATGGACCTCTGGTCTGACTCAGCGGGGGCAACTTCTTATGTTCTTAAGCATTTTGATAGTGTGTGCAAAAAGAAAGGAATTATTTTTTGTTGTGATATAAAGAAACATGTTTAACAGTCTTAGATGTGTGCAGAGGTGGGTTTAGGGTGAAATAAGCAGCTATGTCCTGGCTATGGTTGGTTTCAGATGGTAGGAGAACATCCAGGCAGCATTGTCTGATGAACAGACTAAGACTTAGGCTTGGATTCCTGATGAAATTTCAGGTATAGAGAGGTAGATCTGTGAGTTGGGAGCTCTTTTCAGTATATAAATGGTGCTTTTATTCCCTCCTGTGTTTTTCAGTATTATCTTTACACTTATAGAATGAGAAGAGCTCCCATTACAGAGGCCAGATCCTCAAGAGTATTTTCTAAAAATTTGATTGAACAGAAAAAAAGAAAACCAAGGCGGAATGAGCCTGAAAGTAAGGGCAGCATTTCAAGAAGAAGGCAATGATCAACAGTGTTAAAAAGCAGCAGATAAGTCTAAAAGAGTGAGGATTGGGTAAAAGCTCTTAGATTTGGTCAGGAGCAGGTCTTTGGAATTTTTGGAAAGTGTTTCAGTAGAATGTAGAGGCCAACAACCAGATTGGTGTGGATCAGTAAAAGCTTTAAGATAAAAACATTTGGGACAATGGTAGAGAACAGTACAGTATACTTAAGTAGCTTGGCTGCAGATAGGAGTAGGATGATGGGATGCTAGTTGATATATAGTCCTGTGAAAGTTTTATGAGGGATTCAAATTGCAGCTTGTTTGATTGCATCATAGTAACATAGTAGATGACGGCAGATAAAGACCCGAATGGTCCATCCAGTCTGCCCAACCTGATTCAATTTAAATTTTTTAATTTTTTCTTCTTAGCTATTTCTGGGCAAGAATCCAAAGCTTTACCCTGTACTATGCTTGGGTTCCAACTGCCGAAATCTCTGTTAAGACTTACTCTAGCCCATCTATACCCTCCCAGCCATTGAAGCCCTCCCCAGCCCATCCTCCACCAAATGGCCATATACAGACACAGACCGTGCAAGTCTGCCCAGTACTGGCCTTAGTTCAATATTTAATCTTATTTTCTGATTCTAGATCCTTTGTGTTCAACCCACGCTTCTTTGAACTCAGTCACAGTTTTACTCTCCACCACCTCTCTCGGGAGCGCATTCCAGGCATCCACCACCCTCTCCGTAAAGTAGAATTTCCTTACATTGCCTTTGAATCTACTACCCCTCAACCTCAAATTATGTCCTCTGGTTTTACCATTTTCCTTTCTCTGAAAAAGATTTTGTTCTACGTTAATACCCTTCAAGTATTTGAACGTCTGAATCATATCTCCCCTGTCTCTCCTTTCCTCTAGGGGTATACATAAGAACATAAGAAGTTGCCTTCACCGGGATTAGACCAGAGGTCCATCGCGCCCAGCGGTCCGCACCCGCGGCGACCCATCGTGTTGGTTCCTTGACCAGCTGCTTCAAGAAGCAATCCCTCACAGCCTCCAGGAACTTAGTTTCCCTTGCGCTGCTGGAGTGTACAATGCTCCAATCTATCCCAGGGTGGTTGAAATCTCCCATAACTGTCACTCTTCCGCTTTTGCATTCCTGCCTCAATTCTGCTTCTAGGTCACTGTCACTTGTTTCTGGCTGTCAAGGTGGGCGATAATAAAGTCCCAATTTTGTGTCGGCTCCCTTTCTTCTTGGTAACTTAACCCATAGTGATTCCAAACCTTCTGCCCTTGTTGCCGTATCCATCCTGGTCGAGTGAATGGAGTCCTTTATGTATAGCGCTTCTTACATGTCCTGTCTTTCCTATAGAGTTTATAACCTGGTAGTACTACGTCCCATTTGTTGTCCTCAGACCACCATGTTTCTGTGATTCCAATTATGTCTAGGTCCTCTTTGTTGGCCATGACTTCCAGCTCTCCCATTTTGGTCCGTAGACTCCTTGCATTGGCGTACAAGCAATTTAAGTTTCGGTTTTTTTACTTTCCCTGTTCTTCCTTGTGGGTTGATTCTCTTGGTCGTCCCCCTCTTGGGGTGCCAGCCCCCGAGTCCCATTTTTGTTCTTCCCCTTCCCATGGTGTGTTTTCTTTGTCCTCAAGTGGCTTCCTCATTTCTGCATGTCCTTTTAGTTCCTGCTGTTTTTCCTTCTTTTCGCTCTCTATTTTCACTTGTTCCTTGGACTCCTGTAGTTCGTCTTTGAGTCCTTTTTCACAATTTTCCCGCTTGCCTTGGAGGCCTACTTTGCATTTTTCCCTTTCAGTATCTTCCTTTGATATTCCTGCCCGAAGCATCGACACCAGATCGACTGTCAGCTTTCCCCCTCTCCTCAGTTTTAAAGCCTTGTCTATTGTGCTCTTGACGTTATTTGCCAGCATTCTTGTTCCTGTCGTGCTCAGGTGCAGTCCGTCCCTCCTTAGAGCTTGTTCTTTCCCCAAAAAGTTGACCAGTTCCTTACAAAGTGGAAGCCTTCCTCTTCGCACCATCTCCTAAGCCATGCGTTTATGGCTTGCAGCTCGGTCTGCCTCCTTACATCCGCCCTCGGTACTGGCAGGATCTCTGAGAAAGCTATCTTCCGGGTCCTCAGCTTCAACTTCCTTCCCAGGATCTGGACCTGCTCGGTTAGTGTAGTCCTGCTGTAATTTCTTCTGCTGACGTCGTTTGTTCCAACGTGGATTATCACCGCTGTCTCCTCCGTCTCCGCTCCTTCCAGGATCCTCTCGATTCTGTCGGTGATGTCCTTCGTTCTTGCCCCTGGGTGACATGTCACTAGCCGGTCCTCTGTCCCTCCTGCTATGTGACTGTCAACTTCTCTCAGGATTGAGTCTCCCACTATGACTGCAGATTTCCCCTTCTTCGGTTTTCTTTTTGGTCTCAAGTCTGTATCTTTGGTGTGGTCCTCTACTTCTCCCTCAGGGTTCTGGTGGGTCTTGGCCTCCTCTTTCTGCTCGGGTCTTCCACAAGGTCCTTCTCCCCAGGCGTCTGGTGGATTCTGTCCTCCATCTGTTGTTTTCTGTCCCCGGACGTCTGGTGGATTCTGTCTTTCATCAGTTGGGTCCTGTCCGAATTGCTGGTGATCCTGTACCTCCACCATCCTGCAGGCCTCCTCAATGAATTTCTCGAGCTCCCTAACTTGCTCCTCAATGTGGCTGTCTCTGGTGGGGTCCTCAGTTGCCCAGCACAGTTCTTCTGAAGCACAGAGCCCCTCCAGCTCCTGGACCTTGACCTGCAGTCTCCCGACCTCATTCTTCAGGCTTTCCAGTTCCTGACACCGACTGCATATGAACGCCTGCCTCCCGGAGGGGAGGTAGTCGTACATATGACACTCTGTGCAGTAGACTGGGAAGCTCCGCTGGGTGCCTGCTGCCTCCATTTCTTTTTCTCCTTTCTTTAGTCTCTCGGTGTGTGTGAGGTGTAAAAGTGGTGCCTGGCGTGCAGCTAGCTGAAAAAGAAGAGAATGAGTAAGAGAAGAAAATACCTACGGTTTGTGGTGTAGCTGCTGGGCGCCTGGCCCCTTCATAAGGCTCCTTCGCAAAGGCGCTCTCGCTAAGGCGAGCGCCTTTGCTGCTCACCTAAGCTGCGCGCCAAACGGCTGCGCGCCGTTGGCTCCCCCCTTTTAAGGGGGAGTCCGGGCGCTCCGACGCTACTGGTGACTCGTGGGGGGTGGGCGGAGCTTTCTCTCGCCGCTACCCCACTCTGCCTGCCTTCGCCTACTGTTTCTCCCTCATGTCCTCCTCGCTCTCTCCTAAGCCTCCTCCACGCTCTCTCTCCGCTCTCCCTTGGTGCCTGCTTGTGCCTGCTGCCTCCCCTGACTCGGCCCGAAGCAAGTGCCCTGGCGCCGCGGTTCTCCTCCTTTTAAGGGGGAGTCCGGGCGCTCCGACGCTACTGATGACTCGTGGGAGGTGGGCGGAGCTTTCTCTCGCCGCTACCCCACTCTGCCTGCCTTCGCCTGCTGTTTCTCCCTCGTGTCCTCCTCGCTCTCTCCTAAGCCTCCTCCACGCTCTCTCCGCTCTCCCTTGGTGCCTGCTTGTGCCTGCTGCCTCCCCGACTCGGCCCGAAGCATATTCAGGACTTCCAGTCTCTCCTCATACGTCTTCTGGTGCAAGCCTCCTATCATTTTTCGTCGCCCTCCTCTGGACCCCGCCTCAAGTCTTCTTACGTCCTTTCACCAGATACGGTCTCCAAAATTGAACACAATACTCCAAGTGGGGCCTTACCAATGACCTGTACAGGGACATCAACACCTTCTTCCTTCTACTGACTACGCCTCTCTTTATACAGCCCAGCATCCTTCTGGCAGCAGCCACTGCCTTGTCACACTGTTTTTTCACCTTTAGATCTTTGGACACTATCACCCCAAGGTCCCTCGCCCCGTCCGTGCATATCAGCTTCTCTCCTCCCAGCATATACGGTTCCTTCCTATTATTAATCCCCCAAATGCATTACTCTGCATTTCTTTGCATTGAATTTTAGTTGCCAGGCATTAGACCATTCCTCTAACTTTTGTAGATCCTTTTTCATATTTTCCACTCCCTCTTCGGTGTCTACTCTGTTACAAATCTTGATATCATCTGCAAAAAGGCACACTTTTCCTTCTATCCCTTCAGCAATGTCACTCACAAACATATTGAACAGGATTGGCCCCAGCACTGATCCCTGAGGGACTCCACTACTCACCTTTCCTTCCTTCGAGCGACTTCCATTAACCACCACCCTCTGGCGTCTGTCCGACAGCCAGTTTCTGACCCAGTTCACCACTTTGGGTCCTAACTTCAGCCCTTCAAGTTTGTTCAACAGCCTCCTATGAGGAACTGTATCAAAGGCTTTGCTGAAATCCAAATAAATTACATCTAGCATATGTCCTCGATCCAGCTCTCTGGTCACCCAATCAAAAAATTCAATCAGGTTCGTTTGGCACGATTTACCTTTTGTAAAGCCATGTTGCCTCGGATCCTGTAACCCATTAGATTCAAGGAAGTACACTATCCTTTCTTTCAGCAACACTTCCATTATTTTTCCAACAACTGAAGTGAGGCTCACCGGCCTGTAGTTTCCTGCTTCATCCCCGTGACCACTTTTATGAATAGGGACCACATCCGCTCTCCTCCAATCCCCAGGAATCACTCCCGTCTCCAGAGATTTGTTGAGCAAATCTTTAATAGGTCTCGCCAGAACCTCTCTGAGCTCCCTTAGTATCCTGGGTTGGATCCCGTCTGGTCCCATCGCTTTGTCCACCTTCAGTTTTTCAAGTTGCTCATAAACACCCACCTCCGTGAACGGCGCATAATCTACTCCATTTTCTCGTGTAACTTTGCTAGACAATCTTGGTCCTTCTCCAGGATTTTCTTCTGTGAACACAGAACAGAAGTATTTGTTTAGCACATTCGCTTTCTCCTCATCACTTTCCACATATTGGTTCCCAGCATCTTTTAGCCTAGCAATTCCATTTTTCATCTTTCTCCTTTCACTAATATATCTGAAAAAAATTTTGTCTCCTTTTTTTACATTTTTAGCCATTTGTTCTTCTGCCTGTGCTTTCGCCAGACGTATCTCTCTCTTGGCTTCTTTCAGTTTCACCCTGTAGTCCTTTCTGCTCTCCTCTTCTTGGTTTTTTTTTATATTTCACGAACGCCAACTCTTTCGCCTTTATTTTCTCAGCCACTAGGTTGGAGAACTATATCGGCTTCCTTTTTCTCTTGTTTTTATTGATTTTCTTCACTTAAAGGTCTGTAGCCATTTTTATCGCTCCTTTCAGCTTAGACCATTGTCTTTCCACTTATCTTATGTCCTCCCATCCTAACAGCTCTTTCTTCAGGTACTCTCCCATAGCATTAAAGTCCGTACGTTTGAAATCTAGGACTTTAAGTATCGTGCGGCCGCTCTCCACTTTAGCTGTTATATCAAACCAAACCGTTTGTTGATCGCTACTTCCCAGGTGAGCACCCACTTGAACATTAGAGATACTCTCTCCATTTGTGAGGACCAGATCCAATATCGCTTTTTCCCTTGTGGTTTTCCGTCACCATTTGTCTGAGCAGAGCCTCTTGAAAGGCATCCACAATCTCCCTACTTCTTTCCGATTCTGCAGACGGAATATTCCAGTCCGCATCCGGCAGGTTGAAATCTCCCAACAGCAGAACCTCCTCTTTCCTTCCAAACTTTTGGATATCCACAATCGGATCCTTATCAATTTGCTGCGATAGAGTCGGAGGTCTGTAGACTACACCCACATAGATAGAATTCCATCTTCTCTTTTCAGAGCAATCCATATCAGAAACAATTGTTGTGAAAGGAATGATAGTAGGGAAGATAGAGCTGAGTACGTGGGTGGGAATGAGATCAGAAGAATTGGTAGTGCGTTTGAAGGAGGAAGGGTGTGTTTTGTCCTCTTGATTTTAGAAAGGATGAAAGAGTTGAAGGAAGATGTGAGAATGAAAGGGGGAAAGAGATGATCTAGTGCAGTGTTTTTCAACCGCTGTTCTGTGCCGCGAGATGTTGCCTGGTGTGCCGTACGGTGCAGACACTGATTAGGCCTCAGGCCGGGTCCCGCACGCGCTCCCATGAGACTCCTCCGGTCCCTGCTGCTGTTCAGTTTCGATCTTCTGCTCTGACGCAACCGGAAACAGGAAGTTGCAGCAGAGCAGAAAATTGAACACTGAGCAGCCCGCGCATGCGCGGCTCTTTGGGGGAAAGCGTGCATGTCGCCGAAAAACAAAACCTACAAACTAAGGTGAGGCGAAGAGAGAGAGCTGGCTAAACAGTAGGATCGATTGGGCAGGCGAGTGGTGGCTGCGGGGACCGTGCGATCGCTCGTGTTCCCGGCTCAAATTGGAAGGAGGGAGTGAAAGGGAAAAGGATTCTGGGCCAAGGGGATGAAGACGGAAAGAAAAACCCACAGCAGGAAAGAAAGGGAAGGACAGGCAGGTGAGCCAGATGCTAGAAGCAGGGGGGGGGGAAGAAAGATGGAAAAAAGCTAGATGGGGTTGAAAAGAAGAGACACACTGGTATGGAAGAGGAAGATAGGGGAAATCTGGACACAGGAAGGTAACAGAAAGAGGGGAAATTATGTGCATGGGGCATAGGGACAGAGACATAAAGGGGACATGCCATAGGGATGGTATATGGACACAGGGGGGGGGCAATGACAGATACATAGGGGAGATATTAGAAATGGAGAAAATAGGAGCACAGAAGCGAGATGGTTTGTGGGGATGGGACAGGGACCGAGCTCGCAGGCTCCAGTGGCTTGCACAAATTACATTGTAACGTGCCATGAAAATAAGAGGGAGGAAGGTAGATAGATAAGCCATGTGAGAGGAGCTGAAGGGTAGTAGAAAGGAACAGATGGTAAAGGAGGGAGGGAAGGGTGGTGGTGGAAAGGAATAGGACAGACATTGAAGGAGGGTGGAGAGGAACAGACCCCGAAGGGAAATGTGGAAGACAGAGTGGGAAGAAGACAGATGCCAGACTATGGGGGAGCGGAGGGAAGAAGATGGGTGCTAGACCAATTGGGGGGGGGGGGGGTGAAGGGAGAGGCACAGTAACAGCAAATAGAAGACGTAGAGAGAAGACACACAGTGGATGGAAGGAATTGAATGAGAAGATGTGGAAAGCAGAAACCAGACAACAAAGGTAGAAAAAAAATTATATTTATTTATTTATTTTTTGCTTTAGAATAAAATAGTATATTAGTTGTGTTGATAAAAATTTATAAACAAAGCCCTGCCAGCTGAACATCTCTTTCTCTAGTTCAGCAGCAGGAACTTTGATTTATAAGAAAGGAATAAGCTAAATATTACAGTACTAAGGCTTATATGGATGCAGCGGGGACGGTGACGGGGCGGTGAATGGGATGGCAGTGGCGGTGACGGGGCGGTGAAAGGGATGGCGGTGATGGTGACGGGGCGGTGAAGGGAACGGCTGTTGACGAAGAGCTACGTGTGTGTCTTTCTTCGATTCCAGCCAGAATGTCAGCTTTGTGTTCAGCCAAATAGGCCCAGGTTTCGCACTAAATAAAGTATTTTATAATTTTTCTCTATTCTGTTTACTTAATATTTCATAATAAAGTTAATTATAAAATACTTTATTTGTGTTTATTTGTTTACCTATTCAAGAGAGATTACTTTTATATATAGTCAATATAGGCACAGAGTTAAATTTTTTTAACATTTTCTAATGGTGGTGTGCCTCGTGTTTTTTTTTCATGAAACAAGTGTGCCTTTGCCCCAATAAAAAGGTGAAAAACACTGATCAGTTTTGTATAAATTCAACAATCCAAACCCCAATTACCCACAAAAAAAGTTATCAAATTTAGTGATTTTATAACCTTTCATCTGACATAATTTCGGATGCTCTTCCATCAGACTTTTTTGATTTAGGATCCTCATCTCTTGAAAATTCAATACAATTGTGGACCAAAAACACACTACAATTACTAGACAAAGTAGCCCCACAACAGACAAAAATCATCCCGGCAAAAAAAAACTTTAATCCTTGGTACACAGCAGAACTCAACCTTATCAAACGGCAATTAAGATCTCACGAACGTAAATGGAGGAAAGTTAAATCACCATCGAATTACGAATCATTTAAGACCCAATCCAATTTCTATAAAACAAAGATAAATCAAGCAAAAACTAAATATTTTTCAGGATTAATTCAAAAAGCTCCAAACTCCTCTTCTTTATATCGTATAATAAATTCAATTCTTTATTCTAATAAACAAAAAAACTTAAACATCGAGATTAATCTCACAGCCAATGATCTTGCGCTTCATTTCATTAAAAAAATAGATGACATTAGATCAACCTTCATAATAAACTCAACCTCCAAATCTATCCCAACAACTACTGATGACATCTCATTCTCTTCCAGATGCTCCTCCTTTAACATTCCTAGTTTAACGGAATTGAAATCTATCATAAATTCTATTAATATAAAAGGCTCTAAGACTGAATCCATTCCTCCTTTTCTACTTAAACGTTTTTTTCATATTTTCGGTCCATCAATACATACTTTAGTCAGTGAAAGTTTAACACTAGGCATCATGCCAAGCGAATGGAAACATTCAATTATTCACCCCATCTTAAAAAATCAAAAAATCAGTGCTGGAGATTGTACAAACTATAGACCCATAGCTAATATTCCATTTTTAGCTAAATTGACTGAAAAGGTTGTATTCAATCAGATATCCGACTTCATTGAAAAAACTAACATCCTTCATCCAAATCAGACAGGCTTTAGACAATATCATTCCACCGAGCACTCCTTAATTGGTATGACAACTTCCATTCACTACTTCTTGGACCACCATCAGTCAGTTCTTTTAGCTTCCTTAGACCTCTCGGCGGCCTTTGATACAATTGACCATGAATTATTAATAGACAGACTTCAATCAATAGGGATTTCAGATCAAGTGTTAGCCTGGTTCCAATCTTATTTCACAAATCGTACTTCCGTGGTCTCCTTTAATAACATGACCTCTGACTCTTTCTCCTCTCAGCATGGTATACCTCAAGGTTCAATATTATCTCCTCTTTTATTTAATATATTTCTGGCACCTTTATTGACTTTATGTCAATCCATCGGCTTTACTACATTCGCCTACGCCGACGATATACAACTTTTACATCCAATCGACCCTAATAACTTTTCTGATATAACTCTAATCAATAATAAACTTGAAAAAGTACACCACTGGTTAAACATGAATCGCTTAGCACTTAATATCACTAAATCAAATATACTACTCTTTCCCTGGAAAGATAATCCAACCTTTATCTCACCAATTTCCATTCTTGGATTTCCTTTACAAGTGGTACAAAAAACCAAAATTCTCGGAGTTATTCTCGATAACAAACTTTCCTTTCACGACCACATCAATAGCGTCATTAAATCTTCATTTTTCAGACTTAGACAAATACGATCAATCTCTAAATCATTCGATACCACTTCATTAAAGATTCTCATTCATTCTTTCATTATATCCAAATTAGATTATTGCAATGCCCTATTTCAAGGTATCGCCCAAAAGGAGATCAAGCGTTTGCAGATCATACAGAATACAGCTATCAGACTTATCACAAAAGCAAAAAAATTTGATCATATCACTCCTCTCCTCAAGGAGGCCCATTGGCTCCCTGTGGCCCACAGAATAATCTATAAGCTCTGCCTACTTACATTTAAATCCCTTCAATTTAAATCTCCGGCATTCATTTATAAATTACTAATTCCTTATTCTTCTAACAGAACTTTAAGATCAGATAAACAACGCTTATTAACAATTCCTTCATTAAAAATAATTAATACACGTCGACAATATATCTTTTCAGTTACAGCGCCCCAAACCTGGAATTCTCTCCCTATCTATTTACGTGAAGAAACTAATTTGGACAAATTTAAAAGTAATCTTAAAACTTTTTTATTTAGCGACGCTTTTATTATTTAAATTTTATTCGGTTTTTTCTTTTAAATCTTTACAAGTTTCAGAATCGATTTATTTTATGCTAGAATAATTTTTTTTTAATCTTTTCCCCTTTTATCCCACCCATATGTGTTTTCCCTTATTTGTTTTTTACTTTGCTCAAATATATTGTAATTTCTCCCCCTACTTACCCTAATGTTTCCGATTTGTCCTGTAATGAAATTGTTCTGTCGTGCTTGTTTGTTTTTTGTAAATTTTATATATTGTAATTTTAAACTTGTGTTAATCGCTTTGAAATTGATAAAGCGATCAATCAAATATATATTAAACTTGGAAACTTGGAAACTTGATCTAGTGGAGAACCTAAGGCTTTGTTATGGAGGTACTTGGCCATGGTCTGAGCAGAAAAAGGAAGGATGGTTGGAGGTGGAGGTACTTTGAGGAAGGAGTTCATTGTATCAGAGATAGGAAAGGCTGGAGGAAAAGAACTTAAGTGGACATAGTAGTTTTGTTTGGCAAGTTGCAATAGCAGACTGGAAGGTAGAGAGTAAGAATTTAACATGTATGAAGTTAGAATGGTTGTGGAATTTTTCCAAAGAACATAGTAGGTAATAGATTTTGGAGATAGTCAAGGCTGGGATTTTGTATGCCTTACAGGACAAGTAATGAGAGGAGCAAGAGTGTTCAAAGCAAAGAAAAGTATAGTGTTATAGGAAACCTGCTTCTTTGACAGATTTGGATAACATAGTGGATGATATGAGAGATAAGAAAGTGGTAGGGAGAGTGCAAGGTTCAGTAGCCTGAAGATTCCTAAATGTATTGGTGGTGATTAAGTGTGAACACTATCAGATGATGATCAGAGGAAGACCTAAGGTAGAGAAATATGAGTGAAAGTGAATATTTGGGATGAAAAGACAAGTTTGAGGGAGTGGCCCTGTTGGCAGTTAATAATGGTAGAGTATAACCGGAGGCTGCATGAAGATGTTAATGCAAGAACCTTAGAGGCATAAGAGTTGGAGGGGTCATCAGCATAAATGCTAAACTACCAAGGAATAAGGGAAGTATAGAGCCAGTGTTGATGTGAGAAAGGAAGAGGAGAACTTTTCAAGGGCCAATAAATGACACCTATGTGAAGAAGAAGTGGATAGAGTGGACTTCAAAGGAAGGAAAGGAATGAGATTAAGGAGTTGAAACCCAGAGGAACTGAAGATTCCTTTATAAAAATAGTTTTAGATCTTAAAAGAACAAGCTTTACTTAGTTATTTTCCATAGAGTAAAAGCCTGCTATAGTTTTTAAACTTGAACTTTCTGCTAGAGAGTTTCTTGCCGGCAGTGTCTGGTTTAGTCTACATTCCTTCCCTCCCTCCCTCCCACCCACCCACCCAATCCTAGCTCATGTCCTTTACATAGTCTTAATTTAAATAGTCAATTATCCTACTTAGGACAACAGATGAACTGGTTATTACATATTCTTATTATATTTCATTATTTGCTAAGATTCAAATACTAAATAAAGCATACAAATTAACTTAAAGCTCTCTATACCAGTGGTTTCACCAGCCAGTCAGGTTTTCAGGATAGCCCTAATGAATATGCATGGAGCAGATTTGCATGCCTGTCAACTCAATTATATGCAAATCTCTCTCATGCATATTCATTAGGGTTATCCCAAAAACCCGACTGGCTGGTGGTCTAATATTCCCAGTACCTTAAAAGGATTTAATTTAGCAGCTCTATAATAAGATGCAGATAGTCCAGCAGCAAGAAGGGAGCTATCCAGTCTTTTGCAGAGTGTCACATGTATGATTATTTCCCAGTTGGCAAGACATTGTATGTGTTTGCTCGCTGGAAAGAGCTCCTGGGTCTCAGAGAATGAGTACTGTGCTATAAAGAAGTTGCTCTGTGTTTCACCTTTTAGTTAAATTTTGATGTTTGCAATATTGAACTCTGACCAGGGCTTGTTGGACTATAAAGGAGTGGAGTTTTTTCAACCTATGAAGCACAACTGAAGTTTTTTTCTCCACTCTTTGCCCTTATTGATAGTTTTGAGGCTATTTCTATATGTATTGTGGGTGCAAATAGTGACTGATAGGAGCTCTTCGTTTCACAATTTTTTGGGAGCAGGATGCTTTTGATATTGTGTGGTTATTGTGCTCTTTCCAGGAACTTATTGTGGTATAATGAATATGGCACAATTTTGGAAAAGTAGCCTGGTATTTGCAGATAGCCAAAAAGATGAAGTATTAAGGACTCCTTCCGTAGGAATGGACTTTATATTGACTTCAGTAATGGATAAATAGAATTACTGAATTAACATAAATAATTGATCAAATTAGAGAGCTTCACAGTGCCTCCTTGGTTAATTATTACAAGTAGGAAATCATCCCTAGGGGCCTGTGTATGATGAGGTCTCCGAGGTTATTTGAGGATGATCCAATGTTTATGGATCAATGGAATAAAATTCTTAACTGCTGTTCCCTTGACTTGATGCTCTTATTGATTAAAACAGCACAGATGAAGATACAAATAAAGAATCAAATTATTTGGAGGAACTTACTGCCCTGACTAGTGAAGACAAGTATGAAGAAAAACTGGAAGACTTGAAATGTAAGAGTGAAAAATTTAGGAGTGCGTTGTGCCTCCAAAAAAGTGAAGAAGTACCAGTGAGACCAGAGGGATTATTCCACTGGTTATATATATATACATGGATGAGGAAGGATAATAAACAAGAGAAAAAGAAGACTACCAAGTTTCTAGTGGTAGTGATGATGTGTCACAGAGACGATACAGATGGGGAGATGCAAAAAAGTGAGGAAGACAACAGGTCAGGGGGAAGACTTCCTAAACCCAGCACTTGTGGTAAACATCTCTGGGCATCACCTTACTGAGAAGCTTTATTAAATAAAGGTTTATCTTTTGTGCCCGCTAAGGACCATCAACCCTTTCAATTTAGGGTAGAACTAGAAAAGTTCATGCGAAAACTTCAACTTAAGGTGTACTTCTCAGAAAGAGAGGGTGAAATGCTGATAGATCTGTAGTCAAGGATAAATCCACCTGGCTACCTCCAGACCCATTGGACCCAGTGTTGGCTGCTTTCAAAGAAGCTGTTCTTGAAGATGTTGAGCAATTAGAAGGTTCCCCTAATAGATTGCGTCATAATTTGGGGAAAGAAGAACATCTGGTGTTGGCCAATCTGGACTCTAACTGCTCGATAGTAATTAGTAGAGCAGATAAGGGAGGTGCCATAGTCCTTTTGGGATAAGGAGCAATGTTTAAAAGAAGCGAGGACTCAGTTATCCATCATTGAAAATTATATGCCCTTAGTAGTAGATCCTTCAGATAATGATTTACTGGCTGATTTCTCAGCTGTTTGGGGATGGTAAAAGGGCTGGATTTGTGACTGACAAAGAATATACATTTTTGACATCATTATATTATGTGTAAGCAATTTTTATTTGCAATATTAGTCAACCAACAAAATACAAGCAACTAAGAAGAAATATCCATCAGGAATCAAATACAAAGCACAATCAAACTAGCATTGTCCACACCCAGGGGAAATTGTAAATTACCTTGAATAGGTAAGTATCTAGTAAACATTACATTATAAGATACCAGTGTTTTATCTACTTCCAAAGATTCATAAGACTGTATGTTTGCTGCTGCTGCTTTAGGGTGGAGGTGGGAGGGGGCGAATCACCATCGATTCGGAGGCGGGGGAGCGAATCAGCACTGAATCTCATCGCAGCAGAGGGGAGACTTCTAGGTTAGCAGCAGGCAGCACATGAGAGCCACTAAGGATATCGTGACCCAAAAAAGCAAGCCTTGGAGTACATGGAAGGAGAGGAAGGATGTCTGATGGCACAGGGGGAGGGAAGAGATAAGAAGAAGAAAATCTGGTGGCACATGGGGAGGGGAGGGGGAGAAGAAAGAAAGGGGAGTAGAAGAAGACATTCGTGGTAAGGGGAGAAGATGAAATTGCAAATAATGGAGGAGAGGAAGGGAAGATGGTGCATTGGGTGGGATAGAGAGATTTGACACAGGGCACAAGGAAGGGAGAGAGAGAGAGGTTTGGGACATGGGGGTAGATGAGAGAGAGATACACCGGAGGTGGAAGGGGAGAAGGAGAGAGATGTTGGATCCAGGAGCAGAATGAAGTGATGGAGAGATACACAGAATTCTGCCAGGAGTAAACAAAGAGGTAGAAAGGGGTGAGAGGGAGAAATGTTGGATATGGTTGTGGAGAGGGAACAGAAGGACATATTGAAAGGGATGCAGGGGGAGGAATGTTGGGCATAGTGATGGAGGGAGAGATGGGGCATGTTGCTGGAGAGGAGTGATAGAAGGAGAAATGGGCATAGGGCTGGTGGGCAGTGGTGAAAAATGCTGCACATCCGGGGAATGAGAGAGGGAGAAATGTTGGATTCATGGAAGGACAGAGAGAGATGTTGGTTGGAGAAGGGAATGAGGTCCGGAGGAGAGGAAACGTGAAGGAGGCAGAAAGAAAGAAGTATTGGATGCACAGTCAGAAGGAAGTGCAACCAGAGACTCATGAAATCACCAGACAACAAAGGTAGGAAAATGATTTTATTTTCAATTTAGTGATCAAAATGTGTCCGTTTTGAGAATTTATATCTGCTGTCTATATTTTGCACTATATTTTTCTATTTTTCTATAGTTCTTACTGAGGTGACATTGCATATTTCAAAGTCATCTGCCTAGACCTCTTTGAACCCCCCCCCCCCAAACGAATATAAATTATAATTGCATTTTCTCTGCATACAGTGTGCTTTGTGGTTAGGTTTTATTGGGGGGGTTTTGTGGTTACCATTATGTACTAATAAGATTATATTGTGTGTATATGAAAAATGGATGGACGAAATTGCACTACAATTAGTACTATTATTATGGGGGTGGGGTCAAGGGTGGAGCCTGGGCAGGGGTATTCGGTTGATATTTGTTAAACTTAGGGGGGTACTTGGCTTGAAGAAGTGAGAAACACTGGACTAGGATACTGAAATGCTATCTTTGTTATTTTGTGCATGCTAGGAAGTTCAATGTTTCCATGCAGTGCTTAATTGAAATACTTTTCATTTCAGCCAAAATCTTCATTAGAAAACAATTAAATTGCTGATTTGTTTTTTTCAAATTTTTAGTTGAAAGTTAAACTAAACTATAATAAATCTTAGGTATACAATCATTTATCTCATTTTTCCTTATAGACGAGAGATGACTTCCTTGGTCAAGTGGATGTTCCTCTCAATCAGTTGCCAGTATGTATTAATTCAGATTATATCTTGATGCCTAAGAGATTGTTCAAGTGTCTGTTTAAATTATTGGATTTCAGTACAAGTAACTCCTCGGATCACCTAGCTGACTAGATTTTCAGAATAGTCCAATAAAAGGCAAGGTAGGCATCTATTTAACCAATGAAAGGATCCTTTATTCATGAAAGTAGTCTTTATTCCTAAATATAGTCCCAACTAGGATCCGAGTTTCAGCATAATCAAAGCGCCTTCATCAGGGGACACTGATAAAAACATTAAAAATACAAATATGTACATATATAAAATCATGATATGATTAAAAGCAAAACATAATTAAAAACGAATGTAAAATTTAAAACATGCAGAATTAAAACAAATGTGTTCCAAATGAATGCAGATTCAAGTGAAATCAACTTCCTAGACCTTCTTATTCGAAAATCAGACTATCATTTAGGGCTCTTTTAAGAAGCCGCGTTAGCGGTTTAACGCATGTAATAGCGTGCGCTAAATTGCCAGCTGTGCTAGACGCTAACGCCAGCATTGAGCTGGCGTTAGTTCTAGCCAGGTAGCGTGGGTTTAGCGTGCGCTAAAACCGCTAACACGACTTGATAAAAGGAGCCCTTAGTCACTGCTTTATATCGCAAACCAACAGATCGCAAAGCATATTTACATTTTACCAGTAATCATCATCCTCTCAAGAGTAATCTACCCTTTTCACAGTTTTTACCACTCAAAAAGATTTGCACGCTCAATTCAGATTTTGAGCAAAATGCAAAACAGATGGCTGGAAGATTCAGACGATGAGGTTATCCAGATAGAGTTATCAAGGAAAGGTAAGAAAAAGCAAGGTCCCGGTGCAGAGACTTCTGCAACACTACTCCCGATATTGTTTGCATCTTAAGATATACCCATCTCTGTAAAGACATCCAGAGAATCATTAGAGCCAATTGGAAAATCCTTGAAGGACATCCATGTTTCAAAGATAAACAACTGATGATTGCCTATTCCAGAGATAAGAATTTAAAGGAGAAGCTTGTTCCATCTAAATTCCCAAACCATGAACAAATAAGGACTGACAATGCATGTTCTGTCGTCATTCTAATCTAATCTTTGGTTTATATACCGGATCATCTCCCAGTGGAGCTCAACTCGATTCACATGTAATTAAGACTAGAGTAAATAGCAGAAAACATAGAAGAAGGAAGAACTACCGGTAATTAAAAACTAAAATACATAAGAAAAGCATAAGAATAATAACTATAATATTATCATTTTGTTGAGACTGTAGTTAAACCATTTAAAAATTGTGAGAACAACAAAGTTTTCAGGAAATTACAAAATAATTGCAGCTGGCCTAATGGAGTCAGGAAGTTCATTCCAGATCTCTGCAAACTTGAAAACAAAAGATTGACTGAACGTTCCAGCAGATTTAATCCCCTTAAAGGGAGGGAAGGCTAACATATCTTTGTGTGTTTCTCAAATGGCAAAGTCTAAGGCTATTCCCACATAAGGGGACAAAAGAATCAAATATTCCATAGAGAAGCTTGAAGATTATGCATGCGCATTTAAACTGGATCCTAAAGCGAACTGGGAGCCAGTAAAGCTTTATCAACAAAGGGGAAATAGATCATACTTTCGTTTCCCAAAAATGAGCTTAGCTGCAGTATTCTGTATTAACTGAAGTCGTTTCAGACTGCTCTGCTTAATGCCCAGATAAATTGAGTTACAATAATCTAGCTGAGAAAGCACAGTAGATTGTACCCAACACTGAGAAATGTTCTTGATGGAATAGTGATCTGACCTCCTCAACATGCGCAGACTAAAAAAACATTTTTTTGTCAAGGAATTTATCTGTTCATGAAATGTAAGTGATGAGTCCAAGATGACACTCAGGACTCTAGATTGATTTATTTATTTATTTATTTAGCCCATCCTCCCAAAGGAGCCCAGAACAGGTTACAGTGAGATACCTGTTTTCAATGTGACAGAGGAAGGGAGGTTTTCTAATCTTGACCCAATCCAAAGCAATTTGGTTTTGGTAGCGTTCAGTTTCATTTGAATAGACAAAGCCCACAGTTGAAGTTTAGAAATGCAGCAGTGTATACTAGGGACCAGGTTGTTAAGATCAGGATCAACTTCTAATAAAATGAAAATATTGTCTGCATAGGTAAATATAGGGGTCCTTTTATCAAGCTGCGGTAGGGGTTTAATGCGCGTTAAACCGCCTGCCGCGCTAGCCGCTAACACCTGCATTGAGCAGGCGTTAGTTTTTTAGCCGGCCATGGGGCGTTAGTGGTGATGAAATGTCTGATGAGGTAACCCCGCTAGTGCGGCTTGATAAAAGGACCCCATAGTCTCTGCTGATGAAAGGCAGAAATTTTTCAGAGAAGTCATATATACATTAAACAAGATTGGCGACAGCGGAGAGCCCTGTGGCACCCCACAGCTGGATTTCCAAGAGGAGGAAGTCTCACCCACCAAATGTACCTCATAAGATCGCAATGAGAGGAATTTACTAAACCAGTTCAGTACAACTTGGTTTAAACCAATATCTTATAACATACAAATCAACTGACAGATCAAATTGCAACAATACCGCACATTTATTTTGTATCTGTAAATTTTGAATCTTTGAACTTAATGATGATAGGAGAGTCTCCGTACTAAAGTTTGAGGTGACGGGTCTTAAGCGTGCAAGACAGACGTGTGCCGACAATTCAGCGCAGGACTTCATTGTGCCGAAGAGAAACCTTCTTTTAAAGGGCTCCGACGGGGGGTGTGGGGGGGGAACCCCCCACTCTACTTAATAGGGATCATGCTGGAGTTGGGGAGGTGTGGGGGTGTAACCCCCACAGTATACTGAAAACAACTTTTTCCCTAAAAAATAGAGAAAAAGTTAAGTTTACAGTATAATGTGGGGTTACAACCCCCCCAAAGCCCCCCCCCCCCACCAGCACGTTCACTATTACGTAGAGTGGGGGGGTTTCCCCACCAAGACCCCCCATCGGAGCCCTTTAAAAGAAGGTTTTTCTTCGATGCGATGAAGTCCTGCGCTGAATTGTCGGTGCTCATTTGTCGGTGCGCACTTAAGACTGAACCAAAGTTTGGTCTAAACCCATGTTGAAATGGTAACAAAATAGAAAATTTCTCCAAGTAGTTGGAAAGTTGTCTAGAAATAATTGACTCCATCATTTTTGTCAAAAGGGGTATATTTGCGATGGATGATGAGAGGGAACTGTAGGATCCAGATCGGTGCTTTTCAATAACAGTGTCAAAGTTATGTTCCCCATACTCAACGAAAAGTAACCATTTTCAAGAAAATTATTTAATAGTGAAGTCAGCCATATAATAGCTTGTAAAGGAATATCCCCGAAAAGATAAGAAGGAAATGGGATCAGTTTACAACTGCATTTTTTAAACTTTCCACATAATTATTCATGGGTGTACCAAGTGTGGAAGATGTTCCTTCTGTGAACATTATCTTGAGATTTCAGAATACATTCATCCAAAAACAAACTACAAATACAAACGTCATCACTCATCTAACTGCAACTCTTGTGGGGTTATTTATGATATACTATGTCCATGCCAACTTCTATACATAGGCAAAACCAAAAGAATGATAAAAACCAGAATTGTACGTAGAACATCGCCTCAACATCAGAAGGGGTATAGCATCCGCACCCCTAGTATCGCATTGGAAAACATTGGTGATTTTAAATTATTTGTTTACAAGATTACCAAACCTAATCAGAGAGGGGCAATATTGACACTTTCCTGCTACAAGTAGAACAATGCATCATTCATTATCTCAATACACTACACCCTCATGGGTTGAACACAGAGGTTGACTATAGTGTTTCTTTAAGAAGTATCTCAGAATATGCATTGTCCCTCTTTTTATGTCGCATACATAAAATGTTCACGCTCATTTTTAAATCATAAAGTTTTGATTCGTAATTATGTTAAGCACCTCTGTCTTTGATGCTAAGCACTATTTATTTGCTGTAACCTCTGACTACTTTTATATAATAGCTCCCTATATATAGCCTGTTATGTGCTTTCAATCACACACACATTTATTTCAACATGTTTTTAATATGTTCTTGTTTATGTTTGATTACATATTCACTAGGCTCTGGTTCATGCCTTTTTCAGTTTTTGTGCCCCTGGTTATCCATTTCCTCATTCCTATTCAAGCATGGCTTACTTATGCTCCATTTTACATTACTCATGAAAGAGGTCCTTTACATTTCACCCATATTGCCTCTTAATCTTCTCCATTTAAGTTTGTGACCTATCCTCCTGATGCACCCATTTGCACA
Organism: Geotrypetes seraphini; assembly: GCF_902459505.1. Classification (NCBI taxonomy): domain Eukaryota; kingdom Metazoa; phylum Chordata; class Amphibia; order Gymnophiona; family Dermophiidae; genus Geotrypetes; species Geotrypetes seraphini. The sequence continues at coordinate 13,312,073 of NC_047097.1, forward strand.
CACTATGCCTGCCTCAGCCAGACTGGAGACATTTCTCTCTCTCTCTGAGATTCATATCTCCATCATTCTAATAACGCAGTAACACCATGTCCTCAAAAAATTCTTTTACATTTTGGGTGCTGGCTTTTACATTCTTCAGACCAAGTGCAGATATTTTGTTTCACATCAAGCAAGCTTGATTTAGTTTTTACAGTTCCTTTTGGTCTCATTATAATGTCTTTCACTATACCACGCTGACTTCTCACATGGTCACGTCACCTTTTTTAAACATCCCAAGGCAGCGTGCGGTTTTACTTTCGCTTTCACAGCGTGGAGCGTTGCCTGCTACAGCATGGTAAGAGAATGTCGCTGAATTTTATTTATTTCATTTTATTTTTTTCAATGTTTCATTCACCATGTCAAGTATGCATTAAAAAGCATTTATAGTAGCACGGATTTTTTTTGTCTTGTACAAAGTCTCATAGACCTCCGTTTCCATTTGTCTACAGAGCACCGGCTTCTGAGCCTTATATGAGGTACTGCTTTTATGTTTGCCTGCTTTCCCATATCATTTTAACGGTTCTTTTTGAGACCATGGTGTTCAGGCTCTTCAACCCACTTTGGTACCAGTACTTTACATATATCTTTCACATACATCTCCTGCATATACATTTGACATGTGATACAATCACACATAAAGTATAGCCACCAATAGATATTCTCAACTTATGGCCACTTACCAGAGATTTTAGATAGAGCAGGTAATCAGAATCATGGAGAAAAGATCTCAGTGTTTCAGGAGAACAAACTCCAGAAACTACTAAGGCAAATACAAATTTGTCATAGATAACACATCCTTGGTCAAAGAAAAACTCCGTTTAAATCTAATAGATCATAAACTTCAAAATCATGTAAATAAAGTCAAAAACCTGCACTTCTCTTAGATATCCTCTGGTGTAGGCAAGATCACCGCAGCGCAGTGAAAGAACTCCCAGTGCTGCTGTCTTTCAATCTAGCTTTGCACTGGGAGAAATCATAGTATTCCCATAGTATTCCCGACAAGCCCTGTTTCGCGGTCAAGCTGCATCAGGGGAATTTCTTCACATAACGAGCTCCAGCTTCAAAGATCTTCATCAAGATCTTTGAAGCTGGAGCTCGTTATGTGAAGAAATAACTTATCTTATGTAGATATACTGAACGGGGCCCCATTCAATATATCTACATAAGATAAGTTATTTATTGGCTTTAAGTATATTTTAAAATATTTAAAAACACTAAGGAAGATTAATTGAAAGGCCAATGAAGTGGCTGGCTACTATAAGGCTTGAGCATTACATGAAATATGATGCTCAAGTGTAGCCGCTGAGGCCATGTTTGAAAGTCTGAAGATTTGAATTTCTTCTGGTTTCTGAAATGTTTTGAGTATACAAGAACTAATTGTTAAAAAGAGATAGAAGCAACAAGTGAAATTAAGAACATTAAGACATAGGAGAGTGTGGTGTTTGCTTTTTTTTTTTTTTTTTTGGAGTATTGATTATTGCCATCACTCAGAAGAACTATTATCAAGGCCATTAATTTAGTAGTTGCTTTTAATCATGTCATGATTTTATATATGCACAAAAAACACTTTCACCAAAAGGAAAAATTGAAGGTATAGTAAACAAAGGACACAAGCAGAGTCCTTTGTTTACTATACCTTCAATTTTTCCTTTTGGTGAAAGTGTTTTTTGTGATTATTGGTGATATTCACCATATCCGAGTTTTTGTGCTATGATTTTATATATGTCCATATTTGTATTTTTAATGTTTTTATCAGTGTCCCCTGATGAAGGCATTTTGTAATATACCCAAACTTGGATCCTAGTTGGGACTATATTTAGGAATAAAGACTACTTTCATGAATCAAGATCCTCTCATTGGTTGAATAGACACCTACCTTGCCTTTTATTGGACTGTCTGTATTTTAAGGCAAGGTGTTCTTCCTTTTGCCCGTAGGTTTTCAGAATAACAATTGTTGTTTGGATTTACTTAGGGCCTCTTCTATCAAATTGCACCAACAGTTTTTCACACAGAGAGCTGCGCTGAATGGCCCGCGCTGTTCCCGACGCTCATAGGAACTCTATGAGGGTCGGGAGCAGTGCGGGCCAATCAAAGCGGCTCACCGTGCTACAAACTGCTAGTGCAGTTTGATAGAGGCCCTTAATGTTTTATGTTTTGACGTAATTTAGCATAAATACACAAGATGAAGGAAATGGACCTCAGTACTAATTGTTCTAAACAGGATACAAATGCCAATAGGTCCAACTTTCCTATAATGTCTTCGATAAATATATGGTGGAGAATAAAAAACCTCCAAAAATACAAAAATAAGGCTTCTAAGGGTCACTGTTACTAAGCTGCCAAATGTGCATTCACTAACCCAACTACACACTGAAAAATGCATTTTTTGAGTTAAGGGTTAGAGTGGCTTTCTATGCTAACCAGTCAGCGCAGCTACATTACTGCATGCTAACTTATTAGGGTACAGATACCAGGTGATCTATTAACTGCCTACAAAATGGGTAGTGGTGAGTGCACATGCAGTTATTTTTCAAAATGGCCATGTGCTTCAAAAAAAGAGGAAAGCCATTTTTATTGCTGTTGTATAAATGCCTTAGTGTGGGGGGAGGGGAAGGGGGAAGCCTGTATAAGGGTGCACTAAAGCCACTTTTTATCACAGCTTAGTAAAAGCCTAAGTGAATCATAAAGCAAAACAAGTGGCTCTTGAGGATTAGATAAGAACATAAGAATAGCCTTACTGGGTCATACCAATGGTCTATCAAGCCCAGTAGCCCGTTCTCACGGTAGCCAATCCAGGTCCCTAGTACCTGGCCAAAACCCAAGGAGTAGCAAGGTTAAAAATCTATGAACATCTGCCAATTTAGAGCAATTTGTTTTTCTTCCAACTGTTTTGGGAGGGTTTTTTTCATACTGCTTTTGTTTCCAGAGTTGTTGACACCAATATGATTGGACTCCATATTGGGATAAGTTTTATAAAAGTTTGTATATCTTCCCTAGGAGCTTTGAAGTTTCATTGCTAATACAATTGTTTTAGCTCTACAGATAGCATGACTCCCTCCTGATAGTTTTTTGTTTGTTTTTTAAGCAAAATTTCTATTTTGAAATATGAATCAAGTCCTCATAATCTTAATGCATCGTAGTAGATTTCTTTAATTGTCCCAAAAATTATAACCAGAGGATTACTTTTTGAATTCTTTAATGCTTGCTTGATATATAGGTGATTCACACTTGACAAAAGTCCCATTGTTTCACTAATGCTGCATCAGGGGTTCTTCCAAACAAGCATTTAGACCAGTATTGCATCAACCAGGGAGTCCATTAAACATCAAACACCATAATTTAAATTGTCCAGTTGCTGGACTATGAAAACAAAACACAAACATCAGAATTTGCCACAGGATTCTGATAATTACAATAAACAATTGAGTTATCAGTAGAATGTATTTAATTCATAATGTTTAAACCAAATGGTTCCATTGTATTCAACTAAAAAAATCCACTGTTTTCTTTTTTATCCCATAATTAATAATTTCCCCTTTTTATTAGATCATTATTGCTTTTATTTATGGGCAAATGTTTATTGACATTTGCAAAACATTTTTCCTTTAATTTCTTTAATGCCTGATGTCACATATTTTGACGTTGTATAATATTCAAAAATTTATAATTTTTTTTAATCCACTGCTGCTCTTGCTGATATAATTTCCTCCTTGCATCATTATGACATATGTCAGGAAGAATCCAATTAATATATATATACAATGCAAATTTTCAAATTGGTGGTAATAGGTCTGGCTGTGCTGGGCTAAAGGTTTTCTAATATACCATAAATTAACACAGTGTTATCCAAATCTTAAATTGACGAAAGGCTTGTCCTATATACCATTAAAAAACAAGGATATCAGATGAAATAAATCATTTATGGTAGTTGAGTGTTTCAGTTGGATAATTTAACCCAACTTGTTCCTCAATTTGACATCCCTCCATAGTAATTGCACAAATAGAATAGTGACCGCAAATCAATAACTCCCAAGCTCCTTTTTCAGTTGAAACACTCAATTATTTGTACATCCAATCAAGTAATTTATTTAATCTGATATCCTTGTTTAATAAATATAGGACAAACTTCTTATCATTTAGAACTCTGATGATTAGAACATCAATACTGTGCAACTTGGGTAAAATGCAGCAGTAGATTTTCAAATTGAATACATTGGAAACTTTCAATTTAGACACATTATAGAAATATGATGGCAGATAAAGTCCAAATAGCCCATCCAGTCTGCCCATCCGCAGCATCCACTAAACAGTACTCCCCTGAAATTCGTGGGGGTTTCGTTCTAGGAACACCTGCAAATTTTGAAAAACCACGAATATGGTTTTTCAGCTGATTGAAGGCAGGAGAGGGCAACTGGGGTGCCGACGGATGCTTAAATTGTACTTACAAAGCCGGGCACATTTTCCAACCGCCTCTTCCTGGTACTAAAGTCATGGTTGCACCAATCAGGAACTGCTTTGATATGCCAGAGAGCATGTCAAAGCAGCTCCTGATTGGTGTAACCATGACTTTATTATCAGGAAGAGGTGGTTAGAAAATACCGCGAATTACTGAGTCCGTGAATTGCAAATTCTCGGAGGTTACTGTATTGCTGAAGGGCTGTCGGGTAAAATTTGCTTTTTTGTGGATGATACGAAAATCTTCAATAGAGTAGATATCCCTAATGGTGTGAATAACATGAGGAAGCCCTAACGAAGCTTGGTCTAAAATTTGGTTGCTAAGATTTAATGCTAAGAAATGCAAGGTCATTCATTTGGGCTGCAAAAACCTGAAGGAATGGTAAAGTTTAGGGAGTGGAGAACTTTTGTTCACAAAAGAGACTCGGGATTTGGGTGTGATAGTTAGTATGTAATGATCTCAAGGTGGCCAAACAGGTTGAAAAGTCAATGGTGAAAGCTAGAAGGATGCTAGGGTTCTTAGGGAGAGGGTATACCCAGTAGGAAAAAGGAGATATTGATGTCGCTGTATAATACTCATTTAGAATATTAAGTACAATTCTATAGACAGTGGTGTACCAAGGGGGGGGGCTTCGGGGGCGGTCCGGTTCCCCCCCCCCCTGCGCCGGGTGTTGCGTTTGGAAACAGCCTGCAGCAAGATCGCGATGCTAGCGATCTTTGCCTGCTTCGGCTGTTTCCTCCACCACGGTCCCGCCCCTCCTCTGACGTCAGAGGAGGGGCGGGACCGCTGCGGAGGAAACAGCCGAAGCAAGCAAAGATCGCTGGCATCGCGCGATCTTGCTGCAGGCTGTTTCCCCAGGGAAATGAAGCGTGGAGGCCAGGGGAATGAGCAGTGCTTCGTGGTGGTGGTGGTGGTGGGGCCGAGCGGTCCTTCGAGGTAGTGGGGGGGCAGCAGGCCTTCAGGGTGGGGCGGGCAGGCAGACCTTGTTGAGGGGGGGAGACAGGCCTTCAAGGGGGACAGGCAGGCCTTTGGGGGGGGGGAACAGGCTATCGGGGGGGTGTGCAGGCCTTCGGGGGGGACAGGCCTTCAAGGGGGGACAGGCCTTCAAGGGGGACAGGCAGGCCTTTGGGGGGGGGTGAAAGGCCGTCGGGGGGTGCAGGCCTTCGGGGGGGACAGGCCTTCAAGGGAGGGCACAGACCTTCAAGGGGGGAACATGCAGGCAGGCCTTCAAGGGGGGGACAGGCCTTCGAGGGGGGTGTAGGCCTTCAGGGGGTGCAGGCCTTCGGGGGTGGTGCAGGCCTTCAAGGGGGGGCAGGCCTTCAAGGGGGGTGTAGGCCTTTGGGGGGGTTCAGGCCTTCGGGGGGGGTGCAGGCCTTCAAGGGGAACAGGCAGGCAGGCCTTCAAGGGGGGGACAGGCCTTCGAGGGGGGTGTAGGCCTTCGAGGGGGATGCAGGCCTCCGGGGGGATGCAAGCCTTCAAGGGGGGGACATGCCTTCAGGGGGGGCAGGCCTTCAAGGGGAACAGGCAGGCAGGCCTTCAAGGGGGGGACAGGCCTTCGAGGGGGGGGACAGGCCTTCGAGGGGGGGGACAGGCCTTTGGAGGGGATGCAGGCCTTCAGGGGGATGCAGGCCTTCGGGGGGGTGCAGGCCTTCGGGGGGGTGCAGGCCTTCGGGAGGGAGACAGGCCTTCATGGGGGCAGGCCTTCAAGGGGAACAGGCAGGCAGGCCTTCAAGGGGAGGACAGGCCTTCAGGGGAGGGGGGGCCCTGGTGTATAAGTACACGGAGGGAAGGGGGAGGGGTTCAAAGAGACGTGCATATGCCGGACTTTGGGTGGGAAGAAATAATGGGAGAGGAGAGAGATGATGGACATGGGTTTTAGGGAGGGAAGGGACAGAAAAGGAGAGAAGTTGGACAGAAGGGATGGTGTGGAGGGGGGGATAGAGATACTGGTTAGGAGGGTAGTTGGGAAAAGAAAGGGAGAGATGGTGGACCCTGGGGTGGTGGGGAAGGAGGGAGAGCTGCTGGATGAAAGGGTAGTTAAGAAAAGGTGGATCTGTGGAGGGAGAAAAAAAAAGGAAAGTTGCCAGACATCCGGGGGAGAGAAGGGAAACGGAAGGGGAGGACAGAGATGGCAGATGGATGGTTAGCACGGAAAAAGAAGAAAGAAGGAGACCCTGGCAAGCAAGTTATCAGAAGACAACCAGAGCCTTGGACCAACAAGATTTGAAAAATAACCAGACAACAAAAAGGTAGAAAAACTAATTTTATTTTCTGTTTTGTGATTACAATATGTCAGATTTGAAATGTGTATCCTGCCAGAGCTGGTGTTAGACCGCAAACGTGAGCTAGGATTTAACAGAGAGAGGAAAAGTCCTTTTTGTTTCTTTATTTTATTTACACCACAGCGCCAGTGTGGTTAGGAGAAGCCAAAGGGGGGTGAAAAAGTATAAAATAAACCCACCAGGATGTTTGAAAAAAACACCCAATTGGGCAGTAAAATCGAATCGATAAACCAATTCAATAGGCTGAACCGAATCAAAATTTTTTTTCCTGAATCTGGCAGCACTAGTTTGTGCTACTGTCTTAGACTTTAGGACCTGGGATTGGGGAGAGATGGCATCCTCAGTACTTTATAATGCAAGTGAAATGAGGATTTGGTCAGATTTTTGAAGGGTCTGCACTCTGCAGAAGAAAAATATTGTATAGGCCGGGGACATGAGACAGCAGGAAATGGGAACTTTTCTTCCTTCTATTTTTGTGAATAGAAAGGCTGAAAATGTCAGAGAGTTCAGTTAGAATATGTGCTTTATAAGAAAATATAATAATGTGTTTTATAAAGTTTATAGCACTGCTGGCCTACCCGGTGAGGTGTTCCTAGTGGTGGTGGTGGCAGCGTGTCAATGTGTTGAGAGGAAGAGGTGATCTGGGAAATTCTGCTGAGTAAACTCCGGGCCCATTTCCACCCCCCAGTTAGTCCACTCCACTCAACTGGTTCACACACTGAGTGGGTCTTTCGGTGTTGTTCCTGGGTAGTTGTTTTGGGATCTCTTCCAGTGGTTTGTCAGCATCTCCTTTTGGTCCAAGGAAGGAAACTTTATTAACCTTAGCACTGACCTACAGAATATGTTTGTAACAGCGCTGCTTGTGTGGCATTAGTCTATGTAGTGATCGAAAGAAAAAAACAGACCTTTGCACATTTTTGCACTATATGGTGGGTGTATGATGAAATTCACATTTCCTGCACAGCTAAGTCCGTGTGAAGTTACCTTGTGCTGTATTTGACATCTAGCAAAGTCTCTGTTTGGAAGGAAAGATCTCAGCTTAAAAATGAAGTGGCCAGAAGTTAAGGTAAAAGCAGATAGCGTAGCTGGTTTTAAGAAAGGTTTGGACAAATTCCTGGAGGAAAAGTCCATAGTCTGTTATTAAGACATGGGGGAAACATCTGCTTGCCCTGGATCGGTAGCATGGAATGTTGCTACTCTTTGGGTTTTGACCAGGTACTAGTGACCTGGATTGGTTTCCATGAGAATGGGTTACTGGGCATGATGGACCATTGGTCTGACCCAGTTAGGCTATTCTTATGTTATGTTCTCATCTGTAGGGGCCTTTGTTTTCACTTCTTATTTTAATGTATTTTTTTTCTGAGAACTTATCAGTGTTTTTTATAATGGGAACAAAAATGGAAGAGAATTAATGTGTGTGGAATGAGGGGGTAACTAATTTCTTCAGCTAAATAATTCAATCCACCTCAACCAGACATAGGAGAACTCACGCACTATTCACACACCCTCCAACCAAAAACGTCAAAAGAAAAAAACAGTTCGACAACCTCTTAGCCATTCGAGCTGCAACACTCGACCCCCAACTCTACAACCTATTGACCTCGACCACAAACTACAAAACCTTCAAAAAAGAAATAAAAACCCTTCTATTCAAAAAACACATAAAACCGAACTAACACAAACAGAACTGTCCCAAGCATCACCTGCAACTACTCCATATGTACTTCTGATGTCATGACAATTCAGACATAATTTATGTTATTTTATGGTATGTTTGGAATAATGGTTACATATATGAGGTTCAATAAAAGAAAATTTTCACTGTCTGTTTCTATTATGACCATTTATTCAGTTTCATGGTTATTACAAAAAATATTTTTTTACATGGGGGGGAGTGTCAAAAAATTATGGGCCCCGGGTGCCACATACCCTAGGTACGCCACTGTCTGTAGACTGCAGCTTCAAAAAGATGTAAACAGGATGGAGTCAGTCCAGAGGCTACTAAATTGGTCAGTGGTCTTCATCATAAGACATATGGAGATAGACAAAGATCTCAATATGTATAATTTGGAGTAGAGAATGTCACGGGGACCGTTTCCCATGGCTAACCTGCAGGAATGGGGGAAAAAATAGGCTGTTCACTGTTGGTACAGTAACAAGGCTTTTCACCGCCTCATGGAGCGGTAAATGGGGAGTGTGTTGAGCAGTGGTTAGACCTACAGCCTCAGCACCCTGAGGTTGTAGGTTCAAATCCCATGCTGCTCCCTGTGACATAAGAACATAAGCAATGCCTCTGCCGGGTCAGACCTGAGGTCCATCGTGCCCAGCAGTCCGCTCACGCGGCGGCCCAACAGGTCCAGGACCTGTGCAGTAATCCTCTATCTATACCCCTCTATCCCCTTTTCCAACAGGAAATTGTCCAATCCTTTCTTAAACCCCCGTACCGTACTCTGCCCTATTATGTCCTCTGTAAGCGCATTCCAGGTGTCCACCACCCGCTGAGTAAAGAAAAACTTCCTAGCATTTGTTTTGAATCTATCCCCTTCCAATTTTTCCGAGTGCCCTCTTGTTCTTTTATGCTTTGAAAATTTGAAGAATCTATCTCTCTCTATTTTCTCTATGCCCTTCATGATCTTGTAGGTCTCTAGAGACTGGGCAAGTCACTTAATCCCCCCATTGCCCCAGGTATATTAGGTAGAGTGTGAGCCCACCAGGACAGATAGGGAAGAATGCTTGAATACTGAATGTAAACCACTTAGGCTATAAGTGGTATATAAATACTTAAATAAATAAAGTAAAAATAAATAAATGGCTTTGTTCCCGCAGTGAAGGATCTGCTGCAGCAGTCTCCCCTCGCGATCCTAGGTCTGGAAGCCCCCCTCCCCGCGAGTCCTGCAGCTGCCCTTGCTCCCTCCTTATTGCTTGTCCAACAGCCCTCTTCCATCTCTCCCGATCGCGGGTCAAAACCGGAAAGAAAAAAAACCTGTGACTCTCCTGGGTCGGCCCCTTTGCGCCTCCCGGGTTGGGCCTACTAGAAGCTTTGTAGACAGAGGCAGGCAACATTGCACACAGAGCTGCTCCAGGACCTTCTACCGGCTGAGTTTTTCCTTCTGATGTAACTTCCAGCAATTGGAAGTTACATCGGAAGAAGGAATTGGCTAGAAGAAGGTCCCTGAGCAGCTCTGTGTGTGATGTTGCCTGCCTCTTTGCCCACAAAACCTCGGAGAGGCTGGTAGGTCCGCCCCGGGAAGTGCAAAGGGGCTTATCCAGGATAGTCTCAGGTTTTGTTTTGAGTTGTTGGTTGTTTTTTTTTGCTGGTTTTGACCCGTGATCGGGAGTGAGGGAAGGGACTGTTGGACTTGCAAGGTGGGGGGGAGAGGCTGCTGGTCGCACCTGCGAATGGGGTAGTGGATTAGTTGGGCTGCTGGACTGGCTGAAGGGAAGGGAGATAGTTGCTAGATCTTGTCTGGGGATTGGGGGAGAAAGGAAAGGTGCTGGGCTCATGTGGATGGAGTGGAGCTGGAGAGAAGGGAGAGGTGCAGACCCACACCTGGACACTGAAGGGAGAGGATAGAGATGTTGGACCCATAGGAAGGGGGCTAGAGGGAAGGGAAGGGAGAGAGGTGCAGGACCTGCTAAGGGAAAGAGAAAAGCTGAACCAAGGGGATGAAGGAAGAGTTAGTGAAATATTGAACATAGCGGAGAGAGGGAGGAAAGAGAGAGTGTGAGAGACACATTGGCATAAGGGAGTAAGAGAGAGGAGAAGCTGGACACAGGGAGATACACAAAAAGAGGGAAGGGAGATGGTAAGCATGGAACAGGGACAAAAAGGGGAATGTTGCATGGGGGTGGTATATGGACACAGAAGATAGCTAGACATGGGGGAGAATAAGAATGCAGAAGGGAGATGCTTGACAGGGAGGCATAGGGATATAAAGAAGTGATACTGTGCACAAGGGGAGGGGATCATAGAATAGTAAGATGATGAAGGTAGGGAGATGGGCACAGGGGAAATACTATAAAGGGATGTATAGGAGACATAGAGAAGGAAGATGCTGAACATGGGGAACAGTACATACATAGAGATAGAAGATGGATGGTGAGCATTGAGAGCTAAACCTATTAGAGAACTAGTTGACCTATCAAGCTTCATGAAGGCCACGAAAACCTTTCTTTTCACATACCCAGCTCCATGAAAAGACCAAGCTTCAAAGAATTATAATAGTCTCACCAACTAGCCATTTGTCTAAGTCCCACACCAAAGAATGTATGTAAATTAGTGTGTATCTGATATTTATACTTACTATACCTCAGCTTGTAGTACTCTTCCCTATTTCATCACAAACTTTGCTCTGTGAAAAGACCAAGCTTTAAAGAACCCCAATAGTCTCACCATCTAGACCAGTGTTCTTCAACCTTTTGACACCTATGGACCGGCGTAAATGAAATAATTATTTTGTGGACCATTGATTGAAGAACACTGGGCTAAGTTGTGGGCCAGACCCCACCCATCTTCGCCCAATCTCTGCCCCAGACCCCACCCTCATAATAGTACTAATTGTAACACCATTTTTTCATTCATTTTTCATATACACACACGCATACACAATGTAATCTTATTAACAACACATAATGGTTAACCACAAAATTAGACTACACAAAGCACACTGTATGCTTCCCAACATTCATTAATAACAGAAAACAGATAACTCCTATGCAAATATGGGACCAAAACCTAAAAGTACTAATATATACAAACAAACCCTAAGATGCAAGACTCTGCATGCAATACAACCCCAGAGAAAAAGAAACAAATGCATTTCTTCCTGAACAGTGCAAAATACAGGCAGGAGATGCAAACTCTCAAAACTGATACAATTCAATCACTAAATTAAAAAATAAAATCATTCCCCTACCTTTGTTGTCGCCTTCCCTCCATGCTATGCCTTACCTTCTGGCCTGCTCCCGCCTGGCCATTTTATGCTACCCCCGGTGTTATCTTTGGGCCAGCTCCCTCTTCCTCCCTGCTGGCTCCCTCTTCCTTGAGCGCTGAAAGCCTTCCCTCTGATGTTGTGATGTCAGAAAGAAGGCTTCCGGTTCAGGCGCAGGACACGTGTAGAAGCCAATGCTCGTGGCTTTGTGCAATGCGGCAGTGAGGAAGAGAGAACCGGCCCGAAGATAACACCACATTGATTGCACCCTGGACCGGTGGCTGAAGAACACAGTCTCGGGCCTGATGCACATGCTGGCCCTGTGTACCGGCAGCAAATTTCTGCGGACCAGCGGTTGAAGAACATTGATCTAGACCATTGTCTAACTCCCACATCAAAGTATGCATTGTTTATACCTACTATACTTAGATTTGTACTATTCTTTCCTGTTACATCTTGTTTGTATTATCTTGAATATTTGTGTATGTGCTCCTGTAGCCTATTCTGGGAACTTTTGGGAGGACAGGCTAAATAAGTGAATGAATAAATAAGAAATGTCAAATGATCAGGAGACCCTGGCAAGTCAGTTAAGAGAAGACAAAAAAAAATATACCAGTGCCTGAGACTAACATGATTTGAAGAATAAAATTACGAGACAACAAAAGTTAGAAAAAAATAATTTTATTTTCTATTTTGTGATTAGAATATGTCAGATTTGAAATATATATCCTGCTAGAGCTGGTGTTAGACATAACTGGGGACCGCAAAGCCCAGGCCATGCTTCTTTAGCTTCCAGCTGGCTTAGGGCTTTCTCTAACCAGGGGGCAGTCGCCCTAGTTGCACTCCCCTAACACTATTCCTGTCATGTGTGACTGCAGTTTTCTGTTAGCATGGATTTTCTGTGTTAGCATTCTGTAGTAATTTGGCTTATTCAGTTTTTTCGATACCTACCCTGACCCGCCACCACGATAAAACAACTACAAACAGTGCAAAACACAACCCTCAGACTGATTTACTTATTGAAGAAGTTAGACCACATCACCACTGCATAACAAGAGACATACTGACTACATGTACAAGCAAGAATACTTTTTAAATTCTACTACATGCTCTTCAAAACCCTACCTGTACTATCCTACCTGAACACTCGCCTAATTCAGAACAACTCTTCCAGACCAAGGAGAACTCGGACACCCTTCACCCCCCCCCCACACACACCCCAATCAAAGGCATTCAGTATAAAAAAATATACGATGAACTACTCACCACGCAAGCAGCGAAACTAGACAGCAACATATCCAATTTACTGATTTCAGCACCAAACTACATAACCTTCAGGAGGGAAATAAAAACCAGGTTGTTCAAGAAATATGTCAAGATAAACTCCTGATATAACCAATATACTCACTCCATCTCTAGCCTCCAAATGTTCCAAACAATAGCTTCCTTGTAATCTTTTGGAAACTTATGTTGTAATATTTGGGGATGGGAGACAGGGGTTTTGTTGATTGTGTTTATAAAATGACAAGTTGTACAGAATATTCTATTTATACTTTATTAAAATAAGTTCAATATAAAATCATAACTATTCAAAGCTTGTGCAGATAGGATCAGATAGTTTGCAGGGAGGGGACAGGGACCAAGCTCGCGGGGACCAGGACAAATTTTTTCCCTGTCATTTTTTACTTTGGAAGAAAGGCAGGAGAGGGGAGATATGATAGATATTTAAATACCTATGTGGCATAAATGTGCATGAGGCAAGTCTCTCTCATTTGAAAGGAAGCTCTAGAATGAGAGGGCATAGGTCGAAGTTGAGAAGTGATAGGTTCAGGGGTAATCTAAGGAAATACTTTTTTTCAGAAAGGGTGGTAGACATGTGGAATAGTCTACCAGTAGAGGTGTTGGAGACAAAGACGGTGTCTGAATTCAAGAAAGCGTGGGACAGGCACATGGGATCTCTTAGGAGGAGGAGGGGATAGTGGATGCTGCGGATGGGCAGACTAGAAGGGCCATTTGGCCTTTATCTACTGTCATGTTTTTATGTTTCTATCTCCTCCTTTCCCTAAGAGTACTCAGTTTATTTTTTAGACACTTGTGTGGAACACTGTCAAAGGCTTTGCTAAAATCTAAATACACCACATCTAGCGCTGTCCCTCTATTCAGTTCTCTGGTCACTAAGTCCAATAAGGCTCCATCCCGCTTGGGTTCCATTACCAACTGCTGGAATAGTTCTTCTTGTAGAGAATTCAGGATCTCCCTACTTCTAGGAGGCCTTCACAATAGGGATACTCCAATCAACATCTGCTACTTCTAGGAGACCCTGCAATAGGGCTCTGATATTAATAAAACAAAATACAGACTGAGTTAAGTGATTGGCTGACTTAAATGGTAGTTGATATTTAAAACTCCCTGGTAGATTCAATATTTTTCCAGAGAAGTATTTGGAAGAACAGAATTAGCAAAACAAGATGCCCTTGTTGGGTGTGAGACTTTCATACATCAAGCTTTATGGATTAGTATTCAGATAAGAGATCTGTCTGGTAATTTGGACAGTTGATTTGTTGTACATGTTTGGGACTGATTAAAGACGTTTATTATGATGTATTAAGATTATGTGGAAGTGTATAGAATGGGACTTGATAGTGATTCACTTATTGCTGAAGCATTGCTTTTGTATTTTTAAAATGGAGGGGTTTCTTTGTTTTGTATTTTTTGTGTGTGTGTTTTTCTGGAAAGTTGTTTTTTTTCCTACATTGTATATTTGTTGTGGAAATTATAGGAAAGTTGGACCTATGATTAGATTGCGTAGCCTCAGGTTGGAACTTGTTTCCTGTATGGAGCATTTAGCACTGAGGTCCATTTCCTTAATTTATCTTCTGTTTGTTAATGTTGGGTCAAAATTTGCAGGATTGGCTTTTTAGACTTTGAGGTGCATGATATTTTCCTGCTGCTTCTGAGTGTTTTGTTTTGTTTTTCAGAATAACCCCCATGAGTATGCAGAAGATAACATAATAACATAGTAGATGACGGCAGATAAAGACCCGAATGGTCCATCCAGTCTGCCCAACCTGATTCAATTTACATTTTTTATTTTTTCTTCTTAGCTATTTCTGGGCAAGAATCCAAAGCTCTACCCGGTACTGTGCTTGGGTTCCTACTGCCGAAATCTCCGTTAAAACCTACTCCAGCCCATCTACACCCTCCCAGCCATTGAAGCCCTCCCCAGCCCATCCTCCACCAAATGGCCATATACAGACACAGACCATGCAAGTCTGCCCTGTACTGGCCTTAGTTCAATTTTTAATATTATTTTCTGATTCTAGATCCTCTGTGTTCATCCCACGCTTCTTTGAACTCAGTCACAGTTTTACTCTCCACAACCTCTCTTGGGAGCTCATTCCAGGCATCCACCACCCTCTCCGTAAAGTAGAATTTCCTAACATTGCCTTTGAATCTACCACCCCTCAACCTCAAATTATGTCCTCTGGTTTTACCATTTTCCTTTCTCTGGAAAAGATTATGTTCTACGTTAATACCCTTCAAGTATTTGAACGTCTGAATCATATCTCCCCTGTCTCTCCTTTCCTCTAGGGTATACATATTCAGGACTTCCAGTCTCTCCTCATACGTCTTCTGGCGCAAGCCTCCTATCATTTTCGTCGCCCTCCTCTGGACCGCTTCAAGTCTTCTTACGTCCTTCGCCAGATACGGTCTCCAAAACTGAACACAATACTCCAAGTGGGGCCTTACCAATGACCTGTACAGGGGCATCAACACCTTCTTCCTTCTACTGACTACGCCTCTCTTTATACAGCCCAGCATCCTTCTGGCAGCAGCCACTGCCTTGTCACACTGTTTTTTCGCCTTTAGATCTTCGGACACTATCACCCCAAGGTCCCTCTCCCCGTCTGTGCATATATTGAAACAGTACTTAGAAATAACTCTTTTGTGAATTCATGGTGGTTATACTGAAAACCAGACTATGTGATTTGCAAGGGTTGGTTTGAGAACCATTGATTTTAAGTATTTTGAATGTATGTAACTTCTGAATGAAGTAATCTGATTGGTTATATATGAAATTGACAGCCCAAGACTACATTGAGGATAAAAGTAAAGGTTAATAGGTTATATTTCAGATAGTTTGAGTATACTGTACAATATAGCAAGTTAATGTTACTGTGTATTTATATTAAATACAGTATATTATTTGGATTTGATTATCTGTTATTACAAATTATCTGTTATTACAAATGGGTGTGCTAGCATTTAGCGCGCACTAAATCAGCTAGCACTCCTTAGTAAAAGATCCCCAACATGAGGTAAAGTACAATCCTATATAACAAAAGGCTAGCCGTGCATGCGCACTCCTATTTGCGTGCTTCCGAGATCAGTAGGTCTGTGGCTGCAGGAGTGCGCATGCGCGCTAATACGTCACCAGCCACCGATTGCCTCCTCAAGCCGGGACTGCAGCTAGCCGCCGATCTCCGTTCCTCCAGCGAGGGGCGGGGGTCTGGGAGGATAGGGATCGCAGCCGCTCAGCGCCCCCACCGAGGAGCCCAGCAACTTTCCGCTGCCCGGGACCTGAGTCCTTTGCCGCCCCCCCTTCCCTTCCTGCAGGCCCGACTGGCGATTTAAGCAGTGTGTGCAGCAGTCTTCACACGCTGCTTCGGGCCTTTCTACTGTCCTGATTTGTTCTGCCGCGTCTCTGATGATGTCATCAGGGACGTGCCAGAGTAAATCAGGGCAGTAGAAGGACCCGAAGCAGCGTATGAAGACTGCTGCACACGCTGCTTGAATCGCCATGTGTAGTCGGGCCCGCGAGAAGGGAAGGGGGGGCGGCAAAGGACTCGGGACCACGTTTGTAGTCGGGACCGCGGGAAGGGAAAGGGGGGTAGAGGAAACGCTAATGCTGCTGCACAGGGAACTGGTGTGGGGGGAGGGAAATGGAGGGGGAGGAAATGCTGCTTTGGACAGATAGACAGAGGGAGGAAGGGAGACAGAAAGAAAAGAATAAAGATACAGGGGCAGGTGCACAGGGAACTGGTGTGGGGGGAGGGAAATGGAGGGGGAGGGAATGCTGCTTCGCACAGACAGACAGAGGGAGGAAGGGAGACAGAAAGAAAAGAAGAAAGACACAGGGGCAGGGAGATACACAGAAAGACAGACAAAGGGGGCCAGAGACAGACAGAAAGAAAGACAGCGGGAGTCGCGTCAGGAGGGGTGCGGGATGCGGCAGAGGGAACTTTTCCAATGGCTGCAACTGGGCGGCTGTCGGGAACCTCTGATCAGAGGCAGAGCAAGGTAAGTATCATAGGGATAAGAAGGATGAGGGGGGGGGATAAAAAGGAAGGGACGCCTACTGCTGCACAGGGGGAGAAGGAAAGAGGTGCTGATGGACAGGGGGGGTGAAGAAAAGGAACGGAGGCCTAATGTTGGACAGGGGGAGAAGGAAAGAGGTGCTGCTGGACAGGGGGGAAGTAAAACAAAGGGAGAAGGGCTGCTGCTGCATAAGGAGAGCAGTGAAGAGGTGGTGGTGGACACAGGGGAGGTAAAAGGAAGGGACAATGGACAGGGGGAGCAGGCAAGGGGTGGTGATGGACAGCCAAGGAAAAAGAAAGACAGAAAGAAAGAAAGCAGCTAAGGAGAGAGAGAGAAAGAAATAAAGACACACACACATATATTCTAGCACCCGTTGATGTAACGGGCTATAAGACTAGTAAATATATAATACAGTAAGCAGCTTGAAAATTATAAAATTATATATCTCAAATTTTGTATAAAGATTTTTGATAGTAGTTAAAAATATTTCTGTTGAAATGTTTTCATTCCAGACAGAAAACCCAAGAATGGAGAGACCATATACATTTAAGGATTTTATTCTTCATTCAAGAAGGTAAATATCAATCTAAAAAAAAAAAAAAAGTTTCTAATGTAACTTATCATATGGTAAAGATTTTTCAGAAAACAAGTTCAGCAGTATTTCTCAAATATTTTTTAAAATCTATTCTTTAAAATATGAGGAAAGACTAAAGAAGCTAGGGTTCTTCTGACTGGAGAAGAGATGGCTCAGGGAGATATGATAGAGGTCTATAAAATACTGAGTAGAGTGGAATGGGTTCATGTGAATCACTTCTTTACTCTTTACAAGAAATACAAGGACTGGGGGCACACAATGAAGCTACTAGGTAGTAATCTTTTTTAATCAGAAATCATTTTTAGATGCAAATATGTTACAGCATAGACAAAGAACGCAATTGTCATATTGGGAGTGCCAGGATATTACAAGCTCATGCAATTGAAAGCAGACTGGCTTTAGCTTGACTCCTCCCCCAGGGTGTACTTGTCAAACAGGTATTCTGCCATACAATTCTGTGGTGTTCCCATCATGTGCAGTTTAGTCATGTGGTCACCAAGCTCCTTGATGGCTTTACCTTGCTCTTTTGAATAATGGTTCTCCAGAAAGTCACACAAAAGTGGGTCATTCCTGCCCATTGACAGCTTATATAGATCCAGCAGTGACTGGTTCACACTCTTTTATAGCTGCAGAGTACAGTCCATTGTGGAGAATGACAGGGGACAGATATCCCAAGCTGCCTGCAGGGCGAGGATGGAGACAGAGATAAACTTTGTTCCCATGTCATGCTGTAAAAACTTGAGATGAGTATCAATATGAGAGTTGTTCAATAATGTATCTACCCGAATATGAAAGAAAGAAGCACAGCGTGTTGAAACAAGTCTGTGCATGTTGTGACATGTCTCAAGGTTACTCATGCATAGTTGCAGCTCAGTACGAGTCTAACATTCTAAGAGACAGAATGTCAGGATTGTCCTCGTGTGAATCAAGTAAGAAATTGCTAGAAAGGAAAAAGCCAAAGGAGATCCATGACTGCAGTTTATGATGAGTCTGCCCCATCATCCTATAAAGTAAAATTTTGGAGCAAGCAGTTTAAGTGGGGTTGAGAGTCCATTGAAGATGACCCTCACACTGAATGGCCTGTGGAATGAGCTAGGATAACTGCAATCCTGCCCAACATGGCCGCTCCTCAAGCAGTGTTGGGCAGGATTGCAGTTATCCTAGCTTAAATGGCACCCGAACAAGGACAATCATCTGGATCAGGTGTTGTGGTCCCATTCTGCAGACATTGTTTCTTTACCAGGAGACAGGATAAACTACAACAAATAACCAGGAAACAAATTACTAGGCTTATCAAGGTGCCCAGTAGGTCTCTTACCCGTAGTAAGTTTGGCATCCAGAAAATCAGCCAATCAAAACTATCCTTTATCCTCTGTAAAACTTTCCTTAAGGGAATTGTGTGGCTTTGTTAGTCAGTAAAAAGGAAATCAAGAATGTAGGTACAACACTCTTGCCCAATAATGGCACACGAGGTCTCTGTTCAACCACCAGAGTATACTAGCAATAGTTCGAACACCAGAAAAGCAGAACATAAACTGAACCTATCTCCCCTTTAATCTACAGAGGTAACAGTGAAAAATCTGATCCACTCAAGTAGAAACACAATAAAGTAAGGACAGAAGGTATAGAAGCACAGGTGTCTGAGAAATAGAGTGCCTAAACTTCCCTAACATAAGAAAACTCTAGCAGTACCAGAAAAATAAAAGGTCTCAGTAACAAAGAGGAAGCAACTTCTACAGAAATGTGCAAGATAGTCAAGGATTTAATTTTGTCAGACAGAAGAATTAAAGTTCCCAGAACAGCTGGAGAAATGGGCATCTCAGCAGGTACAGTTTGGAAAATAATTCCTGAAAAGTTTGACATGCTCAAGTTTAGTGCAAAATGGGTTCTAAGAATGCTGACACCATGTCAGAAGGCCATAAGGTTCCAGTGCTGTCAGGAGAACTTGGAGATTCTCCGTGAAGACCAAGTAAATTTTTTAAATCATTGGGTGACTGGAGATGAAACTTGGGTCTATCATAGAGATCCTTAGTCCAAAATGGAGTTAATGCAGTGGAAGCATTTGTCATCCCCCCCCCCAAAAAAAAAAGGCTCAAGACAGAAAAATCTGTAGGCAAAGTCATGGCAACTGTCTTCTGTGATAATGGATTTTTGCTTCCGGAGTTCATGCCACACAAAACAACCATGACCGAGGAGAGTTATGCCAACACAATTGAATTTTCCATTCCATGCTACCCTTCCTGGGTGTAAAAACTTGGAATAACCTCTCAGAAACAATCAGAATGGAAACTAGCTATACCTTATTCCAGAAGAAGCTGAAAACTCTTCTCTTCAACAACTGAACCTACATGCTTCTCTCAATCTCTCCTCCCACAATTTAGACCTCTCCTTCAAGTCCTTCCTCTGCCCCTACCCTTGACCCCCCTCCTTCTTTCTGTAAGTCGTCTAGAGTCTGCACAGATATGAGCGACACACAAATGGAAGATTAGATTAGAGAAAACATGAGGAAAATTCACAGCAGGCGTGCACAACAATGTGCTGGTGCACATGTCATAACAATCACAGGCTACCATCCGAGAATGTCTACATCTCCATATTAAAGATACGAGCAGCATTTGCCTTTGCTTGCAAGTTAAAAAAAAAATAAAAAATTTGCAAGAGTACATTTCACTCCCACAGCTACATCAGCTATGCTCTATATTAATTATCCTTAGTAAATACACACACCCCTTTGCATACAACATTCTCCCCTTCCTAGAAATAATTCAGACATTCTATCAGTGGCATAGGAAGGGGAGGGGTGGGCCACTCCAGCACCGTGTTGAAGGTGCCTGTACCCCTGCTCCTCTCTACCCCCTGCTCCTTCCCATTCCTCCCCCCGCGCACCTTCATCCCCCCTCCCCATCGTACCTCTATCTCTTCACCAGTGTGAGAAGCAACTCCAACCTGCTGCTCATGTCAGCATCAGCTCTCCCTCTGTCACTTCTGGGTCCCACGCCTAGGAAAGTGATGTTAGACTTTCTGGTCTCGCTCTCTCCGATATTGTAACAGATGAATCTCGGAGAGAGTGAGACCAGAAGGCCTTGAGCATGCACAAATGCTCAAGGCCCAGTCCAGCCCAGCCCAGCCAAGAGGGTGGATCTCCGATGCTCAGTCCAGCCCAGCCCAGAGGGAGGATCTTCAGGCACCGGCATGTCCTGTGCGTTGGTGCTGGTGCCAAATCGAAGTAAGGGATATTATTTGGGTGCTCAGCAGGGGATGTAGGATCGCAGGGAGGGGCAGGGTGCCGGATCACAGGGGGGGATGCCGGATCGTGGGGGGGTATGGAGCAGCGCCTGTGGCCTCGGGGGGGGGGGGGGAGGGGGGAGAAACAGAGCAGCGCTGGGGGCCTTGGGGAGGGAACATATCAAGCGAGTTTCCATTCATTCCTATGGGGAAACTCGCTTTGATATACAAGCAATTTGGTTTACGAGCATATTTCTAGAACAAATTATGCTCATAAACCAAGGTTCCACTGTATATATATATCCCATTTAAATATACCCAGAGCAAACTTTGCATCAACCCAGCTTTCTGTGTCAAGAACTCAAAAGCTGTACAGAAAACGACAGCCTCTGTGTGTGAGCCCCCCCCTAATGTCACAGAGTAGAAAGAGTTGCCTAGCTTAAAGGTCAGAGAGGTCAAATTGCAGGTGTTACTTCTCAGGATTTCTCCAGGTTTAAAATATATAAAAATATGTTTTCAAAACCAATTCTCATGTTTAAACATACATACATACACATAATCAAACACATTCTCACACACATTCGGGGCCCCAAATATGCCACATTCACATCTATCACATATTCAATACATTAGAACAGTGATTCCCAACCCTGTCCTGGAGGACCACCAGACCAGTCAGGTTTTTAGGATAGCCCTAATGAATATGCATGAAGCAGATTTGCATGCCTGCCACCTCCATTATATGCAGATCTCTCTCATGCATATTCATTAGGGCTATCCTGAAAACCCGACTGGCCTGGGGGTCCTCTAGGACAGGGTTGAGAACCACTGCTTTAGAACATATTCACTTTCTTCCATACTCAGTATTGGAATGTGAAATCAGATATGCTCCAAGCTAACTAGCTCAAGAACATTTATTGTCAATTAGGCCATGTGGATCTGTTGAGGCAAACTCTTTAGACAAAGGAAATGTACAAAGAAGGACAGAAACCAAAATGGAGGCAGATTAATACAAAATGGAGTTCTTAATACCTCTGTAAGTGTGTTATGTATATCCCCCATGATCTCGCTTAATCCAGCAAATTACATATACTTTTTCCCTCCTGGTAACCCCTAGTGTTTTTCTGTTATTTTCTAATGTTATTTTTCTGGCCTTTGCCACAATCCATATTCAAATTTTTTTTTGTATTTATGCACCAACTTTTCAAAAGTTTCTATTGGGCATGGCCTTAACTATCACATATGCATTAGAGAATGACACGGTGGCGGTTTACCCGCGGGTAACCCGCCGAAACGGGGAACGAAAACTAGCAGTCGCTGCGGCAACGGGGACAAAGCCATTCACCGCTCTGTGGAGCGGTGAATGGTCTTGTCCCCGAAGTGAGGCATGAAGATTTGCGCGGTCCCCGCAGCCCACACCCGCCTGCCCAATCAATCCTAGTGATTAGCCAGCTCTCTCCCTTCTCCTCACCTTAGTTTGTAGGTTTTCTTTTTTGGCGACCCGCACACTATCAAAGAGCCGCGCACCCGCTGCTGCTCAGTTTCGATCTTCTGCTCTGACGCAACCGGAAACAGAAAGTTGCAGCAGAGCAGAAGATTGAACACTGAGCAGCCGCGCGTGCAGGTCGCCGAAAAAGAAAGCCTGCAAACTAAGGTGAGGAGAAGGGAGAGAGCTGGCTAAACACTAGGATCGATTGGGCAGGCGGGTGGGGGCTGCGGGGATCGTGCGATTGCCCGCGTTCCCGGCTCAAACTGGAAGGAGGGAGTGAAAGGAAAAAGGATTCTGGACCAAGGGGATGAAGACGGAAAGAAAAACCCACAGCAGGAAAGAAAGGGAAGGACAGGCAGGTGAGCCAGATACTAGAAGCGGGGGGGGGGGGGGGGGGTGAAGAAAGAGGGAAAAAAGCTAGATGGGTTGAAAAGAAGAGACACACTGGTATGGAAGAGGAAGATAGGGGAAATCTGGTCACAGGAAGGTAACAGAAAGAGGGGAAATTATGTGCATGGGGCATAGGGACGGAGACATAAAGGGGACATGCCATGGGGATGGTATATGGACACGGGGGGGAGGGGCAATGGCAGATACATAGGGGAGATATTAGAAATGGGGAAAATAGGAGCACAGAAGGAGATGGTTTGTGGGGATGGGACAGGGACCGAGCTCGCAGGCTCCCAGTGGCTTGCACAAATTACATTGTAACGTGCCATGAAAATAAGAGGGAGGAAGGTAGATAGGCCACACGAGAGGAGCTGAAGGGTGGTAGAAAGGAACAGATGGTAAAGGAGGGAGGGAAGGGTGGTGGTGGAAAGGAATAGGACAGACATTGAAGGAGGGTGGAGAGGAACAGACCCTGAAGGGAAATGTGGAAGACAGAGTGGGAAGAAGACAGATGCCAGACTATGGGGGAGCGGAGGGAAGAAGATGAGTGCTAGACCAATTGGGGGGGGGGGGGGTGAAGGGAGAGGCACAGTAACAGCAAATGGAAGACGTAGAGAGAAGACACACAGTGGATGGAAGGAATTGAATGAGAAGATGTGGAAAGCAGAAACCAGACAACAAAGGTAGAAAAAAAATTATATTTATTTATTTTTTGCTTTAGGATAAAGTAGTATATTAGTTGTGTTGATAAAAATTTATAAACAAAGCCCTGCCAGCTGAACATCTCTCTCTAGTTCAGCAGCAGGAACTTTGATTTATAAGAAAGGAATAAGCTAAATATTACAGTACTAAGGCTTATATGGATGCAGCGGGGATGGTGACGGGGCGGTGAA
Organism: Geotrypetes seraphini; assembly: GCF_902459505.1. Classification (NCBI taxonomy): domain Eukaryota; kingdom Metazoa; phylum Chordata; class Amphibia; order Gymnophiona; family Dermophiidae; genus Geotrypetes; species Geotrypetes seraphini. Next base: position 13,335,692 of record NC_047097.1, read on the forward strand.
TGGGATGGCAGTGGCGGTGACGGGGCGGTGAAAGGGATGGCGGTGACGGTGACGGGGCGGTGAAGGGAACGGCGGTGATGGGGCGGTGCAGAGGATGGTGGGCCGGTGACGGGGACAGATTTTTTCCCCGTGTCATTCTCTAATATGCATCTAACTAGATTTACCCAGAATCACATGAAAAGGAGGTATCTCGTATGTAGAAAAAATCTGCAACATTCAAATTTTTTCTTACACACTATCCATTCCAATCCAGCATATCATCACCCCCCCCTATCTTCCAAAAATGCATTGCACAGCAGTCTGAGGGACTATGAACTGGCCTCCTATTTAAAAAGTCTGAGGACCCCTGATCTAGGGGGTATCTATATGAATCTCTAACTCTTTAGGACAGGTTGCGCTCGAGTCGGTGACTTGTTTATTTTCACCTTGTTACTGGTCTTGTAACACTTAACACCAAGAACAGTGTAGGAGTTCTTGAACCATGATTAAATTTTATTTATCTATTATATGTTTAATGATATGAATAGAACAGACATGTTTCTTCTCCTGGTCTGGCTGACTGCTTTGTTATGAACTGAAGAGTTGAAGGCCAGCTCAGAGGAATGGGAGAAGGTACAAAAGAATGCAAATGAAGCTCCCTACAAAAGTTCTCGCAAGAAGAGGCTGACCACCCGATTGTTCAGGAATAGAGTGTATTTCTACTAGAAAGAAGATTAATGAGGTATACGCAGCACTGTATATCAAAACATAGAAGAAACAGTCCCTGCTCAAAAGAGCTTACAATCTAGTCAAGACAGACAAACTGCACAAGAAGGTGCATCAATACACGGTGCTCAGATGGGGGAATTAGAGGAATTTCAGAGCTATGGAGCTGCAGCAGAGTGGAAGTAACTTGCATGACCACTAGGCTTTTCTACTGTTCAAAAATCTCTGAAAGAATCTGTACAACTCGTAGTCACATTATCTGTGTGTAACTAGTGATGTCTTCAAAGAAAACTTGTTACAGGTAAGCATCTTTGGCTTATTGTATACACAGGCATAGACATATTTATTGATTTTTTTATTTTTTTTTTTTTGCTCCAGCATTCTATACAAAGTTTGTTGTTTCTTTTACAGTCAAAAATCGAGAGTTAAAGGTAATCTTAGATTAAAGATGACATACTTGCCTAAAAACAATGAAAATGAAGAACCACACACAGAAGAGGCAGATGAATTAGAGGTAAGAAATTCAGTGTGCTGTCTTTAAAAATAAATATATTTAGTGGATATTTTGGGGTATCTTATGTCAGGGCTTTACTAATCCTAGATGCCATGTTAACATGACAACTAGAAATTTTTGTACAAAATATGTTCTTTTTAGCAGCTGCTGCACAGCAGTAACTGCTGCATCACTGCACTAAGTGACTTTCTGTGAGTATGAGCCACATGGTGCAAGAACTCCTACACTGATCTTGGTGTTAAGTGTTACAAGACCAGTATGATAGTTCCTGTGTAATGTAACTTAAGCTCACAGGGAATTGTGCAGTGTAATGAAGATACAGCTCCTGTTCAACAGCAGCACTTTGAAGATGAGCAGAGTTGACCCAATGAGAAGTTCGAGGAGGGGTGACTTCCTGGTTGCGCAGTAGCTGTGATGATTCACTAGCTCATGGGAAGGTATTTTAACTGACTATATGAGGTAGGGGGAGATGGTTGACTGGCAGGCAATACCAATGGAGGGAGTTTCCAAATTTATATAAAATTTTCTATCCCACCCTAGGGAGAACCATCAGGGCAGCTTACAGTCTGACTGTCTACATGGGAGGAGGCTTGGAAGCTTTGGGGGACAACGCATTAGCTATTCTATGATAGGGCTAGCTGAGAGAAGGCAATTGAAGAAGGGGAGAGATAGTAGGCTAGGAGAAGGAGGCTGGTAGGCAAGAGAATAAGAGAGAGTCTGGGTGCATCCAGAGTAGGGAAACAAGAAATAGGAGATTTGGTGAGGAAAGGAGAAGCTGGCTATGTATTTCTGTTCTGTTAGTGACTTGCAGCAGTGCACTAAGGCTCAGGTTTACTAAGGCCCCCTTACAAACCACGGTAGCGATTCCCAATGCGACAAATGCACTGAAGCCTATTCAATTCCTGTGGACTTCGGTGCAATTGCTGCCAGAGAATCGCTACTGTGGCTTTAAGTGTTCAGGGGCCCTAAGTGTTCTTTTCTCTTAAACATAGAATAGAAAAATAAAATTAAGAAATCAGGTCCTAAAGTTGATGTGGTAGACCTCAGATGGGATCTCTCTCTACTCTTCAGCTTAGGTGGTAATAACACTGGAGGGGGAAAGGTAAATGAAAGGGCTCAGCTGCTGGCCCCTAAATTTCAAAGAAAATTTGTCAAGGGTTGCCTTATAGGTAGCATAACCAAAAAGAAGGGGACCTAAACAGAGACTATTAATGTTAATTTTTTGTATTTTTTATATATTACTCCCAAAGATAGACTGGAGTCAAAGGAGGACAAAAGGCCTCAATGGGTTTAGTCACACTGTGATAGCAGTATATGTCTACAGTGTTGACTCAAAAAATACCTAGTCCAATCACTGGTCAATAACCTCCAAAATAATTTTTTAACTCCACTTTTTTTGTGTGTGCCAAATCCCCAATAGTATAATTTAAATGATGTCTTAACTTACATAATCTTTGATAACAGCACAGCAGTTCTCACAAAATCTCAGCATTTTTAGATTTAAAGTCCATGATATATTCATTTGTTTAAATAAATCCACAGCTCTTACCTTAAAGTAGTTCCCAGTAGAGAACATCCATTTCACCAACAGCTTCTTCAAGGGGAATCACGATGCTTTTGTGGCCATGTCTCCAAATTATCATTAAAATGGAGAAAACACAAAACATGATGAAAAAAAGTAACTATCCAATTTTGAATTATGTATAAATGATTTTTTGAATCCAACTAATGGCAAAACAATATAAATTGAAGCATTTGACTAACTATAAAACTGATTATGTGGTGTACTATGTTCCATTCTCTGGAACAAGATTTATGTGGGGAAATCCATCAGAAATTTATATCTGCATGAGGGAACATAATTCTTGCTTTATACATCAGAGACCAGGGGTTCCCTTCTTTTCTCACTGCATTGCTTTTCAACATGATTTTGCCCAACTCTGTTGCCTGGTCATTGAACACATTCCAGCTCGATGATGAGGAGGTGACAAGAACAGGAAATTGATCCAGCGTGAACAGTGGTGGATTCATCAACAACTCTGAAAAGCCCATCAGCCCAATGGTCTATTTTTATTTAAAAAAATTTTTTTATTTTTTTTTTTGTAAATGTTCAATAGTCCATTCTGTAGATATTTGAAGTTCTTAAAAAATACATTATTGATGACACTGAGTTTAACAGGGGGTGGGATTTAACCCACAGCCATTTTGTGGTAAAGAGAATACTATAAACATTTTTGTTAAGACACTCTTGTGTGTAATTCGGAATTGGATAGTTACTGTTATATTTGGACATGTTTTGTGTTATCTCCACTTTAATGATTTTTTTTTTATAGTACCATGCACTTTTGATAATTTGGAGACATGTCCATATAGTAACATAATTTGCTCTGAAGAAGCCATTGGTGAAACGGATGTTCTCCATTGGGAACTATTGTAAGATAAGTGCTGTGGATTTATTTAAACAAATGAATATATCATAGACTCTAAATTTAATAACACTGAGATTTTGTGAGAACTGCTTTGCGTGCTGATTAATGTGGTATTGAAGATTTATACAAGGTAAGACATCATTTAAATTATACTATTGTGAATTTGCACTAAAAAATGTGGAATAAAAAAATTATTTTGGCTGATTTTGACCAATGATTGGAATGTTTTTTGTTTTTGGAGGAGGGGTTGAGTCAGCACTGTAGATATATACTGCAATCACAATGTGACTCAAACCCACTGAGGTCTTTCTACCTACTTGATAAGTCCAGTCTATCTTTGGGAATAATACGAAGACTGACAATTAAGTTTGCGAACTTGCCTACAAGCGCTTACATTGACAGCACTGTACAAACAACTTGGTAAGGTTTCATAACCTTAGTATATCAGTGTCTCATAGCTGTGTTCATGTCAATGTGTGCCTGTGTCTTGTTGAGTGGTGTTCATTATTGTTGCGTGTTTTTGTGTACCATCGCAAGAATATTGGAGCTTGGAATAGAGCAATAAACAAACATTAAATTTCTTGTTAAACTTGGCACCGCTGATATCAAGCAGGAAATGTGTAACATCTTGATGCAGTTGAAACAGCACAACGCTCGTATAGACCTCATGGAGGAGTGCCTAGCAACGCATGACTCTCAGTATTTGGCAGTACAACGTGAGCTCCATAAAATCACCTCACTACAAGCTGAAATGGAAGACATGTCTAATCGCATGCGCCGGAGCAATGTCCGCCTTATTGGTCTCCCGGAATCCTCAGAGGGGACAAACATGCTGGTGTTTCTACACTCCTTCATCCCCAAAGTTTTAAATATCCAATTCTCCCCTCCACTGGAGATAGAGCGGGTGCACAGGGTCCCTTCGGGCCCTCCTTCGCCATCCAAGCCACCGAGACCCATCGTCTTAAAATTATTACTCTATCCACAGGCTATTCAAATGATGGTGGTTCCGAAACTCACTTACATCTTCAACATGTTTCCCCTTCTATTTTCACCCCTGCTATATAAACAACTAGAATCTCAGATGGCTAGATTCCTCTGGAATAACAAACCCCACAGAATCTCCCTTCAAAAACTAAAGGCCCCCACGCAACAAGGTGGCGTCAACTTCCCAGATCTTTTTTGTTACCACAAGGCCTTTATATTAAGACAAGGGGCGGAATGGCTCTCCTCTCCCTCCCCGTCAGACATCCCTAATTGGCTCCGCTTGGAAACTTCCCTTGTAAAGCCATTCCCCCTCTTACGTTTGATGGGTGCCCTGAGCTTTCCTAACCTTTTCAAAAACCCCTTACTCTCGACCACTCACAAAGCCCTTTCGGATCTTGATGCCCGTCTCGACATCCCCTGGAATCAATCTTCTTTCTGCCCCATTTGGTTCAATAAACTCATTTCTATTGACAAAAAGGCAGTCTCCTGGCCCCACTGGTTTTCTCACCACATTTGGGACCTAGGGTCAGTAAGTCACTCAAATGGCACCTTTTTCACATTTAATGAATTGATGGACTCCTTCTCCATCAATGCGTCCCACTTCTACAGATGGCTCCAACTATGGTCTTCCATTAAAAAATCCGGTCTATTTCCTGTAACATTCAACTCCGCTCCATCTTTGTATACTCTTTCTCGACAATTCCTTGCCCTTGGCCACACTGCTTCCCACTTTTATAAGCTTCTTAAATCTATGTCCCCCTCATCCCTGTCCCATCTCCAAGCCTCTTGGGAAGCGGATATTGAATTCTCCATCTCAGAGGAGGCCTGGTCCCATATCTTCCACTCCACCTTCCATACCTCTCGCTCAGCTTCAAATCTCCAACACATGGTCTTTTTGCTACATAGAGCAATATGGACCCCGATCAAATCTCATAGAATCAATGCCTCCTTTTCCAATCAATGCTGGACATGTCACTCCGACACGGGTTCTCTAAAACACCTTCTCTTCTCCTGTCCTGCAATCGCCTCCTTCTGGTCCTCTGTTTGGGACTCCATCTGTTCCATTTTCCATATTAATATCCCCCTGACATATCAAATGCTCTTACTGAAATCCTTTCAGGCTTCCACTTTGATTTCTGATTCAGATTGTTTTTTGTTTGACATCCTACTCTTTTTGGCCTTAAAAATCCTTCTCACTTATTGGAAAAACCTTTCCAAGGCCTCTCACTCTCAGTGGTGGAATCTAGTATGCCTCACCTACAGAACGGAAGCATACCTGGCCAAATCTACTGACAGATTTCCATCCTTTCAAGGAAAATGGTCGCTTTTGAAATCTTACCTGCTCTCCCTTTCTTCTCCTTCTTGAATGGACCACTCTATTCTTTCTATTCTTTCTTTTTTTTCCCCTTCCTCTTCTCTTGAATCATTGAAGCTTTCATGCTTATATTTACAGTTAGGTTATCTTCTACCTCATTTTTAGACATGCTTCCACAATGTTTTGATCTTATGTTTATGTACTTCTGCTTGTTTGTTTCAATTATTGCTATTAACATCTTGATATGCATGCCTCGCATTGAATGTTTCATATGTCTACTTTTTTCCATACTTTGTATATTCAAAAATTAATAAACAAACCTTGACTAAAAAAAAAAAAAACTTGGCAAGAGTGAAAATGAAATCAGCGACATGTTAGTCCAAGTTTATGGGGGTAATGCCATGAAGAAAATGTAAATGTACAAATGGAGGGGAGAGAAATCGTCACTGATGAGTAAGGTCAGGGCAGCCAGTAACGAGCAGAACTGACAAAACCATTTCAAAAATTTGTTGAATTGTGTGCCAAAATCTTTGGCTGACTGTGAGAAGCATAGCAGACCGAGTAAACATCGATAGAGAAACAGGAAGAACTTAACTGAAAATCTTGGCTTGAAAATGGTGTGCGCAAAAATGGCCCCGAAGGAGCTCACCAACGAACAAAAGCAAAGGGGAGTCGAAGTTTGACAAGACCTTTTGGAGTGGCAAGAAGATGTTTTAGGCTGTTATCATTAGTGATGAAACATGGGTGTGCTAATATGACCTTGAAACAAAGCGTCAGTGTTTACAACTAAAAGAGTTCCGCCAGTCCAAATCAAGAATCAAAACAATAATGTTAAATTTTTTTGATATTGGAGGGGATTGTTCATTATGTATGAATTTGTACCAACTGGACAGTTAACCAAGTTTACTATTTGGAAGTGCTGAAAAGGCTGCGTGAAAAAGTTAGAAGAAAACAATCTGAACTTTTCGCCAACAACTCATGGCTCTTGTATCATGACAATGCACCAGCTCACACAGCACTGTCTGTGAGGAAGTTTTTAGCCAGAAAACAAATACAGTGGTACCTTGGTTTGCGGGTGCACCGGTTTGCGAGTGTTTTGCAAGATGAGCAAAACATTCGTAAAATCGGCGCCTCGGAAACCGAGCGTGCCTCGATTTACGAGCGCCCCCCCCCGCGATCCGGCACCCTCCCCCCCGGTGATCTGGCACCCTCCGCTCGCGTCGCACCCCCCTCCCCGCCGCGATCCGGCATCCACCCACCCACTCGATCACATTTCTTACCCCCGTTTGGCACCGGCACCAATGTACAGGACATGCCGGTGCCCGAAGACCTGCCTCCTTCGCGCTGGGCCTTGAACATCTGCGAGAATCTCGGAGAGAACGGGAATCCGAAGGCCTTGAGCATGCGCAGATGCTCAAGGCCCAGCGCGAAGGAGGAAGATCTTTGGGCACCGGCATGTCCTGTGCGTTGGTGCCGATGCCGGAGCCAAACAGGGGTAAGAAATGTGATCGGGTGGGTGGGTGGATGTCTGGGGGATGCCATATCGCGGTGGGGAGGGGGTGCGACGCGAGCGGGGGGATCGCCGGGGGGGGGGAACGAGTGGAGGGGATGGCGGATCACGGGGGGGGGGGCTTCATGAGCGGGGGGAGCAATGCTGGTTCTTGGGGGGGAGCAGCACCGCTGGCCTGGGGTGGGAGTGGTGGGAACGTATCAAAGCAAGTTTCCATTATTTCCTATGGGAAAACTCACTTTGATATATGAGTATTTTGGTTTACGAGCATGCTTCTGGAACGAATTATGCTCGTAAAACAAGGTACCACTGTAACTGTATTTGAACACCCTCCCTACTCACCAGATCTGGCCCCCAATGACTTTTTTCATTACCCGAAGATAAAGGAAATATTGAAAAGAAGACATTTTGATGACATTCAGGACATTTGATGACATTCAGTTCTGATGGGCATTCCAGAAAAAGAGTTCCAAAATTGCTTTGAAGGGTGGACTAGTTGCTGGTTGTCGGTGCATAGCATCCCAAGGGAGTACTTAGAAGGTGACCATAGTGATGATATTCAGTAATGAGGTATATAGCACTTTTTCTAGGATGAGTTTGCAATCTTAATTGTCAGATCTCATATATGAAAAATACAAAAAATTGACATAATTGGTCTCTGGGTCCCCCTTCTTTTTGGTTATATAAGAATATTTTATTGTATGGTGGATCTTTCTCTATTATTTGTTGTGTTATAGGTAGTATAGGATTGACAGGAAAATTAATAATGGAGCTATGTTGCTTTTCAGGTAAAATAATTCTTCAGATTCTATATAGAAATCATCTTAACATCACAAACTATAATTTGTCTTTTCACAAATTATATTATTAAACTAGTTGGTCATTCTGTATTTTAATAAAGGTGTATTATCTGGCAACATTAACAGTTTTTACCATAATGTCTTCTGAAATTTTGTAACAGCCAAGCAGAAGAAAAGACTGCCTTATAGTGGTGAAGAAGCAACAGAAAAGGCAAGAGCAAAGTCATAATAACCAAATCTCTTGCCGTTTCTGAAATTTTGTTGCAGTGACTATAACACAATTTCAGAGCAGTTGATTATATAATTTTATTATATTAAAGTAATTTGGGAATCTGTTTCCAAAAACATTTTGGCTTTTGTATGCAATGGGAAATAACTTTCTGAAATAAGTTGTGAATATGCTAATGTTACTTTTTTTAGCTATTTCCTGAAAACTTAGGCCTATCAAACTGCGCTAGCGTTGGGAGCAGCGGAGGCCATTCAGCGTGGCTCTCTTCACTAAAAACAGCGAAGTTTGATAGAAGAGGCCCATAGTTTAACAGATTATTTTTCTATTAGTGTTCGGTGATAGAAAAACATTTATGAACTGAGATATGAAAGTTGGTCACATAGGTGCCAACTTTGTAGATATAGTGGGTGATTGAGCATACCCACTGATTTTGAAATGTTGACTCCTATCATTAAAGAACAGAATTTAAGACTATGGTATAAGAACCTAGAGAATCAGGTTGAATTCCTACTGTAGCTCTTTGTGACCCTGGGCAAGTCACTTAACCCTCTATTAGGGACAAAAGGGACAAAAGCTTGGATATTGAGCTCACTAGGGACCGAAAGTACCTGCATGTGATAGCATATTTCCAGTAGCGCTATAGAAATGATTTGTAGTATCTGTCACAGCTGCTGAAATTTGCCTTTCTTAGGTCTGTTCTGTCATTTTGTCCCTCCCCCCATATATATATATGTTTGTTGACCTGCAAAAATCTTCATACCCTTATACATTTTTCATTTTCTATCTAAAAAATGCATTGAAATACTTTTTCACTGGTCTTACATAATATATAATATGTTTTTCTGTTTTATGTAAGATGGTTATTATTGGATGTGATGGACAATGTTCAAAAAGTATTAGATAAATAATGCAATGGTACTTATGTTTTTCAGCCTGGTTGGATTATTTTGGACCAGCCAGATGTTGGTGATCAACTACAGCAACACCAGGAATTGTCTCCATTACCTCCTGAGTGGGAAGAAAGACAAGATGTCCTTGGCAGAACTTATTATGTCAACCATCAATCTAGAAGAACTCAGTGGCAAAGACCAACAGCTCAGTATGTACATTAAATTTGAAGTATATCACATTGCCACCATTACTGAAGTAGAGCTGTAATATACTGTTCTTGTACAATAACCTCTGGAAGCTTCACCATAGAGTCTTGCATCTATTCTAGCTTTGGCTGCAGAACTTACAAATAAATCCATCCCCTCTCCAAGGTCACCTCCCTGGACATTCCCCTCTAAACTCAGTTTGTTTCTGCAGCCTTGCTGCTGACTTCTAGTTTCTTCTGCTCGTGAATTTTCTTTCTCAATTTCTAGTCTTATTTTGTTCTGTGCCGTGGGTATTGCCCAAGTGCTGCAGATTCACTCTGGGGGAGTGATCCTTCGGCGGGAGATTGCAGACTTTAAATTAAATATTGTCTGCTTTTGAGGTATGCCCTGTTAGCAGAACCTGCAGTAAGCCCCCTGGACTGCCTGCAGATTGGATCTGGTCTCCAGATCGGGAGCCATCTCACCCCGGGTTTGTCCACTAAGGGGTAGATCGCAGGCAGCTACGGTTCCGTGGAGGTATGCCGGGATTGGAACCGGACCGCGTGTCTTCCCTGATTTCCCTGAGGGGTCCTGGTTGTCGTTATCTATGGTAACAGGGAAGTTGAGGCTGTCAGAAGACCTGAAAAATCCAGTTTTATCAGCTCCTGAGGTACTGATCTCCTTGCTTGCACTGTGTATTGCTAGCTGCCATTGACTTGCATTACAGCACATGTCTCAGAGGTGTCTGTGTGGCTCTGAGTTTGGCGATTTTGGGGGGATGCTAAAATCGGGGTTTTGGGTGGTTTCCCTGCATGCCCTGGTCCCCCCCCCAACATGTAAAATTGTAAAATATCCATTTTTCAGGGTTCCTTGTGTTTTTCCTGGGCTCTTTTAGGGCAAAACCGGCACCCGCGGCAGTCATCTTGGATTTTCATTAAAGTTTTTTTTTAAGTATATTTTTTGGCCTTAGAAGCTTTGTTTTTGCTCCAAACTTCACATATGGCCTCCTCGGGACAGGATGTATGGATTCATACCTTAGATGCGGGGGATGGCTGCCAGATTTGCAGCTGTATATTGCGTGTGCATATTATGCTCCCTTTCTCCGGAGAGGCCCTAACACCCTCCAATTCTGCCAAAGTCACAGTTGCTGCGTCCGGGGTGCCTAAATTGGGCACGGATGGCGCTTCTGTGAAATGAAAGCGCAGTTCCGGGGAAAAGTCTCACATGTCTGTTAATCTTTCGAAATTTGAGACACGCAGAGCGGCTCTGGATGCCAGGGCCTGTTATTCCCCGAATTTATAAAGATGTGGTATCTGACTTTCAAAAAGAAAAAAAAAAGGCTTTGCCTGTTTCTCCCACTCAGACACCAGTGCAACAGTCTGTTCCATAGTTTGATTCCAGCAGGTCGGATTGTTCCTCTGCTGGAGCACCAACGAGCAAGCAGCCTATCCCCACCTTTGCTTCTCCTTCAGTCTCTATGCCTTTGCTGTTGCAGGTTTCTGCGGCGGAGTCCACAGACGTGTCTGTCTTAATCAGATCTTGGTTAGACTCAGAACACTGGGCTTCAAGACCTTGGGGGATGACCATTTGGTGCGCTGGCTCTTCCAGTCTAGCCGCCTGCCCGACCTTATTTTCGAGTGTCTGCGAATACTGATCCTTGCTTCAGGCAGAATGTTCAGTCATGAGTTCTAAGCTTCCGCTATCCGCCTCATTTCCAGACAGTGCGGATATGGCAGAAATGATCTTAGAGGTTTGGACCGGAGGTCCCCTGAAATGCACTAGGGCTATGGTGTAGTGGTATCCCATTGCATCGGAGTTCACCAAGCGTTTAGTCCCATCGAAGGTTGATTCGGCTGTGGCTCAGGTCACTAAACATACCGCTTTGCCCTCGCATAGAGAGGTTGTCCTGAAGCATATTCAGGACGGAAGAGTGGATTTTGTTCTCAAGCATCATTTTGATTCTGCTTCGACGGGAGTGTGAGCTGCAGCGGCCACTTCCTTTGTGGCCCGGGCATGTCAAATTATTTGGCAGACGCACTCTATGACATCTTGAAAGTTTTTGCTAAGCTGGGAGCTTATTCAGTTTCCGTTCGGCGAATGCTGTGGATTTGCCAGTGGTCGGGTGATTCTTCATCTAAATCTACGCTGAGCAGATTACCTTTTAAAAGGGTTCGCTATTGTTTGGCTAGGGTTTGGATGACCTTATGGCCAGTGTTCAGGCCCGTTAGCCTAAGGTGCTCTCTGGCTCTAAACCTCATCCGACCAGGGGTGTAGGATGACTGAATTTTCGTCCCTACATGCGCACTTTCCAGTTCACCAGGCCCCCAGCAACAGGACACCATTTTGGTGCACCCTCGAGACCTTGCTTTGGAGGTCCAGAGTGCCAACAGTCTACCAACTCCCATCCTCCTGCCCCTCTCAAGAGAAAATACTGACACCAGGCCTCTGGCGGGCGGCTGGCAGCCTACCTTCTGGAATGGCAAACGATAACTATGGACCAGTGGGTCCTCGTGGTGCTCCGGGAGAACCTTTGCCTGCATTTTTTCCGTCCTCCGCTGGACTTCTTCCTGTCTTTTCCGGTGGGAAATCTGGACAGAGCCAGCAGGTGCGAGCCACAGTGGGCGCAGGTTGCTGGATCTGGTGGCCATAGAGCCGGTTCCACACGATGACTTGAAGATACTTGATATACTTCATCGTGCTGACATGGATAACCTGGACATACAGATGATTCAACTGGACATACTGGCCTCACTTATGTATGCTGGACACTACAGACCTATATTTTCCCATAGCCAGGCCCAGCCTGTACCTTGCTGTTTGTAAACACCTGCAGCCTTTGCAATGCTAACGTTTTTGTCTCCATTCCCTGCTGGAAGGATATTTCTCCAAGGTTCTGCTGAACTGTTATCAGTGCTGTATGACTTCATATGCCAGGCACCCTGGAAAGCCATAAACTTTTATAATGAGCAAGGATCCCTGCAGGACGATGTGGGTGTAGCGAGATGAGAGAACTTGGTACCAAAACATTTGCTCCCTGTCTCTGAACCAAGTTATGGGAACCAAGCAGCTGGATTGTTGAAAGGTCACCTTTGCCAACTTTCAGCATACAAGGACACCATCCCGAAGATGCACAGAATTGTAAAACCACTAATTAGCATCTACAGCTCTCAGCGCTGGAGAAAGAAAGTTCACCAAGAGTTTTTTTTTTTTTTTTTTTTTTTTATTAGGATTTTATATACCGCCTATCAAGGTTATCTAAGCGGTTTTTTACAATCAGGTACTCAAGCATTTCCCCTATCTGTCCCGGTGGGCTCACAATCTATCTAACGTACCTGGGGCTATGGAGGATTAAGTGACTTGCCCAGGATCACAAGGAGCTCTGTTTCTGCAAGGCCCCCCCTACTGGGGAGGGGGGGTGGAGGTGAGAGAGGCGTGGACTGAGAGGAGGAGTTAGGTATACATTATTTTATGTACCAATAGGGAATTACATAACCAGAATTCGGGGATGGACTTTTTTGGAACAAAGGAAGAATTTCTCTGTATAAAAAACACATGCATTCTAGGTAAAGCCAGAGAGATTCACTTACTTATGCTACGGGGATCTGCTAGCCCCCTGCTAAGCATATGGGTGCAAGTTCTTCTCTCCATTGCATATTCTGAACTGACAATATATTTTTCTGATATGTCTCTGCTGCTGTAATACTGTAAGTTTTTATACTAACAATAAACGAATATTGTCTGTTTTGGAAGATACAGTGCCGTCTTGTAGTTATTCCAATGAGGTAAACAAAGCAGCCTTTACTTCAGTGCCAAAGCAAAACTCTGAAGATTGCAGACCTATTCTGGACCCAAAGGCAGTGAGTGCTTCCTGATCTTTCCAGAGCACAGGAGGTTCCTGAGATTTCAAGTGCTCAGGAGTCTCTTCCAGTTCACAGCTCTGCTTTTCATGCTGGCGTCAGCACCCAGATCCTTCAGCAAAGTCATGTTGGTAGTAGCTGCCTATCTGCGCTCCCTAGGGGTACTGGTTCATCCGTACCTCGACAATTGGCTGATCAGAGCTCCCTCGCTGGAGGAATGCCGCAGGGCGGTTCTCCAGGTGGTGCAATTACTGGAAAGTCTCGGCTGGGTGATCAATCTCAAGAAGAGCAGACGACAAAAAGAGGCACTGAATATATCAAATCCAACTTGTGGTCACAATGTCTTTTATTAATGGTTGAACCATAAAATATCGATAAAATCCTCTATATGCTGAAAAAATAAAATCCCAACTAGGATCCAAGCTTTGGCAAAATTGTCGCCTTTCTCAGGGGACAATGATAAACTAAAAAAAATTCCATAAAGCTTAAAATTATATCAAATACATATAATAAATGATAGATACATTTATTGTTAAAAAAATTTGTACATAAATAAATGAGAAGAGATATTTTGCAGGAACAAACAACAATGTAATTTATCAAGAGGAGAATATGCTTCAATTGATGTAGATTGCTCTTTATGAGAAGTACTTGCCTACTAAGGATAGTGATCAAAACAATGATCTAATAAATACAATAAATATATATTTATTTAATTTTTTTAAGGGGAATATTGATAAATTAATTAATTGATGAATTATATTAATAATGGAAATGGTACTATGTAAACTAATTTAAATAACAATGAATGAATTAACCTAAAGATAATCTATGTATCAACATGTGTTTGTTTAAACACACACAATTAATGTAATTCTTTATTCATTTTTTTTAAACTTACATCAAGTGTACAATTAATAAAACATTTAAGATTAAATACATCACTTAAATTTTCTTAATATATTCAGATACATAAGTTTATTCCCTTCCCACCCACCCTTTCCATTCATATTTAATCAAAAATATATAAATATAAATACTCTTATTTATATGTTAAAACCTTCTGTATAATTTAGACAACCCACCCTCCCCCTCTCCCCCCATTTGCAAATATACTTCCAATAGAAAACGACATCTATTCATTACAGTAGGCTGTCAATGGCCCCCAGAGTTTTATAAATTTATTATAATTACCTTTTTGTATAGAAATTATGCTTTCCATTTTATAAATGTGACATAATGAATTCCACCAAAAGGTATAATTTAATCTACTATAATTTTTCCAATTACTTGTTATATATTGAATAGCGACTCCTGTCATTATCAATACCTGTAAAAGTTTATTATTACTTGATGAAATCTGGCTCCTTGTTCTATTCGACATACCAATGAGAATTGTATCATATGTTAATGCTACATGATTTTCTAACAAACAATTAATTTAGGACCAAATTGATTTCCAGAAGGCCATAATAAAGGGACAATAGAATAATAAGTGATTTAGAGTCCCTGCTTCAAGTTTACAATGCCAGCACCTTAGAGCTGTCTAACTTTTGTAATCGAACTGAGGTCCAAAATGCTCTATATAACAAAAAGAACCAAGTTTGTCTCATAGATGCTGACACTGTACACTTCATCCTCCAAGATCAAATTTGTGGCCATTGAGACGCAGAAATTTGATGCTTAATCTTAATGCTCCAAATGTCTCTAAGACCAGTCCTTGGTTTTTTATTCATATATCCAGATATCAATTTATACCACTGTACGGCTTGGTGACCCAAGAAATCCGCCTGAAAGCACAAGAATTCCAGACTATACTGATTATTAAGATTTTTCCATTCAGGGAACCCCTCCTAAATAGCCTGCTTCAGTTGCAACCATTTAAAACTTTGTGATTTATTAAGACCAAATTTATGTTGTAAATGTGAAAAATCAAGCAGTTTACCATTTGAAATAACATCATTTAAAGTTCGTAAACCTGCAATAATCCATTGCTTCCAAACGATTTTAAATCTGCCAATTTGAAACTTGGAGTTTACCCATAGAGATTGATTTGTTGATTTATGTATTGCAGTGTTTTTCAACCTTTTTTGGGCAAAGGCACACTTGTTTCATGAAAAAAATCACGAGGCACACCACCATTAGAAAAAGTTAAAAAATTTAACTGTGCCTATATTGACTATATATAAATATATAGGAATCAAATAAACACAAAGAAAGTATTTTATAATGCTGCCACCGCCACTGGGGAATAGGCTGCCACTGCCGCCATCGGGAACAGGCCGGCACCGAGTTCTCCCTGCTTCTCTTCCCCGCAGGGCCGACCAACTCTCGCCACCCGTCGTCAATTCTAACGTCGGAGAGGACGTTCTAGGCCAGCCAGGCAGCGAATTGTGGCCGGCCCCACAGGGAAAAGCAGGGAGAACTTGGCGCCGGCCTGTTCCCGATGGCGGCGGTGGCACTCAAGTGGCTAAAGAGCCGCAGTTTGCCGGCCTAGGGACAACACTGGAGGGTGGCCAGCTGTGCACCCCCTTGGGACGTAAACCCGGGGTGGGGCAGACCGCCCCCCCCCACCCTGATATGCCACTATCTGTACCTCACTCCCTCCCTATGACCAAAAATTCTCCTTTCTTCTATTCCCCGTGTACACAACCATCTCTTTCCCTCCCTTCCTCTCTCCAAAGTCCATGCCTTCTGTGTCCAAACACTCATTCCTTCCCCCACCTCAGCATCTCTTTCCCTCCCTTCCTCTCTCCCAAGTCCATTTCTTCTGTGTCCAAAAACGCATTCCCTCCCCACCTCAGCATCTCTTTCCCTCCCTTCCTCTCTCCCAAGTTCATGCCTTGTGTCCAAAACGCACTCCCTCCCCCCTTTTGTGTTCCGTGTTTGCCTCCCAGCCCATTTTTGCAACTTTCTCAGCAAAACGAAGCTCAAGCCGCGAGGCTTGTCTTCTGCTTCCTGCCTGCCCTGCCGCGCACAAATAGCCGAACGGAAGTATTCTCCGACGTCAACGCTGACGTCGGAGGGCAGGCTTTGCTTAAGCCCTCCCTCCGACGTCAGCGCTGACATCGGGGAACGCTTGCGATCGGCTATATGTTAGCTGCAGGGCAGGCAGGAACAGAAGACGAGCCTCGCGGCTCGAGATGTATTGAATTCCGCGGGTCCCCCGTCCAGCTCTCTCCTGTCCACGTGGGGCGGACCGCCCCTCTCCCTAGACTGGTGGTACTGCCCTGATGGCGGCCCTGACCGTACGGCACACCAGGCAACATCTCGCGGCACACTAGTGTGCCGCGGAACAGCGGTTGAAAAACACTGATGTATTGGATTAGGTGTTAAATTACTGACATAACGCAATGTTTTTCATGTATCCATTAATCTTTCCATGTATCTATTATCTTTATATTTTCTAGGCATCTTAATACTGAGAACATGACATAAAT
Organism: Geotrypetes seraphini; assembly: GCF_902459505.1. Taxonomy (NCBI): domain Eukaryota; kingdom Metazoa; phylum Chordata; class Amphibia; order Gymnophiona; family Dermophiidae; genus Geotrypetes; species Geotrypetes seraphini. The sequence continues at coordinate 13,352,551 of NC_047097.1, forward strand.
GTAAAGGAATCAAATATATATAGCATGAAAAATCAAATGGCTACCTCATACATACTGGTTTCATAGAAACAGGAACCTCTTCCTTGTTTCAAATAGCAGCCTTTGTAAAAGATCTTCTTAGACCCTCAGCGTCACCACTCAGAAATCAAACTTATCACTGTTCTGAGCTTTACATGGCAAATCATCACTGGGTCTATTTTATCACTTAGTCATGTATCAAGAGCTTAGAATAACTTAAACTTAAATAGTTTTAATAGTTTTAATTTTTAGTTTTACTTAGCTTTATACGCTGTTATTTCTATTTATAGATGTCTATATCAAGCAGGGTGTCACAGCCGACATGTTTCGCAGGAACCGCTTTATCAAGGCTCCACCCCTGTAAAAATAATAATAAAATAGACAACGCTTACAGTTTACACTCTTGTTTAAAAAGTCTGAAATATATCCAAATCTTCTATATAAAACACTCTCTCAAGAATCCATTCTTGCTTACCCTTTTGCTGTCAACCTCCTCGAATACTCTATAGAGGAGCCAGCAGCGTACTACCGATTTAATAGCTGGGACCGTCCTTGATACATGACTAAGTGATAAAATAGACCCAGTGACGATTTGCCACGTAAAGCTCAGAACAGTGATAAGTTTGAGTTCTGAGTAGTGACGCTGAGGGTCTAAGAAGATCTTTTACAAAGGCTGCTATTTGAAACAAGGAAGAGGTTCCTGTTTCTATATAACCCCCATAAATGTAAAGGAAACATGAATCGCCATTCCAAATCTGGAATATTTTCCATGAGCTCTGGGAGGACCAATACATACCCTGGCGCAGAATATAGGCTTGATGGTAACTATAAAAATTTGGGAAATTTACCCCACCCTCCATAATTGATTTTTGTAAAGATACTAAAGCAATTCTAGGCCTTTTACCCAGCCAAATAGATTTTGTAAGAATACCATTTAACTTATAAAAGGACCCCTGAAAAAAAACTGGTATCATACTCATTTGGTAACAAACCACAGGCAATATCATAATTTTAATAGTTTGAACTCTCCCCCACCAAGAAAGATGTAAAGGATTCCATTGCTCACATATTTCTGATACTTTCGTTAATAAAAATTTTTCATTCTCTTTTACTGTGTCTTCAAGTGTATTTTTAATCCAAATACCTAAATACTTTAATCTATCTTCCTTCCATAAAAAGGAAAATGAGTCAAATAATCCTTTAGTACAATGCACATTAAGAGGCAGAATTTCATATTTACTCCAATTTATCTTATATCCTAAAAATTTTCCACATTTCTTTATTAACTCAAGTAAGCATGGAATGGAAGTCTCTGGATTTCTCAAATAAAGCAATATATCATCTTCATAGGCAGAAACTTTATATTCCCACTCTGTACGTGGCCACCCGTAATGTAATCAAATCCCGTAATGTGATGTAATCTTTGATCACATTACGGGTGGCCACGTCGTGATGAATGTATAGTTGTGAGGGATTGTGCCCTGAGGAAACCTTAACAGGGTGAAACATGTTGGCGACTCTGTCCCTCTATGCTAACCACCCAAGCTAATACTATTTAATTATTTTCACTATTTAAAGTATCTAACTTATTTATTGAAAATATATATATAAAAAATCATATCTCTAAAACACCAGGTACCCGATGACGATTAGGGGCATAAATCCAATAGTTATGAAAGCATATTGAACTATTGGTGGCACCTCTGAGGGCCTGGGAAACAATCTGATAAATCACATTGGAATAGGAGGCATCCAAGGGAGGTTTGAACTACAACAGCCCTTTTTCTTACAACGTATTACTTACCCTTCTATAGAGACTTTATATTTTGAAGGCTTTAACACAAGAATGTAATAATATATATTCACTAAACCCGCATATATCTGTAAAGATATTCAAACTGAAATCTTAGATCAATAAGTATAATAAAATCAAATTATATTTTGTAAACCCTATTCAATGCATTATTGCAATAAATAACACATGTAAACTAACTTAATATCTAATTATTATAGTAATACTTTATAAAACGAAAATTTCATTTAGCAAAATATATTTTTACTTTTTTATTTTTTTTTATCCCTTTCCCCTCTTCTTCCCTTCCCTACTTCCTTCCCTTTTCCTTCCCCTTTCCTTTCTTCTTCCTTCCTTTTTTTTTTATATGCACAATTAATGAATTTTGAAGCGCTAAATCAGTTTAAGACAAATCTCAGCCAGTATGGTAAAAAAATTAATTAATAAATTGGTCAGTTATAAATTAATATTTATGATATATAAACGTATGTATTTACTTCAAGTATAATAATGTGGATCCTTAAAGGCATATGAATAGATAAAAAATTCAGGTTAAAATACCATCATTAATGTGCACTGAAAAAGAGCATTGTACATGTATAGAATCAATTAGCTGATGCATAAGTAATAATTGATCTTAAAACTAAATAACAAATCTATAAGAACATATACATTAAAACGTATTTATTAAAAATAAATCTTTTAATGCACTAGATTGAATGCCCATGATCCAAAAACCATGTTAATGTTGCACAGTGCATTAAGGTTGAAATTGTTGTACTAAAGCCTTTTGGTTATATACATAAAGCCTTTTGGTTATATACATACAGAGCCGTGGAAAGGTTTTGCATCACTGCCGAGTAATACATTGTTCCGCCTTTCTTGCTAGATCAGAGCAATATTTCTGATACCTACTGCTGCATACTATATACCAATGTGTTCAGAATTTTATGCTCTATTACCCTGCACATTTTAAATTGATTTAGGACTTCAGATTTAAGACTCGACCTTTGTTTTTGGATGTTTTTTGTTCTTTTCATCCACATTTGGGTATTCTGCTAGGGAGGGGAGCTTTGGGGGGGGGGGAGACTTGGAGAGCCTGCTTTGTTAGTGAACTTTATTGTGGGGAGCAGTTCAAGGGGTTGAGACCTTGTTATTGTTCTGCAAAAGTTTTAGCTCACGTATTTTGGTTATTTCTTGTTGTCATTGCTGTGTGATGTTTTTGGTCTTACAAGTGTTCTTTGTATATTTTGAAAATTTCAATAAATATTAAAATTTTTTTTTTTTTTTTTTTAAATCATTGTCTGGAGCTGTATGTCAGCCAATGGCATTGGACGCTTTCAGGTGACTGATGGCATGATGAATGGTGCTAAATATCTCTCCACTTTGCAAAACGTAATGGTTCCGTCTGCAAGGAGTCTCTTCCAGAGTGACTCCACTTCCAGGATGACAATGCACCCTGTCATCGGGCAAGGATGGTGACAAAGTGGATGACATCGAGCTATATTCATTGACTGGAATGGCCAGGGCAGTGACCAGATCTCAATCCAATTGAGAATTTGTGGAATAATCTTGCTGTCAAGGTGTTCAGAAAACACCCAAAAACAAAGGTCGAGTTGATTGAAGCACTGATTAATGCTTGGCACCATGTTGTACAGCCAGATGAACTTCGAAAATTGGTTCACTCCATGCCTCAACGCTGCAAGCTTCTTATCAAGAACAAAGGCTGGCCCATACGTTATTAGAATAGCAGAAAACAACCAGCCCTTTTCAGGGCTACCTCCTCTTGAAGGGGGTAACATTTAAAATACAAATAAACTTAGTACGTATTAAAATAGCTAATGTAATCCATTTATGAAATATAAACATTTTTCGACATTCTGCAGTTTGTGTTACAAGTCTTAAATCTGAAGTCCTAAATCAATTTAAAATGTGCAGGGTGATAGAGCATAAAATTCTGAACACGTCGGTATATAATATGCAGCAGTAGGCATCAGAAATATTGCTGTGATCCAGCAAGAAAGATGGAAAAATGTATTACTCGGAGGTGATGCAAAACTTTTGCATGGCTTTGTATCACTAAATTAGCTGACAAAAGCCATCCAAGTACAAGTGAGCAAAAACAAAAGGGTAATTAAATGATTGCTACTAAGCTAATCAATATATGCATAAAACTAGTTCATATTTAAAATCATAGGGGGATTGCGAAGATCTGCATCGTGACATAATCAAGCTGAGAAATGGGCATCGACATGGCAAATGAGTTTCATCGGGGATAAGGTGTAAAGTGATGCATGTCTGTAACAAAAATATCATGCACGAAATACAGGATGTCCAGGGGCGGTACTTGGAGAGACCTCCCAGGAAAGAGACTTGGAGTCTTCTGCTCGACAAGTCGATGAAAGCCGTCCGCTGCAATGTGCAGCAGGCGGCGAATAGGGCAAAGAGAATGCTAGGAATGATAAGAAGGGGATCACGAACAGATTGGAGAAGGTTATCATGCAGCTGTACTGGGCCATGGTGATGCAGCAGAGGGAATCTCGGGCAGTAGAAGGCCGTGAAACAGCGTATTTAGAGTGCTGCAGACGCTGGAGCCAGGAGGTTTGTGGTTGTCTCACGGTGGGTCAGATGGGTGAGGGTGAATGGGGGTTTGGGGTGGGGGGCGATGACGACTAACACACACAGCTGCCTAAAGAACCACACCAGCTGGGCCAAGGGAAGTCATTTATTTTTTTTTTGCACGGCAGGGGAGGGACAGGAAGCGATCGCCTGTCCCATTGTCCCCACGCACAGGTTTCGCGGGATGCTGTCCTGAAAAACGGACATTTTGGCGTCCCGAAGCTGTGTGTGGGGACAACGGGACATGGGATCTAAAAACGGGGACGGTCCTGTTCAAAACGGGACGTAAGTGTCACCTTAGACATGATTGAAACATCAGGTACTGAAGGGAATAGACTTAGTAGATAAGGACAGGTTGTTCACCCTTTCCAAGGTGGGGTGAATGAGAGGGCACTCTCTAAAATTGAAAGGGGATAGATTCCGTACAAAGGTAAGCAAGTTCTTCTTCACCCAGAGAGTCGTAGAAAACTAGAACGCTCTTCCAGAGTCTGTCATAGGGAAAAACACCCTCCAGGGATTCAAGACAAAGTTAGACAAGTTCCTACTGAACCAGAACGTAAGCAAGGCGCTAGTCTTTAACCAGAGAGCCGACCGCGTGAGTGGACTGCTGGGCACGATGGACCACTGGTCTGACCCAATAGCGGCAATTCTTATGTTCTTAATATATGCATAAAACATTTATCACTCACTTTTCAGTCATCACATAAAATGAAACCTTAAAATATGTGCTTAAAATGTTTGTATTGTATCATGAATATAGTATATAAAGGAAGGTATCTGATTGTGAAGTGGCTCTAATCCAAAACTGCCCCGATAGACCATAGTGATAAATTAAAATATGATTTTCACTGGCAACCTCACGTGAAACGCTGAGGAGAGGAAATTGAAAATATTCAACAAGAATACATGCAAAATATAAAACTGATTCACTAACATATGTGCTATGAACCTAGAGGACGTGCCTTAAAGTGCTTTGAAGACTGCATGCAGGCCGTGATTAATAACTAATATCACCCGCACTTTATATTGCCTACTGACCTGATAACGTGTAGCAAACAAAACGTATGAGCTATAAAAAGAAATAAAAATTGATGTGAAGAAGCTGAAAAAACTAAAGTAAAATATATCTAAAGAATGCAGCCGGATAAAAAAGGGGAAAGCTTAGCGTGTAGGCATCTTTACTCCTTGAAGCGCCGAAAGAGTGCACATGGGCACATCGACATTGGCAGAGACATCTCCAGTGTCACAATATCTAGTGATTAAGCCAGCTAAGAAGCCTTCCCCTTCTCCATCTGGGACTCAGGTCAAAATGGCATTGAGTCGAGTCATGATGACCTCGAAAAAGTCCTGTAAGTGCCCGGTCCAAATCTCTGTGAGTGCCTCGACATCGTCTTTCTCATCACCGGACTGGAGTGCTGCACCAGTGGTACCGGCGAAAAAGCCAACGATACCGGTGCACTCCCTTAAGCAAAAGATTGACAGTTTGCTTCAGGAGGAATTGGTGAGCATTTTCACATGTTGTTGCCAACTCAACTTATGCCCATGTCGACATCAACTTTCCAGGTGACGGTTCAGTCTGAGCAAATAACGACACCGATCACACCTCAATCTTATGCTCCACTGCTGCGGAGACCATCGACACGGGAGTCGATCGATCCCTCTCCACGACACCAGTTCTCCTTGATGAAAACATTGAGCGAGGTTATTCCAGTGCAGTATCGAAAGCCCTCTCATAAAAGCAAACACCTCAAGGCTTCGAGACCGAGTCAACACTCTCATTCTGTACAGGACTCTGACTACAGTATCAAACAAGGATGCTGAACCAGGAAAAGGCGATAGAGGGTTCGAGATTGAGTGGACATTTTTTGAAAAAAAAAAACCCCATAGACGCAAAGCTGGGACCCAAGGAACTAATGAAGCTAAAGAGCAGGAAAAGGAGGAAACAGCAGGACCAGAGGGACATCCAAAAATGGGGATGCAGGTAGAGGATGAGATAGGCACACCACAGGAGGGGGATGAGGGACGAAACACACACCACAGGAGGATGAATGAACGGAACGAGGCTCGGGGACTGGCAGCCCATGAAGGGGTCGGCAGGAGCACCAAACCACGAGGAAAACCAACAGAGAAGGTAAACAGCCGGGACTTAATTTGCCTATACACAAATGCTAGGAGCCTAAGAACCAAAATGGGAGAGCTAGAATTTATAGCCAGTAAGGAGGACCTAGACATAATTGGAGTCACAGAAACATGGTGGTCCAAAGACAACAAATGGGATGTGGTCCTACCAGGGTACAAACTCTATAGGAGGGACAGGACACACAAGAAGGGTGGAGGAATAGCGCTATATATAAAGGACTCCATCCCTTCAACCAGGGATGGAAACAACAGTAAGGGGCGGACGGCTTGGAATCACTATGGTTATGCTAACAGGAGGAAATGGAGCAGACATAAAATTGGGACTGTACTATCGCCCACCAGGACAACCGGAAGCAAACAACCAGGACCTGGAGGCTGAACTGAGACAGGTATGCAAAAGCGGAAATGTGGTAATGGGGGATTTCAACTACCCTGGAATAGACTGGAGCATTGGACACTCAAATTGCACGAGAGAAACAAAATTCCTGGAGGCGGTGAGGGACTGTTTCATGGAACAGCTGGTCATTGGAACATGCCACTCTGACCTAATCCTCAACGGGCTAGGGGGACCCACAAAGGAGGTGGTAGTACTAGCGCCACTAAGAAACAGCGATCACAGCATGATCCAGTGCAAGCTAAAAATAGGAACATCAAAGGTGAAAAGAACCATAACGACAGCACTCAATTTCAGAAAAGGAAATTACGAGGCCATGAGGAAAATGGTGGGAAGGAAGCTCAGCAACAGCTATGGGAAGATGGAGACCGTAAAGGAAGCCTGGGCCCTACTCAAGAGCACGGTGCATGAAGCACAAAACCTGTACGTCCCCAGGTTTAGGAAAGGGTGCAAAAAGAATCAAACAAAAAACCCGGCGTGGATAACAAATGCAGTGAAAAAGGCGATAAGGGACAAGAAAATATCTTTCAGAAAATGGAAAAAGGACCCAACAAAGGACAACCAGAAGGAGCACAAAAGGCAACAAAAAGACTGTAACTGAGAGTTAGAAAAGCAAAAAGAGAATATGAGGAGAGACTGGCGGGGGATGCAAGAAACTTTAAACCATTGTTCAGGTATGTGAAGGGGAAACAACCAGCCAGGGAGGAAGTGGGACCATTGGACGATGGAGACAGGAAGGGAGTGGTAAAGGAGGAAAAAGAGATAGCTGACAGGTTAAACAAGTTCTTCTCGTCAGTCTTCATGAGAGAGGACACATCCAATATCCCAGAACCCAAGGAGATCATAAACGGAGACCATGATGAAAAGCTGGTCCAACTAGAGGTAAGCCGAGAGGATGTCCTCCGTCAGGTAGACAGACTGAAGAGCGACAAATCACCTGGTCCAGACGGCATCCACCCAAGGGTACTAAAAGAACTGAGAAACGAAATAGCAGAAACACTTCGCCAAATATGTAACCTATCCTTAAAAACTGGGGAGATCCCAGAGGACTGGAAAATATCAAACGTCACGCCCATCTTTAAGAAGGGATCAAGGGGTGACCCGGGAAACTACAGGCCGGTGAGTTTGACCTCGGTCCCGGGAAAGATGATGGAACCACTGGTTAAGGACACAATCTGCGAACACATAGAAAACAATGGACAACTGAAGGCGAGCCAGCACGGCTTCTGCAAGGGAAGGTTGTGCCTCACGAACCTACTGTACTTCTTTGAAGGAATAAACAGCCAGATGGATAAAGGGGAATCCATAGACATCATTTACCTTGACTTCCAAAAAGCCTTTGACAAGGTACCTCACAAACGACTACTCATGAAACTGTGGAACCACGGGGTGCAAGGGGATATCCACCGATGGATCAAACACTGGCTGGCAGGCAGGAAACAGAGGGTTGGAGTAAAGGGCCATTACTCAGACTGGCAATGGGTCACAAGCAGAGTTCCGCAGGGATCGGTGCTGGGACCGCACCTGTTCAATATATTTATTAACGAACTGGAGACGGGGACGAAATGTGAGGTTATTAAATTTGCTGATGACACCAAACTCTGCGGCAGGGTTAGAACTAGAGAATGACATGGGGAAAAAAATCTGTCCCCGTCACTGCACCGTCCCCGGCCCACCATCCTCTGCACCGCCCCATCACTGCCATCCCTTTCGCCGCCCTGTCACCGCCACTGCCATCCCATTCACCGCCCCGTCACCGTCCCCGCAGCATCCATATAAGCCTTAGTACTGCAATATTTAGCTTATTCCTTTCTTATAAATCAAAATTCTGGCTGCTGAACTAGAGAAAGAGATGTTCAGCTGGCAGGGCTTTGTTTATAAATTTTTATCAACACAACTAATATACTACTTTATCCTAAAGCAAAAAATAAATAAATAAATATAAATTTTTTTTCTACCTTTGTTGTCTGGTTTCTGCTTTCCACATCTTCTCATTCAATTCCTTCCATCCACTGTGTGTCTTCTCTCTGCGTCTTCCATTTGCTGTTACTGTGCCTCTCCCTTCACCCCCTCCCACATTTGGTCTAGCACCCATCTTCTTCCCTCCGCTCCCCCATAGTCTGGCATCTGTCTTTTTCCTTTCCAGCATCTTCTCCCCACTCTGCCTTCCACATTTCCCTTCAGGGTCTGTTCCTCTCTACCCTCTTTCAATGTCTGTTCTATTCCTTTCCACCACCACCCTTCCCTCCCTCCTTTAGCATCTGTTCCTTTCTACCACCCTTCTTTCATATCTTCTATCAGTCCCCCCACCATCACTAGCAGTCTCTCTTCTCCCTTACCATGAGCAAATAGAACTTCTGAAAATTGTATTGCTGAGGCATTATTTCTAATGCCTCAGCATTAGACATCAATTTTATAATTCTTACTGTCTGCTCAGATTTCATTCAGTTTGGTTTGGCTGAGGATTCCATGAGGCATTTAACCTTTTCCTGTCTCTTGAACTGTGATTTCAAGTTGATTCCTTCAATAATGGAGTCTCACGGCAGTAGCAGTTTTCTCTTTTGGGCTCTTTTGACATTGTTTAAGGGATTTCTTGTACATTTGGTACTGGTCTTCTTTGATGAGGTCACTTCAGAATCTATTTCCAAGGAAGAGAAACTTTTTCCCTTTCACTCCCTCCTTCCTTGTGTGAGCCGGGAACAAGCGGTTCCCGCAGCCCCCACCCGCACGCCGGCTCGATCATTTAACCAGCTTCCTCTCTCCACCTCACCTTAGTTTGCTGGCTTTCTTTTTCGACGACCGGCACGCTTTCAAAGAGCCGTGCATGCGCGGCTGCTCAAAGTTTAATCTTCTGCTCTGCTTCAACTTCTTGTTTCCAGTTGGGTCAGAGCAGAAGATTGAATACTGAGCAGCCGCGCATGCGCGGCTCTTTGATAGTGTGCCGGTCGCCGAAAAAGAAAGCCAGCAAACTAAGGTGAGGTGGAGAGAGGAAGCTGGTTAAACGATCGAGCCGGCGTGCGGGTGGACAGGTGAGGGCTGCGGGGACCGCGCGATCCTTGATGCCTCACTGCGGTGACAAGACCATTGACCGCTCCACGGAGCGGTGAATGGCCTTGTCCCCGTCCCCGCAGAGGCTGCTATTTTTCATTCCCCGTTTTGGCGGGTTACCCGTGGCTAAACACGGTAGCCGCGGGTAAACCGCCACCGTGTCATTCTCTAGTTAGAACCACGGAAGACTGCGAAGACCTTCAAAGGGACCTAACGAGACTGGAAGATTGGGCAAAAAAGTGGCAAATGAGTTTTAACATAGAGAAATGCAAGGTCATGCATGTAGGGAAAAAGAACCCAATGTTCAGCTACAAAATGAGGGGATTATTGCTAGGGGTGAGCAACCTTGAAAGAGACCTGGGGGTGATGGTGGACACAACATTGAAAGCATCGGCACAGTGTGCGATAGCCTCAAAGAAAGCGAACAGAATGTTGGGTATCATTAAAAAGGGTATCACAACCAGGACGAAGGAAGTCATCATACCGCTGTATCGTGCAATGGTGCACCCGCACCTGGAGTACTGTGTCCAGTACTGGTCGCCGTACCTCAAGAAGGATATGGCAGTACTTGAGGGGGTCCAGAGATGAGCGACTAAACTGATAAAAGGTATGGAAAACTTTTCATATGCTGACAGGTTGAAAATGCTGGGGCTGATCTCCCTAGAGAAGAGGAGACTTAGAGGAGACATGATAGAAACCTTCAAAATTCTGAAGGGCATAGAGAAGGTAGACAGGGACAGATTCTTCAGACTGTGGGGAACCACAGGTACTAGTGGTCACTCGGAGAAATTGAAAGGGGACCGGTTTAGAACAAACGCTAGGAAGTTCTTTTTTACCCAGAGGGTGGTGGACACATGGAACGCGCTTCCAGAGGTTGTGATAGGCAAGAGCACAGTACAGGGGTTCAAGGAAGGTTTAGATAGGTTCCTAAAGGATAAGGGAATTGAGAGGTACAGATAGAAGCAGAGGTAGGTTATAGAAATGGTCAGGAACCACTTCACAGGTCATAGACCTGATGGGCTGCCGCAGGAGCGGACCGCTGGGCGCAATGGACCTCTGGTCTGACCCAGTGGAGGCAACTTCTTATGTTCTTATTTGGAGATTCGGACAAGGAACCACTCTCCTCCGATGAAGAAGATTCTTCAGCTTCACCTTTACCTTCACCACGGCACTCTCCTCCTGGTGCCGAATTCCTATCGGAACGTTGTTCTTTTTCCAAATTTCTCTGTCAGATGTCATCAGAACTTTCCATTCCTCTTGAAGCAGACTCTTAAGAACATAAGAATTGCCGCTGCTGGGTCAGACCAGTGGTCCATCATGCCCAGCTGTCCACTCACGTGGCAGCCCTCTGGTCAAAGACCAGCGCCCTAACTGAGACTAGCCCTACCTGTGTACGTTTCGGTTCAGCAGGAACTTGTCTTACTTTGTCATGAATCCCTGGAGGGTGTTTTCCCCTGTGACAGACTTCGGAAGAGTGTTCCAGTTTTCTACCACTCTCTGGGTGAAGAAACTTCCTTACGTTCGTATGGAATCTATCCCATTTCAATTTTAGAGAGTGCCCTCTCGTTCACCCTACCTTGGAGAGGGTGAACTACCTGTCCTTATCTACTAAGTCCATTCACTTCAGTACCTTGAATGTTTCGATCATGTCCCCTCTCAATCTCCTCTGTTCGAGGGAGAAGAGGCCCAGTTTTTCTAATCTTTCGCTGTACAGCAACTCCTCCAGCCCCTTAACCATCTTAGTCGCTCTTCTCTGGACCCTTTCGAGTAGTACCGTGTCCTTCTCCATGTACGACGACCAGTGCTGGACACAGTACTCCAGGTGAGGGCACACCATGACCCTGTACAGTGGCATGATAACCTTCTCTGATCTGTTCATGATCCCCTTCTCGCCATTTTCGCCGCCACCGCACATTGGGTGGACGGCTTCATCAACTTGTCGATCAGAACTCCCAAGTCTCTTCCTGGGAAGTCTCTCCAAGGACCACCCCAAACATCCTGTATTCATGCATGAGATTTTTGTTACCGACATGCATCACTGTACACTTATCTACGTTGAACCTCATCTGCCATGTTGATGTCCATTCCTTGAGCCTGATTATGTCACGTTGCAGATCTTCACAATCCTCCTGTATCTTCAGTACTCTGAATAACTTCGTATCATCTGCAAATTTAATCACCTCACTCGTCATACCTATGTCCAGATTGTTTATAAAGATGTTGAAGAGCACGGGTCCAAGCACCGAGCCCTGTGGCACCTGACTTGTGACGCTCTTCCAATCAGAGTATTGTCCATTTACCCTCAAACTCTGTTTCCTTTGCTCCAGCCAGTTTTTAATCAATGTGAGTATTTCACCCTCAATTCCATGGCTCGCAATTTTCCGAAGTAGTAATTCATGCGGAACCTTGTCAAACGCCTTCTGAAAATCCATATATACAATATCGACCGGATTACTCTTGTCTATCTGTTTGTTTACTCCCTCGAAGAAGTGCAGCAAGTTGGTCAAACAAGATCTGCCTTTGCTGAAACCATGCTGGCTGGTCCTCATCCATCAAGATGATCAATGATGCGGTCCTTTATCAGCGCCTCTACCATCTTTCCCGGTACCTAGTTCAGACTCACTGATCTGTAGTTTCCCAGGTCTCCCCTCGAACCTTTTTTTGAAGATCGGTGTAACAATCACCACCTTCCAAACCTTCGGAATTTTTCCCGATTTGATTGACAGATTGGCTATTAGCTGAAGTAGTTCAGCTATAGTCCCTTTCAGTTCCTTGATAACCCTCGGATGGATACCATCCGGTCCCGGGGAATTTATCGCTCTTAAGCCTATCAATCTGCCTGCATACCTCTTCTAGACTGACTGTTAACCCTGTCAGTTTCCTGTTTTCGCTTCCAGCATATAGCCTGATGGGTTCCGGTATGCTGTGTATCCTCTTCGGTAATTACAGACGCAAAAAATGTGTTCAGTTTGTCGGTGATTGCTTTGTCTTCCTTTAACGCTCCCTTTATTCCTTGGTCATCCAACGGTCCCACCAGTTCCTTCACAGGTCGTTTCCCCTTAATATATCAAAAGAATGGCTTGATGTTTTTTGTCTCCTTGGCTATTTTCTCCTCGTAGTCTCTTTTGGCCCCTTTTACCGCCTTATGGCACCTGCGTTGTTGTTTGTGCTTATTCCAGTTTTCATCAGTTTTTGACCTTTTCCATTCCTTAAACAAAGTGGGGGTTTTTTTGTCTCTGATCACTTCCCTTACCTCTACAGTGAGCCATGCCGGTTCTTTGTTGTTTTTCTTCTTGGATCTCTTGTTGATACACGGTATATATAGATTTTACGCCTCGGTGACCGTATCCTTATAAAGGGACCAAGCTTGCTCTAGCATTTTTACAGTGTTCATCCTCTTCTTAATTTTCTTCCCCACCATGCGTCTCATCCCTTCGTAATTCCCTTTTTGGAAGTTCAGTGCCGTGGCCATCGTGCTGGACCGATATTTCGCCCCTGCGTCCAGGTCAAAGCGGATCATATTGTGATCGCTGTTTCCCAGCGTCCCTTCTACTTCTACACCTTGTGCCAATCCTCGTAGTCCATTTAGAATTATGTCCAGAATTGAGTTTCCTCTTGTATTTTCCTTGACAAATTAGCCCAGGAAGAAATCGCCTACAGCATCCAGGAACTTGGTCTCTCTAGCGCAGCCGGAGGTTCCTAGGTTCCAATCTATCCCAGTCTAAAGAGTTCTTAGAGGCTTTGGACTATAAACAACCGCCAAAGGACCTGCTGAAACTTTCACTTCATGCCGTTTTGCAGGAAACTTTCTATAAAAATCTCCTAAAAAGCTTGAGTCCTTGTACAGAGTGGTTCCTATTCCTGGTTTTGATAAACCTCAACTTCTTCATGAGTCTCTACTGGTGGAATCAACTCTGAAGAAGTCTTCAGGGGCTAGTGTCTACGCATCTGTCCCTCCTGGAAGAGAGGGTAAGGCCATGGACAAATTTGGTAAACACCTTTATCAAAATGCAATGTTGGCGAACCGAGTTGGAAACTATAATTTCCATTTTTCATTCTATCTGAAGCATCTTTTCAAGTAGTTTTCAGCTTTTCAGAAAGATATCCCTGCCCGCAAGACCTGGGCTTTTCAAAATCTTATTTCCACGGTTTTGCAATATGGTTCGTCCTACCTATGACATGTTTGAGCTTACCTCATGAGCTGCAGCCATGTTTCAAGTTTATTTTAAAATTTATTATACCACCTAATCAGGCTTCTAGGTGGTGTACATTAATCAATAAAAACAATCAAGTCCGTAGCTATGAGACAACTTGTGTGGCTCTGTGTCTCCGAGCTTGATGTCAACCACCATGATCATTTAGCCAATGCTCCGTGTCTTGGGGATGAACTTTTTGGACCATCCATAGACTCTGCCACTGAAAGATTGTCTGCCCATGAGATCAGATGGGACACTGGTCAAACCAAAGAAAAAGCCTCCACCTCCTCGAGCTTTCCAACCTGCTTCTCCTTACCAACGCAGGTTTGCTGCTAAAACTACAACTCCTGCTCATCCTCAACCTAGAAAGCAGAAGCAACAACCACATCAACAACCTAAACAGGAACAGGCTGCTCAACCAAATTCTAACCAGCCTTTTTGACATGCTCCTCAGGAGCATAGCCACAGTTTCCATTCTCCAACCTCTACCTCAGCCGATCAGGGGGGGGGGGGGCTTCAACATTACATAGGTAGATAGGTGATACATTCTAGACCAAGGGTATCAAACTCAATTACATAAGGGCTGAAATCTAAAACCCAGGCTAAGTTGCAGGACAAATTTTTTATTAAGATACTTAGTCTTAGTAGAAGTATAGATCCTTCCTCATCCTGATACACCATATCCTTGTGCATTAATCATGCTCTGAAAATAACAATAAGCACAGTCAGGCACTTGTGTGGAGCGCCCTAGCACTGGGTCCTTCTGCCTGCAAATTAGTACTGAGGCAGGACGGTGAGGCACTTGGAGTGCTGCTGGAACTGGGGCAGTGAGTTCAGGCGCTTGGATCGTCACTGGAACTGGGGTTGCACGGTCAGGCGCTTGGATGCGGCACAGTCACCGTGGGCCACATAAAACTGCCAGATGGGCTGGATTCGGCCCGTGGGCCTTGTGTTTGAAATGTGTGTTCTAGACCAGTGTTCTTCAACCTTTTTACACCCGTGGACCGGCAGAAATAAAATAATTATTTTGTGGACCAAACTACTAAGACTGAAATTTTAAAAAAAACAACAACACATTTCTGCCCCGTCTCCACGAACTCGGTCCCCACAAACCATCTGATCCCATCTGCACAAGCCGCAGTTATGATTTTATATTGAATGTATTTTATTAAAGTATAAAAAGAAACAATATTCTGTACAATTGTCATTTTATAAATACAAATATACAGAGCAAGGACCAACAAAACCCCTGTCTTCCCTCCCCTTCACTTATATCCTCTCTACTATCAAGAAAACTGAACAAGTCAAGTTATTATAGAATGCTACACAGAAATATCATGCTAACAGAATACTGCAGTCATACATGACAGTAATAGTGTTAGGGAAGTGCTCCCTGGTCCGAGAGAGCCCTAAGCCAGCTGAAAGCTAAAGGAGCACTGCCTGGACATTTCAGTCCCCAGTTATATCTCTAGCAGGATATATATTTCAAATCTGATATATTCTAATGACAAAATAGAAATAAAATTATTTTTTTCTACCTTTTGTTGTCTCTGGTTTCTACTTTCATCTTCTTTTCACTCTTTTCCTTCCAGCATCTGCCCTGTCTCTTCAATCCAGCATCTGTCCATTCCATCCACTGTCTGCCCTCTCCCCTTTCCATATGGTATCTGTCTTCTCTACTTTGTCATGCCCGTCTCTCCCCTTCCCCTCCTCTAATCTCCCTGCCAGCTGTTTCCTTCCTTTTTTCCTTCTCCCTTCCTTCCTCCTCCTGTCCAGCAGTAACTCTCTTCCCTTCCTCCCCTCCCAGCAGCATCTCTCCTTCTCCCTTCTTCCAAGTCCAGTAGCAGCTGTCTCTTTTTCCCCTTGCCCAGCAGCTTCCCAGACTCCTTTCCCTCCTCCCCTCCCAGCAGCATCTCTCCTTCTCCCTCCCTCCAGGTCCAGTAGCAGCTGTCCCTTTTTTCCCCCTTGCCCAGCAGCTTCCCAGACTTCTTTACCTCCTCCCCTCCCAGCAGCATCTCTCCTTCTCCCTCTCCAGGTCCAGTAGCAGCTGTTCCTTTTTTTTACCATGCCCAGCAACTTCCCAGCCTCTATCAGTGGCTTTCTCCCCTCCCAGCAACTCTCCTTACTTGCCAGCGCAGCGATTCAGGAAGGCAGCCTCAGGTCCTTTGTTGGGTCGCACCGCCTCTGAGGAAAGCGGAAGTTGCATCATCAGAGGCGTCCGTGACTCAGCAAAAGCCCCAAGGTTGCCTTCCTGAATCACTGCGCTGATAAGTAAGGAGAGCCGCTGGGAGGAGAGAAAGCACACTGTCGGAGGCTCCCCGTAACTACAACTCGTCGATCTTGCCAGTCCTGCACGGACCGGCAGGAAATTGGAGATGTTGATCTCACTGGTCCTGCGTTTACCGGCAGGAATTTTCTGCGGACCGGCGGTTAAGAACAGTACTCTAGATAGCAGAGCTCTTTTAGAGCCCTTGAGAAAGCCTTTTTATGGCGAAATGGGTCCCATCAGGGTAGGCTAGTGATTCTGCACATTAAAAGATAAGTGAAAATACTTTCTGTTGTAATGTTTCATTTAAAGTGGTTTAAATAACTAGGGAACAACAGTAAGTGTTAAGCAATACATCAAGCTCACTCCTTGTGCCGGCCCAGGTGTGCTGCTGGCTACTACCTTTACAATCTTCAGGATTTCAGCGCAGGATACACACTGGACCACCAGGGAACAGGTACGCGAGGGAGGGAAGGAGAAAGGGTGGTAATTATTAGTGTCGGCCGGGGCAGGATACGGGAGGGATCCTTCCTGTCCACTGGGTGGTTTAAGTTAAGGGGAATGGTTAATCTTCTGGCTGGGTTAGAGAGCAGAGGGGAGTACAGGACAATCAAGCCATTGTGACATCACTGGTGAGGTTGGCTCTTTCTAGGGGGAAGAGGGTACAGGGAAGGAAGTTGGGACAGTGTTCAGAGCCTGGCAGGGAGGGGGGCTTGGTTCATAGCTTGGTAGGGAATGGGACTTAGTACAGGGCAGGGAGGGAAGGGGGCTGGGTGCAGAACTTGGCAGGGAGGGGGGCTGAGTGCTGAACCTGGCAGGACACTTGAATATTAAGCTGCCTGACTTATATTCAAGTCATAACTGTTCACACAATACAAGCTGAATATCTTCAAAACTAATCACCACCAGTGTTCCCGCTAAGCTGCGTTGGCCTGCGCTCGCGCACAAAATATTACATCGCAGCGCAAAGTTTCTCTTCACAGCGCACACACGCGTCGGTAAGGTAAGGGGACGCATTGGGGGGATTGCACTTCCCCACAATTGCCATGCTTCGGTTCCTCTTCTTCCTTCCTTCCTCCCCCCCCCCCCCCCGCGGGACCCTGCGGCACCATCAACTCTTACTCCCTCTAATGTCGGCCCTGCAGCTCCAGACTTCCTCGCACCTTCTCCCCTCCCCCTTTGGATCGCTATTATTTTAAATGTTATAGCCGCGGAGCTGTATCCATCAGTGGAGATGTCTAACCTCGGCCTGCCCCGGAACTCTTACTGCAGCAGCCGCCCGTCTAGGCAGGAACAGGAAGTCACTGTTGCAGTAAGAGTTCCGGGGCAGGCCGAGGTTAGACATCTCCACTGATGGATACAGCTCCGCGGCTATAACATTTAAAATAATAGCGATCCAAAGGGGGAGGGGAGAAGGTGCGAGGAAGTCTGGAGCTGCAGGGCCGACATTAGAGGGAGTAAGAGTTGATGGTGCCGCAGGGTCCCGCGGGGGGGGGGGGGAGGAAGGAAGGAAGAAGAGGAACCGAAGCATGGCAATTGTGGGGAAGTGCAGAGCTGCAGGGAAGAGTGTTGCGGTACCCAGCTGGAGGGAGAAGGAAGATGAGGGAGGGAATTAAAGGAGATGCCAGGGCTTGGAGCGTAGGAGGAAGGTATGCCAGTCTAAGGGAAAAGGAAGGGGGAGATGTGAGAGCATGGAGGGGGAGCGAAAGATGGAAGAAAAGGAAAGGAGAGAGATGCCAGAGAATCAGGGAAGGGGAGATACCAGACTATGAGGAGAGGTGTGGGAGAGGGAGGGCGAGGAGAGAGATGCCAGACCAATGGGGTGAAAGGAGAGATGGAAGGGGGAGGCATACAGTTTCTGGAAGGGGCATAGAAGGAGAGAAGATGCCATATAGGGGAAGAGAGACGGCAGACAGTGGATGGAAGGAAGAGAGTTACAAGAAGATGAGGAAAGGAGAAACCACAGAAGACAAAGGTAGAAAAAAATTTCTATTTATTTATTGCTTTAGGAGACATGTGTCACTGTTTCTGTGAAGCATTGTATGCAGAGTCCAGCTTCTTGCTGGTTCAATTTAACCTTTGTCTATGTATTTTTATTTTATCCCCCCTTTTACAAAACTGTGAAGCGTTTTTAGCACCAGCCTTGGTGGTAGCAGCTCTGATGCTCAGAATTTTATGAGCATCAGAGCTGTTACCTCCGTAGCTAAAATCCACACTACAGTTTTGTAAAAGAGGGAGGGGTTAGTTTGTGATTACATATTCCTTACTAGGCGAAGGTGTTTTCTGTGTTCTGTGTGTTCGAAAGACATGGTTTTCTGTTAGGATTGACGGTGTAGGATTGATCTGTGCTGGTCTGGCTTGTTTAGTTTTACAATGGGTGTATTGATGTACTGCTCACTGCAATATGTAAGATGCTGCCTTTTCCTAGGTACTCATGTGTGACGTGTGGTTTGTTACTAAAAATCATGTTTTTCTTACAGATGGGGGGGGGTGCCAAAAAATGATGGGCCCCGGATGTTACATATGCTAGGTACGCCACTGTATGTAAAGATACCAGAAAGCTGGCGTAGCAAAAACTTCTAAGTTTTGAGTATTTAACCCTCCCACAATCTCACGGGCACTCGTTTCAAGTTTATTGAGATTTTGATTTAAACGCAATATCAAATATTTTCAATGCGTATAACAAAAATAAATTTGGGGAAATAAATAAAACCATTTGAAGTTCAAATGTGTTCCCGCTAAGCTGCGCTGGCGTGCGCTGGCGCACAAAATATTACATCGCAGCGCACACGTTTCTCGTCACAGCGCACGATCGGAAGAGGCGTACGGCAGATGGCAGGGCGGCGAGAGGAGAATCGGGCGAGTTGGCTCATAACTTGCTGGCGCCCGATATTTTTGGCTCACGGTGAAAAAAGTTTGCTCACAACACCCGCCCGCTTAGAGGGAACACTGATCACCACACAAATGATATTCATATATTCGTAATATCAGAAATCCTGTGCTTCAATTCTTCAACTCAAGAAAGTGGAAAAGACCTCAGTGTTTCTCAGGAAAAATCCCATGAAACCTTCTATGGCAACAGAAATATTGTCATAGAGAAATACATCCTTGGTCTCGTACCACCGCTTCAGTTTTTCACTATTTTCACCATTCTCATTATTTCTTATCTCATTATTTCAACTTAGTTTATCCCACTTAGGTGAAGTTAAAAAAGCACTTATCTTAGTAGTTTCTTCTGATATTACAAAAAATCACCGCAGTCGTGCAGTTAAGGGTCCAGCGCAGTATCAATCAACTACGCTTGGAACAAACAATTCAGTCTCTTAACATCAAGAGATATCCCGACAGGCCCTGTTTCGCCCTTTGGCTGCATCAGGGGATTATCTAAAAAGATAAAGTACATCTTATTATTTAGTTTAAATGCTAGGATAGAGTGGTGCACATTCTTTTGAATAGAAACCCGGAAGTAACCACGATTGGTGATTTCTTCCGTGTTTCTTAGACGATGATTGGTGCAGAGCATTCCTCTTTATAAGCTCAGTAGAACGCCGAGCCACCATTTCTTTAGTTGAAAATCATTGAAGCGGTGGCTCATAATTCTAAGTAAGTAGATTCACAATGGGGTTTTTTATAGAATAAAATAAGGAACTAAATAATAAGATGTACTTTATCTTTTTAGATAATCCCCTGATGCAGCCAAAGGGCGAGAGGAGAGAGTCAGTGAGGGGGCAGGGCACATGAATAATAACCACCACCCCACCCATCTTATATTCGAGTCAACCTTTTTCCTCCTTTTGGGGAAGAAAAGAGTACCTTGTCTTATATTCGAATTGACTTATATTCGAGTATATTGTATACAGTAGCAAATTTCTAGATTAACTGAATAAATTAGATTTTTAAATACTCTGTTATTATTTACTGCAAATTTGTGGAAAAAACCTGCTGTAACTCCTTGTTACATTTCTAGGCAAAATTTCTCAATTACAATATCTAATATGTTAAATCAATTACATTATTAATTTGGAGTCTGCATTTTTATAGGGATCAAATAGTTGGTACAGATAATGGAAGCATACATTTGGAAGCGCAACATGTGTTTACCAGCCGGCGGCAAATATGTGAAGAAACAGAAAATCCAGACAGCAGAGATTCTCAAGAGGTAAAAATAGATAGAATCTAGTAATCTGAGAACTGGGTGATTTCCTATGTTCAAGACGTTATTATTTCGTTTTGCAGAGTTGGGAAATTATAACTGAAGATGAGGCTTCTATATACAACAATCAAAGTCTTCAGGCATCTTCTAAGCATAATAATTTTGATGTGCATGCTCATCTTGTAGAAGAATTAAACACACGACTCAGTACTTCTGGAAATCTCTCCAATGGACAGCTGAGTTCCTGCACTGTAAGAAATTATATATTTACTTTTAAAGCAATACCCAAGAAAACGAAGGAAAAAATGAAGACCTTTGAAAAAAAATGTCAACCAGAATAAAACTATAACCAAGAAGGTAATATTTAACTAATAAAATAGGGAGAAAAAGGCCTCAGAAGTCAATGGCAATATACTTTATAACCACATAACAATACAATGTCTAACTATACTATTGCCCAATTTGACTCCATTTTCATTCATTGGCCAAAAATTTCCAATGCTTAAACATGATAAATTATTCTTTTTATATTTTATGTGTATATAGTCACTCAGAAAGATCCAATAACATAACTCTTATATATAAAAACATCCAAAAGATAAAAAATGAGCACTTATTTATCCCAGTGGAGGCTGCAGCTTCACCAGGGGATTTCTCTTTGTGCTCAAAATCTATAAAGAACAAATAAGTCAATAGCAGATTAACATATTATGATCAGTTAAGTCAACTTAACATACTCAAGGCAGTTATGACCAATTTGTGTGGTGTTGGTGCTCAAAATGGTGCCAACACTTCTTAAAATGCTAATGCATAGATTGATGTCATTATGTCATCAAAGGAAATAAAGGTTTATCCTTAGACAAGCAGGCAGCATATTCTCACATGGACTGCCTGCACTGCACATGCACAAGTGCCTTCCTGCCTGCCGCCAGCTCACAAGGTCATCAGTTTTTAGTTTTCCACAGACTAAAGAAAATGTATCTCTTGTTTCTCCGTCGAGTTGCCTTCCTGTCTCTATTTTTTATAAACATTTTCAACTATTTCTAGTTGCTGTTCTTTTCTTTTCAAAAATAAGTAATCTAGAAAAGTAAAAGGAAAATTAACATTTGGACTTTATTCAAACTTCATTCGAAGTTCAGCAGCCTTCATACAATTTTCCATCCTTACTTCCTGCTGTGATCATCGATGGCCTTGTTTGCATGAAAGAAATTTGCATATAATGGAGGCAGTGTATACAAATTTCTTTCATGCATATTCATTGTGGATATCCTGAAAACCTGACTGGCAAGGGGGTACTCAAGAACTGAGTGGAAAAACATTGAATTAGAAAAGGAGAGCTACTATTGATTTGTCAAAAATTTTTCTTCTTTTATTTCTGTATTATAGGTCTGGGGTTGGACTTCCAGCGACTGGGACTGGCTGGAACCGATAGACATCGATACTTCCATCTACTTGCATAGGTGGCATATTAGCATCAACTCCGGTTGATGCATGTCTTTCTGTAACTGATGTTTCTACCATGTCAACGCAAATGCATCACAGCGGAAAATGCCATGCCAATTAAGCATCGAGTCCATTTGATGCATGGCTTCATGGGTGATACAGGTTGTCATTTCTAAAGTGCATTGCTTTTTCAGGCATTCACGCTTTGACGCCTGTGGCACCTTCAATACCACTTGATGTTACATGGTCATGGTGCCTCCTCTTCACAAGTCTCAACAGCATCGAGTCCCTTGATGCAGACCGAACAGCGATGCTATCATTTTCCACCCTTGCAGGTTTCTCTCCTTCACGGTATGCATCCTCATCGAGGTCATGCATTCCAAGACAACCTGCTGCACTGATGGTACCAGCTGTTGAGCCATTGGTACCGGCGCATGCTTTCAGGGAGAAACTCAATGAGTTCTTCCAAGGGGAGCTTGGTGGAAAAAAAAAAGCAACTCCCTAGGTACCGTCCCAGCCTAAGCATTCCACTAAGAGGTCTCAGAGTATTGTTTTCATCTATCCATTGGAGCATCATGCTACTTCTCATGGATCTTCTGAGAGGCATCGTCGCTCTCCTCATTGACATTCTACCTCCAAACATCGATCTTCACATTGACATTCTAACTCATTTCATTGTTTTCCATCGAGGCATCAATCCACTATTTCGAAGCATGACACCAAGATACCTCATGGCGTTGATCTCCTGATTCAAAGTGAATAGCTGTTCTTCAAGAGTCGGTCTGTATCCAGAGGACACCGATACTCCCAATCCAACTCTTACTGCATCGAGCATTATTGAAGCATCATTGTCTGCACTTCAAATGTCTGACTGCTCATCTCTTGTTTCCCAATGTATGAATGGTCTGGACTTGTTCACGCAGAGACTAGTGGGGGAATCTAACATGGGTGTAGAGCCTGTCAAGTTAGATTCCTTACCATGATTTTAGACAATACAAAACCAAATGGTCCTTGAATGATTTTCTGAGTTATCCTTTCAACATGCTTAACTAGCATCGCTCCATGTTGAAACTGTCTTTCCATACTGCTTCAGGATTCCACCGTGGGTATAGAGCCTGTAAGGTGATCTTTTCTGTTGTCTGGCTACAAACATGCAAAATAATAGGGACGAAATGTGAGGTTATTAAATTTGCAGATGACACCAAAGTCTGCAGCAGGGTTAGAACCACGGAAGACTGTGAAGACCTGCAAAGGGACCTAACGAGACTGGAAGAGTGGGCAAAAATGTGGCAAATGAGCTTTAATATAGAAAAATGCAAGGTCATGCATGTAGAGAAAAATAACCCGATGTTCAGCTACAAAATGGGGGGGATCATTGCTAGGGGTAAGTAACCTTGAAAGAGACCTGGGTGTGTTGGTGGATACAACAATGAAAGCATCGGCACAATGTGCGACAGCCTCAAAGAAAACAAACAGAATGTTGAGTATCATCAAAAAGGGTATCACGACCAGGACGAAGGAAGTCATCATGCCGCTGTATCGTGCAAAGGTGCGCCCGCATCTGGAGTACTGCGTCCAGTACTGGTCGCCGTACCTCAAAACGGACATGGTGATACTTGAGGGAGTCCAGAGAAGAGCGACTAAATTGGTAAGAGGTATGGAAAACTTTTCATACGCTGACAGGTTGGAAAAGCTGGGGCTATTCTCCCTGGAAAAGCGGAGACTTAGAGGGGACATGATAGAAATCTTTAAAATCCTGAAAGGCATAGAGAAGGTAGACAGGGACAGATTCTTCAGACTTTGGGGAACCACAAGTACAAGGGGGCACTCGGAGAAATTGAAAGGGGATAGGTTTAGAACAAATGCTAGGAAGTTCTTCTTTACTCAGAGGGTGGTGGACACATGGAACGCGCTCCCAGAGGTTGTGATAGGGCAGAGCACGCTATGGGGGTTCAAGGAAGGTTTAGATAAATTCCTGAAGGATAAGGGGATTGAGGGGTACAGGTAGAAGTAGAGATAGGTTATAGGAAAAGTCATGGACACCTAACAGGTCATGGACCTGATGGGCCGCCGTGGGTGCGGACTGCTGGGCATGATGGACCTCTGGTCTGACCCAACGGAGGCAACTTCTTATGTTCTTATAAGTGACAGAATCTAACATGGGTGTAGAGCCTGTTAAGTTAGATTCCTTTCTTATGCAGATGATATTTTCATATTGATAGAGATAGATCTGGATACTACTGACCTAGTATCTAAAGTGAATCTCTGTATATTAAAACTTCAAGCCTGGGCTCAGTCGGTCCGGATGAAGTTTAATACATCTAAAACCAAATTAATATGGTTAGGCCCAAAATTGGATTGTCTTCCCCTTTCTGTAGCTTTGGTTTCTGGATCCTCCTTACAGATTGAGTTTTTTGCCAAGGTTTTCAGAGTCCTCTTTGACTCCTCTCTCTCGTTTAAGAATCAATTAACTCTGTGGTCAAGAAATGTTTTTTTAACCTGCGTTTGTTGAGGAAGATCAGACACCTCTTTCATCATCGTCATTTTTCCATATTAGTTAAGTCAATTATATTATCTCGCCTCGATTACTACAATGTTATCTACCTCAGTACCACAAAAACTTGTCTTTATAGATTGCAACTGATTCAAAATACTGCTGCAAAATTGATCTTTGGGAAACGTAAATTTGATCATGTGACTCCGTTGCTCCAGAGTCTCCATTGGCTCCCGGTTTATTTTAGAGTTCAATTTAAATGTGCTTGTGTTTGGTATCTTTACTCCTCTCCTTCCTTTATCTTGGAATGCTTACAGACTTTCTTTTGCAAGAGGTAACCAACAATTTAAATTATCTCTTCCTTCCAAAAAAAGGATTAAAGGAGTCAAGATTTTTTGTCAGTCTCTGATCTTTAAGTTTTCTCAACTTTGGAATGATCTTCCATTTCTTTTAAGGAATTCCAGCTCACTTCAATTTTTTTGCAAATCTTTAAAAACTACTTTATTTGCTTAACACTTTGAAAATTAATTTCCTGAAATTTAGTCTTATTTTTTTGGGTTTTTTTTGTTAAGTTAATTATTGTAAACCGAGTCGAGCTTTCTTAGAATGATGACTCAGTATATAAAACCAAGCATATGACCCAATCCTGCTTCAGGGGCCTGGCATCTAAGACAGGCCGCAGTTTCACGGAACCCAGAAAGGTGAGCCCTCCGAGGAGAAATGTACAAACGAAGGACTAATTTATAATGTTGCTCCCAAAAGGTGGTATATTTGCAAAGGGCAGGCAACCTACGAACAGCCTGCAAAAGTAGATCATCAGGTAACGCTACAACCAGGTCACGGGCCCAAGCATCCCGCAATTTAGAATAATCAAACAAGGGGGACTCATCCTTCAAGTGGCGATGATGGAATTATAGGGGAACGGGAAGTTGAGGACCAATAGTAAAAGCCGTAGACAACAGCTCCTGGCAAGAAGCCGTAAGGAACCAGAGGGTAAAGAATTAAGGTAATGATGAATTTGCATATAGGCAAAATAATCAGTGGGCGGGAGGTGAAATTCATTGTTCAACTGAGCAAAGGATTTAATTTTTCCATCATCATCAACCAATTGAAAAACATAATAAATGCCCCTTGTTTCCCACCGAGCAAAGTTCAGCTCATCCAGCCCAGGGAGAAAGGAGCTATTAAAGCAGATAGGCAAAAAGGGAGTAACAGAAGCAGAAAGAGAGTGAAATTTGCAGACCCAGTGCCAAACCTTCCGCAAGGGACGATGCAGCACCCTACTAGAGAGAGGGTCAGGGAAAGAAGAGGGAATAGAATGAAGGAATGCACTAAAATGAATAGTCCGAAAACAGGAAAGTTCTAAAGTGGTGATGGTAAAAGCAGAAGTACCCCTGAAAAAATCATTAATATGGTGCATACCACAGCCAATAGTCAAATAGCGAAGATTCAACAAACCCAGGCCACCCTTGTACCACGGAGCCGCCGCCCAAATGTAAGGGAGACGAGGCCGCTTCCCAGCCCAAAGAAATCACTGAACCAAGCGTTCCAGGCGGCGTTCATCCCGAGAAGTCAAATAAAGAGGAAGGACCTGAAAAACATATAACCAACATGGAACAATGAGCCTATTATAAAGATGCACCTGACCCAAAAGTAAAAATGGGAGGGTTCCCCAAAGCTGCAGTTTATTCTGAAGAGCCAGAAACAACGGATCCACATTCAAACGATACAGACTAGATAAGTCCAAGGGGATAATCACCCCCAAATATTTCAGTGTAGAGTCCGCCCAACGAAGAGGGAACATGCCCCTCCATGTAGTGCGCAACTCAGGGGGAGAAGGCAAGGCAAAGGACTTATCCAAATTAAGAGAAAGATCAAAAGGTATGCGAATGGTAATGTCATCTGCATAACTGTAGATGGTAATGCCTAGATTATCTAGGTATGTTTCGAGAGATGCAGTGCATAGGTTGAAGAGAGTAGGGGATAGCGGGGATCCTTGTGGTACGCCGCAAAGGTTGGACCAAGGTTCAGATTTTTCTTTATCTGATTTTACTCTGTATGTTCTGGATTTTAGGAAGCCTTCAAACCAAGAGTATACTTTATCTGAGATGACTTTTGCATCCAAAATTTGCATTAGGATGTTATGGTCTACCAGGTCAAATGCTGCAGTAAGGTCTAGTTGTATGAGAAGCATTTTTTTTCCTGTGCTGAGGTGTTGCCTGGCTGTATCAGTGAGGGAGCCTAGTAATATGTCTGTGCTGAAGTTGGATCTGAAGCCAGATTGCGTGGGGTGAAGTATATTATGATCATCTAGATAGTTGGTGAAGTGTTTTGGCTACTAGTCCTTCTGTCAGTTTGACATATAGAGGTATTGAGGCAATGGGTCTGTAGTTGGATGGTTGGTCTGTTGGTCCTTTTGGATCTTTTTGGATTAGGGTGGTGATGATTTTGCTGAGGTCAGTTAACCTTGGCTTTACTCCACTGCTTGGAAATCATCACCAGGAATGCTGCTGTTCAATTTGCTCAATAGTTGTAGCTTAAAGAAATAATTTTTCACAGTAGCCCCGACTTGAGTCTTAAATAATAAATTCAAAAGTACCAATCTGTAAATGTACAAAGTCTTTGAATCTAAGATGAGATTTTTCAACGAAGGACTTGCAACTTTCAGTCCATGTGGCATTTTCAACAAAACATTTACAATTAAGTTAAAGCCAGTACAATTGATGAAGTAGTAATCTACTAACATTCTAAAAGATAAAAATTCCAAATTTAAATATTTTACAACACAGACCAAGCATACAAAATTCTAGAAGCCCAAACCAAAAGATACAGCACCAATAAATACTATTATCCCCAAAATTTGGACTAATCAGATTTTTTTTAAAAAATTAAAATTAAAATGCATGTTATCACTGGACTTACAGAGTAGGAATATTAGGCCAAATAACTCCATAATCTCCCACCATCTCAGCATTGCAGGAAGGCTGGAGTAATGGTATTTGATAATTCATGCTATTCTTGATCCACGTTGATGTAATGTGAAGCATTTCCTTCCTTCACGGAGATATGAATGAGAATTGAGGGAAAGAGATGTATCTTTCCAAATATTCTAGTTTTAAGTTTCAAGTTTTGTTAGGATTTTATATACCACCTATCAAGGTTATCTAAGCAGTTTAACAATCTCTCTCCTTCTAGGAAAATGAGGGTTTATGATCCCTTTTCAGTGAATATACTTATATTTGGAGGAACCATGCTTTGCTTGTGGTTAATATTTAAATGTTTGTTTCTGATTGTTAGGTGGCTTGAGATGAAAATTGTATGTGGTTACATTATATACTGTGATTTTGAGAGTCTTATTAATTATCTTGTAACCAGCTCTTTAGCAAGAGATCAAATGGAATAAACTGAATAGAATAATTTTCTCTAGCATTCTAATTGTTATGTACTTGGCCTCATGAAAATTAATGTAAGATTTTTTTTTTCTCCTAAACTCTCTTATTTCTGCTTATAAACGTTTACAGATGGCGCTTATAGATAAACATAGTTTTCTTGCTGCTACTTCTGAAATATTTTACAATGCCTTGCAAAAATCTTCAGATTTGTGGCACTTTAATTCCCAATAGCAAACTATTTGGACTGAGCTGGAAAGTTCAGTGATACAGGTAGAAACTACTGAGATTAAAATGAATTAGTGTGCAAATTAAGTTTTTTTTCTTCTTGTTTCAAGAACCATTCCAGGAGAAGAGAGAGTCTTCAAACATATACGCATGAAGAACTTCCTACATTACCAATTGTAAGGGTCTTATTTACAATACACTTTTTTATAATTTGCTTCCGTAATAGCTATAGTACTCTTGTTTAATGCTTTCTCTGAGGACAAGTAGGATTTAATAACCTTACATGTGGGTGACATCATACAACAGAAACTATACAGGAACATTGTCCAGCTTGTTAACAGTGTTTTAGAATGTTGTATGACATGTGCATGCATCTTCCCATTTGCTTCTGTCATACAGAACCTAGCCAGGCAACCAGTATACCACAAAGCAAATAAATCAGACATTTCTGTACTCCCCTCTGCTTGCATCAAAATTTATCTTTCTGTAATGCTCAAAAGGCTTTCCAAGATTAATTGTCCAATCTCGTAATTCTGATTCAGACAGACAACCTGGTTGCAGTGTACTATATCAGCAAGCATGGAAAGACAGGATTCATACCTCCCTATATGTTTAATCATCAAATACAAATGGGGTCTTTGCCCTCCTCACTCAAGCAAGCTCAAATTGTGGTCTTTCCTAAACAAAGTAGAAAGCCCATTGAGGTTGAATCTTATCATCTTATCTCCCTTCTCTTTTGTGAGGCAAAATTATTGGCTAATAGATTGGCCATCCAATTACCTCTCTTGATTGTGCAGCCTCAAGTGGGATTTTTACAAGGTAGAATGGCAGTTAAAATATCCGACTGATATTATCTTTGTTGGAATTAGTCCACCATCATAAATTTCCTTCTCTCTTGATAAAGTTTTGATGCAGAGAAGGCTTTCGACAGAGTATATTGAGAGTTTGTTTGGAGTGCTAGAAAAGTATGGTATAGATGATAATAATAATAACAGTTTATATACCGCAGGACCATGAAGTTCTATGCGGTTTACAAAGATTAAAAGATGGTACAAGTTGAATGAACTTAACAGAGGTGAAAGAATTCAAGGGAACCATTATTGAAAAGAAAGAGTTATATGGGTCAGTTGTCTAGATACTTCAGGAACAGATATGTTTTTAGGCGTTTCCTAAATTCCCCATAAGTGGAAGGCGTGAGCAATTGTTCTAGATCTTTACCCATAATGCTGCTTGGTGTGAGAGAAGATATTGGTGGTATCTTTTGAGTTTACATCCTCTAACTGGAGGGGAAAAGAAGTTCAGGTGTGTGCTTCTCTTATGTCTGTTGGCTAAGAAGGAAAAAAAGTCAGTTATGTATTGAGGGGCAAGGCCATATAATGTTTTAAAGCAGAAACAGGTGAACTTAAACTTTATGCATGCCTCCATCGGTAGCCAGTGCAGCTGTCGGTAGTAAGGTGTCACGTGGTTGAACTTCCTCAGCCCAAAAATCAGTTTGACCGCTGCATTTTGTATTAGTTGTAATCGTCGCATATTATTTTGGGAACTTGCTAAATAGGCGATGTTACAGTAATCAAGTTGACTCAGAACAAGGGATTGTACTAGAATTCTAAATGCTAACATATCAAAATATGCTCTAATGGATTGAAGTTTCCATAAAGTGAAGAAACCCTTACTGATCAAGGAGTCCACTTGGTCTTTCATGGTTAGGCACTGATCTAGTGTTACACCCAATACCTTCATAGTAGTCTGAATAGGATAACTAATTTTGTTGATGCATAATGGTGTTTTGGTGTCAAGCAGATGTGGTGAGGCTACAAAAAAAAATTTTTTTTTCTGAATTAAGTTTCAGTTTGAATTCAGTCATCCATTGCTCCATCAAATTTAGTGCTTCTGATGCTTTGGGAGTAACTTCCGAGAGAGAATTAGCAAATGGGATGATGATCGTAAAGTCATCTGTATAACTGAATAATTTTATCCCCACTTGGGTCAATTGCGCGCCTAGTGAGGACATGTAGATATTGAAAAGCAATGGGTATAGTGGTGACCCTTGCGGTATGCCAGATGGATTGCTCCAGGTGTCGAAGAGATCATAATTGAAACGTACTTGGTAAGTACGGGATATAAGGAAGCCTCAAAACCAGTTCAGTACCTCTTCCCTAATACCAATAGCATCCAGGCATTGTAGCATTTTCCCATGGTCCTCTAGGTCAAAGACGGAGCTCATATCAAACTGCATGATCAGGGCATTAAGGCCTTGCTGAAAAGAGGCATAGATTATCTAAGATAGCCGCGATTACTGTCTCAGTACTGAACAGAGGTCTGAAACCGGATTGAGTTTCGTGTAAGAGAGAGAACTGATCAAGATATTCCATCAGTTGGGTATGTACTAATCCCTCCATGATTTTTACAATAAGTGGGATGGATGCTATTGGTCTATAATTGGTTACCAGTTCTGATGATCCTTTGTTATTTTTTGGAACTGGGATTATTATTATGTGACCGTTATTTGCGAGGAACTTTCCATTTTTTTAGGTTGTGGGTTAAGTAATGCAGCAGAGATAGTTTAAAGTCTAGTGGAGCCGTTTTAATAATTTCTGGGGGACATGAGTCCAGAGGGCAGTGAGATTTGAAGAGTATTTGTTATATAGTTTGATATAATTATTCCATTCCGGATCATGAAAGGAACTCCAGATCATGTCTACTGGTATTTCGTTTCCTTGTATGTTAGCTATTTGGTGATCATTAGTGTCATTAGTTGAACAGTTGTTTCTTAGATTTTTGAATCAAAGTGCTGTGCTAAATCATTTGCTGAAGGTAGATTAATAGTGTGTACAAGTTGAGTGTGACGTGTGGTGTCAAACAAATTGGTAGCCAAGTTGAACAGCTCCTTTGTATTGATTCCTTTTGAGCTAGTGCTAGGTAAGTCGATTTTGGAAGAGTAGAATGCTTTACGTTTGTCTTTTAACAGTTTGTAGATTTTTATGTTAGATCTCCAGTTGTTACGGTCTGATGATTCTCCTGTTTTTTTCCAAATTCTTTCTAGTCGTCTTACTAGTTGTTTCATTTTTAAAAGTTCAGTGTCAAACCATTTGTTGTATTTGTTTACGCAGCTTTTACTAATTCATTTGGGGGCAATTTTATCTAAAATGGATGTGCTAGTTTTCGTCCAGTGATCCCAAAAATAGACTCCTTCACCTGTCTCCTCTTGTAGTTCATATTGTGACCAGTATTCTTCTGGATTAATATAACCTCTTGTGTGATGCTCTCTTTTTATCTTTGGATGTGTTTTAGATTTTAAATGGGTCCAGTTTAACTTGAAGTAATAAGTAAAATGGTCAGACCAGATATCGTGACACCAGGTGCCATCAGGTAGAGAGATGGCAGGGTCTGAGATTTCCTTTGTGGACATAGCTACTACATCTAAGTGATGACCTTTTTCATGTGTTTGTGTGGGTGAAGGGAGGTTGTAATTGAGTAGGGAGAGAAAGTTTTTTAATTCTTTCATATCTGGATTGTCCTCTTCGTCTAGGTGTATGTTTATGTCACCTGTGATGATATTGTAGGAAGGAATAATAGAATTATGTAGAACAAATTCACAAAAGTCCTCTTTGGCTTTTTTGGTGGGACATAGAATAATATGCAAGATAGGGATTCTTCTAGTTCCTTACTACTGTTTTTATAGGCTAATATTTCTAATTGATTGGTCATTTTGGAATCCAGTAGTGCAAGCTCAAATCCTTTCTTAAGAATAATTGCTAATCCTCTCCCTTTTTTACCCTCATGGT
The DNA here is from genome assembly GCF_902459505.1 of Geotrypetes seraphini. Lineage (NCBI taxonomy): Eukaryota > Metazoa > Chordata > Amphibia > Gymnophiona > Dermophiidae > Geotrypetes > Geotrypetes seraphini. The sequence continues at coordinate 13,384,515 of NC_047097.1, forward strand.
TTAGCATAAGGATTTTAAAATTATCTGGTAGAAAATCAATTATTATTGGATCGTTTTCAGATAATAGCCATGTTTCGGTTAGGAAAAGACAGGCTATTTGCTTTCTGATGATCCAGTCTTTAATTAGAAAAGCTTTATTCCTGACAGATCTAGTATTAAGATATGCACAGGGGATAGAAGCGGATGTGATAGGTTTGGTAGGAGTAGTGGTTCTAATAGGTTTTACTTCCCTTATTCTTTTTTTAAGGCTTCGTCGGTGTTTTCCTTTATTTGAGATTACATTAATGTGATTTATCCTGTCTTCTTGTGGATTAATTATGTATTGGATTGATAAATCAGGGTATTGGATTGAGTGTAATTGTGGATAGAGGGAGTTAACCTCTTTAATGCTGACGCTTATTAGATAGAACAATGAGATCAATAGGAAATAGGTAGTGTGTCCCTTCTTGTCACAATAACTATATTAGTTAAACAGATTAAGATAATGTAGATTGATACTGCTCTTAGGATGGTATGGATAAATATAGTTCTTAAGATGTAGCCAGTAATAGTAGCAATCAACTTTAGCAAAATCTTGATAGAAGTACTTTAGTTAAAAACCTTAGTTGGTCGCTGTTGTTGGTGGGAGTAGACAGGCGGACAGGAACTGGTGGTCGGCTCTGGCTGCTGCGGTTGTAAGGGTTCCCAGCCTATTCTTGGGGGCGAAGGACACTCATGTGCCCGGCCCAGTAAGCGGAGAGGCAGCTTGGGAGCTCTGAAGTCTTTGTTCTTGGCGCGGGTCGTTGGTAACCTCATGGAGCTGACACTCTTCAATATTGATGTGAAGATCTACATGCAGTGCAGTAATTTATCTAACTATCGGTCTGGTTTGCAAGGACCAGTATCGCATCGAGGTGCGAGGTGGTAGCTGTCTGGTCTGCAGCAGGTCGGTCGGCTTCCTGGCAGTCGCTTCACAAAGGCGCGCATTAAGGCGCACGCGTCTTTGCCATGCGCACTGGCCGTTAGATGGTTTTTTTGGGGGAAACAATTAAGGCTCTTTATCATGATCCTTGAACAAGGGTAGGTGTTAATGGTGTCCAGTCAGTTATCTTACTTTTTCTTCTAACTTTAGACCCTCTTATCATGGAAATCCTTTGCAGTCCAGAAATTGTTGGTGTCACTATAGGGGCTCAAACTTTCAAAATTGCTGCCTTTGCAGATGATCTGCTAGTCCATATCACACCCCCTAGATTATCCTTACCCACTTCGCTGGAAAGCTTCACTGAATATGGGAACTTCTCTGGGTTTAAACTTAATATGGATAAATCGGAGGCTCTAGCAACTAATGACAGGTTACAACAACAATGGAGCCCTAGTTTCTGTCTGCGTTGTATGGTGGGTCATTTTAATTATATATTGGCATTAATTTACCATCAAACCCTCACAGATTGTACCAAGTGAATATCCCCTTCCTTCCTTAGCAACTGCAGCAGATGAATCCAGAGACTAGTGGGATAGCACACATCTACCAACAAGTGGCGATAGAGAAACAGGTGGTCTCATTGACTGGCACACCTCCTGTATCTTCAGTATGCTCTATCTCCAACAGGCGGACAGTCACTATTCAACTAGCTCCCCAATTCTGGCTGTGACTGGACAATTAATTTTCTCCTGTTGAGATTTCTCTTCAGTGAGACAGGGTGTCTGACTGAACTATGCCGGCTTTGGAAGTTATACCTAGACCCCCACAGGTCCCTGCTCCACACTCACCTCCGGTGGATTGAGGGATATTGGTGATTCTCTTACTTTTTTCTTCTTTCCCACTAAAAAAAAGAGAACAAAGTTGCTGTAACTTGGACTGTGCTTCTCTGACAGTCTACAGTCTACAACTACTAGTCTTAACAACTTTCCTGTCAGTTTGGGTGAGAGGAATTTTAGTTTTACTTTGTTTATTGTTTCTGCTGGTTTAGACAACTTTCCTGTCAATTCGTGTGAGAGTAATTTAAGTTTTTTAACTTTATTTATCTGCCGGTTTGTGTCTATCAGTTTGGGTGAGAGGTGTTTAACTTTTCACTTTATTTATTGTGTCTGCCGGTTTGGGTTTCTTATGCGAATTAGTTATTTTTTGTCGGTGGTTTGTGGGAGCTGTGCACGTTAACATTGTCAGCATAGCAGGAGTGAAAAGGTGTTTATGTTGTAGGAAGCGCCGAACACCATCGTGCCTGTGTGCTGCGGCTGAACAGAAGCTGCAGGGAGGAATTTCACTTGCCGACTGACACTGCTTTTTCCCACCCAGTTGCAGCGTGGCCCAGCTCCTCTACACTTGCGGCGATGAGCGGTACTTGGCTGAGATTGCAGGGAGCTTTGCAGCTATAATTTGTATGGTGCCAGAGGAACTGGGCCTTTCCCTTGCGCAGGAGGCATGCGGGGTTTTCTTTTTTAAAATATAACAGTGTCTTGGTCTTGGAGAATAAAAACTACAAGGGCAGCATCTATGAGACAGACTTTTTTTGTTGCATAGAGCTTTATGGACCCCAGTTCATTTACAGAAGTTGGATAGTTAAAGGTCCAATGGATGCTGGCATTGTGGTTTAGAAGCTGGGACATTAGATCATTTGATATTTTTCTGTCCCTATATAAATACCTTTTGGAAGTTAATTTGGCCCCAAATTAATTCTTTGTTAGAAAATCATGTTGGACTTCCATATGATACTGTATTATTTGGTACATCAATGAGATTTATTTAAAAGCCAAATTTCAGCGAATAATAATAGACTTTTATTAATATTAAGAGGGGTTGCCATTCAGCAGATTACAGGAAATTGGAAAGATTATACTAAACTAAATTATACTTTTTCGTGGAATTCAGTATGCCATATTTATAAAATGGAAAGGGTGCTTGCTACACAACAAGGTAATTATAATAAGTTTAAAAAGATTTGGGGGCCATTGATTATTTATTCTAATGATCAGACATCTTAAACACCTCCGTATTGGAAAAGATAGAGGGAGGGTGGGAGTATGAATGATAAGAATTGATAATTGTTAATTATTAGTATATGGGAGGGAGGGGTGGGATTCTTTTATATTTATGTATTGGAAGATTACAAATAAGATTGTCAAGTGATTAATTAATATATTTCTGATGGATTATTGTACACTTGTTGTAATTTTTGAAAATGAATGAAGATTTATTTAAAAAAAAAAAAAATATATATATATATATATAACAGTGCCACGACATTCATGTCCTCCTTTCCTGGGGCTGGATTCCTTGCCATGTGCCGCAACCGCTGTGTTGTCGGGGTCAGGTGCGTCAGAAAGGATAGGGTAGGCTTCTGCAGTGCCGCTTCAGTCAGGCTCGGTAGGTTTTTCTCCCGAGTTTAATAGATGCACAACATTTTCTAAATCCCATGGGGCCCATCCTGGTTCACCTATGGGCACTATGGAGGGTGCCTCGGTTCAGTGCTCAGCTGCCCAGTTTCAATTTGTCTCTGGACTGGGGCAACAGGAGACAAATTGCAGCTCAGGAAGTTTAACGGCAGGAAAATGCTCGGGTCTAAGTAAGGATATTTCCTACTACCTCCTGGGGTATCTGTCTGGTGAAAATATGCATAATTTACAATATCAGTTTCGGCATATGCCATTTGATATAGCCACCGCCTCCACTACATTTTCAAAGGGGATTGTAGTACTGGCAGCATTTTGTCACAAAGAGGGGATTCAAGTACCTCTTTTTCTAGATGACTGATTCGGGCATCTTCCAAATAGCACAGTTTGACAGTGACACAAACGTGTGATTTCTCTTCAATCTTTGGAGTGGATCTTCAAATTTCCAAAGAGCTCTCTTATTCCGTCCCAATCATTACACATCTCGGGGGATTCTTCGACATGAAGGTGGAGAATCTGCTTCTTCCCAGAGACTGGGGTGACAAGTTAGTCTCAGGTTCGCCTTCTTCAGTCACCCAGACCGAGAGTATGGGATTATGTACGGGTTCTAGGCTCCATGGTGGCAACTCTGAAAGTGGGGCCTTGGGCTCGCTATAGCAGTCACGTCTGTTCCGGTAGCTCCTGGAATCTCAAGGCTGCAATCATAGTCTCTAGTGGAATCCTCATACATAACTAAGTATAAGTTGCTGGCGCAGCAAGATCAATCTGTTCAGACTTATTGCTGGATTGTCTCATAGTCATCAAGGATATCAGTCTGTTGGATTGGGAGGCTTAGTGTCTTCAATCCTCAGCGCAAGGAGTCTGGTCAATCTTCTGGAGTTGTAGATAATCAGGTGTTTCAAGCCATGTTTCGGGGCTATCCAATAAGGGTCTTTTAAGACAGTGTCAACGGCAGTGGCATTTTTCAGGAGCCAGAGCGGCATGCCCAGTCCTTGGTTGCCCTGCAAGGCAATGGTCCTCCTTCGGTAGGCAATAGCTCATCTTTCTCTTCTCTCAGCAGATAACATTGCGGGACAGGAAAAATGTTTAGACAGATTTCCTCAGCGAGAATCTTCACCATTCCAGAAATTGGGAATTCTCCGCTCAGGCTTTTCAGCTCATTGTGTAGAGGTGAGATCTCCTAGAACTAGAACTTATGGCCACTTCTCAAAATGCAAAGCTTCCTTGGTTCTTCAGCAGCTGCAAGGAGCAGGAGTCAGATACGTTCTCTTTACTGGCCTCTACGTTGTCATCTTTAAGTGTTTCCCCTTTCACGATGATTGGATGTGTGTTTCATTTCATGGCTCGCTTTTATGGTATGGTGATCCTTGTAGCTCCAGATTTTCTGCTCCGTCTATGCTATGCGGTTCTGAAGGGCTTGTTGGTGGGCGAGCCATTATGGTTCCCAGTACCTCCGGATTTGTTCACCCAGGGCGATCAACATGGAACGTCGTCCCACTTTGGTCTTAAAAAAATCACGGCTAAGGCATAAGGATTATTCTTTCTTTTTTGAAAGAAGGGTAGCCAAGGGCTTAGCGTATAATTCCCTTCAGCTTCAAGTGGCAACCATTGATTGTTACAGGGGTCAGGTGTCTCACTCTTTGCTTGCTTTTCAATCGGTTCGGTTCCTCAAAGGGGTACAACATTTTCGTCAACCTGTTTAAAAAACCTGTCCGAACTAAAGTCTTAAAATGGGAGATTACAAAAGGCCCTGTTTGAATATAAGAACATAAGAATTTCCACCGCTGGGTCAGACCAGTGGTCCATCATGCCCAGCAGTCCGCTCACGCGGCGGCCCTCTGGTCAAACACCAGCACCCTAACCGAGACTAGCCCTACCAGCGCACGTTCTTATTCAGCAGGAACTTGTCTAACTTTGTCTTGAACCCCTGGAGGGTGTTTTCCCCTATAACAGCCTCTGGAAGAATGTTCCAGCTTTATACCACTCTCTGGATGAAGAAGAACTTCCTTACGTTTGTACGGAATCTATCCCCTTTCAACTTTAGAGAGTGCCCTCTCGTTCTCCCTACCTGGGAGAGGGTGAACAACCTGTCCTTATCTACTAAGTTTATCCACTTCAGTACCTTGAATGTTTCGATCATGTCCCCTCTCAATCTTCTCTGTTTGAGGGAGAAGAGGCCCAATTTCTCTAATCTTTCGCTGTTCGGCAGCCCCTCCAACTCCTTAACCATCTTAATCGCTCTTCTCTGGACCTTTTCGAGTAGTACCGTGTCCTCCTTCATGTACAGCAACCAGTGCTGGACGCAGTACTCAGCTGAGGGCGCACCATGGCCTAGTACAGCGGCATGATAACCTTCTCTGATCTGTTCGTGATCCCCTTCTTTATCATTCCTAGCATTCTGTTTGCTTTTTGCCGCTGCCGCACATTGTGTGGACGGCTTTATGGACTTGTCAATCAGAACTCCCAAGTCCCTTTCCTGGGAGGTCTCTCCAAGTACTGCCCCGGACTTCCTGTTTTCGTGCATGAGATTTTTTGTTACCGACATACATCACTTTACACTTATCCACGTTGAACCTCATCTGCCATGTCGATGCCCATTCCTCGAGCCTGATTATGTCACGTTGCAGATCTTCGCAATCCCCCTGCATCTTCACTACTCTGAATAACTTTGTATCGTCCGCAAATTTAATCACCTTGCTCATACCTATGTCCAGATCATTTATAAAGATGTTAAAGAACACAGGTCCAAACACCGAGCCCTGCGGCACCACACTGGTGATGCTCTTCCAGTCCAAATATTGTCCATTTACCCCCACTCTCTGTTTCCTATGCTCCAGCCAGTTTTTAATCCACGTGAGTATTTCACCCTCGATTCCATGGCTCGCAATTTTCTGAAGTAGTCGTTCATGCAGTACGGTAAGCAACTATCCAGAGGGGGGGGGAGTCGCTACTCAACTTCTGTGCCCGAGGTAAGTACTCACCTTGCAAACGATTCTTTAAGCACCAAATCAGTTCAGATGGGAAACTGCCCTCGGGAGCCCAGCAGTCACAGGGTATGGAGGGTTATGTAGGTTAATGCACGCAGTTTGGGCAATAAAATTTTGGAATTAGAGACTGAAATAATGACTGCTGACCTGGACATAGTAGCAATTTCTGAGACTTGGTTCACAGATTCTTATGGGTGGGATATGGCTAAACCGGGTTACATCTTGCTCCGTCAAGATAGAGAGGGCAAGGTAGGGGGAGGGGTGGAACTGTACACCAGAGAAGGCATCAAAACTACGAGAATCACAGATGTCAAATCCTTCTGGGTTAATCTGGCCAGAGGCAACGATAAATGTCTGTACCTTGGTGTAATATACAGACCTCCAAGACAGCAGGAAGACAAGAACATTGCATTAATCGACGACATTGAGAATATCACTTTACGGGGGGATACGGTACTACTCGGGGATTTCAATAAGCCAGATGCAGATTGGAACGCACTTTCAGCATCTACCAGCAGCAGCAGAAGGCTATTGTCCTCCATAAGGGGAGCACGACTCAAGCAATTGGTGTTAGAGCCTACTAGGGCCCAGGTGATACTGGATCTGGTACTCACCAATGGAGAAAGCGTCTCGGAGGTCTCGGTAGGTGATAAGCTAGCCTCCAGCGACCACAACATGATATGGTTCAACCTCAAAAAGGGTTTCTCTAGATCAAGCACGTCAACAAAAGTACTCCACTTTCGAGGCACGGACTTTAAACGCAAGGGAGATTTTGTCCATCAGGCACTGCAAAACCAAGCGGAGACCAATGATGTGGAGACTGTGGTCAACCTTGAAATCTACCGTACACACAGCAACAGACCACTGCATAAAATCGGTAGGTAAACGGCGAAGAAACAAGAGACCTCAATGGCTCACCACAGAGATATCAGATCTCGTCAAAGACAAGAAGCGAGCATTCATTTCCTACAAACGCTCAGAGCAAAAAGAGGCCAGAACAAAATATATGGCCATGTCAGCAGCTGTCAAACTGGCAGTCAGGGAGGCCAAGCTTTGAATAGAAGAAAATTTAACAAAGAACATCAAAAAGGGGGACAAATCTTTCTTCAGGTATGTTAGTGACAGAAAAAGAAACACGGATGGGATAGTATGCCTTAGAAAACCTGACAGGAATTATGCAGAATCAGACACAGATAAAGCCAAACTACTGAATGAGTACTTCTGCTCAGTCTTTACCTGCGAGGCGCCGGGGTCAGGCCCACAGTTACAGGAGAAGCATAACTCGGGTTTCAGAACCACAAGTTTACACCCAGTGACGTCTACAGCGAGCTATCAAAACTCAAGGTGAACAAAGCCATGGGACTGGACAATCTGCACCCTAGGGTTCTCAGAGAGCTGTGTGATGTCCTAGCGGAACCGTTAGCCATACTCTTCAATCTCTCCCTGAGTACGGGAAAAGTCCCTTTGGACTGGAAAACAGCCAACGTCGTTCCTCTGCACAAAAAGGGTTGCAGGGCAGAGGCTGCGAATTACAGACCGGTGAGTCTCACTTCAATCGTGAGTAAGCTCATGGAAACGCTAATCAAATGCAAATTAGACACTATCCTGAGCGAGGAGAATCTACACAATCCCCACCAACACGATTTCACCAAGGGTAGGTCATGCTAATCCAATCTTATCAGCTTCTTTGACTGGGTAACTAGAAAGCTGGACCAGGGAGTGCCCCTGGACGTCATGTACTTGGACTTCAGTAAAGCTTTTGACAGCGTCCCCCACCATAGATTATTGAACAAAATGAAATCAATGGGATTAGGTGCAACACTAACTGCATGGGTCAACAACTGGCTAAGTGGTAGACTTCAGAGGGTGTTGGTAAACGGTACCCTATCTAAGACATCGAGGGTGACCAGTGGAGTGCCGCAGGGCTCGGTCCTGGGTCTGATCCTTTTCAACATATTCATAGGAGACCTGACGCAGGGGCTTCAAGGTAAAATAGCATTATTCGCCAACGATGCCAAATTATGTAACACTGTAAGTAAAAATGTTTTGTCCGACAGCATGAAGCAAGACCTGCTTTTACTGGAACATTGGTCCACGACCTGGCAGCTGGGCTTCAACGCGAAAAAATGTAAGATCATGCACCTTGGCAACAATAATCCGTGCAGAACATACACACTAAATGGCGAGACCTTGGCTAGGACTGCGACAGAGGGGGATTTAGGGGTGATCATTAGTAGAGACATGAAAGCAGCCATTCAAGTGGAAAAGGCTTCATCCAGGGCTAGACAAATGCTGGGTTGTATCCGTAGAAGCTTTGTTAGCTGGAAGCCGGAGGTCATAATGCCATTGTACAGGACCATGGTGAGACCTCACCTGGAGTACTGTGTGCAATTCTGGAGGCCACACTACCGTAAAGATGTACTGAGAGTTGTCGGTTCAACGCATGGCCACCAGGATGATTTTGGGGCTCAAAGATTTCTCATATGAAGAAAGGCTGCACAAATTGCGGCTATACTCTCTCGAAGAGCGTAGGGAAAGGGGAGACATGATTGAGACATTTAAGTACATCACTGGTCGCATAGAGGTGGAAGACGACATTTTCTTTCTCAATGGTCCCTCGGCCACAAGAGGACATCCGCTGAAGATCAAGGGCGGGAAATTTCATGGGGATACCAGGAAGTACTTCTTCACAGAAAGGGTGGTGGACCATTGGAACTAACTCCCGGAGCAGGTGATCGTGGCCAGCAGCATACAAGATTTTAAGAAAAAATGGGATGCCCACGTTGGATCTCTACGAGGGTAGTGTAGAGGTGATGCCACCTGTGAGTGACCCCCTGGAGGGTAGTTTGGGGTGGGTTAATAGAGTGGGCAGACTTGATGGACCATGGCCCTTTTCTGCCGTCATCTTTCTATGTTTCTATGTAACCTTGTCGAACGCCTTCTGAAAATCCAGATATACAATGTCGACCGGATCGCCCTTGTCTATCTGTTTACACCCTCAAAGAAGTGCTAAAAGTTCATCAAACACAATATGCCTTTGCTAAAACCGTGCTGACTGGTCCTCAGCAGCCCGTGTTCGTCAAGGTAATCAATGATGATGTCCTTTATCAGTGACTCTACCATCTTTCCCGGTACCGAGGTCAGACTCACAGGTCTGTAGTTTCCCGGATCTCCCCTCGAACCTTTCTTGAAGATCGGCGTAACATTCGCCACCTTCCAGTCTTCCGGAATCTTTCCCGATTTGATCGACACATTGGCTATTAGTTGAAACAATTCAGCTATGGTCCCTTTCAGTTCCTTGATGACCCTCGGATGGATGCCATCCGGTCCCGGGGATTTATCGCTCTTAAGCCTATCAATCTGCCTATACACCTCCTCTAGACTGACCGTCAATCCTGTCAGCTTTCCGTCTTCGTTTCCAGCATATAGCCTGATGGGTTCCGGTATGCTGTGTACATGTTCTTCGGTAAATACAGACGCAAAAAATGTGTTCAGTTTGTCGGCAATTGCTTTGTCCTCCTTTAGCGCTCCATTTATTCCATGGTCAACCAACTGTCCCACTGCTTCCTTCATGGGTCGTTTTCCCTTAATATATCGAAAGAACGGCTTGAAGTTCTTCGCCTCCTTGGTTATTTTTTCCTCGTAGTCTCTTTTGGCCCCTTTTACCGCCTTATGGCACCTGCTTTGATGTTGTTTGTGCTTGTTCCAGTTTTCGTCCATTTTTGACCTTTTCCATTCCTTAAATGAAGTTTTCTTGTCTCTGATCGCTTCCTTCACCTCTACAGTGAGCCACGCCAGTTCTTTGTTCTTTTTCCTCTTGGATCCCTTGTTGATACGCGGTATATATATATATTTTGCACCTCAGTGACTGTGTCCTTAAAAAGGGACTATGTTTGCTCTAGCGTTTTTACAGTGCTTATCCTCTTCTTAATCTTCTTCCCTACCATGAGTCTCATCCCTTCGTAATTCCCTTTTCGGAAGTTCAGTGCCATGGCTGTCGTTTTGGACCGATGTTTCTCCCCTGCGTCCAGATCAAAGCGGATCATATTGTGATCGCTGCTTCCCAGCGTCCCTTCTTCTTCTACATCTTGTGCCAGTCCTCGCAGGCCATTTAGAATTAAGTCCAGAATTGCATTTCCTCTAGTATTTTCCTTGACAAGTTGTTCCAGGAAGCAATCGCCTACAGCATCCAAGAACTTGGTCTCTCTAATGCAGCCGGAGGTGCCTAGGTTCCAGTCTATCCCCGGATAGTTGAAGTCACCCATGATAATTGTGTTGTCTCCCTTGCAGTTGCATTTAATCTCGTCTGTCATTTCTCCATCAATTTCTTCGGACTGCCCTGGGGGGTCGATAGTAGATGATGATCTTCATTTCCAGGCCATTTGTTCCTGGAATTTTGACCCATAGAGACTTTGACTTATCCGTCAGTTGTGGTGTGTTCTCTCCAATAGATTCAACTTCCTCTTTGATGTATATGGCAATACCCCACCTTTTTGAGCCACTCTGTCTCTGCGGTATAGTTTGTATCCCGGTAGCACAGTGTGCCAGACGTTTTCCTCAGTTCACCATGTTTCCGTGATGCCTATGATGTCAACATTATTTTTTTGTGCCATGGCTTCTAATTCATCCATCTTATTTCTAAGGCCTCTTGCATTTGTGTACATACACTTGAGTTTGCGGCCTGTTCCTTTCTTGCATTTCCTTCCTTCTTGTGTCCTTTTCGATTTGTCTTGGTTGTAATCCGGTGAGTCTTTCCCTCTATCTTCTTGCACGGTATCCTCCTGATATACCGGTTCCCGAACCATCGACTCTCTCGGTCGACTGTCGGCTTTCCCCTTCTTCCTAGTTTAAAAACTCTAAAGGATGTGACGTTGAAAACGGTATTTCTTGTACCCATAGCTTTAGCCCGACAGGTTTTCTGACTTGCAGGACTTGTCCTGCAGGGATCCCTTTTTCTGTATTACTGATTATCCCAGGACAAGCAGGCAGCCTATTCTCTCATATGGGTGACGTCATCGACGGAGCCCGGATGCAGAAGCCTCGCAAGCAGACTTGCTTGTAGAAACTCAGAAGTTTCGAGACATCCACACCGTGCAGGGTGAGTCTTCTCAGTTTTCCGTGGAGCCGAGAAGTCTTTCTTTGACTCTCTGCGTTTAACTTTCTTACTTCGTACCTTCTCTCACCGCGATTTGTATTAGTTTTCTTCACAAATCGCTGTGTTCTTTTATTTCTAGTTTAAAAAGTAAAATTATAATTTCTTCCGGTCGACTGGAGAGGCAGGCCGCCCGGCCGCAGCCCAAGGACTTTGACTTTGTGCCATTAAACCAGTTCCTTCGGAACAGAAGAACAGGGGGTTTTACTCCTGTTGCTTTCTTGTTCCAAAGAAGACAGGCGATCTGCTACCCATTCTGCATCTCAGGGCTCTCAACAAATTTTTAGTCAAAGAAAAATGTTGCATGTTGTCCCTGGCGTCCCTTTATCCCCTTCTAGATCAGAACGACTGGTTATGCTCTCTGAATCTCAAGGAGGCTTATACTCGTATTCCCATTCATCTGGCTTCCCATCAATATCTCAATACAGAGTGCTACCCTTTGGCCTGGCATCATCTCACAGAGTGTTCACCAAGTGCCTGGTAGTAGTAGCATCAGCTCTAAGGAACCATGGTCTTCAGGTGTTTCCCTACCTAGACAACTGGCTCATTCATGTAGGTAAGCCTTGAAGACACACAAGCAGATAAATAGATTAAAAACTGACAAATCTCCGTGCCCAGACGGAATCCACCCTAGGGTATTGAAAGAACTAAAGGAGGAAATAGTGGAACTACTACAGCAAGTTTGTAATCTATCCCTGAAAACAGGCGTGATCCCAGAGGATTGGAAGATAGCCAATGTTACGCTCATCTTTAAAAAAGGATCGAGAGGTGACCTGGGGAATTACAGACCGGTAAGTCTGACCTCGGTACCGGGGAAAATGGTGGAAGCACTGATAAAAGACAGCATCGATGAGCATCTAGAAAGGAATAAACTAATGATAACAAGTCAACATGGTTTCTGCAAGGGAAGATCGTGCCTAATGAACTTATTGCACTTCTTCGAAGGAATTAACAAAAAGATGGACAAAGGGGACCCCATAGACATCGTATACTTAGATTTCCAAAAAGCCTTTGATAAGGAACCCCATGAACGCCTATTTTGGAAACAGAAGAACCATGGGGTGGAAGGAGACGTACACAGATGGATCAAGAATTGGTTGGCAGGTAGGAAGCAAAGGGTAGGAATGAAGAGCCACTACTTGGACTGGAGGAGGGTCACGAGTGGTGTTCCACAGGGGTCAGTACTCGGACCGCTGCTGTTCAATGTATTTATAAATGATCTAGAAACAGGGACGAAGTGCGAAGTAATAAAATTAGCAGACAACACCAAACTATTTAGTGGGCTAGGACTAAAGAGGACTGCGAAGATCTACAAAGGGACTTGAACAAACTAGGAGAGTAGGCAACGAGATGGCAGATGAAGTTCAATGTAGAAAAATGTAAAGTCTTGCATGTAGGAAACAGAAACCCGAAGTACAACTATATGATGGGAGGGCTGTTATTGGGTGAGAGTACCCAAGAAAGGGACTTGGGGGTAATAGTGGACAAGACAATGAAGCTATCGGCACAGTGCGCAGCGACCACTAAGAAGACTAATAGAATGCTAGGTATTATCAAGAAAGGTATTACAACCAGAACGAAAGAAGTTATCCTGCCGTTGTATCGGGCGATGGTGCGCCCACACCTGGAATAGTGCGTCCAATATTGGTCGCCGTACCTTAAGAAGGCTATGGTGATATTCGAGAGAGTTCAAAAGATAAAAGGTATGGAAAATCTGTCATATGCTGAAAGATTGGAGAAATTGGGGCTCTTTTCCCTGGAGAAGCGGAAACTTAGAGGGGAATGTGTGGCGCAGTGGTTAAAGCTACAGCCTCAACACCCTGGGGTTGTGGGTTCAAACCCACGCTGCTCCTTGTGACCCTGGGCAAGTCACTTAATCCCCCCATTGCCCCAGGTACATTAGGTAGATTGTGAGCCCGCCGGGACAGACAGGGAAAAATGCTTGAGTACCTGAATAAATTCATGTAAACCGTTCTGAACTCCCCTGGGAGAACGGTATAGAAAAAAATTGAATAAAATTGAATAAATGATAGAGACTTACAAGATCATGAAGGGCATGGAGAAAGTGGAGAGGGACAGATTCTTCAAACTTTCGAAAACTTCAAGAACGAGAGGTCATTCGGAAAAATTAAGAGGGGACAGATTCAGAACCAGTGCTAGGAAGTTGTTCTTCACCCAAAGAGTGGTGGGTACCTGGAATGCGCTCCCAGAGGGTGTGATAGGACAGAGTACGGTATTGGGGTTCAAGAAGGGATTAGACAATTTCCTGAAGGAAAAGGGGATAGAAGGGTATGGATAGAGGATTACTATACAGGTCCTGGACCTGATAGGCCGCCGTGTGAGCGGACTGCTGGGCATGATGGACCTCTGGTCTGATCCAGCAGAGGCACTGCTTATGTTTTTATGTTATGTTAAGGATTCCACATCTCAGGGGGTTACTGTGGTGACCCAACGGACTACATGGTTACTACAAAGTTTAGGATTCAAAATCAAGTTTCCCAAATCCCAACTTCAGCCCTCTCAGAATCTACAATTCATCGTAGCTGTTCTAGACACTATCCAACTCGGAGCATTCCTCCGCAACAACGTATGGAAGCTCTCCTTCAACTCTGTCATGCAGTGTCTTCCTGCTCTTCAATCTCAGTGAGACACATGATGGTACTACTAGGTCACATGGCCTCCACAGTACATGTGACTCCTTTTGGCAGACTTCACCTCAGAATTCCTCAGTGGACCCTGGCATCTCAGAAGATGCAGGCTTGCGACCCACTTTCTCGACACATTGCAGTCACTCCTTCCTTGAGACAGTCTCTCCACTGGTGGATATTCTCTTCCAATCTCTCCAGAGGCTTACTGTTTCAAATGCCCCCCCATCAGAAGGTCCTCACAACAGATTCCTCGACCGAAGCTTGGGGCACTCATCTCGATGGTCTCCGTACTCAAGGACACTGGACCAATGCAGATCGTTGATGTCACATCAATCTGTTGGAACTCAGAGCGATCTTCAACGCGTTCATAGCTTTTCAACATCTTCTTCACAACCAGGTAGTTCTCATTCGGATGGACAACCAAGTGGCCATGTACTATGTCAACAAACAGAGGAACGGGATTTTCCTCCCTTTGTCAAGAAGCTCTGAAGGTGTGGGACTGGGTAATCTGCCACATCACCTTCCTAAAAGCTGTCTACATCCAAGGGGCGAGAAATTGCTTAGTGGACAACTTGAGTCGTCTTCTGCAACCTCACAAAAGGACACTCCATACCTTGTCCCTACATCACATTTTTTTCACAGTGGGGAATGCCTCGGATAGATCTCTTTGGAGCTCCCCACAACTACAAACTGCCTCATTTCTGCTCCAGGATATATTCTCATCGCCTGAGGCAGATGTTTTCCTACTGGAATGGATGAATCTCTTCCTGTATGCATTTCCTCCGTTCCCTCTCAGTGTCACCCTGGAGAATCAGCTCTTCATACTCTGGACTGTAAACGTGCGTTGGCCTTCTACTTGGAACGCACCAAACCACACAGAACTGCTCCTCAACTTTTTGTCTCCGATCCAACAAGTTGGGACATCCAATCTCTAAGCGTACCATCTCCAACTGGATGGCTGCTTGTATCTCTTTCTGCTATGCCCAGGCTGGATTACAACTATAGAGCTGAGTCACAGCCCATAAATTCAGAGCAATGGCAGCTTCAGTAGCTTTCCTCAGATCTACACCTATTGAGGATATTTGCAAAGCTGCCACTTGGTCCTCGGTTCATACTTTCACTTCTCACTATTGTCTGGATATTTTCTCCAGACGGGATGGTTATTTTGGCCAGAGAGTATTACAAAATTAATTCTCCTAAGATGCCAATTCTCCCACCATCCCATCCTGGTTAGCTTGGAGGTCACCCATATGTGAGAATAGGCTGCCTGCTTGTCCTGGGATAAAGCACAGTTACTTACCGTAACAGGTGTTATCCAAGGACAGCAGGCAGCTATTCTCACAACCCACCCACCTCCCCTGGTTAGCTTCTCTGCTAGTTATCTGAACTGAGGAGACTCGCCCTGCGCTGAGCGGGAAGGCACTCGCGCATGCGCGGTGCGGCTGTCTCAAAACTTCTTAGTTTCTATAAGCAAGTCCACTTGCGAGGCTTCCGAATCTGGGCTCCGTTGATAACATCACCCATATGTGAGAATAGCTGCCTGCTGTCCTTGGATAACACCTGTTATGGTAAGTAACTGTGCTTTCTGGGGTGTCAGTTAAGACAGTACTATTGTTTCTTCCTAAGGTGATATCAATCTTTCATGTCAACCAGTCTCTCTTCCTGCTTTCCGGGAGGATGACTGGTAGGCGTGCTTCTCTTCACTACATTTCTTGGATGTGCGTAGCATTCTTCTACACTATCTACAGGTTACTAACAACTTTCAATGTTCAAATCACCTCTTTGTCTAATTCGCGGGACACAACAAAGGATGGCAGCGACCATAGCTTCCATCTCTCGATGGGTCAAAGAAACCATTGCTTCCGCTTACTTGATGGCAGAGAAGCGATTGCCAGAAAAACTTCATGCTCATTTAACAAGAGCGATGGCTACTTCCTGGGCTGAGTTCAGAGGCTTTTCCTTAGAGGAGATTTGTCGTGAGGCTACTTGGTCTTCTAAGAATACCTTTCTAAGTATTACTGGTTGCATGTGGCAGCGCGGGAGGAGACTGCTTTTGGTGCTTCGGTCATTGCGGAGGCAGCGTTCACTTCCCACCCAGATTAAGGATTGCTTTGCTACATCCCACTAATCTCTGGATTCATCTGCTATGGATGGAAAAGTTATGTTCTTACCTGTTAATTGTCTTTCCTTTAGATGCAGCAGATGAATCCAGAGCCCCACCTTTTCTGCATATTGACTGTCGGTTTATCTTTTCAAGTTTCAGAAGTTTTGATTTAGTTGGTAGTTGTATTCTATATTATTACCTTTGAACTTTGTTATGAGAGAGAAGTTTTTACATGCTTCATGCTAAGCATATTACCATATTTCCCCATATATGGGGTGCAGCCAATGTAAAAATTTAAAATCATCCTCCCACCCCCAGTACCTTTTTCAACCGAACACCACCTCCCCCGTACCTCCTTCAAAACCCACAGAGCGCACAATGCGGGGCCAGGCTGGATGCCGAGGAAATCGCGGCTGCCGTGCACCACTGGAGATTTGAGCCTTGCACTGTCCGCCGACCAGCGAGGGGGTTTTGAAGGAGGGGGAGGGATGGTTGAAAAAGCCAGGTAATGTACCAGAAGATAAGCCACAGCTAATAACGTGGGGCGGTTTATCTTCTGTTTTTTAAATATAGGTCACCCTTTTCTGTGGCTTGTACATGGGGGTGGCCTATTCAGAGGGGCAGCCTATATGTGGAGAAATACGGTACTGGTTCTGGATGCTTGGGCAAGGAGCAATACTGAAGATACCGGAGGTGTACCAGCCAATAAGACCACCTGTTAATCAGTTTCTCTATCTCTACCTGTTGGTAGATGTGTGCTATCCCACTAGTCTCTGGATTCATCTGCTGTGTCTAAAGGAAAGAAAATTAACAGGTAAGAACATAATTTTTCCTTCTTCAATATACTAAGCAACAATTGGCTAAATGGTAGTGTTTGCCACTGTCATGGGGAGGGGGGGTTGCATCCACCTTTTCAGTGTGATGTTATTCTCAAATAGCTGTGTATACACTTCAATTAATCCCATTGTAGTTAAATTCTCAGGATTGGTGATGTTTATAGAGAGAGATTGCTAAGTATTGCTGGGTGAGTAAGAAACCAAAAATTCAATTTGATAGATTAACGGGACCTAGGAACAGAAGAGGTATAGGCCTCCCAGATATCTCTCTATAATTGGGCCTGTTTCATCTAAGAGACTGGGTTCTGGGTGACAATATTTTTACCCCTGTAGCTGGAAAAATGTTTGTTCAAATTGTATAGGGCAGGCTGCCCAAGTTCAGTCCTTGAGATCTTCTGGTAGGCCAGGTTTTCAGGATATCCACAATGAATATGCATGAGAGAGAAATTTGCATACCAAGAAGGCAGTGCAGACAAATCTCTCTCATGGATATTCATTGTGGATATCCTGAAAACTTGGCCTGTCTGTAGATCTCAAGGACCGGACTTGGGCAGCCCTGCCCTATACAATTTGAACAAACATTTTTCCTCTAAAATTAACTTATTTACTACATGCGCCCTGACATAAATTACCCACAGAGGCTCGTGGTAATTCTTTGTTGAACACTCAGAGTAGCCTGGGATTGTCTACTGAAAGTATTAAACTATAATCCTAAGGTTACAGATCTATTACCATTACAGGGGAAATCTGATTTTGTACCAGGTATGATCTCTGTAGTTTTTCGCAGCTGGGGGGTTCAAGAAGTCCATACCTTAGCCCAGGTACTGGATGAGGCAGGGTTGCTTAAATCTGTTCTAGTCCTCACTAATACTTTAGTTGTTGGACCGGGGGATATATATGGATACATTTAGCTACCCTAAGACTAAGGGATTATCTATAGGGGTAACTAATAGATTACAGACTCTTTTTGAAGAGGTCTCTTTCCTGTCTCCATATGACTTCTCTATGGGAAGTCTTGCCTGCTAGATCTTATAATTGGTTGGTTACTAAATGGAGTGAGGAACTGGGAATACCCCTGCAGGACACTGATATTAGTTAAGCTAAAATATTAACAGGTGTATACCAAAAACATTAACAGGCTCCCTTTGGAGAGACTGTACTTATAGAATCATATCTAGAGCTTACTTTACTCAGGTACAGGTTTTCCATTCAGGTCTGATTGACTCACCACTGTGTAGAAAATGTAGACAAGGGGCCAATTCTTTTTTGCCTGCCCTATGGCAATGTCCGCATATAAAATCTTTTTGGGACTAAGTATTATGCTTTATCCTAGGACAAGCAGGCAGCATATTCTCACATGCATGGGTAACGTCATCCATAGAGCCCAGTACGGACAGTGGTAAAAATGTATTGCCACTTTACGTTTTTAGAAACTTACGACTGCCCACACCGCACATGCGCAAGTGCCTTCCTTCCCGACACTGGCTCGCGATACCTCAGTTCTTCGTTTTCCGCAGAAGAACAATGAAAATGATAGAGATGGGACGATTTCCTATGAGGAAAGGCTAAAGTGGTTAGGACTCTTCAGTCTGGAGAACAGACAGTTCATGGGAGATATGATAGAGGTCTATAAAATACTGAGTAAAATGGAACAAGGAGATGTGAATCGCGCCTACATAGGCACTTTAGGCCACCTAAGGCCACTTCTGGTGTTGACCATGCCTGATTTGGCGTTCAGCAGCCTAAAGCACCTACGTAAGTACGATTCCAGCTCCTTTTGTTTAGGCACCAGTAGGCACTTCAACCTTGCCATTTTTTTGCCATTAGTTCATTAATTAAGCGCCGGTAGGGCACCTACCGGTGCCTACGTTTAGGCACCAGTTTTAGAATTTCTCCCTAAGTATGAAGCATCTTTAAGACCCCCTTCGGTATAACTTTTTGTAACAATGTCTCGTACATACTGGAAACTGAGTGAAGTTTTGCTATGGTACAGTATGAGGTGTGTTCAGTAATTTAACTTTTCTTTCCTACTGAGGTAGATGAATGCCCCTCATACTTTGCTTAATTATATCTTGCTCCTATAGCTTTCTAAATTAATTTTTTTTTAATGGAAAATTTTGATGACTTATGAATGATCTCTGCTATATACTATGGTCATTTCCACAGTCTGTTGTTCAATCATTAGAATCATGCACCACTTAATATAAAAGAAAAGAGTAAGGCAACAGAGCAGAAGGGGATGTAGCATTTGCAATGAGCAGCAGTGGGAAAAAGCTTGGCAGTTTCCATCTGACTGCAATTGACCAGGAAGATTTAACACAATGCAGAAGCAAATGTTTAAAAAATAAATAAATAGAGAGATGCAAAAAAAAATAAAAAAAAGCATACAAAGCTTTTGCATTTGTCTGTATTTATTTAGCACTGCTAGTTTAATATACAGTGCAATTTCTTTCTTATTGCCATAATTTTGTGTTTTTTCTGTTAACATTCAATTTTAGCTGTTACCCACTTCATCTGGGTTACCAGCAGGTTGGGAAGAAAAGGTTGATGATAAAGGAAGAGCTTATTATATAGATCATAATACCAGAACAACTACTTGGGAAAGACCACCTATACAGGTAGCTACAGATCACCAGATGACAATCCTACTCCCATTTCATACCAAGCTACTGGAATCAACTGCCCCCATAGATCAGATCCCTCAAAGGGCTCCTGAACTTTAGGAATGCAATAAAAACTTACCTCTTCCCCAATCCCCCTGCCTATTGCCATATGATGATAAAGAAATGTATACTAGAATCAGCTCCTCTGTATATGACAAGTTAGGACGAACACATGTATTGTAAGTATGGCAAATTGTAACCCGTTTTGACTATATTATGTATGTTAACCTGTAACCTGTTCTGGAGCTTCTTGGGGAGAACGGGATAGAAAATAAATAGCATACATGCAAGGACATTTGGCTTCTCTGTTAGGAACACAGTTTAAACACACACAAGTAGAGTAATGGAGCAGATAATTTGTTCAGTAAAACATACTTCAGTAGGCCCAGCCCCAAAAGAAAAAAATCCTATGAATTTAATGAATGTGAGAAATTAAAGAACTTATGTTTTGTGCAATTTAAGCTTAAACTTCTGAATTAAAATAAGCATTATTTTTATGCAATTCATTTTGTATAAAAGGAAACAAGAGCTTCTAGTTTACTCTTACCCCAGTAATTAAAGCAAAATTTGTTTCTATCGAATGTGGTAAACTGCCTGTTTGCTTCAGATCTATGATTGTACCTCCATTTTAGCCAGATCTTGGTGACATCTATCCTACTGTGCCCATTAACTCTTTACCCCCTTCCCACACAAAAGTCTGCTGCTCAGGTCCTCCCCAACTCCACTCTTCTTTCTATAATGTGGCCTACACCTTGTTTGGCTGGAGATCTTGTTTACTGAAATTGTTGGATATGCTGCAGCTTTTAAAGCTTACTGAAATTTAAATATTTACTTCAATTGCTTTTCTTAAATTTTTTTTAAATCATTTTGTTTTAAACATATGCTTATTTGGTTCATCATGTTGTTTTTGTTTCAAGTTCCAGAGTTGTACAATACAAAATTAACTCGTTAAAAATAATTTCTATAGCAGACATCCATGGAATTATCTCCACAGTCACCTCATCAAAGTGCTTCTACTTGTCAACTAACAGAATTAACCTCAGGTTATTCTGGGGAATCCTCCTTGAATCAGCAACCTGAATATCCGCAAGGATTTTTCCCCAAGGGCTGGGAAATGCGTAATGCACCCAACGGCCGACCTTTCTTCATCAATCACATTACCAAGACTACTACATGGGTAATTTTGCTTTTACCTTTTAAACTGAGTCACTAAGCTGGCTCCCATGCTGTTTCTTTTCACATTTTTATGTGCTTGATTGTACAGTCAAAACTGCTATACTGGCAAATATTAGCACATAGGACCATTTACAGCAATTGTTTAAAATATGAAGTACATTCTGTAGATTATGACAGCATTTTAAAAAAATAAAATAACAGCAAAAATGTGAGCTTTAAAGGCTTCAGTCCTGTAAAATAAAATTGTATGTATTGTTCAGAGTGTATAAAAAAATAAGAGCCATTTTTCCCTGTCCTTTACCAGGGCATTGGCTAAGGTTACATGAAGAGTATAAGAAAGTTTTTTTGAAGACAAGCAGACATATTCTCCCATGTGGGTAACATCGGCCACGGAACCAGGTCCAGACACTACCAGGTTTATTGTCACTTTAAATCTTTTGGCAGTGCCCATAAGGCATATATGCCAATGCCTTCCCACTCAACATTGGCTTGTGGAACCATTAGTTCATTTTTTCTCTGGAGCACATCAAACTTTTAGGGGCATTTTCATAACACTAAATCATTAAAAAAAACATCTAAATCAGCATTTGGATGTTTTGTCGAGAAAACAACCAAGTGCTGATTTTCAGAACCATGATTTTGGATGTTTTGTGGGACATTCACCCTTCAGAATGGCCAAGTCTAAAAAGGGGCATGTAAGAGGTGTGTTTTGAATGGGCTTTGGGCCAGCTTAAACTTGGATGTCTTGCAGTGACAATTGAACCTTTTGCATAACATTCTGAATGGAATTTAGACACTTTGAGCTAGACCACTTTTTGAAGCATCTAAGTGCCATAAAGGGATTAAGTCATGACTCCCACATTCCCCCAGTGGTCGCTGACCCCCTCCCCCCAACAAAATTTCAGAATAAAACAGTATTTACCCCTCTCTTGAACAGCAGCACCTGGTATGGAAAAGCCTAATAGAGCTACACACAGGTGGGCTGGGCTAGTGAACCATAGAGAGGAGAAGCCAGGCCCATAAGCCACTCTAACCATCTCATCTATGGTGGAAACTGAGCCCATCAAAACCCTACTAGACTGCCATGTAGGTGCTACCTGCAGCCATAAGGGCTGTTTGGGTGGTAGATAGATGGGTATAGTAGGTTTTGAGGGAGTTTAGAGGGCTCACCATAAATTATAAAGGGATTATGGTGAGATGTATATCTGACACTCTTTATGTGAAGTTCACAACAATGCCCTCTAATGTGCCCCACTGCTCTGTTGGCATGTCTATGTGGCCAATCTATTGCAGTGCTGACCTCCTCCCAAGTCTAATTGGTGCTGATTTGGACGTTTCTAATTTGGATGATTTTGTGGTTAAAATGGTGAACAAAGTTAAAAGTTCTGGCAGCCATCTTCCTCATCTTTTAGGCCTGCTCCTCAGTGACCTCGTGCAAGATAACAAAGATCACAAAAATTATAACTTCAACCTCAGTCAAAACAGCACTCATCCTTTTGACTCCTTTCTAGAGAGCATTGCCAATATTTCCCTGCGTCTTCCTCCTAATCGCTCCATCAGAAGCAAGCTAATCTAATTCCATCAACATTGAACTCGTATAACAGATAAGTAGGTGCTTCATGTCGCCACTCAGGGCTACACCTTATGATTGATCAGAAAACTTCTAAATCACTCACCAAAAGAGTCTACTTTCAAATCCCTCCAAAAGACCCTCCTTCACCAAGAGCTCTTGGCCCTTCTCCAGCTAAACGCAATAGAACCTGTTCCTCTGCAGGAGAGGGGCTAGGGGTTCTAGGTGAAGTATTTCCTGATACCAGAAAAGACCTCTGGAGGCCTTCAACCAATTCTAAATCTCTGAGGCCTCAACAAATGCTTGTTGAAAGAGAAGTTTCACATGGTCTCTTTGGGAGCCCTTCTACCTCTACTGGGAAAAGGCGATTGGATTCGCTTTCTGGATCTCAAAGAGGCTTACTTTCTGTGAGCAGGTGGGATGGATATGTGAGTGTATCTTCATTTTCACATTGGATCTCAACATCTCCAATACAAAGTCTTGCTCTTCAGACTGGCTTTGGCCCTTCGTGGCCTCACGAAATGCCTAGTAGTAATTGCAGCAGCCTTTGGGGGGTTTCATGTATTTCCCTACTTAGATGATTAGTTGAGCAAGGCTTCATCATTGCAAGCGGCTCTGCATGCCAACAATTCTGCTGCTCAGATTTGCCGACAACTACCAAAAGTCTCATCCGTACTTTTCTCGGGCACTAGAGTTCATAGGAGTTTCCTGGACAGTACTCAAGATCAAGTTTTTCTACCGCAGTAGAGCATGGGCAATCTTATTTACCTGTGCCAAACAGTTTCCTCCCTTCGCACATCAGATGTTACGCCTTCTCAGTCAACTGGCAGTACACATCATTCCATTGGCATGTCTTTACCTCAGTTCCTCAATGGATCCTGTTGAACCAGTGGTCTCAAGCCACAGGACATCAGTCTCTACTTCTCAGTTACTTTGGACCTTCGTCACTCTCTCCAGTGGTGGATTGTTCCTCACAGTCTCACTCGAGGTCTTCCCTTCCAGCTCCACACACCCCACCATCACTAACTTCTGCCCACAGATACTTCAGTGTTAGGATGGGATGCTCATCTTAACAGCCTCCACACTCGGGAAGTATAAGCTCACCAATAATAAACCTTCAATATCAATCTTCTCAAACTTGCGAGCAATAGACAATGCTCTTAAAACATTCCAGCACCGTCTCCTAAAACAAGTAGTCCTTATCCATGCAGACAATAAAGTTGCCATGTTTCATCTGAACAGATAAGAAAGCACAGGATCTCACCTCCTTTTGCATGAAAGAAATAGAGATTTGGAATTGGACAGCTGCTCAGGCATACTTCTCAGAGCAGTTTACTTAACAGGAAATTAGAATGTCTTGGCAGACAAATTGAGCAGCCTCCTTTAACCTCCAAATGGTCTTTCAGCACATCCGTTTTAAGTCAGATTTTTTTCAGATGGGGGACATCAGACCTAGATCTCATCACTTCCCCCCATAACAACAAACTTCTACAATTCTGCTCCAGACTGTATACTCCCAATCACATTGCATCGGATCCCTTCCTCATTCATTGTGGGGACAGATTCCTCTATGCATTTCCTCTGATACCTCTATATAAATGATCTGGAAATTGGAATGACAAGTGAGGTGATTAAATTTGCAGATGACACTAAACTGTTCAAAGTTGTTAAAACGCATGCAGATTGTGAAAAATTGCAGACGGACCTTAGGAAATTGGAAGACTGGGCGTCCAAGTGGCAGATGAAATTTAATGTGGACAAATGCAAAGTGATGCACATTGGGAAGAATAACCTGAATCACAGTTACCAGATGCTAGGGTCCACCTTGGGGGTTAGTGCCCAAGAAAAGGATCTGGGTATCATTGTAGACAATACGATGAAACCTTCTGCCCAATGTGCGGCGGTGGCCAAAAAAGAAAACAGGATGCTAGGAATTATTTTAAAAGGGATGGTTAACAAGACTAAGAATGTCATAATGCCCCTGTATCACTCCATGGTACAACCTCATTTGGAGTATTGCATTCAATTCTGGTCTCCTTATCTCAAGAAACATATAGTGGCACTAGAAAAGGTTCAAAGAAGAGTGACCAAAATGATAAAGGGGCTGGAACTCCTCTTATATGAGGAAAGACTAAAAAGGTTAGGGCTCTTAAGCTTGGAAAAGAGATGACTGAAGGGAGATATGATTGAAGTCTACAAAATTCTGAGTGGAGTAGAAAAAGTGGATCTTCTTTTTTTTTTTTTTTAACTCCGTCAAAAATTACAAAGACATGGGGACGCGCAATGAAGTTACCGGGAAATACTTTTAAAACCAATAGGAGGAAATATTTTTCCACTCAAAGAATAGTTAAGCTCTGGAATGCATTGCCAGAGATTGTGATAAGAGTGGATAGTGTAGCTGGTTTTAAGAAGGGTTTGGACAATTTCCCGGAGGAAAAGTCCATACTCTATTATTGAGAGAGACATGGGGCAAGCCAGTGCTTGCTTTGGATCGGTAGCATGGAATGTTGCTACTCTTTGGGTTTTGGCCAGGTACTAGTGACCTGGATTGGCCACCGTGAAAACGGGCTACTGGGCTTGATGGACCATTGGTCTGACCCAGTAAGGCCATTCTTATGTTCTTATCAGGAAAACTCTATTCAAATTTTGCCAAGATCGAGGCACCACGATCCTAATAACACTGCTTTGGCCACACTATCATCGTTAGCAGTAACAGCATAGTCCTTTCATAAAACAAGTAAATGCTTTCTGCCTCTTGGCTGCAGTACCTGATGTCTTAGAAGCATCTAGAAATCCTCCACTCGACACTGCTACTTCAGATGGATGAGATTCTCTTCCCGGTGTGCATCTCATCACATGTCCACTTCATCTATACTGGACTACCTAATCCACCTCTCTAATCCAGTCTAAAAACCAGTTCAATTAGAATTCATCCAAGTGCTATCAGTATGTTTCATTCTCTGTTGGACAGAAAACCTCTATCTCTTCATCCATTGTTAGCCCATTTCATAAAATTCTTGTTCCACACAGAACCACCTATCAAGCCTCTATCTGTTGCTTGGGATCTTAACGTAGTATTAGCTACTTTAATGAAGCATTCCTTTGAACTGCTTACATCTTTTTTCTTTCTTTTTTTTAATTTTCAAATAATTTATTAAGCAAAGAAAGAAGCATACACAGGCTGAATGCCAACTGCAATAACGGATTATTCCCCAGCAGAACAATCTTCCCTCCCCCCACCCTCCCAACCAAGTGTTGTGCAAGCCCAAAACATCTAGGGAGCAGCTACACATGTCAAAGTCCAGGCATCTATGCAAGGCCCCTCCAGTTACCATATGCACTCCAGACACGGTGAAAAGAACCAGAGGTATCTGTCCGTAAAGCGGTCAGTTTAGACATTAGATAGATATCATCCACTTTAAGAAAGAGATCCAACTTTGTAGGGAGATCAAGCTGTTTCCAAAACCGGGCCACACATAATCTGGCCGCCGTAGCAACCAAAGCCACAAAATGGGCTTACATCTTTTTCTCTGAAACATCTCACATTGAAAGTCATTTTACTCATTGCCCTTACATTTGCACGTCATGAGTCTGATCCTCCCTATGCAAGATTTCCTGAGATGACCTTAGAATTTCACCTCAACCAGTACATAGTTCTGCTGTTTTCTTTCCAAAACCGTATATGCATCCTGGAGAGACAACTGGTCACTTGAACTTCAAACGTGCTCTGGCATACTACCTGGACTGAACTAAACTTAGAAACATAATGGCAGATAAAGGCCAAATGGCCCATCTAGTCTGCTCATCCGCAGTAACCATTATCTCTTTCTCTCTCCGAGAGATCCAATGTGCCTATCCCAGGCCCTCTTGAATTCAGACTCAGTCTCTGTCTCCACCACCTCTTCTGGGAGACTGTTCCATGCATCTACCACCCTTTCTGTAAAAAGTATTTCCTTAGATTACTCCAGAGCCAATCACCTCTTAACTTCATCCTATACCCTCTCATTGCAGAGTTTCCTTTCAAGTGAAAGAGACTCGACTCATGCACATTTACATTACATAGGTATTTAAACATCTCTATCATATCTCCCCTCTCCTATCTTTCCTCCAAAGTATACAGATTGAGATCTTTAAGTCTGTCCCCATTCACCTTATGATGAAGACTACATACCATTTTAGTAGTCTTCCTCTGGACTGACTCCATCTTTTTTATATCTTTTTGAAGGTGCCTCCAGAATTGTACACAATATTCTAAATGAGGTCTCATCAAAGTCTTATACAGGGGCATCAATACCTCCTTTTTCCTACTGGCCATGCCTCTCCTTATGAAACCTAACATCCTTCTAGCTTTCACCGTCACCTTTTCAATCTGTTTGGCCACCTTAAGATCATAACATACAATCGCACACAAGTCCCGCTCCTCTGTCATGCACATAAGTTCTTCACCCTGTCTCCTCGGAGAAAACAAAGTTACTTACCTATAGCAGGTATTCTCCAAGGACAGCAGGCATATATTCTCACAATCCGTCCACCTCACTTAGTTGGCTTCTTAGCTTTGTTACTGTACCCATGATCTCATGAGCCAGTGTCAGGCGGGATGGCACCAGCACACACACAGTATGGGCACTGCCTAAAGATTTAAAGTGACAGTGTACTTGTCAGTGTTTATACTGGATTCTGTGGATGACATCACCTACATGTCAGAATATATACCTGTAAGTATCTTTACTATACAGCACTGATTAAAAAAAAATAAAACTGCCTTTTATTATCTTCCTCCATTTTTAACCAAAGTTTATTGCTTTTATATTTAAAAAGGAAGATCCAAGATTGAAAATTCCAGCTCACATGAGGAGAAAACAGTCTTTGGATCCTACTGATTTAGGACCTTTGCCAGTAAGTAGTTCTGTGTTGAACATCTTTCGGAATTAAATTTACTCTTTTTCAGTTGTGAATACTACTGAAAATTACTTTACATTTGAATTTACTTATTTACGTAGATAATGTGAACATAATAGATATGTATTAATTAAATAGATAATATTAAAAAATAACTCTTTACAGCCTGGATGGGAAGAGAGAATCCACAATGATGGAAGAGTCTTCTACATAGATCACAGTATGTGTTGTCATTATTTTTGCAATCTCTAAAAATTATATTTCACTAAATATTCTTAAGAAATAACAGTAAGCATAAACATTTCCCAGATACAAAAAGGACACAATGGGAAGATCCTCGATTACAAACTGTGGCAATAACTGGACCAGTAAGTATGCTTTTTCATACTTGCAACTTTGTTCTTTTTATAGAATATTTAGAAATAAATGTAAGTGCTGTTCCTAATGCAAAAGATATAGTAGACTTAACAAGTAGGTTTCTTCCCTTCACCCACAAGGTTTGCAGAAGGCATAATTTACATTTTTTTAACTCCACTTCCTTGTGTCACTGGGCAGTGCCTCAGTTCCTCAATTTTTCTTTCTGCAAGCGAGAAGAGAAAGGTGTCTTCTGTTCTGCTCTGCATCTGTTTTATTGGTCCAGAGGACTGTAGAAGGTGCCAGCTGTGTGCCTCCCGGTCAAGGGTTTCAGACACTCAGGGTTTGATTAAAAGGCAGCCTGAAGAGACTCACCCCTGAATGAAACTACAAGCTTGATTGAGGCGCATACATATCTTCTCCATAGTCCAGCTGCAGTGAGAGCTAATGCAGGCAAAACATCTTCCAGTTCTGTGAGTACAGTGCATTGCTGTTTAGGGGAGACATCGGGGGAGGTGGGGCTGAAATTCAAAGTTTTAAGGGTAGTTGAGGCTTCCTATAGAGTCCCCACCTCCAAAAAACCCTTCCCTGAATTTTTTGAACTTTAATTCAGCTCTCCTCAGTAATTGTTTCAAATTTGAAGTGCATTCTGTAAATTGTGACAGCATTTTTTTTTTTTTTTTAAATAGCAAAAATGTGAGCTTTATAGTCCTCAGTCCTCTAAAATAAAATTGTTTCCTGTTTAAGCTATATATTATACAGAGTGTATAACAAAATAAGAGCCCTTTTTTCATGTCCTTTACCAGGGCATTGGCTAAGGTTACATCTTGAATTTCCTGATTTTATTTTAAAAACCTCTATCTGCCTCAAAACACCTCGATTTGGTTAATAATCAATTTCTATGGACTCCCCAAGCCTTTCTACCCTTGTATCATGCCAGCTTTGTGCTGGATGGTCGACTGAGGAGCCTCCATGTGTTACGCGCTGCAGGGCACTTGGGGGGGGGGGAATCTCTCTTCTCTTCTAGTGAAATCTCTCTTCTTCAGAATCACTGAGCTCTGGAATAACCTTACTGACCCACTACGGAATCTAGGCTCCTTTCAACTATTCCGAAAGCATCTAAAAACTAGGCTATTCATAAAAATGTAATGCTCTCTTCCCCCCTAGACTCAACCTTTAACCCCATTATGCTGGTCCTTCCTTACATTAAGCTCTTTTTAAACCGTGCCGAGCTCTGTAATTATGGAGAGGATGCGGTATATAAACTTAAAGTTTAGTTTAGCACTGGGCTTAGCCCCCTCGGGTTCCTTCAGGGTCTTAGAGTCGCAGGAAGCTCCTTTATTGGGACATAAATCCCCCCTAGAGTCCTCTAATGGCAACTTAGCAGCAGCGAGAAGACACAAGAAGTTCCCCTGCGGATATCCTCAAGTGAACGGGGGCAGGTATTTTACTTTGATTTTGTAAGTCTGAATCACAGGTGGTGGCGCATGGAGGTTTAACTTTGCAGCAGTTCCCCAGCAGAGAACTTTGCTGCAGGAACCTGATGTCCAATCAGAAAAGGACTGGGATGACAGGGGGTCAGAGTCAATGCGTTTACTCCATCAAAGTGAATCCTCAAGAGGATTCTGGCTCTCAAGTGGGTAATCACAGTCAGAAGTCTGTGGCTGCCCTACACCCAGGGAGAGGACCCGATGATGTAAAGATTTTTCAAACTGACGGACTTGATGGAAGTCATTATAGTATCTTTGCGAGGATTAAAGTGATCAGACAGAGTACGGTACAGGGATTCAAACAGGGATTGGACGGATTCCTGAGGGATAAAGGGATCGTCGGATACTGAGGGAGGAGCTGGGATGTAACACAAGTATAGAAAGCTAACCAGGTAATAAGTATAGAAACCCAACCAGGTCGTGCATGTGCAAGACCGGAGGGTTAGGACTTCGATGGGAAGATAGGACTTCAATGAGAAACCAAGGTGGCAAGGGAGCCCCTTCTGGTGATTCAGACAGGTCGTGACCTGTTTGGGCCGCTGCGGGAGCGGACTGCCGGGCAGGATGGACCTATGGTCTGACCCGGCGGAGGCACTGCTTATGTTCTTATGTTCTTAACTTTGCAGACTTCCATCTCAAATTTCGCTTATGAGTAGTTCTAAGACCGAGGAGTGCTCAGTTAAAATTGCCCAATTGTTGTTTCTGTGGGCGAAATCCCACCAAGAAGCCATATCGGTGGCATGTACAGTGGGAATGAACAATGTTCAAGACAATTTTCTCAGTCACCAGACCCTGGATCCGGGGGAGTGGTCGCTGACTCAGAGTGGTTTCAACAAAATGTAAAGCATTGGGGAAGGCCAGCAATCAACCTGATGGTGTTGGCAGATAATAAGAAAGTATCTCAGTAATCAGACGGCGATTCAAGCCAGGAAGAGCCAGAATAGATGTCTTAGTCCAGCCTTGGCCAACGGAAGAGCTGTTGCATGTGTTTCCCCCGTGGTAAGTGGTATACTGGATCATTCAAAAAATTCAGGTCAGTGATTCTAATGGCGCCGGATTGGCCACGTCAGCCCTAGTAGGCGGATCTAGTATGGCTAAAAAAGGACAAATATCTCAGGCTGCCCTTACTGCCAACACTTCTGTCACAGGGCCCAATTGCCCTGTAGGATCCAGAACACTTTGGTCTTATGGCTTGACTCTTGAGCGTGCAGGATACACAGAGGTAGTCGTAACTATCCTTCTACAATCCAAGAAACCAGTGACTGTCGTGGCTAATGCTAAGTACTTTTCAGTGATGATGTGATGGTTAGAAGGTAGAGACGTACATGGCTCCCATATCTGTAATCCTGTCTATCCTTCAGGATGATCTCGAAAAGTATCTAATGGTTGACTCTCTCAAGGTACAGGTAGCCAGCCTCTCATGTTTTAGAGATCGAGTAGAGAAAGGGTCCTTAGCTTCCCATCCAGACATCACTAGATTCCTCAATGGAGCATTGTGGCAGCATCCTCCCTTGCGACAACCATTTCCTACATGGAATCTTAATATAGTTTTACGGGCCCTTTGTAAGGCTCTTTATGTACCCCTACATAAGAACATAAGAATTGCCGCTGCTGGGTCAGACCAGCGGTCCATTGTGCCCAGCAGTCCGCTCACGCATCAGCCCCCAGGTCAAAGACCAGTGCTCTAAATCAGTGTTTTTCAACCTTTTTACACCTATGGACCGGCAAAAATAAAATAATTATTCTGTGGACTGGCATCGGTCCGTGGACCGGTGGTTGAAGAACACTGGGCTAAGTCGTGAGCCAGACCCCGCCCATCTCTACCCAATCTCCACCCCAGACCCCGCCCTGATAATAGTACTAATTGTAACACTATTTTTTCCATTCATTTTTCACAGATACACAATATAATCTTATTAACAAAACATAATGGTTAACCACAAAATTAAACTACACAAAGCACACTGACAGCAGATGTAAATTCTCAAAATTGACATAATTCAATCACTAAATTCAAAAATAAAATTATTCCCCCCTACCTTTGTTGTCTCCCTCCCTCCATGCTATGGCTTACCTTCTGGCCTGCTCCCGCCTGGCCATTTTATGCCGCCCCCGGTATTATCTTCAGGACGGTTCCCTCTACCTCACTGATGCAGTGCACAAAGTTGCGGGCAGCGGCTCCTTGCGTGTCCCGTGCCTCATCTGGAAGCCTTCCCTCTGACGTTGCAACGTCGGAGAGAAGGCTTCCGGTTCAGGCACAGGACGCTCATAGTAGCCACTGCCTGTGGCTTTGTGCACTGAATCAGTGAGGAAGAGAGAGCTGGCTCAAAGATAACGCTGCATCGATCGCCCCGTGGACTGGCGGTTGAAGAACATTGTTTTGGGCCTGATGCACATGCTGGCCCTGTGGACCGGCAGGAAATTTCTGTTGACCGGCACCATTCCATGGACCGGTGATTGAAGAACACCACTCTAACTGAGTCCAACCTCACCTGCATACGTTCCAGTTTAGCAAGAACTTGTCCAACTTTGTCTTGAATCCCTGGAGGGTGTTTTCCCATATAACAGACTCCGGAAGAGCGTTCCAGTTTTCTACCACTCTCTGGTGAAGAAGAACTTCCTTACGTTTGTACAGAATCTATCCCCTTTCAACAGAATGCGTCCCTGATGGATCTTATCATCAACACAGTTTTCCTGGTGGCTGACACCTAGGGGAGAAGGGTTTCGGAGTAGAGAATGACACGGTGGTTGTTACCCGCAGCTAGCCACGAGTAGCCGCGGGTAACCTGCCGAAACGGGGGAAAAAAAATAGTAGTCGCTGCGGGGATGAGGACAAGGCCATTCACCGCCCCGTGGAGCGGTGAATGGTCTTGTCTCCGCAGTGAGGTATCAAGGATTGCGCGGTCCAGCAGCCCCCACCCGCCCAATTGCAGCGTTTAGCCAGCTTCCTCCCTCCACCTCACCTTATATGCTGTTTGCCGGCTTTCTTTTTCCCGAGCCGCACGCGTTCAAAAAGACGCGCAAGCGCGGCTGCGCGAGTTAATCAATCTTCTCCTCTGATGCAACCGGAAACAGGAAGTTGCAGGAGAGGAGAAGATTGATCAACTTGCACAGCTTTTTGAACGCATGCGGCTTGGGAGAAAGAAAGCTGGCAAACTCAGCATATAAGGTGAGATGGAGGGAGGGAGCTGGCTAAACGCTGCGATCGGGCGGGTTGAGGCTGCTGGACCGCGCAATCGCGTGTGTTCCCAGCTCACACTAGGAAGGAGGGAGTGAAAGGGAAGACAGAGTGGGGAGAAGACGCTGGAAGGGAAGAAGACAGATGCCAGACTATGGGGGAGTGGAGGGAAGAAGATGGGTGCTAGACCAATTGGGGGGGGGTGAAGGGAGAGGCACAGTAACAGCAAATGGAAGACGCAGAGAGAATACACACAGTGGATGGAAGGAATTGAATGAGAAGATGAGGAAAGCAGAAGCCAGTCAACAAAGGTAGAAAAAAAATTCTATTTATTTTCTTTTTCTTTTCTTTAGGATAAAGTAGTATATTAGTTGTGTAGATAAAAATTTATAAACAAAGCCTTGCCAGCTGAACATCTCTTTCTCTAGTTCAGCAGCCAGAACATTGATTTATAAGGAAGGAATAAGCTAAATATTGCAGTACTGAGGCTTGTATGGATGTTGCGGGGATGGGGCGGTGAATGGGATGGCGGTGACGGGGCGGTGAAGGGAATGGCGGTGACAGGGCGGTGAAGGGGATGGGGCGGTGACGGGGACAGATTGTTTTCCCCGTATCATTCTCTATTTCGGAGCTCTAGGCAGAGAGCACTTCCTCAGGTGGGCATGTCTCTATGTACTGTGCCTTCCTTTTTACCAAAAGTGATCTTGGCCTTCCATGTAAATCAGGAAGTCTGGATTCCGGCATTCCATGCCACAGGCATAAAGAAGGACAAAGTCTTGGTGTTACTGGACATGAGGAGAGTCCTCCCTTATCTCGAGGTGACAAACAAATTTTGTCTTTCCGACCATCTTAGCAAACGGGGAAGGCCTGCCTCAAAAGTATCTCCATCTCTAGATGGATTTGCATGATTATCTTGTCTGCATACATTGTCTGTGGTAAGCAGCTGCTGATTTTGTTGAAAGTGCATTCCAGCAGAAGTATGGACTCTTCATGGGCAGAATTCCAGGCAGTTCCGCCTGAGGTAATCTGTAGAGAAGCTATATGGTTCACCCTCCATACTTTTACAAAGTTTTACAGAGTGGAGGTGGCAGCACAAATGCACGCATGACTTTTGGTTTCTCGGTGCTCACAGCAGGCTCATCTGCCCCACCCTAGACTCGGGGGACTGCTTTGGTACATCCCACTGCTGTATCCTTTGCACTAGAATGGAATATTAGGTTCTTACCTTAATAAGCTTCTTTCTAGTAGAAGGATACAGTAGGCTTGGCAGCCTGCTCTGTCAGATGTTAAGTTAGCCTGCTTTCTTCCTCAGACACATATGGGTGTCTTCAGATGCTTGTCAGTGAATGGCCAAGAGAGAATGAAGATGCTTAATGTATTTGTTAAACAAGTAAGAGTTAACCAAGGCAAAACCAAATTCCTACTTCTAAAAAAAAACTAAACACCCTCCATAACAAACCTAGAATTAAATTCCATCCTATACCCCCTGTAACCCAACCTAAAACTGCTGGAAATAATAATAGACAAGGGCTACACCATGCAACTTCAAATCACAAAACAGTCCAGAAGGCATTTGCAACCATGTACAATCTAAGAAAATACTTCAACAAAGAACAATTCAGTTTCATGGTCCAAGCGCTAATCCTGGGTCTCCTGGACTACTGTAACAGCCTATACCTGTCTTGCCCCGCCTATACCTTAAAACAATTACAAACTGCAAAACACAGCTCTTAGATTGATATATTCATTGAAAAAATACGATCACATTACCACTGCTTACCAATACAAGCATGCATACAATATAAATTCTTTTGCACCCACTTCAGAGCCCTAAATGGATCTGGTCCCAGCTACCTAAACAAACACTTGATCAAAAATAACACTTCAAAACCAAGGAGAATAAATGCTCTCTTCACCCATCCCCCAGCAAAAGGCATACAAAGCAAAAAACTATATGACGAACTACTAGCTACCAGAGCAGCGAAGATAGACTGCCACCTCTCCAAGCTACTGACCATGACGACCAACTACAAAACATTCAGGAAAGAACTGAAAACTATACTTTTTCAAAAAATTTGTCAAATGAGCTAATCAAAAACCTTATAAACCCTCCCCCAAAACCCATCGCTCATGCTAGTCGTCAATTTGTGTAAGCTCACTCTATCTATCAACTCTGTAAGCTCCCTAGGAATGCCCAGGCCAACTCAAGGTATTGGCGGGATAGAAAACACTAATGTAATGTAAGTTATCTGTTAGCACTATAGTGAAACCTTTGGGAGAGGCTATAGGAGCTGCATAAATGTTATTGCTGGTTGCACTCAGGAAGGTGGCTTGTTTGATTCCATCTTTGTTTATAATATATATCCATTGGTTTAATTGTACTTGTTGCAGAGAAGAAAAAACTTAAATTGTTGGGGAGTTCCCCGCGCCCTCCTTGTTCTTTCTCCTTCTTAGGGATTATCCATTGCTTAGATACAAACTGAGGCACTGCTCAGTGACACAAGGAAGTGGAGTGGAAAAATGTTTGCAAGCCTTGCAGGTGAAGAGGAGAAATCCACTTGTCAAGCCTACTACCCTTCTACTAGAAAGAAGATTATCGAGGTAAGAACCCAATCTTCCGATAATTACAGAATTTATTCTGATTTATTTGCCATATTACCTTGACAAGATTAAAAGTTTATCAAGTTTATTATAACATTTGAGTAATCGCTTATTCTGAATTCTAAGCGATGTACAAAGTGATAAAACATAAAAGAGATGTACTATAACTACTAATACATTGTAGTAAATAAAATTACAAACATAAACGACAAGTTTCATAACTACTAATACATAATAATAAATTAAATTACACATACATTAATAAAAACATAGGGAAAACTCGGGATGAAATACAATCTAGTTATAAAAGTAGAACAATTAAGGTTAAAAACAATAGGAAGGGGAATAAAAAACAATCAAAGTAGTTAAAATGGATTAAGAGCCAAAAGCAGTTCAATTAAACATTGAATGTATCTTGAAAAAGAAGACTCTTTAGTTTGCTCTTAAATTTTTCAAGATTCTTTTCATCTCTCAGATGAATTGAAAGAGAATTCCAGGATGGGGAGCCGTAACAGAAAAAATAGTCTGCCGCCGTGTATTAATAACTTTAAGAGAAGGGATGACCAACAAATTTTGGTCACTTGACCTCAAGAGTCTAGGTGATGTATATGGAATTAAAACCTCCAAATATAAAGGGTAATATGTAATGGCATTTAATAAACATATAATGCTACCACCAATCACCTCTTCTCCAAATGCATTTCTTTAACAAAAAAAAAGAGGCTTTTTGTGAAATTTTATGGTATTCCAATAAGGCACTAAGGGCTAGATACACTAAAGTCTCCGATCGTTTGACTGGTTTAGTGACTGATCGTATTTGCCAACTCAATTCCTAAAACACTCACCGCGTGGTTTTCCATGCGGTTCTACATTCTCCAATTCTGGCATGCAAATGAGGTCATTAATATTAAAACCAGGCATCCGATCAATGCCCTAAACTTGCATGCCAGAATCTGATCTGGAGGACTGATCCAGAAAAGCCAACTCATTGGTAACTCATTGGTAATCTGGTTTGTTTGTGTTTTTTTTCTATGGGCACAGATGATGTGACCATTAAAAAAAAAATGCTATTCCATGCCATGCCTTGACATCCGGTACCAAAAACTCAGCAGAAGGGATGCCAACTCCTTCCGGCTACCATACCCCCCAACCGACCCCTCCCCTCAGTCAAGCCAATCAGGGCCTTAGGCTCCCCCCTCTGTATCCCAGGGGTGGGTAAATGCGGGAGAGGTTTGCAGTGGCAGGAGGGAGTTGGGCATCCCTCCTGCTGATTTTTTGATACTGGGGGTCGTTCATCCCGGGGTAGGGAGGACCGTCATGGGAATGTTTTCTTTCTTTCTTTAATGGGACAGATATTGTGCATGTGTAACACATGCACAACATCTGTGCCATAAATAAAAGAAAAAAGCCCCAACAGATCAGTGGCAGGAGGCTGCTTTGGGGCTTCCCCTGCCGTTCAGCTGTTCAGGCTTCCCCAAACTGGCTCTTCGCATTTGTTTGAAGTCGCTCTCAGAGCGACTGGTGGGACAGGATTTTGGCGAACTTGTGAGGAATTGGCCTTCTAATGACGGCATCTGTTGAAGGCATCAAGAAAAGGATGTTGCCTACATTTTTTTTTCTAGATAACAATCATTAGGAACGTATCCGCATTCAATTGCTTCCTTCATGTAGGAAATCATTTTCTAATGTCTGCCCATTTTTGGATATTTCTAATATTTTGTGATTTCAGTGGTACCAAAAGAATTGCCAAATGTTTTAGGAAAAGAAAAACTTTTAATATGACAGCATTCTTTACTGGCACTATTTATTGAAGAGAAAAATAATTCAAGTATAGGGCCGATCTGTTTGAATCCTAGCTAAAACCTTTCACCAAATAATTTTCCACTGGTATTGATAACATCATTAAGCATGGATTTGGACTTAAATTAACAAATTTGAAAGCAATTTTTTCCTGCCCTGGTTCATATTTTTTATACAGTACTGATCATAAAAGTTGGTGCCGGCTCAAGGAAGTTATAGTAGAGAATGACATGGGGAAAAATTTTGTCCCTGTCCCATCTGATTCCATCCACACAAGCCTCAAATAGTTATGATTTTATATTGAACTCATTTTATTAAAGTATTAAAAGAAACAATATTCTATACAATTGTCATTTTATAAACACAAATAATACAGAGCAAGGATCAACAAAATCCCTGTCTTCCCTCCCCTTCACAAATATCCCCCTCCACTATCAAGAAAACTAAATAAGCCAAATTATTACAAAATGCTACACAGAAAAATCATTCTAACAGAATACCGCAGTCACACATGCCAGGAATAGTGTTAGAGGAGTGCAACTAGGACAACTGCCCCATGGTTAGAGAGATCCCTAAGCCAGCAGGAAGCTAAAGAAGCACAGCCTGTGCTTTGCAGCCCCCAATTATGTCTAACACCAGCTAAAGCAGAATACATATTTCAAATTTGATATTCTAATCATAAAATAGAAAATGCAATTATTTTTTTCTACCTTTTGTTGTCTTGTCATTTTATTCTTCAAATCATGTTGGTCTCAGGCGCTGGTCTCTATTTTCTTTTGTCTTCTCTTAACTGACTTGCCAGGGTCTCCTGACCATTTGACATTTCTTCTTTCTCCATGTTCACTATCCATCTTCTATCTCTGTGTACTGTATGTATTGTTCCCCATGTTCAGCATTTCCCTTCTCTCTCTCTTAAATGTCCCTTTCTAGTATTTCCCCTGTACCCATCTCCCTGTCTTCATCATCTCACCATTCTATGATTCTCTCCCCCTGTGTAAAGTATCACTCCTCTGTATCCCTATACCCCCCTGTCCAGCATTTTCCTTCTGTGTTCTTATTCTTCCCTATATCTAGCCATCTTCTCTCTGTATCCATATGCCCTTCCAGGTCTGGCATTACCCATCTGTGTCCATATACTACCCCCATGCAGCATTTCCCTTTTTGTCCCTGTTCCTATGCTCCCATCCATGCCCACCATCTCCCTCCCCTCTTTTTCTATATCTCCCTGTGTCCAACTTCTCCCCTCTCTTATTCCCTTACACCAATGTGTCTCTCACACTCTTTCCTCCCTCCCTTCTAAATGTTCAATATTTCACTTATTCTTCCTTCATTCCCTTGATTCAGCTTCTCTCTTCCTCCCTGCAGGATCTGTACCTCTCTCCCTTCCCTCTAGCCCCCTTCCCGTGGGTCCAACTCCTCTATCTCCTCCCTTCACTGCCGAGGTGTGGGTTTGGCACTTCTTCCTTCCCTCCAGCTCCATTCCACCCATTACATGGGCCAAGCACTTCTTTCCCTTCCTCCCAATACCCAGACCAAATCCAGCAACTGTCTCCCTTCCTTTTAGTTCCAGCTGGTCCAGCAACCCAGCTAACCCCCTCCCCACTTTGTGGGTATAGCAGCAGCCCCCTCCCTCCCTATCACGTGTCCAACAGCCTCGCTCCCAATCTCAGGTCAAAACCATCAAAAAAAATTACAACTCCTCTGGGTCGGCCCCTTTGTGCCTTTCTGGGTGAGCCTACCAACCTCTTAGAAGCTTCATGGATGAAGATTTATTTATTTATTAAAAAATCTAAATACTGCATACAACTATGCGGTTTCCACATCACTTATATAAAATCTTGCTTCCCTACGATTATCACATATAACATAGACATGTCTAAACAACATCATTAATCGTCCCTTGTTATAAACGGGGATAGAGCGCAAGTTCAATCAATTCAGAAATACAAGCAAGCGTTAAATCATACATTTCCTGGGACATCAGGCAGCCAAGTGGTATAAATTAATATCTGAATTTTGGAATAAGAAACCAAAAACTAGTCTTAAAGACATTTGGAGCATTGATATAAAGCAGCAGATTTCTGTGTCTCAATGTCCATGTATTTGGACTTGGAGGATGAGATATACAGCGTCAGCAACTATAAGACAGACATGGTTTTTTTTGTTACGTAGAAGTTTTTGGGCCCTTGTTAGATTACAAAAATTCGATAGTTCCAAGTCTAATAGATGCTGGCACTGTCACCTTGAAGCAGAGATATTAGATCACTTGTTATTCTATTGTCCCTTGATACTTAAATTCTGGAGATCTATATAGGGTCAAATAAATGCGATATTAGAAACCTCGCTGTCGTTATCATATGATCTACTGTTGTTTGGCACTCTTTTATTATCCAAGAGTTCAATCGATATACATAAGAATAAATTATTTCTTACCATGACAGGAGTTGCAATGTAACTTATCACGAAAAATTGGAAGAATTGGGATAGGCTAAATTACAATTTCTGGTGGGAATCTTTATGCCAAATTTATAAATTTGAACATACACATGCAACACAATTGGAACACTACAGTAATTTTAAAAAAAGTTGGGACCCATTAACAAAATTTTGTTTGACTTGATCATTAGTATTACCCTTTAGTTTCTCTATGAGTTTTGAACACATCCAGGGAGGGGAGGAGGGATGTGGGGTGGTAATATATACTTATTATTATATTTGAATGTAATGAGTGCTGTTTATTGAAATATTTGTTAATTATCTGTTGCACTTTATGTTGGCTTGAAAAGGAATAAAGAATATTAAAAAAAAGGAAATCATACATTGCTGTCAAAATAATTCTAAAAGGCGATTATCAACTGAAATATACCTTAGCATAAGAAGGCATTGGCAAATAATTGAGTTTTCATCATTTTCTTAAAATTCATCCTCCTCATACAAAACCGCAGGATACCATAGTTCTACGCTCCGTGACCTTTTTCCAGTCTAGTCCCTCCTTCCGATGTAAGTTACATCAGAAGCTACATCAAAAAGAGGGACTCGGCCGGATGAAGGTCTCAGAGCAACTCTGTGTGCGATGCTGCCTGCCTCTTCATCCAAGAAGCCTCTTAAGAGGCTAGTAGGCCCACCTTGGGAGGCGCAAAGGGGCCAACCCAGGGGAGTCACAGGTTTGGGGTTTTTTTTGTCGGTTTTGACCCACAATTGGGAATGAGGGAGAGTGTGAAGGAGAGGGGCTGTTGGATCTGCGATAGAGAGGGAGGGGGGTGCACAATCATGAGGGGAGCTGCAGGCTGGGAAGGGAGGAGATTTGCAGCAGATCCTTCACTGTGGGGACAAGGCAATTTACCACTCTGGGGGGCGATGAAAAGCCTTGTTCTCACACCCACAGTGAAAGGCCGCTTTTTTTGCCACATTCCTGTGAGTTAGCTGCAGCTATCCGTGGGAAACAGTCCCATGTCATTCTCTAGGTTTCAGTTCCTTGAGCTATGGCATCCCAACATCTGCATTAGCATACTAAACCTGAGCCTACTCCCAACATCGGCTCCCTCTTCCTCAGTCTCTCTTATTGTTCAACATGTCTCTCTTTCTTTCTCCCGAGTCCAGCAATACTCTCCTCTCTCACCTCGTTGGTGTACTTTAACATGTCTTCCCCTGTAGAGGGTGCTGAAAGCAGAAGCAGCAATTACTTGTGCATCCTGTGGCCTGCTCTAGACTTCCTGTGACATGTCCTGCCCTTATCAGATGGATAGGATGCGGCAGAGGGAAGAGTCCGAAGTTGGCCATGGGTTGCATATATAAGTCGCTGGCAATACTTGCACCCTCCACAGGGGAAGACACATTAAGATATAATGACGGGGCTTAGCGGAATTGGGGGAGAGAGAGAGAT
Source organism: Geotrypetes seraphini (assembly GCF_902459505.1). Lineage (NCBI taxonomy): Eukaryota > Metazoa > Chordata > Amphibia > Gymnophiona > Dermophiidae > Geotrypetes > Geotrypetes seraphini. Next base: position 13,425,225 of record NC_047097.1, read on the forward strand.
GCCCAGCTGCAGGTAGAAGAGGGGATAGAGAGAGAGAGATGGAGAATGTGCTGAACATATTGAGGGGTGCTCTGGGCTGTAGGGAAGAGAAGCAGGAGCTCAATTGGTGATGTCAGCTGCAGGGACTTTTGGCACCCTTTATGCAGCATGCCCTGCACCTGTACTTGGTCCTGATAGCAGTGGTTATCACAAGGTAATAATGATCTGTGCCAGTAGGTATATGTGAAGTAATCAAATGCATACAGCAACGACAGTTACCTGTTGGTTGCCTGTACCAATGTGAGTATCACTATTATAAGAATTAAAAAATATATATATACTGTATTTGGCTTGGTTACATGACCATAAAGTGGATGGCTTCAGCCCTCTACTTCGCAGTTTGGTTTAATATGTTTTTGAATCCTTATTACATGGATTTTATTTGTTGAAAATATTTTATTTTAAAGGCAGTGCCTTACTCAAGGGATTATAAACGAAAGTATGAATACTTCAGAAAGAAATTGAAAAGAATGGTAAGCAAACTATACAGGTAATCTCTAGAAGTTAATATTAGTGTTCATCTTCTACCAATTCCAATTTTAGTTATGTTCAAATGATTTTTATTATTTCAACAATAAATGACAAAGACAATTAGCAAAGTCATCCAAGAAATAACATTACAAGTGCACACCACCCCCATCCCTTCCCATCCCTCCCCACCCCAAGAATCCATTGCCACTACTCATACTGAGAGTTGAGGGTAAATCCTAATGATTCAAAAGTCTACTGCGAGCATACGGTGTGATGTCCTGCCAGAAACATTCCCAGGTCTGACTGAATCTGCGACCTGGTCCACGATCCAAGTCTCCCACTTGTCTCCGCTCCAAAGTTGCATGAAGTATCATCAAAGCTCTCCATTGGGCATATGAAGGGGGATCTCGGGACAGCCAGTTAGTGAGAATTGCTTTCTTCCCCATCAAGAGCACTCTAGTGACGAAGGCTGACATTCCTTTGGGTTTAGGCGTGGCTATATTATAATATCCAAATAATGCTCTCGGTTGCGGACGCCAACATCTCCCCCAAAGCATCGTAATATAATGTCCCAGCTGTCTCCAAAACTGCTGAATTTTGGGGCAAGTCCAAAGCATATGTCCCAATGAAGCGTGAGCTTGAGCACATTTCAGGCAGTAATCCCCATCCGGGCTGCACGTTCCGGTGGGATATAGAGTCTCAGAACAATTTTCAACTGCATTTCCCAGTGGGTGATATTAGGAGACACCCTCTGGATATTCGTCAATACCCGCTGTAGCTGTTGGGCCGTGAGCGTGTTCAATTTTAGTTAAAACAAAAATGGAAAGAAAATATCTGTGAATTATAATCAGATTGGAATATAAAATTGTTAGACTGTATAATGACTTTTGTCCAATTCTGTTGTGCCTTTATGTTAAAAGCTACAGTATTAACATATTCATTATTCACAAACCAGGATAATAGTACTGCAGTTTCTACACATATTACCAGAGGTAGTAGTGTTTGTTGTCCCACACATCCCCTACTCTCTGTTACAGGATAAAAAATCAGAAAGCCCTAATGAATGTCTTAACACCCATGCCAAATATTTTGTATCCAAAAAAATTCCTATTTTTAAATGGAGTTTCTTTCTTTTTATATTTTTTATGATGTAATGTGCTGTAATTGTAAATCTCTTGGACCAGTCGTATGATCAAATGGTATATCAAATTTTAATAAAAATAATTCTAGTACAACAGGAATATCAGTCTTGACCATTGGGTATTTATCTTCTTTTACTGTGAAGTTTATAGAGAATCTAATTTACATATTATTCTGCTCCTCCTCTCTCACTCTGGGCTCTACTGGATTTCCTCAGTCTTAATCTCTTCAGCGAAGTTGTAGGATTTTCTCTGTTCTGTTCACGTTTAATTTCTTTGTTTAAGGTTTTTCTCCCATAAGCGAGGCTTTTTGTTCTGTTTTGTTCTGCCCAATTCACGATTCGAATCGATTCACCGATTCATTTTGGGTGAATCAATTCGAATCGATTTACCCCGCCAAAAAATCGGCCTCCCGATTCATTGACTGACCCTCCCCACTCGCCCTCTAAAGCAGGAGCGGCAGCGCTGCCTTTTGCTGGCCTGCCGCTCCTGCTTTAGAGGGCGAGTGGGGAGGGTCAGTAGGGAAGTGGCTTACCCTCTGGCCTCCCATTGATGTGCTCTCCGTCTTCCCCACTGGCCTCCTGAATCAATCTTCTTAACTTCAGCAGCCTGCAATAAGATCGCTGGCACTAGCGATCATTGCATGCTTCTGAACGGCTTCAGAGCATCTTCTCTCTGCTGCGGTCCCACCCCTTCTCTGACGTCAGAGAAGGGGCAGGACCGCAGCAGAGAGAAGACGCTCCAAAGCCGTTCAGCAGCTTGCAAAGATCGCTATCGCCAGCGATCTTATTGCAGGCTGCTGAAGTTAAGAAGATTGATTCGGGAGGCCAGTGGGGAAGATGCAAGGAGGAAGTGTAGTCCTTTGGGGGGGATGGCCTTCTGGTGGGGTGCAGCCTTCCGGGGGAGGGGGGTGCAGACCTTCAGGGGAGATGCAGGCCTTGAAAGGGGGGAGACAGGCCTTCGGGGGAGATGCAGGCCTTCAAAGGGGGGGGGGACAGGCAGGCCTTCGGGGGGGATGCAGGCCTTCAAAGGGGACAGGCAGGCAGGCCTTGGGGGGAATGCAGGCCTTCAGGGGGGACAGGCAGGCAGGCAAGTCTTCGGGGGGGATGTAGGACTTCGAGTGGGACAGGCCTTCACGGGGAGGTGCAGGCCTTCAAGGGGGAGACAGACCAGGGGAGGGGGGCCCTGGTGTAGAAGTAGACGGAGGGAGGGAGAGAAGGGGGAGTTCAAAGAGACGTGCATATGCCAGACTTTGGGGGGGAAGAAATAATGGGTCTGAAAATAGAGGAGAGGAAGAGAGATGATGGACAATGGGATTTAGGGAGGGAAGGAACAGAACGGGAGAGAAGTTGGACACAAGGGATGGTGTGGAAGGGGTGGATAGAGATACTGGATAGGAAAGTAGTAGGGAAACGAAAGGGAGAGATTGTGGACTCTGGGGTGGTGGGGAAGGAGAGAGAGATGCTGGATGAAAGGGTAGTTAAGAAAAGATGGCTCTGTGGATGGAGATGAAGAAAAAGAAAGATGCCAGACCTCCGGGGAGAGAAGGGAAATGGAAGGAGAGGACAGAGATGGCAGATAGATGGTTAGAATGGAGAAAGAAGAAAGAAGGAGACCCTGGCAAGCAAGTTATCAGAAGACAACCAGAGCCTGGGACCAACAGGTAGAAAAATTAATTATATTTTCCCTTTTGTGATTACAATATGTCAGATTTGAAACGTGTATCCTGTCAGAGCTGGTGTTAGACCGCAAATGTGAGCTAGGATTTAACAGAGAGAGGAAAAGTCTTTTTTGTTTGTTTATTTTATTTACACCACAGCGCCAGTGTGGTTAGGAGAAGGCAAAGGGGGTGAAGAGGCTATAAAATAAAAACACCCAATTGGGCAGGAAAATCGAATCGAAAAACCGATTCAGTAGGCTGAATCGAATCGAAATTCGTGGAGACTAGTGCTGCCCGATTCAGGAAGAAAAATTTCTATTCAATTCAGCCTATTGAATTGATTTTTCGATTCGATGCGATTAGATTTTCCTGCCCAATTGGGTGGGTTTTTTTTTTTTAAACATCATGGTGGGTTTATTTTATAATCTCTTCACCCTTTTTATAGCCTCTTCATCCCCTTTGCCTTCTCCTAACCACACTGGCACTTTGGTGTAAACAAACAAAAAAGACTTTTCCTCTCTCTGTTAAATCCTAGCTCACATTTGTGGTCTAACACCAGCTCTGGCAGGATACACGTTTCAAATCTGACATATTGTAATCACAAAACAGAAAATAAAATGTTGTCTGGTCCTTATTCAAATCTTGGTCCCAGGCTCTGGTTGTCTTCTGATAAACTTGCTTGCCAGGATCTCCTTTTTTCTTCGTACTAACCATCCAATCTTCTATCTCTGTCTTCCTCTTCTGTTTCCCTTCCCTCCCCCAGAGGTCTGGCATATTTCCTTTTTTTCATTTCCATCCACAGATCCACCTTTTCTCAACTACCCTTTCATCCAGCATCTTTCCCTCCTTCCCTACCGCCCCAGGGTCCACCATCTCTCCCTTTCTTTTCCTTCCCTCCCTAAATCCCATTGCCCATCATCTCTCTCCCTCTCCTCTATATTTAGACCCATTATTTCTTCCCCCCCCCCCAAGACGGCATATGCACATCTCTTTGAACCCCCCTTCCCTCCCTCTGTGTACTTCTACACAAGGGACCATTCCCCTGAAGGTCTGTCTCCCCCCTGAAGGCCTGCCTTCCCCCGAAGGCCTGCACCCAAGGCTTGCCTATGCCCCCTGAAGGCCTGCACCCAAGGCCTGCCTGTCCCCACTGAAGACTTGTACAACCCCCTCCCCACCGGAAGGCCTGCGTGTTCCCCCTGGCCTCAATTTACCTCAGTTCATCAGCCTGCATAAGATTGCTAGTGTTAGCTCGAAGACCCGATGGCAGCTTGCAAAGATCACTAACACTAGCGATCTTATGCAGGCTGATGAACTGAGGTAAATTGATGCTGGGAGGCCAGGGGGGAAGCACTAACGCTCCCTTCGCCTCTAAAGCAGCAGCGGCAGGCCAGCAAGAGGCAGCACTGCCGATCCTGCTTTAGGGGGCGAGGGGGGAGGGTCAGTGCGAATCAGGAGGCCGATTTTTTTGTTTGTTTGTTTTTGAATCGATTCAAACTGATTCATCTGAAATGAATCGTGAATCGGGCAGCACTAGTGGAGACTCTCGGTTCCCCCAAGACATCTATGGGCTCCTTTTACTAAGGTGCGCTAGCGTTTTTAGCGCACGCACAAGATTAGCGCATGCTATAGCGCACGCTAGCTGAAAAATTACTGCCTGCTTAAAAGGAGGCGATAGCGCCAAGCATGCACTAAAAACGCTAGCCTACCTTTGTAAAAGGAACCCTATGACTGCGAGAAGGTACAGACTCTCAGAGCAGAGGCCAGTAGTCTGTAGGCACATGCTTTGCATGATTCCTGTGTGGCTGGGTTGCATTAACAGTCTGGAAGCTCAGGGACCATTCCCTTGGAAACAGGCTTGCCCCAGGTTTCATCCACAGTGGACTTGAGCGCAAGCTGTGCGGCTTCCGTGGTGTTTTGTACCAGGATCGGGGCTGACTGCATTCTCCCCTCAACATTGTGCAGGCTACAGTGGGGGTCTGATAGTCTGATGCCACAGGGGACTGGATAGCAGTCTGAAGAAACAAGCCATTTTCCCTTTTTCAGACTTGTCTGAAGCAGAAATCTTCTCATGCCTCTGACTAGAGGTTCTCTTTGATCAGCTCCCAGCATCTAGCATGACACAGCGAGTAAGGCTGTTACAGCCTATGGAAAATTCAGGGGGAGAAGGGGGGAGATCCTTAAAGTTAATTTTAGAGATTTTTGAGGCTAGGGACAGGTTACCACAATGGAAAAAGGCAACTTGGGTGTATTTATCAGGAGCAAATAAACCAGAAAACACACCCATTATATAGTACAGCTAATAAGAATGTATACTGCAGGGAGAAAACCACCTCAGAGACCTTTAAGCAATAACACTACTTCCAGTGCAATCAGTGAGACATTCTAGACCTAAGGGTTATTTCCCTTTACTAGCATGAGTTGCAGAAGGGAACTATAAGTTTTTCACTCCGCCTTTAGGGCACATCATAGGCTAACTTAGCTCCTTCCTTCAGTCTTTTTCTTCTGCATGTGGTTGCAATGTGTTCTGCTTTCTCTAATTTATTATTTTTATTTCAATGTAGTTTAATTCCCTTTCGCGTTCTACAGACATTTGAAGTGCTGCCTGCGTGAGAATTCACAGACTTCGGTCTGTAGCTGACAAACCGATCCCTGATCCCTTCGGGGTACCTGTCAGCCAGTCTGCTACTCTTCCTTGGAGGTCAGGGCCTTTCTTGGCCTTATCTTACTCCCTGTTAAGCGGGAGATTGAGTGCAGACTGTTCAGCACACTTAGGAGGCTCAGTGGTGTTCCACAGTGTGCAGGCTGCATTTTCGTGCCTCCGCCTGTCTCTGCGAAAATCGGTGGTCTGCAGGGGTGGAGGCAAAGTCAGGCAGTGGAGTCTGACCGGCAGTCCAAAGATCAGCTTGAGGCAGCTTTTCTAGCAGTGTGGCAGTGAATTCTCACTCTGGCTCTTAATCAGGGCTAGAGAGCAGCTGCAGTTTCTGTGACCAGCGTTTGTGAGTAAGAGGAGCTAACAGGCTCCAACAACGATTTCTAAAACTTAATTTCGAGGGGTTTTGAGGGTTTTATAGTGATACTCTTTGTTCCCCCACCTGAAAAATCCTATTTTGGTAATTTTTTTTTATTTCGTGAAATGCCGTTTGTGGTGCAAATTTGGGTCCGGCGGCCATCTTGGATTTTCAGCAATCATTTTTTTTTTTTTTAACTTCTCTGTGCTTCTTTAAATTTGAGTTTTTGCGGACTTCCGGCGGAAGCATGGGGCTGTGAGCAGGACAGGCTCGTGGCTCCGGCGCGCCCGCGGCAGTAATTATTGCTAATCGGCATTGAATACCTCGGCTCCCGGTGTCTGCACGCAGGGGAGCACTGTCGGGTGTCCCCGCAGCGATTTCGCGGCTGTTTGGGGGATGGCCGCTCGTCCGAACAAGATGAACCGCGAGCGAAGGAAGCTGCCTGAAAGTAAAATGGCGGCGCACGTTGCGCCTGCATCGCCCGAAACCCCCAGCTCCCTCTGGGTCGCGGAGGTTACAGCGGAAGTGCAGGCTGCGCTGGAGGGCACGCTGGGGGACAAGCTGCAATGTATTTTGGACAAGCTGGACACCCTGGATCAGCGTTTTGCCGCTTTGTCCTCGGAGGTAAGGGAGACACAGCAGCGGGTCAGCTCTACTGAGGACGCTGTGCAGAGGCTCACGCAAGACCAGGCGGGCCACTCTACCTCTCTGGCGGCGCTCCGGGCAAAGGTGGAGGACCTGGAGAACCGGTCCCGCCGGAACAACCTGCGGTTTGTGGGTTTGCCTGAGTCTCTGGGGGACTCTGACCTGGGGGACTTTTTGGAGAAGTGGCTGATGGAGTCTTTGGCCCTTCCGCAGCAGCTGGGCCCCCTCTATATCGAGCGGGCGCACCGCCTGGGGTCCCGGAGAGATGGCCTGGATCATCCACGGGTGGTCATATGCCGTCTGCTCAACTATCGCCATAAGATTGCGGTCCTTAGAGCCCTGCGCCAGGGGAAGAAGTTGCTCTACAACAACAAGCCGGTCCTCTGTTTCCAGGATTATTCAGCGGAGGTCTCTCAGGCTCGGTGCAAGTTTTCTCCCCTCTGTTCCAGTCTTGTCAGGCGCAGTATTCCTTTTTCTCTTCAGTATCCAGCGAGGCTGAGGGTGATGCACTCTGGCCAGTCGCACCAGTTTGATACGCCGGAGGAGGCCCAGCGGTTTGTGGAGGAAAAGTTTCCGGAGGCGGCACCGTGATCTTCTGACCGTCTTCTTCGGTGGGGTTGGCTGTGCTGGGAGTTCGCAGCTGTGGACCTTGACTTTGTGGGTGTTGCGCTGTCTCCCCTGTGGGTCTTCCCCCTTGGACGCTGGGACTTCACCTGCTTTCACTCCACACTACGAACAGTGCTTCATTTGTTGGGTTCTCTGCATTTTGTGTCTGTTTTGCCTTGCTGTGTCGGGGAAGGGGGGAGAGTGTTTGGTCTGTATCGGTATGAGTGTGGGTGGGTGACGGCGTGGCTCTGGAGAGGGTGGTAGTAGGGTTTGTCTAGGGGGGTTGTATCGGTGTGTCAGATAGCCTGGGTGGAGGAGTGGATGGGGGAGAGACGTGTAGGTGTTGGGTGTTGGGTCCGCTTGTTGGCTGTGGGGATGGAGAGTGTTTGTTTGCTCATGGGATGCCTGGGGGGGAGGTAGGGGTCTGTTTCGGTTTGGAGGTTCTGGTCCCTGGCACAGATAGTTTTCCTTTCCCTTTCGGTGTTGGTCTTTGACTGCTAGTTTCTGGGTTTTTTGGGGGGGGCTGAGGGGTTTGAGGGAGGCCTGCAGCGGGCGCGCCTGCTTTCTGGAAGTGGCACCTATTGGGGTGCAGTATTTGGATTGGCAAGGGTTGGGGGGCGGGGGAGGGTCGGGGGAGTTGGGGGGATGGGGGAGGGGTGGGGGGGTCGGGGGGGACTGGGGTTTCCTTTGGTTCAGACAGGTGGGGGATGGGCGTTTTTTTTTTGAGTGTGTGGTTGGAGGGGTGGTGGCTGGGATGCTCCTCTGGCATGCTGCGATGGGATATTCTGTATCTGCTTTTGGCGCTCTTTTTAGTCTTTCCTGGAACATAATCTGATTTCTTGGAATGTGGGGGGGATACACTCGCCTATTAAGCGGTATAAAATATTGCAAGCACTGAATCGTAAGAGGGCCTCCATTGCTTTTCTACAGGAGACCCGGTTGTCCTCTGTAGAGCATGCTAAGCTCTGCACTTGGTGGGTGGGTACGCATTTGGAGGCTCCGGCTCTGGGGGGGGAAGGGAGGTGTAGTGATACTTTTTCGTAAGGGCCTTCACCTGCAGGTACATAAGGTGCTTCGGGATCCTGAAGGTCGGTACATTCTTGCCTCGGTCTCTCTTAACAATAAGCCTTTGTTGTTTTGTAATCTTTATGCTCCTAACAATCCTTCTGCCAAATTTTTTCAGAAGTTGCATAACCTTTTGTTGCAGTTTGGCGATATTCCCTTGATTCTCGGGGGCGACTTCAACGAGGTCCCTGATCCACTGCTGGATCGTTCTTCTTCGGTGGGACGGGAGTCGCTAAGGGCCTGCACTGGGGCTAGCATGCTGGCTTCCTCTTTGAACTTATTGGATGTTTGGAGGGTTCTTCATCCGGTGGAGCAGGACTATTCTCATTTGTCTCGAGCACATGGGACGCTTTCACGTATTGATTTTATTCTTCTTTCCTGGGATCTCCTCCCTAGGGTTCAGGAAGCCATCCTGGGACCGATTGAAATATCGGATCATGCCTGGGTGGGCCTGCGGTGGCTTTGGGGGTCACCTCGGGGAGGAGGTGTTTCATATCGTAATACCCGCTTTCACGAATTTTTGTTGGCTAGATGGAGGGAATTCCAAAGTGCGAATCTGCAGCATCGAGAGGACCCCATACTCTATTGGGAGGCTGCGAAAGCAGTGTTGCGTGGGGAAATCGTGTCATTTGTTGCCTTTGAGGCTCGAGCGCGTCAGAGAGAGATTCTGGCCTGGGAGCATAGAGTTCGGACTCTGCGGCACCGCTTTGCAAGTGCCGCCACGTTGGCGCTTAAGACGCAGCTTTTGGAGGCGCAGCAGGCCTTGAATGAGCTCCTGCATAGGGGGGCTCAGAGATCTCGGGAACACTATCAATTCCAGCTCTTCCGGTTCGCTAATAAGAGTAGCAGGATGTTGGCGCGTTTAGCTCGCTCCTCTCGTGGGTCCGCGGGGGTCACAGCTTTGCGCGATGCGCAGGGCACGCTTTACCATAAGACTGAGGATATTAGTCGTATTCTGCGGGATTTTTTTGCTGACTTGTATGCCGCGCCTGGCCCGGATGTGCTTGATGGGGGGGTTTATTTGGACAGCTTGGATTTACCCCATCTCTCTCCTGTTGACTTGGCAATGTTGGAACGCCCTGTGGAGGTGGAGGAAGTGGCATGGGTGATTCGTGCTAGCCCGTTGGGCAAGGCTCCGGGACCCGATGGCTACCGTGGTGAATTTTATAAGGTGCTGGTGGATGGTGTTGTCTGAAATTTTTAATTTGAATGTGGCTAAGGGGTTTTTGCCACGTTATTTGAATTCTGCTCAGATAATAATAATAATAATAATTTTATTTCTTATATACCGCTGTACCGTGAGGTTCTAAGCGGTTTACAGTATAAACAGAAGAAATGCAATAAGTAAGATTAATTAAGATGAAGAGAAAGTACTTAGAATTCCCTGACTGTCTCAAAGGCTCACATTCTTGCTAAAGTACTTGAGAAAAATAAATTAGTTAGGTTATAAACATAGAGTAGAAGAAGGTAGGAAAAACAGTTCATAGGAAAATTAATTTCGAATACATTATACATTATATATTGTTCAAGGCGGAATACAAATTATAGGAATTACCAAAAGAATTGCGTAATATAGATTATCTAGATAAATTACATAACAGTGATTCGTGTACATTACATGGTGTGGTAGAGGATTCAATTTTGAGAATTACATATCAAGGGAATCAAGTGATAACAGAATATAGTGGAGATTATCAGTATATACGGTTTACAGATTGGAAGTTACCTAATAATGAAGTAAGAAATTTATTGGATAGTGTGGAAAATGTTTATATAGGAATCAGAGTATGTATGATAGGAAAGGTTCTAAGAATTGAATTAATGTGTTATTCTATTGAGGGAGAGCTTGTGCATAAAGGGAGGATATTAGTTGGTAATGACGTGTTTTCTGAATAGAAATGTTTTGATTTCTTTTCGAAACACTTTGATGTCTGTTGTATTGATCATTAGTTTGGTGATTGTGGGGTCAATTTTTGCTGCCTGTGTCGCTAGAAGGCTGTCGTATAGTTTCTTAAGACGGGTTCCATTATTAGGTGGGAAGGTGAATAGGTTTTGAGTTCTTCTTGATCTTGATGAGCGGTAATGGTTTAGGCGGTTGTTTAGGTAACAGGGGTTAGTTCTTCCTAAGCCGGGTAGGGACCCCACTCTGCCGGACTCCTATAGACCCATTTCCCTGCTGAATTTTGAGACGAAATTGATGGCTAAGGTGCTGGCGAATCGTTTGGCTAGAGTGCTGCCTTCTTTAATATCGGACCAGCAGGTAGGATTTGTGCGTGATCGGCCGGTATCTAAGAATCTTCGCCGTATCTTGCTGGCCCTGGAGAAGTCTGCTATGGACGGTGACCCCGCAGTACTTGTGAGTTTTGATGCCGAAAAGGCTTTTGATCGGGTGCGGTGGGGGTTCCTCTTTGCTACGCTGCGGGCCTATGGCTTTGGCCCTTTTTTTCTTAACGCCCTTTTAGTGCTATATAGTGATCCGGTGGCGCGGATTTCGGTGAATGGTGGCTATTCGGACCCCTTTTCCATCAGTAGGGGGACCCGTCAGGGCTGTCCCCTGTCGCCTTTGCTGTTTGTGCTTTCTTTGGATCCCTTGATCAGAGAGCTGCAATCTAATGTTGACATCAGGGGTCTTCAATTGGGGGCCGCTCATTTTAAGATTGCGGCCTTCGCTGATGATCTTTTGGTCTTTTTGACTGATCCGCAGCGTTCCTTATCTACTCTCTTGGAGAGTGTATGGGAGTATGGAGATTTTTCTGGGTTCACCTTAAATTTAAAGAAATCGGAGGCTTTGGCCTCTGATGCAGGTCTGCGGCGTTCTTGGAGAGGGACTTTTCCCTTGCAATGGGCGGATTCCTCGTTTCGCTATTTGGGCGTGCAGTTGTCCATGGATGTTCGGGAGCTCTACCGGTTGAATGTCGCTCGTTTGCTCTCCATTACGGTTCCGTGTTGGCCGCTTGGCGTAATCTGCCGCTTTCTTTGATGGGGAGGGTGCAACTTTTTCGGATGGTTTTATTCCCTAAGTGGCTTTATGTTTTACAGACTTTACCGCTGTATCTCTTGCGTAAGGATATCCGGGCTCTCTCCTCCTTGTTGTCTAAATTCTTTTGGGGGGGTCGGAGACCGAAGTTGCGGTGGCATTTGCTGGTGGGCTCCTGGGACCGGGGCGGTTTTGGGGTGCCGGATATGGCTCTTTATAATCAGGCGTGTCTTTTACGCCATGTCCGGGACTGGGTCTTGGGTACTGACCTTTATACTGATATTTTCCTGGAGCGCGACTATTATTATCCTTCTCATCTGCTCTCTCTATTGCAGTCTCGGATGGCGGTTCTGCCGGGGTTCTGTCGCCGTAGTGTTTTGTTTCGCCCCCTTTGGGAAATGTGGCAACGGGTGCTGTCTTTATGGCGTCAGGATCCTCATGTTAGTGTGTTATTGCCCCTAACCGGTAATCTCTCCTTTCTCCCGGGGCTGCTTCCCTCTGTCTTTGGGCGCTGGCGGGCTCGAGGGTTTGAGTTTCTTTTTCATATGATGCGGGAGGATGGGACGCTCCTCTCTTGCGATGAGTTGCTGCGTTGTGGTCTGCCTTCTCGGGCCTTCTCTTTGCTCATTGTCAATTGCGGCATTATGTGCAGTCCCTTCCGCGGAGCTCTCTTTCTTTGGATTTTGGGATCAGTTTTCGTGCCTTTTTGGAGGGGGGAGAGGACCTTGCCTCTGGGATCTCGGTCTCCGTATATCACAAACAGCTTAGGGCACTAGGGCCCCCGAGGGATTTTACCGTGGTGCTGGAGGCTTGGCAGAGGGATTTGGGGCAGGAGCTTGGGGTGGGGTTTTTGCTGTGGGCTATTCGCCATATTCCTACTCTGGTGCATAGTGCGGAGCTCCGAGAGTGCCACTTCAGGACCTTGATGAGAGGGTATGCCTCCCAGAGCCGGGCCTACCATATGGGTTGTGTCGCTACCCAATACTGTCTCACCTGTCAAGCGGAGGTGAACTCTTATTTTCATGGTCTTTGGGAATGTGAGAGTATTCAGAGTTTTGGGGGGGCCTTGGCTTCCTTTCTTCAGGGTCTCCTATGGGTGTCTGTTCCTGTCTCTGCATATCATATGCTGTTCGCTCATTTTTCTTTGTTTTCTGTGTATGCCTCTGCGGAGAAACTGTTTTTGAGCAAATGTTATATTTTGGGGAAGAAGTGTATATTGAATTTCTGGCTGGCAGATACCCCGCCCTCCTTCTGGTACTGGAGGAATAAATTACATGACCTTCTAGGGTGGGAGGCCAAGTTGGTTTCTACCTCTCGCCGCCGGAGCAGAGACTTTGTTCATATTTGGACTCCCTATTTGGACAGTTTATCTCCCCGGGTTCGTAGTCGTATCTTGAATAGACTGCAGTTGTATTCCATTCCGCCTGTCTGATCTGGGGGGTGGGGGATTGGGAGAGGTGGGGGTGTGGGGTTCTGGGAGGGGGTCTGCTTTGGGGGGGATGGGGGGGGGCGCTTTGTAACCTGAGAGGACATAAGAGTCCAGTCCTCTTGGGGAGGGGAGCTATGTGTTCTATATTTGACTTTCTGCCTGCTGTTTGTACTTGTTGTAGTTTGTTGCTTAATAAAAAAAACAGATTTCACATAAATTTGAGTTTTTGCCAGGAAAACTGCTGAAATTGGGACCTGAGGGTCTCCTAGTTGGATTCATGCCAAATTTGAGCATTTTTGTGCCACCTGCCATGTGGCACGGGAGGGAGCAGTACCGTATTTTCGCGGATATAACGCGCGCGTTATACGTGATTTTACGTACCGCGCATACCCCTCGCGCGTTATATGCCTGAGCGCGGTATACAAAAGTTTTTAAACATAGTTCCCACCCCGCCCGACGCCCGATTCACCCCCCCAGCAGGACCGCTCGCACCCCCACCCCGAACGACCGCTCGCACACGCTCCCACCCGCACCCGCATCCACGATCGGAGCAAGAGGGAGCCCAAGCCCTCTTGCCCGGCCGACTCCCCGACGTCCGATACATCCCCCCCCCCGGCAGGACCACTCGCACCCTCACCCCGAAGGACCGCCGACTCCCCAACAATATCGGGCCAGGAGGGAGCCCAAACCCTCCTGGCCACGGCGACCCCCTAACCCCACCCCGCACTACATTACGGGCATTAGGGATCCCAGGCCCTCCTGCCCTCGACGCAAACCCCCCTCCCTCCAACGACCGCCCCCCCCCAAGAACCTCCGCCCGTCCCCCAGCCGACCCGCGACCCCCCTGGCCGACCCCCACGACACCCCCACCCGCCTTCCCCGTACCTTTGTGTAGTTGGGCCAGAAGGGAGCCCAACCCCCCCTGGCCACGGCGACCCCCTAACCCCACCCCGCACTACATTACGGGCAGGAGGGATCCCAGGCCCTCCTGCCCTCGACGCAACCCCCCCTCCCCCCCCAGCCGACCCGCGACCCCCCTGGCCGACCCCCACGACCCCCCCACCCCCTTCCCCGTACCTTTGGAAGTTTGCCGGACAGACGGGAGCCAAACCCGCCTGTCCGGCAGGCAGCCAACGAAGGAATGAGGCCGGATTGGCCCATCCGTCCTAAAGCTCCGCCTACTGGTGGGGCCTAAGGCGCGTGGGCCAATCAGAATAGGCCCTGGAGCCTTAGGTCCCACCTGGGGGCGCGGCCTGAGGCACATGGGCCAAACCCGACCATGTGTCTCAGGCCGCGCCCCCAGGTGGGACCTAAGGCTCCAGGGCCTATTCTGATTGGCCCACGCGCCTTAGGCCCCACCAGTAGGCGGAGCTTTAGGACGGATGGGCCAATCCGGCCTCATTCCTTCGTTGGCTGCCTGCCGGACAGGCGGGTTTGGCTCCCGTCTGTCCGGCCAACTTCCAAAGGTACGGGGAAGGGGGGTGGGGGGGTCGTGGGGGTCGGCCAGGGGGGTCGCGGGTCGGCTGGGGGGGAGGGGGGTTTGCGTCGAGGGCAGGAGGGCCTGGGATCCCTCCTGCCCGTAATGTAGTGCGGGGTGGGGTTAGGGGGTCGCCGTGGCCAGGAGGGTTTGGGCTCCCTTCTGGCCCAACTACACAAAGGTACGGGGAAGGCGGGTGGGGGTGTCGTGGGGGTCGGCCAGGGGGGTCGCGGGTCGGCTGGGGGACGGGCGGAGGTTCTTGGGGGGGGCGGTCGTTGGGGGGAGGGGGTTTGCGTCGAGGGCAGGAGGGCCTGGGATCCCTCCTGCCCGTAATGTAGTGCGGGGTGGGGTTAGGGGGTCGCCGTGGCCAGGAGGGTTTGGGCTCCCTCCTGGCCCGATATTGTTGGGGAGTCGGCGGTCCTTCGGGGTGAGGGTGCGAGTGGTCCTGCCGGGGGGGGGGGGATGTATCGGACGTCGGGGGGGGGGCATCAGGCTTTCAGGATGGGGACAGACCTTCAAGGGGGGACAGGACTTCAAGGGAGGACAGTGCACGGAAAGTCAGGGGGGGTGAACGGAGAGTCGGGACAGCGCACGGAAAGTCAGGGCAGTGCACGGAAGTCAGGGGGGGTGAACGGAGAGTCGGGACAGCGCACGGAAAGTCAGGGCGGGCGAAAGGAGAGTCGGGCAGCATGCGCGTTATATGCCTGAGCGCGGTATAGAAAAGTTTTTGTACATATCATCGTGATTTCTGCGCGCTATACCCCTGTGCGCGTTTTACAATGGTGCGCGTTATATCCGCGAAAATACGGTAATTACTTGTTCAGCCTCCTTTTCACAGAAGCAGGTGATTACATGCTCAGCTGGCCCATCAAGGCGACTCTCTTTGCTTTTGGGGCTTGATTCTGTGGCAGCAGTGGCCAACCGCAAGACGGATCCTCCACAGTCTATAATGCACAAGTTTCAATCATCTAAGGGTGACTTTATACCCCAGGGTCCAGATACCTTCTCAGGGTGCATGAGATTTTTGTGCTTCGAGTTTCCAGCCGAGGATCCAGCTGCTGGCTGTTCTGTTCCCTTCTGTCTGTGCCCGATGTTTCCTCCTCAGGGCATTCAGTTTCTGCGTCAGCTCTGTCTGTTCCTTCTTTGCAGCCAGTTCAGGGTGCGCCAGCAGCGAATCCGGTCCTCAATGAGCATTTGGTTGCAAGGCTGCACTGCTCGGATTGGAGGATCCGGATTGGAATACTGGATCTGTGGATCCCTTAGGGGCTCCGGATCCTGGTGTTGATCAGACTGTGGTAGTTTTGTTTAACTTTGTGGTGCTGCTTGATCTGATTGCTGAGTCTATGCAGGGCTTGAGCTTGGATGCCAAGCCTCATCCTTCTATTTCTGTTACTACTTCTCCCTGGCTTTGCAGCGTGTGCTCACAGTCTGAGTCCTTTCCATGGCATCCGGATATCAGTCTCATAGTTATGGAATCTCCAGATGGGATTTTCTGTAGCGCTATCTCCCGCCGGTATCCTCGGGCACAGGAGTGACAGCTAATATTGTGGCGGCCCTAGGCAATTTCCCTAGATGATTCCCTTAGGTGTCTTGACGCACGTCACTGCCCAGTGACAATTTTTAGCTCTGCTAATTTAGTTAAAGCTGCTGTGGTGATGTCCTTTATGCCACGCCTGCCTAACTTGCTACTTATGCTACAGACTGAGGCAGTAGTGCCTCCTCCTCAGCTTCTGATGGCTGGGATGGACTTCATGATGGATGATTCTATGTCCGTTTAAGATGGCTGGCTTCAGAGTCAGCGTATTCTATGTCAGCCCACAAATGTTTTGGGTTCGGCAGTAGGCTTTAGCCCGCTACCTTTCAAGGAGCTGTTGGGCAATTGACTGGATGCCCTCTTGACTTCAGTGATGGATTGTCATCTACAGGCGTTGCTGGATGGTATGGCGCCCCCCTTTTTGGGGCTTCTGAAGGATTTTTTTGTGCCTTCAGACCACATTCTCCTTCCTTGTCGCAGAGATCCTTTCAGGGTTCCAGGGGTTGATTTGCAAACTACAAGCGCTCTCAGCCTGCCTCTGCCTGACTTATCCAAAAGAAAAAAAAAAATGAATGATGCCAGGTTGCTGAGTACCCCTCTGTAGATAGGGGATTGGATCTTGGAGCGTCTGCAGACCTAGGTGCACACTGCTGCAGACTAGTGGGTCTTGGAATTTCTTCGGTCAGGCTACAAGCTGGCATTTGCCCAACCCCTGTTAGATTGGTTTGTGGCTTCTCCTGTCAGGAGACCGGATGCAGCGCACATAGTCCAGGATACTGGTCAGCGTTTCCTGGATATTCGAGCGATAGAGCCAGTGCTAATAGCCCTTTTAGGCTCAGGCAGATATTCTGTATACTTGATCGTACTAAAGAATGCTTCAGTAGATCTGGATCTAAAATACCTGCGTATGGCTCTCAAGCTTACTCAGTTCCGGAGGGAGACCGTGAGATCTTTTCTTTGCAGCAGTGGCTCCAGGGGAGTTTTGGCCTCTCTGGATTTCACTGAGGCGGATTTACAGATTCCCATTTTTTCCAGCTCACCGCTACTTTCTGAGGTTTCATATGCGGGATCAGCATTATCAGTTTTCGGCTCTGCCATGTGGTCTGACGATAGCACCCCGGACCTTCACCACTGTGCTGGTGGTTGGGGAGTCTCATTGGAGGAGGAGGAGGTTGCAAGTTCACCCATATCTGGACAACTGATTCCTCAGAGCGTCGGAAACGGGGAGCACCACGGTGGAACGGGTATTCCGAGTTCTGGAGGACCTGGGCTGGTTTGTCAACTTCATCTTAAAGCCATTTGTCATCCACTCAGTTTCTGGATTTCCGCGGGTTGCTTGTTTGATTCGGCAGCGGACCATGTATACTTGCCTGGGGCTTGGAGACAGAAGCTATGTTGGCAGATTTTGGAGTTTTTATTTTAAAAAACCCCAAAACAATCCACAAGTTGGCGCCTCCTGCTCATGATTTCCTATAGGTTCTAGGCTCCATGGGGGCCCGCTGGAGATGGTTTCTTGGGCAAGGGCGTATTTGTGTCCTCTTCAGCATGTCTGACTCTCTCGTCGGGCACCCCACCAAGATGTCTTAGCCATGAAGCTGCCATGGACTGGAGGCTTCACCCTCAGTCGCTCTGGAGGGGCTGGCAGAGTCACGGCTGTGGAGGTGATCAGCGCCATTTTGTCAGCGCCGTGCTGGATGGATATAAAAAGAGAAAGCGTTGCCCCAGTCGGACCTTATATGAAAGAGCACATGGTGTGCTTCCTTGTTTTT
Source organism: Geotrypetes seraphini (assembly GCF_902459505.1). Taxonomy (NCBI): domain Eukaryota; kingdom Metazoa; phylum Chordata; class Amphibia; order Gymnophiona; family Dermophiidae; genus Geotrypetes; species Geotrypetes seraphini. The sequence continues at coordinate 13,443,044 of NC_047097.1, forward strand.
CACATGCTCCTGTGTGCCTGTGGAATTGTGGATGCACCGGGATCTCCTGGTTTGAGGGAAGTCTGGATCTCAGATAATATGGCTGTTACTTGCTATTCTGGTTTAAGTTTGTTTACAATTTTGTGTTTTTTTCCTGTTCTAGTTCAGAAATTGATATACTGTATATTTGAGCTCATCCTAACGTTCATTTGCTCTGCAGACTGCTCTTATGACTATTGTATTTACTGTATGGGAATTCGGAGGCCGGAGTGGCATTGTTTTGTGATCTTTCACACCTTTGGGACCGCCTAGGGCGAACCTGAGGCTGTGACCACAACCATGCAATTGGGGAGAAGGTTGGGAAGGGAGGGGGGGAGTCCTTGGCCGACGTGGTTGCTGCTGGTATTCTTTCGATTATTGGGAAGGTTGGGATCAGACCCTGCTGCGAGACTCCTGCACCTGACATTTACTATGGTACTGGTGCTGCTCGGGCAGGTCCTGAGCGTCATGTGGCTGCCCTGGGTATGGCTGGGAACCCGGGGTGGATTTTTTCCGCACTTAGCATCTTATATGATTGTACTAGCCCCTTTTATACCTGCTGGCTAACACTTTGAGAATAGTATCCTGGAATGTTTCGGGCATTACCTCTCCCATAAAACGAACAAAAATTTTAACACAGCTCAAACGACATAAGGTCGACATAGCCTGTCTGCAAGAAACCCGACTTACAGACTTGGAACATCAGAAATTGAGGAGGTCCTGGGTAGCCGCAGTGCATGCAGCATCTTCAACTCATAAGCGGGCAGGGGTGACAATACTGATTAATAAGACATTGCCTTACACTGCGAAAGTAGTAGCCTCGGACCCACAGGGCCGCTACCTCTTGCTGCAGTTGTCAGTAGGCACATATTCCTTTTACTTGATGAATGTATATGCACCTAATACCTATGACCATTCCTTCTTTGAGGGTCTAACTGCCATGCTTCTTGGGCAGGTTACTGATCCAGTATACATTGCAGGGGATTTCAATCAGGTGTTTGACCCGACTTGTGACCGTTCTCAGCCGGGACCTGGTGCGAGTATATCTCATACCAGAGGCCTGCCCTATTTTTGCGCCACTTTAGATCTGGTGGACCCGTGGAGAATTCTCCATACCACTGAACGGGATTACACACATCGCTCCAGAGCACATAACACACAATCTAGGATAGATTACATCCTTACCACGCGCAGAGCATTTCTAAATGTGGATGCAGCGGTAATAGGCCCGGCGGTGATTTCAGATCACGCGATGATCTGGCTAGATGTGAATGTGGGCTTCGGTTTACGCGGACCTGTACGTTGGCGCTTCCCTAGTTATCTATTTTCTGATGACCATTTCAAAACATACCTAACGACTAAATGGGGTGAATTCCTAGACTTTAATGGTCAGCATAGTAATGATCCGACACTGTTTTGGAGCACGGCTAAGGTGGTGCTCAGAGGAGATTGTATAGCTTATGTAATAGCGCGTAATCGCCGTTTGTCCCGGGGAATACTGCGGTTGGAAAAACAACTAGCAAGTGCTAAGCATCAGTATACCCTGTTCCCGACCCGCCACGCGAGGGAACACTTAGCTTCCGTGGAAACGACCCTCAACTCCTATATACATGAGCGCACGGTGAAAGTGCTCTTGTATCAAAAATTTTGCTACCATCGCTATGGAAATCGGGCAGGGAAGTTATTAGCCCGCTTGACTTCCCAGGTGCGGGGTCACCGTTATGTTTTGGGATTGAGGGATAGTATGGGCCAATTTCAACACACTACTGAACACATTGCACAAATTTTTCAGTCCCACTTCGGGAAGATATATGGGCGCCGGGACTCGGGAGCTGAACCCCTTATTAAGGACTATTTCACGGATTCCAGTTTACCGCTGTTCTCTGACTCGGATGTTAGGTTTCTTAATGCACCCATCACCCCTAAAGAGCTACATAAAGCTATCCACAATCAACAAAATTTTTCGGCTCCAGGGCCGGTTGGCTTTACGGCAGAATTTTATAAACCTGCTCTCAGGGCAGCTTAGTCCTTTTTTAAGGGACTATTACTCCCAGGTAATCCAGGATGCACATTTCCCAGGAGAAGCGAATGAGGCTTTAATCACGTTGATATTGAAGCCTGGCAAAGACAGTTCTGCTCCCAAGTCCTATCGCCCAATTTCTTTGCTGAATGTAGACATCAAAATTCTGTCCAAAATCTTAGCTGATAGATTAGCGACCCTTCTCCCCGTTGTGATTGCATCCACACAAGTCGGCTTTGTACAGAGTAGGCAAGCAGTACACAATGTACGTAAAGCATTGATAGCCTTAGCGCACACGCAATTCCATCACACTCCTATGCTTCTATTCAGTTTGGATGCGGCACAGGCGTTCGACCAGGTCAATTGGACGTACCTCTTTGAAGTGCTAAATTGTATGGGGATATCTGGCTGGTTCGCCTCGGCATTACGCACTTTATATTCCACTCCAACAGCAAGACTACTTGTCAATGACATTATTACTGAGCCAATACCTATTGAGAGGGGAACTCGACAGGGCTGTCCCCTGTCACCCCTCTTATTTCTATTGTACCTCGAACCCTTTCTTCGCACAGTGTCTCAGGACCCTGACATAGTGGGTGTGGACTTTGGGACTCATTCACTCAAAGTGTTGGCCTTTGCAGATGACCTATTATTTTTGCTAACTGACCCCGCTCACTCTGTTCGATATTTATTGCAAGCGCTTGACGAATTCAAATTTTATTCGGGATTTACATTGAACTACCAGAAATCTATGGCCCTAGCTAGCCCCATAACACTACAACAGACATGGAGTGGTCACTTCCCATTTACGTGGGCTCAGACTTCAATTCGCTATTTGGGGGTACAGATCCCCCGAGACCTTACGACCCTGTACTCCAGCAATATCACCCCATTGCTTCAAGACACCTCACAACATCTACAGAATTGGTCCACTTTTCCCTTATCGGTGGTGGGCCGGGTAGCCCTTTTTAATATGGTGCTCTTTCCCAAATGGTTATATCGCTTACAGGTTTTACCTCTGCTGCTGTCCCATGCCCATAACATTCGTTTAACGAAAGAGCTACAGCGTTTTCTATGGGGTGGTAAGCGACCACGTATGCCCTTGCTACAGATGTGTCTGTCCAGGGATAGGGGGGGGCTATGGTTTATTAAATGTACATTGGTATGCTATGGCTTGTCAGATGAGACATATTAATGATTGGTTTAGAGGAACATCTGATTTTTCTGCTACACCACTGGAGTTATCTTTGCTGGCTCCGTTCCATGTGAGCTATTTTCTACATGTGGCGGATCCGGGGATGCGTCCTTTGGTGTCTCATTACCCCATTTTTACACCGGCCAGAAGGACATGGAGATGGGTCTGTAAAACAGCCAAATTGTCTTCTAGGGTGTCTTTATATTTGCCTATACTGGGCAATGGAGCTTTCCAGCCGGGCATGCAAAATGCCACCTTTCTTAGGTGGCAAGCACAAGGTCTACAATATCTTTTTCACCTGTTTTCGGAGGAGAGGAGCCTGGTAACATTTGCCGAGCTGCAACGAACTTTTGACCTACAGGTTAATGATCTCTTCGCCTATTACCAGATCCGTCACTAAGAACATAAGAACATAAGCAGTGCCTCTGCCGGTCAGACCATAGGTCCATCCTGCCCAGCAGTCCGCTCCCGCGGCGGCCCAAACAGGTCACGACCTGTCTGAATCACTAGAAGGGGCTGCCTTGCCACCTTGGTATCTCGTTTAAGTCCTGCCTTCCTATCGAAGTCCTAGCCCTCCAGTTTTGCACATGCACGACCTGGTTGGTTTATACTCATTACCTGGTGAATTCTATACTATGTTCAGTCCCTCCCAGTGGCTGCCCTTACTGAAGTCTGCAGGGAGGCACTTTCGGAACTCTTCAGCCTTTCAGCCCAACAGAGGATTCCTCTACGATTTCATATTGTGGGGATCCGGGATTGCCAACCAAGTACGAATCTGGATATATTAGTGACAGCGTGGGCATTGCCAGTTGACTGCTCAACAGTTACAACGGGTCCTGAAGAACATTCAGAAGGTGTCACCCAATATTACTCACTGGGAAATGCAATTGAAAATTGTTCTTAGACTTTACATTCCACCGGAACGTGCAGCCCGGATGGGGATTACTGCGTCGCATTCTTGCCCGAAATGCAATCAGGCTCACGCATCTTTGAGTCACATGTTTTGGGCCTGCCCCGCAATCCAACAGTTTTGGAGACATCTTGGCCTATATACCACATCGCTTTGGGGAAGGCGATGGCTTCCGCAACCGAGGGCGTTATTTGGATTTTATAATATAGCCTTGCCCAAACCCAGGGGAATGTCAGCATTTATCTCCAGAGCCCTTTTGATGGGAAAAAAAGCCATCCTCACCAACTGGCTCTCCCGTCATCCCCGTCGTATGCACAGTGGAGATCCCTAATGATAGTGCATGCAACACTGGAGAGACGCATGGTGGGAGATTTGACTCTTGGCCCGGGTCGCAAATTTTGTCAGGTATGGGAGCACTTCTGGCAGGACCTCACACCGCGTGCTCGCAGTAGACTTTTGAATCTTTAAGATTTTATTCCCACTCTCAGCTGTTGGACTGGCCATGGATTCTTGGGGAGGGGAGGGGAACTGATTATATTGTTGAAAATGTTATTTCCTGAAAGGTACTACTGTTTGTATTTGCTTCTTACTGCTGGAATAATAAAAATCATTTAAACATTAAAAAAAAAAAAATCTGAACTGAATTGTGCAGCTATGCTTAGAGCTGTTCCAATGTTAAGGCATGGCAGTTGTAAGCAGAGTGACCCCCCCCGACCCCCCATTTTCTATCTGGTCAAAGTTGTGCAATTCACTTGTTGACTGGTTTCCTCCAAACTAGATGAGTGCACTCTGCTTCAACATAAGTTACTCATCTGGTTTGCCAGACTCAGTATTATTGCTCTATTTTTCAGATTTGTGGCAGATGCCTGTCTGAGGGGGCTATTGTTCCATGTGTGGCACAGCATATGAGGGGTAGCAGTAGCTTTGGGCTTCACCTCTTTTTATGTGTCTGGGGGAACTGGAGCCCACATGGAATGTTTCCTGGGCCAGAAATTTTGGCTGGAGCTAGAAAAAGGAGAGTTTGCATCCCCAGCGAAATGCAGCCGTGTGCCAGCAGACAAACCCCAGAAGGCACCACTGGAGGTTCTGCCAGGTCCCTCTGGACAACCTGGGAAGTGCTTCACTCCCAAATTCATACATATGTGTATGAAGCTTTTTTAAGCTACAGCTAAAGTCCCCCTTTGGGGGACTCAGAAACAGTGGCATCTGGGTTTCTCCCCACGAAGGGCCTGGGATCCCTTAGTCAAAGCTATGTTAAAGTGTCGTGGACCCAGGCAGCACAGGATTTGAATGAAGATGATTTAGAGTCTGTGCCTCTGCTTTCTCAGTCAGGGTCCTCTGTGCTTGGAGATTCAGCATCTCAGCATGATGGGCTAGACCAGTAGTTCCCAACCCTGTCCTGGAGGGCTACCAGGCCAATCGGGTTTTCAGGCTAGCCCTAATGAATATGCATGGAGCAGATTTGCATGCCTGTCACTTCCATTATATGCAAATCTCTCTCATGCATATTCATTAGGGCTAGCCTGAAAACCCGATTGACCTGGTGGTCCTCCAGGACAGGGTTGGGAACCACTGGGCTAGACCATGATCAGATAGCAGCCCTGGACCTTGGAGACAATGGTATGCAGGCTGTTTAGCTATCTGCTCTGCAGAGAATTACAAAAATGCTCCAAAAACGCACTTTTACACAGTGCTCACTCATGAGCAGCCTAAAGGCCTTAGCTATCCGGGGTTGAAAAACCACTGTTCTTCCCTATCTACATCTATAACAACTAAGGAAAATTAATAAACAACAAGTTTCAGAAGATCTGGGGACCATTAGCAGACTTTTGTAATGAATGATATCATTTTCCCATAATAAATTATTTGTTAGGAGGGGAGGTGGGTGGGCATTATTTTATTTTATTTATCTCATAATATATATGTATTTGTCAATATTTTTATTATAATTGTTATTTGTATTGGGAGGGAAGGGAAGGGAAGGGAAGGTTTTAAATTTTAGTAACAATTGTTATACATACTATGTAATACATACATTTTCAGTTATTACTGTACATGAATTTAGAATGATATATTGTATTTACAGTGATACATAAAAGAAAATCAAGTGTATATTTTATGAGATCATATAAATTTCTATGATACACTTGTTGTAGTATGAAAAATGAATAAAAAATTGAAATGAAAAAAAAAAAAAAGAAACAACTTTTACCGAGATTAAAGAAAGGAGACCAGTGAGAATGGTTATTGATTGACCTGAAGTCAGAGTTCCTATTCAGATATGAAAACCCAAATGACATTGGAAAAGCAAAAATAGGGCATAAGGGCCCTGACACACGCAGGACAACCCAAGATGGGAGCCTGTTGGTCTCAGAAAACCCCCACAATATTAGAGGTTTCCTGAAGTTGTATAACAGCGGTGGTTAATTCTATTGCTACTGAGTTAGCTGTGCAAAACAGCTAGACTGTAGAATTGCACAGAATAGCCTGAGCCATATGAGCAAACTACTAAATATTTAAGCAAACTGTACTAAATAGTTGTACAGGTTAGATAATGTAATGTAATGTAATTTATTTCTTATATACCGCTACATCCGTTAGGTTCTAAGGCATCTAGTCAGCCACAAAACCAGAGAAGGCGGTCTACTGAAACAGCCATGCAGAGGGTTGTGTTTGTGAGGAGCTAGCTAATTAAAGGTATACAAAGCAATGGGGCTGGATGGTGTACATCCGAGGGTGCTGAAGTTCTGTTGGCTCCATTGACTGACCTTTTCAATGCTTCTCTAGAGTCGGGAGTGGTACCGGTAAAGAAGAAATTTGGCTATTTCAGCCATACAACACAGCTTAGAACTGTGTACTATATATCGAAGTGAGAAACAGATGAATGTAAAAACTATGCAATTGGACCAGTTCCAAATTACCAATGGCTTCCAAACTTCTTTGGCTACACTATTTCAGTAACTGAAAAATAGAGCAATAATACTGAGTCTGGCAAACCAGATGAGTAACTTATGTTGAAGCAGAGTGCACTCATCTGATTTGGTGGAACCCAGTCAACAAGTGAATTGCACAATTTTGACCAGATAGGAAATGGGGGGGGAGGGTTCACTCTGCTTACAACTGCCATACCTTAACACTGGAACTGCTCTAAGCATAGCTGAACAATTCAGTGCAGATTTTTTTTTTTTTAGCATAATGCTGGTGATGGGAAATGAAAAGCTAGTTTGGCTATTTATGCCAAAACATAGCCAGCAGGCTAAAGCAGCTACTATAACTGTTAAGGTGACTGACTGGACCAGAAACTACAAAATTAAATAAAATTGCAGCATATAATAGAAATAAGAAACAGAAAAAAGCAGCTAAAAGAAGCATCCAGTGGTGAAGTCAACTGAAGTTTATTAGAAGCAACTTTCAGTAAAAAAAAAAAAAAACAACAACCACAAAGTATGGTTCTATCATATGTTACTAAAAGCCCAACTTGCTTCAGCAACAAACTGCCTGCATCAAGGGCACACACGTCTTAGCAAAGGGTAATATACAGGAAACAAATCTAGTTGTCAGAAAGAAAACCTGGCTCATAGAAATGGTAGGTTAAAAGCCCTTAATTTAGAGTTTCAAAGACATATCCAGAAAGGACCCATTAAGCGTCATTAGCTCAAGAGCTAAGAGCAATTAGCTGACCTCAGGATGCACACCTGAGAAAGAATAAAAGGGAGAATCAATTAATGCTCTCTTTTTTTTTTTTATCTTGGAGAGCTAATGAATGTCTGGACTTGTTTACTGTGATTCAAACTGCCAGGAAACACTTCAGGAAAAAAAAACCCCAGACGAACCAGCTGACAAATTGAAAAAGAATTTTGGTAGGAAAAATTGTAACAGTCTGGTACACTGAGGAAATTTAATGTCACACAGAAATAGGAGTACGTAGCTAATCCTCCACTTTATGAGTCAGAGAAATATTAGCTGCTTACAGATAGTCACAGAGAAAAAGTTAATTGCTTATACTAAGGACTAGATTCACTAACCTCACGGATCCAATCCAATCCGTGGGTGATCCAATCCGTGAGGTGGCCAGGCATCCGATTCACAATGCACTCAAATTAGGCTGATTGGAGGCACGCCTCTAACCGACCACATGGATTGCTGAAGAGCGATCCTGACGCATGCGCAGACCATCTTCTTTGCCTGTAGAAGGTCTGCTCATGCACTTTCTCTCCATGCTTTTTTTTCCCCCTCGGTGCAATTTTTTTTTTTTTTTACTTGTCAGCCCATGGTTTTAACCCACGGGTTTAGAGTGGGGCTGCACTGCGGTGTGTTCTGGAACTTAACAGAACATGGCATAGTGCAGCCCCACTTTAATTCTGCAGGTTAAAACCACGGAGTCAAGCGGCAAGAGCAGGAGAATCGGATCGGCAAGAGCAGGAGAATCGGGTCGGCAAGAGCAGGAGAATCGGGGCGGCAAGAGCAGGAGAGTCGGGGAGGCAAGAGCAGGAGAGTTGGGGCAGAGAGTGGGGCGGAAAGAGCAGGAGAGTCGGGGCAGAGAGCGGGGTGGCAAGAGAAGGAGAGTCGGGGCAGAGAGCGGGGCGGCAAGAGCAGGAGAGTCGGGGCAAAGAGCAGGGCAGCAGAGAGCAGAGTTTTTGCACAAGCGACTGGTCCTCAGCAGTCGCTTGTTTTTGGATCATCCAGCCCAGTCAGTGTGCCTGAATTTGTTTAGTGAATCGAGGCCCTTCCTACTTTGCATGACGTTTCTCCTCATTTGCATGCGCGGATCGGATTGGGTGCCTAGACCAATGAGGCCCTAGGATCCTGTGGGTTGGGCAGGGGAGTGGCAGGCCCACCTCATTTGGACGGAGGCGGGCCTGCTGGCCGGACGTGTGAGAAGCCGTCTGGTCCAACTTGAAAGTAAGACTAAGGGGGGGTTCTAGGGTGGGGAGGTTTATTGGGAGGGTCCGGCAGGAGGGGTTGGGCACCCTCCTGCCGGTGATCTTAGGAGGAGCCGTTGGGGGGGCCGGCAGGAGGGTTTAGGCATCCTCCTGCCGGCGATCTTAGGGGGGCCATTGAGGGAGCCAGCAGGAGGGGTTGGGTACCCTCCTGCCGCGATTGTCGGGAGGGCCGTTAGGGGGGGTTGGCAGGAGGGGTTGGGCACCCTCCTGCCGTGATCGCTGGGGGGAGGGGAGACTTGCGGCCATAGCCGCGGCCACTATACTAATCACGGCAGGGAGATCCTTGTTGCGATTAGGTACAGCGGCCACATCTACATACCATGTAGGCCAACATTTTGCTACATTGTAAGCATCTCCCGTTCTGCTAGGGAGACGCATAGGGCCGCCTAGGTTCACTTAACCGTTTCCTATCGTAATAAATTTTACGTTATGCTGGTTTCAATCGTAATTATTTTAGCAAAGCTTTGTATTATTCACCGCTATCATTTACGGCTATTGTAAACGTAATGTAAATAAGTCATAAGTCTGTAAATTCAAATATTTTGTGTTCCTGGCTCTTTATTAGTCCATACAGACTGTTTATCCACTGTCTATGTGATTTTTGGAATGTCCTGTCATCCGGTACACACGATAGGAAAAGGTTAAGGCTACCGCCTAGTCTTAGGTGAGCTTAGGCGGGCTTGCGGGCCTCTCTAGGCTCCCTGGAGGCGCCTTCAATATAGGCGGCCTGCCTGGGGAGCATTTTTTTATTTTAGAAAAAGTGCCTCCCGATTGGCTGATTAGACAGCTGTAGGACGCCTACAGCTGCCTACAATCAGGAGCACTTTGCAGAATCAGGGCCTTATTGTATAAAGGTCAGTATGCAATAATAATATAATTTGACCTTTCCAGCGCATTTGACGTGGTTGACTTGGACTGTGACTTGAGAAAAGGGGTGATGTGAGCATAGCTACTCTGGCAGAATATGTCATGTTTGTGCTTTCTGTGGTCATTCTAATGATGTCATGACCATAGAAAATTTGATAAGCACTATGCTATGCCATATCAGCATGGAAATTGTCTCATTTTACTGTGTAAGCAGACTACTTATTTTTTTCTGTTGACTATAAAGTTTTCACAACTTATCTACCCAAAGCTTTTGTTAACAAGCTTGTGATCTTGGGCAAGTCACTTTACCATCCATTGCCTCACATACAAATTTAAGATTGTAAGCTCTTAATGGAACTCAACTTGAGCTACAACTGAAAAGAGTTGAATTAAATCCAAATAAATAAAAACAAACCTGTTTCAGAAAGTTTACCCTTTATCTGATATATCAGCAACTTATCCAGTTTGACACTCTTCAAATCTTGGGTGAAACATCTTCCGAAAATGTAGTGTTCATTGGAACACCTTTTCTGACCAAGTGATAGTTAGTTAACTCAGCCAACCTAGTTTTAGGTAAACAGATTTGGCTATGAATAGCTCCTTATATTATATAAACTGGAGATGTTAGTTCTAGCAAGCATATGTCGAAGAATAATACTTTAGGAGAATCCTGATGAATGTTTTATTAGTACTGTAATATATTTGTATATCCATAAAAAATATCAGTATGTGGGGGAGTGGCTTAAGGAAGATGGCCGCGGGTAGCTGGATTTAGATGCCACGGAAGTTCCCGGGCTGCTTTTACCTTTGGAATGGTGAAACGTAAATCCAAATTTTGGGTTTTTCCCAGTGAACCTTTGCCAGCAGCATCGGGCCCAATAGACGCTTTTCTTCAGCGAGGGACGCTAACACAGCCGGAGGTTTTGTCGGCTGGGAGAGACACGCCTGCTGAAGCGTTGCAGCTCTCCCTCAAGGCAACATCAATAACCCCGGAAGAGCGAAGTCCTCCGAGTCGTCCGGGGGCGTTTGACCAGTCGATGGAAGAACGAAGTCCTCCGAGTTGTTTGGGGGCGTTTAACCAGTCGATGGTGGAGAAAATGTCCCGGGGTGTTCCCTCTCCTGACCTGCTGAGATCGGGAGTCGGCTCAGCAGGAGGAGTGGTGAAGCCAAATCAACTATCAGAGCATTCGGAGGAGTTGGAACAGAAATTGCCTCAGGATTTCCTGATACTGAGTTTATCGCCTGCTGAAGTTCCAGGTACTTTTTCATCAGAGGATCTGGGTTCTGAACTGATACCAATGCAGAGGCCCAAGGTTTTCAATATGGAGACAATTTGGGAAGCAATATCTAGTTTGCAAATCTCTTTGGGAACCCAAATGCAGCAACTTACTACACGTTACACCTCTGTTGTGTCTGAAAATTTGGAAATGAAAAATAGGATATCCAGCGTTGAAAATAAAGTGGATGGACATGAAACTAGAATAAAAACAGTGGAGTCCCAGGCTTTGGTCTGGGTAAGAGATAGTGGAAACCTTAATTTTAAGGTGGAAATGTTGGAAAATATGACTAGAAGAAGTAATCTTCGGATTATCAACTTTCCAAAATTACCACTTATCTCAGCGCAGGATACATTTAAAAAGTATTTGAAAGAAGTTTTGAAAGTTCCCGAAACCTCCTATCCGCCTCTCACTAAAATATATTATTTACCAACCAGAGCATCTGCTCAAAAACCAAACCAGCAGAATTTGTCTGCTGATAGTTTGTATTTGACAAATTTCCTTGAGAGGTCAGGTGAAGAGATACCGGCAACTGCTACGCTACTTGTACAATTTGCCATCGATGCTGACAGTGAATGGATGCTTAAATTGTTTTTTAAGTTTAAAGATGTACCATTTATGACTAAAATAGTGAGAATGTATCCAGACGTGTCACAAATGACCCAAAAGAGAAGAAAACAATTTCTTATTTTGAGACCTAGGGTTCTGCAGTTAGGTGCGACGTTTGTACTCAGATTCCCCTGTAAATGTGTAATGACCTATCAAGGGAATAGATTTATTTTCTTTGAACCTCAGCAGTTGACAAAATTTATTGCTGCTAAAGAGCAAACTTAGAATTCGAGAGAATTACAGTCTCAAATCAGCTCAATTATAAGGTTCTTGTTCTCCCTTGCTACCATCTTTTATTTCCTTTGTATTATTTGATAAAGGTTTCAGCTATTGTATAGCTTTCTCCCCCTTAATTGAGGTCTAATGATACAAGCCAGTAAAAATTCACATTTGGGTCTAATGTTTTGCCTTTGATGAGAAAATAAATTTTTGTTTTGTTTTTGTATTTCTAATGTATATTTTCCTATTGATTATTGTCTCATCTTAAAGTTTGAATAGGTCTTATATTATTTTCTTTGTTTTGACTAATACTATGTCAATACTATAAAATGAAAATAAAGAATTTTAAAAATATATATATATCAGTATGTAACTGTCAAAACTGAAAGCTATTGAAGCAATGTGCATTCAGGTGCAGTAGGTGCTTTTCTATCCCTTGAGGTTCTGCCTGGAGGTCCTACCTGGAGGTTCATAATCTCTTTGTACCTGAGGCAATGGAGGGTTAAAGTGGCTTGTCCAAGATCACAAGGAACCACGGTGGAATTTGAACATGGTTCCCCTGGTTCTCAACCCTCTCTAATTATTAGGCTACTTATCTATGCCATATACTCTCTAATAATCACTGTGACATTATAAAAACACCTGTTCTAAACCATGGATTAATATGCTTAATTTTTCAGACAGATATTCCAAATCGATTTGAAATGAAATTGCGCCGTAATGCAATTCTGGAAGATTCTTACAGAAGAATTTTAGCAATTAAGAGAGCAGACCTTCTTAAAGCCCGGCTCTGGATCGAATTTGATAATGAAAAAGGTTTAGATTATGGAGGAGTGGCCAGAGAATGGTTTTTCCTAATATCTAAAGAAATGTTCAACCCCTATTATGGTCTATTTGAATATTCTGCTGCGTAAGTAGTATGATTCCTGAATGTGTGTTATAAAAAAAGTAGTCCATTGTTACATACTTTCTCATTTTTTCTTTTGATTATTTTAATTTTAACTATCCATTAGTCTTGAATCAAAGGAATTTTCTCAGTATTGTTTGCTATGAACTTGAGTATTTTAAGTATGATTATCCCAACAAGCTCGATTTATACATCCAAGAAAAGACTTTTTTTTTTTTTTTTTAGAAACCTGAACTGGCATGCGTTTCATTGAGACTATGGGTTAGATGCACTAAAGTCAGCGATCGTCGCTAAACCTGTTTTCATAGCTTTAGCAACGATCACTTTTACCGACCCAATGCATGGCCCACCATGTGTTTTTCCCATCGATTGCCCATTTTCTGATTCAGCCATACAAATTAGCTAAATCCCCATGCAGAGTAGCCAAGTGATTGATACACTAGTATCGCATGGCTATTTAAAAAAAAAAAAAAAAAAGGAGGTTTAGTGATCGAAAAAATCAACTGGTCTGGGGGGGGTTTCATTTTTTTCAATGGTACACAAAATATCTATCCCATAAAGAAAAAAAAATCCCCCACCGCCAATGACCCCCCTTCCCCAATGACCCCCGATAAACGTGGCACGAGAGAAAATTGGCAGGAGGGTGTGCACGCAGAACACCCCCGTGCCATGCCCTCCCCTTGCACCAGGCACCCCGAGCCACTGTCCTCCCCCTGAGCACCCCAAAAAATGTCAGGATGAATGCCCACTCCCTCCTGCTACCCGACACCCCCACCGAACATCCCCCACATCTTTTTAAAAAAGTTGGAAGCAGGAAACCCACTCTGAGGCTCCTGCTTTGGGCGCACCAGTCCTAAATGATGGGCATTCCCCCCCCTTGTTGCATTATGTGATGCATGGGAAGAGGCCTAAAGCCCTTATTGGCATGATTCAACCTTAGGAAAGGCTTCCCTAGATCACAAACAAAAACGAGGGTACTCTATTTCGGGGGCACTGACTTTGCACGCATGGGAGGTTTCGTCCAACAGACACTGCAGGCCCAAGAAGCAACTGATAATGTGGAAGCCATGTGGTCAACCCTAAAATCGACCCTTCACGAGGCAACTGTCCGCTACATAAAATCGGCAAATAAACAACAAAGAAAAAAGAAACCCCGATGGTTCACTGATGAGGTCTCGTACCTCGTCAAGGAGAAGAAAAGAGCGTTTCTTTCATACAAACAAACCGGGGAAAAAGAAGCTAACATCGAATACAGGACAAGGTCTGCAGCGGTCAAAACAGCAGTCAGGGAGGCCAAAGTTCGAGTGGAAGAAACTCTAGCAAAGAACATTAAGAAAGGGGACAAATCCTTCTTCAGGTATATTAGTGACAGGAAAAAGAACACAAACGGGATAATACGCCTTAGAACGTCAGACGGGAATTATGTGGAAATAGATTCTGATAAAGCCAGACTACTGAATGATTACTTCTGCTCAGTCTATACCTGCGAGGCACCAGGGCACGGGCCACAGCCTTGCATTTTGTTTTATTGTTCAGTTTCTACTGTTACAGTCATTTGAAAAAATTAGAACACCCCATGAAATATTCAGTTCTTTCTTAAGAAATATTCATGTATCGATGTCAAATCCTTTTTTTTTTTTTTAAATCTCTGGAAAAGAAAGTGATGCAATTGCAAGTAAACAACAAAAATTTTCCTTCATTTGCTTATGCCCCTCCTTGGATGCACTGGGGAGAAGCCTAAGACTGATTGGCCCATAGGAGGGGCCTTAAACAACTTGGGCCAATCATAGCCTCAAGCCCCTCCCTGGTGCTCCCAGGATGCACCGGGGAGGGAAAAGCCTGCCATTTTGAGGAGGCAGACCAGCTGGCTGTATGGAGTAGGCATCTCTCCAGCCAGCCATCTGAAAATAAGGTAAGGGGGAGAAGGCAGGGTTGTCGGTGGCACAGGGAGGGGTTGCATGGCGGCGAGAGAGCATGGCCAACTCTCCCACTGCCAAGGGGAGTTAGGGATGGTGTTGGTTGGTGACAGAAGAGATTGGGCTTCTCTCCCGCTGCAGGATGGGGGGGGGGGGTATCGGTTGGCCAGGAGAGCATGGGCAACTCTCTCGCTGCTGAGGGGCAGCAGGAGATTGGGAATCTCTCCTGCTGTTGTTGGGGTGGGTTTTTTTTTGGGGGGGGGTGTCATTGCATGGTCACATGCAAATTTAGCGAGTCTTCGCTACTCTCTGCCATCCTCATTTGCATGAGTGTTTTTTGGAGAATAACTCGCTTTTTTAAAATCGCTAATATAAAGGCTGCGATAGCAGCCCGTTGGTTTTTACGTGTTGGTTTTTTTAAAATCTAGTCCTCAGTATCCTGCACAGAGACATGACTTGCTTGTATGACTGAACTAATTTCTTCAGAAGATGCATTTTACAGATAAACTGCTTTCCTTTACTTACACACAAAAGGATTCAAAGGGCATCAAATGCCTAGACAGAACACAAAATAAATCAATTACATGTATGATTTTCAAATGTTTGCTCACTCTATTACCAGTTTCTGTTGTTGAAAATGTCCAGTTGTAATATAGTAATAATGATAAAGTAATAAACAGAATTTGTATATACCATCTCTTCCTGTTAATTTCAGAACAGTTTACAATAGAGAGCACAAAGCTCTTAAATTAATACAAAATAAAATTTAACTTCTAAATTAATCTGCCTGAATATTATTACTTGTTCAGTTCACTGATATTTTTGTAAATACTGTACTTAATATAGCATTAATACTTGGCAAACAACCAAATCTTTAAGAGTGAAAAGTATGTTAAATGTTAACAAGCAACATTCAAAGCAAGTAATATGTTCACCAATAGTCCATGAACATATAACTTGCCCCCATCTATAGATTTTTAATAGCTGTAGAGGTAGTGCTGGACCAAAAATCCTTCTAAATGTCTGAAAAGTATCAATAATAATAAAACGCTAGAGCGCGCATGCGCTCTCGAAAATTCGTGCAGTGTGGCGCCGTGAGGTGTGCTTCTGTGGCAACATTCTAACCTCACGGCGCATGCGGGGGCTGAAGGCGCGTGACTGTGCTCTCTACAAACCTCCCAGCTCCAGCGGAGTAGGCAGCACCAGTGGACAGCAGCCCCGCTCCGGCCATTCACCCTCCACAAACCTCCCGGCTCCAGCGGCGTAGGCAGCACTATAAACACGCTGCTTCACGCCCTTCTCTACCGATTTCCTCTGCCACGTCTCTGATGACATCATCGGAGACAGTCGCGGCAGAGGAAATCGGCAGTAGAAGGCCGCAAAGCAGCGTGTTTAAAGTGCTGCCTAAGCGGCTGGAGCCCCGAGGTTTGTCAGCGGTGGGAGGGTCAGGAGCAGGCCAGATCGAGCAGGACAACGGCAGTACAAGAAGGGGGAGGGGCCGAACGGAGCAGGGAAGAGAAGGTAAGAGAAGGGAAAGGGTGGTGGGGGAAAATGCTGCTACTGCTTCTGCACAGGAAAGGGAGGATAGGAGGGAAATGCTGTTGCTGCTGCATGGGGAAGTGAGATGGAAATGCTGCTGCACAGGGAAATGGGGAAAAATGACAGACAGACAGCGGAGAGAGAAAGAAAGAAAGACACAGGGGCAGGGAGAGGGACAGAAAGACAGACAGAGAAAGGGGGCCAGAGAGAGAGTCAGTGGGAGAGGGAAAGGGGGCTGCTGTGGGCGGTGCTTGGGGCAAACAGCTTTGCTCTGGGGGGGGAGACAGAAGGGACCATGGAGAGACAGGGAGAGGGAAAGGGGGCTGCTTTGGGGGGAGGAGTGTGCTGGGGGAGACAGAAGGGGCTATGGAGAGATAGAGAAAGGAGGCTGCTTTGGGGGTGAGGTGTGTTGGGGACAGACAGCTTTGCTCGGGGGGAAGACAGAAGAGGGCCATGGAGAGACATTTGGGGGGGGAGGTGGGTGCTGGGGGCAGACAGCTTTGCTCGGGGGGGGGGGAGGGGGAGACAGAAGGATACAGACAACGGCCAAGGAGAGAGATAAAGAAAGACAGACAGACACATCTATTCTAGCACCCATTAATGTAACGGGCTTAAAGACTAGTATGTATAATAAATGGGTGGAAGGAAAGCAAAACAAAAGAAATTATCTTGATTGTAGCAATTTTCACTTGTCATCCAGATAAGTACATTCAGCACTACTAACTATACAGTATAAGTTAAATTTGCAGTCAGCAGTTAACATATTTAATTTACGCTTCCTTTAGAAAACTGACTCTTTCATTTTCTGCTCTAATGATTGCAAGTATTCAAACATTATGGTATTTGTTTTTCTAGTATATAGAAGTAAAATTTGATTATTTTATCCACAGGGATAACTATACTTTACAAATCAATCCAAACTCTGGACTTTGCAATGAGGATCATCTCACTTATTTCAAGTTCATAGGCCGTGTGGCTGGAATGGCAGTTTATCATGGCAAATTGCTGGATGGTTTGTATTAATTTCTTTTATCTTGCACTTAGGGCTCCTTTTACAAAGCTGCACTAATGGTTTTAGTGCACGTACTTCATTAGCGCACACTATAGCCTCAAAAAGAGGCTGTAGCGGCTAGCATGCACGGAAATTTTGCATGCTCTATTCTGCGCGTTAAGGTCCTAGCGTGGCTTTGTAAAAGGAGCCCTTAGTTAAGGGAAGCAAGTTTCAAACTGCCTACTTTGGTGCAAAGTCAGCAGGAACTTTTAACCCCATAGGCTTTGCATCAGTTTTAGAAGTGAAAGTATGTGTATTTGTTCCATTTGAAAAATTGTACTTGTGGCAAAAATTCATATAAATTAAAATCTTCAATCAATGCACTTTCATTTTGGAATCTGTCCAAAACACTTCCCTCGGAATAACTACCCACTAAAACAGGCAAACTTTTAAACCCAATTGGAAAATTTTCAAACAGCCAGATGACCCTGTAACTTTGAAAATTGCAACCTTCATTTTATTTCATCACACCTGGGTTTTGTTGCTTTGAATTTAACATTTATATGCAAATTTTATTCCTACAGGATTTTTTATTCGTCCGTTTTACAAAATGATGCTTCAGAAGCCAATACTACTTAATGATATGGAATTTGTGGTATGTGAATTTTTTACCTAGCAATATTTTTATTTTATTTTATAAACTACTTAAGCCCAGATTCACAAAAGATAGCGATTCAATCGCTGTTGGCTGATTTTCTGGCTGATTTTGAAACAGTGATTGATTCACTATCTTTTTTGCATTCAAATGATTTGCATGGAGGTGCAAATCATTTGCATGCAAACTCCCCAACTCATTCGCTCAGCGTTGTTGAAAATGTTCAGTTGTAATATAGTAATAATAATAATAAAGTAATAAACAGAATTTGTATATACAATCTCTTCCTGTTAATTTCAGAACAGTTTACAATAAAGAGCACAAAGCTCTTAAATTAATATAAAATAAAATTTAACTCTAAATTAATCTGCTTGAATATTATTACTTGTTCAGTTCACTGATATTTATGTAAATATAGTACTTAACTTAGTATTAATGTAGATACTTGGCAAACAACCAAATCTTTAAGACTGAAAAGTGTGTTAAATGTTAACAAGCAACATTCAAAGCAAGTAATATGTTTACCAACAGTCCATGAACATATAACTTGCCCCCATCTATAGATTTTTAACAGCTGTAGAGGTAGTGCTGGGCCAAAAATCCTTCTAAATGTCTGAATAGTATCTGTATCTGGGTGCTGACCATCATCAGGGAAGGATACTCTCTTCATTTCACTCAGGTTCCACCAGAACTTCCTACAAGAGAGTATCCTTCCAATCCATCCCAGACCGCCCTTCTTCTTCAGGAAGCTCAAGTTCTGCTTCGTCTCCATGCCATCGAACCAGTTCCTTTGGAGCAACAGAACAGGGGGTTTTACTCCCGTTACTTCCTTGTTCTGAAGAAGACGGGCAATCTGCGGCCCATTCTGGATCTCAGGGCTCTCAACAAATTTTTGGTCAAAGAAAAATTTTGAATGTTGTCCCTAGCATCCCCTTCTCGAGCAGAACGACTGGTTATGCTCTCTGGATCTCAAGGAGGCCTACACTCATATTCCCATTTATCCGGCCTCCCGTCAATATCTCAGATTTCGGATGGGGAATCTACATTATCAATACAGAGTGCTGCCCTTAGGCCTGGCTTCATCTCCCAGAGTGTTCACCAAGTGCCTGGTAGTGGTAGCAGCAGCTCTAAGGAACCATGGTCTTCACGTATTTCCCTACCTCAACAACTGGCTCATCAAAGATTCAACATCTCAGGGGGTTATTGTAGCAACCCAATGGACTACCTGGTTCCTACAAAGTTTGGGATTCAAAATCAACTTTCCCAAATCCCAACTTCAGTCCTCACAGAGTCTACAATTCATCGGAGCTGTTCTGGATATTGTCCAATTCAGAGCATTCTTTCCACAATAACGTCTGGAAGTTCTTCTTCAACTCTGTCATAATGTCTTCCCGCTCTTCCATCTCAGCGAGACACATGATGGTACTCCTAGGTCACATAGCCTCCACAGTACACGTGACTCCTTTTGCTAGACTTCACCTCAGAATTCCTCAGTGGACCCTGGCATCTCAATGGACGCAGGTTTGAGACCCACTTTCTCGACACATAACAGTCACTCCTTCATTAAAGCAGTCTCTCCATTGGTGGATGCTCTCTTCCAATCTCTCCAGAGGCTTGCTTTTTCAAATGCCCCCCCCCCATCAGAAGGTCCTCATGACAGATTCTTCGACCTATGCTTGGGGCGCTCAACTCGATGGTCTCCGTACACAAGGCCACTGGACCAGTAAGGATCGTCAGTGTCATATCAATCTGTTGGAACTCAGAGCGATCCTCAAGGCTTTTCAACATCTTCACAACCAGGTAGTCCTCATTCGGACGGACAACCAAGTTGCCATGTATTATGTCAACAAACAGAGAGGGGCGGGATCTGCCTCCCTTTGTCAAGAAGCTCTGAAGGTTTGGGATTGGGCAATCCGCCACAACACCTTCCTCAAAGCTGTCTACATACAAGGGGCGAAGAATTGCTTGGCGGACAACTTGAGTCGTCTTCTGCAACCTCACGAATGGACACTCCATTCCTCGCCTCTTCATCACATTTTTTCACAGTGGGGAACGCCTCAGATAGACCTCGTTGCAGCTCCCCACAACTACCAACTGCCTCTGTTCTACTCCAGGATATACTCTCCTCATCGCCTCGAGGCAGATGCTTTTCTTCTGGAATGGATGAATCTTTTCCTATATGCATTCCCTCTCAAGACTCTGGTCAAGTTGAAGAACGATCATGCCACCATGATTCTGATTGCTCCTCGGTGGCCGAGACAACCTTGGTACTCCCTTCTACTTCAACTCAGCAGTAGGGAGCCATACCTTCTACCAATTCATCCTGGTGTGGTAAGTAACCATCCCGGTATGGTAAGTAACCACTCCACTACTGAGTGTGAAGTAAGTATTTTCGTTGCAGACAGTACTGCAGGGGATAAACTAACTCGAATGGGGCAAAATAACTCAAACGGGGTAATAAGGGACACACTAAATCAAACGGGAAAATCTCCACGCAGACCGGGCAAACACAAAGCATGGAAGGCTATGTACATTAATGCCCGCAGTTTAGGCAATAAAATTCTGGAATTAGAGACAGAAATGAGGAGCGCCAACCTAGATGTGGTGGCAATATCTGAAACCTGGTTCTCAGATTCCCATGGATGGGATGTGGCTATACCAGGATATAATTTACTACGCCGAGACAGAAAAGGCAAAAACGGAGGAGGTTTAGCGCTATATATCAAGGAGGAATTCAAAGTTACCAGAATCACAGGTGTCAAGTATACAGGGGAGTCCCTCTGGGTGAACCTTGCCAGGGGAAGTGGCAAATGCCTGTATTTGGGCATTGTACACAGACCTCCCAAACAATAGGACGACATAGACAAAGAATTAATCGAAGACATCGAGACCATCACTCTGCAAGGAGACACTGTACTGTTAGGGAACTTCAACATGCCAGATGTAAACTGGAACAAACTTTCAGCTACAACCAGCAGCAGCAGAAGGCTACTAACCTCTATACGGGGAGCCACGACTCAAACAAATGGTACTGGAGCCCACTAGGGATCAGGCAATTTTGGACCTGATACTCACCAATGGAGATAGTGTCACAGAGGTTTCGGTAGGTGATGCGTTGGCCTCCAGCGACCACAAACATGGTGTGGTTTCACCTCAGGAAAGGAACCACTAGGTCGAACACATCAACAAAGATCCTTAACTTTAAGGACACTAATTTCAAGAGCATGGGAGATTTTGTCTATGAGGTGCTGCAAAACCAGGAGACAACAGATAATGTGGAGGTAATGTGGTCAACTCTGAAATCTATCCTACAGGAAGCAACCAACCTTTATGTAAAAGCTGTGAGTAAACGACGGAGAAATAACAAACCCCAGTGGTTTTCTGCAGAGATCTTGGAACTCGTAAAACAGAAGAAAAGAGCATTTGTATCCTACAAACAATCACAACAACTAAAAGTCAAAGAAGCCTATCTAGAGAAATCTAGAGCTGTCAAAACAGCGGTCAGAAATGCCAAACTCCAGATGGAAGAAAAGTTAGCTATGAATATTAAAAAAGGGGATAAATCCTTTTTCAGGTATGTTAATGATAGAAAGAGGAATACAGACGGGATAGTGCACCTAAGGAAACCCGACAGTATCTATGCAGAATCAGACTCCGATAAAGCCAAACTGCTAAACAAATACTTCTGCTCAGTCTTTACCTGTGAGGCGCCGGGATCCGGTCCACAGCTGCAAACAAGGGAGAGCTCAGAAGACCCATTCAG
This sequence comes from Geotrypetes seraphini, assembly GCF_902459505.1. Lineage (NCBI taxonomy): Eukaryota > Metazoa > Chordata > Amphibia > Gymnophiona > Dermophiidae > Geotrypetes > Geotrypetes seraphini. The sequence continues at coordinate 13,464,873 of NC_047097.1, forward strand.
GAATTTTGAATTTATTACCAGCAGCATCTACGAAGAATTATCAAGGCTAAAAGTGAACAAAGCCATGGGAACAGATAAATTGCACCCCAGAGTGCTTAGGGAATTGAGAGATGTCCTGGCAGAACCGTTAGCCGCACTCTTCAATCTTTCCCTAAGCACGAGAAAAGTTCCATTAGACTGGAAAACAGCTAACGTCATTCCGCTTCACAAAAAGGGATGCAGGTCAGAGACTGCAAATTACAAGCCAGTAAGTCTTGCATCAATAGCGTGTAAATTTATGGAAACGTTGATTAAATACAAATTAGATATGGTTCTGAATGATGAGATGCTGAGGGATCCCCATCAGCATGGATTTACAAAGGGAAGGTCCTGCCAATCCAATCTAATCAGCTTCTTTGACTGGGTAACAAAAAATCTGGATAAGGGAAAGTCACTGGATGTAGTGTATCTGGTCTTCAGTAAGACTTTTGATAGTGTCCCACACCGTAGATTATTGAACAAGATGAGCTTGCTGGGACTTGGAGAAACATTAACTGCATGGGTTAAAGACTGGCTCAGCTGCACTTCCTCCGAAACGTCGGACGTGTTCAGTGGAGTACCGCAGGGCTCGGTCCTGGGTCCAATCCTATTTAATATCTTTGTACGGGATCTACCTCAGGGACTTCAGGGTAAAATTGCATTATTTGCCGATGACGCTAAATTATGTAATGTGGTAGCGGAGGTTCCGTAACCGACAGTATGACACAGGACCTACTTTTACTGGAGAAATGGTCTACTATTTGGCAGCTGAGCTTTAATGCCAAGAAGTGTAAAGTTATGCATCTTGGTAGCGGAAACCCTTGCAGAACCTACACTCTAAACGATGAGACCTTAACTAGAACTGTTACAGAACGGGACCTGGGAGTAATCATTAGTGAAGATATGAAGGCTGCCAATCAAGTGGAGAAAGCTTCATCCAAGGCTAGACAGATGCTGGGTTGCATCCGGATAAGTTTCATCAGCCATAAGCCCGAAGTGGTGATGCCGCTTTACAGGTCAATGGTGAGACCACATCTGGAATACTGTGTTCAATTTTGGAGGCCACATTATCGAAAAGATGTGCTGAGAATAGAGTCGGTTCAAAGATTGGCCACTAGGATGGTCTCGGGACTCAAGGATCTCCCATATGAAGAACGGCTAGGTAGGTTGCAGCTATACTCTCTTGAAGAACACAGAGAGAGGGGAGACATGATAGAGACAGACGTTCAAATATGTTACTGGCCGTATGGAGATGGAAGAAGACATCTTTTTCCTTACAGGACCTATGGCGACAAGAGGGCATCCGCTAAAAATCAGGGGTGAGAGATTTCATGGGGACATTAGGAAGTATTTCTTCACCGAAAGGGTGGTTGATCATTGGAATAATCTTCCACTCCAGGTAGTAGAGGCCAGCAACGTGCTAGATTTTAAGAATAAATGGGATAAACATGGGGGTTCACTTCGAGGAAGTGCTTAGGGGGGTGGGTTATTCAAGTGGACAGACTTGTTGGGCCGTCGGCCCTTTTCTGCCGTCATACTCTATGTTTATGTTTCTATGTTTAATTTTTCCTTTTCTGCTTACACAGAGTCAGGGATCTCTGCTTCATCCCAACCTGCAATCTCTACACCTGACAGCTTGGTACCTCTCAACATAACTCCTCTTCACTTTTCTCAATCTGTCAGAGACGTTTTAGAGGCTTCAAGGAAACCTACCACTAGACAATGCTATCATCAAAAATGGACTAGATTTTCTACGTGGTGTTTTTCTCATGATAAGGAGCCTCAACATTCCTCCTTATCTTCTGTTTTTGATTACCTTTTGCACTTATCCACTTCTGGCCTCAAGTCTACATCGATCTGAGTCCATCTCAGTGCAATTACGGCTCTCTGCTCATCCGGTGGTTTCCAGATTCATGAAAGGACTTTTCAATGTCAAACCTCCTCTCAAATTGCCTCCTGTGGTTTGGGACCTCAATGTTGTTCTTGCTCAATTGATGAAGCCTCCATTTGAACCAATGTCTACGGCTCATCTGAAGTATCTCACTTGGAAAATGGTGTTTCTCATTGCCCTCACTTCTGCTCGAAGAGTCAGTGAGCTGCGAGCTTTAGTAGCTGATCCACCTTTCACAGTGTTCCATCATGACAAGGTGATCCTTCGTACTCATCCTAAATTCCTACCTAAAGTGGTTTCAGAATTTCATCTCACCCAATCCATTGTTCTTCCAGTGTTTTTTCCAAAGCCTCATTCTCTTCCTGGAGAATCAACTCTTCATACTCTGGACTATAAACATGCTTTGGCCTTCTATTTGGAACGCAACAAACCACACAGAACTGCTCCTCAACTTTTTGTCTCCGATCCAAACAAGTTGGGACACCTGATCTCTAAGCGTACCATCTCCAACTGGATGGCTTCTTGTATCTCATTCTGCTATGACCAAGCTGGATTACCCCTACACAGTAGAGTCACAGCCCATAAAGTCAGAGCAATGGCAGCTTAAGTGGCTTTCCTCGGATCCACTCCTATTGAGGAAATTTGCAAGGCTTCTATTTGGTCCTCGGTTCATACTTTCACTTCTCACTATTGTCTGGATGTTTTCTCCAGACGGGATGGACAGTTTGGCCAAACAGTATTACAAAATTTATTCTCCTAATTGCCAACACTCCCACCATCCCATTCTGGTTAGCTTGGAGGTCACCCATATGTGAGAATAGGCTGCCTGCTTGTCCTGGGATAAAGCACAGTTACTTACCGTAACAGGTGTTATCCAGGGACAGCAGGCAGCTCTTCTCACAACCCACCCACCTCCCCTGGTTGGCTTCTCTGCTACCTATCTGAACTGAGGGGACACGCCCTACGCTGGGCAGGAAGGCACTTGCGCATGCGCGGTGCGGTCGACTCAAAATTTCTAGTTTCTTCAAGCAAGTTTGCTTGCGAGCTTCCACATCCGGGCTCCCCTGATGACGTCGCCCATATGTGAGAATAGCTGCCTGATGTCCCTGGATAACACCTGTTACGGTAAGTAATTGTGCTTTCTTGGTGCCCTGATGAAATGCCACTGATGCCTAACAGCTTGCATTCAAGCTCCTGATCAAGTCAAGTATGCGATCAAAGTGCTGGGGCACAGAACCCTGAGCTCCAGAAATCTTCAGCAAGCTAGCTGAAACAGGCCCCAATGGATTAAACTGCCAGCTGCAGAACCCACGTTCGCGTCTTCTCCAAGCAGGTAGTAGTCCTTTGAGAACAGGAACTCTGTGGAATCAAGGAAAAAACCACAAAAAAATGTGAAACAACTTCAGAAACCTGCAAAATAATAAAAGTTAAGCAGAGCAGATCAGACTTAACACCTTTCAGCTGGCTTGCAGAAGGAAGAACTGGAGATGGCAGCAGAGAGCATGAGCATAGAGGAGGGGCTGAAAGAATTTGAGAGGCACCTTCTGCACATGTTGGTAGAATCAGATTGATTACCCCACAGTACAGCATAAAATCTCTATTGCAATGAAAAATACTGTTCTTTGACTAATCTACAAGAATACTACTTACATACTCCCTATCTCAGATGCTGTAAACGCTAGCTCAAGAGGAATTTCTGCCATGATCTGTCCATGCAACAGGAATGTGAGGCAGGGAGAGAATGTGGGTCTCCAGTTTTATACATATGAGCCACTAGATCAGACTGTTCAAACCTGATTATTTTTAATATTAGCTTTATAGAAATAGTGGATTAATTTAAGGGTAGATCTGTAGAGTCCTATACACTTATTAAATATGACTTTTTTATTTTAGGATAGTGAATATTATAATTCACTACGATGGATTCTTGAGAATGATCCTACAGAGTTGGACCTCCGATTTATAGTAGATGAAGAACTTTTTGGACAGGTGAGTAATATTATTCCAAATTAGAAAATTACCTCACTATCTGAGCATACAGTTTATGCAAAGGTTTTAGGCACTCCTAGTCAAATTTATATGTATTAAATGAGTCGCTAACCCCCCTCTTCCCCATTACAAAACCGCAGAAGCATTTTTTAGCACAGGCCAGCGTTCTGAATGTTCTACAACTGCTCCTGATGCTTCTAGAAACTCTTGAGTGTCGGGAGCAGCACAGAGCATTCAGCATGCTGGCCTGTGCTAAAAATCACTTTTGCAGATTTATAAAATGAGGGGGTAAATGATCAGAAGCTGAAACAACCTCTGAATTAAAGGATACATGACCATCAGTTGATTTTGACATCTCCATTGCCTCTTTTCATTGTCTGTTCTAACAAAGTTAAACACTACATCTTTCTGAAAATTTTAATGCATGATTTCTATTTGTTGCCTGATTTTATTTTTTTAATTTCATTTATACTTTACAAATATCCTATACAAATGATAACACAGTCAATAAAACAAAAATAGCAATACAAGTAAACCATTAAAACACTTAGCACCAAAAAAAGATCCAAGGGAAGTTGCACAAAGGTAAATGTAGCTATCTACAGCAGCTAGGATGCTGATAAGGCATCAAAGGATCCACCTGCAAAATCCCTAAGAGATTTATCTTGATGAATTAAAGCCGTAGAAAAAGTTAGCCCATGCTCCAGTCTATATAACAGAAGTGAAGACCTGCATGAATAAATTCACCTTAAGTTATTTCTTGAACATCATTGTGTCTGATGTTGTCCTTATGGATAGGGGGTGGATATTCCACTTTCCTGATCCAGCAATAGAGGAACAGGAAGCATGCATCTTAGAAAAATGAGTCTTAGATCAGCCATGTTGTGTTGCCATGATCTATGACCGCAGTTCAGTTCTTGTCAGGTCCACTGCTCCCTCCACCAAAGGAACATAGACAGCAGATATAGGGATTGATAATCAGGGAAGTCAAAGGGCCCAGATCCCAGCTGGTTCACAGCCTAGCTCCAAAGAGGCAATCTCTGTTCACAGGGTTATACTTCAGCAGAGCTACTTCCTTGATTGAAGAGCCATAGGCCTTTACATCCCTGGTGTGGTATGTGTTGAAGTATGATGCAGAGCACAGAATACCACACCCCCCCTTCACCATAATGAACAGGCTTGGTTTTCTCACCATCTTTGTACAGTTCACTCTTGAACAGGGATTGACCACTAATTCCTTCAGAGTTCAAGCAGCATATCTGTCCTGACCTCCAGGCAAGATGCAAATAGTGTTTCTTTTTTTATTTCAAATAATTTTTATTGTTGTATAAAGAATGGCGACCCATCAAATGCGCACAGAACATTAGCGCCGACACTTCTGTCCCAACAGTTGCGCGCAGGACAAATGCGTGCTGCACCTTATCCCTTCCCTATGCTTTTCTGTTTGCGCTCTGAGGGGGGGTTTGGGGGGAATCCCCCAACACTCTCACATTCCCGTTGAGGGGGGTGGAGGGGAAAAATCCCCTCCCTTCACTAAACTTAAAAATCACTATCACCTTCCCAAGTCTTCCCGTTTCCGCTCTTCCGTTCTCAGGGGGTGTGGGGATGGGTACCCCCCACTACAATTACGCTCTATTTCAGCGGGATACCGATGCACTCGATTGCCGCCAACCGCCCTACTACATTTACCATTGCGCCCTGAAAATCCCGCTCCCTTCATGCACGCATTTGTCCCTGTGCACATTTGACGGAGCGGAATTGTCAGCGCATCAATGTCCTTCGTGCTACTAACGGTGTACCATAAAGAATATATAATACATACTGAATTGTCAATTGCAATACATATTTCAAATACACAGCCTGAATAACAACTACATTTATGGTTGCAAGAAATATGCAGACCATATCAAGTGGGCAAAATTGTAAGTATAAGAATATCAAGTCAATAACTAATCGAGCAACAAGCTCAGAAACCAAGAAATGGACCATAAAAAGGTCACAGGTAAATGTTAGAACAGCAACAGTTCTCCAGAGATCAGAGAAAAGAAGAGAAAAAAATTTTATGGTGGATTGAAGGAGAGTGTAGATAATGCAGGAAATTTAAGAGTAATATAGAGACATTGCAGTAGTTTGAAAGAAAGGAGCGCAAAACAATTCATATTTCTATAATTTGTGTTTTTGAAGCCATATTAATTTTTCCATTCTAGCAATATGTCAGACTTTATCCAGCCAGAAACTCTGTGAGGGTAATGTAGGATCAGACCCTGGGTCCATCAAGTCTGGTGATCTGCACACGCGGAGGCCACGCCAGGTGTACCCTGGCATAGTTTTAGTCCCCATATCACTGTATGCTTCTCAAGGGAGATGTGCATCTAATTTACCCTTACCCATATCACTCTATGCCACTCTTAAGGAGATGTGCATCTAGTTTACCCTTAAATCCTAGAACGGTGGATTCTGCAATTACTTCCTCTGGGAGAGCATTCCAGGTGTCCACCACTCACTGCGTGAAACAGAACTTCCTGATATTCGTCCTGGACCTGTCCCCCCTCAACTTCAGTCTATGTCCTCTTGTCCGTGTCACATTGGACATTGTAAATAACTGTTTTCCCTGCTCCATTTTGTCGAATCCTTTCAGTATTTTGAAAGTCTCGATCAGATCCCCTCATAGTCTCCTCTTCTCAAGGGAGAACAACCCCAGTCTCCTAAGTTGTTCCTCATAGTCCAGGTTCTCCATACCTTTCACTAGCTTTGTTGCTCGTCTCTACACCCTCTCTAGCAGTTTTATATCCTTCTTTAGGTATGGAGACCAATGCTGAACGCAGTATTCCAGGTGCGGTCTGACCATGGCTCTGTAGAGCAGTATTATAACTTTCTCTGATCTACTCATAATTCCCTTCTTTATCATGCCTAGCATTCTATTTGCTTTCTTCGCCGCCACCGCACATTGCGCCTACGGTTTCAGGGTCCTATCTATCAGTACACCCGGGTCTTTTGCCTGTTCGGTCCTTCCCAGAGTTACACCTGACATACTATACTTGTGATCTTTATTTTTCCAAGTCTCAGTCCAGAAAGTGACCAAACTACAATTTCCTATCAAAGGCTCCCATGAAGTCATATATTGAAAGCGAGAAGATGGTAGTATATGGAAAGTACTTTTAATCAAGTGTGAGATAAAATTCAAGAGAAATATGTTTAAAAAGAACTTCCTCAAAATGATGTGAGGGTCGAGCTACTTCATCAATGATGATTTCCTCTATGATGTGATGGTGAATCCGGAAATACTGGAATAATGAAAAGCGAAGATGATATTTACTGAAAATGTCAGCCATTGAGCAAAGATGATTATTTTGGTGTTTGGGTGGGTGTGATATGCCGGATCGTGGGGGGGGGGAGACGCACGACATGAGCGGGAGGGGCTATGCCAGTTCAGGGGGGCGATGCCGGTTCTTGGGGGGGGCGTTTGCTGGCGGGGAGGGTGGCAATGCTGGTTCTTGGGGGGGGGGGGTGGAGCAGCATCGGTGGCCTCGAGGGTGGGGAGTAAGAAAGCAGCACCGGCGGCCTCGGGGATGGGGGGGAACGAATCAAGCGAGTTTCCATTCATTTTTATGAGGAAACTCGCTTTAATATAGAGTGGAACCTTGGTTTACAAGCATAATTCGTTCCAGAAGTATGCTCGTAAACCAAATTGCTCGTATATCAAAGCGAGTTTCCCCATAGGAAGTAAAGGAAACTTGCTTTGATTCATTCCACCTCCTTCCCCCCCCCCCCCCCCCCCCCCCCGAGGATACTGGTGCTGCTCCATTCCCCCCCTTGAGGCTACTGGCATCCCCCCTGCAACCTGGCATCCTCCCCCCCCCCCACCGAGCACCGAAATAACATCCCTTACCCCGATTTGGCACCGGAACCAGCACCAATGCACAGGACATGCTGGTGCCCGAAGATCCTCCCTCTTGGCTGGACTGGGCGGTGCGTCGGAGATCCTCCCTCTTGCCTGAGAGAGCGAGACCAGAAGGCCTTGAGCATTTGCAAATGCTTTTTAGAAAAAGTCTAGATGTGAGCGGACTACTGGGCACGATGGACCACTGGTCTGACCCAGCAGCGGCAAATCTTACGTTCTTATGTTCTAGTGCAAAATTGTAAAAGATGAGACAGGCAGATTTATATTTGTACTAGTATTTAAGCCCGTTACATTAACGGGTGCTAGAGTAGATATCTGTCTCTTTCTTTTTTTATGTCTCTCTCCCTGCCCCGTTTATCTTTTTTCCTTTCTTTCTTTCTCTCTCTCTCTCCCACTGTCTTTCTTTCTTTCTGTCTCTCTCCCTGCCCAAACCCTCACTGAAGCCGCTTTCCAGCTGTGCCAGCTAAGGGATCCCTTGCCCTTTCCTCCATCCAGCTATTTCCAGCTGCCCGCACACACCTGCCCAGCTACACAATGGGCAAATGCGTCCCGTCTCCCCTCCGAACCCCATTCGCTCACCCTTGGTGCTTGATCGCCGCCTGATGTTTAAACCCGTTACATTAACAGGTGCTAGAATAGCTGTCTGTCTTTTTCTCTCTCTCCCTGCCCCATCTATCTTTTTTTCTTTCTTTTTCTCTCTCTCCATGCCCCGTCTATCTTTTTTTCTTTCTTTCTCTCTCTGTCCCTGCCCCGTCTATCTTTCTTTCTCTCTCTCTCTCCCTGCCCAGACCCTCACTGAAGCTGCCTTTCCACCTGTGCCTTGCCGTTTCCTCAATCCAGCTAAGCTTCTTCTTTCCAGTGGCTATCCCTTGTCTCTCTTCTCCTCACCAACCCAGGCCCCAACTCCCAATCAGACATCTCTTTCCTCCCCTACCCAAATATCAGTAGCAGTGGCAGCAGTCCTGACCTTCTAACCCCCCATTCCTTACCCAAAGCAGTGGCAGCGCTGTAAACAGGCTGTTCGCGGCCAAACCCAATAGGGCCTTTCTTCTACCGCATCCGAAGTGATGCGGTAGAGGAAAGGCCCTGAAGGGCTTGCCGTGAACAGCTTGTTTACTACGCTGCCACTGCTGCTTTGGGTAAGGAATGGGGGGTTGGCGGGTCAGAACTGCTGCCACTGTGCTGACGCTTCCCTGGTCAGCGGTTCCTCCCTGCTCGGCGGCTTCCCTGAACGGTGCTTCCTCCCTGCTCGGCGGTTCCTCCCTGCTCGGCGGTTCCTCCCTGCTCAGCAGCTTCCTCTACAGAGTCAACGCTGTGATGTTTGCCACTTCAAACTCTGTGCTTCCGCATGCACAGTAGAAGGAGCAAGAAAACCACCACACACACACAAAACACCACGGGCTCCTTCTACTGCGCATGCGGGGCCACAGAGTTATGGATCACGGAGGTAGGAGTGCGCATTTTTTATTATTAGTGATCAGCATAAACAAGTGTCCTCTTATTTTGTGCAATGTATATGTACTAAATACATTTGATAAAACCTTATTCCAGTCCTTTTGCTGATGGCCTTGTTACAGTTAGGGGATATCCAACCCAACTGTAAAGTACCCATGTCTGTTTGTCACTCCTTCTATAATTCCCTACCCCAATTGTCCTGTTTGTTTGATTAGATTGTAAACTCTGTTAAGCAGTGACTGTCTCTTACATGGTTAATTAAAGTACAGCGCTGTGTGCGTCTGGCAGCGCTATAGAAATAAATAGTAGTAGTAATTCCAATAATTATGGATGGGGACTTTAACTTTGGAAGGGACCCTGCTGTAGATATATCTCACAATCCTCACTGTGGTATTGATTAGTCCAATCTACCTGAAAAGGTCTATCTGACAAGAAGTAGTTAAACCAACAGGATTTTGCCTCCTAACAATCTGTCTGGAGTTCACCAAGATAAGTTTAGGAACCACTGACCCTAGATAAAGGCTTTTACATTAGGTGACTAATGCTGAATGCCTCCTTATTTTAATTTCCTGTGCCCCAAAGGTACCCACTTTCTAGGAATCTTAGGTTTAGGTGTCTAATTCTCAAATGTTAGGCACCCAAACCTATTGTGAATTGACCTCTGTGCTTATTAGTGATCATCAAGATGTTGCAACAGTTTTTCTGTAATCTGTATCTATTTTATTTCTAGACCCATCAACATGATTTGAAAATTGGTGGCTCAGAAATTGCAGTTAACAACAAGAACAAAAAAGAATACATTCAGTAAGTATTTGACATACTTTATACTATTTCTGATAAGAGAAATGATCTGAAACTTGATTTTATAAGACTGCAGGTAGTAAGTTTTAGATGTAGCTATATTAGATTTTAAATATATCATTTTATTTATTCTACAGTCTTGTAATTCAGTGGCGATTTGTGAACAGAGTACAGAAACAGATGACTGCTTTCAAAGAGGTATTTTATTGTAAATATAAAATATATAACATACCAGTGATAACTTCTAAATTTTCTGAGAATAACAAGACTAAAATATAAGGGAAATCTTTACAAGCTAAGGTATTATTTAAAATTATATATTTTAACGCCTGCTTATAGTTTGAACACAGAAAAAAATGCATTACTGCTGGCATAAAGACAGGTTCCAGTTTCAACCAGCAACACCCCTCATAGGTGTCAGAATGGAATGGTTTACCAGGCCCTGGCCCAACCAAATACTGAAAAGTTAGAGCAGCAAGAGCTTGTTCCTTCTCTCTCACTGCTCTGCACAACTTCATCTGGCTATGCCACCAGTACTTTTTGGTAAGTTTGAAATGTGAGAGCAACATACAAGACATATCTGCTCTCACCTGTTGGCAGCAAAGCTGGCTGAAGACAGAGTGGTAGGAATAAGCTCTTGCAATTCTGTAGAGAATTGAGGTGCTAGGGGCAAGTGGGTGATAAAATGTGATATAAAATTATTCAAAGTCTTAAAACAGCAAAGAATTGTGAGAAATTGTAGAGGATCTTGAGACTAATAAAGCATCTAAATAGCAGACAAAATTTAATATGGACAAGTGCAAAAGTGATGTACGTGGCTTCGGGGAGACCTGCCGGCTTAGCTGATTGGGGATTACATACCCTGCTACGATTAGCTTATGGCTGCTGCGACCTGTCTTTAGGATCCCCAGCATTGGCAGGATGGATGCCCACTCCCTGTTGTCAGGACCCCCAAAGCACCCTTCGAAGTCCCTTGGCAGGAGGGATGCCCACTCCCTCCTGCCAGAACTCCTGAAAATCCCTTCCCCCCATCAAGATAGGCAGGAGGGATACCTACTCCTTTCTGCCTGCAGGCCCCCTCAAACCCCAACCCCCTGAGCACATGACCCACCCAACCACCAATTCTCCGTAACCTGCCTCTGACACCCCCCCAAGCCCTTACCCCCCCTTACCCCCCCCCCGGTACCTTTTGTAGTAAGGCCAGCTAGAGGGATGCCTACACTCTCTGGCCAGTAGGCCCGTCTTTTCATAATGGCAGGCCTTCCCATAGGAGAAAGCACCCGGGCCAATTAGGGCCTTAGTCCCCCTTCCCAGTGCATCCTGGGATACATTGGGAGGGGCCAAGGATGAATGCACCGAGATAGGAAAGGCCCGCCATTGTGAAGAGGCGGGCCTGCCAGCCAGAGGATGTAGGCATCCCTCTGGCCAGTCTTACTACAAAAGTTATGGTGGGGGTGTCAGGGTGGGGTATCGGTGGTTGGGGGTGTCATGGTTTCAGGGAGTTTGGTGGGGTGTCGAGGTTCAGCAGTATCAGCGGATGGGGTAGGTCATGGGTTGGGGGGGCTTTCAGGCAGGAGGAAGTTTGCATCCCTCCTGCCGGGGGACTTCGAACAGTGTTTCAAGGGTTCCGGCAGGATCCTAGCACTTTGTCTGCACAATTCCCCTTGATTGAGTTTTTATACATGGAGTAATTTGAAATGTAATTGTTATACAAGATTTATCACAATTAGATTGAGTTTCATAATTATAAGAAAAGGAGGTTTTTTAACTGATGAAAGAGAACTTGACAAATTAACAATTGCTTTTCAAAATGGTTGGGGGTGCTCAAAAGCCCCCCCAAGCACTGCCCCTGACTCCACCCCCATAATAATAGTACTAATTGTAATGCCATTTTTTTCCATTTATTTTTCATATATACACACACAATATAATCATATTAACAAATACATAATGGTTAACCACAAAATTATATTTTTTTTAAATTCTTTATTCCTTTTTTAATCGTTCAACAAGTGTACAGGAAAAAAGAACCATACATAGTCTCAGAAACAACACTTGAAAAATCCATCAAGTCAAATAACAATTGTATATATATAAACCCCTAACCCCCCTCCCTCCCAACATTATATTTCTTTATTCATTTTTAACCTCTCATCAAGTGTACAAGAATCATAAGAACAACACTTAGTTAAACACTTGAAAATCTTATCATTATACTATATAAACATAAAAGTAATCCTTACCCTACCCTCCCTCCATCCCTATTAGTAATTTTATTTCATCACTTTATCAAAACAACCCTTCCCCCCTCCCTTCCTTAAATGATGCATCTTCAAAAGAAAAATGGTATCTATTCCTTACAACACAATGTTAATGGCTCCCATATTTTAATAAAATTTTTATAATTTCCATTTTGTACCGCTATTGAATGTTCCATGTTATATAAATGACATAGCGAAATCCACCAAAAATTAAAGTTAAGTCTGCTATGATCTTTCCAATTATTAGTAATATGTTGAATGGCAACTCCTGTCATGATCAATAAAAGTTTGTTATTATTCACCGATATCTGACTCTTTTTTCTCATAGACATGGCAAATATCACAGTATCATAAGATAATGCTACAGGATTTTCTAACAAACCATTTATTTGATCCCAGATCGATTTCCAAAAGGCCAAAATATAAGGACAATAAAACAAAAGATGATCCAAAGTCCCTACATCAAGATTACAATGCCAGCATCTATTAGATAATGAACTATTCAACTTTTGTATTCTAACTGGGGTCCAAAATGCTCTATGCAATAGAAAAAACCAAGTTTGCCTCATAGATGCTGACAATGTACATCTTATTCTCCAAGACCAAATTTGAGGCCATTGAGATGCTGAAATCTGATGCTTAATCTCAATGCTCCAAATATCCCTAACTCCATTTTTAGGCTTTTTTTTTTAACCAATTCACTAATAACTTTGTACCACTGCGCGGCCTGGTGGCCCAGAAAGTTTGCCTGGAAGCATAAAAATTCCATACTGTACTGGGAATTAAGACTTTTCCATTCAGGGAACCCTGCCTGAATGGCCTGCTTCAATTGCAACCAACGAAAACATTGTGATTTATTAAGCCCAAATTTATGTTGCAATTGTGTAAAATCAAGCAGCTTTCCATTTAAAATAACATCACTTAAAGTTCGTATTCCTGCACTTAACCAATGCTTCCAGACAGTTCGTATTCCTGCACTTAACCAATGCTTCCAGACAATCTTAGATCCGCCAATTTGAATCTTGGAGTTTAGCCATATAGATTGATTTGTTGATTTATTAATAGGATTTTCAGTTAAGTTGCTGACATACCTCACAGTTTTCCAAGTGTCTAATAAAATTCTATTTTCTTTATACAATCTGGGCATCTTGATACTGAGAATGTGACAAGGATGTAAAGGACACAGAAGTCACCATTCCAAATATAACCAATCGGGAGTATACTCAATGAGCTCCGGGAGGACCCAATACATACCTTGACGTAAAATATAGGCCTGATGGTACCTATAAAAGTTTAGAAAATTTACCCCTCCCTCCTTAATTGACTTTTGTAGAGATACTAAAGCAATTCTGGAAGTTTTACCAAGCCAAATAAATTTAATAATAATCATAATCGAATTCAATTTTTTATAGAAAGATTTTTGAAAAAACACTGGAATCATACCCATTTGATAACAAACCACAGGCAACACTATCATTTTCACAGTTTGAACTCTTCCCCCACCAAGATAAATGTAATGGATTCCATTGTTCACATAATTCCGAAACCTTTTTTAATAAAAGTTTTTCATTTTCTTTTACTGTATCATCCACTGTATTTTTGATCCATATTCCTAAATATTTTAATCCATCTTCCTTCCAAACAAAAGAAAATGAATCAAACATAGTTTTTACACAGTGTACATTGAGTGGAAGAATTTCAGATTTACCCCAATTAATTTTGTAACCTGAGAATTTTCCAAACATTTCAATCAATTCTAACAGACACGGAATGGTTGAACCTGGATTGCGCAAATAAAGCAAAATATCATCTGCATAAGCAGAGAGTTTATATTCCCACTCCTTTAGGGGAATACCCTGTATCCCCTTTGCCTGTTGAATAGCTATCAATAAGGGTTCTAAAACAATATCATAAAGCAAAGGAGACAATGGACATCCCTGTCTAACTCCCTTATGCAATTTAAAACAATATGATAAATTATTATTAATATATAATCTTGCCATAGGGGAGCTATACAAAGTTTGAATCATTTGAACAAATCCAGGGCCTATACCAAACCAATCCAAAGCCTGATACATGAATTCTACCCTATCAAAAGCTTTTTCTGCATCTAAAGATAGAGCAAAAGCTGGTTCCTTCATCATTTTTGTTAAATTTAAAGTATGAAATGCCAATCTCGTATTATTTTTTTTTAATTTACATTTTAGGGCTTTTTTGAGCTAATACCACAAGATCTCATCAAAATATTTGATGAAAATGAACTGGAGGTAAACAATTTTTTTAAATTTCTAATTTCTATAATATAATTTGTTCCTGTATTGTTTCCATATGTTATGTTTTCTTGGGTTTTTTTTTATTTCTTTTTAGTTGCTCATGTGTGGACTAGGAGATGTCGATGTAAATGACTGGAGGGAGCATACAAAGTACAAGAATGGCTACAATACAGGGCATCAAGTTATTCAGTGGTTTTGGAAGGTAAAATTTTCTATTTTATCTGCCCATCTACTGGGGGCACAGACAGCCAATTTTGGGCAGACCTCCCTCTCCTCACCCCCTCCTCCTAGTCTCTCTCCCTTCCTACACTCCCCAGCCCATGCAGCAGACTCTCACTTTCCCTTCCTTCCCCCCCCCCTCCCGTCCCCAGCCCATGCAGCGTTTCAGTTTCTTTTCAGGTCGCTGACAGTGGTTCCTACAGGCTGCCAGTGGCTGAACCAGAAGCCTTCCCTCTGATGCAAAACACAAATGCCTTGGAGAGAAGGCTTCCGGGTCAGCTGCCGGCAGTGTGTAGGAGAATTACTGCTGGCGACCTCTAGCTGCTGGAAGATGGGCCTGAGCCCAAGCTGGGCCTGCCCCATAGCTATGCCCCTGCCACCTACAGTACACACACACAAAATAGATGTATTTAACAGATTTATCTTGATGGGGCAGCTAGGAAAATAGCTGGATGCAATGACCTTTCCTAGGGCCAAGGGTTCTCAATGCAATACTTAGGACACACCCAGTCAGGTTTTCAGGATACCCACAATGAATATGCATAAGGTAGATCTTCATATAATGGGGGTATTGCTTGCAGATTTCTCATGTATATTCATTGTGACTACCTTGAAACCAGACTGGCTTGGTGTGTTCTGTAAACAATCTTGCAGTACAGTCAGGTCTCAAGTAGATTACTTAACTTTATTGATTATCAAAATATCATCAGCATAATAAAATACACTTTAACCAAAATCTTGAATTAATGTAAGCAATGGACTGCAAAATATATTGAACAACGGGGATAGGGTAGAGCCCTGTGGTATCCCACATTCTAACTGAAACTTTTGAGAATCTACAGAATTCAGTCACCTGAAATAATATACCACGCAAAAAAGAGGCAAACCATTGCCACATAACACCTGAAATTTCAATATCTATAAGACATTGTAGCAGCAAGATTGGATCAACCAAATCAAAGCCTGAAGACAGTCAATATTATATCTCCACTATCTAGAATTTCATATACTTCACTTAAAAAAGCTTTAATCTATGTTTCTGTACTATGACCCTCTCATGGATGTAAAACATTGTTAGATTCTAAAAACTCACCATTTATTCTAAAACAAATTACTCTATTTTAGCTGGAATAGGCAAATTTGATTTCTTGTACAATAAACTCTGAAATCTTCACCAGCAGGTTTGTGTATCCTCTCTAGCTGTGAGCTGCAGGCACTCCAAAACAAACCTTTAGCCCCTCCCTAGGTATATACATCCTGTCACGTGCCTTAG
The DNA here is from genome assembly GCF_902459505.1 of Geotrypetes seraphini. Taxonomy (NCBI): domain Eukaryota; kingdom Metazoa; phylum Chordata; class Amphibia; order Gymnophiona; family Dermophiidae; genus Geotrypetes; species Geotrypetes seraphini. The sequence continues at coordinate 13,480,954 of NC_047097.1, forward strand.
AATTCCAGTCTGTTCCTGCAGCTCTCACTGCTAGTTTATCTTTTCTGCTCGTGCTTCATTTTACATTTCTAGTTCTTTTATTTTGTCATTTAGCGCAGGTTGCCCTTGTTCTGTGGATTCACCCTTCGGAAACATCCTTTGAGAGATCGCAGACTTTAGTATTTACTTTGTCTGCTTCTGAGGGGGCACTGTTAGCAGACCTGCAGTAAACCCCTCAGACAGCCTGTAGGTCTGATCAGGTCTCTGGAATTGAGAGCCACCTCACCCTTGGTTCAAAGAAAAAAGGGGGTCTTTTTGGATCATAAACAATTATTGTTTTACAAATTTTAAACACACATAGAAGTGTATCAACTTATACATAAGTTAATACAATATAGATAACATCCTGCTCAAACCGTTAATACAGACGCCCTAATTTAAAGAACAACTTTCCCAAATAATAATTTCACTAAAGGTTTGAGGTATCATAAACAGGCTTAACAACTCAGTACATAGAACTTCTTATAACATATATGTTATTACAGGTCCTTATCCTGTATATATTGGTCACCATATAATCATTTACCTCAAACCCTCATCCCAACCTTATATAAACTCTGTGTCTAACTAGAAAGTTTTTGAAATTTTTAAAGTGTGTGAGAAGAAACAATAACACTTATCTAGTTGGCTGTATGCCATTTCCAATGTTGGTGAGTGTCTCAAGAAACACCCGACACTCCGCTTTACAAAGAGCCTTTCAGCCTTCCTCAGGGGACAATAGAGTTGCTGAACTATGTTCTGGCCGGCTCAAAAACATCCAAGTAGGCCTTCTAGCTGGACTTCTTTCTTCATAAAGCCACAGGCAGCAGCAGCAGACTATGGCCGGTGGTCCTGGTGTGCCGGCTGCGTGGCCTGCTACCAAAAGGTATGTGGCCATGCAGCTTCTACTCCTCCCCCAAATTCATTTCTATTGCAGCACATGTCTCTGTGTGTGCCTGTATGCTCACAAGTTTGGTAATTTTGGGGTGTCCTAAAAGGGGTTTTTGGGTGGTTTCCCTGCATGCCTTAGCCCCTCTACCTGTAAAATCTAAAAATTGCAGTTTTTCTGGGTTTCCTGTGATTTATTTCCGGGCGATTTTAAGGCAAAATTGGCACCCACAGTGGCCATCTTGGATTTTTTTTTAACTTTTAAAAGTATATATTTTTGCCCTTAGAAGCTTTGTTTTTGCTCCATACTTCACATATGTCCACCTCAGGACAGGATAGCATGAATTCATTACTCAATTACAATGGATGGATGGCGTTTTCGTGGACTCAATTCACATGCACCTCGGTATATGCGGGGGGGGGGGGGCGAGAAGGCCGCAGTTTCTGCGTTTTCCTTCTTCAGAGAGTCCCCTTGTCCTCCACTTCTACCGGAGACGCTTTTGGCGCATCCTGTCCCACACTCAAATGGGTGCAAATCACAGTTTGCATGTCGGTCCAGGGCCGCTGGACGGCACGGGAGAGTAGATGGTCCATCAATCAACTGAAGCTGCAAGTGATCCAATTAGCGCTACTGAGATTTCAAGAGAGTCTCCGCTGGAAGGCTGTCCGTGTGTTCTCAGACAATGCAGCGGCTATTGCCTATGTCAAATGTCAAGGGGGCACAAGGAGTCCCCTGCTGGGCTTGGAGGCTTGGTTGCTTTTTGCTTGGTCGGAACAACATCTGTTGGCCTTGTCTGCGCCTGTCATGTGGCCGGCATATGCAACGTTCAGGCAGACTTTCTTAGTTGTCAGACTTTGGACCTAGGAGAATGGTACCTGTCCGGGCTGGTGCACCACTGGAGTCATCCTACCTTCAATCTGATGGCGTCTTCTCAGAACAGGAAGGCCGACAAATTTCTCAGCTGATGACGGGAGGTCGGCAGCAAAGGACTCGACACTCTGGTTCAACCTTGGTCCAAAAGCGAACTTCTGTACATCTTTCCTCCTTGGCCTATTATAGGGCGAGTGCTGCGCTGGGTATCCTCTGACAGGGGTACGGTGATCCTTGTGGCTCCGGACTGACCCAGGAGACCTTGGTACGCAGATCTTGTGAGGTTGTCCTCGGGGAGGGATGTGCGTCTTCCTTGCCATCAGAGGTTTGCTCACACAGGGGCTAATTGCACTTCAAGATCCGGACCGCTTTGGTCTTATGGCTTGGTGCTTGAGCAGGCAGCCTTGATGGCCAGGGATTATTCCTCTGCGATTATCACCACGCTTTTCTCTATGCAGACAACATCCTACTCTTAATCCCAGTATCAACAGCTCAAAGAATCCATAGCTCTAAATCAGGGGTGCCCACACTTTTTGGGCTTGCGAGCTACTTTTAAAATGGCTAAGTCAAAATGATCTACCAACAATAAAATTTAAAAAAAAAACAAAGCACACCGTACGCAGAGAAAATGTTAATTATCATTCCTATTCCAGGTTTTTTTCAAAGAGGTCAAGGCAGATGACTCTATGCACTGTCACCTCAATAACAACCATACAAAAATAAACAAATATACCTCCCTCCCTTTTTACTAAACCACAGTAGCAGTTTTTAGCACAGGGAGCTGCGCTGAATGCCTAGCGCTGCTCTCAACGCTCATAGGCTCCCTGTGCTAAAAACCGCTATTTAGCACAGGGAGCCAGCGATTTAGTAAAAGGGGGCCATCGTGCAAAATATAGACAGCAAATATAGATTCAGACACATTTTGATCACTAAATTTAAAATAAAATAATTTTTCCTACCTTTGTTGTCTGGTGATTTCATGAGTCTCTGGTTGCACTTTCTTCTTCTGACTGTGCATCCAATCATTCTTCCCTGCTTTCAGCCTGAATGCTTCCTCTCCTCCAGACCTCATTCCCTCCCCCAACTTTTTTTTTCCTCTCTCCCTGCCTCCCTTTCTTTTTTTCCTGTTTCCCTTCTTTCCTTCTGTCTCCCTGCCTGCCCCCTTTCTTTCTTCCTTTCTTCATGCCCTCCCCCAAGCCACTGCCGCCGCTATCGGAGAACAGGCCCCCAAGCCGCCGCCGCCGCCACCATCAGGAAACAGGCCCCAAAGCCACCGCTGCCCCAAGCTCTCCCTGTGTCGGGACGACCAGCATTCCTCTCCCTGACATCAATTCTGCCGTCAGAGAGGAAGTTCCGGCCCAGCCAGGCAGCGATTGGCTGGCCTGAACTTCCTCTCTGATGGCAGAAATTGACTTCGGGGAGAAGAAGGCTGGTCGGCCCGGTAGATCGCCAAGGCAAAGTGAGTCTATCACGGAGCCCAGGATGGGCTCCGCGATTGACTCACTTTGCCTTGGCGATCTACCGGTCAATCACGATCGACTTATTGGGCACCCCTGCTCTAGATAGAATACAAAAATGATTGACAAAAATAAACTGAACACCGAAAAAACTAAACTTCTATGGTTTTGGATCACTGATACAATTGATTCTTTCTGCCATTACAATGACAAATGGGGTCAGCCTCAAGATAGAAAAATATACCAAGGTTTTAGGAATTATTTTAGACTCAACACTGAACTTCAAAAACCATGTTAAACAACATAATCTAGAAATTTTTTCTTACACTACAGTAACTAAGGAGAATCAGACCATATTTTTTTCAGCAACACTACAGAGTACTGGTCCAGTCATTGATTTTATCAATACTAGACTACTGCAATGCCCTATATTCAAGAATCTCAGCAAAACTAATAAAAAAAATCCACAGCTGATACAGAACACAGCAGCAGGACTCATTATTTTATAAACCCATCAAAAACAAAATGGGAAAGAACTAGAAATAGAGCATTTTTTGCAATTGCTCCATTGTTATGGAATTTATTACTATTAAATTTACGTTTAGAATCTTCATAAACTAAATTTTGAGTACTTTTAAAAACTTTTCTTTTGGAAAGAGCTTTTTCACTCGATGGGCCACCAATGGGTTGACTCAAGTAGCAGATATTTTGTCCGAGGAGGGTACAATCTAGCCCTTACATATGATGCAACATAGGAGAGGAGTTTGGACGAGTGATTGCTATGCTTATTATCAATTATCAAATTATATTCGCTTATTACTTAAGAATAATTGTACACTAGGTACTGCAGGCAAAGTAGTTGCTTTCTTTACACCTTCCAAACAGTTACAACCTTACATTTCTAGTCTGCATCTGTCGCTTTTGCAACTGATGCATCCCAAGCAATACACTGCCATTCGGTTAGCATGGTCAGAGGAATTAAATATTCCTATATCAGAAAGAGATATAACAGCATTGCATACTGTCCCTCTAATAATGCACGATGCTAAATATAGAGAATGTCATTATCATGTAGTACTGCGTGCATATGTGTCTCAGGCTCAACTGTTCCACATGGGGGCATTCCAACAGCAATATGCAGCAAATGCGGGCTACACAAAAACACTTTTGTACATGCATTTTGGGACTGTACTTATATAACAGGTTTTTGGACTGAAGTGATATGGATCGCTCTGAAAAGAGAAGATGGAACTTCTATCTATGTGGGTGTAGTCTACAGACCTCCGACTCAATCGCAGCAAATTGATAAAGATCTGATTGTGGATATCCAAAAGTTTGGAAAGTAAGAGGAGGTGCTGCTGTTGGGAGATTTCAACCTGCCAGATGCAGACTGGAAAGTTTTGTCTGCGGAATCGGAAAGGAGTACAGAGATTGTGGATGCCTTTCAAGAGGCTCTGCTCAGATAAATGGTGACGGAATCCACAAGGGAATAAGCGACATTGGATCTAGTCCTCACAAATGTACAAGTGGGTGCTCACCTGGGAAGTAGTGATCATCATACGGTTTGATATAACAGCTAAAGTGGAGGGCGGCTGCACGATACTAAAAGTCCTAGATTTCAAACGTACGGACTTTAATAAAGAAAGAAAGAGCTGTTAGGATGGGAGGACATAAGAGAAGTGGAAAAACAGTGGTCTAAGCTGAAAGAGATATAAAAATGACTACGGAACTTATGTGAAGAAAATAAATAAAATCAAGAGATAAAGGAAACCGACATGGTTCTCCAAACTAGTGGCAGAGAAAATAAAGGAAAAGAGTTGGTGTTCCTGAAATATAAAAAAAACACAAGAAGAAGAGTACAGAAAGGACTACCGGGTAAAACTGAAAAAAGCCAAGAGGGAGATATGTCTGGCAAAAGCGCAGGTGGAAGAGCAAATGGCTAAAAATGTAAAAAAAGGGAGACAAATTTTTTCAGATACATCAGTGAAAGGAAGAAGAGAAAAATGGAATTGCTAATCTAAAAGATGCTAGGAACTGATATGTGGAGAGTGATGAGGAAAAAGCAAACTTGCTAAAGTTTCAAGTTCAAGTTTCAAGTTCAAGTTTATTAGCATTTAATGAATCACCTATACAAAGTTTCTAAGCGATGTACAAATTAAAAACCATCAGATGGTGGTTACATATATAGTTTTTACACATAAAATTTTAAAACAAACTATTGACATTTTAAACAATGGAAAGAGACAAACATGAATAAGAGGGAAAAGTTACAATTCATTGTATATTGAAATTAACAATTAAGGAAAAACACAATAGGGAATAATGGGATTGGAATGTTTAATGGTCTTGGTCAAAATGTAGGGGGTTAATATAAAATATGCTATGTATCAAAAGCATCTTGAAACAGAAAGGTTTTTAAAAGTTTCTTAAAAGTTAAAAGGTCTTTTTCAATTCTAATAAAGTTTGGTAAAGAATTCCACAATGTTGGGGCCATAACAGAAAATATGTCGTTTCTTCTTGTACCGATGATTTTCAAAGAGGGAATTGATAAAAGATTTGCAGAGGATGAACGTAATGAACGTGATGTATTGTATGGAATAATCATTTTGGATATGAATTGTGGTTCATTAAAAAGTAATGTTTTATATACTAAAAGTATGATTTTAAATGTAATCCGATGGGAAATAGGAAGCCAGTGTGATTTAATCATTAGGGGTGTGACGTGATCGTATTTTTTTGCTTTATGAATTAATTTTATTGCTGTGTTTTGAATTATCTGTAGTCTTTTTTCTTTCTGAGTAATATTGATCATGAGCGAATTGCAGTAGTCCAATTTGGAGATAATTAGTGAGTGAATTAGAATATTGATAGATTTGGTCTCTAAGAATGTGGAAATGGAACGGATGAGGCGTAACCTATAGAAACATGATTTAACTATTTCACTGCTCTGTGTTCATGGAAGAAAATCCTGGAGAAGGACCGAGATTGTCTGGCAAAGCTACACGGAAAAATGGAGTAGATTCTGCGCTGTTCACGGAGGAAAGTGTTTATGAACAACTTGAAAAACTGAAGGTGGACAAAGTGATGGGACCGGATGGGATCCATTCCAGGATACTGAGGGAGCTCAGAGAGGTTCTGGCGGGTCCTATTAAAGACTTGTTCAACAAATCTCTGGAGATGGGAGTGGTTCTTGGGGACTGGAGAAGAGCGGATGTCCCTATTCACAAAAGTGGTCACAGGGATGAAGCAGAAAACTACAGGCCGGTAAGCCTCACTTCGATTGTTGGAAAAATAATGGAAGTGTTGCTGAAAGAAAGAATAGTGAACTTCCTAGAATCTAATGGGTTACAGGATCCGAGGCAACATGGCTTTACTAAAGGTAAATCTTGTCAAACAAACCTGATCAAATTTTTTTTGATTGGCTGACCAGAGAGTTGGATCGAGGACATATGCTAGATATAATTTACTTAGATTTCAGCAAAACCTTTGATACGGTTCCTCATAGGAGGCTTTTGAACAAACTTGAAGGGCTGAAGTTAGGAACCAAAGTGGAGAACTGGATTAAAAACTGGTTGATGGACAGACGCCAGAGGTTAATGGAAGTCGCTCAGAGGAAGGAAAGGTGAGTAGTGGAGTCCCTCAGGATTCAGTCCTGGGGCCGATCCTGTTCGATATGTTTGTGAGTGACATTGCTGAAGGGTTAGAAGGAAAGGTTTGCCTTTTTGCTGATGATACCAAGATTTGTAACAGAGTAGACACTGAGGAGGTAGTGGAAAACATGAAAAAGGATCTACAAAAGTTAGAAGAATGGCCTAATATCTGGCAACTAAAATTCAATGCAAAGAAATGCAGAGTAATGCATTTGGGGATTAACAATCGAAAGGAGCCGTATATGCTGGGAGGGGAGAGGCTGATATGCATGGATGGGGAGAGGGACCTTGGAGTGGTAGGGCTAGATTCACTAAGGACACCAGTTTGCGACCCTGACCCGATTCAGTAACCTTACTCCCGAACAGATCTGCTCTCGATAGGATAGGAGGTTTGCGACAAAAGACGTACGAGGAGAGACTAGAAGCCCTGAATATGTATACCTTAGAGGAAAGGAGGGGCAGGGGAGATATGATTCAGACGTTCAAATACTTGAACGGTATTAACGTAGAACATAATCTTTTCCAAAGAAAGGAAAATGGTAAAACCAGAGGACATAACGTGAGGTTGAGGGATAGTAGACTCAAGAACAATGTAAGGAAATTCTTCTTTACGGAGAGGGTGGTGGATGCCTGGAATGCACTCCTGAGAGAGGTGGTGGTGATGAAAACGGTGACGGAGTTCAAGAAAGCGTGGGATGATCACAGAGGATCTAGAATCAGAAAATAATAGTAAATATTGAAGAGTAAGGCCAGTACTGGGCAGACTTGCACGGTCTGTGTCTGTATATAGCCGTTTGGAGGATGGGCTGGGGAGAGCTTCAATGGCTAGGAGGGTGTAGATCAGTGGTCTCAAACTCAAACCCTCTGCAGGGCCACATTTTGGATTTGTAGGTACTTGGAGGGCCTCAGAAAAAATAGTTAATGTCTTATTACAGAAATGACAATTTTGCATGAGGTAAAACTAACAGTTTATAAATCTTTCCTTTTGGCTAAGTCTTAATAATAATATTGTCATTTATAGCTAAAGAGACATTTGACAACAAACTGTTTTATTTTACTTTTGTGATTATGATAAATATACCAAGGTCCTCAAAATGGTACCTGGCAGGCCGCATGTGGCCCCCGGGCCGCAAGTTTGAGACCACTGGTGTAGATGGACTGGAGTGAGCTTTGACGGAGACTTCAGTATTGGAACCTAAGAACAGAGCTTTGAATTCTTGCCCAGAAATAGCTAAGAAGAAAAAATCAGATTGAATCAGGTTGAGCAGACTATAGATGGACCATTTGGGTCTTTATCTGCTGTCATCTACTATGTTACATTTATAACTTTTTAGGACAGATGCTGCAAAATCCCCTATATCCAGCTCCTTTAGAAGTCCTATTAGGGAAACTTTTCCGTAGAGCTTCACTTTCGAAAGGTCAGTGCCTACTAATCTAAAAAGCATGTACTGTTGGGAAGAAATGTATACTGCAACAATGGATTCAGACAGTTCCTCCCATTGATTTGGCAATGGAAGAAATTAATGCATTAATTACTGATATGGGAAGCCAAGGAGGCTTGCTTAACATATAAAAGGAAACAGAGGTTTTGGACCATCTGGGATTCTTATATCATGAATCTTCCCGTTCATGCACGGAGCTTAGTGCTTAATCATGCAAACTTATGACCTTACACCTCACATTCTTGTTCTAGGCACTAATTTGTACCTCATTCAACTTTACTTGGGGGTGGGAGGAAAGATAGGGCTTTCTTTTTTTCTCTCTCTCTCTTTCCTTTACTGTTGGGTCATCCTGTTGGGGATCAGTGATAAAAGTTTCCCAGGGTCTGTGCGAACACAAGACCTTGGGAAAAGTTGGTCATTGTGCTTTGATGAGTTTACAGAACAATGGGGGGGGGTTTAGATTGATCTGTTGTTCTTAAAATTTGATGGGAGAATCAGAAAATTCTGTATAGCAGCATTCTTGTTTGTACTACGCAATGGTTATTATTTTTTTCTGTACATGTTATACATATCTCATCAATAAAATTGTTTGAACATAAAGACTACATGCGACATTAAAAGTTAATATATGGACTGATAATGTGGAATTTCATGGATTCAAAATTTCAATGTTTCCTGATGTTTCAAAATGGACGCAAGCCAGATGGAAGAAATTCCTGGCCTATCGTCAGTTAACTGAGTATGGGAGCAACTTTTCAGTTACGTTTTCCTTGTAAATGCTGCATTACCTATCAGGGTATTAAATATATATTTTATGAACCTGATCAGTTGAACTTTTTTCTTGAGGGTAAGGCAGTTGGAAGACCTTCAGAGGCTTCCATGGAGTCCCTCAACCAGGTCATTAGTTAAAAGAATCCAACTGCACTCGGTAATGTGATTTAATTTTGAACTATTTCTGAAAACCAACTTCCCTTGGAGGTGATGGAATCTCTCTTCCCATATTGTGGACTTTGATATTGGTTACTAATGTGGAATTATTTCATAATTTGTTTTACTTGTTTCTTATTTCAATTGTTTATTTCTATTTAAATTGTTGTTTAACAAAGTAACAGTATAAATAAATAAAAAGAAAGAGGGAAAAAAAATTAAAAGTTAATATATAAAGCTACTCAGTTACAACAGGATATCTCAATGTATAAAACACTGCTTTTGATTGTGTTTTCCTGAATTATTTGAGTTTTAAATAGTTTTTTGGATTGTGTTGTGCTTTTTTCCTTCAGGCAGTATTAATGATGGATTCCGAGAAGAGAATACGATTGCTTCAGTTTGTCACTGGCACATCCCGTGTGCCCATGAATGGCTTTGGTGAGCTGTATGGTAAGCATTTTCAGCATCTTCTTTAATAACATTTTTAGTAAATTTTCAGTGCTGCAATTTGTAATTCTTTAACACTCACACCAGTCTATACAATGGGTTGTGTATGGATGAGCAGTTTCTGTCCAAGCTGAAGTTTAAGTTCAATTTATTTAATATACTGCAAATATAAAACCAAGATTAAAATCTAAGCAGTTTATAATGAATATAAATTGGGAAAGGAAAAACCATACAGAAAAACAAACAATAAGGTTAAATTACAGTCTTCTGATGAAAACTCAGTCCCTCAATTCACATCATCACTACCACCACCTTTCCAAGTCCTTAAAAGCTACCAAATGGACTGATTCTTAGGATATATTTAATGAATATGCATGACAGAGATTTTCATGCCTACTACCTCCATTGTTTGCAAATCTCTCTAATGTATAGTATATTTATGAGGGATTTGCTGAAACCTGACTTGATGGCCCTTGAGGACTGGAAGTGAAGACCAAGGACCTAGGCTAGCCCTGCTTCAGGTTTTTGTTTATAGGGAGAAGAGAAAAATAAAAGACCATATAGTCTATCTATATGGCCTATCCAGTTGCCCATCCATGCCATCTACTATCCCTCCCTTTGAGATCTTATACACTATTCCCAAGCTTTCTTGAATTCAGATAAAATTTTCATCTCCACTGGGAGGCTGTTCCATAAATTTACCACTTTTCGGTAAAGAAGTAATTCCTCGGGTTACTTTTGACTTTATAGCTCCTAGAGTAGCACTTTGTCACACTCCTTCATAGAATTTGATAGCCAGTGAGCCAGTAGGAAAAAAACCCCTCCATGGCCCATATTTCCCTGCAGTTCATCCCTGTTCACCCTTCCAGTGACAGTCAATGCCATTTAACTCCCCTTTCCTGGAGTTCAAGCATGCAATGAAAACATGGTTAAGAAACTGAACTGCAAAAGTGTGCATTATCCTCCACCTCTGAGCTTGTAGTGAAACAATTTGAGTTAGAACCTTGGCTCATGTCTACATTGTTATGTGACTTATGGCTGGTAATGGCTATCTTAATAATATATGCTGTCTGAGGTTTTGCCAAAATAGTTACCAACTTCAGTCAGTTTAATGCGCATTTTGCCATGGATTTTCTGTATGTACACTAAGCATAGTCTTTAAAAAGGTTTGTTAGGAGTTTGACATAGATTTCAGTATCCCCATAGAAAATAAGTTTGCGTCTCTAAAAGATTAATAAAATTGTTTCTGCTCAACTTCTGCAGATTTAAATGGCTGTTATTAATACTACGAACTGAAACCATAAGAATTTTAATTCTTATTCATGGGTTATGTTGAAACAATTCAAGGATTTTGGTAGTTCTTTTGCATATCGAAAACAATTTAAAAAATATGTAGTAATAATGTTTCTGTTCTAATTGAATATTTATCATCATGTTAATGTCCTAACAACCTGTTGATATTTGATCCTCTCGTATCTTGTTTTTAGGCTCAAATGGACCCCAGTTTTTTACAGTTGAACAGTGGGGCACCCCTGAGAAACTGCCAAGAGCTCATACTTGGTAAACATATAATACTTGGATTTATTAATTCATGTTTAAGACCATCAGCTTGACCTGGTGCTTTATTTATATATGTTTTCCTTTTTGATTTTCAGTTTCAATCGATTGGATTTGCCCCCTTACGAGTCATTTGAGGACTTATGGGACAAACTTCATGTTGCAATAGAAAATGCTCAGGGCTTTGATGGTGTTGATTAGGAGACCACAGATGTCCGCATGTGGCCTTTATGTCAGTGCTGAGATGCTTCCAGAAAGTTTATAGGGAATCCTGGATCCTGTTTCCAGGGAACTTCTCTTGTGATTACAGTTTGCTGATTTAAACATAATATATGTGCAAAGATTTATAGAAAACTTCAACTGGTTTTATCATGTTGACATTTATGCAGATCTTCACATAAATAACTACAGTCCAGCCACATGGAGGTAGAATAGCTAACATTTCCCTAGCTGAAAACAAAAATATTAATTACATCTTACAAATATTTATTTCATGTTGTCACATTCAACTACTGAAAGAAAGTCTTGCTCTGAATCATATTAGTGGCATGATGGCTGAAAAGAATGTGGTGTTCCTGTTCTGAAAGGACTCTCTCAAAGTGTCTGCCGAAAGGGGCATTTTTCATCATGAAATGTTGGCATTTAATGCTATATTAGACTGTCAGAGACCATACCTAGAGCACCTTACCATCAGCAAGTGAACTACAGTATAAGAAGCATTGTACAATCAACATTAGAACTGTTTGCATGCGACACTACAGTTTTTCACCACAAACAGTTTTTCAACATCTAACATTTGTAAAGCAGAATGAATTTCTATACCAGAAGTATTACTGAATGATTCTGAACTGTGTAATTCAATCCCTCTCATTTGATTTGTCTTATTATTTCAACATCAACAAATATGTAAGCTATGTATTTAAAAAAATCATCTTACAAGAATGGAGCTTCAGTACCATGGGAATTATAGCCAAGAATTTGTGTACACAATTCTTATGTTATCCTGCAGCATTGCACAGTGATGTATTAGGGACTTGTTTACAGAATTTTATATATTTACAGAATACCACTAGTTTCTATAATTATACTTTATATTATTAAATTCATTTGTATTAGTCTAGAAACCAAAATAATTTGTTTTAACCAAAGCTCTCACTTTGTAACATCCAGAGTATTTTAGTTTCATTGTTTAGTAACTGTGATTAATGTTGGGTGGGGTTTTTAATACTTTTTTTCTTATAAGAACATGTGGCTATTTTTTGTATCAATGCAAGAACCGTTTATATTTTGGCAATTGATTAGATTCATCAAGGTTATCTTGGGAAGATTCTGAAAATTTGTATTAGCTTATATGATACCTGATTTGCATTCTTGGTCAAACTCGCACAATTTCCCAGGTCTGTAAATTAGTTCACACAGTCAATTGCATCACTTTATTATGTAAGATTGTCATTACAGGTAATTGGGAAGCAAATATATGAACATTTTTTTGTCTTTAAAAGACAGGGATTGTAATTCTTTCCTTTCTATAAAGTTGCTTTAATTTGCATAATTATAAGTGATTTATACAAAATTTAGGTCTTATTTTAGAGTGTCAGAGAAAAAATGCACCTAATAGACACGGAACAGTCCACTTGTATATTAAATATGCTGACTTTGATATCAAAAGGCCAGCACTGGGGCTTATAAAACAGCTGAACCATTTCATTGACGCTGATTATCCTCTGGTGTTTTTAGCTCCCTCTTTTAGAGTAACTTAATGCACTAAAGATTTCAATCTTGCATCTAAGATTGGCTGATGTGAAATACTCTTACAAGTGAAGACTATCCAGTTGGCTAATATGTGTTGAGAGAAAACTATTTGATCATTTTATAAAAAAAATTATAAATCATAATTGGTCAGGAGATAACCTTATAGTCATAGTTAATTTAGAAATATGCAGAGAGACATTCTGGCACCTTAATTAAGGACAATGGAATTACATAGCAAATGTACTAGGTCTTAAAGTGAGATTTAAGATAACCCTTAGTTTTATCCTTTTTTGAATGAGTCTCTAATGTTGAAAGTATTATTTGTAAATAAACCTAAAGTTAATTTATATTTAAAAATTGCTATATTACTGAAATTTTATAAGAATGTGGGAATTATGGTATTAAATTTGTAAAGAAGGCTGAAATATTCACTAAATTTGCCCAAAGCAGTAAATAAAGATTTATTCTAATAAGAAAATTGTGATTCCTTATTTATTCAAAATGTATAAAGGTCATTATCCCAAGACAAGCAGGCAGCATATTCTCAACATATGGGTGACGTCATCCACGGAGCCCCGATGCAGACAGCCTTGCAAGCAGACTTGCTTGAAGAATTTTAGAAAGTTCGTGACTGCTACACCTCGCATGCGCGAGTGCCTTCCCGCCCAAGGTAGGGCACGCGTCTCATTAGCGCCTCTTCAGTTCTAAGTTTACCACAGAGCCCTCATTTCAGGCTCTGCGCAAGAGTTAGTTCTAAACTCATGCCTTCTCTCACCGCGGCTCGTGTATTTTCTTTACAGGGTCGCTGTTATTTGCACGTTTGATTTTTTAAAAAAAAGTTTGGTTTTTTCGAAAGTGCCTTGGCGGGGCCTACTCTGCAGCCTCAGCCTGCGGGCTTCGATTTCACTGCGGCCGTGTTTCATTCCATGTCCCGGCCGGTCACAGGCTTCAAGAAGTGTAGTCGGTGTCAACGCGCGATCTCCATCACTGACCCACACAAGTGTATACAGTGTTTAGGACCTGATCATCGTCCAGAGTCATGCGACTGCTGTGCTACACTTCAAACTCAAGCCCTGAAACGTCATCGAGTCCAGATTGAAAAAATATTCAGAGGAATGGATTGGGCCTTACTTAGGGCCTTGACCCCCAATTCCGACCTCGCTCAAACCTTCCTCAATGGGGAAGTCTTCATCTTCAGGGAAATCAGCTAAATCTTTTCCTGAGGCGCCGTTATCCTCACTGTCTCCCTCAGGTAAGATAGCTAAGCCAACCCCTCCGGACATGCCACCATTAGAACCGGTGGGTCCAAGGCTACCCAGGAAATGTTTCTCAAAATCAAGGCCATTAATCATCAAAATCAAGGCAACACTCTTCCTCGAGGTCCATAGCCACACCAATTGTACCAGCTCCAGTGGTCTCAGTGCTGGCTTTGCAGAAATATGTTGGAAGCTATTCTGCATCAGGAGTTTGGTAACATGCTTGCCAAATTAACTCCTGCCTCGACTCGATGGGGGGCTCATCTCGATGGTCTCCGTACTCAGGGGCATTGGCCCAGCACGGATCGTCGGTGTCACATAAGAAGTTGCTTCCACTGGGTCAGACCAGAGGTCCATCGCACCCAGCGGTCCGCTCCTGCGGCGGCCCATCAGGCCTTTGACCTGTGAAGTGGTCCCTGACTATTCCTATAACCTACCTCTACTTCTATCTGTACCCCTCAACTCCCTTATCTTTTAGGAATCTATCTAAACCTTCCTTGAACCCCTGTAGCGTGCTCTGGCCTATCACAACCTCCGGAAGCGCGTTCCATGTGTCCACTACCCTCTGGGTAAAAAAGAACTTCCTAGCGTTTGTTCTAAACCTGTCCCCTTTCAATTTCTCTGAGTGCCCCCTTGTACTTGTGGTTCCCCACAGTCTGAAGAATCTGTCCCTGTCTACCTTCTGTATGCCCTTCAGGATTTTGAAGGTTTCTATCATGTCTCCTCTAAGTCTCCGCTTTTCCAGGGAGAATAGCCCCAGCATTTCCAACCTGTCAGCGTATGAAAAGTTTTCCATACCTTTTATCAGTTTAGTCGCTCTTCTCTGAACTCCCTCAAGTACTGCCATGTCCTTCTTGAGGTGCGGCGATCAGTACTGGACACAGTACTCCAGATGAGGGTGCACCATTGCACGATACAGCGGCATAATGACTTCCTTCATCCTGGTCGTGATACCCTTTTTAATGATACCCAACATTCTGTTCGCTTTCTTTGAGGCTGTAGCACACTGTGCTGATGCTTTCAATGTTGTGTCCACCATCACCCCCAGGTCTCTTTCAAGGTTGCTTACCCCTAGCAATGATCCCCCCATTTTGTAGCTGAACATCGGGTTCTTTCTCCCTACATGCATGACCTTGCATTTCTCTATGTTAAAGCTCATTTGCCACTTTTTTGCCCACTCTTCCAGCCTCATTAGGTCCCTTTGTAGGTCTTCGCAGTCTTCCGCGGTTGTAACCCTGCTGCAGAGTTTGGTGTCATCCACAAATTTAATAACCTCACATTTTGTTCCCGCCTCCAGGTCATTAATAAATATATTGAACAGGAGCGGTCCTAGCACCGACCCCTGTGGAACTCCGCTCGTGACCCATTGCCAGTCTGAGTAATGGCCCTTTACTCCAACCCTCTGTTTCCTGCCTGCCAGCCAGTGTTTGATCCATCGGTGGACATCCCCTTGTACCCCGTGGTTCCACAGCTTCTTAAGCAGCCGTTCGTGGGGTACCTTGTCGAATCTGTTGGAAAGAGCGATCTTCAATGCTCTCAAAGCTTTTCAGCATCTTCATGATCAAGTAGTCCTCATTCGTACAGACAATCATGTAGCCATCTACTATGTCAACAAGCAGGGAGTAACAGGATCTCTCCCTCTTTGCCAGGAAGCTCAGAAAGTTTGGAATTGGGCAATTCTTCACACCTTTCTGAAAGCGGTCTACATTCAAGGAGAGAAAAACTAGCGGACAAATTGCGTCGTCTTCTACAACCTCACGAATGGACGCTCAATTCGTCGCCTCTCCATCACATTTTTCTCAGTGTCAAACTCCTCAAGTAGATCTCTTTGCGTCTCCCCACAACAACAAACTTCCTCAGTTCTGCTCCAGGATATACTCTCCTCACCGTCTGGAGGCAGATGCTTTTCTTCTGGAATGGACGAATCAGTTTCTGTATGCATTTCCTCTCATTCTCAAGACACTTGTCTAACTCAAACACGAACATGCCACCATGATTCTGATAGCTCCTCGGTGGCCCAGACAACCGTTGTTCTCCCTTCTACTTCAACTCAGCAGCAGGGAGCCATTTCTTCTACCAGTTTTTCCATCTCTGCTTACAAAGTCAGGGATCTCTGCTTCATCTACACCTGACAGCTTGGTACCTTTAAATATAACTGCCAATATCCAGTTCTCTCAATCTGTCAAGGACATTTTAGAAGGTTCCAGGAAGAGCTCATAACAGGTTACAAGATTACTTACATAATAAAACATAACAGGGTATGACAGCACATTTTAGATCATGAACCAGAAATTTTCCTTGATTACAATTCTGCCTACTGGCATCCATATGGTGGATCCATGTGTAATACAGTATGTTAGTTGAGTGGTGCGAGTTACTTGCTTCTGATATTATTCCTTCATTATAAATTTTAATCAATCAATCATGATTAATGTAGCCCTAAATAGAACATCTGTGATGTTTCCATCTCCTGTCAGACATTAATCTTCCCCCCCCCCCCCCCAAGACACAGTGGATATCTTTTTCACAGTCTTGAATTTCACCTTTTATTGACAAACACCAAAACATCGTACAATTCTTACCTTTCAAAACTACAGCCCATTGGAGGGGAAGGGGCTCCATCAGTCATTCTCTATTCATGCTTTGCATCAGGGGGAGCAGTTGCCTGTAGCTCTGGGAAGGCGCACATCTGCTTACTGATATGCTTAGAATAATAATGAAATTGAAGACTTTCCTTTTTAAGAACATATACTTACTTCATTGCTACTTAACAAGTATGCTGTTCCACAGCAAACTGCACTGCATTTTACCATTCCAGAGACTACAAGAGCTCCTTTCCCATACTCTTCGTACCAATGTACTTGTATTTAACTCAACTGTACTTCAAACTGCTGTACTGTACTTCTAACAGCTCAATGTTTCCCTCTACTAAATGATTACTACATCTCCTATCTCTGGTAACTATGACAGACAAGGATAGGCTTTCCAAACTCCTAAGGAACTATAAACAAAGATATACTGTATGTTTTATAACCTGGGCAATTTCTCAGAGCATGGTGTACTACAAGAGATCTACCAGTAGAGGGGGACATTAATTCATTTTTAAAGTCCACCATTACATCCATTTGATTTAGACTATAACTTCAGTTTCTCAGCAAAGCAAGAATCAGCACTTACATACACTACAGATATTGACAAACATGCTAATTTATTCTCACGAATGTGCCTTCTTTAATTTCAACATGCTTTCATATATTTGAAAAGTATGTATAATGGGAAAACCCAGGGTAACAATATACTTTGCTGGAAAGCGTTTCCTGAATTCACTGAATATTATTTTATTTGTATTAAATGTAGATTAAACTCAAAGTTCTGGGGGGGGGGGGGTTAGATAACAAATCATATACTTGGTCACACTAGTGTCCTGTGTTTAAGTCACCTCCCACCAGGAAGATGCCCTCCGCACAAATCTGTGGAAGGCCCTCTATTTGCTGATAAAATTCCCCCTGACCCTCAGGGGGCATAAATATTAACCAATGTAAACAGGCGACCATCAATCTGTATCACCAATATACTGTAAGGTATCTACCCACCAGATCGCATACCATCTGTTTAATTACCACTTGCATATTTCCTGCTATTAAGATGCCCACTCCTCTGGCTTTCTTGTTTGCCTTATTAGATGCCAAATAAATCTCAGGAAACTAGGAGTGGCTCAAAAGATATTCAGGCCTTGTCAAGAAGTGTGTTTCCTGGATAAAAATTAATATTGGCTTGCGGAGAATTTCTTTAAACAACAGGTGCCGCTTCATAGCCACATTGAGACTCCTAACATTAAGGGTCATAAATCATAACTCACCCAAGCAATGTGTCCTGTGCAAAATCTGTATTCAAGAAGATGTTGGCATCTAGGCCCATAATCGTTAACTCCCCCCTTCCCTTATTCACCCACTCTTTCTATAACCAGGCATGTCCAACAGGTAGATGCATGTCCAACAGAGGTAGATTACCAGCCCCACTTGGCTCCATCTCTCCAGCAGCTCGCCCCGTTGCTAGGAGAGAGATTGTACTGGCAGATTGTCTGCTGAGGGCTTGCCGCCACTGCTGATTCTTTGCCTGTCTTTTTTCCCTGTCTGCGTGAATTTTGCCTGCAGGTGTATTGGGGGCGCTTGTTTTCATGCCAATAGTTTGTGGGTACCCCAGGAAGCCGCTGCCCACGCCCTGCAACGATACACCAGAGGCCCGGCATCATACTTGGTCTCCTGCCTCTCAGAATCACCCATTCATGCCCCTGCACCAACACCCCTTAGAAGTGTGTTATATACTGGGCGATATCCATTCGCCTGGGCTTTACCTGAATATACTTACTGTATTAGTTGTGTCATGTGCTGGTCGTTGGTCGCTTTATAATCCGCTTTCATTAAATGATTTTGGGCAGACAACAAAGTGTCAAGAATTTGGTGATTTGGGCAGGCTTTTCCAATTTTGTTCTAACTTGCCTATGCCTTGCCTTCAAATTGGTTCAAACCACTGTGACTTTTGCTTGCCTCTGAAATTTTATTTTGCCTAGCCTTTGCGTTGATTCTACACTAGGTGCGAAATTTATTAAATCACATGTGGTGGTATTTTAACTTGTTTGGCGGTATTTGATTTTATCTGATTTGCTGGACAGGTGTTTGAGTTTTTTTGATGATTGATTGGTGCTAGTATGATGAATTCTTAATTTTATTTTTATTACTGCATGTGTGGTTTTGGAATCTCCAGTCCTTGTATTGCACATCATCCAGAGGTCTTCAGTTCCTGTTGATCTTTAATACATTGGGACAGTGACAGTTCTGGACCAGATTCAGCTAGTGTTTATACTAACTTAGCAGATTTAGCCTTCTTACATCCAGCCACCCCAGTATAACGAAGATGAGTGTTCCAAAGAAGAACAAACCTACCACTTTCATGATGAATGGGAAATGGACTACTACTTCATCATGGTGAAAGACAAGTGTTATTATCTAATTTGTAATGCCCCAGTATCCTTGCCCAAAAAGGGTAATCTGGAATATCATTATAAGGCTCTGCATAGCAATAAGTCTGATGCTGATTTTCCACCCAAAACCCAAAAGTGAAATTCGTAAATTGAAGCTCAAAGAACTTAAATCAAAATTGGCTGCTCAGCAACAGTTGATGGCGAAGCCAAGGACACATTCGGTCAATGCAACCATAGCATCCTTCAAGGTCAGCAACCTGATTGCAAAGAAATGCAAACCTTTCACTGAAGGGGAATTTGTAAAAATTGTTTTCTTGAAGCAGCTGACAATCTTTTTGAAGAATTTTAAAATAAGAAAGAACTATCTGAGCATCCGGGGTAAATGGGAGGGGGAATTGCAGATTAATTTGGGACATTGGGATGTAGCCTGTCTGCATTGGGATGCAGACATTAAAGAAACTGCAGCTGCTATAAGTAAAAATTACTCATTGAACAAGCTGTCTCTTGAAAACGAAATAGTAACCCTTAAAAATTACATTTTTCTCAAGACCTGTGCTGAGCAAGAATTGTTTTGGAAGCTAGTGCCTAGAGACAAATTTCCCAACTTGAGAAGATGCAGTGAAGTTGTACACTCCTGTTTTGGTTCAACTTATTTGTCTGAATCTGTGTTTTCCCATCTGAAAATGACAAAAGAGTACCCAACATTCCAACATGACAAATGAACATCTCCAGGATTCCCTGAGACTGGCCCTCACGCAATATTCACCCAACTTCAAAAAGCTGGTGAATGAAATGCAGGCTCAGACGTCTCACTAATGAGCAAGAACGAAATATCAAAGATTGTGCAAGATCAGCCTGGATCAATACTCAACCTAAATTTAACACAAATTACTCAATAAGAGTTAAAGAAAGTTATTACTCAATGAAACTTTAAGAAAAAATGTACTTTCTGTTTCCTCTTGCAGTTCTTACTGGATCTTCATCTCTCTGTTTTGTTTTTTATTAATTTGCTTAATAGCTGATCACATCCAAGTAAATGACAGAAGGTTAATTAAAAAGGGGGGGGGAATCCTCCAACTTTATTGGGTTAAAATTTAATTTGAAACTAATTTGAAACTTAATTTTCATGGTGGTAGATCACCAGCACTTTTGGCTGGAAAAAAGTAGATCACGACCTGTTCGAAGTTGGACATGCCTGTTCTATGAGCATGTTCCAGGCATTTCGAATTCAGTGCCACTGTGGTTGTGTTCTTGAACAACATGCTAGCTATCTGCTGCACGATCCGTTCACAATCACTGTTAACAGCCAGTTCAGAAACACCCCATATACAGAGGTTGGATAAATGTCCTCTATTTTGGAAATCTTCAAGCTTATCCAGCATATAGGTCTGCTGAGTAAGTAAATCTTTGGTGCGGGTAACCATGTCCTGCAACAACTCCTATTGTTCATCCATGCACTCCTCTGCCTCCATTCACTTAGTGTCTCAGCTCAACCATCACGCCCTGCAGATCAGCAGCCAATATGGTGAGCTCATCCCGTACCATCTTTATATCCACTCAAATTTCCTGCAATATCTCCTGAACTTCCACCTTCGGCTCTACTGGAGACACTGCAATGTTGTTGGAACAGATTTCATCTGTCAAAACTGGTGACCCAGCCCTTGGAGCACCACGAGTTGCCATTTTGGTAGATTCTGAGCCACTGGGGGCATAAGCAAAATCATTATAAGTTCTGCGGCTAGAGTATGCCATTTATTATCTCATCCCACGCTATAAAAGTAGAGCTCCAGAAATCAAATATGCAGGTCACTTTCATGCCAGTTTTAAAAGCAGATGGAGCACAATTCACTAACAAGGAATGCAGAGCAAATCACTCAGCCGTCCATGTCGGTTGATGATGTCAGTCCCCTCTCCCCCCCCCCCCCCCCCCCCTCCCATGAATGCATAGATTTTGACTAATAGCATCTTAGGTTAAACCTTCAAAAATTCTTCAAAGATTTTTTTTCTGTTTTGATACAAGTTTGACAAAATGTTATTTAAATATATTCTATACCAGGGGTGGGCAAACTTTTTGACTCATGGGCCACAATGGGTTCTTAAATTTGACAGAGGGGCCGGACCAATAGTGGGAGGGGGGTAGGTGTTCAAAGAAAATGAAAGAGAAAAAAGGTGGGAGATGGGGCTCTTTTAAAGCCCAGGCACAATCACAGCTTTCACTAGCTTAGAACACTAGAAATTTAAAAAAAACACGGAAGGTGAAGGAGCAGCTGTGATGGCAGAGGATGCAAGGAGCCAGGCTGGAAGGCAGTTTTCACGTGGACAAAGAGCACCTCCATCTTGGCTCTTGCCTCCTCCTCCATAGCCCACTACCACAGCACCTGGCAGGCGTAACCCAACCCAGAATTTCCCCCGAAAAAAATCACACTCCAACTAGTAAGCCACTCTGCCAGATTTCCCGCATAATTGGGACCTCCTGAGAGAACACAACCCCCTACCCTCCTAGAAATGCCCATTCGGAAACAAGGCAAATCTCTATTGTTATTTTTTTATTATTATTATTTGATGGCAGGCTGGTAATTGGAAAGGTGTGTGGCTTTGTTTTTTTTCAAATATGCTGCAAGGATTTTGCCAGGGCTCCCGCAGAGACGCCGAGCAGCGAAGTTGTAGAGGCGTGAGCCCAGATGAGGCAGAGGAGGAGGAGGGACGGCGGGCGATTGGTCGCTAACAAAGCTGTGATTTGGCAGTGCTGTGATTAGAAAGCGGCGTCTGAGGAGGGATCCTCTCTCCAGCGCCCCTTTAATTTAAAAAAAAAAAAAAAAAAGGCAGAAAGAAAGAGGAGGCGGAGGTGCTGTTGCTGTTTCTGCAAGGAGAGCCTGGAGCAAGCTCACACAGCCAGGAGCTTCTCCACATGGATATTGGCCACCTCCGGAAAGAGGCCCTTGAACGAGTGGCTGAACGAGTGGCTCTGCTTCACTGCGCTCTGCTTCAATGGAAATGGCAGAGGTTGTTGCTCGTTCTCGCTTGTGCTGGACCTGAAGCGCGTGCAAACTTTCCACCTTGCAGGCAGAGCAAATTCGGCGGGCCAGATTAAAAAACTAAATGGCCGGATATGGCCCATGGGCCGTAGTTTGCCTATGTCTGTTCTATACAATGCTTATGGACATTAATCTTATGGATGTCAGCCCAGAGAACAATAACAGCCTTACATTTCTCCTTTGTCTTCTAGCACAGGAGTCTTCAAAGTATGGGCTGTGGGCCATAACCGGCCCACAATATGATTTTATTTGGCCCACAGAAGAATTGTGCGGAAATGCCCCAATTGGACTAATTTTCCAAAGAGAATCCGCAAAAAACAAACAAACCACAGGGTGCTGATAGATTTCAAATGCATTAATTAAAATTGTGTTAAAAATATATTGATATTCCATATTATGTTAACATTAATATTATTCACAACTTTATTTAATACTGAATCATAATTATATACCTTGTAGTATTTATTTGTACTTGTTCGGCCTCTATCGACAATGTCAATTCACGGCATTGTAGGTAGATCTGGCTCTGTGACTAATCTTTAAAATGAATCTGGAAGTTTGTTACTAGTCATTACGGTTACCATATTTTCACTCATATACCGCGCACCCGTGTAAAACGCACACACGGGTATAGCGCGCGGGAAACTGTAATTTATGTAAATAAATTTTTATATACCACGCACACCCGTATACCGTGCATGCGGCTCCGACTCTCCCGTCGCCGCCCGACTCTCCTTTCGCCCGCCCCGACTCTCCTCTGGCCACCCCGACTCTCCTTTCGCCCGCCCCAACTCTCCTCTGGCCGCCCTGACTCTCCTTTCGCCCGCCCCGACTCTCCTCTCCCCCTTGAAGTCCTGTCCCCACCCTGAAAGCCTGATGTCCCCCCCCGATGTCCGATTCACCCCCCCCGCAGGACTGCTCACACCCCCACAGCCTCCCCCCCATCATGGAGAAGCTGCCTACTGTTGTCCTGCTGCTTCCTCTGCCGGCGGTCCCGCCCCTTCTCTAAGCCCTGCGTCTGCGCTGCTTCCTCTTCCGGTAGTCCCGCCCTTTCTCTGACATCAGAGAAAGGGCGGGACCGCCGGAAGAGGAAGCAGCGCAGAAGCAGGGCTCAGAGAAGGGGCGGGACCGCCGGCAGAGGAAGCAGCAGGACAACGGTAGGCAGCTTCTCCATGATGGGGGGGGTGGGGAGGCTGTGGGGGTGCGAGCGGTCCTTTGGGGTGGGGGTGCGAGCGGTCCTTCGGGGTGGGGGTGCGAGCGGTCCTGCGGGGTGAATCGGACGTCGGGGGGGGGGAACTATGTAAAAAAAAAAGTGTACAACGCGCTCACGAATATAACGCGCATGGTTATACTCGGTTTGTAAAATCGTGTATAATGCGCGCGTTATATGCGTGAAAATACGGTAATTGTCCATAAGAATACTTGCAGTGGTACAGTCTAATACTCAATTTGTAATTACATACATTTATATTTAAAGGTGCATATTCACATATTTAAGAACATAAGAATTGCCGCTGCTGGGTCAGACCAGTGGTCCATCATGCCCAGCAGTCTGCTCACGCGGCGGCCCTTAGGTTAAAGACCAGTGCCCTAACTGAGACTAACCTTACCTGCGTACGTTCTGGTTCAGCAGGAACTTGTATAACTTTGTCTTGAATCCCTGGATGGTGTTTTCCCCTATAACAGCCTCTGGAAGAGTGTTCCAGTTTTCTACCACTCTCTGGATGAAGAAGAACTTCCTTACATTTATACGGAATCTATCCCCTTTTAACTTTAAAGAGTGCCCTCTCATTCTCTCTACCTTGGAGAGGGTGAACAACCTGTCTTTATCTACCACGTCTATTCCCTTCATTATCTGAATGTGTCAATCATGTCCCCTCTGTCTCCTGTTTTCAAGGGAGAAGAGGTCCAGTTTCTCTAATCTCTCACTGTACGGCAACTCCTCCAGCCCCTTAACCATTTTAGTCACTCTTCTCTTGACCCTTTCGAGTAGTACTATGTACAGAGTTCATGTGATTTTTATAATTTCATAATTTATAAATTTATTCTCTTTTACAGTTTTAACATGGATGGGAAAAAGAAAGAAAAGTTGATCATTAATGTCATGTGTTTATTGAAGAATGGGGCGTAAAATACTTCTTCATAGAATTGAAGTCAAAGGATAAAGCCGTATGTCTTATTTGTAAAGACACTACTGCTATGTTGAAATAATACAATTTACACTGCCACTATGAAACAAAACATGCTTCAATGTTTTTGTAATGTAAAGAAAAGGAGTATTCAAATAAATCTGAATCATTATGTCGTCTGCATTCTAAGCAAGACTTATTGACGAAAGCAAATACAGAAAATGAAGCCTTATGTGTTGGCTACAAGAGGAAAACCATTAATCGATGGCAATATCATCAAAGAATGTATGATGGAAGCAGTGGTTGAGTTATGCCCCAAAAAACTTAATCTTTTTAAAATAAGTCTTGCACCAAATACTATTGCTCGTCAGGTCGAAAGTATGGAAAACAGCATTATCCAGCAAATTGTTGGCAAAGCAGAATGTTTTATTCGGAATTCTCTCGCACTGGATGTTTGTAATACCTCGTAAATTGTAGTATTTTTGCATGGGGTCGACGATGAACTTAACGTCACACAGGAATTAGCGTCACTTCACAGCATGCATGGCACTACAACAGGAGAGGATATATTCAAATAAATTTTAAAAACACTAACAATATAATTTGGACTGGAATCGTCTGCAGTGCATGACAGTTGGTGGAGGGAAAAACATGTCTGGTATAAAGATGGGTTTGGTTGGACAAATCACAAAAGCTTGTGGGGATGCAGGAATATCAAAACCAATGTTATCCATCAACAATCAGTGTTATCCATCAAAAAACAGTGTTATCCATCAACAATCACTTTGTGGAAAATACTTTGATATGAGCTGTGTCTTGAAACCTGTTATTTCTATGGTAAATTTCATTCGTTCTCATGCACTTAATCATCGCCAGTTTCGGTCTTTTCTTGAGGAGTGTGATTCCGAGTATGTTGACTTGACATATTATACTGCAGTTGGATGGTTTATCTGTGGAAAGGTACTGTCAGGCTTCTTTCATGTCAGGAATTAAATTGATATATTTCTTACCGAGAAAACCCATTATGAAACATTTTTATCAGATACCGAGTAGCTTTGAAAATTGGTATATTTTTGCAGATCTGGTGAACCACATGAACAATTTGAATTTAAAGTTGCAGGGTGAAAATAACTTAAGTTTGTGATTAACTCATATCAAGGCATTCAGAGCAAAGTTGATACTTCTGGAAGGCAAGGTGAAAGATTGTAACTTTACTCAATATGAGAATTTGCTAGTAGTGTTTGTCGTCATTAATACATGATAATTTAATTTCACATACTCTGTAATTAGTTTATAACATTTTCTGCTTTCAATAAAACTCATATAGCTAGAGTTATTTATCTCTTTTTTGTTGTTGTTTTTACTGTTGAAAAGTGCTGAAGCACCCAATGTGGCCCTTGTGGCAAAAAGTTTAGAGTAGAGAGTTGCGCGGGGACAGAAATCCCACCCATCCCCGCCCGTCCCCGCCAGGATCCTCTCTGTCCCCACCCATCCCCGCCAGGATCCTCTCAATCCCCACCCGTCCCCGCCCATCCCCATAAAAAGCAGCAATTACTTCTGACAGGATCATCAATTCCACAGTTTCTTTTGTGTTTGCGCTGCTGTTTTCCTTGTGGAATTTCTTTGGTGGAACCCTTTTTTTGTTTCCTGTTCAGGTAATTAACTTATAAACCCCATCTTTTACCAAAGCTGATGTGTCCATTATATTATATGGACAAACCCTGATTCCAAAGCCTTCCATCCCTGTGGGAGTCCCATGGGCCAGAGGGGGTCCCCGTGGGAGTCCCGTAGGTTAGGGGGGATTCCCACGGGACCCCCGAGGAACCCGCGGGATTCCCACGATCCCCGTTCCCGTGCAGACCTCTAGTTTAGAGACCCCTGTTCTAGCACAGTTGGAACCAGTGCTGAGATTCTAGAACCAGTCTTTATTCAAAATCACCTTACCTACCGGTTTTTATTTATTTATTAATTTTTTTTAGAAATATATTTTATTAAGTTTTCAAAAAAGAATAGCAAACACTCAAAAGTACATGGTGTACAAGGAATCGTGAATACCAAAGTACAGCTCAAATTCACCATAATCCTAAGCCACCCCCCCCATCCCACCACCCACTCCCTCCCGCTTCCTAAACAGAAAATAAATCAACAAAAAATCCACTCCAGTGCAGTCTCAGTAAGATGTTCATACATTTAACAAATGACTACGAGCTCGTGATGTTAAAGTGTCCCAGAAAGGTGTCCAACATAGACAAAATAACCTGCCCAAGGCAGAGTCCAACGTGGTAAAGCATAAGCGCTCCATGGATGCTTGTTGTATCATCAAGAGTCCGCCAATGGGAAAGCGTCAGAGAGTCAGACGAAATCCAGTTGAGTAGAATCGTTTTCTTCCCCAATAATTATTTATTTATTTCTACAATGCCCTTCCTAAGGGGCCATGCATGTCGCCCCAACCCTGGCTGACCAGAAGGTTACATTGGAATAAAACCAGGGACCCTCCTCATGGCAATGCACAGTGCTGTCACTGAGCTGCTAGGACAGCTTTCAGCTACAGTACATAAGCACAAATGCACTGACTGGCCTCTCTGTAACGAGCTTGTGATCATATTTGCAAAAATCCATAAACAGTTAAATAAGACCTTGAAGGTCTCAAGAGCAAAACCTTCATGTCTTGGAATAAAAACAGTCATGGAGGGGGGAAGACAGGAAGAAGTAAATCAGAATGCAGTTCATATTACATGAAGCCAGCCCTGACTCTCAGGAAAATACTCAGAATGTTACTTTAGGGCAAACCTGTTAGAGATATTATTTATTCCTCTCAAATCTCTAAAATCTATGCTGGATTTCCACCCATCAGAGAAGAGGAAAACCTTCTCGTTTGAGAAACATGTTAATTTTCTGACAAAGCTGCTTTAACTAGCATAAAGACTGCTTTTCTAGCCCAGCTGCAGCCAGTGTGCATGACAAAAGATCAACAGTGTCAGAGAAGGTCAAGGGTCACAGTCCTGATGTCCATGGAGGAGGAGGAGGAGGAGGAGGGTCAACCGGCCTTAGAAGCCATTTCTGACCAGATACAGGACCTGGGTCTAAACTGGGTGATCTGCAGAGGGAGGTGCATGACTGCATAGTGAAATAAGAACTCTCTTCAATACAAACCTTTAACCAAGCCAGCAACATTATCAGTGCCAGCTAAGCTGCAAAGGACTTTTTTAGGTTTTATTTCAATGGGCTCAGCTATTGTGTGTGTGTGCTCACACAGCACACGGACAAATCAGTTCATTAAAATAAAGTAAGGCACACTGCCATATAGGCTAGGGTTTTCTTGGCCTAAGTGAGCATGCCTAAGTCAATCCACGCCCAAACTCCACCCCAGATCTGCCCCTAACTATGCCTACTTGCCTGCCCTATCTGCTCTCTGCCTGCCCTGCCCTATCTGGCTCCCCTGACTCTCCTGCTCTCTGCCATCCTTCCCCGCAGTGCAGCCCCACTTTAAAACCACGGGCTCGCACTGCGGGGAAGGATGGAAGAGAGCAGGAGAGTCGGAGGAGCCAGATAGGGCAGGACAGGCAGAGAGAGAAGAGTCGGGGCAGAGCAGTTTTTTACACAAGCGACTGGTCCTCACTAAATCAACCCATTTATGCTTTTTTATTTTGAAATATTCCCAAGACATTAGCTGGGTGGCTGAGAAATGAGAATCATTTGCAGAAGGATAATCTTATTCATACAAGTTTCTTTTTGAAAAGTAAATCTGTCCCAACACTCACAAACAAAACTAAAGGTGCATAAATTCCAAACCACATTCAAATGTTAAGAGGTTCTTACAAAAAATTATGTTATTGAAATTCATTTTTTACATTTTGCACACATCTTTTTCAGTAGGGTTACCAGATATCAGGATTTCCCTGGACATGTCTTCTTTTGAGGACACGTCCGAGGGTCCGGATGGCTTTTCAAAACCCAGCACTTTGTCCAGGGTTTGAAAGCGTCTGAAGTTGGGCCGGCATCTGCAAACATGCGGCTGCAGCGCGGTGATGTCACACACGCAACATTATCACATCACATGAGTGGATACTGTCCCAAAGCACAAAGAGGTTAAGGGGGTGGGGCAGGGCAGGATGTGGGCGGGCTTGGAGGCGTGGCCATGGATCCGGATTTTCCTTTGGGAAAATCTGGTAACCATATTTTTCAGTAACAGCTTCATGTAATATAGTTATATGGAGGGGCATTTTCAATAGGACATCTACACCTGATTTGAAATGTCTGGAGTTGGACGTCCAAAATCAAAAAGCCATCCAGGAATACAGAACATTTTGAAAACTAACTAGGAAAACATTTACAAAATTGTTGTATAAAACATGTTCTCCTGGACATCCAAAGATATTGATTATACCATCGCCAAAATGTCTATGTTATATATCCCATAAGTTTCGATTATATGGTACACAAGACGTCCAAAGGAAAAGTACCTTTAAAATATTTCAGATAATGTCAGAATGTTACTGTGGTAGTAACAGGATATTCCTGATGTTCTACATGTGTATATATAGCTTTGCATGTGGACAGACAATTATTTGTGGGTGTAGTTAGGAGTTGTTTTCATAGAGAGGAGAGTTAGTGGTGTAGTGAGAGGAGTTAGTGGAAAATAGAGTCTGAGTGAGAGTAACAGTGAGGGGAACCAGAGAGTGCTAGTGTTAAAGAGAGAGTGTGAGAGTTATGCAGTGAAAAAGGGTGTGATAGAGATAGAGAGTGACCCTCAGAGTTTGTGAGAAAGTGACTCTGTAAAAGAAAGAGAGTGTAATGGAGGAAATTGGGAGCCGAATTACTCCCCATGGGAGTCACAGACTCTAGTGGAGCTGTGCCTTACAGGAGGCACCTGTTTCAGTATCAGCAATGGAGTATCAGTGTCTCCCTGAGAGCACCCTCTAGAGGCCAGTGGCCTCCACTATCTAAGCCAGGGGTGTCCAATCTTTTGGCTTCCCTGGGCTGCATTGGGTGAAAAAATGTTTCTGGGGCCACACAAACGCTGCAGCAAGACAGAGGAGGGAGCCGGCAAGACGGTAAACACCCGGGGGCAGTAGAGGAAAACACTGCATCGCCCTCGACCGGGGCCGCACAAAATACTTCACAGGGCTGCATGTGGCCCTTGGGCCACAAGTTGGACACCCCTGATCTAAGCCATAGACACAGCCTGTGCTCCTTAGGGCCTCAGGAGCTGTCAGGGAGCCCATATTAGGGGGCTTCCTAATATGAAGCATCCCAATTATGTAAGCCCCCACTATCCCTCCCTGCAAGCAGCCTGTTGCTATTTGTTTAAGATTGTGTGTGGAGCATTGCACAGCATGCCACACTCTGGTCCTCCCTTACCGCGGCCCGTACCTCTTTAAACCTTTAGCAGGATAAGCAACTGGCTCCTCTTTGATATCACTTCCAGGTCCAGTGTGTGATGTCAGAGGGAAAGCAAATGCCGGCTTGAGCAATAGGCCAGAGAAGCTGCACAAACTGACAAAGACGGGGGGAGGGGGGAAATGAGGGCGCAAGTGTGGTATGGGGTGCAGGAAAGAGCAGGGGGAGGAGCAGAGAGGGGCGCCATAGCCCCAGGCGCCTCCTACTCTCACTACGCCACTGCAGTCATCACAAACACCAACCATGTGTATTGAAACCCCAGACCTTGGAACTACTACACCTTAGCCCAAACCACAATGCCACACAATCAGCTGACAGAAGAGAAAGGGATGAAGGACAGTACAATGACAGTGGGCACTCATTATATCCCTGGCCCCTCAAACTGATAACCCCTCACACCCCACAAACCATATTCATTGCATACACCACAGTCAGCTCCATAGGTTAGAGTGCTGCCTTGCAAGACCTACTTAAAAGTCCAAGGATCATGGATGCCAACCTCTGCTGTAGAATATTGCTACCAACTAGTTCTCACTATATTCACAGATTCAAACACCTTCAACCCCTGAACCATCATGAACTCTCCTTCTTCTCTGCCAGGAGAATAACACTGCATCATGCTCTAACTCCTGGCAAATGGCAGCAGAGAGATGTGTCCATCTGCTCTTCTTTTACTGGCTAAGAGGGGGAGGGGGAATGCATGGAATTAGTGCATCACGACCCACATTGTTCTACTTTCTTCTTCCTGTGCTAGGGCCACAGCACCCATGCTGTTCTGCTCTCCTTCCAGCAGCAACCTGTACTACTGCCACTTGTATTATTGCATTGTGGCTTCCTCAGTTTGAGCCACACACTCCCAGAGTTATTATGAGAAAAAAAAGCATTGTAGAAATACAGCCAAAGTATCTATCTACCTTTTGTTAACTTTACTTGATTATTGTAGCTCCTCCCTCTTTCCTCTTGTGCCCGTTTGTTTTCTTTTATAAATTTTTATTGTTACATCATAACAAACTCAAGCAAAAAATACAAAATATGAAGAAAATAATTCAAATTAAAATATAAACATAAACAAGCCCACATTATTGAGGGTTGACTAATCCTGTCACAGTTTTTATCCTCCAGAAAGTAATATAAGAAACTAAACATCAGTATTCAATAAACTATAACACCAGGCAATAAATCTCTATTTTCATTCCTTCTCAGCTTCTGCATTAGTAACAGGTAATATATCTAATTTAGGTTTATCTATAAGAAAATTCTCTAAATGAGCTGGGTCTAAAAATATATATTTAGTATTCTGAAAGGTCACTAAACATTTACAGGGGAACTTAAGAAAAAATGATGCACCTACACCCAAGGTTTTTTCCTTGAGTTGCAGGAATTGCTTCCTCCTGTATTGTGTCTGTCTAGAGACATATGGAAAGCTATTTATCTGTTGACCACAGAACAGGGCATTTTTGTACAAAAAATACAATTTAAGTATATCTTGTTTCTCCATTTCAGTCATAAAAGTGACTAATAATGTTGCTCTCTTGGCTATATAATCTCCGTTCGTTTTAATGTTATGTAATATTTATCTCGTGACCTATCTCAAGTTTTACCTATGTAAGCCTGTGTCTTTGGTTCCTCATTAGCACTTATTTGTACATCGCTTAGAAGTTTGATTGAGCAGTATAAAAAATTTCTTAATAAACTTGAAAACTAATAATAAACAAGGAGTGATAGAACTGGTAACAGGGAACTGGCAGGCATACAAGTAGACAACTTGGTAGTTGAGGCCCCAATAGTGAGACAACAAAATAGGCAATTCAGATTCTGACACATTTCCCATTCTTTTCACTCCTTTCCCTCCCCCCCAGCCCAACAATTAGCAGGACAGCATAGCAACTCAGGTCTCTAGTGCTAGCCATCAGGAGGGGGAACCTTTTGCTCTGCAATTCTGCTGGCAGGGATAGGGAAGAATGCCCATGAGAACTATTCAGGCCAGTGGGCGAGTGTGAGGGGTCAGAAGGGGTTTAGGCAGGGATATGAGTGAGTGCATAGTAGAAGGGGGGGCACTGTCAAAGCAGTCACCAGCAAAAGTTGATGGCCACACTAAAAAAAACAAAAAACACTTTATGAGCATCCCTCTTCTGAAGATAAGTTACTATATAGTTACCTGATAAGGGTCAGCCTCAGGTATCAGGTTGGACTGCTCCTCATGTTCCCTGAGTGCATCTACTGATGTGTAATTCCTGCTTTCCTTACACAAATTAGAACTACATGTTCCCCCCCCAAAAAAACAAACAAACCCCAAAACAACAACAACAGAACAAAGCCCAAAGCACCTCAGTCTGTCCCTGATGACAGGGAGGGAGCCATCTGGAATGCTGTGCCAGTTATCGATTGTAGATTAAAACAAAAAGATAATTTGCATTATAAGTTCTTCCAGATCTTTTGTTTTAATTGTCCTCTTTGACCCAGCAATATAGCCTAACGGCTACTTTGAAGGATAATCAGAGAATGGGATGGTGGGTGTATGTAGAGGGTTTATGCTAGTCCCTCTTACTGCTCAGCAGGCACAGTTTTCCACAGAACAATTATCTACTGACTTGGCCTAAACATCACCTTTTGCAGCATGAGGAAAAATACCACTGATTGAACTTCTCTAGATGTATTACCATTGCCTAGGCCCAGAATGCTGCTAAATTAAACCACGCACATCTAAAGCTGGTCACTTATGCATGTTCTTTGTCTCTGTGATTTCCTCGGACTTTCTTGCTATTGCTTTCACGGCTGCAGTGGCATACTAAGGGGGGGGCGGTCCGCCCCATGTGCATGCCTCAAGGGAGTGCACAACTGGCCACCCACCGGGGAATAGGCTGCCACTGTCGCCATCGGGAACAAGCTGGCGCTGAGTTCTCCCTCCCTGCTTTTCTTCCCCACGGGGCCGACCAACTCTCGCCACCCGATGTCAATTATGACATCAGAGAGGACATTCTGGGCCAGCCAATCGCTGCCTAGCTGGCCTGGAATGTCCTCTCCGACGTTAGAATTGACGTCGGGCGGCAAGAGTTGGTCGACTCCGCAAGGAAGGAAAGCATGGAGAGAGAACTCGGCGCCAGCCTGTTTCTGATGGCGGCAGTGGCAGCCTTTCCCTGGCGGCGGTGGCAGCAGCATGTTTCCCAATGGCAGTGGCATGGGGGAGGGAAGGGAGAAAGAAAGAAAGGGGGCAGGGTGAAACAAAGAAAGAAAGAAAAAAATGGGGCATGGAGAGAAAGACAGACATAGAGAAAGAAAGGGGGCATGGAGAGAGAAAGAAAGAAGGGGTCAGAGTGAAAGAAAGAAATGGGGCACGGAGAGAGAGAGAAAGACAGACATACAGAAAGAAAGAAAGGGGGCAGGGTGAAAGAAAGAAATGGGGCACGGAGAGAGAGAAAGACAGACATAGAGAAAGAAAGGGGGCATGGAGAGAGAAAGAAAGAAGGGGGCAGGGTGAAAGAAAGAAATGGGGCATGGAGAGAGAGAGAAAGACAGACATAGAAAGAAAGGGGGCATGTCGCTCCCTAAAATTCTGCAGTGGGAAACTGAGGACTGCATAGTAAGATCCCCGACGCACTTCCGACGCAGGTGGGGATCGTGAGAGGAGCCGCTGCCACGTCTTCAGTGACGTACCAAGGGGGGGAGAAGGGGGGGCAGTCCGCCCCGGGTGCAGCCTTAGGGGGGTGTGCACAGCCGGCCAGGTCTGGATCTGGCCGGCTGTGCACCCCCCCCTAAGGCTGCCGTCGGAGAGGAAGTTCGGGCCAGCCAATCGCTGCCTGGCTGGGCGGAACTTCCTCTCCGACGGCAGAATTGACGTCGGGGGAATGCTGGTCGGCCCGACGGTGGGAAGCAGAGAGAGCTTGGGGTAGCTGCGGCGGTGGCTTTGGGGCCTGTTTCCCCTGATGGTGGCAGCAGTGGCTTTGTGGAGGGTAGGGAGAAAGAAAGAAAGAAAGGGGGCAGGCAGGTAGACAGAAGGGAAACAGAAAAAAAGAAAGGGGGCATCAAGAGAGAAAAAAGAAAGAAAGGGCAGAGAGAGAGGAAGAAAAAGTTAGGGGACGGAATGAGGTCTGGAGGAGAGGAAGCATACAGGCTGAAAGAAGGGAAGAAAGATTGGATGTACAGTCAGAAGATGAAAGTGCAACCAGAGACTCATGAAATCACCAGACAAGGTAGGAAAAATAATTTTATTTTAAATTTAGTGATCAAAATGTGTCTGAATTTATATATGCTGTCTATATTTTGCACCTTTTACTAAACCGCAATAGTGTTTTTTAGCGCAGGGAGCCTATGAGCGTCAAGAGCAGCGCTGGGCATTTAGCGCAGTTCCCTGCGCTAAAAACTGCTATTGTGGTTTAATAAAAAGGAAGGGGGTATATTTGTCTATTTTTGTATGGTTGTTACTGAGGTGACAATGCATAGAGTCATCTGCCTTGACCTCGTTGAAAAAAAAACAGAATAGGAATGATAATTAACATTTTCTCAGTGTATAGTGTGCTTTGTGTTTTTTTAATTTTATTGTTGGTAGATCATTTTGACTTGGTCATTTTAAAGTAGCTCGCAAGCCCAAAAAGTTTGGGCACCCCTGAGCTAGAGCGTTGAAGCTGTGTATTTCTATTTTATCCCCCTTTTACAAAACTGTGGAGCGTTTTTTAGCACCAGTCATGGTGGTAGCAGCTCTGATGCTCAGAATTCTATGAGCATCAGAACTGTTATCACCGGGGCTAAAATCCACACTACAGTTTTGTAAAAGGGGGAGGGGTTAATTTGTGATGACATATTCCATACTAGGCGAAGGTGTTTTCTGTGTTCTGTGTGTTCGAAAGACATGGTTTTCTGTTAGGATTGACGGTGTAGGATTGATCTGTGCTGGTCTGGTAATATGTAAGATGCTGCCTTTTCCTAGGTACTCATGTGTGACATGTGGCTTGTTACTAAAAATCATGTTTTTTGTACAGATGGGGGGAGGGTGCCAAAAAATGATGGGCCTCGGGTGTTACATATGCTAGGTACACCACTGTATGTAAAGATACCAGAAAGCTGGCAAAGCAAAAACTTTAAGTAAATTGTTATTCTTCTAAGTTTTGAGTATTTAACCCTCCCACAATCTCACGGGCACTCATCCTCCGCACCTGTTCATAAATTTGTGGAGTATGTAACTTGTCGCTCATGCTTTTTTTTTTTTGCACACACCTCATCAATCCTTAGAGGGAACATTGGACTGGATCTGCCTCCCTTTGTCAAGAAGCTCTGAAGGTTTGGGACTGGGCAATCTGCCACAACACCTTGCTCAAAGCTGTATACATACAAGGGGCAAAGAATTGCTTGGCGGACAACTTGAGTCGTCTTCTGCAACCTCACGAATGGACACTCCATTCCTCGCCTCTTCATCACATTTTTTCACAGTGGGGAACGCCTCAGATAGACCACAACTACAAACTGCCTCAGTTCTGCTCCAGGATATATGCTTTTCTTCTGGAATGGACGAATCTCTTCCTATATGCATTCCCTCCCATTCTCAAGACTCTAGTCAAGTTGAAGAATGATCATGCCACCATGATTCTCATTGCTCTTCGGTGGCCAAGACAACCTCGGTGGCCAAGACAACTTCAGCTCAGCAGCAGGGAGCCATACCTTCTACCAGTTTTTCCTTCTCTGCTTACACAGAGTCAAGGATCTCTGCTTCATCCCAACCTGCAGTCTCTACACCTGACAGCTTGGTACCTCTCAACATAACTCCTCTTCAGTTTTCTCAGTCTGTACGAGATGTTTTAGAAGCTTCTAGGAAGCTTACCACTAGACAATGCTATCACCAAAAAATGGACTAGATTTTCTACGTGGTGTTTTTCTCATCATAAGGAGCCTAAGCATTCCTCCTTATCTTCTGTTTTGGACTATCTTTTGCACTTATCCAATTTTGGTCTCAAGTCTACATCTATCCGAGTCCATCTCAGTGCAATTGTGGTTTTCCATCAGCCTATTGAAGGGAAACCCCTCTGCTCACCCGGTGGTTTCCAGATTCATGAAAGGACTTTTCAATGTCAAACCTCTCTCAAACCGCCTCCTGTGATTTGGGACCTCAATGTTGTCCTTGCTCAACTGGTCCATTTGAACCAATACATAAGGCTCATCTGAAGTATCTCACTTGGAAAGTGGTGTTTCTGATAGCCCTCACTTCTGCTCGACGAGTCAGTGAGCTGCAAGCTTTAGTTGCTGATCCACCTTTCACGGTGTTCCATCATGACAAGGTGGTTCTTTGTACTCATCCTAAATTCCTACCTAAAGTGGTCTTGAAATTTCATCTCAACCAATTCATTGTTCTTCCAGTGTTTTTTTCCAAAGCCTCATTCTCATCCCAGAGAAGTTGCTCTTCATACTCTGGAGGGTGAAATACTCACGTGGATTAAAAACTGGCTGGAGCATAGGAAACAGAGAGTGGGGGTAAACGGACAATACTCGGACTGGAAGAGCATCACCAGTGGGGTGCCGCAGGGCTCGGTGCTTGGACCCGTGCTCTTTAACATCTTTGTAAATGATCTGGACATAGGTACGACGAGCGAGGTGATTAAATTTGCGGATGATACAAAGTTATTCAGAGTAGTAAAGATGCAGTGGGATTGCAAAGATCTGCAACATGACATAATCAAGCTCGAGGAATGGGCATCGATATGGCAGATGAGGTTCAACGTGGATAAGTGTAAAGTGATGCATGTCGGTAACAAAAATCTCATGCACGAATACAGGATGTCCGGGGCGGTACTTGGAGAGACCTCCCAGGAAAGGGACTTGGGAGTTCTGATCGACAAGTCAATGAAGCGGCAGCAACAAAAAGGGCAAACAGAATGCTAGGAATGATAAAGAAGGGAATCACGAACAGATCAGAGAAGGTTATCATGCCGCTGTACCGGGCCATGATACGCCCTCACCTGGAGTACTGCGTCCAGCACTGATCGCCGTACATGAAGAGGGACACGGTACTACTCGAAAGGGTCCAGAGAAGAGCACTTAAGATGGTTAAGGGGCTGGAGGAGCTGACGTACAGCGAAAGATTAGATAAACTGGGCCTCTTCTCCCTTGAACAGAGGAGATTGAGAGGGGACATGATCGAAACATTCAAGGTACTGAAGGGGATAGACTTAGTAGATAAGGACAGATTGTTCACCCTCTCCAAGGCAGAGAGAACAAGAGGGCACTCTCTAAAGTTGAAAGGGGATAGATTCCGTACAAACATAAGGAAGTTATTCTTCACCCAGAGAGTGGTAGAAAGCTAAAACGCTCTTCCAGAGGCTGT
Organism: Geotrypetes seraphini; assembly: GCF_902459505.1. NCBI lineage: Eukaryota > Metazoa > Chordata > Amphibia > Gymnophiona > Dermophiidae > Geotrypetes > Geotrypetes seraphini. The sequence goes on from NC_047097.1 coordinate 13,518,073, forward strand.
TATATGGGAAAACACCCTCCAAGGATTCAAGACAAAATTAGACAAGTTTCTGCTGAACAAGAATGTGCACTGGTAGAGCTAGTCTCAGTTAGGGTGCTGGTCTTAGACCAGATGGCCACCGCGTGAGCGGACTGCTGGGCATGATGGACCACTGGTCTGACTCAACAGTGGCAATTCTTATGTTCTTATGTTCTGTAAACTTGCTTTGGCTTTCTATTTGGAACGCACCAAACCACACAGAACTGCTCCTCAACTTTTTGTATCCTTTGATCCAAAGAAGTTGGGACATTTATTTCCAAGCATACCATCTCTAACTAGATGGCTGCTTGTATCTCATTCTGCTATGCCCAGGCTGGATTACCCCTTCACAGTAGAGTCACAGCCCATAAAGTCAGAGCAATGGCAGCTTCAGTAGCTTTCCTCAGATCTACACCTATTGAGGAAATTTGTAAGGCTGCTACTTGGTCCTCGGTTCATACCTTCACTTCTCACTATTGTCTGGATACTTTCTCCAGACGGGATGGACAGTTTGGCCAAACAGTATTACAAAATCTATTCTCCTAAATTTCCAACACTCCCACCATCCCATTCTGGTTAGCTTGGAGGTCACCCATATGTGAGAATAGGCTGCCTGCTTGTTCTGGGATAAAGCACAGTTACTTACCGTAACAGGTGTTATCCAGGGACAGCAGGCAGCTATTCTCACAATCCAACCACCTCCCCTGGTTGGCTTCTCTGCTAGCTATCTGAACTGAGGAGACACGTCTTATGCTGGGCGGGAAGGCACTCGCGCATGCGCAGTGTGGTCGACTCAAAACTTCTAGTTTCTTTAAGCAAGTCTGCTTGTGAGGTGTCTGCATCCGGGCTCCGTCGATGACATCACTCATATGTGAGAATAGCTGCCTGCTGTCCCTGGATAACACAAGTTACGGTAAGTAACTGTGCTTTATCAGGTCTAGATGTGAAGGAAAAGGTATGTTCTGAGTTTTAGAGCCACTCATGACCGAACACTATACAGCAGAGTACAGCAAGGGATACTAACTTTAATATCCATAGCAAGTCTAATAAACTCCAGGAAAACCTCCGACTCAGAAGGACAGCACATGTCAGGTCTTCTCCATGGACAAAGGCTACCACCATCACTTGACTACTGGCCTCCACCTGAGTCCCTGAGTCTTCTAAAAATTAAGATTCACTCTGGGCAGTAAAGGCAGTGACTCCAACCCCCAGACCTCACAGTCCATATCCATCTGGACCTCTGGGACTTATCAAAAGCTCTTATTTGACAAAGGTATGTTCTGTGAAGATAAACTCCCTTGCACAAACCCCGGCATGACCTCAGATGGTGTATACAGATCCCGACAATTCCAATAGGCTTTCCACATCAGACTCACCAAATGAGGGGTAAAGCCCTGAACAGGATGCCCAGTAGACCCCTGCAGGGACTCACCTTGCTTCCTCATGGTCTCTGAGGGGTCTGGGAGGGATATTTTTCCCTGAAACATCAGCCATCTGAGACTCCTCAGCCCTAGAGGGACCAGAAGGGGCTAAACTTTTTGCTCCTGTTCCCTCAAAGATGCCTTGCAGCACATAGAACATGGACACTCCTCTGCCAGCCATCTAGCACAAATCTGGCATTAATCAGGGGTAAAACAGCCTAATGAGTCAATTTCTATTGATTTTAAGCAAAATCAATGAGCTTTGAAGTAGACAAAGGCTTTTTAATCTAAATTGGGAAATCCAAGATGACCACCATGGCAACGTGGTGGCACATAAAAATGGCCCAGGAGAGCAATATTAATACTCAAAAATTCAGGGAAGGTTTTTTTTTTTGAGATGGGGGACCCTAAACCAAGCCCCAATAACCCCCCAAACAACAATTTTCAGACCCCCTATAATAGCCTGTACTCACTGTTCTGTGCTGGTGCTATGCTTGCATCAGCTCACACTGCAGGTGGATTATAGAGAAGATTCTTGCCTCAGACAATGTAGAAGGGTCCAAATGCTGCAGTTTTTGGGCTGCCAGTCAAACCGAAGTTGGACTGAAACCACAGATCCCCCCAAAGCTCCACACACGTTGTTGAGGGGAAAGAAATGCTGGCTGGCTAAACATGTTTCCTGTAAAAGGGTTGCCCTGTTAGCTACAGACTTGTCTTCTGCTCAGAGAGTCTGTGTCTTCTCCTAGGCAGAGGTGTCCCAGGACTGTTGGGGGCTTCTTGAGCACTGAAAAGCCTTCAAATCCAGGTAAAAAACTGCAAATAATGAAGTTCACTCAGATCAGATCAGAAAGACAGCTTCCAACTTGCATGTAGAAGAAAAGACTGGGGAGCTTCAACACAGCACAATGAGGAAGGAGGTGGAGCTGAAAAAGATAGATTATATCTTCTACAAAACTCACAGGCCCAAGATGCACTAAAGTCAGCAATTGTCTACAGATCGTTGCTAAATTGGTTTTGACTGGCACTCCACCAAGCTCCTCCCGACATCCCCCACTCTATACAAAGATCCCCCCTCCCACCACCCTACCAAAAAGACCCCAAAAGACAGCCCTGGTGGGCTGGAGTCAGCTCAGAACCCCCCAGCCCCTCCCCGTACCTCATTGTAAAAGCCAATCCCTCTTGCTAGCAGGCCCTCCTATGGGAGGTATCCGGGCCAATCAGAGTCTTAGGACCCTCTCTAGGATGCACCAGGAAGGTAGTCTAGAGCTCTGATTGGCCCAGATACCTAAGGTCCCTCCCATAGAAGGGGCTTAAGGTATCCAGGCCAATCAGGACCTTAGGCTACCTTCCTGGTACATCCTGGGGAGGGGCCCCTCCCCCTCCCCAGTGCATCCCAGGATGCACCATGAAGGGGAAAGCCTGCCATTTTGAAGAAGTGGGACTGATGGCAAGAGGGAGCATCCCTCTTGCCAGCTTCTACGAGGTATGGGGGAGGGGGCTGGGGGGGTTGCTTAAGCTAGAGGGTTCTGAGCTGATCACCATGGCTGTCTTTTGGGGTCTTGTTGGTAGGGTAGTAGGAGGGGGATCTTTGTATAGGGTGGGGAGGTGTTGGGGGGAGCATGATTAAGAATATCTATTAAACCTAATGCTCTCCTCACATTGTCCCTCAACTGTCTGCCCTGCAGAAATCCTGGCTGATCCTTATGGAGGATCTTGGGGAGAATCCCTTCTAGCCTATTCACCAACACCTTTGCAAAAAATTTAATATCAGTATTAAGAAGGGCTGGCACACAGAGAAAGATCTAGTACATTTTGTGTTATACATAGAAGGGGTTAAGAGAGTTTCTTCTAACACTTTATTTATTTAAGATTCTAGCAAGAAGACCTCATATACCTTGGTTTAAGAATTTATATTTGTTTGGTAACCCATCCTCTCCTGGGGACTTCCCAATAGGGAGTTTGCAGATAACTAATTCTCAGGTAATCTATTTCAGATACTTTGAGAAAGTCTTATCTAGAAATAACGGCTTTCACCTCCTCTAGGGGGCAGGTAAGCTCAGAGATATAGGGCCTTTGATCGAAAGCTCTAAATTCTTGTGCAGTGTTAGCATACGCTTTTGTGCTGTCTTCATTTGATGCTTTAATGTTTTTCATCCACCATTCATGTTGTTGTTTATGGAGCTGCCATGCTAAGAGCTTTCCCATTTTATCTTGTTCAAGACAGTCCCTTTTTATCTTTCTCATCAAACAGTCAGAATCCAGTAAATCTATATCTTTTAAAAAAAAAAATTCTCAATGCTTCAAGTTTTGAGGGGTGAATTTAATTATTATTTTTTAAAGGAAAGCCAATTGTTCCAGTAGCTGTTATTGCTTCTTAATTTTCTTGACCCTTGCTGCTGCCTGTATCAATATATCCTTCAAATGCTTTATCCCATCCTACTGGAGACTTCCCCTTTGTCATTAACAAAATCAAATTCCCTCCATTTGTATAACACCAGTTTTGAGAGCTTGGGCAAGATAATAATCGTATACATAAGCTTTTCATTGTACTCAGTTTTTCACCTCCTCATATTACTATTACTAGTAAATACTGCATGGTTAGAAATATGAAAGGGGTGCCCAACTGATGACAGGTATGTAAATGCAGGTATCTTATAACCTGACCCACCCATGCACCTTCTATGTTTGCCATCAATTCCAGTTGGTCAGGTACATCATCTGAAGGAAACCTATGACAACATGAAACAACTTTAGAGGTGATAAGCTGGATCAAAGTTGGGGCAGGGTGCTAAAAAACAACTATTGAGGTTAATTGGCACTCATTAAGATTTGTGCGTTCAACTGGTTGTGCGCTATACTATATGGCACAACTTGTGTATCAAAAGGGGGCGTGGCCATGGGTATGTGTTCTGAAAAGTTGTGTGTGGAATTACAGAATACTGTCTACGCATGCCTAACTTGGACGCTGGCATTTACACCAGAAGAGTGCAAGTCTGGCACCCAAAAATTAAGCATGAGATGATTGCTAAACACCATTTTATATAAGATGCGTGCCCTTTATAGAATATCGCTTGGCATCAAATTTTTTATCTGTACCGAAGATTGAATTCCCTCCTTATAGGTGTTCACTTTTCAGAAAATCAACAGTCTTTCTTCTCGTTCCTACTCAAACATAACCTGAGCTAACTGCCATTTTATATGAAGTGGATGTATGGTACTCTTTTATCTATTTGTTTATGATGTTTTTGACACTTCCTTCAAAATAATCACTAAACAACATTATTCAACCTTGCAGCTTCTTTCTGCTATAATACAATCTAGGTCATCCTCTAGACAAGGGTTCTCAACCCAGTACTCAGGACATATCGCCAGGCTGATGTTTAGGATATCCACAATGAATATGTATGAGATAAAATGAGCATACAAGGGATACAACACATGGAAACCTGATTCATGCATATTCACTGGAAATATCCTGAAAGCCCAACTGGCTGGCTTGAGGACTAGATTGAGAACACCTGCTCTACACATATGAACACAACCCAATATAGGAGTCCCTTCTCATTTAGGAAGAGAAGCAGGCTCCCTTTTGTTAGACAATCACAACAGAACTTCATCACTCTTACTTTAGTATTTCTAATATAAGCAACTCGAAGCGGTCCAGAGAAAGGTGACGCAAATGGTAGGGGGTTTGAGCCAAAAGACATACAAGAGACATTTTATATTATGCATGTTTAACCTATAACCCGTTTTGAGCTCTTTGGGGGAAACGGGATAGAAAACTGAATAAATAAATAAATGAATAAATACTACCTGTTCTTGCATTGAAACCTGCATGGTGCTGGTGATAATGTAACGAGTTCATCTGGAATCCTTGGGAGGACCTCACATCCCTGGTGTTATTATGGACCCAATACAACACACCAAAGCTCCTTCCCTTTCCGTACCATGCTCCTTCTTCTCCTCTCTCCCCTATCTCCACCTTACTTGATATCTCTCCAGAATACCTATTTACCCCAAGAGTCCTAGGGGTGATAGGGGCAGGAGAAATACTCACTCGTGTCTTCTTCAAAATGGAGTCACTGATTCCTAGTGGTAGTCTTGTGATACTGCAACTAAGAAGTTTAAGCTGCCATTAAAGGGGAAAAAAAACAAAACAAAAAACCCTCTTATATGGCAGCATAGGGTAGTGCCAATAGGGTGTCACCAGCACCATTATGAAGAAGGCAGTTGCAGGGGCATGAGATAATGGGGATTACTCCTTTAATTCTGGGACCCCTGTGGTAAGTTGGGGAGGAAGCTGGCTGGGAAGGTAGCTGATGTGGGATGCAAGAGGTGAGTGTTGTCAATTCAGGGAGGGAGCACAAGAAAGCAAAAGTCTTAGGATGCCACATTCTCTTGGAGCAGCAGATTGTAAAAGATTGAAAAAGAGCTAACTTTTCTCCCTCTTTTGCCCTCCCTTGAAGTAGGAAAGGAAGGCAGTAGTTTTTTTTTAGCTGCTTCTCTTATCCTTTCCTACCCTCTTTTCTGTAATTTTTTTTTCTTTGGCTTCTCCTCACCCTAGTTTTTATTTTTTTTTTAAATTATGAGGGGGTGCTGAAAAGTTCTCAGCCCAACCAAGAAGGGAATGACATGAAGCCATGAAACTTACAAGTTATTCCACATATTCACCCCTAAGTGAATATGTGGAATAACTTGACACATCGAAAATTACTCTGATGTCTAGTCAATGAAATGCTGCTCTGCTGCTGCAATCATCTCTGAAACACTAGAAAAATTGTCGCCCCTTTCAAACTCTTTTTAAGGTTTGGAAACAGAAAAAAGTCAGATGGAGCAAGATCTGGTGAGTAGGATGGGCATTCTAAGCCAGTGTCCTGCAAACTTTTTGTAGTCGCAGCACACTAAACTTTGGGCCACGGCTGCAGGGCATCCAGAAATGCGCGGACATTAACACAATGATGTCACGTGCATGTGTGACATTATCACATCGACATCTACACATGCGTGGAGGCCCTTAGCCTACTATCACTATGCCAGTGGGGGAGCGGGGGTGCTGAAGGAGGAGAGACGCTGGTGCAGGTGAAGGCTGACTGACTACAGGATGTGCCTCTGGCTGCAAAAGGCACGTTCTGTAAGCAGATGGCGCCTGTGCCTTTCCTCCTTGCTGGCGTCTTGCTCACCAAAATCAGAACAGCAAGTTACAGTAGTATTCTGCAATAACTATTTGTCCCCTTGGTAGATAGTCATGACAACATTTTCCTAATCCCAAAACACTGTGGCCATGACCTTTCCTGCTAACTTTTGGGTCTTGAATTTCCTTGTCCTTGGAGAACTTAATTGCCGCCATTGCACGGACTGTTATTTTGTCTCAGGTGGTGTAGTTATGTTTCATCAACAATAACTAGTTGTTCCAAAAAGTTGGCCTTAGCTCGCTGAAAATGCTGCAAAATCATCTTGGAAGTGTCCACTCAACATCGTTTCTTGTCTGCATTCATACATTTGGGCACTCACTTGGCTGACAGCTTCTCATACTCAGCAACTTGTGGATTATACACCCAACACATTCCTTGGATATCTGTACTGTCTTAGCAATTGTTTTAGCTATTTACCAATTTGCCAAAATTGGACCATGGACATGGTCAACAATTTCAGGAGTTGACACCGTTTAAGGCCTCCTAGACCTTTGCTGCATCTTTGGTCACTGATGGGCATTTGCACTCAATGTTTGCATCACACATTAATGGATTTCCTTTGGAGTTTTCTTCTGCAGGAATAGGAACTTCATGACGGCTCGGAGTTCCACACTTTTTCTTGACTTGGTTCAATCAATGATCTGAAACAATGTCGAAACATAGTATTATGAGTCTGCAATAAAATACTCTTTTCAGTTAGAGTGGCAAAATAACCAGAATTTAGGAAGCTGGTTGGGCTGAGAACTTTTCAGCACCCCCCTCTACTTTTCCTTCACTAAGCAATGAATTTCTTTCCTGCATACCTTTGAAGGCTTTTTTTAATCTCCTGCTCTTATATGAGCTTGCAGGAAAACTAGGGACATCCCTCTCCTTCAGAATCACAGAGCTCTGGAATAACCTAGTACTACCCCACTTCGGAATCTGGGCGCCCTCCAACTTTTCCAAAAACTTGGCTATTCTCAAAAATGTAATACTTCCTCCTCTTTGTTATACTAAGTCCCTCTAAACATTCTCTATACTAAGTCCTGTAACCCTCATTGGAGTTCCTTCTTTATACCAATTCCTGTAAACTGTGCCCAGCTCTATGATTGTGGAGATGATGCGGTATATGAACTTAAGGTTTAGTTTAGTTAGTTTGACCCTACCCTCTTCCCAGTCTAAAGTCTCTCTCTCCATGTTTATTTTCCACCTTTCATTATTTTAAATTGTCATTTAAATATCCTTACCGCCATCCCCCAAAGTGGTACCTGTGTATGACAGGGTCGTTTTGAATTCCTCTATCCCCCTAACCCCTAGCAGTTATTTCTCTGTGTGATCCCTTTCCACCTACTCCCCCCAAAAGCTGCCTGAATGACTATATAAGTAAAGGTCAGCTATTTTTCTCCTTCCCTCCCCTTCTAGGTGCATTGTCCATTGCTCAGAGAGCGCGAGGCGTACGCAGAGGAGACCCTGAAGTCCTTCCCTCCCCCTCTCTCCCGCCCTGCCATCATCCATCCACCCCCCCCCCCACTTCTCCCCCGCCCCGTTTCTTTCACAGGGCCAAATGAAGCAGCACAAGCTAAGTAGTCCCGGCTATACCAAGGCTTTCTATGTCCAGCCTGCCGGACACTGCCCTCCCCTTCCCCTCCCCCTCCATTGTAGAGGGGCTGCTTAGGAGCCGAATCTGCTCTGTCACTGCGCGTAGAGAAAGGAGTCCCAAACGTGGTCCAGTGCGCCGAGTCAAAGGCTTGTTTAGAGCTCGTGAGAGTGGAGCATAGGGGTGCGAGGTGGGAGCATGCGAGAAACCCCCTAAATAAATGGCGCTTTCAACGGGACCGATGTGTGAGCGGACGCTGCTCTGGGCGGTTTTGCTTTGCGTTTCAGGTGAGCGCAGGTTTTAGGGTTCACGTTTCTGCAGAAAAAGTGTGGGGGGGGGAACCTTGAAATTACCGGTGGAGGGCTGTCCATCTTGGCTGTAGACTGCCCTTTATCTCTGTAACGGCCTGTGCAAGGGGGAACCTCCGCGTACTTTCCAGGACTATGTTCTGTGACTGAAAAAAACCACGAAGAACTAGAGAGAGAGGACGCAACCTCTTTTGCGTGACCTCCGGCCCTGCTAAGGCCGCGCAGCCGACTCTCAGCTAGTCTCTCTCCCTTCACTGCCGCTGCGTTACTAAAATCCCTCTTTGTTGGTTGTGGTGGTTTTTGTGGGGATTTTTTTTTTTTTTTTTTTCTTTTTTGAGAAAGGGGTTGGGAAGCTTCGCAGCTACACGTGCTTTTATTTATATTGATACACTTTTTTTTTTTTTTTTTTTTTTTGCAACTCCAGAGCTAGGATGCAATATCAGTTTCCCTCAACACACGCTTACGCTCACGTGCACAGTTGGATTAAAAAAAAAAAAAAGTTTGGAGCCCGCGTACGGTGTGGAAGCCTAGTTTTTGCAAGATATTGCTGTTTTGAGAACTAGATTTCATGTTTTGTGACGAGGTAGAGAATAATGGTATTCAATGGGATAACTTTTTTTTTTTTAAACACCGTTTGGACGTATCAAATCTGTTGTGTACTGAGGCTCGGGGAATATTTGGGGCAAAATAAAAGACGATGCCTGTGCAGATTTGATTGGGAAATGTTAAAGGGATCACATACCTGCGTTTGTTTTGGAAAAGAACATCTTCCTGTCACGTTTGCTAAAAAAAAAAAGAAAAGATTTGAGGTCTCCGACCAATCCATTGTGACTGAAGATAAGAGGGGAAGCCTTAGCGGCAAGAAAAAGCTTTTGATTGCAGATGTGTTTTGCCGTCTCCGCTCAGGGTGAAATCCGAGGAGCCGCTGAAAAGTGCTCGGCCCAACCGAGACGAGAAGGTGACGCGGAAGCCACGAAACTTACGCGTTATTTACCACACTTTTCGTTTCGTTTCATAGCGCGGAAACGAGAAGCAGCGAGAAAAGTGTGGACTAACTTGTTGTCACTTTTCAGCGGCCCCTCGTAGTCAAGGTCTGAAAATGAGTTGGAGCAGAACCCCCTAGACGACTTATCTCGAATTACACTGCAGATTTTTTTTTTTTTTTTATCCCATCATTGAGGAAATGCCGGGAAATTCAGGGGATGCTGTTGCTCATCGTGGGCTCGTTGTTTAGGAGGGAGCCTTCCCCTGAACCATCTGCAAACATCGCTTTAGGAAAGGCCTTTTTACATGAAAGAGAACCCAAATGCAGGCGTCGTTGTGGTAGAGATGGCCTCAGTGTGCACTGGAGGGGGGGGAGGGGCGGGGATTTCTCTAACCATCTTTTATCTGGATCGGTGCAGTCGCAGGGGGTGGAGGGGGGTGGGGGTTGTTTTTATAATTCTGTTGACAAAATGTGTATTGCTTAATTAAACAACTCTCACCCTATTAGACTAAGCCACCAATTAGGTAAGCGTTTCTGGAACAGTAGGCGATACACAGAAGTTGAAATCAAGGTTTCCCTAATCCCTCTCCCACTGTGCGCAAGCGGCAAGAGTTACAAACCTGGAGAAGTTGCCATTGTTTGGGGTTTAAATACCTCTGGCTGAGCTGCAGAAGTTAAGTAAATCGATCCGCGGGAGGGAGAAGAAAAAAGTTGCCTTTTTCGAAAAGACACCTAGAATGATTCCGAAATATTTCTAGCGAACAACGAATTTTATTTTATTTTTTCTTCCTGAAGGGGGGGGGGGGGGGAACAGGGCAGAAGGTTTAAAACAGTTCCGAGGCAAGGAAAATAAACCTTCTGCACAAAGGGGTTTTTCCTAATGATTTCTTGTAAAATCAGACTTTTACGACTTACTCTGTTTAGGATCTTTTTGACAAGCTTGTAAAATTAGCAAACAAGCTTGCGCTCAGTGGTTCCGCTGATGGGGAAAGGCTAGGTACACTGTAGGCTTCATCTTCTCATGAAAATGTTTTTTTTGGGGGGTGTCACACTTCTTTTTCTTTTATTTGAGTTCCCTAATTAAATATCAGGGAGATCCATATTTTTAGGCAGAAGGTCAGATAATTTGAAATACAGAAAATTATTCATAATGCAGCTCTAACGTTTGGAATATTTTGTATTTAAAAATGTGTTTAAATATGTAATGAAACCTGACCTGGGATTGAAAAGCCTTGTAGTCTAGAGTATTAAATTAGATGCACTGTAATTGTACTTTTAAATATTTAATAAAACTAGTTAAGAACTGCACTCTTTTTTTTGTTTGTTTGTTTGTTTAAATTTCATAACTTCACATAATATGCACCCTGTGTCTATTAAACATGCATCTCTAATTTCTCTGAATATATGGATCAATCACAGACCAAGTAAAAGGCTATATCACAAGCTACAAAGTTTTCAAAACTTTTGCCTGCCCATAATGCACTATGCAGACCCAGAGCAGAAATTTGGGAGAGGGCCTCAGAGCCCACCAGCTGGCTGTATGTCCTTTAGCTTTAGACAGGCTTGTGGCCTTCTGTAGTCTGGGGGGGCCCAGGGCAATTGCCTGTTTGCACCCCCTTAAAACAGCCCTGCAGGCAGGAGGTGTTTTAAAGTTCTGATGAATGGTGTGATTACCTATGTGTTGACAACTATAAAAGAGATCCTATCTGTTCTCTTCCTTAGGAGTGTGCTGTTTCACTGAGCTGTATTTTGTAAAAGAGCCCCAGGACGTAACAGTTGTGAGGAAAGATGCAGTGGTTTTGGATTGCTGGGCTCAGGGAGATGCTCCCGTCACCATCACATGGCTCAGAAATGGAATGAAGGTTTCTGAGAGCGAACGCACCTACAGTTTGTCAAATGGTTCCTTGTATATCAGTGAGGTGGAAGGCAAGCGAGGAGAACAGACCGATGAGGGATTTTACCAGTGTTTGGCCCTGAACAAACACGGAGCAATCCTAAGTCAAAAAGCTCATCTTACGTTAGCAAGTAAGTTCCAGGATTTCTTCTTCCTTTGCTTTCGGCTGTTTATTTCTTTCTACAGTGCCTGTGATCACTGAAGTGAGCATTGCTTTAATCTCTTGTCAGGGGTCCGGTAATGGGGTCTGAGTTTTGGGATGGGGATGGTTTGTGCCTTTTGGCTGAAAGTCTTTATATGGGGGTGGGGGGAGACAATTTGCCACCTGATTTGCATCAGGGAGCAACTTTTGACTATTGCCAGTTCAAGGAGGGTTAATCTTTCTGTTTAAAAAAAAAACCAACAACCTCAAACTGCCAAAATGTCAAAAGAATTTCCACCATGCCTATACAGTATATAATTTCTTCAGAGGAGATCAGATAGTTTGTGTCATTCTTAAATATATCAAGCTCCTGCCACTGGTCTGTTGCATATGAATATTTGGATGGACTTATGGACAAGTTAGCCAACCTTCAGTTTTGCTGATTTGCAGCTTTTTGGATCTAGTGCAGACATGGGCAACTCCGGTCCTTGAGAGCCAGAATCCAATTGGGTTTTCATGATTTCCTCAATGAATATGCATTGAAAGCAGTGCATGCAAATTAGATCTCATGCATATTCATTGGGGAAATCCTGAAAACCCGACTGGATTCCGGCCCTCGAGGACCAGAGTTGCCCATGCCTGATCTAGTGCAACAAGACATCAACATTTACCTATGGGCTTTTCTCACTGACCACATGGACTACTGGGCCATCCACCTCAGGTGTGAAAAATAGTTTCTCACTTATCTATCTGTAAGACCATCCATCAGGGGAAGGGGTTTTTAGGAGCAGTCAAAAATGGGATCAGATCTACATTTCTCTGTTGGTTTTTCCAGTTGCAGAAAACATTGTTTTTTTTAACTGGTCTATAAACTATATTAAAAACAAGGCTGTTTTTGTAGGCAGAAAGGAAGTGGGACTGTGAAGCTGAGGGAGGGGGCAGGTGGGCCAGAAGCAGGAGAACAAAAAAAAAATAAAAAGGTACTGGATTAGAAACTAGAGTGTCTATTCCATGCTGTGTTACAGGCTTCCTCCTTCCTTTCCTCTCTCTTCCTATTAGCTGCCTGGAAGGGAGGGATGGAGCAGAACATCACTATACGAATGCCATGACTTTCACATGTGCTGGAGTCAAGCTATGATGGTGTGGCCTTGTTTGGCCAGATTCGAAAATGTGGAGAGAGGAATTCATTTAGGACAGTGGTTACCAAACCTGTCCTGGGGGACCCACAGCCAGTCAGGTTTTCAAGATATCCCTAATGAATATGCATGAGAGAGATTTGCATACCTGTCACTTCCATTATATGCAAATCTCTCTCATGCATATTCATTAAGGATATCTTGAAAACCTGACTGGCTGGGGGTCCCCCAGGACAGGTTTGGGAACCACTGATTTAGGAAAATGTTGAAGACTCACCTATTTGTTGAGGCATTTTTCTGAGCAATTGATTTTATGTAAGACTGAACATGTCTGTTTTATTTTCTTATTTTGTATAGATTTTTAACATTTTGATGTATGTAACTCCTTGTAAACCGTTTTGGAAAAAAACGGTATAGAAATTTTAAAACTAAATAAATATATAGAGTCTGAAAAGAAGTGGTAGAACTGTGTTCTAGGCCAGGGGTAGGCAATTCCGGGCCTTGAGAGCCAGAGCCAGGTCAGGTTTTCAGGATAGCCACAATAAATATGCATGAGATAGATTTGCATCTCAAGGAGGCAGTGCATGCAAATCCATTTCATACATATTAATTGTGGATATCCTGAAAACCTGACCTAGCTCGGCTCTCGAGGAATGGAATTGCCTACTCCTTGTTCTAGACCAGGGGTGTCCAATGTCGGTCCTCGAGGGCCGCAATCCAGTCGGGTTTTCAGGATTTCCCCAATGAATATGCATGAGATCTATTTGCATGCACTGCTTTCAATGCATATTCATTGGGGAAATCCTGAAAACCCAACTGGATTGCGGCCCTCGAGGACCGACATTGGACACCCCTGTTCTAGACCATTCCCTCAGAAATGAAGCCCTAGTTGAAAGGGTTCTGACACCTGTTGGTACAAACAGATGTCTTTGGCTGCCATCTTCTTTCAGTCTCACATTCTGATTGTCATTTAAACATGCACATTGATTGACTTTCAGAAGCCAATTTATACATTTTTATGTCTAATGTGAGCCTGAAACTGATTGTGCCATTCTCATACATTGAATTTTTGATTCAGCTTCATGCAGAAGTCAATGGCATTTAAAAATGTTTTTTCCCCCCAAATGTTTATTCTGCATACCTAATGAATTGAATATAGTTCTCAAGGTAGTCATAAATATAGTAGGTGGGTCAAATAAGAAAGAGGCACCCATGAATTGTATGTTGATGTTTATATCTGCCTTTTCCTGAGCAGAACGAGAGAGTTATTTTTGAATAAAGCTCAGTGATTGTTCATCATATCAGTGGTACAGTGTTAATTACAGTAGCAAAGTTTTCTAGTGTTTGCAATAATGATTTTCAATCTTTATTTTAAAAGGAGCTTTTTATAATACTGTATATTGTGCAATTCTCACCCTCTCAGCCTTCTCACCCTCATGTTCTGTAAGGATGCAGTACCCCAGTCAAGGGTTGCCTGTGGCACTACTTCCTTCCCTTCTGGAACTTTCTTCTTTCCTCTGTTGGCTGCCTAGTTGTCTTGTCTGCCCCCCATGTTGGGACTGACTGGGCTGTTATTGTCCTGCTTGGAGAATGCACATATATGTCCAGGAGTGGTGGTGGTGGTAGGGGCATGTCCAGGAACAGGTGAAGCATGGCATCCCAAGGTGGATGCTCATCGTGTCTCCTCGTAATGGCAATACTGCCTTTACTCCCTAATTCTATAAACTTGCATACACAAAGTTGTATGCGCAATTTATAGCGTAGTGTCGGTTACATGTGTAACTTAATAATTATCTGCAAATTGACATTAACCAATTGGATGTAATTGGTGTTAATTGGCACTAATGGGAAGTTATATGCATAGCTGTCCTTAGGATTCTATAAATTGTGGTCACAAAATCCATAGTAAACAACTGCAAGGTGGGTTGGAGTTAAGGGGGGTCCAGATGCATGCGTATCACTTATGTGTACAGGTTATAGAATAAGCACTCATGCCTAAAGTTAGGGGCGTAACTGTGGACTGATTTTAGTATTCTAAAATGGAAATTACATATGTAATTGTCAATATAGAATATGTGCTTAGCATGCAGCATCCTGGCATTTAACTTTTGAGAAATTGTGCCAAACTCTTTAGGGATGTAGCCGAAACCAAGCCCTCCCCGCCCTTGCACTACCCACTATCTGAAGGCCCTCCCTAGGCTTACCTTTAAACCTCTTGGTGATTTAGTGGGTCTTTAGGACAAGGGTAATCCCTAGTTGCTCTTGACCTCGCCAGTTCCACAACCAAAATGGGCGCCAGGATTTCCCATAGCAGCCTCATTAGGCTAATGTGGGAGGTCCCGGCAGCATTTTGAAATTGGAAACAGCATAATCAGGAGTGACTGAAGATTGTTCCTTCTTATGCTGTTTCCAGTCCCAACATGGTGACTGGGACCTCCCAAGGCAGTCTCATGAGGCCACCAGGGGAAGTTCCAGCAACTATTTTGATGGTGGAACTATAAGAACAGCCATACTGAGTTAGATCAATGCTCCATTTAGCCCAGTTTCCTGCTTCCAATAATGGCCAATCCAAGTCGCAGTACCTGGCAGAAACCCAAATGGTAGCAACATTCCATATTACAGATCAGGGCAAGCAGTGGCTTCCCCCATGTCTGTCTCAACAGCAACTGGTGATTGCTCTTGCCCTGAAGACCACCAGGAGATTTAGAGGTAGGCCCAGGCAGGGCCTTAGGATATGTGGTGGGAAGAGAGGAGGAGGCACCAAAAGTGATTGGGGGGAGGGGATATAGGGGGCAGGCTGCGGTGGCAAGAGTGATTGCAAGGGAGTGGAGGCTGCCAAGAGCGATTCTAGGGGGGAGGGGGTTCGGTTTCAGACAAAACCAAATTGCAGATTTTGATTGCTAGTTAGTTTTTGGACAGCTTCTATATGGATGCTTAAAGTAGTTTGGAGACTGTTTTACAGTATCCTGTTAGAGTTGCAAAACTTCAGCTAAGAATTGGTGGATAATATGATCTCAAATGTATTTTTAAAATGCTAACATCATAATTGCAAGGAACAAGTTCCAAGAAGTACGTACATAGACAGTCCTCCCTCCCCCTTGCAGCTTAGCACCATTTTATTATCATAGACCTGTTTAATGAGTGAGCTTGATACGTAGCAGAATAGCAGATGCAAAAGGTGCAGCTTGCTTGCACAAACTCTTCCCAAAAGATCTTTTTTTGTTTGTTTTTTGCTGAGAAAATGGTACTGATGTTTAACTTTGTAACAGGATAAATCAACGTTAACTTATTGAGGAAGCATTTTTTTTTCATATAGACACAAAGTAAACCAAATTTTTAGTGCTCCAGACACATTTTAAGAACAGTGTTTTGATTTTGGAAATTATGGCACTAAATAAAACAAATAATTTGATCATTTAATTGGAAAGGCATGCAAAGTGTAGAGCTATATTTTATTATTTCTCTTTATTTTAATGCTAATTGTAAATACTACTGTATTATCTCTTTATTCATTTATTAAAAGTCATATTGTGCCTTCCTCCTTGAGGTGACTGAATCACTGGGTAGTCCTTTTACTAAGGTGCGGTAGCCATTTTAGCACGCGCTAAATGCTAACGTGTTCCAACGCATCCATAGGATATAATGTACACATTAGCACGCGTTAGCATTTAGCACGTGCTAATTTTTAGCTCGCATTAAAAAGGCTAGCGTGCCTTAGTAAAAGGACCCCTGGGTGATAGATGATTTCATTGCAAAGTTGGCATGCCCAAAGAGATTTAAGGTATTTTACAAATTTTTAAATCTTGGGTGCTATTCTCATTCTTGGAAATATTCTGAAGTTATTAAAACTTAGTGAATAAATCCCAGTACAGCACGTGGTTTCAACCAAATCATCTGACTATGCAGAAAGTATACTGGTTATTTTAGCGCCATGTACATTTTACATAATCCTAGAAACAAGTACAGAAGATTCTGGATTGCCTTGTGTCCAGTTTGTAAATAAAAGGACTCGGTGATTTAAATTAGTGTTAAAGGTCACCCAGGCACTTTTCAATAGTGA
This sequence comes from Geotrypetes seraphini, assembly GCF_902459505.1. Lineage (NCBI taxonomy): Eukaryota > Metazoa > Chordata > Amphibia > Gymnophiona > Dermophiidae > Geotrypetes > Geotrypetes seraphini. The sequence goes on from NC_047097.1 coordinate 13,534,805, forward strand.
GGGAAGAGAACCAGTAGAAATGAGGCCATTGGCTTGGTTACCTTGCCAGCATGTGTCCTTTTTTGGGGTCGTATGCTAATTCTGAGCCTTGGAAAGTTTCTATTGAATTATATCCAGGAGATGAGAAGCATACACACAGCTGTGCTTTAAAAAGAAATGAAGGAAGAGTGAATGCATTAGTGATCACGTGCAAGTTAGGATTAACATTTAAATCCTAATGCTTACCCTACTCTGGTTACAGAACTAATTTTAAAGCCCTTTTTCTGTTAGAAAGTTTTGTACTGATATGACTCAGTTGAATGTATTTGGATCTACTGGTAATAGTAAGTTTTATTACAATTATTTGTTTTGGGAGTGAGTTTGATGTTAGTTGACTTTTTTCATGGTTCTAGGTAGATAAGGAGCTAAGGAGCTATCTGTATATGCATGTATATATATACAATTATACAACATATATGTATATATACAATTTTACAAAAATGTGCACAAATGCACAACCTTTAAGCCTGAGTATAAATGCAGTTTAGGTATCTATGTGCCTTTTATAAAATAATCCTCAATATGCTTTCCCAAGTGAACTGCTATTACTACGCAGTTAATGGATTATTTCTTAAGACCTCTCATATTATTTCAAAAAAGTTTACATCGGCCTCAGAAATACCACTCCACTTCACAGAATAAACTTGTTTCCTGCAGTAAAGTTTTATGTGTCCAGCTCTTCACCAACCTCTCAACTTTTATTATATACTTTTAAAATATAAGTTCTTAATTATTCCTTTTAGATTTTGTGGATTTTATGGATTATATCCCACTAAACTATACATATAACTTTCAACACTCTTATGAATTCATTTAAATTTTGCTTTGCATATGCTTTGCACTTATCTCAATAGATGTGACTAGGAAGGGCAGGATCCGACATGTTTCACCGAAGCTGTATCAAGTGTCCTCCCTAAAAAGCAATAACCAATATATTATTGCTTATATTATTACGTTTATAAAATAAGCATCTGGAACTCTCCCCAGTAGAGCTGCCTGATTCACAATTCAAATCGATTTACAGTATTTAAACCCCCCCCAAAGAAAAAAAAAACCTCATGATTCAGGCCTGCTCTGGGTTTTTCCCTTTGCTGGAGTTCTTCCTTCTGACGTAACATCATTTATCCCAGGACAAGCAGGCGCAGCCTATTCTCACATATGGGTGATGTCATCCACGAAGCCCGGATGCGGACAGCCTCTCAAGCAGACTTGCTTGTAGAAACATAGAAGTTTCGGGTCAGCCGCACCACACATGTGCGAGTGCCTTCCCGCTCAGCGCAGGGCGAGTCTTCTCATTTTTCCGCGGAGCCGAGAAGTCCATCTTTGACACTCTGCACTAAATTTTGTTACTTCGTGCCTTCTCTCACCGCAATTTGTGTTCTTTTTGTTGCAAATCGCTGTGGGAAACCCCACTCTGCTCAACCGGTGGTTTCCAGATTAATGAAAGGACTTTTTAGTGTCAAACTCCTCTCAAACCACCACCAGTGGTTTGGGATCTCAATGTTGTCTTGCTCAATTGATGAAGCCTCCATTTGAACCAATGTCTATGGCTCATCTAAAATATCTTACTTGGAAAGTGGTGTTATTCATTGCCCTCGCATCTGCTTGAAGAGGCAGTGAGCTGCAAGCTTTAGTTGCTGATCCACCTTTCACAGTTTTCCATTATGACAAGGTGGTCCTCCGTACAAATCCTAAATTCTTACCTAAAGTGGTTTCAGAATTTCATCTCAATCAATCTATTGTACTTCCAGTGTTTTTTCCAAGGCCTCATTCTGTAGAATCAGCTCTTCGTATTCTGGACTGTAAACGTGCTTTGGCCTTCTACTTGGAATGCACCAAACCACACAGAACTGCTCCTCAACTTTTTGTCTCCTTCGATCCAAACAAGTTGGGACATCCAATCTCTAAGCGTACCATCTCCAACTGGATGGCTGCTTGTATCTCTTTCTGCTATGCCCAGGCTGGATTACAACTAGAGTTGAGTCACAGCCCACAAAGTCAGAACAATGGCAGCTTCAATGACTTTCCTCAGATCCACACCTATTGAGGAAATTTGCAAAGCTGCTACCTGGTCCTTGGTTCATACTTTCACTTGTCACTATTATCTGGGTGTTTTCTCCAGACAGGATGGCCATTTTGGCCAAAGAGTATTACAAAATTTATTCTCCTAACATAGTAACATAGTAGATGACGGCAGATAAAGACCCGAATGGTCCATCCAGTCTGCCCAACCTGATTCAATTTAAATTTATTTTTTTTTTTTAAATTTTTTTCTTTTTAGCTATTTCTGGGCAAGAATCCAAAGCTTTACCCGGTATTGTGCTTGGGTTCCAACTGCCGAAATCTCTGTTAAGTTGCCAATGCTCCCACCATTCCATTCTGGTTAGCTTGGAGATCACCCATATGTGAGAATAGGCTGCCTGCTTGTCCTGGGATAAAGCACAGTTACTTACTGTAACAGTTGTTATCCAGGGACAGCAGGCAGCTATTCTCACAACCCACCCACTTCCCATGGTTGGCTTCTTTTCTAGCTATCTGAACTGAGGAGACTCGCCCTGCGCTAGGCAGGAAGGCACTCACGGCTGACTCGAAACTTCTACATTTCTACAAGCAAGTCTGCTTGCGAGGCTGTCCGCATCCAGGCTCCGTGGATGATGTCACCCATATGTGAGAAAAGCTGCCTACTGTCCCTGGATAACAACTGTTACAGTAAGTAACTGTGCTGTTTTGAGAAACAGGAAGTTACGTCAGAAAGAAGAACTCCAGCAAAGGGAAAGCCCAAGAGAAGGCTTATGTGGATTGGCGGCCAGTGCTGAGAACTCTGAAAAGTGAACTTGAAGGTGTAGGTAGTGAGGTGGGGTCTGCTGTGCTATGCCTCTTCTGCCATCGGACCTGCGGGGTTGGAGTGGGGTGATTCCGCCGCCGGTGATGTCGGACCTACAAGGGTGGGGGGTGGGAGTAGCTGGGATTCTGGAGGGAAGGGAGAAAATATGCTGGGCACATCACTAATGGTACAGCAAAAATATAAACTGCTTAATTTCAAAATTGCTAACTCCAGTGTGTTTCAAGCAACTGCTTTGCATTAGAGAAATCTTCACTATAAAAAAAAGTTTCATGGACCAAAATCTACTTTGCTATTAAAAAAAAAAAAAAAAGAGAGAACATAGCAACCTTGTTTATACAGAGAAACTATTCTAGTCAAAAATTGTTCCTTCAAAAGTAACCACTTAGGATCCTTTTCTCTGAATTATAGAGTACTATATCCAATCAGACCCATCAAAGCAGTGATAACCATTCCATGTCTTCTTTCAAACCATGTGGATACAGAATATTGCAGTATTTATATCTAATACTAGTTTTTTAGCCCATTACATTAACGGGTGCTAGAATAGATGACTTAGGTATTTCTTTCTTTCTTTTTCTTTCTTTCTTTCTGTCTCTCTCCCTGCCCCCTTTCTTTCTCTTTCCCTGGCCCCCTGTCTGTCTTTCTTTCTGTTGCTCTCCCTTCCCCCTGTCTGTCTTTCTTTAAGAAGTGCTGTGTTGGCGGGAACTTGTTGTTAGGAACAGGACGTCACTCTTACCTCGCGCGCCACGCTTATCCGCGTCCTCGCCTTCCCGGCCATGGCTCGAGCAGCCCCTTCGCATGCGCACCACTGCCGCAGCGTGCTTTCCCGCCGTCGCCCCCCCCGTCTGTCCTTCAGAGCCGTGCTCTGGGGCGGACGCCAGGGGTTGCTGGCGCAAGCGGCGGTTTTGACATGTTTCCCGCCAGATTTTGGTCGTGCTGACAGGGCTGTGGCCAGAGGGGAGAGGGGTCCTGAGCGTGCACGTCAAAGAATGCCCGTTAAAGCACGCTTCAGAAGCCAGGCGGGGCCGTTAAGGTCCGACTCCGGCGGGAACTAACGGCCGCATTCGCCTTCCCGGCGCCCTCTTTCCACACCAAAGGCACTTCCCCCCATCTCTAGGCTTCACAGTCCTCGGCCCAGAAGCGCCAACAGTCAAAGAACAGCTTGACTGAGTCAGACCATCCAGCCTAGTAGCCCGATCTAACGGTGGCCAAGCCAGGTCGCCTCTACCCCCTCCCACCCCATGGGGCCAGCATTTCCTCTCTTTTTTTCCTCACCTCCCCCCTCAGTTCCAGCATTTCTCCTCTTCCCTCCCTACACTCCCCCCCCGTATTGTCGTTGCTGCTGCTCCAGGAGTTCTCCTCTTTGTTTCTCCTCCTTCATTCTGGAGATCCATTCTCCTTTCTGTGTCTCTTCGCCTCCTCCCCCTCTAAGTCCAGCTTTTTCCCTTCTGCATCACCTCCTCTTCCCTCTTGCAGGTCCAGCATGTCTCCCTCTTTCTCCCTTCAGTGTCTCTTCCCCCCTCCCCCCTTGCCCTCTGCCGACAGCCGCCGCATCCTGCAGGCACCTCAAGCCGCCGCGTCCTTCAGGCGCCTCAAGCCGCCACAGCCTGCATGCGCCGACAGCCACGGTGGCGCCTCAAGCCGTCTTTGTGCTGCACGCCAACCCGCTGCCGAGCTGTCTTTCCTTCTCTGCCGGCGGGGACCGCCGGGGCCTGGGTGTGGCGGGGAAGGGGGTCTTGTCTGGCCGGGGCCGGCCGAATCCCGTGCCTACTCTCCTTTGCCGGCCCCTCACTCCGCGCCATTTAGCGCATGCGCACTTGTGCTGCCATATCCCGACAGATCAGGACTCGGAACACGAGGCACGAGTGCGCATGCACGCTTAGCGTTTTATTATTATAGATTGTTCATGATCTCTCAGAATACAACATGGCAGTTCGTCAAAGGCTTGGATGCCATGTTGCTGTTTTTGGATAATGAAGTAGAGTATGGTTGGTTTTTTTCCTCACAGTGAAGCATTGCAGTAGATTTTGGACTGCAAAGAATTGTTTTCCAATATGATTTTGAAGTTTTTATAGTGAAGATTCTCCTGATGCAGAGCAGTTGCTCAAAACATGATGGCAGCATTTTTGAAGTATTATTTATATTTTTGCTGTATTAATGATCTCTTTTGCTATATCATAGTGGTTTCTGTACACACACTTTTTTGATTATAGGGGAATTATAGGGGAAAGGATCCTTCAGGGATTCAAGAAAAGGTTGGATAAGTTCCTGCTGGAACAGAACATATGCAGGTAAGGCTAGACTCAAAATAGGGCACTGGTCTTTCACCTAAGGGCCGCTGTGTGAGTGGACTGCTGGGCACGATGGACCACTGGTCTGACCCAGCAGCGACGAATCTTTTGTTATGTTCTTATGATGTATGGACTGATGATTATAATGTTGCAGTACTGGATGACTGGATACCTGCTTCAAGAACGATGGTCCTTAAATCCAAGAAATATAGTGATGATAAGTATGAGACACATATTCCCCCCTCTCAAAATTTGTGTGGGTTAAGTTCACAGCTCCCTCATGAATAAGAAAAAAATCTTGAATAATTTTTAGGGCTGACTCTGAGCCACCTCCGCCTCTCACCCACCTCCTGGATCTCGCCACACCACTCTCCATACCTTACTTTTCAATCCTGGTGGTCTAGTGGTAAAGCAGAGCAGGAGCGATCTTCCTAAGCTCCTGCCCCGTGCAGAGCCATGATAAAAAATGGTTCCAAGAGTTTCCTCTGCAGTTTTGCGAGACCACGGGAACTCACGGCAGCCAATTTTGATTGTAGCTCTGCATGGGTCAGGAGCATTGGAAGATCACTCCTGCCCCACTTTACCATTAGACCATCAGGATTGAAAAGTAAGGTGTGGAGAGGCATGGGAGGAGAGACTTGCAAATAACTGAAGTCACATTATGGAGGGGAAGTGGATATGTTAGTGGATATGAGATGTAAATGATATTTCATTAACCCTTTCAGGACCAAGGGACCTATTTGTCCCATAACTTTAAAATCCTATCAATTTTGATTGGGATAGTCTACAGTTCTAAATTTGATATGTACGGATTCCATAGGATACTGCCTTTATGTAAACAAACTGGTTCCGGCATTCATTCATTAGCGTCGTTGCCAGATTGATGAGAAGATTCACTTGCCACACTGTCCATAAGCCAGAAGTGTGATTTTTTAAATAAAAATAATGATATTTCACAAAAAAAATCAATTTTTTGGCATCTGCAAGCCCTTTTTACCATAAAAATGTCGTCAAAACCACAAAAATTGGCCTACGATCCTTATGGTCCTGAAAGGGTTAAGGCAATATAGGTGCCTATGTTCTAGTAGTGCACATATTCACTGCTGGCCACATGTAGTAGAGGGGGGCGCTGGAGGAAAGGGAGAGAGACACAACTGGGGGCTGGAGCTAGAAGGGAAGTGCACTCCCCCTTGGGGGATGCTGGACTTACAGGGATGAGAAGAGAGAAGGGAAGGTACAAAGATGGATGGTGAGCACAGAGAAAGAAGAAAATGTCAAATGGGCAAGACCCTGGTGAGTAAGTTTACAGAAGACAAACATATACCAGAGATTGGGACCAACATGATTTGAATAATATGACCAGGCAACAAAAGGTGGAAAAATATATTTTTATTTTCTATTTTGTGATTATAATACATCTGATCTGAAATGTGTATCCTGCTAGATCTGATGTTAGACAGCAAGCTAGGACCTAATGGAGTTGTTTACACGTGACAGCTCTGGTATGGGATTGGAGAAGGCAAATGGGGGTGGGGGGGATGGGTGAAGCTGCAAAATAAACCTGCCAGCTAATTTTAAAGTTATGTCATAGAACGCAAATCGAATAATCAATTCAATTGGCAAAATCAAATCAAAAAAGTCTTTCCTGAATTGGACAGCTGTACACATGTTCTCTCACAAATTTACACTTGCAGAGCAGAAGATTGGTTCTGCATGGGTGTTTTATAAAGTGCACATGTATTTTGTAACTGTATCCAAACTGCACCCTCGGTAATGCCTTGGCTCTTAAGGAGTTCCTTTGGGTAACTTACCCCCCCCCCCCCTTTATGAAGCCATGTTATGTTTTTTTTTAATCACAGGCCTTGGCGGTAAAAGCTCTGACACTCATAGGAATTTTATGAACATCAGAGCTTTTATCACTACAGCTGGTGATTTAAAAAACACTAATATGACTTCATAAAATGGATGGGGGGGGGTTGTTAGATATTAACATGGAACAAGGTTGGAGGTTGATGTGTCGAAGGAGGATGGAAAGGGGTTAGAGTATAAAGGATATTTTTTTAAGTACCTGGGATGTGGTCTGGGGGTTGGGGATGATGGTATGAAAGTACTTTAAAAAATACTAATTTTTCTTCCTACCCTTCCCCCCAGACTGTCAGATCCAGTTTAATTTCACAATGAAACCTATTAAGAGCCTGCAGCCAAAGTGATGCTTAGCTATTTCTGATCTAAACATAAAAGTAATTACAGTAGATCTGAGCATATCAAACATATAAGCATTTTTTTAAAAAGATGATTCAGTTATGAATGTATATGAAAGATGTGCAAAGGGACAGTAGCTAGGGTTAATCCTTTGATTATGTTACTGTTTACAAGTTTCAGACTTGTGCCAGGTTTTTGTGTGTGTGTGTGTGTGTGTCTGTTATGTGTTAAATTTATGCACTCTCGGTGCTCATTCAAAAACAGCAAACTATGCTACTCTGTAATAGCAGCAGGGTGCAAGGATGTTCTTTTACTTCTAGTGGCCAGAGCTTTCACCAGCAAGATTATTTGCTTCAGAAGTGAAATGCATTTGCAGACCTAAAACTTTGATCTGTACAATAGTTTTAAGGCCTGAGCACACAAGGGGATCAGATCTGAAGTTAGGAACTACTAGAAGCTGAAGGTTCTACTGCAGGCAGGAATTCCATTATTCATGTGCAAATTAAGAATTCACAGGGTTAAAAGGTTAGAAACTGGCCAGGATGAGGTTTACCCTCCTGATAAAGAGCAGATGACCCTCATTCATTGGCCAAAGCTTTCATGTAGCCCCTCTGCAAATTGTTCTTTAGGAATGCAGAGATTCAGATGTGAGCAAGGCTTTCCTGTGTCACTGTGGATCCTTATCTTCCCAGCACATCAGAGCAGGTCTTTAGGGAGGGGATCCTTCACTGAGGCCCCAGGGCCTTGTCTTTCCTGTTGTTCATCCATGCACACAAAAATCTTGAATCATTTTCTTCAGGTTCATCTTTAAGAAAACTATAAAGTTTAGAGTAACTTTTGGGTATGAAAGTTGTGGTAGGTAAAGGACAGGCCTTAGAGCACTGGTGAGGGGGAGGGGGGGGAGGGGCTGTTCTGTGCTTTCTTATCCAGCCATTTGTGAGGCACCATGTGGAGAGAAATGCTAATAACTGAAGTTTCAGAAGCTTTATTCTAAGTGCAGTCCATTGTTGATGCAAAGCTGGAATAAGTTTTCTATCGACTGGAATATTAAAGGTTGCACTTTTAAGAGCAAGATGTCTATAGGAGCTACTCTCAGATGCCTTCAAAAATAAAGAGCACCAACACTTTTACATTTTGAAACCCGAGTATAATTATAGCTCACAACAGTTGAGGTGTAACAGAATATTGTCTTGTTTGCACAGATTTCTAAGCAGCACATCATCTCTGAAACGAGTTAGCTTAGAATAAAATGAATAATGCATTTTGCAGTCAGTTAAGCTGGCTGTACATTAATAATTGGATGGACTTCTGTTTATTTCCTTTCCATCAAAGGTGAAAATGAAAGTTGTGAGTTGGAGGGGTACAATAAAGATAGATGCCTGTCAATTTCTTAGACAGATCTTTCCTGTTTTTTTAATTATTTTTCTGGCAAAAGTTAATATTAAAGATCATTTCAACACAGCAGAACATACTTTCAGATCATATGAGAACTAGAATATAATCCTTAAAAACAGGCCAAATGCCATTGCAATATTTTATTTTTAGAAGAAATTTTACAGGCAAGATTATTAAAACTGTAAATTCTTAACTGCACTTTAGTGAAAGGGCCCCTTAAATTTACTAACCTTGACTCTGTCTCAGCAGCTGAAGTTATTCTTCTGTAGACACTGCATTCCACCAAGTTGCCAAAAGACAACTACAGTATTTTCCACACTTAAGAAAAAACAGCTTGCAGAACATCATTAATTGCAAAAATTATCCTGTGGTAACTGCAGAGCTTCTACAGTAATTGTTGTGGGCATGCCCAGCATCTAATCATACAGTTAATGCAAAGAATAAACATTTTAATGTGTATTAACTGCATTACAGATAATGTAGATGCCCTGAATGCCTCTTCAGGTGGCATTAAATGATCTGTGTTTATCTGCTAAGGTAACTGTTAAAATGTGCTCTGCTACTCTGCATTAACTGCAAGGCACAATTCAAGCCAGTTCCCCTCCCATCCTTTCTACACACTGCATGCAGTGCTAGATTCTGTAAATAGTGCTGAAAAATCAGCACTGACTGAAAAAAATGTGCCAAGCATGATGCAGCACTTAGTTAGGCATTGCTTATAAAATAGTGCTTGCCGCCAGGAATTGTGCCTAACTTTAGGCGCAAGGATTTACACCAATGTTTAGTTGGCATAAATCCTCGTTCCTAAATTAGGTGTGGATCCCCCTTATTCTGTAGTAGATGCACAAATTACAGGAACTCCTAGATCCACCCATGACCTTCATGGCCATGCCCCTTTTTTTGGAACCACACCTAATGCATGGAGGGTGAGGAGAGGAAGGAGTGGGGAGGTGATGGTTTTGTTTTTTGGGGGGGACTCTGTGTAATGGGGGAAAGGAGGATTTGATGGGTTGTATTAAAAAAAAGATATATATATAGTATGGTAACAGAGCTGGTAGTTGGTTACTTTCCTTGTCTTGCTGTATAGGGGTATATGTATCTGCTGTGGTATTCTTGAATATAAATAATTAAAAAAAAAAGTATGGATCCTGGCATCTAAAAGTACAAGTATAAATTTTAATTGATCCTAATTAGTGACAATAATTGATTATTAGCCTCCAGTTATCAGTGTAATTGGCTTGTTAATTAAATTGCGTGCACCCAAATTGCCGTATGTTTTTTTCTTTTTGGCGCCATTTATAGCATTAGGCTGTTGGACAATTTTGTAACAATTCACTCACATTTATATACCAAATGCACACCTAAATGTAAAGAATTCTGACTTTTTCACGCCTAACTATCCACTTATTTTGGGACAATGCCAGCAAGGCATCTAATTGGTATTGTACAAATATGTACCCAAATAGCTAAGAGGGGCATAATCGAAAGGAACGTCTAAGTTTGTTTTCGTCTAAATTGCAAGTCGTCCAAAGTAAAAAAACAGCCTAGGACACATTTTCGAAAAATATGTCCAAAATTTTTTTTCTTTCCAAAATCATCTAATTATACGTCCTGCCAATCTGATCGTTCAAGTCGCTAAATCATCCATCTTTATACCACATTTTTGTCCAACTTTTTGTCCAAGTCAAAAACACCTAGAACAAGCCCTGTTGAACGTGGGAGGGGTCTGCAGAGTGATGGACTGAACACCCAGACATGGCAACTAAATAGTGGGGTACGGTCGTCGGTCGTCACAAAAGAGGACACATCCAACGTGCTGGAACCAAAAAAAATCTTCAAGAGGGATCAAGAGGAAAAATTATCAAGCATGGAGGTAAGCCTTGAAGACGTACTCAAACAGATAGATTAAAAACTGACAAATCCCCGGGCCCAGACAGAATCCACCCGAAAATACTGAAAGAGCTCAGAGACAAAACAGCCGAGTTAACTGCAGCGGATTTGCAACCTATCCTTGAAAACAGGGGTAATCCCGGAGAACTGGAGGATAGCAAATGTTACACCTATCTTCAAAAAAGGATCAAGAGGCGACCCGAGGAACTACAGACCGGTGAGCTTAACCTCAGTTCTGGGGAAGATGGCTGAATCATTAATCAAGGACAGTATCAATGAGCATATAGAAAAAAAATAATCTGATGAAAACAAGTCAGCATGGGTTCTATAAAGGAAGATCATGCCAAACGAACCTACTGTACTTCTTTGAGGGGATAAGCGAACAATTGGACAAAGGTGACCCCATAGACATCATATATCTGGACTTCCAAAAAACCTTCAACAAGGTACCCCACGAGCACCTACTAAGGAAACTGTGGAATCACGGGGTGGAAGGGGACAGATGGATCAGAAATTGGCTGGCGGACAGGAAACAGAGGGTAGGAGTGAAGGGACACTACTCTGACTAGAAAGGGGTCATGAGTGGCGTCCCGCAAGGGTCAGTGCTGGGACGAAATGCGAAGTTATAAAACTCACGGATGACACAAAACTCTCCAGTAGGGTTAGAACTGTTGAGGAATGTAAAAACTACAAAGGGACCTGAACAAACTGAGTGAGTGGGCAAATAAATGGCAGATGAGCTTCAATGTAGAGAAATGTAAAGTCTTGCACATAGGGAAAGGAAACCCGATGTACAACTACACGATGGGGGGGATGGTTCTGGGGGAAGGCGACCTAGTAAAGGACTTGGGGGTTTTAGTGGATAATACAATGAAGCCGGCGGCGCAATGCGCAGCGGCCTCAAAGAAGGCGAACAGAATTCTGGGCATTATCAAAAAAGGTATCACTACCAGAACGAAGGAAGTCATCCTGCCACAGTATCGGGCGATGGTGCGCCCGCATCTGGAGTACTGCGTTCAATACTGGTCGCCGTACCTTAAGAAGGATATGGCGATACTCGAGAGGGTCCAGAGAAGAGCAATAAGAATGATAAAGGGCATGGAAAACCTTTCATATGCTGAGAGGCTAAAGAAACTGGGGCTCTTTTCTCTGGAAAAGCGGAGACTTAGAGGAGACATGATAGAAACGTACAAGATCATGACAGGTATAGAAAAGGTAGAGAGGGACAGATTCTTCAGACTGGCGGGGGCAACAAAAACAAGAGGGCACTCAAAAAATTGAAGGGAGACAGATTCAGAACAAATGCTAGGAAGTTCTTCACTCAGAGGGTGGTGGACACCTGGAATGCGCTTCCAGAGGTGGTGGTAGAGCAGAGTACGATTTTGGGTTTCAAAATGGGATTGGATGAGTTCCTGGAGGAAAAGGGGATTGAAGGGTATAATTAGAGGGATACTATACAGGACAAAATGTTTTAAGTAAAAGATCACTTACAGGTCATTGACCTGAGGGGCCGCCGTGGGAGCGGACTGCTGGGCATAATGGACCTATGGTCTGACTCGGCAGAGGCGATGCTTATGTTCTTATGTTACCTTACAGGGCACTGCTGTGAACTTCACAAAAAAGGGTGCCATGTCTTCTCCTCACTACAGCTCCCTTATGGGTCATGGTGAACCCCCCAAACCACCTCCAGAATCTCCTAGACCCACTTAGTTACCACCCTAATAGCCCTTATGGCTGCAGGAGCCACTTATATGCCAGTACAAAAGGGTTTTGGGGGTGTATAGGGGAGTACACATGTTTAAGTATCAATGCAGTGATTACAGGGGCTTATTGGCATGGGTCCTCCTCTCCATGAGTCCCTAACTCACCCCAAGACGGCTTAAGCTGCTTCTGTGCTGGATGACTAGGCTTTCCTATGCCAGGCTGCCAGGTGATGATGGTCTGGAGGCTGAATTTTAAAGGTGTGATTACGATTTTTATGGGGTTGGGGGGGGGGGTCGGTAGTTTATGTCTGCAATGCTTATCTGGTGACTTTAGGTGGGTTTTTGTGACTTAGACCATGTTTTAAATGGTCTAAGTCACAATGTCCAAGTTCCGTCGATCCTGGGCTATATAACATTCGGTTATACATGCAGTACTGTAGGGTCATGAAATGGTTAACTGTTGTTTAAAATATTGCTCTGGCCTACGACTAAGTCTAAGCCGGCCCATGTCCCGCTCAGCTTCCGCCCTCGACACTCCTCCTGAAACGCCCCATTTAGCTTTGGTCATTCGGCAGCACTATGAAGGCCTAGGTTGTTTAGAAATACGTCCAAAACCCGTTTTTATTATCGGCACTTGGACGTATTTGGACAATGTTCGTCCAAGTGCCAACTTAGGCCGGGTTTTGGGCATTTTTCTCTTTCGATTATGAGCCCCATAGTAAGAGAAATTTTATTTTAGCTTAAGTTAACTTTGTTTTGTCTTCTTGCCAGTGGTTTGTTAGTGCTGCGCGTGTTCAGGGTTAACTTATGCCGGCAGAGGTAGTTAAGACACTGAGGGGGAGAAATTTTACTTGCCGATTGATGAGGGGGAGAAATTTTATTTGCCGACCGAACACGATGTTTTTCCACGCAGGTGAAGCACGGCTCAGCTCCTCTTCACTTGCGGCGGTGCGCGGTGGGTAGCTGAGGTTGCAGTTGCAAATATCTGTGTCTAGTTGTTTTGGGAGCTAAGTGAATACAATTGCCGTGCTACCGGAGGAACTGGGCCTTTCCCACGTGCAGCAGAGCATGCGCAGGTTTGCTTTTACAGGCAACACTGCTGCTGCATTCGCAGCCTCTTTCTCCGTCGTGGAGTTAATTAGTATACTGCGGAAGAGGTAGCATTGAAGTCAGCTACGTTGGAAACATTAGGGTAGGCTTTGATGATACTGCTGCAGTCGGGCTCGGTGGGGTTTTGTGCTCATGAGTTAGTGTTTTAGCCACAACGCATTCTTAGGAATTCATCTTTCCTGGGTGACATTTTATCTTGCCCTCGGGTTTCATTCATGAGCTCCTGATGTTATTTGCTGTCTGACATTGGCCTGTTTTCTGCATGGAAACCAGTTTCCTGACCATTCTTCTGCCTGTTGTCATGGGGGTCATCTTGTTTTGCAAACTTGCTCTATTGGTCTGACCATGGTGTTTCTGTACCTGGTCCATATCCTGCCTCCTTTTGTCTGGCATTTGGATTCCTCCCTGCCACTGTGGGGAACACCTTGGGCTTGTGCCCCAAGCCTGAGTACCAGAGGGCTCAGTCTGAAGGGAAAAGGGGCTGTTTTATAGGTAAACTCATTTGATCTGGGTTCAGGGACTGTGGTGTTCCTCATAGTTGCTGACCCAGCCGCGAGAGCAGTATTACCGTATTTTCACGCATATAACGCGCGCGTTATATGCGTTTTTACCTACCGCACATACCCCTCGCACGCTATATGCGTGAGCGCGGTATACGAAAGTTTTCAAACATAGTTCCCACCCCGCCCGACGCCCGATTCACCCCCCCAGCAGGACCACTCGCACCCCCACCCCGAACGACCACTCGCACGCGCTCCCACCCGCACCCGCATCCACGATCGGAGCAAGAGGGAGCCCAAGCCCTCTTGCCCGGCCGACTCCCCGACGTCCGATACATCCCCCCCCCCGGCAGGACCACTCGCACCCCCACCCCGAAGGACCGCCGACTTCCCGACAATATCGGGCCAGAAGGGAGCCCAAACCCTCCTGGCCACGGCGACCCCCTAACCCCACCCCGCACTACATTACGGGCAGGAGGGATCCCAGGCCCTCCTGCCCTCGACGCAAACCCCCCTCCCTCCAACGATCGCCCCCCCCCAAGAACCTCCGACCGCCCCCCCCAGCCGACCCGCGACCCCCCTGGCGACCCCCACGACCCCCCTCCCCCCTTCCCCGTACCTTTGGTAGTTGGGCCAGAAGGGAGCCCAAACCCTCCTGGCCACGGCGACCCCCTAACCCCACCCCGCACTACATTACGGGCAGGAGGGATCCCAGGCCCTCCTGCCCTCGACGCAAACCCCCCTCCCCCCCAACGACCGCCCCCCCCAAGAACCTCCGACCGCCCCCCAGCCGACCCGCGATCCCCCTGGCGACCCCCACGACCCCCCCACCCCCCTTCCCCGTACCTTTGGTAGTTGGCCGGACAGACGGGAGCCAAACCCGCCTGTCCGGCAGGCAGCCAACGAAGGAATGAGGCCGGATTGGCCCATCCGTCCTAAAGCTCCGCCTACTGGTGGGACCTAAGGCGCGTGGGCCAATCAGAATAGGCCCTGGAGCCTTAGGTCCCACCTGGGGGCGCGGCCTGAGGCACATGGGCCCAACCCGACCATGTGCCTCAGGCCGCGCCCCCAGGTGGGACCTAAGGCTCCAGGGCCTATTCTGATTGGCCCACGCGCCTTAGGCCCCACCAGTAGGCGGAGCTTTAGGATGGATGGGCCAATCCGGCCTCATTCTTTCGTTGGCTGCCTGCCGGACAGGCGGGTTTGGCTCCCGTCTGTCCGGCCAACTACCAAAGGTACGGGGAAGGGGGGTGGGGGGGTCGTGGGGGTCGCCAGGGGGGTCGCGGGTCGGCTGGGGGGGCGGTCGGAGGTTCTTGGGGGGGGGCGGTCGTTGGGGGGGAGGGGGGTTTGCGTCGAGGGCAGGAGGGCCTGGGATCCCTCCTGCCCGTAATGTAGTGCGGGGTGGGGTTAGGGGGTCGCCGTGGCCAGGAGGGTTTGGGCTCCCTTCTGGCCCGATATTGTTGGGGAGTCGGCGGTCCTTCGGGGGGAGGGATGTATCGGACGTCGGGGGGGGGCATCAGGCTTTCAGGATGGGGACAGACCTTCAAGGGGGGACAGTGCACGGAAGTCAGGGGGGGTGAACGGAGAGTCGGGACAGCGCACGGAAAGTCAGGGCAGTGCACGGAAGTCAGGGGGGGTGAACGGAGAGTCGGGACAGCGCACGGAAAGTCAGGGCAGTGCACGGAAGCCAGGGGGGGGTGAACGGAGAGTCGGGACAGCGCACGGAGAGGCGGGGCAGTGCACGGAAGTCAGGGGGGGTGAACGGAGAGTCGGGCAGCATGCGCGGTATAATCGTGAGCGCGTTATACCAAAGTTTTTGTGCTTATCATCGTGATTTCTGCGCGCTATACACGTGTGCGCGTTTTATACGGGTGCGTGTTATTTGCGTGAAAATACGGTATATAATTTGCCATTTACATGCATAAGTATGTCTATCTAAGCATGCAAAGCCTGGGATGCTGCTGACTTTTTTTTTTTTAATGTTTAAATATATTTATTAAGGTTTTCAACAAAGTGCCAGCAAATGATACAGAAAATAATAACAGAATTCTCACATAGATGCACGGAATATACCCTTCCCCCAGACTTCCCCCCTCCACCAAACCCCCCCTCCCCCATCCCACAAATCCACACATCATCTGCATTTCAAGAGCAAAAGAAAGAGAGAAGAGGAAAATCATAAGTTCAAAAGTCTACTGCGGGCATGAGGGGTAAGGTCCATCCAAAAATGTTCCCAAATTGAACAGAAACGACGGCCAGGTCTGGTATCGAGGTCACCAAATTGCCTACGCTGCAGAGAGGCATGTACGATCATCAGCGATCTCCATTGGGCGTAAAATGGTGGTTCATTGGACAACTAGTTAGTCAAAATAGCTTTCTTACCAAGAAGCATCACCCTAGCAATAAAAGCGGACAGTCCTTTAGGTTTTGGGGATGCAATGATATAATATCCAAAAAGTGCTCGTGGGGCTGGGGTTTTTTGTTTTTTTTTTTTAAACATTTTTCTTTTGTACAGTGGCTTGTGATGCACATCTTGCCAAATGCATAATTTTTGGGGTATTTTGGAAAAGGCTCTGCATTCACCATGCGGTTTCAGAAGTACAAATGCACAGATCTAACCCTCCCCTTTACAAAACTGTAGTGTGGTTTTTAGCGCTGCATTGGTAACAGCTCCAACGCTCAAAAGAATTCCTGTGAGCATCAGAGCTGTTACCGCCACAGCCAGCGCTAAAAACCATGTTATGGTTTTGTAAAAAAGGTGGGGGGGAAAGTGTTTGTTTTCATACCTAGATGTCCCATAAAAAGTTATCCACCATATATATATATAGATAGATAGATAGATAATTGCTATATAGATAATATTAAGCAATATGTTTCTTGCAGCTAATTTTGCTCATGTCTGTAAATTGCTTTACTGCACGCTAACGAGCATTAACATGCCTTATTTACCACAGGTCTCATTTTAGTAAATGGGCCTTTTTACTAGCGTCACACTACCTATGTTGATGCGGTCGCACACTGCTATAAATTTAGCCTTTTGTCTTCCACTGTTGCTCACAGAGTGAAGCAAACTGAAACCGACATCATCAATTATCAAAAATATCTACTGTACTTGTATGTAATATGCAAACTGCTTTGGATGTACCTCAGAAAGGTGGTATTTCAGATGCATTACCTAAACCCATATTCCTGAAATGTGATTAGAGAAAAATTTTAAATAAATGTGTGTGCATGTGGTCTCAAATCTCTGTTTACAATTAATTGCTTAATTTAGGCAGTCAGCAAACAACTAGCTACTTAACTGGTATGAATTGTTAAATTGCCATTTTACTATGTGAGGAAGGACCTCTGATAAAGCCTTAATTGTTGTAACATATGCCTGAGGCAGGGCCTGGTCTTATATGCGTTCATTATAAATAGAATTCATTGAGTTTATGAAGCCTCTGAAAGGCATTTATCATTTTGTTCATTAGATCCAACTGTCATCTGCTAAATTGAAGCTAACTGAAAAGTATATTTTGGGAGTTTTGGCATTTTTTTGCCTGAAGAGAGAATGCTTAAGAGTTCTGCATTGTCTAATTATACTGTGCAGATTTCCCTTTAAAAAAATATTTAAATTGGCATATGTCAAGCTTTTTCTTTTGTATTTCTTTTAATTTTTAAGCAAACAACCCTGTGTCACAGATGCTGCAAATAGATTTACCATTGATCTCCAATAAAGGTTGAAAAGGAATGTTGCTCATATGGGTCCAGCTGATCAGTGCTGGGTAAACGCAACTAATTTGATTTGTCTCTGCTGGAGGCTCTTCTGTAATTGCATAATGATCAGTATAGTTCTTATAGAAATAAGAGAAGATGAGTTTCAGTAGAACTCTGCTGTATTTGTTGGGACAAGTATAGAAATCTAGCAGTCTTTGCACTGTGCCATTCAGAATTAAAGGTACAATGTGTGTGAAAGATTTGTGTACTTGCTGTTGGAATATTGATCATTTTAATGTGTAAGATGGCCCAGTAAGTGATACTTTAGTATTGACTGAAATGATGAGGTGGTCATGCAAGTCCACTCTTCAAGGTAATATGTAGAAATAAAACAAACAATCCTAAAATCAGGAGTTTAATCTTTAAAGTATTCAGTCCTCAAAAATACCAACTAGTTTTCCAAATATAGAGAATTGATTTATCGATAAACAAAAATAAAAAAATTTGTTTTAAATAAATGAAATGTGCTCAGTGAAAAAGCCAACGAGCTTTAGGTATAGGAGCAGCCCGGACCTCATAACATCATAGCCCCCCTTCCTACCTCCCTCCCATCTATCAAAATTCCACAGCAGGATAAGTAGAATGGGTGTCTTAAATGAATATTTGCTAAGATGGTAACAAACAAGATGAAATTTTTTTTACTTATCTTGCATCGGCTGGGTTTCACTCTGTCTGCTGTTTACGAAACTCCAGCTTCTCAACGTGCTGATATGCTCCCAGTGATGTGATATTCCAAACTCAAATACACAAAAAATGTCCATCCACAAAATCCAAATAACAAACTAAAATCCATGCAACAGTTCACTAATCTTTTGCTGTCCAGTGAAAGATTAGTGAACTGTTGCATGGATTTTAATTCGTTATTTGGAGCCATATTTTTATTTGTTATCTGGAGCCATATGGGCACATACCACATTTTCACCTTTTCAGAGCAGGTGTAAATTTGTATGTGGGACTGGTTCTTTATGCCTGTTTTGTAAAGGTACATAGGTTCCTAGGTGGCTTTTATAAAGTAGGCTCCTTTTTGGTCTTTTCACTATGTCCTGTTATAAAATCTCCTCCTCCCACATTCCAACAGGTACAAAAACACCATTCTGTCTTTTACAGCCATACCTTTACAAATCCAAGGCTTACTCCTTTTAAAACTTACTATCAAGTCACCTTAGAGACTTTTCTATCTCTTAAATATGTTGTTTTATTTTTAATTTTTTATCTTCTTTCATTATTTCTATTTTGTATTTCTTTGATTTTTGATCTTGGAAATGTATTACATATTTTTATTTTAATCAGGTACGTTAGCTAAATTGTGAGCCTTCGGGACAGTAGGGTAGTTTTTCTCAAGTACCTAATTTCATTTTAGTTTGATACATTGTAAACTGCTTAGGTCAGTAAAATGCAGGAGCAGTATATCAAATCTTAAATGAACATAAACATAAAATGTGTTTATTCTTTTTGACTGATTTGGGAAAAATAAACTCTACAAATGAGTGTTGTCCATTTCCATGCTCCCTAAAATTGCCCGCTCTTCATTTTCAGAATACTTCATGATTTCCATGGGTAACAACTGTCGTCCAGGCACTTCTCTTGTGCATGATGAAAAATTAAAACCTCACAGCTTCTTCTTCCTCAATATTTCCATTTCTGTCACACCCAGTTTAGTTATAATCTACAAACTGTAGTTTTTCGGTCATGTTTTCTCCCTCCCTATCTCCTTCCCATTAACCTGAAATTTTTACTTTGGGGTTTTTTGTCTGTGTCCTGTCTCTTACCTATTTGGTAGGCTTGAAAGGATAGAGCATTACTAAGGATTAGTCATCATAACAACTATTTATAAAGCAGCCTCATTTTCCTTTTTCCAGAGTCTCTTAGGACTAGATTCACTAAGCCCATCGATTGTGTTTGCGATTGTATATCGACCCGATTCACTAACCTCTTGGCTGATCATCCTCTGATCCGATCCATGCATGCAAATGAGGGGAAACGGCATGCAAAGTAGGAAGGTAGCGATTCACTAAACATTTTCAGGCACACCGACTGGGCTGGCCGATCCAAAAACAAGCGACTGCTGTGGACCAGTTGTTTGTGCAAAAACCCTGTTCTCTGCCCCGACTCTCCTGCTCTTGCCCCCCCCTCCCCAACTCCGTGGTTTAAAGCGGAGCTGCACTATGGCATGTTCTGTTAAGTTCCAGAACATGCCGCAGTGCAGCCCTGCTTTAAACCCACGGGTTAAAACCATGGGATCGTGAAAATTTCCATAGCCCTGGGAGCTGCTGTAGGGATTTCCATAGACTCCTAAGGCAGCAGCCAAACTGAGCTTATGCCAAGCTGTAGCTAAGAGCCTGCTTTCATATACAGGAGAATAGACTGGGGTCTATGCAAAGGTTGCTGTTCTTGAGTCTTGCTACTCAACTCGCAACAAGCAGTCAAGGAATTGGTGGTCATCAGGAACTAGAGAAAAGACAGGGCTATTGAGGACAAGAAAAAAAACAACAACTAAACAAACTAAAGTTTCCAGCTCTTCCTTGCGCGGAGAGCATGCACAGACCATCTACAGGCAAAAAAAATAGTCTGCGCATGCGTCAGGATCGCTCTCCAGCGATCAATGCAGTTAGGCGGGCGTGCCTCCGATCGCCCCCATTTGCATGAGAACGCGTTGTGAATCAGTTGGCCTGCCACAGATCGGATACGATCGGGAAGGTTAGTTAATCTAGGCCAGTGGTCTCAAACTCAAAACCTTTGCAGGGCCATATTTTGGATTTGTAGGTACTTGAAGGGCCTCAGAAAAAAATAGTTAATGTCTTATTAAAGAAATGACAATTTTGCATGAGGTAAAACTCTTTATAGTTTATAAATCTTTCTTTTTGGCTAAGTCTTAATAATAATATTGTAATTTATAGCTAAAGAGACATATAATCAAGAAACTGTTTTATTTTACTTCTCTGATTATGATAAACATACCGAGGGCCTCAAAATAGTACCTGGCGGGCCGCATGTGGCCCCCAGGCCACATGTTTGAGACCACTGATCTAGGCCTAAAATCATGCTTTTTCTTCTGATTCACTTGCAAAAACGTTTCCAACAGTTGCTGGTACCACATTAACCCCCTCCCCTTTTTACAAAACCGCGATAGTGGTTTTTAGCGCAGGCTGGCCTGCACTAAAAACCACTATCACGGTTTTGTAAAAAGGAGGGTGGTGGGGATTAAGAGATAGGAAGCAACTATGTCATCATCATGGTGACTTTTTTTTTCATGTAGTTATGTAGTTCCAGTTCCCTCATACTGGTTCTGAACCTGCCCTTGTGTAATCATCTGATTTTTTTGATTCTCCAGTTTCTTGGTGTTTAACATAAGCCCGGTAAGGACATGCCACCATAATCGTGCTAGAGATGTTCAACCTACCTGCTCCTTCACCTGAAATGCGCTGTCTGTAAAGTCTGAACTAGTGTACTAAATAGGTATAAAATAACCAAGTAAAAGTATTACTGGCATTACTTTTTGAATAGGGTAAGTGAAGCATTAACAGGATGGAAAATGGCTCCCAAAAATCTATAATGGTAATATGTAGTATTAAGGTAAGAGCAGAGCACTTGGCTATTTAAAATGTATTGTATCCCACTAACTAATAGCGTACTGGATTAAATGAACTTATTGATTTCTGCTTCCTTTCTGACACATATTTATGAGCAGTTTCTTTGGCACCCTGGCCACATGTCAAAGGTCATAACTTTCTTTCAGTGGGGAAGAATAAAAGGTTTCAGATGGTGCATCCCTGAGATCTACACAGTGGACATTTTGCTCTCTCGCATACAATTGTATGATGGACACAATAGGAGAAAGCTGTTTGGGCTGATTCATTTGTCTGAGCACAAAGTTCACAGCTGACACTAAAAAAAAAAGTATACCATATTTATTTCACTGCCAGCTCTGCTTCAGTGTGCATTTTTTTTCTGCAAGATGGTTTATCACACTTCATGTGGAATGCCATGTCTTTCAGACTGAAGTCGTTTCATATCAATTTCTTTCTGTCCAAGGTCTTGCTAGAGAGATTTTATCCCATTTACAACATATGGGAGTCAGATCTCTCTCTGGGGGTGGGTGGGTGGGAAGACAGAAATGTGGCCCAGTATTAGGCCCCTCCCAGTGCATCCCAGGATGGGTGGGTTGCCATTTTGAAGAGGAGGGTCTGAGGTAAGAGGGCGTAGGCATCCCTCCTGTCAAACATTTCTACCAAAAGGGGCAGGGTGTTGGGGGGAGTCCCGGGAGGGTCCCAACACATATGGCTGGGTTGGGGGGGAGGGTATTGGGGCTAGCTCACTAGACCACCGGGTATTTTTTTGGTTTGGGGTGCTCAGCAGGAGGGAGGAACGGGGGTTGGATGGGTCTGGGAGGGAGAGAGAGATTGGGGTATTTTTTATTTTTTTTTTAATGGGCGGGCAGGATGGAATTTTTTTGCAGGTCTGAGCTGTCATTTAGCCTTATTTTCCTGTCAATACCTGAGCCAATTGGCGTTCAGGCACTAATAGGAAAGTAAGGCATTAAAGTTTGCACGAGAAACAACGTGTTTCCTTGCTGTGCTTTAGACGGAGCGCCCATTATAATACTAAAGAGCTCCTTGTAATACATTAGCATAGGATTCTCAGTGGCTGCTATGACTTCAGTAGCAGCCACAGAGAATCCTTTTGTGCATGAGCAGGACAGCTTTCCATACTATCAGGTTATAGGTTCAAACCCACACTGCTGCCTGTAACCCTGTGCAAGTCACCTAATTGTCCCAGGTACATTAGATAGATTGTAAGCCTGTCTAGCTCTAAAAAAATAAATCCGGGAGGTGGACGTATTAAGCCTTTTTTTAAAATTTATAATTTGTAATGTTTCTTTGATTATCTCCCTGTAACTGGATTGTTCTCCTAATTTGAGGACTATGAAAGAGTTATAACCATTAAGAATTGTTTTCTTCCTAATAGTAATGTGAATATTTCTTCTTTTGGTTTTTACTTTTACATAATGGATTATGACTCTGAATTGCTTTAACAAGTCGTAATACTTGTGAATAATATGATAATGAATAAAAAATAAAAAAAAAGATTGTAAGCCTATCAGGACAGACAGGAGAAAATATGCGTACCTGAATAAATTAATGTAAACTATTCTGAGTTCCCCTTGGAGAACGGTATAGAAAATTCAATGAATGAATAAATAAATTTATACTGCCACAGAAAGCTTTTGGGCATGAGTGAATTGGAGAAAAAACCCAACAGATTCTAATGGGTAGATCCCTTCTCTGTTAATCCCTTCTCCTTCTCCAGCCTCTGGCAGTCAGAGGTTGAGTTGCTGCAGCTTGAACTTTCTACTTTTTCTGTCCTCCGCTAGTTTATGTGGTTCATCTTTGTTGGTATTATTTTTCTAGAAGTATAATTCTATAAACGGCACCCACATCTAGAAGTTTTGCAGGCAGGCAGAAGGCAGGAAAGGAGGAGAGAAAAGCAGAGGGGAAGAAGGCACAGGAGAAAGCAAGTGGCATCGGCAAGAGGTAGCTCTGCCCACCCCAACATCATCCACCAGAGCTCCTCCTTAAAAAGGGAGGGCCAACGGAGTTCAGTTAAACAGGCTTTGGGCAGGCAAGCTGGAGGCAGGAAAGGAGAAGGAGAGAAAAGCAGAAGGGAAGAAGGAGCAAGAGAAGGCAGGAGAGAGCAAGGGCATTGGTGAGAGGTAGCTCCGCCCACCCCCGACACATCCACTGGAGCTCCTCCTTAAAAGGGGAGGGGCCAACAGGTGCTCAGCCACATGCTTTGGTGACTCAGCAAAATCAATCTATTCAAAGCCATGTCATGGTATTTCCTTGGCTGGCTCATAGTTACCAAGCAGGCCAGGCTGTCAGGTTAGGGGGCTTAGTGCCTTCAATCTTCAGCTCAAGGAGTCTGGTCTTAAGAGGAGAATTGATGCTCGTTCATTCTAGAGTGGTGCACAATCAGTCTAGCTCTTAAGGAGTTTCAGACCAGTCTTCTGCAATGACGATGAAGGTCTTTTATGACAGCGTCATGGCAGTAGTATTTCTCAACAGTCAGGGAGGTACGTGTAGTCCTTAGTTGGCGAGCAAATTAATGATTCTGCTTCAGTAGGTAGAATCTCATCTTTTTTTGATGTTGGCGGCTCATTTTTATGAGACAGGAAAACCGTTAGACAAACTTTTTCTATATCCCGGAAACTGGGAACTGTTCTTGGTATAGAGCAGGGATCTACTAAAACTAGACCTCATGGCCTCATCTCAAATGCAAAGCTTCCTAGCTTTTTCAGCAGATGTAGGAAATGACAGTCAGAGGGGGTAGCCGTGTTGGTTCTTTCTCACCTCTGGTTTCTCTTTTTAAGTGTTTTCCCCTGGCCAACGATTAGATGGATGTCCCATCTCAGTCTCGCTTTCAGGGTATGGTGATAATGCTATCTCTGTATTGGCCGCGCCGTCCATGGTACGTGGATCTCGTGGCTCTTTCGATGGCTGAACTCTTGATCTTCCCGGTTACTTCAGATTTACTCACCCAAGGAAGTTAGTCCCACTTTGATTTTACGACCTAACTTTTGAGTAGTCACAGCTCAAGTGTAAGTTATATGAAGCAGGTCATTTCTTCTTGTCTCCAGGCGATACAGACGTCGTCTTATGTGACTTTCGCTACTGTCTGGAGGGTTTTAGATTCTTGAGTAGTTCTAGAGGTATTTCATCCTTCCAGACTTATATCTCTTGTATTCTTTCTTTTTGCTACAAGGGTATTGCCAAGGGTTTAGCGTTTAATTCCCTTCAGCTTCAAGTGATAATCTTAGCTTGTTACAAGGGCTAGGTATATCGCTCTTCGCTTACTTCTCAGCCTGATGTAGTTCAGTTCCTAAAAGGAGTACAACATATTTGCTCACCTCTTCAGAAGCTGTCTGGACTACAGTCTTAAGGTAGTTTTTCACAGTTTACAGAAGGCCCCGTTTGAACCTTTGTCTAATGTGACTCTGAAGGTTGTGACATTGAAAACGGTGTTTCTTGTGGCCATGGCTCCAGCTCAGCAGTTTTCTGAGTTGCAGGGCTTGTCCTGCACGAATTCCTTTTTGGGAATTATGAATTCTGAGGTGTTAGTTCGGGCACTACCATACTTTCTTTCTAAGGTGAGTAATTCTTTCTTTTCAGCCACTCTCACATTTTTCCTTTCTGTTCTCTGGGAGGAGATATGGGGAGGCATGCTTTTATTCACTGTGTTTCTTAGAAGTGCATAGAATGCTTCTGTACTATCTGCAAGTTTCTAACGACTTTAGACATTTAGATCACTTCCTATTATTCGTGGGATGCGACAAAGGTATGGCAGTGTCCAAACCCTCCATCACTTATTGAGTCAAGGAGGCCATTGTTTCCGCTTACTGGATGACAGGAAAGTGGTTGACGGAAGAACTTCATGACCATTCAACCAGAGCTTAGTCTACTTCATGGACTCAGTTCAGAGGTTTTTCCTTGGAGGAGATTTGTCATGTGACTACTTGATCTTCTAAGAATACCTTCTCTAAGCTTTACCGGTTGGATGTGGTGATGCGTGCGGAAGCTGTGTTTGGTGCTTTGGTTGTTTTGGAAGCAACATTTGTTTCCCACCCAGATTGAGGATTGCTTTGCTACATCCCACTAGTCTCTGGATTCATCTGCTGCTGTTGTTAAGGAAGGAAAAATTATGTTATCTGTTAATTTTCTTTCCTTTAGACGCAGCAGATGAATCTACCCTTTCTGGATATGGTCTGTCAGTTTATTTTTTTACAAGTTTCAGAACTTTTTGTTATAGTTGGTAGTTGTATTCTATATTTACCTTTGAACTTGGTTATGGGAAAGAAGTTATTTACACACTAAGCATATTGCTAGTTCCGGATGCTTGGGCAAGGAGCAATACAGAAGATACAGGAGGAGTGCCAGCCAATAGGACCACCTGTAAATCATTTTCTCTATCTCCACCTGTTGGTAGATGTGTGCTATCCCACTAGTCTCTGGATTCATCTGCTGCATCTAAAGGAAAGAACATAATTTTTCCATATTGGTATTAGATCCCTAGTATGTGTCAAATTAGGATAAATTCAATGCAAATCATAACTTGTTAACTGTATATTATGAATGTTTAACCTCTAACCTATTCTGAGATCTTTGGGGAAAACGGGATAGAAAACAAATTTAAATAATAATCATGTGCTATCTTTCTCTCCTCCCCTCATCGCCCCCACCCCCATGCGCACATGTCTTTCTAGATGTACTGTCTTATTCTTCCTTCATATGTATTTTTCTGGGATGTGCTGTCTCTTCCCCCACATTTGCTATCTTACTCTTCCCCCCTCCCCCCAGCATATGGCAGCAGATTAACCAACAGACTCTGTGCTGGATGCTGAGGTTATAGGGTGTGCTGGGATACTTTGGGGTGCAGATGTCTGGGTATACTGCTTAGCTCATCCAGAGGATGAAAGCCTCATTTTCACAAAGCCAGAAGCCCCTGCCACCCAGAAGAGCATGAAATAGTATGACATTATCCATAGGACTTGATTAAAGAAATAGCCCCATCTTTTGAAGTTTTCCCTCTGTTCCTTTTTTTTTTTTTTTAGTACTCTTAATGAATTGTCCTTCATTCATGGCTTTCTTGTATTTAGGTAATTAGAAGTTTTTAATTGTAAGACAAAGAAAAAAGAGAAAAAAAAGAGATAAAAGTGCTGACAACCTGAGACAATGCTACATGCAGTGGGATATCTTGAGAACTTAGAATAACCAGGGGTGACCTTTGCAGGGTCACCTGGCTGACCCTTGGATGCGAGATCTGGCCTATTCATAGGATCTGGGCTTTTGTCTTGCTGTGACCAGTGGTCAGTGAACTCTGGCAAGCGCTTCTGCGGACTATCTCAGCCACAGACTAGCAGCTGGTGATTGATTCTTTTAACTGTTCGGATTCACATTCTTTTGTGGAGGGCTTGTCAAGAAAGAAAAGGTTTCTGTGGAGCGCTATTCATTTTCCTAAAAGGAGAGGGATGCGTTATATGATTGAGTGGATTAAGCAAGGGTCAGGAGATTTCCTCCATTGCTATGTGTTAATTTGGACCTCAGTGAAAAAGAAGTTTGGGCTATAACCAGAAATGTGGTCGTCACGAGGTGAAATTATTTCCACTCCCTCTAGCACGATAAGCTGTTTTCTAATAGCAGTGATACTGAGAAATTTCCCTTCTTAATTTCATTATGATATAATTAGCTCCTGCATATACTATATAACTTCTTTTACTTACTGCAAGCTATGCAAATTTCACACGATTGGGGATAACTGTATAGCTGCCTGCAGTTAAACATAACATAAGAACATAAGCAGTGCCTCCGCCGGGTCAGACCATAGGTCCATCCTGCCCAGCAGTCCGCTCCCGTGACCTGTCTGAATCACCAGAAGGGGCCCCCTTGCCACCTTGGTTTCCCATTGAGTCCTATCTTCCCATCGAAGTCCTAACCCTCCGGTCTTGCACATGCACGACCTGGTTGGGTTTCTATACTTAGTACCTGGTTAGCTTTCTATACCTGTGTTACATCCCAGCACCTCTCTCAGTATCCCACGATCCCTTTATCCCTCAGGAATCCATCCAATCCCTGTTTGAATCCTTGTACCGTACTCTGCCTGATCACTTCCTCCGGTAGCGCATTCCAAGTGTCCACGACCCTTTGTGTGAAAAAAAACTTCCTTGCATTTGTTTTGAACCTATCTCCCTTCAGTTTCTCCGAATGCCCCCTCGTACCTGTTGTAATATTGTAGTTGTTCCCTGTTACCTTTTGTACCAGTATCTTTGGTAAAAAGCAAGGTCTTTGTTGCTCTCCGAAAGGCCATTAGTGAGTCTAGTGACCTGATCTGAGTAGGTAGTTGGTGCCACAGGTGAGGGATAAAGTGGCTGAATAAACGTTTGTTTGAGGTTTCTAGTTTGAGAGATCTTCCTGCAGGGATACAGAGTCGTCTCTCTGAGACAGAGCGGAGGGAGCGATTGGGAACATATGGTTATAGCATGGCTGCTATGTAGGTTGGGGTTTTGTGGTGGAAACTTTTGTGTGCTATTACTAGGGCTTTGAAGACACAACGTTTTTTGACTGTACCCAGTGTGCATCACAGAGCGCTGGAGTAATGGGGTCACAGAAGCTGAGAGCGTGCATTTTCAAAAGAGCATGCATTAATTCACATATCATGTAAACTATTCCGTCCCAAGCATGATAACAGTTGCCAGAGTGGTAAGACAGGGTGCACTGATTCATGAATTAGATGCAGAACATGGGCAGGGTGGAAACACATGATGGCAGGCTGGAAGCATGGCTAGCTATAACTGCTAGCATGTGGGGTTGTACCATGCACTAGCTGTCACAACTGCCAAGAGCGTATATACCACCACCTTCCCTCATTCTGATCATGCCCCACCCCGATCAGATTTCTCTTGCTCTGATCCTCTTCCCAAACCCCAAATCAGATTCACTGATCCTTTAAAAACCCCTACCAACTCCCTTCCATGAAGTACAGTCCCTCCTACCTGTTCCCAAACCGAGACTGATCCTTAGCGGTAGAACCATGAGACTACAGTCAGGGGTCAGTGGTGCCAGATAAAGAGGGAATGAGTGGTGACTATTCCTGCTCCTTTCCACTAGACCAGCAGGCCTTTCTACTACTGTAGGTAAGTCCCAGAGGATGGTGGGGGTTGAGTTGGAGAAAGGTAGAAGGGGCTGTACTTTATGGGAGAATCTTGGCTGGGGTTTTGGGGAATCTAGATCTGATTGGGATATGGTAAGAAGAATCTAATTATGGATGGTGGGGGCATTGGAGGATCAGGTCAGGAGGGTGGGCAATCTGAACAGAGGATGCATGGAGAATTGTGAGGCTACATGGTTGCATTACGTACCTGTGCTGATAGCATGGGCTAGAGTGGCGGGCCTGTGCTATTTACCCAAGCGCATAATGCAGTGCCAGGACAAAACCCCTGCATTTATTGCACAGGCTATTCACTTACTGCATATTAATTTTTGCAGTTAACACACGGTAAGTAGAAAATCCTGCCACACTGTAGTAAAAGAGCCGCAAAATGGCATTATGTGCCTGCTTTTACCCACTTTACAGGATGGATAATTTTATAACAACCTATTTCTATTTTACCCATTGATGTAGTTTTGAATAGTACTCTTAAGAACATAAGAATAGCCTTACTGGGTCAGACCAATTGTCTATCTAGCCCAGTAGCCCATTCTCATAGTAGCCAATCCAGGTCACTAGTACCTGGCAAAAACCCAAAAATAACAATATTCCATTATCTCAGAGTAAGCAAGATTCCGGAACTTCAAATAGTAGCAACATACAATGCAGAATCCCCAAAGAGTAGCAAGATTCCGGAGCCCCAAAGACTAGCAACCTTCCATGCTACTGATCCAGGGCAAGCAGCAGCTTCCCCCATGTCTTTCTCAATAACAGGCTATGGACTTTTCCTCCAGAAAATTGTCCAAACCTTTCTTATAACCAGTTATGCTATCCGCTCTTACCACAACCTCTGGTTTTAAAAGTATTTCCCTGCAACTTTGAGTGTCCCCCTAGTCTTTGTAATTTTTGACAGAGTGAAAAGTCAATCCACTTGTACTTGTTCTACTCCACTCAGGATTTTGTAAACTTCAATCATATCTCCCCTCCCCTCTTTTCAAAGCTGAAGAGCCCTAACCTTTTTAGTGTTTCCTCATACGAGTGGAGAGCCATCTCCTTTATCATCTTGGTTGCTCTTCTTTGACCTTTTCTAGTGCCGCTACATTATTTCAATTCAATTGCCGCATTAAATCCCATTACATGTAAATGGATTAAGATGACAACTACCATACTTGATCCAGGTTCTTGGTCACCACATGGCAGAAGCCATTATCCACATACAATGCTGTCCTGAAAACAAAACCCCTTGGAAAAAGTGGTCCAACAAGTCATAAACTAGAATTAAAATGTAATCATTGAAAATAATGCGGATAATCCCCAGATGCTTCCTCTCAGGGCCATCCAAGGTCTTGAGTACTCCTGCTCCGGCAGCAGAGAGCGGGTGGAGGTCCAACTCACCTCCAGATCTGGGGGATCTTCATAAACCCCCACTCCAAAGAAATCTAGCCATTTAGTTCATCAAACTGAAATTTTTAACTGGGAGGAGGAGGGCAGGCTGAGTCTGGAATCTGAGCCTAGGATGCAGGAGATGGATTTTGACTCCCAGGTCCTGAGAACTGTGTCAGGCCTTTGACCCTGAGTCAGTGCTGGATCTGTTTCTGATTCACGGAATGGAACACTCAATCTGGATTACAGTTCCTGGCTAATCTACTGTCCTCTTGAACTGACCATGGCACTCCGGCTCTAGCTGCCCTTCCCTGCATCTGGCGGCAGCTGCTGCAGGACCTGATTGCTACTGCCACTCATAAGAACATAACAATAGCCTTACTGGGTCAGACCAATGGTTTATCTAGCCCAGTAGCCCGTCCTCATGGTGGCCTATCCAGGTCACTAGTACCTGGCAAAAACCCAAAGAGTAGCAACATTCCATGCTACTGATCTAGGGCAAGCACTGGTTTCCCCCATGTCTGTCTCAATAATAGACTATGGAGGAAAGGAAGGGATGGATCAGATCTTCTCCCTGCTACACCAGACTCAGGGAGAATAGAGGGGCAACTCTCTGTCTCTAAAGTCCCAGCTACACAGGAAAAGAAAGTTACACCTGATGTAACTTCCTGCTCCTGTATAATGTATGAAAGCTTGGAGGAAGGGAGGAAGGGACTCCCAAATTAGACCGTGGCAGCGGCAGTGTGAATAAGGACATGCATTAAAATTTTTAATTCACGTTGAACATTTAATGCTTTAATCATGTTATTAACACATTAAATGTACTCTATAGATTGAGACACAGTAAGTTGTAGAAGGACTTCTGAACAAACATTGTAATTTTTCAGATTTCTTCATTTAAAAGAATTCAGATTTGCTTCAAGGCATCTTTCTTGTCCTTAACAATGCTTGTGTTTAAACAGGTGAAAGCAGATTGCTCTAAAACTTATATGGCATATCCTTAGGCTTCAAAATTTTGCTGCTAAGTGTGTCTTTCATGGGGTCAACAGGTGGAGCAGTGTTGTCTGTGTATCTGCCTTTCTCAACATGCTAACAGGAAAGTGGAGAGACTGCCTCTTGCTGTTGAGCAGATCAACGTTCCCCACATTTCAGAAATAGGATGACTTTAGTTGACAGTAGATGGGGAGGCTTGCCTGTTGTAAAGATATAAAGTTGTCAGCCTATTAGTTCATTTTGTCATATGTGCTTCACACACAGTCATAGTATTGAGGTCTAAAGATTAGAATCTTCCATGATAAACTGTAAGATCAAAATGTTCTTATTCAAGGATGCATTCGATGCGTGAGAATCATTTTCTCTTTTGGAGGCTAACTTTTTTTTTCTTCTCTCTACCTCCCCTTACCTCATGTTTTCCACTTTACCCTCCTCCTTTTTAAAAATTTATCTTTGTAACTATGTACTCCCCTTGCCCTGTTCCTCCTGGTGTCATGTCTGTTATTTATTTATTGTCTATGAATCTATTTTAATACTTTTCAAATTACTGTTTTTACTTATTTACAGTATTTTATTGTAAACCGTTTAGATATATTTGATAGATGGCATATCGAGAAATCAATAAACTTGAGAGTATTATCATTAGTGTAACCATTGAAGCAGAGAGTGGATGTAGTATATTTCCCGGAACTTTGTAGTCCATATGATGTTCGTTTTGATGGACGAATTCGTATGCTTCAGGATAGCACCACGTTCAAGCTAAGTTGTTTGTTCCTTTATGATATCAGACTTGCACTGTTTTAGTGTATTTGGTTTGAATAGGGGGGCCCCCACAACGGGATCTCTTTGCCAAGTGTGTGGTATTACAGCTACTACAACTATCACTGGTGCATATGTACGACAAATTTGTATGTTTCTGACTGGGGTTTTATACCCATGAAACTCAACTGAGGTTTTTTCCCCACTTTTTGTGCTTTTTTTCTATTTTTTCTGTTGTGTATGAAACTTCTGGAATTTCAAACAAATCATGATCTTTATGAGAATATGTACAAAGCTTTATTCTTAGAAGCCAATAAATAAGATCCCAACTCTTACGGAAACAGAACACATTTTGTTCTTTTACGTAAGATTTAAGGTTCTTGTTAAATTGGTGTACTGAGTTGCAGAGGCTTTATGCATTCAGAAATAATTCTGTATGTGGTTTAGTTGAAGCTTTGTTGATGAAAATGTACATGTATACCCTACAGTGAAATTAATATCACACACTGCTTAAGTGTAAAGTGATTCCCTGGTAGAAAACAGTATGTTGCTTCCACTACTTGAAATCTGAGAACTGCAAAAGTACAGTTAGTATAAAGGATATGCCTGCAGGCTCTCTTGCTGTGCCACACAGTGTACTTGTTTGAGGTCTCTTGTTTCTGCTATGGTTAGATAAACATGCACTGAATATTTAAAGGACGTTATGCTAGCACTGTATTTGACAGTACAAAAGGAAGTGGGAATGGACAATGAGCACTCCACTGAAGTAAAACCAACTTGTTTATTTCATAAAAGGACAGTGAGCACTGTATTTGAAGCAGAAATATTCCTATAACATGGAGTGTCTCATTATGCAGTAACATAGTAGATGACGGCAGATAAAGACCGAATGGTCCATCTAGTCTGCCCAACCTGATTCAGTCTAAAAATTTGTTGTTGTTTTTTTCTTCTTTTTATCTATTTCTGGACAAGAATCCAAAGATCTGCTTGGTACTGTTCTTAGGTTCCAACTGCTGAAGTCTCTGTCAAAGCTAAATGCTAAACATCTAAAATGAAAATTACAGAAGTG
This sequence comes from Geotrypetes seraphini, assembly GCF_902459505.1. Classification (NCBI taxonomy): domain Eukaryota; kingdom Metazoa; phylum Chordata; class Amphibia; order Gymnophiona; family Dermophiidae; genus Geotrypetes; species Geotrypetes seraphini. The sequence continues at coordinate 13,567,441 of NC_047097.1, forward strand.
ATATAATCACACATTTGCATAACATAATATGTAAATGTGTATTGAAAATAAAATGTGCATGAGTGATGCTAATTAGTATGGCTAATTAGAAGGACATGGCGGCACTCCCTCGAGTACCGCCATGTCCTTCTTGAGGTACGGTGACCAGTATTGAACACAGTACTCCAGGTGCGGTCGCACCATTGCGCGGTACAGCGGCATGATGACTTCCTTCGTCTGGGTTGTGATACCCTTTTTGATGATGCCCAGCATTCTGTCAAAGAAAACCAATTTAAAAAAATTAGAAACCAATTAATTTGTTTGCTTGTGGAATATAAGCGTCCCCTGCATCTACTATGTAATCATCCCCAAAAAGGCAACTTCTTGGCAATGTTGCCTGTAAATTGTAACTTCCTGGAAATGTCCAGCTACCTTATACTGTTATCCAGCTATCTTATACTGTAAATTGTAACTTCCTGGAAATGTCCAGCTACCTTATACTGTTATCCAGCTATCTTATACTGTAAATTGTAACTTCTTGGAAATGTCCAGCTACCTTATACTGTTATTTGTAATTCCTGGTAATGTCCAGCTATCTTACTCTGTAATCCGCTTAGAACTGCAAGGTACAGGCGGAATAGAAGTCACTAATGTAATGTAATACCGCACAGCACCTAGTGATGCCTAATGAGTCCTACTTGAAAAGTAGTCATGGTTAAGGGCAGAGATTAGGTGTGGTCGACTTATGTGTCGCTTGGCTTCTGTGTTAGGCACAGTAAATTAGGCCAGGAAAACCCTGACCTCATAATCTAATCTAATCTAATCTAGTCTTCAATGTATATACTGAATCATTTCCCGAAGTAACTCGATTCAGTTTACAATTAATTAAAAAATAAGATAACATCTAGTAGATCGAATGGAGAGAGTACTATTAGTTAGGTTTAGATAGATATTTAAATAGTTGGAGGAACTAGTATGAATAACTATTGAGTAAACAACCAAGTTTTTAGATCTTTCAAAAATTGCTGTAACTGACCTAGCAGTCTTAAAGAGTCTGGTAATTTGTTCCAAATTTCCTTCAATTTAAATGATAAAAAGTTTTGCTGATTTTCCCGGCACATTTGAGTCTTCTAGAATAGTGGTTCTCAACCCTGTCCTGGAAGACCACCAGGCCAATCGGGTTTTCAGGATAACTCTAATGAGCAGATTTGCATGCCTGTCACTTCCAATATATGCAAATCTCTCTCATGCATATTCATAAGAGCTAGCCTGAAAACTCGATTGGCCTGGTGGTCCTCCAGGACAGGGTTGGGAACCACTGCTCTAGAAGATGGAAATGATAATTTATAAATTGTTGTAATCCTTGAATGACAGGATCTGATAGCATTCCAGCACAGAGGGATTGAGGGATCAAATATTCCATAAAGGAATTTAAAAACAACACATGCACACTTAAACTGTATCCTATAACAACCTGGGAGCCAACGTAGCGTTCTCAACAACGGGGACACATGATCGTACTTTCTCTTTCCAAAGATAAGTTTGGCCGCTGTATTCTGTATTAGCTACAGTTGATCTAGGCTGCCCTGTTTAATACCCAAATAAACAGAATTACAATAATCCATCTGAGCAAGCACAATGGACTGTACCAATAATGTATAGTGTTCCTGATAGAATAATGACCTAACTTTCTGCAACATATGCAAACTGAAAAAACATTTCTTTGCCAAAGAATTTATCTGATCGTTAAAAGTAAGGGAGGAGTCCAATATAATGCCCAAAACTCTGGAGGAGAAATCTATTTGTAATGAGATACCTGACTTCAGTAGAACAAAAGCAGGAAGAATTTCTAATCTAGGCTCAATCCAAAGTAATTTGGTTCTTGAAGCATTTAATTTCATTTGGATGGAATTAGTCCACCTTTGAAGCTTGGAGATGCAACTATCTATGCCTGTAGCCAGGTCACAAAGATCATGGTTAACTTCCAATAGGATGAAGATATCATCCGCATAAGTATATATAGTCTCTACAAATGAGAGACAAAAGTTTTTAATGAGGTCATATAAATATTAAAACAAAATGGGTGAGAGAGGGGAACCTTATGGTACCCCACATTTGGGTGTCCAAGAAGATGAAACCTCACCCTTTAAACCAGGGATCTCAAAGTCCCTCCTTGAGGGCTGCAATCCAGTCGGGTTTTCAGGATTTCCCCAATGAATATGCATTGAAAGCAGTGCATGCTCAAAAACAGTAAGAAGTGATCCTACTGCTGTACAGCACTTCTTTCAGCATAATTTCACTGTTATTTTCAAGGTCCTCAGCGGGCCACCACACACTCAAATCCTTTCATAGTGTGGGGCTTTATGCTCCCTTTCGTCATTGGACCATTAACTATGATTATAATTTTACATCATGTAAAATTATAATCATAGTTAATGGTCCAATGACGAAAGGGAGCATAAAGCCCCACACTATGAAAGGATTTGAGTGTGTGGTGGCCCGCTGAGGACCTTGAAAATAACAGTGAAATTATGCTGAAAGAAGTGCTGTACAGCAGTAGGATCACTTCTTACTGTTTTTGAGCATGTTATATGGGAATACTCTTCTTTCAAAAAGTGGTGATTTGGGTGCCTAGAGTTCCATTGAAAGCAGTGCATGCACATAGATCTCATGCATATTCATTGGGGAAATCCTAAAAACCCGACTGTATTGCGGCCCTCAAGGAGGGACTTCGAGACCCCTGCTTTAAACAAACCTGATAAAATGTTATGAGAGAAATTTGTTAAACCAATCCAAAAACCACATGATTCAGACTTATGTCGGCCAGCATACAAATCAAAATATCATGATGGACCACATCGAATGCCATTGACAGGTCAAACTGTAACAGTACTGCATATTTATTCTGCAATTGTAGATTTTGAATCTTTGCAATTAGTGATATTAAAAGAGTTTCTGTGCTAAAATTTGGTCTGAATCCGTGTTGAAATGGTAACAAGATAGAAAATTTCCCTAAATAGTTGGAGAGTTGACAAGAAATAATTGATTCCAACATTTTAGTCATTAGAGGGATATTCGCAATAGAGCGATAATGAGAGGAAACTGAAGGATCTAAATCGGCACCTTTCAACAGGGGTGTTAGAATTATGTTACCCATTTTCAGTGAAAAATGCCATTACTAAAAAGAAGATTTAATAGAGAAGTCAATCAAGTAATAGCCTGTGAAGGTAAGTTGCCATAAAGGTAGGAGGGAAAAGGATCCAAAGTACAGCTACACCTCTTCAGTTTTTCACATCATTTTAGAACTTGAAGTTCAGATACAGGGTCAAATACATTCCAGAAACAGTCTACATGGGTTAATAAAGACCCATTAGAGCCTAGGGAAAAATCATCAAGATTGATGGCTGGGAAGGCATCTCTAATAAGAGTAATTTTGTTATTAAAAAATTTTGCTAACTTCAGCAGTTGGAATGCCATCTTGCTTTGATTTTGTATTTACTGAAGATAAAGAGCGCCATAGTTTAAAAAGAGTGCTACTATGGTTGTTTGATTTAATTATCTTAATAGCATAATAATTTTTCCTTGCAATTCTGATCTCCAGATTATATTTTTTGATATTAACTCTCCAGCGTGATTCTAAAAGCGGCGCTTAGTGGTTGATTGATAACTGCACCAACAGGCACCTACAAGTTAGGCGTGGTTAGGTGCTATTTATAGAATCGGGCTCTAAGAGCATAGCTTGTCCTCAAGATTTCTTATTATCCTCGCTGCCACTGTATTTTCAACTGTGTCGCTTCTTTAACAGCAGAGCTGTAACGGTTGTTATAAACTGTACAGGAAAGAATCCTGCTGCTTGTTTCCTTGCACTGGAAGTAATAGGGCATCAAAGAGCAAAGTCTGCCTGTTAACCTTTTATCTCACTTTGAATGAACACGACAGACTGCCACAGATGAAATATGAACTACAAGTTTTTTACTTCACTCATACAAACTATGAATTGTTTTGATTTGGCTTATTGAGAGCATTATGAGGGATTTCCAGTTGGCTCAGAGCCAGGATGTTGCACTTATGAATGTGATTATGAAGAAGAAGGTGGATGAGTTCAATTGCATCTTTTGTCTCTCTCTTCAGATAGGAGAGGTGTTACTATTTTTTTTTTCTCAATATGACTGAATAGTACTGAGGTGACCATTTGCAGATAGTGACCACCAGGGGCATTGGAGTCTCTCTGCCTTATTGAACCTGGTTGTGTCTTGACCTTATGTTACATCCAGCAAACATGAAAGAGTCCCTCTGAACTAGTGCAAAGTGAAATCAGCAACATAAAACAGACTCTTAAGAGTTTTATTCAGCCAAAGTAGGAGCTGTCAGAAACTCAGAAGGTCATTGCAAGGTGAAGAGCCAAACAGGCGGGTACAACATGTACCGTATTTTCACGCATATAACGCGCGCGTTATAAGCGTTTTTACCTACCGCGCATACCCCTCGCGCGTTATACGCGTGAGCGTGGTATACAAAAGTTTTTCTACATAGTTCCCACCCCGCCCGACGCCCGATTCACCCCCCCCAGCAGGACCGCTCGCACCCCCACCCCGAACGACTGCTCGCACGCGCTCCCACCCGCACCCGCGATCGGAGCAAGAGGGAGCCCAAGCCCTCTTGCCCGGCCAACTCCCCAACAATATCGGGCCAGGAGGGAGCCCAAACCCTCCTGGCCACAGCGACCCCCTACCCCCACCCCGCACTACATTACGGGCAGGAGGGATCCCAGGCCCTCCTGCCCTCGACGCAAACCCCCCTCCCTCCCTCCAACGACCGCCCCCCCCCAAGAACCTCTGACCGCCCCCCCAGCCGACCCGCGACCCCCCTGGCCGCCCCCCACGACACCCCCACCCCCCTTCCCCGTACCTTTGCTAGTTGGCCGGACAGACGGGAGCCAAACCCGCCTGTCCGGCAGGCAGCCAACGACGGAATGAGGCCGGATTGGCCCATCCGTCCCAAAGCTCCGCCTACTGGTGGGGCCTAAGGCGCGTGGGCCAATCAGAATAGGCCCTGGAGCCTTAGGTCCCACCTGGGGGCGTGGCCTGAGGCACATGGGCCCAACCCGACCATGTGCCTCAGGCCATGCCCCCAGGTGGGACCTAAGGCTCCAGGGCCTATTCTGATTGGCCCACGCGCCTTAGGCCCCACCAGTAGGCGGAGCTTTGGGACGGATGGGCCAATCCGGCCTCATTCCGTTGTTGGCTGCCTGCCGGACAGGCGGGTTTGGCTCCCGTCTGTCCGGCCAACTAGCAAAGGTACGGGGAAGGGAGGTGGGGGGGTCGGCCAGGGGGGTCGCGGGTCGGCTGGGGGGGCGGTCGGAGGTTCTTGGGGGGGGGCGGTCGTTGGAGGGAGGGGGGTTTGCGTCGAGGGCAGGAGGGCCTGGGATCCCTCCTGCCCGTAATGTAGTGCGGGGTGGGGGTAGGGGGTCGCCGTGGCCAGGAGGGTTTGGGCTCCCTCCTGGCCCGATATTGTCGGGGAGTCAGCCGGGCAAGAGGGCTTGGGCTCCCTCTTGCTCCGATCGCGGGTGCGGGTGGGAGCGCGTGCGAGCGGTCGTTCGGGGTGGGGGTGCGAGCGGTCCTGCTGGGGGGGGGTGAATCGGGCATCGGGCGGGGTGGGGGTAGGGGGTCGCCGTGGCCAGGAGGGTTTGGGCTCCCTTCTGGCCCGATATTGTCGGGGAGTCGGCGGTCCTTCGGGGTGGGGGTGCGAGTGGTCCTGCCGGGGGGGGGGGGCAGGGCAGGGCGGGTAAACGGAGAGTCGGGACAGCGCACGGAGAGTCGGGGAGGGCGAAAGGAGAGTCGGGGTGGCCAGAGGAGAGTCGGGGCGGGCGAAAGGAGAGTCGGGGTGGCCAGAGGAGAGTCGGGGCGGGCGAAAGGAGAGTCGGGGTGGCCAGAGGAGAGTCGGGGTGGCCAGAGGAGAGTCGGGGCGGGCGAAAGGACAGTCGGGCAGCATGCGCGTTATACCCGTGAGCGCGGTATACAAAAGTTTTTATACATAATATTGTGGTTTCTGCGCGCTATACCCGTGTGCGCATTATACACGGGTGCGCGTTATTTGCGTGAAAATACGGTACACAATGGAAATTGAAATTCAAAGCTGCTTCATCAGGCAGGAGATCTCCTTTCTGGTTAATTAGTTAATTAAATTTTTACATCCTGTACATCCCAAAATCTATGCGGGTTAGAGGAAAACATACACAATTCATTAAATAAACATGCAGTATTACCCACGCACAGTAACAACCTCCATCCCATCACAAGGGACAGCCTCTTAGAAATAATATGCTTTTAAATATTTACGAAAAAGCAAATATGATGTCACCTGATGGCCTGACTCCAGAAGGGAGTTCCATAACTGGGGGACCTGCCACACAAAATGTGCAGGATCGTACTGAATCCAGATGTATCTGCCGTAGTGATCATACCTCTAACAATTGCTTAGACTGTGAGCACAAAGGACTGGAAGTCACGTATGACACAATCAGGCCAGATACTACTGAGGGCAACTCTTGATGCAATGCCCTGTAAATCAAAACCACAATCTTAAACTGTATCTTCCAAAAATCCGGAAGCCAATGCAAGGCAACTAACAGTGAGGAAACATGTTCCCTTTGGGATATACCCCCAGTCACATGTTCTGCCTCATACTGGCAGACCCAGTACAGCAGTGCTGAATATCGGCTCTGACCGCTGTGGCGCATTCACTGGTTAGAGCAGGGATGGATTTGAGGTGGAGCTAAGAGTTAAGTGAGCATTGGTCATGTTCAGTGCTGGTGGCTACATAGCTAATGGGACATGTTGGACTACATAAGTAGCAGTCCTATCATTGCCGTTTAGCTATGTGGGTAGGGTGCTGAAATTTGGCTGTCCCTGGATTCTGGTCACTGCCAAAGATCTTGGATATTCAGTGCTGGTGCCAGGATAAGGCTTGGCACTGAATATCTGGGTTTAGTATAGCTGATGTCAGTCAGCATTTAGAGAGAAGTTGAATGTTAATGGCTGAACATGCGAATCTGAGGGGTTTGTTGTTGGGTGAACTGTTGTGGTTCTCGGTACCTCCAGATTTGCTCACCCAGGGGTTGATCAACATGGAAATTCGTCCCACTTTGGTATTATGGCCTATCTCTTGGAAAGTCACAGCTGAGGCGTAAGGATTATTCGGAGTAGGTTATTTCTACTCTTCTCCAAGCAAAACAGATGTCTTCATCTGTGGCTTAGGCTAGCGTTTGGAGGGTTTTTGGTTCTTCAGTATTTCTCAACGTATTTTGCCCTTCCAGACTTTTCTGTCTTATATTCTTTCTTTTTCGCATGAGGGTGTAGCCAAGGGCTTAGCATATAATTCATTTCAGTTTCGAATGGCAACCATTGATTGTTTTACAGGCCAGGCGTCTCACTCTTCGCTTGCTTCTCACTATGCGGTAGTTCGGTTCCTGAAAGGAGTACAGCATATTTGTCCACCTGTTAAGAAGCCCTGTCTGGAGTACAGTTTTAGGTTAGTTACTGGGAGTTTGCTAAAGGCCCAGCTTGAACCTTTATCTAATAACGCTCTAAAGGATGTGACATTGAAAACAGTGTTTCTTATGACCATTGCTCCAGTCCGGGTTTCTGCGTTGCAGGCCTTGTCCTCCAAGGATCCTTTTTTGTGAATTACAGATTCTGGGGTGTCAAGGCAGTGCCATGGTTTCTTTCTAAGGTGGTATCATCATTTCATATCAGCTGCTCTCCCTCTTCCTTCCTGATTTCTGGGAGGTGGACTGGGGGGGGGGCGCACTTTCTTCACTGTGTTTCTTAAAAGTAGTAGGATTCTTCTACACTATATGCAGGTTTCCAATGACTTTCGAAGTTGAGATCATCTCTTTGTATTATTTACATAACATACATTTAGAAGAGAAAAACTAATACATATATGCACACAACATTAATAATTTATTAATCAACCTTACTTTTTTCACAAATATTATAAATATATTCAATATACCACCCTCTGACTTACAACAAACACCTATTTCAACAGACAACCCAGGCAAATGCCCTTGTTGCCCAGAAAACCTGGATAATCAGTTCCACATTGTCCAGTGTTTTATTTAAAATGCCCTTGCCAAACTGGTGCTTCATGGATTAAACTCCTGCTTTCATGATAACATCTTGTTCTCTCTTGAATAACAACTGACAGAATGTTCAAGCCAGCCCAACACAATCTTACGTTTCACCACACAGGCGTCCTCAGGAAAACCTGAAGGCACTTCAGGTTTTCACTGTATATTTCTCTTTGTAATCACATTTGTTAATCATACAGCAAGTGCAGCTTAGGCTCAAAAACCATGTCTTCCCTCTGGAAGGAATAAACCAAACTGTATTTGTATTATTCACGAGACACAACACAGCTATGGCAGCGTCCAAAGCTTCCATCGCTCGATGGTTCCAAGAGGCCATTGCTTCCGCTTACTGGATGGAAGGGAAGTGATTGCCGGAAACACTTCATACCCATTCAACCAGAAAGATGGTTTTCACTTAAAGGAGATTTTTAGTGCACTTATTTGGTCTTCCAAGAATACCTTCTCTAACCAGTTAGCTGGGGCGGCACGTCTGGAGGCTGCTTTTGGTGCTTCGGTTATTGTGGAGCCGGTGTTTGATTCTCACCCTGATTGAGGATTGCTTTGCTACACCCCACTAGTCTCTGAATTCATCTGCTGCTGCTGTTAAGGAAGGAAAAATTGTTACCTATTAGTTTTCTTTCCTTTAGACGCAGCAGATGAATCCAGAGCCCCGCTCTTTCTGGGTATTTGCTGCTGGTTTGTATTTCGGGACTTTCAGAAGTTTTGTTATAATTGGTAGTTCTATTCGGTGTTTATACCTTTGAAATTTGATATTTGAAAAGTTTTTAGTATATTAAGCATATTACTGGTTCCGGCTGCTTGAGCAAGGAGCAATACTGAAGATGCAGGAGGCATGCCAGCCAATTGGACCACCTATTAATCAGTCTCTCTATTTCCACCTGCTGGTAGATGTGTGCTATCCACTAGTTTCTGGATTCATCTGCTGCATCTAAAGGAAAGAAAATTAACAGGTAAGAACATAATTTTTCCATTGTGCACAAAGAAATGCATTTCTTCCTGAGCAGTCTAAAATATAAAAACAACAGATGTAAATTTTCAAAATTGACATTTTTCAATCACTAAATTGAAAATTAAAAACATTTTTCCTACCTTTATCTGGCAATTTTATTTTTCTGATCATCTTGTTCCATCTGTGCTCTTAACTCTGTTTCTGCAGCCTCCTTATGCATTTGCTGTTTCTTTCCTCTCCTTCACCTCTTGCACTACATCCATCTTTGGCACTGATTTTCATACTCAATTTTCTTCCATTTTCTGATTCCATCTCAAATCTATCTTTCCAACTCTTCCCCTTCCTTCCTTCCATCCATCCATCAATGTGCACCTTCTCTTCCCTCTACTTCACCTTCCTTCCTTCCATCCATCCATGTGCACCTTCTCTTCCCTCCTCTTTACCTTCCCTCCTCCCCCAGTTCCACCAAATGATCTCCCCACCCAGTTCTGAAGCCTCCCTCATCAAGAAAACTACAAAAAGGTCGTTGGCACGGGATTGATTCTCTTGCGCTGCTGGTGGCCTCCTCTGCACCATTCCTTTGCTGCGGTCCACCCAAGCAGAAACAGGAAGTTGCTTCAGAGGTAGGTGGACCACGGCAAAAGAAAAGTACAGGGGAGGACATCAGCAGCACTGGAGAATTGAACAGTGGCTTAGGCACTCCTATCCTCCACTACCTGCTTCCCTCTGCCCCAGACCTAATATTACACTTACAGTGCAGATGCTCTGGAAGCCGATGCTCTGTGCTGAGCTGAAGGGCCTTGAGCATTTGTGCATGCTCAAGGCTGGACTCCCTTCAAGAATCCCGGAGATGGCAGGAAGGCCTTGTAAAAAAAAAAAAAAATGGAGAGGGGGTATTAATTTCAAAGATTTTTGTATAAACAATTTTTTTTATTGAGCATTAAAGATACAAAACAAAAGGTAAGCATCTGACCAGCGGAGGACTCTGCGGCAACACTGGGAGGCAGAGGGTGATGGCGGTGGCTGGTGTCATATGCCACTGCCGGGACCAGCCAGTTTAAAACTCTGCCGTGCTAGTGGCGTACGGTCAGTGGCATGCCCTAAGTGGCATGACTGGCCCCTTGGGAGCCCCTTAGGAGCCTAAAGGAGCCAGATAGGACTTGGTGAAGAAATTTGGTGCTGGTAGCCTAAGGTACAGAGGTTTATTGGTTTTTTTTTTTGTTTATTTTTTAAAAATAATGGAGAAACGGAAGGAGAAAGCTAAAGGAACCAGTGCACCAAAATCTACTGGCCCAATGGACAAACATATTCAGCCTAAGCCACCTATAGATTCTATAGGCTTGTCCATTTCAGGGGCTTTACTAAGGGTGGTCATTCTACTCCCTCCCCCCATAATTTACTCCAGCTGGTCCACCTGAGACTGCTTTTGATAAAGATGCAGTCCAGATGCACAAAATATCTGCTGACTTTAACTCATCTTCACAGAAACAACCTGATGCTGCCACTAGGGTTCTAGTGGCAGTAGATTATCCAAATTTATCTAAATCTTTGGATAAACCTCAAAATATTACTTTGAAAGATATTTGGGAAGTGGTTGTCAGGACTGAAGAATGTATAAAAACTACTTTACCACTTTTCTAAAGGGACAGTAGAAATTTTTCAAGAGGTTGATATCAAAATTGATGATGGAGAGTTAAATCTTGCTGTAGGCACGTTGAGATGGGCTCCGATTCGGAAGCAGTTTCTTCGAGCTTAATTGCTCTGAAAAGTTTGAAAATGGGTAAGAGAAAGGGGAAAGTAAGGACTTACTCCTCTGAGTCCTCTCCACTTCCCCTTTCCACCATTGAGAAGTTTGTGGTCCGTTTAGCGTGTTTCCCTGGAGCGGGTGCTGGCAAAGGGGCAGCCTTACCCAAGCTCAACGTCACTCAGAGCCCTGAGGATAGACTTCTGCCCTCTGACCCAGGCATGATGATGCGACCAGAGCAATCGATGAGCCCGTGGGGTGCAATCAGCACGGAGGTTTTCTCAATGGAGGAAGAGAGTAACTGGAGCGTAAGAGGAGAAACCAGTGAGCTGGGAGCCGATATGGGAACTGATCCAGAGCTCCTCTTGGACTCGAACGTACTGTTGGAGGAGTAGAGGAGCAGCACGGAGAGAGCTCCAGGACTGAGAAATTAGATCACTGTCAGGATATTGGTGAGCAACTTTTTATACCACTGGCTAAACCTTCCCATGTTACTTTAGACTCTATCTGGGATGCTGTATCGCGCTTGGAGAAGATTTTCATGGGAAACAAGGTTTTGGTGGATAATTCTTTGCATGACTGTAAAACATGTTCTCTCTGTGAACTTGCAGGCCTTGAGCATGCGCAGATGCTCAAGGCACAGCAAGAAGAGGAGGCCGATCTTCGGGCACTGGCACCAATGCACAGGACATGCCGGTGTCGGAGCCCAGATGACAGTAAGCAGCGGCGGAGGGGTGCCCGATTGCGGCGGGGGGTGGGTGCCTGATCGCGGGGGGGGGGGGGGGGGGGGGGGATGCTCGTAAATCGAGCCATGCTCGGTTTCCGAGGCGCCGATTTTGCGAATGTTTTGCTTGTTTTGCAAAACGCTCACAAACCGGTGCACTCGTAAACCGAGATACCACTGTATATGAAATATCCCCCTTTCTTTTAAAATTGTATCTTAATTTTAGTATTATAAACCAACAAGATACTCGCTTATGGTCGGTATATCAAATATAGAATAAACCTGAAAAGTTGGATCTCCAAAGTTGCTCTGAAGGTGCCTTTGAGGAGAAAACCTTTGAGGAGAAAACCAAGATAATAATATCCTCTTTAATGAAACCAATACTGACCATCTCAAAAAAGTCTGCGTCCTTTCTTATGGGGGGGGGGGGCGAAGTCCCAAACCCCAAACCCAATATGATTTTAGGGTGCAATATAATCTTTACTGACCAAATATTTGTGATTAAAGTCCAAAATTGTTTTCCAACATTTTTCTATTTGTGGGCAAGTTCAAGAATTTATATTCCACCTTTTCAACCCTAGAACATACCAGGCATGATTAGGTGTGGATTAGGATGAGTAACGATTAGGTGTGGAGGAGTAACAATTAATGAAAAGGAGACAAAGATAATAAGGTGCTAGTCGCCTGCGTATTTTATGGTTTGTACTTCGTGTATTGTGGGAGGTTTTGTATGGGAGGTTTTGTATTGTGGAAGTATATATTGTTGATGGTGTATGTAATGTTTGAGGTAATGTTATAGTTTTGTATGTAAGTTTGTAACCCGCCCTGGGTAAGGGCAAGAAATAAATGAATAAACAAAGAAACCTAATGGTTAGTGCAATGACCTGTAGACCTGGGGAAACTGGGTTCAATTCCCACTGCAGCTCCTTGTGATTCTGGGCAAATTACTTAACCCTCCATTGTCCTAAGTACAAAATAACTACCTATATATAATATGTAAATTGGTTTGATTGTAACCCTTCAAAGGCAGTACAGTATATCAAATCCCAGCCCTTTAAAGGGCTCTGGCTTCCAACGGTTGTCTCAGATCTCCAGCACAATGAGGGGAAAGGAGGCCAGACGTCCCCCTCACTGCACCAAGACTCCATCTCTGCACAGATTTTCTCTTCGGCGGGAAGCTCCACCCCCTTCCTCCCTGGAGCCAGCTTGCTTCTCTTCAGCCCATTAAAGGGCTCTGTGCTCCAGGGGTTCAACTTCTATCCTCAGCACAGCGAGGGGATAGAAGACCAGTCCTCCCCTCACTGCACCTAGACTCCATCCTCTAAAAGCATGGAGACTCCATCCTTTAAAAGCCTTCTCATTTGCCCCCCCCCACCCCCGACCCTGGAGCTAGCCTTGCTCCGCTTCAGCCCTTTAAAGGGCTCTGGGCTCCAGTTATTCAATTACTATCATCAGCACGGCCAGGTGGGCTTTTACTGAAACCAGTGCCTCACATTGTAAAGCAAACAACATTCAGGAATTGTGCTCGCCAATCACACCAATTTGTTGGTTTCAGTTTTATACTCTGTTATTCATCATAATCTAAGGGCTAACATGGCCGATTTAACAGGAAAACTCCTAGCCTTTCTTGTTCTCTACTTGCTAGGTACGAGAAGTTGGATCTCCAGAGCTTTAGCATTTGAATCAATTCCAACTCACTTTGCATAGGATAAAATCACCTGGTCTGAAAAATCTTTTCGCCCTTCTTGCTTCCTTCATGACTGTATGGAAGCAGGTCCCTTTCCAATCCCTTTGGTCAACTCCTCCTGCCCCCCCCCCCCCACCCTTTAAGACCAACGCACAAAAAAACAATGATCCCTAAAAAACTTACGACGTCCCTATAGAACATTACAATCTTTCCGAAGCATATCTGAACATTCTTTGGTCAGGAATAAAGCACAATTGGTCAAAGACTGGCTGGAAGAAACCCACTTGGATATACTACTGTTAACTGAAACATGGTTAATTTATGATCAGGATATGGGACTTATTACCTCCAGACTACAAAATTATTCCTCTATCAAGAAACTCAAAACGAGGAGGTGGTTTACTAATAATTCTTTGAGATCACTTTGAGTTTCAAGAGTTAGATTCGAAACTAACCAATGACCTGGAAATTCTCACTTGTAAAATAACTAGAGGATTGTAATGACAACCTGATTGTCATGTTATTTTATACCCTCCCCCTAACAAATAGCATCTAGCAAAAGAGGACTTCTATGAAAATCTCCTTGCAAACTTGGTAGCTGGTGCCTACAACCTTTTAGCGGTTCATAGACAAAACCGCGGAAGACAAAGGCGCGCGCCGACAACTGAGCGCAAGACGGAGGCGCGCGCCAAAGAAAATGACAGTTTTTAGGGGCTCCGACGGGGGTTTTTGTTGGGGAACCCCCCCCCACTTTACTTAATACAGATCACGGCGGCGTTGTGGGTGGTTTGGGGGGTTGTAACCCCCCTCATTATACTGTAAACTTAACTTTTTCCCTGTTTTTAGGGAAAAAGTGAAGTTTTCAGTAAAATGTGGGGGGTTACAACCAATGTTCCCTCTAAGGATTGATGAGGTGTGTGCAAAAAAAAATATGCATGAGCGACAAGTTACATACTCCACAAATTTATGAGCAGGCGTGGAGGACGCATTTTTAAACAAATGTACGGTAGTTTATCCTTGTACTCCTTATGTATTTTTAATCATCTATGGATATGTTTGTATGTTTATTGTTCAAATGGTTTTATTTATTTCCCCAAATTTATTTTTGTTATACGCATTGAAAATATTATTGCGTTTAAATCAAAATCTCAATAAACTTGAAACTTGAAATGAGTGCCCGTGAGATTGTGGGAGGGTTAAATACTCAAAACTTAGAAGAATAACAATTTACTTAAAGTTTTTGCTTCGCCAGCTTTCTGGTATCTTTACATACAGTGGCGTACCTAGCATATGTAACACCCAGGGCCCATCATTTTTTGGCACCCCCCCTCTGTACAAAAAACATGATTTTTAGTAACAAGCCACACGTCACACATGAGTACCTAGGAAAAGGCAGCATCTTACATATTGCAGTGAGCAGTACATCAATACACCCATTGTAAAACTAAACAAGCCAGACCAGCACAGATCAATCCTACAAAGTCAATCCTAACAGAAAACCATGTCTTTCGAACACACAGAACACAGAAAACACCTTCGCCTAGTATGGAATATGTCATCACAAACTAACCCCTCCCCCTTTAGTGTGGATTTTAGCCACGGTGGTAACAGCTCTGATGCTCATAGAATTCTGAGCATCAGCGCTGCTACCACCACAGCTGGCGCTAAACGCTCCACAGTTTTGTAAAAGGGGGGATAAAATAGAAATACACAGCTTCAACGCTCTACCTCAGGGTGCCCAAACGTTTTGGGCTTGCGAGCTACTTTAAAATGACCAAGTCAAAATGATCTACCAACAATAAAATTAAAAAACACAAAGCACACTATACACTGAGAAAATGTTAATTATCATTCCTATTCTGGGTTTTTTTCAAAGAGGTCAAGGCAGATGACTCTATGCATTGTCATCTCAGTAACAACCATACAAAAATAGACAAATATACCCCCCTCCCTTTTTATTAAACCGTAATAGCAGTTTTTAGCGCAGGGAACTGCGCTAAATGCCCAGCGCTGCTCTCGACGCTCATAGGCTCCCTGCACTAAAAAACACTATTGCGGTTTAGTAAAAGGGGGCCATAGTGCAAAATATAGACAGCATATATAAATTCAGACACATTTTGATCACTAAATTTAAAATAAAATCATTTTTCCTACCTTGTCTGGTGATTTCATGAGTCTCTGGTTGCACTTTCATCTTCTGATTGTGCATCTTTTATGTAATTTTGAATTATGCTGGATTAAAAGACAACTTAAAATGAAACCAAGGAACAATTTTAAAGAGAAAATCATTTACACCAGAGGACAACTGAATCCAGTAGAATTCTGGTCGCATTATAGCTTAACACCTAACTCAGTATTTGATCCAAATTTCATTTTAGGATGGAAAATCTTTAGCGATCTGGTTTTAAATGATATTGCACCTCTGAAAGAACATAGGAAAAGACAATATCCATCAGACAACTGGTATGATACCGGCCTTATGACTTTAAAGCGAGAATTATGTAAACTGGAAAGAATATGGTGCAAATCAGGGAAAAACGAGGATAGACATATTTGGCGACTAAAGGTGAAAGAATATAAAAGAATGATTAAAGAAAAGCATTGCAAACACTACTTTCAAAAAATCAATTTTCCTACTTTATTTTTTTATTTGTATATTAATTTTCAAATTAAATCACCAAGAATAACTTGTACAGAAAGCAATGTTAGCTGTTACATCAAAAAATTCATACAAAAAACATTAAAAATAAATCTTAGCTAATTATGCTCAAGTCCTCTATTATAAGATCCAAGATGTTACAATTAGCGAGAATAAGTTCAAGAATTTATATTCCACTTTTTCAATCCTAGAACGTACAAGGTGTGATTAGGTGTAGAAGAGTAACAATTAATGAAAAGGAGACGAAGATAATAAGGTGCTAGTCGCCTGCATATTTTATGGTTTATACTTCTTGTATTATGGGAGTTTTTGTATTGTGGAAGTATGATGTATTGTTGATGGTGTATGTAATGTTTGATGTAATGTTATAATTTTTGTATGTAAGTTTGTAACCCACCCTGGGTAAAGGCAGGATATAAATGAATAAATAAACAAACCTAATGGTTAGTGCAGTGACCTGTAGACTTGGGGAAACTGGGTTCAATTCCCACTGCAGCTCCTTGTGATTCTGGGCAAGTCACTTAACCCTCCATTGCCCTAGGTACAATATATAATATGTAAACTGCTTTGATTGTAACCATGCAAAGGCAGTAGAGTAAATCAAGCCCCAGCCCCTTTCTTAGAATCACTGTTATAATGCACAGTCATACAAGTTATTTATTACAAGTCTTTATGCAATTGGATCTATTAACTAATCATGCACATTAATGGTGTAGTAAGCATGTGCTGATATAGTAGTGCATTTTAGTAAACATGGCTTTTAATGTTCACAACATTCCTGAATCCCATTTAAGAAGAATAATTAATTTCTTGTTATATTTTAGCCTTATCCTTTTTTGTAACTTTCATTTACCTGTTCTGCCAGTTTAATACATTTTGTAATGAGAGTCCTGCCCCTCCCCCATCTACAGTGTTCATCCTTCTTTTCTGTTAATACTATAAACTGAATGCTGCATTCAGTGCCCTTTGTGCGGCAACTAAAGTGTTGTGCAGAACTAATTCATTATGGAATAGCTTGGCATGAGAGAGGCATCTATAGGATTAGGCACCAGCATTAGAAGGCAGTCACTTGGCAGACTGTTCAAGAAGAAGCTTCCCTGGCAAGGGGAAAGCAATTTGCCCCTCTGTCTCACTGAATGCATTGCTGCCACACAAGAAGATCAGCTTTGAATTTGTTTAATGTAGCTTCCTGAGTGCGTTTTCCAAGCATTCTTTCTTTTTCTTCTTAGTGAATAGGGGGAACAGTTTGATAAGTGCGTTAACAATTTATTGTGCATTTCTGTGGCCGCACAACATTGCACGGATGAGTAGGAAAGAATCCATTTAATATAGTTTCAAGATGTGAGATGATCAAATCTCGCTCGTGGATTTTTAGAATTCAAGAATATCAACAGCACCTTAGACTAAATCATGTTGTGCTTCTTGTATGTCTACTAGATTAGTTTGATCATATGGGGAGGATGGAGGGAGAAGATTATCAAGAACGTATCGCAGATTAACTTGCTTTTTGTTTGCTTGGTAGAGTTATGTTGGTGAGTTCTCACACGGTATTTTTCTTTTTTACGGTGTCCTGCTAATGCCAACATTAGCGCATGGCCATGTATTACGGAAAAAGGAAAATTATCTGTTGTACTGCTACAGCAAAAATAAGCCTGTGTCTGAATTCAAGAAGGCCTGGGATAGGCATGTGGGATCTCTCTGAGAGAGAAAGAGATAATGGTTACTATGGATGGGCAGACTAGATGGGCCATTTGGCCTTTATCTACCGCCATGTTTCTATATTATACATATCTTTAGGTTATATCTTAAATAAAGTACGTAGATTGATCGATGGGTCTGTGCTTGTAGTTGCGAGAGAGTTATAATGCCGCTTTATAGGGCAATGGTCAGACCACACTTGGAATACTGCGTCCAACATTGGTCTCCCTACCTAAAGAAGGATATAAAACTGCTGGAGAGGGTGCAGAGACGAGCAACAAAACTGGTGAAGGGTATGGAGAAACTGGAATACGAGGATAGACTTATAACACTAGGATTGTTCTCCCTTGAGAAAAGGAGACTGCGTGGGGATATGATCGAGACCTTCAAAATACTGAAAGGAATCGACAAAATAGAGCAGAGAAGATTATTTACATTGTCCAATTTGACACGGACTAGAGGACATGTAATGAAGCTAAGGGGGGACAGGTTCAGGACTAATGTCAGGAAGTTCTGCTTCACTCAGAGAGTGGTTGACACCTGGAATGCCCTCCCAGAGGAGATTATTGCGGAATCGACCATCCTAGGCTTCAAGATCAAACTAGATGCATATCTCCTTAAGAGAGGCATATAAAGATATGGTGGACTATAAATTACGCCAGGTGTACACCTGGCAGGGCCTCCGTGTGTGCGGATCGCCGGACTTGATGGACCGAAGGTCTGATCCGGAGATGGCAATTCTTATGTTCTTATGTAGATGTTTTCAAGTTATGAATTTTTGTGGCAAAGTAGTCGGCAAGATTTGCAGCAGAGGGTGGGAGATCTGTGAGGGAACTTTTATGTAGGTCAATATCAAATAAGGAGTTGACTATTCTGAAGAGTTCTTTGCTGTTCAGCAAAGGAGAATTGATTGTTTGGGAGTAATGTTTGCAACGCTTTTCTTTAATCATTCTTTTGTACTCTTTAACTTTTAGTCGTCAAGAGTATCTGTCACTATCTTTTCCTGATTTGCACCATATTCTTTCTAATTTGCGTACTTCTCGTTTCAGTGCTGATAGGTTGGCATCATACCAGTTGGCTGATAAAAGGTGTCTTTTCTTGCATACTTTCAACGGCACAATGTCATTTAGAACCTGATTGCTGAAATTATTCCATCCTAGGATGAAGTGTGGGTCTAGGTTGGGAATGGATATTAGGTTGTAGTGTCACCAGAATTCTACTGGGTTTAGTTGTCTGACTTTTCAGCTGTCCTACAGTGGGTCAGTCCTGTTTATGTTGGATAATCGAGAAGCTACTGTATTTAGCAAGGACACAGTCCATTCATTACAGCTGTGTCCATGGTTTGAGGGTCTTACACAAGTATTTTCTGTGGCAGTAGTAATCATAGTAGCATAGGGTACAATTAAAGACCTCCATTGCATTTATCACGTTTGGTGAACTGAAGAGCAGGTTGCACCCAGACA
Organism: Geotrypetes seraphini; assembly: GCF_902459505.1. Classification (NCBI taxonomy): domain Eukaryota; kingdom Metazoa; phylum Chordata; class Amphibia; order Gymnophiona; family Dermophiidae; genus Geotrypetes; species Geotrypetes seraphini. Next base: position 13,586,499 of record NC_047097.1, read on the forward strand.
GAAGCTTGGGTCTTCATTATCTTTGCATGGTCACCTGGTTCAGAAAGCCTTACATTTTAAAACAAGGGTAGGAGGAATGGGATTGGTAAGAAGAAAAGAGAAGATATTATATATACCATGTCTAACCTTGGAAAAAGAATGAGAGCAGTGAAAAAAAATGTGCAGGCAATGGGAAATAGAGTTGCTAGGTTTGTAACAGATTTATATTTTTGATGATTGATGCTGAACGAAATGGAGAAGACCTGAAGGGATAAAAATAATTTTGAGTACCGCATTTTTCACTCTATAAGACTCACCTGACCATAAGACGCACCCATCTGTAGAGGAGGAAAAACCAAGAAAAACAAAAATTCTGAACAAATGGTGTGCCCTGTATCCTGTCCCCCCTCTGGTGGTCTAGTGGTAGGCTGGGACAGGGTACAGGGCACGTCTAGTGGTGGGTATATCTAATGGTAGGCACATGTAGTGGCAGCCAGCCAGCCTCCAGCCAGCCAATACCATGCCCCAAGGAAACCAGTCCCCAGCCACCCCATGGCAGCCAGCCAGCCAATCCCAAGCCAGCCCACCCCAAGGCAAAGGAAGCCCTCCCTCCACCCCTAGTTCCTTTTTTTTCCCATCCCGGTGGTCAAGCGTGCTTTCCAGCGGTCCACTCTCCTACCTCGGGATGAGACCTGACAGGCAGCCATTCGGAGTGCAGCATGGGACCAAGCAGGCATGCAAAAAGCGTGCGCCTGCCTCGTGCACTGCTGCCTCTGCCAGAAGAGAACAGGGGAACCGAGGAAGGAGTTCGGAAAGCGCGCTGGACCGCCGGGATGGGCAAAAAAGGTATGGGGGTTTGTTTTTTTAAAATACTCCTTTTTGGGGGGTGGAAAAAGTGCGTCTTATGGAGCGAAAAATATGATAATTATCTCTGAGCATTTCAACCAAGGCCCAATGTTTTCCTTTTGCAGTATTGAGAAGAAAATCAACACAGTGGATAATTTGATGTTAAAATGGCCACTAGGGAGCTTCAAAGTGTAGCCTTCAAGGCACAGACCGAGGCCAAGTCCAGTGTCCACATGTTCTGGCTGTGGAAGCTGTGCTGTTCTGCTGCATGTTTTGCTTTCTTTCAAACCAGTCTCAGAATTTCACTAAAACAACCAAAAGCAAACTGACATCTTTTTCAAGGGCTGGTTCAGGAGCTGCACATACGAGAAGGTAGTGGATCCTGTGGGGTGGAGAGATTTATCTTCAGGTCAGTTCTCCTGGTCTTCAATTATCACTCATCTTTCCTGAGGAGGTGTTGCTATAAGTAAGTCCACTCCACGCATGGTCAGGCAACCTATCTCCAAATTTAATAGCAACCCAACATAGTCAAACTTCAGGAACAGTCAATCAAGATGAGTAATAACAAATATTTGAGGTAGTTATAGTTTATTTCAATGGATATACAGTAGTAGTCACATCAGCCTTATTCTTCTTTCCTGAAAAGAAGATTGCTCCTTCTTGCACTACCTTCACTTATTCCTCTCTGAGAACTCCAGGCAGGTTCCCAGACCTAGCTACCCCCCCTCCCCCCATTTACAAAAGCGCGGAAGAGGTTTTTAGCACGTGCCAGCATGCTGAATGATCTACACTTCTCTGACGGTCATAGAGTTCCTATGAGAATTGGAGCAGCGCAGAACATTCAGTGCACCAGTTGGTGCTAAAAACCTCTTCCACGCTTTTGTAAAAGGAGTGGGGTAAGTTAGCTGGTATAGGATCCCCTTCCTTTATTTATTTTGTTTTCTATCTCATTCTTCCCCAGATGTGGCGCGGTGGTTAAAGCTACAGCCTCAGCACCCTGAGGTTGTGGGTTCAAACCCATACTGTTCCTTGTGACCCTGGGCAAATCACTTAATCCCCCCATTGCCCCAGGTACATTAGATAGATTGTGAGCCCGCCAGGACAGACAGGGTAAAATGGTTGAGTACATAAATAAATTCATATAAACCATTCTGAGCTCCCCTGGGAGAACGGTATAGAAAGTTGAATGAAAATAAATAATATACAGTTAACAGACTTGACACATACTAGGGATCTAATACCTATATATAATATACAGTTTACACAGGTTACAATTTGCCATAGTTATAGTGCAAGATTTTCCATACAGTTTTTATCCTAATGCGACACATACTGAAGATCTTAAATCAATGTACATTTCTTTGTAATCTGTCAGAATTTAGGTGAAGAGGTATGTTTTTTCTTTTCCTAAAATTGAGGAGCCCTACAAGAATTTTTCGTGGAGCGGAGTCTACATGAGGCTCTAATGCCTCTTTCTCTATACTGTTTGGGCATAAGGGTACATCCAGGCACCGCTTTTCAGTCATTTTCTTTTGTCTCAAACCTTGGATAAGCACTGACTTGGGCGTGTTTGGTGCTCAGACCAGATTGATAATAAAATGAACCCTTCCATGTGGCTGTACCTGGGGATATGCTATACTGGGTGTGAGATCCAAGTCAGCTTCCAGATCAGCATAAATTAACATAAACAGAAGTAAGTACAGTAGCTGCATTCCTCTTTTTTCTCTTATTGGTACAGAGTATTTCCCTATTCTTGGTCTTGCTATCTGAGTGAAGGGTGAGGTGCTTCTTTCTGGCTTCCAGGTTAGAGGAGTTGTGGGGCCTGCACTGTGGTGGCAAGACTGGATGATGGCATGGTGGTGCGGCTTCGGCACCTATGAAAATTTGGTTCCAATGGCAAGAGTCGATACGTCATCACTAACAAAATTTAAGTATAATCTTAAAACCTTTTTTTATTTAGTGATGCATATGACTAGATACAATGTCTGTCTGAAATCTAATTGGTTCAGTAGCTTGATTGTAGATCATTGATCTATCTAAGAACCTTTCCTTACCCCTCACCCTTTTATCCTCATATAATTTCCCTTCCCCTTCTTTTCCATCACGACAATGTCATTCTTTCCCAGCTCCCTATATTATTTTCCTTTATGTATCATATTTATTGTCTAATTATATGTAATGTACAATTTAGTTCTTTTATGTAAGCTATTTTTGCCACTTTTTTTCAAAATTGTACACCACTCAGTCATGTAATGAGTGGTATATCAAAACCTAAATAAACTTGGATGCCCCATCTCTAACAGTATTTAAATCCAAGCTAAAATCTCACTTTTTAAAAGCTGCTTTCAACTCTTAACTCCCATTCACTGTCAGATACCTATACCCATCATATCATTCCTTCTGGTAGAAACTCCCCAACCCTGAGATGTCCTGTCTGTCTGTCCAAAATAGATTGTAAGCTCTTCTGAGCAGGTATTGTCTATTGAATGTTATATGTACAGCACTGCATACATTTTTCAGCACTATAGAAATGATAAATAGTAGTAGTTAAGAACAATAAGAGCTGCCATACTTGGGACAGACCACAGGTCCATCAAGCCCAGTATCCTGTTTCCAGCAGTGGCCAACCCAGGTCATAAGTAACAGGCAGGGTCGCAAAGAGTAAAACATATTTTATGCTGTTTATCATAGGAGCCAAAGGAGTACTCTGAAATGGGTATAAAAATAGTAGATTTTAGAAAGGACGTCTTGCAGTGCTGCATTTGTTAGCAGTGTTGCAAAAACGTGAAACATGAATTCCATATTAGAGAGCAGTTGATGTTTTGGAAGCCCAGTCGAGTTTACTGGGTGTGATTGATTGGCATTGTGCTGGGAGCCATAAGGCTTTCTTTGTGACGCAGCAAAACCTTTGAGTTTTGTGATCAATGCTCTAGTGAGGGTTTGCTGAGGGCAAAGGTGACAAATCCAGGGAAGCAGAAAGGGCAGATGGTCCGAAACCTCTCAGTATTATGTCTGGGATCCTCCTGCTACTTATTGACAAAGGCTTTATATAATTGCCCTATATTTATAAGCGGATGATTTCTACCCTCAGAACTCCTAAAATATCTTAAAGATGGAAAATTTTTTGAAAGGAGCTGCTGTTGGTATTCACTACCAGTGGTGTCCGTGGTCCTTCTCATATGAATTTTTTACTAGCTGATTTAATACATGTTTAATTGTTATTCATGGCCTCTATAATTCTGGATAGAAGTTTAAGCTATGCAAATGGAAAGCCTTTAACAAAATGCTAACTTGAACATTTATAGTATAATGCCATGGGAAAGCTCTGTGCCTAGTTTTTAGTTACTTTTGTCCTTGTAATATAACATACGACATCAAATTCAAAATGTGAGATTTCAGAAATATTTCTTTCTTTCTATGTAGAGGTTGACAGATTTATCTTTCTGCTTTCTAAGCAATGTTTTCTATTGTTTAAACAAATTGTTCTGTGAATTTGAAAATATTTTAAAATCATCTAAAAATGGTGACATCTATCCATAGAAATGAAAAGCAAATTTCTTTGGAGGAGATTTTAACATCCTTTTACTCTCCACCCTTCTCTCTCACACATCTCATGTTCCCCCTCCCCCCTCCCCAGAGACTCAAACACTGTTTTCAAAAGATTCTGGTCTGGAGGAAGATTATAGGAAATCCTTTTGAAAAGCAGCTTTTTGACCAGAGTTTTTGTGAGGTTGGGAAGGAGTAAACAAGAAGCTGCACACAGAACTCATTACTTTGTGGAATGCTTGCGGACATGTGTGGAGCCAAAATAAGCCCTCATCAGGAAATCCTTGGATACTATTGAGATGTATTTTAAATAGTGTAGGGCTTCTGCTCGGTGTTCTATAAATTATACATTGTGCTATTTATTTTCCAGCTAATTAGGCATTCTTTGAGGGCACAACAATGTTTTCACATCACAGGTACTACTGCTGTGTACTTTTTTTTTTTTTTTTTTCTAGAAATTTCTCTGGTGTCCCAAGTGGCTCTTCCCCTTCCTCCCAAGACTTCCCATCCCACAGATGTCCTCTCAGGCCCCTCTTCCCTGGTAACTTTTAAATTGAGAAGCAAGAGTGATACCCACTCCTACCTTTGTACTGCCAATGCCATCTTGAAAAATAACAGCACCTGAACTTGCGTGAGTGCTGGATTGTTCTGTGTGGAGTCTAGAGCTGCCATTGCTCAGGATACCAACATGAAGGCAAGAGGGAGCATTGATCCTGCCTCTCAAAGGTGTTAGGAGGAGGGGGGTCTCGCTTTGACCAACAGGATCACTAGTGGATTTGGAGGTTGGAATGGTCGGGGGCGGGCCATAAGAGATATTGTGAGGGTGTAGGATCCTCAGATCATCCTCTGTGTCCACCTTGAACTGGAGTAAAGATTTGGTGCTACAATTTTTTTTTTTTTTTTTTTTGGGGGGGGTCGATTACTGTACATTGGGATCAATTTACAATAATATAGTCAATACTTGTGCATGTTCTTTGGATGGCTACTTTGCTGCTGCTGCTGCTACTACTACTACTACTGTATTAATTATTTCTATATTTAGTGCAGTGATTTTAAGTTCATTTTCCTGCACTAAGTAATCTTTCTTCCTGCATTTGGAGTAAGATTATTAGTATAGGAAAATCAAGCACAAACCTTTTTGCTAATGGGTAAATGCAACTTGTTTTATAAGCCCCAAAAAGTGGGGAGGAAATAAGTAAAAACACCTACTAGTGTATATCTTTCTGCAAAATTAATCAAAATAACTATTTTTATAGGAATAGTTGAGGAGAAATGATTTTAATATTTTAGGTGCTCTTTTACTAAGATGTGCTAAGAAATAGAGTTCACATGTACTAAGGTGGGACTTACCCATGTGCTAAGCTCATTTCTAACACATCCCTAGAATAGAGCTTTTTTTTTTTTTTTTTTTTTGCAGCTCCTGCTATTTTTTCCATTAGCGCAAGAGCCTTGTAAAAAATTAATGTAACATAGTAGATGACGGCAGATAAAGAGCCGAATGGTCCATCCAGTCTGCCCAACCTGATTCAATCTAAAAATTTGTTGGGGAGGGGGGGTTCTTCTTCTTAGCTATTTCTGGGCAAGAATCCAAAGCTCTGCCGGTACTTTTCTTAGGTTCCAACTACTGAAGTCTCTGTCAAAGCTCACTCCAGTCCATCTACACCAGGAAAACTGCTTGGGTACCTGAATAAATTCATGTAAACCGTTCTGAGCTCCCCTGGTAGAACGGTATAGAAAATTGAATAAATAAAGTGGGTCTCAAAGTCCCTCCTTGAGGGCCGCAATCCAGTCGGGTTTTCAGGATTTCCGCAATGAATATGCATGAGATCTATGTGCATGCACTGCTTTCAATGCATATTCATTGGGGAAATCCTGAAAACCCGACTGGATTACGGACCTCAAGGAGGGACTTTGAGATCCCTTATCTACACCATCCCAGCCATTGAAGCCCTCCCCGGCCAGTCCTCTACCAAACGGCCATATACAGACACAGACGGTGCAGGTCTGCCCAGTACTGGCCTTAGTTCTTCAATATTTACTATTATTTTCTGATTCTAGATCCTCTGTGTTCATCCCATGCTTTTTTGAATTCCGTCACTGTTTTCGCCTCACCACCTCTCTCGGGAGCACATTCCAGGCATCTACCATCCTCTCCGTAAAGAAGAATTTCCTTACATTGCTCTTGAGTTTACCACCCCTCAACCTCAAATTATGTCCTCTGGTTTTACCGTTTTCCTTAGGCCCATATTCTATAAAAGTTGCCTAACTTACCCTCTCCCCCTTTACAAAGTCATTTAAATCCCTATGAGCCTCAGGGCAGATACCACAGCGGCCCACCCTAAATGTCTTTGTAAAAGAGGCCCTTAATTTTCTAGGCTCCTAACTTAATTTTCTTAATTGGCACTGATAATTGAAAGCATCATTAAAAACCAATTTCAAAAAAATTAAAAATTGTGGGTGGTAGGGGTTGGGTTTGCATATCAAACCTGGCTGTTTTGCCTTTATACTTGGTTTTACTTGTGTCTTCTGGTTTTGTTTGTATTTGTATTGTTTTCTTTCATATCAATCAATCAAAATAAAAAAAGAAAGGAAAAAATTAATTTTTTAAAAAAATTCAATTTTCTATACCGTTTTCCCAGGGGAGCATGCATTTATTCGGGTACTCAAGCAGTTTTCCCTCTCTGTCTCGGCAGGCTCACAATCTATCTAACGTACCTGGGTCAATGGGGGGGATTAAGTGACTTGCCCAGGGTCACAAGGAGCAGCATAAGCATGGGTTTGAACCCACAACCTCAGGGTGCTGAGACTGTAGCTTTAACAACTGCACCACACTCACCTACACAGAGGCACCTACTAACAAGTAGGTATGATTAGGAGTGGATTTGGTGTGCATTTTGGGCATGGTTTCACTACCGACTCCAGGGCAGTCCGAAGAAACTGATGGAGAAATGATGGACGAGATTAAACACAACTGCAAGGGAGGCAATGCAGTTATCATGGACGACTTCAATTATCTGGGGATAGACTGGAACCTAGGCACCTCCGGCTGCAGTAGGAAGACCAAGTTCCTGAATACTGTAGGCGATTGCTTCCTGGAACAATTTGTCAAGGAAAATACGAGAGGAAATGCAATTCTCTACTTAATTCTAAATGTACTACGAGGACCGGCGCAAGGTGTAGAAGTAGAAGGGACGCTGGGAAGCAACGATCACAATATGATCCGCTTCAATCTGGACTCAAGGGCAAAGCATCGATCCAGAATGACGGCCATGGCACTTATCTTCAAAGGCGAGGATTATCTTTAAATTTGTTGGCCTCTGCTTCAAAACCCTAACAGGCTCGTCCCCAATCTACCTATCAGATCACTTTGTCCGTCCGGGCCCCACCCGCACACGTAACGCCCACTTGTTTGCCTTCCCGTCCCTAAAGTGCTGCATCTACAAGAGATTCCTTGACAGATCCCTGGCGTTCCAGGCATGCAAATGGAACAAATGTCTATCCATTCTCATCTCTAATTCTCCCTCCTACCAAACTTTCAGGAAGTCAATCAAAACTTATCTCTTTGACAAATATCTCTGACTCCCGCCCTCCTTGTAACTCTACTTTTAACTATGCCTTGTACCTCCCACCTTCCTGCACCTCCCACCTACCTGCCTTCTTCCTACCTGCACCTCCCACCTACCTGCACCCGACTTCCTAAGCCACGCCGATTGATTTGTTTATAACCTCTCTATCTCCTTCTTGCCTGCTCCCGACTTGCTAAGTTATATTGATTGATTGACTTATTTGTAAATTTCGCTGTAGATGTACAGTCTCTTGTTATGTAAACCGCTCTGAACTATTCTGGTACTGCGGTATACAAAAATAAAGTTGTTATTATTATTATTATTATCTTCTGAACAAGGAATTATGAAGGGATGAGACCCATGGTGGGGAAGAAGATTAAGAAGAGGATAAGCACTGTAAAAATGCTAGATCAAAAAACTCTGTGGAATGACTTTGTTCCTTAATGGACTTTATTTGAAAATGTCAAATTTCCAAAGGTACACTAAAATCATCCACATAAAATAAAATCATCCACATAAAAGTAAAGTAATCCACATAAGAGCCTCACTTCAGGCTCATCACATATTAGCTTTCCCACGTATTCACCATTATAGGACCCCCAGGGACCCCTGAAGAAGACTTTTTGTCAAAACGCAGACCGTGTTGGGTCCTGCATCCCTAGCGGATTAGGTCCTTTAAGGCTCTTATATGGATTACTTTACTTTTATGTGGATGATTTTTGTTTACCTTTGGAGCTTTGACATTTTCAAATAAAGTTCATTAAGGAACATCGTCATTCCAAAGAGTTACTTTTGGTTTCTTCTGGATTTTCTTCTCTGTGGATATTTTGTAGTCATTTTTTTGGTTTTCGCAAAATGCCAGATCAAGCATGATTCTTTTTAAGGACACAGTCACCGAGGCGCAAAATCTATGTATATTGCGTATCAACAAGGGATCTAAGAGGAAAAAGAACAAGGACCCGGCGTGGCTCACTGTAGCGGTGAAGGAAGTGATCAGAGACAAGGAGACTTTGTTTAAGGAATGGAAAAGGGCTAAAACAGACAAACACTGGAAAAAAACACAAACAACGACAAAGCAGGAGCCATAAGGCGGCGAGAGGGGCCAAAAGAAACTATGAGGAAAAAATAGCCAAGGAAGCAAAAATCTTCACGCCATTCTTTTGATATATCAAGGGGAAACGACCCGCGAAGGAAGCGGTGGGGCCGTTGGGTGACCATGGAATAAAGGGAGTACTAAAGGAGGCTAAAGCCTTCGCCGGTAAACTGAACACATTTTTTGCGTCTGTATTTACCGAAGAGGATATACACAACATACCAGAAGCAGACAGGCTATATGCGGGAAACTGACAGAGGTATGCAGGCAGATGATAGGCTTAAAAATGATAAATCCCTGGGACTGGACAGCATCCATTTGAGGGTAATCAAGGAACTGAAAGGGGTTATAGCTGAACTGCTCCAACTAATAGCCAATCTGTCGATCAAATCAGGAAGGATTCCGGAAGACTGGAAAGTGGTGAATGTTACGCTCATCTTCAAGAAAGGTTCGCGGGAAGATCCGGGAAACTACACACCGGTGAATCTAACCTCAGTACAGGGAAAGATGGTTAGAGGTGCTGATAAAGAACCGTATCATTGATCACCTTGATGGACACAATCTGATGAGGACCAGCCAGCATGGCTTCAGCAAAGGAAGATCTTGCTTGACGAATTTACTGCACTTCTTCGAGGGAGTAAACAGGCAGATAGACAAGAGTGACCTGGTCGACATTGTATATCTGGATTTTCAGAAGGTGTTTGATAAGGTCCCGCATGAACGACTACTTCAATAAATTGCAAGCCAAGGAATCAAGGGTGAAATACTCACGTGGATTAAAAACTGGTTGGCGGATAGGAAACAGAGAGTGGGGGGTAAATGGACAATACTCGGACTGGAAAAGCATCACGAGTGAAGTGCCGCAGGGTTGGTGCCTGGGTCCGTACTCTTCAACATATTTATAAACGACCTGGAAATTGGTACGACGAGCGAGGTGATTAAATCTGCAGACGATACAAAGTTATTCAGAGTAGTGAAGACACAAAAGGATTGTGAAGACCTGCAATGTGACATAAACATGCTCAAGAAATGGGCTGTGACATGGCAAAAGTGATTTAACATGGATAAGTGTAAGGTGATGCATGTCGGTAACAAAAATCTTATACAAGAATACTGGAGTACCATGAAGAAGGACATGGAACTACTCGAAAGGGTCCAGAGAAGAGCGACGAAAATGGTTAAGGGGCTGGAGGAGTTGCCGTACAGTGAGAGATTGGAGAAACAGGGCCTCTTCTCCCTTGAAAAGAGGAGACTGAGAGGGGATATGATCGAAAAATTCAAAATACTGAAGGGAATAGACTTAGCAGATAAAGACAGATTGTTCACCCTCTCCAAGGTAGGGAGAAGGAGAGGGCACTCTCTAAAGTTGAAAGGGGATAGATTCTGTACAAACGTAAGGGAAGTTCTTCACCCAGAGAGTGGTAGAAAACTGGAATGCTCTTCTGGAGTCTGTTATAGGGGAAAACACCCTCCAGGGATTCAAGACAAAATTGGACAAGTTCCTGTTAAACTGGAATGTATGCAGGTGAGGCTGGGCTCTTTTAGAGCACTGGTCTTTGACCTGGGGGTCGCCATGTGAGAGAACTGCTGGACACGATGGACCAATGGTCTGACCCAGCAGCGGAAATTCTTATGTTCTTATGTACTTGGAGAGACCCCAGGAAAGAGACTTGGGAGTACTGGTAGAGAAGTCAATGAAGCTTTCCGCGCAATGTGCAGTGGCGACAAAAAGGGCGAACAGAATGCTAGGAATGATTAAGAAGGGGATCACAAACAGATCAGAGAAGGTTATCATGCCACTGTACTGGCCCATGGTACACCCCCACCTGGAATACTGTGTCCAGCACTGGTCACCATACATGAAGAAGGACATAGTACTACTCGAAAGGATCCAATGAAGAGCAACTAAAATGGTTAAGGGGCTGGAGGAGTTGCCATACAGTGACCTAAGGGCCGCTGTGTTAGCGGACTGCTGGGCACAATGGACCACTGGTCTGACCTAGCAGCGGCAATTCATATGTTCTTAGGCATCAGTAGGTGCCTACCTTAGTCACACTCATTTAGACTAAGAAAACCCTGGCGTGTGTGGCGCAGTGGTTGGATCTACAGCCTCAGTACCCTGGGGTTGTGGGTTCAAACCCCGCACTGCTCCTTGTGATCCTGGGTAAGTCACTTAATCCTCCATAGCTCCAGGTACGTTAGATAGATTGTGAGCCCACCGGGACAGAGAGGGAAAATGCTTGAGTACCTGATTGTAAAAACCGCTTAGATAACCTTGATAGGCGGTATATAAAATCCTAATAAACTTGAAACTTAAATGACAGTGTTCCTAAGGTTTGAACATCTACCGGCACTTAAGAATGCTTAAGTAGCACTAGGTACGAATCTTTATACCAGTGTCTCGCAAACTTTGTCAAGCCGTGGAACACTAAACGTGGTGACCATGGCTCGAGGCATTCGGAAGTGTGTAGACGTTAATGTCGATATCCGAGCATGCGTGAAGACCTTCCAGATGGGTCTTGAGCTGCTAGTGGGAGGTGCTGGAAGGAAAGACCTGCGGAGAGGAGGAGAGATGCTGGCATTGGTTGACTGCCTATAGGATGTGCCTCGCCGCAAAAGGCACATCTGCAGGCAGTTAGCCAGTGCAGTGCCTCTTCTCCTCACTGACGTCTCGTGGCACACCTGGAAATCTCGAGTGGCACATAGTTTGTTATACACTAGCATATGATTGACAGTCTCACTCAGCAGTACCTAGGAGCTAGGTGCCATTTATAGAATCATAGCCTTACTGTCTTCTTTTTAGGAAGTGTTAATTTTTTCTGTGTTAACTCAGTGTGAGCCAGCTTGCTTGTGCCAATGTGAACACGCTAGTTGGTTAACACTTCTAGGCCCATTCTCCTCTCAAAAAAAAACCCCAAAAGGGCATGTGTTTAGCATATGCAAACAGGCAGATTTACTACAAAATACTCTTAACACATTTGGGTTAAGTCTTTTTGGGTGTGCTAGCTACACATTAGGGCTTTTAACTTTAGTAAAAGGGCCCCTTAACCTGAATTCCATAAGTAGATCCGCACTCCGCAGCAACCAGACTGCAGAGAATGCTCAGTTATTGAATAGAATCTGTATTTCTTGAAAAATAAGTCAAAATAATTTTTGGGATTTAAAATACAAATATTTCCAGATCTGGCTCGAGATACCCAAAGGCGTCGTCGTGAATTTCTAATTATCCCAGGACAAGCAGGCATGATATTCTCACATGTGGGTGACGTCATCTACGGAGCCCCGGCGCGGACAGCTTTTCAAGCAAACTTGATTGAAGTTTCAAGTTTGCACACTGCACCACGCATGTGCATGCCTTCTCGCCCACTAGAGGGCGCATCCCACCTCGTGGTCCTCAGTTCAAATTTTTCCGCGGAGCAAGAAAGCCCTGTGGATCTGAGCTCCAGTGTTTTTGCCTTCTAGCTGCCGCGTTTAGTTTGTTTTTCCCTTCTAATTAGTTCGCGGTGCTGTTTTCCTTTCGTTTCTTTTCAAAAAAAAAAAAAAAAAAAAGTCTTCCGTTTTTCGTCGGGCTCCGGGGGCTCCCGGAAGCCGTGGCCGCGGGACGTCGGTACGTTCCCGGCCTTCTTCTTTTCTTCGTGGATGTCCCGTCCTGTTACGGGATTCAAAAAGTGCAGCCGGTGTGAGAGGTTGCTTTCCATCACTGACCCTCACCGGTGGTGCATTGTCTGTCTTGGGCCCGAACATCCGACAGACTCGTGTGATCGCTGTGCTACCTTCCAAAACAGGGCCCTCCGTCGCCGTAAGGCAAGAATGGCCGAATTGTTCGCCGTCGACGCGCCGCCTAAGGCCTCGACGTCGGCCTCGGCTTCGGCCCCGGCCTTGACCTCGGCCTCGGCGTCCTCGGGGGCCTCGGCCTCGCCTCGGCCCTCTTCCTCGAAGACGTCGTCAGTGAAGCAAGCTTCGGGTAAGTCCTCTGTTCCATCCCCTTCAGCAAAGAAGCCATCCTCGAGTCAGGCCAAGGCGGGTGGGTCGACCCCGGCCCCGCATCGGACCTCGACTCCGCACACCCCGAGGGAATACTCGAGACCGAGGTCGCCCTCCAGGGAGTGTGCCCCGGACTCGGAACTCCCCACCTTCGTGGGGATTCCGGCCTTCCAAGATCTCCTCCGAGCTCTGATCTCATCGGAGCTGTCGGGAGCCCTGGAAGTGTTGCAGCGTGCTGCGGTTCCGGCGGCCTCGACCTCGGCCTGGGCGCCTTCGGTCTCGGAGGCCCCGGCCTCGGCGACCTCGGTCTCGGGTACTGGGGCCCCGTTCACCTCGGTCTCGGCCCCGCCCCGGACCTCGACCTCGGGGGAACCCCCTGAGCGGAGTGTAAGGCCCAAAGAAAAGTTGCGCAGAGTGCGCCGTCTTTCCTCCTCTTCCTCCGGGTCTTCCAGACACGCCTCGCCCTCGACGCGACCTCGGACGGGGCGTCGATCGAGGAAGTCTAAGCGGCCCCGAGGCTCGCCTCGGCGCGACCGTTCCTCGTCGTTCGGGGGCGAGGCGCTGCAGGTGTCGGAGTTGCGCCTCGACAACCCGAGGCTCCTCCGCTCACCCCATGGGAAGTCTTCCCGGGCTGCCTCGCCGAGGAAACGGGAGAGTGTCCCACGAACCCCGGGGTCCTCACCCAAGGGTTCTGCGAGGAGGATAACTTCCCCTTCCCCCTCGAGGGCCCTCGAGAGGGGATCCTGGGATTCGGGATCGGTTAGGGATCCTCATTATTCCCATGAGGCCTCCCCCCTCTCCTCGGTGGGGCGGTCGAGAACCCCGTCTCCCCAGGCTAGGCCGTCCTCATTTTCATCCTTCGTTCAGGACATGGCCCAAGCCCTGGGGATTGACCTGATGGTAGGCTCTCGGTATTCCAAAGAATTTTTGGAAGAACAGGACCTCCCCAATCTTCCTAGGGAGGTGCCTAGACTCCCTCTCAACAGTGTCCTTCTGCAAACCTGGCTGCAGAACTTGTCAAACCCTCTTACAGTCACGTCTGTGCCTTCAAAAATGGAATCAAAGTATAGGACGATTCCCCCTAAAGGGTTCGATAAGGCGCAGCTCTCACACCAGTCTCTTCTGGTGGAGTCTGCCCTTAAAAAATCACAACCCTCACGGGTTTCTGCGGCGGTTCCACCAGGCAGGGAGGGGCGGACCCTGGACAAGTTTGGCCGGCGCCTCTATTCAAATTCCCTGATGGCCACCATGGGGAATTTATTACGCCTTCACCTTTTCCTCCTATTTGCGGGGTATGGTGAAGGACCTTCCTCAATATCGAAACTCGTTACCGGACTCCCAAAGAGCAGGATTCGATAAATTTATGTCCAACCTGTCTCAATTGCGGTTGTACCTATTCCACGCAGTGTACGACGCCTTTGAGCTGGTTTCGAGGGTGTCGGCCCTCGCGGTGGCCATGCGCCGCTTGGCCTGGCTTCGCACCCTCGACATGGACCCAAACCTGCAGGAACGCCTGGCAGACTTGCCTTGTGTGGGGTCCGAGTTATTCGACGAGTCATTGGATGCGGCGACCAAACGCTTGTCGGAACAGGAGCGCTCTCTAGCATCCCTGGTCCGCCCCAAACCTAGACCCCCGCCGCAGAAACCCTTTCGGCCTCCGCCGCGCCGATACCCTCAGAAATCGACCCCGGCTTTCTCGAGACCGCCTCCGAGACGTCCGTCTCAGCGAGGCAGAGGGGGACAAACCCAAGCCCAAGCGCAGGGCCCTTCTAAGCCCGCGCCTTCCTTTTGACGGGCTGAGCGGACGGGGCGGGTTCCCCTCCGCACTTTCACAGGAACCCCTTCCTATCGGGGGCCGTCTTCGGTCCTTCCGGGAGGCATGGACCGGGATTACCTCAGACGCTTGGGTGCTCCGGATCGTCTCCGAGGGCTACTCGCTCAACTTTGTGTCCTCGCCGCCGGACAGTCCACCAAGTTTAGTCCCCTGCAACCGTTCGCAGCTACCGACCCTTATAACCGAAGCCAAAGCCCTCTTGAAGCTTCGGGCGGTCGAGCCGGTCCCCAAGGACCAGTGGGGTACGGGGTTTTACTCCCGCTACTTTTTGGTCCCAAAAAAGACCGGGGACCTGCGCCCCATACTGGACCTCAGGAAGCTCAACAAATTCCTGGCCCGGGAGAAGTTTCGAATGCTATCTCTCCCGGCTTTGTACCCCCTCTTGGGGGAAGGGGACTGGATGTGCTCCCTCGACCTGAAGGAAGCATACACCCATGTTCCGGTGCACCCCGCCTATCGAAGATTCTTACGATTCCAGGTGGGGGACCTCCACCTCCAGTACAGGGTACTGCCCTTCGGCCTGGCCGCGTCCCCACGAGTATTCACGAAGTGCATGGTGGTGGTTGCAGCAGCCCTCAGGTCACGTGGACTCCATGTGTTCCCTTACCTGGACGATTGGCTCATCAAAGCCCCGACCAGGGAGGGGGTTATCTCAGCGACCCGACAGTCTATTGCCTTCCTGCAAACTCTCGGGTTCGAGATAAACTTTCCAAAGTCTCAGTTGAGGCCGTCGCAGTCTCTTCAATTCATAGGTGCGGTGCTGGACACGGTGCGCCTACGCTCCTACCTGCCGAACCAGCGGTTGGAAACCTTGGTACGGATGAGCCGCCAGGTCTCCCAACTATCGAGGGTGTCGGCCAAGCGCATGATGATGCTGCTGGGCCATATGGCCTCGACGGTACATGTCACGCCGTTTGCGAGGCTACATCTGAGGATCCCTCAGTGGACCCTCGCGTCCCAGTGGCGTCAGGAGTGCGACCCGGTGTCTCGCCTCATTTCGGTAACGCCGCCCTTGCGGAAATCGCTGCGTTGGTGGACAGACTCTTCAAATCTGTCCATGGGGCTATTGTTTCGCACTCCGCCTTTTCGCAAGGTCCTGACCACGGACTCCTCGGAGTACGCGTGGGGAGCCCATCTCGACGGTCTTCGCACGCAGGGCCTGTGGTCGACAGAAGACCGTCAGTGTCATATCAACGTGCTAGAGCTGCGAGCCATCTTCCTAGCACTTCGAGCCTTCGTTCACATATTGCAGGACCAGGTGGTCCTCGTCCGCACGGACAACCAGGTGGCAATGTACTATGTGAACAAGCAGGGAGGAACGGGGTCATGGCCCCTCTGCTCCGAAGCCCTTCGCCTCTGGGAGTGGGCGGCCTCCCGGAACATCTTCCTCCGGGCGGTCTACATCCAAGGAGAACGGAATTGCCTGGCGGACAAACTGAGTCGACTTCTGCAACCGCACGAGTGGACTCTACACTCAGCAGTTCTACGCGAGGTTTTCGCTCGCTGGGGAACGCCACAGGTGGATCTGTTTGCCTCTCCGGAGACACACAAACTACCACTATATTGTTCTCGGATGTACTCGCAGGACCGTCTGGAAGCGGATGCCTTCCTACTCGACTGGGAAGGGAGGTTCCTGTATGCATTCCCTCCGTTCCCTCTGATCATGCGAACGTTGGTACACCTAAAATCGTCCACGGCCACGATGATTCTCATAGCACCTCGGTGGCCGCGTCAGCACTGGTTCTCCCTGCTGCTCCAGCTCAGTGCCAGGGAGCCTCTCCCCCTGCTTGTCTCTCCTTCTCTGCTGTCTCAGAGTCAAGGATCCATGTTACATCCCAACCTGCAGTCATTGCACCTGACAGCCTGGTTTCTTGTTCCCTGACTCCTCCGGACCTGTCTCAATCGGTGAAGGAGGTGTTGGAAGCCTCCCGCAAGATCTCGACGAGGCTTTGCTATGCGCAGAAATGGACCAGGTTTTCCACCTGGTGCTCGTCTTTTCACCTGGATCCGGTATCAGTCCCGGTATCCTCGGTTTTAGAATATTTGTTTCATTTGTCGCGCTCCGGCTTGAAAACCACTTCGGTGCGGGTTCATCTCAGTGCGATTTCTGCTTTCCACCAACCTCTGGAGGGACGCCCTCTGTCACTCCATCCCTTGGTGACACGCTTCATGAAAGGGTTACTCAGGGTTTGTCCCCCTCTTAAGCCCCCGTCTGTCGTGTGGAATTTGAATGTGGTTCTGGCTCAACTGATGAAACCCCCGTTTGAGCCACTCAACAAGTCCCTCTTGAAATTTCTGACTTGGAAAGCGGTGTTTCTAATTGCCCTCACCTCCGCCAGACGGATTGGGGAGTTGCAAGCCTTGGTTGCGGACCCTCCTTTCACTGTCTTTCATCACGACAAGGTGGTTCTCCGCACCCATCCTAAGTTTTTACCTAAAGTTGTTTCTGACTTCCACCTCAATCAGTCCATTGTCCTTCCTGTGTTCTTCCCGAAGCCCCACTCCCATCCTGGCGAGACGGCGCTTCACACGCTTGACTGTAAGAGGGCGTTGGCATATTATCTTCAACGCACCAGGTCTCATCGGAAGGTTCCTCAATTGTTTTTGTCCTTCGATCCCAATCGATTAGGACATCCAGTTTCCAAGCGCACTCTGTCTAACTGGTTGGCCGCTTGCATTTCCTTCTGCTACGCTCAGGCTGGCCTTCCTCCCCCGGGTCGAGTCACGGGGCACAAGGTCCGAGCGATGGCAGCTTCGATAGCTTTCCTCCGATCCACTCCGATGGAGGACATATGTAAGGCTGCCACTTGGTCTTCGGTTCATACATTCACCTCTCATTACTGCCTGGACACTTTATCCAGGAGTGACGGCCGGTTTGGCCAGTCAGTTTTGCAAAATCTGTTTTCCTAAATTGCCATCCTCCCACCTGCCCTTTTTTGGTTAGCTTGGAGGTCACCCACATGTGAGAATATCATGCCTGCTTGTCCTGGGATAAAGCACAGTTACTTACCGTAACAGGTGTTATCCAGGGACAGCAGGCATATATTCTCACAACCCGCCCGCCTCCCCGGGGATGGCTTCATTGCTAGTTATGGAACTGAGGACCACGAGGTGGGATGCGCCCTCTAGTGGGCGAGAAGGCATGCACATGCGTGGTGCAGTGTGCAAACTTGAAACTTCAATCAAGTTTGCTTGAAAAGCTGTCCGCGCCGGGGCTCCGTAGATGACGTCACCCACATGTGAGAATATATGCCTGCTGTCCCTGGATAACACCTGTTACGGTAAGTAACTGTGCTTTTTGAAGCCGGGAGTTATCGCTCTTGGAGCCTCCTTCTTCTTAAGACACCCATGTAAATGTGTGATATTATATCAAAAGCAAAAATATGTTTTCTTTGAGCCTATATAACTGACAACCTTTCTGTCAGCTGCACACCTGAAAGCTGGGATTAATACAACATGAGCGTTCATTATTTGATTAGGTCACTTCCTCAGCTAAGTGTTCCTGTTTTTCTTCTTATTGATATATTGCTAAGATTTGTGTAAGGCTCACCGTTTTACATCTTGGATCCATAATAGGAGGACTTGAGGAGGAGATTAAGATTATTTTTCTTTGATTATAACTATTGTCTTGTTTGGAATGTGTTCTTTAATGCCTCTCCTTTCTGTACAAGTGTATACTTGATTGTTTATTTGAAAATTGATAAATAAATAATAATTAAAAAAAAAAAAAAAAAAAGAATCTGTAGGACCTGATTTGTACTGATGTTTTCTTTTTCCTCTCAATTTTGTGAATAAGAGATAAATTGGGCTCCTGGTTAGTGGTTAGTTAGTTGTGAAGAAGGTGTAACTTCAAAATCTGATGTGATGCAGTTTATGTATCAGATTGCTGCCTTACCCCACTCCACTCTAATAACTAAGAAAATTGAATACTCTGGGAGATATATAGGAGACTTGTTGTTCAGAAAGCCTTGAGGGTCCAAGCTTCATTCCGCTGCTAGGTTTGCAGTTCGATCATATGTCCAGTCTGTGTCTGATTGCTCTCCTCCCCCACCCCTTAGCCTGTGCTGAAAATGTGGTATTTGAAACATCTGAAGAAGTTGTCAGCTGCCTGCATTCTGAAGACTGTTCCTGAAAAGAGTTTGTAGTCTTCAAGAAAGCCCGCCATGTGCGCAGAGCCAGTTTGAAATACAGTACAAAGCTTTTCATAAGATTTGTTAACGCATGCTTTTATATATGCAAATTCTCGATTTATCAGAGGTTTGTAGAGAATCCATTTGACCTGGTCATATATGTCCTTTTTAAAAAAAAAATGTGATACCTCAGGATTACCTGAGCTCAGGGGGCTTAGAGCTGGATTCATTAAAGTCCTGAAATCTATCCTATTCATGTTCTATCTGTTTCCGAGTCATTGTAGCCAATCGATTCAGTACTTGTCCATGCAAATGATTCCATCGTAAACACGGCGCTATTAGCACTGAAACATCGATCGATGCACGTGCGCACTGTATCCTTGTTGGTTTTGAAGCTCATAACGCATGCGCTAGCTCTTTAGGAATTCACTGCGTAGAAATGGAGCGTGGTTTAATCGCGGGCTCCGAATGCACCTACTGCAAAGCATTGTTGTCATAAAAAAGGCAATAAATAAGGAAGTATTCTTACCAACCCGTTCTTTTTCTGAAGTACTGTTGCTAGCTGTACAAGTTGTGACCGTAGCAGGGAAGTGATCGCCTTCTCATTTCTCTAGCTCTAGCCTCATCTTCCTCGGTGTACTCGTATTCCAAAAGAAGCAGATAGTGTAGCCGACGAGAGCAGTCCATTTCTCTCTGGAAAAATACTGTTAAGTTGCTAGAAGGCACAACAGTTAACAGCTGTTGAATGCGCTGGGATCAGGTGCTGTTATATACAGCCTACGAATCCCAGGAGGCTGTGCAGCTCTATCTGCCGTGAAGCACGTAGCAACCACTAGCGACACCCTGACGTCATATGCACGTGACAATGCAGCTGGAAGGAAGGGGGGGAATAGCTGGCCCATAAAAATTTTATTTTATTTTATTTTTTTTGTTATTTGGCATTGATATTTGAAATGTACAATGCACAAGGAGAGCACGGGGTTAATCCGCGATTTTCTCGCAATGAGCATTACAAGTCTGAGATTCACTCCCACGCTCGCTATGCACATTCCAAAAAAAGCAATAAAAACTATTTCTAACGCTAATATATTTAAAAATTTTTATATATTTAGGATTTTTGGAGGGGTAGATATATATTTTTGATGGGGTTCTTAACATGCACACATCAGTTGCTAGGCAGAAATAGCCAGCGAGGATGTAAACGACTAGTCTTCAGCAGTCGTAACTTTTTGGAACGGAAAGGCCAGTCGGTTTGGACAAAATTGTTTCATGAATTACATACCTTGTTACTCATTTGCATGCACTGATCGGATAGGGTGCGAATGAGGTCTGGAAGAAGGTTAATGAATCGAACCGGAGTCGGAAATTAAGCGCAAACTGAGCGATTCACGATCGGTTTGCTTAGTGAGTCTGGCCCTTGGCTATTTTGAAGCTGGGAGATGCTGAGACCAGTGTTGAGGAATTGCTTTTGCTCCCCCTCCCCCACTACTTGTCAGATGCTGAGGAAAGGTGAGGGGGATTTTTAAATCAGGAATTGTGAAGAGGAGTCTTACAAGAAGCCCAGGCCCCTTCAAGTTGTTTATTGGGATCACTGAGGCACGGTTTAGGGTCAGATGGTCCCAGGCAGGAGAGAGCGTACCACCTTTAAGGCGATTTTATCTTTCCATGAATAACACAATATGCATGATTTATTTTTACATTATAAGCTGCTAGACAGGCATTTATTGCATCTCATTTACCTTTAAGGACAAATAACTTGCGTTTCTGCCAGTTAACATAATGTTATTTGGCAAATGCATGTCAATAACTAATTCCCTTAAATATTTCCCAAATCTAAGCTGGCAGTTTTCATATCAATGTAATGTAATGTAATGTAATTTATTTCTTATATACCGCTACATCCGTTAGGTTCTAAGCGGTTTGAAGAAAATATACATTAAGATTATAAATGAGAAGTAAGAAGGTACTTAAAAAAATTCCCTTACTGTCCCGAAGGCTCACAATCTAACTAAAGTACCTGGAAATTAATAAAGAAGAGAAAATAAAGATGTTTGAAAAAAGAAAAATTCTATGTGAACTTATAGGATGAAAATTAAACTGACAGTGAAGAACTGTATGAAAAATACATATGGAATGCAGTTAGAGAGGGTAGGTTACAATCTATTTATGGTATTTGTTTAATTGGAAGGTGTTAGGGTGGGTAATTTGGGGGAAGGTTATCTGAAGGTAGGTGAATCTTCTGGAGGTAAAAGAGGAGGGGTTAAGATATTTGGATGAATTTTTTGAAAAGCAGGGTTTTGATTTCTTTTCTGAATGTTTTGAAGTTGTCTGATATTGTTATAAGATTGGAGATGGAAAGGTTGATTTTTGCTGCTTGTGTTGCCAGAAGGTTGTCAAACATTTTCTTGCGTTGTGTGCCTTTGAGTGGGGGGAAGGCGAAAGGGTTCGAGGTTCTTCTGTGTCTTGAGGTGGAGATTTGGTTTAAGCGGTTGTTTAGATAGGAGGGGGAAGAGCCGTGTAATGCTTTGAATATCAGGCAGTGGAATTTGAATTGGATTCGTGCTTGATGTTAGGATCATGATCTGTACTCGATATTTCTCTGATTAGACTGTAAGCTCCATTCAGGAGGGATTGTCTCTTGTATATTTGTAAAAATGCAATGTATAAACCTTGTAGCACTGTATGAATATTTAATAGAAACTGCAAAGTATGACTATTCAATGCTTTCTTATAAGTTGTTCATATTGAGGTGAATATGGGCAGGTCTAGATTTGTCTCTCTGACAATTCTGGTACACATATGCAATTATGGACCAAATGAATCAATTGAATTAAGGAAAATAAATGATTACCAAAGTGCTTAAACTGCCAACAGACTGATTTTTAGTCTCAGTCCATTTTTTGGGCATGGGGATGGATAAATGGAGAAAACGGGATGCAGGAAAACTGCTGCAGTTATTAATTATGATCTTAGATTTTTTTTTCAATAGTACTTTGTATGGCCCATCGTAAACAAACAAAAAAAAAAATAATAATATTTATTTTTAAAATAAGCATAGTTTTAAAATCAGACAAAATTTACATCAGTCCTTCTTCAGTTGCAGCAGTTCTTTTTTCCCCCTAAAAAATCATCCAAAGAACTTTAATGTACACACAAATATGTTTTAGCTCACGACTGAAAAAGATATGTGTATGCTATGAGGGGCATAATCAAAACCAAAAACCTGCCTAAGTCGGCACTTGGACGTCCTAATAGCAGGGACGTCCAAATGCTGATAAAACAAACTTTCTGGACATTCAGCAGCACTTCTAAGCTACTGTGCATCCAGAGCTTAAAGGGTTGTGTTGGGAGGTGTGTTATGGGTGGGAATTGGGCGGGCTTACACCTGGACATCTTGAAGCAATAATCAAAGCTTTTCCAGGAGATCCTAGGTGGAACTCACACACCGGGACTTAGACTAAAGTAAAATAGGTCTAAGTGTCCCAGTAGTGACCAGACTGACAAGATGACCACTGGAGGGTTTAAGGTATAACCCTCCCTTACTCCCCCAATGGTCACAAAACCCTCCCACTACCCAGAGATGGGGAAAAAAACAGCACATTGAGGGCTTGCCATCAGCTGATAGTGGCAGAGGAATCCTCATCAGCTGAGCTGGTTTTGGGGATTCCTGCCAGCTCAGCTGATGGGGATTCCCCCTGTCAGAATCAGCTGAGCCGTGGATCTCTATACCTCTCCCCTGACATCCCCAGACCTCTATCTGACATCCCCCAACATGTCTAGACCCCCTATACCTTCCAAAGACAAATTCCCCAACATTTCTGGACACCCCCATTCCTGGACCCCTACATACCTTCCAAAGACAAATCGGCAGGAGTGAAGTCCACTCCCTCCTGCCTACAGGGCCGTGTGCTGAGAATGATTGGTCTTCCCCCTCCCAATGCATTTTGGATCTTGGGATTGGCTCAAATTGAGCCAATCAGAGTCTTAGGCCCCTCCCATTGCATCCTAAGATGCATTGGGAGAGGTATGGCCTGTAATTCTCAGCATGAAGCCCTGTAGGCAGGTGGGAATGAACTTCACTCCTGCCGATTTGTTTTTGGAAGGTATGTAGGAGTCCAGGGATGGGAGGTGTCCAGAAATGTTGGGGAATGTAGGGGGGAATGTCGGGGAGGGTCCAGGGATGTTGGGGGGTCCAGAAATTTGGGAGATGTGGGAGGGGGTTTCCAAAGATGTTGGGGGATGTCAGGGGGAAGAGTATAAGACTCTGGGCTTAGCTGATCCTAGCAGGGGGAATCTTCATCAGCTGAGCCGGCAGGAATCCCCGAACAACTCAGCTGATGGGGAGTTTTTTGCCGTGATCAGATGCATTGGTACATCTACAAAACTTGCTTGCGTTTTTCATGTGGATGTTTTTATTTTTGAAAATGGCCAAAAAAGAATAAGACATCCTAAGGATCAAAACCTATAGGTCATTTTCAAAAATACAAGATAGACATCTGGCAGTTTTGAAAATGGACATTTTTTCTGCTGGGTTTGTGGACATCTTGCCCAAAACGTCCAACCTCATACTTAGAGGGGCATTTTCAATAGGACATATTAGTTTCAGAACTGCAATCATGACACTATACTAAGGAGAGACCTATCCTTTAAATATAGCTAAACTAATTAATCTTCATTTTTTGTAATTTTGGTATCCATAACCAGTGCCTTTTTTATAGGATGGAGAATTTCTGGTCAACAGCTAATTACTGGTAATCAGAAATTGAGATTTGGCAAGTGACCAGTGCCAGCTTTACAGCACACGTAAGCCATGGGAGGCGAGTATGAAGCTCTTTTACTTTTAGGTGCTGCTATGCTCACTTCCACCTATAGCCTGTTGGGTCTCCAGGAGTGTCCATAGTTAAACCACAGGAGGAGGTAGAAATAGCAGTATGAGAAGTAGTGCTTTTTTTCCTCAGCATGTTTACATTCCATATGTGAGGGAAGGGGAAAGAGGAAGAGAGTAAAGAACCAAAGGAGAATACAAGAGAGCAAAGAACAGGGAAAAGGGAGCAAGCAAAGGGGGAAAGAGGAAAAGAAAATAAGGGTGAGCCAGAGGTAATTGAGAAGTTATAAATCAGGATACAATGCCACCACCATGGGGAAGAAAAGCTTGGATCTGGGAACTGGGGGAGGAGCTCAAAGATGGAACTTAAGCAAATCTGACCTTTTTGAATATATACCCTTGCTTGTGCCCTAGCCCCTTCCCCCTTGACTCAAATGTACCATGTTTGTTCAGTGTTCCTTTTTTATCTATTGCAGTTGGATCTGAAATTTACTACCTTACCTTTGCAATATACAGTGGTGCCTCGCATAACAGACGCCTCGCACAGCGAACGCTGCGCACAACGAACTTTATGTCTTGATTCGTACAACGAACTTCGTTTCACACAACGAAGTCGCCCGAGCTGCATCCTTCCGCGCAGGCACTGCGCTTAACTGCCCTCTCTCCGCCTGGCTCCCTCTTGCCCTCCCCGACACGATCGGGGCAAGAGGGAGCCCAAGCCCTCTTGCCCCCCCCGGGGCAAGAGGGAGCCCAAGCCCTCTTGCCCCCCCCGACTCCCCGACACGATCGGGGCAAGAGGGAGCTCAAGCCCTCTTGCCCCCCCGACTCCCCGACACGATCGGGGCAAGAGGGAGCCCAAGCCCTCTTGCCCCCCCGACTCCCCGACACGATCGGGGCAAGAGGGAGCTCAAGCCCTCTTGCCCCCCCGACTCCCCGACACGATCGGGGCAAGAGGGAGCCCAAGCCCTCTTGCCCCCCCGACTCCCCGACACGATCGGGGCAAGAGGGAGCTCAAGCCCTCTTGCCCCCCCGACTCCCCGACACGATCGGGGCAAGAGGGAGCCCAAGCCCTCTTGACTCCCCGACACGATCGGGCCAGGAGGGAGCCCAAGTCCTCCTGGCCACGGCGACCCCCTAACCCCACCCTGCACTACATTACGGGCAGGAGGGATCCCAGGCCCTCCTGCCCTCGACGCAAACCCCCCTCCCCCCAACGACCGCCCCCCCCAAGAACCTCCGACCGCCCCCCAGCCGACCCGCGACCCCCCTGGCCGACCCCCACGACACCCCCAACCCCCTTCCCCGTACCTTTCTGTAGTTGGCCGGACAGACGGGAGCCAAACCCGCCTGTCCGGCAGGCAGCCAACGACGGAATGAGGCCGGATTGGCCCATCCGTCCCAAAGCTCCGCCTACTGGTGGGGCCTAAGGCGCCTGGGCCAATCAGAATAGGCCCGGGAGCCTTAGGTCCCTCCTGGGGGCGGGGCCTGAGGCACATGGGCCCAACCCGACCATGTGCCTCAGGCCCTGCCCCCAGGAGGGACCTAAGGCTCCCGGGCCTATTCTGATTGGCCCAGGCGCCTTAGGCCCCACCAGTAGGCGGAGCTTTGGGACGGATGGGCCAATCCGGCCTCATTCCGTCGTTGGCTGCCTGCCGGACAGGCGGGTTTGGCTCCCGTCTGTCCGGCCAACTACAGAAAGGTACGGGGAAGGGGGTTGGGGGTGTCGTGGGGGTCGGCCAGGGGGGTCGCGGGTCGGCTGGGGGGGCGGTCGGAGGTTCTTGGGGGGGCGGTCGTTGGGGGGAGGGGGGGGTTTGCGTCGAGGGCAGGAGGGCCTGGGATCCCTCCTGCCCGTAATGTAGTGCAGGGTGGGGTTAGGGGGTCGCCGTGGCCAGGAGGACTTGGGCTCCCTCCGGGCCCGATATTGTCGGGGAGTTGGGGAATCGGCGGGGCAAGAGGGCTTGGGCTCCCTCTTGCCCCGATCGTGTCGGGGAGTCGGGGGGGCAAGAGGGCTTGGGCTCCCTCTTGCCCCGATCGTGTCGGGGAGTCGGGGGGCAAGAGGGCTTGGGCTCCCTCTTGCCCCGATCGTGTCGGGGAGTCGGGGGGGGGGCAAGAGGGCTTGGGCTCCCTCTTGCCCCGATCGTGTCGGGGAGTCGGGGGGGCAAGAGGGCTTGGGCTCCCTCTTGCCCCGATCGTGTCGGGGAGTCGGGGGGCAAGAGGGCTTGGGCTCCCTCTTGCCCCGATCGTGTCGGGGAGTCGGGGGGGCAAGAGGGCTTGAGCTCCCTCTTGCCCCGATCGTGTCGGGGGTGCCAGGGACCACACGGAGTCACCCACCGTACCACCCGATTCGGGTAAGCGCAGGTATCGGTGGGTGGCTTATTTGCGGGGGGGTGCCTTATTTTACATTTTTTTCTAAAAAGGGGGGGCTGTCTTATTTGATGGCCCTGCCTTATCATCGGGGAAACACGGTAGAAAAAAAAAAAAAAGAACAGTTAAGTCCCAGTTTTTGCCGCTGAGACTCTGCCCTCTCTCACTGTAAAATTAGACTCTACTTAGTCTGTCTTTAAATTTAAAAAATGTGTGTTGTTTTAAAAAACAATTATGTTTTTAGATGTATCTAAATAAAAATAATAACCAAAAATTTATCTTTTTTTATGTCATCTTAGCATATTTTATGCTGCAGAACGAATTATTTTTTTTTACATGTATTCCTATGGGAAAACGCGTTTCACATAACGAACGTTTCACATAACAAACTTGCTCCTGGAACCAATTAAGTTCGTTGTGTGAGGCACCACTGTATTTCTTAGTTATCAGGTATTCTGAATAATGTGCTCAGTCAATTCAAATGATCTTGTTGGTCTCCCCGGAGTTTAACCCTCAGCATGACTGTAAATGCAGCTATCTTCCTTCTCTGTGTAGAACTTGGTGTTTCATCATTACATATGTCAATCCAAATCTCTTGTATTGCAGTAAGCAACTTTCTGGCTAAGCCTTGGGACTGGCCAAGTGAAGTGGTTGTGAATGAATTATCCAACAGCTGTCAGCAGTATTTAAAATATGTAGAAATTAAAATCTTACTAATGTTCTGTGTACATGAAGAATGCTTTGAAGGATGGTCCTAAAGGGAAGTTGGGAAAGGTGGCCTAAAAAAGTAATGACATATGTGTCTGGGTGACCACCTAGGTTTTCTGATGTGTGTGTGTGTGTGTAGAATCATTTGGGATCTGCTTGTTGCTCAGTTTTGGCACACTAATGCCTTGACTGAAGACATGCAATGAAACTGGATAGGTCTGTGTTTCGTGCTGAGTAGCAGCCTCCAGGAAGCATGTAGAATGACCTCCCAAATAGCAAGCAAGTAGGGAAGTCATATTACCCTCATAGCTGTGGAAGTAACTCAGTTTAAACTAAAGAATGACAGGGAAAAAATTTGTCCCTCATCCCCGCCAGCTCGGTCCGCGTTCCTGCTCCGTCCCCACAAACCATCTGATCCCAGCTGCACAAGGCTCGAATAGTTAATGATTTTATACTGAACTTAATTTATTAAAGTATAAAAAGAAACAATATTCTGTACAATTCTCATTTTATAAATCACAAATAATAATTTAATTTAATTTAATTCTTATATACCGCTAATAACTGCGAGGTTTCTAAGTGGTTTACAAAAATGATGCATTAAAAGATACAATAAATAAAAATAAATAAGATAGGTACTTGGAAATTCCCTAACTGTCCCAAAGGCTCACAATCTAACTAAAGTACCTGAAGAAACAATTTATGAAAAGTAAAGATAAAAATATAAAGACAGAGGTAGAGATAGAGATAGAAATGAATATTCCAACAAGATGGCGGCCAGTTAGGTCATCTTCTGTGCTGTCTCCCTTGTCTTGCTTTTGTTTTATTTTGCCTTTGTTGATTTTTCTTTTAAATTTCTTTTTTGTTGTTTTTTTGTTCTGTCTCTGCTGTTTTCATTTGGGACTTCCAGTTTCGTTGGTGTTTTCTTCTTTTGAGCTCACTTATCAATTTCCAGTTTGACAGTTGCACCGATCTGGCAGCTGAGGGAGCCGTTGCCTGATGCCTGAATAGTTCTATGGTGGTGGTTAAGAATTGAAGAATTGGGTCGTTTCTTTAAGTGGTGGATGGGAGAGTTCTGGCTTTCGGCTCCTTGGGGTGATAGTGTCTGAAGATCTAAATGCGAAAAAACAGTGCCACAAGGTGATGGCTGCTGCCAGAAGGATAGTGGGCTGTATAAAGAGAGGCTTAACCAGTAGAAGAAAGAAGGTGTTGATGCCCCTGTACAGGTCATTGGTGAGACCCCACTTGGAGTATTGTGTTCAGTTTTGGAGACCTTATCTGGTGAAGGACATAAGAAGACTTGAAGCGGTCCAGAGGAGGGCGATGAAAATGATAGGAGGTTTGCGCCAAAAGATGTATGAGGAGAGACTGGAAGCCCTGAATATGTATACCCTGGAGGAAAGGAGGGACAGGCGAGATATGATTCAGATATTCAAATACTTGAAAGATATTAATGTAAAACAAAATCTTTTCCAGAGAAAGGAAAATGGTAAAACCAGAAGACATAATTTGAGATTGAGGGGTGGTAGATTCAAGAGCAATGTAAGGAAATTCGTCTTTACGGAGAGGGTGGGGGATGCCTGAAATGCGCTCCTGAAAGAGGTGATGGAGAGGAAAACGGTGTCAAGAGTTCAAAAAAGCATGGTATGAACACAGAGGATCTAGATTCAGGAAATAATAGTAAATTGTGAACTAAGGCCAGTACTGGGCAGACTTGCATGGTCTGTGTCAGTATATGGCCGTTTGGTTGAGGATGGGCTGGGGAGGGTGTCAATGGCTGGGATGGTGTAGATGGGCTGGAGTGAGTTCAGTAGTTGGAACCTAAGCACAGTACTGGGTAGAGCTTTGGATTCTTGCCCAGAAATAGCTAAGAAGGGGGAGGAGGGGGGAAAACTTTTTTTTAGATTGAATCAGGTTGGGCAGATGGATGGACCATTTGGGTCTTTAATTATCTGCCGTCATCTACTATGTTACTCCCTGAAGGTCCTGCACCTTTCTACCTTCCCTCTAGCTCCCTTCCCATTAGTCCATCACCTCTATCCCCTCCCTTCAGCACCCATATGTGCATCAGGTACCTCTCCCTTCCCTCCAGCTCCACTCCAACCACCACATGAGCCCAGCACCTGTTTCCCTTCTCCCCCCAATCCCCAGATCAGATCCAGTAACTGTCTCTGTCTCCCTTGCCTTCAGCTCCAGCCATTCAGCAGCCCAGGCAAACACCTCCCAAACCCCTCCCTCCTTCATGGGTGCAGCAGCATCCCCTTTGCGAGTCCAGCAGCCCCCCTCCCTCCCTATCACGGATCCCTCGCACTCTCCCTCCCTGAATGCCGGTGGCAAAAAACCCCCAATAAACCCGCGACTCTCCTACATCAGCCCCTTCCACCTCCCCAGGGCGGCCTACCAGCTAGTTGGAAGCTTCCTGCACACAGCGCTGCTCCAGGATCCTTCTTGCCACCAAGTCCCTCCTTCTGATGTAACTTCCGGCGCGATCACGAGGGGGAATGCTGACTAGGAGGGGTGGAAAGGAGGCAACTCGCAGCAGATCTTTACTGCGGGGACAAGGCCATTCACCACTCTACAGGGCGGTGAATGGCCTTGTCTCTGTACCCGTGGCACCAATTCATTTCTCCCCCTGTTCCCGCGGGTTACTGTGGCTAGCCGTGGGAAACAGTCACCTTGTTATTCTCTAGTTTAAACTGCTTATTGAAGGGTTTGTGTCCAAATAATAAAATTAATTATACAGATTATTATTGTTCCTCCCAAAGGAGTTCAGAACAGGTTACAAATCAGGTACTCAAGCATTTCCCCTTTCTATCCTGGTGGGCTCACAGTCTGTCTAATGTACCTGGGACAGTGGAAGATTAAGTGACTTGCCCAGGATCACAAGGAGAAGCAAAGGGTTTTGAACCCACAACCTCAAGGTTCTGAGGCTGTAGCTCTAACCACTGTGCCACACTCTCCTCCTGGCAGTTTGGCAGAAGTCCAGGTAGTTGCTGGAGGTGGTAGAAACTCCCCTACAATAGTGGCCAGGTATAGCTCGGATTTGCAGAACTTTTTCTGCTCGCCTTTTGACTTTGGCTTAGTCTTGTTTCTGGTGGTGGAGCTTTAGTTAATATTGATCAGATAGAAATCTTACCAAAGTGAAACTTGCCCAAAGAAGGCGCCCATGCACTTTTGAATGCTTGGCATCTGTAACATCCTTGGATTGGATTTGTTGCTTCTGCAATCTGCAAAAATTTAGAAGAAATGGAAAGAAGCTTGCAAGGAAGTAAGCGTATTTAGTAAAGGACATGAACTTCAGATCTAATTTTTAAAAATGTGTGTGTTTTTTTAATCCCTCTTAGAAAGAAAATACGCGATAGTGCTCTACTGTATATCGGGTTCATAGAGTCATAGATACCATGGGATGAAGCTTATGAGCAAATGTACACTTTGAAGAGACTGATCTAACATTTTCCTATGCCAGTTCCTTGACAATTTAAGCATTGTACAGTTTTACAAAAATATTTCTTAGAATTTGAGACACATTCCCAATAAATGGTAAATGGCTAAGAGGCATGAGCATATTAAAGGTACTTGTTTTACAAGATGACAGCGATATTCATTTTGCCTAAGGTGTGGCCCCACTGTTTTGATTAGATCTCTTTATATTCATGCACAAAAAATTAATTAAAAAAATTCCCCCTAAATTGGAATCCGGCTTGGGATGTAGTAAAGTGAACCTTCATTTGGGGGTTTTCCCACTGTTCTATACTACATCTCAAATTTACTTTGGGGTTGTTTTACTGAGCTGTGTTGGGTGCTAATATATACCTAATGCAACAAAAATGGCCAAACATGGGAGGCGCAAAAGAGTTCTGTCTTCCCCGCCTTTTATGAAGCCGCATTAGTGTTTTTTTTATCGCTGGCCATGGCAATAAAAATTTAGTCTCATAGGAATTCTGTGAGGGTTTGGGGCTTTTACACAGCTTCATAAAGGGGGGGGGGGTTATTTTTGCCATGTGCAAATGCTAACTGTGTAATTAAATTTTTTGATTTAGGGGATCCATTATTAACCTGCACATCTTTATTACTGCATGCTAAGTGGTTATTTTTTCAATTTTCTATATCGTTCTCCCAAGGGGCTCAGAACAGTTTACATGAATTTATTCAGGTATTCAAGCATTTTTCCCTGTCTGTCCCAGTGGACTCACAACCTGGGACAATGGGGGGATATGTGACTTGCCTAGGGTCACGAGGAGCAGTGGGTGGTAGAACTACAACCTCAGGGTCCTGAGGCTGTAGCTTTAACCACTGTGCCACTCTAGAAATCAAAATGTAATAAAAGTGAGCCAAGTAAAGGACAGTCATGTCATTGTGACATCACTGATGAGGCTGGTTCTTAGGCATTGATGGAATGAGGCATTATGATGTCACAATGCCAGCTCTAGTTATTAGAGGGTGAAGCTTTTCACACTATTTATTCAATTTTCTGTACTGCTCTCCCAGAGGGGCTCAGAACAGTTTACATAAATTTATTCAGGTACTCAAACATTTTTCCCTGTCTGTCTTCTAAAAAAAAAAAACCAAACCATAACATAAAATAAAATAAATTTCTAGACCGCATAAACCAAAGAGTTCTATGCGGTTTACAAAAGATTAAATAATTATTAACATCAGGGTGAGAGAGATAACTTAAAGTGTCAAAATGAAGTAGAATAAGAAATAAATTTGAGTTAGTTACTCAAAAACTTGGAAAACAAATAAGTTTTCAGATGCCTTCTAAAATGTAAATAGTATCAAAGCGAGGGTGCTGAGACTGCGCCACACTCTCTCCCAGCACACAGATAACGAGGAGACCTTATTGCCTTTAAAATAGATGGTAGTAAGTGTTCCTGTGGTAGTTTTTTAAAAAAATGGCCATGTATTAATGGTTGTGCACTAACGCTGCCATTAATGAAATAAATGGAAAATCGGGGTTTTTCACAGCTGTGGTAAAAATGGCCTTAGCACATGGGAATGAGCCGTGTAAGGTCACCCAAGGCCAGTTTTTACTTCAGCTTTGCAAAAGGACTCCTTAGGCAATCACTGTAGTAGTAGTTTTTGGATAGGGTCATGTACCAGGGTTCACCTTGGGCCCTACATCTTGCTGCAGTGTTCCCAGTTAGAGAATGACAGGTGGACAAATTTTTCCCCATCCCTCCCTGCAGGAACTCAATTTCCCTGTCCCTTCCCCATTCCTTTAAGCTCTGCCTTAACCACACAAGCCTCGAACATTTATGATTTTAAAGTGTTTGAGGCTTGTGCAGATGAGAACAAAGCTTGCAGGAATGGGGCAGGGACAGGAAAAGAACTCATGGGGATGGGCAAATGGGTTCCCGTGGGGATGGGGAAAAATTTGTCTCCATGTCATTCTCTGTTCCCATTCCAGTAAGAGATTTGAGCTGGGAGTTGAACTCAAAGTCCCATTCATACTAGCATGGGCACTACCACTAAGCCACTTAGGCCATCCTTTGTTGGCAACTCATTTTAATTTTTGTAAAGTAGAACATTTGCTGTATTTTGAAGTGATGTAATGGGAAAATAGGGGAGCCATATTCTGTTTAAAGATAATGCTCCTTTCAATGAAATCTTCCTTTCTTCACAAGTATATTTTTCAAGAAAACAGGGACAAGTTTTAATGCTTCTTGGGTCCCCCAGGTCCTTAATTCTCTTTCTGGGCAGAGCACTCCTGAATAGTGGGGAAGAGGAAGAACTGTGTTTCTGCCTTACTTGTATTAAATAAATAGAAATCAGAAGGAAATTAAAGTGACTCAGACCGTTCATTCTTAATTGGTTTGGACTGAAGCATGGGTATTTGTCTGAGCTTACTCTGCTCTTACCCAGTGCTGGAATGACACATTTTCCCCCAGCTATAAAAGGCTCAGTCAGGGTAGGAAATGGAGAATTCAGCAGTTTCCGTTTCCCTGGAAATGTAAATCAGAATTCATTATACTAAGCCCCAGTGTTGGATAGGTAAAGCCTGAAGAATTTACTCCAGCATGAAATACGCAGTAGGATTCTTTTCACAAATTTAACTTTGGTGCAAAAAGCACAATTTAATTTGGTAGTTTTGACTGAGCTAGTTAAAGTGGCACACATTGAAGTGATGCATTCACCGATTTCATAGTGTGCTATGCAGCTTTCTAATTCAAATAAACTGGTATCATTTAAATGGGATTATATTAATGGGGGTCATTTGGCCAGCTGTGCATTTTATACTGTGACTGGCAAAGCTTAAAACATCCCAATGTTTGTAAGTTTATTACACATGTCAAAGCTGATTACTCTCAAAAATAAAAGAAAAAGAGACAAAAGCTGAATTGTGCTGAGGGAGGAACACAGTATTTAACAGTAACTCAAATTGATGTAATCGAACACGCAGTTGAATTATACAGTATTTCTTACAAAAGGACCATGCTTTGTGTATTTGAAAAATAAATTGTGAAATGCTGCATCAGGCTCACTTTGCATTGCTCTCTCCTTCTCTGCCTCTCCTGAATGAACAAGTAGCTGGAGTGCTGCTTGTACAGTGTGTTTAGTGATTTGGTCAGTCAAATGCAGCCTTGTGATTTAAGTTTCACTGTGACCGACTGGATCATTTCTGCTGTCTTTTTATTTATTTATTTTTTAAAAATAATGCATTCATCATCTACTCACTGGTGCAGCAAAGAGATGTAATAAGTGATTGGCCAGTCATGCAAGATCCATTGGCACTCATATATAAATGTCACTTTTGCTCTAAGGCTGTGTTTCAAACTATGCTTACCCCCTACACTTCCCCACACACATGCACAAAGTAATACACAAAAATGTATATTAAAAAAAAAACACATGAAAACAACCAAGAAAAGGTTTTGCAAATTGCAAGGTTTCACCAAAATTTTATTTGAAAAATACTTAGAATTCCAATCATCCTTTTTTGTAGGTCTGACCCTTTGCTAACTGCCTCATTCCCTTCAGCTGTTAAACAAGCTCCCGAAGAAGGGAGTTTTCTCAAAATTATAATATAAACCTGTAAAATTTGAGCAGTAATTTGTTTTCTGTGGTTTTATGGGCAGGCTGGCCTGCTTTGTAAAGGAGGAGTTAAATCCAGCTTCGAGGACTTGTGCTGGTTGTAAATTTGTGGCTGGTCCCAGACTAAAGGAAAGCGGCAAACCTGTAATAAAGAGGCACATCCACTTACTGGCTTGCTTTGCGAGCTGTGCATGTCTCATCAGACTGTGATGCTTGCTCTTTTTATGAGGCTCCTCTGGGCTCTTAAAAGCTTCCCATTAAGGACTCCGGTTTTGAGTTGATTTTAGCACTTGGTGTGAAAACATGTTACATATAGATCAGGTTTCATGGGACTAAAGTGGACTTATTTATTGGGGTTTATTAAGCACCTTGATGAAGATGCTCACCAAAGGTGGTGTACTTCAGGTACAGCTTGACATAAAATTTACAATTTGGTTAACAGCATGATACAATAAAAATATAAAATCTTATTTCCTAGGTACAGCTACCACTATAGCTACTACTACCGTGTTTCCCTGAAAATATGAATGTCTTACGTTAATTTGGGGTCAAAAAAACACAGGGCTTATTTTGGGGGGATGTCATTTTTTTTCATGTACAACAATCCCTTCCTTTCCTCCACCCCAATTCTTCCTCTTTCCTTCTTCGCCCCCCTCCTCCATGTGCAGCATCTTTCCTCCCTTCTCACCGATTTCCTTGTACAGCATCTTTCTATTCCTCCCTCCCATCCCCCTGTGCAGCAGAACCCCACCCACCATGAGACTGACATACTTCTCTCCGAGGCTTCCAAAAAGCAGCAGTGGCTGCTTTGAGGCCTTCTCTGCCGGGGCCTTCCCTTTGCCACATCATCACCACTGCTGCTTTAGGAAGCCTCAGAGCGAAGGAATGTCAGGTCTTACCGTGGTGGGGGGGGGGGTCACTGAACTGACAGGTCAGATTTTTTTTTTTTGTGAAATGGACAGCACTAGTGTCAGGGATGGAGTCAGGGAGTGTTGGGGACATTCAAGGGGGGGAGGGGTTTCAGAAGTCGAGCTTAACTAGGGCTTATTTTTGGGGTAGGGCTTATATTAGGAGCATCTTTAAAAATCATACTAAGGCTTATTTTTGGGATAGGTCTTATTTTCAGGGAAACAGCGTACTACTACTTATTTCTAGAGATATACAGCATTCATTATACATATACACAAAAAAATGATCTTGTTCTTGATTGGCCAGCTAGTCGGTGTGTAAAGGAAAAAGTTTAGTGAATCGCTGTCCTCCCAAATTTGCATGCCATTTCCCTCATTTGCATGCACGGATCGGGATGGGATCGCTAAGCACGTTAGTGAATCGGGTCAGAGGGAAATCGGGTCGCAAACCGATCGGTGGTACACGGTCGGTTTGCTTAGTGCAGGGGTGTCCAATGTCAGTCCTCGAGGGCCGCAATCCAGTCGGGTTTTCAGGATTTCCCCAATAAATATGTATGAGATCTATTAGCATACAATGAAAGCAGTGCATGCAAATAGACCTCATGTATATTCATTGGGGAAATCCTGAAAATCCGACTGGACTGCGGCCCTCGAGGACCGACATTGGACACCCCTGGCTTAGTGAATCTAGCCCCTAGACTGGCTAAGTGCGCCGATCTAGGCACCTAACTTTAGGATTCTTTTATACAAACTGGACCGTAATGCTCCACACAGACTCTGGTCCAAAGAGTTTGCAGCCTAATGATGGGAGACCGGAGAGAATGAGGCATTGGGCTGTACTGGGTCACAGAGACTGGAGTGCCTGATGCTGTGAGACAGTTTTGTCTCATCTGTAACCTACTGGTGCTCACGATGATTATGTTGGGTACCAAACTGAACTGAAAACTCAAATAGCTCACTTGGCAAGTGTA
Source organism: Geotrypetes seraphini (assembly GCF_902459505.1). Lineage (NCBI taxonomy): Eukaryota > Metazoa > Chordata > Amphibia > Gymnophiona > Dermophiidae > Geotrypetes > Geotrypetes seraphini. The sequence goes on from NC_047097.1 coordinate 13,622,288, forward strand.
TTTTGGGCAGGTCATCGCTGCATTATGTAGATAGTGCCCAGTTTGATTGTCTTGGGTCAGTGCCTGGGAATGTGAATCTTGCCTAACTTTTATCTTTGCCCTCCCTTCTGTAATTGCTGGTGCTGTTTTTGTTGGTGGAGGAGGGAAGGGAAGAGGAGAGGCCTCACTGTGCATTTCTCCCCTACCTGTTGTTCTTTGAGACTGTCCCTATGAATTACAGCATGGGAAGGGTTCATAAAAGCACCTATCAAGGGAGATTCAGGAAGCTTGTTGTTTGGGCAGGCCAATTCGCCTGGAGATGAGATTGCAGCTGACTATTGCTCACCCTTTTAAGTTCTGTAAAGATTAACAACATTACAGTAGGGGGAGGGGAGTGAAATTCTTCTGTAGTACTTTGGTGTGACTTTTAGGGAGGAAGGAATTTGCTTTATATGGCCCCCTCATATAGCAGGATATACCTTAAATTGCTTTACAAGGACAGAGGCAGAAAGTGCCTCACATTTGTGAGTGGAAGTGTGTGTATTTCTGCATGGGTGCAACCCAATGCAGTAGTAGTCGGGGAGGGGGGGGGGAGATAAACATTTTACAGGGTGGTCTTTTTTGGTTTACAGAATGTGGAAGTGGCAGGCATCAGCCTTATATTTTGTAGGCTTCCCAGATTTTGCTCTGACCTGGAGAAGAAATTGGAGATAAGGGAAATCCAAAATGAGGATTAGTAGATCAGTGAATTAGATTGCCCTATGTTACCTTTTATCTCTGTACTAGATACTGGCTGTACCTTATGTACTCTGGAAACTATAAATAAATATATATATATATATATATATTTAGTTTAATTTATTAGTCACTCCTATATCTCATATCTCAATATGATTTACAAAGTAACGGATATAATAAAAACCAAATATAATTTATACAAAAGCATATACATATAATTCACCAGTTAAAAAAAAGAGATTAGACGTGATCTCCGTTATATATATTGATGACCTTTGATGGATAAAGAGTATGGCTTGGAGCATGGAGCTATTTAATGTGGAGTGGGATTTAACTAAGTTAAAGTGTTGGGGAAAAATAAGAAAAGTTTTGTATTTCTTTTGTTAGAGTTTGGGTTGATGTATAGAAGAAGAAACAATCTAAACAGCCAAAAAATGCATTCAAAATAAGATATATACTGTGGGGGTAACACTGCACACCACATACAACGGATTATTTACTAAAGATGGAGAAAAAGACCTCGGTGTCATGTTGGATTTTATTTTAAATCACTAATTCTCCGGACATATCAACTTCAAATGAACAATTTGAAGATGAAGACACATCCTCGGTCAGAAAAAACTCCACCAGTCTAAATTCTTTTCTTGAGTCACAAATATTTTATAACGGTACAGTGACTTCACAAACTCAAAATAAAGAAAAGAAAAAACAAAACTTATCTGCTGCAAGTGTTTCCTCCACACAGTTCATGAGCAGGGAAAAGCAGGAGGTATCGACATATATCTTTCACAAAAAAATCTCCCTTAATAATAATATTAATAATAACTTTATTCTCTTCTATACAGTCATAACCAAAAGTTCTAGGTGGTTTACACTAAAAAAAGCTGGACAATCAGCGAAATACAATAATATAGTAAAAAATACAAATATTTGTAAAATAGAATTTCAATAATAAAACTCACCAAGTAATAAACTTATCGAACAAAGTGATCTTAATTAATTTCCGAAAACTGCAATAGGATAACATAGCTTGCTGAGTACATTTACTGAAGAAGTTTGATCATGTAACACCTTCCTATCGACTTCTACACTGGCTGCCGATGGAGGCACGTGCAAAATTCAAGTTTGGTTTTCTTGCTTCAAGGTACTTTATGGCTTAGCCCCTAAATATATAAAAGACCTTTTCTCTTTCACAACCAACAGACACAGGTGAAGCTCACACCCGAACTTTGTTTCTTCACCGGTTAGAGGTTGTAATTTTTTTTTTTTTTTTAAATCTTTATTCATTTCATATCTTAAAATCAAGTACAGTAAATGATGTTTAACAATTGAACATTTAAAAACACTTGAATTCTTACAATTAGAGGTTGTAAAATTAAAAGTCATCAGCAACATCTTTTCTCACTCAAGCAGCACTATGGGGTTAAGATCTAGAACAATTACTCGTGCCTACTACTTACAGGGAATTCAGGAAACGCCTAAAAACACATCTGTTCCTGAAATACTTAGGAAACCAATCTATACAATCTTAGTCCTCAACAAACGATCTCTAGAACTGTTAATCACTAAGGCCCTGATTTTGTATAGGACGCCCGGGAGAGGTGTCCTATACAGAATCGGGCCTAAACTAAACCCCGATTCTGTAACCGGCGTCCATTTTACAGAAGCCGGTTAGAGAATCGGGTTAGATTAGACACGGCCGCTACACTTATCGCAACAAGGGATATGTATAGCGGCCGCCTGTCTGATCGCCGACAGGAGGATGCCCAACTCCTCCTGCTGGAACCCCAGACTCCCCCTCCCCCCCCAAACTCATAATCGCCGGCAGGAGGATGCCCAACTCCTCCTGCCGGAACCCCGGACCCCCCCTCCCCCCCAAACTCGTAATCGCCGGCAGGAAGATGCCCAACCTCCTCCTGCCGGAAAGCCGGACCCCCTCCGGACCCCCATGCTAACAACCCCCCAACTAACTTTTAAATGTTGGTCGGCTGGACGGGTCTTGCTGCCGTCCAGCCGACAGGCCCACCTCGTGGAAATGAGACGGGCCTGCCCCTTCCCGGCCCATCCCCGCTAAATCTAAGGCCTGATTGGCCAATCAAGTCTTAGGATTAGTGGGATGGGCGAACCCACTATGCCTAAGGCCTGATTGGTCCAGGCTTCTAGAGCCTGGGCCAATCAGGCCTTAGATTTAGCGGGGATGGGTTGGATGGGGCGGGCCCGTCTCATTTCCACGAGGCGGACCTGTCAGCTGGACGGCAGCAAGACCGTTAGCATGGGGGGTCCGGAGGGGGTCCAGCTTTCCGGCAGGAGGAGTTGGGCATCCTCCTGCCGGCGATTACGAGTTTGGGGGGGGTCCAGGGTTCCGGCAGGAGGAGTTGGGCATCCTCCTGCTGGTGATTATGAGTGGGGGGGAGAGGGGGTCCGGGGTTCTGGCAGGAGGAGTTGGGCATCCTCCTGCCGGTGATGGGACAGGCGGCCGCAGCCGCTATACTTATTGCAGCAGGGAGATCTCTTGCCGCGATAAGTATAGCGGCCGCATCTACTTACAATGTAGACCAGCAGTTTGCTGGCCTACATTTTAAGCGTCTCTTCCTCTACTAGGGAGACGTGTAGGGCCGTCTAGGTTCGCCTAAGGCCCTTAGGCGAGCTTAGGCGTCTTGCGGGCCTCCCTAGGCTCCCAGAGGCGCCTTCAATATAGGCAGTCTGCCTGGGGAGCATTTTTTTAAAAAACGTGCATCCCGATTGGTTGATTAGACAGCTGTAGGACGCCTACAGCTGCCTAAAATCGGGACGGCACTTTTCAGAATCAGGGCCTAAGTCTGTACTTTGCTTATTCCACTCAATTTGTAACTTCTTTAATCATTGTAAACCGCATAGAACTTCATGGTCCTGTGGTATATAAATTGTTGTTGTTATTATTATTTACCTAACCAAGATTGTTGCCTACCAGCTTGAAATGCTAGGGTCCTATCTAAGAAGAGGTCTTATATCTGCACCTATTAATTTTTGGATAAGCAAATAAGTAGAAGTTTCTAGTTTCTCTTGATGGTCTATGCAATACAAAAGGAGGAAAAAGGTAGTAAGCTGGAGACAATCCCGATATCAGATAATAGTGAACTCCCAACAGGGCCCCTGTTTTGCCATTAGAATGCTTTGTCAGGGGAAACTGGTAAATACAAAAAATAAACATAAGTAAAAACTAAGAGTTACTATAAATTCACTCCACAACTCTAAAGATACAGAAAATACCTTGAACATGAGCTAAATGCTTCAAAAAAACCTGCAACCAAAATGGCTCCTCGGCATCCTAGAAGTAGAAGAAGAAACAACCATATTGTTGAGTGATATGTTTTGTTGAATAAAGAGATTTGAGAAGAAAAATGCATTTCAATAAAAAGGCCTGCTAGGTATTGGGTAGCAAAGTTTGTGGTTATTATTCAGCTCAAAAGCAGCCTCCTACAATAGATCAATGCAAGGTCCAGGGACCAACAATGGCCCTTGGAGACCTCTTGGGTGGCCCCATCTTTAGTTTTTTTTTCTGCTACTCTGTCTCTGCCCATGTGCAGAACAGAAAGGGGGAATTGGAAGAACCACATGCTTGAATAACAAGGATTTCTGAATTGATGAAAAGAATGCATTTGGAAACCTCCTTGAGGTTACCACCAATGACAGGCTGGAAAGGATGAATGTCATTGACACATGCTGATCAGCAGTGTCGCAGCCCCATATAGGAAGATATATGGCAGATCTCCTTCAGCTCATTTAGATCCAAAGTGGCCCTGAATTAAAACTTAAGGAAGACCATTGTCCTAGATAGCAGATGTTAGAGGAACATTATAGGTTCTCAGTATTGCAGTGGCACATTAAAATGAAAGAAAAGTTATTTTTTTAGCCAATGGTCACCTGGCAGGGTATAACCTTCTCCCCCACACTTAACAGCATGCCTTCTCAGACAAAAGCTGAAAAGGTAGTGTCCTCAACTCTTAGCTCAAAAACCTGTGTTTTGACATTACCCTCAATCATAACTATAAGTCTGATTCCACAGTTGCTTTGGCGGTTCTAAATGTTCGCTCACTGTGGTAATATTAATAAAATAGTTTTATTTATTTAATTTTCTATACTGGTCTCCCAGGGGAGTTAAGAATGGTACTCAAGCATTTTTCCCGGTCCGTCCTGGTGGGCTCACAATCTATCTATGTGGGGCAATGGGGAGATGAAGTGACTTGCCCAGGGTCACAAGGAGCAGTGTAGTGTGGGTTTGAACCCACAAGTTCAGGTTGCTGAGGTTGTAGCTTTTACTGCTGTACCACACTCTCTCTGGCAGAAGGCTGTAGGATGTAGATGACAGTCCAGCTCTTGCTGGTAAAATCTTTTATCTTGTAATGGCTCAGCTGAGGATTGGGTTGTTTGTTTTTTTTTTTGTTTTTTTACAGCTAAGTAAAGGGGCCCTTTTATTAAAGTGCATTAAACAATTGGGACCAGATTCAGTAAAGGGTGATCAAATTTAGGCACCAGGGAAAATCCACACTAAGGCACTCCAGGCTGAGTCTCTTTATAATGCTTAGAGCAGATTCCCACATCCAACTTTGGGCATGAGGACTTACACCAATCCTGGCAAAGAAGCTAGGCATGTAACTCTGCTATTCTATAACACTGTGCCTAAATATTTGGAATGCACCTGACCTGCCTGTGCCCCCTCCCATGGCCATGTCCCCTTTTGGGTTGTGCGCAAGACATTTTGGGTGTGCAGCATTATAGAATAGCAGATGCACGCGCAAATCCAAATCAATGCCAATTAAGTGCTAATCAACTCCATTTAACATAAGTATTTGGTTGTTTGTACCCAATTGACTAATTAGTTTGCAGGCGCATCTGGGCTCTGCACCCAAATTTGGGGAGTTAATGTGTGAATTAGCATGCGTTAACTGCTACCACACAGGTGAGTTAACGATTCCCATGGTGGTTTAGCAGTTTTGCTAGTTGACATATTAAAGCCATTTTGCGTTGGGGGGTAGTAGGAACTAGTTGAGTGGAGAATGGGCAAGGGTAGCACACTACAGTTAGCACAGGGTACATACCACGTTCTGTCACTTGTGCAGTTCGGGTTCAGTTAGGGCTGGATTCAGGAAATGACGCTCAGGATTCCACCAAAAGCAAAAAACTGTGGAGACAGATGTTCCTCATGCAGACTTTATTGTTCTGATAAGATAATTCACAACTTTAAGCAATGATTCAGCCCCCCAAAAAATTGGTACTGAATGGTATTCTGTAATGGGGAGTTGAGGATTTGCGCCCTTTATAAAACAGCACATAGAGCCGGGATCTGTGTTCAGGTGAAACCAGGTGTAAATCTTGATGCACAAGGTGGATGCAGATCCACACTACTCTATAATACTGCATGTATTTTAAGGGAACACCCCTGACCCACCCATGCCCCTCCCATGGTCACACCTTCTATGCAGATTTGCGTGGAAACACTACGTGCTATTCCATGTGCATGTGTTTTGCCCCATTTTATCACCCTCGCATCCATTAGAATGCTTTTCTATGCTGAAAATTCAGCGAGGAACTAGCCCACCTCTTTGAGAGTGCTTTTGACTTCTAACTCCTCTCACCGTGCCGAGCTCCAGTTCCGTGGAGATGATGCAGTATATAAACTTAAGGTTTAGTTTAGTTCTGCATCCACAAATCTATATGTTATGTCTGTCTGTCCAAGTTAGATTGTAAGCTCTTCTGAGCAGGGACTGTCTATCAATGTGAAAATATACAGCGTTGCATATGCCTTTCAGCGCTATATGAGTAATGAGAAGTAGTAGTAGTCTAACGTTCAATACCATATATAGAATTTTTTCCCGTTAGCACCTCCTCAGTGCAGATGTTGTACAGCTCTGCTAATTGTGACCAGAGTTAAAATGTGCTAATGAACATGCTTGCACAGGAATTGCAGAGGATCATATATCTAGTGCTATAGGAATGATAAGTAGTAGTAGTACATGCTGGGCACATCCCCAGCAGTTGCTGTGCTGCCTTTGCATGTACCGCATGTTAAGTTTTGCTGTTAAGGGGCAGTAAGTGGAAAACAGAATGCTCTTTTGTGAAAGAGCTCCAAAATGAATTTTTTTGTAGCATGGAAGAATACACTATAACATAGGTCTTATCTGTTGTCATTTACTATGTGGTCCATCCAGTTTGTCCAGCAGTCTTTTTTTTTTTTTCTTCTTCTTCTTTGATATATACTTTTTTTTCCCAAGAGAAATTTTTATGGAAATTTTCAGATACATTAAAAAAACAGTACAGAATCTTATGTCTCTTAACCGCCCAGCAGTACTCCCGAACCCTCCCCACAATCCTTCGTCCTCAACTAACTCTTAGGGTATTGAAAAATAAAGTATGGCCTGGTTCAGCAAATAAAAAATAACAGCATTAAACCAAAACAATAGGGTACAGCAAAAAACAAACCAACCCATGAAAGGGCAATACAAAAAGTTAGAAAAACCATACCTAAACAGGCCCAAATATTCCCAACGTTATTACCCACACTCAACCCTAAAGCTTCAATATCGACATGAAACCAAACTATAAAAAGTAACCTATACCCAAGAGTTACAAAACTCCATACCCCAATAAAGGGTCCAGTTATTGTACCCAACCAATCCGAACCACCCCCAAGGCCCTTCTTTGATATTTCTGCCGTAGAAGTCTGCCTGGCACTGTCATTAGGTTCCAACTACTGGAGTTGCTGTCCAAGCTCACTCCAGCCTTTCTCAACCATCCCAAAGTTTTATAGTTCCTGTCAAAGCCCTCCCTAGCCCATCCCAACCATATGGTCACTGATCATGCAAGTCTGCTCAGTTCTGGCCCTAGTTCTTCAATATTTTGTCTTGTTTATAAAATAACATATTTTTAAGATTTTGGATAAATTATGAACTGTAAAAGAAGTTCTGGGTATGCTGGCTTGTGAGTTTTGTTTGCTCTTGTGAGGCTGTTGCAGTAAGTTTGCACTAGGACAGTGTTCTAACTATTATTCTCTCTATCCTAGCCATGTCCACATTTGAAGTTCAGCCAGTGTCTGTGGAAGTCCAGGAGGGAGGTGTGGCACGATTTGCTTGCAAAATAACTTCAAACCCTCCTGCTGTCATAACGTGGGAGCTGAATCGGACAACCTTGCCGTTGGCCATTGACAGGTGAGTGTCAAGTTTTGTTTTTTAGGCAGTGCAGCTGATATCATTGATGTCTCTCTAAATATTTCAGTCAGAGTCTTACTAGGGATGGACTAAAGCACTTCTGATTCTACCTCCAGTGCGTTTGTAAATGATTTGTTCTACCCTTTTTTTTTTTAAAAGGAAAGTGGGACCCTATATTTAGCTGGCAGTGTGCATTTTGTTAACCACTTCAATGTCTGGGGTTCCAATATTGAATTTCCTGGTTTACAGAGCCGGTGAAAAAAATAGCCAGTTAAATTCTATCTTTATGGCGAATGGCATAAACATAGGACTGACTTTTGTGTTCATATTTAAGAGGTTACTTTGACTGGTTAAGTGTTGAATATCTGCCCCTGGAATGTCCCTAAAGCAGCCGGTTTCCAGTTGGGTGTGAACCAGATATTTTCAATAGAACTATCTGGTTAAGTACTGCTGAATATGACCAGTTAGCTCCAAACCAGTAATTTAAATGGCCAGGAGTTGTTTCTAGCCAGTTAAATTGCTTTGAATATTGGCCTGGTTGAAACTACAGCTTTGTAGATGCATTGGTGTAAACCTAGGACTAGCACAGCCTATATGTTAAGATGTATAATTATCTGGTCGTAAAGAATTCACAAGAAGCAATTTTATACTGATCTTCATTTAGTGGTATCTATAATAATAATCCTCTTAAGCGCGTCTGAACACTTAAGAGGCTGTGGGTAGCTGACAAGTGCTGTGTCCGTCCATGGCCGGCAGCTTCAGCACTTGCGCCGACTTGGCGCATCAGACGGGAGGATGGATGAAGGCGGTGTGGAGCAGCGCTGCCGGCGGCAGTGTCGGGTAGGGAACACGTTGACGACTCCCCCCTCTCGCACCAACTGCTGCTGCTCCTGTTTGAAGCGGCCTGCTGAGGTTTGCGGCCGACTGTAGTGAACCTCGCAGACGCTCTCCACATGGACCACGTTCCCTCTGACGCGATTGCGCATCAGACGGGAGGATGGATGAAGGCAGTGTGGAGCAGTGCTGGTGGCGGCAGTGTCGGATAGGGAACATGTCGACGACTCCCCCCCCCCCCCGCACCAACTGCTACCGCTCCTGTTTGAAGCGGTCTGCTGAGGTTCGCGGCCGGCTGTAGCGAACCTCGCAGGCCGCTCTCCATATGGACCATGTTCCCTCTGGCACAATCGCATCAGAGGGAACATGCTACCATATGAAGAGCGGCCTGCGAGGTTCGCTACAGCCGGCTGCGCACCGAAGCAGGCCGCTTTGAACAGGAGCAGCGGCGGCGGCAGGAACCGAGCAGGCAGGCATGGCACAACAGGGAGGCCAGAGGGAGAGCGAAAGGGGGCTGCTTTGGGGGGAGGGGTGTGCTGGGGGCAGACATCAATCGGGGGTAGAACAAAAGGGGGGCCACGAAGCAGGCAGGCATTGCACAACAGGGGGAGAGGGAAAGGGGGCTGCTTTGGGGGGATAGTTGTGCTGGGGGCAGACAGCAATCATTGGGGGAGGAATAGAAGGGGGCCACGGAGCAGGCAAGCATTGCACAACAGGGGTAAAGGGGAACTGCTTTGGGGGGAGGGGTGTGCTGGGGGCAGATAGCAATCGGGGGGGGGGGAGGAACAGAAGGGGAGCCACAAAGCAGGCAGGCATTGCACAACAGGGGGAAAGGGAAAGGGGGCTGCTTTGGCAAGCAGGGGGGCCAGGGAGACACACAGAAAGAAAGACACACAGACAGGGGACCAGGGAGAGACACAGACACAAAGAATGGCAGACTGCGTCCAGGGAGAGAGAGAGACAAATAAAAAAACCCAAAAACAGACATACAGACATCTACTCTAGCACCCGTTATTGTAACGGGCTTAAACACTAGTTGTTATATATCTATGGAAAAAAAATGTGCATGGATGTACAGATCTGCTAAGACAGCTTTAAGCTCTCAAAGGCTATGTAATATAATTCCCACCTTGTAAGCATTGTGAATGTGTCACTATGAAAGGAAGAGGCATTTGGATTTATCTCTTGCCTTTCTTACTAGCTCACTGTCCAATCGACATGCATGTATCCAAATAGGAGACTCTTCCGCGAGTTTGGCGATCCTGGTTGCAGCGATCACAGTAGTGGGAAGTTCAAAGGGAAAGTCCGACAACTTCCTGTCCTTGGAGAGCTTCTAGACAACGACAGTGTCACCAGATTGAAAGAAATGGGTGGGAGTCTGTGGAGAGAAAGGAGAAGTACAAGCAACATTTCATTCAACATGCCCTAACGTTTCTATAAGCTTTCAGACATACTCTTCCTGTATCAAGGGGAGATCACTAGTCTACCCATGGGGCGGGGAAAGGTCATTCCAAAAGGATCTCAAAGGGAGAATAGCCAGTTGTGGAGTGAGGCTGCATCCTAATTTCAGCTAAAACAATAGGGAGGAATTTCTTCCAATTTACAAACATGTCAGCTGTGGCTTTCCTGATTTTGTCCTTGATAGTCCTATTCATGCGTTCAACAATACCGGAACTCTGTGGGTGATATGGGAAATGAAATTTCCACTCAATGCGGATTGCAGTAGCTAAGTCTTTGCATACTCTGGCAGTGAAAGCAGGACCATTGTCTGAATTAATGTGGGTGGGGCATCCCCACCTAGGGATGATCTCGCAAAGTAAAATGTTCACCACAGTCTGGGCCGTTTCAATGGTGGTGGGAAAAACTTCAGGCCATCGGGAGAACATGTCAGCATTAACAAGGGCATAGTCCTGTCAGATTCCAGTGGCATGAGGAATATGAGTAAAGTCAATCTGCAAGTGTGTAAAAGGAGAGGTGGGGTAAGTTAGGTGTTGGTGTGGTTCTGTATGGGGTATGTTGGGGTTAGCACGGAGACAGGTGAGACATCGAGCTATATATGTCTGTATCAGGGAACGAAGATCAAGTATGAAAAAGTCACTGGCAAGGAATTGAAATGTCGAGCGAGCACTACGATGACCAATGCCATGATATTGGGCAATGAATAAAGGGGAGCTAGCAGCTGGTATACAGGGTTTCCCCTCTTTGCACCAAAGTCCGTCCGAAGGACGGCATTGGGCACCAGCCAGGCACAGGCTTCAAATTCAGAGGAGTGAGCAAAGGATTGGAGTTGGGAAAAAAGAGAGGAAGGGGGAAAGAGGGAGGGGAAGAAGAGGAAGGAGAACAGGGGTAGAAGGGGAGGATAAGGCAGCTTGTTTAGCAGCTTGATCGGCCAGAGCATTAGCTCTGCCAACTTCAGTCTGGAGACCAGTGTGGGCGTGACAATGAATGAGAGCGACTGTAGCAGGCAGGAATAAGGCAGAAAGAAGGTCGGAAACAAGGGAAGAATGGGAAATGGGCTTACCGTCGGCCGCCACAAAGCCACGCCACCACCAGATAACACCGTGGTTGTGTACAACCCCAAAGGCATATTTGGAGTCAGTGTAGATGTTAACGCGTTTACCAGAGAAAAGTTGGCAGGCGCGAGTGAGGGCAATAAGTTCAGCAGCCTGTGCCGAGGGATATAGAAGGGGAAGGGCCTCATGGATGATGTCATGGAGTTCTACCACAGCATATCCCATGTGAAAGGTGTTGTCATTGGGGCAGGAACAGGAACCGGAACCATCAACAAAGATGGAGGAGGCATCAGGGAAAGGGGTGGAGGACAAATCAGGGCAAGGGGAAGTGTCCTGCTGGATAAAAGAGACACAGGAATGGTCAGGGGGAGGGAATCTTGTTCACCTTTGAGACCCAAGAGACCATTTAAAAGAAAGGCGGGGCCGTAAGTCGGGGCGGAATATTTGATGGAGAGATTGGGATTAGAAAGGAGGATAACCTCATAACCACTAAGGCGCTGGGTGGACATGAGCTGGGTGTGGATGTTGTGAAGGAGGGCTTGGACATCGTGAGAGGTATGGAGGGTAGTGGGATGACTGAGGGTCAGGGGAGTGGCCATTTCTACCACCATAGCACCTGCAGCCAGGGTTCTCAAACAGGCAGGCATGCCTTGTACTAGGACAGGAATGACCTCAGAAAAGAAAGCAACAGGGCGTAATTTACCGCCATGATTTTTTTTTTTAAATCTTTATTCATTTTCAAACTTAATAAGTGTGACAATATATTCAAACAAATTAACAATAAATATATCATTAATAATCATCAATGGTACAAATGATATGCTCCTATCTCCCACCCTTCCCACCCTTTCTTATCATATAATCAAATACCTTGTACGATTTGTAATAATAAATTACCCTCCCTCCCCCCCTCACAATTGAACTTGTAAATTCAAGGGAAAAAATGTCCTCTAATTAGTACAATATTTTGTTAATGGCTCCCTCACATCTTGAAATTTCTTAAAACACCCTTTCTATATTGCAATAAATCTTTCCATTTTATATATATGACATAGAGAATGCCATCAAAAATTATAATTTAGTCTACTCCAGTTCTTCCAATTATAAGTAATTTGTTGAATGGCAACCCCAGTCATTATAAGTAATAATTTGTTATTATTTGAAGAAATCTGACTTTTTGCTCTCATTGCCATACCAAACAGCACAGTATCATATGACAATGCCACTGGATTATCTAATAAACAATTAATTTGGTCCCAAATTGATTTCCAAAAAGCTATAACATATGGACAATAGAATAACAAATGATCTAAAGTCCCTGCTTCAAGATGACAGTGCCAACATTTATTAGACTTAGAGCTATCCAATTTTTGTAACCCAACAGGGGTCCATAATTCTCTATGTAACAGAAAAAAACATGTTTGTTTTATAGATGCTGACAAAGCTTTTACCCCACAGACGACAGAGCGGGCAGGCGTTTCTATTAATGATATCATTCTTCCCAAAAGAACATTTGGCTGCTCAAAAGTGCGGCAGGAGTTCCCAAAACTCCGTAATTGACTTCCCAAAAGTCTTAATAGCAAACAAGGGTTTGGAAAAGGACACGGACACCAGTGAGAATTGGAGAATGGAATTCAAGATTCAGAAATCCATACTCACCGGAGCCGGTACCGATCCAATCCTGGGCGAGCCCCCAGCTGAAAAGGTTCTGGTCCCAATACTGCCTCACACACTCTGTTGTCTTTACCACAGATGCATCCGGAGACAATCTCTTTAGAAAGAACACACACGCTAATGCAAACCGTTGCGTATCCAAAGAGATGTCTGTTTATTCAGTGGACAAGAACATATTAGTACCTTGTGCATGCGCACTTACAAATTAGTTATATAGGTCAGTTTCTGTGTATAGCCATGTGGCAGAAAGATAAGTTTCTTTTCTTTATACATGGCATCAGCTTACAAGAAATAGCATGCATAAATGGTTTCACAATTTCCAAGGCCAGGGCAAGAGATACTATTAGCAAGTGTTACTTATCTAAGATGTTCAGCTGTAACACAGCTCATATTTACAGATAGCAAAGAGAGGAAATGTTTTGTGTTTCCTTGCAACAGTGTCTGAGCATTCATGTGCAGCAGAATAAGCTTGCAAAGAATATACTCCTACAGGTTACATTCAAGTACAGTTGATATTTTCCTATCCCCAAAGGACTTACAGACAAAGTTACTACCTAAGGCAGTGGCACTTTAAGTAACTTGTCAAACATAGCTATGAGTGGCAGGGGAATCTGTAATAGCTTCCCTAGTTTTCAGCTCATTGTTTTAACCACTGGGCTACTTCTCCATTTCATGTTTTGATTACAAAAACAGGGCCATTAATCTGATAATGTTTAGAGAAGAAATTTAAAGTGGAACTGTCTAAAAATGTTCATGGTGGTTTGGGACTAGTTGGCAGTTCTGGACTAATCTGTAATGAAGAGCAATAAATGTTCTGGATGCCAAAGAAAGACAGCTCCTTTGGCCCACCATGAGTTAAGAGTGTTACTTTAGCAGAAGAATGCAAACTAGAGAATGACACGGGGACAACAAATTTTTCCCTGTCCACGCAGGAACTCATTTTCCCATCCTGTCTCAGCAAGTTCTTTTCCTGTCCCTGCCCCATTCCTGCAAGTTTTGTCCTCATCGGCACAAGCCTCAAGCACTTTAAAATCGTAAGTGTCCAAGGCTTACAGGAATGGGACAGGGACAATGACAAAACTCATGGGGAAGGGACAGGGAAAAATTTGTACCCGTGTCATTCTCTAATACAAACCACCATCAACCTTCTCAGATCACAAATGGAATATAACCAGTTAACACAGTAGTTATACTATTATGTGGCTACCCACAGAGAGCAGTTTTAAATTACAATTCCTCACCCAGGTCCATGATGCATTTCCTTTGAAAATGATGATTTGTATTTTGGCTCTGATTTTAAACCTCACCCCTACCTACAGCCTGAGATACAAAATGAAAGAAACCTTTTGAAACTAGGATGGGACTGTGTGACATAATGAAATTGGAGGTGGAGGGTGGCCTTCCCCGGGCACCATCTTCACAGGGGTGCTGGCGCCTCTCTTCCTATCCCCCTCCCCCATGTACCTCTTGAAACCTTCGCCATCGTGAACAGTATCTTCCCCCTGCTGCTCAGGCCGGCCTCGGCTCCCTTTTGACATCATTTCCTGGTCATGGGACCAGCACCTGACGTCAGAAGGTAGCCAGAGCCAGCATGAGCAGCAGCGGGAAGATGCTGCTTGTGCTGGTGAACATTTCCAGAGGTACACGGGGGATGGGGGAAGCTCAAGCGGTGGGGAAGGGTGTGGGGCCTGTGGCTTGGTGTTGCTGGGTTCCACCTCCCCCAGACGTCAACCTCCTTAGCTACACCACTGATGGAACTTAGATAATGAGAACAGAGATAAAAATGACTTTGTATTTATTTGGGAAAACATCTATAACTAGAGAACTTGGACTATAAACTAGCTAACCAGTTCAGAGTTGGTATGAGCCTGAAGTCCTTCCTCAATAGAAATGGTAAATATTACTACTAATAGTGGTAGTGGTAGTTGCATATGGCAGCAAAGAATAAGCATTTTTTTTTTTGTTTTCTCCACAGGGTAACTGTCTTAGCGAAGGGAGTTCTGCAGATCTATGGTGTCAATCAGAAGGATGCTGGGAATTATCGCTGTGTTGCTACCTCCATAGCAAACAGGCGGAAGAGTATTGAGGCCTCATTAACTGTTACTCCAGGTACCCAGCCTGTGTTTCATGCAGTGTCATATGTGAAAAATAGATAATAAGGTGTGTCAATAATGTTTCACACCATGATTAAAATCATCTAACTTAGGGGACCTTTAATTAAGCTGTATTATGTGCAAACATGCACTTAAAGCAGCCAAAATGACCTAACCTAGGATGCACTAAAGCAGTATTTCCCAAGTCAGTGCTGGTGTACCCTGTTGCTAGTCAGGTTTCAGCATATCCATAATGAATCGTGTATGTGAATCACTTTCAGGCAGGAGAACTGGAGCTTGATGGCCAATTAGGAGCACTTCTACAAAGAAATGCTTCTGACTGGCCATCAAGCTACAGCTCTCTCTGATTGGTAAATGTACAGAGCTCTCCCATGTGAGCAGCAATCAGCTACTGGTTGCTTGAGGGATTGAATTAGAAGGAACATTAGGTAGGCCTCGTGGGAATTCCAGAGAACCAGCATCCATCCCCGTGGGAGTCCTGTGGATGTGGGGGAGATACCCATGGGAGTCCTGTGGACCTGGGGGATCCGCTTGGGAATCACGTGAACCTGGAGGGGATCCCTATGGGAGTCCCATGGACCTGGGGGGATTCCTGTGGACCTGGAGGGTACTCACAGGGTCCCCACGATCCCTGTTCCCATACAGACGTCTAGTATAGAGCCCATGTATTATAACACCTCGCAAAAGCTCTTTGTAACTCTGGATTGTAACACCTTTTACAGAACCTCATGCAAACCTCTCTGAATTGACTCACCAGTCATTAGTAGTGGTATAGACGCTCACAATAAACTAATGCATGGTTACTGCAGCTGAAGAGAGCTTACCATGGGATGTGCTGAGGCATCCCGCAGTAATTTTGCAATGTGTGTATGCAAACTAGATGCTAAAAACATTTTTTTTTTTGTCAAGGGGGCATGTCTGGGAGGACAAAGAGTGGACATTTCTGCACTAATCATTTAGTGTGTCTGCATTCCCATGTACTAACTGATTAGTGTGTGATTGGCACTTGAGCCCTTGCACGTGAGCCTTCCCTGCCTACAAAATAAGTGGTGCTAATCCTTTTTTAATGACCACATGCTAATGGCAAAATTAGTGCATGGCTGTTAATTTGGAAAATTGAAAATTGGCAATTTTCTGGCTGAGTTCAGATGAGCCACCATATTTAGCACAGTTGTTAAACCCCTATGTAACAGGCAGAAATCTGAGATCTGGAAATAAACAATTGCTTATCATTCCATCGTACAAAGAAATCATACATAAACATGTGAGAGATGCTATTTTCTTCATTAATGGTCCAAAGTATTGGAATTCGATACCATTGGCACTTAAATCAACTACTTCCATTGATAAGTTTAAGGAAAATCTCAAAACCTATCTCTTTTCTGATGAATATTCTCAGGTTTAATGGGTAGCGCTATTAGTGTCCTGAAAACCAGAAGAATATCCTCAGTATTAACTTTTTCTTTGTTTGAATTTATTGTATTCGCCCCCTTAAATCCTAATTTTATGTATTTTGTATGGGTTTTTGTATATGTAATGTAATGTAATTTATTTCTTATATACCGCTAAACTCCGTTAGGATTCTAAGTGGTTTACATAAAAATAGACAATAGGGTGCATTAAAATTATAAGTAATATAGGTACTTAGAAATTCCCTTACTGTCCCGAAGGCTCACAATCTAACTAAAGTACCTGGAAAAATGTCAATTAGTAGAGTAATGAAGAAATAAAATAGAGAATAGATGAGAAAAATAAGAAAATAAACATTTTAATAAGACTACAATGATCTAAAGGACTTTGAAAGGTTGAAAAAAGAGGGGAGATAAGAATAGATGCAGAGGGAGAACCGTTGAAGCAATAGAATTCTGGGGAAATTTAAATGAAATTTGAATGATAAAATAAAACAAAATAAGTGGTAAAACAATAAGTGAGATTAAAAAATATATCATAAACTAAAAAGAATTGAAAATAAAATCAAAACAGTCAAAACTGAAGTCCAGCTTGAATGGGCCCCCGAGCCAACCGTTGGTCCGATGGCCGGACTGCAGCCCTCCTCCGTCGGCTCTCCCCTGCTGGCATGTTGTTTTAATATGTTTTGAATATACAGTATGTATGGCTATTCCGTATATTGTATTTTACTATGTTTTTAGATTGTAAGCTGCCCTGACAGTTCTCCCTGGAGTGGGATAGAAATTTTTAAATAAACTTGGAAAAAGCCTTTATAGCACGTGGGAAAGACCCATGTAAGGGTGTGCTAAGGCCACTTTTTATAGCACAACTTAGTAAAAGGACCACTTCAACATTTATTATACTTTTATGTTATTTTAATGTCATTTTATCTATATTTTAAAACTTTTCGACTGTACTGTATTTTGTTTTTAAAAGTTGCTGAGCCAGCGTCTTTTCAGAAGCCAGTCATCATAGCTGGTCCTGAGAACATGACAGTGTGCCTGCATCAAACTATCATCCTGGAGTGTGTGGCCACAGGCAATCCAAAGCCCATCATTTCCTGGAGCAGATTAGGTAGGTCCTAGTCTCACCCTGAGGCTACATTAATTGATAATGTTCAGTGGGAAAGCAGGGGTCAGGAAGGAACGGTTATAGGAGATTCCTGTATGCCTGGAGTGAAATTGCTAATCGTTCTCTCGATCATCACAGCAGTAATCGTCAACACTGTTTTGTAGAAAGGTTAAAACGGTGAAACGGTGATCTGCTGCAAGCTAAATGGTTTTTCAGCTGGCATGAATATGTTATTCTTTGGATGGGTTCAGTTAGTAACGTACTACATTGATTTTAAAAAAGAAATACAGTAGACTCGAAGTTAACTAGCACCCATAGGTATTGATAGATGCAGGATTAAATGTAGTTTCTAGTTGCCTGAGAGTTACTATTACAATTAGGCCTAACTAATACTGTACCCCATACTATGCCATACCATAAACTGTTCCAGACAAACTACCAGACATGTGGCAGTGCCAAGTTTACATTTAAATTTCCACCAGAATTTGATGATATTTTCATTCTTATTTAAAGTACTACAGTATTTCTTTGATTTTTATTTTTTTGATTTTTTTGTCTGGTTGCTTGAGAGTTCCGGTTAATTGAGTTCCAGTTAACAGAGAGTCTACTATAAGAGGAAAATATTAAATGCATGCTTTAAAAGTCTTATTTTCTTTGTCCCTTTACCTTCCTTTGTGCTGGAAAAGATTAATTGTGAAGAAGAAATGTAGAAAATAGAACATATGACATGCCTTTTTAGTGGTTTAAGTAAAATAAATGGAATTGTTTTATTTATTTTGGTGTATATTTGTAAGATTTTCCCTGCCTGAGTATATAGAACAGAAGCGACAAATAAAGAATCAATGAATATTTTTGTCCCAGTTGTTTTCTTTAATAAATTTACATTAAGTTAAATTTGCTTAGATTTTCATAGTAACCATTACTTTAACACTGTTATAATTTAACTAGCTTTATAGCCTGTTACATTAACGGGTGCTAGAATATATGTGTGTGTCTGTCTTTATTTCTTTCTCTCTCTGTCTCCTTAGCCACTGTATTTCTGTCTTTCTTTCTTTTGGCTGTCCACCACCACCCCTTGCGTGCTCCCCCTGTCCATTATCCCTTCTTTTTACCTCCCCTGTGTCCACCACCACCCCTTCACTGTTCCCCTTATCCAGCAGCAGCCCTTCTCCCTTTGTTTTACCTCCCCCCCGTCCATCAGCACCTCTTCCTGCTCCCCCTGTCCAGCAGTAGGCCTCCATTCCTTTTTTTCGCCCCTTGTCCATCAGCACCTCTTCCTGCTCCCCCTGTTCAGCAGTAGGCCTCCCTTCCTTTTCCCCCCCTGTCCATCAGCACCTCTTCCTGCTCCCCCTGTTCAGCAGTAGGCCTCCCTTCCTTTCCCCCCCTGTCCATCAGCACCTCTTCCTGCTCCCCCTGTCCAGCAGTAGGCCTCCCTTCCTTTTTCCCCCCCTGTCCATCAGCAGCTCTTCTTGCTTCCTCTGTCCAGCAGTAGGCCTCCCTTAATTCCCCCCCCCCCGGTCCATCAGCACCTCTTCCTGCTCCCCCTGTCCAGCAGTAGGCCTCCCTTCCTTTTTTCCCCCCTGTCCATCAGCAGCTCTTCTTGCTTCCTCTGTCCAGCAGTAGGCCTCCCTTAATTCCCCCCCTGTCCATCAGCACCTCTTCCTGCTCCCCCTGTCCAGCAGTAGGCCTCCCTTCATTTCCCCCCCCCCCCGTCCATCAGCACCTCTTCCTGCTCCCCCTGTCCAGCAGTAGGCCTCCCTTCATTTTTTTCCCCCCCTGTCCATCAGCACCTCTTCCTGCTCTCCCTGTCCACAGGAGTTAGTACAGGCCCGGTCTCTGCCGTTTGTTCTTTACTCAGATAGAGTCCTTGCCGCCCCCCCTTCACTTCCCGCGGGCCCGACTACGAACCAGGTGATTCCAGCAGCGTGTGCAGCAGTCTTCACATGCTGCTTCGGGTCCTTCTACTGCCCTGATTTACTCTGGCACGTCCCTGATGACATCATCAGAGACGCGGCAGAGCAAATCAGGGCAGTAGAAGGGCCCGAAGCAGCGTGTGAAGACTGCTGCACACGCTGCTTGAATCGCCAGGTTCGTAGTCGGGTCCGTGGGAAGGGAAGGGAAGGGGGGGCGGCAAAGGACTTGGACTCCTCTGGTCTGTCGCAGAGGGCGGCCCTGCTCCATTTCTCAGTTCGTCCCGGAGAGGGGGGGGGGGCAGGAGGCGCTCTTTGTGCCCCAGTCCCGGCTTGTGGAGGTGATCATCGGCTGGCTGGGAGCGGGCTTGTGGAGGCGATTGTCGGCTGGTGACATAGTACGCGCATGCACACTCTCGCCAGCACAGCGCGACAGATCAGATCTCAGGGAACACGCAGCGAGAGTGCACATGCGCAGCTAGCATTTTATTATTTTAGATAAACACACATCCTGAGTTAAATGAAAACCATATCTACCTCGAGAGACAATTGCTTGAACGTGGATAGTAACCGGTTTTGAGGTGTTCCCGCTTGTTAGAAAAACAATTGTTTGAACGTGGATATTAACTGGTTTTGAGGTGTTCCCTTTTGTTAGAAAGACAATTGTTTGAACGTGGATAGTAACCAATTTTGAGGTGTTCCCTCTTGTTAGAGAGATAATACTGCCCGAGATACAGAATGGTGCAAGCTGTGGTTTCCATTGTAGCTCGGATTTCAGTGAACATGAGTCTTGTAGGGTTTTTTTTAATGTCCCAAAGGGGGCAATTTTATACATGAAAAGTCCAAAATGACAACTTTTTGAAGCTTATTTTCTAAAGGCAGTGGAGGTGCCTATATGCTTTTTTAAAATAGGCACCCAGAGTCAGCATTGTTAGAGCACAGATTTACAGTGGCTTTGAAGATGATTTAGTTCAATTTTGAGATACTGTATTCTCTCTAATAATTGCCCACATCCAATAATTGCTGCCTTCCCCCACTGCTTCAGGACCCAAAACCCTTGAGAATTTTTTTTAAACCAATAATTGCCCCACCTGCCCCCAATAATCGCCCACCCTCCCTTGGCATTGCTCTCCTCCACCCTCAATCCTCGCCCCTAAGATGATTGGATCTTTCTTCTTACCTCATCTCAAGGTTATGGTGCTGGGCTGGTGCATGGCCTTCAGGATCTGTGCATGCTCAGGGCCTTAAACATGCACAGATACTCAAGGCCCAACACAATAACCTCATGATGAGGTAATAAGAGAGATCCAGTCATCATGGGGGAGCGGTGTGTGGGGTGGAGTAAAGCAATGCCAGTTACTACAAGAGGCAAGATGGAGGACAGAAATGGTGGCTATCATGGAGAGCAGGCTGGAGGAGAGAAATGGTCGTCATGGGAAGGAGAGCTAGATGGGAAAACTGGTTGCCAGGCGAGGAGGGCTGGAGGAGATAAATGTTGCCTCTATTAATTGCGTACCCTAAACTTCAGAAAACCCGGTATGTCTAATAGCTCAGGCGATTATTAGAGAAAATACGGTATACCATTTTGAGCTTTACAGAACAGCAAAGCAGTTTACAATATACAAATAAAGGTAAGAAAAGAAAATGTTACCAGGAGAGAGCTATACAGGGGGGGAAAACATAAGAGGAAGAGAAGCATTGGTATCACTTCAGTTTGGAGTTTAAATCTAGGGCTCATCATAAGCTTGGTGAACATATACTGTATAGTATGTGTATTTGATAAAATCTGCATGTATGTGGTAACACCTCCCCCAGTTTAGGAAAACATGTGCACAGATCACGTGAATGCAGATGTATTCTTTCATGAGTGTGCCTACTTTTTATAAATGTCTAGCCTCATACAAATTTATAAGAGCCCTTTCTTGCATGTAACTTTTAGAAATGCATCTGCCACTCCCATGACCATGCCTCCTGTGCATTAGGGCAGTGGTTCTCAACCCTGGTTCTCAAAGGCGATAAGTGACAAGAAAGCATCGTTCAAAAAATGGAAAAAGGACCAAACAAAGGACAACCAAAAGGAGCACAAAGAACACCAAAGGGAGTGTCACCGTGTGGTTAGGAAAGCTAAAAGAGAATATGAGGAGAGACTGGTGGGGGAAGCAACAAACTTCAAATCGTTCTTCAGATATGTGAAGGGGAAGCAACCGGCAAGGGAAGAAGTGGGGCCATTGGATGATGGAGACAAAAAGGAGTGGTAAAAGGGGAAAAAGAAATAGCAGACAGGTTAAATAAGTTCTTCACGTCGGTCTTCACGAGGGAGGACACATCCAATATTCCGGAACCGGAGGACATCGTAAATGGGGATCGGGATGAAAAGCTGGTCCAACTAGAGGTAAGCCAAGAGGATGTCCTCAGGCAGATAGACAGACTAAAGAGCGACAAATCGCCAGGTCCGGACGGCATTCACCCAAGGGTACTCAAGGAACTAAGGAACGAAATAGCAGAGCCACTTCGCCAAATATGTAACCTATCCTTAAAAACTGGAGAGATCCCGGAGGATTGGAAAATTGCAAATGTCACGCCCATCTTCAAGAAGGGTTCAAGGGGGGACCCGGGAAACTACAGGCCGGTGAGCTTGACCTCGGTCCCGGGAAAGATGATGGAAGCACTGATTAAGGACAGTATCTGTGAACACATAGAAAACAATGGACAGCTAAAGTCGAGCCAGCACGGCTTCTGCAAGGGTAGGTCATGCCTCACAAACTTATTGTACTTCTTTGAGGGGGTAAACAGACAGGTGGATAAAGGGGAATCCATTGATATCATTTACCTTGACTTTCAAAAAGCCTTCGACAAGGTACCGCACGAAAGACTACTTAAAAAGCTGTGGAAACACAGGGTGCAAGGGGAGGTCCACCGATGGATCAAAAACTGGCTGGCAGACAGGAAACAGGGTTGGAGTGAAGGGCCATTACTCGGACTGGCATGGGGTCACGAGCGGAGTTCCGCAGGGGTCGGTGCTGGGACCGCTCCTGTTCAATATATTCATTAATGACCTGGAGGCGGGAACAAATTGCGAAGTTATTAAATTTGCGGATGACACCAAACTCTACCGCAGGGTTGAAACCATGGAAGACTGCGAAGATCTGCAAAGGGACCTAACAACGCTAGAAGAATGGGCCAAAAAATGGCAAATGAACTTTAACGTAGGGAAATGCAAGGTCATGCATGTAGGGAAAAAGAACCCGATGTTCAGCTACAGAATGGGAGGATCACGGCTAGGGGTAAGTAACCTTGAAAGAGACCTGGGAGTGATGGTAGACACATCTTTGAAGGCGTCGGCACAGTGCGCCACAGCCTCAAGAAAAGCAAACAAAATGTTGGGTATCATTAAGAAGGGTATCACGACCAGGACAAAGGAGGTCATCCTGCCACTGTATCGTGCAATGGTGCGACCGCATCTGGAGTACTGTGTCCAGTACTGGTCGCCGTACCTCAAGAAGGACATGGCGGTACTTGAGGGAGTCCAGAGAAGAGCAACTAAGCTGATAAGGGGTATGGAAAACCTCTCATATACTGACAGACTGAAAAAGCTGGGGCTGTTCTCCCTGGAAAAGCGGAGACTTAGAGGAGACATGATAGAAACCTTCAAGATCCTGAAGGGTATAGAAAAAGTAGACAGGGACAGATTTTTTAGATTATGGGGAACCACAAGTACAAGGGGGCACTCAGAGAAATTAAAAGGGGATAGGTTTAAAACAAATGCCAGAAAGTTCTTTTTCACTCAGAGGGTGGTGGACACATGGAACGCGCTTCCGGAGGCTGTGATAGGCCGGAGCACGTTACAAGGCTTCAAAGAAGGTTTGGATAGGTTCCTAGAGGATAAAGGAATTGAGGGGTACAGATAACAGTAGCGGTAGGTTATAGGGATAGTCTGGGACCACTGCTCAGGCAATGGGCCTGATGGGCCGCTGTGGGAGCGGACCGCTGGGCGAGATGGACCTCTGGTCTGCCTCAGCGGAGGCAACTTCTTATGTTCTTATGTTCTTATTAGGGCTATCCTGAAAACCCGACTGGCCTGGTGGTACTCCAGGACAGGGTTGGGAACCACTGCACTAGGAGATTTAGGTGCATGGAGAGATGTATACACAAGTTCAATTATTGCTAGTTAACCGCAATAATTGATTAACAATTAATTGGCTTGTAAACTATTTAAATTGTGTGCAGCTTGCAGGAGTGCAGATGTTCCATAAAAACAGCATAAAAGAAGTGCACATGTTCCATTCATGTACATTTCCACAATTTTATAAAGAGCTTCTTTTCTGCCAATTAAATGGGCTAAACACATGGAAAGAAAACTTATAGCGAGTCCTAGATGTAAACTCCACCTGAGACCAGGAGATGCCACCAATGCTTTCCTTCCCCTTAAGTTTCCCATTCAGTCCCCCACCCCCACACAAACACACATAGCTAGTGCATCGAGCTGGTATCTGCCACCATGAGACTTTATTTGCATCTACCTGAGGATGTTTTTCATTACTGCATGATAACTGGAAACTGCTGCCCCCCTTGTAACCCCCAGTCTCCCTCCCCTTTCCCCACCAAACGAATATGAATGCTACTTCTCTGTAGCATCCTCAGCTCCGATTGTCTCAAGAAGTAAAAGACCCAACTCTGGAAATCAACCTAGGCCTCTTGGCAGTGCACCACACTTCCCCCTAAACCACTGGACCAGCCCAAGGCATCAGCAGGTTGCAGGGTAGCAGACTTAGGAGTAGCATCAGGAAATAAGTTTTCATGAAGAGATGGTGAATGCCTGGAACACTTTTCCAGTGGAGGGGCTAGAGGCAAAAACAGCAGTGGGATTTGAAAAAAAACGCATGGAATAAACGAGAGAATTCCTATATAAAAAGAGGATGAAATTAAAGCAAAACTTAAATAACAGTCACACTTTAATAGGACATAGAAGGGTGTAACCTGCACGGAGTGGCAAGTACAACTGACTGTTTTGTTAGATAGGTTGGATGAACAAGGCAGGTCCTTTATCTGCCATCATGTACTATCCCCCCCCCATTTACTAAACCATAGCGTGGTTTTTAGCACTGGCTACGTCGATAACAGCTCCGACACTCATAGAATTCCTATGAGAGTCGGAGCTGTTACTGCCATGGCTGCCGCTAAAAACCATGCTGCAGTTCAGTAAAAAAAAAAAGGGGGGTGGGGAATGTTATTACGAGCACCTAAGAATTTTGTTTTACTTCCAATTTATGTATCTTCAATGATAACCTCCCCTGTATTGTATGCATAAAGCATCTTTGTCACTTAAA
Organism: Geotrypetes seraphini; assembly: GCF_902459505.1. NCBI lineage: Eukaryota > Metazoa > Chordata > Amphibia > Gymnophiona > Dermophiidae > Geotrypetes > Geotrypetes seraphini. The sequence continues at coordinate 13,647,081 of NC_047097.1, forward strand.
TTTTCTTTTGAACAGATCATAAGCCCATTGATGTGTTTAGCACTCGTGTGCTAGGAAATGGGAACCTCATCATATCTGACATGAAGCAGCAGCACGCAGGCGTGTATATGTGTCGAGCCACCACACCGGGTACACGTAACTTCACGGTGGCGGCTGCAACTCTAACAGTGCTAGGTGAGCTTGTTTCTGAGTCAGACCTGGCATGTAGTATTTTGTTGCACCCAATACTGTGAATCTAAAAGTCTTAAGTTTCAGTTTCACTTGGTGACCTTTGATAAATTAATTAACCACCTGTGTTCAAACCTTAACTTTTGACAGGTCCGAGTTATGTGAACTATGTGCAATGAGGATTTTCTGTTTATTAATTATGCCCAAGGATAATACCAGAATATAATAATCTATTTTCTTTTTGCTGCTAATAAACTGTTTTATTTATTTGCACTGTGCATGGCAGAACTCAAACCCCCTCTTCTACGAAACTGCACTAGCAGTTTCTAGCACGGGGAGCCACGCTGAATGGCCCGCGTCAGGCTCATAGGAACCCAATGAGCGTTGGGAGCAGCATGGCTCTCTACGCTAAAAATCGCTAGCGTGATTTCGTAAAAGAGGGGGTAGGTTATGTGTTCTTCTAGTTCTTTAGTCTCAGTATTTATTTTTTGCGTTAATCTAACTTTTCCCTAAGTTTATATCTCAGATGGTATACCTGTATGACTCTAAACTCTCACCAGGCCTGATGGCTGGAGAGGCATCTCTAAAACAATTCTCTGGCATTCCTCTGTCTGGGGGTCCTCATAGCAGTTTATCTTCCTCCTTTCCCCAGGCCTGAGCACACTGCCTCGTCAGAGTTTTCAGGCCCTTCCAAACTTAAGAGGCAGAAGTTTTTGAGCTCAATTCTGTTGCACCATAGTAGGCACACACATTGAATATAATAGTCTTTCTACTTTGCCACTAGGCAGAGAATCTTGACCAGCTGAAATGTAATAAGTGGGACTTATTTGCTCCACAGTTAGACAAGAGAAGGGGATGGGCCATTAACAGCTTTAGCCGTACCAATATTTTTTTCCAACACAACATGAATAATTACAGAGCTTAGGGGTGGGGCTGAAGATTGGTGGTTGGTTTTTTTGCTCCTCCACAACAAAGCTCTGCTACTCATGGCCATTGCATTGTGGGAAAATAAGGGCCTTTATTGAACAACCCATTGGATTTTGCTTCTAACCTGTTGTGTTTTCATTGTTTACTGTAGCGCCCCCTTCTTTTGTTGAATGGCCCGAAAGTTTGACCAGGCCTCGGGCAGGTACAGCACGGTTTGTGTGTCAGGCAGAAGGAATTCCCACACCCAAAATATTTTGGCTCAAGAATGGGAAGAAGATGCACTCCAATGGAAGAATTAAAATGTATAATAGGTAAGAGGATGATTCATTTCTGTGTCTAATCTTGTCAGATTATTGCCTGATGACACAAATTTGGTAAAAGAAATTCAGTAACCTGGCACTATAGAGCTCTATGTACACATATAGACTTCTAAGATATTGCTTTCAGTGGAGAATTTTTAATATTGTGTTACTAATAGAAATCTGTCTATAACTTTGTCCATTTCCATTTGGGGAAAATTTCACACTTTATTGGAAGGAAATAATTTGTTAAAAGCGTAGACTCTGTATTGAAGATCAGATTGTTTCCAGATTTGGGTGTCCTTTTACTAAAGTTTATGCATGCTAATAGACATTAGTATGTGCTAAATGCTGCACATCCTATTTTAGACCTAAAAGCCATATTGTACTTGGTGCATGTTAATATCCATTGGTGTGTTCTAAGCTTTAGTAAAAGGGCCTCTTGGTTTCTCTGGAGAGTTTTGCACTGTATAAAACAGTATATCGCAAACTTGTGCTGCGGCGAGATTCTGGGTATGCCACGAGACACTGGGGAGGAGGAGAGGCACCAGCGCCAGTTGACTGCCTACAGGACATGCCTCTCATGGTGAGAGGCACATCCTGTAGGCAGTCAGCCGGTGCCAGTGCCCTGTATGGCAGGCCATCACGCAAGCATGGATGTCGACGTGATGATGCCACGCATGCAAGTGATATCATCACGTCGACGTCCGTGCATTTCCAGATGCCCTCGAGGCCGTGACCCCCTGTTTGGTGTGCTGCGGCTTTGTAAAGATTGCGAGACACCTGGTATAAAAAGAAAGGCATATGTAATCAAGTAGCTTAATTCAGAAAGCTCCTTCAAAACCTTCATGGAAAAGGATTTTGATAATTTCTTCCTGATTTTAAAAAGCTTCAATTAAGAAATCAGTTGTACACCACCTTGGGTGAATCTCTTCATAAAGGCATTTTATAGATCTTAAGCAAATGAATGAATAAGAAATGCCATTATTGCTATAATGAATTGTCTGCTTAAGACACGAATACTCATTATTCACAGGGTATCCCACCTTTCTTAATTTAAAGTAGCTTACAATTTAAAACCGCATATAATAACAAGTCATAAAATACAATTCATTAGTCCTCAAACCTGCAAAAAGACTGTGACTTCTCACTTTCAAAATAATGGATCCTTCTCCAATTTGTATACAAATCCAGGTTGAGTCTGTGATGCAAAGTGGTGTAAATATGCTTCTGTCAAAATGTCATGGTGATTTTTACTGTGAGGGTTGTGTTTCACTTAAAGATACCAGAAAAATGAAACGCAAATGCTAACTGTCCCATCAGTGAAATAGTAAGGGGATTTGGGGGGGGAGGGGCTTGGACCAGCCTGGGCACTATCTTTGCGGGGGGTGGGGGGTGCCAGCACCTCTCTGCCCCCCCCCCTCTTTAAACATTTGCTGGTGTGAGCAGTGTCTTTCACTTGCTCCCTTCTGACATCACTTCCTGGTCACGGTCATTTATAGTTAAAGATCCTGCAATGTTTTCTTATCCATTTGTGTCAAGAACATAAGAAGTTGTCTCTGCTGGGTCAGATCAGAGGTCCATCTCGCCCAGCAGTCCGCTCCCACGGCGGCCCATCAGGTCCATGACCTGTAAAGTGATCCTTGTCTAAAACCCTTTAATCCCCTTTATCCTTCTATCTATACCCTTTCATAATCCTATCCCTACCTCTATCTGTATCCCTCAATCCCCGTATCCTTCAGGAATTTATCCAGTCCTTCTTTGAAACCCCATAGTGTACTATGTCCTATCACAACCTCCGGGAGTGCATTCCAGGTGCTCACCACCCTCTGAGTGAAAAAGAATTTCCTAGGATTGGTTCTAAACCTGTCCCCCTTCAATTTCTCCGAGAGCCCCCTTCTTCTTGCGGTTCCCAATAGGCTGAAGAATCTGTCCTTATCTACCTTCTCTTTGTTATACTGTACATAATGCCAGGCCAAAGGGACCAAATGACTTGGGAGGGCAGTTCACTAAACTTATGGATTGCTTAGTCCATGCCTGGAGGTGGCATGAAATAGAGCATATCATACTTAAGAATAGCTTTACTGGGTCAGACCAGTGGTCCATCATGCCCAGTAGCCCGTTCTCATGGTGGCCAATCCAGGTCACTAGTACCTGGCCAAAACCCAAGGTGTAGCAATATTCCATGCTACCAATACAGGGCAAGCAGTGGCTTCCCCCATGTCTTTCTCAATAACAGACTAAGGACTTTTCCTCCAGGAACTTGTCCAAACCTTTCTTAAAACCAGCTATGCTATCTGCACTTACCACATCCTCTGGCAACACGTTCCATAGTTTAACTATTCTCTTGATTGAGAAAAAAAAATTTCCTCCTATTGATTTTAAGAGTATTTCCCTGTAACTTAATCGAGTGTCATAGCTTTTATAATACTGAACAATGGATGAAATTTGTGTCTGATAGATGAGTTTACTGTTGAGAATAATGTCTAAGAGTTTTAGGATTGGTATAAGCTGAATGATCTTATTTAAAAGTGTTTAGAGAAGGGATGTCTTACGAACCGGTATTGGATTAAAGTAGTGCTCTTGATTTATCAGGGTTAAGTTGGAGGTGGTTTTCCACAAGCCAATTGGTGATTTTAGTAAGGCTCTGATTAATTTTTTTTATATGTTTGGTATTAGTGGGATTGAGTGGGTGTAATAGCTGGATGTCATCTGCATAGACGAAGGAGGTGAATGAAGCCAGTGGATTGTGCCATGAATGTATTGAATAAGAAAGTTGCTAAGATGGAACCCTGAGGAACTCCATATAGGAGAGTGTATTGTTTTGAGCATTGCAACGATGATTGGATAAATAAAAGGTGGACCATTGTAAAACAATATCTGTGCTATTGATGTTGTGGAGGTGGGATAATAGGATAGAATAATCAAAAGTATCAAACATTGCTGTGAGATCAAGAGAAGTAAGAGGGACAATTTGCAAGTTTTTCATTAAAGAATATCAGAGTAAATTTGCTTTCAAATATTGTCTTCTCTATATAGTATTTTCTAGTATTTTAAACTGTGTACTTAGTCTGTAATCCTGCTCTACCATTTCATGTTCAGCAATGAATTACATTATTAGAATAACTATTTTGTGATTGAGATCTTTTTCCATTATTTTTTTCTGTTTACTCTTGTTGCTCCTTAGTAAATTGGTAATTAATCAGATCATCCCTGAAGATGATGCCATGTATCAGTGCATGGCTGAGAACAACCAAGGGTCCATCCTTTCCAGGGCCAGGCTGATTGTAGTGATGTCTGAGGACAGACCGAGCGCTCCCCGGAATACCCGCGCTGAAACAATGTCAAGTTCGGCCATCCTACTGGCTTGGGAGAGGCCACTCTATAATTCTGACAAAGTGATAGCATATTCAGTGCACTACATGAAAGCAGAAGGTAAACATAAGTATTTTTCATAGGTTTTTATTTTGTTTAACATATAGCTGCAGTGATTGTTTTATAGATGACAGATATGCAGGGATATTCATGCACTAATATGGCACTTCCAAGTGAGTGATGAATTAGTGTTGCTGATGTCATATACTCTTTCAGGCTACCCTCCATTCACCTGGTCAAGATGAATTACATTCAGGTATAGTAGGTATTTCTTACGTCTGTACTATATAAAAGAACCTTTTATTAAAATTTACTGTAAGCTAACAGAATTAGTACATGCTATATGTGCATTCTATTTCATAGCTATAGGTCACGACACTTAGGGCCTGATTCTATAAACGGTGCCTAGTGGCACCTATGTTGTAGGTGCCACTCAGCGTGGTTGTCAATCAACTGCTAGGTGCCGTTTATAGAATCATGTCTAGTGGCGCTTACGCAGACGTAGGTGTCACTAGGCTCCCTAAAGGTAGGTGCCGTTCCATTAGGCCAGGTTTTTACTGGCTTAACTTACCAGCGCCTACATCAGATGCTTAACTCAACCATGCCTACTTTTTCCAGTAGGCGTTGGTAGGGCTTCAGGGCTTCAAAGAAGGTTTGGATAGGTTCCTCGAGGATAAAGGAATTGAGGGGTACAGATAGGAGTAGAGGTAGGTCATAGGGATAGTCAGGGACCACTGCTCAGGCAATAGACCTGATGGGCCACCGCGGGAGTGGACCGCTGGGCGAGATGGACCTCTGGTCTGCCTCAGCGGAAGCAACTTTTTATGTTCTTAGGTGTCGTAAGGTATGGGAGGGTGCCTCCACTTAGGCATCGCTAGGAGTTAAGTACCAAACTCTTTAATTGTTTAATGGGATTTATAAAATTGGCTGAAATCCAGCGCAATAAATTACCACAATGATTAAGCCAATTAAAAAAAAAAGTTCAGTTTGGATCCTGAACTTAGGCGTCACTAGGTGGCCACAATTAGATTGCCTAGTGGTGCTTAATATAGGTGTTCTATATAGAATCAGGCCCTTAGTGCATGCTAAACTTTAGTAAAAGGGCTCCTAAGTTTGTACAACAGATGGGCAACTCAAACATTTTAGTATCATTTTTATTGCAGTTTTATTCTTGTTTTGGGGCAAATGGTGTCAAAAGTGTGCAGCCTTTGCAAAGGAGTTTGCAAAATGTGCAAAGAGTGCGCTTTTCTTAAAGATTGCACACACTTTTTCCAGATAGTGCATGCATGCACAAACCATTGTGAATTATCAGGGAAGAGCGTGCACTGTTATTGATGAACAGCATTTGGATGCAAATGTCAGTCCGTCCCTTGTTTGTACCTGAGGCAATGAAGGTTTAAGTAGCTTGCCCCAAAAGCTTCCCTGACTCCGACACCCATGCTCTAACTGTTAGGCTACTCCTCCACTGCCCTTTGCTATCCTGTCTAAATTAGAACTATTACCTTTTAAATGTTAAATTTTAATTTCTAAGTGTGTATTACAAGGCTTATAGCATTACTGGAGTAATTCCATAAATTAAGCACTAATCTTTATGCATGTATTACATGTGTAAAGGTTTGAAATGCTAGAATATACTGCCATGTGTATGCACTTCTCTTGTATACAACACGCCACCTAAGTGCTATCTTGCATAGTGTGAGCTTACAAGGGAGGTATACTTAAGGGTCTTGATAACAGCGGAGATCTGGGAGCCAAAATTAAGTCAGGAATCAGCTGGGCTGAATCCTGCATTGGGCGGTCAGCCTGTGGATATTCAATGCCGGACCATTTCCAGTAACCAGCATTGAATATCTGGAGGGTTTTTTGGCTGGTTTAAGTTTATCCAGCCAAGTCAATATTCAATGCTGGCCAGTTAGGTGGAATATCTCTGGTCATTGCAAATCTATATCAGCAGCCTAATTTGGCCACCAGAGCTAGCTGATAATGAGCTGAATATCGGCAGATATTACGTAATATAACCAGCTCCTGCTAAGCACTAACCAGCAATATTTAGTGGGAAAACTCCCTCTGAATGTTTCCAGATAGCTGGTTAAGTACCATTTAACTGGCCAGAAGCTACTTCTGGTCAGTTAAATGGTTTTAAATGTTGGGAGGCTGATGTTAAAACAACAGAGGTGAATCTAAAATCACTCCCAGACTTTAACTGAATGTAAAGCTGGAACTGAAACACCCTCAAAATGAAAACTTAAAGGAGGTGGTATTAGGTTACAATGAGATAACCAAGAATTTGTGTCTTGGCCACATTTATCTCCCCCCCCCCCCCTTTACAAAACCATGCAAGAGGTTTTTAGCACCTGCCGAGCTTAATGCTCTGCGCTGCTCTGATGGTCATAGAGTTCCTATGAGCAGCACAGAGTGTTCAGTGCCTCGGCCAGCACGAAAAACCTCTTGTGCGATTTTGTAAAAGGGGAGAGGGGGGTCAAAGATAAACAATTCATAGCCATCCAAGCTCAAACTATTCTTATGTAGAATTCTTTCTGTTGGAACCCTTCTATCTTCTCAAGCACAGAAAAAAATAAAATTGAAGATCTGCATACAGCCAATAGCCAATACCCACATTGGCTATCAATTTACAGACTGTTTACATAAATGATTTAAAAAGCAGTGAAGATATGAAATTGTGGATCTGCTGAACCTAGTCTGATTCAATCTAACTTTGGAATGCTTTTCTACAACTTGAAATTGTCTCTCAGCCAAAAAAAAGATGAACAATAGCACATTGCTTGAGATTCTTAAAGGTTGTAAATAATGAAGTAAAATAGCATGATTTATAGTGTCGAAAGGGGCTGCTACATCCCACTGATACAAAAAACAAAAACCTTTTTCCTCTATCAAAGTAGAACTGATTTTTCAGATGGGGGTTTACGGCAAGGAATTATTGTCTGGATGGAGTGGAAATGCGGTGGGGAAAACTGAAAGGAGCAATTGTAAGGACAACAAACCTTTTTGTGAGGCAAGTAAGTAAAAGTAAGAGGAAAAGAAGGATACTTTGGTTCTCAAAAGTAGTAGCTGGGAAGGTAAGGAATAAGAGGCTAGCTTTCATAAACTACAAAAGATCGCAGAAAGAGGAAGACAGGCAAAAATATCTGAAAAAGTTAAGAGAGGCTGGTCATGTAGTCAGGAAAGCAAAGGTGCAAATGGAAATAATAGCTGACACGGTAAAATGGGGAGACAAGACTTTTTTAGATATATTAGTGATAGGAAGAAGTGCAAAATTGGCATTGTGAGCCTCAAAGGTGAAGGGGAGGAATATGTAGAAACTGATAAAGAAAAGGCCAAATTGCTTAACAAATATTTCTGTTCTGAGTTCACGGCTGAAGCACCGGGAGTGGGACCATAGAAGACAAACATAAATAGGGGTGGAGGAGTAATAGACCCTAATCGATTTCAGAGGGTTGTGTTCGTGAGGAGCTAGCTAAAATAAAAGTGGACAAAGCGAAGGGGCCGGATGGTGTACATCCAAGGGTGCTGAAGGAACTTAGGGAAGTTATCTCAGGACAAGCAGGCAGCATATTCTCACTGATGGGTGATGTCACCAACAGAGCCCCGGTATGGATACTTGAAAAGTGAATCACAACTTTTAAGTTTAGAAAGTTCACAATTGGCCCACACTGTGCGTGCGCGACTGCCTTTCCACCCGACGGAGGCATGCGGTCCCTCAGTTTTCTATTTTCCGCGGAACTAGAAAGACGCGTTTTTCAACACTCTGTTGAATTTTTTCTATCGCTTGCCTTCCCACTCTCACGGATTGTGATTTTTTTTGTCAGCTCTTTCATTTTTTTCTTTGTCTTATTTTCTGTAAAACAAAAAAACTTTTCCTTTTTACTTTGCTGTCACGGGCCTTATGGACTCTTTTCGATTTGTCAACAGCTGTCTTCCCTTCCATGTCCCACCCGCCGATGGGTTTCAAAAAGTGCAGTCGCTGTGCTTGGGCCATTTCTGTCACCGACCCTCACTGCTGGTGCTTGCAGTGTACGGGACCCGAGCACTGTGCCGACTCCTGCTCCCGCTGCTCGTCCCTTCAGAAGCGCACTCTAAAAAATCAGTTGCTTCAACAAAAACAACTGTTCGGCGCCACAATGGACACGGAGCCCAGTTCATCTCGGACACCGTCTGTGCCGACTAAGACCGCACTGACCAAGATGACACTGAAGGTGGATCCACTACTTTGACTCCGGTGTCGCAACTCTGGATAAGCCGGCTAAGAAGCCCTTCACTACCCCTTCCGGGACGCAGGTTGAAGCTGCAGTGAGTCAAGTCCTGCCGACCTTGCGTATGTCTTGTAAATGCATGGCTCCGATATCGGTGAGAGCTTCCTCTTCGGCCTCATCATCCTTGGACCGTGTTGATCAGCCATCTGTACCGGCCAAAAAGAAGCAAATGGTACCGGCACTTTCCCTTAAGCAGAAAATTACCAATCTGCTTTGGGAGGAATTAGAACATTTTAACCTCTTGGTGCCAGCTCACTTTTCACCAAGCACGGCACCAACCCTCCAGGAGCCAGTCCTGTCTGAGTTGTTCACGGCACCGACCACTCCTCTTAAAGCTACTTCACTGGTGCGGACATCCTCGACCCAGGATTCGAGCGTTCCACTTCAGCACCGCTATTCCTCAGCCACATCTCGAGAGGCTACTCCAGCATGATCAGTCAAAATCTCCAGTAAATCCAAATATTTGGAAACTTTGACACTGAGCCATTGACACCGACCTCATCCTTTCAGAGATTCAGATTTATTGGGAGATACTGAATCTGAAATGCCATCTACTACGATGTGGACTCTTCTTTTGGGTCACCTAGACGTTCACCTACCAGAGCTTCTCCTTCAGAGAAACTTTCTTTTTCCAGATTTTTGCGACAGATGGCACATGATCTGGATCTTTCGTTAGAGGCTGATTCCAAATACAGCAAGGAGTACTTGGATACACTTGATTATGATCTTCCTCCTAAGGAATTGTTAAAGCTTCCACTTCATGCCATTCTGAAGGAAACTTTCTATAAAAACCTGAAGACTCCTCTCTCTGTGCCAGTGGCTCCTAAAAGTTTGGAATCTCTTTATAAAGTGGTATACCCTTGCCCGGTTTTGATTAACCTCAATTACCCCATGAGCCTCTCGTGGTTGAGTCCACTTTGAAGAAATCATCTGGGGTGAATGTATACGCGTCCGTTCCTCCTGGTAGAGAGAGTAGGACAATGGACAAGTTTGGTAGACATCTGTACCAAAACTCAATGTTGTCTAACAGAGCATCCAAATATACTTTTTTCTTTTCCTGTTATATGAAGTATCTTCTAAAGCAAATTTCATCGCTTCAGCAATACAGTGGAACCTCGGTTTGCGAGTAACCCGGTTTGCGAGTGTTTTGCAAGACGAGCAAAACACTCAGCAAACTTTTGCCTCGCAAACCGAGCATGTTCTGGTGTACGAGCACCTCCCCCCCGCTCTAACCGGCATCGCACCCCCCTGAACCGGCATCGCAAACCCCCCCCCCGCGAACGCCCCCCGTGAGAACCGCAAAGCACCCCCTTGCTGAAAGCGGCATCCGCCCGCCCTTCCTCCCAAGCACTTGGTCCTTACCCCTTCTGCTCGTTGTAAGTGTGAATGCGAGCTCCCGCCTCTTGCCTGGGCTAGGCCTTGAGCATCTGCGCATGCTCAAGGCCTTCTGCCTCTCGTTCGAGAGAACGAGAGCCAGAAGGCCTTGAGCATGCGCAGATGCTCAAGGCCTAGCCCAGGCAAGAGGCGGGAGCTCGCATTCACACTTACAACGAGCAGAAGGGGTAAGGACCAAGTGCTTGGGAGGAAGGGCGGGCGGATGCCGCTTTCAGCACGGGGGTGCTTTGCGGTTCTCGCAGGGGGGGGGCGTTCACGGGGAGGGGAGGGTTGTGATGCCGGTTCGGGGGGGTGCGATGCCGGTTAGAGCGGGGGGAGGGGGTGATGGAGCAGCGCCGGTAGCCTCGGGGGGGGGGGGGGGGGGGGGGTTGGTGGAACGAATTGTTCAAGTTTCCATTATCTTCTATGGGGAAAGTTGCTTTGATATACGAGTGTTTTGGTTTAAGAGCATGCTTCTGGAACGAATTATGCTCTTAAACCAAGGTACCACTGTATATGCATTCACATAAAACCAAGAAATTTCAATCTCTGGTCTCTTCCTCTCTGCAACTTCGAAAGTACATGGTGAGATCTATTTATGATACTTTAAAACTCTCATCTAAAGCAGCAGCTATGTCGGTGATGATGAGACGTTTAGCATGGTTGCATGTTTCAGACCTTAACGTTAACCACCAAGACCGTCTGGCTAATGCACCATGCCTTGGTGATGTGCTCTTTGGAGCCTCCACTGGCACTGCCACCCAAAAGCTGTCTGCTCATGAGACCACATGGGATGTGTTGGTTAAGTCCAAAAAGAAGCCTCCACCTGCTCAGTCTTTTAAGCCTGCTTCCTCTTATCAACGCAGATATGCTGCAAAACCTACTCAGGCACTTATCCAGCCTCTTCAACAACAGCCACGTCGACAACTGGCTGCTCCTCAGAAACCTGCATGGCCTTTTTGACGTGTTCCTTCATAGCATAGCCAGAGTTTCCCTGCTACTTTCTCTGCCTCAACCCATAGGGCGACGTCTTCAGATATACATCAATCGCTGGGAGCTCATTACATAAGATCTTTGGGTCCTCAACATCATTTGTCAAGGATATATCCTTCATTTTCATACTCTTCCTTCGGACCCTCCTCCAAAAGAGTCTGCTTTAAATCTGACACAGTCCTCTCTACTTCTCCAGGAGGTTCAATCTCTCCTCCTCCTCAATGCCATCAAGGAAGATCCTCCCTCTCAACACGACCATGGCTTTTACTCCCAATATTTCTTGATCCCCAAAAAGACAGGAGGTCTGCGACCCATCCTGGATCTCTGAGCTCTCAACAAATATCTTGTCAAAGAGAAGTTTGAATGCTCTCTTTCGCCCTCCTTTATCCCCTATTGGCTATGCTCTCTGGACCTTAAGGAAGCCTACACTCATATACCAATTCATCCGGCTTCCAGAAAATACCTTCACTTTCAAATCAGTCGTCGTTATTTCCAGTACAAAGTTCTTCCCTTCAGCCTGGATCTTCTCCCAGAGTCTTCACGAAGTGCTTGATTGTAGTGGCAGCAGCCCTCCAATCCCAGGGTCCTTATCTGGACGACTGGCTGTTAAGGCTTCATCGTCTCAGGAGGTGACCTTGGTGACAACTCACACCACTTCTTTCCTTCAAACCTTGGGCTTTGAAATCAATTTTCCAAAGTCCAACCTCCAACCAACTTAATGTCTTCAGTTTATCGGAGCTATTCTGGATATTACTCTCATGAGGGTGTTTCTTCCTCCAGATCGCTAGCTGCCTTGCTTCATCTCTGCGAGACACATGTTAGTTCTCCTAGGCCACATGGCCTCCACAGTTCACGTCACCCCACTAGCCAGATTGCATCTTCGCACTTCTCAGTGGTGTCGGGCGACAGATCCGCTCTTAGCATATCTCTGTAACCTCATCTCTTCTGCAGTCGCTCCACTGGTGGATGACCTCTTCCAATCTATCCAGAGGTCTTCTTTTCCATCTTCCTCCGCATCACCAGGTACTCATGATGGATGCTTCTATCTACATCTGGGGAGCGCACGTGAGCGGCCTTTAAACACAGAGTTATTGGACTTCAGTTGAATTTTACATCAATTTTGCTGGAGCTCAGAGCGATGTATTATGCATTAAAAGCTTTTCAACATCTCCTGAACGACCAAGTTCTCCTCCTTTGCACGGACAATCAAGTAGCGATGTACTACATCAACAAGCAAGGAGGCACGGGCTCTATTCCGTTTTATCAAGAGGCTCAAAAGATTTGGCTTTGGGTGACAAACCGCAGCCTTTTTCTGAGAGCAGTCTACATACAGGGTGAACAGAATTCCTTGGCAGACAACCTCAGAAGAATTCTCCAGCCTCACGATTGGACACTCAGCTCGACAACTCTTCAGTCCATCTTTGCACAATGGGTCACTCCTCAAGTGGACTTATTTGCAGCTCCCCACAACCACAAACTGCCCCGCTTCTGCTCCAGGCTTTACTCTTCTCACCGCCTGGAAGCAGATGTGTTTCTTCTGGATTGGACACACTTGTTCCTCTATGCGTTCCCTCCCACTCCTCTCATCCTGAAAACTCTTTTCAAACTCAAGCAGGAGTCAGCCACCATGATACTCATAGCTCCTCGGTGGCCCAGACAACATTGGTTCTCCCTTATACTTCAACTCAGCACCAGGGAGCCCATCCTTCTTCCAATATATCCTACTCTGCTTACAAGAATCAAGGAGCTCTTCATCCCAACCTGCAATTGTTACACTTGACAGCTTGGTATCTCTCGGGCTGACATCATTGCATTTCTCTCAGCCTGTCCGCACAATTATTGACACTTCCAGGAAACCGGTAATTCAACACTGTTATCAACAAAAGTGGACTCGGTTTTCTTCCTGGTGTCTCTGTCATCATCATCATCATGATCCAGCTTCCTTGTCATTGGAAATGATGCTGGATTATCTCCTTCATCTCTCTGACTCTGGTCTTAAATCTACATCTATCAATCTCAGCGCTATTACAGCTTTTCACATGCCAGTCGAGGGAAAGCCTCTCATGGCTCATCCATTGGTCTCCAGATTCATGAAAGGGCTTTTCAATGTTAAACCGCCTCGCAAGCCTCCTCCTGTCATCTGGGACCTTAATGTAGTTCTTTCCTGGTTGATGAAACCACCATTTGAACCAATGGCAACAACTCATCTCAAATTTCTCACCTGGAAAGTAGTTTTTCTCATCTCCCTCACTTCTGCCAAGAGAATCAGTGAGCTATAAGTATTGGTCGCAGATCCACCTTTCACAGTTTTTCATCATGATAAAGTGGTTCTCTGCACGCATCCTAAGTTTCTACCAAAAGTAGTTACGGACTTTCATCTCAATCAGTCTATTGTTCTTACAGTTTTTTTCCCCTAAGCCTCATTCTCATCCAGGAGAAACGGCACTGCACACTTTGGATTGTAAACATGCTTTGGCCTACTACATCGATTGGACAAAGCCTCATCGAACATCTCCCCAACTCTTCATCTCATTTGATCCTAACAAGTTTGGTCATCCTGTAACCAAACGGATAATATCCAACTGGTTGGCTGCCTGTATTTCATTCTGCTATACTCAGACCGGACTGCCTCTAGAGAGTCATGTCACTGCTCTCAAAGTCCATGCTATGGCAGCTTCTGTAGCTTTCCTCAGATCTACTCCTATTGAGGAAATCTGCAAGGCTGTCATGTGGTCCTCAGTTCATACCTTCACATTAATGTCTGGAAATTTTTTCCAGAAGGGATGGACACTTCGGCCAGTCAGTTTTGCAAAATTTGTTTTCTTAAAGGCCAACTCTCCCTCCATCCCTTTCTACTTAGCTTGGAGGTCACCCATCAGTGAGAATATGCTGCCTTCTTGTCCTGGGATAAAGCACAGTTACTTATTGTAACAGGTGTTTTCCAGGGACAGCAGGCAGATATTTTCACAACCCACCCACCTCCCCTGGTTGGCGTCTTAGCTGGCATATCTTAACTGAGGGACCGTGCGCCTCCGTCGGGCAGGAAGGCACTCGTGCATGCGCGGTGCGGGCCAATTGCAAACTTTCTAAACTTAAAGTTGCATTTCACTTTTCAAGTGTCCTGTACCGGGGCTCCATCGGTGACGTCACCCATCAGTGAAAATATCTGCCTGCTGTACCTGTATAACACCTGTTACGGTAAGTAACTGTGCTTTCTGGTAGCTCCACAGACTAACCTTTTCAATGAGTCTCTAGAATCATGAGTGGTACCAGAGGACTGGAGAAAGGCAGATGTGGTCCCTCTCCACAAAAGTAGAAGTAAGGAAGAAGTAGGGAATTACAGGCTGGTAAGTCTGACTTCTATGGTAAGCAAATTAATGGAAACAATTTTAAAACAGAGAATGGTCAAGTTTCTGGAATCTGTGGATTACAGGACCGGAGGCAACATGGATTCACTAGCGGTAGGTCTTGTCAGACAAATCTGATCAATTTCTTTGACTGGATGACTAGAGAATTGGATAGAAGATGTGCGCTAGATATGGTGTATTCAGATTTTAGCAAAGCCTTTGACAGTGTTCCACACAGACGTCTAATAAATAAACTGATTGCCCTCAGGATGGGTCCCAAAGTGACGGGCTGGGTCAAGAACTGGTTGAGTTCAAGGCGACAGAGGATAGTGATCAATGGAGATAGCTTTGAGGAAAGGGATGTTACCAGTGGTGTGACTCAAGATTCTGTTCTTGGGCCTGTTGTTTTTAACATTTTTATAAATGATATTGCTGAAGGGTTGTCGGGTAAGATTTGTCTCTATGCAGATGATACCAAAATCTGCAATAGAGGAGACATGCCGGATGGTGTGAATAACATGAAGAAAGACCTGGCGAAGCTTGAAGAATGGTCTGAAATTTGGCAGCTAAAATTTAATGCTAAGAAATGCAAGGTCATCCATTTGGGCTGCAAAAACCTAATGGAACGGTACAGTTTAGGGGGTGAAGAACTTATGTGCATGACAGAAGAGCAGGACTTGGGTGTGATTGTGTTTGATCTTAAGGTGGCCAAACAGGTTGAAAAGGTGACGGCAAAAGCTAGAAGGATGCTAGATTGCATAGGGAAAGGTATGACCAGTAGGAAAAAGGAGGTATTGATGCCCCTGTATAAGACTGAGACCTCATTTAGAATATTGTGTACAATTCTGGAGGCTGCACCTTCAAAAAGATATAAAATGGGTGGAGTTGATCCAGAGGAAGGCTACTAAAATGGTGTGTGGTCTTCGTGATAAGGCGTATGGGGACAGACTTAAAGATTTCAATCTGTATACTTTGGAGGAAAGGCGGGAGAGGGGAGATATGATAGAGACTTTAAATACCTACGTAATGTAAATGTGCATGAGTCAAGTCTCTTTCATTTGAAAGGAAACTCTGCAATGAGAGGGCATAGAATGAAATTAAGAGTCGACAGGCTCCGGAGTAATCTGAGGAAATACTTTTTTACAGAAAGGTAGTACGTAGATGCATGGAACAGTCTCCTGGAGGAGGTGGTAGAAACAGAGACTGTGTCTGAATTCAAGAGGGCCTGGGATAGGCATGTGGGATCTCTCGGAGAGAGAAAGAGGTAATGGTTACAGCGGATGGGCAGACTAGATGGACCATTTGACCTTTATCTGCCATCATGTTTCTAGGTTTAAGTATAAATATTGACAAAATTTCTATATTATGGTGCTTAGATCAAAAGCCAAATTGAAATCTATCAAGTAAATGATGCTGGTTCCAAAAAAATTGTAAACTAATGAAAGATGATCTTTTCCATAACTTTGAAATTCTCCCCCCCCCCCCCCCCCCCCCAATAAGATTAGAAGCAAGTCAAAAATTTTCAAGGTAGGAGTTTTTTAAACAATTGTTTAATGGTAGCTTTCTTTATTAAAGTGACCAGTTTCCTCTGCCTCCCTTTTCCTTTTCCTTCCTGATCTCAGCTCCACTAAAATTAAATTTAAAACACCTTAGCTGGCAACTAAAGAAATCCAGAGCTTTAATAAACCTATAACCTGTTATAATACGAAGATTAGAAAAACCTCGCCATATTTTCCAAATTTCCTATCTTCCATCTTAGATCAACATTATCCTTCATTAGAGTTAAGAAGTTGAACATAATTAATTTGAGTAATATGGTCTACCAAGGTAGATTTAGAGGCCTTTTTACTAAGCTGCACTAAAATATGGCCTGCGATATCAGTAGCATGGGGCTTTCCCAACGCTAAAGACACTTTTAATGAGGCTGTAAAATGGCCGAATTTCCTATTTATTCCATTAATGGCCACTGAGCATGCATGAGAACCAAGCAGGTTTGCAATGCCAGCATCAGCGAATCAACATGCTGTTGCCAAGTGATTCCATTTAGTGACTGTAAAGCTCAGCTCCGGATTTCTTCAGGTGGCAGTGTTTGGTAACCTCTGCCAGTTAGACAATTGGTACAGTTGGCTGCTAGGCATGCCTGATGGCCAAGTGGATAGGCCTAGGTCAGCCCAGGCTAAGGTTGTAAGATTTTCCAATCTGGACCCCTAGACCCGCCCCCATGCCTTCCCAGTTCCACCCATCCCCACCATGTCCCCACCTCCCGCTGCCTGCTCTTGTCTGTCAACCCCGCTGTCCACTTTTGTCTGCCTCTCTTCACTACCTGCTCTTGTCCACAAATCGCGTTGGGCAGGGAGGATATCACATGGACTTCCTCCATGCCCAATGCGACTTGAGAAGGCTTTTCAAAACCCGGACGTCTGATAACTCTAGCCGAAGCCCACCTGTGGCTATGCTCCTGCTACAATTCAAACCCACACATGCTTACACTGCATCATTTCTCTTCCTTTTCTAAACTGTGTCATTCAAAATGCCCTCAGTAATGCTAGAGTCACAGTGGGCCTAAATTTATATCTTGGGGGTCTGGAGAAGAGCAAGCATCTGGTTCCTTGTGAGCACCATGCATGACAGGAAAAGAACAAATATGTCCCTATTTCCTTACCACTGTCCTTTTATTAAAATTGGCTAGGCAGCTGAGTTTCCAACAGGTATTTATTAATCAAATGTAAATATAGCTAAGGAGCAAGCCATCTCCACACTACCAAGCCCTCTCATTCATTCAGACTAGCTCATCCATAGCCTAATTCTGTCTCCTAAGACAGGGTCCCACAAACCCCAGCACAGAAAAAAAAATGGTTGGGAAGAGCTAAAGGGCTAATTATATTGGGTTCCAAAGATTTCCTTTTTTTCCACTTCTGCACAATGCAGTGTGTGGTGGAAAAAAAAAATCAAAAAGAAAGGATGGCTGCAGAGCACAGCTTTAATTCCAGCATCATGGACCATTTTCAGAATGCACTAGCAAAACTGCCATAGAACAACATTTTTTAAAAGGTTGGTGTTTAGCAAAGTTGGTTAAAGAAATTAGCAGGTGGTTGTTCTGTATTGTGGGGGAGTTCCCCCCGAGGAGAATATTTTACATATAAATTAGAGGGTCACAATAACGTGAAGAATAAGAGCTTAATGAGAATGCAGGTTGGAGTGTGTTAATTCCTTGTTAGCGATTTAGAATGGTTACAAAAGGAACACTGATTGCGCTAGGAGATCGGCCTTGTCCCTCTATTATGTTTGTTTCATTAGACCACAGCGTGAGGCCTCGTGGTTAATTCAGCTTCAGAACAAGGCCTTTTAATTTCAGCTCAAGGATCCCGTTTAAGCGGGTCAGAAATCGTGCCATTCCGTTCCTAATTAACAAACCATCAACGAGTCTGTTGTGAGATGCCTGTAATCTTGTCTAATTAAAATGCTATCAAGTTCATTCAGAAATGTGGGAAAACTTAATAGCGGAATTTGCCTTTCATTTTGTTTATAAATTTAGTTGTTTGAACAGTGAGGCAGGGCTCTTAGGGAGTTTTGATTAAGTTGACGTGCAAGCGATGTGAATTGTTATTTAAATGTGGCGACTTTTAAGTAGGCTTTTTTCCACTTTGCTGCTTTCCTCTATAGGAATTAAATCTAACAAAGGTGAGCACCACTCTACCTTTATTCTGCATATTTTAATGCCAACTGCTGAGATTTTTTTTTATGGGATAAATCTTGTTATAGAACTAGATGTTTTATGAAGCCCATTAAGTTTCTCTTGGTGCCATTCAAAGTTGTCACTATTTCAGTCTAATATTATAATGGCTTTCTGTAGGGAGAATAATATCTTTTGCATTGGAAGTCGCTCTTTATTTTATTTTTTTTCTGGCAGGAGGTTTACTACTTTCTATTATTTTTTTTTAAACAAGCCCACCCATACCTCACAGACTGATGTAATTTATTGTTAAATGAAGTTGGCTATGAATGTCCTCAGAGTTACGGCTCTGCACGGTTTGTTGTGACTAGTTCCTGAATAGTCTTTGGGCAACATTGATGGGATTTCCCAGTAAATCCAAAACTGACCACAATCTTTAGCAGGACACAGTTGCAATGGCACATAAGAGAGAGAGATTGTGTGTGTGTGTGTGTGTGTGTGTGAAAGAATCAGTGGCGTGGCATGTGTGAGAGATACCCAGGGCGGTGGTGCCCTCTCCTGCCAGGTGAGCGTTCCCATCCCTTTCCCCGTACCTCTTTAACATTCACGGTGCAAGCAGCAACCCCTAATCTGCTGCTTGCATCAGTGTCGGCTCTTCCTCCAACATCACATCCTAGGTGTGGGTCCAGGAAATGACATCAGAGGAAGAGCCGACGCTGGCATGAACAGCAGGTTGGGATTGTTGCTCATGCCGTAAACGTTGGAGGTATGAAGAAAGGGACGCGTGTGTGCGGTAATGGGGGGGGCAGGGAAGGAGCAGGGGGGCGGAGAGGAGGATGGGTACTGGCATCCCCACCAAGACAGCGCCCAGGGCGGACTTACTCCCTCCCCCCCTTTTACTACGCCAATGGAAAGAATACAACAATATCAGATCCTGGAGAGAGACTTTTCCACAATCTGGGAAATTATGGATAGGATCCATTGATGAGATGAGAGGGATGGATATGATTTATTTTTACAACTTTTCTGTCTTTCTTTTATTTCAGGCTTAAATAATGAAGAGTATCAAGTAGTAATTGGCAACGACACAACTCATTACATTATTGATGATCTGGACCCTGCTAGCAATTACACTTTCTATATTGTGGCATACATGCCTATGGGAGCCAGTCAGATGTCCGATCATGTGACCCAGCAAACATTGGAAGATGGTAAGGAAAAAAACATGGGGTAAATTTTCATCCGGCGTGATGACTGTACTAACCCCCACCCCTTTACAAAACTGTGTAAGAGGTTTTTAGCGCCGGCTGGCACACTGAATGCTCTTTGCTTCTCCAATGGTCATAGAGTTCCTAGGACAGTTGGAGCAGCGCAGAACATTCAGTGCACCGGCCGGCGCTAAAAACCTCTTGTGCAGCTTTGTAAAAGGGGGGTAAGTTGAGCACCAATGTTTACCTTAATTTATATAATTTACATCACAAATAGCAGCATAGGTGCCAACTCTGGTGACTTGGTAACTAAATAGTCTATCGACATGCTTCAATTTCTTTCTTCCAAGCATCATGAGGAACAAAGAAAGGCATTGCATGTCTAAAGGCTGCTGTTGGTGGCACTGTCTCAAAATCAGAATACAGATGGGGAAGGGGCACCACATACAAAACCTTATGCAGAAGGAGGAGTAGCCTAGTGGTTAGTGCAGTAGGCTTTGATCCTGCGGAACTGGGTTCCATTCCCAATGCCGCTCCTTGTGAACCTGGCCAAGTCGCTTAACCCTCCATTGCCCCAGGTACAGAAACTTAAATCGTGAACCTACTAGGGATAGAAAAAAAAGTACTTTCATACAATGTGTACAGCACTGCATATCCCGAGAAATAATTAGTAGTAGTAGAACATGAAAATAATCGTGGCAGACGTTGGCAACCAATGAATCTTACAATAAAAAACAGAGATCCTATCAGATTTCTTGTGTGAATATATTAGGTACTGGACTACATTTTGAACTGTCTGCAAAGTTTTAAATTGATATTGTGGATAGCCCTCATAGATTGCATTATAATAATCCAATAAACATATCATCAAAGACTGTACTATAAAATGAAAATAGTCCTCCAAATAATTATAGCAGCAAGGGCTTATGTAGCCAAATGTACTTATTACAAAACCTCAACATTCCTTGAACATAGAATTCCTATGAGCGTTGGAACTTTTACTGCTGCGGCCGGCAATAAAAAATAAAAGGGGGGGTTAATTGTTTAATAGACTTAATCAGCGCTGATCATTGATAATTGGCTTCTTGTAATTGACTTAAATTGCATTTAATTGCAAGTTAGGTGCCTAACTTGGTAGGTACCTACCACTTTGAGGTAGATGCCTAGTCCAAGGTGCCTTCCACAAAGTAGGTGTGGTTAAGGGGGGGGATCGTGGACATGTTTTGTATCTAGGCGTCTAACTTAGATGCAGATATTTAGGCCAAGAAAACCCTGGCATACAAACAGTGCGCTTAAGGCAGCTTAGGTGGCACGAAGCGTGATTCTATAAAGTATGCCTGACTTTTATAGAATCATGTTTAGCGCCACACTAGTTAGTGCCTAATTTTTAGGTGCCATATATAGAGTCGGGCCTCACCGCCCATATGTGTATGAGACACATAGAAAACTGCAGTATTTTAGTCCATCCAGAATGATCATGGCTGGCCATTTGCTGTGCTACTGTATATTTTTGTGCGATTAATGTTCTGTACTTCAGAAAAATTGAATCGCTTTAATATGAAGGTCAAGTTTCATTTCATAAGGGAAAATCTTCAAAGTGATCTAGCCACTTAACTATGGAGTTAGTGAGTCAGATTGTTTTAAAAATCTGTTCTCTGGGAGCCTTTTATTCAGAGAGCCAGCCAAGTGAGTAAAATGAATCTGCTGCTGAGTGTTCTGTTGACTTTTTTAAAATATAAAGTTATCCAGATAATACAGTACTGTCAAATGGGCCAGATAAAGTTTACTTGTACCCTGAGAATGCCTTCTGCTTAGTGGTAGGGGATGGGGAGCAATTTAAACTCTGAAGATTTATTTAACAGACTCCCAAAGTTAGCCAGACTTATCTTTTGAAAAATGCTTGGGAATTAGGTATCTCAAATCCAGCCAGCTAACTATAGCATGCTAAATTTAGGAGATTTTCAAGCAAACATTAGAAAAAATGAATGCAGATAGTTTGGGGCCCAGTAATTTTTTTAAAATTAGTTTGGAGTCTGTTGGCATCTTATCTTTATTATAACAGGTCTTGTATAAATCAATTTTTGTTTATTTTCATACACATCAAGGGAAGGGTGGGAGGGAGGGGGGATATCTCTGTCTTTATTTGATCTTAGAGTATTTACACTTGGGGTGGGTGAGAGGATGGGAGGATTTATTAAATTGTTTAGGGTAAGATTATTGGGGAACTCTATGTTGTAATGTTTTATGGTATAATTATTGAATGGGTGGGAGAAAATGAATGCTTAAGTATAATTGTAAGTTGAAGGTGTTTATGTCAATGTATTATATGATATAGTTTCATGTATTACACTATTAAAGTATGAAAATCAATAAAGTTAAAAAAAAAAAAGAAAATTTTTCTATAAAATAGCTTGTTATTCGATTGATGAGGGATTTACCGAAATCATGTTCCATACTTAATTCACCCCCTTCTTTACAAAGCCGCGTTAGCGTTTTTAGTTCCGGCCGCTGCCATGACAGCTCTGATGCTCGTAGAATTTCTTTGAGTGTCCGAGTTGTTACTTATGCAGCTTTGTAAAGGAGGGGGTCAAAGATGTATTAAGTGTTCTCTTAGGCTTCCATGGCTGACGTCATGATTGTTGAAGGTTTCCGAGTCTTGCTGCATTTGTGTAGAAAAAACCAACGTTTCAACCATCATACTGTCGCTTTCTTCAGGGTATGCTTTGAGGTCTGCAGTGTGTCTTTATACAGAGTGCCCACAAAAACACTCCTTGATTTTTATTTTGTAGATCTTTATTAATTTTCAAAACTAATATAAAGTGCCATAAATTATACATACATTCGTTACAAAATAAGCACTTAAATTCCATCAAAAACAAAGAAGATAATAAATATCCCTCCCCTCCCATCCAACAATTTGATCAAGAAATGAACCAAAAAATGTATCCCCCCCCCCCACCCACCCACCCTGTCCTGGACATGTATAAAAATAAAGAAAAGATTTGAAAACCAAGAAACTATATTGAATTAACAAAGGATGTCAACAGTCCCCAGATCAAATTAAATACTTTGTTATGCTCCAGTATATCTGCATTCATCTTTTCGTACCGTAAACAGTACAAAACCAAAATTTATTGGAATATTCTTTCACCTTTGAGGCTACAGTTTCATCAACTCATAAAGTTTCATATGGTATCTGTTGATTACATGCACTTGATATGCGCTCCACCTGTTACTCTGCAAACATCAATATGATAATCGAGCTTGGACCAGACTCTCTGAAACATATCTGGCGTGATTGCGTTTATAGCGTAAGTGATGCATTCCTGCAGATCATCCATAGTTGCGGGTAGTGGAGGTACGTACCTCCAAAGGAAAAAGTCACAAACAGTAATGTCCAGTGATCTCAGGGGCCACTTGAGGAACATCTGGTCATTTTGTTGCGTTGCATTGTCTGAAAGTTGTAACTTCTGCACCAATTGCAGCTTATAAGTGTTAAAGTGCAAGCGATTGTGTAAGATCTTGCTAACCGTGCTTTTTGGGACTTGTATTTGCTGTCATCTTATTTATAAACATATTCCAATAAGTTTTGATTTTGTAACCATTTAAAATCAAGGAGCGTTTTTGTGGGCACCCTGTATATAGTGGCTTCACTCACCTGATAGAGAACAGGGCAGCCTGTGGGTCGAGAAATTTGATGGCTGAAACGTGGGTTCTTTGTACACAGACATGGCAAGATCCGGAAACCTGCTACAATCAGAGATGCATTAAGATTGCATTGTAAAGTGCTTGGTGGCAAGAAAAAGTTTCAGAATATGCACATTGCCATGAATGCTGCCCCCTTCTTTACCTTTTGATAGTTTGTAATCTAGATTTCCATTTCATTTTATTTTCAGTTCCCTTAAGACCTCCTGAAATTAGTTTGACAAGCCAGAGTCCTACAGATATCCTGATCTCCTGGTTACCTATTCCAATCAAATTTCGCCGGGGCCAGGTAGTGCTATATCGTCTCTTTTATCGCATCAGCACCGAAAATTCTGCCCAAGTTCTGGAGGTTCCAGGTAGCACCAGTGAGTACCTCCTGGAAGGTCTGAAAGCAGATATTGTCTATTTGGTCCGTATTGCTGCTGCCACAAGAGTGGGATGGGGAGAGCCATCAGTGTGGACTTCTCACAGAACACCCAAAGCCACCAGTGTGAAAGGTAAGTGATGGAATGCCTGTAAGAAGATGAGGAATTGGTGCATATGTATTCTATGTAGTACATTTGATTGTGATTTAATCATTCATTCACATTTGTACTATTTTAAGCTGAAACTTTGAGTTACTTAATTTTAACAGTCCAAGATTGGAGTGCCAAGGTTTTAATGTTTTTTGCACTACTCACTTCTGTAGTGTTCATAGTTTTATACTCCCTTGCCTCCATTCTGCTATCTCCTCCCATATTAACAACAGGGTTAATCTGAGCAAAATGTTTTCTTTGCATGCAAAAATTTGTAATGAGCTATCTGTGTAGTGAGCTGAAATATCATGCATTACAGAACACATTTGAAAATGTATTTATTGAAATAGGATGCTCAGTTAAACTACTCAAGCAACATAAAAATATAAAATTATTTCCATTTTCAGATAACATGTACCACTTCAATACATGGAGTGATAACAGTCTACTTTCTTCCTGATCACTTTATATTGGATGTGTTGTTAATCTGCCTAGTTTTTCTAGTAGGTACAGTATAGAATATAAGTTCTAAATTAAATTTCCTAATAAATTGATAGCACTAAGCTACAGAATGTCTCCAAAATAAAAATACAGTGGCATGCTCAAGGCCCGGCACAGAAAGAAGATTTTCGGGCACAGGACATGCTGATGCCGGCGATGCGGAGGGAAGTAAGAAGAGGGTTCGGGTGGGTTTGGGGATCTCAGGTGGTGGCGGGGGGTGCCTGATGGCGGCGGGGGGGGGGTTGCATGATGGCAGCGGGGGGGTGCCGGGTCGCAGGGGGGGAGGGTGCCCGTTCGCGGGGGGGGGGGGAAGGTTCGGGGTGGGAACATATCAAAGCAAGTTTCCCTTACTTCCTATGGGGAAACTTGCTTTGATATACGAGCATTTTGGATTACGAGCATGCTCCTGGAACGGATTATGCTCGTAATCCAAGGTACCACTGTAATTACCTTTTAAACCCTAAGGAGTCCTTTTACCAAGCTGTTCTAAGCACAGTTGCATGCTTACTGCAACTTAAAAGACCTTACCGTGGGCATGCTGAGGCATCTTGCAGTAAAATCCTAATGTGCATGTTCTACCCATGCGCTTAAAAATAAATTTTATTTTTTAGCCAAGGGGGCATGTTTGGGGTGAAGTGTGGATGTGTCTGTGCTAATCAGTTAGTGTAGCCACCGTACACTAACTGATTAGCATACATATAATAAGTGCAGGAACCCTAAGGAATAGGTGGTGGAAAGGGCCCATTTTCTAATAAGAACATTAAAGTGCATGGCCATTAATGGCCAAACACACTCCCTCTCACACACTCTCACTCTTACTCTCTCTCACATACACACACTCTCTCAGGTTTTCAGGATTATGCTCACAATCACAAAGTCAGGTTTTCAGGATGCACATAATGAATATGCATAAGATAGATTTGCACTTAGAAATGTTACCATACTCTGTACAAATATTCATGTACTCAAAGACTTCATTGTTTTTTCACTGTATGTCCAGCTCTTCTTTATTGTAAACTGCCTGTTGTAAATAGCCTCGACTTACTTTTTATTGTAAACCCGCATCTAGAATGTTACCATACTCTGTACAAATTTTCATGTACTTAAAGACTTCATTGTTTTTTTTTTTTCGCTGTATGTCCAGCTCTTCTTTATTGTAAACCGCCTCAAACTACTTTGGCTTTGGCGGTATATAAACAATAAATTATTATTATTATAGTGCATACAAATTTGTCATGCATATTCATTGTTGATATCCTGAAAACCAAGGACTGAGTCACGAACCTCTACCCTAGCCTGACTGCTGTTCTGCTTCTATCTCCTTCTCTGCCATTATCTAAATTGTAGCAGACCTCCTTCCCATAATCTCCACTCTTCCTGGTACTCCAGCAGCCCTTCCCTTCTCTCTGCTACACCTCCTTACACTGTCACACTCCTTCTACACCCACCCATCAGCATTCAGAGTTATTTTCCTCCTTCCATGCTCTATTCTCAAAGTGGCAGGGAAGAGTAAGAGTAAGCAGATATCCCTAGTTTGGGGAAGTGTGGGAGGGCATCACCCCCCCCCCCCCAATGAGGTCAGGTGCTCCTATGATGCCCCTGAGCCGACAGCCAGGTGTAGGAATATTCATCATGGCCGATTCAGCACTGAAACGGCCATGCTGAACTTGGAGATGGCATGAGCACCGTCTATGCTTTATCTACTCAACATGGTAGACTTCCATAGGTGTCAGAACAGGGAGGGGGAGCCACAGGGGCCACAACCTCCCCAAAAATTGGAAGTCAGAAGAGTCAGTTATTGCTCTTCCGACTCCGCCACCTACCAAGTTCTTGACCACTTTGATTTTGGATCTTCGGGGTGGACCTGCTGCTGTTGGCCCAACCTGGAAAACTTCATTCTGCAGCATCCCACCTGTGAGGGAAGAGGAAATTGCTGCAGAACGAAGACTTCCAGGACAGGCCAATGGCAGCGGGCTCGCTTCATTGCCGCCATCAGCTGCCTGAAGATTTGAAACTACAGCGGTGGGGAGATGGTAGGTGGAGAAGCTGGACAGAGAGGTTGAGCTGAGGGGCAGGAGCTGGGGTTGGGAAGATAGGGAAGGATAGATGCTGCATGGGCTATGGGGGTTAGGCGAGGAGGGAAAGAGAAATGCTGCATGGATGGGGTGGTAGGAAGGGAGGAAAAGAGATGCTGCCGGTGGAGACGAAAGAGAAGGAGAATTATTGGACATAGGTGCATGGAGTGAGAAGAAAGAAGGAGAATTATTGCACATGAAAATGATGGCGAAATGCAAGGGAGAAATGTTACACTGGGAGGGGGGGGGGAAATGACTCGGAGAAGGGAGAGATGCCAGATTCTGGAGAAGGGTGATGGAAGGAGGGAGAGAAATATGCCAGATCAGGGAATGGAAGGAAAGGAGTGGAGAGAGATATGCCAGACTGTAGGAAGAAGAGGACAGTTGCTAGACTGCGGGAAGGAGGGAAAACACTCTCCAGGGATTCAAGACAAAGTTGGACAAGTTCCTGCTAAACTGGAACGTATGCAGGTGAGGCTGGACTAATTTAGAGCACTGGTCTTTGACCTTGGGGCCGCCGCGTGAGCGGACTGCTGGGCACGATGGACAACTGGACTGACCCAGCAGCGGCAATTCTTATGTTCTCTCAGTCCTCTCTTTCAAGACCTTTATTGTCAAAGGAGACTGGATAGAAATGCTCACCCCAAGCTTCCAGGTTTCCCCTGCCTGATCCATTTGAAGTAGTCCAAGGATCTTAGAGGCAGGAGTGATTACTATTTGCTCCTGACCTACTAGCTCCAAAGTGTCAAATGTTGGTTGACCCGATACTGTTCTTTGCCCCATGTTTACCTGTAATGCAGCTTATTAACTTTTTTTTTTTTTTTTTTTTTGCAATAAGAGTGTTTTTTTCTGTGTGTTACAATTTAAAAAATAGGGGTGTGTGAACACAATTTAATAAATGGATCTCTGAATACCCTCAAGCCATGTGTTTCAGTTGCTTAAGTTTTGTTCAGTTAGATGATGCAGTTATCCATCCTTTGCATGTTCTGTATTGTACAGATAATATCTTATAGATGTAACTGAACCAATTTCAATCTTTATTATAGCACCAAGGTCACCAGAGCTGCGCCTTGAGCCATTCAACTGTACGACCATTTCTGTCACATGGCATCAAGACTCTGAAGATACAGCAGTAATTCAAGGATACAGAATGTATTATAAGGAGGAGGGCCAGCAGGAGAATGGACCTATTCTTCTGGGTGGGAAGGACCTTCATTATACCATTGACGGACTGGGTGAGTACTTCCACTTCTGCTTTTGATGGGACAAATGATGGAAACAGAAATTTTAAGACATGAAGAAAATATTAAGAGCTACCATTATTTTTGAGCTCGTAAAGTCTCCAAGAACATGTACATTTTTTTTCCAAACTTAATCAGCAATGGGGGGTCAATTTTCAAAGGGTATATTATAGGCTCCTAACTCTAGGACCCTTTCACTAAAACTTACCATATGCTAATGGAATTAGTGCTCACTAAGGCCCGGATTCTGTATAGGACGCCTGTCCTGGGTGTCCTATACAGAATCAGGCCTACACCCGCCCAAACTAAACCCGATTCTGTAACCGACGTCCATGTTGCAGACGCCGGTTACAGAATTGGGTTACTTTAGACGTGGCCGCTATACTTAATAGCGGCAAGGGATCTCCCTGCTGCAATTAGTATAGCGGCCGTGGCTATGGCCGCCAGTCTCCCCTCTCTCCCCCCCCCCCCCCCCCCCCCCCCCCCCTGACGATCGTGGCAGGAGAGTGCCCAACCCCTCCTGCCCACAGAACCCCACGATTGCCAGCAGGAAGGTGCTCAACCCTTCCTGCCGGTAGGCCCTACCTCCCGAAGATTGCCAGCTGGAGGGTATCCAACCCCTCCTGCCAGACCCCCCCTTCAAAACATCCCATCCCCCCCTTCCCGGACCCCCTCCAACAAAACCTCAAAACCCAGAACCCCCCCTTGGGCTTACACGCAAGTTGGCCGGACAGTTCCTCGCACTGTCCGGCCAGCAAGCCCGCCTCCATCCAAATGAGGCGGGCTCGCCCCTGCCCAACCCACAGGAACCTAAGGCCGGATTGGCCCAGGCACCTAAGGCCCCTCCTGCCATAAGAGGCAACATATATTGAAACAACAGTAATAAAAATTCACAAAGTGAACAACACCCTCCCACAAAATACATTTAGCTCTCAATCTTTCTACATTCCCTGACAAGTATCCAGAATTTGAAGAGTGTTGAATATCACACTTTTACAGTGTGGAGAAAATGACATCATGAATGGATACCAAGTAATTGACAAGTCTTTTCCTGCCAGTCAGGCACTCCAGACGGAGTAAGACATGAACTGCAGTCCAGTGAGGGACGTACACGCTATCCACTTAAGCAAAATACACTTTTTTAGCAACTAAACAGGATTTCCTAACAAACAGTACATTAGCGCTGCACCCCAAGGGAAAGCCATCTGTCATGTCTAAAAGACAGACTAAAGAATTCCTCTTCACTTTCACTTCCAGGAGTCTTGATATATATACAACCACTTGCTACCAGAACTCTTATGCGCAGGCATTTCCATATGCAATGCAAGCAAAAGCACTGCTGCATTTGCTCTACATGCCCATTCCAAGCGTATATAGACGGTGCACACACTTCCTATCAAAGAGTGCACGCATAGGGGTAAATTCTATATATGTTGCCTACAAAATTGGCACCAAAAAGGAAGGTACTTAGCGTGATTCTATGAACTGCCTCCGGAATTAGGTGTAGTTTATGGAGTCACGTGTAGCGCCCGTCAGTGCGACTTACATTTAGGCAAAGGCATTTATGCTAGTGAAAACCAGGACTAAATGTCTGTGCTTAAGTTGTGCGCGGATCGGGTATATTCTATAACAGTATGCCTAACTTTTAGGAATGCCCCTCCCATGGCCATGCCCCCTTTTTGGTTCCATGCACTAGAATTTACATGCACCTCTTTATAGAATACGCCTAAAAAGATGTGTGTGTAAATTCTAATTAGTGCTAATTCATGCCAATAATTGCTTGTAGGTGGCTGTTTCAAGGATGTCCCCTAATATTGCTGTTAAGCCCAAATCTCCCGGCACTTTTGAAATGTAGAAAATGCCGGGAGATTCGGGCCTAATGGCAATATTAGGGGACATCCTTGAAACAGAGATTCGGGCCTAATAGCAATATTAAAGGGACATCCTTGAAACAGTCACATTGGCGAAACTTGTTGGGTGAATAGAGTTCCCAGCCGACATAGAGGAAACATCCTACAGATAAGTGTTTAACATATAGACAAGTGCTTGGTTTAAAAGATTATTTGTAAGATATGAAAACAGTCTATAGAATATGGAAAAATTGAAAAGTTTTATATAAAATAACAAAAATAATAAAACATGTAATGAAAAAGTTGATCGATGAGGAGTGCAGAGTAATGACTAAAATCTTTAAATCGTTATGAATGCAGTTGATATTTCTCCCAATGATAAAGAGAGATCATCAAAAGGGAAAGCAAATCTGAGGACCTAATGACTAGGGTTATAAAGAATATAGGATTATATGGTGTTATGGTGAATATTTACATAATAAAGAAGTAATCAAACTATAGCCTAAACAGTTCAAATTACATTCAACATACTAACATATTGGTTCATATTTATTTTATTCTTTGATTTGTAAATGTTATTACTACTGACTTTTGCCAAAAAAGCAGGGATGGCAAAGGCCATAAGAGTCCTGGCTGGTTGATCATTCCTGGCACTTATTCTGGGATGAAGGGGAGAACATAGAGGATTAGGTAAGGAGGAGGGCTGGAAATTATATAACTTTGAGAAAGAAGACTCCACACATAATGTGGATTAATGTACTTATATATTGTCTTTTCTTTCAATGTTGCGGTACATGGGATATCCTAATACTTATCGTTGTGAATCAGAATTGTAGAGGCTTTGGGGGGAGCGGAGGTAGGGCTTATTTCTTTTTCTGTCACAAATTGGAACCACAGTTTATATTCAATGGAATTTAGTTATTTATTTTTAGCATTTTTATACCACTTATAACTAAGTGGTGTACATTCAGGTACTCGAGCATTTTTTCCTATCTGTCCTGGCAGCTCACACTCTATCTAATGTACCTGGGGCAAGGGGGGATTAAATGACTTGCCCAAAGTCACATGGAGCAGTGTGGAATTTGAACCCACAACCTCAGGGTGCTGAGGCTTTGGCCCTAACCACTGCACCACATACTTGTTTGATAGTATGTTGTTTGACTTTGAACTTACTCTGCCATTTAACTCGAGGTTCTAAATGAAAACTGTTTAAACATGAAAAAAATAGATCTTTGTGGGGAGCAGAAATCCTTCTATATCTTGTGATAGATTTTAAAGCTCCTTAATCTCCCTATTTAATCACAGGACCAATGTCCAAATATCAAATACACAGTGTTAGTTTCACTGTACTTTCATATCTAGATTTCATATTATAGTCACTTAAAAATAGAGAAGGACATGGGGACAAATTTTTCCCATCCCCACAGGAACTGTTTCCCCATCCCGTCCCTGCCCCATTCCTGTAAGCTCTACCTTAACCACACAAGTCTTGAACACATATGATTTTAAAGTGTTTGAGGCTTTTGCAGACAAGGACAGAGCTTGCAGGAATGAGGCAGGGACAGGAAAATAACTAGACGGGATGGAAAAATATCTCAATGAGGCAGGAAAATGAGTTCCCGTGAAGATGGGGAAAAATGTGTCCCCATGTCATTCTCTACTTAAAAACAAACTTATATGAAGGGAATGTCCTGGTATCATCCACTTATAAGCAAATGTTGCATCTGGAACAAAACTCTGAACTGAGCTCTCATCTGTTGAAACTTTCCCCAGTTCATTACTACCAACACAGATGAGTGAATCACTGTGATGAATTTTCCAACTAGGGTGCCACATATTCCATTAAACTTCTTTACTGAAACCTTACAATTTTAAGAAAAAATATGGCATCAGCACATCTACATGAGTTATTACTTCTAGTCACAACCAATAGGATTAAACTAATATCAGCCAATCAAATTCTTTGTTAAGGTGCCTGGAGAGAATCATACCTTAACAAAGAATTTGGCTGATGCTAATTTAATTCCATTGGTTATGACTAGAAGTAATAACTCATGTAGATGCACTGACGTCATGTGTGTTTTATATTTGTAGAATTGCATGGTTTCAGTAAATGGAATGTGTGGGACTCTAGTTGGAAAATTCATCACAATGATCTTTGAACTCAACAAGAGCTTGAAACACAGGTCAGTGTTGGTGATAATGAACTAGGGAAGGTTTCAACAGATGAAAGCTCGATACAAAGTTTTTGTTGTGGATTCAGCACTTATCAGTGGATGCCACCAGAGCATTCCCTTCAGTTAAGTGACTATAATAAAAAAATCATGACAGTGAATGTGAAGGTTTTTTTGAATTAGCATTGAATATTTGATATTGGACCTTGACAAAGAGAAGAGGTTATGGCGCTACTAAAATCTACTGGATAAGGGGAGAAAGAAGGAAACTGGCCTCAACAAGAATACAACAGTACAACAGAAGAGGCAAGAGAGATGTCTGATCCAACCGATAGTTACATTTATTCAAACCACAAATTGTATAAACAGTATAACAGTCCTAGGTCTTTAAAAAGACCATTTGGAGTCCCAGATGAAAGGGATCCTAGGAAAGTCCCAACTGGGATCCGGGTTTTGGCAAACTGAGTTGTCTTCCTCAGGGGACAAATAAAAAATGAATAAACATAATAATGCAAGGTGAACAAAACTAAAAATATATCATTCACATGTATAAAATGCTTTAATATAAAAAAAAAATAAGAAAGGTAACTATACCAATCACATATATAAAATATATAAAACATTAATGAAGAAGAATGCATCATGAACATAAAACCATTATAAAAACTATTAATGAAGAACAATTGTTCTTTCAGTTTTTATACTATTTATACAATATGTGGTTTGAATAAATGTAACTATTGGTTGGTTCAGACATCTCTCTTGCCTCTTCTGTTGTACTGTTGCTACTATAATCTACCACATAATGCAGAAGGGTTCTTGCTCTCTGAAGTCCTTTATTTTTATTAAAAAGTTTTCTAGGGTTCCCATTAAACCCACAATATTAACATATTCAATGTAATTTGATGTTATCTTTAAAATAGTTTAACCTCTCTGTTACTCAAATCATATTCTTTTTTAAAAGAGATAAAACTTTTTTAACCGTCCATTCATCTGTCTCCAATACCTGCCTCAAGCTATATAGCCCTCTTTGTTTCCATAGTCAAAAGATGGTCTTCCCTATAACTGGTAAAAAGAACCCCAAACAAAACACACCCAAAAATCAACTCTATTTCTACACATAGGGAGGTAAGCTTGAGGTGTGGAGGAGGTGGGCTGGTGGTTAGAGGTGCTGCCTGAGCACCCTGATGTTGCAGGTTCAATCCCAGCCTGCTCCTTGTGACTCTGGGCAAGTCACTTAACACTCTATTGCCCCCATGAATTATAAACTGCTTTGCATGAATCTATTCATGAAAAAGACAAATAATAAATAGATCCCTGGGAGGAGAGACCCAATTTCTTCCAGGCCAATCTTTTTTGCACTAGCATACTTTGGAAACCCCCTTTAAAAGCACAGGGAATGATGATTCTATACAGAGAATAAAGGAAGGCATAAGGTCTGACCATTAGAGAATGACACGGGGACAAATTTTTTCCCGTCTCCGCAAGAACTCATTTTCCCATCCTGTCCCCGTGAGTTCTTTTCCTGTCCCTGCCCCATTCCTGCTAACTCCATCCTCATCTGCACAAGCCTTAAACACTTAAAAAAAAAAAAAATTATATTCCACATATGCTACAATTCTATGTAAATTACACATTCAGGTACTCGAGCATTTTTTCCATAACTGTCCCAGTGGGCTCCCACTCTAATGTACCTGGGGCAGTGGGGATTAAGTGACTTGCCCAGGAGTCACAAGGAGCAGTGCGGGTTTCAAACCCACAACATCAGGGTGCCGAGGCTGTAGCTCTAGCCACTGCACCACACACTCCCACAAAATCATGAGTGTTCGAGGCTTGTGTGGTTAAGGTAGAGCTTACAGGAATGGGACAAGGACAGCAACAAAACTCACGGAGATGGGACTGGAAAATTGAATTCCTGCGGGAACGGGGAGAAATTTGTCCCTATGTCATTCTCTACTGACCATCTGTGCATCCAAAGGTACATCCAAAAACTCAGATATGCTTTGCAACCAATTTCTCACAGATCCTAGAACCCCAACCCCCCCTTCACCACCCATTTCAACTCTTTCATTTTCATTCAAGGCTTGTGCCCCTTTCAAAATAATTTCTTCAACAGTTTCTTCCATATGTTAATGTCAGACTTCACTAGCACTAGGGGCAAACTTAGAAACAATATAATCATTTTGACTGCATATAATTTTTATATGCAGTGATAGTGATAGTGGAATATTTTGTCACTGAAGCAGTTGCTTCTCCATACCTCTAAAGGACCTATATTAGAATTACAGATTCTCCAGATTCTTGGCAAGACTAGATCCAAATACCACAAGGATTTTGATGTTCATTTCACCTAGAAGGGATCTTGTTACTTTGCTCTCACTCTACCTGTGACATCCAGAGACAATAATTTTCCCCAATTAACTAAGAAGCCTGTAAAAGTAACCAAAATCCTTGAAGACTTCCAGAACCTTTAAAAAGGATTTCTGAAGGTTCCCCAGCTTGACCAGCAAATCATTAGCAAACAGAGCTACCGTATTTTTCGCTCCATAAGACGCACCTGATCATAAGACGCAGCTAGTGTAGAGGAGGAAAAACCAAGAGAAATAAAATTCTAAAGCAAATGGTGTACCCTGCCTGCCTGCCCTGTGCCCTGTCCCCCCTCTGGTGGTCTAGTGGTAGGCTGGGACAGGGCAGGCCTAGTGGCAGGCAGACAGCCCCCCCCCCCCCCCCCGGTACCAGTTTTTCTTCCGGTGGTCCAGGCAGCCAGACAGGCCCCCCTCCCCCGGAACCTATTTTTTATTCCAGCAGTCCAGGCAGGCAGACACCCCGCAGTACCTTTTTTCTAAATTCCGGCAGTCTAGTACTGTATCTCCTGCCCCTCTCTCGCTGGACAGCTGCCTCCATGCCTTGCAGCTGAGTGAAGCACAATGCAGGTGCGAGCTTTTTGCCGCCTGCCTGGTCCCACGATGCTCTTATTAGTGAGCATCGCAGGACCAGGCAGGATGGTGGCGAAAAGCTCGCGCATGTTTTGTGCATCACTCAGCTACAAGGCATTGAGGCAGCTGTCCAGTGAGGGAGTGGCAGGAGATAGGGTGCTGGATCACCAGACCGCCAGAATTTAGAAAAAAGGTACCAGGGAGATGTCTGCCTGCCTGCCTGGACTGCTGGAATTTTTTTTTTTTTAAGTACTGGGATGGGTGGGTGTAGGTATATTTGCTCCATAAGATGCACCCACTTTTCCACCCCCTTTTTGGGGGTGGAAAAAGTGCATCTTATGGAGCAAAAAATACGGTAATTTTACCCCTACAGAAATCCACCCCCTACAGTAATCCCCAGCCTTTAACTTCCTAGCTAAAGGCTGAATAGAAAGGGCAAGCAGTTCTGGCAACAAGGAGCACTGCTGACATATTCTCTTATGGCCTCCCCCCCCTGCAAAAACTCCTAGGAGAGAGAGAGATAGCTAATAAGGGGTAATTCTACCTAAGCAGTGAAGTGAATAAAGTGGTGAGTGAAATGAAAACCACAGTGAGAATCTGAAGACATGCTCATCACTCCAAGGAAGCGGGAAAGGCTGAGGTGGTAGTTTAGACCTGTAAGTCTCAACCTAGTCCTTGGGTCAGGTTTTCATTATATTCACAATGAATATACATGAGAGAAATCTGCACTTATTACCTCCATTCTATGTAAATCCATCTCGTGCTTATTCATTATGGAAATCCTGGAACCTGATTGGCTAAATGTATTCCAAGGACTGGGTTGAAAACCCCTGCTTTAGACAAACTTAGGTCTCAAACATGAAGTTTTAATTTGTTGGAGAGAGCAGGAACACACATCAAATTAAAATGTGTATAATCCATTGATGGAAAATAAAGAGAGAGTCCTAGTAATAGTGCAAGCACCCTAAAATCAGTACAGACCTCAACTTGATATTGGTGGTGGACTGAAGAATCTTCACTTTTCATTTTGAAGAAATAAATCTAGATAAAGTTATCATAATTGACCTGCAGCCTTAACCGGGTCAAATGTCCCTTGACCCAGTGCCTGTTTTTCTCATTTAGTGTGTGGAGCTCATCTTGAAATACAGAAATATGATATTGGAACACATTTTGTTCTGTTAACTGGACAACTGACCATCTGTGACCACTAGAACCATGGCAGGTGGTAGCAGCCGAGTGTTTAAGCAGAGAGCAGTGAAACTGTAGAGCAATGTGGTTTTGTTACATGCTTAACTTTATTGTAGCTTAGAATATATATTCCAGGACAAGGAAAATTGCTGAGGGTGCAGGCCATTTGACTTATTTGACAATTTCAGGTCTCCTAGTTCTGAGGATAATTTTTCAGGACGATTGCATTGAGTAAAGGGAATTTTACAGAGGAAGTTTAGCTGATTGAAACATTTCTACTCTTGCAGTTTGTGTATTCTTGCACTGGATGCATATTTTTAGCTACACTGAGAATTCCTAGCCGTATGTTTAGTTTAGGAGAATATAATGTATGTTTTCATTTTTTGTTAAAAACATGTCACGGAGAAAACTGATGTAACGGTGGACTTGTGCTTTTTTTGTTTATTTATTTATTCAATGTTCAAATATAATAGCATTAAACATGCATTAGGATACAAAATTCAATTTAAATAACATAACAAAAGGAAATTTTTAACAAAAATTCTATATCATAGTTACAAATGTTCAATTTTCTTGTAAATTAGGAGAAGGATATAAAAAGATATCCAAAGATTTGAAAATGCCAAACTATACTGATCAAACTCTGATCAAGAAGTGGAAAATCATGGGTTTT
This sequence comes from Geotrypetes seraphini, assembly GCF_902459505.1. Classification (NCBI taxonomy): domain Eukaryota; kingdom Metazoa; phylum Chordata; class Amphibia; order Gymnophiona; family Dermophiidae; genus Geotrypetes; species Geotrypetes seraphini. Next base: position 13,683,574 of record NC_047097.1, read on the forward strand.
GCTAATACCAAGCCACGATCAGAAAGATTTCAGACATAACTGCCAGGAATCTTTGCAGGGTTGCAAAGAAAACCCCACAAGCAAATTCTGAAATATACTTCTCCCTCCGTATTCGCGGTTTCAGCATTCGCGGTTTCGATTATTCACGGTTTTTAGCTTGCTGGCTCCTCCTCCCAAAATTACTTCAGCATGCATAGAGAAATCGCTGAGTCCAAGCGTTTACAGAGAAAATCGCTGATTCCAAGCACTTTCTTCACCGTATTTTGCCTCTCCTTCAGGAACAGGCTAGGTATCCTGCCATGTTATTCACGGTTTCACCATATTCATGATGGTTTTGAATAGAAAACAGTGAATAACAAATGAAAAAGTTATTCGAGGTTTTTCTGTATTTGCGGTTCTGTTAATCCCCTATCACAGCGAATACGGAGGGAGAAGTGTACGGGCTTCTCTGAAACACAGGTGTGGCAAAATAGGCTGCATGGTACAGTTCCCAGAAAAATGTCGTTGTTTTAATAACACCACAAAATAGCCTGCTTAAATTACGACAAATACCTGAAAACTTCTGGAACAAAATAATTTGGAGTGATGGGACCAGAATTTAACTTTATGGTCACACAACCATAAACACTATGGGCTCCTTTTACTAAGCTGCGATAGCGTTTTTAGCGTGCGCAAAACCCTCGCTATGCGGCTAGAACTAACGCCAGCTCAATGCTGGTGTTAAGGTCTAGAACGCGCTAAAACCGCTATCGCAGCTTAGTAAAAGGAGCCCTATATTTGGAGAGAGGTCAACAAAGGCCTATGAAGAGAAGCATACCATCCCTACCGAGAAGCATGGAGGTAGATCTCTGCTGGGGGTTTTTTTTTTTTGGGGGGGGGGCGGGGGAGAGATGGGGTGAGCTACAGTGGCACAGGGAATTTAGTCAAAATTCATGGCAGGATGAATGCAGCGTCATCAGAAAATCTTGGAGGAGAACCTGCATTCATCCAGGAAGGTGCACTTGGGCTTCTTACATGACAATGATGTGAAATATAAGGCCAAGTTGACCCTTCAGTGGCTGCAGCAGAAAAAGTGAGAGTTCTGCAGTGGCCATCACAGTCTCCTGACCTCAACATCATTGAACTACTATGGGGAGAACTCAAACATGCAAGTCCTCCTAGACAACCAAATAATTTTTAGGATTCAGAGGTTTGTTTGTTTTTTTTTTGCCAAGAAGAAATGGGCAGCTTTATCAAATGAGAAAATAAATGGCCTCATTCTCAACTATCAGAAAAGATTGCAAGCTGTCACCGGTGCATAAGGGGGCAATACACAATATTAAGAAATAAGGGTATGCAAACTTTTGAACAGGATAATTTTATTTTTCCCTTTATTGCTATGGTTTAATGATTGTACTATTCTGTGGATGAATAATGATTTAACTTGAAACACATTAAAAATGGTACACATCTTACACAAATTTTGCCAGGGGTATATAAACTTATGAGCACAACTGTACTTTATTTGTGTACACAATCCACATGTATACATGCTAACTCTGCTCTTGTACACACCCATCAGCAAAATACACGATGTTATGGCATATATTTTTAAGCCAGCTAATATTTTTTAAAAGGGGAAATAATAGAACTTTTATATATAGCTCATGCCCTTTTTAGCTGTGCCTCAAGATTAGTTATGTTTAAGTATTGTGACCCCCCAAGAGTTTAACATCTAAATTTGTACCTGAAGCAATATTGTATGTAGCCATATATGCGCAGGAATGATTTGTATCTCCTTAATGTGTTATCAGTGGCAACTTTCAAAGAGAAGCCACAGAGTTTTTGTCCCAGTTTGGACAGCTTGAAACTTGCCATCTTTCTGTGTAGTTGGTTTACTGTAGGACATGTCCTTTCTGTAGTGTAGCATAATTTCAAAGGAACTCATGGCAACATTCAAGGCCTTTATGTTTCTGAACGAACAGGTCTAGAGAATGCTACACAAGGTGATGCATTTGAGCCAAGGAAGGAAAGATGCTTACCATCACTGCAGTGATCCCTGCCAGTCATAGAGCAAAGGCTGTTGTTTTTGGAGTCAATGAGGGTAGTCACTTGGGTATGTCACCTAAGGCAGGGAGTGACTATATAAGGAGTAAAAATAGAGGCTAAGAATATGAATTGCTGTGGCATTTTTAATTGTTAACTTAAGCTGTTCCTCTGCAATTCTCTTGAATTGCTGAGGGCAGTCTTGCTAGAAAGAGTATCACAAAATGATCTCACTCTCACTGGTTACTATAGCAGAAATTAGTGCATGAACCAGTCAGAGCCTGTTGAGGTTTCAACATGGCTGCTTCCATGGGTTCAGGGGATTTGCAGGGGAAACAAATGAGAGAAGGTCAAAACTAAGCCGCAGTGGCGATGCTGCCGTTTTAAATGCACTGAAGCCCATAGGAATTGAATGGGCTTTGGTGTATTTACTGCAGCAGCAATGCCACTGTGGCTTTGTAAAAGGGGCCCTAAGACAGCATGAGGATTTCTTCTTTCCTTAAATGCAGTTTTTAGAGGGTAGACGGTAAAGTTGTACTCGAGCTCTCTCTTGAAGACCTTCTACCTTAGACACTTCCACTGTAAGCTGGGTATGTTTGTTTGTTTTTTACAGTTTTTTGTATTTTTTATGTCATAGGTATTAGTCTTGAATTGTGTACATTTTATTGTAACCCAACATAGAACAATGAGATTGTGCAGGATAGAAATTTAATTGAAATAAATAATAAGGTATTTTCCTTGCTCATTATGGCATGATTACTCTGTCTAGTACTGCGAACACTGTGAATACCATCATATCGGTATGGTTTAAAAAAAAAAAAAAAAATCTAAATAATACTCTAGATTTTATCCTTTGTCCTAAAAGACACCACATATTTCCTTAGGTTACTTCTGAGTCTATCTATCCCCTTTTACCTTCATCCTATAGCCTCTTGTTCTAGAGCTTCTTTTCAGTTGAAAGAAATTTGCCTCCTGGAATTTATGCTGCATGAATATTTAAATGTCTCTATCATATCTCCCCTCTCCTGCCTTCTTCCAAAGTATACATATTGAAATCTTTGTCTGCCCCATATGCTTTGTTATGAAGATTACCGGCCATTTTAGAAACCATCTTCTACATCCTGTGTATATCTTTTTGAATGTGTGATTTCCAGAATTGTAAACAATATTCTAAATTAAGTCTCACCAGAGTCTTATATAGGGGCATGAATACCACTATAACCACTGAAAATTACCCCCATGGAATGGATATAGAATATAATAGCAGGTAATGACTACCAAACCCATCTTGCCTGCCTGAGTTTTCTTCAGTTACCATACTACAGCTTCTGTTTGTCTTCATCTTTAATCTTACTCCATAGCCTTTTCATTTGAAAAAACAAATTAGTCAAAATAATGCATTAATGCTTCAGAATATAGTATTACTTATAAAAATGCACAATTTTATTGTTTTGTGTACGCACACATAGAAAGAGGACTACTGAATAGAAAACAGTAGATGATATTGATTCAGTATTGATGGAGAAACTAATGTCAGGAGTATATTTGGGTTTTGGGCAATGTATCACTCCCAAGGGACTTGTATTTTTCCTTTGTGCATTGAATATAGTAGTCTGATATATATTCTTTTTTGTGAAGTGTAACAAAAAGTAACATCATTTTAACTTAAATATATCACTTGAAATTATATAATTAATCATACTCAATATATTTTATCCCATTCCCTCCCAACTCTTCAATATATCATAACACATATGTCATATAATAAAGAATTTCCTTTCATTCAAAACACCTAGTGAAATTTCAAAACATTACCCCCCTCCCCTCCCCATTATTTCATTTGTACTAACCAGGGAAATGATATTTATTCATTATAATAATTTGTTAATGGCCCCCACACATCTTGAAATTTATTAAAATTTCCTTTCTGAAGAGCTAATGTTCTTTCCATTTTATAAATATGAAACACTGAATTCCACCAAAAACTACTCCAATTTTTCCAATTGCATGTTTGTTGTATGGTGACTCCTGTTAAAATAAGTAAAGTAAGTTTATTTTTTATATAAAGAAAGACCATTTTAGATTCAAACAATTTTTATTGATGCAAACAAAATCAAAAACAATATAAGAGCATCACATTGTGCATAATACAACAATGCATCAAGTAATATAAAATAAGAAGCATAAATACCCCCCACCTCCCCATCTTAAGACTGCACTACGGCCCTTAGGATGCAAGGTTTGTAAGTAAGGCTCCCATATATTCATAAACATCAACTTTCGCTTCTCAGGCCTTCAGCATCTCTCGCCTCCCAGATGGTTAACTGATGTAACTGGTTTCGCCAGTGCCAAAACTTCGGGGGGTCAGGGACCATCCAATATTGTAAAATACATTTTTTGGCCAATAAACCCATCTTCCTACACAGCACCCGATGACCCCTAGGCAAATGGCTGAAAGCCTCTGGCAAATCTAAAACAAAATGGGTTGAAAAAACTACGTAAAGATCTCCCAATTATTTTTGACATATAGGATATTATTCTTTTCCAAAAATTTTGAATAATGGGACAAGTCTAAAATGCATGTCCCAAAGTATGACTCCCAATCCCACATTTATGACACAATGGAGTAGGGAGACCTCCACTATAATATAACTGTGTAAGTGTAATAAGCACGTAATGTCACCCTATAGAATGTTTTTCTTAACCATGCACACGGGGTCACCTCAGAGTTCGAGCTCTATCCCAATGTCCCAAATTAAGCTTTAGATCTCTTTCCCATTTACCTCTAATGTACCTGTAGTTCTTCAATGGTGCTTTTCTAGGGTTCACTTCATCTTGAAACATGTCATAAGTACCTAAGCATTGCCATACTGGGATAGAATCGAGATCTTTCGAGCCCAGCATCCTGTATCCAACAGTGGCCAATCAAAATCACAAGTACTTGGCATCCCAAAAAAGTAAAATATACTTCATAATTATCCCAGGATGAAGCAGTGAATTTTCTCAAGTCTATTTCAGTAGTTTATGGAACTTTCTTTTAGAAAGTTGTTCAAACCTTTATTTTATTTATAACTTTATTGAAATATAAGAACATGAAACAGTAAAATAAACAACTGCATAGTATGGCATACTGTTGTTCTTCAGTACATGGCTAAAACCACATTTTTTCTTTATATAATGAACAAAGTTTTAATAGTCATCACAAAATGAACTCCCCTCTCAACTGTTCCCTCCTCCTCCCCTAGTGTGATAGATCAAGCATATCTTGAGTATTCATTCAGTGGAATATTGATTGACTCTAGTGTTCCATTCCCTACTGGCAGGTCTGTTGCCATTGTATATATTTATTTATTTAAAAAATTTATGTTCCACTTTTAAGTTAAAGCGGATTACAATAAAACATACAAATTCAAATGTTACACACAAAAAACACATCACAGAAACACCTGAGCTCAATTGAACAGACTTTATATTATTAATATCCTTTTCTACAGAACTTCACCAAATTTCTAAAATGTAATTCAGTTAATAAAAGGCCTGAACAAAAATTGCGTCTTTAATATCTTCTTAAAATTTATCTTATCACCACACAATCGTAAAACTCCAGGCAATGAATTCCACATCCGTGGTCCTGCTGTTGAAATAGCAGATGTTCAGGTTTTCATATAATGCACATCACTCGCTGCTACTGTTTCCAATTTCATCGTGCCCTGGGATCGAAAAACATGATCTGATGTATATCTCTGAAATATCTGAACCAGATATCATGGTGCATCCACATAAATCACTTGATAAATAATCATCAAAATGTTGTAGTCTATATGGGGTGAAATTGGAAGTTAGTGTGCAGTTATTTTAGTACCGGGGAGATGTGTTCTTATTGTGATACTCCTATTAACCATGCCACAGTTTTCTGAATAAGCTGCAGGGCCTGTATCCTTGTTTTGGTCACTCCTAACAGTAAAGAGTTACAGCAATTAAGTTTAGTAATCACCAGACATTGTACAATCCCATACCTTATGAAAATGTGGCATCTGTCCCCTTTTCAGGGCTGTAAGCTTGGACATCAAATAAATGTAGCTTACTTTGTTTTGCACTGCTGCTAATCCTGGTAGCTCCTCTGTTTTCCAAGCTGCCGCAATTAGTAGCCTGTAAGTAACCACTTATGTACCCACCAGTTGGGTGCTGCAGAGCTCGGTGCTTGGACCCTTGCTCTTCAACATCTTTATAAATGATCTGGACATAGGTACGACGAGCGAAGTGATTAAATTTGCGGACGATATGAAGTTATTCAGAGTAGTGAAGACGATATGAAGTTATTCAGAGTAGTAAAGACGCAAGGGGATTGTGAAGATCTGCAATGTGACATAATCGGGCTCGAGGAATGGGCATTGACATGGCAGATGAGGTTCAACGTGGACAAGTGTAAAACGATGCATGTCGGTAACAAAAATCTCATTCACGAATGCAGGATGTCCACGGTGGTACTTGGAGAGACCTCCCAGGTAAGGGACTTAGAAGTTTTGATTGACAAGTCAATGAAGCCGTCCACGCAATGTGTGCCGGCTTCAAAAAGGGCAAACAGAATGCTAGGAATGATAAAGAAGGGGATCACGAATAGATCGGAGAAGGTTATCATGCCACTGTACCGGGCCATGGTGCGCCCTCACCTGGAGTACTGCGTGCAGCACTGGTCACTGTACATGAAGAAGGACACGGTACTACTCGAAAGGGTCCAGAGAAGAGCGACTAAGATGGTTAAGGGGTTGGAGGAGCTGCAGTACAGCGAAAGATTAGAGAAACTGGGCCTCTTCTCCCTCAAACAGAGGAGATTGAGAGGGGACATGATCGAAACATTCAAGATACTGAAGGGGATAGACTTAGTAGATAAGGACAGGTTGTTCACCCTCTCCAAGATAGAGAGGACGAGAGGGCCCTCTCTAAAGTTGAAAGGAGATAGATTCCGTACAAATGTAAGGAAGTTCTTCTTTACCCAGAGAGTTGTAGAAAACTGGAACGCTCTTCCGGAGTTTGTCATAGGGGAAAACACCCTCCAGGGATTCAAGACAAAGTCAGACAAGTTCCTGCTGAACAAGAACATATGCTGATAGGGCTAGTCTCAGTTAGGGCGCTGGTCTTTGACCAGATGTCTGCTGCCTGAGCGGACTGCTGGGCATGATGGACCACTGGTCTGACCCAGCAGTGGCAATTCTTATGTACTTATGTTTGCTTTAGCTCAACTTTAGGGCATAACCACCATATGTGTTGAAAGGAACCCTGCTCCCCACAGGCCCTCCAACAGAAGTCTGAACTTAGGTTGTACATGATCTTTAGGCGCTAAGGGTGTATAGTACTACCAGTAAAGTATTTTGTACCCATTCTCCACCATATTGCTTGCAACAGACATTCTCAACTAGGGCTTGGATGTCTTTTCCCCAGTTGACCTCTGTATACTGCTTGCCCAATATTGTCTCCCACCTTTGCTTGTACTTTATGGGAGTATGACTGTGGACTAATAGGGCTTTCATGTACAACCTCACTCTATTCCTGAACCCTTGGGTAGTCAATCCCTTCTCACGATATCTCTCTTTTTTTTTTTTAAGATATTTTATTGCAATACAATACAAAATGCAATACAAAATCAAAATGCAATACAAAATCAAAAACAAACTCCAAAATACACCCAAACACAATATCACTCACCAAATTCCAGAGGATCATATATAATACAAAAGATATACCAGGATTCTCCAGTTCATGGCAAAAACACACCACCCCAATCCCCATTTGTCCCCTCCCCTCTCCCCCCCCCCCACTTCCCATCTAATAGCCCCTCCCCCCCACCAGCTGTACCATAAGTAGTGCAGGATTATATAAGAGAAACAACCAGAAGAAAATTCAAAATATCATGAAAGGAGAGAAAACCCCCATGATAAACACTTAAGTAGATTGTGCATCAAAAAACTCTTCCCAAGCAATATATGGAGCCCACATTTTTTGAAAAGACCCCATGCGATTTATATTTACTTACTAGTTGTTTAGCCCGTTACATTAACGGGTGCTAGCAGCCCTTCTCCCTTATTTTTACCTCCTCCCTGTCCAGCAACACCTCCCCCCCCTTTCCCTGCTCCCCCCATATAGCAGTAGCCCTTCTCCTTTTATCTCCCCCTGTCCAGCAGCACCCCTCCCATTCCCTCCTCCCCCTGTCCAGCAGTAGCTCTTCTCCTTTATGTCCTGCTCCCCCCCCTGTCCAGCAGTAGCCCCAGGAAAAGAGTGAGGATCACAGGACCAAAGCTTTTACTCCAATCCTCTTGATGCCTGACATGCAAGTAGGGGAAATCCACTCTCCCCACCTCCTTGCTCCTGCTGCACTTCCTCCTCGGCTATACACACGCACACACACACTTACATACAACTCTCCGGCTCCTCGCGCCCCTCCTCCACCTTCCACTTCTTCGGCGGGGGCCAACGTTTTCTTTATTTTGTTTTCTTTTCGTGTGTTCCTCCATCACGGAAAAACAGCACTACCGGCCAACTTAGTCCCTTGCCGCCCCCTTCCCGCAGTCCCAACAAACGTCCTTACTCCAACAGGGGCCGCAGCACTCTAAACACGCTGCTTGGCGGCCTGCTACTGCCCTGATTTGCTCTACCCGTCTTCGTGTCGGGCAGAGCAAATCAGGACAGTAGCAGGCCGCCAAGCAGCGTGTTTAGAGTGCTGCGGCCCCTGTTGGAGTAAGGACGTTTGTTGGGACCGCGGAAAGAGAAGAGGAGCGGCGGCAAGGAACTAAGGGAGCCGAAGGTAGTGTCGGATGGGAGGCTGAACAGGGGTTCGGGTGTGCCGGGGAGAGAAACGAAGACGACGCCGACAACCGGAGAGAGAGAGAGAGAGCCGCTGCAGCGTCTCTGAAATAGAAAAAAAATTTGGTCTTGACTTTTTTTTTTTTAGTTGAAAGACGTGGCAGTGGCTCCTCTCATGATCCCCGCCTGCGTCGGAAGTCCGACGCAGGCGGGGATCATGAGAGTAGCCACCGCCGCGTCTTTCAAAGAACCGTAAGCCGCGCATGCGCACTTCCTATGTTTCGCTACAGCTCAGGGAAAAGCGGCGCACACTTAGGAACTGTGCATGCGCGGCTTACCATTTTATCATATTAGATGTATTTGTTTTATTTCCTTGTTCTTGGATCCAATTTGTGGACTAAATAATTTTATTTTATTTCTTTATATATATATATCTGTACCTGTATAGTCATTGTGACTTTAGATTTCAATTCCCTAATTCTTTTGCAAGTGTATTTTGCTTGTTTGTTATATTAAAGTTTCAATAAATAAATAATTTTTTTAAAAAAAGTAGTTCTAGGCGGTTCACAACAGTTAATTGTAATACAAACAATGCAAATCATTGAAAATCAACAAGTTATTTCCAAACAATATAGGAAAAAATACATACTTACTATATAAAAAGGTACAACAATCTTAAAAAGAATAAAAAGTATCTGTCCTCGCCCTTCCCCTTGTGGTCTTGCATTTCTTCTCCCTCTCTCCTTTCCTTTAGTCCAGCACCTCTCCTTTGCTTTCCTCCCCCTCTTTTTGGTTTGGTCTCTCTCTTCCCTTCATTTCACCCCAAGTCTGGCATCTCCCCTCCCCTCTCTTACTCCTTTCTCTTCCTCCCTCTGCACAAGCCTGCCTCCCCGCCACGAAGACCTGCTCCCCCCGCAAAGGCCTGCCCCTCCTGCCGTGAAAGCACTCTTCAGCCTGCTCCCCCCGCAAAGGCCTGCCCCTCCTGCCGTGAAAGCACTCTTCGGCCTGCTCCCCCCGCAAAGGCCTGCCCCCCTACCATGAAAGCACTCTTCGGCCTGCTCTCCGCCGCAAAGGCTGGCCCCCCTGCAGTGAAGGCACTCTTCAGCCTGCTGCCCACCATGAACGCCTGTTCCCCCACAAGCCTGTATTTTCCTCCAGCTTCCCTGCTCTTACCTTAAGGCTAATACGGCAGCCTGCAGGATCGCTAGTGCTATAGCGATTCCTGCAGCTGCCCGTCGTCCTCAGCAGCACGTTCTCTCTTCTACGGTCCTGCCCCTGCTCTGACATCAGGGGCAGGACCGTAGCAGAGAGAACGTGCCGCTGAGGATGACGGGCAGCTGCAGGGATCGCTATAGCACTAGTGATCCTGCAGGCTGCCGTATTAGCCTAAAGGTAAGAGCGGGGAGGCCTTTTTGACTGACCCTCCCCCCTCAAGCAGGAGCGGCAGCGGACGGCCAGCAAGAGGCAGCGCTGCAACTCCTGCTTTAGGAAGGCACGGGGGAAGGGTCGGCCATTGAATCGGGAGGCCGATTTTTTTAAAAAATTGAATCAATTCGAATCGTGAATCGTGCAGCAATACTCCATACAGACGCAAAATCGTTCCCCTCCCCGCTCCCATTTGAAAAGCCTGTTCCATCAAGGATGGGGTCTGACCTAAATCAGGAATCACTCGCCGTCGAAAGAAAGCACGTAACTGTCTATAATGAAATAAATCACGAGGTTCTAACCCATATTCAAATTAAGCCAATTCCCCATCTACCCGCAATTGGCCTAGGGTTTTGGAGCCCCTGATTCACCCAGTGGAGAAACACTTATCAATTTCACCCGGGACAAAATGAGGAGCATAGGTTATAGCAGTACCCTGAAAGTACTCCTGTGTGCCCAACAATCTACTACGAATTTTCACCCACAAGAGCAAAACATGGCGAAGAATAGGATGGTCAATAGTCACCATTTCCCGTAGAGTGGCCACTGGCAACCACGGAATTGCTCATAATGAAGCTCTTGGAAGGAAGGAAGGATTGTTCCATTTGAACCCATCCTTTCCGATGATTCCCACACCATGTAACTAAATACTGTACTTGAGCCTGATAGTATGACTTGAAGCGAGGAACAGCCAGTCCCCCTTGTTGCTTACTATGATAGAGCATGTTTTGCTGTACCCGAGATGGTCTGTTATTCCAAATATAAGAAAAAAGTTTTTTTTTCCAAACGCTTGAAAAAATAGATTGGCAACGGTATGGGCAATGCTTCAAATAAATACAATAGTTTTGGAAAAACCACCATTTTAACGGCGTGTATTCGATCTAACCACGATATATTCAAGTGCTTCCAGTGATCCAAGTCATGCTTAATTTGTGTAAGTAAACTCGGATAATTGGCCGCATACAGATCAGACAAATTGCTAGTCAAATTAACTCCCAAATAATGCAGCGAATGCAGGGCCCACTTAAAAGGAAACGAGGATTCAATATACAGGTATCCCCATTCTTCTACAGTAAGTGACAGGGCCAAGATTTCAGATTTAGGGCTCCTTTTACTAAGGTGCGCTAGCATTTTTAGCACGAGCAAATCACGCGCTAAACAAAAAATACTAATGCAAGCTCTATGGAGGCGTTAGCGTTTAGCGCATGTGCTAAAACCACTAGCGCACCTTAGTAAAAGGAGCCCTTAGTCTCACAAGATCTCTTGTAGGTAACTTCATTTGCATACTTTTGCTCCTACTACTTATAATTTCTATAGCGCTACTAGATGTACACAGCACTATACATTAAACATTCAAGAGATTGTAAGCTCAGAAGAGCTTACAATCTAATCAAACAGACAAACAGGACAATTCCTCTCTTACCTCTGGACTGCCCTCCAATTCCTCAGTTATCTTCTTACAAGCGAGGCAGTTTGATCTGCTCATGTTTAATTTCTTTAAAATTCAGTCATTTCTGCTGATTTAGTGCTGCAGAGGATCCCTTTTAGGGACAGCTCTGGCTGCGGGAGACTACAGACTGAGGCAGAGAGTTGGGTGCTTTGCAGTGCACTCTTTGGACAGCCTGCATTTACAGATCAGGAGCTCAGGGACCATTCCCTTGGGAGCATAGCTCGTCTCAGGTTCGTCCGCTAGTGGGTTTGAGCGCAGGCTGCATGGCTCCTGGGCGGTTTATCCAGGATCGGGCCTGACTGCGTTCCTCCCCCCCCCCCTGTTTGTGCGCACCGGCTCCAGAGGGGGTTGAGGTCTCCAGCCAGGACATTGGGGCCCAAGAGGCAATCAGAAGATACAGGCAGGCCACTTTTCAGACTTTTTGAGGCAGAGAATCTCTCTGTAAGTTGTTTTAGCATTGGTCCTCGACTTGGCAGCTAAGCTTCAATGCTAAAAAATATAAGGTCATGCACCATGGCAATAGAAATCCGTGCAGAACTTACACCCTAAATGGTAAGATCTTAGCTAGGACTACAGCGGAACGAGATATAGGAGTGATCATTAGTGAAGATATGAAAACTGCCAATCAAGTGGAGAAGGCTTCTTCCAAGGCTAGACAAATGATGGGTTGTATCCGCAGAAGTTTCGTCAGCCGGAAGCCCGAAGTGATAATGCCATTGTACAGATCCATGGTGAGACCTCATCTGGAATATTGTGTACAATTCTGGAGGACACATTACCAAAAAGATGTGCTGAGAGTTTAGTCGGTTCAACGAATGGCCACCAGGATGGTCTTGGGACTCAAGGATCTCCCACATGAGGAAAGACTGAGTAAATTGCAGCTATACTCACTTGAGGAACGTAGAGAGAGAGGAGACATGATTGAGATGTTTAAATATATCACGGGCTGTATCGAGGTGGAAGATATCTTCTTTCTTAAAGGTGCCACGGCCAAAAGAGGGCATCCGCTGAAAATCAGGGGTGGGAAATTTCATGGTGACATCAGGAAGTATTTCTTCACCGAAAGGGTGGTTGATCATTGGAATGAACTTCCACTGCAGATGATCGAGGCCAGCAGCGTACCAGATTTTAAGAGAAGATGGGATAGGCATGTGAGATCTCTTGGGGGGTGAAGTTGGGGGGGTGAGTCATTAGAGTGGGCAGACTTGATGGGCCGAGGCCCTTTTCTGCCGTCATTTTCTATGTTTCTATCTTGCATCTCCCAGCACACAGCATAGTACAGTGAGTAACAGAATGGGGGGGGGGGGGAGTCAGAGTTAGTCCTGGTTCCCCCCATCTGAAAAATTCTAAAATCGCAATTTTTTATTTTCGGTGTGGTTTTTCCAGGCCGTTATAGCGCTAAAATTGCTGCCTTGGTGGCCATCTTGGATTTCCCAATTTCAGTTTTAAAACTTTTTTTTGCCTCAAACCACCTCATTTTTGTGTTTGCAGATTAGACATGTTTCTCAGGAAGCTTCCCTGTACCCCCCTCCCTCTTCTGTGTCCTCTACAGAAAAGACTGCCTGATTTGTGACACACTGAGGAATTGGAGGGCAGTCCATAGTTAAGAGAGGAGAAGCAAAAGCATGCAAATCTGTGCAAATGAACCTTTGGTCTCGCTCATGTAGGGTAAGATTGAGAAGTTCAGACTTTACCATATTTACTTTAAACCCTGAGACCCAATTTAACAATCTCCAGTAGGGAAGAGTAAACAGAATATCATCAGCACTCTGCTTACTAGCTTCATTGCATGCCCCCTAATTTTTGTACTTTTGGAAAAAGTAAACAAGCAGTTCATATCTACCCATTCCACTTTACTCAGGAATTTATAGACCTCTATTATATCTTTTCTCAGCCACCTCTTCTCCAAGCTGAAGAACCTTAGCTGCTATCATGTTTCCCTGAAAATAAGATCTACCCTGAAAATAAGCCCTAGTAAATGCAGCGCTTCCCCCTGCTCCCCCCCCCACCGCCGCAGCCGAATCCCCGCTGACCTTCTCGTGTTTGAATCTCCTGCTGTACTTCGCTCCACTATGTTCCCACGGGCCTTTTTCGGCCTCGCGCTGCTTGGTTGTTTGCCGCTTACTTCCCCCGGGTTGGCGGCAACAATAAATATTCACGAGAGGTGAATGAGAGAGATGCAGCGTAGGGAAGCCGAGTTCCAGATTCTTAAACTGAACCAGGTGTGGGAGAAAGCACAACGGCGGACCTCTACCCTGATGTGCAGGAATCAAAACACTGGCCTTGTCAACAGTGGTCTGGTGGAGCAGTTGTTCAAGCTTACAAGTTAAGTTTAGTTTTTGTATGAAATATTGATCTGGTTTTTGAAGTTTTTAAAAGAGAACAAGTTTTGTTAAAAATGTATGAGAGGTGACTGAGTTGGATTCTTTCAAGCACTCTTTATCCCTGATTAATGCTGTGAGGTTTATGTAAACATTGCTGGATCTTTTTGCTTTTGTTTTGAATGAGATACGTATGTTTTGTGCTGGGGGGGTTCTTGTTAGTTGCTGCAGAGGGAAGGCACAAAGGGATGGGTGAGAGGGGAGGAAAGATGCTGCACGTGTGGGGGAGAGAAAGGAAAGAGGAAGAATTGGGGTAGAAGAGAGGAATGGAGATATGATTACAATATTGTACCCTGAAAATAAGACCTAGTGCGTATTTGTGCCCAAAATTAATGTCAGACAGTGTCTTATTTTGGGGGAAACACGATAGACTTTCCTCTTAAGGAAGTTATCCTATCTCCTGTCATTTTGGTTGCCCTGGAATCAATGGGATGTGCTGTTAGAAACTGGATGTGTTTTGAATTTATTTATTTAATTCGTTTTTTATCCCGTCCTCCCCAAAGAGCTTAGAATTTATGCCCAATTCAAATATACAGTGCAAATTTGCACTCGTATAGTACAAGCTTAGACACATCTATTTTCCTGAATAATAAAAAGTGTAAGCTAGTAATTGTTCAGCCAAGATCCAGTCATTTAATGATACTGCTTTTCATTAAAAAGTAGATTTTAGAAAGGATATACAAATCAGAATTGAGATGACCAGGTCAATTGGTTCATTGACCAATTTCTAGTTCCATTGGTGTTTTAGAACAATTGTGCCGGCTGCTCGGGGTGGGGGGGGAAGGGAGCAGAGAGGGAGGGAAGGGAAGATCATTTTTGGGGTGGGAGGAGTGCAGATCTCTGAGGGGAGGGGTCCAAAGGAACTAACTTGATATTCAGCTGGCTGTATTCTGGTCATAGCCAGAGCTTGCATAGAGCCTGGATATTAAGTGCTGGCAGTGGTGTAGTAAGAGGGTGGGGGGCAGAGTGCCCTGGGTGTCATCTCCATGCCTCTCCTTCTCTCCTTCCCCACGAGTACCATATTTTTTGCTTCATAAGATGTACTTTTTCCACCCCCAAAAAGGGGATGCGGCTGAGCGAATGCATCTTCATCCCACCCCCCACGGCGTTCAGCTGCTGCTCATCGCACCCTGGCCGCCACAGCACACACCCCCCTTCCGCCACAGCTGGTGCTGCTCACCGCCCTCTTACCCGCTGCAGGAAAGGAAGAGAAGAGCCGGTGGCATGCAGTCGGGCCCACAAGTCTTGCCCCGACGTCAATTCTAATTTCGGAGAGAAGGTCCGTACCAGCCAATCACTGGTCCAGACTTTATCTCTAACGTCAGAATTGACATTGGAGGAAGGCTTGTGGGGCCAATTGCAAGCCACCAGCCCTTTGTGGAGTTGCAGCAGCAGGAGTCAGCCGTTTTGCTGTTTCGGCAGCGTTGAGTGCAGGTGCAGTCGAGGGATCTGTTGCGGGACGTTGGCAGTGCTCCAGTTCCTGTGGTGTGGCCTTGAGGATCGTGACAGCCCATTCCTGTGGAAAGTTCAGTGGGATGTGTGTGTGTTAGTGGCACTGGTGGGGCATGGCCTGGGAGGTGAGCCTCTGGTTATTTGGGGTAGTGAGGTGTTGGTAGGTTGGGGTTTGGTGAAGGGGGTTTTTGTGCTTCTTATGGCGCCTGCTAAAAAGTCTGGTTCAAGGGGAGGGAGAGGTGGTGGAGCTCAGAGGGGTCATTCTGTAGCGGTGGCAGTGCCTGTTGGCGGAGCAGAAAGGAGGAATCGGCGCAGCAGGGAGGAAGGTAGGTTTCGAGGAGCTGAGGCAGCAGTGGGCGAGTGGCGGACCAGGGAGGAGGAATCAGTGTGGCAGGAAGGAAGGCAGGCAGGCTTCAGTGCGGAAGGGAGGAAGGACAAAGGCTGGAAGACAGTGAGGGGGAGGGGGCAAGAACTCGGAACATAGGAAGGAAGGAAGGAGGGAAGGAATAGAAAGACAATTGTTGGGCCTGAGGAAGTAAGGAAGGAAAGAAAGAACTATCTAGTGCAACCAGAAATCACCAGACAACAAAGGTAGGATTTAAATTTAGTGATCAAAATCTGTTTGCTGCAGTATATTTGTCTATTTTTCTAGGGGGCTGGGTTCAGAGGCACAATTTGGTTCAGAATATTTTTTCCTTGGTTTTTCCTCCTCTAAATCTAGGGTGCATCTTATGGAGCGAAAAATACGGTACCTCTTGAAATGTTCACCAGCACAAGCAGCATCTTCCATCTGCTACTCGCGCTGGCCATGGGATCATGATGTGACATAAGAAGGGAGCCGAGGCCAGTGCAAGCAGCAAGTGGTAGATTCTTGTGCTGGCGAATATTTTAAGAAGTATGCAGGAGAGCTCAAGCAGCGGGAAGGAACAAGGGTGGGAGCAAGGTGCGTTGATGCTGGGCACCAACCTCCTAGCTACACTACTGAGTGACCAGTACCTGCATTGATGCCAGCACTGAATATGGGATCCTAATTCAGCTTGCAGCGGTCATTGTTTAAAAATACTCTGAATGCCACCAGCTGGATATTACCCCCTAGATGTATTGTGATATATTTGCATACTTTAACCACTATGGAGGACTAAATTTTGAGTTAGTCAACTCTCTACATGTGTTAATTCTTTACTAAGAATGTCAGAAATTGCCCTCTCAGTGTTTACTTAACCTGATTGCATCCATAAACTACACCTCTTATCTATGAGTTCTTCTGTGCTACTACTTATCAGCTAAAAGCATAAGGAATTTGGTGAGGGGGAGTTGGTGGATCCTTTTCTGCAGTAATAAAACGTAAAGCCCTGGAAGTAGGTTGGAAGGTTTAAAAGTGCCCTTTCCATCTGCTCTCTTGTACCTTTTTATCTCCAGGACCAAGATATGATAGGTGTGGAAGAACCGTGTCCAGTGATGTAATAGCTGGCCTAATATCGACCAGTAAGAAGCAGATGATATAACCTCTTTAACCTTTTTTGCATGTTCATGAACTGAAACCTCGACAGTGTCACCGATGCCAGTTTTGTTAACAGAGAGCCACAGATTTCAGTTTTACAAAGGGAGTATATTGTAACAAAATATACCTTAATGTAAGTTACCATGATCTACTAATGAAGGCTGTGAATTAAATACAGATATTTAATAAAAATTAAACAAGGAAAGAAACACAGCTTCATAAAAGGAGCCCATAGACTTGCTGAGAGAGGGAGGGAGGGGATACTAGTTACATTAGTTTCTTATAAAAATAAAACCAAAAAATGGGAGAGACACAGTAGGAGGGGAGAATGGGCTAAGTCTTGAAATGATGATGATCGGATTTATGTAGTGAAAGCACCTTTAAACAGAAATGGTTTAAGGTTGGATTTGAATTTTGCTAAACAATCTTTTCTAAGGTAATGAGATAGGGCGTTCCATAAGCTTGGTGCAATAACTGAGAAGATAGTTTTCCAAATAGTGTCATAAACTATATGATAAATCGAGGGGGCTGAAAGAAGATTTTGTTGGGCCGAACATGATCTTGAGGGGGCATATGGTAAGCAGAACCTTCCTCTATCTTGCCAAAGGACAGATAACCCTTGGGATATCAATCTGCTCAGATTTTCAGAATATTGCTAATGTGTAACTTTGGGTCGTCTTTGATTCTGACCTCTCATTTTCTACGTATCTCCAACAAGCTGCTAAAACCTGTCGCTTCTATCTCTTCAATATCAAAATTCACCCCTTCTTCTCTGAGCACACTACCCGTACCTTTGTCCAAGCTCTCGTAACCTCACACTTAGATTACTGCAATCTGCTCCTAACTGGTATCCCTCAGTGTCGCCTCTCCCCATTGCAATCTGTGCAAAACTCTGCTGCATTACTCATCTTCTATCAACCTCGCTACGCTCATGTCACCCCCTCTCCTTAAATCACAGGTGTCAAACACAAGGCCTGCCTGGCTGTTTTATGCGGCCCGAGGTGCAATGCGGCATTTTCATTGCCGCACCTGGGTATTTTTTCTTCTGGCTGGTTCCCTCCTCCTCTTTTCTGCAATGTGCTCAAAGCTGCAGGCAGTGGCTCCTTTCGCGTCCCGCACCTCATCTGGAAGCATTCCCTCTGACGTTTGTGACGTCAGAGAGAAGGCTTCCAATTCAGGTGCAGGATGCACTTAGGAGCCGCCACCCACAGCTTTGAGCACACTGTGGAAATGAGGAGGAAGGAGCTGGCCAGAAGATATACTGATTTGAAAGCTATGGAAGTACTTTCCACCACAGGACAACAATCTGTCAAAGCCTGAATGGGAACAAGAGCTTCTGGCTGGCTTGATCACCTTTGGATATACTCTCGGAACTTACTTCATCTCCCAAGGCTGCATTGACACAGAAGACATAAGAGCACAGGTACCTGGGGAAGACTCTCATTCTTCTAATGAAGTCCCTTCCCCTTTCCCCCCGGTTTGAACACTTGGAACATCAATGTCTACTAGGATTTCACAACTCATAGCCTAATCCTGATTAAAGAGCTGAGAAAACGTGTGTAGTCGTGATGGAAGACAGATTCTAATGAAGTACAGAAAAGATTATGGCAAGCTTGCACTTGTGTAGTTTAATTTTGTGGTTACCATTTTGTGTTGTTAATGTGTATATGAAAAATGTATGGAAAAAATGGTGTTACAATTAGTACTATTGTGGGGGTCGGGTCTAGGGTGGAGATTG
Organism: Geotrypetes seraphini; assembly: GCF_902459505.1. NCBI lineage: Eukaryota > Metazoa > Chordata > Amphibia > Gymnophiona > Dermophiidae > Geotrypetes > Geotrypetes seraphini. The sequence goes on from NC_047097.1 coordinate 13,702,344, forward strand.
AGTAGGGTCTGGCCCATGACTTAGCCTGTGTTTTAGATTTTGGCCCCTTAATGTGATTGAGTTTGACACTCCTGCCTTAAATCACTTCACTGGCTCCCTATCTGTATACAGTTTAAGATCTTATTGCTGACCTACAAGTGTGTTCATTCTGCTGCCCCTCAATATCTCTCCTCGCTTCTCTCTCCTTATGCACCTCCCAGAGAACTCCATTCCTCAGATAAGTCACTCTTAACGTTACCCTTCTCCTCCACTGCCAATTCCAGACTTTGTTCCTTTCATCTAGCTTCCCCCTATCCCTGGAATAAATTGCCTGAGTTTGTCCATCAAGCCCCTTCCCTTCCCTTGTTTAAAAGCAGACTGAAAACCTACCTTTTTGATATAGCTTTCAATCCTTAACCCTACTCTTCTGCTCTCCAACCCAGCCAGCTGATTAACCGTTCCCCATAACTGTATCCATGACATCTTGTTTGTCTGTCTTGCTTGTTTAGATTTTAAGCTCTTTCGAGCAGGGACTGTTTTCTTACTCTTTGTGACTCTGTACAGCGTTGCGTGTGTCTGGTAGCATTATAGAAATAATACACCATCCCAAGTAGTAGTAGTAGATAAATTGGCATAGAATTTAAGTGATGAGCATGCAGCCCATATGTATATTCATTAGGGATAGCCTGAAAATTTGAGCAGATTGACGTCCAGGAGGACAAGAGGGTTCTTACTTCTGCCCTTGCTGTGTGCCCTGTCCGGAACCTTTGCTCCTTTTGGGCCCTGTGGAGGACTAGAGAGCAATCTTCAACTGTGCATCCCAGACAAAAACCTACATATGGAGGTAAAATAAAAAATAATATTTTAAATATTTATTTTCTTACTTGTGTGTGTTTGAGTGTGTGTGGGGGGAGGAACTTTTTGACTAGAATATAGTGCTATGGAGCATTCCAGCGTATTTAATTTAACCATTCCTGGCCAGTTAAATAGCAGTTAGTCAGCTAAGCGATAATATTCAGTGTGAGAACGGCGCTGAATATTAGTGCTTAGCGGCTAATCCAGTCACAGGCTATGTTGCACGATATAACCGGTTAGCGCCAATATTCATTGGCTGACCAGCTAAGTTTAGTGGCAAGATAGACTCGCCTAAATAGCAGGTCTGTCTTTAGCTGATATGACTTAGCTGGCCAGCCGATAAATATCGACTTAACTCAGAAATTCAGTGCCAGTTGCTAGCTATGGCCTGCCATTGAATTTTCAGGTTCTTCTGATGTGGAATATAGACGGGCTGCCTACCACGGTCTGACTATTGGGCCTTTTGAGTTGTATTCCTTTTAGTTGCAAAATTAAAAGAGTACTGAAGATGATAGTTTGTCATGGTTGACGTTTGAGCTGAGTAGGAGTCCTCCACCTACAGTCCTGCCAGTTGGGGGTGCTAGTTCACTATCACATTTTCAATAGTGAGGGATAGGCAAGCTCAGCAGGACTCTAGGGAACCTGCCTGTTCCTAGCGATTGAAAGCACAATTTTGAAGCACTACAGCTCACTGGTAGCAATGCAGTTGGACAACTCTAGCTCATATTAGAGTAGGATTACCATATAGCTCCAGTAAAACGAGGACGGATTGAGACATCCAGGTTTTACCTCTTAAATGGAAGTAAAACCCAGATGTCTCAATCCGTCCTCCTTACTTCCTTTGCTATCAGTGGAAATAAAACATGGATGTCTCAATCAGTCCTCTTTTTACTGGAACTATATGGTAACCCTAGCTTAGAGGGAGCAGTGGGCATAGCTGGAACTGTCATTTTGCTTGGGTCCAGAGCTATGTTCCCTCTAATTTTTCATAGGCTGTGTGCACAAAAAATTTCATCTGTGCGCATTTTAAAGAAAAACTAAATTTGTGTGCGCTATAAAAATGATTGCCAGAGGGTCCGGAGTTCAGTTATGGGCATTTATGACCAGGTCTTTGAGTTTAGTCTGAATTAACGAAAATACAATGTAATTTTAGTTACACTTTATGTAACATAAAGTCTCATTTCAATAAACATAAATTATGTTTCATTGAGCGCTACCTATAAATTGTATCATAGTAACATAGTAGATGACGGCAGATAAAGACCCGAATGGTCCATCCAGTCTGCCCAACCTGATTCAATTTAAATTTTTTTTTTTTCTTCTTAGCTATTTCTGGGCGAGAATCCAAAGCTTTACCCGGTACTGTGCTTGGGTTCCAACTGCCGAAATATCTGTTAAGACTTACTCCAGCCCATCTACACCCTCCCAGCCATTGAAGCCCTCCCCTGCCCATCCTCCTCCAAACGGCCATGCACAGACACAGACCGTACAAGTCTGCCCAGTAACTGGCCTAGTTCAATCTTTAATATTATTTTCTGATTCTAAATCTTCTGTGTTCATCCCACGCTTCTTTGAACTCAGTCACAGTTTTACTCTCCACCACCTCTCTCGGGAGCGCATTCCAGGCATCCACCACCCTCTCCGTAAAGTAGAATTTCCTAACATTGCCCCTGAATCTACCACCCCTCAACCTCAAATTATGTCCTCTGGTTTTACCATTTTCCTTTCTCTGGAAAAGATTTTGTTCTACGTTAATACCCTTTAAGTATTTGAACGTCTGAATCATATCTCCCCTGTCTCTCCTTTCCTCTAGGGTATACATATTCAGGGCTTCCAGTCTCTCCTCATACATCTTCTGGCGCAAGCCTCCTATCATTTTCGTTGCCCTCCTCTGGACCGCCTCAAGTCTTCTTACGTCTTTCGCCAGATACAGTCTCCAAAACTGAACACAATACTCCAAGTGGGGCCTCACCAATGACCTGTATAGGGGCATCAACACCTTCTTCCTTCTACTGACTACGCCTCTCTTTATACAGCCCAGAATCCTTCTGGCAGCAGCCACTGCCTTGTCACACTGTTTTTTTGCCTTTAGATCTTCGGACACTATCACCCCAAGGTCCCTCTCCCCGTCCGTGCATATCAGCTTCTCTCCTCCCAGCATATACGGTTCCTTCCTATTATTAATCCCCAAATGCATTACTCTGCATTTCTTTGCATTGAATTTTAGTTGCCAGGCATTAGACCATTCCTCTAACTTTTGCAGATCCTTTTTCATATTTTCCACTCCCTCTTCGGTGTCTACTCTGTTACAAATCTTGGTATCATCTGCAAAAAGGCACACTTTTCCTTCTAACCCTTCAGCAATGTCACTCACATACATATTGAACAGGATTGGCCCCAGCACCGAACCCTGAGGGACTCCACTAGTCACCTTTCCTTCCTTCGAGCGACTTCCATTAACCACCACCCTCTGGCGTCTGTCCGACAGCCAGTTTCTGACCCAGTTCACCACTTTGGGTCCTAACTTCAGCCCTTCAAGTTTGTTCAACAGCCTCCTATGAAGTGCATTTGAATAATGATATCCTTGAACACATTGTACAAGACCTTGGAGGTATAATGAAGCCGATTAGATAAGAACCTTTTAGTTTTGGAGCTGATTATGATAGGTTTCATTGTGTCCTCATACTGTGTGATATTTAATAACACATTTGAGATTGATCTGCAGGTATTTTTATTTGTGCAATTTGATGACATGGTAGCTTATGTTTAGAGCTCTTGATTTTAAGTTTTAGCTAATAAACACCAATAAAACACTCTTGATGTAAAAAACAAACAAACCATAACCCCAAAACATTAAAATATGTTTATTAGATAAACACTGAAAAGACTCCATTTTCCCTATTGTTCTTTTTCCCATCTCTTGGCTTACCTTGTATCTTCCACTTGTTTTTTGTGCTTTTTCTTTACTGATAACTAAGTGATATATATATATATATACATATTTGATCCACTCAAAAAAGTAGCTAGCAATAGTGCCTGGGGAACAGAAAGTTGATAAATACAGCAGGCCCTCAATATTCGCGGGGGTTAGGTACAGAGCTGGCCCGCGAATAGGGAAAAATCGCGAATAAGTTTTTGGGCTGGCTCTGACCCACCCCCGCCTCCCTCCTGTGTCCCCGACCTTACCTGGTAGTCTAGCGGTGACGCGGGACAGGAGCGATCTTCCTACGCTCCTGCCCCGTGCAGAGCCATCATCAAAATGGCTTCCAGCAGAAGTGTAGGAAGATCGCTTCTGCCCTACATCACCGCTAGACCACCAGGTAAGGTCAGAGACACAGGAGGGAGGTAAGGGGGCAAAAAATCCACCACAAAAAAAAATCACGAATAAACGAATTTGCGAGTGGGGAAACCGCGAATCGGTATGGGGAGCTGTATCTTCAAAGAAATTAAACACCTACATATTTGGAGCCTTGCTATTAAAACGTGGTATCATTTGCAGCTTCACATGGGTTTTTACCATGCAGTAACTGTAGATTCTGTAGATTTTACGTGTCATCTTTCCTCATGTTTATTGCAGGTCTTAGTGAATGGTCCCATGTTAACTGTAAAGCAGACAACTAAGATGCAGTAACACGCCTTCCACCACCACTCTCCACCCGTGCCATGCCCCCCCGACACGAAAAGCACGTAACAACTTTTTTTTACTGCATGTTACCTGTAAAAATATTACAAATCCCCTTAACACAGTTTTACGCTAGCAGTTAAAGCAGCAATCACCACACATAGAAGGGCCCCTTTATAAATTACTAGCTTATTACTTGGAATTGCATGGATATTTATTTATCCCAAATTATCTGTCATTTTTAATAATTTTTACATGTCACCCCCTTCCCACCCCCACAGTATTTTTTTCCCAGATAGTAAGTCATAAGTATACCAAGTTTGGTTGAAATCTCTCCATGTGTTTCAGAGTTATGCTGGAACATCATCTCAGCAAGACCGAAAACTATAGATTACACACTAAAATCTGTCATTTTCAATAATTTTTACATGTCACCCCCTTCCCACCCCACAGTATTTTTCCCCAGATTGTAAGCCATATGCATACCAAGTTTGGTTGAAATCTGACATCTGATTTTATATATATATATATATGATAAACACCTAAAAATAGAAGTCTTAATTATCTTCAGTTATCCCTGCCTTGTTTTTTGTTTTGATTTTTGCTGGCATTCCTGAGTAGAGGAAGCTTTGAAAATGATAGCTTAACTGAGAAAAAAAAAAATCAAGTCAAAAAAAGTAGTCTTTGGTGATTTGCTTGTTTTAGTGGCTGACATGCCTTCTGCTTGCCCTGCTGTTCTAATAGGAAGTTTGGAAGATCTTCAAACATAGCTACTGCTTCTTGTATAAATCTGCTTAATGTTAATAAGTTTTCCTGAAGTACTCTTTCCATTCTAGTCACCACAGACGTAACATCATTTATGGAAAAAAAATCCTGTGACTTCCTTGCAAGTGTCTGGTAATATATGGAGGAAATTCATATACTTTTTTGGATCCAATGCAATTGGAAATTTTTCTTGTAGATAAGAATAAGATTAAAGATAATTAGGTTGGGGTTTTTTTTTTTGTTATATGTTTTTTTATTGTCCTGTGCAGGATAATAAGAGTTTAAAACTATAATTTTCTTTTGACCTGCTAATATTTCATGTTATAACTTGAAAGCTATATTGTTACTCCTTCTGTTATTTATCAAGATTTCTTGTGAAGTGGACTTGAATGTATAAATTGATTTCTTTATATTTTGTATTTTTTAATGTATATTTTTTCCTTAGTGTTTATATTACACTAAATAAAATGACAGAAAAAAAGGAAGTATGGCTGATGGTCTCCAAAGCACAGATGTTTTTGCCATGAAACCATGCACCTCCTGAAAAGAATGTCCCAGTGGTGTGAGGGATGATAGATGGTGTTTTCATTCTGTTACACAAAGGGGGGTCAGAGTGGCATGGAGAGCACATGGCAGTTCAGCGGAGAAATGTTAGTTCTAAAGGGAAATTTATGTTGTAGCTCTAGGGGAAGTTTGGCTGCTTCAAATAGATTCTTTCTGTTGGTGTGTAAAAACGTATTGTTTATTGGATGATGTTGTAGTTGCCAGGCGTTCTGTGTGTGTTCGTGATTGTAGGAATTACTTAAACAAATGTTATAGCAAATACAGTGGTGTCCATAGGTCCAGATTTTGTCCAGCTTTTATTTTCATACGTTTCATTTGGAAAGGTTTTGTAGAATACTGGATTTTTCCACCGTGTGAAATCCTCTGAAGAAGTCTAGTAATAACGACTAAACTTTTTAAGGGGTTATTTGCTAACATGTGTTATTTGCTGTAGGGTCCATATTTTCTTTTTTTTTTAGTTCAATCTTTTTATTGAATTTTTATATAAACAAATGAAAACATCATGGGACTTATAACATTCAGAATACTCGTAAAGTACAGCGATTATTTATAGGTAGTAAAATGGACCATTATAGGAATACTTAAACATTTTTCAAGTAGTTGTCAATGGGAAACCATAAATGACGATTTAAGTGAAGGAATAATTTTTCTGAAGCATATTGCTCATACCTTTTATATAGACATAGAGAGTTCCACCAAAAGTATAATCTAGTAGGGAAGCATTAGATGGGTCCATATTTTCTATGACTAAGAATGCACACTGTTAATAAGACTTAAAGCAACAGTCCAGATTATTGCCATAACATTTCTCACAAGAACCAGGGCTGGCCCAAGCATTAGGCAAGGCTAGACATAAGAACAGCCTTACTGGGTCAGACCAGTAGCCCATTTAGCCCAGTATCCCATCTTCAAGGTGGACAAACTTCATGGTGGCCCAAATACAGACTATGGACTTTTCTCCCCGAAACTTATTCAAACCTTTGTTAAACCAGCTATGTTAACTGCTCTTCTAGTGCAATAAGTGTGTCATTCTGGACGGACAGGTAATATCCCCATACTCATGAGCCATGGAGAAGGAATTCATGCCAGCTTTTGAATTTCTCCTCCTTCCCTAGAGGGCTCTGCTGTCCCCTTCAGTTTTTCCTTCTGCATATGAGCCGGAAGGAGCCTTTCTGATCTGCTCTTTTTTTTTTTTTTTTCGGTCTTTTTCACAAATTTTTGATGGCTCTTGGTGCTCAGATCTCCCCTCATCAATGGTTCAGCTCTGCCTGCATGTAGGAGAAGCAGATCAAAAAGCCTTATTGTCTAAGTACCCATAACCAAAGCTGGTTTTAGACGTATCTAAAACCAACTTAGGCCTTTCCCCTGCCTCTAATAGACGCATAGAGCGAAAAGAGGTGTTTTTAGAGGAGGGGAAAGGATGGAAGGTGGGCCGACCTACACTTAGTCGTACAGCAGGTATAATCAAATCTTTTGACAGGTTGCCTAGTCGGCACTTATGTTTTGAGTTAGACCAAGTCAAAACAGGTATAAGTGCCGAAAAAGGGCCCGCTGAGCTGGTGGCAGCTGGCACGATCAGCTCAGCGGCCCCCCGCCGCAACCATCACGGCAGGAGAGATGCCTCATCTCCCCTGCCGCAATAGCGATACCACCAAGTGCTGCCAAACGCGGCACTTGTGATCGCTAAAGCGGCAGGAGAGATGAGGCATCTCTCCAGCAGCGATCCACCCCTCCTCCCGACAGGAGAGAGCTCAACCCTTTCTGCCCCATGACATCCCCTCCCCCCTTGACAACAATCCGGGCAGGTCCAAGCCCAAGCCCTCCTGGCCCGGCGACTGCCTACCCTGCCGAAACGATCCAGGCAGGAGGGAGCCCAACCCTTCCTGCCAGGCAACCCTCCTTACCCCCCACCCCCACTAAGATATAGGCAGGAGGGATCCCAGGCCCTCCTGCCCTCAATGCACCCACCTCCCTCAATTGCCCCCCCCCACCCACCGACCCGTGAGACCCCCCCCCCGCTGACTCCTCAACCCCCCACCCCCAATCCCCCTCCCTGTACCTGTAAAATTCATTGGCCAGATGGATGGGTCCCAAGCCCGTCCGTCCGGCAGGCCCGCCATCCCTCGAATGGTGGGCCTTAGGGCCTGATTGGCCCAGGTGGCTCAAGGCCCACCCACAGGTTGGGCCTGAGGCACCTGGGCCAACCGGAATCGACCCATTAGCCTTAGGCCCCTCCTGTGGGATCTCTCCTGCCCATATCTTAGTGGGGGTGGAGAGGGTAGGTGGGTCGCCTGGGCAGGAAGGGTTGGGCTCCCTCCTGCCCGGATCAAGTGTGTGTGGGGGGGGGGTCTCCTGGGCAGGAGGGGTTGGGCTCCCTCCTGCCTGGATTGTTTTGGCGGGGTGGGCAGTCACCGGGCCAGGAGGGCTTGAGCTCCCTCCTGGCCCAATCGTTGCTGTGTTGGGGGGGATTCTGTAACCGGTGGTGTTTTTGACAGACACCGGTTACAGAATCCAGCTTTTAGGTGAAGGACTGGCCCCTCCTTCGCCTAAAAACCCTTGTTTTGGACGTTTGGGACTTAGGCTTTTTTTAGGTTGATTATATGGTGTAAGTTTAGACGTAGTGGTGGTCTGGGTGTTTAAACACTTGAATGTAGAGGTAATCCATTATCAAAAAAAACTCTCCTGTTGGACTTTTTTTTTTATAATGGACATTTTCCCTGCTTCTACTTTCAACGTTTATGGCCTTAGGCCAAAAGGGGACTTAGACTTTTTATTTTTTATTATGCCCCTCTATGTTTTTAGTGTAAAGGGATATGAAATACTTTTTATCCTAAGAAGAAAATGATACGGGACAAAGTTTGTCCCTGTCCCCGCGAGCTCTGTCTTCATCGACACAAGCCGCAAACACTTATGGGGATTTTCTGTAACAACATAAAAATTGCTATACTGGGACAGACCAAAGGTCCATTAAACCCAGTATCCTGTTTCCAGCAGTGGCCAACCCAGGTCCCAAATACCTAGCAAGATCCTAAGTAGTAAAACAGATTTTATGCTGCTTATCCTTGGAATAAGCAGTGGATTTCCCCAATCCATCTCAATAATGGAAGAGGATTGGCCTATGAACGTCTCTTTTAGGAAGTTATCCATACCCTTTTTTTAACTCCACTAAGCTAGCTGATTTCACCATATTTTCTGGCAACGAATTCCAGAGTTTAATTGCACATTGTATGAAGAAATGTTTTCTCCATTTTTGCATGTGCCCTATTCCTAGTATTTTTGGAAAAAGTGAACAAACGATTCACATCTACCCTTTCCACTCCACTCATTATTTTATAGACCTCTATTATATCACCCCTGAGCCATGTATTCTCCAAGCTGAAGAACCCTAACTGCTTTAGAAGTTGTCCCATCCCTTTTATCGTTTTTGTTGCCCTTCTCTGTACCTATAAATGGCGCCAGTAGGCATCCTACCTGCACCTAAGTTAATTGAGAAATAACTTTTAAAATGGTGAAAAATGGTAAAATAAAGTGCCTACTGGCACCTAAATAAAAGGTGCTGGAATCACGCCTAAGTAGGTGCTTTATGGCGCTTAATGTCACTATGGACATGGCTAATGCCAGAAGTGGCATTAGGTGCGATTCACAGCATAGATAGGCACCTGAAATATAGGCCTAGAAAACTCTAACCTACATTTCAGGCGCCTATCTGTCCCTGATGCATGATTCTCTCTACGGCACCTTTGCGTGATTGACACATGATCGCTGGCTACCTTTTAGGCAGCTTCTGATTTCAGTGCCATATAGAGAATCCAGGCCTTATTGATTTTATATTTAAATATTTTTATTGAAGTATAAAAAGGGACAATATTCTGTACAACTGTTTATACGTTTATACTGTAAATCACAAATAGACCTTTCAATTTCAATCTGGTTGTGGTACAACCTTCCCAAAGATTCGGTTGCTTGTGTTTTTACATCGTCTGGGAAGATAATTGGATTGTCTTTCAGACATGGTGTAGAAGAGAATTAAGACTGTGTAGTGGATGAGCAGGAAAATAAGAGGGGAATTTATCAAGCAGTGTTAGGGCTTTAAGTCGCAGTAAGTGACCCTTCTTATTGTTAGGTGCCATCGACTCGTGCTCGAGTCCTAGCGACTTGATGAATTGTGGATCTAAAAAGAAATTGGTTTTGTTCTAGTCCAGAAAGGTCCTCCAGCATCATCCCCATGGTTGTTTTCAGTGTGTCCAGCCATCTGATTGCAGGTCACCCTCTTCGCCTGGTTCTTTCGATCTTCACAAACATGATGTCCTTTTCCAATGATTTTTCTCTTCTGATGGTGTGACCAAAATAAGTCAGTCATAACTTCATCATTTTGTGCTTCGAGTGACATAGCCGGTTTGATCTCCTCCAGAATTGATTTGTTAGTTCTTCTGGTAGTTCAAGGCACGCCTAAAATCCTTCTCCAGCACCGATGCTGTTCAAAAAAAGGTGCAGTGATATTTAAGTTGCCATGGGTTACAAAGTAATGAAATGCAAAATATGCAAATACATCTCATTACCATGAAAATCCCCTAACGTGGCTTGTGGTGATATATGCATTAAAGTCCAAAAACCACAGTAAAATAAGCCCAGCAAAAGCTGGACTTATTTTACCTTCCGGGAGCACCAGGCCATGCAAAAATACAGGCCAATTGCTCCTGGTTCCCTCCGTCCCCAATCCCAACCCCCCATGTATAGCATCCTTCAGTCTGTGCAGCTCCCTAGTGGCTACCTGTTAACTCATTGGTGATCCAGGGGATCCGATGAGGTCTAGGGGCATCCTTTGTGGTCCAGGGGCATCACTCAGAAGTGATGCTTAGTCACTCCTGGCATTTCAGTACCGACCTCAAATTGACACCCCCTAGTGGCAGTCTTGCATGATTACCACTAGGGATCATAGTTCTATATAACAAAATTTTCTTTATATAGGATAGGATGGGATTCAACCTGTAGTACTGGGATACTGCAGGTTGTTCAATCCCGTGAGGCATCATTCTATGTTAAAGGGCGAACCTTTACTGCACCTTGACGAATCTCTCCTAAGTGTCTATTAAATGCTGGAAATGCTCCTTGATGCTAGCAACGATGGATGAATCTGTTGCAGTAACAGTAAGATGCTTGAGCACTTGATAGGACGTTGCAGGTGGTAGGCGTCTGATCAGCAGACAAGACTCTTATGGCAATATCAAAGGTAGACAAGACACAAATGATGTAATTTAACACTAGTTCATTTAAATCCAAAAGCAGCTTCTGCTGGTTTGGGTTTTTTTTTTTTTTATCATTGAATTCAGTTGCCATTTGTCTAAGATGTGTGTTTACATATTGATACTAGCATTTTATAGATGCTGTTCCATCTAGTTGGAGCAACTTGTTTAAAGACTAAGTCTCAAGCTCTTAGAAGAATGACATAGATGGACAAAGTTTTTCTCCATCCCCGCCCCATGGTTAACTATGGGTTACCAATCTCCATGTAATTCTCTAATTCTAAGGCCCTTTAGAGGGTAAAGAGAAAGGTATGAAGTCTTTCCCCACTCCCACCCCAAATTTGAATAGGATTAGAATGGTTTCAAATTTGCATAGGTTGAAGATATTGCTGCAGTGGTGTTTGATGGTTATATTATCCAAAATATTAATTTCTCTGGGTATTGATCTTCTTAAAAATCTCAATCTTCAGAGTACATGTTTTGAAAAAGGCAGAATTTGCAAAATTGTGATGGACATCTGTAGAATAAGTATTGTGAGGCACTCAGAGCAAACTCAGCATTTTCTTTCTGTCATGTTCTTTAATCTATAAAGACTAGATAGATTGGGCCTTCATCGTTTACAACATAGTTGTTGAGCTAAACAGATATTTAGACTTCATTTGCAAATATTTTTAGCTCATTCTGTGCCAGGAGTGAAAGCCTTTTTATACCACATCAGATTTAAAGTTATCATACAGGAAGTTAACATGTAAAGAGTTGTCTTTTTTGGATCATAAAACTATATTTTTGTAAAAAAAAAGCACAAAAAATCACACTTTAATTTCATTTATTTATGAGGATATTTCCTTTTTTTAATTAAAGGTTCTGTAGGTTTTATCCTCTGTGGATAGGTACAGGTAATGTATATAGAGACAGATACAATTTGATCTACTGATGTTGAACCTTTGCACCATTTTAAATTAACATATCCTGTGTGATATATTTATTCTAGCTTCCATGGGCCTTGTTTTGTTTCTCATCAATATTCCTTTGTGATCTGCATTTTTTTCAGACTAGTATTTCACCCTGCTTTCCTTTCCCACCCTTCCCCCTTAACAATATCCTTAGACCTCTGTTGCTCAGAGCAGGCTTTGGTCAACCCCAGATTTTATGTCAAAGGTCATGACCCAAATGTCACTTCAGCCCATACTGCTAGCCTCTTCTCTGAATAATTTTGCAGGGTTTATTGTGTTGAGGGAAGGAGCTTGGGGCAGTGCACTCAACCTAGAAAGCAGGACCAATGGGCTTTGCGACCACACTGCTGGAGGACAGTGGGCCTGAAGGTTATACAAAAGCCCACTGCACAAAAGATTAAATTAAAAATGGACATTTGGTCAAGAGTTTAAATTTCACCGTTAGAACTTCTCCTAGGCCCAAGATTTATTTTCTTACTATGCGTAGAAACGTATATAATTTTAAAAATCATTATTATTGAAACTAAAAAGTTAAGGCGTCTTTTTATGCAAAATAATTATTTATTTGAAAGTGTTAACCTACAGTATACAGTTTTGAATTTTGATATACTGAAATGTTCTGGCCTCTGTGATGTATCTGTTATACAGTATTTTGTGCTAGTTATTCTGCCATTCTTAAAGTAAACACATTCTAAAATGCAGCACTTTGCCAGTCTAAAATCACTGTAGCTATATACCCTGCTGTCTTTAAGAAACTAGTGCACTTCCTTTCTCTAGGGTATGTACCATAATTTACTACAAAAGCAGAGATAAGAATCACATAGTGCTCACTATTTGTAATTCTGTTAAACCAGCTATGTAAACCAGTAAATTGTTCATTTTTGATTCACTTTTCTACTTTAGACATTCAAGATATTTTCTTTCCTCTAAATCTCTTCCTTACCTCTAAATCTCTTCCTTAACCTTTCTCACCTCTAGATGGTGGGCTGCAGGGGAGTGGACTCGGTGGCTAGAAAAAAAAAGAAGTTCTTTCATGGTCCTGACCTCGAATTCTTTCTTAATTTTATCTAGCCCTGACCTGTTGGCACTGGCTTGCCTCCTTTCAAGGCCTTTGGAGCTTCACAAACATGCAGCAGCTGAGGGAGACAATGGCAGAGGTTTTTAGAAGCAGAAATTTTACACTCTGTTGTCACTTAAGCAAAATCCTCTGTAAACATCTGCTTTCTATGATGTGTTTGCCAGCAAGCCAAATCTTCAGTGGTTGTTAGCATCTGTAAACACAGATTTGTAAAATTCCTGGCTTAGGTCCATCAATTTAGCCATCAGTGTTAGCCTTAGAATCAATAACAGCTTGCCCTGATAAGTTAAAGTAAGTTGCTTGGTGCTGATATTAAATGTGCATCTTTGCTGTCCATCCAGTGCTTTAGTTGCTTTTTGAAAGAATCTTTCCTGGACAGGATGAGCTACAAATAATTCAATAGTCTACACATATACATACTGTATGTGTATATAGTATTTACATATATATGTCTGTGTGTACATGTGTTTAGATATATTTTAACAAACTTGACTCAAAAAAGGGTGGTTTGATGCAGCTAAACATGCAACTAATATTTTCTGATGTTTATTTCCTGATTGAAGTTTTGCAGGAACTTTTGATAACCTTTGGCAGCTACTCTTATCAAAACTGCCTTGAATGTTTGCAGCCAGGAATGGATTGTTGGTCAGATTGATAGGGGTAATGATTCTGTATAGGAAAAGAATTGGTAGTAAACTTGAGAAAGATGGTTTGCTTACTTTCTAAGGTAAAGGAATTTCAGATTAATTTAGCTATCTTTTGCTTCCCTTGTGTTTGGTTTCTAGGTCTACTATGCTTTTTTTTGGTGCATGGTGCCACCTTGTGGAAATAGTAAGGCATAACCACTGCTGTCATTGCTGAAACATGTTCTCTTCCCCCTCCTTCCCCACCACCCCCTTACTCTGCCATTTTCTACCCTGAATAAAAATAGTGTCCTGGTCTTCCTAGTTCACTTGGATATGTTGAAGAGTCAACAAAGAAATTGTGATATCTTTTAATCGGACTAATGTAACACATTTGTGACAAGCTTTTGGAAGTTATACTTAATAAAAACACTATGCAAAGTAAGATTTTACAACTTTGAAAACAAACACTGTTGATATTGTCCAGCCTACAGTTCTATATCCCAACACCTCAGCTCTTTCTCCAGTGATAGGATGAAGAGAGCACAGTTCTCAAAAGCTGATCACAGATGTAGAAAGTTAATCCTATAAAAAGGTGTCTATGTAACTTGTTTGTTGCCCTTCACATGCAAAGTATAACTTGTCAGTTCACAGAGATCTCTAACAGAAAGCATGTTCAGTTCTGAAGTGCTACAACCATCAGTAAACATTCACTTTAAATGTATTATATAGCGTCAGTATCAAGTGGCATTTCACATTATCAAAAGGTCTAATGTCACTTTTTGACTGTGAGGGATTAATTTGTAGACAAAAATGAAATAGAACTGTGGATCTAGGGGTAGGGGTGAGGGTAGGCCAGGGGCAGGAGCAACAGTGGAGGGACTAAATTAGGCAGCAAGTGCTCCCTTCCGTGGACCTCCGACACCTCTGCTGTTCTAACCCTGAAAAGTAGTGGAAGAGTTTTCAGAAATTATGCCCTGCTGACTGTACAAACATATTGAACAACTTCCTAAGGCAGGCATGAATACTTTAAGGTGTGTAAAAAAAAATTGTCCAGAGGAGTAAATCTCAAGAGGATTGATTTGAATATTCCACACCCTAGCCCAATTATCTTTTTGTACCATTTGAAAGATTATGCTAATTGGAGTTCATTGAAATTTACATGCACAACTTGGCAAACTGCCCAAAATGTTTTGTGTCAGATTAAGTGTGTGAATCTGGAAGGGGGCATGGTGGATCGTGGGCGTACTTTTTAAGTTATGTGCAAGTTTTTAGCTTATGCGCTGAGGTGCGCAAACTTAGGTGCAGGTATTTAGGCCAAGTTGGAAAACTGGTCCTCGACATGGCAGCTAAGCTTCAACGCTAAAAAATGTAAGGTCATGCATCTCGGCAGCGGAAATCCATGCAGAACATACTCCTTGAATGGAGAAACGCTAGCTAGGACTTCAGAGAACGGGACTTAGGGGTAATCATCAGTGCAGACATGAAGGCTGCCAAACAAGTAGAGAAGGCCTCATCAAAGGCAAGGCAAATGATGGGATGTATCAATAGAAGCTTCGTCAGCCGTAAACCTGAAGTCATAATGCCACTCTACAGAACCATGGTGAGACCCCATCTAGAATACTGTGTGCAATTCTGGAGGCCACATTACCGGAAAGATGTGCTTCGAGCTGAGTCGGTCCAGCGGATGGCCACTAGGATGGTCACGGGGCTCAAGGGTCTCTCATACGAAGAAAGACTGGGCAAACTTCAGCTCTATACCCTAGAGGAGCACAGGGAAAGGGATGACATGATTGAGACATTTAAGTACGTCACGGGTCGTGTCGAGGTGGAAAACGATATATTCTTTCCCAGGGGACCCTCGATCACAAGGGGGCACCCGCTCAAACTCAGAGGAGGGAAATTTAGTGGTGACACCAGGAAGTATTTCTTCACAGAAAGGGTGGTAGATCACTGGAACAGACTTCCAGTGCAGGTGATCAAGGCCACCAGCGTGCTCGACTTTAAGAATAAATGGGACATCCATGTGGGATCCTTACGAGGGTCGAGTTAAGGAACTAGGTCATTAGCATTCAGACTTAATGGGGTGGGTCAATAGAGTGGGCAGACTTGATGGGCTGTAGCCTTTTTCTGCCGTCATCTTTCTATGTTTCTAAGTTTTTCTTGGCCTGATGGGTGTGCCTAAAAGTTATGACGCAAAACCGGAGCTAAGCGTGGTTCTGTAAATTGCACATCATTTATTGAAATGTGCTTAGTCCTGCATTAGTCATTGCTGATTTTTTAGGCGTGATGCATAGAATCAGGCCCATCTATAATAATAAAACCCTAGAGCGCGCATGCGCTGTTCAAACTTCGTGATTCCTGGCACCGTGAGGTGTGCTTCTGTGCCAGTCCTCACGGCGCCTGCGCTAGCTGGAGGCGCGTGTGCCAGCGACTCCTCCCTCCTGGCTCAATCGTTGTCCCAAGGCGAGAAGGACAAAAAAGTTTTGTCTCCACAGGGGGATTCGGCACTCGCGACGGGCTGCGTCTTCCCGCCTCAGCCTCTCAGCTGGCGCGAGCGCTGTGGCGCGGCCAAGTCCGCCGCTTAGTAAACATAAATAAAAGGGCTTCACTGCCATAACCAGGCTCCGCGCGGACAAATGAAGAGTTAACGCTGCCCAAGCGCTGCCCCCTGTCGTCCCCGCCTAAAATGGCGGTGGGCTCGAGTCTCGCAGCGTTCGATCGCCGAGCTGTCGATTTCTCGCCAGAGGGCGGGGTGACGCTGGAGTCAATGTCTGCTTGGGAGGAGGCAGGAAGGCGGCCAAGGGCGGCGAGTTGCAGCGGACCGGGGGGAGGAAATATCGCCAGCAGATAGGCCAGGTTTGGGCGCAGGAGGGACGCAGGCAGGCCGGCTTCAGGGGAGGGGTGGGACAAAGGCTGAAAGACAGTTAGGGGGACATAGGGAGGAAGGAAGGAGAGAGAGGCAGAGAAGGGGTGGGGGTTGTAAGCAGAAGAAACACAGAAAGATCTGGACCAAAGGGGAAAGACAGGAGGCAGATGCTGGACTATGAGAGGTGCAGACAGGGGGGGGGGAGACCCTGAGTAAGAACAGAGAGATGGAAGATCATAACAGAGGAGGAAGAGAGAGACAAAGGAAAAAACCCAGACAGACAGACATCTCTAGCGCCCGTTAATGTAACGGGCTTAAAGACTAGTAGCTTATAAAATACCATAATCTATGAGTATACTTTCACAATATGGGCATCAGGAATTTACAGCAGCACAGTGGCTGGTGTTCATGCTCATGCCTAAAATATAGGTGCGTATAGAATACACTAGCATTCTATAAAATAAAGTAGATGCTTTTCTTTTTAGAATAGGATTGAAATAGGTGAATTCTTAGCAGCTAAAAATCAGCTCTGTTTATAGAATTACCTGTTTCCTTTTTCTTTTGTAGTATGTGCTGATTAGCAATGGTGCTTGCTATGTTTTCCAGCATATGGAAATGCGTGAAAGATAGAGCCATTTCTTCATCTTGCCTATTAGAGGGGAAGCATCCTTTTTGTATCGGGATGGGGAGCTGTTCCTTTGTGGCAGAAACATGTTATTTCAGCAGCTGTTAGAAGGATCACTGGCTGCATAAGTCATATGCTGAAGTCCAGGCCATCAAAACTCCAGGGAGCCATTCCCTGTTGAGCTTTTTGATCAGTGATTTATGTGAAAACTTTTCAGGATGCCCAGTGTGACCAGAAATGAGGAAATCCAGGGGCTATTTTCTCCTTGGAAATATATGGGGTTAAGCATTTGGTATCAGCATTAAGGTTGCTAGATTGAACTCTAAAATAGCTTAGGCCGTTTTAATCACCTCCCATCTTGCCTAGCCATTCTAGTGATAGTCTATAGCCAGGAGTCATAGACTGTAGTCTTTTTTTAGGGAAGAAATTATGCATGACTTGTGTCTGACCAGCAGATGGGTGAGACTCCCTCCTCCTGAGGGCTATGAGTGCTACATGTACCAAGTCCCCATTGATCTATGTAGCAAGAGCCAGGTATAGGCAAAGAAGAAATGATCATCTTTCTAAATAAATCCTTAACTCCCCAATAAAGTATTATTTCTATATTTTGCATATATTGCAGAATCATTTTACTAATGCATGTGGACTTCTTCTTTTTTTTTTTTTAATATGCCTCACCCCTTATTATTGAACAAGCTGAGATTTCCATTCTGACCATTCGCTGCAAAGGAGAGCATTGGAATCCATTAGTGCTGCTTTTGCTTGAAAGGGTTGCTTCTGTAAGAATCAGCTGGTTTTGAGTTTTGTTGAAAGATTGTTTGTAGAAAGAAACTAAAATAAGACAATAAAATGACTGCAGCAACATTTAACTTTAATAAAGGAAAGTGTGATAAATTACTTGGAAGGAAACTAAGAGGCCCTTTTACCAAAGGGGTTAAGTCCATAATGTATGCAAACAGGCTTCTGCAAAACAGGTTAAACTATTTTACAGTACTTTGCTTGTTAGCATGCGCTAACTTACACATAAGCTATTTTTCAAAAATATTTTTGGGAGGGGGGGTGTCTTTGGTGGAGAATGGGCAGGGAAGTGTTAACCAGCTAGTGCGTTATACTTAAGGCTTGTTAACTGGTTAATGCGGAATTAACGCAGGAGAACTTACCTTCAAAATAGGAGGCATTATGTGGTCCTCTGTTAATTCTGTGCCGGTAATGCATGCTAATGATGACATTAGTATGCAGCCAAAAAAGTGCTGCATTGAATCTCTGCTTAGTTTGCAGGAAAGTCACACATTAAGACAGGGGTGTCAAAGTCCCTCCTCGAGGGCCGCAATCCAGTCGCATTATCAGGATTTCCCCCAAGGAATATGCATGAGATCTATTAGCATACAGTGAAAGCAGTGCATGCAAATAGATCTCATGCACATTCATTGGTGAAATCCTGAAAACCCAACTGGATTGCTGCCCTCGAGGAGGAA
Organism: Geotrypetes seraphini; assembly: GCF_902459505.1. Lineage (NCBI taxonomy): Eukaryota > Metazoa > Chordata > Amphibia > Gymnophiona > Dermophiidae > Geotrypetes > Geotrypetes seraphini. The sequence continues at coordinate 13,720,995 of NC_047097.1, forward strand.
CTTTGATACCCCTGCATTAAGACATCCTAAGCCTAGAATGTATTCCTCTTTAGTAAAAGGGCCCCTGAAAGCAGCTGTGTGCATATTATAGAATGGGGCCACAGGGCAAATCTGCATGTAAGTCCTAATTGCTGTCAGTTATGTGCTTGTTAATACCAGTAGTTGATTGCTATAGTCTAACTGATTAATCAGTTTATGCATAAATCTATGATCCATATCCAAAATTGCATGCTCAACTTTGGGCGAGCTGTGCAAAATCTGGCAGAAAGTATTTTGCTGTGCATCATACAAGAATGCCTTTAAACAACTGGTCTTTAACATTAGGGTGGAAAGAAATCCTGGCAATGAGGCTAATGCTAGTGCCCAAGAGATTGTTGAGCAACCTAAGAACCTTATTCATTGCACCTTCACTAACTCACCAGTTTTAATTTTTCCCAATCTTGGCTTCACTATTTGAACTCAAATCCTGATGCATTCTCTTGTAGTGATCTAAGTACTGCATTTCATACCTGTGTTTACAGATCCCAAGAGAAAGTACCATGTGAGGCTGCTTGCTTACAACAGTATGGAGGAAGGTTACCAGGCAGACCAAACAGTCAGTACTCCTGGCTGTGTATGTAAGTACCAAGTTCAAGTTGATTATTGTATACTCCTTTGGACAATCTTATGGTTTAAAAATTACAACAGAAAAACAAATCTTTGTATGTGGATGAAATCAACAAGTTACCCTAGTTTCACTTTCACGTTTTTATCTCACTGCCAATAGGTTGACCAAATTGCATGTATGGTAGTATACAATCTCAGAGTATGAAAATCCCTAAGAGCCATTATTCAGGGTTAGTTAATGGTACAGCTGAGCAAAAAGAAAACCATTAACTGGATTTATACAAACAAAGAGTTGAAGATCAACAACCCAATTCAAATAAAGTATCATTAAGGGCTCCTTTTACAAAGCCATAGTAGCGATTCTCCTGCAGCAAAAGCACTGAAGCCTACAGGACATGAATGGGCTTTGGTTCGTTTGCCATGGGGGAATAGCTACCACAGCTTTGTAAAAGGAGCTTAAGAGTACAATAGTAAATATCACCTTTCTACCTCTTGCTAACCTAATCCCATCTATAATCCTGCTGCTCATATCTTACCCCTCTCACCCTCTTAAACAAAGTTAAATAAATGATATCAGCAGGTTTATCAAGGAGAGAGAAACCTTCCTAGATGCCACTACCCTCCTGCATATCCTATAGTACATGCTGCTCAACTACCTATAACTGGGTGATTTTAAAAATATCACTATAAAGATAGGGTATTTAAGGCCAAGCTTCTCGTTTTAGGGGATAGCTCCTACATATAAGGTTACCAAACCATCCAAAATTGCTGCTTTTGTTTCTTTGTTAGAAAGGCATCACAAGCCTCCAATAACGTGAGATTATGAAATACAGCCTGCCATTGCCAGACTGAGGATGATGTCTCTGAAAGCCAATGTTGGAGTACACACTTTTTCCCCCACAATACTCGCCTTACTCAATAAAATAAGGCCACCCCGTCTAATAGGACAATAAAGATCTAGTTTACCAAACCGTAAACCCATAGGAGAGGTTATACATGCTCTATTCAAAATCTTTCCTAAAGCACTATACTTGCCCAGAAGGCACGTGAAAGTGTAATATTTGCTACCTCACATTTTATACATGCACTGGAGGAGGCAGGGTCTGTATGATGGGCTTGCATTTGAGAAAAATAAGTTCTAGTTAGAATATGATGCTGGCATTTACTATAGTAGGCACTATGGATTATACACTTCTCCCTTCAAATTCACAGGTTTAGAACTCACAACCGGTTATTTGTAAACTCTGACCCACCCCCACCTCCTGGACCTCTCCACACCTTACCTGGTGGTCTAGTGCTGAAATGGGGCAGGAGCGCTCTTGCCCCATACAGAGCCATGAGCAAAAATGACAGATGTGAGTTTCTGTGGTTTCAAGAGACTAGAGTGGGAACTCACAGCAGCCGTTTTTGTTCACGGCTCTGCATGGGGCAGGAGCGTAGGAAGATTGCTCCTGCCCTGCTTCACTGCTAGACCACCAGGTAAGGTATTGGAGAGGTTTGGGAGGCAGGTGGGGATGGGTCAGAGTTGGCCCTAAAGTTATTCGCAATTTTTCCATATTCGCCTACTGGCTCTGCCCCTAAACCCCACATATTTAGAGAGGGACGTGTAGTAGGTATATGATTTATATTCTGACTAAAATCAGTTGGTAATAAATGTGTCTCTATTTTTGTATTCCATTTTTAATTGTTCGATAGAATTATTTTACATAACGCTTTATGCAAATCCAACACTGACGTTAAATGATCCTTATTTTGACCAAAAAAATTCCCCAAGCTTTTCCCACAGACATAAAAATAGATTTTCTCATTGCAGGGATTGTATATAGTGATAAACCTGCATTTACACAAAAATATCACACCCCAATATCCCTTCTTCTGCAAGAGATTAGCAAAATTCAGACTGTTTCACTTTACTGGACCAGGAAAGCCAGATGTAAAATCCCATGTTGTACCCACTGACTAGAATCTTCAATATCTAACCCTATAGAGAAATCTAAATTCCTAATAATAAGTTAAAAAAAAAAAAAAAATCTGTATTAGGCTTCCAGTAGAGTGAAAGGACATGCCATGCTTCTCACAGAGGCCTCAAAAAAACACAACGCTTAAAACACCCACAAAATCTTATTCCCTGGGCTTGCAAAAGATAATAGAGATGTAAGGGGAAAATTAAATTTCTTTCCATTTCCCAAGGAATTTTAATTACCAAGCTCTAATATCCAATCCCTAATATGTCATAAAAGGCAAACTAAATTATACATATAATCGCTTATTGGGAATACCCAACCCTTTAAGTTTAAGTAGAGAAGGAGACACTGTAATGTTAAATATCAATAATTTCTTTTAAAAAAAGTGAAGAAAAAACCTCAACAAAAAGAGCATACATATACAGTCAAAGCTGCAATAGTTTAGTTCATATTCCTCACTGGTCAACTAAAATAACTCCAATAAAATTTCTTCTTCACAAATAATCAATCCAGCAAATATTACCCCCCCCCCCTTTATGAAGTCGTATTAGGCTTTTTTATTGCCTGCTGTGGCAGTATTAGCTCTAACACTCTTTAGGAATTCTGTGAGCGTTGGGGCTAATACTGCCGCAGACGGCAATAAAAAAAAAAAAAAAAGCTTAACTTGGCTTCGTAAAAGGGGGAGGGGGCTAGAGTCATTCAATTCTCTGCTTGAAAAAGCAACATCATAAATAAACTTCATGGATAAATAAAATAAACAATTGTCCAACCCATTATTATTTCAAGCAGACAGAAAAACTTTTAAGTCCATTCCAAAAAGAACTTATCTGTTCCATGCTGATGCCACCATTGCATGTCAAACTGGACCTAATGAAACAATTTGTCAGAGCTCTTGATAAGGAATTGGTTATCTTCAAGACATCTTCCCTAATCCTTCTGAGTCAAAGATCAAAGCTGGTGTATTCGTTGGATCACAGATAAAGATCCTGGAGTGCAAGGAATGTCCCAAGAAGCTAACTAGGAAGGAGAAAGCGGCTTTGTAGCAATGGTTTGGGGCTTCCTGGGCAATCACAAGGCTGAAAACTACGTGGAGTTGGTCAAGAATCTGGTGGGCTGTAGAATACCTCCCAAAGTCCATGTCCTTGATGCTGATTTTGAGACATTCAAGGAGAACATGGGAGCATACTTAGAGGAGCAATGTGAGCGCTTCCACCAGGATATACCGAACGCTGCTACCAAGAACAATATAATGAGAACATGATTGGAGACTATATCTGGGGCTGATTCGTGAAAGTGACTTGTAGTTTAACTACTCGCTTCTAAATCTTCTGTGATCATCTTTATACAACTTCAATATAAATACATGTTAATTGTGATTCATATGTTGCTTTTTAAGACTTTATAAGAATGAAAAGATAAAATTACATTCACTATCAAGGAACAAAATTTGTGTTACAAACTGTATATACTTGAATATAAGCCTAGATTTTTGGCTCAAAAATGGGGGTCTCTGTTTATATTCAAATCGAATGCCCACCTGCCCCCCCCCCCCTTCCCGGACCTGTTCTATACCTCCCGCGGGCATACCATAAGCCCTGGTGGTCCAGTGGTGAGCCAGGATAGGAGGAATCCCTCCCGCCTCCTAGATAAAGGGTAAGCAATAGCCATATTTTGTCTTTCTCCTCCAGTCCTGTAGTCACCAAAATTAATATGTTATTTTACTGGAAAGACATGTGGGAGCAGGAGGGGATTGAGCCAATATTTGATGCTATAGTCTGAAAAATATCTTTAAAATCACTTCTTTTTGGCAGCTTTGAAATGCAGAAACCTCAAATTAAAAGGGGAATAGAGAGTAACACCGTTATCTTGTCACATCTTATGGGAGGCAGTAGTATTGGACTAAGTGGGATCCTTATTCTGTATTGTCCCAGAGGAAGATCATGGCAGCAGCAGGAAGAGGTTACAGGAGAGGTGGGTGGAGTTTGGAACGGGGTAATGGGTTTGTTTCTAATCTTGGCTCAGCTACTAAGCCCTGGTTTTCCATTCTCACTCCCTCAGTTTATATACGAGTTGATCTTTTTTTTCCCCCTTTTTAGGAGAAAAAAAAGGTTACCTTGGTTTATATTCAGATTGGTTTATATTCTAGTATATACGGTATTCAACGAGAGTTAACCTGACGGGAATGGCCACTAACTGGTTAACTTATGTCTTGGCAGCTATCCAGTCATCTTCAGTGGCATTTAACCAGTTATTGCAGCTGAAAATGCCCAGTTAGCACTGAAAAAAGCTGGCAATGTTGAGATTCAGAATTTAAGTAGTCAGGCTTTGCAGGCAAATAAAACCACATAAAAAATAAGCATAACTGGGTAAGTGTGAATATCTCCTAAATCAACCATGCACTAACCGGCGTTTAAAAACCTCAATATTCAATGTCTGTCACCAAAAACGATCTAGCATTGAATAACTGGGTTGAATGTCAAAGTGCAGCATGCCTCCAGGCAGATAGTTATTACCAGTCATTCATCAGTGCATTTCTGCAACTCTTTCAGATAGTTGAATCAGGTTGCATTACTAACCAAAGAACACTATCATTTTTCCTACGGTTAATAACTATAGTACTGACTAGTATACCTGCAATGAAAGTTTAATTTGTATTAAATAAATCATAACTCTCTTTCTGTTATTTTAATTTTTTTTATCCCAAAGAAGAGGTGATTTAGAAACAGATCTCACATGTCTTGTCTTCCTGAACCATTGAAACCTTTACAATTCCATCCTTGTCTCCTAAACAGCTGTCAATGATGGTATGATTCCTCCTCCACCACCTCCCCACCACCTGTATGCAAAGGCCAACAGCTCGTCCTCAGTTTGCTTACACTGGGGAAAGCCAGCTTTTACCTCTGCACAAGTCGTTAACTACACTGTTCGCTGTAACCCTGTGGGACTGAAGAATGCTTCTTTGGTACTCTACCTTCACACGTATGTACATTTTTGTAATAGAAATCATTTGTTTTTCCCAATGAGAGAGGCTGAAGACCAGATGATTAACCATACCAGTCATTAGCCAGTTAAGGGGTATAGTTATCAACTTAGTTATCATTAAGACATGTTTATTTTACTGTTAACCCAAGTTAACATGACATTTAGGAGTTTGCTAAAAACATATTTATTTTTTAAAAAAATTTTTGACTAACCAATATGGTAATTGTTTGAGGGTTGAGCGATCTTTCTTTTTATAATTGTTTAACTGGGTTTGTTCCTAGTAAAGTGTTACTTTTGTAATCCACTATGAACTCTTTGGGGTAAAGTTTTTGAAGGTTTAGACGGTAAGGTTGCCTTTTTGTGGATGATATCAAGATTTGTAACAGAACAGACACTCTGAAGGGGGTGGAAAATATGAAAAAGGATTTGCAAAAATTAGAAGAATTACTTGCCAGACATTAGAACAAATTAAGTGCAAAGAAATGCAGAGTGATGCATTTGGGGAGTAGAAATCTGAGGGAGTCGCAGGTACTGGGAGGTGAGAGGCTGACTTGCATGGATGGGGAGAGGGACCTTGGGTGATAGTGTCTGAGGATCTGAAGGCGAAAAATCTGTGCAACAAGGCGGTGGCTGTAGCCAGAAGGATGCTGAGCTGTATAGAGAAAGGTGTAACCAGCAGAAGAAAGGAGGTGTTGATGCCCCTGTACAGGTAGTTGATGAGGCCCCACTTGGAGTAAATAATAATAATAACTTTATTCTTCTATACCGCCATAGTCGTGAGACTTCTAGGAGTACTGTGTTTAATTTTGGAGATCATATATGGCAAAGGATTTAAGAAGACTTGAAGCGGCCCAGAGAAGGCGATGAAAATGGTAGTTTAGTTTATTTGATATATCACAAATATAAAAATGAAAATTTAACATCTGAGCGGTTTACAATAAAAAGAAAAAGATATAAAGGAAAGGGCAATGACAATAAATAAATAGGACATAAACATTAACAACAATGAACAAACTGAAACACAAGAGTAGAATATGAGGATTAGTTACAATAATTCAGAGGTTCAAGGGGGAGAAGGAAATTAGTTCTGCCTTAAAATCCAAAGAGGGAAAAAAAAGGAGGGGTGGGGGGTGTTTGAGTCAAAAGGCATACAAGAAGTGACTGGAAGATCTGAATATGTATACTCTAGAGCAGTGTTCTTCAACCTTTTGACACCCATGGACCAGCGGAAATAAAATAACTATTTTGTGGACTGGCACCGGTCCGCGGACCAGCAGTTGAAGAACACTAGGCTAAGTCATTCCCATTTCCACCACAGACCCCACCCCCCATAATAGTTCTAATTGTAACACCATTTTTTCCATTCATTTTTCATATACACACACTCACACACAATATAATCATATTAACAACACATAATGGTTAACCACAAAATTAAAATGCACAAAGCACGCTGTATGCTTTTCAACATTCATTCCTACCAAAAAACCGATAACCCCATGCAAATGCAGGACCAAAAACTAAAAGTACTAATATTTACAAATAAACCCTAAGATGCAAGATACTGTAAGCAGTACAACCCCAGAGGAAAAGAAACAAATGCATTTCTTCCTGAACAGACAGCAGATGTAAATCAATCATTAAATAAAAAAAATAAAAGCATTCCCCCTACCGTTGTTTTCTCTCTCCCTCCATGCTGTGCCTTGCCTTCTGGCCTGCCCCCGGTGTTATCTTCAGGCCAGTCCATGGTGCAATCAATGTGGCGTCTTCGGGCCGGCTCCCTGAGTGCTGTATTGCACAAAGCTGTGGGCAGCGGCTACTCGCGCGCATCCCGCGCCTCATCTGGAAGCCTTCCCTCTGACGTTGTGATGTCAGAGAGAAGGCTTCCGATTCAGGCGCAGGACGTGCATAGGAGCCTTTTCCCATGGCTTTGTGCACTGCAGCACTCAGGGAGTCGGCCTGAAGATGCCATGTTGATTGCACCAGGGACCAGCGACTAAAGAACACTGTCTTCTGCCCAGTGAAGGGTATAAATTGAAATAGGGCCAGAACCGGGCAGATTTACACAGTCTCTGTCCCGTGTATGGCTTTGGGATGGGCTGGGGAGGGCTTTGGGAATTCTTGTAATTTGGGATGGAGTGAGCTTCAGTGACAACTCAGTAATTGGAACATTAGAGCAAATTAAGTGCAAAGAAGTGCAGAGTGATCTGAAGGCGAAAAATCTGAGCAACAAGGCGGTGGCTGTAGCCAGAAGGATGCTGGGCTATATAGAGAGAGTTTTAACCAGCAGAAGAAAGGAGGTGTTGATGCCCCTGTACAGGTAGTAGGTGAGGTCTCACTTGGAGTACTGTGTTTTAATTTTGGAGATCATATATGGCAAAGGATTTAAGAAGACTTGAAGCGGCCCAGAGAAGGTGATGGCTGGGGAGGGCTTTGGGAATTCCTGTAATTTGGGATGGTTTAGATAGGCTGGAGTGAGCTTCAATGACAACGCCAGTAATTGGAACCTAAGAACTGTACTGTACAGACTTCTACGGTATATGGTCCAGAAATATAAGACAATCTAATCATGAATTTATAATACATATTCCTTAGCAACAGCAGCAGATGAATCCAGAGACCAATGGGATAGCACACATCTACCAGCAGGTGGAGATAGAGAAACTGATTAACAGGTGGTCCTATTGGCTGGCACACCTCCTGCATCTTCAGTATGCTCTATCTTCCAGCAGGTGATGGTCGCTATTCAACTAGCTCCTGAATTCTGGCTGTGACTAGAAAATTATTTTCTCCTGTTGAGGTTTCTCTTCAATGAGATGGCAATTTTATTTCTCCTGTTGAGGTTTCTCTTTAGTGAGACAGGGGTGTCCGGCTGAACGGTGCTGACTTTAGGGGTTACACCTGGGCCCCTGCCTCGCCCTCCCTCCAATGATAGAGGGTCTGACTGGGTCTGTTTTTCTTCTTTCCTTTCACTGTAAAAAAAAAAAAAAAGAGAGACCACAGTGACTATTAAACAATTCTGCCCTCACAGTGCTAAGCAAACGGCATCTCCTGGCACTATCAACAAAGTTGTGAGTATATGTTTTATTTGAACTTCTTTTCTGGTTTCTGGTTGTGGTGGAGCTGCGGGTTCGGAGTGAGTTTACAGAAGGAATGTTTTTTTATCAAACACTATATTTTGTAGAGTTGTGGAAATGGTTTAGTGACTGACAAGTAAATTTACATTTGTATGAAGTTTATTCAGTAAAGGGCTTCTGGTGTATTGGTAGAGCTTCATTGACGGAACTAGTGCCTTCCCGCATGTTGTAGGTGCACTACTTGTTTTCATACTCTGGCAGCAGCACCACAGCGGTAGTGGGATTTCTCCCCGAGGCGGACTCTGCTTGGCAGTTCTGCGGCCAGGTGGAGGTAAATATTTGGACGGCTCCGGATGCGTTCTTCACATAGCCGGATCCTGACTGAGTGCAAGAAGCGTACTCTTATTTTCCTAAGTTGAGAACGAAGCAGTATTCATTTATGTCTCTCCAATGTTCATTTTAAGCATTTTATACCATGACAGTGTGAAAAATATTTTAATGTTTGGCTCTGGGTAGGTTTTTAATGCATTTTTGATAGAGCCAGCTCATTTTGCCATTAAACAGGCACGTACTTGAGTCTCTGTCGCTAGCGGGAGCACCGCAGTGTTCACGGAGTTTATGTTGCAGCTGACTTAGGTCACTATCCCATGGCTTCCCTGTTTTCGGGATTCTACGCGACAGGAGTGTTTCAACAGCTTTTGCCACTGTTGCAGTGATATACCTTGTGTGTGTGTTTCCTCACTCTCTCTGCTTGAAAAGACTTAACTAGTTTAATTGTGACTGTACTGTTATGCCTCACAGTTCTTAAGAAAGAGATTCTGCCCTGTGCTCAGCCGCCCAATCTCAGTTTTTTGCTGTTATGGGTCGGCAGAAGGCAAATTGCTGCACAGTGATGTCAGTGGCATGAGAGTATCCTGTGTTTCATACGGGTATCTTCTTGTCTTTTTCAGTGTCCCTGAAGAGTAAGTCTATGGAAGTTTAGTGGTTTTCTTCTTCTTTGAGCCTCTGTGCAGCGCTGTGTATGTCTGGTAGCACCATAGAATTGATTCCTGAACTGTCTTTTCTATTTCTAGGGTGCCAGGGACTGCAAGTTTCAAAGCTTCTCGCACAGGTTTCTCAGGTCGCCATCTTCTCATGGCACCTGCTAGACAGTCCCTCAAACTGGCAGGAAGAGCTGTGTGGCTGTGTGGGACAAGTTTCAAGTTTATTGTATATATTTGATTAATCGCTTACTCAAATTCCTATTCTCCCAAACCCACAGAGTAGCAAATGCTATGTGGCTGTTGGAATCATCCCTGAAGCTCTCTTTAGGGATGTGAGCTTTGTCTGATAACAATTAGGGTGCAGATTATTTCCCATGGGGCGGTCAATTCAGCTTCCAGATTCTGTCTAGTACGTCTTCACTTTAAAAGCAGTAAGTTTTTGGCTAACATTGCATGGAGTTAGTACTGTTTTCACAATTCTGACATATTCCATCTTACATTGCAAAGCTGGAATTTTTGTGGGAAAGTTCCTTTCTTCTTCCAGAATTTACAGCTCTAATCCAGCCGTGTCTGCTGTTCATTCTGAAGGGGTCTTCACTTCCTCTGGTAACTCTTTAAGCTTTCTCGTGAGGGGGGGGAGACACTATGATGTCAGGTCAGGGGGCTTTGGGCATTTTTCAGGATGCTTGCCACTTTGAATCTTCCTCCCATTTCAGATTCTTTCTTGGAGTCGCCATGTATTGAGCTTCCTGAGGTTGCATTCGTGCGAGACCCTCTTTAAGTGTTACTGATACTTGGGGCAGTAGTTTTTAGTTCTTCCGGAACTAAGGGAAGTTATTCCATTTACTTCATAGTGCCTAAGATGGGGGAATTGGTCAGACGGGGGCTGGATCTCATTCTGGTAAATTAGTTTCTCAGAGTTAGACATTTCCAGAGAAAAACTGTGAGAATATTTACAATTTCCATATGGACACCAAATTTGCACTATCTTCACTTGGCTCTCATCGAGCAGTGCTAGCAGTTTTGGCAGATGCCATTTGGCCTAGCCACCGCTCCATGAACATTTTAGAAAACGAGGGCATTAGTGGTGTTTTGGTGTAAACAGGAGATTCAGGTACTTTCTTTCTTAGACCACTGCTTGATTCGGATGTCTTCCAGCCAGGTCAATTTGTCAGACACAAACGGGTGATTTCTTTTATTTGAACTTCTTTTCTTCAATTCTTTGGATGTGTGAATCTTCAAATTTCCAAAGAGCTCTTTTCTCCTATACTAATTATTGGAATATCAGGGGATGTTGTTCACGTAGGAGAGGAATGTGTTTCTTCCTAGAGACTGGGGTTTGCCTTCAGTCACCAAGAACAAGAGTATGGGATTCTGTACAGGTTCTATGATCTATGGTGGTGACTCCACTGGGAACTTCGGCTTGCTTTCACATGAGAACGCTACAGCAGTTGCTTTTGTTCAGTGGTTTCCGGTATCTCAAGGCTCCAATTGTAGTATCTAGTAGGCTCCTCAAGCATTGCTCAATATAATTTAGTGGCTCAGTGAGATTAATCTTTTCAAAGGCATGCCTCGGTCTTTGCTGGACTGGCTCAAAGTCACCAAACATCCCTGGCTGTCGGGATGGGGGGCTCAGTGCCTTCAATCCTCAGCGCAAGGAATCAGTACTCGTTCATTCTTCGGAACTGAAGCACGGTCAGGCTACCATTTCAGGAGTTTCAGACCATTCTTTTGGAATGACGATAAAGGTCTTTTAGGACAGTGTTATGACAGTGGTATTTCTCTACAGCCAGGAAAGTACGTGATGTACTCAGTTGGCGAGTAAAGTAATGGTTCTACTTCAATGGGTGGAATCTCATCTTCCTCTTCTGTCAGCGCATCATTTTACAGGACAGGAAAAGGGTTTAGATAGACTTTCTCACCACAAAATCCGAGCATGGACCGTCTATTGCATGTTAAAATGTACAGCGCTGGGTACGCCTTTCAGCGCTTTAGAAATAATAAATAGTAGTAGTAGTAGTAAAATCTTCTAAATCCTGGAAATTGGGAACTATTTGCTCAGGCATTCCAGCTCTTTGTACAAAGGTGAGATCTCCTAGAACTAGACCTCATGGCCTCATCTCGAAATTCAAAGCTTCCTTGCTTCTTCAGCAGATGCAGGGAGTGGCAGTCAGAGGGGGTAGCAGCGTTGCTTCTTTCTCGCCTCTGGTTTCTCTTTTTAAGTGTTTTCCCCTGGCTGATGATTAGATGGATCTGCCATCTCAAGCTCGCTTTCAGGGCACCTTAAGTAGAGAAGCTCCGGATTGGCTGCGCCATCCTTGCTATGCGGATCTGATGAGTCTTTCGACGGCCGAACTGTTGAGATTCCTGGTATCTCTGGATTTACTCACCTATGGCCCAGTCAACATGGATATTCGTCCTACTTTGATATTATGACCTAGCTTTTGAAAAGTCATAGTTTACGTTTAAGAGTTATGCGAAGCAAGTTATTTTTTCTCTTCTCCAGGCGATACAGACGTCTTCACCTGTGGCTTATGCTTCCGTTTGGAGGCTTTTCCTTTCTTGGGTACTTCTCAACATTGGCACCCTTCCAGAGTTCTATGTTTTATATTCTTTCTTTTTGGGCACAAGTGTATTGCCAAGGGCTTAGCGTTCAATTCCCTTCAGCTTCAAGTGCAGTCTTAGCTTGTTACAAGGGCTAGGTATCTCGCTCTTCGCTTACTTTTCAGCTTCATGTAGTTCAGTTCCTAAAAGGAGTACAGTATATTCGTACACCTCTATTATGTAGTGTAATTAATACCCAGGTCTAATTGCATAAAATGTGACCTGCGATATAATGGCATGAATTACTGATAAAATAACATGTCTTAATAGTAGCCCTTGTTGATAACTGTGCTTCTAAGACTAAAGGAATGTGTTTTTTGATTATTTGGCTTGTATTGTATACTGGAAGGTCAGTATACAGCAGTGGTCTCAAACTCGCGGCCCACCAGGTACTATTTTGAGGCCCTCGGTTTTATAAAGAATGATTCTTTATGGGAAACTTGTACCTTAAGTGTCCGGCGGTCGTGTTCTGGAACGTTGCCCGCTTCACTGCTGTAACCTCACACAAGCGCTTTCCTGCGTCTGTACACGATTGTTCTCTCCACTCCACCTCACAATCACATATAGATGCAGGAAAGCGCTTGCGTGAGGTTACAGCAGTGAGGCGGGCAACGTTCCAGAACGTAAGGTAACCATTGGGAGGCAGTGCAGCTTGTGCATGTGTCCAGTGCTGGAGGAAGTGAGAGCTGAAGTTGGTTACGGACGCGGCCACCGAACACTTAAGGCACAAGTTTTCCATAAAGAATCATACTTTATAATACCGAGGGCCTCAAAATAGTTGGTCCAAAATCTTGTCTCTTACAGTTGATACTTTGATAGTTTTTCAATTTCTGCATTTTGCACTGCTTTCAGCTGTGTACAGCTGAAATTATCAGAAGCAATTAAGGAAAGATTATAAACTATAGTTTATAAATCTTTCCTTAATTGCTTCTGGTAATTTCAGATAATCCACATTTTGGATTTGTAGGCATTTACCTCGTGCAAAGTTATCATTTCTTTAATACAACATTAACTATTTTTTCTGCAGCCCTCCAAGTACTTACAAATCCAAAATATGGCCCTGCAAAGGGTTTGCATTTGAGACCACTGGTATACAGTGATGTGGTAAATGTATAATTTGAAACGTCTAATACAGATATTTTAAAAACTATACTTACATTTAATGATTCTCTATCTATTTAGGCAGTGCCTCTGATTACACTCATATAATTTGAACTATCTAAATTATATATTTCAAGTTATATCTGTTGTTTGTATGGCCCACTTGGGCATCTGACTTATAATGTTTAGTGGCTGAATATCACTGCTTAGATATATAAGTTAGACATCTAAATAGTACCGTCCGAGAATGCCTCATATCCCATCCTGTTTTCAAGAAAGAAAATTTTGGCCATATAACAGTTTTTATTCCTAAAATTATGTGTTCATGTGGCCCAGATTACCCCCCCCAAAAAAAACAAACAAACAAAAAAAACAACAACCAACCCCTGAAGCTTTTAAATATCAACCTATAATTTTAAGTAAAGTATTTTTATAACCAGTCGGAACTTGAAACTGTTTTCCCATTATTTTATCCTGTAACCAGCATTATTATTATTAGTGTTTTTGACAAATTTGTAATTTTAGTACACCTTGGTCATTTGCTTTTCTCACTTTATCAAGTAAGGATTTCTTTTCTATATATGTTACATTCTTAGTGGATTCGTGTGATTGGAAATTTCCTCCATGTAAACTAACATCTTAGTAGCTCATTCTTACCACGTAAGGTTTCTCTTATGGCAAATCATAATTTTATTGAGTAGTCAACACTGCTACTCTCAGATGTCCTGTTTCACTAAGCTTAAATTGTCTATTTTATTGACATATTTACTAAAATTCAACTATAATTATTATTATCCTCAGTTTTCACAACTTACACCAAGTTGAACCTTGAAGGCAAAGTTGTCATTCTGTATACCCAAAAGGGTTCACTTGTGAAACATCCCTGGACTTACTCCCATAGTGAAAATCACAGTGAAAATTATGATGTGCAATAGTGGCTGGCCAGGAAAGACTTACTCTGGAGGTTGTGATGGGGGTGGGAAGAGTTTTGGTTAGAGTTACCATACATCCTGGAAAACTCAGACATGTCCTCTTTTTAGAGGACTGTCCAAGCATCTGGGCGTTTTTTTGAAAATTAAGCTAATTTGTATTTGTCTGTCCAGATTTTTAAAAAATGAGTCGCTCTCAAGCCTGCCCACCCACTTTGGGCTCAGCATAAATTATGCATCCAACCTCTTCCCTTTCTGAAGTCTGAGTTGTTTTTGGTCTTCCTGGCTGCTCTGCACTTCCTCTCTAGTCCCTCCCCCCTCCCTCTGTTGAGGTCTTCCAAGGCTTGGATTAGATGCAGGCAGCGTCAGTGATTAAGACACCCACTGCCAGCCAGTTTCTCCTGAACTCTTCTCTCTGCCGCATCCCACATCCTATGATGCAATTTCTTGCTCCCGCGTAGGTGGGACGCGGCAGAGAAAGGAGTCCTGTGGTCTCAAAATAAGAAACTGTTTTCATCTTTTCTGGGTAAAGTGAGATACATCAGGAAACATTCTGATAGTATTAGTCAAAAATGGAACATCTTTATATTTAAAAAACAGCTTTATCATGTATCAAGCAATGGATTGGTTTGGTATAGGATCTGGATTTATTCAAATGATTCAAGCCTTGTATAGTTCCCCTTTTGCCAGACTGTATATTAATTATACTTTTTCATTGCTTTTGTCTGAGGAGGGGAGTTAGACAAGGTTGCCCCTTGTCTCCTTTGCTTTTTGATATTGTTCTGGAACCCTTATTATTGGCTATACAGCAGGCGGAGGAGATACAGGGGATTCCTTATACAGGTCAGGAATATAAGATCTCTGCTTATGCAGATGGCATTTTGCTTCATTTGAAGAATCCTGAATTCACCATTCCATATTTACTGGAATTGATAAATCGTTTTGGCAAATTTTCTGGCTATAAAATAAACTGGAGCAAATTGGAGGTTCTTCTATTAAATGTGCATTGTACAAAAGGACAATTTGATTCATTCCCTTTCCTTTGAAAGAAGAGGGTATAAAATATTTAGGCATTATGATTCAGAAAACATTGGAAGATACAATGATAGTAAATGAAAAATCCATTTTGCTGAAAGTCAAAGAAATGTATGAGCATTGGAACCCTTTACATCTTTCTTGGTGGGGGAGAGTCAGTCCTTGTGGTTGAACTCCAAGATTCAAATTGGCGAGTCTAAGATCCTCTGGAAGCACTGACTGCAGGCCGGCATACGCACACTGGATGATGTGTTATCAGATAGAAAGCTGCTTGACTTTTCACAACTGCAACAAACATTTGGTATTGCAAAGTCTCAAGTATATAAGT
Organism: Geotrypetes seraphini; assembly: GCF_902459505.1. Lineage (NCBI taxonomy): Eukaryota > Metazoa > Chordata > Amphibia > Gymnophiona > Dermophiidae > Geotrypetes > Geotrypetes seraphini. The sequence goes on from NC_047097.1 coordinate 13,736,604, forward strand.
GGTTGCAGTTGAAGCAGGCCATTCAGAAGGGGTTCCCTGATTGGCGTAACTTAAAAACTCAGTATACCTTACTGGGTCTGTGCTTCCACACAGATTTCCTGGGGCATCAAGCAGCCAAGTGGTATAAATTAATATCTGAATTTTTGAATAAGAAACCAAAAACTAGTCTTAAAGATATTTGAAGCATTGAGATAAAGCAGATTTCTGCGTCTCAATGGCCACGAATTTGGACTTGGAGGATGAGATGTACAGCGTCAGCAGCTATGAGACAGACATGTGTTTTTTTTTTTTGTTACAAAGAAGTTTTTGGAACCCTGTTAGATTACAAAAATTAGATAGTTCCAAGTCTAATAGATGCTGGCCCTGTCACCTTGAAGCAGGAACATTAGATCATGTGTTATTCTATTGTCCTTTGATATTTAAATTCTGGAGATCTATATGGAGTCAAATAAATGTGATATTAGAAACCTCGCTCTCGTTATCATATGATCTAGTGTTGTTTGGAACTCTTTTAATATCCAAGAGTCCAATCGATATACATAAAAATAAATTACTCCTTATTATGACAGGAGGCAGAATGCAACTTATCATGAAAAATTGGAAGAATTGGGATAGGTTAAATTACAATTTCTGGTGGGAATCTTTATGCCAAGTTTATAAATTTGAATGTACAAATTCAACACAATTGGGACACTACAGTAAATTTAAAAAAATTTGGGACCTATTAACAAAATTTTGTTTGACTTTAATATTATCCTTTTGTGTCTCTATGAACACATCTGGAGAGGGGGGAGGAAGTTTTTTAATAAACAAATATTGGGCCTTTAACGTTTAAGACTGTTTACAATACAACAAACACATTTATGTATCTGCCTTACTGCTAAAACAAGGGTTTTGCTGGACATGTATCTTGGAAACTTTCAGTAAAGAAGTGTGAATAGAAAAGCAGGATTTTAAAGCATTAAAGGCCTTTATAGAATGGAAGCCATGTTATGCAATAGCTAACTCTGAACGTTTATCTTGAGACAGAAATGCTGAACTGAGCTGAGTGTATATATATCTGAAAAATAAAAAGTACACTCACATTGTAGTACCTACCATCAACAGATCATGGATATTTGCTAACATGGTTTGCAGGCTTCTGTCCTTAATTTGAATCTAGTACCTGATGATATAGTAGTTATAATTACTATTATTATTTTTCTAGGTCAGAACCTCAAATCGTGGTTCATGGACTAAAGGCAAATACCAAGTATGAGTTTGCAGTGCGGCTGCATGTGGATCAGCTCTCTAGTCCCTGGAGTCCAGTGGTTTATCATTCCACATTTCCTGAAGGTATGGACACTGGCAAAGCCCTCGTAAATGTGTTATCTTTATTTTTTCCAACTCAGCAGAATGTCAGAAAGAAATTATACGTAGGGAGTTGAAAATGCTTAGAGACAAAATAATTTTCCAAAAGTGTAACAGAACGGGACTATATTTGAGCAAGAGGAAAAAATTAGTGAAAAGAAATATCAAGTTAAAAAATGGCCCAGAATGGATACAAATAACATTGAAACACGGACATTAAGGAGTTGCTTTTTTCAAAGTACCTAACCCCCCTTTTCTACTATCCTGGGCTGAATCCTCCAGAACTGGGGTCACTTATTTCATGATATTAATGAGGCAGGACTTAAAAATTCTTGGAAATATGTTCTTTTATGGGTGGGATGAAATGGGTACTTCATAGTGGCATAGATATCAACATAGGCTATTAAGAAGTTTAATTTTACCACTAACTTGTTCTTTTTTAACATAGGTCCCATTTTATGCAATGAGACCTAGAGGTCCTTTTACTAAAGCTAGCTAGCCGTTTTATCACGCGCTAAATATTAGCACACGTTAAATGCTAACACATCCATTATATTCTGTGGGCGGTTTAGCATTTAGCCCGTGCTAAAATGGCTAGCTCCTTAATAAAAGGACTCCCTAGTTACTTATAAATGGAGGTAACAGTAAAATAACACATCTTAATGGTAGCCCAGGTTGATAACTCTTTCCCTTAGTGGGGCATAATCAAAAAAACCGTCTAAGTCCCTTTTTGGCCTAAGGCCTTAAACGTTGAAAGCAGAAGCAGGGAAAGTGTCCATAACCAAAACAAACGTCCTTGTTTTGATTATGGCCTGCCTCTACTAAACGCCCAGATTACCACTACGTCTACAAGTACACCCACACAACGTCTACGTTTTTTGCCCATAATGAAGCAAAAAAAACGCATAAGCCCCAAACGTCCAACACAAGGGCTTTTAGGCAAAGGAGGAGCCAGTCCTTCACCTAAAAGCTGGATTCTGTAACCGGTGTCTGTCAAAAACAACACCGGTTACAGAATCCCCCCCCCAACAACGATCCAGGCAGGAGGGTGCCCAAGCTCTCCTGCCCTGTCAAACCGTGAACCCCCCCCCCCCCCCAACAACATCGGGGCAAGAGGGAGCCCAAGCCCTCTTGCCCCGTCGAACCGCGACCCCCCTGATATTTTGACCCCTGAAGAAGCCGTTACAAAGGCAAAACGGGTCCCGTTGGGCATTCTGCATTAATTTCCCGACAACACAAGGCAGCTAAAGTTAAGTGTAAAAGTTGAAATTATGAGTGGTTAAGCACAATGCACTTTATTTGAGTTTATTTCACTAAGCATTTGCACTTTTTAGAAAACTTAGAGCTCGATGAATGATATCAATAATCTACATAAACCATCGGAACAATCTATTATGATTTGATGGCATAGGTATCTGAGAGCTCTTTGTTATGAGATGATGTCATTTATATAGACATTTGATACACAAGTCTCTCTTTTATGTTTAACAGTAAAATAACCATCACTAGTCCACGTTGATCATTTCCCCCTTCAGTGTGATAACTTTGCCCTTTCTTGTCAGACTTATGCAGGCTATTCTTTCACATTTAGATTATTGTAAGTTAATATATTTGGGCCTCCCTAAGAAAAATGACTTGTCTAAAAATATTACAGAACACTGCCGCTAAGTCAGTTTTCTATGGCTCAACATAGGAGCGAGCAACCTTTTACTTAAGACAGATGCACTGGTTGCCAGTGGCAACAAGGGTTCAATTTAAAATGTTATCCCTTTTCTTCAAATAATTCATGAAGGGTTATCCACTTATGAAAGAGTTAGTAGAGGTCTATACTCAAACCATGTTCTTTGCTGTCTTGGTTACTGTAGATTGAAAATAATGTCATTTATGATGTGAAACCAAATTCTAGTAGACAGAAGACTAATAGGTCAGGCCAATTGGCCTGGAAAGGTTTACTGACGGAACTGAGGTTAGAGTAGTCCTCTTTGTGCTTTTGAAAGAAGCTGAAAAGGTGGATTTCTGAGATATTTAATGTGAAAAATTGTCCTTATTTATACATGCTACAGTGTATAAGAACTGAGAAGTCTGTGTTCCCTAGCCATGGAATATACAAGTAGAATTGTCTATCATTAGTTTGCACTAGGATATTCCCTGTTTTACTGTTTTTAATTTGAGCTATGTGATTTATTTAGTAGTCATCCTTGAATAACTTAAAATTGTGACTATGCACTCTGTGTTGAAGGGGAATAATATGAAAAATTGAATGCAGAATATGTGTTTGGGAGGGATTTATGTAAGAAAAGTTATTTATTCCAGTTCTATGGTTATCATCCTTGATCCTCTACTGATAGTGGGCTATAAATTTGGATGTTAGAGAAATCTTTGTCCAGAGATCTCCTTGATGTGAGTGAGAGATTGACCTTGTGTTTCTGTGCGCTTGTGATTGTTCATGAAATCCTTGTTCTTTGAATTTCTAATGGTGCTCATGCACTCCTGTTCTGCATAGAACAGCCTGAATGCATATTGTTTGCTAAGTTGTCCTATATTATGTTTCTGTGTGCTTACACAGCCCCAACAAGCCCTCCAGTGGGAATCAAGGTGACCTTGATCGAGGATAACACTGCTTTGGTCTCATGGAAGCCTCCGGAAGATCTGGAGACAGCAGTTACTCGCTATACCATCCTCTATGCATCCAGGAAGGCATGGCTTGCTGGCGAGTGGCAAGTTCTGCACAGAGAAGGTAAACTAAAATGAAATAAAAGAAAAGAGACATGTCATAGCTCATGAACAAATTATAAGCTTATAGGATAAAAATTATTAACAGGTAGATAATGAAACTGCCCATACTTGTGCAAATCCCATTGGTAGCTTGTACTCTCACAAAGTTTGCCTCACTAAGATTGGCTTGTTTTGAGGTCCAGGAAGTTACTACTATTACTACTACTACTTATCACTTCTATAGTGCTGAAAGGCATACTTTTTGATATATATAGACGGTCCCTGCTTGGAAGAGCTTACAATCTAACTTGGACAGACAGATATGACATAGAAGGTAGGGGATGCAGAACCCAAGGTGAGAGGAGTTAGGAGTCGGGCCTTAAAGTTCTTCCTGTTTTAGGTTTCCAGCTCAATTGGAGTCTTCATTCACAACTACACTTCTCCCTCAGTATTCGCTGTTTCAGCATTTACGGTTTTTAGCTTGCTGGCTCCTCCCCCAAAATTACATCAGCTTGCATAGAGAAATCGCCAATTCCCAGCACTTTCTTCACCGTGTTTTGCCTCTCCTTCAGGAACAGGCCAGGTCTCCCACTATGTTATTTGCGGTTTCACATATGCACGATGGTTTTTAATAGAAAACAGCAAATAACATATGAAAAAGTTTATTTGCGGTTTTTCTGTACTTGCGGTTCTGTTAATCCCCTATCACAGTGAATACGGAGGGAGAAGTGTACTCAAGGATTTTTGTTTTATTAACCCCTTCAACTTAACTTTAGTTATTACAGGGATAGCCATGGCCAGGGGCAATGCACTAAAGCTACTTCCAGAATCTTGCAGTCATAAACTCTAAATGTGACTATTACTTCACTCTCCTCTTAAGAAATGCCTCCGCTGGGTCAGACCTGAGGTCCATCCTGACCTCTTGCACCATCCTGATTCCCAGCTGACCCAGGGTTAGAGTATGTGACCTGGGAATCAAACTCTGGTCCTTCCATACGGTACGTCCACTGGATCAACCCCAAAATTAAACCAATTTTCCAGATTTAAACTTATTTGGATGTATAAGACAAATATAGTTTTGCTTGCAATCTACAATTTTAATTTATATAGGTTATATATACTAGGCTTCTAATTTTAGATTATAACCCAGTGGTTTTCATTCCCAGTCCTTTAAAGCAGATAATAGTACAGGGAGCATTTGAAATGTATAGAGACACTGGGGCACCAATACCATGTTATACAATACAATCTTCCCCATTAAAAATAGTGGATAGATCTTCCAATTCTGCAATTTCTGTTTAGTGGTTAGCAAAAGGGGTCCAACATTCAAAGAGTATAATTGTGTAAGGTAGGGGGAAATACGTATACCCAAATAGGTCAGATACTCCTTAGCTCAGGTCAATTGAAAATCACCCTGCCAATTGTCTGGTATTTCCGGAGACAATGGTAGAACCATAGATTTTTGCTTATTTAACACCATACCAGAATACATACTAAATTCATCCAACAGTTCCAGTGCTCTAGCAAGCGACCTATCGGGATCTCCTAGGATCAGCAAGAGGTTGTCTACAAAAGCTAACACACGTAATTGTGAAGTACCCTCCGGCAGCTCCTGTAATTCATCATCCTTCATAAGAGTTCTCAAAAAGCGGTCCAAATAAAGGAGAAATAAAAGTGGGGAAAGAGGGCTCCCCTGCCTAGTCTCTCTGGCAATAGGAAAGGGAGAAGTGCGCATACCGTTGACCAGGATACAAGCTGTGGGGGTCTGTGCAAAGCAATTGAACCATCTTAAAAAACCAGCCTGTAATACCCATATAATCAAGCACCTGAAATAGATATGTCCAATTAACCTGGTCAAAGGCTTTAGCTGCATCTAAACCAACCAAAATCCCCTCTAGCTTGGCATCTTGAGAACGGAGTGTCGATGTTGAACGAAGCCCACCTGTTCCAGGATAATCAAGGTTGGCAAAAGCAATGTCAGCCTATTGGCCAAGATTTTATCCAAGATCTTAATGTCGACATTTATAAGATTCAATGTCGGTTTCTGATTTACCCGGTTTTGGTAGTAAAGTGATATATGTCTGATTAGCGCCCAATGGAAAGCTACCTGCAGACAGGGCGGCAGTATAGTATGCCTCTAAAGGGCCACAAAGAGATGGAAATAAAATCTTGTAAAACTCGGGAAAAAATCCATCAGGACCCGGGGATGTACAATTCTTAAGTTGAGTAACCGCCATTTGAAGTTCCTTCCCTTGAATAGGGTTATTCAATTGTTGTCGTGCAGGGGAAGATAAATGGGGTACCCCTGCGTCCACCAAATAATCCCACACATCAGGGACCCCGGACGGCTCCACTGAAGAATAAAACTCAGTATAATATTGATGAAAACTAGCTGCAATATCAGTCGTTTTGGTCAACGCAACCCCAGTCTGGAGCTGAATATGGGAAATGTATCTGTTAGGCCGTCTAGGTTTAGTCAGCATGGCCAATAGCTTCCCAGGCTTATTCCCGTATTTGTAGTAATGAAATCGAGTATAGTTTAAATATTTTTGGGTGCATTCATGTAAAAGAGTGTTCAATGCAATCTGAGCCGCCGCTAAGGCCTCTCACGATTGGGAAGTGGGGTGAGCAATATGCTTGCTTTTTAAGGTAACATAGTCCTGCTCTAGACGAAATAAACCCTGGGCCAAACGCTTTCATTGAGCAACCACATACAAAATTATATCCCCCCTGAGTACAAATTTAGCAGCCTCCCAAAATAATAATGGCGTATCTTTGTGTTGAGAATTAAAGGCCACGTAATCCTATATTTAACAAAATCATATTTAACGTAATCCTATATTTAACAAAATCAGGATTCTTAACCAGGTAAGATGGGAACCTCTAGCTCCTCTTGGGGGCCAATTAGCCACTCTGGAGAACATCAGTCTATATCGGGCAGCGATCAGAAACAGAAAGGGGACCCACCTCTGAAGAGTGAACCTGGGAAAGATGTGGAGTAGAAGTCAAAATATAATCTATTCTAGAAAATGTGTGATGGATTTGAGAGTGATGGGTATAATCTCTCTCGGTTGGATGTAGGAGACGCCATATGTCAATCAAGTCTAAAGTGTCACAGAGATAAGGAATTTCCCTATTAATACTAAGCAAAAAAGAACAGCCCGGCCCTGTTCTATCTAAATTGGGATCGGACACCTGGTTAAAGTCTCCCAACATTATCAATGGATTAGTCTGTTCATGAAGTCCAACCTGGACCAAAGAAGAGAAAAAGGCATGGTCATATTGATTCGGGGCATAAACCACCAGCAAATGTTTGTTCAGACATGGTAACTTTACAAAGGAGATATCTCCCAGAGGTGTCCCGATGTAGCTGTTCCACCTTAACAGGAAATCCCTTACGGACCAATATGGCCACTCCTGTCTTTTTATGAGGCAAAGATAGTAACATAGTAGATGACGACAGATAAAGACAGATAAAGATAATGGTCCATCCAGTCTGCCCAACCTGATTCAATTTAAATTTTTAAATTTTTTCTTAGCTATTTCTGGGCAAGAATCCAAAGCTTTACCCGGTACTGTGCTTGGGTTCCAACTGCTGAAATCTCTATTAAGACTTACTCCAGCCCATCTACACCCTCCCAGCCATTGAAGCCCTCTCCAGCCCATCCTCCACCAAACGGCCATATACAGACACAGACCGTGCAAGTCTGCCCAGTACTGGCCTTAGTTCAATATTTAATATTATTTTCTGACTCTAAATCCTCTGTGTTCATCCCACGCTTCTTTGAACTCAGTCACAGTTTTACTCTCTACCACCTCTCTCGGGAGCGCATTCCAGGCATCCACTACCCTCTCTGTAAAGTAGAATTTCCTAACATTGCCCCTGAATCTACCACCCCTCAACCTCAAATTATGTCCTCTGGTTTTACCATTTTCCTTTCTCTGGAAAAGATTTTGTTCTACGTTAATACCCTTCAAGTATTTGAACGTCTGAATCATATCTCCCCTGTCTCTCCTTTCCTCTAGGGCAGTGGTTCTTAACCTGGGTTCGACCGAACCCCAGGGGTTCGGTGAGTCAGTCTCGCGGGTTCAGCGGAGGTCAAAACACACCTCCGACTCATATAGCACTTCGGTCACGTTCAATCATCTATCAGTTATTCAGTGAGCAGCAACATTGTCATGCAGATTGCTTCAAAAATTCTGAGTTCATTCTCATTTTAGCGTACATGGCTGATATCTTTGCAGCTCTCAATCATCTCAATAAGCAGATGCAGGGTGGTGGAGTCAACATCATCGAAGCGGAAGAAAACCTGAAAGCTTTTAAAAAAAAGCTACCATTATGGAAACGACGAACAGAAAACGATAACTTCGCAAACTTTCCCCTGCTAGACAACTGTGTAAGTATGATCGAAGATGTATCTGGAATCGGAGACATTTCTGTACCCGTGGAACTGAAGCAAACTATTGCCACGCATTTAGATGAGCTTGCAAAGTCTCTCGACGGATACTTCTCTACAAGAGAATCATATCCAGCATGGGTGAGACAGCCGTTCACATTTAGTGTTGAGACAACAGATGTCAATGATGAATACCTCGATGAAATCATTGAAATTCAGCAGAGCCAGGTTCAACAGCAACTCTTCAGAACAACAACGCTCTCAACGTTTTGGTGTCAACAATTGGTAACGTACTCTGTTATTGCTAAGAAAGCTCTGGAAATTTTCATACCGTTTGTTACAACATATCTTTGCGAGCAATCCTTTTCGAGAATGCTGGACATAAAAATGAAGAAAAGGAACAGACTTTGTTGCGAAAATGACATGAGAGTGGCACTTGCCAAGGTAAAGCCGCACATTTCTGAACTGGTCTCTGAGAGGCAACAGCAGAAGTCACACTGATTTGCAGTAAATTTCATTATTATGTTATTATTATTCGAAATATAGGAGAACTTTTTTGTTTTCAAAATTGATATTCTTTTTTCCTCACTGTATACCTATGTTTTGAATTTGTAAAAATCATATTTTATTTTTCCAATAAAGAAGGGTTCGGTGAACACGCATATGAAACTGGTGGGGTTCAGTACCTCCAACAAGGTTAAGAACCACTGCTCTAGGGTATACATATTCAGGGCTTCCAGTTTCTCCTCATATGTCTTCTGGCGCAAGCCTCCTATCATTTTCGTCGCCCTCCTCTGGACCGCCTCAAGTCTTCTTACGTCCTTCGCCAGATACGGTCTCCAAAACTGAACACAATACTCCAAGTGGGGCCTTACCAATGACCTGTACAGGGGCATCAACACCTTCTTCCTTCTACTGACTACGCCTCTCTTTATACAGCCCAGCATCCTTCTGGCAGCAGCCACTGCCTTGTCACACTGTTTTTTCGCCTTTAGATCTTCGGACACTATCATCCCAAGGTCCCTCTCCCCGTCCGTGCGTATCAGCTTCTCTCCTCCCAGCATATACGGTTCCTTCCTATTATTAATCCCCAAATGCATTACTCTGCATTTCTTTGCATTGAATTTTAGTTGCCAGGCATTAGACCATTCCTCTAACTTTTGCAGATCCTTTTTCATATTTTCCACTCCCTCTTCGGTGTCTACTCTGTTACAAATCTTGGTATCATCTGCAAAAAGGCACACTTTTCCTTCTAACCCTTCAGCAATGTCACTCACAAACATATTGAACAGGATTGGCCCCAGCACTGAACCCTGAGGGACTCCACTACTCACCTTTCCTTCCTTCGAGCGACTTCCATTAACCACCATCCTCTGGCATCTGTCCGACAGCCAGTTTCTGACCCAGTTCACGACTTTGGGTCCTAACTTCAGCCCTTCAAGTTTGTTCAACAGCCTGCTATGAGGAACTGTATCAAAGGCTTTGCTGAAATCCAAGTAAATTACATCTAGCATATATCCTCGATCCAGCTCTCTGGTCACCCAATCAAAAAATTCAATCAGGTTCGTTTGGCACGATTTACCTTTTGTAAAGCCATGTTGCCTCGGATCCTGTAACCCATTAGATTCAAGGAAGTACACTATCCTTTCTTTCAGCAACATTTCCATTATTTTTCCAACAACTGAAGTGAGGCTCACCGGCCTGTAGTTTCCTGCTTCATCCCTGTGACCACTTTTATGAATAGGGACCACATCCGCTCTCCTCCAATCGCCAGGAATCACTCCCGTCTCCAGAGATTTGTTGAACAAGTCTTTAATAGGACTCTCCAGAACTTCTCTGAGCTCCCTTAGTATCCTGGGATGGATCCCGTCTGGTCCCATCACTTTGTCCACCTTCAGTTTTTCAAGTTGCTCATAAACACCCTCCTCCGTGAATGGCGCAAAATCTACTCCATTTTCTCGTGTAACTTTGCCATTTTCTCGTGTAACTTTGCCAGACAATCTCGGTCCTTCTCCAGGATTTTTTTCTGTGAACACAGAACAGAAGTATTTGTTTAGCACATTTGCTTTCTCCTCATCACTCTCCACATATTGGTTCCCAGCATCTTTTAGCCTAGCAATTCCATTTTTCATCTTCCTCCTTTCACTAATATGAAAAAAATTTTGTCTCCCTTTTTAACATTTTTAGCCATTTGTTCTTCTGCCTGTGCTTTTGCCAGACGTATCTCTCTCTTGGCTTCTTTCAGTTTCACCCTGTAGTCCTTTCTGCTCTCCTCTTCTTGGGTTTTTTTATATTTCACGAACGCCAACTCTTTCGCCTTTATTTTCTCAGCCACTAGGTTTTTATTGATTTTCTTCACATAAAGGTCCGTAGCCATTTTTATCGCTCCTTTCAGCTTAGACCACTGTCTTTCCACTTCTCTTATGTCCTCCCAACCTAACAGCTCTTTCTTCAGGTACTCTCCCATTGCATTAAAGTCCGTACGTTTGAAATCTAGGACTTTAAGTATCGTGTGGCCGCTCTCCACTTTAGCCGTTATATCAAACCAAACTGTTTGATGATCGCTACTTCCCAGGTGAGCACCCACTTGAACATTAGAGATACTCTCTCCATTTGTGAGGACCAGATCCAATATCGCTTTTTCCCTTGTGAGTTCCGTCACCATTTGTCTGAGCAGAGCCTCTTGAAAGGCATCCACAATCTCCCTACTTTTTTCCGATTCAGCAGACGGAACATTCCAGTCTGCATTCAGCAGGTTGAAATCTCCCAACAGCAGAACCTCCTCTTTCCTTCCAAACTTTTGGAAATCCACAATCAGATCCTTATCAATTTGCTGCGATTGAGTCGGAGGTCTGTAGACTACACCCATGTAGATAGAAGTTCCATCTTCTCTTTTCAGAGCGATCCATAAAATACCGTGCCAGCGAGTTATTTTCCTAACCCTGCCCCACTCCTGCAAGCTCTGTCCTCATCTGCACATGCCTCAAAAACTTTAAAATCATAAGTGTTCGAGGCAAGATGAAATCAAGATGATGACGAGAGTGGACACCTGGGAGGGAGGCTCCGCTAAATCGCCTCTGCTGGCATTGCTCAATAGCGTTCCCCATACCTTAACATGGGGAAGAGGAAGGGAGCCCCTCGCATTAACCCTCCAGTGATGGTAGTGACTCCGCAACAGCTGGTTCAGATGACCATAGTGGGAGCCTTTGTGCGATCAGGTGAATCTGCTACACCTACTTCGGGGGAGAGCCCGAGTTCTTCGGGCGAACTCGGCTTAACAGGAACGGGCGGTGCTAAGCCCAGAGCAGAGGTCAGCTCCACCCCAACCTGAAAGGGAGCCGGTGGAGGGAGTGTCTAAGGAGCCAAAGCACAGAGAGGGGATTTTGGACCTCGGCAACGGAAGGCCAGCTGCATTAGCCTCGTTAGGGGACGGAGTGGCAGGAGAAATACATCAGTTACCCCACACCAGGGCAGAGGTGAGAGGTCCTTCTGGTGGGTCTAACATCATATTTGGGGTTTTGAAGAGACCTGATAAGATAGACATGGAAGCTTTATGGCAGGCCATTTCAGTTATAGATGCAAATCTCAAACTTTATTTTTCCACTTTAAATATGGACTATGAGACTATCTATTCCAAAGTAGAGAAGCAGGGTTTGGCTTTAAAAAAAAAGTGAATGAGAAGTTGGAAAAACGGGAAGAAAAATTGATTTAAATGAAAGCTTCAGAAACTGAGTTGGTTAAAGAAAAAACTTTTATTGCAAGAAAAATGGAAAGCTTTGAGAACCAATTGAGGAGAAATAACTTGAGATTCCTGTGTGACCCTTGATTGCACCTGTGGAGATGGCAAGGAAATATTTCAAGGAAATTTTGGCTAATTATCTCCAAATAAAGAAACCTTGGTGGTGTCTACACCTAATGGGAATCGAGGAGAAAATGAGGTAGATTTCAATTTATCTAATTTTCTGGAGAACTTCTTGGAGGTTATAACAGATAGGAAAACATTGCTGTTAACACTTGCTTTTGAAAGTGATAGGGAATATGTATTATGCATGTATTTTTGTCATATAAATTATCAGTTCTTGGGTTCTAATGTTTGTGTATTTCCAGATATGTCTCAGAAATCCCAAAGGTGGAGAAAGGAGTTCTTGGCATTGAGGCCAAGAATCCTCACCTTGGGAGGTATATTTTTATTAAAATTTCCTGTAAAATGTTTTATTACATATCCAAATAAGAATTACCTGTTTTTTGAACCCAAGCAACTATTAGAATTTATAGAATCAAAAGAGCAAATTGTATCTGTAGCTCATGATGTGTAATCTGTCATAAACCGGCTGTAGGATATGCAGAATATTGCTGTTCTTTCGTTTGAAATTGTCTATCTGTCTGTTTATTCCCTCAAAGAAGTGCAGCAAGTTCGTCAAACTTGATCTGCCTTTGCTAAAACTGTGCTGACTGGTCCTCATCAGCCTGTGTCCGTCAAGGTGATCAATAATGTGGTCCTTTATCAGTGACTCTATCATCTTTCCCGGTACCAAGGTCAGACTCACCTGTCTGTAGTTTCCCGGATCTCCCCTCGAACCTTTCTTGAAGATCGGCGTAACATTCGCCACCTTCCAGTGTTCTGGAATCTTTCCTGATTTGATCGACAGATTGGCTATTACTTGAAGCAGTTCAGCTATGGTCCCTTTCAGTTCCTTGATGACCCTTGGATGGATGCCATCCGGTCCCGGGGATTTATCGCTTTTAAGCCTATCAATCTGCCTACACACCTCCTCTAGACTGACCGTCAATCCTGTCAACTTTCTATCTTCGTTTCATGCATATAGCCTGATGGGTTCCGGTATGCTGTGTAAATCTTCTTCGGTAAATACAGACACAAAAAATGTGTTCAGTTTGTCGGTGATTGCTTTGTCCTCCTTTAGCGCTCCCTTTATTCCATGGTCATCCAGCAGTCTCACCGCTTCCTTCGCGGGTCGTTTCCCCTTAATATATCGAATGAACGGCTTGAAGTTCTTCGCCTCCTTGGCTATTTTTTCCTCGTAGTGTCTTTTGGTCCCTTTTACCGCCTTATGGCAACTGCATTTATGTTGTTTGTGCTTGTTCCAGTTTTCGTCCGTTTTTGACCTTTTCCATTCCTTAAACGAAGTTTTCTTGTCTCTGATCGCTTCCTTCACCTCTGCAGTGAGCCGGTTCTTTGTTCTTTTTCCTCTTTGATCCCTTTGATAATGGATGCTGTAGATGGGCAGTTTGGATGGGGCATTTGGCCTTTATCTGTCATCATGTTTCTGTGTATTGTACATGTAGATACATAAATCTAAACATGGCACTTTAGTGTATAAAAGACAGTAGTCTATAACCTAAACATGCAATTGTTTGACATGCCCATTCACCTCCCCCCTGTGAAAGCTCTTTATGTTTTATGCAGATTGTGCTCACGTTATAGAATACTGCTTTGCATACACATAGCATGTATTTTCGTGAATGTCACATTAATGTATGTAAGTGTTACAGGAGTATTCTATAATCTTAGCACACAAATCATTTGGGTGCTAAAGTTATGGAATTAGAGAGTAAAAGGCTCAGATACATAAATGAAAGTAGAAATGACTTTTAAAGGCCAGCTTATTATGCTCTAAATCCCATCAGTGGTGTAGTAAGGAGGGGACGGTGTGCCCAGGTGCCTTCTTGATGAGGGTGCAAGCACCCGTCCTCCACCCCCTCCCCCGCTCCATCTCTGCACTCCCCCCTCCCCACACTGCTGCATGTGCATGCCGCTTCCCTTCCCCCGTACCTCTGTAATGTTCCTGGCATGAGCAGCAACCCTCTGGACCCATGCCTAGGAAGTATCATCAGAGGAAGAGACAACACTGGCGCGTGGTAAGAGGGGGCAGGGAAGGAGAGTGTGGAGGTGGGAGGCCGGAGAAGAGGGTGAGGGAGGTGCCTCTCACCCTCGCTATGCCACTGAATCCCATATATGGATTTTAGACCTAAAGATGACAGAAATCCATAATTCTCTGTTTATATAAAGTTCAGTTTAGTGCCACCTCTGCTGTTGTGTTTTGATCAGTATTTGAGAGGTCAGAGATGAGCCCTGGCCACTTGACAGCTTTACAAGATCTACATTCTGCCAAAGGTTATGTCAGGCACACATGATGCAGCTGGTGGAAAAGATGTTGGAATGATTTCCTGGCTCTTTCTCCAGAGGGCCAATCTTAAGTTTTAACAGAGGCAGCTTTTGCCTCCTTTTAATGAATTTCGTCTCAAAGATAAAATTCTTCCCAAAGTAAATATTATTGCTTTGTTTAAATGGTATATGAACCAACTATTACCTATTGTATGTCTAGATTGATCTTGTTGTATACCGTCTTGGGTGAATTTCTTCAAAAATGCAGTAATTAAATCCTAATTAATTAATAGGAAAGAATAAAAACCCTTTTATAAGTAGAACAGTGTAATTACTAAGTTAGACAGCCTACGTGTGCTCTGAGGGCACTTCATGTGGGGACAGCACATATAGCAGTGCCACATCTTCACTGCTGTAAATCAACAATAGCAGGGTAGCCATTCCTGACCATTCAGTCCTTTTTCTCAGGAGCTGATGGGAAAGACTTTGCAGTATTGGAACGTGACCTTTAGCCCTTAATGGTGCTAAATATTGCAGCCCCTTTGGTCACAGATAACATACTTTCTTACTTCAAAGGATTCTGGAAACCTAGACCTCAGTTCTGGAAAATTCCTAAGCCATGTATATGCTTAATTATCTGGAGGCCTTCACTTTTATTTTTCCTCCAAAGAAAGATGTCTAGGCTGATCCAAAGGGATATTTGTTTATTGTTTTATTAAGATTTATTTTCCAAATTATTGAAGAAATTCACCAAAGGCAGTGTTACATATTTAGGGGATTTAACTCTCTCCTGCAGGGATTTTATTCCTGTAAATTACTTTTTCTTTTCACATGCTTCAGAATTTCACAGATTTGAGATAATAGTTTTTTTCATGACAAGTTTCTGATATCTTTGGAAGTTCTTGAATCTTTAAGCATTTTCTCTAATCAGAATTATATGATATTTTTTTAAGTCTCTGAAATTTCTGCTTTCTGTAATGTGATTTTGCAAGAAGGAGATTTCATGTTAAAATATTTTTCTCTGGGAGGTTGCGCAGTGAAATTATTTCCTATTATACGCACAAAAAACGGTCCTTGGTGGCTGAAGTTCGCTTATGGGAGGATAAGGTTCATATGGCACGCCATTTCTTTGGTAGTCATCCTACCCCATCGATGAAAGCGGAGTGGCTTTCTTCTCAGGCTACCCTTAATCAGTTGCTTCATGATAGAGCAAAAAAATCAGCTCAATACTATTGTTATCAGTTGTACAAACATGCCAATAAGCAGGGGTCCCTGCTGGCTAGATTGATCGCTAAAGAGCAAGGCTCTCGGCGAGTCTTACAAATTCGTTTGACAATGGGGAATCTAGTTCATTCAAATGGGGAGATTCTTAATGTGTTCAGAGACTTCTAAGCCACTAGTCTCGATGTGTATTATAATATTCAAAATCGTATTTTGGGTAAAACTTCAGGATTGGATAGGCTCACTGCAGAATTCTATAAGATTCTTAATTCGGTTATAGCAGGTTGTCAGGTGGAGGTCTTTAATTCTTATTTGGATAAAGAATCAGTGCCTGATTCTTTGCGGAAAGCTTTAATAATTGTTCTTCCAAAGCCAGGAAAATAACCCTCATTGCCTGACTCTTATTATCTGATCTCTTTATTACTTTTTGAGGCTAAGCTTTTTGCCAAGATACTGACTAATCAGCTTTCTAGAGTCTTACCTATCCTTTTAGCCTCCCCTCATGTTGGTTTTGTGAAAAGACATAGGATGGCGAGCAACCTTTGGCAGATTGTGCTTTCGCTGGAAAAGGTTCAATGTGACTCCACTCCATTGATACTCATTAGTTTTGATGCAGAAAAGGCCTTCAACAGGTCTTTCTTGTTTGCTGTCTTGAGGGCCTATGGTATATTGGGGTCCTTTGTAGTGGGAGTGCAAGCACTCTATTGTTTGCCACGAGCAGTGTTAGGCATTAATGGTGGGTATTCTTCATCTTTTTCGATTGGATAAGGCACAAGGCAGGGTTACCATCTTTTTGTTTTGGAATTGGATTCATTGATTAGAGACATTCTGGTGAATCCAGAGATTGAGGATGTACAGTTGGGCACAGCAGAGTTTAACATTTCTGCGTTTGCAGAGGACCTAATGGTATATCTATCTATCTAATCCGACTTGATCTCTCCCAGTGTTAATGGATCTTTTTGTTGAATTTGGGGATTATTCAGGCTTTAAGTTGAATTTATCTAAAATTGAATATCTGGCGACTGAAAGAGATTAGAGTAGTCAAATCCCACAGTTTAGGCTGTTTAAAGCGGCTGGGAAGTCTTTTTGATATTTGAGTATACAACTGTGTCTGAACCCAAGTAATTTGTACAAAATCACTGTCGGTCCTCTATTGTCTATAACGAAGGGCTATTTTCAGAGATGGGCAGATATGCCTCTTTCTTTGATGGGACATATTAGTTTTTATATTATGGTTATTTTTCCATTGCCCCTTTATTTGTTGAAAAGGGATGTGCAATCTGTACATAAACTTTTGTATGGATTTGGGGGGGGATGTAGGGCGAAGATGAGGTTGCGCTATCTTCGTGGAAACTGGAGAAGGAGTGGCCTGGGACGTCCTGATATAAAACTTTACAATATGGTGTGTTAATTATGCATTTATGTGATTGGATTAACAATACTGATTATTACACCCCGCTGGAGATGGAACAGGCTTTAGGTCACTCCCAGCATCTGTTATACATCTTACAGGCTAGAGTTGTGGCTGTGCCACCGTCACTTCGATCTTCTGTACTTATTTGATCAATCGCAAAGCTGTGGGCCAACTTGGCTTGTTGTTGGCTCGTTGGGTAAAATTTCATCAGCACAGCAGCTGCCTCCTGCCAATTAGGGGCAATGGGGATTTTCAGCCAAGTATGGACAACCATCGTTTTCGGATTTGGCAGATTGCGGCTTACAACAGCTTAAGCATATGATGACTTTGGGGTGGCTGTTGCAGAGTTTGGAGGCCCTTTGTGGTCCCGATGCTACACTGGAGGGACCGGTTTGTTTATCTGCAACTTTAACATTTTGTCCAGTCCTTGCCAACTTCGTCTTTGTGCTTGTCGGCGGTGGAAGATCTAGCAGATGAATTATTTATTTTATTTTCTATACCGTTTTATTCCAGAAAGTTTTACATTAAAATTACATACATAAAATATTGAAACAGATCAGAACAGATAATAACAAAATCAGAAAGATTCAGTCCTTGCAATAGGTCCAAATGCTCAAAGAAATACATCAACAAATAATTGCGTTTTCAGCAATTTCCTAAATGAACTTCTATCCCCACATTTCTGAATTTGACCAACAACCTTTCATAAAAGATTAGTGCTTGGATTGCCTAGGAGAAATCTCTCTGAGCTGTCGGTGAAATGGAGCTCCCTCTTTTTGGCATTGGCATAATAAGCTTCATGAACTCTTATTGATGTAGCTCCAGGATTTACATCATACTTTTAAACACCAGAGACTTTTCTATGCTATATGGGGCGCTTATATTCATTCCTTATGTCCTCGGGTTAGAAGTCATACCTTAAGCCAGTTACAGTTGTCTTGATGGGGTGGGGGGGGGGGGGGGGTCATAGGGATTAGGTTTCCTCCCTGGATAAAGTTAGGGCAGTATTTTTACTGTTCTAACTTTATTTGCTTAACAGTCTGAATATCACTGATCCAGACAACCTCTGATTCTGCTCACAATCTGCCCTGGCACTATCTGGATAATACTGAGGGCAGTGGCATAGTAAGGGTGTTGCTGGGGGGGGGGGGTCCTCCCCAGGCCCATTCTTCCTAAGGGTGCGACACCCCCCTCCCTTCTGCTCCTCTCCTTGCCGCGCACCCGCCCCTTGCCTTCCCCTATACCTTTTTTATTTCTCCGGCTCGAGGTTGCTGCCCTTGTCTGCATCAGTGTTCTCTCTGACATCACTTCCAGGACCTGTGCCTAGGAAGTGACATGAAAGGGTGAACTGCTTACCCAGGAGACGTTAAAAAAGTTTGGGGAAAGGGAAGGGTGTGTGCGCAGAGCAGGGGAGGTGCGCCACTACCCTGGCTGCTGCTCAACCTTACTACGCCACTGGCTGAGGAAGTTAGAGAGAATATTCAGCTGCACTATCCGGTTAATGCTGCTGAATATTCTGTTGGCTGGCACTTATTGGGTTAGCAGCACCTTCCAACCAGATAAATATTTTTGAATATCAGCCAGTTTATTTTTAGTTTTGCAATTACTGGCAGGAAATACCCAGAAAAGGTAGCATAGCCTTTTTAAGGCCTTTGGATAATCAGTTGGTGAAGCTTTCCTCTTACTTTGTGTCTAGGTGATGCCCACTGAGAAATCAGCACAGCACTGACATGATTTATTCTTAGTAATGGAAATAAGCTTTCAGAAATTTGTTAGAAATAGAAAAGCTCCCTCTTGATGAAGATTTTCATTATAACTCTTATTGCTGCTGTTTCCATCCTATTGCTTTAAAAAGGAGAAAGGTACAGAATTATCCCTGAATATTTGACCTTTAGTATTTCTGTGCTACATGCAGCAAAATTGTCTTTCCTTGTTTCTAAAAGGGTTCTAATATACAGTAAAATCTCAGTTATCCGGCACCCACGGGAATTGGTGGATACCGGATAACTCTTTATCTGGTTAATTGAGAGTATGTTAGACAAAGTTTCTAACACACTCTCAATTCCCCCCCCACCCTCCTGCCCCAAAGCCCCAGCGTGGCAGCTGTTCTGAGCCACAAACCCCCTCGCTCGCTCTCTTCCCTCCCTTCCTTCCTTACCTGAAGCGCAGCGGTCAGCAGGAGGCAACCTCAAAACAGGCTGTTTGCGATCAGCCCTAGCAGGGCCTTTCCTCTGATGCGTCGAAAGTGACATGTCAGAGGAAAAGCCCTGCCGGGGTTAGTCCTGAGCAGCCTGTTACTCCTGCTGACCGCTGCACTTCAGATAAGGAAGAGAGAGAGAGAGAGGGAGTTTGTGGCTCAGGAATGCCACCTGCTTCTACCACTTTCGGGCTTGAGGGAGGGAGGAGTGCTTTGTGGTTCAGGACCACTGTCACGCTGGTGCTTCAGGGCAGGAGTGAGGGGGGTTTGTAGCTGCTTGGGGGCTTGAGGGAGGGAGGATTTGCGGCTCAAGACACTGCCACTGGTGCTTCAGGGAACTTTTTTTTTTTTTTTTTTTTTTTACACTGGCGATATTTTGCCAGTTGCGAGTGAGACCCAGTTAACCAAGACACTACTGTATGTATGAAGTTCCTGTGTCATCAACACAAACTGCAGTACAGTAACAAAACAAACAGCAAGAGTTTGTTTTCTAAGTCTTAATGATCCCAATTAGGATTTTTGGAGACTGCTACCTTCTTGTTTTCTGTCCAGGGATTAGGAGTATTTTTAAAGGAAGATTCTATGTCATACGATCTATAAAAAGCCAGCCTTTTCCAAGAACGAAAGAAAGCTATCCCTGGGATTGGAAGCATGTAATTTTGCTATTATTTGGGATTCTGTCAGGTACTTGTGACCTAGATTAACCACTTCTGGAAGCAAGTTACTGTTCATGGTGGACCATCGATCTGGCCCAGTATGGCCATTCTTGTTCTTATCCAGATGTATTTCATAGGCAGAAATTTCTGTTCACAGGAGCCATAACCATGGCTTTGCTGGAAAACCTGGTGCCTGGGAATGTCTACATTGTGAAAGTATCATCATCCAATGAAATAGGAGAGGGACCCTTCTCAAACTCGGTGGAGCTTACAGTCCTGCAAAAAGGAGCCTCGGAAACCAGCCAGAAATCAAAACGTTTGGATTCTGCTGCTGAAGGTTAGTACAGCTTTGCATGTTATGGAATGACTGTTAGTTGCATGCATCTTGGCATGAGGAAATTATGCTGTTTGTTGGGGAGACTGCCGGCCATAGCCGCGGCCGCTATACTAATCATGGCAGTGTGGTTGGTTGATTGTTTCTATTCTCTTTATTTATAGAGTTCCTTTCTAGTTTCACTTTTATTTTATTTTAAATTGTTATATAAACCGCCTTGACTTTCCTTGGCGCAGCATAAGGTGGTATAGTAAGCACTAATAAACTTAAACTTTAATGGGGCAGAGTGACCAAGGCCTGCCCTGGGAACCATATTTTAAAGGGTACTTCAGTACCAGTGTACAGGGGGAAGCAAAATGTGAACAGCAGCTGTAGTTCTGCTGCATGCCCAAGAGCAATGAAAGAACTTATTCTGGTGCTGTCAGTGAGGCAAGGAATACATTTCAAAAGTACTTGACAAAAGCTTTGCATATGCATTTAATTCTTCACAAATCAACTTTGCAGAAAATTATCAGTTATGTGCACTTCTTGCTGTACTTAGGCTCACTCATTTATGCCTGCCATTGACCTACATTTAGGCATGATGATTAGAGTTTATATTAATATTCTTTAATGGAATCTTGGTGCCCAGATGTCATTTTAAAATAGCCACTTGCCGCACTGTATCAGGGCACCTGCATCTAAGCATCCATTTTAGAGTTTCCCCTTTTATGTTTAAATCTCTTTATGGACAAAGGAGGAGGAAACCAAGTATGCTCCAAGAGGGCCAGTTTATCTATATTTAGTACCAAAGTGGCACTTACTTTACTTTTGCAGAATACATGTATAACAAATGCCTATAATTTAGGCACAAGCATTTATACCAACCACAGAGCTGATGTAAGTGCTCATACCTAAATGTTGGAAATATGTGTGTGATGTGTGGCGGGCCAATTTTGATATGCCATCTAAATCTAAATGTAGACATTTTGCAGAACACTCAAAAAAAATCCAGTACCAAACATGCCCATTTTCAAAATTGTAAAACATCTATTTTGGTTTTTTCAAAAAAGCCCATTTTTCAGATGTGTGTCTATCTTTTTGAACCATTAAAAAACAAAACAACAAACAGCAAAACACTTCCAAAAGAAAAAAAACACAAAACAAGCCATAAGGATGTAGGAGCTATCAGCACTTCTAGTAGACTGGCCACACAGACATCCCAGCAGAGCGGTGAGTCACCTTAGGGGACACTGCAGCGAATGTCACATAAGGCCCAGGTACACATTTCACCATAATCCCCTTATAGTGTATTGGGAGCCCTCCAAATCCCACTCAAAACCTACTGGACCCAACTGTATACCACATCAGTAGCCCTTATGCCTGCAGGTGTCATATGTAGGTACATTAGGATTTTGGAAGGCTCACATAATCCACCAAAGTGTAGTACTTGGAGTGTGATATGGGCCTGAGTCCCCATCTCTGTGGTTGACTACACTGCCCACTGGGCTACTCCAAGAACTTGCTTGCTGCTCTACTAGGACTGGCCATAACATCTGCAGCTTCATACAGGCAGGTATATATCGTTTCATTCACATATTTAGAGGTTGGAAGGGGTTCAGCGACCGGGGGGGGGGGTCATGTTTACATCCCTCCAGTGATCTGGTCAGTTTGGACACTTTTTGGCACTTATTCATTATTCAAACAGGACTAGCCCCAAATGTCTAAACCAGTGGTTCCCAACCCTGTCCTGGAGGACCACCAGGCCAGTCGGGTTTTCAGGCTAGCCCTAGTGAATATGCATGAGAGAATTTTGCATATAATGGAAGTGAGAGGCTTGCAAATCTGCTCAATGCATATTCATTAGGGCTATCCTGAAAACCCGATTGGCTTGGTGGTCCTCCAGGACAGGGTTGGGAACCACTGGTCTAAACTGTGCTCTGGACATATTCCTAAGTGTTTGACTATGGCAGAAAAATATCCTAGACCCACACCATGCCTCTATTACACCCCTTTGAGATTTAGATGAACTACTGATTAGCATAGGTATCTCTCTAGAAAATAGGCTTTGAAAATAGCAAATAGGAAGAGTTTGGCAAGAAAAATGCCCATCTACCCCTTTATGCCACTTTTTGGATGGTTTTCTTTTTAAAAAATGAGCCACATAGTATTCTGTAAGCTCCATCATGCTTTACCCAGATTCTACCCATGTGGACAACTATCTATAAAATGCATGTGTGTAAGATATCTGTGTACTTAGTGCTTAGGTGGAATTTTAGCATTTAACTCACACATGAGTGCACATACTTGTATATATGCCATTATTCCCATCATTTATGCATACATTTGATTAAATGCTAGTGCCCACCTTATAGAACTGACCCCCAAATACGCACTCTCCCATTCCATAATAAGTGTCCACAATAAATGCAAATTCAGTGTTCCCCCAGTCATTCGCGGTTCGCAGTCCCAGTCATTCATGGTATTTTCCGACCGCCAACCAGGAGAGGACATAAGAACATAAGAAGTTGCCTCCGCTGGGTCAGACCAGAGGTCCATCGCATCCAGCAGTCCACTCCTGCAGCGGCCCATCAGGTCCATGACCTGTAAGGTGATCCTTTGTCTAAAACCCTTCAATCCCCTTTATCCTTCTATCTATACCCTTTCATAATCCTATCTCTACCTCTATCTGTATCCCTCAGTCCCCGTATCCTTCAGGAATTTATCCAATCCTTATTTGAAACCCCGTAATGTACTCTGTCCTATCACAACCTCTGGAAGCGCATTCCAGGTGCCCACCACCCTCTGAGTGAAAAAGAATTTCTTAGCATTGGTTCTAAACCTGTCCCCTTTCAATTTCTCCGAGTGCCCCCTTGTTCTTGTGGTTCCCAATAAGCTGAAGAATCTGTCCCTTTCTACCTTCTCTATGCCTTTCATGATCTTGAAAGTCTCTATCATGTCTCCTCTGAGTCTCCGCTTCTCCAGGGAGAAGAGCCCCAGCCTTTCCAACCTGTCAGCTTATGCAAGGTTTTCCATACCTTTTATCATTCTTGTCGCTCTTCTCTGAACCCTCTCAAGTATCGCTATGCTCTTCT
The DNA here is from genome assembly GCF_902459505.1 of Geotrypetes seraphini. Lineage (NCBI taxonomy): Eukaryota > Metazoa > Chordata > Amphibia > Gymnophiona > Dermophiidae > Geotrypetes > Geotrypetes seraphini. Next base: position 13,760,086 of record NC_047097.1, read on the forward strand.
TAAGGTACAGTGCCCAATATTGGACACAGTACTCCAGATGCGGGCGCACCATCGCACGATACAGCGGCATGATGACTTCCTTCGTTCTGGATGTAATGCCCTTCTTAATAATACCCAACATTCTGTTTGCTTTCTTTGAGGCTGCTGCGCATTGTGCTGTTGACTTCATTGTTGTATCCACCAGCACACCCAAGTCTTTTCCAAGGTTACTTTCCCATAGTACTAATCCCCCCATTTTGTAGCTGAACATCGGGTTCTTTTTCCCTATATGCATGACCTTGCATTTCTCTACATTGAAGTTCTTCTGCCATTTATTCGCCCACTCCTCCAGTTTTTTCAGGTCCCTTTGTAGGTCTTCACATTCCTCCTCAGTTCTAACCCTGCTACAGAGTTCAGTGTCATCCGCAAATTTTATAACTTCACACTTCGTCCCTGTTTCTAGGTCATTAATAAATACATTGAACAGCAGCGGTCCAAGTACCGACCCCTACGGAACACCGCTCGTGACCCTTCTCCAGTCCAAGTAGTGGTCCTTCACTCCAACCCTTTGCTTTCTGCCTGCCAACCAGTGTTTAACCCATCTATATACGTCCCCTTCCACCCCGTGGTTCCACAGCTTCCTAAGTAGCCTCTCATGGGGTACCTTGTCAAAGGCTTTTTGGAAGTCGAGATAAATGATGTCTATGGGTTCCTCTTTGTCCATCTGGCTGTGTATCCTTTCAAAGAAGTGCAGTAAGTTCATTTGGCACGATCTTCCTTTGCAGAAGCCATGTTGGCTCGCTTTCATTAGTCCATTTTTTTCTATGTGCTCACAGATGCTGTCTTGTATCAGTTCTTCTACCATCTTGCCCGGAATTGAAGTCAAGCTTACCGGCCTGTAGTTCCCCGGGTCACCTCTCGATCCCGTCTTAAAGATAGGTGTAACATTTGCTATTTTCCAGTCCTCCGGGATCTCCCCAGTTTTCAAGGATAGGTTGCAAACTCGTTGGAGTATTTCCGCTATTTCGTTTCTTAGTTCTTTTAATACCCTTGGGTGGATTCCATTCGTGCCTGGTGATTTGTCGATTTTCAATCTATCTATCTGTTGGAGAACATCCTCATGGCTTACCTCTATTGTCGACAGTTTTTCTTCTTGGTCTCCATTTAAGATCTCTTCAGGTTCTGGTACATTGGATGTGTCCTTGCTTGTGAAGACTGAAGAGAAGAACTTGTTTAACCTATCGGCTACCTCTTTTTCCTCCTTTACCACTCTCTTTCTCTCTCCATCATCCAACGGTCCTACTTCCTCCCTCGCCGGTTGCTTCCCTTTAACGTATCTGAAGAACGATTTGAAATTTCTTGCTTCCCCGGCCAGTCTCTCTTCGTATTCTCTTTTTGCTCTTCTAACCACTCGGTGACATTCTTTTTGGCGTTTCCTGTGTTCCTGCCAGTTTTCCCCGGTTTGGTCCTTTTTCCATCTTCGGAACGATTTTTTCTTGTCTCTTATCGCTTTCTTCACTTCATTGGTTATCCATACCGGGTCTTTTGTTTGATTTTTTTTTTTGCACCCTTTTCTAAACCTGGGGATTTTGTGCTTCTTGCACCGTGTCCTTGAATAGGGACCAGGCTTTCTCCACGGTCTCTGTTTTCCTTGAGCTGTTTCTGAGTTTCTTTCTCACCATTGCTCTCATAGCATCGTAGTTCCCTTTCTTGAAGTTGAGCGTTGTCGCTGTGGTTCTCTTTAATTTTGATGTTCCTACTTCTAATTTGTACTGGATCATGTTGTGATCGCTGTTTCTTAGTGGTCCTACTAGTTCCACTTCCTTTGCAGGTCCCCCTAGCCTGTTGAGGATTAGGTCGAGAATGGCATTCCCTCTCGTTGGTTCCTTGACGAGCTGTTCCATGAAGCAGTCCCTCACAGCCTCTAGGAATTCTGTTTCCCTCGCGCAGTTGGCGTTTCCAATACTCCAGTCTATCCCGGGGTAGTTAAAGTCCCCCATTACCATCACGTTTCCGTTTTTGCATTCCCGCCTCAATTCTGCTTTGAGTTCTTTGTCGTTTGCTTCTGTTTGTCCAGGTGGACGATAGTACAGTCCCAATTTTATGTCAAATCCATTTCTTCCTGGTAATTTAACCCATAATGATTCCAATCCTTCCGCCTTTGTTGCCGTATCCACTCTGGTCGAGTGAATGGTGTCCTTTATATATAGTGCTATTCCTTCACCCTTCTGCACTAAAGTCGGGCCTTACCAATCAGGAGCTGCTTTGACACGCAGCTCCTGATTGGTATGGCCTGACTTTAGTGCAGGAAGAGGCGGTCGGAGCATACAATGAGTGATTTCCTTCACTCGCCAGCGCTCCGGCTGCTCTCTCCTGCCTCTCCCGCTGCCCTCTCCAGTCTCCCCCATGAAAAACCATATTCACAGTTTTTAAAGATTCACGGGGGTTCCTGAAATGGAACCCCGCGAATATCAGGGGAGTACTGTATATTTTCCAAGAGATCAGACTTCTGACTATAAGGCACCTGTACCATTCCCATATACTCTGGAAAATCTGGGGGTGGGGAAGAGAGGACTGGAGCACTGGATATGGCTCCTCTAATTAAAATGCAGTCATGTGTTAGGAACACCAGTTTGCTAATAAACTGCTTCATTCCTCTTCTACGCAATGTAAAAATGGCATAATCATTTAAAAATATGTAGTTTCTCGCACTATTTGTTCACCCATCACCCTAGGCCTAGTTAAATATGAGTAATCTGAACCTGAAACTCATGAATGCATTGAACGAGCTAAAAATTATAGCTTAGCACAGATCCTTCACATTTAGGATACCTGCTATCATTATTCAAATTGATCTTAAGGGCTTGTGACACAAACTCACAGCACAAAATTATTCATTAGAACTATGCTGCAAAATACAAAATTGGGCTCCAGTTATCTGTCACACTTCTAAAGTTAAATTTCAACCAACACTGTATTTGATGATATTCTGATATATTATACTATGAGGTATATTTTAGAAAGGTTGTCCAACTCAGAATGTAGATGTCCCAGTCCATGCATCACAAAGTATTTTAGAATAGCATAAAGCCTGTTCTAAAATACATGTGAGATGGGTGTCCTTGTGTTGGAAACATCCACCAAGATCATCCATTTTACAGATTGAAACATCTAAATTTATGTGGATATTTTTCAAATAGTCCATTTCCATGGCTGAAAGAAAGTAAATGGTTTTGAGAGTTTACCTTTCCAAGGATTGTGGAAGGATATATTACAGTAGAAGCTTAATAAATGAAATGAAATATTAACGGCTTTTGCCAATGCCATTAAATTCATTATTGGTCTTTCCCATTTGCTGCTAATGTCACTTATGAGATATCTTGCACCTGTCTTTGAGATTTTAACTTGGATTTTTTTTCTTTCACAGTTTATTCTGGCTATTATCCTCTAGATCAAAAATCAATGACAGGAATTGTTGTAGGAGTTTGCATAGCCTTGACCTGTATCCTGATCTGTATTCTAATTTTGATCTACCGCAGCAAAAGCAGGTATGTACTCACTAATCAAAGGCTGGAGCTCTAATATGGTTGTTAGGTGGTTTCAGGCCATGAGAGACAAGCTGAGCCCAACCTTGCTTAACTATACTGCAAGGATGCTTAGTTTACTGTTCCCAAACAATTTTACTTTGTATAGTTTTGGGGTTTTGTTGTTTGGGGTTTTTTTTAACTTTATTAAGGCTCATTAACAGTTATAGACCATAGTACAGTAGGGCAGGTCTAACGTAGGTTGCCATAGATCAGGGGTAGGGAACTCCGGTCCTCGAGAGCCATATTCTAGTCGGGTTTTCAGGATTTTCCCAATGAACATGCATGAGATCTATGTGCATGCACTGCTTTCAATGCTTATTCATTGGGGAAATCCTGAAAACCTGACTGGAATATGGCTCTCGAGGACCGGAGTTCCCTACCCCAGCCATAGATCATGTATGATAACATGCTTATGTCTCCATTTCCATTGAAATCTTTATTTCCTACATTTTACCTTAGTAAGTGGGAGAAACTATTCTCTATACCAGTGAACTTATAGAATGACAGTACTCCCAAGGACCAAAGCAAAAAGACAAGAGAATATAAAAAAACAAACCCACAAACAAATGTATAATGAGGCATGCACACATGCTTCCAGAATTCACTCTAGACTATAATTTTTTCTTTTCAATATTGTGGTCCTCCTACCTGTGCTAACTTCTTGGCAGGTGCATGTATTCTATAAATCCAGATAAAATGTGTCCCTGAGTCATACTGACTCCTGGTGGCCATACAAGCATATTGATATGGGGAAATCTTTGCAGGGAACACTCAGGAATTCTGGTCCCAAGGAACCAAGGCATGGGGAACAAAATATATGTATAATGTATAGGACTCTGAACTAATTTTTTCAAAGATCTAAGTTCTAACCTTGTACAATAACAACACTGACAGGCAAGGAATACAGCCCATTATTATAAAAATAGAGGCTTTTATTTACAATACAGTCTAATATAAACACATTAGTGACTCAGAACTACATTCAAGGTTGGAAGAATGAAAGGCACTTATCACTCAAGTAGTTAGAACAACCCCACACTGGCTCTTGCTAAGTCAGAGGTGGCTTAAGATCTGGCAGCAAGATCTTCTTCCAGAGAGACAAAACAGCAGCAGGCAGATCAGTAGGTCCTGATCAATGCAGGGAAGTCAGCTGGTAAAGAGTCTGTAAGTGATGTCTTCCTGGTTTGATATCACACCAGCTGAGGTCCTGATGTGCAGTCTTGTATATAGTGCAGGGAAGGCTTTGTTCCTTTCACTGTTTTGCAATATAATGTTCTGGAAAGTTCAGGAAAGTCTTGACCTTAGCCTCAGAAAGGTGAGATCATCTTTGCAGACACTGTGCATGACTTAGCAGTTCGCCACAGTGCCTGAAATGTGATGGTTTTGCAAGATTATGTACACATTCCATCAGTTTGGTAGTTCAGTGCTAGCGGGGATAATCATGTATAGGTGAAAGATTGCCATTGTTGCAATATGCCCTTGACCAATGCAGCTGCTGAACAAGAGGCAAGCAGATATCTATGCTGTTTCACAGCATTGCCTGTATGATGAGACACAGGGTATTGGTAACCATACTCTGTTATTACTATGCAGCACACATACTCTCACAGCCATACAATGAGGAGACCCCCCTGCCCTGTGGTTTGTAATTGCCGCCTTCTATTAAGCATGAGACATCATGTTGCTGCTGCCTAATGTAGCGGAGAGAGGTATGACCCAGACTGACATTACTGCCTGAACCTGCCCAGCATCAGTCCCAAGGCATGGAGGTTTAAATGACTTGTCCAAAACCATAAGTAGATGCTATGAGATTTGACCCAGGCCTTCTGATTCCCAGCTAAATGCTTTAATAGTTAGGCATCTAGTTTGTTCCATGTTATATAAAAGGGAGCACATAACTCTTCAAAGCATTTTATCTTTTTTGTGTGCTATGCTAAGAATTTTGCATGATTTTTCAAAATAAAACCCTAGAAAGAGAACTATAGGCTTATAGATGGCATAGGGCAAAACTAGACCTGGTCTGTCATTTTCCTAATGTTCTGGTTCCATATAACAATAATCTAGGTCCAAGAGAGGAAGCAGCAGCTTAGTTTTCTAAACCAGTATCCAGTCATTAAATATACATTATTTTTCTGACATTTTTTTGTACGCTTGGAATAGGTAGCATATTATAATCTCATATGTCATGTGGAAAGTAAGAGAGATCATGTACAAACGATTTTTTTGGGAGGAAGCACATTTAGACACTGTAAAGTGCTGCACTTTCTAAGCGGTTGCTCCATTAAGATGGAACACATTACCAAGTTTATTAAGACTTTCTATCCTGACTTTATGGTAAAACCTTCTCGGTGGCTTACAGTTCTAAATAATATTTAAGGGATGTACCAATTTAAAAGACTAGATAGAGTAAATAATAGAAGTACATTCATTAAAAAGAAGGGAAAGGATAATACATAAGGTTTAAGGTAAAGTGCTTGCATTTTATTTTTCAACAACTTGCTGCAAATCTACAAATTTTAATTACATAAAAGCATCACTAAAAATAAAAGTTTTTCATTCTGATTTCAAAGGTTTCAAATTAGATTCTAATCATATATTTTTTGGTAAGGAATTCCAAAGAGTAGGCCTGCGAACTAAAAAAAGAAGAATGTGGTATATGTTCATGGACTATTTCTCTATATGAGGGAATAACTAACTGATTCTGATCCAAAGATCTAAGAGTTTTACATGATGAATATAGGATCAAGATTTGCGAAAGATAAGATGATTCATTTGTCATTAAAGTTTTATATTAAATATTTTTTTATTGAAAATTATTCATAATTCCACAAATAGTACAAAATGTGAACTACAAATTGTCAGTAACATGAACCCCTAAACTATCTCCTTCAGGTGTCGTTACAGTTTTAAATACCAACAAAAGAATTTTATACGAAATCCTTCAAGGAACTGGTAACTAATGAGCCTGCTTCAATAAAGGAGTAATATGACATGATTCGCAAATGTACAGATTTTGAAGACCTCAATCATATCCTCCCACAGCCGAATCTTTTCCAAGCTGAAGAATCCTTACCTCTGTAGTCTTTCCTCATGTAAGAGGAGCTCCATCCCCTTTATCGCTTTGGTTGCTATTCTTTGAACCTGTTCTAATCCCGCTATATCTTTTTTGAGATATGGTGACCAGAACTGTGTGCAGTACTCCAAGGTGAAGTCGCATTGTGGAGCGATACAAAGGCATTATAATATTTTCGGTCTTATTTATCATCCCTCATCTAATAATTCCTAGCATCCCATTTGCTTTTTTTTTTTTTCCTGCAGCCACACACTGGGCAGAAGATTTCAGCATAGTGTTTATAATGGCACCCAGATCTTTTTTTTGGGTGCTAACTCCTAAGGTGGACCCCAGCATCCAGTAACTATGATTTGGATTATTCTTCTCGATCTGCTTCACTTTGCATTTATCCACATTAAATTTAATTTGTCATTTGAATACCCAGTCTTGCAATTTCTTAAGGTCTTCCTGCAATTTTTCACAGTCCTCATATGTTTTGACAACCTTGAAATAGTTTGGTGTCATCTGCAAATTTAATCACCTCTTTGTCATTCCAATTTCCAGATCATTTATAAATATATTAAATAGCACCGATCCCAGTACAGATCCCTACAGCACATCACTATTTACCCTCCTTCATTGAGAAATAAAGCCATTTAACACTACCCTCTGTTTCTGTCCAATAACCAATTCCTAATCCACAACAGAACATTGCCTCCTAACCCATGATTATTTAATATTCTCAGGAGTTTCTCATGAGGAACTTTGTCAAAAGCTTTATGAAAATCTAGTCCAGCACTGAAGTCAGGCTTAAAGGTCTGTAATTTCCCAGATAAACTCCTGCAATTCTTTTAAAAAATTGGTGTAACATTGGCTACCCTTCAATATTCAGGTACTATGGATGATTTTAGCAGGTTAGAAATTTCATTTTTGAGTTCCACTTAGGCCTTGATTGTTCTAAACTCACCGTGCGTTTAACGATTGATTCTAAATCAATGCATCAAAATATTTTACCTACCAATGCACCTTATGGCTCACCGTGGTGTTTTCTGTGCATTGCAGCAGCCTCCAACACTTTGCTATGCAAATATAATGCAAAGTCATTAATATTAAAATGAGCACTTGCGATACCCTAACATTGCCTGGTGATGCACTAAATTAAGCGCCAACCTTTAATGAGCCAAAGTTACCCATAAGTCTGGAGTGTGTTAGAAGTGTGCCAATAGTGTGTTAGAACTGTGTTTCAGACACATGTATTAAAGGTGTTTCGTGTGCTCGTGCGTCAGAGGGTACACTGGCAAGTCTGGTCTACAGATTCTAGATGGAAATTGAAATAACAGGATATATTTTTCATAAGGAAGGAGGGCCATACACAAATGTATTATAAACGTGTCTCAACAAGTGTGCTAAGGGCTTGTCTCAGGCATGCTTGTTAAAATTGTATGCTGGCAGGTTGGCTGCCGATTGCATGAGACTTGGAAGTAAAAAAAAAAAAAAATTGAGGGTAGCACTGGTCTTTTTAAATCGCTTTTGTGACAGGAGCACCTTACGGCTATCGACGCATATGATGCATGCCTGACACGGAATAATAAGGCACACCCATGATTGATGCTCAAGCGTAATTCTGAAGTAGCTTTTCCTGGCTCATGTGCACATTTGTGAACTATTCTGAGCATGTATTGGTCAATTTCTCCTACGACTGATCAGATGGGATTACCACGGACCTCCGTGAACTTTATTTGCATGTGAAGTTGTTTGAACATCGCTCATCATTTTCAAATTGAACAATTTACTGGCATCACAGTGACCCACAGGAGTTTAGCAGTGATTTTAGAGCATCGAGACCTCAATGTTCTATGAAACCACGACACTGACGTCCTCCCCAAAGGGTCTCCTTCCAGTAATTCTCTTAGCTGACCTCCAAATCTCAAAGACAAACTGTGACAGTAGGGAATTCAAATAATAAGACAATTGTATATAAACATAACAAAGGCTGAGGGATCATCATAAGAACATAAGAATTGCCATACTGGGACAGACCAAAAGTCCATCAAGCCCAGTATCCTGTTTCCTGTGTTATAATTTCACAAAGGTAAGAATAGAACTATTTTCCTTCAGCAGATGTTCCAAGAAAATAATCCCCAAAGTTTTCTGTCGCTTAAATACAACATTTTCTAGTCCTGGGACAAACTTGGCATTTTCCACAAAGGGTTATAACACACTATTGTGGTGATCTTGACTCCACAGAGGTAACTAGTTAGTTAGGTGTCATTGACTCATGTTAGAGTCCTAGCGACTTGATGAATTACAGATCTAAAATGAGATTGGTTTAGTGCTAGTCCAGTAAGGTCGTCCAGTGCCATCCCCATGATTGTTTTCAACATGTCCAGCTAGCTGATTGCAGGCCGCTCTCTTCGCTTGGTTCCTTTGATCTTCCCAAACATAATGTCCTTCTCCAATGATTTTTCTCTTCTGACAGTTGTAACTTCATCATTTGGGCTTCGAGTGACATAGCTGGTTTGATCTCTTCTAGAATCGATTTATTAGTTCTTCTGGCAGCCTACGGCACGCATAAAATCCTTCTTCAGCACCAAAGCTCAAATGAGTCAATCTTCTTTCTGTCTTGTTTCTTAAGTATCCAGTTTTTACATCTGTAATTGACCACTGAGAAAATGAGTGGTAACTGTCCTTCCACAAACCCAAGGGGGCCAAAACAAAATACCATTCCTGACAATTTATTTGGGTGGGCGTATAGCAAGTAAGTTTGCCATGTGTAATAATAATCGCGTTCAAATGCAGTATCTGTAAACAGGTTCCATTTAATATCCAGTCTCTTAAATGACATAAAAAGAACCTCTGGTTATACAACTTAATACCAAAAACTCCCAATCCCCTCGGCACCAATTGCCAAGGAAGAAATCCCAGCGAAGTTTAGATTTTGTGCCACTCCAATGAAAACCACACAAGTCGCCACAATTTTCCAATATCTTGCTTTAAAAGACGTAACAGAAGGAACTGGAGGACATACAATCATCTCGGAAAAATTACCATATGATAAAGATAATAAGGGAAGGCCCTTCCATTGGTCAAAAAGACACCTGGTATCTTGTAGCAATTTGTCAATACTTAATCTGTATAATGTGGACAAATCCATAGACTTGCACTCTCAAATAACAAACCCCCCTTTTACAAAGCCATGTTAGGCTCTTTATTGCTGGCCATGGTGGTATTGAGCTAATATCACCATGGCCGGTCATAAAAAAGCCTAACGCAGCTTTGTAAATGGGGGAGTGGGGAATGATTTTGCAGCCCACTGCAATGGGAAGCATGTCCCCCTGCAAAGAAATGGGACTTGCCAAGACCTTTGATTTTGTCATATTAAGTTTAAAACTTGAAAAATCACCATGTTCCTGGAAACTGTAATAGGAAGGGAAGATCTGAGCTCAGAAAGATGCCAGCAAATTGTCTTCAAAGGCATGCCTTTTATCTCCAGATTATCCTGAATTTTCTTATGTAAAGGATCTAATGTCAAGACAAATAGTCATGCTAGCTGTTTAATGCAGAAGTTAATGCAACCCGATGCTGTTTGTGCACACTAATTCCAATGATGATGCAGTTTAGGAAATAGGAGCCCAAACTTTTTAACTGCAGATATTTAATTCTAGGAATATTAGATGAATCCATTTTCTCGCTCATTTCCTGAAAGCTCCCTGTAAAACAACTGACTTATTTTTCCTTTTTACAGGAAAGCATCACCTCCGAAAACTGTGCAGCAAGGACCTGATCAGCTGGCTCATACTAGAATCTCCTTGGCCAGTGGTAATCAGGTAGGGAAAAACCTGAGCCGAGCTGAAGAGAATGCAGAATCCTTGATGCCTATAATGCTGGGAGACAGTTTTATTGATGCAAAGGTATTGTCAATTATTAATTTATTCATGTAAAAGATTTCCCTAATCCATTAAATAAAAGTAAAGCAACATATGCCTTCCACTATGAGGGAAATTCTCAAAAGGTCACCTAAAGATGGGTGCCAGAATTAAGTGTGTTAAATGTAGATTCTCTTTCAGCAATTAAAGAATGCAATTGCTGTTATAAAATACTAGTGTAAGTCAGAATTTAGGTGCCTAACTTTAGATACAAGCACTTATACTAATTTTCATGCCTATCTGCAGGTGATTAGGTGCATAACTGATAGTATTCTACAGTATAACCTGCACACCCCTGACCCACACCTGCCTCCCCCCAGTCCAAGTTCATCTTTGCAACTGCACACTGTAGATTTTGTGTGCACAGTTTGTGGAATATCAAGTGCAGTTACACATATAATTGCAAATTAGTGCCAGTTAGCATCAATAAACCAGTTATGACCAATAATCCAGGGATGTACATCTTGGATGAAGAAGGGGCTTCCCTGATCTCAGACTTTCGCATATCATTTTGATTACTTTTTACGCTGGTCTAATTAAGGTATTATTGCTGGCAAGAAACCCCAGCTTTCTCCAAGACCACTATCACTACTAGAGTTCAGACCAGAAGAAACAATGGTGACCAACCAAAAGTGAAGAAAGGATAGACAAGGAGTCCAAACATAAATGACCAATGTTTACTGCAGTCAAATAAATTTCTTAATGACCGGACACAGCCATGTTTTGGCAGATGTTGCCTGCATCAGAGTCTGTTAATCAACTGATTAATATATAGCTCAAAGCAGTTGTTTTTTGTGGTTTTTTTATATAAACTATATTGATTTTAAAACTAAAAATAGTGCCAAACAAATAAAGAACAGCAGGTATTACATACAATGCACTATTATCTGTACAGGCAACTTGTACATCGTTCAAGATTTTCAAATATCATAAATTAAATAATAACATTTTAACATATTATATGATTTAAATAATTTATAAAGTTACCTAAATGTCACCATCAGTATTTATTTATTTCCCTCCCTTCCCCCCTCCCCCCTCCCCCCATGGATGTTAATAGGAAATGAATAAAATAAATATTATCATACCTCCATAAATTTTGTCAATGGGCTCCAAACTTTATTAAATACACCACTAAATCCCCTACATTCCACGTTTATTCTTTCATATTTGTATGTAGTGCATACATTCACCCACCAAAAAGTGTAGCTTATTCTGTCATGGTTTTTCCAATTACTCGTGATCAATTGCATGGCTATGCCCGTCATGATCATAAATAGACAACTCTTATATTGATCTAGAGTGGGTTTCACATGTAATGTTGTTCCACAAATTATAGCCTCATAGGATAGTGGAACGTTTTAATCTAAAACTAAATTTATTTGTCCCCCAAATTGACTTCCAAAATATAAATATAAACGGACAAAAATTTAGCAGATGATCCAAAGTCCGTATATCAATATGACAATGCCAGCATCTATTAGACTTAGAACTATCTATTTTATTTAACCGAACTGGGGTCCAAAAAATCCTATGCAACAAAAATAACCATGTTTGCCTCATAGATGCTGACACTGTATACATTTCAATCTCCAAGTCCAAATTCGTGGCCAACAAATCTAGAAGCTCCAGATGTCTCTAAGACTGTTTTTTGTTTTTTTTTGTTTAAAAATCCAGAAATCAATTTGTACCACTGGGCAACCTGATGTCCTACTAGATCAGTTTGGTAGCAAAGGATCTGCAGGCTAAAATAAGTTTTTAAGTTTTTCTATTCAGGGAACCCACACTGAATAGCCTGCTTCAACTGCAACCACCTACATTGTTGAGATTTTAAAATTCCAAATGATTGTTGCAGTTGTGAAAAATCAAGCAGATTTCCATTAGATATAACATCATCTAATGTCCGAATTCCTGCCTGCATCCAGTTCTTCCAAGCGATCCCAGTACCGCCTATTTGAATCTTGGAGTTTAACCATAAGGACTGCAAAGTAGATTTCATTATAGGGACATCTGTTAATTTATCAATAAATTTAATTGTTTTCCAGGTATTCAATAAAATCACATTATCTTTAGCATAACTAGGTATTTTAATATTTAATATATGAGATAGTTGCATCGGGGACATGATTTTCCACTCCAGATATAACCAGTCTGGCTGATGTTCCAAGAGCTCAGGGAGGATCCAATACATGCCTTGACGCATTATATAGGCTTGATGATACCTATAAAAATTGGGAAAATTTACCCCACCCTCCACGATTGGTTTTTGTAGAGATACTAAAGCAATTCTTGCTTTTTTCCCAAGCCAAATAAATTTTGTCAGAATACCATTTAACTTTTTGTAAAAGGACCCTTGAAAATAAATTGGCAACATACCCATTTGGTAACAAATTACCGGCAAGATCATCATTTTGACCGTTTGAACTCTCCCCCACCAAGACAAGTGTAAATGGTTCCATTGCTCACACATCTCCATGACCTTTAGTAATAATGATCTCTTATTTTCATCTTGTCTTCCAATGTACTTTTAATCCATATCCCTAGATATTTAATACCATCCTTCCAAATAATAGGAAACTCATCAAATAAACCTTTTGCACAATGTACATTCAATGGAAGAACTTCTGATTTACTCCAATTTATTTTGTAACCAGAGTTGTTTTAGAAAGCTTTATGAGAGACCTCTGAAGTTTCAACTTGGTTACTTTGGTACATCCTCCAGCATCCATCTGTCCTGGCACACCATTTCTCCCATCCATTTCAAAGGGAGGCCCAATTTTCTGAGTCCTTAATGAAACTACACGCTATATATATTTTTTAATTGAAAGCATCACATAGAGACAAAAACATTTACCATATTTTTCACTCCATTAGACACACCTGACCATAAAACGCACCCTAAATTTAGAGGAGGAAAACGAGAAAAAAAACATTCTGAACCAAATTCTCCCTGCCAGGCTCTGCACCCAACCCCACACTCCTTGCCAAGCTCTGCACCCTGTTCCCCCTCCCTGCCAGGCTCTGTACCCTGTCCCCCCTCTGGTGGTCTAGTGGTAGGATGGGACAGGGCAGGCAGGGACAGGGCAGGTAGGGAAGCAGGCCTCCCCCCCCCCAGGCAGGCAGCAGGAAAGCCACAGCCTCTCCATCCACACTTCCTACCCCCCCCAGGTAGGCAGGCCCTGGCCTCTCCCTCCTCACTCCCTACTCCCCAGGCAGGCAGCAGGCAGGCCCCGGCCCTCTTCCTCCTCCCCCTCCCCGCGCCCTTTTTTTTTTTTTTTTAAACTTCTGACGCCACACTCGCTGAGAGCGGCGCACAAGGGTTGCTGTATGCTTGGTCCCCGCCACTTTGGGAAGCGGCTCGGGACCAAGCAGGCAGCCTGGTGTGCCACTATACCACCAGAGAACAAAAGAGGAGGCAGCCGTGTCTGCCGTTCTCAGTGGAAGTGGGGACCAGGCAGTCAGCAACCCTTGTGCACCGCTCTCAGCGAGTAAGGCGCCATAAGTTTGTTTTTTGGGGTTTTTTAAAAGGTGGACGGGGAGGAGGAAGAGGGCCGGCAAGAAAGGGAGGGTGGCAACATTAAAATAAGTTGGGGTGGGGAGCACGCACTTTGCGTATTTGCTCTATTAGACGCTCCATTGACTACAATAAACATTGGTGAACTTTGCAATAAACATTGACCGTTAGTTTTGACTCCTTGGCTGTTCTTTACTCACTTTTGGCTGGTCACTGCTGTTTCTTCTGGTTTGACATCTGTGGAGACTATTCTCTATTTTTTTTTTGGTGATGTCTTACTAGAGTTCTGTATGACGTGAATTTAAGTAAACCTAGATCATTTTGTTTGTTGCTGAAATAAAAGGCTTGGGTTCATTAAGATAGACTAGCCAATATACTCTAATATTAGCCAAGTATTTGAAGACATCTACCTTTCTTTTAGGACACAAAAGCCTTTTTTCAAGAAAGACCAAAGTGGTAATTATATGACTGTGTATAAAAATTATGCACATACTTTTTCCCTGTACAGGCTTTAGCTTTTGCAGGCTTCTGCTTTGAAAATTGATCCCAGGGAATATATGTGCTGCTTATATTTACACTTACTTTTTAGCACACACATTTTCAGGATTAATTTACTTGCAGGTGGCCAAATTTTAGAAATTATGCATGTAAAGGCAAACCCTTTCCCAAACCTGCCCCTGAAATGCCTCCATTGAGTCTGAGTGGACAGTTTTTATAAATGTCTATTACCAAAGGTGAACATTTTAACCACTGAAAAAATTTTGAAAGTTGCTCTCCCTGTGTAAGGAAAATTATTGTTGAATAAGGCCTTTAGTATAGTGGTGTCAGCATGACATGTGCAATCTTGATCTTTTTATAAAATGAGGTACAGCCTTTTTTATTCATGATAAACTATTTTATTTTAGGGAGGAACAGATTTGATCATTAATAGCTATGGCCCTGTGATAACAAACCAAAGAAAGAAAAAATGGCTGTTTTTTCAAGACCCTAAGAGGACCAGTGCAGCACAGGTAAATAACACTCAAGTTTTTATTTTAAATATATTTAAGTACAATATGAAATTAATAATTCAGATTGCAGAAATGAATGAATTTTCATTTTTATCATTTAGGAGTAGAACTGTAGCAAATATCTGAACTGTAGAAAATATCTGTTTATGACATCTGATCAAATTGTCAATCCCTCTTTCAAGAAAATAATTATTTGGCTATCACCTGAAATGTAGTAAAACAGGTAAATTTCCATTTGAGGGACTCAAAAAGATTCCATACAGCAAAATTTGGAACTATACTCATGATTAATCAACTCAAAGAAACCCGTAATTTGCAAAAGAATTAAAGTTTTTATTTTTTTTAAAAAGTCAGCTGGTTACATGATGGCAGACAAAGACCAAATGGCCCATCTACTCTGCTCATTTCCAGCATCCATTATCATCATCTTCTCTCCTTAAGAGAGACCATGTGCTTGTCCTACACTTTTTTGAATCCAGACACAGTGTTTGTCTCCCACTTCTATCGGGAGACTATTCCATGCATCTACCATCCTTTCTGTAAAAAACTATGTCCTTAGATTACTCCTGAGCCTATCACCTCTTAACTTCATCCTCTGCCTTTTCATTCTGGAGATTCTTTTCAAATGGGATTTGCCTCAAGTGTATTTGTCACATAGGTATTTAAATGTTTCTATCATATCTCCCCTCTTCTGCCTTTCCTCCAAAGTATACATATTGAGATCTTTAAATCTGTCCCCATACGCCTTATGACGAAGACCAAGTTTATTTAAAATTTTCTATCCCACCCTAGTAGCCTTCATCTGGACTGACTCCATCCTGTTTATATCTTTTGGAAGATAGTCTCCAGAATTGTACACAGTATTCTAAATCAGGTCTCACCAGAGTATTACACAGGGGGTATCAATACCTCCTTTTTCCTACTGGCCATATCTCTCCTTATGAACCCTAGTATCCTAGCTTTTGCTGTCACCTTCTCAACCCATTTGGCTACCTTAAGATTAGCACATACTATCACACCCAAGTCCTGTTCCTCTTTTATGTACAAAAGTTCTTCACCACCTAAACTGTACCATTCCCTCAGGTTTTTGCAGCCCAACTTCATGACCTTGCATTTGTTGCTATTAAATCTTAGCTGCCAAATTTTAGACCATTCAAGGTTTGCTAGGTCCTTCCTCATGTTCACACCATCAGGGGTGTCTACTTTATTGCAGATTTTGGTATCATCCGCAAAGAGGCAAATCTTACCTGACAGCCCTACAGCAATATTGCTTACAAAAATGTTAAAAAAGAATAGGCCCAAGAACCGAACCTTGAGGGTATACCACTGGTAACATCCCTTTCCTCAGAGCAATGCCCTTTGTCACCTTCCACTCAACCAGTTTCTCACACAGTCGGTCACTTTGGGGCTTATACCAAGGGAACTCATTTATTTATTAGACATCTTTATGGAATGCTGTCAAAGACTTTGCTAAAATCTAAATACACCACATCTAGCACTCTCCCTCTATCCAATTCTCTGGTCACTGAGTCACAGGAATTATCAGATTTGTCTTGACAAGACCTACCTCTAGTGAATCCATGTTGCCTCAGGTCCTGTAATCCACTAGTTTCCAGAAACGTCACTATTCTCTATTTTAAAAGCATGTCCACAGAAGTTGGACTTACCAGCCTGTAGTTCCCTACTCCTTCCTTACTTCTACCTTTGTGGCGAGGGACCACATCCGCCCTTCTCCAGTCCTCCGGTACCACTCTAGAGAAGCACTGAAAAGGTTAGCTAGTGAAGCCACCAGAACTTCCCTATGTTCCTTCAGTACCCTCGGATGTACATCCTCTGGCCCCATTGCTTTATCTACCTTTAGTTTAGCTAGCTCCTCACGAACACAATCCTCTGAAAATTGATCAGGGTCTACCACACCTCCATCCCTATTTGTGTTAGTGCATGTTTTTGGAATTTTAGATTAGGGCAGTATGTACTGTACATATGTCTAAATCCCAATTTTATGAAGCTGAAATACACATGTCCAAACCATGAAATGTACACATGGCAAGGAGCAATGGTCTTAACATGTTTTAAGCAGGAGTATGACAGGAATAAAAAAAATACACAGAAATTCCCCATTTCAGAAAATAAATGGGTGTTTGTCTGCTGATACTGGGATTTTTACCTATTGCTGGGGGCGTCTAGGTTTTAAAACAGCTAATATTTGTACAATTTTCTATTGAGGGATTAGGAGTGATCTCTCCTTAATCCACCAACCCCCCCCCCCCTCGGTGTTACTACTCTGGCAAAAGCAATACTGGCTAAGGGTATAAGATACTGTGACAGCTTTGAGAAACACAGACTTGTATGTCATAAAAATTGTTGACATATGCATGTTCTGAATTATCAACATACATACCCATTCTTGTATGTATGGCAAAGTTACTTTACCTGTAGCAGGTGTTATCCGAGGACAGCAGGCAGATATTCTCACATGTGGGTGACGTCATCCATGGAGCCCTGGTATGGACAGTCAAGAAGTGCACTGTCATTTTAAAACTTAAAGATTGCCTGCACTGCGCATGTCTATGACTTCACACCTGAAGCCGGCTTGCGGGATCATCAGTTCAGTAACAAAGCTAAGAAGCCAACTAGGAGAGGTGGCAGGGTTGTGAGAATATCTGCATGCTGTCCTTGAATAACACCTGCTACAGGTAAGTAAACCACTTTATCCAAGGACAAGTAGGCAGTATATTTCATGTGGGACTCCCTAGCTGCCAGGATCAGTCTGGATGCCTCAATTCCAATTTATATATCCTTTCTAAAATCTGCCTCTAAGGATAACAAAATGCCTAGTTGGGAAAATTACCTTTATACATTTCATGCCACCATGTCCTTCAGATTTTCATAGATACTTCTGGTCATGGTTTGCATATCCTCTTCTTAAAATAACAATGAGGTGTTGTTTTCTGAATGAGTGAGAAACTAAAGGACCTGAATGACAAAAGTTAACTTCATTAGTGATGGTGCTAAGAAAGATACCTAGAAAATAAGAGAGATGTCTTTTGTCATAAAACATTAAAGAGACTCTGTTGCTTTAGTCTTTGCTGGAAGAACCTTTGACAGTTGCTGTGCCCTGTATAGTAACTGAGGCTCTTAAAACCAAATATCAGAATAGTGAGTGAAGAAGGTTGAGCAGACTAAAGACTTACTCCCAGTTCACATACAACAGATTTGGCCAGCTCTTTCCCAAGTTAACCAAAATATGGAAATTGACCTAGTTTGCATCTGAAATACAATGTAGACCCGATTGTGAATCGTGAACACTAGAGTGAGCCATTCCTAATGAACAGTGTTTGTTGATGAATCTAATGACAACAAGCCCATAGGTTTTAATGAAACATTTAAGTGGATGTACTTTGCACTAAAGGTGGGATCATGGCTGCAGAACACTATATTATTCTTTTTGAAAACAAGTAAATATACTGATTGTAAAGTGAATCCCATGACATGGTTTTTATTTATCTGAAAGAGTAATTGGTTTAGGTATGTTTGTTGACTGACTTCACCTTTTTATCCATACAGCCTCAGAGAAGAATTGTCAAAACTGTATGCTTATACCAGCCAGGTACTAAGGTATTGATCAGTGAAGATGAGTCTCCTACATCACCAAGCCAGACAAATGGTTTCCAGGTGGGATTCAGTATGATAACCGATACCGAGCACTCAGCAAACAGCGATGGAAGTCATGAGACCGGAGACTCTGGAAGATACTCCCATGAATCTAGTGATGAGTTGCAAGCTTATTCTGCTGCTACACCAGATCCTCCAAATATGCAGTTTTCACCAGAGGGTGATCCAGAATTGAACGCTACTTCAAGTGATTGTGAAAAACCCTCATCAATCTTGGCTGTTGAACAGACTACTGCCCTAGCTCTTCAGACAAAGTCTAATACTCCATATTTCAACCAAGATGAGCATCCAGTCTAGCCTGCCACCTCCAATTTTCATGAAGTTTGTGTCTGTTCGAAGGACAAAGAACAGGGAGCCAAAAATTCTGGGTATCCCAAAAAGTCGGGGGTTTCCAGCTTCTTCTGTTGAATGTTATGCCTTTTCTAAAACTCACTTATACTTTTGAATGTTCAAGTTTTCAGCAATGTGAAGGGACAGGTAAAGGATTCTGGCTGGAGTTAAAATGCATGTCACTGGAACAAAGGGCAGTTTTTATTCCCTTTGCTGAATATCTACCTCATGTAGCCTGGTGATGAGCACCACAAGGCTGCTTTTACCTCTTTTATGTTAGAGTTGACCACAGCTACACAACAAATAATACTTCCTATTAGTATTTTTTAATTTTACTGTGTATATGAAATTGTGTGCTTGTTCAAAGGAGTTGTATAGGTAGAGGAATCCAACCCAGAGCCTTTATTTTTTAAAATACACAAAAAAAGTCAACAGCACTGCTGCATAAAGACCAATAACTGGGGAAATACTAGGGGTGAAGGCAGGATGAAAGCATGCAGAATATAATTTAAGCAATAATCCCAGTTGTTGAAGGCTATCCTGGCTAAGGTTATTTCCAGGGACTCCGATTCTTTATTATGACCCAGAGGTGATGGTACATAATGGAGGTCAAGACCAGTAGTCAGTCCAGCATAAAGAGAAGGGAAATATTGCTATTCTGCTCATATTTAGAAAATATATAAAACTAACATTATTTATTTTGAAAATCAAAAGTACCAATTTTATAGCAGTTCTGTACTTCCAAAAATGCCTCCCTGCAAATGGTGCATGACATGGGAAGTTTAGATGCTGCTGCTGTAATGAAAAAAGTGCAACATCAGGAGTCCTGAAAGGAATAATATGTAAACAAAAATCTGGAATTTCTGTTCCCTGATTTTTGCATTATACTGTAGACGTTGTGTAATGTGGACATTAGAGTCTAAGATATTTGACTGCAATACAAGTGAATCTGTGTTATACAAGGTCTACAGTGTAATCTATAATACCAAAATAATAACAAAAAAAGAGTCCAATTCTTGACCGCATTAAAAGCGAGCTTGTGTTATATCAAAATGCCTACAGTATATTTTATGATCCATTGAAACATTTTCACACTTTGTAATAATGTCTAGAGCAAAAGTTTCACAAATAACAGATTGGCAAAATTGGCAAGCATTGATATTTGGTAAATATTTACCATGACTGCTTACTATTTGGTGATTTGAACTTGGATGGGCTCTAAGCATTTAAAAGTATGGCCCAGATTACTTAGTTGATAATATACAAGTCCCCTTTCAGTAGTATATTCTTGACATACTGGGATAGTTTAAAAAAAAAAAAATAAATTTTTACTTCTTACATATTGCCAAGAGAGAGCAACAGAGCAGCTCTGTTAAGGCCTCTTTTACAAAGCGATTCTCCTACAGCAAATACACAGAAGCACATAGGAATTGAATGGGCTTCGGTGCATTTGCTGTGGTGGAATCACTACTGTGGCTTTGTTAAAGGAGCCCTTAGTGTGCCTGAATATTCAGAATTAGTGTGTATAGTGTGGGAGCAGTTTTCATAGTTGTAGCAGTTTCTCTTTCATGCATGTGCATTTTGCACCTGTTCTTTTTTCTAGAAACTGAAAACAAAAAAATAGCATGTGTACTTGTGAAAATGCCATGTACCTGTGCTATACTGCTCCCTGAACCCTAAGCATGCTTCTTAGCAGCCCAGTGAATAACTTTAGACAACCAGAAGAGGACTATTTTAGAGAAACCATTTTTCCTGGGTAGATGGCTTTAAAAACTGCCCACATAAAATAGTACATACTAAAACAGTTTATTAGAAAATCTCTGTACTTCGTAGCAATGGTGCCTTCTTTATAAAAAAAAAAAAAAAAAGCTATTTTGCCTTATAACTTTTTAATATTTAAGAAGTTGCTCATGAGTACCTAAAGATGCCTTAAAACGTGTTAGATTATCAGAGTAAACTAGGTGTAAGTGATTGTTAAGCACATATAGGATCATATATTCTCACACTGTGTGGTATAAGGGAGTTCTACTGCAAGCATGTTTGTGTGTGTATATATATATATATATATATATATATATATATATATATATATATATATATATATATATATATACATACATACAGATATGTATGGGGGTAATTCTATAGGGAAACACCTAGTTTTAAATGGCAACTTACACTTTTCCAGTAGGCGTGTGCTTGGGTGGAGCATGGGCAAAGCATACAAATATGTGCATAAAATATAGTATTCTATAACTTAAGATATGTTATGGCTAACAGCTAGGCACAAGCATTTACACCAACTCTTGGGCTGGTTTAAGCACTCGTGCCGTAAATGTAGGTGCCTTTTCTGTCACTTGCACTAGTCTTCTATAAATGAAGCACCATAATCTTGAAATAAGCATATGTTTACCCTCTTATTCTAGGTGCTCTGTTATAGAATTACCTTCATGCACAGAGCTCCAAACATTGAGACCGACCAGATTTGAAGTACAGAGCCCTGCTGCATGCATCAATCTGCAGTGCTGTTGACGATTTTTTAATTTTAAGTTCATTAAGGCTGAAAAAGCTGAGCTGTAATGAAGTGATGTGTTAGAAATGGTGGCAGTCTTCCTCTTGCCCTTACAACTCCTGTTTTATACTACCTCCTTTTAACGTTATTTTTCGTTGTTAGCTTTTTTTCTTTTAACCTGGACTCAGGGAACAGTTTGTTGCTTGTTAATGTGCTCCGTGGAAATGTGGAGCCAGCTCACAGGGTATCGTGGTCATTTTGTGTTTTAATAGGAGATACAGTTGCTGTAGATCCTTTGGTTGTAACTAAAGTCATGTGCCGGTACCACACTCACAGACTACAAGATGGAACAACCTCATACCAAAGAATTTTCTGTAGAAAAAGAGGAGAGCTGCATATTATTTTCCAAAAAAAATATTGTTTGTTAAGAAAGAAAACAACTATATGTTTGAAGAGCTTATTGTATACATAGTTACTAACCAAAAAAGAAAAAAAAAAATGCTAGAGCCTATAATTGATTTTAGTAGTTGATTGGATAGGTCAGTTGTGTCCTCCTACAATTTTAACTACCTTTTGCTGTTACAAGAACTTTATGAAAAGATATAGGGCTCCTAAGGTGCGCTAGCGTTTTTAGTACATGCTACAATGCCGCGCATGCTAAACGCTAATGCCTCCATAGAGCTCGCGTTAGTATTTTTCGTTTAGCACATGGTTTGCGCGTGCTAAAAACGCTAGCGCACCTTAGTAAAAGGAGCCCATAGTAACTTCTTTACCAGCGAATAGCTCCAAAGAATTCCAAGTGTAATTTATTTTTTTCTTCAGCTTATAGTATAACAGTATAATATTAAATTAAAGATTTTTAAGAAGTTAAACTGCTTGCTGAAGAAAAAGAAACACATTTCACCAAAGACTGATTAGTTTTTTGGGGTTTTTTTTTATGCCTCATGATTATGGTACAGTAGCAAAACCTTACATTTCCAGCAGAGCAATGTTTATAGGTATTGTCCCTAATGTATTCATAGGTACAGCCCTAACATGTGCTTCTGAAATGCTGGATTAGAATTTTCTCATGGTAGCTTTAAGGCTCACTCTTCATCCTTTGGAAGAGAGAGCATGCTTTATTATTCTAGTCTAAAAGGAC
Source organism: Geotrypetes seraphini (assembly GCF_902459505.1). NCBI lineage: Eukaryota > Metazoa > Chordata > Amphibia > Gymnophiona > Dermophiidae > Geotrypetes > Geotrypetes seraphini. The sequence goes on from NC_047097.1 coordinate 13,782,812, forward strand.
CAGTATGCAAGGGTAACTGTTTTCTCACCCAAAGACTGACTTGCCATAAGTATGGATGTTTTCAGAGCATAACTTCACTGTGTTTATGGTGTCATGGACTATGACAACTCTTCATATGTGGAATACCAAAGACTGAGAAGTAATAATACAAGAGAGCTAAGAAAGAAAATACAGCTGGCAGAAGTGATAACTTGCCAGAGATCTGTCCTTAACAGCTTGCAGTGTGAAAGGATTAAGTTTACCAAAGATCAGTACTGCCCATGATGTTGTATCTTAAGTGAAAATGGCTTTATTCAAATACTTATTGGCAAAGAAAGAAACCAAAGATATTTAAGGTTACCTTGGCATAATGTTACAATTAGATGTGTTTCTTTGTTTTGTCCCTTTGCTTGTTTTTGTGTTAAGGCATAGAGCTGGTTTATCTCCAGAACCCAGCTCAAGTGAAGGGCTTGTAATCTCTTCTCTTTCTTATAATAATAATTTGGAATTATTTTTGTATGTGAACCCAGAAATTTAAGTAACAGAAACAATATTCTTGCAGCATATGGCTGTTTTGGAACTTTAAACATGTTCTCTGCATAAATGCCACTTATGAACAGTTAAACATGGGGAAAGAATCAAAGAAGATCCAGTAGCTATTTCTGGCTGGATCCATCATTTAGGGTTCTGGAGTTAAGCTAGCATTATAGTGTGTATTTTTTTAAAATGTTTTGGAATATGAACATAAGTATTGAATTTGATTTTATGCTTTAAAACGTGTATTAAGCCTATTTGGTTTTGAAAATCTAAGCTGATGTCCATATGCAGTTGTGTGCTGTTACTCCTGGTCAGTGAAAAGCCTGTTGGGTTTTTAGGAAATATCTGGTTTAAATTCAGATAACTAACTAACTATAGTATTATGTTCAAGAAAACTAACTACTCCAGGTTTCATTCTTTCCTTTTTTCTAAAATCTGAAAATATTTGAAACTTTTAAATTGGAATAACTCTGTGAAACTTTACCTTGTAAACCATTATTTTTGAATTTAGGTTTTGATTCTTCATATTAATCATGAATTGTGGGACTATATCAGTGAACTCAATGCTCACCATCTGTACTTTTGATACTGCAGCCCCAAATTGTCTTATGTGGGATGGAAAATTAACAGCTGTGTTTGGTTCTAGGGACTCTATTGCAGAGCTTATATGAGTATCTAGCTAGGTGCCCTGAATAGAAAATGGATGAAACTTTCCAATGAAGATTCTCACACTTTCTGAAAATATGAAGGGAAAATCTAAATCTAGTTCATGTCTGTATGATGGACCCATATTTCTCACAGTGAGAGGTGCTGGAGTAAACTCCTTTGACCTGTGTGATTAATTAATTTTTACATCTACCAGTAAATTTGCTCCCATTGTTTAGCAGATGTACATATGGCAGTTATTTCAGCTGATAAATGTGATTACACAGTGTGGCAAAAAATTATCCCCCTCTTTTACAAAAGCCGGCAGTGCAGGCCATGTGATAAATGCTCCAATGCCCATAGAAATGAATGGGCGTCAGAGCATTTGCTTTGTGGCATTCAGCTACACAGCTTTGTAAAAGGAGGCTTAAGTAAAACAATTCTCTATAAAATCAGGATTTCTTTTATTATCACACCATACTTTTTGTAGAGCCTGCTTCTTTCATCTGCAGTTTTATTTTCCAAGTAAAGGGAAATCTAGAAGCTGCTTTTTTTTTCTTTTTTACAATAATATGACGAGAGTAGTTGTCAATTTATGTTTAATGAATAGACTTTTGGGGTTAATCAGCTGTCAGTCAGCATTAAAAAACCAACCAACCACCAGTTGTGGAAGCATATCCAGATATTCAGTGCCACTAGCCAGATAGTGGCCAGCACTGAATATCAGGATAGGGCTGCCAGTGCTGAAACATATCCAGATAATGACTATATTGGTGAGCCCACTGGTTGGATAACTTATCCAGATTACATTAGAACAGCCTTTTATCTCTCCTAAACTATCTTTTGGGCTATGGACCCTGAGCCTTCATTCACACGTATCGGAGGGATTTTACCTGTATTCTGTGTATACCTTTTTAACTCAGACAAGACAATTCAGTGACAATTTTTGGCTAGGGTTTTTCCTGAAACTCTACAATAGTGGGCCTTAAGTTCAACCCTTTAACCCTCTGCATGGTAGTACATAGGACTGTAACTAGGCCAGCTCAATAATCCACTTGTGAAAATGGAGTGTCAAGAAATTTTCTGTCACTTGAGAAATGCTGGATCCAGTTTACTAATTTATCATTAGTACTGATCCCAATTTTAAAATACTCAGTAACATGCCAGCAGAAAAAGACCAGAATAGCCCATTTAGTCTGTTCAATAAAATGTTTCGCATGTGTGTTATATCAAAAAATAGGAGAAGGTTTAGTTCTTTAGTTGTTGAGATTTTCCAACATGATAATGACAAGACGTTTTAAAGGACTAATGATCTAGAACAGTGGTCTCAAACTCAAACCCTTTGCAGGGCCACATTTTGGATTTGTTGGTACTTAGAGGGCCTCAGAAAAAATAGTTGTCTTATTAAAGAAATGACAGTTTTGCATGAGGTAAAACTCTTTATAGTTTATAAATCTTTCCTTTTGGCTAAGTCTTAATAATATTGTAATTTATAGCTAAAGAGACATATGATCAAGAAATGGTTTTATTTTACTTTTGTGATTATGATAAACATACCGAGGGCCTCAAAATAGTACCTGGTGGGCCGCGAGTTTGAGACCACTGATCTAGAACAATTTTTGCCACAGACACAAAAATTTGAAAAAAAGACTATAAGGCAGTGCTTCTCAACCCAATCCTCAGGGCACACTCACCAGTCAGGTTTTCAGGATACCCACTAAATACCATATTTCCCCGAAAATTAGACACTGTCTTATATTAATTTTTTGCCCAAAAAAGGCACTAGGTCTTATTTTCGTGGAGCTCTTATTTTTTTTTCATGTACAATGATTATCTCTTCCTTTCTCTCCTCCACCCCAATTCTTCCTATTTCCTTTCTCTCCCTCACATGTGCAGTATCTTTCCTCCCCTCTCACCCATCCCCCTTGTGCAGAATCTTTCTATCCCTCCCCCTCCCTCCCACCCCCCTGTGCAGCAGAACCCTTACAGCCTATATCCCTCCCTCCCCTTGTGCAGCAGAACCCTTGCAGCTTATATCCCTCCCATTATTTTTTGTACATCATTTAGAATTTTGAATAAGCAATTAATCAAATTTATAATAAACTTGAAACTTTATCCCCCCGTGGAACATTTTTTAATCTCTCCCATCCCCCCACCGTGCACCCCCCTCTCCCTGCTGACCCTTTCATCTCTCCCACCTATCCAAACCTCAACCAGGAGACCGAAATACAGTACCTTATAACAAACTGCATCGTCGGCAGCACAGGCAGCTTTCTCAAACCCGTGCGTTCCTCTGCTGCCTTGCTGATGTCATCAATGCGGTTTGTTATAAGGTACTGTATTTTGGTCTCGCGGTCGGGGTTCGGATGGGTAGGAGAGATGGAAGGGTCGCGGGGGGAGCGCTGCTGCCGCTGGCAACTAGGGCTTATTTTCGGGGGTAGGGCTTATATTTAGACCTACCCCAAAAATCATGCTAAGGCCTATTTTCAGGGAAATACGGTATGCATATGAGAGATTTGAATACAGTGGAGGTAATATTCATTGTAGAAATCCTGAAACCTCACTGGATTGAGAACCACTGGAATAAGGCATGTATTAGTGCATTGCTACTCAACCCAGTCCTTGAGGCACACTCAGCTTGTCAGGTTTTGAGGATATCCACCATGAATATGCATGAGAGATTTACATGCACTGCTTCCTTGGTATACAGATTTCTTTTATGCATATTCCTTAAGGATATCCTGAGAAATCAACTGGCTGAGTGGCTTCAAGGATTGGGCTGAAAAAGCACTTTATTAGAGCAAAGGGAAAACACTTTTTTAATCCAGAATCTAAAAGACTTATCTGGTCAGCACCAGCAAGCAACTTAAATATCTTTTGAATAATGGACCATTCACTGGCAGCTAAAGTTATTCTCAGTAAAGTTTCTAAATTAATAGGTATAAAATAGAGCCAGTATTTTCTCACAGAATGGGCCAAGCCATTAATTTATCTCATGAAGGACCAATTAGCTTGCTTGGTCCTTTCTGATTGGACATGTGACATCAGTTCTTGATTTTCAAATGCACAATTTGCAATGAGATTGGAGAAATTATATTTAAATAAGGCATTATCATTGAGGGCCCTAAACATGTCTTTTAAAAGACATGCAGAATGAATATATTTGCAAATATAGTGTCCATATTAGACCAGATTCACACCCTCGGGAATGGGAACAGTTGTGGTAATGTATGGAGCAACAGCTAGATGGCTGATTTGGGACACACAGTTCTCAAGCTCCAGAGGAGCTAGGCCCTTTGCAGTGCCCGAGTATATATGTGTGGGGCAGATAATGAAAGAAATCCCTGGTAGTGTGAATGGAGATTCATGGTGTCAGAACCCATCCTGGTTCTGATCAAAATAGAAGCAAGAGAGAACTGTCAGTTGAAAAGGAAAATAAACAAAGAAACCCCACAAAGGCAACATCCCCAAAACAATGATTTCTTGTGATTTTAAGGAGGGCACTACAATGATGAGGAACAGTTTATGAAATGCAAAACACAGATTAAAGACAGAAAATTTAAGGCAGATAAAGACCATATATCCTAGCCTGATGACCTGAGAAAGAGATTCTTTCATGCTGACTGGTCCAAAGTGAGAAAGGAAGAGTAGACCCTGACAGCCTGTGAACTCATGGGTTTTAGAGAATTTCCAGTACCATTTCAGATATGCCAGGACTCTGCACCTTCCTCAGTGCAATAAGGAGAACATTTTCTCATAAACAGTTCTGGTGTCATTTCCAGGGGTTTTCATTTAAATATATTGGTAGTTTTAGACTCCCAGTTGAAGTGTGATTGATTGTAATGGTGATACTATAAGACCTTCACTATTGGTCTTTCCTTAATTGGCTGTAAACCTCTGTGTTCTCTCTTAATCTCATGCATGTCTTTCAAATGAACAGTTTAATGCTAGATTATAAGACAATTCTGTATTACTACTGCATACACACACACTTATCACATCAGCTTTATATTTAAGGGCTTATACATTTCACTTTTTTTAATGCTTTGCTTTAAAAATGTGAAAAAACTGAAAGCAAGAATGTGCAGGATCCAGTGTGTTATCTCATATTGTGGGTGTTCTGGGTCTTCTCACTGCATCTGTCATGTTTTCCTTGTAAAGGCTGCATTGGCAGTCTTGTTAATGGAGAATAGAGCTGAATTATATTAATTTTCTATTTGACTCAGGGGATCAGCTCTGTTAATTCCATTGCAAGACAGAAGCCAGTGTTTGTCTTGATTTTGAATGTATCTTTTTTTAAAATATTTTTTTTAAATGCTTTTGTTTAATATTTGTTTCTTTTTATAGCATTTTTATAACTGTTAAATAGTATTTTTCAGGGTTGTTTATATACTACCCCAAAAGGTCATGCCAAAAATAAATAGAAGTTTAAATGCCAAAAATGTTTATGAAACTGCTGTCAACATAGTCAAAATCTTGATTGATTGCACAGTTTAAATAAAAGTTTTCCTTAGTAAAAATAAAAGGGTGTCATTGTTTGTTGTTCTAGAGGAGATCCTCCCTTTTCTTCTCTCCACTAGGTAGCTCAGTGTGTAGCCTCTCTTTTTTTTAATTTATAGAAGCATTTATTGAAACTCAGAGTCAATACAGCAGAACAAACAAATAACAACAGCAAAAGGTACAATAATTGCAAAAAAAAACCCCAAAACAACCAACTAGTCCAATGTGCCCCTGAATTGTGCAAAAACATAACATAATCTCATGAAGCACTTCTAAATTTCATAAGGTTTTTATAGTTTTCCCCTCCCTTCTACCCATAACAAGCTACACATAGGCCCTGATTCTGTATAGGACGCCCGGGAGAGGTGTCCTATTCAGAATCGGACCTACACTAAACCCCGATTCTGTAACCGGCGTCCATGTTACAGACGCTGGTTAGAGAATCGGGTTAGATTAGACACGGCCCGCTACACTTATCGCGGCAAGGGATCTCTCTGCCGCTATAAGTATAGCGGGTCGCGGCCCCCTGTCCGATTGCAGGCAGGAGGGTGCCCAAACCCTCCTGCCAGAAGATGCCCCCCCCCCCGACATTACTGATCTCCCTCCCACCCCGACACTACCAATCGCTGGCAGGAGGGTGCCCAAACCCTCCTGCCCGAAGACGCACCCTCCCCCCCCCCCCCCCCCGTGCTAACAGCCCCCAAACCTCCACCCCACCAAACTAACCTTTTCTTAAGTCCAGACGGGTCTTGCCCGTCCAGCCGGCAGGCCCGCCTCATCGAAATGAGGCGGGCCCGTCCCTTCCCGTCCCATCCCACCGAAGCCTAAGGCCTAAAAGCCTGGACCAATCAGGCCTTAGGCATAGCGGGTCTGCCCATCCCCACTTAATCTAAGGCCTGATTGGCCCAGGCTCTAGAAGCCTGGGCCAATCATGCCTTAGACGCCTACAGCTGCCTAAAATCGGGACGCACTTTGGAGAATCAGGCCCATAGTGTATAGCATGACATGGTAAGTAGGGACCAAAACTGGAATACAAAAACGCAAAGGCCCAGATTTTACAAATGGTGCCGTTAGGAAGGCGCTGGTAGGTCCTACTAGAACACTCCGATCTAGTAACCAGCATCTTCTAGTTATCCCATTCTCGCGACACTTATTTTACGACACCATCAGAAAGAATATCTTCTCTGTCATAGCACCCACAGTATGGAACTCCTTGCCCTCACATCTCCGTGAGAAACTATAGATAGATTTAAAACCAACCTTAAGACCTTTCTTTTTAAGGATGCTTATGACAAGTAGATGCTAGACCTCGAACTTCTATGTCTCTCTTTCCTATAACAGATTGTACTTCTCCCCCCTATCATTTTGTTTCCATATGTCACTTAGGTTTATTGGTTTCAGTGTCCTCCCCATTGTTTTTAATAGTTATGACACTGTACATCACTTAGACAGTTTAAGTGGTATATCAAATTTTAAATAAAACTTGGAAACTACTCTATTGGAGCTTAAGTTAATTGTTTTAATTGGCTATTAATGGTGTGGTAATTGACTGCACTGGTAAAAACAAAAGAAAAAAGTAGGCACCAGAGAGCTCAGAACGGGTTACAGGGTTACAATATAACATTTTTTAATTTAAAAAAAAATAAATTTAAATCGTTACATTGTTACGTTAAACAAAAGAAAAATAAAGGCCTTCCTTAAACATTAACATTACATAATCATTCCATACCAAATTCCTTTCTAAGCCCACATTAATGGGGAGATGTGATACAATTTCAAAAAACAAGTTTATAAGTAAAAAGAAAAAGGAATAATTCACGATTCACCCTCGTGAATCCCGAACCATTCCTTACTCATTTAGGGATTATTAATTTTCCTCCTCTTATTTCTCAGTAGTGAAACCCAACCTCATAAGTACTAATTAATTTCTGTTCTCGAGCAATTAGAAATTGTTCAGTTGTATAGGATCCCAAAATACAAATTCAATGTCTCGTAACTTGACAATAATTTGTTCAAATATAACTTGTGCCTCGCACTTAAACACCACTGTATATGTAGGCTGCTGCTTGAGCCACACTTCTCATTTAAAAATTCCTCATAGACCTTTATAATAAAAGAATTTCGTAATGGAACTCAAGCACTCACAGTTACAATGCCGTTAATGTATTTTTGGGCATATAACTTTAATGTGAGCTATCATCGGTCCTTTTATTCTTTTATTATTAATTACCTAAAATTTTATTTTGTTTTATTTTAACTATTAACTGTAGCCATTTACTACAAAAATTTCCTTATATTGTTATTGTAGTAGTACTTAGCTTGTGAATTACTCCCGGATGTGATGAAAGACGCTGTGTAAACTGAAGCGAGGGCTGAGAGTCCGGAGTTTTTGAACCACCCGTATAATAAATGTTTCACTAAAAGTGCTGATAAGATTAATCATAGTGCTCCTGAAGAAGCTCTGTTCTACAGTGAGAGAGCAAACCGGAGATCTTCCGTCGTTTCTTAATGGCTGTGTAGTATTCACAAGCTAAGTACTACTACAATAACGATATAAGGAAATTTTTGTAGTAAATGGCTACAGTTAATAGTTAAAATAAAACAAAATAAAATAAAATTTTAAATAATTAATAATAAAAGAATAAAAGGACCGATGATAGCTCACATTAAAGTTATATGCCCAAAAATATATTAACGGCATTGTAACTGTGAGCGCTTGAGTTCCATTACAAAATTATTTTATTATAAAAGTCTATGAGAAATTTTTAAATGAGAAGTGTGGCTCGAGCAGCAGCCTACATATCGTAACTTGACAAGACATTTACATGGAAATTTTAGGTAAAACGATGCCTCGAGAGCTAAAACTCTAGCTTTTAATGTCAAAAACTCTTTCCTCCTTAATTGAGTTGCTCTAGAGACATCTGGAAAGATTCTAACCAGATCACCACAAAATTTTGTTAACCTATTTTTAAAGTATAGTTTCATTATTAATATCTTATCTAGCTCACTCATGCATGTTATCACCAGAGTGGACAGACTCTGGATCACATCCTGGCTATCTTCCAAAAGCTCTGTCAAATTAATTTCAGTTGATACCGGATGGTCCACCTCCTAGGCGGATTCTAATTTTTTCTGAGGAACATAATAATTATTAATAGGAAAATTCACCGTATTGGACAACCACAGTATTTCTTTAAAAAATTTCCTTAATAAAATTTTAGGTGATATAGATGAGTTACTGGGAAATTAACCAAGCGGAGATTTCTCACTCTATACATATTTTCCATTATTTCCATTTTAGAATGTATCACCGTAGAATCCTTAATAGCAGATACTGAGACAGCTTGAAGTGTAATACATTGAGCTTCCACCACATTTAATTGTTTATCCAAACAACCCAGATTGGAATCCACTTTTTCAAGCTTATGAGAAACAGACTGTGAAAATTCCACTGTTTGTTTCACAGTTGACCTGAGAAACCCTTCTACTCTAGAAATACCTAACCAAAAGTCTTTCAAGGTAATATCTTGTGTTTCCTCCATTAGTGGTTGATCCTCCACTACACCTGAAAAATCAAGTGACTTGGGTATTTCAGTAAAAATTAGCTTATTTGTCTGAGTGGAGGATGCCACATATTCAGTGGAACTAGTAGGGTTTATATTCCTACTATCACTCGATACTGGAGGAAGGGGAGGAGTTCGTTTGAGGGGACTCATTGAAGCACCCAATATAGAAGAGTTTATATTAAGTGCTACAGCTGAGGGATTATCAGTTAATAATGTCAAATGCCTGTCCATAGGGCCAAATACAACCGGTGTTGAACTCTTAGGTTTAATTTTCCTTTTCCCCATGTTCAAGCTAATTAGAAATTGTGAAAAAAGTAATACAACCTTAATTCCAGCTCCACAGCTCCTTGTGGCTCCAAGGGGCAAAGCGTGCCCCTTAGGGCATGCCCTGCGGCCGCAACCGCAGCAGCGGCGTCAATTTAAAGTGTTGGAGACGAACCCAGTGACATTAGGGGTCCGTCTCTTACAATGCCTGCCCTGCGAGCAGCCGAAAAGAAAATGCCAGCCACTACTCCAGGAAGCACGGGGGCTGCAGGAAAGTCACCTCCGGTATCCCTCAAAGGCAGGAAAGTCACCTCCGGTATCCCTCAAAGGTACCAGGCTCCCAGCTATGCCACGGTGTCAATCTAAAGTGTTGGAGATGGACTCTGTGATGTCAGGGGTCTGTCTCTTACAATGCCTGCCCGGCGAGCAGCCGAAAAGAAAACGCCAGCCGCTGCTGCAGGAAGCACGGGGGCTGCAGGAAAGCCACCTCCGATATCCCTCAAAGGTATAAGGCTCCCCAATACAACATTAAATAGAGTTACAACCTCTCCAACCCCATGCCCACGCTGTGGTGTAAACAAAAAAGACTTTTCCTCTCTCTTTTAGGTCGTGACCTAGCTCATGCTTACTTGCTGTTTTAACACCAGCTCTGGCAGGATACACATTTCAGATCTGACATATTGTAATCAGAAAACAGAAAATAAAAATTATTTTTGCTATCTTTTGTTGTCTGATCATTTTATTATTCAAATCATGTTGGTCCCAGGCTCTGGTTTCTGTTTGTTTTCTGTTAACTTGCTCACCAGAGTCTCCTGCCCATTTGATGTTTTTTTCTTTCTATGTGCTCACCATCCATCTTCCATCTCTGTACCTTTCCTTCCACTATCATATTCAACATTTCTTTCCCACTGTCTACCATTGCTCTTCTCTGTCTCCCTGCCTTGTGCCCTGGGTCAAATCTCTCTATTCCCCTCCATGCAGCATCTCTCCCTTCCTCCCCTCCATGATCATGTGCAACATTTCTTTTTCTCTCCCCCATGCACCATCTCTCCCTTCCCTCCACCCTATGTCCAACATTTCTCCTTTTCTCTTGCATGTCTCCCTCCCCTCCGTCATATGCAGGATTTCTCCCTCTCACCCCTTTCTACCTTTTTGTTGCATATCCCTCTTCTCCAGCCCATGTGCAACAATTCTTCCTCTCTCCCCCCCCCAATACAGTACAGCAGCTGCCCATCCCCCCCTCCTTTCCCCTGTGTAGAAGGGCATAAATTAAGGAAGGGACTCTTGATCCTCTCTCCTCCTTGCCTCCCCTCTCTAATAGCCTTTCCTGCCATTACTATCACACATAAAAACAACTTTAAATTACTTCACACAGAAAACACAGATACACAGACCTTTACCAAATATAGAACTGGGAATGCCAAGAAATTAAACTCGGCAAGAGAGCTCTTAAACAAATCCTAGCTCTAGTGCATAATGCTGAACACTGAGTGCCACGATAGAACCCTGTTGAGAGCTTATGCCTCCCAGAGCTGGGCCTATCACATGGGCTGTGTGGACACTAGAGAGTTGCGTGGGGACAGAAATCCCACCCGTCCTCACCTGTCCCCGTCAAAGTCCCACCCATCCCTGTGAGGAATCCCTCCATCCCCACCTGTCCCCGCGAGGAATCCCCTCCGTCCCCACCAGTAATCCCCTCCGTCCCCGCCTGTCCCTATAAACTTCAGAAATAGTTATTTCATTTAATTATGCTACTGAATTAAAGGCTCTGGTAGAAACCCATTTACAAATAAGCAAAGAGACTTTATTAATTTGGAAATATTAATTGGGAAGAATACATACTTTGTAAACGGATTTCTACCAGAGCCTCTAATGTTTATAAATTTTTATCAACACAACTAATATACTACTTTATCCTGAAACAAAAAAAAGAAATAGAATTTTTTTCCTACCTTTGTTGCCTGGTTTCTGCTTTCCTCATGTTCTCATTCAGTTCCTTCCATCCACTATCTCTCTTCTCTCTGCGTCTTCCATTTGCTCTGTTACTGTGCCTCTCTCTTTCTCCCCCCTTCCAAATTGGTCTGGCACCCATCTTCTTCCCTCCGCTCCCCCCATAGTCTGGCATCTCTGTCTTCTTCCCTGCCAGCGTCTTCACTCCACTCTCTCTTCCTCATTTCCTTTCAGCGTCCTTCTCCCCCCCATCTTCCCCATGTCCTGTCAGTATCCTTCTCTCCCTCTGTCTTCCCCGTGTGCTTTCAGTATCCTTCTCTCCCTCTGTCTTCTCCATGTCCTTTCAGCATCCTTCTCCCCCCGTCTTCCCCATGTCCTTTCAGCATCCTTCTCCCCTCCCCCTGTCTTCCCCATGTCCTTTCAGTGTCCTTCTCTCCTCCCCCGTCTTCCCCATGTCCTTTCAGCGTCCTTCTCCCCCCTCAGTTTTACCCATTTCCCTTAAGCGTCTTTTCCTCTCCACTCCACCTTTCCTCCCTTTCTCCCTCCCTGCCCCTTACCTTCGTAGCGCTTCCCTAGCCGATTGACAACAGAGCAGGCCCGGTCCGACAAACCTCCCTGCCCTGAATCCAGCTGATGTAAGAAGGTAATTTAGATTCGCGGCTACAGGGCAGGGAAGTTTGTCGGACCGGGCCTGTTGTTGGTCAGTCGGGGGAAAGCGCCACAAAGGTAAGGGGATCTGGCCGGCTCTGCACCCCCCCTAAGGCTGCCCCGGGGCGAACCGCCTCCCCCTTGGTACGCCACTGCCTTGAATTTATCCTACCTGCCCTGCCGCAGCACACAGCCGACCGGAAGTCTTCCCGATGTCAATGCTGATGTCGGAGGGAGGGAGGGCTTTGCTTAAGCCCTCCCTCCCGACATCAGCGCTGACATCGTGGAAGACTTCCGATCGGCTGTGTGCTGCGGCATGACAGATAGGGAACAGAAGACGAGCCTCACGGCTCGAGTGCATCCAACCCCGCAGGAATCCTGCGACCCTAGGGGGAACCCGTGGGATCCCCGTGGGTCCCGCAGGATTCCTGTCATCCCCTTTCCCGTTCCGCTCTCTAGTGGACACCCAACACTGTCTTACTTGTCCAACTGAAGTGAATTCTTACTTTCATGGCATTTCAGGTTGTGAGTATTCAGGGCTTTTGGGGAGCTCTAGCTTCCTTCCTTTGGGATCTGTTGCATGTTTCTGTCCCTCTCTGTGTGTTTCATATGCTATTTGCTCATTTCTCTGTGTATTGTGTCTGTTGAAAAACTTATTTTTGAGTAAATGCTATATCCTGGGGGAAAAAGTATATTCTAAATTACTGGTTGGCTGATGTTCCTCCCTCCTTCTGGTACTGGAGGAATAAATTACACGAACTTATGGGATGGAAGGCCAGAATGGCTTACTCCTCTCGCCGCAGAAGCAGAGACTTTGTCTGTACTTGGTCTCCTTATTTGGATATTTTGCATCCCAGGAGTTGTCGTCGTATTTTGAATAGACTGCAGCAGTATCCTACCCCACCTGTCTGACCTTGGTTACCTTTTTTTTTGTCCTTGAACTTGGGGGGAGGGGGGTTCAGGGGAGGGTATGCTAGGGGGGTCTGCCAGGGGGGATTGGGGGAAGGGGTGCCTTTGTAACCCATGAGGACATTAGAGTCCAGTCCTCTTGGGGGGGGTTCCTTTCTTGTATACTTTTAAATCTCTTGTCTGCCATTTTGCATTTGTTGGTTTGTGGTTCTTTTTTATTAATAAAAACTAAACTTGGCAAGAGAAAGAAAACCAGATATTCATTTTTTGTACTGAACACACAGGGATCCTGGGCCCAGAATTTCCTAAAATTTGTCACCTCTCTTGCTGGTGGGGATCCCAAAGCACTACCAGCTGAAGACCAGCTCCTCTTGTCTGGCAGCCAGAAAGCTCCAAGCTCTGCAGCTGGCAGCAGTGTCCCCGAGCTGCCACCAGCTGCAGAGCTTGGAGAATTCTGGCTAATGGACTGAAGGAAGAGGTCTTCAGCTGCCAGGACTTTGGGATACCCCATCTACTTAGTTATTTATATTTTTCATTTGGGAAAGGGGCATGGGGAAAGGCAGGGAAAAAATTTGTTGGTCATCCATTTTGGGGTCAGGGCCACTGCCTACCATCCCTCCTCCATCACCTGTCTGCTAAACCACTGAACACAAAATAAAGATCTGTGATAAATATATCCCAAAGCTAACACATTCTGGTTAATAAATTTAAAATAAAATACTTTTTCTACCTTTGTTGTCTGGACATTTTATTTTTCCATCATGTTGGTCCCATTTTGTCACTTCTGCTTTCCTGTGTCTTCTGATAATTCTCTTTCTAGTGGTTGTTGTCCATATGCCTTTTCATCTCTCTCCTGTCTTGTTTCATTCCCTCCCTACATCTGTCTTTGATATAGTGATCTTTCTTTTTTAGCTCTTCTCACCCATTTTTTCTTTTCTGCCTCTCCATCCACTCAAATTTCACTCTTCTTTTTACTTTTCAGCTACCTACCAACTTTCTATCTCCATTTCTCATGCCCTAGCTCTCCCTTGTCCCATCTCACTCCTTTCCCAGCCCACTGTTTCCTTCTTCCTACTCCCCATTACCACATTTCTATTACTATACTCACTTCTCTCTCACTGTTTCTTATTTATCTTGTCACCCCCCTTTTGACCTCTTCCACAGGGCTCCATCATTTCCCCTTACCTCTCTGAACTATTGTCAGGCTAAATCTCTCTGTCCCTTTCTCCCCATCCCCTAGCATCTTCTTATCCCACCTCTCTTCCTGAATAAAATGGAAGGAATAAAAGAGATGCTGCATCTCTCCCTTCCACCCCCATACCTATCATTTCTCCTTCCCTCCCTTCCATCTCAAGACCCAATTTCTCTCCCTTTCTCTTCCCAACTGCCCTCCTATCTCTCTCCCTCCCTGGTCCATCATCTCCAGTTTCAAGTTTATTTTTTATTTGATATACTGTCTATCAGAAATTATCTAGATGGCACGTGGCCTCCATGCGTTCCTTCTGCTGCACTCAGCCCCCAATGATGCAACTTCTTATTTTCTCTTTGCTGCGGACTGCGGCAGAAAGAAACATGGAGGAGTCCGTGGGCAGCTGTTCGGTCAGTTGGTCAGCGGGATGGAGAAGACAGGGTGACAGTGGGCTGATGCCAAAAGAAAAGGAAAGGCATGCCGAACCACAGGAGGTCCTAACGCTAGCCCTGCTCCCATCCCCCTGTATAGCACCTCTGGACCTGACCAACCCCCTCCCCTCATGAGATTTTTTTTGTGGCCTGTTCCACCAGGGCTTTTCTCTGCCACGTCATCAGTGACGTTGCAGAGGGAAGGCCCCGGCAGGCTACAAAAAGCATAGTGTTCTCTTGTCAGAAGCCTTAACTCCCTGCTGCTGGTATTGGACCTTCCTCTAGCTTCTGCGAAGGCAGGACCTGACAGAGAAGAAGGCCAAACACCGGCAGAGCAGTGAAGTTCCCGGACCATGACCCCAACTCTGGGAGTACCCCCTTATGGTCCGCACCCGGGGTGGACCGCCCCTCTCCCCCCTTTGTACGCCACTGGCCCTCTGTGCTTTTCTTGGGCACAATAAAGTATAAAGAGTATCTGCCTGTGCCTGAACATAAGAATAGCTTCACTTGGTCAGACCAATGGTCCATCAAGCCCAGTAGCCTGTTCCCATGGTGTCCAATCCAGGTCACCAGAACCTGGCCAAAACCAAAGGTGTAGCAATATTCCATGCTACCGATACAGGGCAAGAAGTGGTTTCCCCTATGTCTTTCTCAATAACAGACTATGGACTTTTCTTCCAGGAACTTGTCCAAACCTTTCTTAAAACCAGCTACACTATCCACTCTTACATCCTCTGGCAACGCGTTCCAGAGCTTAACTATTCTCTGAGTGAAAAAAAATTTCCTCCAATTGGTTTTAAAAGTATTTCCCTGTAACTTAATTGAGTGTCCTCTAGTCTTTTTGTAATTTTTGATGGAGTGCCCGTTCTACTCCACTCAGGATTTTGTAGACTTCAATCATATTTCCCTCAGCCATCTCTTTTCCAAGTTGAAGAGCCCTAAACGTTTTAGTCTTTCTTCATGCGAGAGGAGTTCCATCCCCTTTACCATCTTGGTCGCTCTTCTTTTAACCTTTTCTAGCACCACTATATCTTTCTTGAGATAAGGAGACCAGAATTGAACGCAATACTCCAGATGAGGTCACACCTTGGAGCGATACAGGGGCATTATAATATTCTTAGTCTTGTTAACCATCCCTTTTTTAATAATTCCTAGCATCCTGTTTGCTTTTTTGGCTGCCGTCGTACATTGGGCGGAAGATTTCATCGTATTGTCTATGATGACATCCAGATTAGAGAATGACACGGGGAAAAAATATGTCCCCGTCACCGCCCCGTCCCCGGCCCACCATCCTCTGCATCATCCTGTCACCGTCACCGCCATCCCTTTCACCGCCCCATCACCGCCACTGCCATCCCTTTCACCGCCCCGTCACCGCCACTGCCATCCTATTCACCGTCCCGTCACCGTCCCCGCTGCATCCATATAAGCCTTAGTACTGTAATATTTAGCTTATTCCTTTCTTATAAATCAAAGTTCCTGCTGCTGAACTAGAGAAAGAGATGTTCAGCTGGCAGGGCTTTGTTTATAATTTTTTATCAACACAACTAATATACTACTTTATCCTAAAGCAAAAAATAAATAAATAAATTGAATTTTTTTTTTCTACCTTTGTTGTCTGGTTTCTGCTTTCCACATCTTCTCATTCAATTCCTTCCATCCACTGTGTGTCTTCTCTCTGCATCTTCCATTTGCTGTTACTGTGCCTCTCCCTTCACCCCCTCCCCCAATTGGTCTAGCACCCATCTTCTTCCCTCCGCTCCCCCATAGTCTGGCATCTGTTTTCTTCCCACTCTGTCTTCCACATTTCCCTTCAGGGTCTGTTCCTCTCCACCCTCCTTCAATGTCTGTTCCTATTCCTTTCCACCACCACCCTTCCCTCCCTCCTTTACTATCTGATCTTTTCTACCACCCTTCAGCTCCTCTTGCGTGGCCTATCTATCTACCTTCCTCCCTCTTATTTTCATGGCACATTACAATGTAATTTGTGCAAGCCACTGGAGCCTGCGAGCTCGGTCCCTGTCCCATCCCCACAAACCATCTCGCTTCTGTGCTCCTATTTTCCCCATTTCTAATATCTCCCCTATGTATCTGCCATTGTCCCCCCCCCGTGTCCATATACCATCCCCATGGCATGTCCCCTTTATGTCTCTGTCCCTATGCCCCATGCACATAATTTCCCCTCTTTCTGTTACCTTCCTGTGTCCAGATTTCCCCTATCTTCCTCTTCCATACCAGTGTGTCTCTTCTTTTCAATCCCATCTAGCTTTTTTCCCTCTTTCTTAACCTCCCCCCCCCCCCTGCTTCTAGCATCTGGCTCACCTGCCTGTCCTTCCCTTTCTTTCCTGCTGTGGGTTTTTCTTTCAGTCTTCATCCCCTTGGCCCAGAATCCTTTTCCCTTTCACTCCCTCCTTCCAGTTTGAGCCGGGAACACGAGCGATCGCACGGTCCCCGCAGCCACCACCCGCCTGCCCAATCGATCCTAGTGTTTAGCCAGCTCTCTCCCTTCTCCTCACCTTAGTTTGCAGGCTTTCTTTTTCGGCGACCTGCACGCTTTCCCAAAGAGCCGCGCACGTGCGGCTGCTCAGTGTTCAATCTTCTGCTCTGCTGCAACTTCCTGTTTCCGGTTGCGTCAGAGCAGAAGATCGAAACTGAGCAGCAGCGGGTGCGCGGCTCTTTGATAGTGTGCGGGTCGCCGAAAAAGAAAACCTACAAACTAAGGTGAGGAGAAGGGAGAGAGCTGGCTAATCACTAGGATCGATTGGGCAGGTGGGTGCGGGCTGTGGCAACCGCGCGATCCTTCATGCCTCACTGCGGGGACAAGACCATTCACCGCTCCACGGGGCGGTGAATGGCCTTGTCCCCGTCCCCGCAGCGACTGCTAGTTTTCGTTCCCCGTTTCGGCGGGTTACCCGTGGCTAAACGTGGTGGCCGCGGGTAAACCGCCACCGTGTCATTCTCTAATCCAGATCCTTTTCTTGGGCACTATTCCCCAAGATGGACCCTAGCACCCGGTAACTGTGATTCAGGTTATTCTTCCCAATGTGCATCACTTTGCATTTGTCCACATTAAATTTCATCTGCCATTTGGACGCTCAGTCTTCTAATTTACTAAGGTCTGCCTGCAATTTTTCACAATCTGCATGCGTTTTAACAACTTTGAAATGTTTAGTGTCATCTGCAAATTTAATCACCTCACTCGTTGTTCCAATTTCCAGATCATTTATAAATAAGTTAAATAGCACCAATCCCAGTACAGACCCCTGCGGCACTCCACTGTTTACTCTCCTCCATTAAGAAAAATTACCATTTAACCCTACCCTCTTTTTTCAATCCGATAACCAATTCCTAATCCACAACTGAACTTTGCCACCTATCCCAAGACTCTTTATTTTTCTCAGGCTTGTAGATCAGAGGAATTATGTTGCTTATGCCAAACTCACTCTGTACTGATGTTTCAGGAGGTGAAGACTGCTGTGATACCAGGACTTTTTGTGTGTTGCATTAGGAATAAATGTCTGAATAGGGGCAGTGGTGTTTAAGGCTGTTTGCAGGCTCTGATTCCAGCTAATAAGGCTAGTGAAGATGGGCTACTGGGCTAGATGGACCATTGGTCTGACCCAGTAAGGCTATTCTTATATTCTTAGAAGCTTGCTCCTCAATGGGTAAAAAAAGGAAATCCACAGGAAAGAAAAATAAAGGGGACATTCTATATGCAGTGTTCTTCCTAGGGCCTTTTAGCCGGGCACTCCGTGCGGCTAATTTAGATGACCATTCGGCTGCCATCTATTGCGAATCCTACCGCTGCTCAACATTTAAAAAAACAAACAAAAAAACTCCACCTCTCACCGACTTGGAGATTTCCCGCCTTAGCTCGTAGCGAACTCATGCTTCGGGGCCAGCACACACACCTTAGAGCCCCGAAGGATGAGTTCGCTATGGGCTAAGACAGGAGACAGGTCAATGACATTGGGAAGCTTACAACTTGCTGCTTTTACTTGCTTCGGGCCTTCCTCACTGCCGGGTCCTGCCTACTTTCTATTTCCGTGAAGGGAGGACCCGGCAACGAGGAAGGCCCGAGGCAAGGAAGAGCAGCAAGTTGTATGCTTCCCTCCATCGCTGATCTATGGAAAATAGGTCAGCGATGGAGGGAAGCTTGTGATTCTGCTGATGGGAGGGATGGGAAGAGAAATGCTGCTGCTGCACCCAATTGGGGAGGGGAAGAAAAGTGCTGCTGCTGCTGCACCCATTTGGGGAGGGGAGAAGGAAGACCAGGGAAGGGAGAGGAGAGGAAAGAGATGCCAAGACCATGGGAGTGAAGAAAAGGAAAGGAGCTACCAGACCATGTAGGGGGGGGAGAGATGTCGGGGCATATGGGGGGAGGGGGAGGAGGCAGATGCCAGACCAGGTGAAAGGAAGGAAGGAGAGAAAGAAAGGAAAAGAGATGCCAGATAATGGAGTGGGAGGGGGAGATGGAAGGAGAGGGGAGAGATGCCAAGGCATGGGGGAAGGAAGGGAAACTAAAGGAGACAAAATGCCAGACCAGAAGGAAAGAGAGGAGAGGAGGTGCCAGAGGAGGGAGAGGGAGAGATAGGAGGGAGATGCAAGGGCATGGGGGGAGAGAAGGGAAGGAGATAGATTTGCCAGACCATGGGGTGGAGTGGGAAGGAAGGAAGGAAATGAGAAGAGAGAGATGCCAGAGCATAGGGGAGGGGGTGAAGCTGAAATGAATCATGTACAAAGGAGAGAGGGCACAGGATATACAGTTTATTGAAGGGACATAGAAAGAGGGAAGATGCCATATGGAACAGAGAGAGGGCGGACACTGGATAGAAAGGGCAGAGAGGGTGGACAGTGGATGCAAGGTGCAGAGAGAGGGTGGCCAGTAGATGAAAGGGGTAGAGAGAGGGCAGAGGCTGGGTGGAAGGGGCAAAGAGAGAAGACAGATGTTGTATGGAAGGGAGCAAGGACAAACGCTGAATAGAAAGAAGAGAGCGAAGAGATGATTAAAGCAGAAACGACAAAAGGTAGAAAATCGATCACGTTGCTTTTGCAATCTTTTTCTTCCTGTCTCCCCGAGCCAGGTCAGGCGTGTACAAGCCAATTGCTGCCTGGCTGGCCTGGAACTTTCTCTCTGATGTTAGAATTGACGTCGGAGGTGAAGTCTTGTGAGTCCGGCACTTGTACATGCGTGGCCTGGCTCGGGGAAGCAGCAGGGAGAAATTGGTGTGGTGGCTTGGGGGGTAGGGAAAGAATCAGGGAAGTGGAGAAATCATTGCGGTGGCTTGGGGGAGCAGGGGGAGAGAGAAAGAAAGACAGGCAGGCAAGGGGAGAGAGAGAGATAGAAAGGCAAAAATAAAGAGGGGGGCAGGGGGCAAGAGAAAGAAAGACAGGCAGGGGGGAGAGAGAGACAGAAAGAAAAGGGGAGGGGCAGAAAGAAATATTGGATTTACAGTCAGAAGAAGGAAGTGCAACCAGAGATTCATGAAATCATCAGAAAAAAAGGTAGGAGAAATGATTTTATTTTCAATTTAGTGATCAAAATGTGTCCGTTTTGAGAATTTATATCTGCTGTCTATATTTTGCAATATGGCCCCCTTTTACTAAACCGCAATAGTGGTTTTTAGCGCAGGGAGCCTATGAGCGTTGAAAGCAGCACGGGGCATTCAGCACAGCTCCCTGTGCTAAAAACCGCTATTGCGGTTTAGTAAAAGGGGAGAGGGTATATCTGTCTATTTTTGTATAGTTGTTACTGAGGTGACATTGCATATTTTAAAGTCATCTGCCTTGACCTCTGAACCCCCGCCCCCCTGAATATAATAATAATTAACATTTTCTCTGCGTAGTGTGCTCTGTGTTTTGTTTTGTTTTTATTTTATTGTTCGTAGATGATTTTGACTTGGTCATTTTAAAAAGTGCTCACAAGCCAAAAAAATGTGGGCACCCCTGCTGTACTGTCTTGAAGAAATATTTGGCCTCTGAAATCTAACTGAAAAATGGATTAGTCCAATAAAATGGTATTTTCTTATTTCTCATTATTTGTTTTATTTCTATTTGTTAATTTGTAAAGTGGTGATTGTTATGTAGCAGTTTTTTTCAAATTTACATCTACTGTCTTTATATTTTGCATAGTATTAGGGGACATGTCACTGTTTCTGTGGTGTTGCATTGTATGCAGAGTCTGGTTTCTTGGTTCAGTTTAACTTTTGTCTACATATTTCTATTTTTAGTTTGTGATTATTCCATAATGGGCGAGGGTGTATCTGTCTGTGTGTATGAAAAGGACATGGCTTTCTGTTAGCATCGACTGTAGAGGATCAATTGACTCTGCAGGATCTGGTTTGTTTAGTTTTACATTGCGCTTGTTGGTGTTCTAGTGCTCTCTGCAGTGTTTAAGATGCTGCCTTTTCCTAGATGCACCCTTGTTGTGTGACTCATGGATTATTACTAAAAACATCTTTTTTATATAGAGGAGGGGGTTGTTAAAAAATGATCAGCACTGGCTGTTACATATACTAGGTACGCCACTGGATTTAATGACCCTATTCTAACTTTACTGTTGATGTAGGTGTTGTCCCACCCCTACACACACTATAAAGAATTAAATTAAAGTTGTATTAACATCAAGCAGCTTTCAAATGACGTTATAAGCAAATAAAATATTTTTAATACATGCTAATTATTACCTGCATCTTTACCTAAACTGTTTTGCCCTAGCTCTCACTTTGCACAACAGCAAATATAAAAGTAGCAGATAAAGATCAATCACACAGGTCTCCTTCAAGGCTTAGTAACACCTCTCCATAAATTATGTGGAAGAGGTCTGGAAGTGGGGATCGCATCTATTTCATATCCTCATTGAGACCTCAGGAAGAAACCTAATGATCAAAACATTATTAGAGGTGCTGTAGAGCCATTTCTTGTATGACTGGATGAGCTATATTTATCTTTTTTTTTTTTTAGTTGTTTAAATTCATGCAGAAATAAATGGCTAGATTGAACCTAATGACTTCATTAACGCATTTCCCATTTAAAAGAGAGCAAATATCTAATTAGTCCCTTCTAGAATTGGATACTTCTTAAATTTAGTAAAAATATTCTGGCACAAGTATCAAATCTTAAAAAAGGAAGTCATATTGAGCATTGGAAAATAATAATAATTAACTAATAAAAATAGTACACATTTAGGGCTCCTTTTACTAAGCTGCGATAGCGGTTTTAGCATGCGCTTAGCGAGTGCAGAATTTCCACGTTTGGTAGACACTAATGCCAGCATTGAGCTGGCATTAGTTTTCCCGCGAAGCGCGGGGTATGCATGCGCTAAAAACGCTAGTGCACCTTAGTAAAAGAGGGGGTTAATTTTCCCCACCACCAAATTTCCCCATCCCGCCTCACCCGGCTAGAAAAAATTTCTGGGGAGAACACTGCTCAGTTAGAGTTGGTTTCCCACAACGCGACCACTCCCAAGATTTCAAAATGGCCGCGGTGTGTTACAGCCAAGATTTAAATACCTCCCCTCCAGGAAGTCAGGTGACGTCCGGACCGCCTCCAAGCTGGGTCAGCAGAGTCTATGCTGACATCAGCAAGAGGGCGGGCTGACAGACCTACTGGGAAGGGAAACTTTTATGTTTATGTCAAATCTCCCTAAAGGAGACTTCTATGAATTTTTTAAAACACTCCCTACTTATCCATTAGATCACTAGGAGTTGAAAATGAATCAGACAAAACCTCATATAAGTGTAAGCCATTCTAATTCCAGATTTAAACCCAGAGGGGTAACAGTGTTCAAGCGATATATCCACCTCTGTTCCAAGAAATTCAGTTTAGCCTCCAGATCCCCCTCCACCCCTTGCACTATTAGTTTATCTATTATTCGCCACCTAATCTGATCCACCCTATGTTTTTTTGCTATCCAATGTTGGACAAGGGGGGCTGACAGAGATTCAGTATTGATCCGCGACTTATGTTCATTCAAGCGTAAATGGACCGGATGTTTAGTCCGGCACACATATACTAAGGAACATGGGCACACTATTATGTAAATCACCCAGTCAGATTTACAGTTTGTATTTTCTCGAGTTTTAATAATTCTACCTATTTGGGGATCCTGCCAACGGTCTCCTTCGATGGTATTAGGACACCATTGGCAACGAGAGCATTTTGTATGTGTACCAACCATGTTTTCAAGAAAACCTCATCCTTCTAACACCTGTCCAATAGTTTTCCCCTTAGTGTAAGCTATCATAGGTGGCTCTTCCAGGCCCCTTAATGTTAGTAAAATGGGCCAGTGGGATTTAATGGAGCTCACCACTCCTTTAGTAACATCTGAATAAGGGAGAACACATACAAGTCTAGAAGGTTTATCATCAGGATAATCAACTCCCTCCTTCTTCTGTAGCAACAACTCTCGGTTTGCGAACCTTGCTCGCAAATATGCATTTTTAATAGATTTTTGAGGGTACCCTCTCAAACGGAAACGTTCCTTCATATCTGCAGTACTTAAGCTTGGACTAGGCTTTGTCCTCCAGGAGGGCCCTGATTTCTTTAGACTGAAAATTGCTTTCCATAAATTTATACGCAAGTTACAAATTAAAATATTTTTCCAGCAACAACATATGGATGATGACGATGATGATAATAAAGAAGATAAGAATATTAATGAAGAAAGGGATTGTTCTATCTGTAGGGCTAAGTCAACTTGGACCCCCCCCCCCCATGGACCCTGCTGTTTCTATTTTTCGAGATCTAGTTTTGTCTGATATTACAAGTTTGGAAAAGAGTTACAATTTTAAGAACCAAAGATATAATTTAACGTATGGCCAGTACAAAGTATTAAAAGATTTAGCAGATAGGGATGATATTGTTATAAAGTAAGCAGATAAAGGAGGGGCGCTTGTAGTCCAGAACCGTTCCAACTATAGGGCTGAAGCTAGTCGCCAGTTAGGTGATGTAACATCTTATAATATATGTAGTCAACATCCAGGCGAGATATTGATGAGAGATATATTTAACTTCATTACTACGACGTATGAAGAGGGTCAACTTACCAAAGTGAATATAAATTTTTAATAGAGAAATTTCCTAAGACACCTAAGATCAAATTTGTTCCGAAGATTCATAAGGACCTGGAAGCTCCTCCAGGGAGGCCTATAGTGAACACTAGAGATAGCCTTCTGGAACCTCTTGAAACAGGCAGCCATCAAAGTACGATTCTTCTCATTTTTTGAGGTCCTTCAGTGAAATCCCGGAAGTTCCTGAAAATTGTCTTATGGTATCTTTGTACACTAAAATTCCGCAACAAGGTGCTCTTGACATCATTAGAGATACCCTACTGGCAAGACCAGTCCCTCAGAGGATTACTACTGAATTCCTGTTAATGTTAGCTAGATGGGTCATAAAAGAAAACTTCTTTGAGTATGAAGGCACCTATTACAAACAGGTTCAAGGGGTGGCTATGGGAGCCACGTTGGCCCCATCAGTTGCCACCTTATATGTGGGAAAGTTTGAGGAAGAAGTAGTATACCCCTCTTTATAATATTCTGTTAATATCCTATACTGGAAACGGTTTTTAGATGATATATTCCTACAGTGGTGACATTAGAGACCATTTTGCAGGCCTTGCAAAGGCTCGACAGTATGCTAACGAAATCAGCACAAGAGGTACTCAATCTCTCAGGGAAGGTGGATAATTTGTCTAATTAAATTGAACAAATTAAACATGATTCTGTTGAACAAATATCTTGTGTTAAAATTGAAGTAAAAGATTTAAAGGAAATAACATCAACTTTGGTTAAAGATAAAAGCTATGGGGTTCATAATTAAAAAAAAAAAAGTCTAAAAAGTGTCCTACATGGCTACTTGGACGATCAAAAAGCCTGATCATCCAAGTACCCATAACCAAAGCTGGTTTTTAGACATATCTAAAACCAGCTTAAGCCTTTCCACCGCCTCTAAATGCACAGAGAGAAAAGAGGCGTGTTTAGAGGAGGGGAAAGGGTGGGCGGTGGGCGGGAGGTGGGCCGACCTACACCTAGGCGTGCAACAGGTATAACCAAAACCGTAGCCAGGTTGCCTAGTCGGCACTTATACCTTTTTGACTTAGGTCTAAGTGCCGAAAAAGGGGCCGCTGAGCTGATGGCTGCTGGCGTGATCAGTTCAGCGACCCGGCAACCTACTCACCTCCTGCCCTCGACATGACCCCCCTCCCCCCAACGACCTCTCCCCCGTACCCCCGATCGCCCCCCCGGCTGACCCCAAAATAGACAAATATAGTGCAAAATATAGACAGCAGATTATAAATTCTCAAAGCGGACATTTTTATCACTAAATTGAAAATAAAATAATTTTCCTACCTTTGTTGTCTGGTGATTTAATTAGTTTCTGGTTGGACTTCCTTCTGATTGTGCATCCAACATTTTTTTTCAGCCTCCTGTATGCTTCCTCTCCTCTGGATCGCATTCCCTTCCCCAACCAACGTCTCTCTTTCTGTCCTTGCATGAATCCAACTTTTCTTCTTCTCTCCTCCACTCCTATTGGCAACATGTCTCCCACTCTCTCCCTCCTCTGTTATGATCTTGCATCTCTCTATTCTTCATCAGGGTCTCTCCCCCTCTGTCTCTTCTGTCTGCACCTCCCATAGTCTAGCATCTGCCTTCTGTCTTTCCCCTTTGGTCCAGGCTTTCTCTCTCTCTCTCTCTCTGTCTTCTGTTTACAACCCCCTCCCCATGTCCAACATTTGTTCTCCTTTCTTCCAGGTCTTTCTCTGCCTCTCTCTCTCCTTCCTTCCTCCTTGGTCCAGAATCTTTCCACCTCTCTGAAGTCTCTTTCTTCCCTCTATACACCCCCAAGTCCAACATCTGCCCCCTCCCCTTTGTTTCAGGTTTCTCTCTCTATCTGTCTTCCTACTGCTAACATTTTGTGTCCTCCCACCTTTGTTCCAGGTCTTTTTGTCTCTCTCACTCTCTTTGTCTTCCCCTTCCCCAAGGCCTGGTGTTTCCCCTCTCTTCCCCCCTCTATTCCAGCATCTGCATTGTCTTTTGGTTCAAGTCTGCCTTCCCACCCTGCCTCAAGGTCCTTTTCTGTCTCTCCCCCTGTAGTGTCCAGATCCAGCATCTTTATGGCAATCTCCATCCCGCCAGGGCCCTTGCAACGGGCAGGGCCTTACCTCCGCTGCTTCCCGCACCCAGCAAGAGAGGTCATCTTCTGCATTGTGACAGCTGCTTGGTGAGGAACAACCTTTAAAATTAATTACCACAGCCTGCAGAGGATCGCCGGTGCTGTAGCGAACCTAGCAGGCTGCCGGCAGCCTCCGCAGCACATTCCCTCTGCCGTGGTCCTGCCTCTCCTCTGACATAAGGGGACAGGTCCACGGCAGAGGGAATGTGCTGTGGAGGCTACCAGCAGCCTGCTAGGTTTGCTACAGCACCAGCGATCCTCTGCAGGCTGCCGTAATTACCTTTTAAAGGTGAGACTAGGGGAAAACATGCAGGTCTTTGGCGAATCGGGCAGCACTGGTGCCATACCACGTACAGACCCCGAAGCTGGGCCCTTAGTTGTGTTGCAAAGGGAGTGTGGGAGAGACACCCTGAGGAAAGGGGAAGTAACATAAGAGAAAATGTCGGCATAAAACTTTTTTTCAAAATGTTAATTACTCCTGGAGAAAACCCTCCATCAGCATTGAAGGTCGACTGCAGCAGCTGCTGGTGCAGCGGTGAAGAAGGGGGAAGGCGATTGCTGGGTTACATCCCCTCAGCCATTTCTTTTTCAAGCTGAAGAGCCCTAACCTTTTTAGTCTTTCCTCATACTAAAGGAATTCCATCCCCTTTATCATCTTGGTTGCTCTTCTTTGAACCTTTTCTAGCACTGCTATATCTTTCTTGAGATAAGGAGACCAGAATTGAATACAATACTCCAGATGAGGTCGCACCATGGAGCGATACAGGGGCATTATAACATTCTTAGTCTTGTTAACCATCCCTTTTTGAATAATTCCTAGCATCCTGTTTGCTTTTTTGACTGCTGCAACACATTGGGCGGAAGGTTTCATCGTATTGTCTACGATGATACCCAGATCCTTTTCTTGGGCGCTAACCCCCAAGATGGACCCTAGCATCCGGTAACTGTGATTCGGGTTATTCTTCCCAATGTGCATCACTTTGCATTTGTCCACATTAAATTTAATCTGCCACTTGGATGCCCAGTCTTCTAATTTCCTAAGGTCTGCCTGCAATTTTTCAGAATCCGCATTCGTTTTAACAACTTTGAACAGTTTAGTGTCATCTGCAAATTTAATCACCTCACTCGTCGTTCCAATTTCCAGATCATTTATACCATATAGACTCAAATATAAGTCGATCCGAATATAAGTTGAGACTCCCATTCCCCCCCCCAAAAAGGAGGAAAAATGGCTGACTCGAATATAAATTGGGCGGCTTAATATTCAAATGTCCTGCCCTGCCAGGTTCTGCACCCAGCCCCCTTCCTTCCCTGCCCTCAGTCCCATTCCCTACCAGGCTGTGAAGCAAGTCCCCCTCCCTGCCAAGCTCTGAACACTGTCCTATCTTCCTTCCCTGTACCCTCTTCCCCCTAAAAAGAGCCAACCTCATCCGTCACAATGGGTTGATTGTCCCATACTCCCTTCTGCCTTCTAACCCAGACAGATTTACCCTTCCCCTTAACTTAAACCACCTAGTGGTAGGCCGGGACAGGAGGTATCCTCCCGTCTCCTGCCCCGGCTGACATTAATAATTACCACCCTCCCTCGCGTACTTGTTCCCTAGTGGTCCAGCGTGTATCCTGTACTGAAATCCTTTAGATTGTAAAGGTAGTAGCAAGCGGTGCACCCGGGCCAGCATGCAGGAGTGAGCTTTCATGCTCCTGGCCAGCCCTGCACCGCTCCTTGATAGACTGCCACAAGTTCTTGTGGGATTCATGGTTCTCATGGCAGTCTATCAAGGAGCGGTGCAGGGCTGGCTGGGAGCACGAAAAGCTTGCTCCTGCGAGCCGGCCCGGGTGCGCCGCTGTCTACTACCTTTACAATCTTAAGGATTTCAGTGCAAGATACATGCTGGACCACCAGGGAACAGGTACACGAGGGAGGGAAGGAGGGAGGGTGGTAATTATTAGTATCGGCTGGGGCAGGAGATGGGAGGGATCCCTCCTGTCCCGGCCTAAGGCAGGCCTTCAGGATGTCCGGGAAGGTTTTGGGTGGTCACTGGGGGATGACCCGAATATAAACTGGGCCCCCCATTTTTGGGCCAATTTTTTGGCCCAAAAATACCAGTTTATATTCTAGTATATACGGTAAATAAGTAAAATAGCACCGGTCCCAGTATAGACCCCTGTGGCACTCCACTGTTTACTCTCCTCCATTGAGAGAAATGACCATTTAACCCTACCCTTTGTTTTCTATCCGATAACCAATTCCTAATCCACAACTGAACTTTGCCACCTATCCCATGATTCTTTAATTTTCTCATGAGTAACTTTATCAAAAGCTTTCTGAAAATCAACCGACTCACCTTTATCCACATGTTTATTCACACTTTCAAAGAAGTCAAGCAAATTGGTGAGGCAAGATCTTCTTCAGCTGAACCCATGCTGACTCCGTCTCAAAGTCATGTTTCTCTGCGTGTTCTACAATTTTATTTTTTAGAATTGTTTCTACATTTTGCCTAGCACTGGTCTGTAAATTCCCTGGAACCCTTTTTAAAAATCAGCGTAACATTGGCCACCCTCCAGTCTTCAGCGCTGACATGGAGTTGGAGAGGGCAAAAAGGGGGGGAAGGGATGAGGTGGGTGTTTGGGGGAAACCCTCCCCCAATTTATTTGGGAAAAGTGAATCAAATAAAAAAATGAAATTGAAATTTCCTCCCCTGAATCGGGCAGCACTAGTACATAGCACACATCAGTAGGATTCCACCAAGGATCTGACTGTTCGTTATAGGAGTGGTATTCAACCCAGTCGGGTTTTCAAAATCTGTCATCCATATTCATTGTGGATATCCTGAAAACCCGACTGGCGAGGTGGTCCCTGAGGACTGGGTTGAATACCACCGCTTTATAGAACGAACGCGGGGTTTTATTAAATCGCGGAAGAGCTTCTTATTACAGGCCGGCAAGGTACTTGCTTTAGTGCTCATAGGATTAGAATGAGCATAGGAGCATTCACCTCCCTGTCCCGCAGCAAGCAGCTCTTTCACAGTTTAGTAAAAGGAGCCCTTTAACACCTCTTACACCTTAGCACCAGCAGCTACTCAATTTTATAATTTTAATTATCATTCTGTACCTGTTGCTCTGGGACTTGTGTCCCAAGAATCTGAGGAAGTCATCTGATCTTTTGATAAATGTGACCTCAGCTGTGTGTTCTTCACTCAAAGACCCTAAAAGAAAAAAAAATGTAGGGGGTCTAAGAAATAGGTGAAAGGTGGGGTGGGGCAGAGGTGTGACTGGTGAAAGGTGGGGGGATTGGGGAGAAACTGGTGGACAGCAGGACCAGAGTGGGATAGGATGGGTTGGGATTGAGGCCAGGTCATGTGTTTGACTTTACAAATATGATAACCATAGCCTCTGTTAGAAGTGTTGACAACAGGGGGGAGCTCGTGAGCAAACCACCCACCGTTGTATGAACTGCTAACATCAGGCTGTATGTGAGAGAGCCACACACATACGTAGTAAATGACAGCAAATTAAGTTAAACTGCCAAAATTAGAAGACTCTTGTAATCTGTTGTTTGTTTTCGTTTCTCTCTTTTTTGTTTTTTATACCTGCTAAAGAAAACGTGCCTACCACACCACAACGTATGAGACTGTAGAAAAATACAAACAGTAGGTCTGAGAGTGGGTGCCGGCTAGGACGGAAACTGCGAGAACACTGCCAGAGCCTTAGCGGGCAGCTCGCGCACATTCTCCCCGTCGTCGCCTATCTCCGCGCGCACGCGTGCGTGCGTGCGTGCCTGCGTGATGCACGCCGGGGGCTCCGCGGCGCTTCCGTCGCCAGTACGTTGCGCCAGTGGGGCCCCTGGAACCGGGATCTGTGCTTTACCCCGTTGCCTTCCCTCCCCCGCTGTGCTCTCCATCCATGCGCGGCGGGTAGAAGGCAGGGCTCGGACTGCGGCGGGAAGCTGGCGCCGCCCGGGTACTGCAGGGCTGCGGTCGCTTCCTCTTCTTCCAGCCGTGGCCGAGACATGCTGGTGGTTTTGTAATGTCCTCGGAACAAGATAAGGACCCTATCGGCCTGAAGAGAGCTCGAGGTGAGGTGCCGCTTCTGTGCTTGCAGGCTTCGGCCCGGGGAAAGGGGCGGTCAGAGCACCGCGGGCCTCTGTTTTAGCGCTGCTCGGTTCGCCCTTGGTGGGGAAGGCGACTGAGAAAGCTCGCTTCACCGCTGCTGGTTGTCTGTGTCTTCCAGCGGCGGCCGAGATCTGTCACGGGAAAAGGGGAAGAATTTGCTGCTGTATTTCGGTTTGCCTCGTTACTGTCTTTAAAGCAGCCCGGCGGTGGTTCGGATTTTCCAGATTATTTAACTCTTATCGAGAACATAAAGACAATCAAAAAGGTGCAAGTGAATGAAACGGATCTTAGAATTCTAAAAACTATAAGACATTAAAGTATTGGAGTTCAGCTCCTCATCCTTCCCTGTTTTTAAAGACATGGGCCTGAATATGAGCCTTGTAGAAATCAGTAAGAACAAGCAACGATTAATGAGCCACGTTCACTGTTACTAAAAAAAAGTAACACTTTCATAATTCGCAAGGCATGTATTTCATATCTACTAGTCCAGACGTGCTTGCATGTACTGTAGTACATTTAATATATAGATATTAGTCAAAGAAAAACTGCAAATCTAAATAGTAAAAAATGAATGAATCTGTATGCTTTGCATTTTTGCAGTACAGTATCTTTCTTTCTGCAACAATGTGAAGTTTTGATTTGTATCTAACTTCTCTGATGTGAAAATGGGAGCCCCCCCCCACCCTCTTAAACTAGACAGATGTTCATTTTCTGAGTATCAAGTTTATTATTAAGTTTATCAAGTTTATTAACAGAATTTGATTTATCGCTTATTGAAATCACTAAGCGATGTACATTACAATATATAATAAGGTAAAAGAGTTTCACAAATTAACAATAAACATTTGACTAAAACAAACAAGTAGTTGGGATGGAAAAATTAAAAGTTACATATTTCGTTTAAAATAGAAAATTGGGGAAAAACGATAGGTAAGGGTACATAAAAAATCTCAGCTATTAAAATATAAAAAACATTATCTGCTTTAAACATTGAAGGCATCTCTAAATAGATAAGATTTTAAAGATTTTTTAAATATTAAGACATCTTTTTCATCACGAATATATTGGGGAAGGGCATTCCACCATAGGGGACCTGTCACTGAAAAAATATCTGCCCTTCTAGTACCAATAATCTTCAAGGAAGGAACTGAGAGAAGGTTTTGGTTAGAGGAACGAAGTGAACGTTGAGTATTATAGGGTATCAAGAGCCTGGATATAAATTGGGGTTCTTCACAAGCTAAAGTTTTGAAGATGAGTAACATTATTTTAAATGTGATTCTATGGCTAATAGGTAGCCAGTGAGAATCTATCAACAATGGAGAAACATGATCGTACTTTTTTGCATGGTAACTCTCTTATCCTCTCATGTTCAGGCTTAATCCCAAGGTAAAAAGAAGGTTACTGAAACAAGCAGGTGTAGTTAGAAACTGTGTTGGTATTCATCAACTGTCTTGGTCCATTTAATTTTTCCAGTTAGGCCTTTTGCTGCTACATTCAGTCTCTTATTATAATTTGCCTGCATACCGGATAGGAAATGATTACTTTTTCTTACTAAGCATTCAATAGGACAATTTCCCAAAGCTGATTTATATATTTTTGAAACAGAGTGGTGACAAAGTGCCCTTGAGTTCCTGGATAAGATGATGGTGTAAGTATATCGCTGTTAAATGCAGAACTAAATTTTATCCTAACTCACTGTTTACAGACAGGATAGTACTGTATAACTGAGACTGGCAGTTCTTTTGTGCACCAGAGTAGTAGTCTCTTTAACTTTTATATTTCTGTACTTGCAGTAAACTCAGGTAGGACAGGGATAATGCACAAAGTAAATGTAAAACAGAAAAAAATATTTTTAAATCTTTTAGGTGGTGATGGTGGATTGGATGGGTTAGGAGGATCAAGCATACATTTGGGAAGCCCTGATAAGAAAAAGCGCAAATCAAATATACAGGTATTTGCTTTATTACAAAAACTGTACTAATAATTTTCTTATTTAAAGGAAAGGAAAAGCTGACCTGCAGAAATCAGACTAATGGGATTAGTATTTGGAAATACTCCTGTTATTTGTACTGAAAGGAATTAGAAATCTTGTCTTAACATGGAAAAACTAGAAGGCACTGAAAATAAAACTGAATCATATTGAGGACAGTATTTGTACACTCTTGAAATTGTGTATTATATTGATAATATAGCACAGGATTCCTCCAGATCAGTGTTTAGATAAAAGTTCCTTGATGTACACTCATTTGAAGCTAGGAGAATAAAAACTTTGCATCTAGGCAGTACCTACCTGAGCAAGCAGGTGTTTTTTTTTCTGTTAGCAGATGGAGGTAGTAAAACTGATCTTTTCCAATATGCTCATAGGAAAACACCAGTATTTTTTCTACCTCTAGCAGACAGTAGGCTGTTTAGGCTGGTGCTTCTAATCCCTGGTTTAGCTTCCACCAGTGCAGGTTTTTGCCTCACAGCTTGGTCGAGCTTAACAATTGGCTTCCAGATTCCTGGATCCATGGACTAGACCTACATAAGAACATAAGCAATGCCTCCACTGGGTCAGACCCGAGGTCCATCGTGCCCAGCAGTCCGCTCACGCGGCGGCCCAACAGGTCCAGGACCTGCGTAGTAGCTCCCTATCTATACCCCTCTATCCCTTTTTCCAGCAGGAAATTGTCCAATCCTTTCTTGAACTCCAGTACTGTACTCTGTCCTATTACGTCCTCTGGAAGTGCATTCCAGGTGTCCACCACACGCTGGGTAAAGAAAAACTTCCTAGCATTTGTTTTGAATCTGTCCCCTTCCAATTTTTTCGAGTGCCCTCTTGTTCTTATATGTTTTGAAAGTTTGAAGAATCTATCCCTCTCTACTTTCTCTATGCGCTTCATGATCTTGTAGGTCTCTATCATGTCTCCTCTGAGTCTCCGCTTTTCCAGGGAGAAGAGCCCCAGCCTCTCCAATCTTTCAGTGTATGAAAGGTTTTCCATGCCCTTAATCATTCGTGTCGCTCTCCTCTGGACCCTCTCAAGTATTGCCATATCCTTCTTAAGGTGCGGTGACCAATACTGATCGAGATCGGAGCAGTGTTTTGCTGTCCTCAGTCATCGTATGATAGTGACCACTGGATGAGATATTTGGCTCGACTCTATAGGGCCCCACTAGAGGTGCAGGACCCCGTCCCCTCTCTTACTGCTCATGCACCCTGTTGACTGTTTCTCCCTGTGGACTCCCCTGCAGCTCTCAGGCAAATAATTTAAATTCAATTGGCCCTTGTCTGTATTAGCTTTATTCTCTTGTACAGAGAAAAAAACTAATTGCAAAAAAAAAAAAAAAAAGCAATAGCTGCCTTTGCAGCTTAAAAATAAAACCAACAAATGTCAGCACTCTAGAGAGCAGGGTGACAGTGGAGACACTGAAGACCCAGGGCTGCAGCTAGCCAAAAGACCGTCAGGTCTATGCATGTGGCTGGGCATGCCAGCTAGCCAATACTACAAGATCTGCAGGAGCTGAGAGCTGAATACAGCTGCTGGCTTCTTGTGCCCTTCTTGTGACAGACCGTTTCCAATTTCAGAAATGTTGGTGGGGTGAGGGGGGGTCCAAACTTGTTCTGTGGTTTCCTGCCTGAAGGCATCTGTACTATAATCCTGATATCTTCGACAGAAGCAGTGACCATTTTGTCTGCCATGGGTTTTTGTCCTACTGCTGGAGGCTTCTCACCCCCTTATTGTGGCTTGTGGGTGGATGAGAATTGTTCTCGCATACTAGCTTCAGGCAGAAGCTGAATACTGCCCTCTATGGGGGCCAGATATTGGGGGTAGAGGGTGATGACTGAGGCCTTAGTTGTGGCGGAGCACATTTTTGAGGAGCTGAAGGATCTTTTAGACCCCTGCTCACTGATTCTGAGTTAGAGCTCCCCCCCCCTCCAAGGAGGAAAAGGAACACCTCGTCATTCTACTCTTTTTAGGTGAAAAGAAATTTCTGGTCTCTTTAAGGGTGTTCACTGCTGACCCTTTTAATGGAGACCTTATTTTGGAGGGGCTTCAATGGTCTGGTTGGGCCTTGAAGCATCAATAAATGAGGAATAACCAGGAGTCTCCACATTATGAAGAAAGTAAGCCTCATGATATAACAGCAAGATATCTAGTGGTATATAAGAACATAAGAAGTTGCCACCGCTGGGTCAGACCAGAGGTCCATCCCGCCCAGCGGTCCGCTCTCGCTGCGGCCCATCAGGCCTATCACCTGTGAAGTGGTCCCTGACTATTCCTATAACCTACCTCTACATCAAGTATGCCTTATTTTAGGCATCATCAGTATGCAGGTGTACCTTTTAAACCAGTGGTTTCAAACTCATGGCCTGGGGGGGGCCACATGCGGCCCGCCAGGTACTATTTTGAGGCCCTCAGTATGTTTATCATAATCACAAAAGTAAAATAAAACAGTTTCTTGATCATATGTCTCTTTAGCTATAACTTACAATATTATTATTAAGACTTAGCCAAAAGGAAAGATTTATAAACTATAAAGAGTTTTACCTCATGCAAAATTATCACTCTTTTTATCCCAGGACAAGCAGGCAGCATAGTCTCCACTTGTGGGTGACATTGTCTACGGAGCCCCAATCGGACACTCTCGCAAGCAAACTTGCTTGAAGATCTTAAAGCTTGTGAGAGTGCCGCGCATGTGTGGGTGCCTTCCCGCTCGAGCTAGGGGATGCGTCTCCGCCTCGTGGCCTCTGTTCTTCGTTTTCCGTGGAGCCAGAAGCCCAGTTCTCTGCTCTGTGAGATCGGAGTGCCTCTTGCACCGCGGCTTACTTCGTTTTTTTATTTTCGGGTGAATCGCTGTGCGGTGCGTTTCAAAAAAAAAAAAAATTCTATTCTTAAAACAGTTTTTCTTCCGACTTCTGTCATTGACCCAGGGCTCTGGGTCCGACTTGGCCGGTGAGCATCGCATGGCTACGGCGTCGCTTGGGCCTATGTCCCGGCCGGTCTCTGGTTTCAAAAAGTGCACTCAGTGCGGTCGGGTGATCTCTATCACTGACCCCCACCGTTGATACATTGAGTGCCTCGGGACCGACCATTGTTTGGACTCCTGCCCGCATTGTGCTACTCTTCAACCGCGGGCGCTTCAGAGGTGAAGGGCCAGGATCCTCGAACTGTTTGTCATGGATCCAGTGGAGGAACCGACCTCGGCATCGGCCCCGGTGGGGGCCTCGAAGGCCTCGACTTCATTGAAGTTGCCCTCGTCTGTCAAGTCCTCGTCTGCCTTGACGAAACCTGTGGCTCCGGGTAAATCTCCTCTTCCTCCCTCAGGTTCCTTGGCGAAGAAGCCTACCCCAGGGTCTCAGGGGGGTGCGATGGCCCATGCCCTGTCCAGACCTCCTCCAAAGCATGCCTCCACTCAACGGGAATACTCTTCATCGAGGTCG
This sequence comes from Geotrypetes seraphini, assembly GCF_902459505.1. Classification (NCBI taxonomy): domain Eukaryota; kingdom Metazoa; phylum Chordata; class Amphibia; order Gymnophiona; family Dermophiidae; genus Geotrypetes; species Geotrypetes seraphini. Next base: position 13,818,139 of record NC_047097.1, read on the forward strand.
CCCTCGTTGGAGCGCACTGCTGCACCTCCTCGATCTGATCCGATGGTCTTGGTGCCGATGTTCGAGGACATGCTGAAGGCCATCCTGCAGACGCAGATCTCCTCAGTCCTAAGCCAACTTGCCCCGGCTTCGACCTCGACCCCAGCTGGCCAGCCTGAGCGCCCGCTCGACGCCCCTTGCGGGCGGACCTCTAGTGGGTCGTCCCCTGCTACTTTGATGCCCGGGTCCCCGCCCCGTGTGCGTCGATCGACACATACCTCGAAGTCTGTTCCTTCGAGGCTTCCGCCCTCGAAGACGTCAAGGGACTCGCCTCCTCGGGGCAGATCTCCTGCCCCACATTCCTCGAGGCGATTCAGGGAGCCGGTACGATCTCGACACACTTCTTGCTCCAGTCGGCAGTCCTCCCCGTCAGTCTCCTCGGGTTGGGGTGGTTCGGGGTCGAGGACCCCTCCCTCGAGGCCCTCGGGGACGTTGGTTTCCCCTCCGGTTCCTCATACTCTTGGCTCTTCACCCGGTGGGGGACGCCGTTGGGGCTTCTCTGCCTCTCCGGGCCCTCGGAGCCAAACGCCTTCTCTGTCCTTCTCCCGGGACTCGGACATGCCTGCTCTTTATTCCAGGGAAGCGTCCCCGTCCTTTTCAGCGGCTCGACATTCTGGATCCTCCTCGCCTCATGAGACCCCTTCTTCTTCTCGGACCTCCTCTTTTGCTAAATTTGTCTCAGACATGGGTAGGGCTCTTCAGCTGGATCTCCAGTCTGAATCCCGGTTCACCAAGGAATACCTGGATAAGATGGAGCTGCCTCATCTTCCTAAGGAGTCCTTGTGACTTCCTCTGAATCAGGTTCTCAAACATACCTTCCTCCGTAATCTGGAAGCGTGTTATGCCATCCCGGCCATCCCTTCCAAGATGGAATCTCGATACCGTACGGTACCATGTAAGGGTTTCGAGAAGTCGCAGCTCTCCCACCAGTCCCTAGTGGTCGAGTCCTCGCTCAAGAAGTCCAACCCCTCCAGGGTCTATGCTGCCGTCCCCCCGGGCAGAGAGGGCCGGACGATGGACAAGTTCGGTCGCCGCCTTTATCAAAACTCGATGATGCCGAACCGCGTCCTTAACTACAATTTTACGTTTACTTCTTACCTCAAGCACTGCCTGAAGGTTCTGCAGTTTTACCTTCCTGACGTCCCCTCCCGCCGTCAGCAGGCGTTCAGTCGCCTTTTGGAGATGTTGTCCAGTATCCGTCTCTACATGCTGCAGGCTGTGTACGATGCCTTCGAACTGTCGTCCCAGGTCACAGCCTTTGCGGTGGCAATGCGTCACTTGGCTTGGCTGCATCTGGTGGACATGGACCCCAATTTGCAGGATTGCTTGGCGAATCTCCTCTGTGTAGGGAACGAGCTCTTCGATGACTTGATCGAAGCAGCTACGGAACGTCTCTCGGAACACGAGAGATCCTTCGCCTCTCTGGTGCGCCCTAAGGTGAAAGCCCCTCCTGCTTGGCAGTATAAGCTTCCTCCTCGGCGCTATCCGCAGAAGACCACTCCTCCTCTACCTCGTTCGCCGCCTCGGTGCCCTCAGCAGCAGCGTCCGGCCAAGTCTCAGATGCCTTTGGTGGCGAAGCCGATGCCGTCTTTTTGACAATTATGGGTCGGACACTCTGGTGTCCTGCGTCCAGGAGCCTTCCCCCCTTCCCATCGGGGGTCGTCTTCATCTTTTTACCATCAGTGGGAGGTGCTGACGGCCGACGCTTGGGTCCTCTCCATAATTTGAGAGGGGTACTCTCTTCGCTTTCAGCATGCGCCTCCGGCCCAGTCATTCTGGGAGTTTCCTTCCGACGCGGCACATCTTCCCCTCCTGCTTCAGGAGGCCCAGGCTCTTCTCCACCTTTGGGCGGTTGAGGAGGTTCCGGAGCATCAGTGGGACTCGGGGTTTTACTCCCGTTTTTTTCTGGTCCCCAAGAAAACAGGGGACTTGCGTCCCATTCTCGACCTTTGGGCTCTCAACAAATGCCTGGTCAAGGAGAAGTTTCGCATGCTCACTCTCCTGACATTGTATCCCCTCATGGACGAGGGGGATTGGCTTTGCTCCCTGGATCTGAAAGAGGCCCATATGCACATCCCGATTCATCCGGCCTCTCGCCAATTCTTGAGATTTCGAGTGGGGAATCTCCATCTGCAGTACCGTGTTCTCCCCTTCGGTCTTGCATCTACCCCAAGGGTGTTCACGAAGTGTCTGGTGGTGGTTACTGCGGCCCTGCAGATGCAGGGGCTCTAGGTTTTTCCGTACCTGGACGACTGGCTGATCAAGGTGTCGTCTCGTTCGGAGGTTATCTTAGCGACCCGACGGACTATTCTATTTCTGCAAAGTCTGGGCTTTGAGATAAACTTTCCGAAGTCCCAGTTGTGTCTGTCCCAATCTCTCCAGTTCATCGGAGTGGTGTTGGATACACTGCATCTATGTTCGTTCCTACCTTGTCCTCGTCAGGATGCCTTTGTCGACAGGTCTCCCTCCTTTCGACCATCTCGGCCTAAGGCATGATGATACTGCTGAGGCACATGGCCTCCACCGTGCAAGTGACGCCTTTTGCCAGACTTCGCGTTCCGCAGTGGACCCTGGCCTCACAGTGCCGTTGGGATTGAGATCCGGTCTCCGCCAGGATCGCGGTAACTCCTTCCTTGAAGTGATCTCTCCGCTGGTGGATGCGCTGTTCCAATCTTTCCATAGGTTTTCTGTTTCATTCTGTTTCACTCTTCCTCTGGCGCAGAAGGTCTTGACGACCGACTCGTCCGCCTACGCGTGGGGAGCTCACCTCGACGGCCTCCGGATGCAGGGGCCTTGGTCTAGCGTGAGCAGCGCTGTCACATCAAGCTATTGGAGCTTCAAGCCATTTTCAACGCACTCAAAGCCTTTCTTCATCTGCTTCGTGGCCACATAAGAACATAAGAGTTGCCTCCGCTGAGGCAGACGATAGGTCCATCTTGCCCAGCGGTCTGCTCCCGCGGCGGCCCATCAGGCCTATTGCCTGAACAGTGGTCCCTGACTAATTTTATAACTTACCTATAATCTTGTCCCTATAATAATATTCCTCTACTCTTATCTGTACCCCTCAATCCCTTTGTCCTCCAAGTACTTATCCAAAGCTTCTTTGAAGCCCTGTAGCGTGCTCCTGCTTATCACATCCTCCGGTAGCGCGTTCCATGTATCCACCACCCTCTGTGTGAAAAAGAACTTCCTGGCGTTTGTTCTAAACCTCTCCCCTTTCAATTTCTCTGAGTGCCCCCTTGTACTTGTGGTTCCCCGTATTTTGAAAAATCTGTCCCTGTCTATTTTTTCTATACCCTTCATGATCTTGAAGGTTTCTATCATGTCTCTAAGTCTCCGCTTTTCCAGGGAGAAAAGCCCCAGCTTTTTCAGTCTGTCAGTATATGAGAGGTCCTCCATGCCCTTTATTAGCTTAGTTGCTCTTCTCTGGACCTTCTCAAGTACCGCCATGTCCTTCTTGAGGTACGGCGACCAGTACTGAACACAGTACTCCAGGACATCTGGATGGACAACCAGGTGGCCATGTATTATGTCAACAAACAGGGGGGTACAGGGTCCCTGTCTCTTTGCTGGGAAGCTCTCAAGATTTGGGAATGGGCGATCCGCCACAACATCTTTCTCAGAGCGGTCTAAATTCAGGGTGAGCAGAACTGCCTGGCCGACGGGCTCAGTCTCCTCGTGCAACCTCATGAATGGTCTCTCAGTTTGCGGATTCTGCGTCAGGTGTTCGATCAGTGGGGGGCCCCACAGGTAGATATGTTTGCTTGTCCCCTAAACCACAAGCTGCCTCGATACTGCTCCAGGATCTATTCCCCACACCGTCTCAAGGCAGATGTGTTCCTCCTGGACTGGGCGGGCCTGTTTCTCTATGCGTTCCTGCCCTTTCCTCTGATTCTGAAGACTCTAGTCACGCTTAAGTGTGTGCATGCCACCATGATTCTCATAGCTCCTCGGCGGCCCAGGCAGTCCTGGCTCTCCCTGCTTCTTCAACTCAGTACCAGGGAGCCTCTCCTTCTTCTGGTTTTTCCGTCTCTGCTTTCTCAGAGTCGGGGTTCTCTTCTGCATCCCAACCTGCAGTCCCTGCATTTGACGGCTTGGTTTCTCAGCACCTGACCGCCTCTGTCCAGTTCTCTCAATCTGTTCAGGATGTTCTCGAGGTGCCTAGGAAGCTGTCCACTCGACAGTGTTATTCTCAGAAGTGGACTAGGTTTTCCTCTTGGTGTTCGTCGCTAAGCATGGAGCCACGGTCTGCCTCCTTGCCTTTTGTGCTTGATTATCTGTTGCACTTGTCCCAGTCTCAAATCCACTTCTCTTCGAGTCCACCTGAGTGCCATTGCGGCTTTTCATCGGCTGCTTGAGGGGAAACCGCTTTCAGTTCATCCAGTGGTTTCTCGGTTTATGAAGGGCCTTTTCAACATTTGTCCTCCCCTCAAACCTTCTCCGTGATCCCAATGTTGTCCTTGCTCAGTTGATGAAGCCTCCTTTTGAACCTATCAATCGGGCTCATCTGAAGTATCTCACTTGGAAAGTGGTCTTTCTTGTTTGCTCATGTCTGCCTGCAGGTCAGTGAGCTGCAGGCTTTGGTTGTGGATCCACCTTTCACCGTCTTTCATCATGATAAGGTGGTTTTCCTCACCCATCCTAAGTTCTTCCCTAAGGTGGTTTTAGATTTTCATCTCAACAAATCCATTGTTCTTCTTGTGTTTTTTCCTAAGCCCCATTCTCATCCTGGAGAGGTGGCTCTTCACACTCTTGACTGTAAGAGGGCGTTGGCTTTTTATCTGCAACGCACTCAGACTCATCGGACTGCTCCTCAACTCTTCTTATCTTTTGATCCGAATCGGTTGGGGCGTCCCGTATCCAAGCGTACCTTGTCCAACTGATTGGCTGCTTGTACAGTGGTGCCTCGCATAACGGACGCCTCGCACAGCGAACGCTGCGCACAACTAACTTCAGGTCTTGCTTCCCACAACGAACTTCGTTTCACACAACGAAGTCGCCCGAGCTGCATCGCTTAACTGCCCTCTCTCCGCCTGGCTCCCTGTGCAGTGGCGCTACATATTTTAAACCCCCCTGCCGCCGCTGCTGCATATTTTAAACCCCCCTGCCGCCGCTGCTGCATATTTTTAAACCTCCCCCGCCACCGCATATTTTTAAACCTCCCCCCGCCGCCACATATTTTTTTAAAAAAGCCACCACTGCTGCAACTTTAATCTCACCCGCTCACTCGTGGTGGTCTAGCAAATTTCCCAGCCAGAAGCGCAGACAGAGATCAAGAGCAAGCCTTCTGTGCTACTGCCTGGGCCTGCGCTGATCTCTGAATGGCTGCAGTCAGCTCTCGCGGGACTCACAAGAACTAACTGCAGCCAGCTCTCGCAGGACTCACAAGAACTAACTGCAGCCATTCGGAGATCGGCATGGGCCCACACAGGCGTGCAGAGGAATTGCTCCTGATCTCTGCGCTTCTGGCCTGTACGCCACTGGCTGGGAAAGATGGGAGGAATTAAAAAAGGTACTGGGGAGTATGTGGGGGGTGATTATAATACACAGCAAGGATCAACAAAACCCCTGTCTCCCCTCCCCTTCACATATATCCCCTCTATATCATGCTAACAGCTCTAACAAGATAAATTTATCTTTTTTTATGTCATCTTAGCATATTTTATGCTACAGAACGAATTATTTTTTTTAACATGTATTGTTATGGGAAAACGCGTTTCACATAACGAACTTTTCGCATAACAAACTTGCTCCTGGAACGAATTAAGTTCGTTGTGTGAGGCACCACTGTATTTCTTTCTGCTATGCTCAGGGTTGGGACACGGGGCATAAAGTCAGAGCGATGGCGGCGTCTGTTGCTTTCCTCAGGTCCATGCCTATTGAGGAGATCTGTATGGGTGCCACATGGTCCTCGGTTCAAATCCAAAATGTGGCCCTGCAAAGGGTTTGAGTTTGAGACCACTGCTTTAAACTGTCACTGGCTGAAAGACAGCTGACAAGCCTTCAATATAGTTGTAACCACATAGATGGAGCATTCCTTGGATTTGATAGCAACAGCTTAGATTGCCAGGACAGATGGAAAATGTCATGCTAGCTCCAAAGCTTTATGACAAGTTTCTCATCAGCTGCTTAAATGTAGGATATGTAATCCTGATGACCATTGACTGGCTGAGATGCCCCAAGGGCTTGAAGAAGCTAACAGTAGCATAGCTGCTTTGGCTCAATAAAGATGCTACTGTGACAGTGACCTCTAGAGTTGAATGACCCATCTCATACTTATGAGTAAATCGGAGTCTCATCCCCAGCAATAGAACTAGTCTGAAATATAGAAGATCTACCTCTGTGGGATACATCAGGATGAGGAGGATTTTTTATGCCTTTGCAGGGAGAAGCATATTACTCTATGGAGGATTCAGATTCCAAATATTATAGACCTTTCTGCACTTGAACTCAAGGGGTTTGGCCATATATTATGGGAAGAATTCCATGATGGAGTGGGTTTTATTTTTGGGTGGGGTGATAGGAACAAACAAACATTTCAGGTCTCATCTAGGGTGGGTCGTGACACCATGAGGCTTGAATTTGGTTTTTGGTAGTTTAGGTGAACATTCTTTTGAGCCCTTCAGGACAGCTTATTGGGGAATACCTCAGAAAGCCATTTTTCTAGTAACTTATTCTATTGACCATGAGGATCTCAGAACTCCAGGCCCTAATTTGAAGAAAGCCATATCTAATAATAGTTAAGGATAGGGTGACCTTGCACACAATACCATTGTTTTTCTTGTTGAAGGTAATTTCATCCTTTTATCTCAACCAGACAATTGAATGGCCTTGCACTGTAAGATAAGAGGATGAACAAACTAACAGGGTACTACAACTCCTGAACATCAAAAGGTATCTGAAGATGACTGAACCTTTATAGAAAATAAAAAAAAGTTTTTTTGTTTTTTTTGGTGGTCACTGAAGAGGTGTGGCAGTTTTGAAAGCCACTTAGATCAGATGGATGCAAGAGAGTATCATTTTTGGATTATGGCTCATTTAGACATAAAGGATTTGAAAACATATTTGACTGAGGCCCAGGCATCTTCATGGGTAGAATATGGTGCTCATTAGGGTGGTCCATATGGTAAAAATTCAGCCTTATCAGAACATCCCTCCACAAGTCTGAATATGTTCTACCTCATGTAGATAAGATATGGCTAAAATTTGAAGTAGTTTGGGACAAATTTAGAGGTCACTCACGGTCCTTCAATATCCTAATAATGTGGCTAGCTATTCATGGTAATGTGGTAGAAGCTGTTACTTAATATTGGTTGGACTAAATAGCTATTTTGAAGCTGTTGTTACAACAGTTTTATTGTTATTTGAATAACAACTTAGTACTAGTACTGCTGCAAAACAGAAAGTTAAGTTTAGTGATATATAGGCAGTTGAAAACCAAGTTAATGTCACATTTTAGGATAAAAACTAAGAAGTACTTATGTGCACAACAGAACAGCGGGACTTGGGTGTGATTGTATGTATCTTAAGGTAGCCAAACAGGTTGAAAAGGTGACGGCGAAAGCTAGAAGGATGCCAGGTTGCATAGGGAGAGATATGGCCAGTAGGAAAAAGGAGGTATTGATGCACCTGTATAAGACTTTGGTGAGTCCTCATTTAGAATATTGTGTACAATTCTGAAGGCTGAACCTTCAAAAAGATATAAAAAGGATAGAGTTGGTCCAGAGGAAGGCTACTAAAATGGTATGTGGTCATCATCATAAGGCATATGGGGACAGATTTAAAGATCTCAATCTATATACTTTGGAGGAAAGGCGGGAGAGGGGAGATATGATAGAGACATTTAAATACCTATGTAATGTAAATGCACATGAGTTGAGTCTCTTTCATTTGAAAGGAAACTGCATGAAAGGGCATAGGATGAAGTTGAGGTGACAGGTTCCGGAGTAATCTAAAGAAATACTTTTTTACAGAAAGGGTGGTAGATGCATGGAACAGTCTCCCAGAAGAGATGGTAGAGACAGAGACTGTGTCTGAATTCAAAAGGGCATGGGATAGGTACGTGGGATCTCTCAGAGAGAGAACAAAATAATGGTTGCTGCAGATGGGCAGACTAGATGGGCCATTTGGCCTTTATCTGCCATCATGTTTCTAAGTAATGTCAAAAACTAGAAGCAGTGCTGAAGTATGGCTGCAAGGGAAGGGCACTGATGACCTGTCCAGTTCACATCTTCCAACCAATGGGGATGTTCTTTGATTGATGATGTACTTGCACACTGACAAAAAGGTTGCTTGAAAGAGTCAGCTCATCTGGCCACATTCAAATTCAAGGGCTTGGAAATTTGGCAGCATGCAAGAATACCACATGAGTGAATAGACTCAGGGATTCACATATTGATGAAGCTTTGTGATGAATATGAGAAGCTAAAAAAGAACCAGCACAGATGCAACAAATGTGATCTGGTAAAATAAGCCTTCACAAAGAATCTCATCATAAGAACATAAGAATAGCCATACTGGGTCAGACCAAAGGTTCATCAAGCCCAATAGCCTGTTCAGGTGGCCAGTCCAGATCACTAGTACCTGGCCAAAACCCAAACAGTAGCAACATTCCATGCTACTAGGGCAAGCTGTCCAATATTTCTTTCTGTCTCCTGCACGCTTTCTCTCCCCTGGGCCTCATTCCCTTCCCCAATCAACATCTCTCTCTGTCCCTCCATGAGTCCAACTTTTCTTCCTTTCTCCTCCACCCCTATTGGCAACATTTCTCTCTCTCGCCCTACATGAAAAAGGACATAGTACTACTCGAAAGGGTCCAGAGAAGAGCGACAAAAATGGTTAAAGGACTGGGGGAGTTGCCGTACGAGAGGCTAGAGAAACTGGCCCTCTTCTCCTTTGAAAAGAGAAGACTGAGAAGGGACATGATCAAAACATTCAAGATATTGAAGGGAATTGACTTAATAGAGAAAGATAAATTGTTCACCCTCTCCAAGGTGAACGAGAGGGCACTTGCTAAAGTTAGAAGGGAAAAGATTCTGTACAAACATAAAGAAGTTCTTCACCCAGAGAGTGGTAGAAATCTGGCATTTCTTCTCAACCAGTCTTTAGTGCTGTCTGTCTTCTTTCCAAGACCACATTCTCGCCCTGGTGAATCTGCACTCCACACAATGAACTGTAAAAATGCTCTAGCTTATTATTTGGATCGGACCAAGCCTCACAGAATTTCTACCTAGCTGTTCTTGTCATTTGATTCTAACAGACTTGGAGCTCCTATCACTGAGAGCCATCTCCGCATGGTTGGTGGCTTGTATCTCCTTTTGCTATGCTTGGACTGGGACGATGCTTGACGGCCATGTCACTGCACATAAAAATTTGAGCAATGACAACTTCAGTAGCTTATCTATGTTCCACTCCCATAGAGGACATCTGTAAAGTAGCCAACTCAGGTCCTCAGTTCATATCTTCACATCCCAGTATTGTTTGGAGAATCATTCCAAACGGGATAGTCAGTTCAACCAAACAGTTCTACAAAATTTATTCTCCACTTAGATGCCAATTTCCCTCCAACCCTTTTAGTTTAGCAAGGCTTATGGTAGTTGTCAACCCTCTTCCCAGAGGCATGATCTTAACAGCTAGGGAGCATATGTGAGAATAAGCTGCCTGCTTGTCCTCAGGTAACATATATTCAACAGTTTCAAACTTTCTTAAGCATTTATTTAAGGTCAATACTGCATTGTAGAATAAATCAAAGGCAACCTTAAATATTCAACTCATAAACCTCAGTAGTGCAGCTGCGTGTAGTGTAAGTTTCACACAGACGAATAGCATCAGACTCGTCACTAGTCTTTTTTTTATATTATTTTCTAAAGTGCTTTAAGTAACAAGCATCAAGATGAATATTTGCTAAGATATATTTATTACACTAAGTTATTAAGCACTTAAACTACTTTAGAAAATAATATAAAAAAAGACCAGTGACAAGTCTGGTGCTATTCGTCTGTGTGTATGAAACTTACAGTACACACAGCTGCACCGCTGAGGTCTATGAGTTGAATATTTAAGGTTGTCTTTGATTTATTCTGTCCTCAGGTAAAGTATAGTTACTCACTTGTAGCAGGTATTATCCGAGGACAGCAGACAGATATTCTCACAATCCTCCCACCTCTCCTAGTTGGCTTCTTAGCTTTGTCACTACACTGATGGTCCTTTGAGCCAGTTACAGGTGGGAAGGCACCAGCTTATGTATGGTACAGGTGGTCTTCAAAAGAATTAGTGACAGTGCACTTTTTGACTGGCCATACCAGGGCTCCATGGATGACATCACCCATGTCTGCCTGCTGTCTTCTGATAATGCCTACTACAAGTGAGTAACTATGTATTTTCTGTGGGGGTGGGAAGCGGGTGATTACTTAAACTTACTGCAGATTGAAATTAAGTAATTTAATTTTCTTTCTAAATATTTTCAGGTGTCCCCATTTCCTCCTCTCTCGGAATATGCACCACCACCAAATCCAAGTTCTGATCATCTTGTAGCTGCAAATCCTTTTGATGATAATTATACTACATCTTACAAACCACTTCCTTCAGGAAACCCTTATTTTAGCAATCCAGGTTATCCAGGAGTTGGGGGTTATAACACTTTCAGGATGGCGCCTAGAATGTCATCACCATATCGTGGCCCATATTCACTCAGAAATCCACCACATCCATTTTCACACAACCCTGGGGGAATGGGTTTTAATCGACCCTCCAACTTCAATTTCGGTCCACATGAGAATTCCACTTTTGGGAATCAGTCAATGTTTAATAGTAGCATTGGTCAAAATGTTAATATGCCAGGCCATTACTTTAGACCCAGTCCTGGTGAAAACTATAACCCTATGCTAGCGCAACATTCAAACCAAACATCTAATTCTGATATGGCATCCAGTTTCGGGCCTAGCAACAACCTGAACTTTAACCCACAGCTAGAATCAAACTATTCTTTTATTCAGTCACAAAGTACTTACAATCAGCCCAGAGTATCTACTCAAAAGCAAGACTTTAATCAAGGAACAAATAAAACCTTTAATCAAAACTCTACTACGCAACAGCGTTGTCATAATTCTGAAGATGTGAACCAAGACAATGCTGATTTAAAAAATATGAATAGGAGCAATGCAGTAAATCAAGATAATACCCACCCCAACAGTGCAGATAATGTGAATGGTAGTCATTCAAATGGCACACGAAATAAATCTCATCTACCCAGAAGTACAGCTGAAAGGATCACATCTGAAAAGAGCAATAAAATGCCTCTCCATCACAGTCGACGTGGACATTCCTCATCTGACCCAGTCTATCCATGTGGAATTTGTACAAATGAGGTCAATGATGACCAGGATGCCATCCTGTGTGAGGCTTCTTGCCAAAAATGGTTTCATCGGATCTGTACAGGCATGACTGAGACTGCTTATGGTCTTCTCACTGCAGAAGCTTCAGCAGTATGGGGCTGTGATACTTGTATGTCAAACAAGGATGTCCAGTTGATGCGCACTAGAGAAACAACAATGTCATCCACTTTGAACATTGATGGGTGATGGCAATGTAAGTTGAGGAAAGCAGCTACATTTTTATGCATGACAGGTCAATCTGATTATCAAAAATCTCATATTTCTGTGGACAATCAAGCTTTATTTCTTATAATATTTGAATAATTTGCCTTGTGTGAACTTACATTATGGTCCTTTAGCCCTTTATTCTTATGGACTGAAACTTTAATGAGGCTGTGGTTTACCTGATCACTGACATTTTGAAGGTCTGAAACTGTATACTTAAATTTAAGTACCGTATTTGCCGGCGTATAAGACGACTGGGCGTATAAGACGACCCCCCAACTTTTACAGTTAAAATATAGAGTTTGTTATATACTCGCTATATAAGACTACCCCTTCTTCCGCACACCTTCTGCACAACAAATAAAACTTAAAAGAACATCAGAATTTATTTCAACAATTTTAATTAATTCACTAAAGCTGAATAGAACAATAAACCCATGGGAGCTGCCATGCTATTTGTTTTCTAAACTGTTAACCAAACTGAAACTGTCAATGATAGAAGGAAGATAACACATAGAGGGAGAGAGCAAGTGCCGGGCAAGTCCCTAGCAAGTTTGCTGGCATGACAGTTTCCCTTTAAAAGCCTTCAAAAGCCTCCTGTTCGCCCCCGCAACTTCCTTAAGGGCTAGACTCCACACACGGCCGCATGTGCGAGAGACGTAGTAAAGAGAAAAGGGGTGGGGCCACAGCGCCGCTGCTTCCCGCTGCGCAGGATGAAGGAGCTGGCACCCTTGTCACACTGATGTCCCGCCATGGCCCCGCTGATGTCCCGGCAGGTTTACTAGTACCGTAAGCAGGTAAGGAAGGAGATGTTAGGGCATGTAAAGTAAGGGCATGTAAACTAGAGAGTTGCGCGGGGACAGAAATCCCACCCGTCCCCACCCGTCCCCGCCAAAGTCCCACCCGTCCCTGTGAGGAATTCCACCCATCCCCGTGAGGAATCCCTCCGTCCCCACCCGTCCCCGCGAGGAATCCCCTCCGTCCCCACCCGTCCCCGCAAGGAATCCCCTCCGTCCCCACCCGTCCATATAAACTTCAGAAATAGTTATTTCATTTAATTATGCTACTGAATTAAAGGCTCTGGTAGAAACCCATTTACAAATAAGCAAAAAGACTTTATTAATTTGAAAATATTAATTGGGAAGAATACATACTTTGCAAATGGGTTTCTACCAGAGCCTCTAATGTTTATAAATTTTTATCAACACAACTAATATACTACTTTATCCTGAAGCAAAATAAAAAAAAATAAATATAATTCTTTTCCTACCTTTGTTGCCTGGTTTCTGCTTTCCTCATGTTCTCATTCAATTCCTTCCATCCACTGTCTCTCTTCCTTCTGCATCTTCCATTTGCTCTGTTACTGTGCCTCTCCCTTTCTTCCCCCTTCCAAATTGGTCTGGCACCCATCTTCTTCTCTCCGCTCCCCCCATAGTCTGGCATCTGTCTTCTTCCCTGCCAGCGTCTTCTCCCTACTCTCTCTTCCCCATTTCTTTTCAGCGTCCTTCTCCCCCCATCTTCTCCATGTCCTGTCAGCGTCCTTCTCCCCCCTCTGTCTTCCACATGAGCTTTGAGTGTCCTTCTCCCCTCTGTCTTCCCCATGGCCTTTCAGCGTCCTTCTCCACCCCCCCCCGTCTTCCCCATGTCCTTTCAGCGTCCTTCTCCACCCCTTTGTCTTCCCCATGTACTTTCAGCATCCTTCTCCCCCCTCTGTCTACCACAAGTGCTTTCAGAGTCCTTCCCCCCCGCCCTTCCCATGGCCTTTCAGCATCCTTCTCCACCCCTTTGTCTTCCCCATGTCCTTTCAGCGTCCTTCTCCACCCCTTTGTCTTCCCCATGTCCTTTCAGCGTCCTTCTCCACCCCTTTGTATTCCCCATGTGCTTTCAGCGTCCTTCTCCCTCCTCTGTCTTCAAGTGCTTTCAGAGTCCTTCCCCCCCCTCCTCCCGTCTTCCCCATGGCCTTTCAGCGTCCTTCTCCCCACTCCTTCTCTACCGCCCCGGGTGCTGCACAGCCGGCCAGGTCCCCTTACTTTTGTGGCACTTCCCCGACCGACTGACAACAGCCCCGGTCCGACAAACCTCCCTGCCCTTAACTGCGAATCTAAATTACCTTATTACAGCTGCTGTAAGAAGATAATTTAGATTCGCGGCTATGGGGCAGAGAGGATTGTCGGACCGGGGCTGTTGTCGGTCGGTCGGGGAAGTGCCACAAAAGTAAGGGGACCTGGCCGGCTGTGCTGCAACCGGGGCGGGGTGTGGCGGGGCGGACCGCCCCCTCCCTTGGTAGCCACTCGAACCGCGAGGCTACTCTCCTCCTTACCTGCACTGCCTGCAGCACAGAGCCAAACGGAAGTCTTCCCGACGTCAGCGCTGACGTCGGGAAGACTTCCATTCGGCTCTGTGCTGCAAGCAGAGAAGGTAGGGAGAAGAGCCACGCGACTGAGTACATCCAGCCCCGCAGGAACCCCGCGACCCTAGGGGGCATCCCCACGGGATCCCCGCGACCCTAGGGGGCGTCCCCACGGGATCCCCGCGACCCTAGGGGCGTCCCCACGGGATCCCCGTGACCCAAAGGGGGAACCCGCGGGATTCCCGTTGTCCCCGTTCCCGTGCAGCTCTCTAATGTAAACAGTACCCGGCGTATAAGACGACCCCCGACTTTGGGGAGGATTTTAAGGTACTGAAAAGTCGTCTTATACGCCGGCAAATACGGTACATTGCTGTTGTGATATGTGACTGTACTGACATCTAAGAAGATTAGTGTCTACTTTAATTCCACATACTAGGTACAGAACAAAAATGTGATTCAAGGATACAACCATCTGGCATTTGGCAAAGAGTAAAAATGTATGATGGTAATCTGAATTTTCTTTATTCAGCAAACACTTTTTGGTAACCAGGATTAGTTTAAATGGCTGCTGACATCTCCTTTCCATCATCGGCTTTATTGCACCCATGTTCTCCAGCTCCAAGGTATTTAAATTGTGTTCTAATTCATGGATGTTCATTTTTTGGGGGCCCAAGGATCACTGTGGGAGCCCTAACTGGGTTGGAGGACTGAGATCTAAGATCTGACTAGATTTACTAATGTACATTGATTTGTTTTAACAAATTGTTCCACACTAACGTGCATTAAACTACATTAATGCATGTTTGTTTGACTGTTAACAAGACTTTGAAATTGGCAGTATATAATCACAGTGGTTTACATATTAAAACCAATAATTGGGTGGTAAAAAAATTTAGGATGATTCTCCTGTTAATGTGCAACAACATATTGTTATAATGCACATTAATAAATCTAGCCTTTAGTCAGTGGGCCAGAATTCCCCATGGGGAGCTGGTGAGAACCCCCCCACCCTCCCTCTGGCATGCTGATTTTGGCACACGGGCCATAGATTGCTCACCCCTTCTGTAGTTGATGGCATAGATGAACAAATGAGGCCATGCTATTGGCCATAAGAGCTGATGTATCTTCCGACTGTCTGTGAACAGTTTTAGTTTACAGAGTAGAACATTTTAAAATGATCTAGGTGATTCAGTCTTCCATGAAGTGTTGCTGCTTTAAATTTGGATCCCTGAAGGAAACAAAGAAACTGTGGAGTTAGCAGACTTTCACTCATGCAGTGCTCATTGAGAAAAGCTGAAAGGGGAATTATATTTGTACAATTAGGACTCTGTGCTTGGCTTACAGTGTATTAAATAAGGCAAGAATATTCTTTCTCAGATCTGTGTGCAGGGCTTTTGAATGTGGAGGGGAAGCGCTAGCTGCTGTTCATATGTTTAAAATGCATTAACTAATAAATTGTAGCAGAGCATCTAAATCTTGTAGCTTTAAGCAGCTTCAACAATCAGTGGATAAGATTAGTATTCACCAGATAAGTTCCCCCAACTTTATTTTTGCTTCAGTTTAAACCCTGATAATTCAGTGACAGAAATTATAATGCTAGTGCAGAATGGAGAGCTGTAAGTTTTTTGTTTTTTGGGGGTTTTTTTTATGTGTATTTCTTTTTTATTTAATTTTTAATTTCTTTCTTGCATTCCTTTTGTGGTATTTTCCTGCTGCTCCTTATGAACTTCCAGCTTGGTTAGGAAGGATCTTTGTTGAACTGTAGCACCATGAGCTTTGATTTGCAACTACTGTATCTGAAATACCTTCTCTATCATAAACTTCCATATTCTTGCATTTAGAGCCATTCTTGAAAAATGAATGTAACTTCTCCCACCCAGGATTGTGAATTGTTTTGTGAGATTAGTTTCATGAATTCCAAATAACACTAATTTTATTTCAGTTTGTGCACTAAAAGATTGAAAGAGTACAGTATAATAAAAGTTACATGTACTTTTTTTTTTTTTTTTACTATTAGTTCTGCAATCTTCAGATGATGGCCTTTAGCAGAATACACAAAAAAAGCACAAAGGGCCTTCAAGTTCTTGGTAATTATACTTTAATGATAGGCCTGACACGGGCCGTGTTTCGGCATCTCTGCTTACATAAGGGATCAGAAAAGATCAAAATACTGAAGTCACAATGAAAATCTTTGCCCAAATTGGTGAAGAAGAAACATGCTCAGTCTAGCAGTTAAGCTACATGCATACAAGCATTTTGCTGTGCAATGTTAGACTGAGAGTGTTTCTTTTCCACCAGTTTGGGCAAAGTTTTTTCATTGTGACTTCAGTATTTTGATCTTTTATGCTGAACTACAAGACTGACATCTGACACAAACGGAGATGCCGAAACGCACCCCATGTCTGGACCATCAAAGTAGAATTACTGGAACTTGAAGGCCCTTTGTGTATTTTTTGTGGTTTGTACTCTGAATCCTCTTCTTTTCGCTTTAATACAGGCAGTCCCCAGGTTAAGAACAAGTTTCATTTTTAAAACCGTTCTTAAGTTGAATTTGTATGCAACCTGGATTATGTGAGAATCTGTGTATTTATGTTCTTCTGTACAGTATACAGTCTATAAAAACATTAAAGAAACAGTTTTCTAAATAAAGTATAGTCAAACCTCGGTTTGTGAGTAACGTGGTTTGCGAGTGTTTTGCAAGACAAGCAAAAAACTTCTGCAAACCGAGCATTGACTCGATATGCGAGCCCCCACCCTGGGAACCAGCTTTGCACACCCCCTGCGGCCCACCCCTAAACCCTTACCTCTAGCGGACACTGGCACGCACCAACCCACAGGACATACGTGTGCTGGTGCCGAAAGAGCCTGCCACGCCTGCCGCTGATATGCTGGGCTGTTGTGGGGCCTTGAGCATCTGCACATGCTAAAGGCCTTCTGGCTCCCACCCTCTTTGAGATTCTTGGAAAATTTGAGAATCTCATGAGAATCTCAGAGAGGGTGAGAGCCAGAAGGCCTGGTCTAGCATCTCCCCCATGTCCTGGCATCTCTCCCTCTTCCTGGTCTGGTATCTCATTCCCTTCCTTCCTTCCCTCCCCTCTTTCCCTTCCTTTCCATGGTCTAGCATTTCTTTCCTCTCCTTTCCCTTTCCTGGTCTTTGCTCTCCCCCTCCTCTCCTGGCAGAGAGGAAGGCAGGACGCCAGTAGAGTAGTAAATTGTGAACACTATCATTGCCAGAAGAAGTTCACTATGCTGGCCTTTGGAGCACCACCTTATGGGCTGCATCTGGGGTGGACCATTCCCCCCCCCCCAAACACCTTGATACAAATTGCTGTTCTGGCCGGTTCTTTCCTCCCAGCCGCACTTCTCTTCACAAAGCCTTAGCTACGGATCCTATATGCAGCTTGTTGCTGACCTTCCCTTTGATGTCAGAGGGAAGGCTTCTGGGTCAACTGCAGACAGCTTACAAGATCCACTGCTCATGGCTTTGGGAAGAGAAGTGTGACTGGGAGGAGGGAGCCGGTCAGAGGAAGTAAACGCCTGCCAGAGGAAGGCACGAATTTGGGACACAGAGGGAGGGAGGGACACCAAGGGACGCGTTGGGACACGGAAGAGAGGATGAGGGTCACATTGGGACATAAGAGGAGGAAGAAGGACGCGTTGACACAGGAAGGGAGAAGCATGACCCCAGTTTGTAAGTACAAGTTCCATGTAAGTCAGACGTTCTTAACCCGGGGACTGCCTGTACAGAAGTGAGATTTGCAGCTTTTTTTGAATACACTGTATAAAATAAAAATATTTCTATATCAGTTAATTTTTTATCCATTTATAAGGTTTTCTGTTCACTAGAAATTATATGTGGGACTCAGTTTGTAATGAGGTTAGAAATAGCACTTTAGCACTAACTAAACCTCCTTTGCTCTGGGGAATCAAACTAAAACTGGCCACCTTGTGTTGTTTTTGCCATTATATATCATTCAGGAAAATAATTTCACAAAAAATATTTTTGTGCTCAAAAAATCCATAAATAGTGCCCAGTGTTTAGTCAACAAAGGCATCCAATTTTTCTGTCATTGCACACTAATCCCATCAAAAATACAACATGCTATATATATCTAGAACAGAAGTTCAGGCTCAGAATTGATGTACTTAATTTAGCATGTGCTGATGTCCAAAACATACTTTTCAATGATGATCAATACTAAACAATATTGAATAAATAGAAAATGTTTGTTTACGGGACCCTGTTTCCACTATCAACAGGGACAATGTAACAAAAGAGAGTCAGAAAAGATACTGTGTAAACAAAAACAAACCGACTCTATAATGGTAACTCAACCCACGAGGAGGACCCGTTGTGCTAAAATACAGCTCAGAGGTATAAAACTCTAAAGAGGAGGAGGTAACCCCCTCTTAGGAAAAAGAGTTTATTTTCCAATCATTGCTTCATAACAAACGAGTCCAACTCAAAGGTTTGATTAATTGTAAAGTGTATATGTCTTACTAATGATGCAATATGCATTCAAAAACGTTTTTCAAAAAATAATCAGAATTTCTGCATTCAGGTAAGCACTAAAAACTTTGCATTCATATAGTAAATTCTCAAAAAAAGATACTTGTCAGGGTCCCGACGTGGCCCCGTTTCGGTGTCTACTTCAGGAGACCCCGTCTGGCTGATTAGCTTGCTTACAAATTGACAACCATGTAACATTTAAATGGAAGATCTGAAATGCAAAAAACAGAATCAAAAAATGCAATAGAGATGGGCTGACACCTTCTAATAGCCACAAAACCATGCATAACTTAATAAGGCTTACGACTAGCCAGCAGGACAGGAGCACAAAAATGTACGTACCGTTCAGCAGATGAAAAAATTATTTGTGCTACACAGTGTACCCGCCCCCGCTGCGGTATTTAAACCATAGAAAGGCGGGAAAACAAACGTGGCAAACGTGATGACATCACTATTATACTGAAAACAGAGTACAATGCAAAAAACTTCAGAAAATGTTCACGGGAATCAGACCTGATCAGAGGAAAGCCACCCACTCGATTTCATTATTGAGGCCATAAGGGTGAAGAGTATTAAGATCGTAGATCCATTTCTGTTCCTTTCTCCACAGCATCCGAGCTGTATCGTCCCCTGGTGTTACTGTAGCAATCCAAAACTGTAAATCGCAAATCTGTAATGGCATGATTGTTATTCTGCCAATGCTGCACCAGGGGAGCTTCTTGCACTGCTGTGCGTATACGGCTCATATGTTCCCCAATACGATACTTTAAACTGCGGGTGGTGTTCCCCACATATACAAGTTGACATGGACATGATATGGCATAGATAACGTGGTGAGTGTTGCAGTCAGTCGCACGCTGAGTATACTTGCGCCGAAGAGGTAGAGACATTTGTGAAGTAGTCACACTGAACTGACAATATTTACAATGCCCACATGGTAGATGCTGACCTCTGGCAAAACTAGTAAACTCTGGATTCAAAAATTGTGAATGCGTGACCCGCTGTTTCAAATTGGAAGCTTTGGAAAAAGCAAATCTAGGAACTTCTTGAAATGCTTCATGATATTGTAGAATGGACCAGTGACGTTTGATGATTTTCTTTATCTGAAAAGCGTGAATAGAATAAGGTATCACACAGACCAGTGAACTAGCTTCAGATCTGTGTTGTGATTGCAATAACAAAGACCTATTAGCGTATAATGCTCGTTTGTAAGCTTTTTTAAGGACAGAAGGGGGATAACCCTTCTCCAAGAATCTGTGTTGCATTTCATCCAATCTGTGTACATATTCTTCCACCGTTGAGCACAGTCTCCGGAGTCGTAAAAACTGTCCCGTAGGGATATTATTCCTCAAGTGTTTTGGGTGGAAGCTGTCATATTGTAACAGATTATTTCTGTCTGTGGACTTGCGGAAAATAGATGTATTAAAATGTCCATTGGTGAATGTGATAGTAATGTCCAAAAAAGCAATTTGATGAATGTCCATGGTCATAGTGAACTGTAAATTAGGGATTTACACTTTGGATTGGCACTCCAGAGGACCTAGCACGGTTTTATGATTGGCTCAATAGTTGTGACCCTAATTTACAGTTCACTATGACCATGGACATTCATCAAATTGCTTTTTTGGACATTACTATCACATTCACCAATGGACATTTTAATACATCTATTTTCCGCAAGTCCACAGACAGAAATAATCTGTTACAATATGACAGCTTCCACCCAAAACACTTGAGGAATAATATCCCTACGGGACAGTTTTTACGACTCCGGAGACTGTGCTCAACGGTGGAAGAATATGTACACAGATCGGATGAAATGCAACACAGATTCTTGGAGAAGGGTTATCCCCCTTCTGTCCTTAAAAAAGCTTACAAACGAGCATTATACGCTAATAGGTCTTTGTTATTGCAATCACAACACAGATCTGAAGCTAGTTCACTGGTCTGTGTGATACCTTATTCTATTCACGCTTTTCAGATAAAGAAAATCATCAAACGTCACTGGTCCATTCTACAATATCATGAAGCATTTCAAGAAGTTCCTAGATTTGCTTTTTCCAAAGCTTCCAATTTGAAACAGCGGGTCACGCATTCACAATTTTTGAATCCAGAGTTTACTAGTTTTGCCAGAGGTCAGCATCTACCATGTGGGCATTGTAAATATTGTCAGTTCAGTGTGACTACTTCACAAATGTCTCTTCCTCTTCGGCGCAAGTATACTCAGCGTGCGACTGACTGCAACACTCACCACGTTATCTATGCCATATCATGTCCATGTCAACTTGTATATGTGGGGAACACCACCCGCAGTTTAAAGTATCGTATTGGGGAACATATGAGCAGTATACGCACAGCAGTGCAAGAAGCTCCCCTGGTGCAGCATTGGCAGAATAACAATCATGCCATTACAGATTTGCGATTTACAGTTTTGGATTGCTACAGTAACACCAGGGGACGATACAGCTCGGATGCTGTGGAGAAAGGAACAGAAATGGATCTACGATCTTAATACTCTTCACCCTTATGGCCTCAATAATGAAATCGAGTGGGTGGCTTTCCTCTGATCAGGTCTGATTCCCGTGAACATTTTCTGAAGTTTTTTGCATTGTACTCTGTTTTCAGTATAATAGTGATGTCATCACGTTTGCCACGTTTGTTTTCCCGCCTTTCTATGGTTTAAATACCGCAGCGGGGGCGGGTACACTGTGTAGCACAAAGAATTTTTTCATCTGCTGAACGGTACGTACATTTTTGTGCTCCTGTCCTGCTGGCTAGTCGTAAGCCTTATTAAGTTATGCATGGTTTTGTGGCTATTAGAAGGTGTCAGCCCATCTCTATTGCATTTTTTGATTCTGTTTTTTGCATTTCAGATCTTCCATTTAAATGTTACATGGTTGTCAATTGTAAGCAAGCTAATCAGCCAGACGGGGTCTCCTGAAGTAGACACCGAAACGGGGCCACGTCGGGACCCTGACAAGTATCTTTTTTTGAGAATTTACTATATGAATGCAAAGTTTTTAGTGCTTACCTGAATGCAGAAATTCTGATTATTTTTTGAAAAACGTTTTTGAATGCATATTGCATCATTAGTAAGACATATACACTTTACAATTAATCAAACCTTTGAGTTGGACTCGTTTGTTATGAAGCAATGATTGGAAAATAAACTCATTTTCCTAAGAGGGGGTTACCTCCTCCTCTTTAGAGTTTTATACCTCTGAGCTGTATTTTAGCACAACGGGTCCTCCTCGTGGGTTGAGTTACCATTATAGAGTCGGTTTGTTTTTGTTTACGGGACCCAGCAGTTTTGCATTGCCTCTGTGGACTTCTATCATGGCCGGGAGCTGGTATCAAAAGCCTTCATTTGCAATGACCAGGTGATTTTTTTCCCTATGTTATATACAGTACTTTCCCTTGCTTAGCTTAGTTGTTACAGTGAGTGGCAGGTTCTTGTCCAAGTGCTTCTCTCCCTCACTCTCTTGTGTTCTACCATTACTGTCTCTCTCCCCTCTCCCCTTCACGGCACATCCCCACAGTTCAGGAGACCTCACTAGCTTAAGAGCTGAAGAGTCCCCTACATTAAGTCATTTCTCACTGCTGCTTGTTGACCAGCAGGAACCTCCATGGTATCCACAACCATCTTCTTGCCACTTGTAGCCCTGAATGCACAATCTGTGTGTCATTTTGACTTGGTTTATCCTGATGGATGTGGAACAAATTGCATAATTTAAAAGATGCTGGCATTGATTTAAGAGTAAAGTTGTCAAGATGTTATCTCTGTATCAATACTTAATAACTGTGCATTATTCTGCATAGTTACAGGAAGGTTATATACTTCTTCCTCTGAATTCACGGGTTTAGAACTCGCAAATTTGGTTATTTGTGATTTTTTTTGCCTCCTAATTTTTAAAGGCTGCCTCTGATCCATCCCTGCCTCCCTCCTGTGTCTCGGACCTCCCCAGACCTTACCTGGTGGTCTAGTGGTGATGCGGGGCTGACACAATCTTCCTATGCTCCTGTCCTGTGCAGAGCTGTCAACAAAAATGGCTGCCTTGAGTTCCCAGATCAGGTCAGAGTCAGCCCTAAAAGTTATTCATGATTTTCCATATTCACAGGTCGGCTCTTCCCCTAACCCTCGCAAATTCAGAGGGAGAAGTGTATCTTTAGTAACAGCATTGTATATGACTGTTAGGCAAGCAATACAGTTCTCAGGTGGTTCTGTTTAAAAAAACAAAACAAAACCCAGATTGTGTGTGCAAGCAAAAAAACCTGAAGATTTGTCTATAGTAGATGGTGCCAGTCATTAATCAGCATCCTTCTGGCCCTTCTTAAAAAGCAATAATTTATCACTGGATACTGTTTGAATTCTGTAAGTATAGTGAGCAGCGTGATAGCCAGACTTCTGATTAATCTATAAAGAATATTCTTAGAGCACTGAAAGAAAGATAAGTGGGTTTGTTTGTTTTTTGAAAAAAAAATTTTAATAAGCAGTGAAATAACTTTTTAAATGTATAAAAAAATGATTGCATTAATTGTGAGTTAATTGGGATTGAGACATTTAATTGTTAAAATTGAGTATTCTTTTTATTTCAACATTGAGAGCAATCATCTGACTTTACTATATGTGTATATATACATATATATTTTTAATTGTGTGTGTATATACACACACACTTATGTATATAATTATATATATATATTATTTTTTGCCTGCAAGTTAGTGTGTGTTTTTTAAAATAAGTCATGCCTCTTACTTTATATTATGTCACTCAAATGACTGTTTCATATTAAAACTAGTCATTCCTTATTGTACTGCTTACATATACCTGTTCTGGGATATTAGTTCAGTACTCTTAACAATTTATAAGTGTGTTCCACATTGGTGACCTGTACATTTTGGGAGGGGGGTTCAATTAAAGCATGTCTGAAGTAACACACATTATTGCTGTGGTCTGTGACAAAGTTAATGTATGTAATTCAAATTGGAGAAAAAAAACATTTGTAGACTTTGTCCAATATGAGCTTCAATAATTAGATATTAGATTACTGTGTAATAAATAAGACTATATATTGGTGTGTTTTATACAGCTCCTAAAGACACTAAAATACATTTAGTGGATTTATAAGCAAGATTTTGCAAATGAACTGTAGACCATAGGAGTTGATATTTTATATGGTACTGATCTTCATCAGTTAACCTATGAATGAAGTACGGTAAATTTTAGATAGGTGATATAGTCTATTCAAGTCTCTTCTTCCTTAGTTGTTATGTTGGTTTATTTTTTTTGGTTTTTTTGGGGGGGGGGTTCCTGGATGTTTAGGATTTTTATTACAACAGAAGTGAATCAGAGCAGAAATTTGACTACTAATTTTTCTGAGAAAACATCACAGTTTATTTTGGTGGCTAGAAATATGAAATGTGGTTCAGCCTCTCCTTTTCTGTCACAGTGGAGGAGGGGAAGAGATGGGATTAAAAGGACTAGAAATTGCACTGGGATGTGCAGGTAGAGGATTCCCAAACAGAATTCTGTGTTGTGTTAACAATTAAACGGTAAAAGTAAAAACTGATTTTATGAAAGCTGGGGAGTTTGCAAAGGAAGGCCCTGACTTGCATTTCCATGCACCTTACCAGTGATAGATCTGCTTATAACTTTGGGGCACAGGTGACTTTTCAGTTTCCTCAGAACTAGACTGCTGTGCACATAGTTTTTTTTCCCCCAAGCATTTAAGAATCAAATGGAGCTAGTAATGAAGTTTTAAGATTAGAAAATGGACCTGGAGATATGAATAACTCAGTAACAAGGACTTGGTATTAAATTGTAAGGGTTTTCCACTAATTTTCTCTTTGGATAAGGACAGTTATATAGATATCAGATGGGAAAAGAAAGCTTTCTGTAGATATGTTCCATACAGATGTTTTCAACAGAGGTATTCATTAAGTTGTAAATAAGATACAGTGGTGCCTCGCATAACGGACGCCTCGCACAGCGAACGCTGCGCACAACGAACTTCTTGTCTTGATTCGTACAACGGACTTCGTTTCACACAACGAAGTCGCCCGAGCTGCATCGCTTAACTGCCCTCTCTCCGCCTGGCTCCCTGTGCAGTGGCGCTACATATTTTAAACCTCCCCCCGCTGCCACCGCATATGTTTAAACCTCCCCCCGCCGCCACCGCATATGTTTAAACCTCCCCCCGCCGCCACCGCATATGTTTAAACCTCCCCCCGCCGCCACCGCATATGTTTAAACCTCCCCCCGCCTCCACCGCATATGTTTAAACCTCCCCCCCGCCGCCACCGCATATGTTTAAACCTCCCCCCCGCCGCCTGGGCCTGCGCTGATCTCTGAATGGCTGCAGTCAGCTCTCGCGGGACTCACAAGAACTAACTGCAGCCATTCGGAGATCGGCATGGGCCCACACAGGCGTGCAGAGGAATTGCTCCTGATCTCTGCGCTTCTGGCCTGTACGCCACTGGCTGGGAAAGATGGGAGGAATTAAAAAAGGTACTGGGGAGTATGTGGGGGATGATTATAATACACAGCAAGGATCAACAAAACCCCTGTCTCCCCTCCCCTTCACATATATCCCCTCTATATCATGCTAACAGCTCTAACAAGATAAATTTATCTTTTTTTATGTCATCTTAGCATATTTTATGCTACAGAACGAATTATTTTTTTTTACATGTATTGTTATGGGAAAACGCGTTTCACATAACGAACTTTTCGCATAACAAACTTGCTCCTGGAACGAATTAAGTTTGTTGTGTGAGGCACCACTGTATATGAACATCTCTGTTAATTTACTCCTAAATGGTTTGTTTCAATTGATATTTTATTGGACATAAGCATTTAAAATATTTTTATTACACTTAAGCCTTCCTGTTAAATCAGCTTATTCAAACCTGTGCAGAGTACAGGATAAAAGCAAGCTGGATATGTGGAGTTATAGCCAGTAGTGAGGTAGTCCATTGAAGCTGTGGTCTGACTCATCTTTTTGCAAATTTAGGAGAGCTTGGTAAAAGGTTGGTTGGTTTGGCCTTGTCAATTAAAAAAAGGTAGCTTGATGAGGCTTAATAAGGCAGCTTGATGAGGGTAAAGATAATTGCAGTTTCAACTTTTCAAAATTCATCTCTGTACAATACAGAAGCCTAGTAAGGATTTCCAAAAGCAGGTAATTAGTGTGATATATATGACACTTAGCTTAAAGGATATTTTGGGATGAACTATGTGTTATGTGAAAATACTCATTACCTTATCCCACCAGACCAATCCAATAGGTTTGTGCTGTCCTGCCAGCAGGTAGAGACTGAACTACTTAACTGTGATTTTATTGCTTGAGAACCGTGTGAAACCCCCTGGCCAATTAGTATTTCTCAGTCTCCAGCAGATGGTAGGCTTTCTATGTAGTGTCTAGTAGATCTTTCTTTCTTTCCATTTCCTTGCTCAGTCATAAAAAAAATTAAGGGTATAACACCTGGAGGTCTCAGTACCTCCCCCCAACGACCCTTAAGAGATTAGGTTTTTCTTGGGCCTTAGTTCTTCCCTTGGGGGAAATTTGTGAATGACTGAGTTTAATTGCTGTTTAATGGACAGTTTGACTTGCATTTATCAGTTTGGGTCTTTATCCCAGGACAAGCAGGCAGATATTCTCACATATGGGTGACGTCATCGACGGAGCCCGGATGCGGATGCCTCGTAAGCAGACTTGATTGAAGAAACTCGAAGTTTCGAGTCGCCCGCACCACGCATGCGCAAGTGCCTTCCTGCCCAGCATAGGGCGCGTCTCCTCAGTTCTCCGCGGAACAGAGAAGTCCGTCTTTGATTCTCTGCGTTTAACTTCATTCACTTTGTCACCTCTCTGAACCGCTGTTTGTGTTTTTTTCCTCACGAATCGCTGTTTTATTTTATTTCTTTTATTTTAGTTAAAAAAAAAAAAAATTTCTTCCGTTCGTTTTCCGGGACAGGCCGCTTGGCCACAGCCCGAGGGCTTCGATTTTGCGGCGGCTATTTTTCCGTCTGTGTCCTGGCCTGCTACGGGCTTCAAGAGTGTCAGCGCGCAATCTCTCTTACGGACCCTCACGGACGCTGCCTCAAGTGCCTTGGGCCAAAACATCATCCTAGGTCGTGCCTGACTTGCCAAACACTTCAGCCTCATGCTTTCAAGCGTTGTTGCATTTTGGTGGACAAGCTCTTCAAGATGGAGTCTCCTACTGATAACTCAACTTCGAAGGCGTCTTTGGCCTCGACTTCCACCGAGGCTCCTTCTGCGCCTACTGCTTCCACCTCGAGCCTCATCAGGCCTTCGTCATTTGCACTGGCTCTTGCTTCGACGTCATCTGCTGTATCTTCCCCTGTTTCCTCAGGTCAGATAGCTCAGCAATTGGTTCCGCCAGTGGTGATTAAAGTGTCTAAGACTCCCAAGTCGAAGCACACTCGCACTACCTCAAAGGAACCTCCAGCCAAAGCAGGTGGTCCGGTTTCAGACGCGGATCCATCCTTGCCGGCTTCTTTCCAGACCATGTTAGAGAAGCAGTTCCTTACGTTCCTTACTAACATGGGACCCAAACTGCTTCCTCTTATCCAGCCTGGGCATTCAGCAGACTCCCGCGAGGTTGAGCCGCTTCCTTTGCCCCAGTCTGAACTTACACACTTTTTGCAGGGAGCAGAGTCTCTGCGAGTGTCTGGTCTGGCATCCAAGCACATAAAGCAAGGAGCAGATTCTTTGCGAGTGCCTCGACGAGAATCCTCACACTCTATACAAGGAGCAGAGTCTTTGAGAGTGCATCGAGGTTCCTCCATTAAGCCTCTGGAGCTTCGATCTACAGCCTCTACTTCTATTCATATATCGGCATCGGCTGTCCACGTCTTCGAGGCAAAATCTCCTCGATCCTCAAGATCTGGTTCCAGACACAGTTTTCACCGACATTCGAGGCCTTCATCGAGGCATCCTTCAAGGCATAGTTCTTCCTCGAAGCCTCGATCTACTCCAACCTCGACCAGACCACCGACTCCTCGTTCGAGGTCTCCGATGCCAGACCTCAAGGATGTTCCGGTCTCGATTGCCTCGTCCAAGTCACCAGATTCCTTTGATGCCTTTTTTCCCTGCCGAAGCTTCTTCTTCGACACAGACTGCCTCGTCGTCCTCGAGTCCTTCTTGAGGCAAAGCATTGGCAGATCAGCTATCTTTCTCATCTTTCCTTCGTCAGATGGCTGTGGACTTGGATCTTCAATTAGATACTGGCTCCAAATACTCTAAGGAGTATCTAGATGTCATGCATCTTCCTCAACTTCCGGCAGAGTATCTTAAACTTCCACTTCATAAGCTTTTGAATCAGACTTTTGGTTGATGCATGGAAACATCTTTTTCCAAACCAGCTATTCCAGGCAAATTGGACTCTAGGTATAAAACTGTGCATCGCAAAGGATTTGACAACTCACAGTTATTTCATCAATCCCTCCTTGTCAAGACCTCCTTAAAGAGGTCCCATCCTTCCAAGGTTTATGCCATCGTTTCTCCTGGAAGGGAAGGGAAAACTATGGACAAATTTGGACGTCGCATCTATCAAAATGCTATGATGTCCTCTAAAGTCCTCAATTATAATTTTCAATTTATTACTTATTTTGAATTTCTTATTTATTTATTACCAAAGTTCTTGAATTATCTGGATTCTCAAATGCACTTTGAATTTCAAGAAGTTATTGCTTCTTTGTCTCAACTCCGTTTGCATCTCCTCCAGTCATCTTATGATGCATTTGAGTTGTCTGCTTGAGCAGCTGTTTGCTCTGTGGCTATGCGTCATCTTGCATGGCTTCGTACCATTGACATGGACCCTAATCTTTAAGACCGCTTGGCTAATATTCCTTGTGAGAGCAATGACCTCTTTGATGAATCTATCGAGGCAGCCACTAAGAAATTGTCTGACCATGAAAAATCTTTTGCTTTGATTATCAGACCTAAGCCAAAGCCAGCTCCTGCCAAGCCTGCACACCCTGCTCTTATCTATCAACGGCGTTATGCTCCAAAACCGGCTCCTTACACTCGCCCTCCTCTTAAGAAACAGCAACCTCAGAAGCAACAAAAACCTCAACCTTCTGCTGCACCTAAGGCTTCTCAACCTTTTTGACTGTATACAACAGAGCATAACCTCCACTGTTCTGACTCTGTCTCATTTTCCCCCTATAGGACTTCGTCTCCATCATTTTTACGACCGATGGATGTCAATTACCTCTGACCTCTGGGTGCTTATCATCATCAGAGAAGGATACTCTCTTCATTTCACTCAGGTTCCACCAGAGCTTCCTCCAAGAGAGTATCCTTCCAATCCATCCCAGTCCGCCTTTCTTCTTCAGGAAGCTGAAGCTTTGCTTCATCTCCATGCCATCGAACCAGTTCCCTTGGAGCAGCAAAACAGGGTTTTTTACTCCCGTTACTTCCTTGTTCCGAAGAAGACGGGCGATCTGCAACCCATTCTGGATCTCAGGGCTCTCAACAAATTTCTAGTCAAAGAAAAGTTTTGAATGTTGTCCCTGGCATCCCTTTGTCCCCTTCTCAAACAGAACAACTGGTTATGCTCTCTGGATCTCAAGGAGGCCTACACTCATATCCCCATTCATCCGGCCTCCCATCAGTACCTCAGATTTCTGGTGGGGAATCTGCAATATCAATACAGAGTACTACCATTCGGCCTGGCCTCGTCACCCAGAGTGTTCACCAAGTACCTGGTAGTGGTAGCAGCAGCTCTAAGGAATCATAGTCTTCAGGTGTTTCCCTACCTTGACGACTGGCTCATCAAAGATTCCACGTCTCAAGGGGTTATTGTAGCAACCCAATGGACTACCTGGTTCCTACAACGTTTGGGATTCGAGATCAATTTTCCCAAATCTCAGCTTCAACCCTCACAGACTCTACAATTCATTGGAGCTGTTCTGGACACTGTCCAACTCAGAGCATTCCTTCCACAACAACGTCTGGAAGCTCTACTTCAACTCTGTCATACAGTGTCTTCCCAATCTTCCATCTCAGCGAGACACATGATGGTACTCATAGGTCATATGGCCTCCACGGTACACGTGACTCCTTTTGCCAGACTTCACCTCAGAATTCCTCAGTGGATCCTGGCATCTCAATGGACGCAGGTTTGCGATCCACTTTCTCGACACATCACAGTCGCTCCTTCATTGAAGCAGTCTCTCCGTTGGTGGATGCTCTTTTCCAATCTTTCCAGAGGCTTGCTTTTTCAAACGCCCCCTCATCAGAAGGTCCTCACGACAGACTCTTCGACCTACGCTTGGGGTGCTCATCTCGATGGTCTCCGTACTCAAGGCCTCTGGCTCGTCAGTGTCATATCAATCTGTTGGAACTCAGAGCGATCCTCAAAGCTCTCCATGCTTTTCAACATCTGCTTCACGACAAAGTAGTCCTCATTCGGACGGACAACCAAGTCGCCATGTATTATGTCAACAAACAGGGAGGGACAGGGTCTGCCTCCATTTGTCAAGAAGCTCTAGAGGTTTGGGACTGGCAATCCGCCACAACACCTTCCTCAAAGCTGTCTACATTCAAGGGGCAAAGAATTGCTTGGTGCACAATTTGAGTCGTCTACTGCATGGACACTCCATTCTTCGCCTCTTCATCACATTTTTTCACAGTGGGGAATGCCTCGGATAGACCTCTTTGCGGCTCCCCACAACTACAAACTGCCTCAGTTCTGCTCCAAGATATACTCTCATCATCGCCTTGAGGCAGATGCTTTTCTTCTGGAATGGAAGAATCTCTTCCTCTACGCATTCCATCCATTCCCTCTCATTCTCAAGACTCTGGTCAAGTTGAAGAACGATCATGCCACCATGATTCTAATCGCTCCTCGGTGGCTGAGACAACCTTGGTACTCCCTTCTACTTCAACTCAGCAGCAGGGAGCCATACCTTCTACCAGTTTTTCCTTCTCTGCTTACACAGAGTCAAGGATCTCTGCTTCATCCCAACTTGCTGTCTCTACACCTGACAGCTTGGTACCTCTCAACATAACCCCTCTTCAGTTCTCTCAATCTGTAAGAGATGTTTTAGAGGCTTCTAGAAACTTACCACTAGACAATGCTATCACCAAAAATGGACTAGATTTTCTACATGGTGTTTTTCTCATCATAAGGAGCCTCAGCATTCCTCCTTATCTTCTGTTTTGGACTATCTTTTGCACTTATCCAATCCTGGCCTCAAGTCTACATCTATCCGAGTCCATCTCAGTGCAATTGCAGCTTTCCATCAGCCTATTGAAGGGAAACCCCTCTCTGCTCATCCAGTGGTTTCCAGATTCATGAAAGGACTTTTCAATGTCAAACCTCCTCTCAAACCCCCTCCTGTGGTTTGGGACCTCATGTTGTCCTTACTCAACTCATGAAGCCTCCATTTAAACCAATTGATAAGGCTCATCTGAAGTATCTCACTTGGAAAGTGGTGTTTCTCATAGCCCTCACTTCTGCTCGACGAGTCAGTGAGCTGCAAGCTTTAGTTGCTGATCCACCATTCACAGTGTTCCATCTTGACAAAGTGGTTCTTCGTACTCATCCTAAATTCTTCCCTAAAGTGGTCTCGGAATTTCATCTCAACCAATCCATTGTTCTTCCAGTGTTTTTCCAAAGCCTCATTCTCATCCTGGAGAATCAGCTCTTCATACTCTGGACTGTAAACGTGCTTTGGCCTTCTACTTGGAACGCACCAAATCACACAGAACTGCTCCTCAACTTTTTGTTTCCTTCGATCCAAATAAGTTGGGCCATCCTATTTCTCAGCGTACCATCTCCAACTGGATGGCGCCTTGTATCTCATTCTGCTATGCCCAGACTGGATTACCCCTTCACAGTAAAGTCACAGCCCATAAAGTCAGAGCAATGGCAGCATCAGTAGCTTTCCTCAGATCTACTCCTATTAAGGAAATTTGTAAGGCTGCTACTTGGTCCTCAGTTCATACCTTCACTTCTCACTATTGTCTGGATACTTTCTCTGGACGGGATGGACAGTTTGGCCAAACAGTATTACAAAATTTATTCTCCTAAATTGCCAACACTCCCATCATCCCATTCTGGTTAGCTTGGAGGTCACCCATATGTTAGAATACTTGCCTGCTTGTCCTGGTATAAAGCACAATTACTTACTGTAACAGGTGTTATCCAGGGACAGCAGGCAACTTAGCTTTCAACTGTGTCAGCATGTCCCGACATGGACCATGTTTCGAAATTCTTTCTCAAGGGACCCAGAGGGTGATGTAAACTGCTCAAAATGCCAATGAAATAAGAGTAGTGTGATACAGGCAAAACACTTTGTAATCATATACATAACATAACTTTGCTTCACTGCTGACACAATTGAAAGCTAAGTGGGAACTTCTTTCTCTCTTTTGCCATTGAAAATTAGTTGAGCACTTGAACAGTATCTTTTTCAAGCTCTTTTTCAAAATAAGTCATACACAGTGATGAGGCAGTGGGTTTGGCTATAGGAGCTAATGCTCTTGGTCAAATTTCACAATTCTGAGTGTGTGTGAACACTTTACTTATTTTATAAGTTAGATATATATTTTGCATATTTGCATACTGAGAAGTCTTATTCAGTTATACAGTAATTCTTTGACTTCTTTGCCCTATAAGCTACGATTACACACACCCTCTACTATATTCAGTGGGATGGATAGTAGACATAACAGTGTGAATCAGTGCAGCCATTAGTACAGGATTAGCAGGTGAACCCTTAACTGCCTACAAAATAGGTAGCAATAAGGGCTCACATGCTAATTTTTGGCAGTGGCTGCATGCTAATGGCATCTTTAGCACATGGCCAATTTTCCATTTTCTGAATTGATGGCCATTTTTCAGATGTGGTAAGAATGGCACAAGAAAATTTCACATAAGGGCATGCCGCTGCTTAGTTAAAAGACCCCATAAAGATTAAGAACAAAACCACAAGGGTGATGATACGTTTTCTAAGGCAAACCTTTTCAACAACACTACTATACTTTATTCATGATGAAAGCCAATCTGTTTCCTGTTAGATTAGGGTGAAACATGCATAAGGACTTATTTCACTATAATTTCTTTTTATTTTTTTAAGTTAATGTAAACCAGCTGTTGACTTAAAAATTGAGAGACTGTATGAATGTATATCTATATGTTTGTAGTCCAAATTGTAAATGTTAATTATTCAATGTGAGGGACAACTGTAACATGTCATTTATCGTAACTGCATCAGTGAAGATAGGTGATGGATGTGACTTTCTCAAATAATAAATGTATTATATGTTTCAGGATTTATTTTTTTTTTTTTTTTAAATAAAGCTGAACTCTTGGGGAAAAGCCTATTTTTTCTAATGACTCCTTATTTTCACATTTTGATAAAATGTATGAAATTCTGAAGCTGAAAAACAGTGCTGGTTTCTAGGAAGCTTATTCATTATGTAATTTCCCTGATAAAATTGTAATCATGTTTTCCATTAGCCCTAGATTCCAGTTCATAATCAAGAATAAGTGACATTTCCAATGGTCTTCATCAAATGCCTGTTCCTTTTTAACATTTGGTGCAGTGGTCTTTTTGAGAGGTCTTTTCCTGATGAAGGTCTTGAGACTTTCAAAAAGGGTCAGGGAAAAAAAAGGTCATTCTAGAACAAGGTCATTCTAGAACATGCATCAGCCACATATGGGCAATGTCATCCAATAGCTCAGAGGGATATATTTCTTTTTAAATCCTGTGATATGCAGTAGTTACCGTTACCCTTACCGGGCAAGCCCAGCCAAGCCCACTGCCTACCTCAGTCTGATGTACCTCTTGCACTAGAACTGGTTGTTATATTTCAGGTGTATTGAATGAAGTGAATGAATGGAAAATTGACTTTCTTTTTTCATATTTGTTTGAGAGAACTGAGAATGGATAATAATGAAAACTGAAGTTTTTGAATTTAGTTAAACCCATTTGGATGCTTATTAACTGGCATTGTCTTTTTATCCTTTTATATAGCCCCTTGTCCTTTCTCTTACTAGTAGGGATTATTTATAGCAAATGTTTTGTGTAGCAAATTTAAAATAATAGAATTAAACTTTTCCCTAACATTTCAGCTCTGATAAGGCAAGAAATAGAAGGGTAATAGTTTTTTTCTGTCATCATTCTTTTAATTTTTTTGTTCTTTTTTCTTACCTATCAGTTTCCTCCTTTACTCTCATCACCAAATCAACCATTCTCCATTCTGTCTCTTCTTTCTCACACAGACCCATTTCCTTTTTCCAACCTCTTCATTTTGGTGGGGGGGGGGGCCCGCGTTGCTGATTGATGCTGGAAGGCTCCATCGCCGTTTGGAAAAAACAATGTTGATGCCCTCCTTCATCGAGCCCCCCTGATCATTTTGGCCCTGAGGCTCGTGCCTACTTGGCCTATTGGTTAATCCTGCCCTGTTCCTGACAGCACTTTTCTGTCCTCTACTATTTAACCCTTTCACCCCTTCATTCCTTCTACCTTCCAGCCAGTAGGAGGAGAAGAGTGCTTAGCCTTCTTTAATGGCTTCAAGCTGACGGCTAAAATAGGTAAAGTACTACAGCGTATTATGTATTCAGATATCATATTTGAGGATTTAGGAACATACATGAAGCACTGATCTGTTAGCTTGAGTGGTAAATATTTCATCTGCAGATCATTACTGGGGTTGTGGAAATACTCTTCCATGGAACACTGATTGAAAAGCACAATGTAGAGGAAAACTGAACCTTTGAAGTTAGGATGGCAGCGTTTTCATGTTGCAGAAATACTACTCCAGTTGGACAAATAAAATTCATCTCTGTCCTGAGATTTACTTCTGCCCATATACATAGATGTGAAACAGATAAGTGTCGGTGGAGTCTACCTGACAAGGTAGAATATAACATTTTGCTGCAATTTCTTCTAGTTCCCTTCGGATTATAATGGGAAGTATTTTTCTTTCCCTGTCAGCTTTGGAAAATGTATCTGGGTTAAATGAAAAGTAATGCTGGTATTTATTAGTTATAGTTAAAAGAAAAATTCATGGCTTTAAGGTAAACGTGTCTAAAATGGTTGGACGAGCTGTTGGTCTGGCTTCATCAGCCTTGTTTAATCTTTGTGTTTCTTTCTCTATGAAATAGGCCTCTGATACTGTTCACTATTTGGGCGTCCAGTTAACCAAAGACACTGGTGCTATTTTTGCAGCTAATTATCCAACTTTAGTGCGTGAGGTGACCAGAGACTTAAAACGGTGGGACTCCATGAAGCTGTCTTGATTTGCTAGGATTGCCACTGTGAAAATGAATGTTTTACCCTGTTTTCTGTTTCTATTTCAAGTACTTCCGTGTCAACTCTTGAGATCCTTCCTGTCTGGTCTTCAGGACTGTGTGATTTGTTTTATGAGACATAACAAAAGGCCTGGACTTCTGCTTTCCTTTCTTTATAAGGACAACCAGATGGGGAGATTGGGAGGTCCTTGTTTAATTTGGTGGTATTGTGCAGCATGAGCTCCTCTTGAGTGGTTCCAGGGATGTCCTCACAAACTTTGGGTTCACATTTGAATAATCTATGGTCGGCATTCAGAAATCAAAATCCTTAAGTTGGCTCCCTTGTAATTCTGACACTTGGTGGTGGATTTGTCCCCAACTATATTGACCATCTTTCATTATTGGGATTCCCTAAACATGAGTTGTCTTTGTTGTGTCATACTCCGATTACAGATTTTTTCAATTTGATATACTGCAAACTTACAGTGCAATCTAAGCAGTTTACAATTTTAAATAAAATCACATATTGGAAAAGAACTCCATATACTAGATTGGAAAGACCCCACCAAAAGCCCACACAAATATCCAAAAACCCAAATAATTATTTTATTTTTTTTAAACCTCTAAAGATTGGTTTTAATCTCCCATTTTCTCTGGGGGTGCATGTTGCTGTCTTTTCATGATTGGCTTCCCAGGATCTTACCACCTGGGGGGCAATTTTTTGATGAGGACCAATTGGTATCCTTTTCTTTGTTGTAAGAAGATTATCAAATTTTTCTTTCTGATGTACCATATTTTTTGCTTTATAAGATGCACTTCCCCCCCTCCAAAAAAAAGTGGGTGGAAATAACGGTGTGTCTTATGGAGCGAATCCATCTCCCTCTACCTTAATTCCTCCGGCGGTCCAGCGCTGTAGGGCACGAGCTTTCAGCCTCCTGCCTTTTCCTCTGACTGACTCCCGAGCAGCAGCGGCAGAGTGGCATGAGCTTTTAGCTTCCTACCTTGTCCCACGCAACTCTGTGAATGGTTGACGGCAGCCATTCACGGAGCGGCACAGTGAATGCCTGCCTTCTGCGCCGCTCTGACTCTGCCGCTCAGGAGTCAGAGGAAAGGGCAGGAGGCTGAAAGCTCCTGCCCTACAGCGCTGGACCCCCGGAGGAATTAAGGTAAGGAGAGATGGGGGGCCCTGCCTGCCACTAGGCCCGCCTGTTTGTCCTGTCACTGCCTGCCTGCCTGCCCTGGCCTACCACTAGACCACCAGAGTGGAGGCAGGGCGCAGAGCCTGGCAAGGAGTGTGGGGTTGGGTGCGGGGTTGGGAGCAGAGCCTGGCAGGGAGAATTTGGTTCAGAATGTTTTAGTTTTTTTCTTGTTTTCCTCCTCTAAATCTAGGATGCATCTTAAGGTCAGGTGTGTCTTATGGAGCGAAAATTAGGGTATATACCTATACCCAGTTGAAGCATTTTTTGTTAGCTTCTACCATTTGCTCATGTGTAGCGAGGGAAAAATACTTTCTGGAGGATATTTGTGAAGACCCTAGGAGTCTTCTCACTTGTCTTTATAGGTACATTGGTTCCTGGTTTCCCTGTAGAACCCTTCACAGAGTTAATTTGGGGGGTGAACTTGCTAGGGGTGGTGATTAAGTCCTTGTCTTAGTAAAGAAAACAACAAGCTAGAGGATTTAAATTTTTATTTACTTCACATATTCACCATAGAGCTCTACACACTTATGATTTTGTTGGTCTAACTTCTTTAACCCATCCAAGAAAAATTATTGTGGTTGTGCTGCAAACCACTTGTCCACAGCTAATGTGGCATCTTCAGTGCTTGAAACCTTTCTTCCCTTGAGGTTAGGAAAGAGGTAGTAAATCTGAAGGGGCCAAATCAAGTAGGTAAGCCAGGTGTTTCAGAACTTCAAAGTGAAGATATGCCAATTTCTGCTACATAATGGCCGTTTTGTGAGGAGTGGTTTTATCTTGAAGAAAAAAGATTCCTTTCAAAAGCTTGATTTAACATTTGGAGACCAGTTGCTGCTTCAGTTTGTCTAGAAGTGCAACATAGTACCTTAGCATGATAGTTGCACCCCTTTCCAAGTAATCTACAAGCAAAATTCCAAATTTGTCCCAGAAGACAGACACCGACACCTTGCTTGATGATTTCTGTGTCTTGAACTTCTTGGGACATAGGGGACCACTGTGTCTTCATTCTTTACATAGTTCTTTTGTCTCTGGATCATAAGTAATTGTGATGATGGGCCTCATCGTTTTATATACACACTGCAAAGGTAGGTGAATCCAAAGCACAAATTATGAAAAATTATTCACCTTAACTAGAATCTCAATCTGCAGTTAGGTGAATAAGAAATAAACTTGAAATAGAATAATTTATCATAAATAGGTGGAGAAAAAGACCTCAGTATATAATTGTGCTCTAGTATAAACTGAAGTTGCTATACTTTCTATCATAGGTTATAAAAAAATTAATGATATCAATAAAATAAGCCTAATACACATGGAGTTTCATTTTCAAAAAAAGCCACATAATTTTACAGAGCCTTATTTATTTGATTTATATACCATCCTTCCTAAAGAACTCAGAACAGGTTACAAGATGACATACATAATTAAACAATAGCTGTACTTCTCTATTATCTAGTCAAGAAGGTCTCTTATCACCACCCTTTTCTCCACTGTTCTCATTCATCCAACAGGGTACCTGTTTTGCAAACAATTGCTGCTTCAGGTGAAAAAAAGGCATTAGAGTCTTTTAATCTGTGGCTCCCAAAATGGCTCACAGTTTTATCCCATCTGCCATATAGTCTAGATTTAGCACGAGATTTTGGTTTTTCCCATCAAAATTGAAGGAATATCTTTGGAGGCATCTGTTCAGCTCCACCTAAGAGGTGGCAAGGACTGTGAGCAACTTGTTGATGAAGAGATAAGATGTGGATTTCTTTTGTGACGGCAGAAATATGTGGTGACTACAGTAGAATCTCAACTGGTACTTTCATCCAACTGGTAAAAGAATTGCCAGAAAAAAAGTCCCTGAAGCACCAATGGCAGCAGTCCTGAGCTACACACCCACCTCCCTCAAACCCTAAAGCCATGAACCCCCACCTCCCTCCTGACTTGAAGCATAAGTATGGCAGTAGTCCTGAGCCACAAATCCCCCTTCACCCCACCTCCAAGCAGCAGCAGTCCTGAGCTGCAAAGCCCCCCTCCTGCAAGCCCTGAAGCAGGCCATGAACCCCTCCCTCCCTTCCTCAAAGCAGCAGCCAGTCAGCAGGAGGCAGCACTCAAGACAGGCTGCTTGTGGCCAGCCCCGGCAGGGCCTTTCGTCTCATATGTCAAAGGAAAGGCCCTGCCGGGGCTGGCCACAAGTGGCCTGTCTTGAGCACTGCCTCCTGCGGACTGGCTGCCGCTTTGGGTAAGGAAGGGAGGGAGCAGGTGAAGGGGTTTGTGGATCAGGACCACTGCTGTGTTGGTGCTTTGGGATGGGAGGGGAATTGAAATCTATCTGAGAAGATCTGCCTCTAGTGAATCTATGTTGTCTCGGATCCTGTAAGCTAGTGGCTTCCAGAAATGTCACTATTCTCCGTTTTAAAATCAATTCTTTATTGTCAAAAGAGGAAGTGTTTTGGCATAAGCCTTAACCAGAAATCCAAATCAAATTCTGTGCTGATCACACAATTATTACAGGGGTTCCAGATCTCCCTGAAACTGAAAGAGGACCAGCCTTCAATGAGGCTTTGCCCCTCCCCTCATCCAGGGCAGGATTCATTCTTCAAGGGCCCCTAGGTACACAAATGCACTGGGCCCCCCTGGCCCCACCCCCATTTATGTTTTCTTATTTTCTTCTTTATTTCCACTTGTATTTCTTTAAAATTCAAAACAAAGATTAGCATACCAGTGCAGTTTTTCTTTTATGCAACCCCCAAACATCTCTGAACAAATC
Organism: Geotrypetes seraphini; assembly: GCF_902459505.1. Taxonomy (NCBI): domain Eukaryota; kingdom Metazoa; phylum Chordata; class Amphibia; order Gymnophiona; family Dermophiidae; genus Geotrypetes; species Geotrypetes seraphini. Next base: position 13,856,853 of record NC_047097.1, read on the forward strand.
TCCCTTGCTTTTTAATCATCTTGTCTTCACTCTCTTCTTTCTAGACAGCATCTGGTCTTCTCTCTTTCTTCCATGCAGCATCAGCCCCTTCCATCCACTGTCCACTCTCTCAGCTTCACCCCCTCTCCATTTTTCTGTCTTCACCCCCTCCCCTATGCTCTGGCATCTTCCTCCTTTTCTTCCTTCTTCCTTTCCTCTCCACCCCATGGTCTGGCATCTCTATCTGCTTCCCTTCCCCCATGCCCTGACATCTCCCTCCATGCTGTGGCACCTCCTCTCCCTCTGGTCTGACATTTGTTTCCTTAGTTTCCCTTCCCTCTCCCCATGCTCTGGCATATCTCCCTCCCCCTCCATAGTCTGGTATCTCCTTCCCATAGACTTGGCATCTCTCATTCCTCTCCCTTTTCCTTCCCCCTCCCTCAAACACACGTCGGCAGTGCAGCATTCACCCCCAAATTACCCCTCCTGGACAAAGTGAAGCATTTGCTTAATACTGCTGATCCCTTACCCGTTCTCCAGCAGAGTCACGCAGAGCACTGGGTTGTTGGCGTTGTCCATGGAACAGTGCTGTAGGTTCCATGTGGCCATGTGCAGCAAAGGTCGGCCCTCGTGTACACTGGGTAAGGGCTTGGGTGCTTGTGCCACCCGCAGCTGCCCTGGGCTGCCAGCGGGGAGCTCGAGCTCTTCACGCTCAGCAAGGTGGGGCTGGGCTGTGGCTTGCATGCCAGCTGCGGCCCCCTGTTGGGCTCCCAGTGGGTGAGTGCTGGCTCATGCAGATCTCGAACTTGACCTGCTCCAGCATGGTGGCACCCACCCCACTGACCAGTGCCAGGTCCTCCACCTTCTTGAAGTTGATGTGGTCGTGGTACTCAATGATGTTCTTTGCCACGACCTGGCTCACCTCCAGCAGGGTCATCAGCTCCTCCTCAGTGGCCGCATGTTCATTCGCTCCTCAGTGATGTTCATTCACTCTGGGCTCACCAGGATCTGGCTGAAGTTGCATGCAGCACTGAACTTGCGGCTCTTGGAGCAAAAGTCCGAAGGGTCTTGGGGAATGGAGCGGTGGTAGCCCAGCATGCTGCCCTTTTTTTTAAAGTTATTGATGCTTCCAATGGTGTTTAAGTGCAATTTTTAAAAAGTTGCCAAAATGATGAAACCTCCAAAACTGCTGGTTAAGGAACGCGGCAGCATAGGGAGAGTGGTTCTAGACTCGAAGGGCCCCCCTGAACATTTTGGGCCCTAGGCTCATGCCTACTAGGCCTACCCTTTAAGCTGGCCCTGCCCCTCCTTCAGGCGCCATCATGTTTGGTGCTAACCCTCTCTCTATTCTATTTCTCCCTCTTTCTTCCTGCCACCAGCTTTTTCTCCCCCTCCATTAATCCCAACCTTGCCTTGACCAGCATTTCTCTCTCCTCTCTAAACTTCCACTGTCCACTAGCTCTCCCTTCCTTGTGGCCCAGATCTATCATTTCTCCTCTCTCCCTCCCCCCATTCAGCATCTCCTTCCTAATTCCACCACCACCACCACTTTTGCATTCATCCCGAAGTTTTCTGACAAGTACCGCCAAGGTGGAAAAAGGCAGAGAGAGGGAGGGAGCTACCGGACCCCAGGAGATTTCCATTGTGTGGCTTAATTTGGCAACACCCCCTCAACAAGGGTGCACTGTTGCTGCATGGGCCCATGCCCCCACCAGTGGCTACATCACAGCATTCACTTCTCCAGCCGCGTTTCTCTCTCTTTTTTTAACACTGAAAACAGGTTCATGTGCTTTGGAAAGAGCAGTAGGTGTGTACATCAAAAAAGCCATAGCCCTAGGTTTTCTAATGCTTGCTTTTATATTTAAGTAAATGTCCAGTCACTCCTTTAGCATTGGTCCATATTTTACGTTAAACACCAAAAGACCAATGTGAGCTAACTCATCAACTTTACAATTATTTTAGGGCTTCAGACATGCCATTTTTGTTCGCCCATATTTTTGGCGATACAAAAAATTGTTTCTTAGTGGCTATGGCTGTGGCTTCTTCATTCGCCCACTCACTCAGAGTTTTTTAAATCTTTTTTCTATATATATTTTTTGTATTTTTCCTTATTTTATATATAAAGTGCTTCTCATAAATAATTATAATAAAAAAGATAGATCAGAAAGTTTGGATATCGGGATGGTCTGTTTGAACTGAAAAAGGGGAACTTAATCTTGAAAAAGCCTTACGGCGAAACATGTCGATGTGACAAGCCCCGACCCGATCCTATTAAGGAAATGACAATTGGTTAAGTTAACTTTTTTATTATAATTATTTATGAGAAGAACTTTATATATAAAATAAGGAAAAATACAAAAAATATATAAAGAAAAAAGATAAAAAACTCTGAGTGAGTGGGCGAATGAAGAAGCCACAGCCATAGCCACTAAGAAACAATTTTTTGTATCGCCAAAAATATGGGCGAACAAAAATGGCATGTCTGAAGCCCTAAAATAATTGTAAAGTTGATGAGTTAGCTCACATTGGTCTTTTGGTGTTTAACGTAAAATATGGACCAATGCTAAAGGAGTGACTGGACATTTACTTAAATATAAAAGCAAGCATTAGAAAACCTAAGGCTATGGCTTTTTTGATGTACACACCTACTGCTCTTTCTAAAATAATTATAAAGTTGATGAGTTAGCTCACATTGGTCTTTTGCTTTTATATTTATACATAAACATCCAATTAAACCCATATATATAAAACAAAAATATGTAGTCGCCTTCCTTTGAAACGTCTGAAACCAGTGACTTTCTTGCCTCCAAATTCCGCCTCCCAGGGCACAAGTTGCGGTCGGTAATTCAAGGGAAAGCGACTACTATAGAAGGTACCGTAGAGACGCTAATGTGAGGTTTGGAACACACTGAAGAGGCAATTGGAGCATTAGAATGAGGCTTGGAACGCACTAAGAAAGGCTATTTGAGTACCAAAATGAGGCTTGGAGTTGTACCCAGAGGCATTCGGAAGTACTGTATTAGATTGAAACCTGAAACAACAGTGAATACCGATCGCTTTCAAAACCACACGTACCGTGAGAAAGTAGTAAAAAACTTGTAACCTAAAACAGTCTTCTAAAGTAGTGCAACTGACCCCCACGGCCTAGCTTTCATGGAAGCGCTCCACAAGGCGTTTTGTTTCCCTTAGTAACAGTAGGGGAAGCGTCTTCTATGGCAGGATGCCGCTTATGGTAAAGGATTATACATGGGAGCAAACAACTTCTGAGGTATTTGTCTCTGTACCTATGAAAGGTGTGACCGCTGCAAAGGCTGATGTGTTCTGCACGGAAAGCTATTTGAAGGTGAGCGCCGCTTTTAGCTTTAAATTAAACTACAAAAATTGCCGTTTGTATTGGACTTTCAAGTGTAGTAAGAATTAGCCACCTGCTGGTGCAATTAATAGTTATTAACTCGTTTAACATTTCCAGTGCATTTTGAGCTAGCCTTCTTTTATCCTCTAATATGAAACTAAACTTAGCACTGATTCTGCTTAATATGGCTGCAATTAGAATTGGATTAGCTTGACTGAAAAAAACCCAACAAATTGTTAAATTTGTAAGTAAAGGCTATATATTCTTAGTCATTGCTGCATCTGTTCTGCATTTTATAGGATTCCCCAAGGTTTTCAGTGTTTCAAGGGCTAGATTCACTAACCTGCATCGATCCGATCCGACGCATTCACCAACAGTCTTTATGCAGATAAAAGGATTGGAGGCCAGCCCCCATACCGACCAGACGGATCGCTGAAGAGCGATCCTGACACATGTGCAGACCACCTTCTTTGCCTGTAGATCACAGTTCTTCAACCGCCGGTCCGCAGAAAATTCCTGCCGGTCCGCGCAGGGCTGGCGAGATGGACGCCGTTAAATTTCCTGCCCCGGTGGTGTTCGCGGAAATCTTCTGTTCCTCCCAGCCTCGGGCGATCAAGACAGGCTGCCGACGTCGGGCATTTCCTCTATGAGTCTCGCCTATGCGGAAACAGGAAGTTGAAACAAAATAGGCGGGACTAAGAGAGGGAATGCCCGATGTCGGCAGCCTGTCTTGATCGCTGCCCCTGCCGAGTCGCCAAAGAGGGCCCTGGGGAAGGTGCAGGTAGAAGGGAGATGGTCAGCGTGTGCGGGAGGGTCAACGTGTGGATTGGGGCCATCAGCAGCGTCTGTGCTGAGAGTCTGCCCACGTGCAGGATGCGGCAGGTAGGGGCCTCCGGCGGCAGGGCCTGCAGTGCAAAGCTGTTTTTGTCGGCTTGGGGGGGGGGTCGTGAATGTGCAGGGAGCCTTCAACAGTGGCTGTCTCCTCTCCTAGCAGCTCAGTACTTACCAGGGCAGTGATTCACTTTGGCAACTTCCCCTTTCCTCAGAGGCGGCAACAGACCCAAGACTGCCTAAGAAAATCACTGCTGCAGGCAAGTACTGAGAGCTGCTGGAAGGAGAGGAAGCCACTGTTGGAGGCTGGGAAGCTGCTGGATAAAGGGAGAGCTGCTACTGCACCTGGAGGGAGGTAGAAAGAGAGATGCTGCTGGGAGGGGAAGAGGGAAAGGGATGGGAAGAGAGCTACTGTTGGATAGGGGGGGAGGAGGGAAGGGAGAAGGAAAAAAGGAAGGAAACAGCTGGCAGGGAGATTAGAGGAGGGAAAGGGGAGAGACAGGAATGAGAAAGTAGAGAGAGATTGATGCTGGAAAGGGAGTCAGCAGAGAAATGAGAGAGGGATAAAGATGCTAGATCTGGTGTAGGAGAGATAAAAATGAAGAAAGTGAAGCTGGAATGAATGTGAAAAGGAGAGAGGAGGCACAGGCTGGATGGAAAGGGGAGAGGGGCATAGAAAGAAGTCAGATACATATGGAAGGGGGAGAGGCCACACAGTGGATGGAACGGGCAGACGCTGGAAGGAAAAGAGTGAAAAGAAGATGAAAGCAGAGACCACAAAAGGTAGAAAAAAATCATTTTACAGTATTTCTATTTTGTCATTACAATATATCAGATTTGAAATATATATCCTGCTAGACATAACTGGGGACTGCAAAGCCTAACACTATTCCTATCATGTGTGACTGCAGTATTCTGTTAGCATGCTATTTTTGTGTAGCATTCTGTAATAATTTGGCTTGTTCAGTATTCTTGATAGTAGAGGGGATATATGTGAAGGGGAGGGGAGACGGGTTTTGTTGGTCCTTGCTCTGAATATTTATATTTATAAAATGACAATTGTACAGAATATTGTTTCTTTTTATACTTTAATAAAATACGTTCAATATAAAATCATAACTGAGGCTTGTGCAGATGGGATCAGATGGTTTGTGGGGACCGAGCTTGCGGAGACGGGGCGGAAATGTGTTTTTTTATTTCGGTCTTAGTAGTTTGCTGGTCCACAAAATAATTCTTTTATTTCTGCTGATCTACGGGTGTAAAAAGGTTGAAGAACACTGCTGTAGATGGTCTGTGCATGTGCTTGTTCCCATGGCATAACTTTTTTTAAAAAAATTTATTCCTGAGCCCCTGGTTTTAACCTGCGGTTTAAAGCTTTAAAGCGGGGTTGCACAGAACACGGTGTAGTGCAGCGGGGCACTGCAGGGAAGGGCGGCAGAGAGCAGGTCATGGCAGAGAGTAGGAGACTCGAGGAGGCAGAGGACAGGTTCTATTTCAGAGTGGCAGAGAGCGGGTTTATTTCAGGGCTGGAAGGACAGTTGGAAAGGACTTGAGCGACTGGTCCCCAGCAGTCGCTTCTTTTTGGATCGGCCAGCCCAGTCGGTGTTCCCGATTTTGTTTAATGAATCGTGTCCTTCCTACTTTGCATGTCGTTTCCCCTCATTTGCATGCACGGATTGGATCGGATCAGATGTTAATCGGCCACAAGGTTAGTAAATCAGGTCGGGGAAAAATCAGGTCGCTAAACAATCGCAAACACGATCGGTGGGATTAGTGAATCTAGCCCCTAATTGTTTGAGTCTCAACCAATTCTTGAAACTCTGGAATCAAGGCTGGGGGTATCTGATGTTCTAGATCTAGGATTCTAGGCAAACCTTCAGCCACCTCCCCCACTTTCTTGGTGGCTGCTCAATACATTCTGCTGCCTGAAGCAAGGGGTAAAGTGGGTTTACCTCCTTGTCCCCTCACAAAGGAGGCCCTTGGAAGAGTTCTGAGTGAAGGGATCCTCCTGCTTGCTCCCAGACCAGATCACTGGGCCAGCAGTTGCTCCAAGAATATGCAACCTGTATTGCCAGGTTATATATATAAGGGGAGTGTGTGGCGTAGTGGTTAAAGCTACAGCACTTTTAATCTATGAACCACACATTCAATTTCATCATAATGAGTTAGTTCTACATCAAATTTTTACCTAAGGTAGCAAAGCCTTTCTAATTTGAGGAAATGGTGCTTCTGAAATTCTTTCCAAAGCCTCTTTAACAATCCACATGAGAGAGCCCTCCATGTAAATGGACCCTGGCTTACAGTTTCAAGGGAACAGTCGATCGAGAGGTTTATGCAGCTTTTTGTATTCTTTGATCCCAGCAGAACTGGCATACATGTTGCAAAAAACAACTTTAATAAATTGGCCGGCATCTAGTGTTCCTCTAAGTAAAGCCTCCTCAAATTAGAGCCACTGTAGCCAGAGTGATTCTCCTAAAGTCTGCCTCACTGGATATGATCTGTAAGGTATGATGTGGTTCTTGCTTCTTATGTTCACTTCATACTACTGCTTGGACCAAGCCACAGTGAAGGACTGTGCTGGCCAATCTATCTATCTGAAGTAGCAACTTTCACTTTTTTTACTACAGGCTGCTTATAGGTATGTGACCATGAAAAAAAGCAAGCAACTGTACACTTGGGTTTCAAACTCGGCCCTGCTTGTTATTGGAAAATGCATTTTTGCTCACCTATAACAAATGTTTTCTTTAGACAGTAGGATTGATCAAGTGCAGAGTCCTCTCACCTTCTCCAGTGTTACTTGAATGCACATGGAGGGCTGCTTAAGTTTAGAACTGTTCAAAAGTTTATAAGCTCTAGGACAGCTGTTCCATCCTGGTGATGTATGATAATGTCACCATACTTGTGTGCGTGATCATTCCTGCTTTCTATAGAAAATGCTAAATTGCTTCTAACTGTACATTTTTTTATGGCATGTGAAATGGGACCTGGGTGTTTGGATTAAATGTGGGTTCTTCCAGAAGAAGAAAACAAAGCCTGAAGTATTCTGCATGCAGAGAAGGTGATTGAAGAATGTACATATGAACAGTGGCAGGAAGTAGGCCATGGGGATGGTTTTAGCTGGTGCTTGTTTAAGTATAGGGAACTGATATGCTCATTTACACAAATGCTACAGGACCAGAGACACCTTGACAGATATAAGTAGAATGGACCTTATTTGCCAATATCTGCTGTTACATTATTGTAAGAAATGGAGTTGTAACATGAATGAAATGAAAGATGGATTTATCAGAAATGTTTTTTCTGTCATTTTTATAGGTTAATTTCCCCCCTTTTCTATATGAAGCCTTTTTATACGCTCCCATTGATGAAATCAGAAGTAGTGCACAGATTGGTAATGGAGTCATTATCTTTACTTTGTTTAAGAAGGAGTCTGCCTTGTGGGAAACACTTACTTTGACAGATGGTAAGTTTTCTGTGTTGAAATGCTGTACTTGTACTTGGTTCTCTAGTGATATTTCTCGTGTTGAAATTGTGACACAGGGGATCCTGAAACGTTTGAATAGTGTAGCAAACTAAGTGAGCCATCATGTATTGCAAAATCCAAACAAAGGGGTCCTTTTACTAAGGTGCGCTAGCCGATTTAAATATTAGCGTGCTAAACGCTAACGCATCCATTATAGTCTATGGATGCATTAGCGTTTAGCATGCGCTGATGTTTAGTGCGTGCTAAATCGGCTAGAGCGCTTTAGTAAAAGGACCCCAAAGTCTCTTGTGCACTGAATGTTTGGAAGACAAAAATAAAACTACCATCTATCCATTTTCAAATAGAACTGTAGGAGAGAAAAAAACATATTTAGAAGTTGTAATTATTTGTCTTGATAAATAATTGGGTTGATCAGAGCAGGATTCTTCTGGGCACTGCTGATTAGTGCCAGTGCCTGGTTAACTATGTGGGCAAATTGGGCCAGATGAAATGCTGTCCTGACTTGCCCAGATAGCTATCCAAGTATTGGTGCTGAATATAGGCGGTAACCAGATAACTTTTGGCTCTACTGAAATACCAGAGATATTCAGCATCCACGCCGATCTTCAAAAAAGGTTCGAGGGGAGACCCGGGAAACTACAGACCGGTGAGTCTGACCTCGGTACCGGGAAAGATGGTAGAGGCGCTGATAAAGGACTGCATCATTGATCACCTTGATGGACATGGTCTGATAAGGACCAGACAGCACAGTTTCAGCAAAGGCAGATCATTTTGTCTTTCTGTTTTTAAGAGCTTTTCTTGATTTGTTGTATTGCTCCTGAGTTTCAATAAAACTACTTCTATTAAAAAAAAAAAAAAAAGTTGACCGTTATGGACTGCTTGGATTTTTAAATTTTTTCTAACTGAAATAACATTGCATTATAGTGCAGATCTGTACAGAATGCCATTTACTAATGTGCATTTACCAATTAAGTTGCATTAATGCACAGCAGCATACATTAATAGGAATTAAGTTCATAGTTGGTGAATAGCCATTTAGAACAGTGGGGTATTCATTATTATAAGGTCATTTTTATAAGGAGTAATTTTTAGATAAGCTGCTACTTGTGTCTCAGCTGGAATGCATCATGTGACCCAGTGGATGCTGAAAGGACGTCAGTCACTGGGTTTAAATCTGCCTGCCACTTGCGGTCTGTTGCTGTGGTGTCAGAAGTAATGCTCTTTTTTGTTGTTTGAGATGAGCCCTTTTTCCTGAAGCAGCGAGGATACGCAAAACAAGGCTCTTGTAGAGAAAGGGTTTATTATATTTTCTACCACTGGCCCGGAGTGTGACCTGTGAAAATGAAGTGTTTAGGCGGGGCCGAAGTGAATTTGGGCCCTGGTCCATTTGTGCCACAGCAGTATCTGGAGGCTTCAATAGCTGGAATAACTTTTCTGAGATACGCTGAAAGTGTGTGAAAGAGAACCCAGTGGATTACATCAAGTGCAGCAGTGGATTGAGGTCTTGAACTGGTAAAGTGTGCATACTGCAGGTCGTGTGGATAAGTCTCTCCAAAGGGAAGCCTCTACTATTCTCAGCTAAGTACTTGGCTTTTTTTGCATTTTTTGTTAGGTACTGTTAGGTACTGTTTTGTTTTGTAGCTCTGTGTTTTATTATCTCTGTGCCCGGGTGCAGCTCAAGTTTTTCTCTGATTTCTGAGTTTTTTTTACTGTAACTCCACCCGGACACAAGAGGAGCCTATGATTATTGGACTCTAGCCAATTGGCTTGAATGGTCTGCCTGTCTTTCTGAGGCTCATTTTGATAAAGATTTGTGATGGCCAGTAGCCCATGACAACACAGTGCCTTTGTAAAAATTTTGTCAGGTGTTTGTCAATACTTCCTGCATATCCATACATGCATTTTACAAAAGGCTCTTCTGTTTTCAGCAAGCCTTAAAATACCTGAGAAGTTTTGAATATTTTGACTTGGATGTTGAAGGAAATTATAAACCTATATTTTCTGCTGTTATGAATTGTACATTTGCAGATAGTCAGTATTGCAGGAATGTGACGGGAGTGCAGAGGCCATTGATCAGTATTTCTCACTGAAGGCCATTACTGGCAAACAGAAAGGGAATCTGTACAAAAACATATATTACATATTGAACATATGTTTCTGCTGAGTTCAGTGATTTATTATGCCAGATACTGTGGGTGCTAGGAGCTGCTAGGAATGTTTACTCTTTGCCAGAATAGGTGGCACTAAAGGATATCACTCATTAGTAGGGCTGTACATTGCTTAAAAATTTTAATCACACAATTAATTTCATAAAGTGTCCCCTCCCATTTCCTCTTGTATACTGCAATATATAGATAGCAGGTATAACATAGTAAATGACAGCAGATAAAGACCCAAATGGTCCATCCAGTCTACCCAACTGTACATGCTCTATAAATTAATAATTTAATTTAAATGGTCCATTTTCTTAGATATTTCTGGGCCAGAAACCCAGAGCTATGCCCGGTACTGTGCTTAGGTTCTATCTACTGGAGTCTCTGTCAAAGCTCACTCCAACCCATCTAAATCATCCCAGCTATCGAAGCCCTCCCCAGCCTGCCCTCAACTGAATGGCCATATACAGGAAAATTACTGTGCCCAGTACTGGCCTTAGTTTTTCATTATACAGTATATCCATTATTTTCCGATTAGAGATCCTCTGTGTTCATCCCATGCTTTTTTAAACTCTGTCACCATTTTCCTCTCCACCACTTCCCTCGGGAGCGCATTCCAAGCATTAACCACCCTCTCCATAAAGAAGAATTTCCTAACATTACTCTTGAAACATAGAAACATGATGGCAGATAAAGGCCAAATGGCCCATCTAGTCTGCCCATCTACAGTAACCATTATCTCTTTCTCTCTCTGAGAGATCCCATTTGCCTATCCCAGGCCATCTTGAATTCAGACGCAGTCTCTGTTTCCACCATCTCTTCGGGGAGACTGTTCCACGCATCTACCACCCTTTCTGAAAAAAGTATTTCCTCAGATTACTCCGGAGCCTATCACCTCTTAACTTCATCCTATACCCTCTCATTGCAGTTTCCTTTCAAATGAAAGAGACTCGACTCATGCACATTTATATTACGTGTGTTGAGTAACAAAATAAACACACCTAAATCCAAAATATTTTACTTGCCAGAGATGGGCTGTAATCTCTAGTTAACCATTTGCTACAAAAAGGTGGAGAAAAAGCCTCAAGTTGCATAAATGTTTCAGCAATCACTCATGATTCAAAACTACATAAATTCTTTTCATTGTCAAAAAACTCCACCACCGCCAAAATGTAATTCTCAGTTGAGTACTACACCCATCACTGTGCACAGGGAAAAAGCAAAAGTTTACTTAGCTTGAGAACATGGTCTGATGAATCGATATCACAGCCGTTGAGAATTCTGCAGTTCAACTGTTAACAATAGCGACGGCTGCCAGATGTAAAGTCCAGAACACATGCCCTAATCCAACAAGTGCCTTGTTTTTTCGCTTCAGTAAAGCTTCATCAGGGATTGAAAAATTGCAAGAAACTCCACTGTCCTCCCGTGCACAATGGCACAAGAATGACGCACTGCTTAAAAAAACCTCCAGATCCATTTCTGGGAGCACTTCCAGGTTGTGACATCAAATCAGCTGTCGATCATCCATAGAACACTACCCATTCTATCCGCTGATTCAGCCCCTTAGGCCACAGTGTGTCAAGGAAAAAAATCCAGCGTTGCTCGTGCTGGTACAATGTGCGTTTAACATCCCCCCCTCCTCAAATGCACAAATTCATTTAAATTATGCTGCTCTTTAACACAATGACGGGTTAAAATGTCAATTTCTTTTTTATGGGTTATGTTGGACCAGTGTTCGAACAGCCTAGTTTTGAAACATCTAGACCAGGGGTGTCCAACCCTTTGACTTCCCTGGGCCTCATTGGCCGAAAAAAATGTTTCTAGGGCCGCGCAAACACTGCAGCAAAACAGAGGAGGGAGCTGGCAAACCAGTAAACACCCAGGGGCAACACAGGAAAACACTGTATCGCCCTCGACCAGGGCCGCACAAAATACTTCAAGGGGCTGCAGGTTGGACACCCCTGATCTAGACTTTTGGCCAATGTATGATAACCCACAGGGACATGTCATTCCATACACCACTCCTCTAGTTTCACAAGATGTCAAGGATCGTAATCTGACAGCTTTCCTTCCTGCTTAACATTGCATGCCATACACCTTCCACAGCGAAAATGACCCACCCTCTCCTCCTCACGTGTAGACCACACATCAGCTTTATATAACATGTCATTCAAATTCCTGTTTCTTGGGAAAACAATCTTGCACACTTGATCTGAAAACACCCCATGGTTTGCATCATAGGTCAAATATTCTTAATCTTCCTGCCCAAACATTGAAACACAGAAGAAAATTTCATAATACGTGGCACCACATCTTCATCCGATGTCCGTGATCTATACACCAATAGCTGATCTCTAGGGCTGAACTGTGCCCTCTGCCACGAGTTCTGTATAAATCTATGGAAATAACCTCTATCCCTATTGCGCTGCTTCAAAGGTTCAGCTTGCCTCAAAAATTGTTCAGTCATATTACAAATCCGCCGATAACGGAAGAATTAAGAGGCAGTAAGGTTATTCTTAAGCCCCCCAGGGTGCATACTTGTGTATTCCAAAAATGTATTTCAATCCAAAGGTTTCAGAAACACAGACGTGTAAAACTTGCCTTCTTGTAAGGTGATTTTCACATCCATAAAGAATAACTCAGTGCTATTTGCTTCCATTTCAAACTGGATTGAAGAATGACAATGATTCAGAAACTCCAAAAATGCATCCGATTCCGCCCTCGTGGAATCCCACAGGAAAAATATATCATCGATGAAGCGCTTCCACATCTGCACATGGGCAAAAAATCCAGATGAATAAATCCAACAACTTTCAAAATCTGCCATCTATAAATTGGCAATGGGCGGGGCAAACAATGCTCCCATTGCCACACCCATTCGCTGTTGAAAAAATTTCCCATCAAACAAAAAATGATTCTTAAACATGGCCAATGTCGTTAATCTCAACAGAAACTCAGTAGGCACTAAATGTGGGTGAGCTCTCCCATCAATAACTTTCTCAACAACCACAAGAGCTTCATCCTGAGGGATGCATGTGTAGAGGGAGCTCACATCCCATTTCCCCCACCCCTTTTACTAAATTAGCTTTTTCACTATTATGTGAGTTGATCAGTGTGTTTCTGATATTTTGCTTCCTCTGTGTCAATTTATTATACATTTTGAGTGATATTCACAGTATACCTTTAGCTTATTCTCATTGGAAGAACCTTTTTGTTTTGTTTTTTTATTACAGCATTCTCTCAAGTCCCATCTTGTAACTTTGTTTCTTTCATACAGTCAATGCTTTTTTCTTGCAATTGAAACATCCAGTGGCGTAGTAAGGTGGGGGGTTCCACCCCGGGTGCTGTCTTGGTGGGGTGCTGGCACCCATCCCCCTCTCTGCCCCCTCCCTTCCTGGTTGCATGTGTACGCCCCTTCCCTTCACTCATACCTCTTTAATTTTCCTGGCTTGAGCAGCATCACGAACTTGCTGCCCGCATCGGTGTCGGCTCTCTCTGACATCACTTTTTGATCCCGTGCCTTGCAAGTGACATCAGAGGGAGAGCAGACGCGGGCAGCAAGTTCGTGATGCTGCTTGTGACGGAAAAATAAAAGAGGTATGGGGAAAGGGAAGGGGCCGTGTCAGGAGGAGTCAGGAAGAAGCGGGTGGGGGAGGGGCACCACCGCCCTGGGCAACATTCACCCTCTCTGCTCCACTGGAAACATCCCACCCTTTCCCAATTAACAGCAGTTGTCTGTGTGAATACCAGTTGCTATGTGTGACAGAGAGAAAAAGAAAAATTCATGCATATTTCTCAAAAAATATGAAGAGATCAGCCACTTTGTTATTGGCACTCACAGAAGGCACACATACGTATGGGCATTACCTAAAGATTTAAAGTGACAGTGCCTGCTGTCCTCGGAGAATACTTGCTATAGGTAAGTAATCTTTGCTTTTCCTCCAATGACCATTCCAGTAATGCTTGGGATAGCTCAGAAACCTGAGGAATGCTAACATTTTTAGCCTTACAGAGACCATAACAGGGGATGGAAAGAGTTCCTTAGATTCTCAATGCCAAATATTTGGAATTTTTTTTTCCCTCTCCTCCAAACCATTTCTTTCTTCAGTGCATTTCAGTGGAAATTTAAAGACTGTTCCTTGTTTTAGTGGCAAAGGGTGTGATGCAAAGACTAAGAGAAGAGGCTGTCTTTAAAGCACAGCAGAAGACAAAAGAAGAGGCAGAAGCAAGAGCCGCCAAGAAACAAGAAAATAAAAAATATTCCCTGGATGTGATGATGAAGGTAAGTTTTAAAAATTGTACTGTTCTTTAAATCAAACAGAATAAGTACTAAAGGTTTCATGTGAAATGCTTTGATTTGACACCAATTAGGAAATAGAGCAGTGATTTCAGGTGTGCCGCGACACACTGGTGAGGAGAGTCGTCCGCGCCAGCTGACTGCCTACAGGATGTGCCTCTCATATTATGAAGTCAGCTGATGCAGATGACTCTCCTCCTGGCCGGCATTTCTCCTCCTCTCCCCACACCTCCTGGATCCCTCTACCGAAGCAGGTCGCGACCAGGTGAGCCTCTGCAAATGCGATGACATCACACACTTCGGGTGCCTTGCAGCCGGGGCACTGGATTTAGTGTGCCGCCGGCCAGAAAGTTTGCAAGACACTGAAATAGTGTGGTTGAGTAGTAGTATCAGACGCCTGTCCTTCCGGTTATCAGGTTTACTTTTAGGTGGGTGGGTGGCATTGGTTACAAAGCAGTCATTAGGCTGGACCAACAAAGTAAATTCAGGTGAAGAAGGTGGAATGTAAAATTTTGCTAAGGATAATTAGAGAGGTGTTCATTATATGTGCCACCTGGTCAGAATAGTGAGGGGTGGGTTGAGGCTTTTGATTTATTGGCAGAATTAAATTTGATTATGAGAAATTCTGGTTTGATAGTGACTTTGTAGATGGCCCTGCAAGTTCCACTGCTGAAAATGATTGTTGGAGTCTCTAATGGCACTTTTATGAGATTGTTGCTGGAGATCATTGTAGCCCCTTTGACAGCAGAGATTGCATGGCAGGAGTAACTGGGGATTGCTCCTGATCTAACCACACCAGTGGACCACCATTGAGAAAGGATTAGCTCTAAATTTGCTAGTTTCCTTGTTGCACAACTTTTTTTTTTTTTAAATTGTCTTTGATATCTATAAATTCTTCCAGATAGAAGATGCAGAGAGGAAAAGAATAGAGGATTTGAAGGAGGAAGAACGGAAGAAAGCAACGCAGGATCTGGAAAACTGGAAGGAGCAGCAGAGGAGAAAAAAAGAACAAGAGAGAATTCAGAGAGCAGAAGAATTGCATCAAGAAAGGAAACGGAGAGAAGAGGAGAAAAGGAGACACCAGGAAGTAAATAAAATGAGAATGCTCTCTGCAGAGTCTGCAAAACCTCAAAGCTTAGACAGACAAGGTATCGTATGTGAACCTTTTAGATATTGTAAATATAACATTGTGTTACTATTATACTGTTCTTCATAAAGTTTGTCCTTTACTGTTGCAGCATATAAGAATGATAGATGCTGCCGTCTCTGGGGCAAGTTACCTGAAAAATAATCTTTGTGGGACTTACAGTTCAGATTCTTCTGCAGTGGAAAGGACAGCGTTATGCTGGGCCAAGTTGTATAGTGAGATAATGGGTCTCAACTAGAGACACCCCTCAGGAAATATGAGTGTATACATAATTCAGGGATAATTCGAAAAAGAGCTGCCTAAATTTGGCTTTGGGCTATTCTGTAGCTTTGATAGCATATGGTTTGCAGTGGACATTTACATGAGCAGAGTCTGGGTAGAGCTCACACTTATGCACATAACTTAAAGAATGCTATAAGTTACATGTTCCTGAATCAAACTGCAAGCATCTATTTACACCAGCTCTATGGCTGTGTAAGTGCTTGTGCTTGATATATGTACCCAACTTCACATTAAAAAACAAATCATACACTTTTTATGCCTAGGATTAGAGAATTATTTATTATCCAAACGGCACTCAATTTTTATAAATGTTCTTGTGAGGATCACCAATCAAACTGTCACCAAGATATGTACCAGACTCAGTATACCTGTATATCTCAAACTCCTCACCTCCAATATATAATCCCCAGCAACTCAGAAGTACCACCTTGGAATTAATATTCTGTGGTCCAAAATGTCGGTGTAAAGCTTGCTAAGGGATGATAAGCCTTGAAAAAACCTTCTGTAGGTGAAACATGTTGGCTCCTATTTCCCTGAAAAGAAAAGAAGACCATACTTAAAGTTAAGTACCCTTGAAATATGCTAGAAGGGTTGTTAAATAAATAAAAATTAAAAATTAAAGTCTGTTAATAAAAAAATTGATAGCGGCTCCAGTGAGGAGGTAGTACATAAACCATAGGGCAGGGGGGGCGTGGCTTGGAAGTGCATGACAGTGGTCGGGAAAACGGTGAGCTCCGTCCCGATAGATCTTTTAATAGATTATTTAAGTTACAGAAATTAACTTTTCTTGTTGGATACAGGAAAGTTGATTAAAGCTATGGCATTCGGGAAAAATAATAAGGCTGATTCAGCTTTTGTTACACTGGCAAGCGCTAAGAGAGCCAAACCCGAGCCTCCGACCCCTTCGAAAAAACTGGCTGAGAAGGAAACTGTAGATACAGTTGAAATCTTGTGGGAGCTTAAGGCAATTAGAGAGATTGTCTTGGAAAACTCCAAAGATATTAAGGAGGTTAAGGCAGAAATTAATATTCTCAACAGGAAAATAGAGTTAGTTGAGAATAAGATTGTAAATCTTAATGATAGAATGCTGGCAGTTGAAACAGATTTATTTAAACTGAAGCTGGTGCAGAAGAAAATTGATCTACTTACACAAATGCTGGAAGATTGTAGTAATAGGGAGAGGAGTAATTTAAGACTATTAGGGATTCCGGAAGGGGCAGAAAAAAAATAATATTACTTCCTTTCTGGAGAATCTCCTCCCTAAAATCCTCCCTCTACACACGAAATATCCTATAGAAATTGAAAGAGCTCATAGATTACCAGTCAGGAGGAGTGACACTCAAAGGGGACCTCGTCCAATTATATTCAAGCTCTTAAGACATCAGCAAGTACTGGATATTGTTCGACTGGCTAAAGAAAATAAGAATTTAAAGTTTCAGGACTCTCGCATACACTTTGTGCCAGATTTTGCTCCTGCCACTGCAGCCAAGAGAAAAAGATTTCTTGATACGAGACCACAGTTAAGAAGTCTTGGGGCAAAATATGGGCTGATTTACCCAGCGTTAATGAGAGTGACTTTTAAGAACAAAACCATGAATTTCAAGGAACCAGAAGAGCTGCAGGAGTTTTGCAGAAGCAAGAGGAACAGATGATTACCTAAAGTCATATACTTTAATTTTTTTTTTCTTTTTCTTCTCTCTCAAGAGATATGTTCTTACATTTATATTTCTTTAGAATATGCATATCTCTGTATTGAAGTTTGAAATACAGTTATTACTTAAAGTTTACAGTTTATTGGCTTTGAAATGCAATGGTTTCCTATTTGGAATGTTATCCTTTTATGGGGTTGTGGAATTCATTATCGGGATGTCAGTTTGTTTTAAAAACTACAGTAGTTTATATGAGTATTCACATATTGTCTTACTTATATAACACTTTGTTTTTATGTTACATATTTTTCTTTTTTATATTTTTGGTTTGATATGATTTGTCTAGTGACATTTCTTTATTTTATTTATTCAAGAGTATAGGTTTGACAAAGGAATTTGGTATGTGTTGCTTTTTTAGTATAACACTGGTTGGGATTCTACAGGACTTTCTGACATTCTAAGTCCAGATTGAACATAGAAACATGACGGCAGCTCTCTATCTCTATCTCTGCCTCTGTCTTTATATTTTTATCTTTACTTTTCATAAATTGTTTCTTCAGGTACTTTAGTTAGATTGTGAGCCTTTGGGACAGTTAGGGAATTTTCCAAGTACCTATCTTATTTATTTTTATTTATTGTATCTTTTAATGCATCATTTTTGTAAACCGCTTAGAAACCTCACGGTTATTAGCGGTATATAAGAATTAAATTAAATTAAATATAATTTTGTCTATATGCTTATTTGCAGAATATTAGTTTAAGGAGTTTCGGTTTGTTATTAGGGATTTTGGGAAAGAAATTATTTGTTCATATATTCTTATGTAACTTATGGTTATAGATCATTTGTTTTTGATAGTTCTATGGGGGGAATTCTCTTTACCTGATTATCTATGTGTGTTTTTAAGTTTACACAATTAGTGATCTTATGGGGGGAAGAGGGGAATGGGGGGGTTTGGGGGATTTATATGGGTTTGTGTTCATTCTCAAATGTTTCAGTTTAAGAAGATGATGTCTGCTCATATGATTCAATATTTTTTTAGTTATTTGATCTCCAATAATTTTATTATTTATATTTACCATGATGGCTTTTAAAGTTTTTTCACTTAATGTAAATGGTCTAAATCATCAGATCAAAAGGAAAAAAATATTAGCCTTTCTGAAAAAGCAGAACGCTGATGTTTGTTATATTCAAGAGACCCACCTGAATTTAGTGGAATCAAAGAAACTGGAAGGGGGTTGGGTAAAGAAGTGTTTTTTTTTGCTCCTGCAGTAGGGAAAAAAGCTGGGGTGGCTATTTTAATCAATAGGAAGTGTAATGCCAGTTTTAATTTAATAAATTCTGATCCTTTAGGCAGATGGCTGCATGTTGATATGAGAATGGGAAATCATACCCTGACTTTGTTAAATATATATGCCCCTAACTCAAATCAACAGGACTTTTTTCAATCTTTGCAGAGGTTGATACTCCCACTGGCTGCTTCTAAATTAGTGGTGGCAGGGGATTTCAATGCTGTTATGGATCCTTTAATAGATAAAAAACCATGTAAAAATATAAAATCTTTGGGGTTAGATAATTTGGTTAATTCATGTGATTTGAAAGATATTTGGTGTATTCTTCATTTTAATGATCGGGAATTTTCCTTTTGTTCACCGGTTCATAAATCTTTTTCAAGAATTGATTATATTTTTATTTCTACGCTCCAGGTGGGGATGGTTTCACTGTTGAATTTTATAAATCATTTCAAATTCTTCTTTTACCTCATTTATTAAATTTATATCAGTCACAACTTACTAAAGGTTGTATTAAAGGTACTATGGCGGAATCTTTGACTATTTGCCAAAGACAAATAGAGATTTTACTTTGGTTTCAAATTACAGGCCTATCTCATTAATAAATGTGGATGGGAAAATATTGGCTAAGATTTTGGCTTTACGATTGGCTAAGGCTCTCCCTCATATTATTTATATGCATCAAACAGGATTTGTTGTTAAAAGACATTCCTCTAATAATTCTAGATTAGCTTTACATATGCTAAATTTAACCAAAGATATGAAAGATCCAGCTTTTTCTGTTTCTTTGGATGCAGAGAAGGCTTTTGATAGGGTTGAATGGAAATTTATCTATCAGGCTTTGGAATGGTTTGGTATAGGTTCCAGATTCATACAAATGATTAAAACATTGTATAGCTCTCCTTCTGCAAGATTAAATATTAACAATAATTTATCTGAAAGGTTTGATTTGCAGAGGGGAGTTAGACAAGGCTGTCCTTTATCTCCTTTGTTGTTTGATGTTGTATTAGAACCCTTATTATTGGCTATTAATCAAGCAAAGGGGATAGTGGGTATTCCTTTTTCAGATTGGGAATATAAAGTTTCAGCATATGCAGATGATATTCTGCTTTATTTGAGGAATCCGGAAACTACCATTCCATGTTTATTAGAACTGATTGATACTTTTGGAAAATTTTTAGGTTACAAAATCAATTGGAGTAAGTCTGAAATTCTTCCTCTAAATGTGCATTGTTCTAAAGGATTATTCAATTCTTTTCCATTTATATGGAAAGAGGAAGGTTTAAAATATTTAGATATCATGATAAAAAATATTCTTGATGACACAGTAAAAGAGAATGAAAAACTTTTATTAAAAAGAGTTACAGAGTTATGTGAACAATGGAATCCTTTACATCTTTCTTGGTGGGAGAGAGTTCAAACAATTAAAATGATGATATTGCCTGTAGTTTGTTATCAAATGAGCATGATACCAGTTTTTTTTCATGGGTCCTTTTATAAAAAGCTTAATGGTATCCTTACAAAGCTTCTTTGGCTTGGTAAACATCCTAGAATTGCTTTAGTATCTCTTCAAAAACCAATTGAGGGGGGGGGTAAATTTTCCAAATTTTTATAGGTATCATCAAGCCTATATAATGTGTCAGGGTATGTATTGGATCCTCCCAGAACTTATTGATAATGCACCTGATTGGTTGTATTTGGAATGGCGCCTTTTGTTTCCTTTACATTTAGCTCATATTCCTAGTATTAAACTACCTAGAAGATATAAAGATAATAGAATTTTAAATGATACATGGAAAACATTGAGGTACATTAATAATTTCACACCTATTCCAATTAATAAATCAACAAATCAATCTTTGTGGATAAACTCCAAGATTCAAATTGGCGGAAATAAAATTCTATGGAAGGACTGGATTATTGCAGGCATACGAACTCTAAATGATGTTATTTCAGATGGTAAGCTGCTTGATTTTTCACAGCTACAACATAGATTTGGTCTCAATAAATCACAATGTTTTAAATGGTTGCAGCTGAAGCAGGCTATTCAGGTGGGGTTCCCTGAATGGAAAACTCTTGATAATCAATTTAGTCTGGAGTTCCTATGTTTTCAAGCAGACTTTCTAGGACACCAAGCCGCATTGTGGTATAAATTCATATCTGGTTATGTAAATAAAAAACCTAAAAATGGTCTAAGAGACATTTGGAGCATTGAGATTAAGCAACAAATTTCTGCATTTCAATGGCCACGAATTTGGTCTTGGAAAATTTGGTCAGTGTCAGCATCTATGAGGCAAACTTGGTTCTTTTTATTGCATAGAGCATTTTGGACCCTATTCTTTACAAAAGTTGGATAGCTCTAAATCTAATAGATGCTGGCACTGTAATCTTGAAGTAGGGACATTGGATCATTTAATCTTTTTTTTGTCCCTATATTATGTTATTTTGGAATGCAATTTGGACTCAAGTTAACTGTCTTCTAGAGCAGTGTTTTTCAACCTTTTTTGGGCAAAGGCACACTTGTTTCATGAAAAAAATCACGAGGCACACCACCATTAGAAAATGTTAAAAAATTTAACTCTGTGCCTATATTGACTATATATAAAGTAATTCACTTGAGTGCCACCGCCGCCATCGGGAACAGGCCGGTGCCAAGTTCTCCCTGCTTCTCTTCCCCGCGGGGCCGACCAACTCTCGCCACCCGTCGTCAATTCTAACGTCGGAGAGGACGTTCTAGGCCAGCCAGGCAGCGATTGGCTGGCCCAGAATGTCCTCTCCGACGTCAGAATTGACGCGAGTGGCGAGAGTTGGCCGGCCCCACAGGGAAAAGCAGGGAGAACCTGGCGCCGGCCTGTTCCCGATGGCGGCGGTGGCACTCAAGTGGCTAAAGAGCCGCAGTTTGCCGGCCTAGGGACAACACTGGAGGGTGGCCAGCTGTGCACCCCCTTGGGATGTAAACCCGGGGTGGGGCAGACTGCCCCCCCCACCCTGGTATGCCACTATCTGTACCTCACTCCCTCCCTATGACCAAAAATTCTCCTTTCTTCTATTCCCCGTGTACACAACCATCTCTTTCCCTCCCTTCCTCTCTCCAAAGTCCATGCCTTGTGTCCAAACACTCATTCCCTCCCCCACCTCAGCATCTCTTTCCCTCCCTTCCTCTCTCCCAAGTCCATTTCTTCTGTGTCCAAAAACGCATTCCCTCCCCCACCTCAGCATCTCTTTCCCTCCCTTCCTCTCTCCCAAGTCCATTTCTTCTGTGTCCAAAAACGCATTCCCTCCCCCACCTCAGCATCTCTTTCCCTCCCTTCCTCTCTCCCAAGTCCATGCCTTCTGTGTCCAAAAACGCATTCCCTCCCCCACCTCAGCATCTCTTTCCCTCCCTTCCTCTCTCCCAAGTCCATGCCTTCTGTGTCCAAAAACGCATTCCCTCCCCCACCTCAGCATCTCTTTCCCTCCCTTCCTCTCTCCCAAGTCCATGCCTTCTGTGTCCAAAAACACATTCCCTCTCCCACCTCAGCATCTTTCCCTCCCTTCCTCTCTCCCAAGTCCATGCCTTCTGTGTTCAAAAACGCATTCCCTCCCCCACCTCAGCATCTCTTTCCCTCCCTTCCTCTCTCCCAAGTCCATGCCTTCTGTGTCCAAAAACCCATTCCCTCCCCCCACCTCAGCATCTCTTTCCCTCCCTTCCTCTCTCCCAAGTTCATGCCTTGTGTCCAAAACGCACTCCCTCCCCCCTTTTATGTTCTGTGTTTGCCTCCCAGCCCATCTTTACAACTTTCTCAGTAAAACGAAGCTCAAGCCGCGAGGCTTGTCTTCTGCTTCCTGCCTGCCCTGCCGCGCACAAATAGCCGAACGGAAGTATTCTCCGACGTCAGTGCTGACGTCGGAGGGCAGGCTTTGCTTAAGCCCTCCCTCCGACGTCAGCGCTGACATCGGGGAACGCTTACGATCGGCTATATGTTAGCTGCAGGGCAGGCAGGAACAGAAGACAAGTCTCGCGGCTCGAGATGTATTGAACTCCGCGGGTCCCCCGTCCAGCTCTCTCCTGTCCACGTGGGGCGGACCGCCCCTCTCCCTAGACTGTGGCCTAGGACCCTGAGGGAGCCCGGGCCCCTGAATGCAGGACTGGTGGTACTGCCCTGATGGCGGCCCTGACCGTACGGCACACCAGGCAACATCTCGCGGCACACTAGTGTGCCGCGGAACAGCGGTTGAAAAACACTGTTCTAGAGAACCATGTTGCGTTATCCTATGACACCGTTTTGTTTGGTATATCTATGAGGAAAAAAAGTCAAATTTCGTCATGTAATAATAAACTTTTGTTAATAATGACAGGGGTCGCCATTCAGCATATTACTAACAATTGGAAAAACTACCCTAATCTTAACTATACATTTTGGTGGAATTCAGTATGCCATATTTATAAGATGGAAAGAGCTATTGCTATGCAGAAAGGAACTTACAATAAGTTTATAAAGATCTGGGGACCAATGGAAAAGTATTGTAATGAGTAGACATCATTTTTTTTAAGGGAGATTATATTTACACATTGGGGGGTGGGGGGCAATATAATTTTTATTTGAAAGTTTGTTTTACTTACTTTAAGAAGGGTGGGAGGGAGGGGATTTCTATTTTTGTTTATGAGGATTTGATTAAGAATTTTAAGTGCTGTATTGAAATTATAATGGATATATTTATGTACACTTATTGTCTGTTTTAAAATGACTCAAGAAATTTAGTTACTTTAAGAAGGGTGGGGGGTAGGGATGTATATTTTTGTTCTAGATGATATGATTAAGAATTTCAAGTGTTATATTGAAAGTTTAATGGATATTTTATTGTACACTTGTTTAAGATTTAAAATGAATAAATAATTTAAAACTAAAACTAAAAAGCGTAGGGCAGTGAAAACTTTTGAGCCCAGGTGGTACTTCTGAGGAGCTGGGGATTATATATTGGAGGTGAGGAGTTTGAGATATATACTGAGTCTGGTACATATCTTGGTGAGAGTAGGATTAGAGAATGACATGGGGACATATTTTTCTCCGTCCCCGCAGGAACTCAATTTCCCCCTCCCCATGGGTTTTGTTGCTGTCCCTGTCCATTCTTGTAAGCTCTGGCTTAACTGCATAAGCCTCAAACACATATGATCTTAGTGTTTGAGGCTTGTGCAGATGAGGACGGAACTTGCAGGGATGAGGCAGGGACAGGAAAAGAACTGGCTGGGACGGAACAGGAAAATGAGTTCCCGCGGGGATGGGAAAAATTTGTCCTCTTGTCGTTCTCTACCTAGGATGGTCAATTCGGAGTACAGCTTATGTGAGCTATATTACTGGTATGCTGAAATGCTGTGCTTACTCCGTGAGTGTGCCTGATTATTTGTAAGGGCCACCTGAGACTTTTTTTCCTTCATTATTAATAGTGACTTAATACATACATTGATTTAAATTCACTGGAGTGAATGATTTGTTTTGTGAAATTGATTTTTCCTCCAGTCCTTCAGTTTTTTTGACATATGTACCCAACTGCACTACAAAGGAAAGTAGGTGCCTACTTTTCCTTAATATAGTAGGCTCCATAAAGGCTCTATAGCAATGGTTTTCAACCTGGGGGTCACGACCCCTTTGGGGGGTCGAACGACCCTTTCACAGAGGTCACCTAAGACCATCGTAAAACACATATTTCCGATGGTCTTAGGCAATGTTCTTCAACTGCCGATCGTAGGGCACGTCCATCGGGCGAAGACAGCGTTCTTCAGCCGCCGGTGTACGGTGTGATACGCCCACATACATTTATTTGTAATTAGAAATAAATATTGCACAATATATAATTACATATTGTTTTTGTGATTAATCACTATGCTTTAATTATGTTCAATTTGTAACAATGAAAATACATCCTGCATATCAGATATTTACATTACGATTCATAACAGTAGCAAAATTACAGTTATGAAGTAGCAATGAAAATAATTTTATGGTTGGGGATCACCACAAATGAGGAACTGTATTAAATGGTTGTGGCATTAGGAAGGTTGAGAACCATTGCTCTATGGGTGCTTGGAAGAAGCGCCCAAGAAATGGATCTAGGTATCATCATAGACAATACAATGAAACCTTCCACCCAATGTGCAGCGGTGGCCAAAAAAGCAAATAGGATGCTGGGAATTATTAAAAAAGGGATGGTTAACAAGACTAAGAATGTCATAATGCCCCTGTATCGCTCATCTGGAGTATTGCATTCAATTCTGGTCTCCTTATCTCAAGAAAGATATAGTGGCGCTAGAAAAGGTTCAAAGAAGAGCGACCAAGATGATAAAGGGGATGGAACTCCTCTCGTATGAGGAAAGACTAAAATGGTTAGGGCTCTTCAGCTTGGAAAAGAAACGGCTGAGGGGAGATATGATTGAAGTCTACAAAATCCTGAGTGGACTAGAACGGGTACAAGTGGATCGATTTTTCGTTCCATCAAAAATTACAAAGACTAGGGGACACTCGATGAAGTTACAGGGAAATACTTTTAAAACCAATAGGAGGAAATATTTTTTCACTCAGAGAATAGTTAAACTCTGGAACGCATTGCCAGAGGTTGCGGTAAAAGCGGATAGTGTAGCTCAGGGGTGTCCAACCTTTTGGCTTCCCTGGGCCGCATTGGATGAAAAATTTTTTTCTGGGGCCGTACTAACACTAGCAAATGAGCAAAAAAAAAAAAGATTGAGCAGGTCCTAAATTTGCAATCACTAATATAAAAGATGTACATATCTAATAATAAAACTTCATTAAAGGGACACTGTAAAGAGGAACCCAAAAAAGCAGTAATACTTACCCTGATTGAGTGATCCTCTAGGTGTACTGCTGACAGTGGGAGCAGCCACAGACTTCCGCATCCCCACTCTGATGAGAAGGGATGCACGCTCCTGGTTCTCTCATTCACTTCTATTACAGCTATGGTGAGCCTCATCAAAGCGGGGATGCTGAATCAGCTGTCGGCAGCGCACCTGGAGGATCGTTCAGTCAGGGTAAATATTACTGCTTTTTTGGGCCTCCCACTTTGAGCTTAGGCTCCCTTAAAATGAACATCTCCCCTGCTGTAGCTAGTAGGGATTCCCAAGCCTCACCAACTAATGGCCTCTTCCACCCCCTCCAACTTCCCAAGTTCTGCAGCTGGCAACAAAATTGCAGAGCTACTGCCTTCCCTCCTCCCTGCCCCCCTCCCCCCCTTGGCTTTCATGCATGCAAGTGGCAGCTTGAGGATATTGCCATTGACTGCAAAGCTTAGAGATTTTGAGTTGCCAGACTGGAGGAAGATGTCTTCAGTTGGCAGGGCTTAGGAATCCCTACTAGCTCAAGTATTTATAAATTGCACTCAGGCAGGGAGAAACTTTGGTGCCCATCCACTAATTTTGGACTCCAGTCCCTCCCCCAAATCAACTGTATATGAATACGCCACTGAATACAAAAATAATTGTGATGCACATATCCCAAAGCTAACATATTCCAATTAATAAATTCAAAATAAAACAATTTTTTTTTACCTTGTCTGGATGTTTTTTTTTTTCATCATCTTGTTTCTCTTTCTGCTTTTTGCCTATCTTCAATTAATTCTCTTTCCAGTGTCTGCTGTCCATTTTTTTCTCCTCTTCTCTCGTTCCATTTCCTTCTTATGCCTGTCTCCAATTTTTCCCTTTCAGCTTTCTTAACTTTTTGTTTTCTTTTTTGCCTCTGTCCACTCAAATCTTGCCTTCTTTCTCACCCTTCTTTTTAAATGTTCAGCTACCTCTCAATTCTCCATCTTCTCTAAGTCCCTAGCTCTCCCATTTCCCATCTCACTCCTTTCCCAGCCTTCTACTTCCTGCTATCTACTCCCCATTACCACATTTCTACCACTGTACTCACTGCTCTCTCACTCATCTTGTCATCTCTCTTTTGACCTCATCTACATGGCTCACCACTTTCTTAATCCCACTCCCTTTCTTTCCATCTCCTAGCATCTTCTTATCCCAGCTCTCTTTTCTCCTGCCCTCCCATGGGTCCATATCTCCTCTTCTATCCCCATGGTCCAACATTTTGCTCCCTCTCTTTTCTGTTTTTCTTCTTCCCTCCCCCCTTGATGCTGAACAATGAAATGGAGGGGGAAAAAGAGATATGCTGCATCTCTCTGCCTCCCTCCCTTCCATCCCCAGATCCAACTTCTCTTCCTTTCTCTTCCCAACTGCCCCCCATCCCATCTCTCCCCCTGCCTGCCTGCCTCCCTTCCCCAGGTCCACCATTTCTCCCTTTCTCTTCCCAACAGTTCTCCCTTTAAGTACCTCTTTTCCTCTTCCTCCACACCACCCCAGGTCCAACTTCTCTCCCTTCAGACCATTGCCCACCATCTCTCTCTGTCCTCTGTTTCTGGCCCCATAAGCTCTCCCCCCATGCCCAATCTGGCACTTCTTTTAATACCCTCCCTCTCTTTACTTAAAAAAAAAACACCCAACCAAAAAACAACTGTCCAGGAGGCTTCCTTGGCCAAGCATGTTCTCCCCCTTCTCTCCGCGCCCATGCATCTCTACCTCACTCCTCTCCCACCACCATGTCCAATAATTATCTCTCTCTCCCTCCTCTCTCTGCCCAACAGTTCTCCTCTTTCTTCATCTCCCCATGTGCACCCTCTTTCTCTCTCTCAGACACCCAATTCTCTTTTTCTATTTTCTCCCTCACCTCAACATCTCTTTACCTCACTCCCTCCATTATTTCATCTTATAGCTCATGCTCCCCTCCTTCTTTCCCTTCATTCTGTGTCCTAAGTTCATGCCCCTCCTTCCTTCCATCATTTATCCTGTTTGTGCTTCTTCCCTCTCAAATCCCAACAAGTCCTTCTCCCTCCCTCCCTCTCAAGTCCCAACATGTCCTTCTCCATCCCTTCCGCAGGTGTTTACCCTCCTCCATCGTGCTGTAGTGTTCACTCAAAGCCGCGGGCAGTGGCTCCTACACGCCCCCTGCAGCTGATCTGGAAGCCTTCTCTCTGACGTCGCAAACACTGCAGCAAGACAGAGGAGGGAGCCGGCAAGAATGTAAATACCCGAGGGCGGCAGAGGAAAACGCCGCATCGCCCTCGAGCGGGGACGCACGGGTTGAACATCGCTGGTATAGCTGGTTTTAAGAAAGATTTGGACAGTTTCCTGGAGGAAAAGTTCATAGTCTGTTATTGAGAAAGACATGGGGGAAGCCTTCTTGCCCTGGATCAGTAGCATGGAATATTGCTACTCCTCAGGTTTTGGCAAGGTACTAGTGACCTGGATTGGCCACCTTGAGACGGGCTAATGGGCTTGATGGACCATTGGCCTGACCCAGTAAGGCTATTCTTATGTTTTTATGTTCCTTTACAGAACACTGAATTATATAATCAGAGTACCCAAATAGTTGTGAGAGAGCGTGTCATATGAATATACTACTTCAAGAGTGGTCCAACTTCGACCACCTCTTAATCCCTCTCTCATATGATGTTAGTCACCTAGACCCTCAGAAATGCCACCAGATACTATGAAATACTCAAGTGTATTTCATAGTATCTGGCTTTATGCATTTAATCTTCAACGGGTCTCTTACAAGAATTTTAATATTTTTAGTGAGATGTAGTTATGTCCTTCAAATTCATAAATATTATAAATAATTTTTAATTTATTTAATACTTACCGTATTTGCCGGCGTATAAGACGACTTTTCAGTACCTTAAAATCCTCCCCAAAGTCGGGGGTCGTCTTATATGCCGGGTACTGTTTACATGCAGTGGCGTACCAAGGGGGGGGGGCGGAGGGGGCGGTGCGCCCCGGGTGCCAGCCCTAAGGGGGTGCTCCCGGCCTTGCCGTTCAATCCCCCCCCACCCCCGAAGGACCGCTCGCCCCACTGACCTTCCTGCACCACCTGTGAAGCAGTCCGCAGCAGGATCGCGAAGTCAGCGTCAGCGATCCCGCCCCTCCTCTGACGTCAGAGGAGGGGCGGGACCGTGGCGCAGGAAGCAGCGCAGGGATCGCTGACGCTGACTTCGCGATCCTGCTGCGGCTGCTTCATAGGTGGTGCGGGGAGGCCAGGGGGGCGAGCGGTCCTTCGGGGTGGGTCGGGGCATCAGGCCTTCAGGGTGGGGCGGGCGGGCAGGCAGGCAGGCTTTCAAGGGGGAGGGGGGTGACAGGCAGGCAGGCAGGCCTTCAAGGGGGGACAGGCCTTCAAGGGGGGAAAGGCAGGCAGGCAGGCCTTCAAGGGGGAGACAGGCCTTTAAGGGGGGGACAGGCAGGCAGAAGGTTGTGCAGAAGGTGTGCGGAAGAAGGGGTAGTCTTATACGGCGAGTATATAACAAACTCTATATTTTAACTGTAAAAGTTGGGGGGTCGTCTTATAAGCCCAGTCGTCTTATACGCCGGCAAATACGGTAACTTAAGTGGTCAGGTTCTGAGGGATTAGTAAGCCGACATGTTTCACCCAGAGGGTTTCTTCAAGGCTACTATCCCTTTGTGAAGCTAATCACCCACATAGCGACCAGAGAGTTCCTATTACCCGACATGTTTCGCACTGATGTGCTTTATCAAAGGTTCCCCAAGGCTGCTAATGTCATCCGACTCCTAGAATGCTTTAAGGAGTCGGATGACATTAGCGGCCATGGGGGACCCTTGATAAAGCACATCAGTGTGAAACATGTCGGGCCATTTCCTCCCGGGTCACGCATAATAAGATAAGTGAGGTTAAAATTTAGCATGACAAGTCAAGCTAAATCTTATTTAAAGGTTATTAAATGATATTTATGGAATCTATTATATATTATTAAATTATTTAAATTAGAGTCCAAGCAATAAGTGCTGGGGCCAATGATGAAGAGCCACATAATTCTTCCCGCTTGAAGTTTTTGCTAGGCGGTGGAGTGGTGGGTCTGAGGTCTGTGTGCTAAATAAGTCTTTGTAAATCCAGTCACACTCATTAAAAGAGGCGGATGTGCGGTGTGGTGAACAATTTTTGTGATTAAAGTAGCACCACCCCTGGAGAAACTAACGTGAATACACCACCCCAGTAATGGGTATGAAAGTTATTCAAATAATGCCCAAGGTGTATGAGGTCTGAATGATTTGAATATATTGTATCAGTTTGCTCTCTTGATGGTTGTGGTATTTATAATTTTTTGAGTAAGTTTTTAATATTTTCACTTTGAGTCTGTTTTTTTAAAATCTGTGACGTGGTTTCCATAAACAGTAGGATTATTCAGGCACACAATCCCTCTTATCTTCTTAAAAACTGCATTCATTCCTGAGCTGTGAGATTAACTGAGGGAGCTGGAGATACTGTTGTGCATGCTCAGAATTACTAAACTAAACCTTAAGTTTATATACTGCATCCTCTCCATGAATATAGAGCTCGGCACGGTTTACAAGAGCTTAATAAAGGAAAAGAATAACACATTGAGTTTGGTGGATTAAGTATAGGGAGGAAGGAAAGCGTTAACATTTTTGTGAAAAGACTAGTTTTCAGGTGCTTACGGAATAGTTGGAAGGAGACCTGATTCCGCAGAGGGGTAGTAAGGTTATTCCACAGCCCTGTGATTCTGAAGAAGAGAGATTTTCCTAATTTTCCCGCATAGAGGATACCTTTTAGTGAGGGGAATGATAGTTTACACTAACCCTAACTATCTAGCATGGTAAAATATAAAATTTCGGTATCTATTGTAACTTCAAATCTATTGTCTATGGGGAGAGCAATTTTCTATTGCTAGATGTTTGGATATGTTCCACAGCTTTCATACTTTAGTTGCAGGAAAAGCAGGCGTTTGGAGAAAGAATTCAATCAAAAATACACATACAGTACTCCCCCCGAAATTCACAGGGGTTGCGTTCCAGGAACCCCCGCAAATTTTGAAAAACTGTGAATACGGTTTTTAGACAGAGGAGACAGGAGAGGGCAGCTGGAGAGGCAGGAGAGGGCAGCCAGAGAGGCAGGAGAGGGCAGCCAGAGCGCCGGCAAGTGAAGGAAATCTTCATGTAATAAAGTTGGGCCTCACCAATCAGTAGCTGCTTTGACACTCTGGTTTTCTCCTGCTGAGCCCTACACAAATATGTGCAAAATATGCATGTACTTTTTAAGTAAAAACATGGAGTTTCAAATGTGTTAAGTGACCCATGTATTTCAAACTATATGGACTGCTTAAATATTTGTGAATACTGAATATTGCATCTTCGTTTCATGCTTTCTATGAATTTGTCCGTATATATTGGACTGGAATTGATATTCTTTTTCCTGGATGCATTTGGTGGTTGTTTTCTTGAGCTTTTTTCTTCTTTTAAAAAGCCTATTAAGGAGAGTTCTGTTTCTTAGCATGGTCTTCACGTATTCTGGCTTCTGCTAACCAATGAAATTCTCAAATTGTTACCTCTTCCAAACTGTTTCAAAATCTGGCAAAACCCTACTATATAAAAATTACTTTAAAATCCGAACGAAGAGGTCCTCATTACGTTAATAATGTGAATTTATATTATTAACATACAAACTGCTGTTTTGCATTTTAGATTTTTCTGATTTGAAAGCCATAGTGGGCTTTTAATCCAATGACCTGCCGGCAGACGCACTGCTGGGCTCGGAACTACAATTTGGGATCCACTGCCATAAGAAATCAGTAGCAACTCTTTACCCACAGCAGTTATGCTCTTGAGAATGCTAGATAAATGGAGGGAATTATAAATGTTGTAGCAGTTTTTATATGTATGAACAGAATTTCTTGTATAGTATGTTTCTGCAATCCTGTGTTTACAGTTGGGAATATATTCTCCAAAAAGCTGGAAGAAGAATCTTTGCCTGCCCCTCGGTCTGCAGGAAGCATTAAAATACATTTCACACCCCGGACCTTCCCTACAGCGCTCAGAGAATCTCTAGTTGCAGAAGAGGAGGAGGTAAGGTCAGCTGAACAATGAGCAACACTGTGCTACTTTCACCTTAGGGCTTAGAATAGCACAAGGAACTCTGGGTGCTGGGTCTTCGATGTGGGAGAAGGTGTTCTCCAAGAGCCCAATTTAGAATAATCATGGTTTAAGCTGAATTAACCAGGATTAGAGAACAAGAAAAGAATGTCATAAGTCTCTGTTTCTATTGTTTTATGTCCACAACTGCTATTTTAGTATTTTGGAAATGATACAAATTGTTGGTCAGGGTATAAGGAGGAAGAAGGGGAGAACTTGCTTGCCATTTTCTCTCCTCTTCTATTTAAGTAAGGTTGTGGGGAGGGGGGGGGGGTGTTGTCTAAAATGGTAAAGGTTTAGTTAAAACATCTCTAATATTTTAATCTTTTTTTTTTTTTTTTAAATTTCTTGTCCTTTCCTAAATACCCCAAAGCAAGTTGGAACTAAAAGCAGTTCAATACAAATACAGTATTAAAATGGAATAAAATCCCTTAAAAGCCACCTAGGCAATGGAAAGTTTAAAAACCTAAAAAACAACTAAATACTGACCTCTGTTCTTACTGCTAAGAAACTTGTTCCAAATAGCCATGCTTTCATATTTTGGGGCTAAACACTCCAGAGATGAGGGGCATAAAAGTTAAATTCTCTTATTTTGGAAATTGATAGTCTAGCAGAGCACAGCAAGTGACTAGCTAACAAGACTGAGATGATATCAGGTTCCTTCCCAGTGCATAAGGCTATAAAAGGTCCACTAAATGTTGTGGTATTATTGCTCATAGAGGTGAAAACCAATGGCCAGGACTTAGAATGTCAAACAACATTGGGTAATTCTTTCAAATTGGGATACTCGTATGTTATTAGACCTGGCATCTATTACTTCATTGCTACAGTAAGAGTGGTCCTCATAATTGTAATAAATTAGGATTTTGCCATGTGACAGAGGCCCAGCAGGTTTAATGCATCCTCAGTATTCCACTCCCGATTCTTTTAAAAGACTAGTTTGGAGGTTTTCTAGTTTCCTCTACTTTGAAGAAATAAGTAATATTTTTTTTACAATTGCCTTCTGCTTTTTCCTCTAATTGTACAGTATTTCAGATTCTCAACTTTTCATTCTCCTTGCTAACAAGGAGCAGGTTCTTTAATATTGTAAACCAATTTGTTAAATACTTTTATCCTAGAACAAGCAGGCAGCATATTCTCACATGTGGGTGAGACGTCATCCATAGAGCCCTGATACGGACAGCTTTGCAAGCAGACTTGCTTGTAAAACTTTAAGTAAGTTTGTGACTGCCACACTGCGCATGCACGAGTGCCTTCCCGCCCGACACAGGATGCGCATCTCCTCAGTTCTCAGTTTTCTGCGGAGCCAAGAAGTCCTTGTTTTGACGCTCTGCGCTAGACTTAGTTTTACTCGTGCCTTCTCTCACTGCGACTCGTGTTTTTTCCTTACAGGGTCGCTGTGTTTATTGCATGTTTCCTTTTTAAAAAAAACAAACAAAATTGAGTTTTGTTTATTTTCTTCGTGTCACAGCAGGCTTCAGCCTGCGGGCTTCGATTTAGCCGCGGCTGTGTTTCATTCTATGTCTCGGCCGGTCACAGGCTTCAAGAAGCATGATCTCCCTCACTGACCCACACAAATGATGTGTACAGTGTTTAGGACCTGACCATTGTCCGGAGTCTTATGCCCACTGTGCTACCCTTCAAACTCGAGCTCTTAAACTAAGTCGAGTTCAAGTAGAAAAAATATTTGGCGGTATGGATAAGCCTTTATCTAAGGCCCTGACCCCAATTCCAACCCCGACCTTGACCCCAATTCCAGTGAAGTCTTCTATGGGGTTACCGCCTTTCACCTCCACCTTGACCTTAATCAAATCTTCCTCGTTTGGGAAGTCCTTGTCTTTGGGAAAATTAGCTAAATCTTCTCCTGAGGAGCCATTATCCTCACTGTCTCCCTCAGGTAAGATAGCTAAGCAAACTTCCCCGGACATGCCACCCTTAGAACTGGTGGATTTGAAGCTCCCCAAGAAATGTGTCTCAAAATTGAGACTTCTTTCTTCTTTGAGGTCGTCTTCCTCGGAGACTATAGCCACACTAAATGTACCAGATTCAATGGTCTCGGTGCCAGTTTTGCAGAATATGTTGGCAACTATTCTCCATCAAGAGTTTGGTAACATACTTGCCCAATTCACTCCTGCCTCGACTCTGCTTCCTGTAGTTCAGCCTGAGCACTCAGCAATATTACAAGGAGTCGAGTCCTTGGCAGTGCCTTGAACTCAACCTAGTCACTCTATATAAGGAGTCGAGTCCTTAAGAGTACCTCCAGAAGAATCTACACACTCTATACAAGGAGTTGAGTCCTTGAGAGTGCCTTGAGCTCAGTCTACACACTCTATACAAGGAGTCCTTAAGAGTGCCTCGAGATACCTTGTTACAAGAAGCTGAATCCTTTTTGGTGGTGTCTTGACCTCATTTTCCAACTTCCAGCCCTACCTCTTCACATAAGGCGTTGCCCTTTTCGAGGCATAGAGCGAGGACGCCTCAACTTTCATCTTCCAGATTGGATCCGACTCAATCACGAGACCATGATTCAAGACATACTTCTCCAAATCAGCTGTTGAGGCATTCATCGAGGCCCAGGTCTTCCTCTCGAGACAGGTCTCATTTATCCAGGCATCAAGGTTCTTCGAGATCATGTTTTCTGTTATGGGCCCACAATGGTGGAACTCTTTACCACAACATATTACAAATGGAAAAGATCTTCTTTCTTTTAAAAAATCTTTAAAAACTCACCTTTTTAAAGATGCTTTTAATACTCAATATTAAAAATGTTTTAGTTTTTAATTTTTTACCTACCCCCGTTTCCTTATGTTTTTTCCCGTATTTGTTTTTCTAGATATAACAAATGTAATCTTTGCCCTTCTTTCCTCCCCATTTCAAGTCTGTCTTGTCTTAAATTGGATGTTAATGAATTTTAATTTGTATCTCTATAATTTTATCTCTTTTTTACTTGTGTACATCGCTTTGTAAACAGATTCAGCGATACATCAAATATTAATAAACCTTGAAACCTTGAACCTTGAACCACACACTCCTTCGTCGAGCAAACCTGTTATAGAACCTCACTACTCTCGTCAGTCGAGTTCTTCTCCTGTGAGGTTCTCTTCACATTCCAGAAGTGGGTCATCTTTGCCTCTGGACTCAGATATCAGGTATCAATACTCCAGAGAGGCTTCACCTTTGTTTTCTGCTATGAGAGGTACCTGAAGGAGTTCTCGATCACCGTCTCCCCAACGAGGTCATTCCTCTTCAGACCCGGTATCTTTTACCAAGTTTCTATGTAAGATGAGTAAAGATCTTAACATATCTTTAGAATCTGACTCAAAATACTCTAAGGAGTATCTGCAAGAACTGGGAATGCTTCATCCTCCTAGGGAGTCTCTCAAATTACCTATCAATGGCATTCTTTCTCAAACTTTCAAATGAAATCTTGAGACACAATATTCCTTTCCTGCTGTGCCAGCGAAGTTGGAATCTTGATATCGAAAGGTCCACTGTAAGGGATTTGAGAAGTCTCAATTATCCCACCAGTCTCTTCTTGTGGAATTTTCTTTAAAACGTACCAATCCTGCCAAGGGCAGGACTATGGACAAGTTT
Organism: Geotrypetes seraphini; assembly: GCF_902459505.1. Lineage (NCBI taxonomy): Eukaryota > Metazoa > Chordata > Amphibia > Gymnophiona > Dermophiidae > Geotrypetes > Geotrypetes seraphini. The sequence goes on from NC_047097.1 coordinate 13,891,887, forward strand.
GGTCATCGCTTGTATCAAAATTCAATCATGACAACACGTGTTTTGAACTACAACTTTGTCTTCACATCTTATGTCAAGCATTTGGTCAATGCCATGCCTGATTTTTTTCAAATATCTTCCCCAGCATCAACTTCCAGAGTTTCAACAATTACACAACACTCTGGGTCAACTTCACATGCATCTTGTTTAATCTGCTTATGATGCTTTTGAACTGTCCTCTAGGGTCATTGTCTTTTTGGTGGCCATGCGTCGCCTTGCCTGGCTTCGTACCGTGGACATGGACCCGAATCTGCAAGATCATCTGGCTAACATCCCATGCCAGGGCAATGATTTGTTTGATGACTCTATTGAGACAGCTACCAAGCGCTTATCTGAGCTTGAGAAGTCCTTTGCTTCCATCATTAGACCACTGCCAAAGATTATAGGCCTGTTCCATCCTACCAGAGGCATTTTCCTAAGAAGGCAGCTCCTTATTCAAGGCTGCATCCTAAGAAACAACAGCAGCAACAATGGCAGCAAAAACCTCAGACTCCTGCTGCTTCCAAGGCCTCTCAGTATTTTTGACCATCTCACACAGAGCATAACCTCAATCGTTCTACCTCTGTCCTCTCCATCTTTATTACCATCGATTAAAACTCATTACATCCAACCTCTGGGTCCTCTCTATCATCAGGGAAGGTTACTCTCTTCATTTCATCCAGATTTCTCCAGATCTTTCCCCAAGAGAGTATCCTTCCGATCTGTCCCAGTCCACCCTTCTTCTTCAGGAAGCTCAAGCTCTGCTTCATCTCCATGCCATCGAGGAAGTTCCCCTGGAACAGCAGAGCAGGTGTTTTTACTCCCATTACTTCATAGTTCCTTAAAAGACGGGTGATCTGCGACCTATTTTGAATCTCAGAGCACTCAACAAATTTATTGTCAGAGAAAAATTTTGGATGCTGTCTCTGGCATCCTTGTATCCCCTTCTAGATCAGAACGATTGGTTATGCTCTCTGGATCTCAAAGAGGCTTACACTCACATTCTCATTCATCCAGCCCCTCGCAAGTTCCTCAGATTTCGGGTGGGAAATCATCATTTTCAGTACAGAGTGCTACTCTTCAGCCTGGCATCATCTCCCGAGTCTTCACCAAGTGCTTGGTGGTGGTAGCAGCAGCTCTGTGAAACCATGGTCTTCAGGTTTTCCCGTACTTGGACGACTGGCTCATCAAAGATTCAACATTTCAGGGGGCTATGTAGCGACCCAATGGACTTCTTGGATCCTCCAAATCTTGGGGCTCAAAATCAACTTTCCAAAATCCCAGCTATAGCCCTCTCAGACTCTACAGTTCATCGGAGCTGTACTGGATCCTGTGAAACTCAGAGCATTCGTTCCTCAACAATGTCAGGTTGCTCTCATTCAACTTTGTCACAAAGTGTCATCCCTCACTTCACTTTCAGCGAGACACATGATGGTTCTTCTAGGTCACATGGCCTCTACAGTTCACGTGACTCCTTTTGCCAGACTTCACACAAGAATTCCTCAGTGGACCCTGGCATCTCAGTGAGTGCAGGCAGCTTTCGACCCACTCTCTCAGCACATTACAGTGACTCTTTCATTGAGACAGTTTCTCCACTGGTGGATGCTCTCTTCCAATCTCTCCAGAGGTTTACTGTTTCAAATGCCTCCTCATCAGAAAGTCCTCACGACAGATTCCTCAACCTACTCTTGGGGGGCTCATCTCCATGGTCTCCGTACTCAAGGCCACTGGTCCAGCATGGATCGTCACTGTCACATAAATCTGTTGGAACTCAGAGCGTTCTTCAATGCTCCTAAAGCTTTTCAGCATCTTCTCCACAATCAAGTAGTCCTCATTCGGACAATCAAGTTGCATGTACTACATCAACAAGCAGGGAGGCACAAGATCTCTCCCTCTCTGCCAGGAAGCTCAAAAGGTGTAAAATTGGGCAATCCTTCACAACACCTTTCTAAAAGCGGTCTATTTTCAAGGAGAGAAAAACTGTCTGGCGGACAAATTGAGTCGTCTTCTGCAATCTCATGAATGGACACTCAATTCCTCACCTCTCCATCACATTTTTTCTCAGTGGGGAACCCCTCAGATAGATCTCTTTGCGTCTCCCCACAACAACAAACTGCCTCAGTTCTGCTCCAGGATATACTCAGTGGGGGACCCCTCAGATAGATCTCCTTGCGTCTCCCCACAACAACAAACTGCCTCAGTTCTGCTCCAGGATATACTCTCCTCATCGCCTCAAGGCAGATGCTTTTCTTCTGGAATGGACAAATCAATTTTGGTATGCATTTCCTCCATTTCCTTTCATTCTCAAGACACTCGTCAAACACAAACTTGCCACCATGATTCTCATAGCTCCTCGGTGGCCCAGATAACCACGGTTCTCCCTTCTACTTCAACTCAGCAGCAGGAAGCCACTACTTCTAGCAGTTTTTCCCTCTCTGCTTACTCAGAGTCAGGGGTCTCTGCTTCATCCCAACCTGCAGTCTCTACACCTGCCAATTTCCATTTCTCTTAATTGGTCAAGGACATTTTAGAGGCTTCTTGGAAGCCTACCACTCGACAATGTTACAACCACAAATGGACTAGATTTTCTGTCTGGTGCACCATTCATCACAAGGAGCCTCAATCTACCTCCTTGTCTTCAGTTTTCGATTACCTGTTGCATTTATCTCAATCAGGCCTAAAATCCACATCCATTCGAGTCCATCTCAGTGCAATTGCTGCTTTCCATCAACCTATAGAAGGGAAACCCCTTTCTGCTCATCCTGTGGTTTCCAGATTTATGAAAGGACTTTTCAATGTCAGTCCACCTCTCAAACCACCTCCAGTGGTTTGGGATCTTAATGTTGTTCTTGCTCAATTGATGAAGCCTCCTTTTGAACCAATGGCTTTGGCTCATCTGAAATATCTTACTTGGAAAGTGGTTTTTCTCATTGCTCTCACGTCTGCTCGCAGAGTCGGTGAGCTACAAGCTTTAGTAGCAGACCCACCTTTCACAATATTCCATCATGACAAAGTGGTCCTTTGTACTCATCCTAAATTCCTGCCTAAAGTGGTTTTAGAATTTCATCTCAACCAATCTATTGTACTTCCAGTGTTTTTTCCAAAGCCTCGTTCTCATCCTGGAGAAACAGCTCTTCATACTCTGGACTGTAAGTGTGCTTTGGCTTTCTACTTGCAACGCACTAAGCCACACAGATCTGTTCCTCAATGTTTCGTCTCCTTTGATCCAAACAAGATGGGACACCCAATTTCCAAGCGCACCATCTCCAACTGGATGGCTGCTTGCATCTCTTTCTGCTATGCTAAGGCTGGACTGCATCTATAGGGTCGAGTCATAGCCCATAAAGTCATAGCCATGGCAGCATCAGTAGCTTTCCTTAGGTCTACTCCTACTGCAAAGCTGCCACTTGGTCCTCAGTTCATACTTTCACCTCTCATTATTGTCTAGATTCTTTTTCCAAACGGGATGGCCATTTCAGCCAGGCAATTTTACAAAATTTATTCTCCTAAATTGCCAACACTCCCACCATCCCATTCCGGTTAGCTTGGAGGTCATCCACATGTGAGAATATGCTGCCTGCTTGTCCTGGGATAAAGCACAGTTACTTACCATAACAGGTGTTATCCAGGGATAGCAGGCAGATATTCCCACAACCCGCCCACCTCCCCTGGTTGGCTTCTTGGCTAGCTATCTGAACTGAGGAGACGTGCGCCCTGTGTCAGGTGGGAAGGCACTCGTGAACTTTCTTAAAGTTTTACAAGCAAGTCTGCTTGCGAGGCTGTCCGCATCTGGGCTCCATGGATGACGCCACTCACATGTGAGACTATCTGCCTGCTGTCCCTGGATAACACGTGTTACTGTAAGTAACTGTGGTGTATGAGTACCTGAAGCTTGTCTCTTCTGCTTCCGACAAGAAGATGAGAATTCTTTCCTGTTTTCTAGTATCTAAAGAGAATTGAAAGTCCAGTGAAGTGTTTTAAGTGCAGTGTTCTTTTTATCACAGTGGCTACAAAAGCAAGCAGAAGCTAGAAGAACAATTGATGCTGATGATCTGGCATTGAAAGACCTAACAGAAGAGGAAAAGAATCCAGAATGGTTAAAAGATAAAGGAAAGTAAGACTGAACATAACATTCCATTTTCAAACTATATTTATAGGAAACTAGTGTTTAAGCCCGTTAGATTAACGGGTGCTAGAATAGATGTGTAGACTTAACAGATCACAAAATTTAATGATAACTTACCTTGTGAGCTGTCTGACTTTTTTTTCTTTCTCTCTCTCTCCTTGGCTGCTGGCTGGCTGTTTGGTTGTTTTTTGTTTGTTTGTTTTCTTTCTCTCTCTCTCCTTGGCTGCTGGCTGGCTCTCTGGTTGTTGTTTTTTTTTTCTTTCTCTCTCTCTCCTTGGCCACTGTCTGTCTGTCTTTTATTCTTTGTCTCTCTCTCCTTGGCCGCTGTCTGTCTCTCTGGTCCCCTGTCTGTCATTCTTTCTGTTTGTCTCTCTCCCTGGCCCCCTGTCTGTCTGTTTTGCTTTCTTGCTTTCTGTCTGTCTCTCTCCCTGGCCCCGTCTCTGTCTTTCTTGCTTTCTGTCTCTCTCCCTGCTCGCTGTCTTTCTGTGCGTCTGTCTTTCGTTCTCATGCGCTGCCTACCTGTCTTTCTGTCTCTCTCTGTGGCCCCCTGCCTGTCTCTCTCTGTGGTGCCATGCCTGCCTGCCTTTCTTTCTGTCTCTCTCTGTGCCCCCCTTCTGTCTCCCCCCCCAGAGCAAAGCAAGATTCCTGCCTGCTCCCCAGCACACCCCTCTCCTCAAAGCATAGCATGTTTGCTCCCTGGCCTCCTTTCCCTCTCCCCCCCACTTCCCTGTGCAGCAGCAGCAATTCCCTCCCATCCTTCCCTGTGCAGCAGCACCCCTTGCTTGTTCCCCCTGTCCTGTAGTAGCCCTTCTCCCTTCCTTTTACCTCCCCCCTGTCCAGCAGCACCCATTCCGTTCTCCCTGTCTTGCAGTAGCCCTATTCCCTTCCTTTTACCTGCCCCTGTCCAGCAGCACCCCTTCTCTGCTCCCCCTGTCCTGTAGTAGGCCAGCCATCAGTAGCGTTTCTCATCCCCCCTCCCCTCTCCTCTCAGATCTCACACTGCCGTTGGCAGCGCAGCATTCACAACTGGCTGCTCCTGCTTGCTTCGGTCCTTCGTCGCTGCCAGTTCCCACCTACTTTCTTTTTGCGCGAAGGCAGGAGCAGGACCCAGCAGCGAGGAAGGCACAAAGCAAGCAGGAGCAGCAGCGAGTTAAAGCCTCCCTCTCTGCCCTAGGCTGGAAGCGACGTCAGCAATGGATAAAATCGGCGTTGCATGCTCCTCTTAAGCACCGCAAATCAAACCGCCACAGACTCCACCGCCGCGCATGCACCGCACATAGAACACGGCCACGGAAGCACAAATCATGGTGGCAGGGATCACGCCGTTTCAACTACGCATGTGCGGGTAAGGGTTTTATTATATTAGATGTTTTTCAACTTCCTGGTGTAGGAAGATATAGCAAACACAAAATCAAAAAGACAAAAAAAATCCCACTGAAAAATCAAAAATGATAAACGACAAAAATGTGGGGTGAAATAACTATTGCCAAAGATCATAAATACTTCATTAATCAATACTGAAAAGAATGGTAAGGCTGAGCTTTCATTCAAAACTCATTTGTGGTGCGACCTCAAAAATTAATTCCCCAACTCACTATAGGGCAGTCTAAGGTGATCCATGCGGGGGATTAATTTATCAATCACCAGTCAATCACCACTCACCACCCTTAATGCAAAATCTTATCATGTTAAAACAATATAAATATTATAAATATCATAAATATTCTGTAAACATTATAAGTGTGGAACTTAGCTTCAAACAGCAATGAAACTTCACAATCGTTTCGCCCATGGCTTCGTCAGGAGATCAAGAGAAATGACTATAACTGAACATGTTCCAATCACATTTAACATCCAGTGACCATGTCACTATGTAATCATCCTCACTAGGACTTGTGCTCCATAACTTCTGCCCTGTAATGGTGTCAGCCTGAAAAAACGCCGTGGCACTTTAGTTTTTGTTTTATCATTTTTTTTGTAGAAAGATATAGAACATAAATCTACCCAGACTGTTCTAATTTGATTATATGTCATATTTAAGAACATAAGTACCTCTGCTGGGTCATTTAATTTCAAAGTATTCAAAATATGTAGTTTCAATCTCCTATCTATAACGTTCATGGCTTTTCCTTGCTTTGATTCTTTTAGTACTACATTTTTTAAAAAAAGTGAAATATTTTCTATTCCTTTTATTTTAGCAAGTTGTTTGAAGCAGGAAACTATCTTGCTGCTGTGAATGCTTACAATTTGGCAATCCGAATAAATAGACGCCTTCCAGCTTTATACCTGAATCGTGCAGCCTGCCACCTCAAACTCAGGAACCTGCACAAGGCCATTGAGGACTCTTCTAAGGTAAGAGTTTGGAGCTATCTTTATAACAGGATGCCTTTATCCAAATTATATATAGATACCTAGGTTAAGCCTACTTTATAAAGGCCACTTAAGTGCCTATGCATCTTCGTAAAATAGGCACCCAATACCAGCCTCAAAAGTGTACAAATTTACAAGTTCTCCCAAAAAAGCAGGGTAATATTTTGCATGTATTCTTGGCTTGTTCTTATGCATTCTATAAAATACATGGGTACATTACAACTCCACGTTGGTTCTGTCCCAGTGACAATTCAGGGAACACTCATATGAACACAGTGAAGATGTCCAGAAATGCTGTGATGTTTTTATTCAGATTTGAATGACTTGGCAAGTATGTGTTTCGGCCCTATGGCCTGCATCAGTAGTCTCTATGATTTAATGTAGGCTTTGAATACAAGAAAAATTCCAATTTGAATATTTTAAATTACAAAAGTCCAAAAATAATACATTCAGATTAACAGCCAGTGAGGTGAACTATTCCAGATCAAGGAGTAGTAGAGAAAAAGACCTTAGGATAACTATAAAGCAGTCTATCCTGAAGACAATCTAGCTTCAGATCAATATTTGAAGAAGATGACACATCCTCAGTCATAAAAAAAACCCCACTCAAATAACACTACTCTTGATTTACTGATTTTCAAAGCTGTATAGAAATAATCAATCTAAACCAGACATGGGCAAACTACGGCCTGTGGGCCATATCCGGAGCGTTTAGATGTTTAAATTGGCCTGCTGACCGTCCGGCCCTTTTGCACAACTGGTGTGTGGAAGGAGCATGAGCATCGCCACCGCTGACCTCCGTCAGCTTGTGGCAGGCGCGAGCTGCAGCACTTTAGGGGAGCTGCTCCCTGTGCTCTTCTCCTGCAATCGGCCCCACTCAGGGGGCGGGCGACTGTTGTGTGGAAGGAGTGCGAGCGTCACTGCCGACCTCTGTTCGGTGCAGTTTAGTGGGTGGTGCAGTCGTGTGTCGCAAATGGCCTAGAGGAGACCTCGCACCTGAGTGGATGAAGTGCTTGTGGCAGGCACAAGCTGCAGCGCTTTAGAGGAGCTGCTCCCTGGTTCTTCTCTTGCGCAGTGGGGCCACTGTACAAAGCACCAGCACTGCTAGTCCAGGCAAGTACTGAGAGGGGAGGGTTGGGGCCTGGGAAGCTGCTGGACTAAGGAAAATAAAGGGAGAACTGCTACTGGACAATGAAGGGAGGGGGCTGGGAAGCTGCTGGACTAAGGAAAATAAAAGGAGAGTTGCTGCTGCACCAGGAAGGGAGGGTTGGAGGCTGGGAAGCTGCTGGACTAAGGAAAATGAAGGGAGAGCTGCTACTGGACAGGGAAGTTGCTGAACTAAGGAAAATAAAGGGAGAGCTGTTACTGGACCTGGAGGTAAGGAGGAGAGATGCTGCTGGGAGGGGAGGAGGGGAAGGGAAGAGAGTTACTGTTGGATAGGGGGGAGGAGGGAAGGGAGAAGGGGGAGAAAGGAAGGAGACAGCTGGCAGGGAGATTAAAGGAGGGGACAGGGTCAGGGTGGGAGAGACAAAGGAATGAGAAAGTAGAGAGACTGATGCTGGGAAGGGGTCAGAAAAATAAGGAGAGAGGGACAAAGATGCTAGATCTGGTGTAGGAGAGATAAAAATGAGAGCAGTGAAGGGGGAGAGGGCAGACAGTGGATGGAACAGGCAGATGCTGGAAGGAAGAGAGTGAAAAGAAGATGAAAGCAGAAACCAGAGACAACAGTCTGCTCTTTGGGAGGGGGGGTTCTTTCTTTCTGCCTTAGCCCTGTCTCTTACCATCATCATTTTGCAGCGCCTCAGAACTCGGTTGCCTGGTGCTGGCACCGCCCCTCCCCCCCCCCCCCGAGGTCGCTCGACCCCTCTGGCAAATTTAAGAACCCATTGTGGCCCACGAGTCAAAAAGTTTGCCCACCCCTGATCTAAACCATCTAGATAGAAAGTTGAGTGGCAATAAATCCACTTTTTGCGAAACAGGGGCCCTGTTGGGAGACTGCTATTTTGACTTTGTGGGTGTATTGCCAGACTCGATATTCCTGACAAGTACCTTTCTTGTCTTCCTATACGAAGCCGGGTCGAGGAGACATCCTTGGAAGATAAGTGTGTTAACCAATCAGGCGAGACGAGGTAGACCTGCTTTCAAGGCCACCATCTCTAGTTAGATTCGTAGAGCAATATCCTCTGCATACATTGGCTGTGGATATCAACTGCCTATTTCATTGAAAGCACATTCGACAAGAGATGTGGCCTCCTCTTGGGCAGAAGCTCTGGGAATTCCACCCAAAGAGATTTGTAAATCTGCAGCTTGGTCCTTCCTTCATACCTTTACCAAATTCTACAGGGTGGATATAGCAGCATAAGTGGATACCTCTTTTGAGTCCTCAGTACTTTGAGCAGGCTCATCTATACCACCCTAGACTTTGGGGACTGCTTAAGTATGTGCCTGTGTTTCAGCATATCATCCCAGCAAACAACCTGCTGCCTGTGTTACCAAATAGGGGCAAGGTCACCTGAGGCTAAATAAAAATAGAGGTGCTTTCCGCCAAAAATGGAGCTGAACCGCCAAAAAAAGAACCTCCATAGACCTGCAGCGGCTAAGAGGCCTAAACCATCTCAGTCACTAAGCAGGAAAACCCGTCATCAGCTGTTAAGGGAGCCCCTGGCCGCTTCACGGTATGGGAATCCTTTGTGCCTGACTGTTGGCGGCTAGGGAACCTCCCGCGTGGGCGGCAAGGGAAGCCTGGGCTTCCCCACAAACAGTTGCCGGCCACGAGACACTCGTGAAGGGGGATCCCTGGCTGCCAGCACCTGATGCCGACGAGGATTCCCCTTCGCAGCGGCCTGCCTCGCTCGAACAGGCCAGCCGCAAGTGCCTTGCGACTGGATAACAATGAGCACTTTTCCCCTTACAAAAGTGCTCATTGCTCCAGATGCGACCTAGCTAGAGAAAAAAGTGCCAGTTAGCAGAAAAAGACAATAAAATACAGTAAATTTAAAGGAAAAGAGCCCTTTAGACCAGCATAGCTTCAGGATTTTTTTTTTCTTTCAGAACAGATTTCACAGCTCTCAAAGCTGGAGGCCTGACCGGTATTGGTGGCCAGGCTGCCAACTGGGGCACCACTACAGAAATGTGGGGCGGTGGAGGAAGGGGGGGAGGGACCCAGCACAAGACCTGCTGGGTTTGACACCACCGGGTTTGACACCCCCAAGGCCTGATGGATCCCCAAACAGGACCCGTCCAAGCTCCGTCCGGCACTAAAAGGAGAACCAGGAGTCCTAAAACAAATTCTAATAGGCCTAACAGAAGGAGCCAGATTTTTCTTACTTCTACCTGCTGGAGACTGAGAAAAGACTGGGTTGGTAGAGGGAGCCTCAGCTAATATACTACAACCAAGTTTTGGTCTCAGTCTCCACCTGCTGGTCACAGTGAGATATAACCCATCTGTAAAGATTAACTACCGGTCTACAGGCTAACAGAAAAAAAATTAGCAGATAAGAATCTAATTTCTCCTTTTCTTGTATTCATTGTTCCTCTCAGAGGCTTGCTAATGTTTTAACTACATTATTGTTTCTTTAGTGATTGTTTTACATTCATCAGAGCAGATCACAGACACTTCGTTTCGGTAAATTCCCCGTACCCCTCCTCCTGTCTTCTACTGTAAGGCTGTTACCAGCTTTGGTACGAACTGAAGCGGGCAGCAAAGACCAGGGAGAAGGGGGAGGAGTTAAAAAGCTGTGATTGACATCTTCTGTAGTATGCTCACAAGCACAGATGGATTACTCTGTGGTTCAGCATGCCATCCTTATCCAATGGAAAAAATATCAAGGTACCCTCGCCAAACTTACTCTCAAATCAACCATACGAGAAGCAACCAACCACTACGTCAAATCAGTAAGTAAATGGCGAAGAAACAATAGACCACAATGGTTCTCTACGGAGATCTCAGAATGGAGGAAGACCTTGCGAAGAACGTCAAGAAGGGCGATAAATCCTTCTTCAGGTACATTAGTGAAAGAAAAAGAAACACAGATGGGATAGTACGCCTTAGGAAACCCAACGGGAACTTTGTGGAATTAGATTTCGAAAAAGCCAAACTGTTAAATAAATACTTCTGCTCGGTCTTCACTTGCGAGGCACCGGGATCCAGCCCTCAGCTGCCGACAAGGGAAAGCTCGGAAGATCCATTTCAAAATTTTGAGTTTACGCCCAGTAGTGTCTATGATGAGCTATCTAGACTCAAGGTGAACAAAGCCATGGGACCGGACAAACTACACCACAGGGTAATCAGGGAACTGAGTGACGTCCTGGCGGAACCGTTATCCGCGCTCTTCAATCTTTCCCTAAGTACAGGAAGAGTTCCGTTGGATTGGAAGACGGCTAACATCATTCCACTCCACAAAAAGGGAAGCAGGACAGAGGCTGAGAATTACAGACCGGTGAGTCTCACATCGATAATAAGTAAACTTATGGAAACACTAATCAAACGCCAATTGGATACAATCCTGAACGAGGAGAAACTACGGGATCCCCGTCAACATGGTTTTACGAAGGGAAGGTCCTGTCAATCAAATCTGATCAGCTTCTTTGACTGGGTAACAAGGAAGTTGGACATTGTGTACTTAGACTTCAGGAAAGCATTTGATAGCGTCCCACACCGCAGGTTATTGAGCAAGATGAGTTCGATGGGACTGGGTGTAACATTAATTGCATGGGTTAGGGACTGGCTTAAGGGTAGACAACAGAGGGTAGTGGTTAACGGTACCTTCTTCGATACGACAGAGTGATCAGCGGAGTGCCGCAGGGCTCGGTCTTGGGCCCGATCCTATTTAACATCATCGTAAGTGACTTGACTGAGGGGCTTCGAGGTAAAATTACATTATTCGGCGATGACGCCAAACTATGCAACATAGCAGGCAAAAGCTCATCGGACGTTAGCACAGTGCCCGACAAAATGCCTGACAGTATGACGCAGGACCTACTCCTGCTTGAGCATTGGTCAAAGACTTGGCAACTAAGATTCAATGCCAAAAAATGCAAGGTCATGCACCTTGGTGGCAAAAATCCATGCAGGACTTACACCCTAAATGGCGAGATCCTAGCAAGGACTGTTGCAGAATGCGACTTGGGCGTGATCATTAGCGAAGACATGAAGACTGCCAATCAAGTGGAGAAAGCTTCCTCCAGGGCTAGGCAAATCATGGGTTCTATCCGTAGAAGTTTCATCAGCCGTAAGCCCCAGGTTATTATGCCATTGTACAGATCCATGGTGAGACCCCCATCTGGAATACTATGTGCAATTCTGGAGGCCGCATTATCAAAAGGATGTGCGGAGAGTTGAGTCGGTTCAGCGAATGGCCACCAGAATGGTTTCAGGACTCAAGGATCTCCCGTATGAGGAACGGCTGGATAAGTTGCAGCTATACTCACTTGAAGAACGCAGAGAGAGGGGAGACATGATCGAGACATTCAAATATGTCATGGGCTGTATCGAGGTGGAAGAAGATCTCTTTTTTCTTAAAGGACCCATGACGACAAGAGGGCATCCGTGGAAAATCAAGAGTGGGAAATTTCATGGTGATACCAGAAAATATTTCTTCACCGAAAGGGTGGTTGATCGCTGGAATAATCTTCCACAACAGGTAATTGAGGCCAGCAGCGTGCCAGATTTTAAGAAAAGGTGGGATTAGCATGTCAGATCTCTTCATGGAGATAGATAGGGGGTGGGTCTTGGTGTGGGCAGACTGGATGGGCCGTGGCCCTTTTCTGCCGTCATTTTCTATGTTTCTATGGTATGAATCTAATCTCTTTATTATGCATCTTTCCATTATTGAGAGAAAATCACAGATCATAGCATATGACTTTCCTTCTTATCATGCTACCACATCAAATAGAGAAGATGTAGAATCAAGTTATTCATTTCTGGCTGCATGAAAACTAATTGTAGTGTTTGTTTGATTTGGTAAACACAAATGTACTGAATTACTAACCAGAATCCTGCTACTGTATTTCCTAAACTCAAATCGCCAAACTTACCAGAAGATCAATGCTCAAATTATCGACCAATAGCCAACCTCCCATTTATATCCAAAATTATAGAAAAAATTATCTTCAACCGAACTTCCACCTTCCTTGAAAAAACAAATGCCTTCCACCCGAATCAAACCAGATTCCATCAACACTACTATTCTACTGAACTTTCTTTAATCGGACTTACCACCTCCATCTGCTATTACATTGACCATAGGAAATCAGTCTTGCTAATTTCTTTAGATCTTACAGCAGCATTTGATACAGTTGACCATAATCTTCTCTTAAATCGACTTCAATCAATAGGTATCACAGGTTCAGCTTTAAATTGGGTTTTTTCCTTCTTCCATGACCACGAATACAAAGTATGTTTCAATAACTCCACTTCCTCTAATATCTCTCAGCAACATGGTGTCCCTCAAGGCTCCATATTAACTCCACTTTTATTCAATGTTTTTCTTCTTACACTAGCTCAATCGGATTCACCTGCTTTGCCTATGCTGATGACATGCAATTACTCCATCCCCTAAACCCAAATAATAACTCAGACATCTCAGAAATCAACCTCAAACTGTCCAAAATTAACTCAAGGCTTCAGCTAAATATGTTATCACTAAATGTCAATAAATCAAAGTGTGTACTGTTTCCTGCCACCGATACCTATCGTCTAGCTCAGGGGTAGGGAACTCCGGTCCTCAAGAGCCGTATTCCAGTTGGGTTTTCAGGATTTCCCCAATGAATATGCATGAGATCTATTTGCATGCACTGCTTTCAATGCATATTCATTGGGGAAATCCTGAAAACCCGACTGGAATACGGCTCTCGAGGACCGGAGTTCCCTGGTCTAGCTGATCCCATCAAGATAGACTCCATCCCAGTTCAGTTAAACACTAAGGTGAAAATATTCGGAATTATTCTAGATCAAAACCTCTCTTTTCACCAGCAAATCATTCGATGTCTTTCATCTTTACTCAATCCCCCCACTTTAAACATTTTTATTCACTCCCTCATCATTGCAAACATTGACTACTGTAATTCCCTTTATCAGGGTATAAACCAAAAAGAGATACACAGACTTCAAATCTTACAAAATATGGCTACCATGCAAAAAATTTGATCACGTTACTCCGCTTCTACGTGATGCCCACTGGCTTCCAATCCCTTATCATATTACATTCAAAATTTGTTATTCACCTATAAAATCAAACAATACCATACCCCTGGCTTTATAGACAAACATCTAATCCCTTACGCCTCCTCTCGCACACTCCGCTCTAATTATCAAGATCTTGTCCCCTCCATCTGAGAAATTTTCTATGACACCACCAGAAATTCCATCTTCTCAGTCATGGTGCCCTCACTATGGAACACTCTTCCCCTACATATAAAGCAAGAGTCCTCTCTCCCGCTATTCAAGACAAAGCTCAAAACTTTTTTATTCGAGGACGCCTACAATACCTAATCCAGGAATCCCGTCTGCTCTCCCTGAAATATTTTTTATACTTCAGGTTCTTAACCCCAAACGCCTCGCTAGAGGCGAACTAACCCTAATGTCTTATCCACCCCTCTCCTTCATTTATATATTTTTTATCTTGATGTATTTTTTTGCCACCTCTTGTACCTTCCACCCCTGTGATGACAGTCTTATGTCATGTTACCTCCCCCCCTCACTAAATTTTGTGATGGGTTGAGGGGTTTTTCTCTTTTTATTTTTCCTTTTTAACATTTGCTTTTAAATTGATTTTTTACTGACTGTAAACTGTCTAGATATGTCTTGGACAGTATATCAACTTGGAAACTTGGTCTGCAGTTTTGCTGATTGTTAGGATGTGCCAATTTCCTTCTGATTAGAGACTTACCATACTTAGCTTTCTGCATCCATCTTACCATCTAGGATTGGCAGCCTCTAAACTTTGATTCTCAGAATGGCTTTCTCTGTATGAATAGGATATCTATGTTTGAGATGAAATAATGAATGCATTCCTCACCCTGGATATTTCTTTGATAAAGGCGCTTGATCTGCTGACACCCCCCGTTCCAGATAATGCTGATTCTAGAGTGAAAGCTCATGTGAGGCGAGGCGCTGCCTTCTGTGAACTGGAGTTGTATGTAGAAGGTAAGAACTTACTGTGGAGTGAGAGTCTTATTGAAAAAAAACCCATGGAGGGGCATAATAATAGTAAAAAATCTAAGTTCCTTTTTGGCCTAAGACTTTAAGCACCCAAAGTAGGCAGCAGGGAAATGTCCATTCTTGAAAATAACGTCCAAAATGTGGGTTTTTTTTTTAGAATGGCCTATTTGTACATTCAGGCATTTAATTGCCCAGACCACCACTACATCTACCTTTAAGCTCTATTCTCGAAAAAAAAAAAAAATCGCCAAAGTCCCAAACATCCAAAACAAGACCTTTTAGGCATGGGAGGGACCAGTCCTTCACCTAAAAAGATGATTCTCTAACCGGCGTCTGTCATAAGTTCCATTTAGAGAATCATGAAATCGTCTCTCCCCCCCCCTTGCAATGATTGCGGCAGGAGAGATGCCCCCTGAGGACTCCTGTAGCCAAAACATGGTCCGTTTCAAAAGAATAGCCTTACTGGGTCAGTAGCCCGTTCTCACGGTGGCCAATCCAGGTCACTAGTACCTGGCCAAAACCTAAGGAGTAGCAATACTCTACGTTACCGATCCAAGGCAAGCAGTAGCTTCCCCCATGTCTTTCTCAATAACAGACTATGGACTTTTCCTCCAGTAACTTGTCCAAACCTTTCGTAAAACCAGCTACGCTATCCGCTCTTACCACAACCTCTGGCAATGCGTTCCAGAGCTTAACTATTCTCTGAGTGAAAAAAAAATTTCTCCTATTGGTTTTAAAAGTATTTCCCTGTAACTTCGAGTGTCCCCTAGTCTTTGTAATTTTTGATGTAGTGAAAAATCAATCCACTTGTACCGGTTGTACTCCACTCAGGATTTTGTAGACTTCAATCATATCTCCCCTCAGCTGTCTCTTTTTCAAGCTGAAGAGCCCTAACCTTTTTAGTCCTTCCTCATACGAGAGGAATTCCATCCCCTTTATCATCTTGATCACTCTTCTTTGAACCTTTTCTAGTTACGCTATATCTTTCTTGAGAGATAATGAGACCAGAATTGAGCGCTATACTCCAGGTGAGGTCGAACCATGGAGCAATACAGAGGCATTGGAACATTCTTTTTTATTTATTTATCAATAATTTATTCCTTTTTCAACAAAAACAATTATTGAACAAGTCAAGAGCCCAATCTCATTACAAAGATAAAACATCTAAACAAGTTAACAATAAAAAATAATACATTTTTTTTAAGTCTCTTCCATAGCCCACATTTCGAGAGAGACAGTCACACATATCAGAGGGAGTGATATTGAAACAAAATTAAAATACACATTTCCAAATTATTAATAGTGGCTCCTCCCCATTCATTTAAATGGACTAGCTCAGTATGATTCTCGGTCCCCTGCATTGATACCCCCTTTCCTTCAAGGAAGAATTGTAATTGGGAGGGTTCATAAAAAAATATAAGAATTTTGATCTAAATAAATCATACATTTACAAGGAAAACATAATTGGAATTTTGCCCCCAATGCTTTCACATTTTCTTTCTTCTCCAGGAATCTTTTCCTTCTTGTTTGCGTAGATCTTGAAACATCTGGAAAAATTTAAATCTTTCCATTCAGAAAGGAGACTTCTTTAAAAAGAGATGAAGACGTGCTTCCTTATCCTGTTGGAATACAAATGTTACCAATAGCATAGAACGCAATACAACTTCCTCCTGAGAACTTTCCAATATATTAGAAATATCTAATGGAGTTGAAGAAATCACAGAAAGCAAATTTTCAGGTTCAGAGGTGGAAGGTTTCTTAGAAGGAACTGGCAGAAAATATATCTTATGTAGAGGGGGAAGACCTTCTTCAGGGTAATAGAGAACTTCCTTCAAAAATTTGTAAAATATTTCTTTACATAACATAGTAATCATTTTAGGAGAGTTCAGCAATCTTAAATTTAGTTGTTTCGTATAATTTTCAAAATTTTCTATCTTCCTCAATAGAACTAATTTGTCCTGAACAACAGTTCTACAAGTTGTTTGAAGACCTTGTACTAATGTCTCTAAACTGCTGAATTTCTCTCCTTGGGTCATCAATTCCTCTTCACATTTTTTTACCTTTAAAGTTTGTTCTTGAACAAGAGGAAAGGTTTCCAGGCATACCTGTTACGGGGAATCTAATGCAGTCCAAATCGAACCAAGAGTAATCTTGGCGGGTCTAACGAGGGGCTGAATAGGTGGCATTTCCTCTCTCTGCGCTGAAATTGCTGTGTCCTCCCTCACAGAATATCCTCCGGCCACAGTTTCCTGCGGGGTCAACCAGCCTGAAAGCTCCACAGAAGGCGTTGGTTCCGCTGCTATCGGCACTGCAGGCACACCCCTCTCTCTCTGCAAGGGAGGCGCTGGTCCTGCAGGGCTAAGTGAAATCTCGCTTCCCATGTCCGGCTCAGCGGGAGTGCCCTGGGGCGAAGAGGAGAGGAAGCCCATGAGAACTCCGTGCCGCATTAGGACAGGTTACGGTTGTTGGGCTGAGACTGCCATCCTGCCCCTTCTCTTTGGTATAGCAGAAATGCTTCCAATCACAGAAACAGAGGTAAAATTTCCCCAACAGGCAGGAGCTCTACTGTGGATGTCCGTCCACTATGGCATCATCTTGTCTATGCATTAGAGCATTCTTAGGGCTCCTTTTACAAAGCCGCGCTAGTGGGTTTAACATGCGTGACTTTTCATCATGCACTAACCCCTGCGCTGGCCAAAAAACTACTGCCTACTCAAGAGGAGGCAGTAGCGGCTAGCACGGCCAACGGTTTAGCGTGCAGCTTTGTAAAAGGAGCCCTTAGTCTTGTTAACCATATCTTTTTAAATAATTTCTAGCATCTTGTTTGCTTTTTTGGCTGCCACCATACCCACCACACATTGGACTGAAGGTTTCATTGTATTGCCTACAATGGGCAGAAGTCAATAAAACAATTTATAGCATTATGTTCCTTGACTGATAGCAACCCCAAAAATATAATTTCTGAACAAAAACGCTGTAAAATGCCACAAAATTGTGCAAAAAAGATGCAAATATTTTGCATTTCAGCAGCCATATTGGAAGCATGCTAGCGATGCAAATGACATCATTGAATTGCTAGAAATGCAGAAAACAAATTCTAAATGTACAAAATGCCCAGTATCGATAAAAATGCAATAAATAACTAAACCATATTGAATATATTGAGGCAAAAATGTAAAAAATGCTTAAATGATAAAAAACATATTAAAATCTGTGTGTATGGAAGTCTAAAACATGAGGGAAATTAAATACTTGTAAAAATACATGAATGCTTCCATGTATATAAATCACATGGGTATATAAAATGTTAAAACATGATAAATTCAAAGAAATACAGGTAGGATGTGCCAATTACCTTCTGATTGGTAGGTCCATTTCCTGATTTAGATCTTTTAGCTCTACATTGCCAAATTTAAAAATTAACCTCTGTTCTATCTGTAACTAAGTTCTGTCATTGTCACCACTTCTCCAACATGGGTTTTCTTTCTGCATATAGGCCAAAATAGGGAGAAATATAATACAAAACCCTCTGCGCAAAAAAATATACTTCTCTAACAATTTATCACGGAGTGCAGGTGATCGAGGCAGACAGCATGCCAGACTTTAAGAATAAATGGGATACCCATGTGGGATCCATACGAGGGTCAAGATAAGAAAATTGGGTCATTAGGGCATAGACAGGAGGTGGGTAAGCAGAGTGGGCAGACTTGATGGGCTGTAGCCCTTTTCTGCCGTCATCTTCTATGTTTCTAGTATGCATTACAAAACATAATCATTAAATATGAAAATAAAATGTTTTATGTGAAGTGCTCAGACCAATCACTTACGTGTTCAATGGATTCAAGCAACTGTGGCTCATAGGGCCATCACAGCACCCAAAAAGTCCCATACTGCCCAAAACCTTCAAATAAAGCCAAGATACTTATCTTTGCCTTATTGGCGGTGTTATTCCATTTCAGTCACTACTTGCTACCCTTTGTATGCAGTTACACCATGCTACACTCCCCTGTGAAGTGACCCCCGATCTGGATTTTGCAAAATCTTCATCAGGAGAGGAAACTCTCAGAGACTACATAAACAATAAAGCGTAAATCCTCAAAAATATGAGCTACCAGAGGTTTATCACTAGCTTTTCTTTTTATAGTATTGTGTTGTTCAATAATTCTATTGAAAGCTTGTTTTGTCTTGCCTATATAAAGTAAATAGCAAGGGCACATCACAACATAGATTACATTTGTAGTTTGACAATTTGAAAACTGTCTCAATTCAAACTATTCACCTGTTTTTGGATGGACAAACTCATTTGTTTTAACGTTCACCAGACAGAACAACATAGGCATGGGAAATTCACCAAACTTTGTCTCTTACGTATGAAACAGGGAGTGCAGAAGGGAATAAATTCTTTGATTTCTTAAAAGCAACCATGAGATTTTTGTCTAAGAAACATGGAATATTTTGTATAATGGATCAATGTTTTCTTAATAATTTTATTATGTCATATGATAAGAACATAAGACTGGCCACACTGGGACAAGACTGAATGTCCATCAAGTCCAGTATTCTGTTTCCAACAATGGCCAACCAAGGTCACAAGTACCTGGCAGAAACCCAAAGAGTAGCAACATTCCAGAGCTGATATTGTGATGTCATAATGCCTCATTCCAGCAATGCCTAAGAGCCAACCTCATCAGTGATATCACAGTGGTTTGATTATTTTATACTTGGCTCGCATAAGAACATAAAAGTTGCCATGCTGGGACAGACCGAAGGCCCATTAAGCCCAGCATCCTGTTTCCAACAATGGCCAATCCATGTCCCAATGGTTGTAATAAAGTGGACAGACCACCATATCAGTACTTCTTTTAGTTTTCGTGTGCAATAATGATTTCTTGTCTTGTGATCCAGCTTTGTAAAGACCTTCTTAAATTAATTTGCTGGGATAACCTCTATCCCTGAACCTAGAAAACGTGGAGGGGCATAATAAAAAAAAACATCTAAGTCCCCTTTTGGCCTAGGCCCTAAATGCTGAAAAAAGAAGCAGGGAAAATGTCCATTCTCAAGGAGGTTTTTTTTAAATAATGGCCTGCATCTACGTTCAGCTGTTTAAACTCCCAGACCACCACTACGTCTACACTTACAACAGAATAATGAACCCCAAAAAAGCCTAAGTCCCAAACGCCCAAAACCAGACCTTTTAGGCAAAGGAGGAGCCAGTCCTTCGCCTAAAAGCTAGTTTCTGTAACCGGTGTCTGTCAGAAAGAACATTGGTTAACCCAGGACAAGAAAGCAGCATATTCTCATTGATGGGTGACGTCACCGACAGAGCCCCGGTACAGACACTTGAAGAACTTGAAAAAGTGCCTTCCCGCCTGTCGTAGGCGCGCGGTCCCTCAGTTTCTTAGTTTCCACGAAGCTAAGAAGTTGTGTTTTAAATGCTGTTGAAAAATTTTTCATTCTCTGCCTTCCTGCTCTCGCGGTTTACTGACTTTTTGTCAGTTTCTTCTTTTAGTTTTTTTATAAGTTCATACTACATTAAAACCAAAAAAAAAAAGAAAAGAAACAATTAAACTTTATTTTTTCTTTATCGTTGTCGGTTTGGCCTTGTGGGGCCTTATGGATTGCCATTTTCTTTTCTCCCCCCTGCATGGCTCTTGTCCCGGGCTGGTTTTTCCTGCCCAATCTTCCTCTACGCAGTGGTGGAACTTGTCTTCATCGACATCCTTCTGTTATTTTAGCAATGTTGGGCCCTCGGCCTTGCTGTTTTTTTTCCTTCCATTGCTTTTTTCCTCTTCAGCGCATTTTCATGTGTATTCTCCAGAAGCAGTTTTCCGTCGATGCCGGTGATCCGGTACCCAGTGTTACTTCCAGCACCGATTCTCCAGTCCCCACCGTTGGTGGTGATCTTTTGGTAAGTTGGTTTTTCTCCTTTGGGCTTCTGGTCATTGTAGCAGTGAGTCAAGTCCTGCTGACCTTTTTTTAGCCCTATATCTGGCTCTGCTTCAATGTCGATGACTGTCTTGATATGGGCATGTTCATCTTGGAAGCGTGGAGCGACATCGATGGTACCGATCATGAGACAAAGGTATTGGTGTTCTTTTCTTTTCTTCTATTCTGGAGTCACACCTATGGTACCAGTCATCAACCAAGGTTAAACCAAGGTTCTTTTCTTCCTGCTCTGGAACCACACCAATGGTACTGGTCGGGGACCATGGGTACCGGTGTTCTTTTTTTCTCCTCCGGGAGGGGCACCGATGGTACCGGTCATGGGTCCTGGGTGCTGGTGCTTTTTTCTTTCTACTCTGCACAGACACCATAGGTACCAGTCATGGACCAACGGTACCGGTGTCCTTTTCTCTCTGCTTGGCAATGACACCATTGGTACCGGTCATGGACCAACGGTACTGGTGTCCTTTTCTCTCTCCTTGGCAATGACACCACGGGTACCTGTCATGGACCAATGGTACCAGTGCCTTTTTCTCTTCTTGGGAATGACACCATCGGTACTGGTGTTCTTTCCTGTCTGCTCCGGTGGTGGTGTGTGCCTTGATACCAGCTTTTTTCATCTCTGGAGTGTTGACCCTTGGTCCATTGTATCCATTGGTACCGGTTCTTCTTTTTTAACAATGTTTTCTTTCATGCTCACGATTTCAGTCGGCATCTGCATGTTTTCATTGTGGGTAGTGATGACGTTTCTAATGGGTGTCGACCTCCCTGCTCGATGTCGACTTCTCTATCGACGCCATGTTATTGTCGTCGGTTCTGATTGATGTCGCAGTCCATATCGACATCCAGCTCGAGGTCGGACTTTCTTATTGACATTGACATGTTCAACTGTGCTCCAGTTGTTTCAGTTCTCAGCCCTATCTCTTCTAGTGCTGCACAGTTCAATTTTTTGATTCCGGGGACATTTTCACGTGAGTCTTCTCTGCTTTTGTTGACTCCTATCCCATGACACCAGCTGTCATTGCAGTTACCGGTGTCAGTGTTGTATCGATTCCTTGGTAGTCTTGGTTTTGACTGGTTGAGAGGCTTGGGGTGGCTTTTGGAATTACGCCCTATCTCTCTCTGAAGTGGTGGGTGCTTCTTCATCATATGTGCTTTTTCCCCTTGAGTGGGGTTCGCAAAGCCTTCATATTTGCATGACATGTTGTTTTTTTACAGATCCATTAGGGAATTTTCTATAACTGAATTCCTTTGGGAGTTGACTTTGTACAGTCATTTCTTTTCCTACGGAATTTCTTTTCCTTCTTTGTACTTATCTCTAGGGTCCTTTACTTCCCTTCCTTGATTTCTATAGGGACTTTTTTGACACACTCTTTGAAGCGGTTAACATGTGTCATTGTTTCCCTCCTGGTGGAGTTCATCCTCACGGTTAAGGCTTCTGTCTTTCTGGGCAGAGTATACAAGGCTAGAGACCGGTTAGCCAAATGGGCTTACTAGATTCCTCTCCTGCCTGAATGGTTTTCCTTGGCATACATTTTGTGTACACATTCCATGTAGCCGCTTTTCAATTTCCTTACCTGTTTTTGCAGATCTGTTTTTTACGGATCTGGTCTGCATCTGAGTGTCTGGTTTTATCATTACTCAACAGGACAGGTTATTGAATAAGTATGCTTTGGGGAGTGTTCCTGGGGCTGTGCTGGAATATGTTTCCTCTCCATTATGGACCTAGTGAGTTTCTCTGGCCGCATCTCTGTAGCAGTTTTCACTTTAACGGCGGCTGTCTTATCAGTTTTCATGTATTCCTAAGAGCCTAGCTTCTCTGAGATCTCTTCACGTGGAGGCTTTATCCACTTAATCATTTTACCCTATTCTCAGACTCTGTTTTCTTTTGAGAGTCTACATGGGATCTTAGGCTGTCTTTCCTGTTTTTCTCTTGCTAATTCTTCTTGCAGGGTTCTCTTCGTTTACTGGTCTTTCTCTTAATTGTCAAGGCCACTGGATGATGGTGTTTTTTCTGGATCTCAGACCTCATGGCTCTGCTTCCTGATTTTCCGGGCAGCCGCTACAGGTTCCAATTCATATGGCTTTCGAGCTGTGTTCTTAAAACCATTCTCCTTACCAGTTTTGGGTTCTTTCATTCCAGATTCAGGGGGTGTCTACTTGTGCTGGCCACATCTATTCGATTACAGGGCCGCCTTGTTTTTCCATTTCTGAACATCTGTTTTTTTACTCGGTTGTTTTTTCCCTGAGAGATGGTTCAGCCGTTTTCTCACCCATCTAATTTTCTATACCGTTTCATTTTCCATACCCGTTTTCCTGTCTGTTTCTTTGGGGTACTTTTTCACCCCACTCTTCTGAGAGTGTTTCTTTTTCAGATTGTTTCAATCTTCCACATGTTGTTTCTTTTGAACAACAGGCATTCTCCTGTTTCTGTTATGCCATGGACCGGACTACATTCTTGTACTCCTCAGTGGTCTTTTGTTTTCCAGTGGTACCAGGCGAGGGCTTGTATATCTTTGATCTCCTCTAGTCTCTAAGGAGGTTCCCTGCATGGTCTTCATGCTTGCTGCATCTAATTTCTGCTGGTGGGTTCATATGGACATTCTACAACCTCAGGGTCTTTCGACTGCCAGGCATCGGATTTTTCCCATTTTTTTCCCCTAATTTTTCTTATGATATTTTAGGACCTCATGATTTTCATCATCTACTCTGTCCTCAAGTCCTCCTTCCTTGCACAGTCCTTGGAGGTAATTGGTCTCCTCTTTCTGCTTTTCATGGGGAGCTAAATTTCATAGCAGCCAGTTTCAACGGTTCTTTTTCTCCTGGATTGGGTGAGCATATTTTTATATGCATTCCCTTTGCTTCTTTTCCTGTTGAGCTTTTTCATCAAGCTCATGAGTGCTGTTCCCACCATGATGCATGGTGACCCAATCAACATGGATTCTCCCTTCTTCGTCCACTCAAATATTAGGGAGCCCTTTCTTCTCATTTTCCTGCTCGGTTCACTCCGACTCAGGAATCTTTGATTTCTTCCAAACTTCATTGTTTTTTTTCTTTGGATCTGCGTTCGTTTCATTTACATCTTTCTCAGCCCATTTGTTGAATTCTGCCAGGACACCAGCCACTCGCCCTTGTTGATATCAAAAGTGGTTTCGTTTTCTTTCCTGGTGTATTTTTCTCTGCCTGTTTCCATCTTCTTAACCGGTGGTATTTTTGTTTGCTTCTAGTCTTGAGTCTATAGCTCTCGAGACTTCTTTTTAATGCTATTGCATTTTTCCCCTTGATCTGTCGAGAAGCGCCCTCTTTCTGTTTTCTCATCTGGTTCCCAGTATCATGTCAGGGGTTTTTCATGTGTATAACCACCATCTGTCTGGACTATTCCTGTGGTCCTTCCTGGTTGTTGATGCTACCATTTATAACAATGGTGTCCACTTGAGTGTATTCGCTGGAAAATGGTTTTTCCTTCTGTCTCTCACCTCTTCCAGAGAGATCGGTGAGTTTCATGTCCTGCTAGCAGCTTCCTCCTTATCAGTCTTTCATCAAGCCAAGGTGATTCTGTGTCCATGTCCATGTATTTTCATTTCGCTCAGCCAGTTCTTCTGTCTGTGTTGTTTCCTGCACCTCGTTTTTCCCTACTAGAATCCTGGCTTTAAATGTTTTGTCCTATAAGTGGTTTTTTGTCCTCCTTGTTACGCAGGTCAGACCCACAGTGATTTTATTCCAAACTTTTCTTTTGATTCAACTCAGTTTGGATATCCTATATTCATGGCAACGATTTTCGTTTGGCTGATTGCCTCCCTCTCGTTCTTCTTTACTAAGACTGGTCTGGCACGGGGATATCGTGTCCCAGACCCTAAGTTTGAGTTCTGGCAGCTTTTGTTGTTTTCCTTATTACTGAGGAATTCTGTACAGTTGCCACCTGGTCCTCAGTTCATACCTTCACTTCTCACTACTTTCTGGAGTCTTTCTCCAGACGGAATGGGCACTTCGGCCATTTTGTTTTACAATTGTATTTTCTTTAGCCAACTCTCCCACCATTCCATCTCTGTTAGCTTGGAAGTCACCCATCAGTGAGAAATGCTGCCTGTTTGTCCTGGGATAAAGCACAGTTACTTACCGTAACAGGTGTTATCCAGGGACAGCAGGCAGATATTATCACAACCCACCCGCCTCCCCGGGTTGGCTTCTTAGCTGGCTTATCTTAACTGAGGGACCGCGCGCCTACCACAGGCGGGAAGGCACTCGCGCATGTGAGGTGCGGGCGTCAAGAACTTTTTCAAGTTCTTCAAGTTTCCGTACCGGGGCTCCGTCGGTGACATCACCCATCAGTGAGAATATCTGCCTGCTGTTCCTGGATAACACCTGTTACGGTAAGTAACTGTGCTTTACAGAATCCACAGCTCACACCCATCCCCCAAGCAAGGATTGTGACAGGAGAGATGGCTCATCTCCCCTGCCGCGATAACGATCCCTATGTGCCGCCAACCGCGGCACTTCAGTTCGCTATCGCAGCAGGAGAGATAGCAAATCTCTCCTGCCGTGATCGCCTCCCCCCTCGACATGACCGGAGCAAGAGGGAGCCCAAGCCCTCCTGTTCGAACAACCCCTACCCCTACCCCCACTAAAATACAGGCAGGAGGATCCCAGGCCCTCCTGCCCCGACGCAGCTCCCCCACATCCAGCCCCCCGCACCCCTGATCGCCCCCCCCCCCCCCGAACACCTCCACTGACCCCACCCCACACCCGTACCTTAAGAACATTGGATGGATGGACGGGTCCCAAGCCTGTCCGTCCGTCCGGCCCGCCATCCTCAGAATAACAGGCCTTATGGCCTGGGCCAACCGGAATTGGCCCAGTTGCCTTAGGTTCATCCTGTGGGCGGGGCCTTAGGCACATGGGCCCAACCCATGTGTGGGTCTTTACTTTGTCTCTGCAGTGGTTATCTGGTCACTTTGAATACCTTTTGGGTACTTATATTTGTTTTTACATCATTTAAGTTACAACGTATACGTTCCATCCAGGAAGTCTTGTAAAACCTTCGATTATCCCTGCAGGACGACTAAGTCTAGGCCGTACCTCGAATACTGTGTACAGTTCTGGTCGTCGTAACTCAAAAAAGATATAGCGGAATTAGAAAAGGTACAGAGAAGGATGACAGGAATGACATTCCTATCAGGAAAGGCTAAAGTGGCTAGAGGTCTTCAGCTTGGAGAAGAGGTGGCCAGGGGTGATTATATGATAGAGGTCTATAAAATAATGAGTGGAGTAGGAAAGGATAGATGTGAATCTCTTGTTCATTCTTTCCAAAAATACTAGAACTAGGAGACATGCGATTAAGCTACTAAGTAGTAGATTTAAAACAAACTGGAGAAAATATTTCTTCACACAACGTGTAATTAAACTCTGGAATTCGTTGCCAGAGAATATGATGAAATCAGTTAGCTTAGTGGGGTTTAAAAAAGGTGGATTTCCTAAAAGAGAAGTCCATAGGTCATTATTGAGATGGTCTGGGGAAATCCACTGCTTATTTACAAGCTTCTTAAAAAACCGCACTTACCAGGTCAACAGCGAAGGAGCCTTTTCCCATTTCTGGTGTAACCCCTGCGGAGTCCCACAGGGCTCCCCTCTCTCCCCTTCTCTATTCAATGTCTACATGGCATCACTAGGACATATGTTATCTGATTTAAAATTGAAATTGTACATATATGCGGATGACATTACTATCATCATTCCCATAACCTCACTGTCTCAAGAGACAGAATAATTCGCTTCATCTATCCTCACTAAGGTAGAACAATGGACCACTCAATTCAAACTAAATCTGAACCCAGAAAAAATCAAGCTTTTCCTAGCAAGTCCCAACCACAAACTAACGAATACTTCCTTGAAATTAAACGGGTTAACTTACCCAATCAACCCTACCATCAAAATCCTTGGAGTCATCCTAGACCGATGCCTGTCATTTGAAGACCATACTAACGCTCAAGTAAAAATATGCTTTGGCACCCTCTGGAAACTTCGTACCATCAAACACTATTTTGACTTTCTCTCCTTTCATTTGCTGGTTCAGTCCCTAATATTAAGTACCTTAGATTATTGCAATATCATATACTTGGGTTCCTTCAAGAAAATCACTAAATGAATGAGAATCATTCAGAATACAGCCGTCCACCTCATCTACGGTCTCAAAAAATCAGATCATGTAAGCCCGTACTACAGAAAACTACACTGGCTGCCGATGGAGGCAAGGGTCATCTTCAAATTTGCCTGCCTCTGCTTCAAAACCATAACCGGTCTATCCCCAATCTACCTATCGCATCATTTTGAACTTCCAGGCACCACTTGCACACGTAATGCCTATCTGTTCGCCTTCCTCTCCCCGAAAGGCTGTATCTACAAGAGATTCCTTGACAGAACACTGTCATTTCAAGCAGGCAAATGGAATAAATATCTAACTACCCTCATTTCCAACTCACCCTCCTACCAATCTTTCAGGAAATCAATTAAAACCTATCTCTTTGACAAATTCCTCTGACTTCTTCCTGCCTTGTAACTTCTCTGAAACATTTCCGGATAGACCTAGCTATTCCCGGCTTACCAATGTAATTAGAAATTTTTCTCTGTAACATCGCTGTATATGTACAGTC
Source organism: Geotrypetes seraphini (assembly GCF_902459505.1). NCBI lineage: Eukaryota > Metazoa > Chordata > Amphibia > Gymnophiona > Dermophiidae > Geotrypetes > Geotrypetes seraphini. The sequence continues at coordinate 13,919,152 of NC_047097.1, forward strand.
TCTTCCTCTGTAAACCGCTCTGAACTTCTTGTGGTATTGCGGTATACCAAAATAAAATTGTTATTATTATTATTATTCCTAGGATAACAGCATAAAATCTGTTTTACTACTTGGGATCTAGTTAGGTACTTGGGACCTGGGTTGGCCAATGTTGGAAACAGGATACTGGGCTTTATGGACCTTCAGTCTGTCCCACTATGGTAATTATTTTGTTCTTATTTATGTAACCCAACTGCAATGTAATTTGAGCTGTCCTAGTTAAAACCTAGATTTTTTTCTGTGTTTGTGTTTTCATGCCTTGTACTACCATTAGGCAAACTGGGCACTCTCCTAGAGTGGCAGAAAATGCCCCAAAAAGCTGTTACAGTGGCAGCCTCCAAATTTCCAACCCTGTCATTATTGCTGCTATGCTCTTACCATATCTTTATGGGACCTCTTGCAGCAGTAATGCTGGTAATAAAACAAAATGAAGAGTACCAAAACCAGGACCTAAGGCAACAAGAGGGCATCTGTTAAAAATCAAGGGTGGGAGATTTCATGGTGACACTAGGAAGTATTTCTTCACCGAAAGGGTGGTTGATCGTTGGAATAATCTTCCACTTCAGGTAATTGAGGCCAGCAACGTGCTCAATTTTAAGAAAAAATGGGATAAGCATGTAGGTTCACTTCGAGGAAGTGCTTAGGGGGGAGGGTTCTTAGAGTGGGCAGACTTGTTGGGCCGATGGCCCTTTTCTGCCATCATATTCTATGTTTCTAAGTAACAACCATAAGCCCAGCAGGCTGTCTGAAGAAGTAGGGCAGCAGACTGTTCTGTCACTGGACATTTAAAACAAAGGAACAATACCACACCTTCTTGTGGAGTTCTTCACCAACTTTACCAGAGTGAAATTATATACATATAAGCTGCACATAAGTGTTGTAGAAGGCTTGGATATTTTAGAATTCAGAAAAATTTGTTATAATTTTTGAATATCAATAACTTGTGCATACTCATATTTAATTTATCCTGGGCAACAGAACCATTTTGTATTGAAGCTTTCTAAGCTAGGCATGTATCATGTAATTGGAAATCCTATATTTCACTATTGGTAGGTCTGCAAGACTATGAAGCAGCAATTAAGATTGCTCCCTCTAATGAAAATGTACAAAGAGATGCTGAGAAGATTCGACAGATAATTCAAGAAACTGTGCAAGAATCTGCTTGAAAAATGTATTGCAAATATTATTGCTGAAAGAGGCTACACTGGAACTAGCCTAATAGTCCACTGGTTTGTGGTACACATGTCTCTGTAAAAAAAAGTGTGTTCTTATATTCCTCAGACTGGCTTCAGGTTTTGCCCATGATTCCTGAGGGAAAATGGAGCAGGGCAGCACATCCTGGCAGTTGGGAGGAGAATGGTATTACTGCTTGTAGAGATTTGGAGTGGAGAAGTGGTGTAATGGCAGCTGATTGAGAACTAAAGAAGCCAGGGTTCAAACCCTGCTACTGCTCCTGATATTGGACAAGTCTCTTTCTCTTCCACTGTCTCAGATAACAAATTTAGAGCTAGATTTAGTAATGTGTATTGATCAGTTAACCTATGTTAATTTGTATTTAGTGGGTAATTTTATAACATAGGTGCCTACATTTACACATCTATTATGCATGCAAATTTGTACACATATGTGCTACCTAAGTGCTGTTCTGCAAATGCCTGCTTAACTTATATAAAATCTGTGAAACACTGACCTCTGTTGGTGGGATCACATTTTTTGTGGAGGAAGACTATTGAAAAACTACACCCCCTCTTTATGAAGCTGTGGCTGTAAAAGCTCTAATGCTCATAGAATTCCTAGGAGCACTGGAGCTAATACCACTGTGGTTGGCAATAAAAAAGCCTAATGTGGCTTCATAAAAGGGGGCCTAAATACCTTAACACTATTTTGCATTGTACATAGATTTTGTTATATTTTTGCATTTTATTTAAAAGTTTCTATAAATTATGTGATGACTCACATGGAAAGTTTTTCTTTCCAGCCAATGACTTGAATATCCTATAAGTCAATATTTTAAAATATTGTCAGGGAGTCTGAGTTTTTCCTTCTGTTTTTGACAATTTCTCTATAGCTGTAGATAGATGGGAAAGTGGCAGGTTTGGTGAACTACACTCCATTTCCCTATACAGCATCAAATAGCTTGCCATCTACTCTAAAGTGTATGTGACAGTTTGAACCATAAAAGATTTATATCCATTTATTTTTAGGTATAATACTCTACATTCTTGATATACTTAATGTCAAAATGTATAAACATGTTTTATGCATCTTTCAAGAAAAATAATTGAACAAATTTTCTGTACCATTCTGTTGCTTTTGAGACCTTTAAAAGATATCACACGGTATGTTGCAAAATTGGATCATCATACACTTTGCTTCTGTCAAGTGCAGTATTGAAGGAATGATTGCGATACATGCCACAGATTCCTAAAGGATCTGAAAAACGTTGAGTCAGGGGGTGGTGGGAACAGGGTGCTATCTCACAATAAGTAGGGAGAGCTCCATAGCTATCTGATGTAGTTTTGTACAAAATGCTGTGTGCTTTTGTCAAAGACATCTTTGATGGAGGAGCCCTAGCATCTATCATGCAAGAGAAAACCGGGTTTCCAGGGTTTGTACAGGACAGAGATTCTTTCTTTCTACTGAAGCTTGCTGGTGGCACATCAGTGGAAGCCATTTTGACCTAATTAAAATAAAGAAACAAATTAGAACAGGAAAGACTAAGATTGCTACTGTAAGGGCTATAAGTTTGTTGACAGTAGGTGCCATCCCTAGACACTTATTTTCCTGTTCATCCTCTACACGGGTTAGGTTCTCTTCTATACCCATGTCTGAAAGGTAATCCAATTACCTTCCCAGATGATGTAAAAACATAGGCAACAGAATTTTTGGGAAGATTGTACCAAAACCAGATTAAAAATGTATAGTTGGACATAATATTATCCTTTTTTATACTTTAATAAAACAATTTAAATTTAAAATCATAAGTGTTTGAGGCTTGTGCAAATGAAGACAAAGTCTGCAGGGAGCAGTGGGTACGAACTTTGTCCCCATGTCATTCTCTACTTTAAACCAGGTTCAAATTCCACTTTAGTTCATTTTTTATTGAGTTCTCCAGAAACAGAAAAATCACAGTTACTTACTGTAACAGGTGTTATCCAGGGACAGCAGGTAGATTTTTCACATGTGGGTGACGTCATCCATGGAGTCCTGGCACGGACGGTCCCAAGTGCACTGGTACTTTAAGAACTTTAGAAAGTTTGCGACTGACCACACCGCACATGCACAAGTGCCTTCCCGCTCAACGTAGGTATGTGGCTCCTCATTTCAGATAGCCAGCTAGAAGCCAACCAGGGGAGGTGGGTCGGTTGTGAGAATATCTGCCTGCTGTCCCTGGATAACACCTGTTACGGTAAGTAACTGTGCTTTATCCCAGGACAAGCAGGCAGCATATTCTCACATGTGGGTGACCTCCAAGCTAATCAGAATGGGATGGTGGGAGTGTTGGCCCTTTAGGAAAATAAATTTTGTAATATTGACTGGCTGAAGTGCCCATCCCGTCTGGAAAAAGATTCCAGACATTAATGTGAAGTGAATGTATGAACCAAGGACTAAGTAGCAGCCTTGCAGATTTCTTCTATTGGAGTAGAATGCAGGAAAGCTACTGAAGCTGCCATAGCTCTAACTTTATGGGCTGTGACTCGACTTTCTAGTTGCAGCCCAGCCCGAGTGTAACAGAATGCCAGCCAATTAGATATCGTTCTTTTGGAAACAGGATGCCCCAACTTGTTAGGATCACAGAAGACAAAAAGTTGAAGAGATGATCTGTGTGATTTAGTCCTTTGTAAATAGTAAGACAATGCTCATTTGCAGTCCAAGGCATGAAGAGCCGTTTCTCCTGGATGGGAATGAGGCCTTGGAAAATATACTGGAACTAAAATTGACTGATTGAGATTAAATTCAGTAACCACCATTGGTAAAAACTTTGGATGAGTACGAAGTACCACTTTATCATGGAGGAACACTGTGAATGGTGGATCCACCACCAAGAGTTGAAGTTCGCCTACTCTTCTGGCAGAAGTGAGAGACAGGAGGAAGACAACTTTCCAAATAAGATATTTGAGATGAGCTGTAGACATTGGTTCAAATGGAGGCTTCATTAATTGAGCAAGAACCACATTGAGATCCCATACCACTGGAGGCAGTTTGAGAGGTGGTTTGACATGGAAAAGTCCTTTCATTAATCTGGAAATGAGAGGATGGGCCAAGAGAGGTTTACCATCCATTGACTGATGAAATGCTGTGATGGCACTGAGAAGAACTCTAATAGATGTAGATTTGAGTCCAGCTTCAGACAAATGAAGAAGATAATCCAAGATTCAAGAAACTGAGATGGACGTCGGTTGCCCCTAATGAAGAAGACACCATGAAGAAAACCAAGTCCACTTTTGATGGTAACATTGGTGAGTGGACAGCTTTCTGGAAACTTCTAAGATAAGTCGAACAGGCTGAGAGAGATGAAGATCAGCAAAACTCAGCCCGAGAAGAACCAAGCTGTCAAGTGTAAAGACTGAAGGTTTGGATGTAGAAGAAAACCTTGACTCTGCGTGAGTAGAAATGGAAATATTTGAAGAGGTATTGGTTCCTTGATACTGGGTTGAAGTAGAAGGGAAAACCATGGTTGTCTGAGCCACCTAGGAGCTATCAGAATCATAGTGGCAGACTCCTGCTTGAGCTTGACAAGTGTCCTGAGAACAAGAGGAAAAGGTGCAAAAGCATAAAGGAACTTGTTCGTCCAATCCAGTAGAAAAGCATCCACTTCCGGGAGATGAGGTGAGTAAAGCGTTGCCAGAGGATGTGGTAAGAGGGGATAGCATAGCTTGTTTTAAGAAAGGTTTGGACAAGTTCCTGAAGGGGGTGGCAATTCAGCAAATTATTAGTAATTGGAAAAATTATACCAATCTTAATTATTCATTTTGGTGGAATTCACTTTGTCATATTTTTAAAATGGAAAGAGCAATTGCTATACAGAAAGGTAACTATAATAACTTCATAAAGATCTGGGGGCCATTAGAAAATTATTGTAATGAATGAACACTGTTTTCCTTTTTGATTGTTACATCTATTTAGTTGGGGGGAGGGGGGAAAATTGGATGCTTAAGATTTTAAAATAATGATTTGATTTGGGTTTTTTATGGTTATATTCTTTAAAAGACTGGTGGGTGGGTGGGAGGGGTTATAATTTTTACATTGAGGGATTATATGTATAAGAATATCAAGTGTATATCTTATTTGTATTGTATTGTTATAATGTTTATCACTTGTTTGTCAGTTTTAAAATGAATAAAGAATTATAAAAAAAAAAAAAAGAGAAAGACATGGGGGAAGCCACTGCTTGCCCTGTATCGGTAGCATGGAATATTGCTACTCCTTGGGTTTTGGCCAGGTACTAGTGACCTGGATTGGCCACCATGAGCACAGGTTACTGGGCTTGATGGACCATTGGTCTGACCCAGTAAGGCTATTCTTATGTTCTTATGAACAGAAGCGGGGTAGCTTGTGATTGTGGGGAGATGCAAAAAGATCTACTTGACGTATCCCCCATTGGGAGAAAAAGTGATGGAGAGTGGCTGGATTCAGAGTCCATTCATGAGGTTGAAGAATGTGACTGAGCTTGTCTGCCAGAGAATTCTTTTCCCCCTGAATGTAAAGGGCCTTGTGAAAGATGTTACAAGGAATTGCCCAATTCCAAATCTTTTGAGTTTCCTGACAGAGGAGAGACCCTGTCCTTGTTTGTTTACATAATACATTGCTACTTGATTGTCCGTTCAGACAAGGAGAACTTGATCTTGTATGAGATGCTGGAAAGCTTTGAGAGCATTGAAAATCACTCTGAGTTCCAATAGATTTATATGATGGCATCACTCACTGGAGGTACATAGACCTTGAGTGTGTAGGCCATCCAGATGAGCTCCCCCAAGCATAGGTTGATGAGTCTGTCATAAGGACCTTCTGATGGGGAGGCATTTGAAAAAGCAACCCTCTGGAAAGATTGGTAGATTGCATCCACCACTGTAGTGACTGTTGAAGAGATGAGGTCACTGTAATGTGTTGGGAAAGAGGGTCTACAGCCTGTGACTACTGAGAAGCCAGAGTTCATTGAGGGATTCGTAAATGCAGTCTCGCAAATGGAGTGACGTGGAAGCCATGAGCCCTAAGAGAACCATCATATGTCTTGCTGACAGAGATTGGATCTGGGCAACCTGTTGACAAGACTGAAGAAGGGCATCTTGAGGTTGTTGCAGAAGATATGTCCTCAGTTGAGTCGTGTCCAAAAGGGCTCCTATGAATTGGAGTTTCTGAGATGGTTGAAGTTGAGATTTGGGGAAGTTTATTTCGAATCTCAAACTCTGAAGAAAGGACACCATTTGGTGTGTTGCTGAAAGCACAGTTTGAGAAGAGAGATCCTTGATTAGCCAGTCGTCCAGGTAGGGAAAGACTTGAAGGCTTTGAGATATCAAGGCCGCTGCCACCACTACCAGGCACTTGGTAAAGACCCTGGGAGAGGATGCCAGACCGAAGGGTAGAACTTTGTATTGGTAGTGGTGTTGCACCATTTGAAACCTGAGGTACTTCCTGTAATTCTGATGAATGGGAATGTGAGTATAGGCCTCTTTTCAGGTCTAGAGAGCATAGCCAATCGTTGTGATTCAGTAGGGGATAAAAAATTTCTAGGGATAGCATTCTGAATTTCTCTTTGACCAGAAATTTGTTGAGAGCTCTGAGATCCAATATAGGTTGAAGACCCCACCCCCCTCCCCCCCGTCTTCTTGGTGACAGGAAAATAGCACAAGTAAAACCCTGTGTTCTCCTGTTCTGGAGGAACCCTCTCGATGACATTGAGCAGAAATAAATTCTTGACCTCCGGAAGAAGGGAGGGCTGAAGGAGATTGGAAGCACTCTCTTTGAGGGTGATCTGGAAATATGATGAGAAAATGAGTATCCTTCCTGAATGATCTAGAGAACCCAGAGGTCAGATGTTAAGTCCCAACGATGAGAATAAATTTGCAGACGATCTCTGATGGGTTGAGGAAGAGGCAGGGACAACTGGATTGAAACTATGCTCTCGAGTAGACTGTCAAAAAGACTGAGTAGATTTTGCGAGAGAAAATTGCTGAGGTTTCTGAGGCCTCTGCTGTTTTGGTTTCCTCTGATCAGGTCTTTCAGCAGCTGGTTTAGCAGTATAACATCGCTGGTAAGACATAGATGGTGTAAAAGGACGTGACACTGAAGGCTTGGGCTTAGGCTTGACTAAGGAGTCCCAAGATTTCTCATGCTCGATGAGCTTTTGAGTAGCATTCTCAATTGTATCTCCGAAAAGCTCATCCCCAAGACATGGAATGTTAGCCAAGCAATATTGAAGATTCATATCCATGTCTGCCACTCTGAGCCAGGCTATTCTTCTCATGGCCACAGACACAGAAGAAGCATGGGAGGACAGCTCAAAGGAATCATAGGCAGATTGTACCAAATGTTGCCGTAACTGCAGGAGGGTGGAAACTAGTTGTTGGGAAACCCTGAACACAGTGAGAAGGAATATATTTTTGGTACATAGGTAATTGTTTCAACAATTGCTTCAAATAGCATGTGAAATGAAAAGTATAATTGTTTACTCTACTGTCTACCTTTTTTCCCCGGTGGAAAAGAGGCATACACCTTAGCAGAGGTAGATTTTTTAGTGTACTCTACCACTAAAGATTGGTGAGAAAGCTGAGCTTTGTCATACCCTGTAGTAGGAGCAACTTTGTACATGGAGTCCAGCTTTCTAGGTGGCACTGATAAGGGAGATTCCAAGTTTCTAAAGAGTTTCCTTCAATATTACATAGACAGGAAGCTTAAGCACCTCTTTCAGGATCTGTTTAATATCCATAGTCTCACAATATTCAGGTGTATATTTTGAGTCAGCGTCCAACTTGAGACATGTCCTTGCCAAGTTGTCTAATGAAGCAAGAGAAAGAAAGAGACTCTTGAGTAGATGACTCTTTAGGAGTGGAGGTGGAGAACACTCAGGAGAGTCATCAACTTCGGTTGGAGAAGGCGAAGCACCCAGAGAAGATTGTACAAAGAGGTCAGAGTCCAGTATTGGTGATTGAGATCTATGTTTCTTTCGCCCCCGGTACCGATCCTGAGAAGGGGTCTGATGTTTACGCTTCTCCGAGTGCTTAGCAGAGAGGTGCTTCTTGTGCGCAGAAGAGCTATGACTAGAAGCAGTAGTCGTGGATGTATACCTGAATGGTGCCGTAATTCAGGAGATGGTAGCGAAGACTGAGTACTGGTACCGACATCCCTGGGATTGGTATGCTCAGGCTGGACTGGTACCAGCAGTCAGTGCCAGGGTCAAAAGATTGAAAATGTTACCATACTCTGCGCCAAAGAACTGCTCAAACTATTCTTTCAAAGTAGCTACCGGTACCTGTGGCATTGTCGCTGATACCATCGGTGCTGCTACTTGCTCCACAAGAGGCCAGTGCTTAGTTGCCAGTACCATTGGTGCTGTGACCCACTCTGAAGAGGATGAGTCTGAAGAGGATGACTCCGAAGAGGAGAAACCCCTGGAAGTTGGAACGAGTTGCATCAAGGGTCGTTGTTTGGCCGGCATGATTGGACTCAATGCCATAGTGCCTGACTCCACCTGGGAGACTGGCGACTTCCTCGCTGGCTTACCCGAAGGAGCGAGAGGTTGTGACTTCAAAGTAGAAGGCGGTGACGCCTTTGGATGATGGTGCCTTCAACAGTGTCGCGGAACGCGGTGCCTTCACTTCCAGTGCCTTTGAAGATGGTGTCTTGGAAGTTGAAGGGGAAGATTCTTCCATATCGGCACTGAAAAGCTGTTTTTGTTGAAGAAGGCGGGTTTTGAAGGTGCACTTTTTTAATGTAGAACAGCGTGTGCATGAGTCAGTGTGGTGTTCCGGCCCCAAGCACTGTATACACCAACTGTGCAAGTCTGTCACCGAAATAGTGTGCTGAGACCTGCTGTACTTCTTAAAACCCATTAATGGTTGGGACATGAAATTAGGAAAAATTGCTTCAGCCAAATCAAACTTGAGAGGCTGAGAAGGGATGAAAGGCCCCGCCATGTGCGAAAATGCGACAAAAAAAATAAGAGCAATGCTTTACTTACTTTTATTAAATATATGCAAGAAATAAAATACATATAAAATATACATATAAAATCCATGTGAGAAGGAAGGCAAACACAAAAATTTAATGAACGTTCAATGGTACAACTAAACTACTCCGTGGAAAACATTGAACGGAGGACCGTGCGCCTACGTCGGGCGTTAAGGCACTCGCGCATGTGCGGTGTAGTCAGTCGCAAACTTTCTAAAGTGCCAGTGCCCTTGGGACCGTCCGTGCCGGGGCTTCGTGGATGAAGTCACCCACATGTGAGAATATGCTGCCTGCTTGTCCCGGGATAATATATATTTAGGTACAGTATAAGCCATCTGCAAGTCTGAAGGCTAGTGAAGTGGTATACATTCAGGTACCGTATGTATATTTTTGTTCCTGGAGGGCTCAGAATTACAAAATAAGAGAGTTAAAGTGGGATTTGAACCTAGGTCCCTTGGTTTAAAGTTCAATGCACTAACTACTGGGCTGTTATAGAGATGTCCTTGTCTCTGCTTTTTTGCCATTCATATGTTGGATGTTGCAGTTTATAAATGGCTGTTCATGCTGGACATCCTCAGCACAAGGCTGTCTATCATGTATTTTTGAACAGGAAATTTTGGCATATTTTGTTGGACAACGCATGTGCGATGGATATCTGTTTTGGACATTATGAGCTGGATGTCTCTATACTGACTTGGATGGCCTTTGGAAAATGCCCTTCCACATTGTCTAGGTGCTTAATTAAATCTGCCAAAGTAATTGGAGAGCTCAGGAGAGGTGGATTCACTGAGAGGCTGAGGTACCACAAAATTAAAACTTACAATTTTGTTAACAGCATAAAGTACAGTAGTAAAATGACCAAATATAAACACAATGAATGAGGTAAAGTCAATATCAATACATTTAAATTATTAATAGGACTGCCATGAAACAGTTTAAAAAATATATTTAACAGCACTGAAATACAAAGAATAGACATACTAAATGGGAGACATAATATTTATGAAGCACCTAATGAGCACAAATCAGAACACTGAAATAACTTAGATATGATGCTAACACTTTTCTATAATACAGCTTATTCTACAGCCAAGGGGAAAAGTGTGGCGCAATGGTTAAAGCTACAGTTAAAGTTGTGAGTCATACCCGTGCTGCTCCTTGTGACCCTGGGCAAGTCACTCAATCCTCCCATTGCCCCAAGTATATTATTAGATAGATTGCCTGAATAAATTAATATAAACCATTCTGAACTTCCTGGGAAGAATGGTATAGAAAAATAAATAAATAAATTAGTACCATAAAACTGCTGCATCATTAGAGAATGACATGGTGGCTGTTACCCATGGCTAGCCAAGGGTAACCCGCCGAAACGGTGGAGGGAAAAAGTGCTCACTGCGGGTATGGGGACAAGGCCATCCACTGCCCCTGGAGTGGTGAATGGCCTTGTCTCCGCAGTTAAGGGAGGGAACGCGCGTGGTCACCGATTGCATAGGGCTCCCTCTCTCCTTCCTACCTACTGGCTGCATCTATCTCCCTCCCCCTTACCTTCCTGGCGCATTAGTGTAATTTGTGCAAGCCGTCTGAGCCTGCCTGAATTCGCATGTGTCTGCGGGCGGAAGCTTCTTCTCTGATGCAACTGGAAGGTAAGGGGGAAGGAGATGCTCAGACCGTGTAAGGGGTGCTGAAGGGTGGTGGGAAAGAATTGAACAGATGCTGAAGGGAAATGGGAAACAGAAAGTGGGGAGAAGACGTTGAAGTGAAATTGGAAGAGAGAGTGGGGAGAAGACACTGAAGGGAAATGGGGAAGAGAGAGTGGGGAGAAGTCACTGAAGGGAAATGGGAAAGAGAGAGTGGGGAGAAGTCACTGAAGGGAAATGGGAAAGAGAGAGTGGGGAGAAGTCACTGAAGGGAAATGGGGAAGAGAGAATGGGGAGAAGACAAGGGAAGAAGACAGATGCCAGACTATGGGGGGAACGGAGGGAAGAAGATGGGTGCCAGATCAATTTGGGGGGAAGGGGGTGAAGGGAGAGGCACAGTAACAGAGCAAATGGAAGACGCAGAGAGAAGACAGACAGTGGATGGAAGGAATTGAATGAGAAGAAGATGAGGAAAGCAGAAACCAGACAACAAAGGTAGAAATTTTTTTTTTTTCCTTTAGGATAAAGTAGTATATTAGTTGTGTTGATAAAAATTTATAAACAAAGCCCTACCAACTGAACATCTCTTTCTCTATTTGATTTATAAGGAAGGAATAAGCTAAATATTGCAGTATGCTTGTATGGATGCTACTGGGACAATGGTCACGGGGACAGTGGTTGCAGGGATGGGGCGAGAACAGGGACAAATTTTTTCCCTGTGTCATTCTTTATGCAGTATGCTCGGATCAATAAGCATGCAAATTACTGCTGTTAAAATTATGATAGTAATTCACAGGCTCATTGCTAAATATCAACTTTCTTATCATTATCTAAGTGATGATTGGCTCAGACACTGACAGAAAGGGTTGGCAGCATTAGATATCCATATATAAGCTCAGTCTTCTTATACAGAAAGATATCTTGATCTGTCAACTGATAATTAATTTTCAATGATATAAAGGATTGTAACTGACTATTTTCAGCTAAAAGATAATGTAACAATCTTATATCATTCTGCCCCCATCTCTGAAATGGCATCATATTAAGTCCTGCAGGGAATTGCAGATTGCACTGAATAAGCAATATAGATTTACAAGTCCATTTTCAAGCTTGACTTACTGGTCTATATACAGGATACTGCTGTATATAAGTGGCAAAATATCAAACTTGGGCATACAACAATGCACTAACATTATATTGTGAAAGTTTGGCTATTTCTATTAACATGAAAGAGAACCATGATGGCCCTTGTAGCCAATCATTCAGTTGTCACAAGCCAATAGTAGCCCCAGGCCTCCTTTGTCTTTAGTGTAATTTTAGCATAGAAGTCTTATTTTCTTTCCAGTCAATAAAAATCTGTTTATCACCCTTACCAAATGATTATGTAACCTTACAGACACCCTTTCATGGAATAATAATGAAGAATGTCTATATAAAAGGCCACAAAGTCCTCTCTACTGCCGATTGCTTACCCGGTTTTCATCTGCACCACGGACAAATAGTCCCTTGTAGGATTACCATATGGCTCCAGAAAAAGTAGGATGGATTGAGACATCTAGGCTTTACTTCCATTGCTTTCAACCCAAACGTCTCAATCTGTCCTTACTTCCATTGCTTTCACCGGAAGTAAAACCTGGATGTCTCAATCCGTTCTCCTTTTTCTGGAGCTATATGCTAACCCTAGCTGGTACTGTTCTTTGACCAAACCTTTCCTCTCCCTTCTCTGGCTGCAACTGTGGACTCCTGATTCTGTAAGTGTTGCGGATTTCGTCTCCATGTGGGAAGAAACAGCACGAGTGAATTTGTAGCAAGTGTGCACCCTGCGGTTTACTGTTCTCATGCTCGGGAGCTCTGCAACAGGAGTCTTTGGAGCCTTTGCTGTTCTGAGTTCAGATTGTAAGCTCAGCTCTTTGGGGAAGGGACTGTCTCGCGTGTTTAAGGTAAAGCTCTGCGTGCGTCTGGTAGCACTATAGAAATAATAAATAGTACTACACCTTCCGGAAATCCTACGGGGGCGAGGCTGGTGCTTCCCTCGTAGAACCCGGTGCTTCCGCTCTCAATCAGTTGTAGCTCAGTTTCCATAACAACCAGCTCTGTGAAGCAGCGAGCAATGACGTGTGTGAAGGGGGGGTTGACTTCACAATCCCCTCCCCCTCGCACTATTGTGTCATACTGTTTGGTTGATAGTCGCCGCTTCGTGTAAGCTTTCTCCCAGGGCCCGTGGCTCTCTAGGAAATGTAGTTCTGTTGCTTCGCCAGGACGGCGGCTGGTGGCGCGCAGCCTTCCACCTGAGACTACCTTTCCCGGCGCTCCGCGCGAGCTCGGCTTCTCCGTGGCCGTCTCGGTTGATCGCCGATGCCGAGCCGTTTGTTGTTTTAGTAAGGCGTCACTACCGAAGCAGAGCGGTGGTGCGGACGGAGAGAGGCGGCATTCATGCTCCACAGTGGGTAAGACTCTTTCGTATGCTGTTGAAGCGACATTGCACAGTGTTTTTCCTGTTGGTGAGCTCGCGAAGGATCGCATTTGCGCTGATGAGAGAGAAGAGAGGTCTCATTGTGGGGTTTCGGGTTATTTTATTTTATTTTTTTGATAGGCTGACATACTATGTGAAGACTTTTCCACCTGCCATGGCTAAATTCAGTTGCTTCTTTTAAAATGCCTAGGGAAGCGGGATTAATGCTTTCTGGTTACGAACGCTGCCTGCAGCTGGACTGTTAACCTTTAAAAAAAAATTATAAAGGGATGTAGAACGTGAGCCAATCAGATGATTGCACTATTGATTTTTCTTCCTGCAGAGCTGATTGCTTCTGCCAATTTAAATGCCGTTTTTCAGTTGGGCATATGACCCTCTTAAGTTTGTAAGACAATGTGACCGTCTCTTTCTCCCCTCCCCCCGCAGCTTTTTAGCTGGCTTTGTCGAGGCCGGCTTGTTCAAGTTTTGAATGTAGCAGTAGGTGGCCTCACAGTTGGTGCTAGTTCGAGAAATGATGCAAGTCATGTTCCTTTGGTGGCCCTGGCCCTTATCATATGGGACTGTCGGCTCATATCTAAAAACATTACATATTTTTAAAAAAAGTACGTGTTTTCTGCAGACCTTGCTACATACACTATAGTTATTTCATGGCTGGAGCTGTTCTAGCTTGATAGTACTTAAATATAATAGGAAAGAAGTTAATTTAAAAGCGATATATAATAATATGAAGTATTCAGAGAGAGAGAGTTAATTGAAAATATAAAAGTGACTTCTAGTGCTAGGTATGTTCATAGCCTCAGGGGCTTAAGGAGAGCATACCTGTTCTTGGGTCCCACAATTACAGTTGTTCAGACTAAGTTCTGGTGCCTGGTCCATCCCAGTTGTGGTCTGTTCCTGCCATAAATGACCTAAAGGAGCTGAAAATGGATATAAAAGCCCCCGGTAGTTACATAAATCCCCTTAGGTGAATCTCTTCATAAATGCGTCTAATAAATACAAATAAATAAATGAAAGCTCATGGGGCCTGATTCTATAAACAGTGCTAGCATGGTTTTCAATCAACTGCTAGGCACTGCTTATAGAATCACGCTTAGTGGTGCCTAGGCATCCCTGTGGTAGGCACTGGTAATTTATCGATGCCTATTTTTTAGGTAGGCATTGGAGGGCACCTCCATTTAGGCATTGCTAGGTGCCACGTGGGTATCCATGCGCAACCTAAATCATCAAATACCACGCCATTTAACCCATAAAAAGACCAAGTTGTGTGTAAATTTTAGTTAGCTGTTGCTAGGCATTTGTGATTAGAGTGTTGTTTAAAGGATCAGACCCATGGTGCTTGATCCATATCCTGGTTTTAACTGAGTTGGAGAGCCTAACAGGATAATAGAACTGAAGGGTATGATGGAGTGGCTGGACTAAATGAGTTGAAAGTAGATATACAATGATAGGGAGGAGGGTGGATTAATTTTTTTCTTAAGTAGATACATAACAGTTTTAAGATTATTACTTTAAGGAAGAAAGTTATCCTACATTCATTTCAGCCATGTGAAAAAATAACTTTTCCCTAAAATTTAAAAAACACACAATATAGCACAATAATTGCAATCAAACACTTCTTATAATTTGATATCAGGCTTTCACATTGCTCTTGAGGAATCTTAGGCTGTTCTTTGCACAACTACTTTAATTCAGACACAGTGGTAGGTTTTTGTGCATGAACTGCTGGTTTCAGGTATCTGGGTTCAGAAGGTCAGGTCAAGCTAAAAGCCATTCAGATGTAGATTTGCTTTTATGTTTTGGGTCATTGTCTTTCTGCCTTACCCAAGTATGCTTCAGCTCAGGGACAGATAAAAGGACATTCTTCTTAAGAATTTTCTGGTATAGTGCAGAATTCATGGCTCCTTTAATAATGTCAAGTTTTCCAGGTCCTGAGGCAGCAAAGCATTCAAGCGCCAACCCTCTTATCGCCACCATATTTGTGATTCTGGGCATATTTGACCTGCTGATTCCAAAAATGGCACCAGTTTTCTCCTGTCAGCTCTAGTTTTTGAGATACAGAACATGTGCCATATACCACTGTTCACTCTGCTCGCCCATTAAAAAATATTAGAATATTTTATCTTTTACGCATGAAGGAAACATATTAAAAATTAAAAGAAAAGTGTACAATGTGAAAATCTACTTATTTCATACCAAAAGCACAATTTTATGATACAAACTTTCCAGTCATTCAACACACAAGTAGCTCCTTTTGTAAAACTTCTGAGAGTGGGATCTGCCAGGACACTCCCACATAAGATTCCAACAGTGCCATCATATGTGCATCCCATCTTCCTTGGTATCTGGCTTCCGGTGTTCAATCTGCAAAAATGAAATGATATGAGTGGGAATATACACACACCTATATGATCATAACTATTATACAGTTAAGTTACTTACCTTTTATAGTCCAATGATATGTGGAGAGTGATGAGGAAAAAGCAAATGTTCTAAACAATTACTTCTGTTCTGTGTTCACGGAAGAAAAACCTGGAAAAGGACCGAGATTGTCTGGCAAAGTAACACAAGAAAATGGAGTAGATTCTGCGCCGTTCACAGACAAAGGGTTTATGAACAACTTGAAAAACTGAAGGTGGACAAAGCGAGGGGACTGGACGGGATCCATCCCAGGATACTGAGGGAGCTCAGAGAGGTTATCCCAGGACAAGCAGGCAGCATATTCTCACATGTGGGTGACGTCATCTACGGAGCCCCGATGCGGACAGCTTTTCAAGCAAACTTGATTGAAGATTCAAGTTTGCTGTGCTGCACCACGCATGTGTGCCTTCCTGTTCCACTAGAGGGCGCATCCCCTCCTCATGGTCTCCAGTTCGTTTCTTTCCGCGGAGCCACGAAGTCCTGTACTTTTAGGTCTCTGCCCAAAGGGCCTTCTAGCACCGCGGCTTTCTTATTTTTCCTCCGGAGAGTCGCTGTGCGCATGTGTTTTAGCGGTTTACATTCAGGGGGAGTGGAACTGTCTGGCGGACAAGCTCAGCCGCCTTCTCCAGCCGCATGAGTGGTCGCTGCATTCTCGGGTCTTGCGACAGGTGTTCAACGGTGGGGGACTCCTCAGATAGATCTGTTCGCCTCCCCCGTCAATCACAAACTGTCTCTCTTTTGTTCCCGGATGTACTCCCCGGATCGTCTCGAGGCCGATGCCTTCCTCCTCGATTGGGAGGGGAAGTTCCTCTACGCGTTTCCGCCTTTTCCTCTGATCCTGCAGACTCTTGTACATCTCAAGTCGGCGCGAGCCACTCTGATCCTGATTGCTCCTCGGTGGCCTCGCCAGCCTTGGCTCTCTCTACTTCTTCAACTCAGCGTCAGGGAACCTCTGCTTCTACCTGTTTTTCCCTCTCTGCTATCTCAGAGTTGGGGTTCGCTTTTACATCCCAATCTTCAGTCTCTACATCTGACCGCTTGGTTCCTTTCCCCCTGACTTCTCTTCCTTTGTCTCAGCCAATCCGGGAGGTGTTGGAGGCTTCTCGTAAAGTCTCGACTAGACTCTGCTACTCTCAGAAGTGGACCAGATTCTCGTCCTGGTGTTCGTCTCATCATCTCGACCCTGTGTCGCTGCCTGTGTCTTCGGTTCTGGAGTATTTGCTTTCTTTGTCTCATTCCGGTCTGAAGATGACTTCTATTCGGGTGCATCTTAGTGCAATTGCTGCCTTCCATCAGCACCTTGATGGGAAGTCCCTTTCCCTTCATCCTTTGGTTTCTCGTTTCATGAGGGGCCTCTTGAATGTCCATCCTCCTCTCAAGCCTCCCCCTGTGGTTTGGGATCTTAATGTGGTTCTGGCTCAACTTATGAAACCTCCGTTTGAGCCTATGGATAAGTGTCATCTCAAATTCCTCACTTGGAAGGTGATCTTCCTGCTTGCACTCACTTCTGCTCGGAGAGTTAGTGAGCTGCAGGCATTGGTGGTGGACCCGCCTTTTACTGTATTCCATCATGACAAGGTGGTTCTCCGCACTCATCCTAAGTTTTTGCCTAAGGTGGTGTCTGATTTTCATCTCAATCAATCCATTGTTCTGCCGGTGTTTTTTCCCAAGCCCCACTCTCATCCTGGCGAGGTGGTGCTTCACACACTTGACTGTAAGAGGGCGTTGGCCTTTTATCTTCAACGCACTCAGTCTCATCGGACGGTTCCTCAATTGTTTTTGTCCTTCGACCCTAATCGGTTGGGATGCCCAGTTTCCAAGCGTACCTTGTCCAACTGGTTGGCTGCTTGTATTTCTTTTTGCTACGCTCAGGCTGGTCTCGCGCTGCATGGTCGAGTAACGGGACATAGGGTCCGAGCGATGGCAGCTTCTGTGGCTTTCCTCAGGTCAACGCCTATCAAGGAGATTTGTAAGGCTGCCACTTGGTCTTCGGTTCATACTTTCACCTCCCACTACTGCCTGGATACTCAGTCCAGGAGCGATGGCTGTTTTGGCCAATTGGTTTTGCGTAATCTGTTTTCTTGAATTGCCAACTTCCCTCCGTCCCTTTTTCGTTAGCTTGAAGGTCACCCACATGTGAGAATATGCTGCCTGCTTGTCCTGGGATAAAGCACAGTTACTTACCGTAACAGGTGTTATCCAGGGACAGCAGGCAGATATTCTCACAACCCGCCCTCCTCCCCGAGGTTGGCTTCTTTGCTGGTTATGTGAACTGGAGACCACGAGGAGGGGATGTGCCCTCTAGTGGAGCAGGAAGGCACACAAGCGTGGTGCAGCACAGCAAACTTGAATCTTCAATCAAGTTTGCTTGAAAAGCTGTCCGCGTCACATGTGAGAATATCTGTCCGTGTCACATGTGAGAATATCTGCCTGCTGTCCCTGGATAACACCTGTTACGGTAAGTAACTGTGCTTTCTGGTGTGTCCTATTAAAGACTTGTACAATAAATCTCTGGAGACAGGAGTGGTTCCTAGGGATTGTAGGAGAGCGGATGTGGTCCCTATTTACAAAAGTGGTCATAGAGATGAAGCGGGGAACTACAGGCCAGTAAGCCTGACTTCAATTGTTGGAAAAATAATGAAAGTGTTGCTGAAAGAAAGGATAGTGAACTTTCTAGAATCTAATGGGTTACAGGATCCGAGGCAACATGGCTTTACAAAAGGTAAATCATGCCAGACGAACCTGATTGAATTTTTTGATTGAGTGACCTGAGAACTGGATCGAGGACATATGTTAAGAACATAAGAAGTTGCCTCCACTGGGTCAGACCAGAGGTCCATCGTGCCCAGCGGTCCGCTCCTGCGGCGGCCCATCAGGCCTATGACCTGTGAAGTGGTCCCTGACTATTCCTATAACCTACCTCTACTTCTATCTGTACCCCTCAATCCCCTTATCCTTTAGGAACCTATCTAAACCTTCCTTGAATCCCTGTAGCGTGCTCTGGCCTATCACAACCTCCGGAAGTGCGTTCCATGTGTCCACCACCCTCTGGATAAAAAAGAACTTCCTAGCGTTTGTTCTAAACCTGTCCCCTTTCAATTTCTCCGAGTGCCCCCTTGTACTTGTGGTTCCCCACAGTCTGAAGAATCTGTCCCTGTCTACCTTCTCTATGCCATTCAGGATTTTGAAGGTTTCTATCATGTTTCCTCTAAGTCTCCGCTTTTCCAGAGAGAATAGCCCCAGCATTTCCAACCTATCAGCGTATGAAAAGTTTTCCATACCTTTTATCAGTTTAGACGCTCTTCTCTGAACTCCCTCAAGTACTGCCATGTTCTTCTTGAGGTACGGCGACCAGTACTGGACACAGTACTCCAGATGTGGGCGCACCATTGCACGATACAGCGGCATGATGACTTCCTTCGTCCTGGTCGTGATACCCTTTTTAATGATACCCAACATTCTGTTCGCTTTCTTTGAGGCTGTCGCACACTGTGCTGATGCTTTCAATGTTGTGTCCACCATCACCCCCAGGTCTCTTTCAAGGTTGCTTACCCCTAGCAATGATCCCCCCATTTTGTAGCTGAACATCGGGTTCTTTTTCCCTACATGCATGACCTTGCATTTCTCTATGTTAAAGCTCATGTGCCACTTTTTTGCCCACTCTTCCAGCCTCGTTAGGTCCCCTTGCAGGTCTTCGCAGTCTTCTGCGGTTCTAATCCTGCTGCAGAGTTTGGTGTCATCCGCAAATTTAATAACCTCACATTTTGTTCCCGCCTCCAGGTTGTTAATAAATATATTGAACAGGAGCGGTCCCAGCACCGACCACTGTGGAACTCCGCTCATGACCCATTGCCAGTCTGAGTAATGGCCCTTTACTCCAACCCTCTGTTTCCTGCCTGCCAGCCAGTGTTTGATCCATCGGTGGACATCCCCTTGTCCCCGTGGTTCCACAGCTTCTTAAGCAGCCGTTTGTGGGGTACCTTGTCGAAGGCTTTTTGGAAGTCAAGATAAATGATGTCTATGGATTCCCCTTTATTCAACTGGCTGTTTATTCCCTCAAAGAAGTACAGTAAGTTCGTGAGGCACGACCTTCCCTTGCAGAAGCCGTGCTGGCTCGCCTTCAGCTGTCCATTGTTTTCTATGTGTTCACAGATGCTGTCCTTAACCAGTGCTTCCATCATCTTTCCCGGAACCGAGGTCAAGCTCACCGGCCTGTAGTTTCCCGGGTCACCCCTTGATCCCTTCTTAAAGATGGGCATGACATTTGCTATTTTCCAGTCCTTCGGGATCTCCCCAGTTTTTAAGGATAGGTTACATATATGCGAAGTGTAGCCGCTATTTCGTTTCTCAGTTCTTTTAGTACCCTTGGGTGGATGCTGTCCGGACCTGGTGATTTGTCACTCTTCAGTCTGTCTATCTGTCGGAGGACATCCTCTTGGCTTACCTCTAGTTGGACCAGCTTTTCATACTGATTCCCACTTATGATCTCCTCGGGTTCTGGAATATTGGATGTGTCCTCTCTCGTGAAGACTGACGAGAAGAACTTGTTTAACCTGTCAGCTATCTCTTTTTCCTCCTTTACCACTCCCTTCTTGTCTCCATCATCCAATGGTCCCACTTCCTCCCTGGCCGGTTGCTTTCCCTTCATGTACCTGAAGAATGGTTTGAAGTTTCTTGCTTCCCCTGCCAGTCGTTCTTCATATTCTCTTTTTGCTTTCTTAATCACTCGGTGACATTCCTTTTGGTGTCTTTTGTGCTCCTTCTAGTTATCCTTGGTTTGGTCCTTTTTCCATTTTCTGAACGATGTTTTTTTATCCCTTATCGCCTTTTTCACTGCATTTGTTATCCACACCGGGTTTTTTGTTCGATTCTTTTTGCACCCTTTCCTAAACCTGGGACATACAGGTTCTGTGCTTTGAGCACCGTGTCCTTGAGTAGGGACCAGGCTTTTTCTACGGTCTCCATCTTCCCTGAGCTGCTGCTGAGTTTCTTTCCCACCATTTTCCTCATGGCCTCATAATTCCCTTTTCTGAAATTGAGTGCTGTCGTTGTGGTTCTTTTCACCTTTGATGTTCCTATTGCTAGCTTGCACTGGATCATGTTGTGATCGCTATTTCCTAGTGGCGCTAGTACTACCACCTCCTTTGCGGGTCCCCCTAGCCCTTTGAGGATTAGGTCGAGAGTGGCATCTCCTCGTGTTGGTTCCGTGACCAGTTGTTCCATGAAACAGTCCCTCATAGTCTCCATGAATTTTGTTTCCCTCGTGCAGTTTGAGTGTCCAATACTCCAGTTTATTCCAGGGTAGTTGAAATCCCCCATCACCACCACACTTCCGCTTTTGCATACCTGCCTCAATTCAGCCTCCAGGTCCTGGTCATTTGCTTCTAATTGTCCTGGCGGGCGATAGTACAGTCCCAATTTTATGTCTGCTCCATTTCCTCCTGGTAGCTTAACCCATAGTGATTCCAAGCCGTCCGCCCGTACTATTGTTTCCATCCTGGTTGAAGGAATGGAGTCCTTTATATATAGTGCTATTCCTCCACCCTTCTTGTATGTCCTGTCTCTCCTACAGAGCTTGTACCCTGGTATGACCACATCCCAATTGTTGTCCTCGGACCATCATGTTTCTGTGACTCCAATTATGTCTAGGTCCTCCTTACTGGCTATGACTTCTAGCTCTCCCATTTTGGTTCTTAGGCTCCTTGCATTAGTGTATAGGCAATTTAAGTCCCGGTTGTTTACCTTCCCTGTTGGTTTTCCTCATGGTTTGGTGCTCCTGCCGACCCCCTCATGGGCTGCCAGTCCTCGAGCCTTGTTTCGTTCATCTTCCTCCTGTGGTATGTCTGTTTCGTCCTCCTCCTGTGGTGTGTCTATCTCGTCCTCAGCCTGCTTCCCCATTTTTGGATCTCCCTCTGGCTCCTGCTGTTCTCTCTTCTTCTTGTTCTTTAGTTTCGTTTGTTCCTTGGGCCCCTGTATTGCATCTTTGGGTCCTTTTTTTCCAAAAATTCCCACTCAGTCTCGAGGCTGGGGCTAATTTACTTAGATTTCAGTAAAGCCTTTGATACGGTTCCTCATAGGAGGCTGTTGAACAAACTTGAAGGGCTGAAGTTAGGACCCAAAGTGGTGAACTGGATTAGACAGACACCAGAGGATGATGGTTAATGGAAGTCGCTCGGATGAAGGAAAAGTGAGTAGTGGAGTCCCTCAGGGTTCGGTGATGGGCCAATCCTGTTCAATATGTTTGTAAGTGACATTGCTGAAGGGTTAGAAGGAAAAGTTTGCCTTTTTGCAGATGATACCTAGATTTCTAACGAGTAGACACCAAGGAGGGAGTGGAAAACATGAAAAAAGATCTGCAAAAGTTAGAGGAATGGTCTAATATCTGCCAACTAAAATTCAATGCAAAGTAATGCATTTGGGGATTAATAATCAGAAGGAACCATATATGCTGGGAGGTGAGAAGCTGATATGCACGGACGGGGAGAGAGACCATGCGGTGATAGTGTCTGAAGATCTAAAGGTGAAAAAACAGTGTGACAAGGCAGTGGCTGCAGCCAGAAGGATGCTGGGCTGTATAAAGAGAGGCGTAGCCAGTAGAAGAAAGAAGGTGTTGATGCCCCTGTACAGGTCATTGGTGAGGCCCCACTTGAAGTATTGTGTTCAGTTTTGGAGACCGTATCTGGCAAAGGACATAAAAAGACTTGAAGCGGTCCAGGGGAGGGCGATGAAAATGATAGGAGGTTTGCGCCAAAAGACGTATGAGGAGAGACTGGAAGCCCTGAATATGTATACCCTAGAGCAGTGGTCTTGCTTGCGGCCCGCCAGGTACTATTTTAAGGCCCTCGGAATTATAATGATTCTTTATGGAAAACTTGTGCCTTAAGGCTTGATTCTGCAAAGTGCTCATGATTGTAGGCAGCTGTAGGCATCCTACAGCTATCTAATCAGCCAATCGGGAGGCACTTTTTCTATTTAAAAAAAAAAAAAATGCTCCCCAGGTAGGCCGCCTATATTGAAGGCACCTCCAGGGAGCCTAGAGAGACCCGTAAGCCCACCTAAGCTCGCCTAAGGCTAGACAGTAGCCTTAAGCGAACCTAGGCGGCCCTACACGTCTCCCTACCAGAACGGGAGATGCTTACAATGTAGGCTAGCAAAATGCTGGCCTACATGGTAAGTAAACGCGGCCGCTGTACCTAATCGCAGCAAGAATCTTCCTGCCATGATTAGTATAGTGGCCGTGGCTATGGCCACAAGTCCCCCCTCCCCCAGCGATCGCGGCAGGAGGGTACCCAACCCCTCCTGCCGACTCCCCCAATGGCCCTCCCGACAATCGCGGCAGGAGGGTACCCAATCTCTCCTGCCAGCCCCTCAACAAACACCCCCACCCCCACCCCGGAACCCCTTCCTTGGTCTTACTTTCAAGTTGGATCAAACGGCTTCTCGCACGTTCGGCCAGCAGGCCCGCCTCCGTCCAAATGAGGCGGACCCGCCCCTCCCCTGCCCAATCCACAGGATCCTAGGCTCTGATTGATCCAGGCGCCTAAGGCCCCTCCCACTTTAGTGCCTGCCTCACTGCTGTAACCTCATGCAAGTACATGCCTGTGTCTGTACGTGATTGTCCTCTCCACTCCACCTCACAATTGCATACAGACGCAAGAAAGCGCTTGCATGGGGTTAAACCAGTGAGGTGGACAATGTTCCAGAATGTAAGGTAACCATCGGAGGCAGTGCAGCTTGTGCATGTGTCCGGTGCTGGAGGAGGTGAGAGTTGAAAGCGATTGCGACAGTGACCGCCGGACACTTAAGGCACAAGTTTCCCATAAAGAATCATTCTTTATAATACTGAGGGCCTCAAAATAGATGGTCCAAAATCTTGTCTCTTGAAGTTGATACTTTGATAGTTTTTCACTTTCTGCTTATTGCACTGCTTTCAGCTGTGTATAGCTGAATTATCAGATGCAATTAAGGAAAGATTTATAAACTATAGTTTATAAATATTTCCTTAATTAATTCTGATAATTTCAGATAATCCACATTTTGGATTTGTAGGTACTTACCTCATGCAAAGTTGTCATTTCTTTAATAAGACATTATTTTTTCTGTGGCCCTCAAAAGTACCTACAAATCCAAAATGTGGCCCTGCATAGGGTTTGAGTTTGAGACCACTGCCTTAGAGGAAAGGAGGAACAGGGTCGACATGATTCAGACGTTCAAATACTTGAAAAGTATTAACGTAGAACAAAATCTTTTTCAGAGAAAGGAAAATGGTAAAACCAGAGGATATAATTTGAGATTGAGGGGTTGTAGACTCACGAGCAATGTAAGGAAAGTCTACTTTATGGAGAGGGTGGCAGATGCCTGGAATGTGCTACCGAGAGAGGTAGTGGAGAAGAAAACAGAGTTCAAAATAGCATGGGATGAACACAGAGGACCTAGAATCAGAAAATAATAGTAAATATTGAAGGACTAAGGCTAGTACTGGGCAGACTTGCATGGTCTATGTCTATATATGGCCTTTTGGTTGAGGATGGGCTGGGGAGGGCTTCAATGACTGGGAGGGTGTAGATGGGCTGGAGTGAGCTTTGATGGAGACTTCAGTAGTTGGAACCTAAGCACAGTACCGGGTAGTGCTTTGGATTCTTACCCAGAAATAGCTAAGAAGAAAAAAATAAAAATTTAAATTGAATCAGGTTGGGCAGACTGGATGGACCATTCAGGTCTTTATTTGCCGTCATCTACAATGTTACATAAAACTACAGTTGGAAATATGTAAACACTCTCAATATATCTGCTAACCTGTATGCAAAAACAAATCAGGTAACAGAAGACAAAGTTGAAAATCCCATTAGAATTTAAATCTATGTGCAACCTTTGAGATACAAATTTATGTAGTCTAAGGCAGTGTTTTTCAACCGCTGTTCCGCGGCACCATTACTACCAGTCCTGCATTCAGGGGCCCGGAGCTGACAGGGGGCCCGAGGCAGGGGCGCCAGTAGCTCGCCAAGGCAAAGTGAGTCGATCACTCAGGACTCACTTTGTCTTGGCGATCTAATCTATCGAGCCGATAAGTCTTCTTCTCCCCGACGTCAATTCTGCAGTCGGAGAGGAAGTTCGGGCCAGCCAATCGCTGCCTGGCTGGGCGGAACTTCCTCTCCGATTGCAGAATTGACGTCAGGGAGAGCATGCGTCGGCGTCGGCTTTGGGGCCTGTTATCCATTGGTGGGTCCTGTTCCCCGATGGCAGCGGCAGTGGCAGTGGCAGTGGGGAACGGCAGGGAGAAAAAAAGAAAGGGGGCAGGCAGGGAAACAGAAGGAAAGAAGAGAAACAGAAAAAAAGAAAGAAAGGTCAGGGAGAGAGGAAGAAAAAGTTGGGGGAGAGAATGAGGTGTGGAGGAGAGAAAGCATACAGGCTGATAGAAGGGAAGAAAGATTGGATGCACAGTCAGAAGAAGAAAGTGCAACCAGAAATCACCAGACAAGGTAGGAAAAATGATTTTATTTTAAATTTAGCAAAGTGGAGGCAGTATTACCACAGTTTTCAAAGGAATTTGCCCAAATAACTTAATAGTTAACTGGGTAAATTCCCAGAGATGAAAACTTCCCTTCACTTACTATGCACAGTTCTGAATTTATATCTGCTGTCTATATTTTACAATATGGTCACCTTTTACTAAACCGCAATAGTGGTTTTTAGCGCAGGGAGCCTATGAGCGTCAACAGCAGCGCTGGGCATTCAGCGCAGCTCCCTGCGCTAAAAACTGCTATTGTGGTTTAATAAAAAGGATGGAGGGTATATTTGTCTATTTTTGTATGCTATAAAAACCAAATACAGAGAGAGACTGAGAGCTGTTGACGAAGAGCTACGTGTGTGTCTTTCTTTGATTCCAGCCAGAATATCAGCTTTGTGTTAGATTGTGAGCCTTCGGGACAGTAAGGGAATTTTTCAAGTACCTTTCTTATTTCTAATCTTAATGTATATTTTCTGTAAACCGCTTAGAACCTAACGGATGTAGCGGTATATAAGAAATAAATTACATTACATTACATTGTGTTCAGCCAAACAGGCCCAGGTTTCGCACTGAATAAAGTATTTTATAATTTTTCACTATTCTGTTTACTTAATATTTCATAATAAAGTAATTTTAAAATACTTTCTTTGTGTTTATTTGATTCCTATTCAAGAGAATTACTTTATATATAGTCAATATAGGCACAGAGTTAAATTTTTTAACATTTTCTAATGGTGGTGTGCCTCGTGATTTTTTTCATGAAACAAGTGTGCCTTTGCCCAAAGGTTGAAAAACACTGGTCTAAGGAAACCATGTTTACCATCTAAATTTTTTGCACCTAATTATGTAATATAACAGAGCAAAGGTGATTTTGTTATTTGAGCTTACATTTTTATGCCAGTATGCATTATAGGAAAGGAAGTAGATGAATAGTTGTGAAACAAAGGTCATTATACACCAAAAAGTGGATAATTTAAATACTGGACATATATTTCCCATTCAAAAAAGAAAGCTTGTTATGACATCCCGATTCTGCAGAAGAGATCTTTTAAATAGCGATAACAAAATTAATAAATTCAACCACATTTTAGAAACTTCCTCCCTCACTTTCCCAAAGCAGCAGTGTCAGCTGGTCTGCAGAGGCAGCATTGTAAACAGGCTGCTCACGGCCAGCCCCGGCAGGGCCTTTCCTCTGCTGCGCGGCTTCTGATGCAGCAGTGGAAAGGCTCTTCTGCAGCTGGCCACGAGCAGCCTGTTTACAGCGCTGCCTCTGCTGACCAGCTGCTTTTTGGGGGTAGAAAAAGTGCATCTTATGGCCCGACAAATATGGTAAATGTAGTATAAATGGAAAAAACAGTAGCAAAGTCATTATTTGTGTTGTGGTATATGAATCAACCCCAGCAAGTACAGGTGCCAATTTAGATTAAAAAAAGACTCTTCCTCTCCCATGGAGGGGCATAATCTGAGGTTGGACGTTTTGTGCAAGACATCCACAAACTCAGTAGGAAAAACAGGGCTGTGGAGTCGGTAGATAAATGTTCCGACTCCGACTCCTTAGTTTTTTGTACTTCTGACTCCGATTCCGACTCCCCGACTCCAACTCCTCAGTTTTTTGTACTTCTGACTCCGACTTCGCGTGAAACAAGATCTTCATCCGCGTAAAAAGATGTTGTGCGTACAGTGGGAGAGCTTGGTTGGATGAATTTTTCGAGTCTACACCAGGTGATTTCTACCAACGAGGTATTGAAAACCTTGTTGAATGTTGGAAATAAGTTGTAAACAACAACAAGGGAGAATACATTTATAAGTATTGGTGCTCCGAATTGTGCGTTGCGTGCCATATAGTGAAGCACGTGTTCGTTTTGCGGTTACGTGAGGCACTGCATGCATTGGTCTTTATTACAGTAGAGAAGTCATTATAACTTTTTGTGAATTGGGACATTTAAACTTGCTTTTTTTTTAATTCCAATCTAAATTTAGTCGGAGTCGGTGCATTGTTTGGCAACTCCGACTCCGGGTACCCGAAATTTCCTCCGACTCCTCGACTCCGACTCCACAGCTCTGAGGAAAAATGTCCATTTTCAAAGCCGCCAAACGTCTGTCTTTTATTTTTGAAAATGAGCTAGCTATAAGTTTTGGTCCGTAGGATGTCTACCTTTTTTGCCCATTTTCAAAAATAAAAACGTCCATGTGAAAAGCGCACTAAAGCAAGTTTTGTAGATGTACTCACCAGCTACCTTTGTCTAATCGTGGCAGAGGAATCCCCATCACCTGAGCTGGTTTCAGGAATTCCTGGCGGCTCAGCTGATGGGGAATTCCCCCTGCTGGGATCCGCTGAGCCCTACACCCCTCTTCCAACATCCCCTGACATCTTGCCCCCCCCCTCAAATTCCCCCAATTTTCAGTCACCAGAGTCTTCCATCAAACTCTGAGTGTATCCTGTGCA
Organism: Geotrypetes seraphini; assembly: GCF_902459505.1. Lineage (NCBI taxonomy): Eukaryota > Metazoa > Chordata > Amphibia > Gymnophiona > Dermophiidae > Geotrypetes > Geotrypetes seraphini. The sequence goes on from NC_047097.1 coordinate 13,946,841, forward strand.
TCAGCCATCACTCTTCCGTGGAGGAAGCCGCAGCTGATCACTCCAGCCTCTGTTTGCATGGCTGGACATGACACCTGACTTCGATCTCAGAATCAGGGCTATCCCTGCTGTATTTAGATGGTCTTTTTTCACTTGCTGCAGAATGGCTGTCCTCTCAGTACTGTGTGTAAATAATTCTACGGAGAGCATGAGCTAAAATTAAGTACATAAATAAACAACAAAACCTCATGTGGGGTCAGCAGCTTCCCCGTCACATCGAGAGCAGTGCAGCAGGTGGTGGAGGGAGTTCCTGAGAATGTGGCAGCTGTTCAGAGGAGCAGATCTGAAACAAACATGAGAAAGCCGGAACTGTGTGTTGTTCGTACAAGATAGTTTAGCCTCTATAGTTAAGCCTGATTCTCTTAGAAGTATGTCTTAACAAGTTGTGGAACACTGCTCATGTTTAGTTTCAAGTTTATTAAAATTTTGATAAAACGCAAATCAAGACTTTTAAGCATTTTACAATTTGTATTAAAAAGGGGGCGACGATAAACAAATACCCACTAAACAATACTTGACAAACATAAAAACAATAGGAAAGTTGGGAAAACTACAAATTAACAGTAAAGAAAACATAAAAGGTAAACCACAATAGGGAAGCTATGGAATAAGGATTATTGAACAACTCTGGCTGTATCCAAGTCTATTTTGCAGTCGTATGCATCTTGGAAGAGGTAAAACTGTAGATTTCCCTTAAATTTGTCTAAATTTTTTTCTCTTCTGATATGAAGTGGTAAGGAATTCCATACTGTGGGGGCCGTAGTTGCGAATGAGGTGGCCCGGCGTGTGCTAAATGATTTTCAAGGATGGTGTATGAAGAAGATGCTGAGAAGAGGATCTAAGAACTCTTGTCGGTTCATGTGGGATAAGAAGTTTGTGAATAAAGGCCGGTTCTTTAGTGTTTTGAGACTTGAAGGAGAGGATGACTATATATGATTTGATGTGGAATTGGTAGCCAGTGTGCATTTTTTAATAGGGGAGTGTTATGGTCAAATTTTTTCCTATTTGTGATAATTTTTATGGCAGTATTTAGATAAAGGTGGGTCTGAAACTCCGGGCTGCAAAGCTGGTCTGTAATGACCACCATCACTTTGAAGAATGTTTGCGGGGCTCTTGTGTGGCCAAAGAGCCACAACCAAAACTGAAACTGCCTGCCCAGAATACAGAAGCACATGAAATTTAATGTGGACTATACTCGTGCAAAAAGAAGGCAGAGGCCACAACCACAGCTACTGCTGACTGTCACAGACTTGCCCTGGCATACAACAAAGGTGGCACCTGCAGCAGCAAAGGGAGGCTGGTTATTATTCTCTGGGAGCTCACTCAGCTCCCCTGCCAACAGCTCCAACCAGGGGTCTCCCTACCTCGGCAGTTGTGGTCAATTACCTGCAAACTACCTTCTCACAGTGACAGCAAACTTGAACCTGCTGGCTCTTTTAAGAGAAACTCTGATAAATAGGTGAAAGGAAGGAGGAAGAGAAACATTTAACCCCAGAAAGACACAGTCCTGCAAGACCTCTGCTAGCTCCTTATTTCCCAAGGTGAAAGCCCAGAGGCCAAGATCTGGGTGCCCCACAAGCCATGCTGGTCAGTGCCTCACCAAGTCCAAGGCCTACAATTTGAGAAACAGAGCATGAGAGGGAACATTCTCCTGCTTCAACAGGCCAAAAGTTCATAGGCTAACCCTCGAGAGCCCATTGGTATGAAGGAGAAATAGCTCCCCAAGCCCAATGGCAGGCTACAACTGTTCCACCTGCATAGAAATATGATGGCAGATAAAGGCCAAATGGCCCATCCAGTCTGCCCAGTCTGACTGATAAGATCTGATTGGAGGCCAATCCAGAACAGTCATGGCTCAAGCAATTCGACTTGCTTGGCATCTATGCTGGGTCATCAAGTTTGCCAAGAGCCTTTTTCTATTCCAGATCTGTACTAGAACGGAGCCTGCCTTGGTAGGACAGTTCAGGTGTCTCTTGAAGGGAGTCAAGAGATCTAGCTAGGGACCTGGGTTGGCCATTGTTGGGAACAGGATATTGGGCATGATGGATTTTCGGTCTATCCCAATATGGCAATTCTTATGTTCTAATGGAGTCACTCTGTATTTCTTCTGAATGGGTTGTGGTCACTACCAACCAGCTTTTGGGGCAGGGGGTCCCATTATTAAATTTAAGTGGCACAGGCCCTGGATATGCTGGGGGAGGAGGGTTTCCATTTGAACAGGGGTTGGCATTTAGTTCCCTCAAGGTTTAGGTTGCAACACTCGCTTGTTGTAGAAGAAAGGTCTTTGGGATCTCCTTGGTGAAGCATGTGAACATTGTGTGCTTAGCTTGAGGATATCTGCAAGGTGGTGACCTGGTTATCACTGTATTCCTATGTGAAACATTACAGATTCAATGTTTTTGCCAGATGACAGTTGGCCTTTGATTGAGCAGTTATTCAGGAGGCTTTGTCCCCTCAACCCCCGTGCAGTTTTGTTTTGGTACATCTCACTTGTTCAGACTGGTATGGCAGAGATGATAAGGTGAAATTTAGAGGGATACATATTAATCTTGCCATACCACTCTGGGACCTGCCCTGGAAGGCTTTTGCTTTCCTTTTCTAGTAGTATAGGTATAAAAATTCTATGCTGCAGTGGTCAGTGTCATTTTGATCTTATGAAGAAAATCCGTGGCTCCTACCTAGCATCCCTAGGGTGGGGGAGTGGGGGGATGTATGTTCAACCTGAATCCCCGAGAACTGTTTTTGGCGAGTATAATGTGCATTCTATGCAGCTTTCCTTAGTAGATGGCTGTTTCAGTGCGATGGCATGCCACAAGTTTGAGCAAATCAATATATTTGGGTCTGTGCTTCAGAGAAGTGTGTTCTTGCTTCATGGTCTGGTCCCAGGACTCCGCAAAGAGCAATAGAAGTTAAACTCATGTAAGGGGGGGGGGGATAAAGGATGAGATTTCTGTGGTTACAGTCAAAACGGTTTGCATATTATATTTATTTTGTACCTGGGACAAGGATCTGCAATGGGAATCAAACCCCAGATTCTCAGGCCACCACTAACCACTAGACTACTTTTGGTATCACAGTGTTATTTTGTTCCTTGGCTTCCCTTTGTCCTATTACTATGCCTCCTTTTCTTATTTTTATGTCCGAAAAAAAGTGGGCACCTTTTTCTTATGCCTATACCCTCTGTTTTTATAAATCTCCTTTCCTGAAGCTACTTATGCCCTGTCTATGTGCTTGCCACAAGGAGCTATGAGACAGACCATTGCCACAGTCCTGGGTGTACTGGCATCCCTAAAGGTAATAGGGCTTATTTTCAAAGCGCTTAGACGCACAGAGTTCTATAGGTTGCTATGTAACCTTGTAAGTCTAAGGGCTTTGAAAATATGCCTCAGTGTGTTCAGAAATGAACAAAGACCCTCAGAACTGAAATCAAAATGGAAACAGATAAATAGCCTAACTGGGTCAGACCAAGGGTCCATTTAGCCCAGTTTCCCATCTTCATGGTGGCTAAACCAGGTCTCAAGTACCTGGCAAAACCCCAAATAGTAGCAAAAATAGTTGTGCACCAGAAAGCTGAAGAATCGTATTTCTGTCCTAGTAACACTACGTCTCTGTGCCTGAACTGTTTTGAGGATTTTCTCCTGCTTGAGTTCGCAGTCTGCTATTGGCCACGGAGAGGAGAACTAGAGGCTGTTAATGTGTAATCTGCTGGTGCGTGCTTGGGGGAATGTGATGTTATTACAGCACTGGAACAAAGCACGGAGGGTCCCAGCAAAATAAACTGAAGGTATCAGTTCAGATGTGATATTACACACTCACATTCTCCAGTGTAAAAACAGATTGTAACAATGCATTAGCAGTGAACTGCTTTAAGAAAGGGGGTGGGGGGCTTGTATTTGTTTTATTCATGAAATGTTCTTTAAAGTGGGATCGGGGGAATGGGACTTGATATACTGCCATTCTGCAGTTACAATCTGAATACTATGTACAGGTTCTTATTTAGTGCCCAAGTCAATGGGGGGTTAAGTGACATGCCCGTATGTTGTTCTCTGGATTTAAGATCCAGCTGAAAACAGTTTGTTGGTAAAGGGAGCAAAATTCTATGTTGCTAAACAATCTATTTTTACTTGCAGGTATTTAAAAAATGTCTGGCAATTCAAGTGACAGTGAATCATCATCCTGTGGATGGACGATCATTAATCACGAGGTATGAGTTCTTCTACTTCTACTAATCATTTCTGTAGCGCTACTAGACCTAGGCAGCGTTGTACATCAAAACACAGATGAGACAGTCCCTGCTCAAAAGAGCTTACAATCTGGTCAAGACAGACAAACCGGACAAGAAGGCGCATCAGTCAATACACAGTGCTCGGGTGGGGGAATTACAGAGGGAATGATAAGATATTGGTGCTTAGAAGGTGGGTTGGAGTTTGGAATTGAAAGCAACTTCAAATCTCAAAGCCCACGTCTTTGGACAGAGCTTGATGTGCCGAGTCAGGCAGTTTGTTTCAGGCATACGGTGCAGCAAAGGAACGGAGTCTGGAGTTGGTCATGGAGGAGAAGGGTACAGATAAGAAAGACTTACCCAATGAGTGGAGTTCCCTGGGGCGAGTGTGGGGAGAGAGATGAGAGGAGAGATACTAATGAGTTGTGGAGCTAATGCACTTGTAGGTCAGTAAGAGGAGTTTGAACAGTATGTGGAAATGGATAGGGAGCCAATGAAGCGACTTAAAGAGAGGTTGTAATGTGGGCATAGCAATACTGGCGGAAAATGAGGCATACACAGAGTTCTGAACCGATTGAAGGAGAGAGAGATGGTTTAGCGGAAGGCCAGTGAGAAGCAGGTTGCGATAATTAGGCAAGAGGTGATGAGGGTATTGGCAGGACGCTCAGAAAGGAAGGGTCTGATTTTAGCAATATTGCAGAGAAAGAAACGGCAGGTTTTGGCAGTTCTGAGGAATTGCCATCTCGTTTACACAGCAGTGAACCAGGAAGGTCTCTCATGCTGAGATTTCAAAAAGCAGTTCTGAGAGTTTAAAAGGCTTTAGTAAATAAAAAGAATTCATTCTATACCGTTCTCCGAAAGGAGTTCAGGATGGTTTACATTAATTTATTCAGATACTGAAGCATTTTTCCCTATCTGTCCCGGTGGGCTCACAATCTATCTAGTGTACCTGGGGCAATGGGGGGGATTAAGTGACTTGCCCTGGGTCACAAGGTGCAGCGTGGGTTTGAACCCACAAACCCAGGGTGCTGAGGCTGTAGCTTTAACCACTGCGCCACACTTTCCCCTCCCCTTTTCTAAAATTTCTCACTTGAGTGAAATAGTGTAATAGCTATGTTATTCTACTTTCTAAAGGTAATAATAGAAAACACGGCAATCAGACTTCTAAAAAACCTCCATCCCTGCAACCCTGTCTCCCAGGTTCTATCGTCAAATCACTAGATGTCCTTAGCCAAACATTGCGTCTTCAAGGGCCTGATGCTAGCGTTCAAATCCTTGCACGACATGGCACGGAGTTACGTGATGACCAAGCTTCCTCTTTACTTGCTGAACAGGTCCCTCCGCTTCGAGGATGAAATATGCCTCAAAACACCCCCTGACCGTGCCCTTCAACTGCAAATTGCCAAACGACTTTCCAATAAAAACATACTAGTTCACCTAACTCCCCCGCCCACGACCGATAGATTACAAAGAAATGTACATTGATACAAGATCCTCGATATGTTTGTTTGTTTGTTTATTTATCGCCTTCACTTATCCAGGGTGAGTTACATGTTAACATACAAAATAAAACGTAACATTTACCATACAAAACACATTAAGACCAACACTATAACAACTACATACATACATATAAAATCAGATTGCATAAAACATACTAACCAATCCTATCCTACATCAAAATGTGTCTTGATAGGATAAAAACTTGTATTGAAAATCTTGCACTGTAACTGGCAGATGTAACCTGTAAACTGTATAGTATGAATATTTATATTAAATTCCTAGTATGTGTTAACTTAGGATAATAACTTGTACCAGAAAAAATTTGTACTATAACTATGGCAAATTGTAACCTGTAAACTGTATAATATGTATGTTAACCTGTAATCCGTCCTGAGCTCTTTGGAGAAGATGGGATAGAAAACAAATTAAATACAGTATTACCTTGGATTACGAGCATAATCCGTTCCAGGAGCATGCACGTAATCCAAAATGCTCGTTTATCAAAGCGAGTTTCCCCATAGGAAATAATGGAAACTCGCTTTGATGCGTTCCCCCCCCACCCCTGCGATCAGGCACCCCCCCTGCAATCCGGCACCCCCCTGCCTCGAACTGGCACCTCCCTCCCGCCACGATCCGACCCCCCCGCCACGATTGGGCACCCCCCCCCCGACACGATCCGACACCCCCCCCCCGACACGATCCGATATCCCCCCCGACACAATTGGGCACCCCCCCGCCGCTGAGCATGCTCAAGGCTTGCGAGTTCACGTTCAGAACATGAACTCGCAGGCCTTGAGTATGCTCAGATGCTCAAGGCCCAGCAGACGAGGGCCGATTTTCAAGAGTGCCCAGATGAGGGTAAGAAGCGGCGGGGGGGGGTGCCCAATTGTGTTGGGGGGGGGTCGGATCGTGTCAGGGGGGTTCCCAATCGTGTCGGGGGGTCAGATCGTGGTGGGGGGGTGCCCAATCGTGGTGGGGGGGTGCCGGATCGCAGGGGGGGTGCTCATAAATCGAGCCATGCTCGGTTTCCGAGGCACCAATTTTGCAAATGTTTTGCTTGTCTTGCAAAACACTCGCAAACTGGTGCACTCGGAAACCGAGGTACCACTGTACATTAATTAATTAAACCAAAGCAAAAGGATATGATGATACCATTTTTATTGGATTAACTTTAATACCTTTTTTGACCTTTTGAAGGCAATATTTTCTTTGGGTCAAAAATGAGCAAAAGATGATAAATATCAGCATATATAGAATGAGTGAAACACATGTGACAGCTCTGTGGGAAAGCACTTTGCAAGATTAGAGCATTGTACCAGTGACTTTATGGCCAGAATACTAAGGTATTCTGTAGATTGGGTAGGATGTGCTGTGTTTTTATGTATTGTTTTAATTTGTATGTTTGTTTTGTAAATTACCTAGGTTTAGGTGGTGTATAAATTTTAAAATAAATAAGGACATTTTGAAACAATCCAGGAACATAAGACCTTTGAAGTTGAAATGATGAAATAAATCAAAACAATAAGAGGTCTTGACAAAGATCTGGGTTTCCAATCTCATTATAAACCATAAAATTATACTGCTTTTTCACCTTCAGATCAAGTATCCATCTCTCCTTGTTTCTCACCCCCTTATCTTTTCCATTGTAATGCTTTTATGTTTCACTTATATATTCTGATATTTGCTATCTTTTGCTCATTTCTGGCCCAAAGAAGAAGGTATTGCCTTTGAAAGCTAGTCAAAAATGTACTAAATTAGTTCAATAAAAAGATATTGTCCTGTCGTCTTTTTCCTTTGTTTAAGAATTCTGAAAGTTTAACTAGACAGCTGCCCCTTGTTAAGATGGAGGAAAGACATGGCATCCATGGTTAGGTAACTTTTTAAAGAAGAATGCATGTTAGTTGCCATTTCAGTACCTGAAGTATTTTTCTCTCAGTGACTTCCTTTCTCAAGGGTCTCTTTTCTATGTGCCCTGCTCTTGTTTGGAGCTTTTGAAGTTTCCAGTGTTGCTTTGGGCTCATTTATATCTGGTATGTAAATCATATTTGCCTATAGTTGTAGGAGAGGGGATATGTTCTTTGTATCTGTGTTGCTAGTTTTGTGGATATGAATTTATAAAAGCAAAGAAAACATTGTTGCATACTTCTTTAAAAACTGTGCAGGAGATTTACGCTTTTCCTTTGGCTTCTATATCTTCAGCTATACTACTACTACTACTACTTATACTTATCATTTCCATAGTGCTACTAGGCATATGCAGCGCTGAACATCAAACATGGAAGGACAGTCCCTGCTCAAAAGATCTTACAATCTAGTTATGACAGACAAACTGGACAAAAAGGTGCACCTACACAGTGATCAGATGGGGAATTACAGAGGGAACGCAAGGCAGATGGGTGCTAGCAGATGGGTTGAAGTTAGGAATTGAAAGCAGCTTCAAAGTGGGCATTGAGCATAGTTTTGAATACTGCCAGAGATGAAGCCTGACTCACCGAGTCGGGCAGTTTGTTCCAGGCATACATTGCAACAAAATAGAAGGGACAGAGTCTGGAGTTGGTCATAGAGGAGACTGGTACAGATAAGACAGACTTACCTGATGAGCAGAGTTCCTGGGGAGGAGTATAGAGGGAGCTGATGAGTGTATACACTTGTAGGTCAGTAAAAAGAGTTTTAACTGTTCCAAAATGGATAGAAAGCCAATAAAGTGACTTGAGGAGAGGGGGAGGGTGTGCATAGTGACACTGGCAGAATATGAGGCTTGCAGCCTAGTTCTGGACAGATTGAAAGGGAGAGAAATGGTTTAGTGGAAGTTCAGTGAGAAGCACGTTACAGTAGTCTAAACAAGAGGTGATGAGGTTATGGATGAGTGGCTTAGTAGTACCCTCAGAAAGGAAGCTTTGGGTTTTAGCATTGTTGTAGAGAAAGAAACAACAGGTTTTGGCAGTCTGTTAAATTTGAGGAGAGGTGGAGAAGGACGAGTCAAAGATCATCCTGAAGTTGCGAGTTGCCAGGACAGGGAGGATGAGGGTGTTGTCTACAAAAATAGAGATGGGGGAGAGGAAAGGTTGGTTTAGGAGGAAAGATAAGGAGCTAAGTCTTGGCCATGTTTAGTTTTAGATGGTGGTGAGACATCTAGTTAGCAATGTCAGACAGGCATCCTGAACGTCTGTAGAGATTTCAGATGTAGAGAGAGAGAGATCTGTGAGTTGTTGGCATAGAGGTGATACTGAAAGCCATGAGAGGAGCACCAAAGGAAGAAGTGTATAGGGGGGGAAAAAAGTGCCTGAAGACAGAGCCCTGAGGTACCCTGACCGATAGTGGGATAGCGGTGGAGTAGGATCCAAAAGAGCATACGCTAAAAGTATGATGGGAGAGATGGGAAGAAAACCATGAGATAATAGAGCTCTGAAACCTAAGTGAGGACAGCGTATCAATGAGAAGACAGTGATCTACTGTGTCAAAAGCCACAGATAGATCAAGGAGGATGAGGATGGAGTAGAGGCCTTTGAATTTGGCCAGGGGCAGGTCATTAGAGACTCTAGTAAGGGCAATTTCTGTAGAATGGAGAAGGCGAAAGCCCGATTGAATGGGTCAAGGCTAGCTTGAGACGAAAGTAAAGACAACGGTGGTGAACAGCACATTCAAGTAGCTTAGATAAGAAGGAGAGGAGTGAGATGGGGCAATAGTTAGTTAGAAGGGCAGGTAGGGTTCAGTAAGGGTTTTTTGAGGAGAGGCGTAGCGACATGTTTGAAGGCGTCGAACTCAGCTGCAGTGGAGAGTGATAGGTTGAGGATATGGCAGATATAAAGGATGACAGTAGGAGCAGTAGTGATAAGTAGATGGGTGGGGATGTGATCAGAGGAACAAATGGTGAATTTGGAGGAGGAAAGAATGAGTGGTTTCCTCGGTGATTTCAGGAAAGGAAGAGAAGGCTGCGAGGGCTGAGGTGGGGGTTGATGGAGCAGGCTGGAGGTGGCTCTGTGGAGAACTCAAGGTTAATTTTGTGAACCTTGTCATGGAAGTACTCGGCCATAGTCTTGAGAGAGAGTGATGGACGGGTTGGAGGTGGGGGGACCTTGCTTAAGGAGTTCAGTATGGGAAAGAGATGGTGAGGGTTGAAGAAGGTTGGAGCTGAGAGAATCAGTCTGGCTGAACTGGGCAGCCAGTGATCGGATTGGAGTAAAGAAGAGAAGTCATTTAGTCATAGCGATTTGCATTATCCAATAGTTTTATAGCAGTTGACTGAACTAACTGAAGGTGTTTCAAAGACACCAAGGGAAGACCATTTATAAAAGGAATTACAGTAGTCTAAACAAGAGATACCAGTTTGAGCATTCTTGTAAGTGGGGGAATGGTTTTGACTGGACAAATATGGTAGAATGCAAGAAAGAAGTTGTGAACCACCAAGTTGATCTGGGCCTTGAAAATGAGTTTGGGATCAAATATAACCCCACAGAATATATGCTGTGTCCTGATAAGAAAGACAGACTGAGCAAGAATTTGGGAGGAATTAAAAAAAAATTGATCTAGCCAAGTGGAGACAGCCTAACAGCAGAAATTAAGAGAAGAAATATCAGGAGAGTAAAAAGAATTTGTACATCAGTATAATAATAAGGGCAAGTGGGAATAATTGAAAAGAGTGGGGGGGGGGGTGCTATAATTGTCTCCCTGAGAAACACTGCAAGGTAAGGGATGGGAACAAGAGTAGGAGTTGCCACCATGGATTTGGAAGGATCTTACAAAAATATAGATTGAAACCAGAAATAAGCTACACTTGTAATCCCAAGACTGCGAAGAAGTCAGTCCGGTCAACTAAGACAATGTGACACTAGAATGACAGAATTGAGGTGATCTAGATCTCGTTATTAAGGTCTGTGAGTAGAGATTTGGTGCTGTGTCCTGAGCGAAAACCTGCCTGGCATAGATAGAGTGCAAAGAGTTTTTTATCTAAAAAAAAAAAAAAGTAACAGTTGATTTAAGATGGTTATTTTTAGCCATTTAGTGAGAAAAGAACATTTGAAATAGACCCAGTCAACCGGTTCTGCTTTAGGTCCAAGCGAAGCTTTTTTTTTTAAGATTGGAGATAACGACAGCATGCGTCCATAAACTAGGCAGGCAGTCACAGGAAAAGCTGGTTTGGAGAAGCATTTTGAATCAAGGAGAGAGAACTTCTGAAAGAGAACTGTGGACCAGTGATCTAGCAGAGAGAGTAGAGACACATTTTGTTGCTGCTGCTAGAGTGAGAAAATTAAAGAGTACTTCCAAGTAGAAGGTGGGTAAGGGGACAGTTCAGGGAGGAGGGAGCAATCACAGTCAAAGATGAATGCTCAAGGACACAGCAGAATAGAGATTTTCATCTGCCAGGCAAGAGTTTCAGGGTGAAGAAATGAGGGTAGATAAGAAGAACTGGGGGAAGAGGGAGGGACATTGGCATTAAGGATTTAAAAGAGCTTCTGAACCTTATTTAGGAAAGTGAGATAATGCCTTCAAAGTAGGAATGTTTAGCTCTATAAAGAGTAAAATGAAGTTCTCAATACTTAGCTTGAAAAATGCAATTGCTAGAGCGGATGTGAGATTTATACCACAGGCAATAACCACGTCACACCTGCTGCTTAAAGCAAGTGAAATCCTGAATGAAGCCAAGGAAAGTGTTTACTGGAACTATTTCCAAAATATCTAAGCGGTGCAAAAGTATCAAGAAGTGAGAAGAAAGATGCATAAAGAGTGCATACTTCTAATCTAGATCAAGGGGTCATTGGGCTGGAAAGCTAGGAGAGAAACCACTTGATCTAATAAGCTCATGGTCAAGAGAAGGCAATGGCTTTTTAACACAGGACAACATGGGCATGTGGACACAGATAAGAGTAAAAGTGATGAAGAAGTGGTCAGACCAAGGAAGGGAAGCAGCAGAAAAAGAACAGGGCCAATAGAACAAGGATGAGTAGGAGAATACAAGATCAAGAGTATGCCTGTGTGTATCGGTAGGAAAGATGAATGTTGAATGTACCCAAGACAGTCCAGAAGAGAGAGAAATTTCTTGGCTGAATTGGAAGGTGTAAGATTAAGTGGAGAGCATGAGAGACACAGATGAGCAAGTAAAAAGGAGAGCTCTTTGATGGGGAGAGGGTGGTAAACTAGGGCTGGAAAGAAGAGGCTGCACCAGGTGAAATTCACTTGGCCCAAACTTCTGAGAAAGAGAGGAGGTTAAAGGACTAAGGAGAGCCATTAAAAGTAGAGGAGTGGAGAAACTATTCTGCCCCCTTTCTAAAAAGGCTACAGTGGAGGGCCTCAAGAACAGTTTCTCTTGGGCTAAGCCAGGAAATCTGGAAATTGAATAAGAAGAAAAGAACTGCTATGAAGAACCTATGTCCATGCTATCATTTTCTCTGCAAAAAGCTCCCCAACCCCTATCTGTCCTAATTAGATTGTAAGCTCTTCTGAGCATGGGACTGTCTGTCACATGTTTGATTGTACAGCGCTGCATACACTTTTCAGCACTATAGAAATTATATGATGTAACTGCTAAGATAGGGCCTTTGTGCTGCATAGAGCTAGCTTTAAGAAGACCCAGTTTGAGAACAAATTGAGAGCCCAGAGGTGATCCAGACACCAAGGATTTAGCAAAAGAGTTGAGATGCAGTGCTGAGTGTGATTGAGGGAGGTTAAGGAAGGCCATAAATCTCTGTTCAGTTTGGGATGATGATGCAAGTCTCCTGGAAGGCAGCTGACATCTTCTGAGAAGAAAAACGATACAAGATAGGAGAGAGCACTTGCTTTAATTTGGAACACCACCCCAACACTACCAGTTCCCCAGGACTATTAATTACAAAGATGGAGCACTTGCTGCACTTGGGACCAATCCGACATGTTTCCCTATCCGGCTGTATCAGGGATGTCCTCTAAATTTACAGCTGGATGATGGAACATGTCAAATTTTAGTCCCTAACTGCCATTATATATGGAAATTAGGTAAGTGCTTGAAAGTATTTTAAATTTTGAAAAGGGATTGATCAAAATTAAGTAAACAAAAAAGAAAAGTAGTTATAAATTGCTGAAGCAAGAGATAGATGACAAAGACTGTACATTACCTTATGGAAGAAACTAGTTCATAAGCTTCTGCATCGTAAGTTAGATTTGAAAGGATAATGGGATGTACAACACTGATTGTGTGATATAGTGGATGATAGTAGTGACACCATGAATGCTTTGACTTAAGCCATTTATTAAATGCATAGGAATTAAGGATAATAAAAATGCTGTTCTGTTTTCAGACTCTCGTGTGTGCACCTTGTAGGAAAAGTTCACGCTACATATTCAACTGTGTAAAATTACAGATTTTTTTAACATGAGGCAATGTTAAATTTTCAAAATCCCCACCAGATTTAGCAGAATGGGTGGAAATATTTATTTTTATGCTTTGTTGGTCTGATTGCTCTTCCCTGCAAGAGCTTGTAGCGCCTGGGCTCAGCCTGCCTAAAGATCACATCTGTTTCCTTCTGGTCGAACTCCTGAATCTTGGCCCTGGCTGTGGCTTTGCACCTGTTATACTTAAATAGCTAATCAGTCTGTTTGCAAAACAAGCTGGCTTGAATCCAGAGTAAGTTAATCTTTTTCCCTCTGGCTGATTCCTGCTCATGAATGATGAAGGGTGTTGAACTGGCTTTGTGTGAGCTTCTTGTGTGACTGCGTAAGTTTGAGCCTGTCTACCATCTTTTCCTTTTCAGGGCTCTGATATTGAGACGCTGACCTGTGAAAATGGAGAAAATAATAGTGACCTTGCGTCAGAAGAAACACCTGCGATCCTTGAGATGGAGCTGGAAGATAGGCCACAAGAGTTGAGAGGTAGGGACTTTGTACAATACCAGAAGGCACCATATAAGAAAACCAATTGCCATAAGCATTGAACAAAAAAAAAACATGCTAAAAGTAAAACTTGGGTTTTGTATTTAGGATAGCAGTTAGGCTGACTGGTCAAAGGAATTTCATATTTGTTTTTCCCAGTGAAACTTTTATATATTAACATCCTTCCTGAGTGCCCTAGCAGGTTTTGTCAGGGTAAAAAGATTTTGTATTGGTCTACATTTCCAGTGACAGTAGACTCTGTTATCTAGCTCCCATGGGGATTGGTAGATGCCGGATAAATGTAGTTTCTGATTGCATGAGAGCTACCATTAAAAATAGGCCTAACTAATACTATGTACTATACCATAAACTCTGTATTTACTTGATATTAATATTGAAATACAGTAAATAAAAGCAAAGCATTCCCTTATCCCAAGGCCTGAAATTCCTTTCTGCCTTTTCTTTCTCAGGTTCCAGCCTCCTCTCTTCTCTCTCTCTCACTCCAGCTGCAGTTATGTCTCCCTTCCCACCTCCCCTTTCTGGTCTGAGTCACTCTGTTTTCCTCTCTCTATCATTCTCCCACCCCCATTTGTAGGTCCTGCATCTGTTCCTTCCTTAGCAACAGCAGCAGATGAATCCAGAGACCAATGGGATAGCACACATCTACCAGCAGGCGGAGATAGAGAAACTGATTAACAGGTGGTCCTATTGGCTGGCACTCCTCCTGTATCTCCAGTATGCTCTATCTCCCAGCAGGTGATGGTCGCTATTCGAATAGCTCCTGGATTCTGGCTGTGACTGGAACTTTATTTTCTCCTGTTGAGGTTTCTCTTCAGTGAGACTGCCATTCTGTTTCTCCTGTTGAGATTTCTCTTCAGTGAGCTGGCAATGCTATTTCTCCTGTTGAGATTTTCTCTTCAGTGAGACAGGGGTGTCCGGCTTTAGGGGTTACACCTAGACCCCCCCCCATGTCCCTGCCTCACCCTCCCTCCATTGCTAGAGGGTCTGACTGGGTCTCGATTTTTTTCTTCTTTCCCTTCTATGTTTAAAAAAAAAAAGGAGACCACAGCTGCTACATTCTGCCCTGTTATTGCTGCACAACCAGCTCTTACTGGCTTCAACCGGCCCTAACAACAAGCTTGTGAGTATGTATGTGTTTTTTACTGTTTGAACTTCAGGTTCTGTTTGGGAGTCTTAGTACTGTGGGTTCGGTCAACATGTGTTTAAGGAATGGATATTTTATTGAGGCTAAGTTTTATGACTAAAAATCCTTTGAGGGGGCCGGGACTTTCCCGTCCTTTGCATGCACGCACTTGGTTTCTTTGTTGGCTACAGTGCGGCAGTAGCGGTGCGATTTCATGCTTGCACTTGTTATCCTTTTTGGGTTTCAGTGCAGCAGTAGTAGTCCTGTTTATTCTGAGGCTCTCTTTCATTGGTGTTTGTCACGGCCATGTGCAGCTGATTGTGCAGGTGCAGGTTTATAGCAGCGCGCATGAGATGGGACATGTTTTTTCCGGCGCTGTGGGAAGCACCGCACCGTTCTTCTGGTTATTCCCCGAGTCTGATTTTCTTTCTATGCAGGCTGCGGCAGGGTAAATTTTGCAGGGCTTGAATCCGACTATGTTTCTAGGAGCATTGATGCAGCAGCCACGTGTCAGCGAGAATCAGGCGTGCGCTTGGGTCTCCGGCGATGGCGGGAGAGCTGCAGCGTTGCGGTAGTTTATTTACAGCTGACTTTGGTCAGGGTATGCCGCGGCTTCTTTCCGGTTCAGACAGGTTGTACGTGTTTCACCAGCTTTGGGACAAGCTTGGGCAGATTTATATGTCTATGTCTGTGTTCCTGCTTTATTCCCTTGAAGGAAACTGCTAGTTTAATCGGACTCTGGGGTTAGCACTCAAGGGGATTACCAGACAGACTCTGACCTGTGCTAGGTCACCCAGTCTTGGTTTGTCTCCGGACTGGGTCGACATACGGCAACTCACAGCACAGTGAGATCAGCAGCAAGATAGTGCCCTGTATTTCACACGGGTATCTCATTGTCTCTCTTGGGGTCCCTGCAGATTGAGCCTTTGTCTGTTGGTAACTGTCCTTCTTATTTGGGCCTCTGTGCTGCGCTGCATGTGTCTAGTAGGATATATATGCCTAAAGGTAGTACTAACAGTTTCCAAGTTCGGGCTGTCTCTATGGGCATAATGACACTTTGCATCTTCCTGCGGCCAGGACTCTCTTTCTCTATTTCTGAGAGGGCCTGGACTTCAGATTTCCATGCTTATCACGCTGGTTTCTCCTGTCGCCATCTTCTCATGGCACATGCTAAACGGACCCCCTGACCAGACAGGAAGGGCTGTGCAGCTCCTTCTAACCAGGAGCCAGTTACCTATTCTATCAAACCCGCGGAGGAGCGCGCGCTGTATGGTGGTTAGCCTCATCCCTGAAGCTCTCATTAGCGATGTGAGCTTTGTCTGATACCTGTTAGGATGCTGTTGTTTTCCAGGGGGCGGTAGATGCAGCATCTTGATTGCGTCTAGTACGTATTCACTTTAAAGGACATACGTATTTTGCTCACGTTGCATGGAGTTAGTACTGTTTTCGTGGTTCCAGTATACTCCTCTTTACATTGCGAAACTTGATTTTTCCTAGGAGAATTTCTTTCTTCTTATAGATCCTACAGTTCTCATCCTGCCGTTCCCTGACCTTCTGCACTTCATTCTGAGGGGATCTTGACTTCTTCCAATGACTCTTCAGGCTTTCTCATGAGGGAGAAGACGCTATAATGTCAGGTCAGGGGGCTGTGAACATTTTTCAGGATGCTTGCAACTTTGCATCCTCCTCCAGGTTTCCGGTTCGTTCTTGGAGTCTCTATGTTTTGTGTTTCCCTTTTAAGTGTTATTGGTCCTCAGGGCAGTTCTTGTAGTTCTTCAGGAGCTAAAGGACGTTGTTCCACTTACTGCATGGTGCCCAAGACAGGGGCATTGGGTAGGCTGGATCCCATTCTGCTGAATTAGTTTCTCAGGGTTACACATTTCTGCAGAAAAACTGGGAGAATATTTACATTTTCACTATGGACTCCGAATCTGCACTAGGTTTGCTTGCTTCTCTTGGAGCAGCACTTTCAGTTTTGGCACATGCCATTTCGCCTACCCAAGGCTTCACGAACATTTTAGAAGATGTGGGCAGTGGTACCGTTTTGGCGCTACTAGGCAATTCACCTAATTTCTTCTTGACTGACTGCTTGATTCGGACGTCTTCCAGTTGGGCCATTTGACTGACACGAAAAGGGTGGTTTCTTTTCCTCAGTTCTTTGGATGTGAATCTTCTAATTTGCACAGCGCTCTTTTCTCCTGTACTATTTATAGGTATATTGGGGAGATGTTTTTATTCATTTAGGAGAGAAATGTGTTTCTTCCCAGAGACTAGGGCGATGGGTCACAGTCTCAGGTTTGCATTCTTCTTTGGTCACCATGACCAAGAGTATGGGATTCTGTACAGCTTATGAGGAATTCAGAAAACGTCTAAAAACTCAATTGTTCCTAAAGTATCTAGACAACTGACCCACTCATCTTCTTTCTCCTCCATAGTGATTCCTCTGTCCTATTAATCTCTTTCTCCTCAACAACGCATTTCCGGTCCTATTAACTCTCCTCTCCCATCCCTCTTAAATTCAATCAATTTGTACCTTGCTTAATCTATTGTAAACCGCATAGAACTTAAACGGTATTGCGGTATATAAACTGTTATTATTATTATTATTATTATTACTACAGGTTCTAGGATCCATGTTGCTGACTCCACTGGGAACTTTGGCTTGCTTTCCCAATATAACGCTACAGAGTCTCTTTTATTCCGATGGTTCCCGGTATCTCAGGGCTCCAATTATTTGGTAGGCTCCTCAAGCATCGCTCTGTATGATTTGGTGGCTCAGCGAGATTTCTCTTTTCAAAGGCATGTCTCGGTCTTTGCTGGACTAGCTCATGGCCACCAATAATCCCAGGCTGTCGAGTGGGGGGGCTCGGTTCCTTCCATCCTCAACTCCAGGAGTCTGGTCTTAAGAGGCGACTCAGTACTTGTTCATTCTTCTACTCTGGAGCATGGTCAGGCTACCGTTTCTGGAGCTTCAGACCATTCTTCCGGAATGACGCTGAAGGTCTTTTCAGTCAGTATTATGATGGGGGTATTTCTCTACAGCCTGGGCAGTAGGTGATGTGCTCAGTTGGCAGGTAAAGTTGTGGTTCTACTTCAATGGGTGGACTCTCATCTTCCTCTTCTGTTGGCAGATCATTTTATGGGTCAGGAAAAGAGTTTGGATAGACTTTCTCTCTGTGAAATCTGTGCATGGCCCATTTATTGTATGTTACAGTGTACAGTGCTGTGTACGCTCTAGAAAGTGTAAATGTTAGTACTAGTGAAATCTTCTATATCCTGGAAGTTGAGAATTTTGGCTCATGCGTTCCAGCTCTTTTTATGGAAGTGAGATCTCCTGGAACTAGACCTCATGGCCTCGTCTCAAAATTCTAAGCTTCCTAGCTTCTTCGGCGGGCACAGAGAGTGGGAGTCAGAGGGGGTAGCAGCGTGGCTTCTTTCTCGCCTCTGGTTTTTCTTTTTTCAGTGTTTTCCCCTGGCTGATGATGGCTTGGATTTGTCATCTCAAGCTCGCGTTCAGGGCACAGTATTTATAGAATCTCTGGATTGGCTGCCCCTTCCTTGCTATGCGGATCTGATGAGTCTTTCGACAGCCGAACTGTTGAGTTTCCTGGTATCTCTGGATTTGCTCACCTAGGATCCGATCAACATGGATATTCGTACTACTTTGGTATTGCGACCTAGCATTTGAAAAGTCATGGCTGACGTGTAAGGGTTATACAAAGCAGGTTGTTTCTTCTCTTATCAAGGCGATACAGTCGTCTTCACCTGTGGCTTCTGCTTCCTTTTGGAGGATTTTCCTTTCTTGGGTACTTCTCAACATTAGAGGGGGGAAGGGTGGGAGTTAAGTATTTATCACTGTTACCATTGATGATTATTAAATAATATAGATATTGTTAATTTGTTTGGACATTTTATCACACTTATTGTAAGTTTGAAAATGAATAAAGAATTAAAACAAAAAACATTTGCACCCTTCCAGAGTTCTTTTTTGGCACAAGTGTATATTGCCAAGGGCTTATCGTTCAATTCCCTTCTGCTTCAAGTGCCATTCTTAGCTTGTTACAAGGGCTAGGTATATTGCTCTTCGATTACTTCTCAGCTTCATGTAGTTCAGTTCCTAAACGGAGTACGGTATATTCGTACACCTCTTAGAAAGCCCTGTCCGGAGTACAGTCTTAAGGTACTTCTTTGCAGTTTACCGAAGGCTTTATTTCATCCTTGCCTTTTGAGACTCTAAAGGGCTGTGCCATTGAACACGGGGTTTCTTGTGGCCATGGCTTCAGCTCGGCGGTTTTCTGAGTTGCAGGCCTTGTTTGGCGGGGATTTCTATTTCTGATTTTCAAGTTTTTTTCAAGTTTATTAGGATTTTATATACCGCCTATCAAGGTTATCTAAACGTTTTTTGCAATCAGGTACTCAAGCATTTTCCCTATCTGTCCCGGTGGGCTCACAATCTATCTAACATACCTGGGGCAATGGAGGATTAAGTGACTTGCCCAGGGTCACAAGGAGCAGCGTGGGGTTTGAACCCACAACCCCAGGGTGCTGAGGCTGTAGAGCCAACCACTGCGCCAATCTGGGGTGTCAGTTCGGACGGTTCCACAATTTCTTTCTAAGGAGGTGTCATCCTTTCTTTTATGACACGCTCACTTTTCCTTCCTTCCTGGGAGGAGAAATGGGGAGACGTGCTTTTGCTCACTGCATTTTTTGAAAGTGAGTAGCGTTCTCCGCAAGCTAGGTTTCTAACGACTTTTAGTTGTTTAGATCACCTTTTTGTATTCTTCACGGGATGCCTCCAATGTATGGCGGCGTCCAAAGCCTCCATCGCTCGATGGGTCCATGGGGACATTCTTTACGCTTGCTTGATGGCAGGGAAGCGGTTGGCGAAGGAACTTCATGACCATTCCGCCAGAACAATGGCTATTTCTTGGACTCGGTCCAGAGGTTTTTTTCCTTGGAGGAGTTTTGTCTCGTGGCTACTTGTTCTTCTGAGAGTGCTTTCTCTCACCATTACTGGTTGGATGTGGGGGCGCATGCGGTAGATGCATTTAGTGCTTCAGTTGTTGCGGAGGCGGCATTTGCTTCCCACCCAGATTGAGGATTGCTTTGCTATATCCCATTGGTCTCGGGATTCATCTGCTGCTGCTAAGGAAGGAAAAATTATGTTCTTACCTGTTAATTTTCTTTCATTTAGACGCAGCAGATGAATCCAGAGCTCCACCCTTTCTGGATATTGTCTGTCGGTTTTTTCTTTTCCAACTTTCGAAGTTTGTTGTTATTGATGGTTGTATTGTAATGTAATGTAATGTAATTTATTTCTTATATACCGCTAAATTCCGTTAGGATTCTGTATTATTGCCTTTTGAGATTTGTTATGGGAAAGTTTTTTAAATGCTATGCCTATTGATGGTTACGGATGCTTGGGCAAGGAGCTATACTGGAGATACAGGAGGAGTGCCAGCCAATAGAACCACCTGTTAATCAGTTTCTCTATCTTCGCCTGCTGATAGATGTGTGCTATCCCATTGGTCTCTGGATTCATCTGCTGCGTCTAAAGGAAAGAAAATTAACAGGTAAGAACATAATTTTACCTTCCTTCCCACCTCCCCTTTCTTGTCTGGGTGATTTTCTCCCCCCCCCCCCCCACCACACACACACAGCATTACAGCACTGTCTCCTCTGCTCACCGGGTACTGCTACTGCTTTGGAGGAGGGAGGGGGGTTGTCAGGACTTGCTGTCACTGCTGTTTCAGTGGCTGGAGGGAGGGAGATTTGTGGCTGGATTACTATCTCTCCAACATACCGATAACAACGACTGATTACAAAACATTCCGAAAGGAAATTAAAACCTTGCTATTCAGAAAATTTATCAAGACAAAGTGATACCTCACCTTTAACTATTCCCAATTTTGTAAATGTCCCAGCTAAGACTTAATCACGTAATTAGTACCCTATCCTGTAATTCTCCTGGAAATGTCCAGTTCTCCTCTTTTGCAATCTGCCTAGAACTGCAAGGTATTGGCAGAATAGAAGTCACTAATATAATGTAATTTAATTTGTAGCTGCCACTGATGCTTCGAGGGCTGGAGGAAGAGAGGGAGTGAGATTTGTGGCTGCTGCTGCTTCAAAGGAGGGAGTGAGATTTGTGGCTGCTGCTGATGCTCCGGTGGCTGGAGGGGGGGGGGGGGGGGTTGGGTCAGGAGCGCATGACTTTGGAGGTTGCTGAGTCAGGAGTGCGAGACTTTATTTTTTTGGTGCTGGTTAGTTGAATACCGGTTAACTGGGATTCTACTGTACCCATAATCCCTCTAAAGGGTGAAATGCTTAGGATGAAAGAGTTTGCTGGGCAGACTTGTACGATATATCCCATATACAGCAGTCCAGTTTAGGATGGGCCAAGGGAGGACTTTGATGGCAACTTCAGTAATTAGAACATGAGGACAGTGCCGGGCAGACTTTTATGGCTTGTGTCCCGCAAATGACAAGATGGATTCAGATAAGCTGGAGTGGGCTTTGATGGCAACTCCAGCAGTTGGAACCTAAGGATGGTGCCAGGCAGACTTCTCTGGCCTGTATCCCAGATATGCCAAAGAAAGACAATTATGAGTATATCGCATTCATTGTTGGTTTAATCATGAATTGATAATGAGCTTGACTGTTGGGCAGATTGGACTTGTAATTCATACATCAATACTTATCAATATTGATGGATTAGTCTTTAATCCTGTCTTGTGAATTACATTTAATTGTAGTACAATGCTCTATCATGATTAATTTGGTAAAATTATGCCAGGAGTCTCATCTTATTATTCTTTTAGAAAATCAGTAAAGACACAGCTATTTGACAAACTCGTAACTTAAGCTCCCTAATGTTTTTATATAATGTATTTCCTATGAATTGTAGAAACAAATATATTTTCTATGACTTGTACATATTCGCTGAATGTTCAGCTTTTACTTTGTTGTGAACCGCTAAGACCGTTTGTGGTCCGGCGGTATATAAGAATAAAGTTATTATTATTATTATTTTTTGACAACAGGTCTTTTTTCTACAGTCATTTAGTATGCTAGTATTAATTCTCCAGTTCAAGGGAAATTATGGTTAATGAGACATTACAACTGGAGGACCTTTTCTGGTCCCAGTAACTTCAGTTTTACCTAGTTTCTTAGAATATTAACTTGTGGCAGAATGGCCTTTGGTACAAATATAGTTTTTAGGAGAAATAAGCAGCAAATTGTACTACACAGCAGTGAGAACGCCCAGTATACACCCCTTCTTTTTTTAAAAGGTATGTTTGTCGGTGCAAGGCACCTATAGCCAATGCTGTGTCTGTTTGAATCCAGATATGAGGTGTCCTATCTCTGTCTCAAGTAGAGAATGATATCTGGACAAATTTCTTCCTGTTCATGCAGGATCTATCTCAATCCCTGCCCCATCCCTGCAAGCTCTGTCTTCATCTGCATAAGTCTTGAACACTTTAATAACTGTTTGAGTCTTGTGCAGATGACAGAGCTTGCAGGGACAAGGATGGAGGACGGATGGATGGATGGATCCCATGGGGACGTG
Source organism: Geotrypetes seraphini (assembly GCF_902459505.1). Classification (NCBI taxonomy): domain Eukaryota; kingdom Metazoa; phylum Chordata; class Amphibia; order Gymnophiona; family Dermophiidae; genus Geotrypetes; species Geotrypetes seraphini. Next base: position 13,969,158 of record NC_047097.1, read on the forward strand.
GACATATTTGTCCACGTGTCATTCTCTTATTTGGCTGAAATCTGGTAGCATGGCCTCTTACTGAGTTTCCAGCTCTCCTATCAAATTCCATGACAGTTTGTCCATGAAGCCAAGCAGAGAAGAGGGAGTTAATGGTGCAATGAAAAACACAACACAGAGAGCATGTGGGCCTCAGGAATTGGTAAGAAGAGTCATCTTTATTGGAAGACCTGACATGGGCCGTATTTCGGCAAATACCTTCTTCAGTGGTCTGCCTGCAGAGCTCCACCAAATGCGCAAAAATAACTCTAATCTGCACACGGTGCAGAATAAGTGCATGCTGGTGCTGTGTTTTTATGATTTGGTGGAACTCTTTAGGCAGACCCCTGAAGCAGGTAGTTGCTGAAATACAGCCCATGTTGTGTTTTGTAATAAAGAATGCTCTCCACTCAGATTCCTGAGGCCCCTATGTTTTTGTGTTGAGTCTGACAGATAACAGTGGAGGTTCGAGAATCGTGGAAGTATGAAAACACACTGCACACGCTGAATATGGATTTCTACGATTTATTTCCAGAGTGACTTTGAATTTCCATTTTCTTAAAAATTGTGACCGTGAGTTACAAAGGCTCCTGAAGCAGGGCGTATTGGCCGAAACACGTGCATGTCGAGCCACCGCAAAAGACTATGATTTGTTGAATAAAATTGCACATCTTCAATTTCGAACCTCCACTGTTGTCTGTTGGTTCTGATTGTATGTGTGTAGGTTTATCTCCTGGTTTTTGCCTTGACTTTGTGTTGAGTCTATCCATGAAAAGCACCCGCTGTGGGTTTTCACAATTACTTTTATTTCACAAGTGCCTTTTCTCTCAGGTTACTGAATTCAGTTTTCTGGAACTGTCCAGAATTTGTATTTTAGAAATAAGCTGGGTATTTCACCTTTCTCCTTCACCCCTCCCCCCTCCCAAAAGCTTTTCCTACCTATAGTCAGTGTTGAGTATGATTTCAAATCAAGCAAATTGAAACAACTTGAAATCATTTTGTATGGTTTTTTTTTTAAATTATAAAATGTATTGAGTTAGTCCAGTAAAAAAGATATTACCTTATTTCCTTTTTTTGTTTTTATTTCTATATATTACTTTTTATTGTTTGAAATCACTCTTTTATCCTAATTTTTATTTTAGATCTTGAAATCACATTCAAGTGATTTTGAATCTTTTTCAGTTATTAAATCAAAAATCATTGTTGATGGATTTTGATTTAATCTTAAGATTTCATGGATGTATTATTGTGAAGGTCAGTAACACTGGCGAGGTCTAAACTTGAGCCTAAGCCACCAAAGTCCATAAACACTATTTATATATTAATTCTTGCTATATATGAACTTGTAATTCATACATCTACACTTACCAATATTGATGGATTAATGTGTAATGCTGTCTCGTGAGTTACATTTAATAGTAGTATCATGCTCTTATCAATTTTTGATTGGAAATCATTTGACTGATTTCGATTTGAAATCACACCTGGCTTACTGATTTTGATTTCAGTTTCATTTTGTACTTAGTGATTTTGATTTTGACTTGAAATTTTCATCAAATGATCCTCTGGAATTGGAGCTTGATTTTCTAGGAGACTGATCAAGCAGTGCCAAATTATGAGAGGTTTCACAATAAGGGGCCTACATACCCAGGCAGGCGTAACTCTTCCCTGAATTTGTCGTACCTCAGTTTAACTTATGGCTGTTACTGCAGAGACTAAATGTGATTTTTTTTGTTGTTGTTGTTGTTGCTTCTTTGTCAGGGATAGAAATTTGGCTCTGTTTAATTATTGCCAACATTATAGAATGAATTTGTAATCACAGGGGTGACAGAAATAGCATGTAAAATTTGTATTTTGAGAAATTCATTTGCAGTGATGGTCTAAAAACATAAGGCTTAGGGTCAGGAAATGTTTTAATTTACCTTGATCAGGATGTTTTATGTTGCAGCAGACTGTGAGGATATCACTCTGACAGCCATGGCAAGTCCTCTTTCACTCTTGGATCAAACAATGCCAGCTACTGAGGTAATTATGCTTTGTTTACGATTCTTCTGTAGGAACACGGACCTGGGAGGTTTACATACGACTGCCAGGAAACAGACGGATATCACACACTGTTTATCACACACTGTTTTACTCTTGGTTCATCAAGGTTCAAACATACTGTTTATGACATGCCTTTAAAATGGTGCATTTAATAACCTGAAAATATATTACACCAGGGTAAAGAGCCAAAAAAGACAAAGGGAGCACTCCCATGTAGGGACTGGACCAAATCAAACAGAAGTAGGAGTCAGACATGGAGTTGTGTTTCTGCCTGCCTCAGGAGTCAGAACAAATAAATAACATATAAAGCAAACGATAAATTGTACATGCTTTAAAATGAACAATGGAAAGTACACACATGCAATAAATAAATTTGTGCCTTACATATGTAGTAATCCAATTCTACTTAAATAGAAGTTCTGGATAACTTAACTATTGTAAACCAAGTTGAGCTTTCTTTGAATGAAGACTCGGTATATAAAGTCAAGCATTAGATTAGATAACCTTCTACACAGATAACCTATATGATATAAAAACGTTTATAATAAAGAATAAAATTTAATATAATCAACAGCTCCAATGTTCAGAAAAACACAACTGTTTGAAAAAGTATATGCATAACTCTAAATATCAGTACATGCCAAACTTATTGACCAAAATAGTACAAACAAGTGCTTTAAATGAAACCCGAACAGTGCCACCATAAGCTACCAAACATATCATCTACTTTAAAGAGAGCCATCTGACGTGTTATTCCAGAAGTATACATAAAGATGAGGCAAGTTTATATTAACTTGAAAGTCTTTTGGGTACCTGATCTAGTAAAAACTGAAATGCTAATGCACTACATCACCCACACAGTGAATGGCCTTTGTAGTTTATAGAGACAAGACTAGGTTTCAATGAAAGTAAGGCAGATGGCATTAATTTCTCTTAGTCTAAATCTTTGTTTTATTTCTTTAAAAAACTATAAGCATTGTCCACATAGGTATTAAACGGACCCAACGAGGGCTGTGCTTCAGTAAAACACCTTCCTCAGGGGTCCGATGTTATACAATGACATTGCTAACAAATGTGGAGAAACATAAGCGCTGCAGCACAAGTTGTTTCTCCACATTGGGAAGAATAATCCAAATCATAGTTACTTGATGCTAGATTCTACTTTAGGAGGCGGCACCCAAGAAAAAGATCTGGGTGTCATTGTGGACAATATGATGAAATCTGCCTAGTGTATGGGCAGCCAAAAAAAGCACAGGATGCTAGGAATTATTAGGAAAGGGATGGTAGATTAAAGTGCATAATGATACATTTTTTTAATGTACCTTATCTACGTTAGCTGCTTTATATTTACCTTGTTACAAAGTAGCCCTGAAGAAATTAGTAGGGGTTTTTTTTTGTTGTTTTTTTTTTTTTTTTTTTTTTTTGGGGGGGGGGGGGTTTACCTTTTTGGATTTCTTTTTTAAGTAACTTAATGGTACCAAGATTCTGTAATAGAATACTAGCATAAGTCTGCATTATCATATGTATATTTATCCCAGGACAAACAGGCAGCATATTCTCACTGATGTGTGACATCACCGACAAAGCCCCGGTACAGACCAGTTTAAAAGTGCATCGCCACTTTAAGTCTTTTAGAAAGTTTGCGATAGCCCTCACCGCGCATGTGCAAGTGCCTTCCTGCCCAACATAAACGCGCAGTCCCTCAGTTTCTTAGTTTTCGCAGAGCTAAAAAGATGCGTTTTCAACGTCCATTGAAATTTTTTTCACTTCCTTCCTTGACTGTTTTAGTCATTTTTTCTTTTTTTTTTTTTGCCTTGTGTAAAAAAAATAATAAATTTTCCTCCTCCCCCCCCCCCCCCCTGTCTCGCTGGTGAGGCCTATTCAGCCACCTTGGCCTCCGATTTTGATCTTGCCGGGGATGTCTTTACTTCGATGCCCCGCCCGCAGATGGGTTTTAAAAAGTGTGGACATTGTGCTCGCCCCATTTCCGTGACTGACCTGCATCACTAGTGTCTTCAGTGTTTGGGGCCTGAGCACCGTCCGGAGACCTGTTCCTGCTGTTCTTCTCTTCAAAAAAGAACTTTGAAGAACCACCTCATTCAACAGCGACTTCTCTTTGGCGTCGGGATGGAAGGGGACTCGACATCGCTTCTGGCATCGGCAGCGCCGTCTAAGTTGACACCGTCAGAAACAACTTCAGTGTCGCAGCCTTCTGTGGCTAAGCCAGCTAAGAAGCCTTCCCCCACCTCGTCTGGACCTCAGGTCAAAGTTGCAGTGAGCCAAGTCCTACCATCCTCGATGAAGCCCAAAAAGCGCTCTGCTCCGATATCGGTGAGTACCTCGTCATTGGCCTCCTCATTGCTGGAGCATAGAGCCGCACCAAAGGTACCTACAAAAAAGCCAGCGGTACCGGTGCTTATCCTCAAGCAAAAAATTGACAATTTGCTTAGGGAGGAATTGGGTGAGCATTTCCAAATACTGGTGCCGACCCAACTTGTGCCCATGTCAACACCGATTCACCCGATGCCAGTCTGGTCTGAGCCCTCGACACCTGTTGCAGCTGAAGTGCATACTCCATCGGTGTGCAGGCTTTCCACAAGGGAATCAGCCCCTTTGATTCGCCGGTACCAGTCATTCTTGACGCAGACATCACCAGACATCCGGTGCGGTCCTGGAAGGCATTGCAAAAGCTGAAGCACATTGAGCCTTTGACACCGAGCTCTCGACACCATCCGCATTCTGTTCAAGATTCAGACTTGTGGGGAGACTCTGAACAGGATCCTCTTCTTTCAGAGGATGAGGGTTCTTCTGATGACAACTCACTTCAAAATTCATCTCAAGAGGCTCCTGTGTTTTCTGAAAAGTCATCTTTTTCCAAGTTTCTTCATCAAATGTCAGAAACTTTGTCCATTACACTAGAAGCTGATTCCAAACATTCTAAACTGGACCGCTCAAGGAACTGCTTAAGCTTCCCCTTTATGACATTTTACGAGAAACATTTTATAAAAATCTGGAAACGCCACTTACCATTCCTGTGGCTCCTCGCAAGTTGGATTCTCTGTACAGAATGGTTCCTATTCCTGAGTTTGACTAACCACAACTTCCACATGAGTCTCTCTTGATGGAGTCTTTTTTAAAGAAGTCTTCAAGGGCTAGTGTTTACACATCTGTGCCCTCTGGTAGGGAGGGCAAAGCCATGGATCGGTTTGGCAAACGCCTTTATCAAAATGCCATGTTGGTCAACCGCTCTGGCAACTATAATTTTCATTTTTCATTTTACCTCAAGTACATGATTAAGCAGATTGCTCTTTTCCAGAAATACATTCCAGAGAGTAAACTTCCTGCTTTTCAACATCACATTTCTGATCTGTTTCAACTGAGAAAATATATGGTATGTTCTACTTACGACACATTTGAATTTACCTCCCATGCTGCAGCCATGTCCGTAGCCATGAGACGTTTGGCCTGGCTTCTTATGTCTGAACTGGATATGAACCATCAAGACAGACTTGCCAATGCTCCGTGTCTTAGAGATGAGCTTTTTGGTGCCTCCATGGACACGGCTACACAGAAGTTGTCTGCTCATGAGACCAGATGGGACACTCTGGTCAAGCCTAAAAAGAAACCTCCACCTTCTCGTCCTTTAAGACTGGTTTCTTACCAGTGACAGTTTGCTGCAAAATCTGCATCTCCTGCTCAGTCTCAACCCAGAAGGCAGAAGCAGCAACCCCATCAACAACAGAAACCACAGGCTGCTCCCCAAAAGCCTATACAGCCTTTTTGACATGTTTCTTCATGGCATCGCCACTGTCAGCATCTTACAATCTTTGCCTCAGCCCATCGGAGGCCATATCCAATTTTTCATCGCTCGCTGGGAGCTCACAACATCAGACCTCTGGGTCTTAACCATCATTCGTCAAGGTTACACACTCCATTTTCACACTCTGCCTCCATATCATCTTACAAGAGAGTCTACTTTGGACCCTGCATAGACAGACCTCTTTTCTCCAGGAAGTTCAGTCCCTTCTCCTGCTGAATGCCATCGAGGAAGTTCTCTCTCTCAACAGAATCAGGGATTCTACTCCTGTTACTTCTTAGTTACAAAGAAGGCGGGAGGACTGTGACCCATTCTGGATCTCAGAGCTCTCAACAAATTTATCCTTTCCTCAATCAGAACGATTGGCTATGCTCACTGGATCTCAAGGAAGCCTACACACATATTCCAATTCATCCGGCTTCCAGGAAATACCTCCACTTTCAGATACACCAACATCACTACCAATACAAAGTCTTACCCTTTGGCCTAGCATCTTCTCCCAGAGTCTTCATGAAGGTGCCTGATTGTAGTGGCTGCATCTCTTTGATCACACGGTCTCCAAGTCTTTCCTTACCTGGACGACTGGTTGATCAAGGCTGTTTCATCTCAGGAAGTGGTCCACGCAACATCTCAGACCATTTCTTTTTTTCAGGTTCTAGAATTTGAAGTCAACTTCCCCAAATCATAAGTACATAAGTACATAAGTAGTCGCCTCCGCCGGGGCAGACCAGAGGTCCATCCAGCCCAGCGGTCCGCTCACGCGGCGGCCCATCAGGCATATTGCCTGGTCAGCGGTCCCTGACTAATTTTATTGCCTACCTCTACACTTATCTCTAAACCTTCCACTGCTCTTATCTGTAACCCTCAATCCCTTTGTCTTCCAGGAACCTATCCAGGTCATCCTTGAAACCCTGTACTGTGCTATTTCTTATCACGGCCTCCGGAAGGGTGTTCCATGTGTCCACCACCCTCTGTGTGAAAAAGTACTTCCTTGCGTTTGTTTTAAACCTGTCCCCCTTCAATTTCATCGAGTGACCCCTCATTCCAACTCAGTTCATTGGAGCTATCCTAGACATCACTCTCATGAGAGCGTTTCTCCCTCAGGATCGTCTTCAAACTCTCATCCGCCTTTGTCAGCAACTGCTTCCTCTTCAGTCCATCTCTACAAGACACATGATGGTTCTTCTGGGCCATGTGGCTTCCACTGTGCATGTGACACCATTGGCACAACTACACCTTTGCACTCCTCAATGGGCCCTTGCGTCTCAGTGTTCTCAAGTGACGGATCATCTCTCACAGCATATATATGTAACATCATCTCTTCTGCAGTTGCTTCAATGGTGGATGACCTCCTCCAATCTATCCAGAGGTCTCCTTATTCACTTACCCCCTCATCACATCATCACAAGGTAATCACAACAGATGCATCTCCTTATGCTTGGGGGGCACATATGGACGATCTTCAGACTCAGGGTCTTTGGACCGCCAGGGAGTGGAAATTTCACATCAATTTCCTGGAGCTCAGAGCAATGTATTATGCCCTCAAGGCCTTCCATCGTCTTCTCTGTCCCCAAGTCCTCCTCCTTTGCATGGACAATCAAATAGCAATGTACTACATAAACAAGTAAGGGGGCACGGGCTTACTCCTGTTATGTCAGGAAACCCAAAAAATTTGGACTTGGGCGACGGCTCACAACCTTTGCCTAAAGGCTGTCTATATTCAAGGGGTGAAGAATTCCCTAGCAGACAACCTCAGCAGAATTCTTCAGCCTCACGAATGGACTCTCAATTCTGCAGCTCTCCAGTCCATCTTTGCTCAGTGGGGAACTCCACAAGTGGACTTGTTTGTGGCTCCCCACAATCACCAGTTGCCCCAGTTTTGCTCCAGGCTTTACTCTCCTCTCCATCTGAAAGCCGATGCTTTTCTCCTTGATTGGATGGGCCTGTTTCTATATGCATTCCCTCCAATTCCTCTCATGTTGAGGACTCTGTTCAAACTCAAATGAGAGGCGGCCACCATGATTCTTATTCCTCCTTGGTGGCCCTGGCAACATTGGTTCTCCCTTCTACTTCAGCTCTGCTCCAGAGAACCAATACCTCTTCCAGTTTTTCCTACTCTACTTACTCATCAAGAATCACTTCTACATCCCAAACTGCAATCATTACACCTGACAGCTTGATTTCTCTCGGGCTGAATTCTTCTGATTTACATCTCTCTCAGCCTGTTTGACATATTATCAATGCCTCCAGGAAACCAGCCACTCAGCAATGTTATCATCAAAAGTGAACTAGGTTTTCTTCCTGGTGTCTTCTTCATCATCTTGATTCCACTTTCTTGTCAGTGGAATTGGTGTTAGATTATATACTCAATCTATCTGACTCTGGTCTCAAGTCTATATCTATCAGAGTCCATCTCGGTGCTATTACAGCTTTTCACATGCTAGTCGAGGGAAAACCTCTTACTGCTCATCCTTTGGTCTCCAGATTCATGAAAGGACTTTTCAATGTTAAACCACCTCTCAAGCCTCCGCCTGTTGTCTAGGACCCTAATGTGGTTCTTTTCAGTTTGATGAAGCCACCATTTGAACCAATAGCCACAGCCCATCTCAAGTTTCTCACCTGGAAAATTGTCTTCCTTGTTGCTCTCACCTCTGCTAGGAGGATCAATGAGTTACAAGCATTGGTGGCAGATCCACTTTTCAGTTTTTCACCATGATAAAGTGGTTCTACGCACGCATTCAAAGTTTCTACCCAAAAGTTGTCACAGAGTTTCATCTCAATCAGTCGATTGTTCTACCAGTGTTTTTTCCTAATCCTCATTCTCATGCAAAAGAAACTGCTTTGCATACTTTGGACTGTAAACATGTTTTGGCCTATTATATCGACTGGACAAAGCCTCATCGGACTTCTCCCCAACTCTTCGTCTCATTTGATCCAAACAAGTTGGAGCATCCTGTTTCCAAGAGAACGATTTCCAACTGGCTGGCAGCCTCTATCTCATTCTGTTATGCTCAGACTGGACTGGCACTAGAGAGTTGTGTCACAGCCCACAAAATTAGAGCTAGGGCAGCTTCTGTTGCTTTCCTCATAGCTACTCCCATTGAAGAAATCTGTAAAGCTGCCACCTGGTCCTTAGTTCATACATTCACTTCTCAATATTGTCTGGAGTCCTTCTCCAGATGGGATGGGCACATCGGCCAATCTGTATCACAAAATTTATTTTCCTAAAGACCAACTCTCCCACCATCCTATTCTTGTTAGCTTGGAGGTCACCCATCAGCGAGAATATACTGCCTGCATGTCCTGGAATAAGGCACAGTTACTTACCGTAACAGGTGTTATCCAGGGACTGCAGGCAGATATTCTCACAACCCACCCACCTCCCCGGGTTGGCTTCTTAGCTGGCTTATCTTAACTGAGGGACCACGCACCTACATCGGGCAGGAAGGCACTCGCGCATGCATGGTGTGAGCTATCGCAAACTTTCTAAAAGACTTAAAGTGGCTAATCACTTTTAAAGTGGTCCGTACCATGGCTCCATTGGTGACGTCGCCCATCAATGAGAATATCTGCCTGCTGTCCCTCGATAACACCTGCTATGGTAAGTAACTGTGCTTCAGGTGTGCTCACTTCTGCTTTATCATGGGTGCATCTGAATGACACACCTAACTTAAAGTAGTCCATATGCTGTGAGTGTAAGTGGGAGATATGCTCATGTCTTACTCATGCTCTGCCTCCTTGTATGCTCCCCCTCACATTTACACATTAGAGCAGTTACAGGTTCACATAGAATACCAAGTGCAAGTCTTGACTTACACATGTAATTATGCATGATACATGTATATATGCTCAGATTCTATAACAGGCGTGCATGAATGGTGCCTACCTTTGGATGCCCTGTTAGAAAATGTGAGGGATGTATTTTTCTAGTCGGTGTTGCTGTGGCATGATCTGGAAGGAACGCGAGCAGATTCACAAAGTACACATATTCATTATTAAATATGCTAATCTATCAGGTCTTTGCACACTGTTCTCGAGCAGGCATAATGTCCTTGCTTTCAATCTAGGTGCAATTGCTGCACAGTTTTTGCTAGTATTTTATAAAGTCACATAGGCGTTTGTGTCTTTTTATAAAATAATACCAAAATAGGTACCATCCTGTTCACTTAACCTGGGAAACCTTGCTGTAAAATTACACCCTCTGAGGATAATTCGATAAGGCACGAATATTTAGCAGTGAAACATGCACATAAGAGACCAGGATACCACATATTTTACTTTTTTAATATAAATCTTTATTCATTTTTTAAAACTTACATCAAGTGTACAATTAATAAAACATTTAAGATTAAATATATCACTTGAATTTTCTTAATATATTAAGATACATAAGTTTATTCCCTTCCCACCCACCCATTCCATTCATATTTAAACAAAAATATATAAATATAAATACTCTTATTATATATGTTAAAACCTTCCATATAATTTAGACAACCCACCCTCCCCCTCTCCCCCCATTTGCAAATATACTTCCAATAGAAAACGGCATCTATTCATTACAGTAAGCTGCCAATGGCCCCCAGATCTTTATAAATTTATTATAATTACCTTTTTGCTTTCCATTTTATAAATGTGACATAATGAATTCCACCAAAAGGTATAATTTAATCTACTATAATTTTTCCAATTACTTGTTATATGTTGAATGGCGACTCCTGTCATTACTTGATGAAATCTGGCTCCTTGTTCTCATCGACATACCAAAGAGAATTGTATCGTATTAATGCTACATGATTTTCTAACATACAATTAATTTGGGACCAAATTGATTTCCAGAAGGCCATAATAAAGGGACAATAGAATAATAAGTGATCTAGAGTCCCTACTTCAAGTTTACAATGCCAGCACCTATTAGATTTAGAGCTGTCTAACTTTTGTAATCGAACTGGGGTCCAAAATGCTCTATGTAACAAAAAGAACCAAGTTTGTCTCATAGATGCTGACACTGTACACTTCATCCTCCAAGACCAAATTTGTGGCCATTGAGACGCAGAAATTTGATGCTTAATTTCAATGCTCCAAATGTCTCTAAGACCAGTCCTTGGTTTTTTATTCATATAATCAGATATCAATTTATACCACTGTGCGGCTTGGTGACCCAAGAAATCCGCCTGAAAGCACAAGAATTCCAGACTATACTGATTATTAAGATTTTTCCATTCAGGGAACCCCTCCTGAATAGCCTGCAACCATTTAAAACTTTGTGATTTATTAAGACCAAATTTATGTTGTAACTGTGAAAAATCAAGCAGTTTACCATTTGAAATAACATTTAAAGTTCGTATACCTGCAATAATCCATTGCTTCCAAATGATTTTAAATCCGCCAATTTGAATCTTGGAGTTTACCCAAGTTTAAAACATTTTTAATCCAAGGCAGCTCACAAATTTCCATACATAAGTTTCCATACATAAGTTTAGAACAAATGCCAGGAGGTTCTTCTTCACACAGAGGGTTGTGGACACATGGAACGCGCTCCCGGAGGAAGTGGTCAGGCAGAGTACGCTACAGAGATTCAAAGAGGGATTGGATGGATTCCTGAAGGATAGGGGGATTGAGGGATACAGATAAGGGTAGATAAGAGTATGGAAAGAGTATAGATGAAAACAAGGGGGCTATAGGGCTAAATCAAGATAACATGACAGGTCATGGACCTGATGGGCCGCTGCGGGTGCGGACTGCTGGGCACGATGGACCTCTGGTCTGACCCAGCGGAGGCAAATTCTTATGTTCTTATAATAAAATACAAATTTAAAAGGAGACATATATCAGGTAGAGGAAAGTACAGAGGCATGATATTATATCATCACATCTTCAACAGGACTTAAGCAATTGTCAAGTAACATCACTCTTCAATATGATACATAGCTTTCCAGTAATAGCTCAAAAAAGAGTTATATTTTCAATCAAAGAAAGCTTGAACAAACAGATGGGTTTTAAGCAACTTTCTAAAGTTCCTACATGTGTGTGTATGTATATGTGCCTAAATACCAATATTCTGGCCAGGTTCTATAAAATAGTCCCTAAATTGGATGTAGACATAGGTGGGGAAAGGCGGCGGTGCATACATAAAGAATGACACGGGGACAAATTTTCCTCGTCCCCATGGGATCTACCATTCCCCATCCTCGAGAATTCTGTCCTTGTCCCTTCTCCATTCTTGCAAGCTCCATCCTCATCTGCACAAGTGTTCGAGGCTTGTGTAGTTAAGCCAGCGCTTCAGGAATTGGATAGGGACAGAACTTGCGGGGATGGGACAGGGATATTGAGATCCCGCTAGGACGGGGCAATCTGTCCCTGTGTCATTCTCTAGTTAACACACACAAATTTTTGGATATTATAATTCATACTCGTTTTATTTTTAAACAATATAGGTAGGAGCATTTATACCAGCTCTGTGGCTTGCATAAGTGGTTGTATGAATTCATATGTGCAGATTTTACTTGTTAACACTAGTATTCTACATGGAAGATACACACCTGCTTTATAGAGTTGCCCTCAAAATATCTTAAGATTGATATCGGGGAAAATACATTGTTTCTGCTATATTTTACTATATAGAATGGCATTGTTTTCCAATGTTTGATCTGTTCAGCCTGGCAGCTGACTTAACCCTTTCAGGACCATAAGGATCGTAGGCCAATTTTTGTGGTTTTGACAACATTTTTATGGTAAAAAGGGCTTGCAGATGCCAAAAAATTGATTTTTTTTGTGAAATATCATTATTTTTATTTAAAAAAATCACACTTCTGGCTTTAGGACAGTGTGGCAAGTGAATCTTCTCATCAATCTAGCAACGACGCTAATGAATGAATGTCGGAACCAGTTTGTTTACATAAAGGCAGTATCATATGGAATCCATACATATCAAATTTAGAACTGTAGACTATCCCAATCAAAATTTATAGGATTTTAAAGTTATGGGACAAATATGTCCCTTGGTCCTGAAAGGGTTAATGTGGATTCCATCCCACAGTTTTTCTTCTGCTTTGGAAGGTGTCACCGATATTGCTTTTTTTTTTTTTTTTTCTTTTTATAACTCTTTAAGTTAACAGGTCATGCCCAGAAGAAAGAACAAATAAGAGCATGTAGTAAAAATGTCCCTTCTTAAATAAGTACAAACCAAAGAAAATTTAAATGAATATCTTCTAAAATAATATTACCCTGTTCCCCCGATGGTAAGACACTGTCTTATTTTTTTTGGAAGGCCAAAATATGCTCTAGGGCTTATTTTCGGGGGGATGCCTTATTTACATTTTTTTCTAAAAAGGGGGGGCTGTCTTATTTGATGGCTGAAGAATCGGTCGGCTGAAAAATCGTACCGTGTATGGCCAGCTTTATCCATCATACCATATATTGTACCATTTAATGTCCCCACTGTTCTCCATCAGGGAAATACAGTAAAGAGATTATTCTGTAGTGCAGCATCAGAGGGGACTTGACAATGTGAAACCATTGTTTATATACCGTATGCAATTTAAACAGGCTTTATATACAGTAAGTGGTATTGCTCATAGCAAAAGAAACCTGTCTGCGTGTCTCACTTTTGGATGTTCTGGCCGTGAACAAACTCCTGCAGTCTCCGTTACGGAGGGATGAGGGAAGCTGCCTGTGTTTCCTTGCGCGGAGTCACGTGCGCGCGCTGCAGTCCTGTCACTTCCTCCTCTTCACTTCATGACGAGGCGCGGCACGCAGTCATGGAGGCAAATACGGTAGACGGAGGGACCACACGGAGTCACCCATCGTACCACCCGATTCGGGTAAGCGCAGGTAACGGTGGGTGGCTTATTTGCGGGGGGGGTGCCTTATTTTACATTTTTTTCTAAAAAGGGGGGGCTGTCTTATTTGATGGCCCTGCCTTATCATCGGGGAAACAGGGTAGTTAAATTCAATAGTTGTGTGCTCAGTGACGTGAACATGCAAATATGCCAGTAAAGGGCTAAAAGATGTTCAATTCCTTACATCATTGCACTAGCCCTCCCTGCCTCTATTGTGGAACCGTAACTCAAAATAATATATGATAAAAAGTTACTTAGCTCAATAGTTCTTGTGGACTCTTATGATTTCCAAGCAGGGGGGCACAAATGCATGAGGTGCAATGGCGTTCTTAATCAGCTGGCATCCAAGTCTGTGTGCTCCCAAATCTCTAGTAACCACAAACAGGTGCACAAAATAAAGAATAAAAAATAAAGTCCTTAATTCACTTAGTCCATACATTAGAAATAAATCCACACTCTTGCTTCCTCGACGCAGATCGTGTTTCAAGAAACTCTTTTTCAAGAGGAAGATAACGGGGTTGGAGAGCAGAGACGACACACTACCAAGCTCAGCGGTGTATCAACCGCCGAACCAACACACACGTGTTTGAAAAAGAGTTTCTTGAAACACGATCTGTGTTGAGGAAGCAAGAGTGTGGATTTATTTCTAATGTATGGACTATGTGAATTAAGGATTTGGAACAACATATTTTATTTTTGATTTTGGACTATTTATTTTGTGCATCTGTTTGTGGTTACTGGAGATTTTGGAGCACACAGACTTTGATGCCAGCTGATTAAGAACGCCATTGCACCTCATGAATTTGTGCCCCCCTGCTTGGAAATATTGAGCTAAGTAACTTTTTATTATATATATATATATTTTTTTTTTTTTTTTGAGTTACGATTCCACAACGGCGGCAGGGAAGGCTAGTGCAATGATGTAAGGAGGTGAACATCTTTAAGCCCTTTACTGGCATATTTGCATGTTCACGTCACTGAGCACACAACTATTGAATTTATTTTAGAAGATATTCATTTAAATTTTCTTTGGTTTGTATTGATTTTTCTTGAGAATGTATTTGTTTGATGCTTTTTCGCTCGTTGGTATTTTCTTTTTGTATTAACCCTCTCAAATAAGGCCCTAATTAACAATCTATCTGTGTATATCCACTCTGAGGTATCAAGAGCCCATTATCTAGCACACTGCTCCTGAAATTTCCAGTATTCTTCCCCCCCCTCCCCAATACACACACACACACTTGATCATGAGCATCACTCTTTGTGAAAACCGATAAAACCGATAAACCAGAGAGGGCGAGATCTTCCAAAAAGTAGCAACCATAAACCATGCAGCATAGATGAGGTGTCTAGCCAGCCTTTTGTCCTCCCATAGTCCAACAAGTAATATAACGGAGCAAGAGTGAAGGACTGTTCCACTATTGCTTTTAATGTATAGATTCTGGAGAACCAACTTAATCCCTTCATCTTTTTTAGGTGGAGGATGATAAAGATAAATTATCTGAAGTTGGCTGTATTGGGAGTATCAATGATGACTCGGATATTGTTACCTTGGAGCCACCTAAAGTGGAAGAAATGGAGAGCCAGGAAGAAGTTGGGCCTGTGAACGAAGATGTTGAGTGCAGTGAGGACTTTAACATGGGCACCTCCTCCAGCAGCCAGTACACCTTCAGTCATCCAGATACTGGTGAGAAGGCAGGAAGCTACCAAGTGACTTAATTTTAGGGTAAAGAGCTAGGGGAGGGGAGGGTGGAAGAGACTTTGGCCCAGGCCTGGCTTTGTTTTGATACTATAGCACTATTTTCTGGTAGTCTGTAAATGATTTAAAATAGTAAAAAAAAAAGACTGCAGACACTCCAGTACACCTAAGATATCCAAAGGCAAGGAAAGTTCAAAAATCATCTTTTTAGAACTGGGGGAATTTGGCTATAAAGCATTTTACCATGCCTTTTAGAAGCAGTTTTTGCAGTTTTGTTGATTTCCCGTCATAGACGTGTTGGTCTTCATCTCCTCCTCCTTATTTAAATAAGAGTTCCGGTGTGAATTTCTCCAGTACTGTCTTTTAGTACGGTAAAGGTTGAGATAGGTCAAAGTCCAAGGCCTGAATTTATAAAAAAAAATATTTATTATGCACATGTTAACTACTTTTTCTGTTTGAAATTTTAAAAGGGAATACAGTTCCTGGGTGCTGATGCAGAATGCTTCTGAAAAAAAAAAATATTTTAGAAAATTCAGCCCGGGGGCTTGTAGCTGCTTTGTAAGATGATTTAGAAGAGCTTTCATTCCTCCTCCTCCTCTATAGACTGTAAAGTGACAGCATGCCAAGTGTGTTGGGTTTTCTTGAGGTGAGGATGTGTGTTTTTGAAAGGATACAGCTCAGTTGGTCTCACTGGAATCATGAAACTAGTAAGAATATAATCTGACCAGTATCCTGAATACAGGAACTTGTTTGTGTACAATTTAGTCTATTTATCCTATGGCTGATTTGAATTATTGTGCCATTTGATTAATTTTTTAATGTAAATTGGGTTTTTCCTTTTATTCTTATTTCCCATAGTGCAGAGGACTGGAATCATTGCCTTAATTTGAAAAGTAATGAGCTTGGTGTACGAGCCAAGGTACATATAAAGCAAGTCAACCCTCACGAATTACACTTCTCCCTCCATATTCACAGTTTCAGCAATCATGGTTCCGATTATTCACGGTTTTTAGCTTGCTGGCTCCTCCCCTCAAAATTACATCAGCTTGCATAGAGAAATCGCCGATGCCAAGCGTTTACGGAGAAAAATCGCCGATTCCCAGCACTTTCTTCACCATGTTTTGCCTCTCCTTCAGGAACAGACTAGGTTTCCCACCATGTTATTTGCGGTGTCACCATATTCACGAAGGTTTTTAATAGAAAACAGTGAATAGCATATGAAAAAGTAATTTGCGGTTATTCTGTATTTGCGGCTCTGTTAATCCCCTATCATAGCGGAGGGAGAAGTATACACACAAAATGCTGGCTGTAGGTAAAATCATGTATTCTTCCTCTTCCCTTCCCTTCTGCTTTTTCCATTATCTCCTCAGGAATGGTGCTGACTGCTGTAGTTCACTGAGCATTGAACTGTGGCAGGGCTGGTGCGCCTGTTAGGTGAAGTAGGCCCAACATACCAAGATTCTGGGGGCAGCATAAAGCTAGTGGATATATGTATTTTAAATTTCCTCCCTTCCCTGGTGGATTAGTCCCCAGAGCTGGCAGGAAGGAGGGCAATGACTTGCACAGATTCTTCTGCACCGAGGGTCAGTCTTCTAATATCAGCTATGAGATTCCATTCCCTTGTAGCTCATAATGAGACGCTGGCCCTGCATGGCAGGAGAAACTGACATGCTGTAAACTTGCTTCCCCCTGTTGTGCACAGGGGCTGAGGTGCTGAGGAAGCACTGGAGTGGGGCCTCCAGAAGAAGGAGAGAATTTAAAGCACCTACATGGCTGACTTTATCTCGCCAGAATCTTGAAGCGCTGTCAGACATTAGGTTTTGGCAGGATTTTTACCTAAGGCACTCAAAATTCTTCTGCTGACCCCTGGACTGTGAGCTGTTGTGTACTTGGTCCTATAGTGGCCCCACCCACTTTGAAAGCTACTTGGTCTTTAAACTAGAAATCCTTAGGGTGGGGGTGTTTCGGGGAATGTGACATGTTGGTTCTCATTAAAATTTTTCAGCCAGTGCTTCATCTACCACATGCGACTACTGATGTGCCAGGTAGTCATAGGGTGGAGAGTTGTGTGTGTGTGTGTGTGGGGGGGGGGGGTGTGGTCTCACATTTTTGAGGATTGAGAAAAGTGTGAGAGGATGAATGGTGATAGGTCTGAGACCGCTCTTCGGTATTTTATCATGATTTAAATTTCCTTGCACAGCAATGTGACCCTGTTCAGGCCTCCTGTTTCCTCTTTCTCCTCCTACTTTATTAACTAGTCTCTTCTTCAGCTCCAAATAACACAAAACCCGTTCGACCTGCCCAGCACATGCCTTGGCAGTTGGTATACAGGCAGTCCCCAAGTTAAGAACGAGTTCCATTTTTAAAACCGTTCTTAAGTTGAATTTGTATGTAACTCAGATCATTGTATTCTTCCCACCATCTTCACCTCCTTGAGGCCCCTCTTGCATCCCTTTCCATCCATCCCATTGTTCTCTCTCCACCACCATAGCCAACATTTCTCCTTCTCATTTTTCTCTTCCCCATGCATCTCTCACTCCTCTCCCACCACCATGTCCAATAATTCTCCTCTTTCTTCATTTCCCCGTGTGCACCATCTCTCTTTCCCTCTCACTCAGACACCCAATTCTCCCTTTCTATTCCCTCTCCCACCTCAGCATCTCTTTCCCTCTCTCCCTCCATTCTCCGGCCCAAGTCCATGTTCCCCTCCCATTCTGTGTCCCAGTTCATGCCCCTCCCTCCTTCCTTCCATTCTTTATCCGAAGTTTGTGCTCCCTTCCTCCCTCCTGCGTCCCAATGCATCTCCCCCTCTCTCCCTCAATTCTATGTCCCAAGTTCATGTCTCTCTCCCTTGGGTGTTCACCTTCTTGCCGGCTCCCTCCTCCTTCAAGCCACAGTTGCTTCTTTTCACAAAGCTGCGGGCGTCCAGGTCAGCCGTGGTTGTAAAGAGAAGCAGCTGGGAGGAGGGAGCCGGTCAGAAGGTAAATACCTGCGGGACAAAGC
Organism: Geotrypetes seraphini; assembly: GCF_902459505.1. NCBI lineage: Eukaryota > Metazoa > Chordata > Amphibia > Gymnophiona > Dermophiidae > Geotrypetes > Geotrypetes seraphini. Next base: position 13,987,582 of record NC_047097.1, read on the forward strand.
ATGAACTTAGTACACAAAATGGAGGGAGGGAGGGAGGCAGCGATAGGGACGTATTGGGACATGGGAGGGAAAGGGGCACGTTAGGACTCGGGAGGTAGAACGAGGAGCCCTGTTTATAAGTATGAGTCCGATGCAAGTCGGGGACAGCCTATATATGAAAATGGGGCATTGAGCTTGACTGAGAGATGAATTTGCTTACTAAGTTTGTACCCAGTACATGGGGACAACAGAATTATCAAAGCATTGTGCCAATGCAGTGCTCATGTCAACTTCTGACATAAGGGGTTAAAGGTATTGGTGGCACTCCCTCTTTGAGTCATATTTTCCCTGGAATACATTTATTATTCCATTCAAACCCCAGGAGGCAGCATGCAACCTACTGCTTGCTATTTTCTAAAATATATTTTTTTCTCTTTATTTTTTTCACATAATATCACTTGTGCATGTTATAAAACTGAAATGCCTTAGATTTTCTTGAACCCAAACATTACAGACAGATGGTGCCATTTCCCAGATGGACTTTATCATCTAAACAGAACCTACTGGGTCCATGGTTTTTTTTTTTGTTTGTTTTTTTTAAATCAGAGTAAGATGTGCTATAAGGTATTGTCAAAGGAGTGATCTGAGGTGGGCTGACCCAGATTGTAAGTGCTGGTCCTGTTATTGGGAAAGTCTTTGGTTCAATCCCCAAGCCAGGTTCTTCGCTTTCTAGATTACTGAGGATACCACAGTAGTCCAAGTATTTAGAAAATAAAAAAGTCCACAGAGCACTGTAGTCCTTATTGAAACGTTGTACTTTGTCTGTTTTTTAATTTCATGTCTTCTCATCTCTTGTTACAAAGAAGGTTGGTTGAAGTTATGGAAGATTCCAGAGCGTGTAAGGGAATGGGGTGATCAGCTGAGAGAGCATGTGACTGGCAGCTTCACTTTCCAAGGTGGTGTGACTGTAGTTGATTGACGGTGCTTGTGCCTGGCAAAGCTTGTATAGAATGAATACCAAACAGATCTGCTCTCCTTGTGATGTCAGTTTCAACAGATGTTCAACTGGCCTTTCCCAGAGGACGTGGCTAGATTGATAGCCAGCTTTGCAGCTACTGGCTAAATCTACATTGGACTTCCCAGTATCATTTGGAAAGCAGACTCATCCAGCCCCCCCGTGTTGTAATGCTTGAGCAACTAACAGTCTGAGGAAAGCAACCTCCTCTCTTTCTTACTACTCTGAGCTGAGGCTGTGCATCACACTGGCACTTGTATTTGATAGATTTGCTTCTGAAAAAGAAAAGGCTGTGGTTTTGTTTCTTTATCTTGGCATATGGCATGCAGTTTGTCTTTATTTGACCAATGTGAAATAAGTTCTCAAGATGTTAAACTGTAGTGTAAAGTAACAGTTTAGATATGGTTGACTATTATGCCTTTCTAGCTCCATGTGGGGTAGGGGTAGGCATGTGTAAGCTGCTCCAGTCCTAGTTTTACTCCTGTTGCCTGCATGGAGATGAAGTGTGATTTCTTGGTGTGCTGTAAATAAAGCAGTACTTTATCTGCAATCATGGGAAGGGTTAAAGCCAGACCTGGCTCATCTTGTCCACCATGGACATGGAGTTACCTTCAAATTTGAATCTGAAATTAAGCTTCGGGTGAATCGATTCAAATCGATTTTTTTTTTTTTTTTAAATCGGCCTGGCCGATTTGGTAACTGACCCTCCGCCCCGTGCCTTCCTAGAGCAGGAGCGACAGTGCTGCCTCTTGCTGGCCTATCGCTCTTGCTTTAGGGGGCGAGGGGGGAGGGTCAGTTGGGAAGAGCTGCAGAAATTCTGGTTCTGCCTTGTTCTGTTCTTTGGCGCTCTTTCCTGCATCGTCTGGCTTCCCCCCGGGCCTCTCACTCTTACCGCAGCCTGCAGAGAGGATCGCCGGTGCTCTAAGCGATCCTTGTAGGCTGCCACAGTCCTCAGAAGCACTTTCCCTCTGACACAATCTTGCCCCTGATGTCAGAGGAGGGGGTGGCGTGGGACCGCGTCAGAGGGAATGTGCTTTTGAGGACTGTGGCAGCCTACAAGGATCGCAGGCTGCGATAACAGTGGGAGGCCTGGGGGAAGCTGGAGGACCTGCAAAGAAGAGGGGCGGGCCAGGCCTTGGTGGGGAGGCAGGCTTTTGGGGGAGGGGTCCCTGGTCTAGAAGTACACAGAGGGAGGGAAAGGAGAAGGGGTACTGCTGGACAGGGGGAGCAGGGAAGGTAAGGGGGAAGGGGTACTGCTGGATAGGGGGAGCAGGGAAGGGAGAAGGCGTACTGCTGGACAGGAGAGAGGTAAAAGGAAGGGAGAAGAGGTGCTGCTGGACCTGGCAGAAAGGGAGGGAAAGGAAAGGTGCTACACATTGGAGGGGAGGGTGAGATGGTGCATGGGGAGAGAGCATGTTGGGTTGGGGGGTGTAAGAGGCAAGGACAGAGAGAGACAGCGTATAGGAGACAGAAAGTATTGGACTCATAGAGAGGGCAAGATGGATGAGGAAGGAAAAATGCTGGATGAAAGGGTAGTTGAGAAAAAGAGAGATGGTGGATCTGGGGATGGGTGGGGTCCATCGATGCAGCTGCGTGGATGGAGATGAAAAAAGGGAAGATGCCAGACCTCCAGGGGAGGGAAGGGGAGGACAGAGATGGAAGCTGGATGGTTAGCACGGAGAAAGAAGAAAGGAGACTCTGGCAAGCGAGTTAGCAGAAGACAACCAGAGCCTGGGACCAACAAGATTTGAATAATGACCAGACAACAAAAGGTAGAAAAATAATTTTATTTTCTGTTTTGTGATTACAATATGTCAGATTTGAAATGTGTATCCTGCCAGAACTGGTGTTAGACTGCAAACGTAAGCTATGATTTAACAGAGAGAGGAAGTCTTTTTTGTTTGTTTATTTTGTTTACACCACAATGCCAGTGTGGGTAGGAGAGGGCAAAGGAGGTGAAGAGGCTATAAAAGGGGTGAAGAAGCTATAAAATAAACCCACCAGGATGTTTGAAAAAAACACCCACTTGGGTAAGAAAATCGAATTGAAAAATTGATTCAATAGGCTGAATCGAATCAAATTTTTTCCCCTGAATCAGGCAGCACTATTGCTTACTATGAGTGTGTTTAGGACCTATTAATAAAAATTTAGTTTTGCCTTTGTTTAATTTTAAGTAGTTTATGATTTCATCCAAATTCACAATTAAATGATGTAAATCTTATTATCTTAGAGTCAACCTGAAATAAAATGGTAATATCATTAGCATTAATAAAAACATGGTAATCTCCTTTCTCCAGTTTTCTTCCTATTGATGAAAGTAATACATCAAATAATGTGGGTGACAAAGGGGAGTCTGGCAGCATTCCTGATGGTGGGGACCATTTTTCTATTGGGAAATATTTTGGATAATAATTTGAACTGAATCAACTCAGTGAGTTGAATCAATAATGGCCATCTCTCACCTGTGGCCACCTGTAATAAGTGTAGCAAGACTTTTAGATCACCCCGGATAAATAAAATTGCAATAAATCAGGTGGGAGATAATGACAGTTCTTCCTCTGTATTCTCTAAAGAGTTGTGTTTACTCTCGCAGTTGTCCCACATCAGGCCAGTGCTGACGAGTCTAGCAGCGATGAAGCTAGTGACGAGCCAGGCCCCACACTCAAACGGCGTGCTAAGAGGAGAACTGCGTCTGTGTCAGACTCAGATGATCAACCTCCAACAGAGCAAGATGCTCTGCAGCAGAAAGAGCCGCCCAGCAGGTTGAGCAACAAACTAAACAGCTGCATTATCCTTGCTCTGGTGATTGCTATCAGCATGGGGTTTGGCCATTTTCATGGTAAGTTGGTAGACTAATTTTGTGTGTGCTTTGTGAACCATATATGGCAATACTGAGTTCTAGTATGTTGCTTGAGATCTATTGTGTGCTTTTGTTGATTCCTCAGATTTTCTAGACCAGTGGTTCCCAACCCTGTCCTGGAGGACCACCAGCCAGTCAGATTTTCAGGATATCCCTAATAAGAACATAAGAATGTAAGATTGCCACTGCTGGGTCAGACCAATGATTCATCGTGTCCAGCAGTCCGCTCACGCGGTGACCCTTAGGTCAAAGACCAGTGCCCTATTTTAGTCTAACCTTACCTGCGTATGCTCTGTTCCAGCAGGAACTTATCTAACCTTTTCTTGAATCCCTGAAGGGTGCTTTCCCCTCTAACAGCCTCTGGAAAAGCATTCCAGATTTCTATCACTCTCTGAGTGAAGTAGAACTTCCTTACGTTTGTACGGAATCTATTCCCTTTTAACTTTAGCGAGTGACCTCTGGTTCTCTTCACCTTAGAGAGGGTGAACAATCTCTCTTTCTCTACTAAGTCAATTCCTTTCAATATCTTAAATGTTTCGATCATGTCCTCTCCGTCTCCTCTTTTCAAGGGAGAAGAGGCCCAGTTTCTCTAGCCTCTCATTGTATGGTAACTCCTCCAGTCCCTTAACCATTTTTGTTGCTTTCCTCTGGACCCTTTCAAGTAGTACTATGTCCTTTTTCAGTGTTGGACGCAGTATTCCAGGTGGAGGCGTACCACGGCCTGGTACAATGGCATGATAACCTTTTCAGATCTGTTTGTGATCCCCCTTCTTAATCATTCCTAGCATTCTGTTTGCCCTTTTGGCTGCCACCGCACATTGCGCGGACGGTTTCATTGACTTGTCTACAAGTACTCCCAAGTCTCTTTCCTGGGGGCTCTCTCCAAGTATAGCACTAGACATCCTGTATTCGTGCATATGATTTTTGTTACCGACATGCATCACCTTGCACTTATCCACGTTGAATCTCATTTGCCATTTTGCGGCCCATTCCCCGAGTGTGTTCATGTCTCGTTGTAGGTCTTCGCAATCCTTCTGTGTCCTCACTACTCTGAATAACTTTGTATCGTCCACATATAATGGAGGTGCCAGCAGGGCAGGATTAATTCTTTGAGGTCCCCTAGGCACACAAATGCACTGGGCTCTCTAGCCCTGCCCCACCCATGCCCCGCCCCCATTCATTTACCTGTTTTCTTATTTACTTCTTTATTTCCACCTGACTGGCTGGTGGTCCTCCAGGACAGGGTTGGGAACCACTGCTCTAGACTTCAGGAATGCTTACAGCCATGGTTTGCAAGACCCAATGATTGCTTGCAACTTGTGACCAGTGCATTGTAGGCTATATTAACCAAGATCATCATCCTATCTCTCATTATAAGGGAGAGCCATATTCAATGGAAGAATATTTTAGAGCACTGGTTCTCAAACTGGTCCTGTGGGACCCCCAGCCAGTTGGGTTTTGAAGATATCCCCAATGAATGTGCATGAGCGAGATTTGCATATAATGGAGATGGGCGTCATGTAAATTTGGCTCATGCATATTCATAAGGGATATCCTGAAAATCCAACTGGCTAGGGGTCTCCCAGGGCAGGTTTGAGAACCACTGTTTTAGAGCAAAAGGGAGAACTACCATGTTTCCCCGAAAATAAGCCCTAGCAGGATTTTCGAAGTAGGTCTTAATATAAGCCCTACCCCTAAAATAAGCCCTAGCCCCCCCTCCCGAGCACCTGCCGAGCAGCCAAATCGCCATCCTTCCCTCCCTCCCTCCCATTGGAACCTTGCCACGAGCCTTACTTACATCCCTAAGCAGCATCGGGCCGGCAGCATTCTAACAGGTTGCTTCGGCCTTGTCTGCCCATGAACTCTGCCGCGTTACTGATGACGTCATCAGTAACACGGCAGAGTGAATTCATGGGTGGACTAGGCCGAAGCAGCCTGTTAGAGTGACGCTGGTTTAGGGAGTTAAGTAGGGCTCGCGGTGGGGTTCCAATGGGAGGGTGGGAAGGATGGGGATTTGGCTTTGTGGTGGGGTGGGCAGTGCTTGCTCAAGGGTTCTGCTGCACAAGGGATGGGAGGGAGGGGAGGGAAACTGGGTAAGGTTCCTGCTGCATGAGGGATGGGAGGGAGGGAAGCTAGGTAAGGGTCCTGCTGCATGAGGGAGGGGAGGAAAGATGCTGCACATGTGGGGGAGAGAAAGGAAAGAGGAAGATTTGGGGTGAAGGAGAGGAAGGGAGAGATAATGTGCATACCCCAAAAATAAGTCCTAGTGCCTTTTTTGGGCCTAAAATTAATATAAGACACTGTCTTATTTGGGGGGAAACACGATAATAGGCACATGCAGAAGACAAGAAATCTGAAACTGCAATAGAAGATTAACCTTTTAAATGTTACTTTGGGTAGTAATTAACATGCCACAAAATATTTTCACATTCTAAATGTGTTTTGCCTGTGTTTGATTTACTAAGCATGTGAAAATTTTACTTTCCCAGGTAAACTTGGAGGTAAGAATCAGTGAGTACAATATGAGGAATGCAAAGCTTTTGATGTATGGGCATTGTGGTAATGAACTCTAACCTGGGCTTGGATGATCTTCAAATCATCTCCTTTTAAAATAGTCTCCTCAAGTGACCATAGCATAGAAGGACAGTTTTGCTCAATATGGGACTGGGAGAAAGTGACGAGCGGCGTGCCCCAGGGCTCGGTTCTTGGGCCCATTTTATTCAATATCTTCATAAATGACCTAGAAGAGAAAACAACAAGTAACATAATCAAGTTTGCAGATGACACAAAACTATGTCGGTCAGTTGGGTCGAAAATAGACAGAGATGCACTTCAAAGAGATTTGAACCAACTAGAGAAATGGGCGGAAAAGTGGCAGATGAAATTTAATATAGAAAAATGCAAAGTGATGCACCTGGGCAGGCAAAACAAAGAACAAGAATATAAAATGTTAGGTGTAACATTGGGCAAGAGCGAACAAGAAAGGGACCTGGGTGTACTGATAGACAGGACCCTAAAGCCGTCGGCTCAATGCGCAGCGGCGGCAAAGAAAGCAAACAGGATGTTGGGCATGATCCAGAATACTGCAGCCAAACTGATCTTCTCAAAACGCAAGTCTGACCATGCCTCCCCACTCCTTGCCAAACTTCATTGGCTCCCAATAATCTCCAGAATCCATTTCAAATGTTCCTGCCTGGCTTTCAAGATCATTCACGGAATCCTGCCTCCTCTTATCCCACTGTCTTTCAACTCCTCCAGTCCCTGACTCCTCCAGAATTGCCCAAAGGCTTAAACTAGCCTTCCCCTCTCCACGCGGCATCCACTATTCAGGCAAACTGGGAAAATCCCTTCTCTTCAAAATCACAGGTCTTTGGAACGACCTCACCACCCCGCTGCGGATCCTGAGCTCCCTTCAGTTATTCCGCAAACAACTGAAAACCTGGCTTTTCAGCAAATTGTAGCTCTATCCTTCCCCCCTTTCTCTCCCCCCTTCTACACATAAGTTCATGTAATCCTTTTTCTTCTTCTCTACCCACTATTTTAAGTTCTTGTAAACCGTGTCGAGCTCCATTCTCAAGGAGATGATGCGATATATAAACTTAAGGTTTAGATTAGATTAGATTAGATGATAAAGAAGGGCATCACGAGTAGATCAGTGGACGTCATAATGCCGCTTTATAGAGCAATGGTCAGACCACACTTGGAATACTGGTCTCCCTACCTAAAGACACTGGTCTCCCTACCTAAAGAAGGATATAACCCTGCTGGAGAGGGTGCAGAGACGAGCCACGAAACTAATAAAAAGTATGGAGAATTTGAGCTACAAAGAAAGCCTCGAAAAACTGGGATTGTTCACCCTCCAGAAGAGAAGGCTGCGAGGGGATATGATAGAGACTTTTAAAATACTAAAAGGTTTCGACAAAATAGAGCAAGAAACTTCGTTATTCACATTGTCAAAAGTGACTCGAACAAGAGGTCATGGACTAAAACTGAGGGGCGGCAGACTCAGGACTAATGTCAGGAAGTTCTGTTTCACACAGCGAGTGGTAGACGCTTGGAATGCTCTCCCGGAGGAGGTTGTGACAGAGACCACCATTCTGGGATTCAAGGGCAAGTTGGATGCACACCTTCTTGCAAATCATGTTTAGGGATACAGGTGATCAAGGTGTCCATTTGGGAACACCTAGCTTGGCCTCCGCGTGTACGGGTCGCCGGACAGGATGGACCTTGGGTCTGATCCGGTGAAGGCATTTCTTATGTTCTTATGTAAGCCTATTGGTAGTCTCTACTGGTAAATTTTGAATAATGCGCTAGCATTGCTTTTGCCTCTGTATGCGAGCTTGGCTGTAGCTGAGAGGAATGGCCTGTTCATAGATTTGTACTGACTGTCTTCCAGGAGATCTTGTAGCCAGTGGATGGACACTGTCCCCTTCTCCTCTATACTGATACAGTATCCTGACTGCAGCTTAGTAATTGGTGGATCTCAGGCTGAGCTGAGGAGTTGAGGTGGAAGGGAATAGTATATAAGGGCAAGAGGGAAACTGAAAAAGACAAAAACTTTACTTGTAATAGGAGTTCTCTGTGGACAGCAAGGAAATGCAGCCACATGAATGGGGACATTATCCCTGGCAGCTCTTCCATTGAAATGCAGCCATTCTCTAATGCTCACAAAAACCAACAGAAGGGGCCTTATGAACACTGTGGATGATTCTGTGCTGGTAACCTACCCATTAATCTAGCTTACTTAATAATATAATTGTGTTTTGCGGTTGGTTACAGACTGATCTGGTAGTTGTGTAGAAAATTATTGAAATGTATGTAGAACAATGGTCTTTGGTCAACTTTCTCTCCAAACAAGTTATCTCCAAGATGCATCAGCTAAAGAGCTATCAGGCAAGTCTTCTACAAAACCAGAAGCTTCTGTTATCCCAGGACAAGCAAGCAGGTATTCTCACTAGTGGGTGACGTGATCCAACGGAGCCCCGATGCAGACGCTCACAAGCAGTCTTGCTTGAAGAAACTCGAAGTTTCGAGTCGCCCATGCGAGTGCCTTCCCGCCCAGCGCAGGGCGCGTCTCCTCAGTTCTTATTTTTCCGCGGAGCCGAGAAGTCCGTCTTCGACTCTGCGTGAAGTTCGTTCACTTGAGCCTTCTAAAGTCCGCGGTTTGGAGTTATTTTTCTCTTAATCGCTGATTTTCATCTTTAAAAAAAAAAAAAAAAATTTCTTCCATCCGTTCGACCGGGCAGGCCATGTGGCCGCAACCCAGCGGCTTCGATCTTGCGGCGGAGCTTTTCCGGCCTATGTCCCGGCCTATTACCGGTTTTAAAAAGTGTGCCAAGTGCCAGCGCGCAATTTCGCTGACGGACCCTCATCGACGCTGTCTTCGGTGTCTCAGGCCTCAACACCTTCCAAAATCGTGCCGGCCTTGCGCCACACTTATAGCACGTGCTTTCAAGTGTCGTTGCTTCTTGTGGGAGCAGTTGTTCACTGTGGAGTCTTCAATGGAGCTGTCGTCATCAAAGGGTGCTTCACCAGCTGCTTCGCCTGAGGCTCCCCAGGCTTCCACGTCTTCTGCTCCGAGCCTCATCGGCTCCGTCTTCGACGCAGGCTGCGATGCCTTCCTCTGTCTCCTCAGGTCAGGTAGCGCAGCAGCCTATTCCTCCGGTGGTGCTTAAAGTGCCCAAGGCTTCTAAGCCCAAGCACTCTCACACTGCCTCAAGGGAGCGCGAAGCCTGTGCAGGTGGTCCCATTGCTGATGCGGATCCCTCCTTGCCGGCTTTGTTCCAGACCTTACTTGAGAAGCAATTCATCGAGCTCTTTACCACCATGGGGCCGAAGCTTCTCTTTCAAATCCAGCCTGGGCACACGGAGGTCTCCCGCGAGGTTGAACCGCTTCCAGTGCCTCAGCGATACACACACTCTCTACAGGGAGCAGAGTCTCTGCAAGTGTCTGGTCTGGCATCGATGCATGCATCGCAAGGAGCAGAGTCTTTGCCCATGCCTCCACTAGAACCGATTCACTCGATGCAAGGAGCAGAGTCTTTGCGAGTGCCGCCATTGGAACCGATCCCATCGATGCAAGGACTCGAGTCTTTGCGGGTGCCTCGAGGTGCTTCCAGCCAGCCACCTCTGCTTTGATCCACCGCTTCCAGCCCCATCCACTTGCTGGGGGCCTCGGCGAAGACTCACTCGCCTCGAGCATCACGGCCTACTTCCAGACACAGCTCGCATCATCGATCGAGACATTCTTCGAGGCACTCTTCCAGGCATGCCTCGCCTCATCGGAAGCAGCTTTTCCTCAAGTATTCACCACCGGCTACTTCGCCTCTTCCTCTGCCGGAGCTCGATGACACAATGGGATCTTTTTCCCCATCTCGATCCCCGTCCTCATTGGATCCAGAGGCCTCGACGTCCTCGAGTCCTTCTCGAGGCCTTTCTCTGGTTGACCAGCTGTTTTTCTCCTCTTTTCTTCGGCAGATGGCAGCGGATTTGGACATTCAACTGAATTCTGGGTCCAAGTTTTCCAAAGAGTATCTGGAGACGATGCATCTCCCTCAACCACCTGCTGAGTCCCTCAAGCTTCCTCTTCATAAGCTGCTGGATCAGACCTTTGTTCGCTGTCTTGAGACACCCTACTCCATCCCCGCGGTGCCCAGTAAATTGGATGCCTGGTACCGCACGGTTCACCATAAGGGGTTTGATGGTGTCCAACTCTCCCATCAATCCCTCTTGGTGGAGTCCTCATTGAAGCGGTCTCGCCCCTCCCAGGTCTATGCCACCATTCCACCTGGCAGGGAGGGCAAGACAATGGACAGGTTTGGCAGGCGCATTTACTAGAACTCAATGATGACATCCAGAGTTCTTAATTATAACTTTCATTTCATCACATATTTTGAATTTTTCTGTCTGTCCTTCACAAGTTCATGCCCTATTTGGATTCCCGAGCCCAGTTTGAGTATCAGGAGGTTCTGGCTTCGTTGTCCCAACTCAGGTTACAGATGATGCAATCCTCCTATGATGCCTTTGAATTATCTCCTTGGGCTACGGCTTGCTCGGTGGCCATGCGACGCTTGGCGTGGCTCAGGACAATCGACATGGACCCCAATCTACAAGACAGGCTTGCTAATGTCCCATGTACTGGTACCGACCTCTTCGACAAGTCCATTGAGGCGGCAACCAAGAAGCTCTCGGACCATGAGAAATCTTTTCAATCTATCCTTCGTCCGAAGCCCAAGCCTGCACCTCCTCGTCCATCTCGCCTGCCTTTGATATACCAGCGGCGTTTCCTGCCATCCGTCAGCCTGTGAAGAGGCAGCATTCGTAGAAGCAGCCCCAGAAGCCTCAGCCATCTGCTGTCCCCAAGGCTCCTCAGCCTTTTTGACTGTCTCATGGAGAGCATAACGTCCGTTGTTCTGCCCTTTCCAATTTTTCCCCCGATAGAAGGTCGTCTCCATCATTTTTACCATCGATGGACGACTATTATCACTGACCTCTGGGTCCTTTCCATCGTAAGGGAGGGATACTCTCTTCAGTTCCATCAACTTCCTCTGGAACATCCTCCAAGAGAGTATCCTTCCAACTTGACCCAGACCGCCCTTCTTCTTCAGGAAGCTCAGGCTTTGTTGCAACTCTGGGCTGTCGAGCCGGTTCCTTTGGCTCAACAGAACAAGGGGTTTTACTCCCGGTACTTTCTTGTTTCGAAGAAGACGGGCGATCTGCGCCCTATTTTGGATCTCAGGGTGCTCAACAAATATCTGGTCAAAGAAAAGTTTTGCATGTTGACCCTGGCATCTCTCTATCCCCTCCTCGAGCAGAACAATTGGTTATGCTCTCTGGATCTCAAGGAGGCCTACACTCATATTCCCATCCATCCAGCCTCAGATTTCGGGTGGTACATCTTCATCTTCAATACCGAGTGCTCCCTTTCGGCTTGGCCTCGTCACCCAGAGTTTTCACCAAGTGTCTGGTTGTGGTGGCCGCAGTGCTCAGGAACCATGGTCTTCAGGTGTTTCCCTACCTGGACAACTGGCTCATTAAGGATTCCACGTCTCAGGGAGTCGTCCTGGTGACCCAAAGGACTATCTGGTTCCTATAGAGTCTGGGGTTCGAGATCAACTTTCAAAAATCCCATCTGCAACCTTCCCAGACTCTTCCCTTCATTGGAGCTGTTCTGGATACTATCCAGTTCAGAGCGTTCCTCCCTCCTCAGCGTCTGGAAGCTCTTCTTCATCTTGTCATTTAGTGTCCTCTCGCCCATCCGTCTCGGTGAGACTCATGATGGTTCTTCTGGGCCACATGGCCTCTACAGTACACGTGACTCCTTTGCCAGACTTCACCTCAGGATTCCTCAGTGGACCCTGGCATCTCAATGGATGCAGGTTTTCGACCCTCTGACTCGACACATCCAGGTCACTCCTGCTCTGACACAGTCTCTTCGCTGGTGGATGCTCTCTTCAAATCTCTCCAGAGGTTTGCTGTTTCACATGCCCCCCCATCAGAAGGTTCTCAAGACTGACTCTACGACTTACGCTTGGGGGGCTCATCTGGCTCATCTATGCCACATCAATCTCCTGTAACTCAGAGCGATTTTTAGTGCTCTCCATGCTTTCCAACATCTGCTTCACGACATGGTAGTCCTCATTCTCACGGACAATCAAGTCGCCATGTATTATGTCAACAAGCAGGGAGGCACGGGATCAGCCTCCCTATGTCAGGAAGCTCTGAAAGTGTGGGATTGGGCGATTCGCCACAACACCTTCCTCAAAGCTGTCTACATTCAGGGGGCGGACAGTGCCTTGGCGGACAACTTGAGTCGTCTTCTACAGCCTCACGAATAGACTCTCCATTCCACGCCCCTTCATCACATCTTCTCTTTGTGGGGAACGCCTCAGATAGACCTCTTTGTAGCCCCCCACAACTTCAAGCTGCCTCAGTTCTGCTCTAGGATCTACACTCCTCATCACCTCGAGGCAGATGCTTTTCTTCTGGACTGGACGAATCTCTTTCTATATGCGTTTCCTCCATTTCCTCTCATTCAAAAGACTCTGGTCAAGCTAAGGTCCGACCATGCCACCATGATTATGATTGCTCCTCGGTGGCCCAGGCAACTTTGGTACTCCCTTCTACTTCAACTCAGCAGCAGGGAGCCCTTCCTTCTACCAGTGTTTCCATCGCTGCTTACACAGCATCAGGGATCTCTGCTTCATCCCAACCTGCAGTCTCTCCACCTGACAGCTTGGTTCCTCTCAACGTAACTCCTCTCCAGTTTTCGCAAGCTGTGAGGGATGTTTTGGAAGCTTCACGGAAGCCTGCTACTAGACAATGCTATCACCAAAAATGGACTAGATTTTCTACTTGGTGTTTTTCTCATCATCAGGAGCCTCAACATTTCTCCTTATCTTCAGTTTTGGACTATCTTTTGCACCTTTCTCATTCTGGCCTCAAGTCTATATCGATACGTGTCCATCTGAGTGCAATTGCTGCTTTCCATCAGCCGCTTCAAGGGAAACCTCTCTCTGCTCATCCTGTGGTTTCCAGATTCATGAAAGGACTTTTCCATGTCAATCCTCCTCTCAAACCGCCTCCAGTGGTTTGGGACCTCAATATTGTTCTTTCTCAGCTTATGAAACCTCCATTTGAACCTATTGACAAGGCTCATCTGAAGTATCTCACTTGGAAAGTGGTGTTTCTCATTGGCCTCACTTCTGCTCATCGAGTTAGTGAGCTTCAAGCCTTGGTTGCGGATCCACCTTTTACAGTGTTCCATTATGACAAGGTGGTTCTTTGCACTCATCCAAAATTCCTTCCTAAAATTGTTTCGGAATTTCATCTCAATCAATCCATTGTTCTTCCAGTGTTTTTTCCAAAACCTCATTCTCATCCTGGAGAATCAGCTCTTCATACTCTGGACTGTAAGCGTGCATTGGCTTTCTACCTGGAATGCACCAAACCGCACAGAACTGCTCCTCAACTTTTCATCTCCTTTGATCTGAACAAGTTGGGATGTCCTATCTCTAAGCGTACCATCTCCAACTGGATGGCGGCTTGTATCTCTTTCTGCTATGCCCAGGCTGGATTACCCCTTCCCAGTAAAGTCACAGCCCATAAGGTCAGAGCTATGGCAGCTTCTGTAGCTTTCCTCAGATCTACACCTATTGAGGAAATTTGTAGAGCTGCTACATGGTCTTCGGTTCATACCTTCACTTCTCACTATTATCTGGATGCTTTCTCCAGACGGGATGGACAGTTTGGCCAAACAGTGTTACAGAATTTATTCTCCTAAGTTGCCAACTCTCCCCCTATCCCATTGTGGTTAGCTTGGAGATCACCCACTAGTGAGAATACCTGCCTGCTTGTCCTGGGATAAAGCAATGTTACTTACTGTAACAGTTATTATCCAGGGACAGCAGGTAGCTATTCTCACGTCCCACCCACCTACCCTGGGTTGGCTTCTCTGCTAGCTATCTGAACTGAGGAGATGCGCCCTGCGCTGGGTGGGAAGGTACTCGCGCATGTGCAGTGCGGGCGACTCGAAACTTTGAGTTTCTTCAAGCAAGACTGCTTGTGAGCGTCCGCATCGGGGCTCAGTTGGTTCACATCACCCACTAGTGAGAATAGCTGCCTGCTGTCCCTGGATAACAACTGTTACGGTAAGTAACATTGCTTTTTGTGTGCTCCTATAACTGTTCCTGATCCAATATCATAAGATCATAAGTGTGGATTGTATGGAATTAAATTTACGCTCATCAGACTCTTTTTGAGGAGAAGCAATGTTTTAACTTAAAAATTTGGAAGGGATGATTTGGCGACTGAGATTGTTGTATTTTACCACCTGGCGGAAGCACTGATAAAAGACAACATTGATGAACATTTTGAAAGAAACAAACTTCTGATAACCAGCCAACATGGTTTCTGCAAGGGGAGATCGTGCCTAACAAACTTATTGCACTTCTTTGAAGGAATTAACAAACGGATGGACAGAGGAGACCCCTTAGACATCATATATCTAGATTTCCAAAAAGCTTTTGACAAGTTACCCCATGAACGCCTACTTCGGAAACTGAAGAACCATGGGGTGGAAGGAGACGTACATAGATGGATCAGAAACTGGTTGGCGGGTAGGAAACAGAGGGTAGGAGTTAATGGCCACTACTTGGACTGGAGGAGGGTCACGAGTGGTGTCCCGCAGGGCTCGGTGCTTGGGCCGCTGCTATTTAATATATTTATAAATGATCTAGAAATAGGGACGAAGTGTGAGATAATAAAATTTGCGGATGACACCAAACTATTTAGTGGAACTCAAACTAAAGAGGACTGTGAAGAATTGCAAAGGGACTTGAACAAACTAGGGGAATGGGCAACGAGATGGCAGATGAAGTTCAATGTTGAGAAATGTAAAGTACTACATGTGGGAAGCAGAAACCCGAGGTACAGCTATACGTTGGGAGGGATGTTATTGAAGGAGAGTACCCAAGAAAGAAACTTGGGGGTAATGGTGGAAATGACAATGAAGCCGACGGCACAGTGCGCAGCAGCCGCTAAAAGAGCGAATAGAATGCTAGGTATAATCAAGAAGGGTATTACTACCAGAACGAAAGAAGTTATCCTATCGTTGTATCGGGCGATGGTGTGTCCGCATCTGGAGTACTGCGTCCAGTATTGGTCACTGTACCTTAAGAAGGATATGGCATTACTCGAGAGGGTTCAGAGGAGAATGACACGTTTGATAAAAGGTATGGAAATCCTTTCATATGCTGAGAGATTGGAGAAACTGGGACTCTTTTCCCTGGAGAAGAGAAGACTTAGAGGGGATATGATAGAGACTTACAAGATCATGAAGGGCATAGAGAGAATAGAGAGGGACAGATTCTTCAAACTTTCGAAAAATAAGAGAACAAGAGGACATTCGGAAAAGTTGAAAGGGGACAGATTCAAAACGAATGCTAGGAAGGTTTTCTTTACCCAACGTGTGGTGGACACCTGGAATGCGCTTCCAGAGGGCGTAATAAGGCAGAATATGGTACTGGGGTTCAAGAAAGGATTGGACAATTTCCTGCTGGAAAAAGGGATAGAGGAGTATAGATAGAGGATTACTGCACAGGTCCTGGACCTGTTGGGCTGCCGCACGAGCGGACTGCTGGGCATGATGGACCTCAGGTCTGACCCAGTGGAGGCATTGCTTATGTTCTTAAATTCAACATGGTACTTTGGAAGACTTTTTTCTCCCTGATGCATCTAGTGTTCTTGGGTCTTTACCTGGAGACATAGTGGCAAAAGCTTTTAGGGGTTTTAGTTTTTAGAGCTGCCTTTACCACCAGTGGAGGAGCTGTTTATTCTCATGGCATAGAGATGGTTCCATTTTGTATTTTATATCCAGCTGCTAGGATGGAGCTTGAGTGGACCAGGGTCTGCTATATATATCTTCAGCTTCTAGGTCTTGAAAAATTAGAAGAACTTGGCTCATAGATTGTAGGAGGATATAAAATCAAGTCTGTCATGATGTACTGCTGATATGGGTGACAATGCTCTGGAGAAAAATTTGGCATAAAATGTGTCTTCAGGCTTTTCTTGATACTTCATGTCCTCCAAAAGACTGCTGACCAGACGATTCTGGTCAGCAGTCTTTTCCTGAGGCAGGAGCTCATATCCCGAAAGTATGCTTCCTCCTGACGACGCGTGGAGCAAAACTCGAGTAGAGGGATCGGGTCAAGGCACCAGCGGGATATATGGTTTACTTTTATGAAGTTTGAAGTCATTTTGGTTTGTTTCGTGCACAACAGAGAGCAGCTGAAAGTGAATAGTCACATCTTTAGATAAGTACAACTTTACATCTAACATACATAAGTTATTTGCATAAAGTATAGTCAGTGGCTTTGGGACAGTACTGTGGCAATGACGGTCCCAACCGGCTGCCTCTGCTTTAAGTTATGTTAAACACAAGGTGAGCGGATCTGATCATAGCACTAAAAAATCCTAAAAAAATATATATAATTCTTATTGTTATTAATATATAACAATATTTTTAGTTGATGTTCTATATTAAAAATAGAAGAAGCCTGTGAGAATGAGATAATATTATGCTTTTCATATGCCATCTATTAAGTATCTTTGTCTATCGTACCAGCTTCTACTGGGCAGACTGGGTGATCTCCTTGTCCTGTGAGTTGAGACTCGCCAGAAAAGTTTTCTGGGGATTCCTTTCCATGTTCTGGCTGATTGGGAGAGTCCTGAAGATGATAGGATCCAAGGAGAGGATCTATATGCTCTGAATGATGTGATTCTTTTTGGTGGGTTGGAACAGGAGGATCTCCTGCCCACTGATGTGTCTTGCAAGAACATTTGCATTGTTCTTAGAGCTAATGTTGGAATCCTGACTGGGTCTGAAACCAAAGCATCTTGTGAACTTTTGTGATTGCTGCTTATTCTGTCCCTTTAAGAGCACTATGCTGCTTTTTGGATTTTCTTTCACGGCAGATTTACTAGAGTTATTTCTCTGAGCAGGAGAACTTGGAGAGAGCTTGAATTGTCTGTAGTTTTTAACCACATTTGAACTGCCTCCTACTAGTAAGAAAGGTGACTGCCACTTCATATTTTTTTCCATAGTAAACACCTGCAGATACCAGAAGTGGTCCTCTGGAGTAGTGGCATCTGAGCCAAGGCTTGCTATTGATAGCAAAAATAGAAAATAATTTTTGTGTGTTTTTTTCTTAATAGAAACATGATGGCAGCACACATCCACAGCCCATCCACAGCAATCACTATCTCCTCCTCTCCCTAAGAGATCTCACATGCCTGTCCCACGTTTTCTTAAATTCAGACACAGTCTTTGTCTCCACTACTTCTACCGGGAGACTATTCCATGCATTTACCACCCTTTCTATAAAATAAAGTATTTCCTTAGATTACTCCTGAGCCTATCACCTCTTAACGTCATCCTATGCCCTCTCATTCCAGAGTTTCCTTTCAAATGAAATGTGAGAACTGACAAAGTGTCTAAAGAAACTAAGCTGGTGGGGAAGTTACCTGTGCAGGAACACATCTGCATACTCAGGGGGTTCCTTCACATGTGTTTTCCTTGCAGTATGTTTGCTAAGGGGAGAAGATTGTTCTTATCATGGTACCTTTTGAAAGGGTCTTTCTTCTGTCACACAATGGAAGCAACCTTATATTGACTAGAGTGCACTAAAATAGTGGATTCCTTGAGTGTGATTAGGACATTTGCTTTACCAAGTTCCAAGTTTATTTACAGTTTGATATACTGACCATCGAACAAATATCTGGACGGTTTAAATTGCTAAAATTGGAGTTTAAAAAATAAAAATATATAATATTTTAAACAACATTGAGATGATTTTTAAACAGCTTATGGGACCTTCAAGGTAACTTTCAACGGAAGCTTCCCTAGTGAGGGTGCAGAGTTTACAGGTGCAAACTCCATGTGTATGTTACAGGACAAACCTGGTCCCCCCCACCCTCTTTCTTCGTTCAGTAGAGAGGGGCAGTTTTCAGAAGTTACATAAATAGCTTAAAAAGTCTTGAAAATGTTTTTCCATGGGAATAATTTTATAATTAGGAGCCCAGGTGGTGGAGACAGAGACTGTGTGTCTGAATTCAAGAACGCGTGGGATAGGCACTTGCGATCTCTTAGAGAGGAAGAGATGATGGTTACTGCAGATGGGCAGACTGGATGGGCCATCTGGCCTATATCTGCTATCATATTTCTATGTTTCTAGGTCTAAAAAGCCCAAAGACAGATATGTTGCACCTGTGTACCTTTTCTAAAGTTGCCTCCCCAAAAGCTCACACTACATAGTTATACCTCTGGGGCGGATATAAGTTGGTGAGTGTAGGTGCACGCACAGATTTTGCCAATCCTGCCTCAACTATATTCAGTCTCCACACCTGGGAACGCCTGTCCATATAACACCTAGCAGTAGGCAATATGTTTTCTGAGTGCCTGTTTTTATGCATGCATCCCTCTGAGCAATTTTTATAGGCACCCACTTGAGCCTGTAAAACATTGTTCTCCTAATTTGTTAAATATAAAATTAACCTCATGTGTATGTGATAAGTGTGCTATGTGCTTGTAGTGTAAACATTCCTACTGCTAGCAAAGTATTATGGCTTGGAACGCTCAAAAATTTTGCTCTGAAAGCATGAAGTATGGCTTGATGCTCACTTATATTCCTTTATATAGTGGGTTATTTATGAGCTGTTTAAAATTGAAGCTTCCATTCTGTTCACTCAGGCAGAAGGTAACTTCAGTGGCAGTATCCGGATAGAGGCTGCTGTTGAGTATCTGGATAGAATGGAGAGTTGACAGATTTAGCTGGATAGCAAAAGTATTCATCCACATTCCAGACAGCTTATCCTTTTAGGATAGCGTTTTTGCTATCTCAAGTTATATGGATTGCAGCAATGAAAATCACCACTATCCAGATAGCATGGATCTCCACCCCAATTCTGCTCCTGGACTACAACAGCACTGTTCAGAGTGCTGCTGAATAACTCTTTCAACAGCATTTCTCCTTAGCGAAATGCTTTTAACCATCAGCCTCTCTGTTTATTCTTGCCTACAAGTCCTTTATTTTCCTGATGCGCCTGCATTCATTGTATGAGGGGCTGCTGAAAAGTCCTCAGCACAATCAACAAAGTTGGGGTAGTCTTCATCAAGGGCTATACACTTGGTCCAGCGATATTTTTTTTATTTTTCTGCCAATACCTCTTCGAAGTTCACAGCGGTTCACAAACAATGAATTATCTAATATTAGGTGCTTTGAAAAAAAATCCCTAACTGTCCAATAGGCTCACAATCTAACTAAAGCACCTTTATGAACAATTGCATTAAATAGCAGGGTTAGAACCGCAGAGGAATGTGAAGACCTACAAAGGGACCTGAACAAACTGGAGGAGTGGGCTAATAAATGGCAGATGAACTTCAATGTAGAGAAATGCAAGGTCATGCATATAGGGAAAAAGAACCCGATGTTCAGCTATAAAATGGGGGGATTAGTACTAGGGGAAAGTAACCTTGAAAAAGACTTGGGTGTGCTGGTGGATACAACAATGAAGTCAACGGCACAATGCGCAGCAGCCGCAAAGAAAGCAAACAGAATGTTGGGTATTATTAAAAAAGGTATTACAACCAGAACGAAGGAAGTCATCATGCCACTGTATCGTGCGATGGTGCGCCCGCATCTGGACTACTGTGTCCAATATTGGTTGCCGTACCTTAAGAAGGACATGGCAATACTAGAGAGGGTTCAGAGAAGAGCGACGAAAATGATAAAAGGTATGGAAAACCTTCCATACGCAGACAGGTTGGAAAGGCTGGGGCTTTTCTCCCTGGAAAAGAGGAGACTTAGAGGAGACATGATAGAGACTTTCAAGATCCTGAAAGGCATAGAGAAGGTAGAGAGGGACAGATTCTTCAGCCTATTGGGAACCACAAGAACAAGGGAGCACTCGGAGAAATTGAAAGGGGACAGGTTTAGAAGCAATGCTAGGAAGTTTTTTTTCACTCAGAGGGTGGTGGGCACCTGGAATGCGCTTCCGGAGGTTGTGATAGGACAGAGTACACTACGGGGTTTTAAAGAAGGATTGGATAAATTCCTGAAGGATGTGGGGATTGAGGGATACAGATAGAGGTAGAGATAGGATTATGAAAGGGTATAGATAGAAGCATAAAGGGGAATAAAGGGTTTTAGACAAGGATCACCTGATGGGCCGCCGCGGGAGCGGACTGCTGGGCGCGATGGATCTCTGGTCTGACCCAGCGGAGGCAACTTCTTATGTTCTTATGCTCTTACTAAAGAAGAAGACCAAAAGAAAAACTAAAATAACAAAATTGAATCAAAATAAAACAAAAGAGTAATTAAAGTTAAATAAAATAACCCTGTCAGATTAAACCTGCATCATTGCACCTCTTCTCTGAGTTTTTTAGCATGGGTTTATAGATTAGGAGAGTATAAATTTTAATTGTAGGAATTCTGAGATCCATATGTCCCACCTGGTCTAATTAGAGCTTGTATACTTCTCATAAGGAAGGTCAAATTTGGAGCCACCTGCTAATTTTCTTTCAGCGATTCTTGCTACACCAGTCCAGAATGCACCAATAGAAGTCATGGCGGTATAATCTCTTGATCTGAAAAATTCAGAAAGCTAATAGTAAAGTATGTTTTAGCCCCCTCTGAAGGTAGTTCTGTCCTTGGTGAATGGAATTCTCATTCCATGACTAGAGACTACAAGATAATTTGGACAGCATCGTATTTGGCTTTGAGAGTGAATTGGAAACTCTAAAGTGTAACAGGTTGGATGTGTATTTTATCTAACAACAAAATCATAACTATAATAATTCTACAAAAGACAACAATGGGCCCCAGATTAATTTAAAGTTTTTTGTATTCCCTAACAAATCAGCGTTCATTTTCTCATATTTATAAGTTAGACATAAACTTGCCCACCAGAATGTAAAGTTGAGATGATTCCAGTTTTAGCCAAGTTTGTGTAATCATTTGTATAGCTGTACTAGTCATAATTAATAAGAGACGTCTTATATTTATCTAAGGGATCCTTGATATGTAAAATGGTACCACAAATTACTATTTCATAAGTTAACGGAATCTCAGATTCTAAAATATTATTTATATGTCCCCAAATTGATTTCCAGAAAATCAGTATCTTATGGCAATAAAACAGTAAATGATCTAATGTTTCTATGTATAGATGACAGTGCAGCATCTATTAGATCTAGAGTTATCTAACTTATTCAATCTAATTGGGGTCCAAAAAAAACGATGTAACAAAAAAAAACCTAAGTTTGTTTCATAGATGCTGATGCTATACATCTCATCCTCCAAGACCAAATACGTGGCCATCGAGATGCCGAAATATATTGCTTAATCTCAATGCTCCAAATGTTTCTAAGAGCGTTTTGGGGTTTCTTATTCATAAGTTCAGATATTAATTTATACCACTTGGCGGCTTGATGTCCTAGCATGTCTGCCTGAAAACATAGGAATTGCAGGCTATAAAAATTTTTCAAATTACGCCATTCGGGGAACCCTTTCTGAATAGTCTGCTTCAGTTGCAACCATTTATAAAATTGAAACTTTGAGATACCAAATGATTGTTGCAACCGTGAAAAATCAAGCAGTTTCCCATGTGAAATAACATCCTCTAATGTTCTTATGCCTATTGCATCCAATCTTTCCAGGCAATTTTAGACCCGCCTATTTGTATCTTGGAGTTCAGCCATAGGGATTGACACAGAGACTGTTCTATAGGAATTTCAGTTAGCTTATTAATATTTCTTAGGGTCTTCCAAGTATCCAAATCTTTAGCATAACTGGTAGCTTAATGTCCAATATATGAGACAGACGCATTGGGGACATAATTTTCCATTCCAAAATTAACCAGTCTGGATAATGTTCCATGAGATCAGGCAGGATCTAATACATACCTGACACAGAATATAGGCCTGATGATACCTATAGAAATTTGGAAAATTTATCCCTCCCTCCATAATTGGTTTTTGTAGAGATACTAAAGCAATTCTAGTTTTGCCCATCCAAACAAAATTGATAAGAATACTATTCAATTTCTTGTAAAAAGATCCTTGAAAGTAAATTGGTAACATTCCCATTTGGTAACAAACCACAAGCAAAATCATCATTGTAACTGTTTGGACTCTCCCCCACCAAGACAAATGTAGCGGATTCCATTGCTCACACATTTCTGTAACCTTTAACAATAAAGATTTTTCATTCACTTTCATTGTCTCTTCTAGTGTTTTATATATCCATATTCCTAAATATTTTATACCATCTTCTTTACAAAGAAAAGGGTACTGATCAAACAATCCTTTCTGACAATGTACATTAAGTGGAAGAATTTCTGATTTACTCCAATTTATTTTATATCCTGAAAATTTCCCAAATTTTTCGATCAAATCCAGCAAATGTGGAATAGTAGATTCAGGATTTCTCAAATGAAGCATAATATCATCTGCATATGCTGAAACTTTGTATTCCCAACTAGCATAAGGAATACCTTGAATCTCATCTGCTTGTTGAATAGACAAGAGTAAGGGTTCCAATACAATATCAAAGAGCAGAGGAGTTAAGGGACATCCTTGTCTAACTCCCCTCTTTAAACCAAAACCATCTGAGAAAGTATTATTTATATACAATCTGGCCTTAGGAGAGCTATACAAAGCTTTAATCATTTGAATAAATCCAGAACCCACCCCAAACCAATCCATTGCTTGGTACATAAAAGTCCATTCCACACGATCAAATGCCTTCTCTGCATCCAAAGATACAAAGAATGCTGGATCTTCCATGGGTTTTGTTAAGGTTAACATTTGAAGCGCCAATCTGGTATTATGTGAAGAATGTCTGTGAGCAACAAACCCAGTTTGGTGCATACCTATAATATAAGGGAGAGCCTTAGCCAAGCGCAGAGCCAATAACTTAGCCAAAAGTTTTCCATCAACATTTATCAGAGATATTGGCCTTTAATTTGAAACCAATAAAGGATCTTTATTTGGTTTTAGCAAAACTATAGTCAAAGATTCTGCCATAGTACCTGAAACACAGCCTTTATTTAATTGAATTTTATATAGATTTAGTAAATAAGGCAATAATGTATTTTGAAATGATTTATAAAATTCCACAGTATAACCATCACCTCCTGCAGTGGATCCAATTCTGAGGGACTTCAATGCTGTCTGAATCTCTTTCAATGTAATTGGTGCATCAAGAGATCTTTTTATATGCTCAGGAATTTTAGGACCCTCAATAAAATTCTAAACCATCATGTTCTTTATTGGAATAAAGCTCAGAAGAATACAGAGTGTTATAGTACTTCAAAAACTGTTTTAATATATTATCCATTTGAGAATGAGTAACCCCATTTTCATCAGTAATAGCCGCAATCTTTACTTTTCTTTTTTTTTGTTCGAGTTTCCATAATACAATGCCTGTTGATGAAATAATTCCTTCCTAGCCCATTTAGAAGAAATCTCATATTTATATTTAGCTTTTAAGAGGGACTGGAATATGTCATGTTCCCAATTTACAGTTAATTTTGTTTATAATTCTTTAATTTTTCCCTCCAATTCAGAAGAATTCCTTTTTAGATTGAGTATTGACATAAACTGAATATGAAATTATGTGCCCTTTCATGTTGGCTTTAAAAGCCTCCCATAAAGTTTCCAATGAGATTTCTTCTGAGGAATTAAGTTGAAAATATTCCTCCATTTTTGTCTGAAATTCTTAAATAAATTTTGTATCCCCAAGTAATGCATTATTGAACTTCCAAACAGGTCTATTTCCATCTCGTTCTGCCAATTCAATCCATACACCACCATGATCTGATAAAATAATTGGATCTATGGCAGCTTTCCTGACCTGTTGTACTAGATTATTTGAAACAAAAACATAATCAATCCTAGAAAATGATTTATGAACATATGAATAGAAAGAAAATTCCCTATCATTAAAGTGTAGAATCCTCCATATGTCTTTCAGTGCACAAATTTGAATCAACTTATCCAATCCTAATGATTTTATGATTCTTCTAGGTTTTTTATCCATCGGAGGATCCACAACAGCATTAAAATCCCCCGCCACCACTAAATTAGTCGCAGCCAGAGGTAGAAGAATATGTTGAAGTGTTTTTTAAAATTCGATTTGATTCGAATTAGGAGCATAAATATTAAAAAGCGTCAGAGTATCATTACCTAAACTCATGTTCACATGTACGCCTCTTCCCATAGGATTAGCTGATATAAAATTAAATGATGCCTTATAATTTTTACTCACTAATATAGCAACCCCCGCCTTCTTTCCTATAGCACAGGGGTGTCCAATGTCGGTCCTCGAGGGCCGCAATCCAGTCGGGTTTTCAGGATTTCCCCAATGAATATGCATGAGATCTATTAGCATACAATGAAAGCAGTGCATGCAAATAGACCTCATGTATATTCATTGGGGAAATCCTGAAAATCCGACTGGACTGCGGCCCTCGAGGACCGACATTGGACACCCCTGCTATAGCAGGAGCATAGAAACAGTGTTTGACCCAGTCTCCTAACTTTTTAGATTCTATATCTGACAAATGGGTTTCTTGAATATAATAAATATCTGCCTTTTGTTTTTTAAGAAAATTAAGTGTTTTTCTTTTTTATAGGGTGTTTAAGCCCATTGACGTTTAATGTAAACATTTTCATATACATTTTAAAATGTTAACAAAATCTTTCCTATCACATAAATATATAGCAAATTTAAATTTAAATTATAACCCATGTACATCCAGAGCCCATCATTCCCTATATCCCCCCTTTCTCTTCCCTCCCCCCTTTGAATAACACGAATACTTGAAAGCACTTATCTAGACCAGCAATCATCAGCTCCCTCCAGGCATATAACAAAACCATACTAAAATTTATGTAATCTTCCCTCTTTAATTTCAAATCTATATATTTTATTAAATCTTTATCTTAAATAAACATCCTCTTCTATAATTTATTAATTGTCAATCTTTTAAATGACTGCATATAAATATTAAGCTTATCTAAATTAATATTTTATTTATTGAATCATTGAGTCTTTAAAATTCTATTAAAATTATTCATCTATGTCAAATTATCCCATTTTCATGAATTAAAAACGATTATTATTTAAGTAAACACCTTTAATCTTTAACTTAAGTTCCCTAGAAATAAGAAATATTATAATAAAATCTTACAAAAGAACAATATGTCTTATTCAATTCATCATAAATGAGCACCATACAGGCCTAAACAATGTTATTTACTCTCCCCTCAATGTTCCAGTTGTATATAACTAATTCATTCTTAGGCATGTAATTTTTATTGAAGACAATTTTAAGTATATTAAAATGTGAAGAAACATAGAAATGTGATGGCAGATAAAGGCCAAATGGCCCATCTAGTTTGGCCCATCTAGTCTGATAAAGGCCAAATGGCCCATCCGCTGTAACTATATAGAAACATGATGGCAGATAAAGGCCAAATGGCCCATCTAGTCAAAATTGGAAGATGTGCTTGAAGTATTTGACCATCCTAGGGATTTGAACCTATGACCTTCAGAAGATGGAAGAGCTGACTTTAACCACTGAGCCATAAGTGCTTTGTTTTTCTATCTTTCTTAGCAAGCAGAGAATAGCCCTTGGCTACAGTGGCCCCCTCCCAAGTATGAACTTGTAATGACGTGCTTAGTGGTTTTTGTATAGTCAGCTTGTTGCAGTGAAATAGCTCTCTTCTGAACTTGACTCTTCACTATCGAAGCTGCTATCTTTGAGCCTAGCATTGCCATATTGGCTGTAGCTCAATTTGAGCTTCCCACAGTCCTGTCTGGGATAATTGCAGATACCAGCTGACAAACTGTAGGCATCTAGTAATTTTCCTTCCGAGTATGGTAGGTCATGTAGAGCAGTGAGAGAGAAGAGAATAAAGTTTATTTTCATAAGTTGAGGCTCTGCTTTAAGTTAGGTTAGATTTTAAGATTGACGTATTAAATGTTTGGAAATTAATGGTGATTAATAAAACCTTGTTTTTATAGGTACAATTCAAATTCAAGAACGTCAAAAGCAGGTAGAAAAGATTCATGAGGATGAGCTGAATGATATGAAAGATGACCTTTTTCAGTGCCAGAAGGACCAGGAAATAACAGTATACCACCATACGGTATCAATTCATTTAATCTTTTTTTTTTTTTTTTTTGCCAAATGTCTTTTTTGACTACAATTTGCTATTTTTTATTTTTTTTCTTGCTACTTCTAGGTCATTTTAGAAACCTTATGTGATATTTACTTATGTATGTAATATCTTAAAAAATGCACATCCAATAATCCACCCAGCACTACACACATCAGTACCATCGAGCCCCAATCAAACTCAAAATTGGAGAAAATACCTCAATGTCTAATAGCGGTATCTTCAAAATTCAACCCCTATTAAACACTGAGGTTTTTTCTATTATTGGATGTGCATTTTTGAAGATATTATATTGGCATCCTTTCTTGTTTTTTTGTAACTATTGTATGTATACATATAAATCAATTTTATGTTATTTACATGCTGCAAAGTTTTAGTAAAAGCTCTAATTTCTCCAAAATATTACAGTTAAACTTATATTTCATTAACCTAAATATGTTCACTCGACTCCTTTGCTACTTAATGGAAGATTACTGTATATACTCGAATATAAGACAAAATTTTTGGGCCAAAAAAATGGCCCAAAAATGGGGGTCTTGTCATATTCGGATCAACACCCTCCCTCCCAACCCCCCGGCATACTTTTTTAAATCCCTGGTGGTCCAGTGGTGTTTCAGGCTTGAGTGAGCTTTCCGCGCTCCTGCCCCATGCTGAGCCCCTCTGAATAGCTGCTACGAGTTCTTGCAGTCCACCAGTTTACCGGGCAGGAGTAAGCTTTTTGTGCTCCTGCCTGGCGCTGAGCCACCATGGGATCTCCTCCCCCCCAAAAGCAGCCACCTCAGTCAGTTTTGTTGAACTATTCCCAGCTAGTCAGCTAGCCTCTTGCTTTCAGCCACACTGCTTCCTGCCAGTGCAGCTGCTTCAGGCAGGTGCACTGACAGGTCTTGAACAGAAAGGATCTCAGAGATAACACAGGGACTAGGGTAGGGATGGAAGAAGGGGGCTGGAGGTTTATAAGGGTACAAGTGGGAGATGTGAGCTTCTGCTGGGAGAAGGGGGCTAGTGCATGAGCTGTGGTGGGAGAAAGAAGACAGAAATTGGGGCAGATGTAAAGGCATATACAAGGAAAGATGAGGATGGAGAAGCAAAGGGATGGGTTTAGGGATAGAGCTGGGAGGGCAACAAAAAGGTATTCCACTGCCCCGATTCAGGCAGTAATTTTTCTTATGATTTCGCAAAATTATAATTATCTTTACTGAATAATATTTAGAGCAATTTTACAGCAAACTTAGGCAGGTTTTAGAGAAAAAAAATTAGTTTATTCAATATTGTGACTGGTGCTCCAAAGAAAAGGGATGATGGCTTTAGAACATATTTAGGTTATTTTAGAGGGATTAGGTGTCATTGCATGTGTAAATAAAGATTTTAGAAAAACCATTAGTAATATATACCTGCAGGAGACACAGTTTTGAAGCAGACAGAACTGAAAAGTATATGTGCTTTTGCTGTTTTGGAAGGGAAAGAGACCCACTCATAGGCATGCATAAACCTTAGATTTGCAGGAACAATTGAGAGGACAGTTGTGCTTCCTTTGATAGCATCTAAGTTTGGGGGCTTGGCTCATTAGTTGTTTCCCTTTGGTTGTGTTTGTAAAATCTGGGATTTACACTAGTAAGAGATGATGCCCTTTGTTTTTGAATATATTTCTTTGTAAAATGGCTCTTTCTCCTGTATGTGTGTCAAATACATGTGTTTTTCCTGCAGTCTTATAGGAAATTTACAAAAGGTGCTGCATTTTTAGTAAGTCTCTAGTAAAATCCTTTTTCCTACCTCAATGTCATGTAAAAATTGGGCTTCACATTTTTTGTTTTCTTTTCTGTTTTCACTGCATAGGTAAAATCGAAAGGTCCTACTACCTGCTTGAAAGTTACTGAAGTAGAAAAGTTACCTTTTCAATCCCAGAAGGATAAACTTGTTGTTGAAAACCAGTATTTGAAAGAAGCTCTGCGGAAAGAAGAGAGCGCTTTGTCCTCGCTCCAGGAAGAGTTAAGGAAGCTGAGAGAACAGATTAGAAACTTGGAAGAGAAAGATATAGGAACAGAATTGATTCTTACAGAAAATCAGAAACTAAAGGAGCATTTGGATGAAGAAAAACAAAGACTCAGTAATTTTCTGAGCCAGAGGAAGACCTACTTGGCAGAGGCACAAATGTTGAGAAGAGAGTTAGACAAAGAACGCCACATCACTGAAGCACTAAGGGATGAACTGGAGCAATTGACTTCTATAAGATCACCAGAAGATGCAAACACTCAGAAGACTCTGAGAGAAAATCAAGAGATAGAAAGTTTACAAGGCAGATTAACAGAGTTGGAAAGAAAGTTGAACTTTGAGCAACAGCGCTCAGATTTATGGGAAAGACTTTATATTGAGGCTAAAGAGCAAAATGAAAAACCAGAAAACTATGAAAAAGAACAAAAGAAAGATAGCAAAGACGACAAGATGAAAAAGAAACCCAAAGGCTCTCTTTTTGGTTCAGTTAAGGATACACTTGATGCTATGAAAAACTCAACAAAGGAGTTTGTACGACATCATAAAGAGAAGATTAAGCAGGCTAAAGAAGCTGTAAAGCAGAATCTGAAAAAATTCTCCGATTCGGTAAAGTCCACATTCCACCATTTTAAGGACTCCACTAGAAACATGTTTGACAGAAACCGGAATAGGAAGACAGGTGAGAAAAAACAAGAAGATATTAGAAAAGCAAAAACTGCCTATCGGGAATACCAGGACTCCCATCCTAAGCCTCATCCAAGAAATGCACCTCGACGAGCACCAGGTATGCAAACCCAGTCTGCAGAGTCAAGGCCACACAGACCTATTCATTTAAAGTATGGGAAAGAGAAAAGTATAGAAAAATGCAGCTCTGACCAACGGGGTAGAAGAAAGGGCTGCCTTGGAGTATTTGAATGTGCTCAACAAGAAGCTGTTAGCCTTTTTAATAGAGCAGTCAACCCTGTCAGGGCAGATGAATTTAACCAATTGTTACAACAGTATCTGCAGCAAGAAGTGGAAAATTTTCATCACTGGGGAGAACTGGAGAACTTCATCAATAGGTTTTTCTGCAATGGTGTCTTCATTCATGACCAGATGCTGTTTACCGACTTTGTGAATAATGTGGAGGATTACCTGGAAGGCATGCAAGAATACCAAACACACCTTAAGGATGATGTATTTCAAGATTTGGATGAATTTGTATATAAACATTTCTTTGGGCACACTCATTCTATTCTACATAGATCCAGGTAGGTTTGTCATTGTTCCATCTTAGAAGCAGAATAAATATTCAGTTTGAGGAAAGATTCTGAGGTATAATGGACTTTGTGAAGATATCCATCTCTTGCTAGTCATCCATTTTTGATAGGTTTCATAATGTATAAATCAGGTTTTTGTAGATTGTCCATTATCTGCAGCCACATTTGTGCAGGTCTTAAAATTGTGTTTTGGAGAAGTGAGAAATGCATCTAATATAAATATTTACTTGTTTCATATTTTGAATCTCACTATTCATCAAGGTCTATACCCTGCTGATGTCAAATGTTAGTCCCTTCATCAGGGACCCTACCTGTATCAAATATAATATATACAGTATGGTATGAAGGCAGGCACAAAGTCTATGGATACTCTACTAAACTGACAAAAGAAACGAATCTAGGGATAATTGCTTATGTTTCCAAGGTTGTAAAGATAACTGGTTATGTGTTGGCTTTGAACTTTGATTTTTTTTATATGCCCATTTTCCTAAAATGGATATTTATGCATAAACATCTAACTTCTCTTATATTTGTAAACCTTCATCAAAAAAAGTCACAGCTGAACATCTTAGCCTGTCCTGTACATCTTTTGTCTCTTGGTCACTCATTCTCTAGACTGGCTGACTAAAAATATTTTCAGGTGGAGAAACACCATTCCTCACATTCCCTTTGTTCATTGTCACCATACAAGCCAACATTCTGCCTGTGACTTGCCACTGCACAAATATTTTTAGCATTTAAAAACTGTGCTTTAGTTTGCAGGTAGAAGAATTTTTTATTTTCTTGTCATATTGCTACAGTGGATGGAGAAAAAAATTATGCCATCACGCTAGCACAATACCATGTTCCCCTTGAGATAAAGATAACTGCCCTTCATAGGAAGTACTTGTCTGCTTTGTGCAATCAGTTCTTACTTTCTGGACATGCCTTATAATATACTGTATTTTTCTTTCTATAAGATGCACCTGACCATAAGACGCACTCACCTGTATAGGAGGAAAACCCAAGAAAAAAAATTCCCACTACCCTGCTCTGTACCCCTCTGGTGGTCTAGTGGTAGGCCGGGACAGGGTCCATAGGCAGCACAGGTACCGCCCCCCCTACTGCTTGTCTTCCTCGCCAATTGGTGAGTTGCGAGAACTGATGGCAGCCAATCGGGGAGCGGCACCAGACCAGGCAGGAACGCGAGCCGCAGGTGCTTACGTTCTGTGTAGCTCTGCCCAAACAGAAGGACAGCCGTCCAGCGAGGGAGACATACAGGAGCGCAGAAAGCTCCAATGGACTTAAAAAAAAAAAAAAAAGATACCCGGGGGGTGTGTGCCTGTGCTGCATATGGGGGGGTATTTGCTCCATAAGATGCACCTTTATTTCCACTTTTTTTGAGGAAAAAAGTGCGTCTTATGGAGCGAAAAATATGGCAATCTCCACAGCAGAGAAAGGGATCAAAATACACAAGAAGTCAGTAACACTCAGAAAAAGGTATATAGAAACATGACGGCAGATAAAGGCCAAATGGCCCATCCAGTTTGCCCATCAACAGTAACCATTATTTCTTTCTGTCTCTGAGATCCCATGCCCTCTTGAATTCAGACACATTCTCTGTTTCCACCATCTCTTCCGGGAGACTGTTCCATGCATCTACCACCTTTTCTGTAAAAAAGTATTTCCTCAGATTACTCCGGAGCCTATTACCTCTTAACTTCATCCTGTGCCCTCATTGCAGAGTTTCCTTTCAAATAAGAGACTTGACTCGTGCACATTTATATTATGTAGGTATTTAAACGTCTCTATCATATCTCCCCTCTCCCGCCTTTCCTCTAAAGTATACAGATTGAGATCTTTAAGTCTGTCCCCATACGTCTTATCATGAAGGCAAAGAGGCAAATCTTACCCAACAACCCTTCAGCAATATTGTTTATAAAAATGTTACAAAGAACAGAGCCTTGAGGCACACCACTGGTAACATCCCTTTCCTCAGAGCGATCTCCATTGATCACTACCCTCTGTTGCCTTTCACTCAACCAGTTCCTGACCCAGCCTATCACTTTGGGATAGGTCCCAAGGGCCCTCATTTTATTTATTATCCCAGGACAAGCAGGCAGCATATTCTCATTTATGGGTCCCCGGTACAGACACTTTAGAGCAGGAGTGTCCAACCTGCGGCCCAGTGAAGTATTTTGTGTGGCCCTGGTCGAGGGCGATGCAGTGTTTTACTCTGTTGCCCCTGGGTGTTTACCATCTTGCCGGCTCCCTCCTCTGTCTTGCTGCAACGTTTGCGCGTTTGTGCAGCCCCAGAAACATTTTTTTCAGCCAATGCGGCCCAGGGAAGCCAAAAGGTTGGACACCCCTGCTTTAGAGTGAATTGCACTCTAAGAACTTAGAAAGTTCTGCGCAAGTGCCTTCCCGCCCGACGTAGGTGCACAGTCCCTCAGTTTCTTAGTTTCCGCGGAGCTAAGAAGTTGCGTTTTCAACGGCTGTTGAAATATTTTTATTTTCGATGCTTTCCTGCTCTTGCGGTTTTCTGACTTTTTTGTCAGTTTCTTTTTTTCTTTTATCGTTAGTAAAAAAAAAAAAGGGGGGGGGGGACGTGGCTTGGAAGCGCATGAGAATGGTCGGCTAAATGGTGAGCTCCGTCCTGACAGACCTTTTAAAAGATTAATAAGTTACAAAAATTTTTTTTTATCCGGTTCAAAAAGGTGGATAAAGTATATTATGGCGTCTGGAAAGCAAATAAAGGCTGATTCAGCTTTTACAGCAACGGGAAGTGCTAAAAGGTCGAAGCCCGAGCCAGCTACCCCCTCGAAAAATCTATTACTGAAGGACAATCTGGATAATAATGATATCCTTGTTGCTAGCAACTAGAGAAATCGTATTGGATAACTCAAAGAAAATACAAGAGGTAAAGGAGGAAATTTCAATTCTCAATAAAAAAATGGAGTTAGCTGAAGGCAAAATGGATAATTTAGAGAAAAGAATTGAGACCGTTGAAGTAGAAATAATTCAAATAAAGCCTGATCATAAAAAGATTGAAATACTTACTAGGGTGCTTGAGGATTGTTGTAATAGGGAGAGAAGGAGTAACCTGAGACTATTAGGGCTACCAGAAGGGTAGATAAAAATAATCCAACTTCCTTTTTAGAGAACCTCCTCCCTAAAATCCTGCCAATTAAGATGAAGTTTCCCTTAGAAATAGAAAGAGCCCATAGGATACCTTCAAAAAGGATTGACAATCAAAGGGGATCGCGTCCAGAAATCTTCAAGCTTTTAATGCACCAACATGCATTGGAAATATGTCGCCTTGCAAAGGAGAATAAAAATTTAAAATTCCAGGATTCCCATATTCATATTGTGCCAGACTTTTTCTAGATTTAAGGCCGCAATTGAGAATCATCGGAGCAAAATACGGTTTGATTTATCCTGCGATTATGACGGTGACATACAGAAATAAAACAACCAATTTCAAGGAGCCAGAAGAATTGCAAGAATTTTTAAAACAAGTAGAAGAACCAATGTCTTCATAAATACTTTTGTTTTGAGAGGTTTTACTTGGGAAACTGAGTTATGACATATAATTTATTTGAGTCTGTCATTATATACATTAGATATGAGGAATTACTATAGTTTAAACATTTAAAGGTTTTAACAGTTCAGGAGAGGAAACGTTGACAATAGAATGTCAATGACTGCTTAGGTATTGAGACGTTACTGTTACAACGGATTTTCAGAACGGAAGCAGAGGAAAACTTTTGACAAAAGGAATTACACAACTGATAAAATTATAATGCTAGTGGGACCATGAATTAAAAATATGACAGGGCATTTATCACCAAAGGATCAGTGAATAGATGGGATCTAACAGCTTTGAAAAGCGAATAGGTAGATGTATATTGAAAAGTTTCATGACACCTATTTCTTTATGATACTAGCCCTGTTTTACATCTCAGCAAAATTATATTGTCTATTTCTTCTGTTTCCACAACCGCATATTGTTTATTTCATATTAATAACAACATTAATGTATGTTGGGTGGTCATTATAACTAATTAAAGTCTAATAATAAATATTTGTTGGTATAGTAGTGTACAAAGTGGATTTACTGGAAAACTTTGGAACATGTACAGTTTTAGAAGTTTCTGTTAATTGATAAGTTAATGATTTTATTTATTATTGATTTAAAAGGTAGATATCCAAGTGAGATATTAATTTCTTCATTCATTCATTATTTAATATGAGTTCATATTGATATAACAAGGAATTGCATAGTTAAAATAGCAAGATATTTATCTACACTGTTTACACTATTACTTTATTTTTTATGATAAAATATTCATTTTTAAGATGTAAATTCAAAAGGTAAAATGAAATTATTATTATTATTAGTAGTATTTATAGGGGGAATATGTTTCTCCATGAAAAATGCATTGAATATATAATATTAAAGGGGGAAAACATGATTAGATATGTAATTAAGTATAGGGTTGGAATACATTAACTATTATATCAATACTCTATTACTTACTCTAGTTGGGTTAATAAATTAATGATTCTTAAGGACTAATTTTAAGTTAATGATTAGCTCTGTTATTTTTGAAATGGATAAGTTTTTAGATGAATTATGATTTTTTAAGTAACTTATTTTTGTAAAAGGAGTTAATAGTTAGTCTGTCGGAGGTTTTCTCTTTACCTGATCTAATATGTGTGTTTTCAAGTTTTCACTTTTTCTATTAATATGGGGGGGGTAGGGTAGGTGTAAGGGGGGGTTTGGGTGTGTTAAAATGGGAAAAATTTTATGTTCAAAGTTTTAAATATGGGAAAATGGTATATGTTCAAGAGATTCAGAATGATATTAGATACTTGATTTTGATTAGATGTTTTGATTATAAAGATTATGATGATGTTTAAAATTTTTTCGTTGAATGTTAATGGCCTCAACTATCAGATCAAAAGGAAAAAAACACTCACTTATTTGAAACAACAGAATGCTGATGTTTACTATATATAGGAGTTATTAATAAATGCAGTAACGTATGCAACCTTATAGCCAACCAAGGGACCCGACACGGTCCATGCTTCGGATAACACGCCTTCCTCAGGGGTCCATGGTGGTTAAGGTATAAAGCAAACTGCATAAAAGATAACAAACACACGCCAATCACGATCAAATGGGGTCAAGCAAGTCTTACATAATGGCCATTGTGTAAGACTTGCTTGACCCCATTTGATCGTGATTGGCGTGTGTTTGTTATCTTTTATGCAGTTTGCTTTATACCTTAACCACCATGGACCCCTGAGGAAGGCGTGATATCCGAAACACGGACCGTGTCGGGTCCCTTGGTTGGCTATAAGGTTGTATACATTACTGCATTTACTAATAAACAATGCCTGCATCTTGTACATTATCTGCAGTCTGTTCGTTGTTTTCTGGTTGCTGTTGTTTACTGCAGACTACGTTGGATTTTCTTTCTCACTTTTGTATTATATACAGGAGACTCATCTGTCTGTGGTAGAATCAAAAAAACTGGAAGGGGGTTGGGTGAAACAATGTTTTTTCGCCCCAGCAATAGGGAAAAAAGCAGGGGTAGCTATTCTTATAAATAAGAAATGTTCAGCTAATTTTCAATTAATTGGTTCAGATCCCTTAGGAAGGTGGGTACATGTAGATATGAGTATGGGAAATAATACCCTGGCATTGTTCAATGTGTATGCCCCTAATTCGAATCAAAATGAATTTTTTAAAACATTATAGCAATTAATACTTCCACTGGCTGCTTCTAAAGCAGTTGTAGCTGGAGATTTTAACGCTGTTATGGATCCATTAATGGATAAAAAAACGAGTAAATGTATAAAATCATTAGAGTTAGATAATTTGGTACATTCTTGTAATTTGAAAGATATATGGCGAATACTTCATTTTAATGATCGAGAATTTTCCTTTTGTTCACATGTTCATAAGTCCTTTTCAAGAATTGATTATATTTTTGTTTCAAATCAAATAGTTCAGCAGGTGACAAAGGCCTCCATAGATAAGAACATAGATCCAATTATATTGTCTGATCATGGTGGTATATGGACTGAACTTCAATTAGATGAAAAAGAAAATAATAGATCTGTATGGAGATTTGATAATACATTGCTTGCGGATACTAAGTTCCTTGAAGAATTTCAATTAAAAATTAATGAATTCTTTCAATTTAATATATCAGAAGAAATCTCCATGAAAAATTTATGGGATGCCTTTAAGGCTACCATGAGAGGTAATATTATTTCATATTCTGCTTATATTATAAAACAATTTAAAAAGCAATTTTCTAATTTGGAAAAAGAAATTAAACAGCTAGGCCCTGATTCTACAAAGTGCGTCCCGATTTTAGGCAGCTGTAGGCGTCCTACAGCTGTCTAATCAGCCAATCGGGATGCACGTTTTTTTAAAAAATGCTCCCCAGGCAGGCCGCCTATATTGAAGGCGCCTCTGGGAGCCTAGGGAGGCCCGCAAGACGCCTAAGCTCGCCTAAGGGCCTTAGGCGAACCTAGGCAGCCCCACGCGTCTCCCTAGTAGAGGAAGAGACACTTAAAATGTAGGCCAGCAAAATGCCTACATTGTAAGTAGACGCGGCTGCTATACTTATGGCAGCAAGGGATCTCCCTGCTGCAATAGTATAGCGGCCGCCTGTCCCATTGCCAGCAGGAGGATGCCCAATCCTCCTGCCGGAACCCCCCTGGAACCCCCCTCCCCCCCAAACTGGTAATCGCCGGCAGGAGGATGCCTAATCCTCCTGCCGGAAAGCCAGACGACCCGACGACCCCCCCCCCCAAAACTAACTTCCTTCCCCCAACTAACCTTTAAATATTGGTCGGCTGGACGGGTCTTGCTGCCGTCCAGCTGACAGGCCCGCCTTGTGGAAATGAGACGGGCCCGCCCCTTCCCGCTAAATCTAAGGCCTGATTGGCCCAGCTGGACCAATCAGGCCTTAGGATTAGTGGGGATGGGCGGCCTGCTATGCCTAAGGCCTGATTGGTCCAGGCTTCTAGAGCCTGGGCCAATCAGGCCTTAGATTTAGCGGGGATGGGCCGGGAAGGGGCGGGCCCGTCTCATTTCCATGAGGCGGCCTGTCAGCTGGACGGCAGCAAGACCCGTCTAGCCGACCAACATTTAAAGGTTAGTTGGGGGAGGGAGGTTAGTTTGGGGGGGGGGGGCGTCGGGCTTTCCGGCAGGAGGATTGGGCATCCTCCTGACAGCGATTACCAGTTTGGGGGGGAAGGGGGTTCCAGGGGGGTTCCGGCAGGAGGATTGAGCATCCTCCTGCCGGCGATTACCAGTTTGGGGGGGAGGGGGGTTCCAGGGGGGTTCCGGCAGGAGGATTGGGCATCCTCCTGCCGACGATGGGACAGGCGGCCGCTATACTTATTGCAGCAGGGAGATCCTTTGCTGCCATAAGTATAGCGGTCGCTTCTAATTTAACCCGATTCTCTAACCGGCGTCTGTACCATGGACACCGGTTACAGAATCGGGGTTTAGTGTAGGACCGATTCTGTATAGGACACCTCTCCTGGGCGTCCTATACAGAATCAGGGCCCTAGAGTCTAAATTGATAATTAAGTCGGAGCACTGTACTCTACAGGCTCTATTAAAAACAAAAGGTAAATATAATGAATTATCTTCAAAACTGGTAAGGAAAGATTTGTTTTCCCAACAAACTCTGTATTATGGAAATTCAAATAAGGCGGGAAGATTATTGGCAAATTATCTTAAAGGAAAGAAGAGAAGAACAAAAATTATTGCAATTAATTAAGGATGAGAAAGGGTATAAACTTACTCAAATTGGTAGTATTTTAAATCAATTTCTAAATTTTTATAAAGACTTATATTCTTCCGAGCCTTATGATAATAGAGAAAGGGATGGAATAGAATTTTTGAGGTTAATTACTGGTCCGAAGATTCCTGATCATATTAAAAGAAGTTTAGAAGAGCCCATATCATTAAAAGAATTAGAAACAGCGTTGAAGTTTCTTAGAGTTGGATCCGCTCCAGGTGGTGATGGTTTCACAGTAGAGTTTTATAAATCATTTCAAAGTACCCTTTTACCACATTTATTAAATTTATATCAGATTCAACTAACTAAAGGTTGCATTGTAGGTACTATGGCAGAGTCATTAACTATAGTTTTGCCAAAGCCAAATAAAGATCCCACTTTGGTTTCAAACTACAGGCCTATCTCATTAATCAATGTAGATGGAAAACATTTGGCTAAGATATTGGCTTTACGCTTATCCAAGGCTCTCCCTTTCATTATTGATATGCAACAAACTGGGTTTGTTGCTAAGAGACATTCATCTAATAACACCAGATTGGCTCTTCATATGTTGAACTTAACAAAAGCCATGAATGAGCTGGCTTTTTCTGTATCCTTGGACGCAGAGAAGGCCTTTGATCGGGTGGAATGGACCTTCATGTATCAATCTATGGAATGGGTTCAGGATTTATATGAATGATTCAAACATTATATAGCTCCCCTGCTGCTAGATTGTATATTAATAATTTTTCTGAATGTTTTAGTTTGCAGAGGGGGTTAGACAAGGCTGTCCCCTGTCTCCTTTGCTTTTTGATATTGTATTAGAACCCTTTTATTAGCTATTCAACAAGTAAAGGAAATACAGAGTATTCCTTATTCAGATAGGGAATATAAGGTCTCTGCGAATGCAGATGATATATTGCTTCATTTGAGAAATCCTGAAACAACCATTCCATGCTTACTTGAATTGATTGAAAAATTTGGAAAATTCTCAGGTTACAAGATAAATTGGAGTAAATCAGAAGTTCTTCCACTAAACGTGCATTGCACAAAAGGATTGTTTGATTCATTTTCTTTTATAGGGAAAGAAGATGGATTAAAGTATTTAGGAATTTGGATTAAAAATACGTTGGAAGACACAATGAAAGAGAATGAAAAATCTTTATTACAGAAGGTAACAGAAATGTGTGAGCAATGGAATCCTTTACATCAGGGGTGTCCAACCTTTTGGCTTCCCTGGGCCGCATTGGCCAAAAAAAAAAGTTTCTGGGGCCGCACAAACACGCAAACGCTGCAGCAAGACAGAGGAGGAAGCCGGCATGATGGTAAACACCTGGGGGCAGCAGAGGAAAACACTGCATCGCCCTCGACCGGGGCCGCACAAAATACTTCACGGGGCCGCATGCGGCCCTTGGGCCGCAGGTTGGACACCCCTGCGTTACATCTTTCTTGGTGGGGGAGAATCCAAACGATTAAAATGATGTTGCCTGTGGTTTGTTATCAAATGAGTACGTTACCAGTTTTTTTAGAGGGTCCTTTTATAAAAAGTTAAAACAGTATTCTTACCAAATTTGTTTGGCTAGGTAAAACTCCTAGAATCGCTTTAGTATCTTTACAAAAACCAATTACAGAGGGTGGGGTAAATTTTCCCAATTTTTATAGGTATCATCAAGCCCATATTTTTCGCCAGGGTATGTATTGGGTCCTCCCAGAGCTCATACATAATACCCCAGACTGGCTATGGTTGGATTGGCGACTCATGTTTCCTCTGCGCTTATGTCATGTTCTTAGTATTAAAATGCCTAGACTATATAAGAAAAACAGAATATTAATGGATACATGGAAAACATTACGATATATTAGTAATTTAACATCTGTTCCAATACATAAATCAACAAATCAAACTATATGGCTAAACTCCAGGATTCAAATTGGCGGATTTAAGGTCATCTGGAAGAATTGGATGATAGCAGGGATACGTATTTTGGATGATGTTATTTCAAATGGTAAACTGCTTGATTTTTCACAGTTGCAATATAAATATGGCCTCAATAAATCGCAAAATTATAGATGGATGCAACTGAAGCAGGCCATTCAGGCGGGGTTCCTTGAATAGAAAACACTTAACAATCAATATAGCCTGTTCTTATGCTTTCAGGTGGACTTCCTGGGACACCAGGCCGCACAGTGGTATAAATGGATTAGTTAAAAAGAAGCCTAAAAATGGTCTTAGAGATATTTGGAGCATTGAGATTAAGCATCAGAATATTGTGTCTCAATGGCCATGAATTTGGTCTTGGAGGATGAGATCTACAGTCTCAGCATCTATGAGACAAACTTGGTTTTTCCTCTTACATAGAGCTTTTTGGACCCTAGTTAGATTGCAAAAGTTGAATAGCTCTAAGTCTAATAGATGCTGGCATTGTAGTCTCGAAGTTGGGACTCTAGATCATTTATTATTTTATTGTCTCTTTATCTTAGCCTTTTGGAAATCTATTTGGGGTCAAATAAATCGTTTATTGGAGAACCATGTGGCATTATCTTATGATACAATTCTATTCGGAATATCAATGAGGACACAGAGTCAAATTTCATCAAACAATAATAAGTTTTTATTAATCATGACAGGAGTCGTCATACAACAAATCACATTTAATTGGAAGAATTGGAGTAGACTCAATTATTGTTTCTGGTGGAATTCATTGTGTCATTTATAAAATGGAAAGAGCAATTGCTATACAAAGAGGGAATTATAATAAATTTAATGAGATCAGGGGGCCATTGACAAGATATTGTAATGAATAGATACCATTTTTCCATATAAATACAATACAAAGGAGGAGGTGGAGGGAGGGATTTTAAAATTTTATTAAATGTTTAGATCAATAGTAAAGAATATGGTATATGAGGTTTCTGATTGCATAGATTATGTTTGGGATGGGAGGGAGTGGGTTAATGTTTTAATGTTGAAGTTATTCAAGTGATGTATTCAATTTCAATTGTTATTGTTACACTTGTTGTACGATGTAAAATGAATAAAGATTTTTTTTAAAAAAATTTCTACACCAACTAAACTTTTATAGTTTATTTCTTTTTTTTCTTTACTGTTGTCGGTTTGGCTTGGTGTGGGGCTTTATGGATCGCCATATTGTTTTCTCCCCACTTCATGGCTCTCGTTCTGTGCAGGTTTTTCCTGCTCAGTTTTCTTCCACGCAGTTTTTTTTGTTGTGGAACTTGTTTTCACCAACATCCTTCTGTAATTTTAGCGATTCGGGATCTCGGTCTTGCTGATTTTTTTTCTTCCCTTACTTTTTTCCTTCAGTGCATTTTCATGTGGATTCTTCAGAAGCAGTTTTCCGTCAGCGCCACCAAGAATCCGGCACCAGCCAACGTCAGTGATCCGGTGCCAAGCTTTCTTCCGGCACCGCTCCTTCAGTCCGCACCGATTTTGACGGGCTCGATTCTGCTCTTGTTAAGTTGGTGCTCCTTTCTTCCTTGGGCTTCAGGTCATTGTAGCAGTGAGTCAAGTCCTGCCGACCTCTTTTCAGCCCCATCTCTGGCTCCGCTTCGATGTCGATGACCTTGATATGGGCATGCTCATCTTGGTAGCATGGAGCGACACCGATGGTACCGGTCATGGGCCAAGGGTATTGGTGTCTTTTTTTTTTCTTCCTGCTCCTTTAATGATGTGTGCCTTGATACTGGCATTTTCATCTCTGGAGTGTAGCACGATGGTACCGGCGCTGCATCCATTGGTACCGGTGCTTTATTTTCAGCAGTGTTTCTTTCATGTCTATCGGCATGTTTTTACTGTACCTGTCGACCTGTGTCGATATCGACGTTTATGGTCGATGTCTATGATTGGTGTCAATGCCCGTGTCAATGTTGACATCTATGATCCATGTCGACGTCTATATCGACTCTTTTGTCAACATCGACATGTTCAACTGTGTTTTCAGTTATTCGGGTCATCAGCCATGTCGACACCGTCTCTTCTGGTGCTGATCCAGTTGAGTTTTTGATACCGGTAGCATTTTCACAGGAGTTTCCTCTAATTTTGACGACTTCTATAACGCGACGCCAATTGTCGTTGCAGTTACCGGTGTCTATGTTGCTCTGGTATGGGAAGGCTTTGCAGTCATTAAATTGTATTCGGCCTTTGACATTGACTTCCTAACTGCATTGGAATTTTCTTTCTGAGAGGATAGGGGTGTCTTTTGGAACTACACCCCATATCTCTCTGAACGGGTGGGTGCTTCTTCATTTCATGTTCTTTTTTCCCCCCTTCCGTGGGGTTGAAAAAAAAAAATAAAAAAACATCAACACAGCACACCATAAGGTTCCCTCAGGGAACTGTCTGTAAAAGCATTCCTTTGGAAGTTGACTCTGTACAGTCATTTCCTTCCCTAAGGATTTTCTTTTCCTTGATTTGTAGTTATCTACTCAAGGTTTGTTTGCTTCCATGATATCTACGAGAACTTTTTGACAAGCCTTTCGAAACAGTCAGCATTTGTCATTGTTTTCCTCCTGGTGGAGTTTTTTCTACCGGCGAGTGTGTAGGCCTCTGTATTTCTGGGCAGAGTGGGCTTACTAGATTCCTATACTGCCTGAATGTTTTTCCTTGGCATACATTTGTTCAAACATTCCATGTAGCTGCCTTTCAATTTTTCTGCTTACACGTACAGTGTCTATGTTTTCAGTACCTGTTCTTGCAGATCTGGTTTTTACAGATCTGGTCTGCAATTGAGTATCTGTTTTTAGGTTCAAACAATTTTTGTTGTTGCGAACAACAACAAATACAATGCCAAGGCACCCCCAAGGTGCTCAATACAAACAAATATGCATCATATATAATAGTATAACCAGTGTTCTCCCCAGAAATTTTTTCCAGCCGGGTGGCATGAAAAAGTAGCCGGGTAGGGCGGGATGGGGAAATTTGGTGGTGGGGAAAATTAACCCCCTCTTTTACTAAGGTGCGCTAGCATTTTTAGCGCGCGCAAACCCCTGCGCTACGTGGGAAAACTAACGCCAGCTCAATGCTGGCATTAGCATCTAGCGCGTGTGGCAATTCCTCCGCGCGCTAAGCGCACGCTAAAACCACTATCGTAACTTAGTAAAAGGAGCCCTAAATGTGTACTATTTTTATTAGTTAATTATTATTATTATTTTCCAATGCTCAATATGACTTCCTTTTTTAAGGTTTGACACTTGTGCCAGAATATTTTTACTAAATTTAAGAAGTATTTGCCCTCTTTCAAATGATATAGAGGTTAAAAAAGGGAAAGGCGTTAATGAAGTCATTAGGTTCAATCTAGCCATTTATTTCTGCATGAATTTAAACAACTAAAAAAAAAGATAAATATAGCCCAGTCATACAAGAAATGGCTCTACAGCAGGGGTGCCCACACTTTTTGGGCTTGCGAGCTACTTTTAAAATGACCAAGTCAAAATGATCTACCAACAATAAAATTTTTTAAAAAACACAAAGCACACTGTACGCAGAGAAAATGTTAATTATCATTTATATTCTGCGGGTTTTCAAAGAGGTCAAGGCAGACGATTCTATGCAATGTCACTTCAGGAACAACTATACAAAAATAGACAAATATACCCCCTCCCTTTTTACTAAATCGCAATAGCGGTTTTTAGAGCAGGGAGATGCACTGAATGCCATGCGCTGCTCTCGATGCTCATAGGCTCCCTGCGCTAAAAGCCGCTATTGTGGTTTAGTATAAGGGGGCCATAGTGCAAAATATAGACAGCAGATATAAATTCTCAAAACAAACACATTTTGATCACTAAACTGAAAATAAAAGCATTTTTCCTACCTTTTTGTCTGGTGATTTCATGAGTCTCTGCACTTCCTTCTTCTGACTATAAGTCCAATATTTTTTTTCTTTCTGCCCCTCCCCTTTTCTTTCTGTCTCTCTCCCCCTGCCCCCCCAAGCCATCGCGCCAATTTCTCCAATTCCCCGATTCTTTCCCTACTCCTTAAGCCACCATGCCGATTTCTCCCTGCTTCCATGAGCCAGGCCAGGAATGTACAAGCGCCGGACTCGCAAGACTTTACCTCTGATGTCAATTCTAACGTCAGAGAGGAAGTTCCAGGCCAGCCAGGGAGTGATTGGCTGGCCCAGAACGTCCTCTCTGACATTAGAATTGACGTCGGAGGTGAAGTCTTGTGAGTCTGGCGCTTGTACGTGCCTGGCCTGGCTCGGCTCAGGGAGGCAGGAAGAAAAAGATTGCCAAGGCAACGCGATCGACTCACATTGCCTTTGCGATCTACTGGTCGATCGCGCTCGACCATTTGGGCACCCCTGCTGTTATGGTATCCCGTTCTGACCTGAAGAAAGAGGTTTAGTCCCCCCAAAACTGCCTTATTTCCATTTCCTATTTATAAACTTTAATCAATAGATACAATACTACTTGATTCTATGTAAAGCAACAAAAAAAATTTTTTCTACCTTTTGTCGTTTCTGCTTTAATCATCTTGTCTTCACTCTTCTTTCTAGCCAGCATCTGTCCGCTCTGTCTTCCATGCAGCATCAGCCCCTTCCATCCACTGTCTGCCCTCTCCCCGTTCCATATGGCATCTTCCCTCTTTTTATGCTCCAATAAACTGTCTATCCTGTGCCCCTTCTCTTCTCCTTTGTACATGATTGATTTCTGCTCTGCCACCTCTCCATTTTTCTCTCTCTGTCAGCACCCCGTCCCCTATGCTCTGGCATCTCTCGCTTCTCCTTTCCTTCGCACCCCACAGTCTGGTATCTTCCCTTCCCTGATTCTCTGGCATCTCACTCCTTTCTTTTTCTTCCATCTCCTCCTTCCTTTCCCCCTTCCTTTTCCCTTGGTCTGGCATAATTTCCTTCTTCCCTCCATGCCCTGGTATCTCTTCCTCCCTCCCTTCCCTGGCATCTCGTTTCATTCCCTCCCTCATCTTCTTTCTCCCTCCAGTTGGGTGCAGCAAGTCTCTCCCCCTCTGCTCCCTTTCCTCCTGTCACCCAAGGCCTGGCATCATGAACTTCTTCAGGCAGCAGCATTCACAATTCACTGTTGTTGCCAGCTTCGGGCCTTCTTCTCTGTCAGGTCCTGCCTTCATGGAAACAGAAGTAGGCAGTACCCGGCAGAGAGGAAGGCTTGAAGCTGGCAACAGCAGTGAATTGTAAATGCTGTTGCTAGCCAAAGAAGTTCATGACACCAGGCTGAGCAC
This sequence comes from Geotrypetes seraphini, assembly GCF_902459505.1. Lineage (NCBI taxonomy): Eukaryota > Metazoa > Chordata > Amphibia > Gymnophiona > Dermophiidae > Geotrypetes > Geotrypetes seraphini. The sequence continues at coordinate 14,032,425 of NC_047097.1, forward strand.
CCGGGGCAGACTGCCCCCACGACCCTCCTATCTCGAGACTCTAAACAGCACTGCTCTACTCTAAGCAGGCTGCTTCAGAGCTTTCTCCTGCCATGATTCCCTCTGGCACGTCACTGATGAGGGAAGGAGGTAAAGGAGGGTCGGATCGGGTTGGGGGGGCGCCCGGGATAATGAAGAGGTTGCTACTGCCAGTGAATCCAGCAAGGGGTAAGGCCCCAAAGCACAGCACTGGCAGGCCCCCCATGACCATTTTGGGCCCTAGGCCTGTGCCTACTGGGCCTATCCTTTAATCCGGCCCTGCTTCCCCCCTCCCACCATATGCCCTGACATCGCTCTCTTCCACTCCATGGTATGGTATCTTTCCCTCCCTCCCATGGTCTTTGCATCTCTTTCCTCCTTTTCCTGATCTTCCTTCTCCCTCCTCCCCTCTCTCTCCCCAATTGGGTGCAGCAGCATTTCTCTTCCCCCTCCCCCCATTGGGTACAACAGTATTATCAGCATTTATCTTCCCCCTCCAATTGGGTACAGCAGAAGCAGCATTTCTCTTCACCCTCCCCCCTAATTGGGTGCAGCAGCATGACTCTTCACCCTCACCCTATTGGGTACAGCAGCAGCATTTCTCTTAACCCCCCCCCCCCCACAATTGGGTACAGCAGAAGCACCAGCATTTCTCTTCCCCCTCCCCCTCTAATTGGGTACAGCAGCTTTTCTCCTCCCATTCCCCCCCTCCCCGGTCTCACACACCCGGCAGATTCCTACAGACAAAGGCAAGTTGCAAGTTTCCCTTCATCGTTGACCTATCTCCCAAAGGTCAGCGACAGAGGGAAGCTTACAACTTGCTGCTCTTGCTTACTTCGGGCCTTTCTCGTTGCCGGGTCCTGCCTTCGCGGAAACAGAAAGTAGGCAGGAACCGGCAGCGAGAAATGCCTGAAGTAAGCAAAAGCAAGTAAGCTTCCCTCCATGGCTGGCCTATCTCTCGCATGCTCCGGGGCTCTAATGATCCGTGCCGGCTTCTCTTTCCCCCCCCCCCCCCCCGATGTAACTTCCAGTTTCGGAGGGAAGCCAGGTTTGAGTTGCTTGCTGGGTTTTGTTTTAAGTCGGGCGGGAGTCTTACGGCAGCTCTTCAGGCTGCGCGTTAAGCAGTGGAGGCAGCAGGATTCGGCAGATGACAGCTGGGCGGGCATCTAAATTTGCTGGGCGGAGCATCCGGCTGAAAAGCGCTGGGGAGAACACCGAGTATAACAAACATGGACAAAAGAAAAGGAACATCAACCAAACTCCCCCAGCCCACTCTACTGAGGGCAAGCGAGGGTAAGGAAAGTGGAAAGGCACTCCGAGGCCCTGGACTCTTATGAGCCCCGAAAATGCCACACTCCCCCCCCCCATTGAATCCCCTGTACTGACCGTATCTAAGTTCCAGAACCTTCCCAAACCCCTCCCCTCCTCCCCAATCCCCTCCCCACCAGTACTCTCTCAGCCCGACTATCCGGGCGCCCAGATTAGGACACTCATCTTAAGACTGCACTGCGGCCCTTTGGATGCAATGCTTGCAAATATGGTTCCCAAATATTTAAGAACAACGTCTTTCACTTCCTAGCCCCTCCTGCATCTCGCGCCTCTCAGATGGCCAACTGAAGCAACTCGTTCCACCAATGCCAAAACTCTGGAGGGTCAGGGACCGTCAAGCATTGAAGAATATATTTCCTGGCCAGTAAACTCATCTTCCTGCACAGAGCCCGATGTCCCCTAGGCAAATGGCCAAAAGCCTCTGGCAAATCCAAGAGAAAGTGGGCAGGGGTACTGCGCAGGGCTTTCCCAACTAACCCGGACATGTAAGAGATTATACGCCTCCAGAAGCACTGGATAATGGGGCAGGTCCATCACTCACCAGGACAGCTTAATGCAGTGGTCTCAAAGTCAAACCCTTTGCAGGGCCACATTTTGGATTTGATGGTACTTGGAGGGCCTCAGAAAAAATAGTTAATGTCTTATTAAAGAAATGTCAATTTTGCATGAGGTAAAACTCTTTATAGTTTATAAATCTTTCCTTTTGGCTAAGTCTTAATAATAATATTGTAATTTATAGTTAAAGAGACATATGATCAAGAAACTGTTTTATTTTACTTTTGTGATTATGATAAACATACCGAGGTCCTCAAAATAGTACCTGGCGGGCCGCATGTGGCCCCCGGGCCACGTGTTTGAGACCACTGGCTTAATGCATATGTCTGTTTTAGGGAACATTTTTTGGTGTTCCCAGGACCATGCTGGGACATGTTTTCTCCGCACAAAGGACCAAGTGAGATTTTCTGGTCCCATCTGAGTAGCAGTCTTCGCTTTCACAGAGGCTGTTTTTTCAGTTCTTCATGTGCTACTAAGAGCTTTAGCTCTCTGAGTTTTTTCTTCATATGGCAGGTTTTCTACATTTAATGTTTTCACCCTGCTTTCAGACTCTGTTTCTTTAAGAGAGTCTCCATGGGATCTTGTGCAGTCCTTGTTCTCCTGCTAATTTTTCTTGAAGGTTCTTTTCGATTAGTGGAGTTCGGTATTCTCATCCCTTCTTTTTATTGATTTTCAAGTACACTGGAAGACTGTTTTTTCTGGTTCTCAGATCTCTTTTTTTCTAGTTCAGAAGTTCTTCAGAACTAGTTTTCACCTTATTCAGACCTCATGACCTCTGCTTCTGGATTTTCAAGGCAGCCGCCATATGCTCCCATTCATATGGATTTTGGGCTCTGCTTTTCAGTTTTACTCAGCCGTTCTCCTTCCCAGTATAGGTTTTTTCCTTTCGACTGGCATTTGCTCCCAGATTCTTCAGGAACTGTCTATTCAAAAAAAAGAGAGAGAGAGAACCTCTGGGTTTTTTTCCCCGGCTGTTTTTCATGGGAAATGGTTCAAATAACTTCTCAATCTATCTCATTTTCTTTAGCTTTTGAGTTTGCATACCCAAATTCATGTCTATGTTTCATTGGGGTACTCCTTGACAACACTCATGTGTGAGTGTTTCTTTAAGATTGTTTTCTTTCTCATCCATCTTGAGTCAGCAGTTGTTTCTTTTTCAATCCTTTCCTACCAGAGGCATAATGGTTCTTTTGAGCAACAGGGCTTCTCCTGTTTCTGTTTTGACATGGGTTGCACTATGTTTTTGTACCCCTCTGTGGTCTTTTGTTTTCCAGTGGTATCAGGCGAGGGTTCATCTCTCAAAACATGTATATCTTCCCTCTGCAGTTACTCCACTTAGGGCTGATCTCCTCTACTCTATCCGGAGATTCCCTTTTTTATTTGTCCCCTCTTTGCATTGTCATCATGCCTGTTGCATCTTTTTCTGCATGGGGGGTTCATATGGACAATCTGCAGCCTCAGTCTCTTTCGACTGCCAGGGAACAGAATTTTCGCATCCTTTTTCCAATTTTTCGAGTGATGTTTTTAGACCCTCATGGTTTTTTCATCATCTACTCTGAACTCAAGTCCTCCTCCCTCCACAGCCATTCAGTGGTTATACACTACATATAATTGATCAAGGAGGCTAGGGCTCTCTCCTGTTATGCCCTACTTTTCTGGACTTGAGAGGCAACTTGCTATCTGCTCTTGCTGCTATCCTTGGGAAGCTGAATTTCCTAGCAGACAATTTCAGCAGGATTCTTTAATCTCCTGCATGGACTTTTCATTTTACAATCTTTAGTCCATTTTTGCTCCAGGGGGCATTCTACTAGTGGATTTGTTAGCGACTCATCACATTCACCAGTTGCCCCAGGTTTTTACTCCAAACTTTTCTCCTTTCTGGCAACAAGATATTTTTCTCCTGGATTGGTCGGGCATATTTCGATATGCATTCCCTCCACTTCTCCTGTTGAGCATTTTCTTCAAGCTCAAGAGAGATGTACCACCATGCTTCTCTTTACTTAATGGTGGCCCAGGCAACATGGGTTCTCCCTTCTTCTTCAACACAATTTTAGGGAGCCCTTTCTTCTTCTGATTTTCCTGCTCGGTTCACTCCAACTCAGGAATCTTTGATTTATTCCAATCTCCGTTGTTTTTTCCTTGGCTGCGTCTATTTCATTTACATCTTTTTCAGCCCATTTGTTAATTTCTGGATGTCTCCAGGACACCAGCCACTCAACCTTGTTAATATCAAAGTGTTTCGTTTTTTTTTCCTGATGTCTTTTTTTTATTTTTTATTTGCCTGTTCCACCTTCCTAGCTGGTGGTATTGCTCTTGGCTTATTTTTTCTTTTGTTTGATTCTAGTCTCGAGTCTATATCTCTCAGACTTCTTGTCAATGCTATTGCTTTTTTTCCCTTTGTCAGTCAAGGGTCAACTTTTTCTGCTTATCCTCTAGTTTCTAGATTCATGACAGGGATTTTTTACATTGTATAACCACACCTCATACCGTCTCCTGTCATTTGGGCTATAGCCTTTTCTACTGGGTTTCCAGGTTTATTGAGGGAATTTCTTTATCCCTGTGAACCCATCTCTACGGTCTCCTCCTGTTGTCTAGACTCTTCCTGTAGTTCTTTCCTGTTTGTTGATGCTACCATCTTTAACAATGGCATCACCTCAACTTGAATTTCTTACCTGGAAAGTAGTTTTTTCCTTTTGTCTCTCACCTCTGCCAGGAGGGTCGGTGAGTTTCATGCATTACAAGCAGATTCATCCTTAACAGTTTTTCATCTTGACGAGGTGGTTCTATGTGCATGTCCAAAGTCTCTTCTACAATTTTCGTCTCACTCAGTCAGTTCTTCTGTCTGTGTTTTTTCCTGTACCTCGTTCTCCTATGGGAGCTCTTGCTTTGTATCCTTTGGAATATAAGTGGTTTTTTGTCCTCCTTAATTCAAAGCCGCAATGATTTTCTCCCTAACTTTTCTTTTGATTCAACTCAGTTCGAATATCCTATATTCATGAGAACGATTTTCACCTGGATGATTGCCTGCCTTTTGTTCTGTTATACTCGGACTGGACTGGCACGGGGATATCGTGTTCGAGTTCTGGCAGCTTTTGATGTTTTTTCTTTTCACTACATTTTTGAGGAACTCCGTTAAGCTACCACTTGGTCCTCAGTTCAAGCCTTCACTTCTCACGTTGTCTGGATTTTTTTTCTCTAGACGGGTTGGGCACTTCGGCCATTTTGTATTTCAAATTGGTTTTTTTTGGCCAACACTCCCATCATCCCATCTCTGTTAGCTTGGAGGTCACCCATCAGTGAGAATATGCTGCCTGCTTGTACTGGGATAAAGCACAGTTACTTACCGTAACACGTGTTATCCAGGGACAGCAGGCAGATATTCTCACAACCCACCCACCTCCCCGGGTTGGCTTCTTAGCTGGCTTATCTTAACTGAGGGACCGCGCGCCTACATCGGGCGGGAAGGCACTCACGCATGCGCGGTGCGGTCTAATCAGAACTTTCTAAGTTCTTAGAATACAATTCACTCTAAAGTGTCTGTACCAGGGCTCCATCGGTGCTGTCACCCATCAGTGAGAATATCTGCCTGCTGTCCCTGGATAACTGTTACGGTAAGTAACTGTGCTTTAGATGTCTGTGTGGAACACTGTCAAAGGCTAAAATCTAAAATTTACACCACATCTAGTGCACATCCTCTATCCAATTCTCTGGTCACCTAGTCAAAGAAATTGATCAGATTTGTCTGACAAGACCTACCATATATACTTGAATATAAACTGTGATTTTTGGGTCAAAAAATTGGCTCAAATATGGGGGTCCCAGTTTATAATTTGGGTCGCCACATCACCACCAGCACAGCTGTTCTCCTGTGCATCACTCTCCTGCATGCAGGTCGACCGCTATCCTCAACATGTGCAGCCACTGACATCCGTGCCCAAAACCACTGACCTCAGTGCGCAGGCCCACCCTCAAAAACCACTGACCTCCTAGTGCCATGGCAGATCCGACCACTGACCATAATCACCCCCAGAGCCGCTAACACACATATGGTACATAGAGCCGCCTATCCCATCCTGCCTTGCCCCGCCCCCTAGAACCACTGATCTCCATGCTTCCCCCCCCAATCACTCCACCCCACCCCCCGGAGTCACTAACCTCCATGCATGGAGCCACTGAGCACTACTCACACCCCGGAGCCACTGACATCCATACCAAGACCGTTGGTGATCCACTCTGTTGAGCCAGTGTGGGGACTTGAGCATCTGCGCATGCCCAAGGTCTGATGGCTCACACCCTCTCTGCCGGTAGACTCTGAACAGGTGGAGACGCTCAAGGCCCAAAACTAGCTCAGCATAGAGTGGATAGCCAATGGTGAATGGATGTCAACGGATCCAGGGGCTCTGTCTCCAGGAGGATCTGTGCATGGAGGTCAGGGACTCCACTGGGGGAGCAGCTGTTTTCGGAGGGTGCAGGAGCCGCCATGCCTTGGGCATGCGCAGATGCTCAAGGCCCCGCACACGATCAGCATAAGGAGTCGTGGTCGTCGTCGATAGATGTCTTCAGCGCTGAAAGGTAAAGCTGTTGTTTATTAGGTGATTTAATTTCTAAGTGGTTTATTGCAGATAGATTTATTCTTTTCCCTGTGTGGTCACACTGTACCTGCTAACTATGGGGGGGAGGGTGTTCATTCTTGTACTCATTCTGAAGTTGATGTACCGGTAAGGATTTCAGGGCAATATATTGTAATGCTTTAGTTTCAGGGCAAAGTATGGTAATGCTTTAGTTGGTACCTCTTTATTGGTTCTTCTGTAAAGCCTTGGCACATCCAAGGAGCATTTCAGACAGTTGAAGCAGGAGTCACTCAGATCTTGTATTATTCTATTACTAGTGTTTAACCCTTTCAGGACCATAAGGATCGTAGGCCAATTTTTGTGGTTTTGACGACATTTTTATGGTAAAAAGGGCTTGCAGATGCCAAAAAATTGATTTTTTTTGTGAAATATTATTTTTATTTAAAAAAATCACACTTCTGGCTTATGGACAGTATGGCAAGTGAATCTTCTCGTCAATCTAGCAACGACGCTAATGAATGAATGTCGGAACCAGTTTGTTTACATAAAGGCAGTATCATATGGAATCCGTACATATCAAATTTAGAACTGTAGACTATCCCAATCAAAATTTATAGGATTTTAAAGTTATGGGACAAATATGTCCCTTGGTCCTGAAAGGGCTACGCCCGTTACATTAACATGTGCTAGAGTAATCCCAATCACTTGTCTACCTTTATTTTAGCTAGCTCCTCATGAACACAACCCTCTGAAAATCGATCAGGGTCTAATACTCCTCCCTCCTTATTGACGTTTGTCTTCTGCGGTCCCGCTCCTGGCGCTTCAGCCGTGAACACAGAACAGAAATATTTGTTAAGCAATTCTGCCTTTTATCAGCTTCTACATATTCCTCCCCTTCACCTTTGAGTCTCACAATGCCACTTTTATACTTCTTCCTATGACTAATATGTCTAAAAAAAAGTCTTGTCTCCCTGTTTTACCGTGTCAGCTATTTTTTCTTCCATTTGCATCTTTGCTTTCCTGACTACATGACCAGCCTCTCTTAACTGTTCCAGATATTTTTACCTGTCATTCTCTTTCTGCGATCTTTTGTAGTTTATGAAAGCTAACCTCTTATTCCTTACCTTCCCAGCTTCTTTACTTACTTGCCTCACAAAAAGGTTTGTTGCCCTTATAATCGCTCCTTTAAGTTTTGCCCACCGCATTTCTACTTCCAGATGTTTCCACCCAGACAACAATTCCTTGACGTAAACCCCCATCTGAACAAAGTTAGTTTTTTTAAAGTCTAGAACCTTTGCTTTTGAATGAGCCCTCTCTATACCCATCTTAATATTAAACCGTACCATGCAATGTTCATTGGATGCTAGATGATCACCCACTGTATCATCAGATAAACTTTCCCTGTTTGTAAGCACTAAGTCCAGTATGATCCAATCCCGCTTGGGTTCCATTATCAACTGCTAGAACAGTTATCCTTGTAGAGAATCCAGGATCTCCCTACTTCTAGAAGACCCCACAATAGGGATACCCCAATCAACATCCAGCATGTTAAAATTACCTATTAGCAAGACTTCCCCTTTTTTAGATATATTCTGAATGTCTACTATTAAATCTCTATCTACTTCTTCCGTCTGTCAAGGAGGCCTGTATATCACACCAATGTAAATATATTCACCATTCCCTCTTTCCAAATTGATCCACAGTGCCTCTTCCTTGCCCTGCAGATCTTATAATTGTGTGGCTTTAATATGATCTTTAACATATAATGCTACTTCCCCTCCCTTTTTCCTATTTCGTCATTCCTGAACAGATTATAGCCCGGTATAACTACATCCCTTCCTGAACAGATTATAGCCCGGTATAACTACATCCCAGTCATGGTTCTCCGTGAACAATGTCTCCGTGATCACCACTATATCCAACTCCTCTTCCATCATAGCTTCTAGATCCAGAATCTTGTTTCCCTTACTTCGAGCACTAGTATATACTGCTTTCCAGACATTGCCCCCTTTTCCCATCCGTGTAGAACAGTGGTCTCAAACTCGCACCCCACCAGGTACTATTTTGTGGCCCTTGGTATGTTACCATTGTTCTGGAACATTGCCCACCTCACTGCTGTAACCTCACACAAGTGCTTCACTGCGTGTTGCACTGCTTTCAGCTGTGTATAGCTGAAATTATCAGAAGCAATTAAGGAAAAATTTATAAACTATAACAAGTTTTACCTCATGCAAAGTTGCCATTTCTTTAATAAGACATTAACTATTTTTTTCTGCGGCCCTCCAAGTACCTACAAATCCAAAATGTGGCCCTGCAAAGGGTTTGAGTTTTAGACTGCTGGTGTAGAGGTATTCAGTGATTTACTTACCTGAGGGCTTATACTCACCTGGATGCTATGATCACCCTGCCCCATCATTTCTAGTTTAAAGCCCTCTTCAGTAGATTAGCTAGCTTGCCGGTAAAGACACTTCTTCCCTTTGTTGATAGATGCACACCATCCCTGCTCAGCAGCCCTTGGAAAATCATCCAGGAAGCCAAAACGCTCTCGACAACACCATCCATGGAGCCACGCATTCATCTCCAGGATGCGAGCTTCTCTGCCCTGGCCTTTACCCTTGACAGGGAGGATGGACGAGAATACCACCTGCGTACCTGACTGCGTCACCTTCACTACCAGAGCCACAAAGTCACTTTTGAGATGTTCGCAGGGGTACCTGGTAGTATCGTTAGTGCCAATGTGGATGATCAGCATCGAATAGTAGTCATCAGGTTTGATGAGTCTCGGCAAGCTCTCTGTAACATCTTGGATTCTGGCACCAGGAAGACAGCATACTTCTCATGACATAATGTCTTGTCTGCAGATGGACGCTTCTGTACCCCTCAGAAGAGAATCACCAACTACCACTACCTTACGCCTCCTTGTGGTCACAGATCCAGTAATTTGGGGGATCTCAAGCTTTGGTCCTTCCTCTCCTTGGGATGCTCTCATCTCCACTTCCAGGACAGCATACTGGTTCTTCAGTTCAAGTGCAGGGGAAGTCACAGTGAAAGGGCGGGACCGCCGGAAGAGGAAGCAGCGCAGGGCTCACAGAAGGGCCGGGACCGCCAAGATGAAGCAGCAGGACACCGGTAGGAGCGTCTACATGATGGGGGGGTCGGGAGGCTGTGGGGGTGCGAGCGGTCCTTCAGGGTGTGGGTGTGGGTGGGAGTGCGTGCGAGCGGTCCTGCGGGGGGGGGGGGAGTGAATTGGACGTCGGGGGGGAGGGGAAACTAAACTATGTAAAAAAAAATTTGTACAACGCGCTCACGAGTATAATGCATAAGGTTATGCACGGTTTGTAAAATCGTGTATAACGCGTGCGTTATATGCGTGAAAATACGGTAATCTGGTGAAAGTGGATAATAAATAAATTGTATGGATACTCCACTTACTGATTTGAGAGCATTATCTTAATGGAAGACAAAGCCTCAGGTTTTTGTTTTGGTAGGGCATAAATGCTCAAACCTCCTCCACCCACATCGGCAAAATACTTCCGAGGAGAATGTGCAAATACCACATTCAATTATTCGTGCAGGACTGAGTCAGCTGCTGCCTTTATATTGCATGGAAACAAGTAATATTTAAGTGATAGCCAATGTTTCACTGTAAAAACCGTTTCTTCAGGGCTTGTTCACTTTCACTCTTCAATACATTTCTGTGAAAATAAGTAAATAAATACTACTTGTGTTTAATTCACTCACCGCTATGTTTCTTAAAAGTCTCTGTCTAAAATACTCACTGAGTTGCTTGCTCATTCTCACCAGCGTCCTGTCGCTGTGGCCATTTCTCATTCTTACTTTAAAGAGAAGTACACTTATCAAATTCCGCCACGTCTATTATGTGGAGAGTGTAGACTGCTCATCTTAATTGGCTGGCTCAGCCCTGGCTATCATGGATAAGTCGTCTTTGAAAAGTGCGGCTTATTATTCATCCAATACCACAATGACATGTACATGTTTCTCCCAGATATGTTTGGCTTCGTGCACTGTTGCAAGAAGTTTTGATACTATAGCATATCCTTTGGCATTTCCGTGACGACTCACTAGGTTTTCCACACAGTTTGAGTCCTGAGGCAGGCCGGTTAGGCTGAAACGTGTATATGTCAAGTCATTGTGGTATTGGATTAATAAAGCCATTTGAACCATTGGATGAATAAAAAGAACATTTTTGTATAAGTTTGTATTCACCAGACTTACTTGGACAATTCCACTCCTTATATTTCTGTTTTTCAGCCCAAATAATCTCCCTCATGGAAGATTACATTAGGAAAGAACTAAAGCAAACAAAATCAAAGCAGCAAGCTATGGAAACTGAAAGCACACAGTAGAGGTTCCTCTGTTTAAAGACCAAGGCAGCAAGTTTTATAAGAGACTCCAGGCAGGATCTGTTAAACAAATATCTGATTATCCTTGGGGTTATTTCGTTTGTTATATTTAGCTCAAGGCTCTATTTGACATTGAGACAATTATTTTTGAAAGTGAAATTAGGTACAAAACTACAGTACTCCCTTAAAATTCACAGGGGTTATGTTCCAGGAGCACCTGCAAATTAAAAAACCCGCAAATGCGGTTTAGGAGCAGATCAGAGGCAGGAGAGGGCTGCAGGGGTGGCAGCGGGTGCTAACCCCCCCCCCCCCCCACACACACACAATATTTAGAATGGCAGGGGTTTTGGTTGTGCAGAAGGCTGACGGGAAGGGGGGGGGAGAAGAGGAGGAATTGGCTATGCAGAAGACTGATTGGCTGACCCGGGGGAAAGGAAAAATCGGCTGTGCAGAAGGCTGATTTGTGGACTCAGTCATTCCTTGTATTTTCTGACCGGAAGAGGCAGTCAGAAAATACCACGAATGACTGAGTTCATGAATTGATAAGGGTCTACTGTATATAGACCACTGAGGCAGGCTTGGGCTGAAATGCTAACAGTGTCAAGTATCTCGTCAAATAAAGAATTATTGATTCCAGTGCTGGTGGCCTGTACACCTTTTTTTTTCTGAGTCCTAATATAATCTCACCATCACTATCCTGTGAATTCAGTATTAATTACTTGGGCCCCTCATTGTGGAACAGCTTACCACTAACAGCTGTGGTGAATCTTCTTATTCTAAACTTAAATCATTACTTATATCTAGACCCATCTGTTTATTGAATCATTTGATTCATCATCAGTATGCGTCTCATCCTCCTCCTCTTATTTGTATCCTTCCCAGATTTTATTTATTGTAAACTGCATAGATGCTTTTTTTTTTTTTAATTAATTGTGCTATATCAAACACATAGAATAAATAAATAAATTAGGGCTAGATTCACTAAGCCCACAATCAACTTCCAACCACTTAGTGACCCCTTTGCGACCTGATTTCCCTTCGACCCGATCATTCTCCGATCTGGCATGCAAATGAGGGGGAACAGCATTCAAATGAAGGCAGGCACCGATTCACTAAAAAAGGACACCAACTGGGCTGAATGATCCAAAAATAAGCGACTGCTGAGGACCAGTTGCTCAAGTTCTTTCAGACTGCCCTGCCTTTTGCCATCCTGCTCTCTGCCCCAATCTCCTGCTCTCGCCCCAACTTGCTGCCCTCCTCTTGCCCTGGATCTCTCCTCCTGCCCCAGCTCTCCTGCCCTTCCCTGCAGTGCAAGCCCATGGTTTTAACCCACAGGCTTGAGAAGAAAGAAAAAAAATTTCCTGCTCTGCCAGGCACGGAGGGCTAGCACATACACAGACCATACAGATGGTCTCTGCGCATGCTCAAGGATCACTGTTCAGCGATCTGATTCAGTTGGGGGGGGGGGGTGATTCTAATTGCCCTCATTTGCATGAGGGCAATTTGTGAATCAGCCTCCCAGACACAGATCGAATCTGATCTGTGCCCTTAGTGAATCTAGCCCTTAGTGTTTCTACATGTAACAACTGTTAGATTAAAATAGCCATCCTATGCAACTGACCAAAGTTTCATGGGATAAGTACCGTGTTGCCCCGAAAATAAGAGTGTCTTCTGTTAACTTTGGACCCAAAAAATACACTAGGTCTTTTCAGGGTAGAGCTTATTTTTTTCATGTACATGATCATCACTCCCTTCCTCTCCTTCACCCCAATTCTTCCTCTTTTCCCCCACATGTGCAGCATCTTTCCTCCCCTCTACAGTATCTTTCTATCCCTCCCTCATGCAGCATAACCCTTGAGCACCCCCCCCCCCTACAAACCTCCCTCCAGAGCAGTGTCGGGCCAGCAGCACTCTAAACAGGCTGCTTCACAGCCTTCTCTTGTCAGGGGGCCTTCCGTCTGCTGCATTACTGATGACATGATCAGTGAGGCAGCAGAGGGAATTCCCTGATGAGAGAAGGCTACGAAGCAGCCTGTTCAGAGTGCTGCCGGCCCGACACAGCTGGAGGGAGGTATGTAGGGCTCGGAGTCGGTGGGGTTCAGATGGGAGGAAAGGACGGAGTGTCAATGGAGGTTTGGCTGTGCGAAGGGGACAGCACTGCTGCTGGCAAATCCAGGAAGTAGGGCTTATATTATGCTAGGGCTTATTTTTTGGGAAACATGGTAATTATAGGCATCTTAACATTTTACTTAGAATTAGCACAGCAAAAGCACTTTCAATTCACCTTGGATTCCACTGAACTGGATCTAACTTTAATCTGTAATTGTTTCATACCGCTTCTAATAGGCTTGATGTAGAGCAATAATTTGCTCAATAAAGGCAGAAGCCCTAAAGAGACTTAAATGGTATCGATCATTGCACCGGGTTGTAAAAGATGTTGTGAAGTGCTAATAAATGGTTTATAAAGTTCATAAGTCCAAAAAATTGCAAAAAGGTTAATAGTCCAAATTTTAAGCAACTTTGTATGATTAAAGCTTCAGTAGAGTAAACAACTTAGCTGAGATATAGAGAATGCATAGGTGTAACTGGGTCCTGACGCGTTTCGCCTCACTGGCTTCTTCAGAGAACCCACTCGCAAACTATATATTCACTGCTTGTACTGTATATAGGTCTGTTGATTCTGTAATCTTTCAGGTCACAGGAAACTGAAAGATTACAGAATCAACAGACCTATATACAGTACAAGCAGTGAATATATAGTTTGCGAGTGGGTTCTCTGAAGAAGCCAGTGAGGCGAAACGCGTCAGGACCCAGTTACACCTATGCATTCTCTATATCTCAGCTAAGTTGTTTACTCTACTGAAGCTTTAATCATACAAAGTTGCTTAAAATTTGGACTATTAACCTTTTTGCAATTTTTTGGACTTATGAACTTTATAAACCATTTATTAGCACTTCACAACATCTTTTACAACCCAGTGCAATGATCGATACCATTTAAGTCTCTTTAGGGCTTCTGCCTTTATTGAGTTCTTTAACTTTCCATCTTGGAATCTGAGCACCACTGTATGTTAAAAGACATTTGAAGTAGATATTGTTCCTTTATGTGTTACTCTATTGTCATGGCCCTTTAGGAACATTCCTTTGAATATACCCAGTTGTTTATATTGGGAGCAATAATTTGCAACACATTTCTGAATGTGGCTAATGTCAGAGATTCAAGGAACACAGAAGGATGTTGATTAAACAATTTATTTTAAAAAACTGCAATGTAAGTTTTTAATATGGTCTATAATATGGTGAATTTAGGAAACATCTAAAAACATACCTGTTCTTGAAGTACCTAGGTAACGAATCTGCACAATCGACCCCATCACAATCTCACCCCCCATCCGATCCCATAAACTGTCAACCACTAATCTCTAGCTATGAATGTTCCATTCAATTTGTAGAATCTTCTAATTCATTGTAAACCGCATTGAATCTTTCTAATTCATAGAATCTTTCTAATTCATTGTAAACCGCATAGAACTTCACTGTCCTGCAGTATATAAACTGTTATTATTATTATAAAATATTGCTATAGAAACACAGAACATGATGGAAGTTTGGCACTCAGCTTTGCAATCCTTTTGATTTCCTTAGAGATTCTCTCTGCTTGTTGCATTTGTCTGCCTCCACCACCTTCAGTGCAAGGCTCTTCCATGCATCCACCATCCTTTCCAGAGTACACTTTTAAATATTTTTAATGCACTAGGAGTAGTCCTTTTGCCCAAATGTATGTACCAGAAGTATTGTGCCAATGTGTTTAATCTTTAAGAGTACGTCATGTTGATGTCAGCAGCTGTAACAGAAACTGTTCTGTCCAGATTATTTGTAAAGGAGCTAGCTGTTTTATAACATTAGATAAACAATTTTTTTTTTCTTGCAGCCAACATTTTAAAATGCCACTTCACAAAACTGTTAGAGGCTCTAGGCATGGAAAACCAGATGAGCATCAGCTGCATTATAAGAAGGAAGGTAAATGGCACAAACACGGCCGTACTAATGGAAGATACATGGCAAATTTGGAAATAGAATTGGGGCAGTTACCTTTTGATCCCAAATATTGACCAGCCTGAACAGCAAGTAATAATCATGAAGGGCAACCGGGAACATAGAGCCACCTGATTTTATTATATTGCACAATGCACTTCTGTATTGGGTATTTCCAACATACGTGCAAGGTACTTTGTCTTCAAATCTTAGGTATGGTGATTTTACACGGTAATTCCCAGCACCAATCAGCAGCTTCCAAACCTGCATTTTGTGTAGTTAAAGCTTTGCTGAATGATAGAACTAGTTTGGTTACAAGTTTAACGGAAGCTATGCATGGTGTGACCTGTGTGCATGAAAAATATCCCTGTCATGGCAGGTTATCAATTGTTTAAAGTTACATCATACAAGATGTAAATCATAAGTCTGTTTGATGTGCTAACTTTTAAAACTATTTTTCGGGAAGTATGTGATCTGGTGGAACTTTGTCAATGTGTGGTAATCTTACACCTGTCTACCTTCTTGTCTTTTTGGGGTAAAAGCGCCTGTTGATTTGCGAAGACAGGTGTGTGCTGCGCTGTAATCAGCTTGCTGACTTGTTCGTGTGTAACATCTCTTGCACTATGGAAGGAAAATAAAGAGGCAAATTGGGAAAAAATGGCTGTTAAGACCCCATGTGGTGTGTTAAGACAATACTATAAGAATGCATTTTAGGAATGTTACTGTTCTTCAGCGCTTGGCTTCTAAACACTCCACCTTTGCAGAGTCCTAGGTCAGTATTATCCTGACTTGGGTCCCCTCTGCGCAATATAGTGGTCTGGCTAGTTATTAAGCTGCTTCATTTAGGTTTCCTTTCATACACATAGATGTGGCTTCCAGTGCGACCATCAGGTAGGTGGGTATGAAAGAATGTTTCAGCTTTCATGTAATTAGATGAAACCAGAAATGGTGTTATTTCCTATAAGAAGCATAAAAAAACAGACTCAGGACAAATTTATGTACAGTTTTGTTTTTTTAAACTTGCTGACTACATAAGCCTGTGCTTAAGGTTGATGCCTTGTTTTCAACTGGGTCCTGGTGACAAAGACTGGCCCAAGTTCATGCTAAGAATGTGTATCCTGAGAGTTCTCCTGAATTACAATCTATTGGCCTAACCACCACACTGTTCGGTTCTGAACTTCAGCTAACCTGGTGAAATTTATTGCATTTGCCCCAATTTAGGGGTCCTTTACTAAGGCACCCTTTATATTCTATGGGCACCTTAGCATTTAGTGCATACTAAATCGATTAGCGTGCCTTAGTAAAAGGACCTCTTCATAAACTAGTTATCCAACACAAAGCAAAATAACCTCAAGCAATAAGCAGCCTACCTTTCTGAAGACACTGTGCATATAGACAGATAAACAGAAGAATCATATACTAGAACAAACTTGAAATGTTAATTATAGTACTAGATGCTGAACAAAGGAAGGAAAAAACTTTAAAAATAAAAAATTATCCATAAGTTTGATCATTTCACAGCGGGACATTAGCATGGGTCCCCTTTTACTCTCAGCAGGCTAAAGGTGAAGGATGCCTTAAACCCAATCTGCCCTTTTAAAAGATACTTAGACTAGAGGGCACATCTCATCATTTACTGTACACTTCTCCCTCCATATTCATGGGGGTTAAGTGCAGAGCCAGACTGGACCACAAAGTGTGAAAAACCGCAAATAACTTCTCAGCCAGTTCTGACCCACCCCCGCCTTCCCGGACCTTACCTGGTGGTCTAGCGGGCTTTCGGGGCAATACTTAAGTTCAATACTTAAGCAGTACTTACACCTTTTACAAACACAGAGTTTGGCCACTTGTTCTCTTGGAAGTATATTAATTAAAACATTCTATGTGATAACCATTTTGCCCATACTAAAAAGGTTGGGGTTTTTTTGTTTGAGGGGGGGTTGCTATCCCATAAAGAGTCTAAATAATGTATTTTTCAATGGTTGTCACCAGTCCACTGAAAAGCATCAGGTTCCTCCCCAACAGCCATTCAAACAGCAAGTCGAAATAGCAACTCCTAGGCTCCTGAGTAACCTGTACAGCGTCCACATTAATGCTGATTACTGACTGTAGTACACTTCTCCCTCTGAATCTGCAGTTTTAGCATCCATGGATTTGGTTATTCGCTATTTTTTTTTTTGGAGGGGGGGACGATTTTAATTTTTTCACCTATTTTTAAGCCTTACCTGGTGGTCTAGCAGGTTTTTGAGGCAGGAGTGATCTTCCTACGCTCCTGCCCCGTGACTACGACGGGAACTCCCCACAACCATTTCCTATGAGTGATCTGCACGGGGCAGGAGCGTAGGAAGATCACTCCTGCCTCAAAAACCTGCTAGACCACCAGGTAAGGCTTAAAAATAGGTGAAAAAATTAAAATCGTCCCCCCCTCCAAAAAAAAAAATAGCGAATAACCAAATCCATGGATGCTAAAACTGCAGATTCAGAGGGAGAAGTGTACTACAGTCAGTAATCAGCATTAATGTGGACGCTGTACAGGTTACTCAGGAGCCTAGGAGTTGCTATTTCGACTTGCTGTTTGAATGGCTGTTGGGGAGGAACCTGATGCTTTTCAGTGGACTGGTGACAACCATTGAAAAATACATTATTTAGACTCTTTATGGGATAGCAACCCCCCCTCAAACAAAAAAACCCCAACCTTTTTAGTATGGGCAAAATGGTTATCACATAGAATGTTTTAATTAATATACTTCCAAGAGAACAAGTGGCCAAACTCTGTGTTTGTAAAAGGTGTAAGTACTGCTTAAGTATTGAACTAAAGGAATGAGGGTTTAGGAAATCAGAACTAGCTGTTTAGTACTGTGGCACAAAACCTCCCTGCCAATTCAACCAGCTACATCGAGGGCTAATAGAGTGCATTGTTTTAAAAGGAGCTGTCTGTTACAGAACAAGCTAAACACTAGCTGTGTAATTGATGTAGTGTTTGTTCTTACTGATCATTACTGAGGGTAGAGATAGCTAGCTGTCAGGCCTAGGTACAACATTTAACCTTTACATACCTGTTCAAGTACGTTGAAGATGACTAAGTGTGTGGGTAATAATGTTTCATTATAAAACTCTGCCCTGAGCCAGGCCAGTGGACTCATGTAAAATATATCTGCTTCATCAATGTAGTTATCGTTCTCCGCGAGATCCGGGGGACATTCAAGGAAACTCATTTGTAGTTGACAGTGAACGTGGCTTAAAAAGAGAAACATTTGCTTTGACAGCTGCTATGGCTTTAGGGATACGATTCTAAATTGGTAAGAGCTGCATTTTCTTCTGTGATAGGAGAACCAGGCTATTTTCCCCCATGGCCATAGAAGCAAACTAATACAGTTCATCCTCTTTTTAAGTTACATGCTTTTTGTCTCATTTGAATGACATATTAGTTGAGCACTGATCCTCAATGTGTGCTTTTATCCTCTTTTGAATAAATTTCAGCCAGTTATTTTCTCTAGTGCATTTTGCATTATTGTTAGAGTTTAAGACATATCATTACTCCAGCAATTTCTAATAGGATCCCTCAAATTAATCTTATGTATCCAGGATTTTGTGTGGTTTGTGTTTAAGCAGGTACTGCCATCACCTTCTAATCTAGTTCTGTACAAACTTAATCCTAAGGCATCTCTTCCAACTCTGTTCTTAGGATATCCACACTCAATCATATGAAGATGTCTCATACACATGAACTTGTGTATTTTTTTTTATCCCAGGACAAGCAGGCAGCCTATTCTCGCATATGGGTGACGTCATCGACAGAGCCCGGATGCGGAAGCCTCGCAAGCAGACTTGCTTGTAGAAACTAGAAGTTTTGAGTCAGCTGCACCGCGCATGCGTGAGTGCCTTCCCATGCAGCGCAGGGCGCATCTCCTCAGTTCTGATTTCCATAGAGTCGAGAATTCCGTCTTTGACTCTGTGTTTAACTTTATTACTTTGTGCCTTCTCTCACCGCGGTTTGTGTTAATTTTCTTCACGAATCGCTGGTTTTTTTATTTCTAGTTTTTAAAAAAAAAAATTATTTTCTTCCGGTCGACTGGAAGGGCAGGCCGATTGGCCACAGCCCAGGGGCTTCGACTTTGCAGCGGCTGTTTTTCCTCATGTCCCGGCCAGCAACGGGCTTCAAGAAGTGTAGCCAGTGCCAACGTGCGATTTCCCTTATGGACCCACATCGTCATTGTCTCAACTGCCTTGGGCCGGGCCATCAATCAAAGTCATGCGAGCGCTGTGCTACTCTTCAACCTCGTGCCCGTAAACGTCATCAAATTTTAGTGGAGAAGCTTTTCGTGATGGACTCTTCAGTCACACTCTCTTCTTTGAAGGAGGCCTCGAATCTACCTTCTGCTGAGGGTCCTCCTGCCTCCATGACTCCGACCTCGAGCATCATCAAGCCTTTCTCGTTTGCGGCAGCTCTTGCTTCCAGTACATCTGCTATATCTTCCCCTGCTTCCTCAGGTCAGATAGCTCATCAGAAAGTTCCAGCAGTAGTTATCAAGGTTGCTAAGACTTCCAAGTCGAAGCATATTTCAACTGCCACTTTGGAACCTTCAGCCAAAGCAGGTGGTCCGGTTTCAGACGCGGATCCATCCTTGCCAGCTTCTTTCCAGACCATGTTAGAGAAGCAATTTATTCAGTTCCTTACTAATATGGGACCGAAGCTCGCTACTCTAATCCAGCCTGGGCATTCTGCAGACTCCCACAAGGTTGAGCCTCTCCTTATGCCTCCGACTGAAGCTACACCCTCCATACAAGGAGCAGAGTCTTTGGGAGTGCATCGAGATTCCTCCACCAAGCCTCCTGAGTTTCGATCTACAGCTTCTAGCCCCATCCATTTCTTGGTGGCAACATCTGCTTCCATCTCCGAAGCCAAGTCTCCTCGAGACCTGCTTCCAGGCACCATTCTCGACGTCGATCGAGACCTTCCTCTAGGCATACCTGCAGACATAGCTCTTCTAAGGAGTTTCCTTCTTCGATTAAGCCTCGATTATCACCTGCCAGCTCTACTAGACCTCAGACTCCTCAATCAAGGTCTCCACTTCCAGACCTCGAGGACTCAGCGGCTTCTCTTGCTTTGTCCAAGTCTCCTTATTCTTTTGATGCCTATTTTCCTGCCGAAGCTTCATCTTTGACCCCAGCTGCCTCGAGGTCCAAGAGTCCCTCTCGAGGCAAGGCATTGGCAGATCAGCTATCTTTCTCTTCTTTTCTTTGTCAGATTGTGGTTCTAAATACTCTAAGGAGTACCTCGAAGTCATGCATCTTCCTCAACCTCCTGCAGAGTCACTTAAGTTTCCCCTTCATAAGCTTCTGTCTCAGACTTTTACACAATGCCTGGAGACTCCTTATGCAATTCCTGCTGTTCCAGGCAAGTTGGACTCCAGGTATAAAACTCTACATTGCAAGGGATTTGAGAATTTGCAGTTGTCTCATCAGTCTCTGCTTTGAAGAGATCCCATCCTTCCAGAGTTTATGCTACCGTTCCTCCTGGAAGGGAAGGGAAAACCATGGACAAGTTTGGACCTCACCTTTACCAAAATGCCATGATGTCCTCCAAAGTCCTCAATTATAATTTTCATTTTGTCACTTATTTCAAGTTCCTCATTGATCTTCTTCCAAAATTTCTCAGCTATTTTAGATACTCAGAAGCACTTCAAGTTTCAAGAAGTCATAGCTACTCTCTCAACTCAGATTACATCTTCTCCAGTCTTCTTATGATGCCTTTGAGTTATCTGCTAGGGCAACTGCTTTTTCTGTAGCAGTGTGTCGCCTAGCCTGGCTTCGCACCATTGACATAGACCCTAATCTTCAGGACCGCTTGGCTAATATTACTTGTGCAGGCAATGACCTCTTCGATGAATCTATCGAGGCAGCCACCAAGAAATTGTCTGAACATGAAAAATCCTTTGCATCTATTGTCAGACCAAAACCTAAGCCAGCTCCTGCCAAGCCTGCATGATCTCCTCCAATTTTCCAGAGGTGTTGTGCTCCGAGAGCGGCTCCTTACACTTGTCCGCCTCCTAAGAAACAGAATCAGAAGCAACAGACGTTTGAACCTTCTGCTGCACCTAAGGCTGCGCAGCCTTTTTGACTGTTTAAAACAGAGCATAATCTCCATCGTTCTGTCTCTGTCTTCTCTTCCCCTCATTGGAGGTCATCTCAATCATTTTTATCACCGATGGGAGACAATTATATCCGACCTCTGGGTGTTGTCAATCAAGGAAGGATACTCTCTTCATTTCACTCAGGTTCCACCAGAGCTTCCTCCAACCATCCCAGACCACCCTTCTTCTTCAGGAAGCTCAAGCTCTGCTTTGTCTCCATGCCATCGAACCAGTTCCTTTGGGACAGCAGAACAGGGGGTTTTACTCCCGTTACTTCCTTGTTCCGAAGAAGATGGGCGATCTGCGACCCATCCTGGATCTCAGGGCTCTCAACAAATTTTTAGTCAAAGAAAAATTTTGAATGTTTTCCTTTTATCCCCTTCTGGATCAGAACGACTGGTTATGCTCTCTGGATCTCAAGGAGGCCTATACTCATATTCCCATTCATCTGGCCTCCCATCAGTACCTCAGATTTCGGGTGAAGAATCTGCATTACCAATACAGAGTGCTGCTGCCCTATGGCCTAGCTTCATCTCCCAGAGTGTTCACCAAGTGCCTAGTAGTGGTAGCAGCAGCTCTGAGGAACCATGGTCTTCAGGTGTTTCCCTACCTCGACAACTGGCTCATCAAAGATTCAACATCTCAGGGGGTTATTGTAGCGACCCAATGTACTATGTGGTTCCTACAAAGTTTGGGATTCGAAATCAACTTTCCCAAATCACAACTTCAGCCCTCTCAGAATCTACAATTCATCGGAGCTGTTCTTGACACTATTCACCTCAGAGCATTCCTTCCGCAACAATGTCTGAAAGCTCTCCTTCAACTCTGTCATGCAGTGTCTTCCCGCTCTTCAATCTCAGCAAGACATATGATGGTATTATTAGGCCACATGGCCTCCACAGTACACGTGACTCCTTTTGCCAGACTTCACCTCCGCATTCCTCAGTGGACCCTAGTATCTCAGTGGACGCAGGCTTGCAACCCACTTTCGACACATTACTGTCACTCCTTCCTTGAGACAGTCTCTGCTGGTGGATGTTCTCTTCCAATCTCTCCGAGGCTTACTATTTCAAACGCCCCCTCATCAGAAGGTCCTCACAACAGATTCTTCGACCTGTGCTTGGGGCGCTCATCTCGATGGTCTCCATACTCAAGGCCATTGGACCAGTACGGATCGTCAGTGTCACATCAATCTGTTGGAACTCAGAGCGATCTTCAATGCTCTCAAAGCTTTTCAACATCTTCACGACCAGGTAGTCCTCATTCGGACAGACAACCAAGTCGCCATGTACAATGTCAATAAACAGGGAAGGACGGGATCTTCCTCCCTTTGTCAAGAAGCTCTGAAGGTTTGGAACTGGGCGATCCGTCACAACACCTTCCTCAAAGCTGTCTATATTCAAGGGGCGAACAATTGTTGGTGGACAACTTGAGTCGTCTTCTGCAACCTCACAAATGGACACTCCATTCCTCGCCCCTTCATCACATCTTTTCAAAGTGAGGAACACCTCAGATAGATCTCTTTGCAGTTCCCCACAACTACAAACTGCCTCAGTTCTGCTCCAGGATATATTCTCCTCATCGCCTCGAGGCAGATGCTTTCTTAATGGAATGGACGAATCTCTTCCTGTATGCATTCCCTCAATTCCCTCTCATTCTCAAGACACTTGTCAAGTTGAAGAACACTCATGCTACCATGATTCTGATTGTTCCTCGGTGGCCGAGACAACCTTGGTACTCCCTTCTACTTCAACTCAGCAGCAGGGAGCCATATCTACCCATTTTTCCATCTCTTCTTACACAGAGTCAGGGATCTCTGCTTCATCCCAATCTGCAGTCTCTACACATGACAGCTTGGTACCTCTCAACATAACTCCTCAGTTTTCTCAACATGTAAGAGACATTTTAGAGGCTTCTAGGAAGCCTGCCACTAGGCAATGCTACCACCAAAAAATGGACTAGATTTGCTACGTGGTGTTTTTCTCACGACAATGAGCCTCAGGGTTCCTTGTTATCTTCTGTTCTGGATTATCTTTTACACTTATCCACCTCTGGCCTCAAGTCTACATCGATACAAGTCCATCTCAGTACAATTGCTGCTTTCCATCAGCCTACTGAAGGGAAACCCCTCTCTGCTCATCCGGTGGTTTCCAGATTCATGAAATGACTTTTCAATGTCAAACCTCCTCTCAAACCGCCTCCAGTGGCTTGGGACCTCAATGTTGTTCTTGATCAATTGATGAAGCCTCCATTTGAACCTATGTCTATGGCTCATCTGAAGTATCTCACTTGGAAAGTGGTGTTTGTCATTGCCCTCACTTCTGCTTGAAGAGTCAGTGAGCTGCAAGCTTTAGTTGCTGATCCACCTTTCACATGTTCTATCATGACAAGGTGATCCTCCATACTCATCCTAAATTCCTCCTGAAAGTAGTTTCAGAATTTCATCTCAACCAATCCATTGTTCTTTCCAAAGCCTCATTCTCATCCTGGAGAATCAGCTCTTCATATTCTGGACTATAAACATGCTTTGGCCTTCTATTTGGAACGCACCAAACCACACAGAACTGCTCCTCAACTTTTTGTCTCCTTTGATCCAAACAAGTTGGGACATCCAATCTCTAAGCGTACCATCTCCAACTGGATGGCTGCTTGTATCTCATTCTGCTATGTCCAGGCTGGATTACACCTATAGAGTAGAGTCACAGCCCATAAAGTCAGAGCAATGGCAGCTTCTGTAGCTTTCCTCAGATCTACACCTATTGAAATTTGCAAAGCTGCTACTTGGTCCTCGATTCATACTTTCATTTCTCACTATTGTCTGGATGTTTTCTCCAGACAGGATGGCCATTTTGGCCAGAGAATATTACACAATTTATTCTCCTAATTTGTTAATGCTCCCACCATCCCATTCTGGTTAGCTTGGAGGTCACCCATATGTGAGAATAGGTTGCCTGCTTGTCCTAGGATAAAGCACAGTTACTTATCGTAACAGGTGTTATCCAGGAACAGCAGACAGCTATTCTCACAACCCACCCACCTCCCCTGGTTGGCTTCTCTGCTAGCTATCTGAACTGAGGAGATGCGCCCTGTGCTGGGCGGGAAGGCACTTGCACATGCGCGGTGCGGCTGACTCGAAACTTCTAGTTTCTACAAGCAGGTCTACTTGCGAGGCTTCCACATCAGGGCTCCGTCGATGACGTCACCTATATATGAGAATAACTGCCTGCTGTCCCTGGATAACACCTGTTACGGTAAGTAACTGTGCTTTTTAGCATAACCAAATTATACAAATCAATCATGGGATTGAAATATTAAACATGGGTCTAATCTAGAAATTTATACTACCAAATTCTAAAATTCACCAAGGACTTACTCCTGCCAGCTTGCCAACACCCCACTCCCCCCCCCTAAACCCCCCCAACAAAAAGCAGTTGAATCACATTATTATGACCATGACCTGCCTTTGACATCAGCGATGCACAGCCAGTGAACAAATGCACATGTTACATGCAGACTTTGGGGGTTGCCAATATGGAAGTTGCCAATATGGTAACCATGGCTGTCATGGGGGAAAAAGCATGATCATCGGATACTAACACAAAGGCAGCAGCATTTCGGAAATGGTGCAGCTTGTGAACTGTTCACAGGCCGCTGTGGTTAAATTGTATGAATGGAACCTTTTCAATGACCCGATGTCCTAACTGCAGCACAAACCATTAATGCACGAGGTGAATGGTGACTGATTGGCATGCTACCATAGAGCAAATAAAGCAGGGGGCTTCCAGATGTGTGTCCAAAATGACTGTGCAGTGAACTCTGTTGTGAATGGGGCTCTGGAGTAGATGGCTGGTGACTTCACCCATGCTTACTTGGGTTCATTGCAAAAAAAAAAAAATAGCTGCAATTTGCACTGGAGTACTGACATTGAACTTGTAGTGAGTGGCAGAGGGTTGCCTTCTCTGATGAGTCACATTTTGAGCACCATTGAACAGATGACATTGGCATGTCAGGCATGAAATTGCCTAGAACAAATACCTAGCAACCATTGTTGGGCTTACACAAGCTGCTGGTGGCAGCCTAATGGTCTGGTGAATGTTTTCTTGGTTATGGTCTGGGTCTCTTGCTACCTCTCAAAGGCACTCTCAACTAATATGTGTCTCTCGCCATCCTTGCCGATCAACTATAGTCCATTCTTAACCGGTACTTAAATTGCCGTATAGTCCTTGTACTTAAACTACTGTGTAGTCTTTGTATTGACCAAATGTACTCCACTGTGAATGTTTGCTTGTAGGCCATTCTGAGCTACTGGGAGGACGGGATAAAAATATAAATAAATAAAATAAATAAGTAAGTACACCTGTACATGTTGGTCTTCCCTGGCCTCCAAATTTCCCAAACATCACAATTGAGCACATTTGGGACCACCTCAATCTACATGTTTCAACAACTGGATCCACCACCACCATGCAACTGTCAGCCACAATGCAGCCTGCATTGTTGTAGATACCTCTAGCAACCATCAAGCATCTTACTGAGTCACTCCCATGACATCTGGGTGCCAGAGGCAGTTATTCTGGATATTAGCAGGTGGTCATAATAATGTGACTTGTTAGGCTGGAGTGGTTTGGCAGAAGAACATGATGATATATTAGTATATTTCAACCCTGATGTATGCACACACTCCCACACAGATGAAGTCCTCTCTTCTGTTCCTTTCTCCCCAATACACTTAGCCACCTCTCTCTCCTCAGCTTCGATGTTGGTCCAAGAAAGTCTCCTACCCTGCCCCTTGCGCCCTCTCATGTTCTTCTCCTGCAGCTGCTTCACTCTTCCTCCAAGACCTCTTCAACCATTCTACCTCTCATCTGTGCTAAACCCAATGTTCCTATTCCCAGTGCTACCACTTACTCTTTCTGAACTCTGATGGGTGCTAAACGCCCTTCTGTTAATGCCTCCTCACAAGCCCTTGCCTGTTGCCAGCTCTTTTCTAGAATGTAAACTTTCACTAGCCCGCTGTCTCAAGTTTTATTTTGTTATATTCAGCGTTAGAGAAGTTTGTATGCTAAGGTTATCTTATGTTGGAAGGACTAATAAATAATTGCTTTTATAAAGGCTGGAATTTAATGTTATTTGTCTAGTCTGATTACAAGTGTGCTCTGGTGGACTAAGAGCAATTCAGCTAATTTTGCCTCCTAGGCTCATATTCTGCTCTTCTTGTCAGTTGGGCCTGTGGCTTTTGCAAAGGCAGCAATCTAAAATATGAAAGAAATACTGGCTTACAGAATGGCTGTCTCCCATCTGTTTTGGCTGAGCAAATTGCTCATACAGCAGAGACTGCAAATTGTCCAGTTAGCAAGGGCCAGTTCTAGCTTTGCTCCAGAATCTAAATACCCTGTTCTGGACACCCATTTTAGACAGTCTGGGCCCAAAATATATTCTTGGCATAAAGAAAACTGTATTAGTCCTATCTTTACCTGTAGAATGGTGTAGAGTGACAAGGCATCAGAAAGAAAACGGATGTGGTAGCAGCAGTCGAACCTTTGGTTCGGCAGAGTTGCTGAATGTGAGTCATGACATCAAGAGTCCCCCGCTGATGGATCAGACCAGTGTAAAGGGCTGGAATAAGGTTGGAGAAAACCAGAAAACTCACTGCTGCTTTCTTCCAAGTTTTCAAATGTTTTAAAGAAAACCCTGCAGTTGTAAATTTAAAGGAAAACAATTGCTAAGTACAGTAAATAACAGTGGTTTTAACGCTGTCTTTTTTAATAACCAAAAATTAATCTGACAGACATCTTTTCAACTTACCTGAATACAATGAATTAACCTTCCCAGTAATCCCGTAAATAAACTAAGACCCATTCTATTCCTGACTTTTTCCAAGACTTTCAGTATCCAAAGTCTTGCTCTTGCCTCTACATACCCAGCTCTTTCCATTTACTGCAGTGGTCTTTTATAAGAACAGGAGCCTCCAGTAGATGGAAATTCTGTGACTGCTACTACCAATCTCACCTCTGTGCTTTGCCTGGGGTGAATGGATTTTATTAGTTGGGGACATGGAGGAGCTGGCAGCAGAATCTTTATAGCAGTTGAGGCCTATAAAGGAGTTTGGTCAAGATTTAAGGGACTAGAGTGGAATGGTTGGCGGTATCTTGGGACAGCATCTGGATCTGGAAGGGAAGTTAAGCAGCTGAGGGAGAAGAGAGTGACTAGGTTGCAAAGTAAGAGACACATTTTTTTTAGTTGATGGACAGAAAGGACTGCACCTGGGTGGGACAGGAGAGTGCGCACTCACAAGGGCTGAATTATGCCAACACAACATCTTAGACATTTGGGAGGTTCTGGCAGAACGACATAGCACGTATGCTTTATCTCTGACAAGCAAATCCTGGGGTAAATTTTAGAATCTCTGGTCAAGATCATCATTTTTTCTGATATTATGTTATTGGTGGTCTTGTGTCCCACAAATTCTCCCAGGTGGAGTTTGAGGAGGGTTACAATATCAAATGTAATTTCTAGGTTAAATTTTTGTGCTTAAAATGTGAGGAAATATGGGATCTTTATTCTGAAACAACATGTACCTTGAGTAATTAGCATTTCCTCAGAGTACTGACTGAAGTCAGGGAAAAGCTTTTGATTATTTCAGCCCAATTACAGGGCCAGCTTTTCCAGTGCAACTCTTCCCTATCTTCAGTCCCGGACCCCTTTTTTTAACATATTTTTTGATGCAAGGTTGGTGTACTTTTAATAATAAAGAGATGAACTAAGTGTTTTGGAAAAATTGCTGATATTTACTTGTAATGCTTTCTTTATGGCAGTAAAAAAAGGCTTATCCACAAATCACAAAGAGTTTGGCTATGAGACAGAGACAGAACTAGTTAGTCTCTTGAGTACGGATGCTGAAGACACTTGCCAATACTGCATAAAGCAGAGGAAAGCTCGGAAACACTTACCACAGAACACCATGCAGAGTGGTAGCACTGGATAGATAAACCGGAATTCTTTGTGACTAAACAAGCTGAAAGCAAACATTGGCAAAAACATATTATAAGGACAGTTTTGAGTTCTGTTGGTTCATGAATCTCTCAGAATTTGCATAGTATAGATTATACAGTTTCCACTGCAATTATATAACTGCAGAAAAAGCACACGAAACAACATCCTGTACACTCGTCCTGTATTTTTTTCAATAATCTTCAAGTAACATGGACTCCTGAGGAAGGCCATGTGCCAAAATATGGACTGTGTTGGGTCACCACTATCTGGATCATTTAAAGGAACGCTTATGCTATCTGGATAGCGTCAGGGTGTTCTAACAATTTTCAATGGTACTATATGGATAGGGCTATTGAAAATGAACAGATAGGGCCAGCCAGTGGTACTGATCCAGCTAGTAGGACCTGTGCTTTTGAATATCAGGCCAATGTTTTTATGTATGACAAGAGACCGCAAAAGTAATTTCATAAATGTTGTAATCTACTAACAATTTTCCATTCTTGCAGATCTGACATGGAACGGTGAAAACTCTTATTTTTCACTTTACAGATTTTACATAAACTGAAGCACATAATCCCTGTGGAAGATTTTAGATCATTTGAGCAATGTGTTCTTAGTAAATTAGATTATCAATATTTTAGATTCTCTAATTAGAAAACTAATGGTATAAATTTATGAATTGAGGCCAGTACTGGGCAGACTTACATGGTCTGTGTCCCGTAAATGGCAATTCGGTGTAGGACACTGCTGGGAAGACTTTACAGTACGTGTCCCACAAATGACGAGATGGTTGGATAGGCTGGAGTGAGCTTGGACGGCAACTCCAGTAATTAGAACCTAAGGGCAGTACCGGGTGGACTTTACGGTCTATAGGCCAGAAATATCAAAGAAAAAAAAAGACAATTTAATCATGAATTTATAAGGTGTGTACCTAATGGGCAGACTGGATGGACGGTTCAGGTCTTATCTGCTGTCATTTACTATGTTACGTATTAACTTTTCTTGTATTTGGATCTTTCCTAAGCTACTATCACAGCCTTACAAATGGTACAAAATACTGCCATCCATCTTAAACAGGGTCATCAGAACAGAAATCCAGTTCTTAAGAAATTACATTGACTCTCTAAGGAATTTTATTTAAAATTCTTCTGATGCATAAGGCATTGAGTTTTAATTCTTCATTTTATGTTTCTACTATTTTTTGTAACTTAATTTTTAATGAAAAAATTGTAACAATAAGATTTATATACCAACAAGTTCATTGTAGTCACAGAGTGCCAAATAGCTAATTATTCCAGCCCTCAGAGACTAGCCATTGTGCATTTTCAATTGCGGGCCAACGCAAATGGAATCAGATTGCTCATAGATACAACAATGTTTAGGAAACAGCTGAAAGTTATCACAGGACTCTAGAATGAGAGTTGCAGTTGTTAATGTGGATAATGCAGTATTCTATGTTGTTTTAATGATTGTGTGCTTTATGGTTAAGAATCTGGTGTTCTTACTTATACTCTGCCTTAGTAAAATATAAACAAACAAATAATAAAACAGGATTCACATCAAACTGTTTAGCAATAAAGCACAATAGGAAGAATTTTCTAGGATTAATCAATAGACACGTAATATCTAAGCTTTTCTCGAAATTGGGACGATGAGTGAGGTGATTAAATTTGCAGATGACACTAAACTGTTCAAAGTTGTTAAAACACATGTGGATTGTGAAAAATTGCAGGCGGACCTTAGGAAATTGGAAGACTGGGTGTTCAAATAGCAGTTACCAGATGCTAGGGTCCACCTTGGGGATTAGCACCCAAGAAAAGGATTTGGGTATCATCATAGAGAATACGATGAAACCTTCCGTCCAATGTGTGGCGGCGGCCAAAAAAGCAAGCAGGATGCTAGGAATGATTAAAAAAGGGATGGTTAACAAGACTAAGAATGTTATAATGCCCCTGCAGCTCCATGGTGTGACCTCATCTGGAGTAGTGCGTTCAATTCTGGTCTCCTTATCTCAAGAAAGATATAGTGGCACTAGAAAAGGTTCTAAGAAGAGCGACCAAGATGGTACAGGGGATGGAACTCCTCTCATATGAGGAAAGACTAAAATGGTTAGGGCTCTTTAGTTTGCAAAAGAGACGACTGAGGGGAGATATGATTGAAGTCTACAAAATCCTGAGTGGAGTAGAACGGGTACAAGTGGATCGATTTTTCACTCCTTCAAAAATTACAAAGACTAGGGGACACTCAAAGAAGTTACAGGGAAATACTTTTAAAACCAATAGGATGACAATTTTTTTCACTCAAGAGAATAGTTAAGCTCTGGAACGCATTGCCAGAAGTTGTGGTAAGAGCGGATAGCGTAGCTGATTTTAAGAAAGATTTGGACAAGTTTCTGGAGGAAAAGTCCATAGTCTGTTATTGAGAAAGACATGGGGGAAGCCACTGCTCATCCTTTATCGGTCAAACAAACAATAAGGGCAATAATCTCTCGAAACTGAGAGTAGAGTGATCAAAAAGCAGTGAACAATGTAAACGATGAACACTCAGTATCAAATGTAAACTATTATGTACAACTGATAGTGAATCATAATGCTTAGAGATATGGAGGTGATAACAGGGAAGTCCTAACACTATCACCTCACCGCCCAATCATCGCACAATTCAATGCACCAGCTGTAAAATATATTGGGTATGCACAATTGCTTTGAGTGCACTAAGCTACTGATTTTGTAAAAAAATAACAAACACTAGTTAAGTGGTCTGAAACAGCAAACTTATCTTGAGCTTGCGGATTCCGACGTGACACAGACACGTTTCGCTCCTGCCTCAGGGAACCAAAGGAGAATTTGCAAGGATACTCAAAACGTGTGGGCGAGAGGAAACTCACATATTTAATGCATTTCTACCAAACGAACGGCTTTCAAAAGCATAAGCATGGAATGTTGCTACTCCTTGGGTTTTGGCCAGGTACTAGTGACCTGGATTGGCCACCATGAGAACGGGCTTCTGGGCTTGATGGACCATTGGTCTGACCCAGTAAGGCTATTCTTATGTCCTCTACGAAAACTAAATCCTACAAGAAAATTAACTTGCTTCAAAACCCTTAACAGTTGCCTTAACCTCCTGGAAGTGTTGAAAAGCAAAAATAAGAGCAGAGGAAGGGGGTATTTTGCTTTTGTGTCCCAGCTTCTGCTCAGAACAATGTAATTCTCTCTGTCGCACTTCGGTTGTTGGGATAGCCCACTCGAGACCTAGCTTTATATTTGAAAACCAGTTTGTTTGCTGGTCTGATGTGCTGCACTGCACTGTTTACTCTTGATTAAATTATGGTAGTATACAATTGATAGCTGATGCTCTCGCATTTTGTTGAACTGTTTTACCTTACACTCGTCCTGTATTTTTTTCAATAATCTTCAAGTAACATGGACTCCTAAGGAAGGCCATGTGCCAAAATACGGACCGTGTTGGGTCCTTTTTAACTACATTTGTCTAAATGATATAGACTTTTTATTGGGTTCTGTTTACTACCATGTTTCCCTGAAAACAAGACAGGCACAAAAAAACACACGGTCTTATTTTCGGGGTATGTACATGATCATCTCTCCCTTCCTCTCCTTCACCCCAATTCTTCCAATTTCCTTTCCCCTACATGTGCAGCATCTTTCCTCCCCACTGTCATGCAGCAGGACCCTTGCCCAGCTTCTATCCTTCCCTCCCTCCCATCCCTTGTGCAGCAGAACCCTTGAGCAAGCACCTACACCCACTGCGTAGCCGAACCCCTATCTTTCCCTCCAATCCGAACCCCGCCAACCAACCGCGAGTGAGCCCTACATAGCTCCATAAGCAGCGTCGGGCCGGCAGCACTCTAAACAGGCTGCTTTGGCCTTGTCCGCCCATGAATTCACTCTGACACATTACTGATGACATCATCAGTAACGCGCAGCAGGAACAAAAAAAATCCAACGAAGTCTGCAGTGAATCCACCAAACCAGAAAAACCAAGCAAAAACTGCAGATAATGTTCAAAGATGCAGGCAATATTTATTAGACCAAAATTAAAATACAGTTATATAAAACCTTTTTACCAACCAAGGGACCCGACACAGTCCATGTTTCGGACAACACATCTTCGTCAGGGGTCCATGGTAAATAAGGTATAAAATGATTGCCTGTGTGATTCTTCCTGCAAAGTTGCTGCCAAAAGTAAGCCTGCATCTTTGTACATTATCTGCAGTTTTTGCTTGGTCATCAGTAACGCGGCAGAGTGAATTCACGGGACAAGGCTGAAGCAGCCTGTTTAGAGTGCTGCCGGCCCGACGCTGCTTAGGGAGGTACCGTATGTTGGGCTTGCTCGCAGTTTGCAGGGTTCGGATGGGAGGGAAAGATGGGGGTTCGGCTGCGCGGCGGGGGCAAGTGCTTGGGGGGGGGCGGTGCTCGTTCAAGGGTTCGGCTGCACAAGGAATGGGAGGGAGGAAAGGGAAACTGCCAACGAATTCTGGGACTAGGGCTTATTTTTGGGGTAGGGCTTATATTTAGGGAACATGGTATTTATTGTTTATACAAAACAGACTTATTGGTCTTAATAAAACCCATTTTTACCACACATTTTTTGAACTTTTATTCTTTCTGTTCCAATCTGGGTACCATATATTTTGTCCACTTTCTCTTTGCATCTTTTTTTGTGGATTTTTCCCCCTTTTTGGGGGGCATTACTGTTGTGAACCATCAGTTTTCATGCAAGTTTATTTACCATCTACAAAGGAGACTGAATATGGATTTTCATTTACAATTGATTTAAGAGACAATAATGAATTTAAAGGACTTTTGGACAAATCTCAATTGAGCTCTACATTCGTAATGAAACTCCAGAACCTACCGTTATATTCTTCTAGAGGGGTGATGCAGTAGCCTTATAAAAGCACAACACAAATTAGATTTTAGTTTGTAAAACAATTTGTGGCTCTTATTTTTTTACTACTTTACTTTAGAGAAAAAGGTAACTATTAAAATAAAGACTACATTTTGGGAAGTGAGCTGTAAGATGAATTTGATAATTTGCTTTTTTAGGTGGCAGGATTTCTCATATCTTAATAGTACCTTGTTGCACCCGTCACCAAAGTACCCACCTGTAAATCAGCAGTGTCCAAGCCACAGCTCCCAGCAGAATCCAATACTTCTTGGGGGCCAGGAGACAGCCATGGATAAAAAAGGGGAGGTGAGTCCCCATGATAACAGGGAAGCCCTGAGTGAGGTACCAGTGCCATGGATGAGATCCATAAAATGTGGCCACATCTTGAAGTACATTAAACCTTAGGAAGTTCAGTTGGACCAGTGTCCACTGGGGAGAAAAAACCCAAATAAAGGTTAGAACAAACAAGAAAGAAGTGGCACATGGCATGGACAGCCAACCAAACTATGCAAAGCCTTAAGACAGCAGTCAGAGATAAAAATTAGTATTTAAACAGATCAAGAATTGTTAAGACATCCTATTTATCATGCTCGAGGGACATTAAAAAAAATAAAATATACAGGTTTATTTAATCTCTCTTAATCACCTTGTTTTATCTAATTCTACTTATACCAAAGTGAAGCGAGCAGGATAAGCTGAAAACGTCCCTTGAATGCCTTCTCTGGTAGAAACTGCTAATTTGTTAATGTGAAATGATCATCTCCAGCAAGCAAATAAAAAATAAACTAATTACTGAACCTTCAGCTGAGAGAGTACAGCAGAATGTAAGGATTCGGAGGATCCAAACTAGGAAGGGGGATTACAAGTTAATCCCCCCCCCTTTTTATGAAGTCCATTAAGCAATTTTTTATTGCCAGCCACAGTGGTAAAGATTCCGGCACACATAAGAATTCCGTGAGTGTCGGCAGCTTTAACCGCCGCAACTGGTAATAAAATATGCTAACGTGGCTTCATAAAGGGGGGGAGGGGATTAGTAAGTTTTTGCAGATGCTTTGATTTTTTTGCTTTACAGGACACAAGGTTCGTTAACAACGGAACAGCTTGAGGAACTGAATGTTAATGGACCTGGTGTCTGGTTTCTGGGTAAATTTGAGTAAATCAGAGATATTAAATGTGAATTTAAGGGGAGAATCGAGTTTGAGAGTTACAGCAGCTTTTTCCTTTTAGATGGGTACGTTCGACTAAGATATCTGGAGACCTACTTTGGACCCCTTGGGGCAAATCTTTATGATCTCAACTATAAACTGCTCTTACATAAGATTCGAAGGGACTTAGATAAATGGAAGAGGATGAATTTTTTGTGGTTAGGACATATTGAAATAGTAAAAATGATGATGTTACCCCAATTATTTTATTTATTTAAAAGAAAGACTACTGTTTAAGCCCGTTACATTAACGGGTGCTAGTAAAGCCGCCTTTCCCTCACATGTCCCCTATTTTCAGCCCCAGCTCCAAACCCATTTTTACCCCCCAGCCTCCTCCCATATTTTCTCTTTCAGCCCCAGCCCCCTTTTTTCACCAGCAGCATTTCCCTCCCCACCCCACTTCCCTGTGCAGAAGCACCTCCCTCTTCCCTGCTCACCTGGTCCAGCAGCAGCACCTCCCTCTTCCCTGCTCCACCGGTCCCACTTCCCTCCCTGCTCCCCCGGTCCAGTAGCACCTATTCCCTGCTCCCCCTGTCCCTCTTCCTTAATCCCCCTGTCCTGCAGCACTTCTTCCCTGCTCCCCCGGTCCAGCAGCACCTTTTCCCTGCTCTCCCTGTCCCTCTTCCTTGCTCACCCGGTCCAGCAGCACCTCTTCCCTGCTCCCCCGGTCCAGCAGCACCCCTTACCTGCTCCCCCGGGTTCTGCTCCCCCTGTCCCTTTTCCTTGCTCCCCCGGTCCAGCAACACCTCTTCCCTTCTCCGGTTCAGCAGCACCTCTTCCCTGTTCCCCCTGTCCCTCTTCCTTGCTCCACCAGTCTAGCAGCACCTCTTCCCTGCTCCCCCGGCCCAGCAGCACTCCTTACCTGCTCCCCCGGGTCCTGCTCCCCCTGTCCCTCTTCCTTGTTCTCCCAGTCCAGTAGCACCTCTTCCCTGCTCCCCCTGTTCCCTGCTCTCCCTGTCCCTCTTCCTTGCTCCCACGGTCCAGCTCCCCCTGTCCCTCTTCCCTGCTCCCCTGGTCCAGCAGCATCTCTTCCCTCCTCCCCCTGTCCCTCTTCCCTGCTCCCCCATGTTCTGTTCCCCCTGTCCCTCTTCCTTGCTCCCCCTGTCCCTCTTCCCTGCTTCCCCAGTCCAGCAGTACCACTTACCTGCTCCCCCAGGTTCTGCTCCCCCTGTCCCTCTTCCTTGCTCCCCCGGTCCAGCAGCATCTCTTCCCTGCTCCCCCTGTCCAGCAGCACCTCTTCCCTGCTCCCAATGTCCCTCTTCCTTGCTCCCCCGGTCCAGCAGCACCCCTTACCTGCTCCCCCGGTCCATCAGCACCTCTTCCCTCCTCCCCCTGCTCCCCCGGTCCAGCAGCACCTCTTCCCTTATCCCCCTGTCCCTCTTCCCTGCTCCCCCGGTCCAGCAGCACCTCTTCCCTGCTCCCCCAGGTTCTGCTCCCCCTGTCCCTCTTCCTTGCTCCCCCAGTCCAGCAGCACCTCTTCCCTGCTCTCTCTGTCTAGCAGCACCTCTTCCCTGCACCCCCTGTCCAGCAGCACATACCTATTCCTTGCTCCCACTGTCCCTCTTCCTTGCTCCCCCGGTCCAGCAGCACCCCTTACCTGCTCCCCCAGGTTCTGCTCCCCCTGTCCCTCTTCCTTGCTCCCCTGGTCCAGCAGCACCTCTTGCCTGCTCCCCCAGGTTCTGTTCCCCCTGTCCCTCTTCCTTGCTCCCCCGTTCCAGCAGCACCCCTTTTCCCTGCTCCCCCTGTCCCTCTTCCCTGCTCCCCCGGTTCAGCAGCACCCCTTACTTGCTCCCCCCCGGTCCAGTAGCACCTCTTCCCTGCTCCCCCGGTCCAGCAGCACCTCTTCCCTGCTCCCCCAGGTTCTGCTCCCCCTGTCCCTCTTCCTTGCTCCCCCAGTCCAGCAGCACCTCTTCCCTGCTCTCTCTGTCTAGCAGCACCTCTTCCCTGCACCCCCTGTCCAGCAGCACATACCTATTCCTTGCTCCCACTGTCCCTCTTCCTTGCTCCCCCGGTCCAGCAGCACCCCTTACCTGCTCCCCCAGGTTCTGCTCCCCCTGTCCCTCTTCCTTGCTCCCCTGGTCCAGCAGCACCTCTTGCCTGCTCCCCCAGGTTCTGTTCCCCCTGTCCCTCTTCCTTGCTCCCCCGTTCCAGCAGCACCCCTTTTCCCTGCTCCCCCTGTCCCTCTTCCCTGCTCCCCCGGTTCAGCAGCACCCCTTACTTGCTCCCCCCCGGTCCAGTAGCACCTCTTCCCTGCTCCCCCGGTCCAGCATGGTTGTTTGCAGCCTGGTGAGGATCGCGGCCGGCTTTTGCGAACCTCACAGGCCGCTCTACATCTCGATAGCACGTTCCCTCTGACGCAATCGCGTATGTCAGAGGAAATGTGCTATCGAGGTGCTGTGTGGCCTGTGAAGTTCGCAACAGCTGACCGCCATCCTCACCAGACTCCTTTGAAGGCGTCGGCAGTGGTTGGTGAGTGAGGGCGGGAGGGGGGAAGCTCCGGAGTGTTCCCTGCCGCCGTGTTCTATAACAGAATTCAGCCAGGGAACAGAAAACAGGGTTTTATTATTATTGATTTCTTAACTGCCTATATTTCAGACACTCCCGATATGGATAGGGTGATCTGTTTTGGATAGTTTGCAACAGAAACTTTCTGATTTTAATTGAGTTCATAGGTGACCTAAAGCGGGGAGGCAGATATTCTTTTGAGTACAAGAGAGGGGGATATGGCTGTTCCCAATCTGGTTAAATATCAAGCAGCTCAGATGAGGGTGATTCTTGAATGGCAGGATTATGAGTGCAAAAAATGGGTGGCGATGAAGCAATCTTTGATGGGCCACATTCCCCTAATGTATAGATCCTGGCTTCCTCGAGCCAGCATAAAAATGCAGTCCACAATCAGTAGAAACTACACTGTGGTATTGGAAGGGAGTTAAAGTGTTTCTTTTAGAGGGATGCCGGTACTTGAAATTTAATCCTGAATTTATCTCGAGTAGGGGAGAAGGGGTGTTTGCTTCTTAGGTGGTAAAGGGGCTAGTGCACTGGTCTCAAACTCAAACCCTTTGCGGGGTCACATTTTGGATTTGTAGGTACTTGGAGGGCCGCAGAAAAAATAGTTATTGTCTTATTAAAGAAATGACAATTTTGCATGAGGTAAAACTCTTTATAGTTTATAAAACTTTCCTTTAACAGTTAAAAGGAAAGATGTATAAACTATAAAGAGTTTTACCTTATGTAAAATTGTCATTTCTTTAATAAGACATTAACTATTTTTTTCTGTGGCCCTCCAAGTACTCTATTTTTTTTCTGCAGCCCTCACATTTAAAGTTTAATATCTTTTCTTTCTCAAAACTGACACATTTCAATTAGTATATTGAAAATAAAATCATTTTCCTTACCTTTGTTGGCTGGTGACTTTAGTTTTCTGTGCTTTTAACTATGTTTCCAAGGTCTTCTTGTCCTTTGACTGTTTTTCTCTCAGTCTTCACTTTCTGCTTTGCATCCATCTTTGGCATTAACTTAATATTCAATTTTTCTGCTTTCTTTTCAAAATCTACATTTCCATGTCTTCCCTTCCCTTCCTATCTCTCTCTTCTTCCGTCCTATTTCCATGGTCTGACATCTTTCTTTCCTTTCTCTCCCTCCCTCCTTCCTTTCCCCTGGTCTGGCATCTGTCTCCTTCCCTCCCCCCATGTCCTGGCATCTCTCCCTCCCCCTCCATGGTCTGGTATCTCCTTTCCTTCCCTCCCTCCCATGAACTTGGCACCTCTTGTTCCTCTCCTCTCCCTTGTCTTCCTTCTCCTTCCTTCCCTCTCTTTCCCCAATTGGGTGCAGCAGCAACAGAAGCAGCATTTCCCTTCCCCCTTTCCTGTGCAGCAGAGGCATTTCTCTTCCCCCTTCCCTTCCTTGCTGAGCAGCAGCGTGTCTGGCCGGCTCAGTCGATCGTTCCGTTCAAAGACGCGGGTGGCGGCTCCTCGCGAGATCCGTGCCTGCGTCTGAAGCCTCTCTGATGTTGTGACGTCAGAGAGGCTTCCGATGCAGGAGTGGATAGCACAAGGAGCCGCCACCCGCGGCTTTGAACGGAACGATCGACTGAGCCGGCCAGACATGCTGCTGCTCAGCAAGGAAGGGAAGGGGGAAGAGAAATGCTGATGTGAATGGCGCCAGGAGCCGCCACCGGCTGCACCTTTGACTGGAAAAATCAACTGCAGCAAGGGAGCAGTTGATTATCACGTCCAGACCGCAAAATAGCACCTGGAGAGCTGCATGCGGCCCGCAGGTCGTGTGTTTGAGACCGCTGGGTTAGTGTGACATTGATACTGGGCAGATTTGATCATTTCCAGAGCTCCAAGCCAAATATGGATTAGCTTCTTAGAATATATTTCCCTATTTACAAGTTAAATGTTATCTATTATCCTCTAGGTTACTTTGAGATACATTTGGGGGGAAAACTGCATTTGAAAAATTATTAAGTTCTCGTCTACAGAAAGGGGCAATCTCAGCAATATATATCAATGGTTAAATACTAATTGGGGAAAGACCTTATAAATGAAACACTGGGAATAGGACCTGGGGCAGGGGGAAGACAGAAAAGAGTGGGAATTGATCTGGTGTATTGGCAAAATCGGGAATAGCAACACAGTTGGTGGAAAATGGGTGTAACGTGCTACTGTGCTGGTACTATACTCCTATGCATCTGGCTAAAATGAGTAGGAGAGAGACTGGGAATTGCTGGCAAGGATGTGGGGAACTGCAGTCTGGTGCAAGGCTTTTGGATCACAAATATTTGGGAAAAAGATGCCTGCCACTTGGGAAGTAGCGCTTTTACATAGGTATTGGACAGATTTGGAGGAGGGGGAACTGAGCTTCTGTCAAGTTTCAAGTTTATTTTTAACTTATTGAATCGCTTATTTAATTTGCTAAGCGATTTACAAATAAAAACAAAAGGTGTACACATAAGCTTATTTATAATAAAATACATGAGTTTGACATATTGACATACAAAGGGAAAAAGGGCAGAACTACAATTGTATTTAATAAAGCATAGAAGAAGACATAAATGGTGAGAACAGGAAGGGGGAATAAGATCTAAAAAAGAAGGTAATCTAAATCTAAAGGTAATCTAAAAAAGAAGATATAATTATAAATTAAAGGTTTTCCCACCCTGGAGATCCTAACCACCAGTTGGATAAACAGAGGGGGGGGAGTGGCTTAAGGAAGATGGCCGCGGGTGCTTGGAGCTAGACGCCACGGATGTTCCCGGACTGCTGTTACCTTTGTAATGGTGAAACGAAAGTCCAAACCTCGGGTTTTTCCCGACGAATCTTTGCCAGCAGCAACGGGCCAGATGGACGCCTTTCTTCAGCGAGGGACGCCAACACAGCCGGAAGCTTTCTCGGCTGGGAGAGACACGCTGGCTGAAGCGTTACAGCTCTCCCTCGAGGCAACATCTCTAACCCCGGAAGAGCGGAGTCCTCCGAGTCGCCCGGGGGCGTTTGACCGATTGATGGAAGAACAAAGTCCTCCAAGTCGTTTGGGGGCGTTTGATCAGTCGACGGTGGAGGAAATGCCCAGGGGTGTTTGCTCTCCAGACATGCTGAGATCGGGAGTCGGCTCAGCAGGAGGAGGGGTGAAGCCAAATCAACCATCTGTGCATTGGAAGGAGTTGGAACAGAAACTGCCTCAGGATTTCCTAACACTGACTTCATCGCCTGTTGAAGTTCCAGGTACTTTTTCATCAGAGGTTCTGGGTGCTGAACTGATACCAATGCAGAGACCCAAGGTCTTTAATATGGAGACAATTTGGGAAGCAATATCTAGTTTGCAAATCTCTCTGGGAACTCAAATGCAGCAACTTACCACACGCTACACCTCTGTTGTGTCTGAAAATTTGGAAATGAAAAATAGGATATCCAGCGTTGAAAATAAAGTGGATGGACATGAAACTAGAATAAAAACAGTGGAGTCCCAGGCTTCGGTCTGGGTAAGAGATAGTGGAAACCTTAATTTTAAGGTGGAAATGTTGGAAAATATGACCAGAAGAAGTAATCTTCGGATTATCAACTTTCCAAAATTACCACTTATCTCAGCGCAGGATACATTTAAAAAGTATTTGAAAGAAGTTTTGAAAGTTCCCAAAACCTCCTATCCGCCTCTCACTAAAATATATTATTTACCAACCAGAGCATCTGTTCAAAAACCAAACCAGCAGAATCTGTCTGCTGATAGTTTGGATTTGGATAAACAGAGAACTCTCTGCAACCTTTACAGATGTAGTCTCCCAAAAGACCAGGACAGCCCTGAAGGACTACTGACGTGATAAGGGGTTACTCTGCATCCCCTGAGTGTACCTCATATGAAAAGAGACAATAGAAAGGAGAACACAAGGAAGCAAGATACGGAGCAATAGGAAAGTTAATCAAAATGGCAACTTGTGTTGTTAGTTATACAGTATGTGTGTGTTATAAAGAATATTAACTGAATAATCCAGTTGGTAATAGTCACATATCCAGCTGATATTTGGCATTCTTCAGATTTCTTCTTACCTCTAGTTATCTATACATATATAACTTGTATTTTGGTACCAAAATAAGAGAAATGAAAATATTCTAAGATGGCCACCCAAAGGGGCGTTTTCAAAAGAACATCCAAGTCACAATTGGGACACTGAAGTCATAACCATCCATCTCACAGCCATTATTCAAACAGGAAAATAGTCCAAATTTTCTATTTGAAAACATGTAAGGACATTCGTGTGCTGAAAACATCCAAAATATTAACACCAAAAAAGTAGACACATAATTGTTTTATGTGCCATCATTTGTACAAAAATTCAGAGCAAAGGGGTAGCCTAGTTGTCAGTGCAGTGGAATTTCAAACGAGACCCAGGTACAAATCCTACCTTAATTCCTTTATATGTTGTTATGAGTCCTCTGGAACAGATAAAAACCTATTGCACCTAAAGATACACCACTACACTAGCCATCATGCTTGTAGGTGTCTTATAAATTCAGGTACAGCAGGTATTTTTTATGTTCCATGTAGGCTCACATATGTGTACAGAAATAAGAATTGAATAGGAGTTACACTTGGGTCCCCTGCTCAAAGTCCACTGCACTGACCACTAGGCTACTCCTTATACTTGCTTGCTGTTCCAGGAGGAATGCCCATAATACCTGAAATTGTCATAAAGCCCAATATGACACTATCGCTTCTTGGTGTGGGAGGGGGGCTCAGTCATAACCGAGAGCTGGAGGGGTCATGCCGTTATCCCTCCAGTGGTCAGCTGGATGTGACAAACAGATCTAGATAAAAATGTCCTTTTTTTGCCTTGAACATTTCTTCTCATCCATTATCGCTGAAAGATGTCCTAATTTTATGTCCACCCTAGTCCTACCCAAAATATGCCTTCAACACATCACATTACTATTTGGATGAACAGTGTAAGATAACTAAATTCTGTCTTATGAAAATTTGGATGTTTTCGGCAGATGAACTTTTTGGGGGGTCATTTTGAAATCCATCTGCTTTGTAAATGAGCCCCACAGTCTCTTTTATGTTTAATCTTACTCAATGGTATCAGAGTCAACTGATTCAGAACCTGGAATAGGTGCAGTTGGCTGCTTAAGATTTGCAAAGTTACGATAAGAGAAGCAAGATGGCCGCGGTGTAGTGAGGATGCCGATAACTTGTTCTCCTGCCAGAAATTTCTACTTGTGTTTACCGAGGTTTGGCTCGATGCCTAAAAGGAAGGGGGAGAGCGGCTGCCACAGCCCGGCAACCTGAACTCACCTCACGATGGCAGGGAACGATGGATGGCTTTCTTTAATAACATATAAAAAGTGGCAAAACTGCGGGCCTTCTCACTGCTGAAAAGCACAAGTGTGTCCTCAACTTATGCAAATCCATATCATTACCAAATGATACTAGAACATACGCTACTGTGAGCTCTTAGTACTTTTGCCCCCGCTTTTATATTCTTCAAAAGTCATTATTAAATGCAATTGTGCACATATTTTCATTTTTAATGCTAAGGACACCCCTACCCTTCTTAATTTGGTGGTGGTTATGAAGTCAGAAGTTAAACTTACCTTACCAAAATATACCCTGTCTATCATTGCAGAAATCCCCAGAGTGACAAGTCTGCAAAAGAACGACAAACCTTACCAAAGTATCAGCAACCATTAAATATTTATTTAGTGTATGATTATTTCTAACATATTAATTATTCCATTAACTAGACCCCAAAAAGTATAGCCGCGGGTAACAGCCACCATGTCATTCTCTAGTGTGGATCGTGTAATTGGCAAAAAAAGACAGAAGGAATAGAATCTGTTCAGAGTGCCAGAAACAACTCTTGTTGAGCAAACTGGAGGAACTGGGTAGGTCTTTACCAACATTTACTATGTTACATGGCATTCTTTCCACCATAGCAGTGCATCAGGAGCTGAAAAAGACTGCTGAAAAAGACCCAGCTTTGAAACAGAAGAAAAGTTTCTGTGGCACATTTTACAAAAAGAGATTATCATTCCACTGTTACAGATGGATTTTCACTGCCGTCCTACAGATAAGCTTGGCAGAATATTCTCTGTAGAAAGAACCTACCTAGACTTAGACAAAAATGTATCAGTGCTTGTGTCTTATTAGACAACTTCTAGCAAGACCTAGCTCTACTCAAGGCTATCATATCTTTAGTATTTTAAATACATTGTAGTACATACAATCATGCAATATATATGAAATACTGAACAGTGTTTTGGATTAAAGTGCTATACAACAAGAACCAGCTTCTATTTCCCAATCTTACACCAAGAATACTAGTCTAAAGCCGGTGATAATTTGTACCTACCCAATGGGCACACAGTACTGCAGGAGGAGATCCAACTTCTTCAGTTCATGCAAAAAATGGCAGACAAGCAAAGGGATCCACAGAATGACAGCCGTTGGTCGGATAACAAATGCAAGAGCTACCAAAGTTAAATATTTGCAGCTGAAAAGAAGAAATGGATTTAGGATTTGAATTTTAAATTTAATTACCTTTTCCAAATCTGAGTTCAAAGCGAGTTAGCATTCTAAAGCAACTTATGCTAAAGTTGTTAATAATTTAGGAACATAGCATAATAATTCAGATCAAAAGTCAATCTAGCTCATCATCCTGTTTCCCAGCAGTGGCCAATTCAGGTCATAAGTACCTGGTGGGACCACAAAGAGTAAATCTATTCCTCTTTACTTAAACCAGGGACAACCAAAGTCTTTTCCAAATTTAAACAGCTGTTAATGTCTTATGGACCTTTCCTTTAGGAGCTTGTCTAAACCCTTTTTCCTTTTCATCCTGCTAAACCAGTCCAGATAAGCGAGTTGAGTCCCTTCCTACCAACAGATGGCAGTACAGATACTAGTAAAAAGTCTGGTGCAGCCTGGAATTCTTGAGTACTTCTCAACTTCTGGCATATGGTGTAGCATAATGCCTAGTGCAGGCCTGACTCCCCTGGCCCAATCCACAGTCTGTGTCCCTTGTGGCCGAGTTTGGTGGCCTGGGTGCTCTTGGGGTTCAGGCCATCTTGGGGTTCAGGCCCTAGTCCAGTAGAGGTCAGGGGTGCCCTGCCCTATGCAACCTCAAACTTCAGCTCAAGGACCTTAGCTTGGTGGGGCTCCTGTGGCAGTCCCTATGGGGTCCCTGCTGGCAAATAGGTGTGTGGTACTCCATTTCCCCCCTACAGCAGCCAAAATAAATTATTCTAATTGGCTGCTATTTATTCCCCTATCTTGTCAGGAGTATAAAGGAAACTTAAGTTCACACACACTATTTTAGGGATATGAGCCAGGAGGCAGCAATAAGCCTGGCATGGATCCTGTAGAATGTTAGTGAGATCCCAACTCCTGGATGATGAGCTGGGCCATGTCCTGAGATTTGCCAACGGCCTGCAGGAGCTGAAGGTGCTGCTGCTGGCTACTTTTGCTCTATTTGTGATGGGCAGAACCTGTCCTTAGACCTGGGAATGTCAGGAGAGTTGTTGGGATGGGAGGGGGAAAAAAATCAAGGTGTACTGGATCCCTCTCCTGATCAGTCAGTACTAACCTTGGCCCTGTCGATTTTGATGGGAGTGGCAGACATTGTGCCACCACCTTCATACCAGGTGGCCTGTGCAGATGACAGGGAATGCCCCTGGTTAGGAGTGGGGAAACCCCTTCTGAAACAGGAAATACATGTTTCTTATTAAATACATTTAGTGCAGATTTACATGTGTAAATCCCAGCTTTCTAAAAAGCAACAGAGGGATCAATGGAAATCGCTCTGAGGATGTTACCAGTGGTGTGCCTAAAGGATCTGTTCTTAGGCCTGTTCTTTTTAACATTTTTATAAACGATATTGCTGAAGGGCTGTCGGGTAAGATTTGCCTCTGCAGATGATACCAAAATGTGCAATACACCTAGGATGGTGTGGAATAACATGAAGAAAGACCTAGTGAAGCTTGAAGAATGGTCTGAAATTTGGCTGCAAAAACCCGAGGGAACGGTACAGTTTAGGGGGTGACACGACAGAAGTGTGGAACTTGGGTGTGATTGTATGTGATGATCTTAAGGTGGCCAAAAAGGTTGAAAAGGTGACAGCGAAAGCTAGAAGGATGCTAGGTTGCATAGGGAGAAGTATGGCCAGCAGGAAAAAGGAGGTATTGATGTCCCTGTTTAAGACTTTGGTGAGACCTCATTTAGAATATTGGGTACAATTCTGGAGGCTGCACCTTTAAAAAGATATAAAAAGGATGGAGTCGGTCCAGAGGAAGGCTACTAAAATGGTCATAAGACGTATGGGGACAGACTTAAAGATCTCAATCTG
Organism: Geotrypetes seraphini; assembly: GCF_902459505.1. Classification (NCBI taxonomy): domain Eukaryota; kingdom Metazoa; phylum Chordata; class Amphibia; order Gymnophiona; family Dermophiidae; genus Geotrypetes; species Geotrypetes seraphini. The sequence continues at coordinate 14,077,371 of NC_047097.1, forward strand.
TATACTTTGGAGGAAAGGCAGAGGAGATATGATAGACACGTTTAAATACCTACGTGATGTAAATACACATGGGTCGAGTCTTTCATTTGAAAGGAAGCTCTGGAATGAGAGGGATGAAGTTAAGAGGTGATAGGATCAGGAGTAATTTAAGGAAATACTTTTTTTTACAGAAAGGGTGGTAGATGCATGGAATAGTCGCCTGGAAGAGGTGGTGTCTGAATTCAAGAAAGCCTGGGATAGGTACATGGGATCTCTTAGAGAAAGGAAGAGATAATGGTTACTGCAAATGGCCTTTATCTGCCATCATGTTTCTATGTAAATGCCAGCAATTGTCATAGCGCTAAAATGTCATTTCGCGCAATTGTCTTGCGCTGAGTTGTCTTGGTGCAATTGTCCGCACGCATTTGACTTGTCACCTCTAAAATAAGGGCCTATATCCTCCAATGCACTTGTATCTATTAACCCCTTCAAAACATATTGGTAAGGTAAGGCTTCCCTTTTCTAAATCCATGTTGGCTCTGTCCTGTTTATCTATCTATCCAGGCAGTAATGTTGCCCTTCAAAATAGCTTCTCTGGCACCAATATCTGGTTCACTGTCTGTAGTTTCCCAGATTACCCCAGAGCCCTTTTTAAAAATTGGTTTTACATCTGCCACCCTCTAAAATGAAACTGCAGATTTATTAGCCACCCTTATCTTCTCATTCAAATTGGAGCTGAGGATTCGAGTTCTTATAGTACTTTAGGGTGTATGCTATCTGGTCCCTGCGTTTTATAACTTTATTACATCTTCCTGGTTCACCATGCTCAGTTCCTCTGGATCAACACCCAGTGGCGTAGTGAGGGGGGTGATCCGCCCCAAGCGCGGTCTTCTTTGGGGTGCAAGCACCCTTCCCCCTGCCGCATGTGTGCACCCCTTCCCTGTTACATTTTTACTTTGGTAACAGCGAAGAACTTGCTGCCCGCGCCAGCTTCAGATCTCTCTCTGATGTCACTTCCGGGAGGAAGTGACATCAGAGAGAGCTCCAAAGCAGATGTGGGCAGCAAGTTCTTCACTGCTTGTGCTGAAGTTAAAAAGGGACGTAGATGGGTGTGCAAGACGGGGGAGGGAGGCGGGAGAGGGGCGCCACCGCCCCTGGCGCCAGTCACCCTTGCTACGCCAGTCAACACCCTCAAAGAATGTTTCTATCTCAGTCCACAAATATTTTCTTCTATAAAGATGAAAACGAAGAATCCATTTAGCCTCTTGTTATGGCCTTATCGTCCCCAAACACTCCATTTATCCTTTTGATCATCTATTTGCCCAATCAAATCCTTCATATACATCTTGCTTTGAATATCCAAAAAATGTTAGAGATTTTTCCTCTCTGGCAAGCTTTCCAAATTATCTTTTGGCCTGCCTTATTGAAAGTTTATGCTTAACTTGCCAATGCTCATACTCTTCCCTATTTTATTCATAGACCTCTGCTTTCTTGTTTTTAAAAGACATGCTTGTTCATTTAATAGTTACCAAAAACACATACAGAAATCTCTGTTTCATAAGACAATAATACATTTATTAAAAAGGAGAAATGTCTGTGTTGTAAGGATTCTGTTTAAAGCCTTCCAAAAATTCTCCATGCATGAATTTCTATGTTTAAAAAAAAAAAAAAAAAGTTGTAATGGAAAAGTCTTTATAACTTCTAGTGCAATAAGTGTGTCATTCTGGGGATTGGGATTTGTATGCCGCCTTTTTGTAGTTTTACAACCACACAAGTAGTTTACATACAGGTGCTTCAAACTAGGAAAAAATTTGTCCCCGGCACCACCATCTCTCTCATCGCCCCATTCCCGTCACCATTGTCCCGCCCCATCCCATCCATACAAGCTTCAGTACTACAATATTTAGCTTATTCCTTCCTAATAAATCAAAGTTCTGGCTGCTGAACTAGAGAAAGATGTTCAACTGGCAGGGCTTTGTTTATAAATTTTTATCAACACAACTAATATACTACTTTATCCTAAAGCAAAAAAAAGAAAATAAATATAATTTTTTTCTACCTTTGTGGTCTGGTTTCCTCATCTTCTCATTGAATTCCTTTCATCCACTGTCTGTCTTTTCTCTGCGTCTTCCATTTGCTCTGTTACTGTGCCTCTCCCTTCACCCCACCCAATTGATCTGGCACCCATCTTCTTCTCTCCACTCCCCCCCCCCAATAGTCTGGCATCTCTGTCTTCTTCCTTTCCAGCATCTTTTCCCCACTCTCTGTTCCCCATTTCCCATCAGCGTCTTCTCCCCACTCTCTGTTCCCCATTTCCCTTCAGCGTCTTCTCCCCACTCTGTCTTCCACAATTCCCTTCAGCGTCTGTTCCTCTCCACCCACCTTCAGCATCTGTTCCATTCCTTTCCACCACCACCCTTCCCTCTCGCCACCCCCTTCAATGTCTGTTCCTTTATACCGCCCTTCCTCCCTCTTACCTTCGTGGCATGTTACAATGTAATTTGTGTAAGCCGCCGGAGCCTGTGAGCACGGTCCCAGTCCCGTCCCCACAAACCATCTCGCTTCTGTGTTCCTATTTTCCCCATTTCTAATATCTCCCCTCTGTATCTGGCATTGCCCCCCCCCCCCTGTGTCCATATACCATCCCAATCACTGTGGTGCAAGCTTTCCTCCAAGTAGGTCTCAGAGTGGCGTTGCTCATGGTCCAAGTGGCGGTCCTTTCATGCTTCAGAACCTGTGGACGCAAAGCTCCCCAGCTTCTCATTCTAAAGGAGGCACTAAGGCTCAAACCACCAGTAAAACAAACTGTTCCATCATGGAATTTTAACATGGTTTTGCAGGGCCTCAGTCAGGCTCCTTACCATCAAGACCATTTTCCTCATGGCTATTATGTCAGTGAAATGAGTCTTGGAGTTGTAGGCCCTGTCACGCAGGGAGCCTTTCCTCAAGATCACGGAGGCAGGAGTTTCCTTGCGCATGGTCTCATCCTTTTTGCCGAAGATCGTTTCAGCATTTCATTTCAAAGTCTCATAACCTCACACCTAGATTACTGCAATCTACTTCTACCTGGTCTCCCTCAGTGTCGCCTCTCCCCCTTGCAATCTGTGCAAAACTCTGCTGCACGACTCATCTTCTACCAACCTTGCTATGCTCATGTCACCCCTCTCCTTAAGTCACTTCACTGGCTCCCTATCTACCATTGCATACAGTTTAAGATCTTATTGCTGACCTAAATATCTCTCTTCACTTCTCTCTCCTTATACACATCCCAGAGAACGCTGTTTCTCAGATAAGCCGCTCTTAGCTGTACCCTTCTTCTCCACTACCAATTCCAGACTTCATCCTTTTCATCTAGCTGTCCCTTATGCCAGGAATAAATTACCCAAGTTTGTCCATCAATCCCCTTCCCATGTTTAAAAGCAGACTGAAAACCCATCTTTTTGATATAGCCTTCAATCTTTAACTCTACTCCTTTGCCCTTCAATCCAGCCAGCTGATTAACTGTTCCCCTTAACTGCATCCATGACATCCTGTTTGTCTGTCTTGGCTGTTTAGATTGTAAGCTCTTTCGAGCAGGGACTGTTTTCTTCTTTGTGACTCTGTGCAGCGCTGTGTGCGTCTGGTAGTGCAATAGAAATAATTAATAGTAATCAAGAGATAAGATTGCCAGCATTCCAACCCATATGGTCAAAAAAAAGAATCAAATTCTGAGAAAGCTGGATGTGAGGCGAGTCCTCCTACGTTATCTGGAGGTCACTAATGAGTTCCAACTATCGAACCATTTTTTTGTGCTCACCAGTCAGTTTAGATGCGGTAGACCGGCATCGAAGGATACCATCTCAAGATAGATACAGATGGCCATATCATTAGCATACAAGGGCTGTTCAAAAAGTATCAGACCTTTATTCATAAAAAATACTCGTATTCAGATACAGCAATCTTATATTAATCTCCTTCAAACTAGTCTTCTTGGGCTGCCACACACTTCTTCCAACGGTTCTGCCACTGTCGGAAGCAGCGCTGGAATGCCTCTTTTGAGATTGCTCGCAAATGGTCCGTTGCATTCTGCATGGTGTCTTCTCTTGACTGAAATCTGGTCCCATTCAGGGGCATTTTCAGCTTGGGGAAAAGCCAGAAGTCACACGGAGCCATGTTGGGAGAAAAGGGAGCCTGAGGAATCACAGGTGTGTTATGTTTGGCCAGGAAACTCCATATCAAATGTGAAGAATGGGCAGGTGCGTTATCATGATAGAGTTGCCAATTGCCCACAGGTCCAGCCGTTTGCGTCTCACAGACGTTACGAAGGCGACGCAGAACCTCTTGGTACTACCCCTTGGTGATGGTTGTGCCGTGTGGTGCGTACTCGTGATGAACCACGCCACTGGAGTCAAAGAAGCTTGGTTGGGTTGTACCCATAAACCCAGGACTCATCGCCAGTGATCACTGTGTTGAGGAAGTTGGGATCATTGTTCAGTCTCCAGCATGTCCTGTGCGATCTCCAAACGGAGTTGCTTCTGCTCGATAGTTAGCAGCTTTGGCACGAACTTCACTGAAATTCTCCTGAAGCCCAAATCCTAAGTAAGAATGGAATTAACGGATCCAATGCTGATGCTCGCCTCGTCTGCAAGTTTTCTGATCATGATTCGACAATCCTGCATCACCAGGGTCCTCACTTGGTCAATGACGATCTCATTTCTGGATGTTGAGGGCCTACCAGAACGTGCTTCACTCTTCATTGATGTGCAGCCATCTCTGAAGAGGTTGAACCACTCCTTTATCTGTGTGGTGCCCATTGCTTCGTCCCCGAAGGCCTGTTGAATCTTGCAGATCGTTTCCACTTGGGAATCGCCAAGCTTTACACAAAATTTAATGCAGTAGCGTTCAACTTTTTCTATCATTTTGTCAAAAATGAAAATCTGACAGCATTCACTTACACTTCCTCACTCATTGGTGGTCTGCCGGCGACTGACAGCTTCTGTAGGCAGGAAAAAATCCAAGCAATGTGCAGTAGGATCGCCTACATACCTCCCTAGCTTTATTTATTTAAGCAAGAAAAATTAAGGTCTAATACTTTTCAAACGGCCCTCATATATTGCTTATGGAAAGCAATCACCGGTCTACTTGAGAGCACATTCCATAAGAAGCGTGGCTTCTTTGTAGGTGGAAACTCAAGCAATTTTGCCTTGGGAGCTATGAAGGGCAGCGACCTGGTTGCCAGGGAATTTTGTAGGGCAGCGACCTGGTCCACTCTGAATACGTTCTCCAAGTTCTAAAGTAGACGTGGCAGCATTGGGAGTACACCATCTTTGGGTCCTCAGAGCTACGAGCAGGTGCAGAGGTCCCACCCTAGATTTCTGGGACTGCTTTTGAACGTCCCTACTGTCCAGAATGACACATCTGTTGCACTAGAAAAAGAGATTAGGTTCTTACCTTACTAATATATTTTCTAGTAGATAGGCGTATCATTCTGGAACCCTGCCCTGTCAGTTATTTACTCCAACTGCCTACTGTCTCAATCAGGAAGTTCGAGTCAAAACTGAGATGTTGATGCCAGTCAGTCAGTCCTTAAGGGTATGAATAATAATTGTTTTAACACATTTTGGGAATGTTTGAGCTTCATAAATGTTTCTAACTGGTATGGTTACTTTAATGTTTTGATTGTTCAATTAATATGTTTAACAAGTTTGTTTATTATACTTTTAAAGCAGAACAGATTTGTAGTTTGGGGAGTCTCCCTGTACCCCCTCCTTCTTGTGTATTCCTATATAGGACTATTGCCTGCTTTAAGAGTGCAGGAGAGTCCCCTGGAGGAGGAGGCGTTAAAAACCTGGAATGGATTTCTTCTGTACAGCTTGTGAGCATGGGGAAAATACCTTACTGTCCAGAACAACAAACCTATCTACTAAAAAAGATATTAGCAAGGTAAGAACCTAATCTCTTTATGTACTACCATGGCTAAGGATTGCAGATACCAAAAGGTTCTGAACTGACCCTAATACTGAAATCTTATTTTCAATATAGATTCAGAATTTTAAAAGTTTGAAATATTTTCAGGGTAAAAGATGAAACGACTTTGTACTCATGCCTTCAATTCTAACTCCCACTCAATGTAAAATCACCTACTGATCTTTCGTCATTCTCTCTGCAAGAAACTCCCCAGCCCCTATATGTTCTGTCTGTCTGTCCAAAACAGATTGTAAGCTCTTCCAAGCAGGGACCATCTATTGCATGTTAAATGTATAGCACTGCGTACACCTTCCAGCGCTTTAGTAGTAGTAGGTTGACCCCTTATTATATGATAGGGCTCTATATCCTGAGCTGTTTAGGTTGTTGGGTTTACATATTTATAGCTCAGTTGTCTGTATCCTTATTATTAATGATATCATCTTTTCAAGACCCAATAACCAGAATAAAATTAAAATAGAAATATACCTTCCCTAATCAGTCAGTCATCATAAATACAAATAGTCAAATTCATTCACATTAAAAAAAAAAAATCACACATAAATTTATATCATATAATGACAACATATATCACTTATATCACTAATGACAACAGTCTAGCTACCTTCCTCCCACTCCCTCTCAAGTATCTTCCTATAACACCTTATTTCACCTTTAGGAGCTCTCTTGTTCCTCTCTATAGAATGTTAATTGCAAGAACAAATTTGTGTTCCCCTACATATGCCAGGGCCTAGTATGACCTGTGGTAGCCTCAAGAAACAATGCAATTGGAAGACTCACTGACTCTTCAAAGACACTGTCCTGCAGTTTGAATAGTGCTATACATATAAAGAAACCCTTTAGTACGTGCTAAATGCTAACGCGTCCATAGAATATAATAGACGCGTTAGTGTTTAGTGCGTGCTAAATCAGCTAGCACACCTTAGTAAAAGGACCCCAAAATTAACTAAATTGTCTTACTTGCTCTTTGTCTTTGATCCTTGTATCGGATAGTAGTAAAGGGTAAAGATGGTAAGGACAGTTTCCATGGTGTTTGTTAACGTCCTAGTGCAACAATACCAGGTGAACCAGGAGCATAGCTGGCAAAAATACTTTAGTGAAAAGATAAAGGTTTTGTAAAATATTTCAATAATAATGGGATTACATGAAAATATCTGAACAACAAAACACATGGTAAAAGCAAACTAATGGGGGCCAATTACCAAGGAATTTCTCCCTTTTGCTCTAAAGGAAAAATGCTTAAGAGATAGGGCCCATATTTAGAAAACTAGACCCAACAGGATCACTGTGGAAATAAGGTGATAAGCGTTTCTGTATACTATATTGTTCATTTAAAAAATATATATATATTGTGAATAGAAATGGCGCAAGGTCATAAAGAGCACAGGACATCGGCCATCCTAATAATCATTAATTAGATGGGAGAAGATATCAGGTTAGTAATGGGAAGAATTTTGCTAGTTGGATGGTCTGCAGCAGCTAGCAGTGATGAAACAAGGACAGGAGACACAGAGCTCTGTTAACATGGTAAAAAATACCGGGTTGGGAGAGATTTACTTTTACCAGGCTAAGCTCACACAAATAGCATGCAAATCATATGCATGCTATTTGTCCAGAATAGCTCGGTAAATGAAGAGCAATTGCTAGGCACAGCTCCTCCTCCTGCCTGCAGCCGCTGTTCTCCTTCCCTCTGGCCCAGCTGATGGTGGCTCTGGAGCTGCACTCAGCAGAGAGCTGGCAGAGGGGAAAGCAGTGGCTGCCCGCTCAGCTGATTCGCAAATTCCCCTGCCGGCTCTAGAGTTGCAATCAGCTGATCAGGCTCCAGAGCCAGCAGGGGGAAACTCCAGTCAGCTGACCGCAGCTCCAGAGCTGGAAGGGGAATCCATGAATCAGCTGAGCCGGCAGGCACTGCTTTCCCCTCTGCTGGCTCTCAGCTGATTGTAGCTCCGGAGCCACCATAAACTGGGCAGAGGAAAGGAGAAGGGCAGATAGCTGCTGCAGGCTGGGTTGGTTTTTTGTTTTTTTTTTAAGAGGGGCACAACTGTTATACATGTTGTGTGAGCGCACAACAGCTACCAAAAATTTCCTCATAAAGGAGGGGGGGTTGTCTCTTTAGTGCATCACAAGGAGAGCTCAGTAGAATACTAATGAGCTCCTTGCAATGCATTTGCAGTGTTCTTAGTGGCTGTTACAAGGATCAAAAGCTGTATTTCCGTACCAGTAAGACTGCTTTAACGACTCTTACTGGCATGGAAAGCTTTTGAGCATCAGGGCCCATGTGATTGTTGTAGTAAACACTTTACAGTTAAAAATGTTAAGTATTAATACTGGAACATTCTTTACTTGCAGATCCTGATGATTTAACAATCAGGATCATATTCTTTGTTCAATTAGGGAATGGCTATTTTTATGCTGAATTCTTCTAGGATTTAACCCCTAAAGTTTGATGCTGTTATTTTCTCTTTTTTGTGATTCTGAATAAAAATGATTTTAATTAAATAAATACCCAGGCTCAGATTCTGATCTTTTAGAAAGAGGAGGATATAGTGGATGCTGCGGATGGGCAGACTGGATGGACCATTTGGCATTTATTTAACACTGTATCTGTGCCTAAAGTTCTTTAAAACACAGAGCTGCAAGATCTCTGGAGTGCTATTGAACTGATGTGAGGATGGACATTATCCAAGAAAAAAAGAGGTCAGGGAGAGGGCAGACATGCTGCCTCATAGCACCTGCCCATACTATAGAGAATGACACGGGGACAAATTTGTCCCTGTTGGAACTCAATTTCTCTGTCCCCGCCCCATTCCTATAAGCTCTGCCTTAACCGTACAAGCCTCGAACACTTTATAATTTTAGGGTTTGAGGCTTGGGCAGAGGAGGACAGAGCTTGCAGAAATGGGGCAGGGCCAGGAAAAGAACTCACCGGGACAGAGCGGAAAAATGAGTTCCTGTGGGAACGGGGGAAAAATTTGTCCCTGTGTCATTCTCTAGCCCATACTCTAAACTCCAACTAGAAAATTAACAGTGTCAGGTCAAAAGCGCGCCGGGACAAAGGCGCGCGCAGACAATTGAGTGCAGCGCGGAGGTGCGCGCCGCAGAAAATTACTGTTTTTACGGCTCCGACGGAGGGGGCGTGGGGGGGGAACCCCCCCACTTTACTTAATAGAGATCGCGCCGCGTTGTGGGGGCATGGTGGGGGGTTGTAACCCCCCACATTTTACTGAAAACTTCACTTTTTCCCTGTTTTTAGGGAAAAAGTTAAGTTTACAGTAAAATGTGGAGGGTTACAACCCCCCCAAACCCCCCACAACGCCGGTGCGATCTCTATTAAGTAAACTGGGGGGGGCTCCCCAACAAAACCCCCCATCGGAGCCCCTAAAAACTGTAATTTTCTTCGGCGCGCGCCTCCGTCTTGCGCTCAGTTGTCGGCGCGCACCTTTGTCTTTCGCGGGGTTGTCTATGAACCAAATTAACATCTAAGTGTCAGTTACTGAATCTGTTCAAAACTAAAATACTTTCAGCTATCAAAATGTATATCTGAACAGCTTCCCACCTACAGGGACCATGGATCAGACACACATAATTCTGTTCGGACCAACTAAACAGAACACAGGATTCAAGAGACTTTGGGGCCCTTTTACTAAAATGTGCTATGAAACAGGCTTAGCAGGTCCTAAATAAAGGAAGACTTCCCTGCTAGCCATTACTAGTGCTAATGATATTGTAATAACAAACACAAAAATGCAGACCAAAAATCGAACTGAGCACAGTACTTGTCTAAGAACAGAGTGAAGGTAGTTTACTTTGAAACGGAGCCCCGTTGGACTTATATAGCACGCGGATCTTTTCTTTAATAACCTTGACCTGCATACAGCAGATAAGTACTGTGCTCAGTTCAATTTCTGGCCAGCATTTTGGTGTTTGTTATTAAAATATCATCATTTGCCACAGGCATGCTATTTGGATGCAGAGTACTCTCCTACGGTGGGATAGCAACGGTGTGAACTCTTTAAGCACTTTTTGCACTTATATGTTTTGCACTAGAGAATGACACGGTGACAAAATTCATCACCGTTCCCGCGGATAAACGCGGGAAACCATCTTCATATCATTCTTTAAGGAGCGAGGGAAGAATCAGAATATGAATGGCCACAACCACTAACCCTCAAGCTTTGCTTTGAAGAATGCTGGTATAGAAGGACTGAGGTTGAAATAGACACAAAAAAATGACATGGGATTATTTCCCGCGGTTATCCGCGGGGACGGGAACGGTGATGAATTTTGTCACCGTGTCATTCTCTAACTATGGGAAAGGTCCTGGGATGTTTCACAGGTAAATACCCTTTTTGGGTGTACTAGTGTGACAGCTGTGCGAAGAGGGGCTTGGTTCCCACGGCAAACAGTGAAGACTGAAGACTTTCCCTACACATATAAATTAATTATATTATGTAATTATTTTATTACTGGTTAGTAGTGACTTCATATTGGTTTCCACCCCTGCTGTCCCTCTAAGAATCGGGTTGAGGGGAGATTTTTTTTTTTTTAGTACTGCATGAGTTCCACAGCGTTTTGAGTGCTTAGAGGAAAATATCTGATGCAAACTTTAAAAAAAAAAAAGAATGTTAATTTTTAAATATTGTTCCAAGGTATTCTGTTGGCTTTATACTGCCTTTGGCCGTTTATGATTCTCTCTCTGGCAATAGTTTGGATTTTTTTTTCTTTTTTGAAATTGTAACACCGGACAGTTCAGACTTACCACCCATTTTGCAGTTTCTGCATTCTGCAGGCGCCTTAGGAAGGAGTAAATCTTCACATCTGCAAGAGCTGATAGAAGGGCTTGTGCAAGTCTAGGTGCCCAAATCTACGTAAGCAAAAAAGGTTAAGGTCCGAGTATTATATTACTGGGTCACAAAATAACAGCAGACTGATCCAAAGAGTACTTTCAGCTGCTAATATCACCAATGAACTGCCGTTATCCAGTGGCATATAAACAAGGCTGTATATGTACAACAGCGGTCTAAACCACCACTGCAAACCAGATTTACAATTGGGCTTTTCCCAGTATTGTCCATGGGAAAATACTTAGTCACAACACTGACTCAAGAGTTACATATATTTTCATAAGGTGTCAGGGTTCATAGTCTCATCAGAACATCAAAGTACGGTAGTGAGGTTCAAGAAGGGATTAGATAATTTCCTAAAGGAAAGGGGATAGAAGGGTATAAATAGAGGAATACTATACAGGTCCTGGACCTGATGGGCCACTACGTGAGCGGACTGCTGGGCATGATGGACCTCTGGGTTAATCCAGCACTGCTTATGTTCTTAACAGCCATAGAGGCATCTGCGATTGGGGTGTGGAAGTCTTGCATCCTGCGCTTTCCCGTCAGGCTCCCTATCAACTGCTATTGCTTCCATAGCTTTCTCTTCCTCTGATTCAGGTTGGGCTGTTGATGCCCATATTATTCTCAAGCTCACAGGGTCTTAAACAGCAGTGGTTGGACAGGAAACAGGAGGGCTTAGCTCGCTGAGAACTGTCTAGCTTGGTCACAATTTCCTAAATGTACGAGTTCAGCTTTTATCCTTGTTCTATATAAAAATAAGTTTATGTGCTACTATTAAAATATGTGCGATTCTGTGTTTCACCCCTATAATAAATTTTAAATCGATAGACTGAACTGAACCAAACTTTGTATAGACCTAAGTCTTGGGGGGGGATCTGAATTTGTTGTTTTTCAAATTCTGGGAGTGCACAGGGGAGGGGCATAGGCAGAGATCAGTTGCCCTCTAGGCAGAGCATGCACTTGCCTAAGCACACCTGCCCTGCCAATGGAAGTTCATTTTCTTTTAACCCGGCTACTCGAAATGATATTGAGGGGAAACTCCAAAACTCACTGCAACTCATGGGTCCGAATGCCTCCCCCACTTTGTGCTGGAGTGAGGGAGCCTTTGGGCCCAATGCTTAAGAGCAGAAGTTAAATCTACTAGTGGACATAGGAAGGGGAAAAGCTGGTATGTTCCTATTTGCAAAGATGGAAGAGGGGTAGTAGCTAAAACCACAGCTATCTAGGTCATACTTTCACTTAGTTTTTTTTCAAGCAACACCAGAAATATGCTGCACCTGATTTTATTATTTAGAGAATACTCACCAGGAGCTGAACTTTATCAGAGTTCAGCAGGTCCAATATTTTATAGATACTCGCAAATACAAGGGGGTAGGTGTATCCTCTTAATCCCTCATTCCATTCCCAGGTCAAATAGCCATAACTGATATTGTTAAGGAAGTACTGCTAAAATGTAGACTTGGTTCATCTGCCTGAAATGTAAATCTGGGATGTTTTCACTAGAATGTCAATGCTGTTGATTACATTGCAAATAAGATATCTTGAGTAGATCTCTCATAGATCATTTTGTCACAGAAATAAAAGACCCAATATAACAATAGGGTTGACTATCTGTTAAATTATATTGAATAATACTTAAATCAACCTTATAGGTAAGGGTGGAAAAGACTTCAAGTGCTCAAGGAAACAGGGCTTTAGAACATTCTGACCCTGCTTCCAACTCTGGAACTATCATTAAGTCATTAAAAAACACCCTTATCCTCCTGTACTTCAATGCCAAGATACTATATAAAAAAAAGGGAAAACGAAAAATGGGTATCACAACAATTTAACAATAACTATTTCGAATCTAATCTAATTTCCATTTTATATACTGGATCAAGGACTCAAGCCGGTTAACAAAGATTTAAAAGAATATAATATAAAACAATAATGTGATATCACATTGGCAAAGGAAAAGAAAAAAATGTTTAAAAACTGCGGAGCCACAGCTTTGATCATCCACACTGATTAAGATAAGTGCCATTTTTTCATTGTATTTATTGTTTTTTTTGGAATAATATATGCATAACAAGAGAGAGAACATATGAGCACAGGTTGGATGACTGAATAACTTCAAGATCATATCAATTAAGGACCCATAAGTGCCATGATGGTCCTGGAATAACCTCGCTATGGCTCCCATGCAGGAGATACAAGACTGAGCACTTATTATTATCATCATGAATTATTAATAATTAATTTAAAAAAAATTTAGCAATCATTTTGAACAATATAATAATTTATCTTTGTTGAACTAATAGAAATAAAAAACTGGTAAATGTAATTAAACAATTAACAATACCAAAGTACCAGTTCTATACAACTTGGACTCCTAATAATATTAAGTTATAGAAATAAAAACTACATTTTCACTAGGAATAGAGAAAGTAGTTATAGACAATATACAGACCGCAAAAAGGCGGTATATCAAATGCATGGCCTATACCTATATTTTAAAGAATACCCCACCTTGTTCATAGAATACACATGAATTAATTTATGAGCTACTGCAGAATGCATAAAGTATTAAAGAGAAGGTTCAAGTTTGCTTGCAGGAAAGAATGAAGCACCTCATATTTCCCGTTCTAGCTTCTCTTTTTGCAGACCAAGAGAAGTATTCCAAAGCTGTGCCTGATTAAACTTAGGAGACTACTCAAGCTGCAATTTTTACCTGTTCCTGGAATGTGATTAAGGAGGTCTGTTCCATAAATCATATATATTTTATATAAATACCGACTTTAATCCCCAGTACAGGTGGTTGTTCATGTAGCCGAGTATCATATGCGGCCATCACAATAGTATGGATGCACTGGGGAAAATCAGCCAGAGTCCGATTTATGCACCAGAAGAACATGCTAATGTTCAGGTAAAAATACTTTGTTGAAGACATAGAGCAGAAAGAGTTTTAATTGATTTTCGTTTTAGAGACTCATTAGGGATATCTTGAAACCTTCAGCTGGGTGTCCACACAAGCATGAAATGACAAACTTGGTCACATTCATGGCTTATTTTGCATACCTAATTTTAGTGAAAAAGGTGGCTAATTTTAAAATCCATTTCATGCACATTCGTTGTGGATATCCTGAAAATCTAACTGGCCTGGGACAAGCCTGGGAACAAGCCTGGGACAAGCCTGGGACAAGCCTGGGAACCACTGGCTTACAGAACTAGGGAACCTGCTTCAACAGGTACTGATGGTTCCCATGGGTAAAATAGAAAGGTCAGGGGGGAATGACCAATGAAGAAAATACAAAGATCAGTAGAAGAATGACGAGCAAAATGCAAGATCAGTGCCTGAAACACCCACATTCAATTGTAAAACTGTAGCACAGGAAAGGAAGATAACTTATCTAACTGACAGGCAACACAGCCTGTAAGGAAATTAAAGGATATTTGAAAACCATGCGATGAGCCACTTCCAGCGACTGCCAGTATTCATCTGGAACAAAGCTTGTCTGAACCAAAAAGCAGTTGAGTGTTCGGAAAGCTGCACTCAACAAGAGCACATAAATGTTTTCACCAAAAAAACCTGAAATAAAACAATTGCAGCTTACCTCAATGGCAAAGATCTGATCAAGGATGATAACCATCTCTTAGTATAAAACATGAAAACCTTAACAAAATGTGGGGTTCTTGACTAAGCATTTTTCCCTTACACTAAAGCCATTTTTACCACAGCCACAAAAATGGCCTTAGCATTTTTCCCATACACTAAAGCCATTTTTACCACAGCCACAAAAATGGCCCTTAGTTTTTCCCATACACTAAAGCCATTTTTGTGGCTGTGGTAAAAATGGCTTTAGTGTATGGGAAAAATGCAAAGGCCATTTTTACCACAGCCACAAAAATGGCCCTTAGTTTTTCCCATACACTAAAGCCATTTTTACCACAGCCACAAAAATGGCCCTTAGTTTTTCCCATACACTAAAGCCATTTTTACCACAGCCACAAAAATGGCCTTAGCATTTTTCCCATACACTAAAGCCATTTTTACCACAGCCACAAAAATGGCCTTTGCATTTTTCCCATACACTAAAGCCATTTTTACCACAGCCACAAAAATGGCCTTTGCATTTTTCCCATACACTAAAGCCATTTTTACCACAGCCACAAAAATGGCCTTTGCATTTTTCCCATACACTAAAGCCATTTTTACCACAGCCACAAAAATGGCCTTTGCATTTTTCCCATACACTAAAGCCATTTTTACCACAGCCACAAAAATGGCCTTTGCATTTTTCCCATACACTAAAGCCATTTTTACCACAGCCACAAAAATGGCCTTTTTCCATTTTTTGTTAATTTAATGACCATGCATGATTGTTGCCATTATGCAGCCATTAATAAAAATTACCACCCCTTTTGTGGGCAATAACAAGTTACACGGTAATCCTGCGCTAACCAGTTAGCTTACAGTAATGTAGCTGTGGTGATTAGTACAGAACACCCACTCTAAAAAAAATTAAAAATATTTCTAGCTTGCAGTTACTTAAAACTGATTTGGCAGTTACTGTAGGGCCCATAAGATGCTCATGACATCAATAGTCTTACATCCCTTCTTGTTAAAGATTTGTATTCTTTTTAGAACCCCAGTAAAACCAATAAAGGCCCAGTTCAGCCAATCAAGCCAGTGTTTGACAGAAAATGTTATATTGGTCAGCCAGTAACGGCAACATCAGATTTTCAATAAATGAGAAAAACACCACCACCATACTAGATGTATAGTTTTTTAAATCTGGGAGAAACATAAAAAAATGTCCACAAAACCAGAAACAGAGCAGAAAACAAAAAATGTGGAACTGATGATCTTGATAAGAACTTTAATTTGAATAAGGTGCAGAGATTGACAAGATAAATTGTTCAATAATGCAAAAGAACACAGTATATGAATTGTGGTATAGACCCGACACGGGCCGTGTTTCGATTGTAAAACAACCTTCTTCCGGGGTCCAGTACTGCTAAAAATCAAACTCAAAATTTGCCAGAAATGCAACAAATTACCGTGCACAAACGAGTGAGGTCTACTAAATCTTTCTTTTTGGGGGCCACATTTAAAGCATCAAGAAATTCAAATAAAGTACATTGATAACTTCCATGTTCAATACCAAAGGCTTAGTTTTGCATACAGGCACAGTAGTACACTACACAAAAATGTTATGTGAATGAACATAATACGCTATTCGTAAAATAACATTGGTAAAACTGACCATCAGAACACTATATTTAGTTACATGTGCTAGTGAAAACAACCACTGCACTCTGCTCCAATATAGAACATATTACATTTCTACATTAAAGATATAATATTATAAAGGAAGAGGGACAGGTAGAGGTAATACTGTATTGGCCTAACTAAAAATAAGAGGTTTATGTGACCAGCCATTCTGGACCTTAAACCAAGTCATTTATAAAGAGAGCAGCTTTGTGTATGCCTACCTCTCAGTGCAGGATTATGGTCTGCTAGATCTGATGACCTGGGCCCTGATGCACTGACACCACGGTAAAAAAGACAGAACCAGAGTGGAATTGTCCCAATCAGAATGGGGCACACCAAAAAAAGTGTCCTTTAACTCATCTGATAAATTCAAATACTTTTATTCATCCAAAATCTCATAAATTCATCCAATGACTCAATGACCCGACTTGCACATGTTTCGGCCTAACCGGCCTGCCTCAGGAGTCTTGTGAGTCTTCGACGAGTGTATTAGAAAAACCATACAAAGTATAAAGATACACGCACCCTCTAAACACGGCTTTTGGAAGTCGTAAAGCAGTAAAAGTCACTGCGGCCTTGCTGCAACTGGAAAAGTCTGCAGTGCCTTTTACTGCTTTATGACTTCCAAAAGCCGTGTTTAGAGGGTGCGTGTATTTTTATACTTTATATGGTTTCTCTAATCACTCGTCGAAGACTCACAAGACTCCTGAGGCAGGCTGGTTAGGCTGAAACATGTGCATGTCGGCTCATTGAGACTTTGGATGAATAAAAGCATTTGAATTTATCAGATGAGTTGAAGGACACTTTTTTTGGTGTGAACCATTCTGATTGGGACAATTCCACTCTGATTCTGTGCTTTTAAGTTTGTGGTTTTGTTTCCCCTGTTTCATTTTGCACCACGGTAAAAAATACCATGGTGGGAGCGATTTTTTTTTTACTGGATGATGTTCAGCACAACAGCATGCAAATTATATGCATGCTATTTATGCAGAGCAGCCCCAGTCAAAGGGGGAGGAACTATGCCTGGCGCTTGCTCAGAAGAGCAGTCGCTAGCACAGCTCCTCCTCCCCATCCCTCCTATCAGAAAAATAATAATAATAATAATTTTCTTGCCACTGCTGCTTCTCTGTGCCAGTTCAGCTAATCACAGCAGGGGAATTCCTGATTAGCTGAACTGGAAGGACTCCCCAAAGCTGCTGATCCTAGGATGCACCGGGCAGGGGCCTAAGGCAGGAGCTTTTAGCATTCCCAGAGTAATTTTTTCTGGCTTTCTGCTAGCGTAGGGATCTCAAAGTCCCTCCTTGAGGGCCGCAATCCAGTCGCGTTTTCATTGAAAGCAGTGCATGCACATAAATCTCATGCAAATTCATTGGGGAAATCCTGAAAACCCGACTGGATTGTGGCCCTCAAGGAGGGACTTTGAGACCCCTGTGCTAGTGCTAACATTAGCAAATAGCCAGAAGTAAAACAAATAGGAAAAAGTCCCTTTTGATGGCCAAGGTACAAATGAGATTAACACAAAGGAAAGGCTCGCATATGGGCAGGCTAAGGAGAGTATGGCGTAGTGGTTAGGGCTGCAGCCTCAGCACCCTGAGGTTGTGGGTTCAAACCCCATGATGTTCCTCGTGACCCTGGGCAAGTCACTTAATCCTCCCCTACCCCAGGTACATTAGATAGACTGAGAGCCCACCAGAAGAGAAAGAAAATGCTTGAGGTAAAAAGGTAGTATAGAAGTCCCAACCCCATTCCTTAAGCCCATTTTTTTTAGCACAGCCCCTTAGAAAAATCAGAATCATCTGGGAAACACAAAAAGGCCAAATCACAATAGTGAAGGGAGAAAACCAGAATGAAGTTATTTATCAATAATTAAAGATCAACCAGAGACAGCAGGGGGGTGGGGTGGAGTTAGGTAAAGTGGAAAATCTTAACAGCACATCTAAATCGTGTCAGAGTTTAGGCGCATTTACTTAGACTCAAAACTTCAAAAGGTGTCACAGTTCATATACTCTCATAAGAACAGCTATAGAGGCATCTGCTATTGGGGTGGAGAAGTCTTGCACTCTGTATTCTCTCTTCGGGTTCCCTATCAACTGCTATTGCTTCCATAGCTTTCTCTAGCACTCATTCAGGTTGAGCTGTTGATTCCCATGCTACTCTGTTATTCTTTTTGTTGTGAAAATAACACTGAACTATGTATATAGTATAAAGCTCAAGCTCACATGGTCTTAGAAACGGCAGTGGCTGGACGGGGAACTGGGAGGACAAGTGGCCAGACTACGTACAGTTAGTAAAGTCACCATAGGGAAGAAAAAGAGTGCATTGGAGAAGAGCTGTGAAATCAGCCATTAGCAAAGTTTGAATGAGGCTCCCAATTTTTGCTGAGGAGTGGAAACTCCTCCCTAAACGAAGGTTCAAAGAGATCTTTCTGCTCTTGAAAGCTCACGTTAACTAGCCTAGTGATTCCCAACCCTGTCCTGGAGGAACACCAGGCCAATCGGGTTTTCAGGCTAGCCCTAATGAATATGCATGAGAGAGATTTGCATATGATGGAAGTGATAGGCATGCAAATTTGCTTCATTGTAAAATTATATCAAATGTTACAAAGAAATGCATACATTCTGCTGTCCAAGAAAGGCTATTAATTCAACGAGGTTTGGTTACGAGGCTTCTTTTCATTCATATAGAGCCAGTTCTGAATCTGTATTTGCTCCTTGCATCGTGGTGATGGGGTTATTGTGATGTCCTGTAAAGCAATAGTATTACGATCTTCCAGGTTTGCAATATTGAAGCTAGTTCTAATGAATTCTTATTAGATTAATTAGGAACATACTGAAACCTTTATCTATTTGTAGTGCATCAGTGACTATCAGTGCTTTAAAAGTCCAGCACGAAAGATGGGCTAGTTCAGTGGTTCCCAACCCTGTCCTGGAGGAACACCAGGCCAATTGGGTTTTCAGGCTAGCCCTAATGAATATGCATGAAGCAAATTTGCATGCCTATCACTTCCATCATATGCAAATCTCTCTCATGCATATTCATTAGGGCTAGCCTGAAAACCCAATTGGCCTGGTGTTCCTCCAGGACAGGGTTGGGAACCACTGAACTAGCCCATCTTTCGTGCTGGACTTTTAAAGCACTGATAGTCACTGATGCACTACAAATAGATAAAGGTTTCAGTATGTTCCTAATTAATCTAATAAGAATTCATTAGAACTAGCTTCAATATTGCAAACCTGGAAGATCGTAATACTATTGCTTTACAGGACATCACAATAACCCCATCACCACGATGCAAGGAGCAAATACAGATTCAGAACTGGCTCTATATGAATGAAAAGAAGCCTCGTAACCAAACCTCGTTGAATTAATATCCTTTCTTGGACAGCAGAATGTATGCATTTCTTTGTAACATTTGATATAATTTTACAATACATATCCAATGAAAGGGAATGTAATACAGAGAGTCTTTTACTTTGAACTCCTGGAAATATATGGGGGTGTTAGTGGAAAGGCCTCTTTACCTCTCCCGTGCGCGGAGTTTGCAGCCTCTTTGTTGTACAGCTTGGACTTTCTTTTCCTGAGGCGGATTGTCTCCGAACTCTGTGATCGACGGCGGAAGAAAACTCGAGCCCTAATCGCTTCCATTCAACGACCCGTTGGTTAGTGGGAACGAGCTTGAGCATCCATAACCACCGCCTCAGTTCCGCCTTCCTTGTCGGGTAAAGTACACGTGCTCGACGCACCAATCACAGGCATCCAGCCTGAGCCAACCCCCCGAATAGGTAGCCGTGCCTAAAATGTTATTCGCTTTCTGCACTGTGCCCAATACGTGACTGCCAAAAACTGCAGAGCCTGTGACATTAGCAGCATTAAAAAGGAAACGTGTTCAGGACTGAAACTAAAACGCTATAGAGTTAGGTCGCAAGGCCAAAGCGAGGCTTGGAACGCACTGTCAACGCCTCTTGGAGCGTCACTCAGTATGAGGCTTTGAATGCACCGAGAGATGCTATTGGAAGACCAGAATGAGGCTACGAATGCACAGCGATTCGGCAGGACGGCAACTCTACCGGTGCGGATTGCTACCGATTCGCGCATATTGTGCTTAGTAGCAATTGAGCGGGTATTTTAAAACAACTAGAACTAAAAGTGCGATAAGAGGTCGCCCAGACTATGTTTTATGTAATTATAACTTTTTCATTCATTGTCTTCGTGCACACAGCTACGAGCTTCCGTGATAAATTTGTTTTGCTATTTGGCAAAAATAAGCACCTGCTTAAAAACAACCTGCGAAAATCTGCTCCAGTACAGGGTCCTGGCCTTATCAATACTTTGTAACGGTCTGCTGATGACTTTGTTGAGAATGTCCACCCTCCAGCCCACTGCAACGTGAAGATTTAGAGGGGGACCCCTAGGCATCTTGCGGTGGGTGGGGGGGGCAGATTTCAATCCATCAGTGTTGCCACTAGAACAAATAACACTGCTCTTCCCCCCAACCTCCCCCCCAAAAAAAAACCCTGGAAAAAAAAAATTTAAAACTTAGATTGGGATGGTGCCTACCATCTGAGGTCCTGAAAAAGTTACAGTTTTAAAATAAACAACTAGAAACTTGTCATTCATTGAGATTTATTAACTGCCTTTTCCTTAAGATCTTCACCTAAAGTGGTTTACTATACATTGACTAATAATCAGGTACTCTAGCAGTGTTTCTCAACTTCTTCAAGCCAAGTACCCCTGCCCAAGCTCCGCCCTAGACCCACCCAAGCTCTGCCCCTGACTCCACCCCCATAATAATACTAATTGTAATGCAATTCCTTCCATCCATTTTTCATATACACTTCTCCCTCCGTATCCACGGGGGTTAGGGGCAGAGCCGGCCCGTGAATATTAAAAAAAACGCGAATAATATTTGGGCCGGTACTGCCCCTAACCCCTGCTTCCCCCCGGTTATTTTAAGCCCTGTAAGCCCCCATTAAGCCTTACGTGGTGGTCTAGTGGGTTTTTGGGGCAGGAGCAATCTTCCCACGCTCCTGCCCCATGCAGATCACTCACAGGAAATGGCTTGAGAGACTACAGCAGCTCAAGGCAGCCATTTCCTGTGAGCGATCTGCATGGGGCAGGAGCGTGGGAAGATTGCTCCTGCCCCAAAAACCCGCTAGACCACCAGGTAAGGCTTAAGGGGGGGGGGGGGGCTTATAGGGCTTAAAATAGCCTGAAAAATTAAAATGGGTTTTTGGGTTTAAAATTGAAAATAACCAAATCCGCGGATGCTGAAACCGCTGATTCGGAGGGGGAACTGTACACACAATATAATCTTATTCTTGTAATTTGTTTTTAATGTAAAATTAAATCATGACACACAGCCAGAAGCACACAAGACAAGGGTATCATACACGTGCTCAAGAAGCAACGTTGGCCTTTTTTAGTTGGTGGGGGGGGGGGGGGTCCAAACAAAGTTGTGTCTTAATACATATCAAAATTCCCAAAGTCTGAAATCACCCTTATCCTTATTAGCACCAAGAAGACTTCAATACCAAAGATAAGGGTGATTTCAGACTTTGAGACCCCCGATATGTTTTCATTTCAATCATTTTTATTGAGCATAAAAGAATAATACAAAAAGAATAGAAATGAAAACAGCAAATATCAGGCTCAAAAATTTTCAATTTTAACTACCAATCCTTATCCCACCAACCCACTTCCCACCATCCATCCAGCCACCCACCCAATTTCCAGAACAAATGAATGTAAAAGTACAAACATTATAATGATATGTCAATGCATAATATATCAACAAAACACACATTACAATAATATAATAATTATAAATGTAAACATAACAATACAATATTAAAATATAATCAACCCCCTCCCTACATCATCTGCCCTCCCCTCTCCCAGAACTGCTAAAAAAAAATAAAATAAATCAATAATGATCCATCAAAACACGACTTCTTGCTGTTGGAGATAATGTTGCCAAAGCATGAACAACACTCATCCCTTCTTGGTTTCCCATTCAGAAACAGACATACTTTCCTTTATTAAAAGATGAAGCATATTAGAACGCCAGTGACTATAAGTAGGATATAATGGTTTAATCCAAAGAGAAAGAATGACCTTAAAACCTGAAAGCATGGCTCTTTTTAGAAAACCCTTAAGTCCACAACGAATAGGATGCTTCAAATCAAATAACCAAAATAAGCTATAACAGTTAAAATACCATTTAGTATTCCACATTACTCCAACTCAAAAAAAATTGTAGACCAAACTTTTTGCACCCAAGGACAGAACCAGAACACATGGGATAAATTAGCTTTTGGGGCAAGAATCTTCAGAGACGAGTTTTGCACGACATAAAAATTTATATCCCATTTCAAAATATGATATATCAGGTAAAAATCTAGATAAATAACTTTAAGAAATGATGTATATTGGGACCATGTAATGTGATTTGTAGTTCCTCACTCCAAGCCTGGGTCACCCTGGTATAATCTCGTAATGAAGAAAAATCCATTAAGAGAGTGTCTGAAATTTCAATGGTATTATCAGATGAGCTTCTAACCAAAATACTTCTGATAAAAGCTCATATATCTTAATAAGTAAATTGGAAGTTGGCATAGAATTCACATAATGTTTGAGTTTTGGGTCGCAACTGGATCTAAATTAATGGCTGGATCTAAATTAATCCAGCCATAAGTATTACGCAACTGAGAGAGGACAGGTAAAGTACCATCATCATTAAGGAGCTGATACAAATAAAAAATAGGTCCTCTCCTTACCATTTGAAATCTAATTGATGTCATACTAGGATGAAAAGACCCATTGCCACAAATAGGTAACAAAGGAGTAGAGCGAAAGTCCAGATCCATCTGACCACAAACCTGTCTCCATGTGAATCTTAATGGAGCAATAAAAAAATAATACGGGTTACCCAGAACAGTAGCTACTACACGAGAAGTATGAAGGAGGTAACTAAAATGATATAGTTTTCCAAATTGTATTTCTGCTTTAGTCCATGAAAAATAAGATGTGGACAGAAACCAATCATGGATATGACATATATGACAAGCCTCTACAAGTATGGTTTTCTTCCAAAGGTTGGAGGTTTGTGGTTTAAGAGGTCTGTAATTTGAGAGAGTGGAGAGATCTGCATTCTGTTACTTTGGTATTGGAGTGATTGCTAATTTTTCCCATTTCTGCCTGAAGTTGACCCTGATCTAGAATATTATTTAGAAATTTGGTGATCCACGTGATGATTGCTTCTGTTGCAGTAGCAAGAAGGCAAGAGGGAGCTGCTACGTACGGGAGGATAGGGTTGTTTTTTTAAAATTATTTTTTAGCAGTTTTGCTGTCTCAGAGGTTAATAGAAGAGTGAAGGATTTCCATATTTGGTCAGCATTGCAGAGTTTCTCTGGTTTTTCTTGCATGGAGTGTGTTGGTCTCAGAATGAGTCATTTTTCTGCTTCTGTTTGGACTGTTCTGATGTTGAGGAAGAAGTCGGCAAGGTCCTGAGCCGTTTATCACTGTCCTCCATAGTGTTTTGTGGTTGGGTGATTTACTTTTCTGCCATTGACTTTCTAACCTTTGACATGCTTGTTTTTCCATTTTCAGTGTTTCTGTAAACCAGGAGGAGGTTTGTTCACTTGCTGATCTATCCCCAGAGGATTTCAAAGTGTGGACCCAAAGTTTTCACAACCATTAAAATGTTTGCATTTCAATGTGTATTTTGTAGTTAATAAGGCTAGTTTAATTGTAGACTTAATAGTGGAAACAAAGGTTGAGTTGGTTTTTATTACTGAGATATAGCTGAAGGACAATGAAAGGCCAACTTTGTTAGTCCTATGTGTTTTGGAATAAAAGTCAGAACACTGTCCTCATATAGAGTAAAAGAAAGGGGAGTGAACTAGACTAGCAGGCTCACCTTTGAATTGTCTGATGTCATGCACTTGGTTTTGTTTGCATTAATCTGGAATGCCAGTCATCTAGCTCTATCTAGCATCTTTTGGACCCTAGATTCTGATTCGTCCTGCTTCAGTAAATGTCAGACCATCCAAACCACATTTGATGCACACATCCAGCCAAGCTTGGCATCATGACCTAATCGATGACCACATTGAACAGCAGTGATAACAACCTGTTTGAATAATAAAGCTGCTAGGATTTTGCACTATAAACTTTTACCCTGCAAGGGTGTACCATTGTAGAAGGCAGAAATAATTTAGACTAATTTCTGTGGGATTCCACTCACATTTCAGTAGCCTAAAATGGTGTCTGGACTGAAAACCAAGATGAGAATTTGTAATAATGCAGTCATGCTAGCTAGCCCTTCTCTACCTATCAGAATCAAGGATAACTGTTAGCTGAATACTTCCACAAGCTGGAAGTGTTCCAGAGGATATTTTGTGCACAATTCTTGGCAACTCGCTGGACCACTGCCGATGAAACTATTTGAGATTTGCAACAAACAATCTACAGTAGAAGAAAATATGACAATCATGTCTCCTCTGGTTTGGACATATCTGCAGCAGTGGCATAACCAGAAAGCCAATTTTGAGCAGGCCTGAGCCCAAGTGGGCAGGCACGAAGTTTTCTCTGCTCTGCCTTACTCCCATCTCTCCCCCTTTTCCCACCCTCATTCTTCCAGCCTGTGCAGCAGCCTCTCTTTCCCTCCTCATACCCACAGCCTGTGCAGACTCTCTTTCCCTCCCTTCCCACCCCACTAACCTGTGCAGCTTTGCTTCTTACAGTGTTTCTCTTCAGGACACCGGCGGCAGTTCCCACACACTGCCAGCGGCTAACTTGGAAGCCCTCCCTTTGACACAAAATGCATCAGTGGGAAAGCTTCCAGGTCAGCTGCCAGCAGCCTTTAAAGTCAAAGTCCTTCACTGCTGGGTGGGCATGCCTGAGCCCAAACTGGGTGGGCCAGGCTCACCCCGTGGCTATGCCCCTGGATCTGCAGACATTGTCCCTGGATCTGCCCCTGGATCTGCAGACATTGCCCCTGGATCTGCAGACTGGATCTGCAGAACAAAGACATTGTGATTACCAAGATGATTACTCCAAGGGGATTGACCACCTGGCTGAAAGGTTGTAAGAAGTGTTCCAAGAAGACCTAGCATGCCAAGTCATGACTGAAGCAAAACAGTTCCAACTCTGCATGTATGACTTACTGCAGCTTCTCAGGACAGATACAGCCATGGCTATCACAGCACCTGTGGGACAGCCCTACCAAGTAAGAGACCTTGATTTGACTTGAAGGAGAATTGCTATGAAGTTTAGAGAAATGCTAAAGTTTAATTTTATTGTACTTAATTTCTAGGATGTGAATGGCTTTTTGCTATTTTGCACATGTGTATTAATTACAATGTGAATTCCCCAGATAGCTGCTGGGAAAGCTCATGGTTCCAATGTCTACTAGAGGCTTATTTTAACCAAGTTAGAAGCTTAAAAAGGAGTAGGTGAAAAAGATCAGGATAAAAGCGTAGGGAAACCAGGTAAGTGTGTAGGACTAAAACATCTGGGAGGGTCCCTCTCAGATGTGCTAATTCAATGGCTCCCAAGGCATGTCATATTAATCACATTTGATATACCATTTCACTTACAAGACCTTTAATAGGCTTTCACCTAGTAAATTATTTGCTGGCAGAGTGTGTACCTGTGTTTAGGGGGCTATGGGGGGGTGGCTGATGCCAGTTTTCTTGCAGTCGGAACCACCTGGGATAGGGTTACCATATTTGTGAAGTCATAAAAAGAAGACACATGACTCTGCCCTGCCCTCACCCCTGGCCCGCCTCACTCCAGCCCCACCTCCCACCAGTCTCGCCCCTGCCCGCCCCCACCTTTCACCCATTTCCTTACTCCCCCTTTCCATCTTCTGTATCCTTTTAGTGCTTCTCTTTCCCTCCTTCCAATTCGCCCTCTTCACAGGTGCTTCTCTCTCCCTTCAACCCCCTCTATTGTTGGCTCTTCTCTCTCTTCCCTACAAACCCCCCTCCTGCAGGTGCTTTTCTCTCTCTCCCTCTTTCCAACAAGTCCCCCCCCCCCCCACAGAACAGTGCTTCTCTCCATGGCTCTCCCCTGTTCCCCTGCCTACCTTCTTGCTGAATTTTAATCTTCTAGCTAGCTGACAGCAGCAGTGTAGTGAGCCTGCTCTAGTCGCCCTTCCACAGAATCTCTCTCTCTAGAGTGTCCCTCCTATGCGGAACAGTACGTCACTTTAGAGAGAAGGCTTCCAAGGGCAGGCCAACGGCAGCAGGCTCACATCACTGCTACTGTCAGCTGGCTTGAAGATTCAGTTTCAGCTGTGCCAGAGGAAGGTGGGGGGATAGGGGAGAAAGCCATCTGGACAGTCCTCTAAAAAGGAGTACATGTCCGGGTAAAACCATACATCTGCTAACCCTAATCTGGGGCCCTGAATCTGGAACTTTTAAAATACATTTATATTACTGGGGGACCACTCTGCTTATTTTTCTAGGGCCTGTCAGAGAATTAATCTGAGGAGAAAACTACCAGGCCAACTATAAAAGGAATTATATGCCCTCTCTGAAAAAGAGGTGTGAATCTGCTATCTAGCGAGTAGGTTCTGTGCACTAAACCACAAGAATGCAGTTGGAGCAGTTTTCTTGCACCATCTAAGATGTACTTGTTTTCTTATTTGGTGGTGGGTGGCTGTATTGTTTACATTTTGAATTATGAATAAGGTGGTGTCTAAGGCAATTAGAAAAAAATTGTCTTATGTGGTTTTGGACTGAAAGTATTTAGTATTTTAAATTCTTTATTAATTTTCTAAACTTCAAAAGTACAATACACAAATATATATCATATAATAAGTTAATAAAAGCACATTCAACTTACAAATATGCATAACCAACCATTTTCACCCCCACCCAATGATTATTCAATAAAACAGAAACATATCCTCCCACCCCAGGTGAACATACTCAAAAGTCAATGTTTTCAGGTCATAAGCATGTTTGTTTAGTTGGTGTATGTCTAATAATTTAAAAATGTTCGTTTTCCAGCTATTTTAAATTACTATGTACAACGCTTTGTACCTTTGGATAAGCTTTTAATCAAAATTTAAATAAATTATGAAACTATGAAATAGCCCCCCCCCTTTTCTGGATGTGTACAAAAATAAACCAAAACTGACCTACTATAGTGAGGTAATATGTGATGTCAACAACCCCCAAACCAGCTTAAATAAATTATTGTGCCCCAAACTATCGGCATTCACTTTTTCATACCTATAGCTGGAGCACAAATTTGCCCACCAGAAAGGAAATTTTAGATGGTCATAGTTCTTCCAATTTCGGGTTACCATCTGCATTATTTATCTGCAGTATTTAGGGCTCCTTTTACGAAGGTGCATTACGGGTTTTACCGCATGCACCGGCTTATCGCGCACTATAGCGCGTGCTAGCCAAAAATCTACTGACTGCTCAAAAGGAGGCGGTAGCGGCTACCACACGCAACATTTTAGCGTGTGATATTCCACACGCTAAGGCCCTAGCGCGCCTTTGTAAAAGGAGCCCTTAGTATTTTAAACGGAGGGATGCTTAATTAGTTTTGCCTCTTCGTAAAGGTTATTCCAGTTTCACTGTTCTACCCCCCTCTCCCCCCAATGAAAATACTACAAATTTTTAGCTGTAGCAGAGTTCTTTTGTACAGGCAGTCCCTGAGTTACAGATGCCTGACTTAAGTACAACTCATACTTAAGAATGCAGTTGCGGCTTCATTTGATTTCACTGAGCAGTATTTCCAGTGGCATAGATTCCTACACTTCTCCTGCAGCAGGTTCACGAATGATGCACGGCCACATTAAAAACAGTGTGTGGTTGTGCATGCTGTACCTTAAATGGAACACTGGCCCTTTTGTCAGCTGGAAGCAGAGGTAAGCAGCAAGAATCTTAAAATCTGCAAGTTCTGAATTACATACAAATCTGACTTTAAAACAGCTTCAAAAACGTTAACTTGTTCTTGGGGACTGCCTGTATTTGCATAACACTTCAATAAATCCCTCTAAGCATTTTTCACAGGCTAAGAATAATTTCTGAGAAACATGACTTTAGGTACCTAAGGGTTACCGTACTTCAGGTATGTTCAAATCTCCTGCCTTGTAACATGTTTGATTCAAGTCTTTTAATTGTTCAGTTTTAACTATTTTTTGTTAAAGGAGACATTACCAACTCACAACAGCCATTAGTAGTAGAGCATAACATCAGAACTACATTTTGACTTTAAGAGCTAGAGTCTGTAAATGGTGTCCAAAGTTAGGCACCAAAATTAAATTTATTAATTTTTATTACATTCTGCTCTATCAATTTGTTTCTAGGCAGATTACAATTAAACATATACACTTTAATAATACAATACATTTTTAACTGTATCCTAAAATTAAGATATACATCATTCTCCAACTCAGTGTCAACTTTTAAAGGCTCTTTCATCCATTCAGTCACTACCATAAAACAGCTTATCCCAGGACAAGCAGGCATGATATTCTCACATGTGGGTGACGTCATCTACGGAGCCCCGATGCGGAAGCATTTTCAAGCAAACTTGATTGAAGATTTAAGTTTGCTCTGCTGCTCCACGCATGCGTGCCATCCTGCTCCACTAGGGGGCGCATCCCCTCGTGGTCTCCAGTTCAAAATTTTCCGCTGAGCCTAGAAGTCGTGTTTTTTCAGGCTCTGCCCCAACTGCCTTCTAGCACCGCAATTTTTTTCTTATTTTCTCGATTAAGTCGCTGTGCGAAAATTTTTTCTTGTTTCATTTTGTTCCTGCTTCGTTTTCGACCGACCCGGAGGCTTCCGGGTCCCCGTGGCCGCGTGGCTACTCGAGCCGCGGCCAGTTTCGATCTATGTCCTTGCTGTCTCTCATGTATCCCCCAGGCTTTACTGTCTCTTTCCCCTCACCTGGCTTTATTGCAGAACAATGGGCTTCCTGATTCCCCAGCAAGACTCCGCTCTCTGCGAATCTGAGCAGCAAGTCTTGAAACTGAAAGACCAATCTAAACTTATGGCACTGATCGGCTCAAACTTACAAAGATCTGAATCATGTTGGGGAAGCAGGAATCATGCCATAAGCACCAGCTCTGCAAGTGCTAGAGCACCCCTCAATATTTACCAATTCAGTCATCTTGGGGGGGAGGGGGCTTTGGTATCCAAATTTCCTTTTCCGAAGGCAGCGGTGGCAGCAGCCTTCATCCCGCGTCAGCTCTTCCTCTCTGCTGGGTCCTGCCTTTGCAAAACAGGAAGTAGGCATGACCAGCAGAGAACTGCACAGGAAGGGGAAAACAGAAACTCGCGGAGTCAGAGGGAAGGCCTCCAACCGTGTGTAGGAAGGAACGCTGCTGGTGGCCTGCAAGGTGGCCCCATAGCCAAGGGCTTCTCGGGTACCCCGCCTTATAACCACTATGGTCCTCCCAGTACCCAAAGACACACGCATACACACTATCGCACACATCTGTGGATTAGACAATAACCATAACCTTACTCTATGAAAAATGTTATTTTTCAAAAGCTCTGTATATCCCACACATGCACAGAGAACAATGAATCGCAAAATAAATAAAAAAAATACACAAGCAAAAAGGAAATCTTACAACCTAATATAACATAACATAAGACTTTATTTATATACCACTAAATGCCTTTCAGTTTAATGCAGTTATAGAAAAGTAGGTACAACAAGGAAGAAGAAAAATTAACTTGAAAATTAATAGAATATTAAAGCACAAAGAATTTCCCTGTCTGTCCCAAATTGGGATCACAATTTAAGCTAAGTGCCAAAGAAGTAAATGGTAAGATTATGTATAAAAGAAAATAAATAAATAATACAATAAATAAATACTGTAATACAAGGATGCATATAGAGGGATACAATTTGAAGATATAGGATCGGAGTTCTCATGGCAAGGCAAAAACGCTAACATCAGACCTTCACAGGTAATATGTGAGTCACAGGTGGCAAAATCACCACAGATCATAGACAGAAGAAATATACTTGCACAACTGAGGGTTAAAAACTGGGTACAAAGTAAAATATATATGAATCAGAGAATTCATATGGCAAAAATCTAGCTCACAGCTAGGCACTATTATGCTGTGCCCACTCTAACACAGGAAAAGAAGGAAGAATGGAGAAAATATGACAGTAAGAGATACACATTACATCAGTCTTAGTAGAAGCAGGTAAAGGTATTCAGCTAAAAGATACATACTCACTGCCCTAACAGAGAATTGGCAGGCAGTGGCCTAGGTCCATAGAGAGAGATCGAGATCTCCCATCATTCATACACAGAGCATTCACTGGGGAGTTCGGTTAGTCTGTTTAGGAGACAAAGTCCCTGCTGAGGCCAACTGAAACTTCCCCTGAGCCTGGGCACTTGTACTTTAAAGGGACTTTATCTAACTTTTTATATCACTCTGCTGTTAGACATGATGTCTTTAAACCTAATATATGCTATAGTATGACAACTATATTTAAGAGAAATACTCTCTCTTTTTAATATGGAATTCAGACTGGAGGTCACTAAAGGGCTTTGGTTTCCCTCCCTCTGTTAATACTTAATGGAGATAAATTCTCCATCCATAAGAATGGAAGCCAGGGAAATATGCCTAGTGGGAGATCTCTTATTATTTTGTTGCTGTCAGCTGTGGCTCTTTGCACATCTATGTATGCTCTTAAAACATGCTGCATTCTGCCCCATCCAATTACAGAATGGGTGGGATGTAGCCAGCCTTAAATGCATTATGCATATATGAATATTAAATGTTCACAGCAGCTTTAAGGGGCTGCTCTCTCAAAGCCTGCATTTTTTGGGCTCCCATGGAGGTAGGGTAGTGGGAATAATAGCTAGTGATGACCATGGAAAGGGAGAGATGCTGGACACCTGGGAAGGAGGGTATAAGGAGAGATACTGGGGACCTAGGAGACAAGGTGGGGGAGGTAAGGAAGGGGGTATGCTAGACCTGTGTGGGGTGGGTGTGAACTAGGGAAGGGAAGATGGTGGACTAGAGGCAGGGTGGGGGTGCATGGCTGATAGTTTGCTTAAAGGTGTCAGATTCCCTTGGATTGGTTCTTCACAGAAATTAAAAATAGCTATTCCCAGCTGTATTCCAAAGAAGCATTTTTAGTAGGGGGGCTGAACACAGGAATCTGTTAATCGAAGGGGGAAAAAATCTATTTAATAATACTAGAATCTCCTAGAAATTGGGTGATTAAATTGTTTTTCTTTTATAGCTTGCTTTGTAAGCACATTAGTTGGGTTTTTCCACAGACCAAGCTAAAACAAAATACATATTGATGCTGTTCCCAGGAAAAGCGCCTCCACCATGCTACTTCTCCGTTTTCCTTATATTTGTTTGCTACTGCTATAATTGTCTCTATACTATAGTAATAACTTTTTGAAAACAACCTCTATCCGCCTATTTATCATTTCTATAGCACTGAAAAGCATACACAGCGCTGTACATTCAACATGCAACAGATGGTCCCTGCTCAGAAGGATCTATAAGGGGAGGGGCGGGGAGTTGGAGAGTTTCTTGCAAAGAATGATAAATGGACATAGGTAATTTTATGGTGAGTGGGAGGAGTTGAAAGCACCATCAAAAGTGGGCTTTTAGCTTGGATACCTCTTGGTTTTCACGTGCCCCGACACTCGTGCTCTCTAAAAGTTCAGGAAGCCTAAGTAAGACGTCTTTTTTCCCCCCCCCCCAACGAAACCATCAAGGAAAGAATGAGCGGCACGACGCAATGAGACCACGCCGGCTCTGTGTTGTTGGCCACGCCCCGTTGGACGTCAATTGTAGCCAAGCGGGTGGAAACCGCCTACTAGTTGCGTGTTATGACGCCGAGGGGGCGGAGCCTCAGGGCTCCAGTGCGACCGCTGAAGTGAGACTTATAATTTCCCCTACAGTTTCAACGGGTGAGTGCGCGCTCCTGGTTTATGATTGTTTTGTAACTTGGCTTTGGGATTTCGACTGACCGCAAAGGACCGTCTGGATTAGCTTTGGTCTCCGTTTCTGATCGCGCACGTCTCTTTTCCTTCCTCCGCTGGGACTGGCGGGGAGAGGTAATAAAAACTGGTTTGGTTTCCGGTTGAAATAAACCCCGTACTAGGAGGTAGTCGGCATGTCTACAGCAGATTCCTTTGGGAGCGCTACAGTTTTAAAAGCTGTAGATTCATCTGGTTGATGACGCGCGCGCTCTATTGCTCCAAAGTAGCTGTTACTGGTGATTGACATTTTGCAGAAGTCTCGGGTCTTTTGCATCACTGACATAGGCGCCAGCATTTCAAAATGATGACAAGGGGGCAAACGCAATACAAATTGCCCCTGCCTGGACGCACTAAAGGAGGTTGCTCAATATTGGGGTGTTCCAACACCCACAGAGTAATGATTTGTCACCCTGAATGATGGTTGTCTCGTGGGTTATATAGTTTTTTCTTGGCCTGGTGGAAATGCGTGGTGGGAGATTTAATTGTTTGTAATGATGCTTATGCCACTTTAGCCAATCCTTTCAATAATCCAGGTAAAATAGGAAAAAGGAAAATATAAGCCAAAAGTTTCTTTATCCACTCACCCAACTTCCCTATGCGAACCCTCCAGTTTAGTCTCAAATCTGATAACCAAAAGCAGTGATGATAGTAGTATGCACAAACTTAAGTGGAGATCAAAATGCATATTGCCAAAGAATCAAAGCAGAGTATGCTGATAAAGGGCTCCCAGCTCTTCCAGAACACATCCACGTTCCCAAATCTTTTAAAGAGGATATCAGAAGTAGGAACAGTTCAGGTTGCCCCAAAAGTTTGCAAGCTGAATTCTTGCCGACTGCAATCAGAACCTCCAGTATTCTTCCTAGACAGAGAAAGAAAACCACATTGAAGTACATGCTGGTAAACATATATACACCTCAGGTGTGGGTTGTTCAGATTTAATGTATTGTGGTTAGCCTCTTACATTTATGTTGGTATCAAAACTTTGGGTTTAGTATATTGTAGATTTATAAATGTACTTTTTTTTTGGGGGGGTGGGGGAGGGGTTTGAATACTTTGTAACTTTTTTCAATTGGACTTCAGGACTGTTGCTGAGGTGTTTACCTATACATTAATGAGTCACTGAAGCTGATGCAACTTGATCTGGGTGCATACGGTTGTATACATCATATAAGATTCTGATTTTCTCCTCAAATGGAATAGAACAGTATCACCCACGACCTTCTGTTGGCTAAGATCTAAGTGCAAGTTGTGAGCCAGGGCTAGTCAATTCCAGACCTTGAGGTCCATAGTCAGGCTAGGTTTTCAGAATATCCACAATGAATATGCATGAGAGATTTGCATGCCCTGCCTCCTTAGTACGCAAATCTCTCTCATGCATATTCATTGTCAATATCCTGGACTGCCTGTGGACCTTGAGGACTGAAACCAAGTAGCCTAGTGAGCCATGTGTTTTGGCTGAGATGGAAAACTTGGGATGTTAATATCCTGCCACCTCAATGCCTATTGTCAAAGCAGTCATTTAGCGTAGAAGCTCCATACAAATTCTTGCCTGCAACGACGCCTAGTCGCTTGCAGTGACACTACTCTGAAGGTTGTGCTAGTGCTTCTTTTCCATCCTCTTGCCACCAGAGATTAAGGAGCCTCCGTTTGTTCTGTGCTTTTTATTATTTCCAACTGAACAGATGTTGGAAGGGGTAAGAATGTCGGTCTGAGGGTAAAATAACTCTTCAAAAACTTAAAACAGAGTCAAATTTGACTCGGGAGGAAAAACAAAGGAAAAGAAACAGACTTTGGAAGTGGGCTAGACTGGATCATGAGTTCTTGAGAAACGATGCCTTGAACAATTTTTTGAGAGTTTACCATGGGAGAAGGGAATTCTGTGCGGCAGGTGCTAGAAACCGTTGATGCATTGTACCAGTTGTTACTTTCTCCTTTCAGACTGCTCCCTTTTATTCTGTCCCAGTCAGACCTCCACAGACACTCCTGGGCATCCAGAGGTTGTCAGTTGTTCCGGGAGGTATGCTTTCCTCAACACACCCCCTCGTCCACTGCTGCCACACCTCTGTTTACGCTTGGCTAGCTCTCAGTGTTTTCTCGTATGCATTTCATGTTCTTTCTTGGAAAGAGCTGTGAAAACTGGTGATTCAACTCCATACCTTTTCTAATGGATAGAAATATTATCGCAGTTGGTTTTGTTTTATTAGTATTTCTAGACCTCTGGAATGTCTCGGAACTGCTTCTTTCAAACAGTGTCTCCCTTCTTTCCCACAGGCAGCAAAGATATGCAAACAAACATGTGCAGATGAGTTGGAGAAGAATTTCATGAGCCATGACACTGCTCCATGAATTCTGCTACTGTATTTGTTTCTAGCACTCCCTCTCGGAGGCTGTTCCAGGCTTCCATCGCTCTTTCAGTGAAAAAATATTCCTGATAGAGCTTCGGATTGGGTGTCAGGTCAAAAGTGCGCCGGGACAAAGGCGCGCCCAGACAATTGAGCGCAGCGCGCACCGCTCTAAATTACTGTTTTTAGGGCTACGACGGGGAGGCGTGGGGGGGAAACCCCCCCCCACTGTACTTAATAGACATCGCGCCGCGTTGTGGGGGCATTGTGGGGGGTTGTAACCCCCCACATTTTACTGAAAACTTCACTTTTTCCCTGTTTTTAGGGAAAAAGTTTAGTTTACAGTAAAATGTGGAGGTTACAACCCCCCAAGCCCCCCATAACGCCGGCGCGATGTCTATTAAGTAAACTGGGGGGGATTCCCCAACAAAAACCCCCGTCGGAGCCCCTAAAAACTGTAATTTAGAGCAGCTTGGCGGCGCGCGCTGCGCTCAATTGTCAGCGCGCGCTTTTGTCTTTCGCGCCGTTGTCTATGAACCTTCGGATTGTGACTCTAGTTGTAGAAGTTCCTTTCCATTGGAAAAAGGTTTGCATTTGGAGCACCGAGTACCTTTTTTTAGATATTAAGGATCCCTTTTTACTATGCTAGATGTGTTGTTTGTATATTTATTTATTCATTTTTCTTTACCGTTTTCCTAGGAGAGCTCAGAATGGTTTATATGAATTTATTCAGGTACACAAGCATTTTTCTCCGTCTGTCCCGGCGGGCTCACCATCTATCTAATGTATCTGGGGCAGTGGGGGGATTAAGTGACTTGCCCAGAGTCAGAAGGAGCAGCGTGGGTGCTGAGGCTGTAGCTTTAACCACTGTGCCACACTACATTATTTTGTCTTACCAAATTAACACAGGAGTAGTGCAGTGGCTTGACACTTAACTCTCACATTAACTATGTAGTGTTGAACAGGATGGGGAATGGGGGTGGTGTGTGCCTTGCAGTTAATGCAGGATAACTTACTGCAAAGTAATGGTTAAAGCTGCAGATACGTAATATGGATGAGTTAAGCCACCTTAGTAGGTGGCATTCAGTACATGGGTTTTTGTGTTAATTATATGAAGACAATGGGCAGCTTCCACAGAAGTGTTGCAGTTACCATATACAGTGGTGCCTCGCATAAAGAACGCCTCGCACAGCGGACGCTGCACACAACGAACTTCATGTCATGATTCATACAACGAACTTCGTTTCACACAACGACGTCGCCCGAGCTTCCACGATCGCTGCCGATGTATTGCATCCTTCCGCGCAGGCACTGCGGGCAGTCGTTAGTCACTGCGCTTAACGTAAGCACATATCGCGGCAATCGTTCTTCATTACGAATTAAATCACGCACGCACGTATCACGGCAGTCGTCCTTTTAAGATAAACTCAATATTTTTTTATATATCATGGCTTCTAAAAAAAGCAGGAAGGTGATTTCTGTTGAAATGAAACGGGAAATAATTAGAAGGAGTGAATGTGGGGTAAAACAGTGTGACCTCGTCAAAGAGTTTGGCCTCAGCAAGACCACCATTTTCACCATTTTGACAAATTTATCTTTTTTTATGTCATCTTAGCATATTTTATGCTGCAGAATGAATAATTTTTTTTAACATGTATTGTTATGGGAAAACGCGTTTCCCAAAATGAACTTTTCGCATAACAAACTTGCTCCTGGAACGAATTAAGTTCGTTGTGTGAGGCACCATTGTATTGTAATTTCTGCAACCAGCACAGGATAAACGATAAAACTATAGAACAGGTTAGTAGAAGAGGGCCTTAATGTGTCTTTCATTCTCTCCCTCCACCCCACCCCCCCATCTCTGCCTCTAGTTGTCTCACAGGGCATCTTGATACAGATTCCAAACTATTTTGGTTGCTTTTCTTGAGACCACCTCCAGCCTCTTTATCCTTTTTGAGAGATGGCCTCCAGACTATTCTGTGTCAATGAGGCAGGAGCTCTTAGTTTATTTTCTGCTGTTTGTGCCTCACCTTATGTATCTCGGCATCCTCTGGCTCTCACCGCCACTTTGCGGTACAGTTTTGCTAACAAAAAAAAATTCCAGTTTGATTTTGTGTGTTCTGTTGGTGGCATTCAACAAATGTGAATAGGATAACTACAACTTTTTTTTTTTTTTAAATGTTGTTTGTCTTGTGTTTAATGCAAGACTGATTTGAATTCACTTGACAGATGAGATTCCTGAGGAAAGACTCAAATGCATATGAGCCATTTTTCATGACTTTTTTGTATCTGTTGGTCTTAAGAATAAGCTTGTGAGTTTTGCTTTGCTCTTCTTTGTGCAAGACTTATTACACTTCAGTGCCAGGGCAGTGATCCATCTTTTTGCTTGTGAGGTTCAAAAAAACCAATCTCTCCCTTGCTGTCAGTGCTTTGTGGGGCAAAGGTTTGGTAGGGCCTTGGCCTTTGTGGCTTACCCTCTTCCACTGCCTGTGCCTAATGTATTGTCCCTTCTTTGCTTCTGAGCTCTTTCCTCCTCCTCCTCCCCCATTTCCCTGGGTATTGATATCCATGCCAAAATAATGCTGAAATGAGGCAGATCAGCTGTCAGGATCCACTTGACAAGAGGAGCTGTTGGGACAGTTTTTATCACTTTACAAAGTCTGCAGCCTTAACAGGAAGTGGTGGCGCACATGAGAAAGCGAGTAACCATCCTGCTCATTGCAGAGCTCTCCATAAACCCAAGTCTTACATTGGGAGGGAAGTTACTCACTATTGGTGTTCTCAGGGGTGGGAGCTGACTTCCTGAAAACATCCAGTTTTTAAAGGAATTTAATTTAGACTTATGAGATTTGTTTGGGGTTGGAGTTTTGGGTTTTTGTTTTTGTGTTGTTTTTTTTTTTGGGGGGGGGGGGTTAAACCTCATTTTGGCACATAGTACTCCTTAATGAGTGCTTTTAGCAAAGGACCCCATGATTTGCATAATAAAATGACCAGATAACAAAAGGTAGAAAAAAATAATTTTATTTTATGGTTAGAATGTGTCAGATTTGAAATGTGTATCCTGACAAAGCTGATGTTAAGACAATGATCATGAGCCAGAGGAAAAGTCCTTTTTGTTTACATCAGAGCGCCAGCATGGGGTTGGAGAGGGCAAAGGGGGTGGGTGGGTGAAGAGGCTACAAAATAAACCTCCCAGAACATTTGAAAAAAAAAATAAAAAATGCCAAATTGGGCAAGAAAAGTGAATTGAATCAAAAAATGGATTCAATAGGCCAAATCAAATTGAATTGAAAAATATTTTCCTGAACCAAACTGTTCAGGTGATAATATACCTATTCATAACCCATTCAGCTTCCGTCCCTTAACACAGCATGGAGTTAACACAAGGATTCATGCACACTGTCATGTTGCTGTGGTAACGGTTACCAAGGTTATGTGATAACTACGCACTCTCTAATTTACACATCAACTGCTTAACACACTTTAGTAAAAGGGCCCTTTAATATGCATTTTCTTGATGGCTTATCTGTCAGTATGCCTACTGGGAACATTTAATAAAAGAGCCATTGGGCCTCCCCTTGATATAAGGGGGAACTTGGTCTGTTGAATATTTGATTTTTTGACCATGGGTTGTGACATGCGTCATATTAATGGCTTTTATAGGAAGACTTCCACTTTTACCAGTGTCTCTTTAGAACTCTCGTGCTTTCAGGATACACATTTTAGTGCATAGTTTCACTCCATTCTGTTGCCCCAATCTGGGTCTCTTCCCTGTAGAGTTCTTCATAGTTCCTTGAAGAAAGTTTGGAGTTGGGTCTATAAATTCCATAGCCTTAAAGTTACTGTATCGCCCTTTTTACCTTTACGTTTTAATGCAAATTTCCCTTCATTTGCTCGATGGGAAGCACGGGGGATTCTATATTTATTTCACTTGGTCATGGATGAAGGGACAATTAAGCCCTTTCTTCAGCTCCAACGGGAGTATAGCATACCCCCTACAGACGAATTTGCTTATTTGTAGATTAGTCATTATTTGCGCTCCCTGGAGCCCGAGGCCATTAATAACAATCGCCAAGAATTGCTATCAACTACCTACACCATTGGCTCCCAATACCATGTTCCTCTTAAATTTCATCACCGCTACTTGAAAGATGAGTCCCCCTTGCTTGACCATTGTAAGTTACGAGCTGCTTGGGCTCGTGATTTACAGGTGGAATTACCTGAGGATGCAGTTTCTAAAGCTCTCAAATGGCTAGGTAACCTTCGTAAATATATGACTTTAAAGGAGCAACATTGCAAGCTGGTGTTGTGGCTTTATATTTCTCCTAAGAGAGCCTAACTCGCTCGTTTTCGAGCAACAGCTGACTGCCCCAAATACAATATCCTAGAGGCGGGCTTGGGTCATATGGTTTGGACTGCCTTTTGAAACCACATCCTCACTTTTGTGTAACGTATTTGGCGGATTACTATCAACTGCTCTCCTCTGTTTCTTTTTGATGAAGTTCCTAATTATCATTCTGGGCAGAGTGGTGCAGGAACTTTTCTTAAATGGACTGTGGTAATAGCCTTAAAATGTATACTCTTGAAATGGTTGGATGTGGATGACCTGGACCTATCCCTCTGGAGGACTCATTTGATGACACTTTTGATGTGGGAGCGTAGAGATATCGAGGATTTCTCATCCCTTCAAGGAAGGTCCTTTCAATGGGTGTGGGAGCCCTTCTGGACAACTATGACACTTCTAGCACGGAGTCGTCTCCTGAACTTGTGATTTGATTTCTGTTTATGCACTTTTAGTGTTTTACCCTTTTGCTGTTGCTTGCCCTATTGTATAGAGCCACCCTGGGCATGGGGGGGAGGGAGGTTGTGGAGTATGTTTCTGTTGATTTGGAAAACTTTTGAGCTTTCATTTACCTGTAAGGACACTCTGTACCTTTGCTGTATTGAGCTCAATAAAAATCATTTGACCATAAAAGAGCCATTGGATTAAAAGTTGAACTAAAACTAACAACTGAATTGTTATGATTGTGATTTTTAAATTTAAGTTTAATGTACGAGCATGCAAAAGTCAAAATTGACAGAGGCAAATGGCACTAACCAGGCTACCACAGTGGTCTGTCTATTTCCACACTTTAAACCATGTTGTTGCATTTTTCAGAATTTTCCCTCAGGGGGTGTGGCATGAGTGGAGAGTGAGTGTGGAAGTATTGATTATCCCAGGACAAGCAGGCAGCATATTCTCTACATGTGAGTGACGTCATCCACGGAACCCCGTTGCGGACAGCTTTTCAAGCAAACTTGATGAAGATCTCAAAGTTTGCTAGTGCTGCCCATGCATGCGTGTGCCTTCCTACTCCACTAGAGGGCGCATCCCCTCCTCGTGGTCTTCAGTTCTTAGTTTTCCGCGGAGCCAGAAAGCCCTGTCTCTCTTCTCTGCGTTCTCTAAGTGCCTTTCTAGCACCGCGGCTTCTTTATTTTCTATGGGAGTCGCTATGCGGGTTGTTAATTACTTGATTGTTTTCTTTTTGTTTTTTCATTTCGGCGACGGGGGCTCCCGGTTCGCCGTGGCCGCATGGCCTCGCGTTGCTGCAGCCGTATAAACCTTATGTCCCGGCCTCTCACCGGGTTTAAGAAGTGCTCCTAGTGCGGTCGGGTTATCTCTATTACTGACCCGCACCGCTGGTGTATTCTCTGCCTGGGTGCGGATCACCCGACGGACTCCTGTCCTCGTTATGCCACGCTTCAACCTCGGGCTCTTCGGCAACATAGGGCCAGGATTGCGGAGCTTTTCGCCATGGAGTCTGCTCCTGCTTCGACCTCGGCCTCGACCTCGGTCTTGACGTCGGCCTCGAAGACCTCAGCCCCGGGCAAGTCTCCCTCGACCTCGAAGACCTCGGCTCCGGGTAAGTCCCCTCTTCCTCCTTCAGGTTCAGTTCAGCTGCTGAAGAAGCCTTCCTCGGAGTCTCTGGCCATCCAGGCGGTGAGTGTAGTCCCGCCGGCCCCGACGAGACCACCCTCCAAAAGCCTCTAAGCATGCTTCCCCCCATACGGGAATACTCATCCTCAGGTCGCTCTCAGTGGAACGCACTGCTGCACCTGCCCGGCCAAATATGGTCACGGTGCCGATGTTTGAGGAGGTCCTGAAGGCTATCATCTCCTCGGAGCTCTCCTCGGCTTTGGCTCAGCTTGCTCAGGCCTCGACCTCGCGCATTGTAGACCAGCCTGAGCGTTGCGTTGAGGCTTCTCGGGGAAGGCACATCGATCTCGGCGTCTGTCCTCGTCTGACTCCTCGCCTCTTCCATCAAGGCACGCTTCTCCCTCGAGCTGGCCTCGGTCGAGGCACCGGTCAAGGCGTCTTGTGAAGCGCCCCCGGGACTCCCCCCTGAGGCGGGGTAGGTCCCCGGGTCCTCGCACTATTAGCTCCGTTAAAGCCTCGGACCTCACTCTGTCTAATCCGAGTCTGCTGAGGTCGCCGGTCCGGTTGGGGACCCCGATCCGTGAGGAGCCGACCTCGGGGGATCCTGCCTCCTTCTCCCGCGGCTTGTCTTCGGGCCGGTGTTTGCCGGAGCGGCGTCATCGGACCTCGATGGCCTGGACCCCAGGATCCCCCCCTCCAGGGACTTCTAAGGGCAAGCTTTCGTTGACCCCGCCTCGTTCCTTTAGCGGGGCTTCCTCGGTGGCCATGCTTGTGGATATGGATGTGCCAGCGCAGTATTCCAGGGAGGCCTCCCCCTCCTTTTCAGCTGCCCTGAGGTCTCGTTCCACCACTCCCCTCAGGGGGCATTCTGAGAGCAGGCCCTCTTCCTTTACTAGATTTATTCAGGATATGGGAAAGGCCTTGAACTTGGACCTCCAGTCAGACTCCAAGTATACCAAGGAGTATTTGGAGGAGATGGAGCTCCCATACCCTCCTAGGGAGTGCTTGCAGCTGCCCCTGAATCCGGTGTTGCACCAGACTTTCTTTCGTAATCTGGAGACTCCATACGTTATTCCGGCTATTCCATCCAAAATAGAGTCTCGGTACCGGACGGTGCCCTGCAAAGGGTTTGAGAAGGTGCAGCTTTCTCACCAGTCCTTGGTGGTGGAGTCTACCCTCAAGAAGTCTCACCCGTCCAAGGTCTATGCCGCTGTCCCGCCGGGCCGGGAGGGCAGGACTATGGATAAGTTCGGGAGACGCCTATATCAGAACTCCATGATGGCTAACAAGAGTCCTGAATTACAGCTTTACCTTTACGTCCTATCTGAAGTGGTGTATCAAGTCCCTTCCATCTTTCGAGGACGCTTTGCCTTCCCAGCGCCGTGCGGAGTTTCGCTGGCTTGTGGATACTCTGTCGCAGCTTCAGCTGTACATGTTTCAGGCCTCCTATGATGCGTTTGAGCTGTCGTCCAGGGTTTCGGCCTTCGCGGTGGCCATGCGTCGCCTAGCGTGGCTTCGCATTGTCGACATGGACCCGAACCTGCAGGACCGGTTGGCCAATCTGCCGTGCTTGGGGAATGAGTTGTTCAATGATTCCATCGAGGCTGCCACGAAACGCCTCTCTGAACACGAACGCTCCTTTGCTTCCCTGGTCTGGGCTAAGGCGAAGCCTGCTCCGCCCAAGCCCTACAGGCTGTCTCCCCGGTGGTATCCGCAGAAGTCCACGCCGGCATTTTCTCGCCCTCCTCCTCGGCGTCCGCAGCAGCAGAGGGCTCCTCCTAAGCCTCAGACCCCTGCTGCGCCTTAGCAACCACCGTCCTTTTGACTGGCCCTGCGGGAGGGGGCTGGCCTCCTCTGCCGTCGGTGTTTCCCCCGCTGCCCATCGGGGGACATCTCCACGCCTTTTATCAGCATTGGGTGGAGATAACTGCGGACTCTTGGGTCCTCTCTGTCATTCGGGAAGGATACTCCCTCAACTTCCGGGCTTTACCTCCAGACAGACCTCTTGGAGAGTCTCTTTCCGACAGGGCACAGCTTCCCCTGCTACTTTTGGAAGCGTGGGCTCTCCTTCGCCTGCGGGCTGTGGAGGAGGTTCCCCCTTGTCAACGAGGCTCCAGAGTTTATTCCTGGTACTTTCTGGTTCCCAAAAAGACCGGGGACCTTCGCCCTATCCGGGATCTTCGGAAGTTGAACAAGTTCCTAGTTCGGGAACGAGTGGGGACGGAGGGATTCCTCACGGGGACGGATGGGGCGGGTGGGACTTTGGCAGGGACGGGTGGGATTTCTGTCCCCGCGCAACTCTCTAATCCACAACCAGAGCATGCAGCTCACTGACTCTGCGGGCAGACATGAGAGCAACCAGGAACACTACCTTCCATGTGAGATACTTCAGAGGAGCCTTATCAATGGGTTCAAACGGAGGTTTCATCAATTGAGCCAGAACCACATTAAGATCCCAAACCACCGGAGGGGGCTTGAGGGAGGATGAACATTGAAGAGGCCCTTCATAAAGCGGGAAACCATCGGATGGACAGAGAGCAGTTTTCCATCAAGCGGCTGATGAAAGGCAGCAATGGCACTGAGGTGAACTCTAATAGATGTCGATTTGAGGCCAGACCGAGATAAGTGTAACAGATAATCCAGCACGGAAGACAAGGAGGCAGATAGTGGCTCCATGCGGTGCTCAGCACAACACGAAGCAATTCTTGTCCATTTCTGGGAATAGCATTGTCGAGTGGAGCTCTTCCTAGAGGCCTCGAGAACATCCCTCACCGACTGAGAGAAACCTAAGGAGGGAGGCACGTGGATAGGAACCAAGCTGTTAAGTGTAGAGACTGCTGTGGCAGGGCAGGTAGGGAGAAGACGAGCCTCGCGGCTGAGTACATCCAGTCACGCTGGAACCCCGTGACCCTCGGAGGCGTCCCTACGGGATCCCCGTGACCCTAGGGGGCATCCCCACAGGATCCCCGCAACCCGAAGAGGGAACCCGCAGAATTCCCGTCGTCCCCGTTCCCGTGCAGCTCTCTATTGCGGACCCGTCTTTTACTGTATTTCATCATGACAAGGTGGTCCTTCGTAATCATCCTAAGTTCTTGCCTAAGGTGGATTCGGATTTCCACCTCAACCAATCCATTGTTCTTCCGGTGTTTTTTCCGAAGCCCCACTCTCATCCTGGTGAGGTGGCGCTTCACACGCTTGACTGTAAAAGGGCGTTGGCCTTTTACCTGCGACGCACCGAGTCTCATCGGACGGCTCCTCAACTTTTCATCTCTTTTAATCCTAATCGGTTGGGCCA
Organism: Geotrypetes seraphini; assembly: GCF_902459505.1. Taxonomy (NCBI): domain Eukaryota; kingdom Metazoa; phylum Chordata; class Amphibia; order Gymnophiona; family Dermophiidae; genus Geotrypetes; species Geotrypetes seraphini. The sequence goes on from NC_047097.1 coordinate 14,120,972, forward strand.
ATCCTGTTTCCAAGCGCACCTTGTCCAACTGGGTGGCTGCTTGTATTTCTTTTTGCTACGCTCAGGCTGGTCTCTCGCTGCATGGTCGGGTCACGGGACATAGAGGCCGAGCAATGGCAGCGTCTGTCGCTTTCCTCAGGTCCACGCCTATTGAGGAGATCTGCAAGGCTGCCACTTGGTCTTAGGTTCATATCTTCACCTCTCACTACTGTCTGGATGCCTTTTCCAGGCGCGACGGCCAGTTTGGCCAGTCGGTTTTGCATAATCTGTTTTCATAAATTGCCAACTTTCCCTCCATCCCATTCTGGTTAGCTTGGAGGTCACCCACATGTAGAGAATATGCTGCCTGCTTGTCCTGGGATAAAGCACAATTACTTACCGTAACAGGTGTTATCCAGGGACAGCAGGTAAATATTCTCGCAACCCTCCCACCTCCCCGAGGTTGGCTTCTTTGCTAGCTATCTGAACTGAAAACCACGAGGAGGGGATGCGCCTTCTAGTGGAGCAGGAAAGCACATGCATACGTGGGCAGCACTAGCAAACTTTGAGATCTTCAATCAAGTTTGATCATATCGAAAATCGACTACTGTAACTCTCTTCTAATCAAAATAACACAGAAAGAAAAAAGACGGCTTCAGATAATTCAAAATACGGCAATAAAACTTATTCATAAAGGGAAAAAATATGATCATGTCACACCATTAATGATTAAATCACACTGGCTTCCTATTTCCCACCGAATTAATTATAAAATTCTATTTTTAGTATTTAAAGTTCTAATCTTTAATGAACCACAATTTATGACAAGAATAATCATTCCTTATAATGCCCCACATTCTCTACGATCATCTTCTTCAAACTTATTAACAATTCCCTCTCTGAAAATCGTTGGCACAAGAAGAAATGATATGTTCTCTGTTAGGCTCCTAAATTGTGGAACTCACTGCCAAATTATATTCGAAATGAAAAATATCTCTCATCTTTTAAAAAATTATTAAAAACTTTTTTGTTTCAAGACGCCTTTGATGCATAATACGGCCTATCTTGGACCCCTCACATCTTGCTACGAATATTAAACTCATTAACCCCTTTCCCTCCCTATTGGAAGCGCCACGAAGGTAAGGGGCAGGGAGGGAGGAAAGGAGGAGTGGAGAGGAAAAGACGCTGAACGATGATTTCAAAGATTCTGTCACATTTAGAGTTTTCTGTTGAACATCTTCTTGGCTACCTTCCACTTTTCCCTATGTATCACTAATTAATTGTGTACATCGATTGTAGGTTTACCTGTTTAAATTTTTATTTTGTCCTCCCCCCAAAATTTTTTTATTGTTATACGCATTGAAAATATTTGATATTGTGTTTATATCAAAATTTTAATAAACTTGAAACTTGATAAACATACGGAGGGCCTCAAAATAGTACCTGGCAGGCCACATCTTCTTGGCTACCTTACCAGATTCTAATTTGGAGATAGATAATTTACCTCCAGTAGTGAAGGCAATTTATTTATCTTCAGGAAGACATAAAATGTCTCTGAAATATTTCCTCAGCATCTCTGACTTTCGCATTCTTCTTGCTGAGCCACTCTTGATACTTTGGGATTGTTTGTCCTGTTGTGGGAACTCGGGGCAGGAGCGTAGGAAGATCACTTCTGCCCCGCTTCACCGCTAGATCACTAGGACTTTAAAGGTAAGGTTTATAGGGGTCAGAGAGATGGGAGGGAGGCAGGGTAGTTTAAAGTCAGCTGATACAGGGTGCAGGAAGAAAGACATCCAGGTCTTCAGGTAGGCTATAGTGGACATTGGGGGCTGGGTAGGAAGGAAGGAGGGAGGAAAGGAGGGCTAGGTGTAAGGTAGGGTACTTGAATATAAATCCCTTGGTTTATATTTGAGTCAACCTTTTTTTTCTCCTTTTTTTGGAGAAAAAAGGTCATCTCAGTTTATATTCAGGTTGGTTTATATTTGAGTATATACAATAGTGATTTTAGTTTGAAATCATTCTATTAAAGCATAAAAAGAAACAATATTCTATACAACTGTCATTTTTATAAATCACTAATACAGAGCAAGGATCAACAAAACCTGTCTCCCCTCCATCCTCCCTTACAGTGATCCCCCCCACTATCGAGACAACTGAACAAGCCAAATTTATAATAGAATACCTTGGTCACACACACCGAACAGAAATAGAAACATGATGGCAGATAAAAGCCAAATGGGCCATCCAATCTGCCCATCCACAATAACCATTATCTCTTCTTCTCTCTAAGAGATCCCACCTGACTATCCCACGCTTTCTTGAATTCAGTCACAGTCTCTTGTCTCCACTACCTCTACCAGGAGACTGTTCCATGCATCTACCACCCTTTCTGTAAAAAAAGTATTTCCTTAGATTACTGACCAAAAATGATTAAACATAAATTAAACCAAAATCTCAAGAAGTCACAATTTGCATGTAGTGCAGCACCAAAGAAATAGACATTTCCTTCTATATTGTGCAAAACATCAAGATTACACATAGCAGGGATAGTGTTGGGGCAACAGCTCCATGGCCAGAGATCCCTGTTGGAAGCTGAAGAAGGCACGGTCTGGTAGTAAGCTTTGTGGTCCCCACTTCCCAACTATATCTAACACCATCTCTGCAAGGATATCTTCTAATCGCAAAATAGAAAATGAAATGTATTGGAATTAATTAGTGATACATAGGGGAAAAGGAGTGAACTACAATTGTTAAAGAAAGTAAGAGAACATTTAAGGAAAAACAACATCAGGAGGATAATTGAAAATGTTTTACAAATAAAGCAAGGTCTAAAAGTGAAAGGGAGAAGTTGTGACCTATAAAACAGTTTCTTGATCATATGTCTCTTTAACTATAAATAACAATATTATTATTAAGACTTAGCCAAAAGGAAAGATTTATAAACTATAAAGAGTTTTACCTCATGCAAAATTGTCACTTTTTTGAGGCCCTCCAAGTACCTACAAATCCAAAATGTGGCCCTGCAAAGGGTTCGAGTTTGAGACCACTGCACTAGATGGTAAAGTCTGTGTTTTCATCTATTTATATAGTGCTTCACATAGCAGAAATCAGTAGTCTGCCTGATTAATTTAAGTACTCCAGTGGACGAGAACCTTTCTAAATTTCAACAACCAAATCATCCTGATCATAATTGAATGGCTGTAAAAAAAAAAAAAAATTAGCACGTCCTTAGTGGATTTCCTCTGTTAGCTCTTAACATTTTTTGGTCTGTATTTTCTCTTGTGTTAATTATTACATAAAGTCCTGCATTGTTAGGAACACGGCATTCAGGAATTTTTTTGCTGTGCTTCATGCAGTATGATTTATGCATTCCTCTGCCCTCAGATAAAAAAGTAAATGCTTAGGATTTTGGCCGTGAAAGTCCCCCCTTCTATGCGAGGTGTGTATGGATATGAATGTTTTGATTCTGTTCTTCCTAATACAGCACGTGTTACTCAGGAAGAAAGAGTTCTAGACTTTTAACGGAAATTAGCTCTTCCTACTTTTCAGTTTACCTTGACATCCTTCAATGAAGGCTTGTGGCTTGTAATTTGTTTACAAGGTAGAATGGGCGATTTCCAGAGCTTTCCAGTACTAGCTTGTCTTGCTGCCTTCTTAAAAAAACAAACTTCAGTATCGGAGCAGAAGGGAACAAAACTAAGAAAGGAAAAGACAGAAACACGATATGAGAGAATGATCAGCAATGCCTAAAAAAGACAGGGAGGACAAAAGCCTCCAACTCATCCTCCCATTTTTGTTGGGCTAGCAAGCTAATATATTGCAGGTAGATTTTGTAGGGACTGGTACTCTGCTTAAAATATACTGCAACTTTCAGATAAAAGTGTAGAACTTGGCTCTGATCCCACTCTGTGTTCTCTGGGTCACAGTGAATACAATAGCCCAGTCGGAACATTACAGAATAGATGGACAATCTGAGCTTGCTGTGGGCTGGCCCTAGTGTACCCACCACCAGTTGCTAGAAATGGGGGTGGCCTTACAGAGGGTTATAGAGTGCGGTGTTGGGACAGGATGGTGTGGGGAGTTTTTTTAAGCAGTGCTCTTGAGTTTTGATAAACGAAGACTGCCTTTGGAAAATTCTGTGCAAATTTATTAAGAGCTAGAATGTAGTTATTTATTTAATTTAATTATTTATATACCACTTATATCCTAAGTAATACTTTATCATATTTCTCTATCTGTCCCGGTGGGCTCAAACTCTATCTGGTGTACCTGGGGCAATTAGGGGATTAAGTGACTTGCCTATGGTTACAAGGAGCAGCGAGGGATTTGAACCCACAACCTCAGGTAGCTGAGGCTGTAGCTCTAACCACTGTACCACACACTGTCTAAGCTGAGTGGGCGTCCTCCAACTACATTACTGCCAGTATGGGATGGGTCTCCATTATTGTGTTTTCAACTGCTAGGGCCAGGCTGGTTTCATGGAGTCCTGCAGAGTCCATCATTAGATAAATTTAAGACCAAACTAAAAACTTTTTTATTTAGGGAAGCATTCTTAACATAAGCAGGGCAGGATTAATTCGTCGAGGGCCCCTAGGCACCCAAGTACACTGGACCCCCCTGCCCTGCCCCACCCCACCATGTGCCCAGGCAGAAACAGGAAGCTGTGTCAGAGGGAAGCTTTGGGCAAGCAGCACTGCTTGCACAATTACAGTTCCCGTTGCCTTTCTTACCCGCGTTGCTTGCTTGTCTTACTTTCCGTTGATTGGGGTGGGGCCTGTGTTGCCAATCAGGGGGGCCTGCATTGCCGATCGATGCTGGAAGGGCCCATCTCCGTTTGGAAAAAACAATGTTGATGCCCTCCTTCATCGGGCCCCCCTGATCATTTCACGCCCTAGGCATGTGCCTACTTGGCCTATTGGTTAATCCTGCCCTGAACATAAGAATAGGCGATTCATCCATCCTTCACTCTCCGCTCACAGTAATGAATACCAACCACTTTTAAGAAGCGACTTCCCCTCATCTGGTGTTTGTTTTTGTTGGGGTTTTTTTTTTTTTTTTTTGGGGGGGGGGGGTTCCTTATCCTCTTTCCACCTTTTTAAAATTTTATTTTATCTCAATGTATTTTTTCTCTTGCCTATCTTTCAATCCTCTTGTTTTTATATATATATATATATATATATATATATATATATACTATACACATATACTAGTCTTTAAACCAGTTACATTAACGGGTGCTAGAATAGACGTGCCTGTCTTTTTGTCTCTCTCGCTCTCCCTGGCCGCTGTCTGTCTGTTTGTCTTTCTTTCTATCTCTCTCCTCGGCTGTCTACCACCACCCCTTGCCTGCTCCCCCTGTCCAACAGTAGCCCTTCTGTGCGTGTCTTTCACTCCGACCTACCTGTCTTTCAGTGTGTGTGTCTATTTCTGTCTATCTGTCAATGTCCCTGCCCACTGCCTGTCTGTTTATCGTGGCCCTTCTCCCACCTACCTTTTTTTTTTTTTATCATGGGCAAGCGGCACACAGTAACTGATGCTGGATATAGTAAATCGCCATGCGCGCGCTCGTTGTAAACCGCCAAACGAACCGAACCTGCACTAACATTTCTTTGCCGGCCACGGAGCTACGGATCATGGATCACGCAAGTAAGAGTGCACATGTGCGCTTAGGGTTTTATTATTAGTGATATATATAATTTATTTTACCCCTCTTTTAAATTTTTTAGTATTGTAAACCAGTATTGTAAACCATCTAGGTACAAGTTGATAGTCGGTTTATCAAGTATGACATAAACTTAACAACTTGCCTGTCCCCATCATTAAAGAAGTGATAGTGAAACATACGTTGGCAAGACTGTAGATGGAGGACTCTTGCTCAACTTAGAGCTGATGTTCCCAACCTGGGCTACGAGATGGAATCTCAGGGAGTTCGACATACAATGCTTGTTCACCCACAGCATTGTATGTGGTTCAGTTTGTGGCTCAAAAGTTAGAAATTAGACGTCATCTTCAAATGTGATATTACTTTTGTAGGGGGTGTGAACATAATTAAACAATTATTAGGGGTGTGGGATATTGAGAAGGTTGGGGAGCCACTGGCTTAGAGGGAATAGTGGTTATACTCTTGATGTACTAAATTGAATTAGTTGGCTAACATGGGAATTACACGGCATGTTGGTAGACAGCTTGCAGTAATTTGTGTTAAAGACCTAAGGCAGTGTGAAATGGGTAGAGGTTATGCTTTGGTTAACATGGAGGTATTTACTGCATGAGAACTGAGTGTGGCTCAGCTAATGCAGCTAGAAGTGTAACCAACTAGCTGGCACAGCTAGAAGTGTAACCAACTGCATTGCATTTCTTGCCATTTAGTTAGCATGTGGTAAAGAACTTTTGTATTAACTGAACGACAAAAAGTTAGGAAGCCATAGCTAACAGAGATGTACAGTTACCTCAGGGTTTGGTGCTGGGGCCGATACTGTTCAATATGTTTGTAAGTGACATTGCTGAAGGGTTAGACAGAAACGTTTGCCTTTTTGCGGATGTTACCAAGATTTGTAACAGAGTCGACACCGATTAGGGAGTGGACAATATGAAAAAGAATCTACAAAAGTTAGAGGAATAGTCTAATATCTGACAACTAAAATTCAATGCATAGTAATGCATTTGGGGATTAATAATCGGAAGGAGGCGTATATGCTGGGAGGGGAGAGACTGATATGCAAAGATGGGGAGAGAGAGGGTCATTGGGGTGGTAGTGTCTGAAGATCTAAAGGCGAAAAAACAGTGCAACAAGGCAGTGGCTGCTGCCAGAAGGATGCTGGGCTGTATAAAGAGAGGCATAACCAATAGAAGAACGAAGGTGTTGATGCCCCTCTATAGGTCGTTGGTGAGACCCTACTTGGAGTATTGTGTTCAGGCTTGAAGCAGTCCAGAGGAGAGCGATGAAAATGATAGGAGGTTTGCGCCAAAAGACATATGAGGAGAGACTGGAAGCCCTGAATATGTATACCTTAGAGCAGTGGTTCCCAACCCTGTCCTGGAGGACCACCAGGCCAATCGGGTTTTCAGGCTAGCCTTAATTAATATGCATAGAGCAGATTTGCAAGCCTGTCACTTCCATTATATGCAAATCTCTCTCATGCATATTCATTAGGGCTAGCCTGAAAACCCGATTAGCCTGGTGGTCCTCCAGGACAGGGTTGGGATGACGGCAGTAGATGACGGTAGTAGATGACGGCAGATAAAGACTTGAATGATTCATCTAGTCTGCCCAACCTGAGGCAGTGGCCTTAGAGGAAAGGAGGGACAGGAGAGATATGATTCAGACGTTCAAATACTTGAAAGGTATTAACGTAGAACAAAATTTTTCCAGAGAAAGGAAAATGGTAAAACCAGAGGACATAATTTGAGGTTAAGGGGTGGGAAACTCAACAGCAATGTAAGGAAATTCTTCTTTACAGAGAGGGTGGTGGACTCCTGGAATGCGCTCCCGAGAGAGATGGTGGAGATGAAAATGGTGATGGAGTTCAAAAAAGCGTGGATTAACACAGAGGATCTAGAATTGGAAAATAATAGTAAATATTAAAGAACTAAGGCCAGTACTGGGCAGACTTGCATAAGGTCTGTGTCTGTATATGGCAGTTTGGTTGAGGATGGACTGGGGAGGGCTTCAATGGCTGGGAGTGTGTAGATGGACTGGAATGAACTTTGATGCAGATTTCAGTAGTTGGAACCTACTGGGCAGAGCTTTGGATTCTTGCCTAGAAATAGCTAAGAAGAAGAAAAACTCAACAAATTTTTAGATTGAATCAGGTTGGGCAGACTAGATGAATCATTCAAGTCTTTATCTGCCGTCATCTACTATGGCCAGGATTCACTAACCTGCCCGATTGGGCCCGATCTGGGCAGGTCCGACGAATTCAGGAAACCAAAATATGCAGATGGAGGCGATCGGAGGAACGCCCCCCATCTGCCTGCACGGCTTGCGCGTGTGCGATCGGTGCACATGTGCAGACCCGTCCCAGCTGCAACTTTTTGTTGTTGTTGTTCAGGGCAGGCAGGCATGTTTGAGCCCAACTCTCCTGCTTCCATGCAGCAGCGGCAGCCTCTTCCCTCCTTCCCTTCAGTTTGAGCCCGTGGGTTTAAAGCTTTAAACCCACGGGCTCACACTGGAGGGAAGGCAGCAGAGCCAGGGAGAGCAGAAAGGACATATCAGGCAGGCATTCGGGGTAGGCAAGCCCAGGGGTGCAGGACCACGAGAGCTAGGACAGGCACATCGAAACAGGCAGATCAGGGCTGCAGGAGGTGTTCAGGGCTGCAGGAGATTGGGGCTGACAGGGCAGAGAGCAGGGCTTCAATAGAACAGGAGAGAGTCATAGAAGGCCTCTTTCATTAGGCAGAGAATATATTTGTGGTTTGAAATGATTGGTCGGTCATATTTGTAACCTGTTTGCTGGGGGGGGGGGGGTCTCTGAACTTTATTGCCAATAAGGTAACTGAAAGAGTGCTGGGTTCCAATAAATTCAGGGCTCCTTTTATCAAGCTGGCCGCACTAGCCGCTACCGCCTCCTCTTGAGCAGGCAATAGTTTTTGGCCAGTGCGGGGGTTAGCGCGTGATGAAACGTCGCACCTGTTAACCCCGCTAGCGCGGCTTGATAAAAGGAGCCCTCAATCTTTTTCTTCTGTTGGGGTTTCTCATAGATATTCCCTCTCCACAGCTCCCAACATCCAGGGAAAACACTAAAGTTCTGTACGCTTTAATTTGGATTACAAACAGAAAATGACTGTGTTTCCCAGATCTTGAGTAGTTCCCCCCCCCCCCCCTCCGTTCTGTTATGCCACAGCTAAACAGATGACAGTTAGTTACTTAAAACTAAAGGAAGGAAATTTTTTTTTGGCTTGTGCATGTGGGAACTGCAGCAGTTACAGTCTTGTGACTTTGTGGAAATATTTAATGTGTCTGATGTGATAAGTACAAACTGCCTTTGGTTAGTACAGTTGGACATGTTTTTAAAGTTACCTATTCAAAAGGAAATAAAACTAGTACGATTAGGATCAAGGATGTTCCCTATTATGGCACCTACTTGATGGAATGCTCTCCCCAAAGACCTCGGGATAGAAATTTAATTTATGAGTACAGTATTTAAAAAGAAGTTAACAACCTAGCTTTTTTCAGGCTGGCTAGCTCGAATGGGAGCTAGAATATAAGTTATAGTGTTTAAGCCATAATAGAGTCTGTGGATATGTTATTAATGTGTATATGGAATGTTTTATTGCATTTTTACTGTATGATGCTTTGATTTTATGAACATATTTTTATGTAAACCACTTTGAACAATTTAATGTAATTTGGGGGGATTTAACAGTCCCTTCTTGAGATCCAGACACAATAAACTTAAAAATAAAAAATGTAAGGGCAGAATGATTAGCAGTGCAGCAGTAATTCAGTTTTGCCTCAGGATGATATTACGGGGACCTGAGTTTAGCTAAGGAAACTTGTAGATGTTTTCAGAAACATAGAACATGTCGGCATAAAAGGACTAATGCAGGGGTGCCCACACTTTTGGGGCTTGCGAGCTACTTTTAAAATGACCAAATTTTTAAAAAACCAAAGCACACTGTATGCATAGAAAATGTTAATTATCATTTATATTCTTAGGTTTTTTTCAAAGAGGTCAAGGCAGATGACTCTATGCAGTGTCACCTCAGTAACAACTATACAAAAATAGACAAATATACCCCCCTCTCTTTTTACTAAACCACGATAGCAGTTTTTAGCGCAGGGAGCTACGCTGAATGCCCAGCGCTGCTCTCAACGCTCATAGGCTCCCTGCGCTAAAAACTGCTATTGCAGTTTAGTAAAAGGGGGCCATAGTGCAAAATATAGACAGCAGATATTAATTCTCAAAACGGACACATTTTGATCACTAAATTTAAAATAAAATCATTTTTCCTGCCTTTGTTGTCTGGTGATATCATGAGTCTCTGGTTGCACTTTCTTCTTCTGACTGTGCATCCGATCTTTCTTCCCTTCTTTCAGCCTGTATGCTTCCATTCCTCCAGACCTCATTCCCTCCCCCAATTTTTTCTTCCTCTCTCCCTGCCCTTTCTTTCTCCCTACCTCCCTTTCTTTTTTTCTCTCTTCATGGCCCCTTTCTTTCTGTTTCCCTTCTTTCCTTCTGTCTCCCTGCCTGCCCCCTTTCATTCTTTCTCCCTGCCCTCCCCCAAGTCACTGCCACCGCCATTGGGGAACAGGCCCTCAAGCCACCGCTGCCCCAAGCGCTCTCTGCTTCCCTGCGTCGGGCTGACCAGCATTCCTCACCCTGACATCAATTCTGCCATTGGAGAGGAAGTTCCGGGCCAGCCAGGCAGCGATTGGCTGGCCCGGAACTTCCTCTCTGATGGCAGAATTAACGTCGGGGAGAGGAAGACTGATCAGCCCGGTAGATTGTAGGCAACGCGAGTCTATCATGGAGCCCGGGATCACGATCGACCTATTGGGCACCCCTGGACTAATGTGTCCATTTCTGCTTGCCCACTGATATGGGACAGGTCTTACTTGTTTTGCTGTTTCATACTAAGCGCCCCCTCCCCCCAATGCCCAGAAGCTTGACTTACAAGTAAGACTGGTTGTAGCAAATTTTACTTGCCAGGCAGCTCATCATCCGATGATCCAATAGGGTTCTTGGAGTGGAAGGGTTTACCAATTACGGTAGCAGCCACCCAGAACCCTATGCAAATGCATTACAAGGAGCTCAGTAGTATTAAAATGAGCACTCCTTGTAATGCATAGAAGGGAATGCCCACCTCTTATTGGGCCAAATTTTCGTGTAAGTGTATGTCCCACATCTATAGTCAGAACACAACTTTTTGGTGTGGGACACACACTCGCATTACAGATACACAACAGCTGCGTTCATATTGGATGTTTAAAAAATAAACACTTTAATAAATTGCTTTGCTTCCAAGCTCCAGCAATCGGGAGCTGTACTGGGCCTGCTCAGAGAAAACTTTTCCCAAGCTACTCAGCACAAATAACATGCATTTAATTTGCATGCTATCTGTGCTGAGCATAGCCCAGCAAAACAAAATTTCTCCCAACCCAGCATTTTTTTTTTTTTACCATATTGCTGGAGCTTTGTGCATTCTGCCCTAAGATTCCTGCGTGGCCATTCCATGTATTCTTGAACGCTTAACAATGTTTTAGATTGAAGGAGAGGTAGGAAGTTCAACTCCAGTTCAAGTGAGCTGGATAGTGATGCTTGGTTGCTCTGACAAAAAAATTTTCCACATCTAGATTAAAACCTGTTAAGAGACCTGCTACTATTAGCTATTAAGGGTGTGTATTGCCAAAGCAAAGTTTGGTTCTTGTTCATTTTAGAACAACATCTTGGCCTATTTTTTAGCATATTTTTGTGTTTGTTTTGACCTATTCAGTTTTTTAGGTACACGCACTTAAACTTTTAGATGCTTGAACAATGTGTGCTCCTGAAAGCACATCCCTGTTAACTAGCATGATGCATTCTGGGAAAGCAAGCCTGGGTTTCATAAAATGAATAGTTTAACTTTAAGCATAAATTCGATAATGATGGGGAGAAGCTTAGGAGGGGGATTATGTTAGTTTAATATATTTACAATATTTTGTTTGTGGCTCTGAATTTGTTTTATTGGTTTAAGAACTCAGTAAAAATATTATCATATAAAGCATACATGTGTCGATCCCAATAAAATACGGTAAATAGTCTTTCTAGACTAGTGGTATTTGCTAATTTTAAGTCAGGGCTCCTTTGGGTCCAAATGACTGAAAGAGAGCAGATAAATATCTTCATGTATGGAGCCTTGACACCGACCGGGCCTCTGTCACACTTGCAGATCACAGACAGACCCTCTTTAAATACAGGATAAGTGACTACAAATAAAATGTACTAATGTAAGCAAAAATTACATGGAAACTCTTAGATACCAGTCCCTAATCCAATGAAACACGAGAGTACATAAGTACATAAGTAGTCGCCTCCGCCGGGGCAGACCAGAGGTCCATCCTGCCCAGCGGTCCGCTCACGCGGCGGCCCATCAGGCATATTGCCTGAGCAGCAGTCCCTGACTAATTTTATGCCTACCTCTACACTTATCTCTAAACCTTCCACTGCTCTTATCTGTACCCCTCAATCCCTTTGTCCTCCAGGAACCTATCCAGGTCTTCCTTGAAACCCTGTACTGTGCTATTTCCTATCACGGCTTCAGGAAGGGTGTTCCATGTGTGAAAAAGAATTTCCTTGCGTTTGTTCTAAACCTGTCCCCCTTCAATTTCATCGAGTGACCCCTTGTTCTTGTGGTTTCTTTCAAATTGAAAAATCTGTCCATGTCAACCTTTTCGATGCCCCTCAGGATCTTGAAGGTCTCTATCATATCTCCTCTGAGTCTCCGCTTCTCCAGGGAGAACAGCCTCTTCAGTCTGTCAGTGTATGTAAGGTTTTCCATACCCTTAATCAGTTTAGTTGCTCTTCTCTGGACTCCCTCAAGCATTGCCATGTCCTTTTTGAGGTACGGTGACCAGTACTGTACACAGTATTCCAGATGCGGGCGCACCATAGCCCGGTACAGTGGCAGGATGACTTCCTTCGTTCTGGTCGAGATACCCTTCTTAATGATACCTAACATTTGGTTTGCTTTCCTCGAGGCTGTGGCGCACTGTGCCGATGCCTTCAATGTCGTGTCTACCATCACTCCCAGGTCTCTTTCCAGCTTACTGACCCCTAGAGTTGATCCCCCCATTTTGTAAGTGAACATCGGGTTCCTTCTCCCTATATTTTCTTCAGTACAGTGCAAAATATAAAAATAGAGATGAAACTTTTCAAAACTGACCTATTTCAGTCACTAAACTGAAAATAGAATATTTTTTTCCTACCTTTTGTTGTCTGGTGATAAATCTTCTTGTTCCCATTCTCTGGTTTTGCTTCCTTTTCTGCTCTTAACTCTGTTTTCAGGATCTTTTGATCATTTGCTGCTAATTTTCTCTCCTCCTGTCTGGCATTCATCTTTGGCAGTGAGGAGAGTGTGGCGCAGTGGTTAGAGCCTCAGCACCCTGAGGTCATGGGTTCAAACACTACCCTGCTCCCTGTGACCCTGGGCAAGTCACTTAATCTTCCACTGCCCCAGGTACATTAGATAGAGTGTGAGCCCACCGGGACAGATAGGGAAAATTCTTGAAGTACCTGTATGTAAACCACTTTGAGTGTGGTTGTATAACTTCAAAAAGGCGGTATATAAATCTCAATCCCTTTCCCTTTCTTTCATGTTCAGTATTCTTCCAGCTTTCTGCCTTCTCCTCAAATCTGTCTGGTTTGCTTCTCTCCCTTCCCTTCTCCTCCATCCATGCACAGCATATCCTCTCCCTCTCTTTTTTTTTTTTTCCCCTCCCATGCCATTCCTGTACAGCATCTCATCCTGACGGTCCCCACCCAGCCCACCTATCACTACTCCATCTGCTCCCTTCCCCCTTGGTTCAGCTGCAGCATAGCCTTTACTTCTTTTTTTTCCCTTGCTGCCAGCCATAGTGGCAAAATGAAGATAAAAGGCTATGTGGGATTTTACAGCCTGTGCCAGCCATCTTCTGTGCGCACTTCTTGTATTGAAGGGGGTGGAATGTCTTATGTCAAGCACAGGGTGTAATGTCCCATGTTACTTTTCATGTTCCTTTTCTGTTGCAATGTACTTGGAAATGCAGGCTTGGAAAAAGCTGCTGGGTGGTCCAAGGCATGTCTGAAGGACATTTGGGGGTTGATGGGCATTGCCATTGGCTCATGGGCCTTGTTGGGTGAATAGTGTTCTAGGCCCTTGGTTTTCACTCTCATTCTTCAAGGGCGATCAGTAGGCCACCTCCACTCTATTCAGATCTCTCTAACGCATATTCATTGGAGGTATCCTGAAAACCTGACTTGCTGGTGGCCCTTGAGGACTGAGAGCAAAGGCCAAAGTTCTAGACATGAAAGGGAACAGGGCAGGAATACTAATAAATTGGATGTGTTAGGGAAGGCAGCAGTATTTCATGAAATATAGTTACCTAGATGCGTGACTTTCTGTGGCAAGTTACTGAAATGATAACTTCAATTCATATAGATATTTCAGGTGGTGGGTTAGGCTTAGTTATGATGTGCCTTTTAGGGACAAGTTGGAGAAGAAGCCTCACATCTGGGGTATAGGATATAAACCTGGTTTAAGTACATGAACGTGCTGCAGGACAAGGCCGGGAAGCAGGTGGCGGTGACTGGTGGGGAGCAAGGATCTGGGGGAAGAAACTGCCGCTGGAGCTGCTGCGTTGTGGCTGGCAGGGAGCCCAGTTACCAGGGAGGGGGCTGGGGTGTCTCTATGGTGGTGGCTGGCAGGGAGCCCAGGTCCTGGGAGGAGAAGCGACCACTAGAGCTTTCAGCTGCTCATTGCGCAGCTGGGGCATCTCTGTCTGTGCTGCCTGAAGCTCAGCCTCCCCATAATGGGATGATTCATTGCGGCCGTTTCATCACAGCTGCAATGAAATTTCCCAAGATGAATTGTCCTATTCCATATGCTGCTTTCATGACTACAACTTTATCCTACCTTTGTTGTCTGGTGATTTCACGAGTCTCTGGTTGCACTTTCTTCTTCTGACTGTACATCCGATCTTTCTTTCCTTCTTTCAGCCTTTATGCTTCCTCTCCTCCAGACCTCATTCCCTACCCCAACTTTTTATTCCTCTCTCCCTGCCCTTTCTTTCTTCCTGCCTCCATTTCTTTTTTTTCTCTCTTCATGCCCCCTTTCTTTTTTCTGTTTCCCTTCTTTCCTTTTGTCTCCCTGCCTGCCCCATTTCTTTCTTTCTCCCTGCCCTCCCCCAAGCCACTGCCGCTGCCATCGGAGAACAGGCCCCCAAGCTGCCACCGCCCCAAGCTCTCCCTGCTTCCCTGCGTTGGGCCGACCAGCGTTCCTTTCCTCGACATCAATTCTGCCGTCTGAGAGGAAGTTCCGGCCCAGCCAGGCAGCGATTGGCCAGAACTTCCTCTCCGACGGCAGAATTGACATCAGGGAGAGGAAGGCTGATCGGCCCGGTAGATCGCCAAGGCAAAGTGAGTCTATCACGGAGCTCGGGATGAGCTCCGCGATCAACTCACTTTGCCTTGGCGATCTACCGGTCGATCGCGATCGACCTATTGGGCACCCCTGCTCTAAAATATTGCTGACAGACAGTTTTGCATTAGTTAGCTGAATCTCCTTGGTTCTGACCTCTTTCTCTTTGCGTATTGATAACCCAGAACTTTGGCTTAATTATTTCATGAGCTTTGCATGCAGTGATGCCTCATCCCTGCCTTACTTATTTTTGTGAGACTAGAGGCAAATGTAACTTCCTGTTTCAGGGAGAATGCTACATTTTATAGAGATGTTATCGTGGAATGGATGGCAGATCTACACATAGAAGCCTTGTTAAAAGGCAGTGGTCTCTACAGGGAACTAGGCAAGTTCAGCTTTGCAGTTTCGCACTCACTGGGTACCTCAGTTAATGATTATCTTGCCTTTCTGATATCATATGCTGCTTTCAGGGCTGAAGTACTGCTGTCATGGACTGCAGAAATAAAGCATTTGTGCTCAAAGGGGGCGTAGAATTTACTTTACACCTCCTGCCATAGCCTGAATTCCTGCCATTAGAGTTTGTTTATGAGCAGCTTTATTTCAACAAATGCATACCATCTGTTGTACATGTTTTGAGATGCTCAGCTCTGTAATTCACTGGGTGAGCTCAGAGAGTGACAGATTCAACAAATATTGTCCACTGTTGGGCCATTTTTTCTATCTGTTTTCTTAAGGCCTGACATTTCTTCCTGTTCCACTGAGCCTCCAGTTCCATTAGAACTAGGTGATGACTAACCAAGGATTTTTCCCTTATTCCTATTTTCTTCCCTCCTCCAGGGATATGTTCACTAGAACTCCTTCCAGAATCCTACATTCATGAATGCTAAACCTAGCTACTAGGTGTCACTAGAGAATGACACCGTGAGAAAATTCATCACTGTTCCCATCCCCGCGGATAACCATGGGAAACCATCTCCATGTCATTGTTTACAGAGAGAGGGAAGCATCAGAGTATGAATGGGCAAAACCCACTGACCCTCAAGCCTTGCATTGAAGAATGCTGGTGTAGAAGGACTGAGGTTGAGATAGATACTAAAGAATGACATGGGATTGTTTCCCATGGTTATCCACAGCGTTTGGACGTCACCTCTACAATATCCCTATGTGACCCAGGGAGCAGGAGATGCAACTTGGGGAATGAGTCATGGATTTTCCATAGAGCAGTGCATACGATTGCCATTGAACAGGTTTTATTGCTCGGATTCCAGTTGGTGGCTGATGTATTGCAGTGCAGAGGTTCCATCCACAATGCTTGGGTTTGATTTTGGATTTGGTACACATAGGGTATATCTTTTGAGTCCAAACTGCATAAGTTACAAAAACCGATCTGAGGACATCGTGTCCCATCAAACAATAACCGACTGCAGTGGCATCATCAATCAGTAGTATTTTCTATGTCATATAGTCCCATTGGGTAGATTTGTCTTGCACAAATTGGCCACCTCAACAGTAGGTAATTACAATTCCTTGTCATCAACAGCAGATGAATCCAGAGACTAGTGGGATTACGTCCATCAACCAGGTGGAGATAGAGAGCACTGAGTTGTCCTCAGGTATATCTTAGATGCACAGCCTCCAGGCCAACCAGAATACTCTTCATCTCCAGCAGGCTGATGGATGGGTTCCTCACAGCTCCTGGATTCTGCAGTGGATTTTGAGCCAGGCTTGGCTGCAGCTACCGGCTTCAGTTTCCTGGATCAGAAATATTCCCATGGTTTAGGCCTCAGTTGAGAAATATTTCTGTGGCTCAGGCTTCAGATGAGAAATAATCCCGTGGCTCAGGCCTCAGATGAGAAATAATCCCGTGGCTCAGGCCTCAGTTGAGAAATATTCCTGTGGCTTAGGCCTCAGTTGAGCTGCAGGATGTTGGCTGTACAGTGCCAACTTTGGGTGGCAACACCTGGTCTCTCCAAGGTCCCTTCCCCACCCTCTCCCCCCGAAGAACCTGGATACCTGAATCCCATAAGCTTGCTTGCTCTGTGGGAGGGGAGCTATAGAGGTCGCCGTTCTCTTCAGAGAGGGACCCGCGTAGGGAAGCTGAAGCTGTTTCGGCCTTAGGCACATGTGGTCATGTTTGGAAGTTGATTTTTCACCCTCCCCATCTTTCAGGAGTGCATTTGGTTACTCCGTTCCCGCCTTCCCTGTCTTTGGGTGGGAGTGGGGGGTTGGAGTGGAGTGCTTCCGTTAGTGACATGGGAGGGATTTCGTGATGCTGCTTCTCGCTCCTTGTGCCAGTCCAGGTTGGCCATGACAGTATAGGTGAGTGTGGTGTCATGGTGGCTGTGCTTTGCCAGAGTCCACTGGTTGCAGCTAGGTCAGGCAGCAGCAGACAGTAGGAGGCACTGAGAGCGGTCAGCCAAAGCCCTTTCCTCCCGCCATGGCTCGGAGAGGAGGGGCTGTCACTGCAGCTGCCATCGCCTTTCTGCTCTCGGAGGAGGGACACTGCCTCCAGCAGTGCTGCCTTTGCCACCACTGATTGGCAGGCCCCAGTCGCTGCCGCACGGGCAGTGTGTTGGCTTTGACTGGGGCGCCATTTCGCTTACGGTCTACTGTACCTTGTTTAGTCCCAGCCGGCTGACAGTTAGATGTGGCTAAGCTAGTTGCGGGCTATTTTACAGCTCTTTCTCTCTTGCTTAGAGTTTATTCTTTCCACTCCTTCTTGGTTCATACATGTGGAGGAGTGGACTAGTGGTTGGATCAGCTACCTCAGTGCCTGAGGTTGCCATTGTATCTCCTTGGGACTCTGGGAAAGCCACTTGACTCTTCTTGGCCTGGTACAGAATAGTGTCTGGCTACAAGGGGATGCCTTGCCTCTCCTCTGGCATTCTTCTTGACTTTGGTCAGCAGTTTGCCTCCTGTGGGTATCCTATGGACTTTGTGCTTTGAGAGGGCTTCAGTTAGATGGGGAGTCACGATAGGATGCTGCTTTGCACTCGTATTATTTGTGAAGGGGCACTGTAGCTGTGAATTCCGCAGTATGGGCGCTCTCAGGCGAGGATTGCTCCTGTTTACATGTGTTATGGGGATTAGCCTTGGTATGATCGTGGGATACATACTCTGGAATTTAGTATCTCCTTGGATGAGTGCTGTAGTGCAGGATTTGGGGACGGGAGATTTTACGTTCGCTTGTTTAGTTCCCTCTCTACGTTTGGACTGCTTTGGTACATCCCACTAGTCTCTGGATTCATCTGCTGTTGATGACAAGGAAGGTAAAATGATGTCCTTACCTGATAATTTCCTTTCCTTTAGTCACAGCAGATGAATTCAGAGCCTCACCCTGTTGTGGGGTTTGTCGCTCTCAGGCGCAGTTTGGGCATGCCTTTTGGCTGAAATTGCATTCTCGAGTTTAAAGCATCAGTGGTTCCGGTAACATATGTGAGGGAACATAAGAATTGCCGCTGCTGGGTCAGACCAGTGGTCCATCGTGCCCAGCAGTCCGCTCACGCGGCGGCCCCTAGGTCAAAGACCAGTGCCCTGAGACTGTCCCTACCTGCGTAAGTTCAGGTTTAGCAGGAACTTGTCTAACTTTGTCTTGAATCCCTGGAGGGTGTTTCCACCTATAACAGCCTCAAGAAGAGCATTCCAGCTTTCCACCACTCTCGGGTGAAGAAGAACTTCATACGTTTGTACGTAATCTTTCCTCTTTTAACTTTAGAGAATGTTCTCTCGTTCTCTATCTTGGAGAGAGTGAACAACCTGTCTTTATTTACTAAGTCTATTTCCTTCATTATCTTGAATGTTTCGATCATGTCCCCTCTAAGTTTCCTCTTTTCAAGGGCGAAGAGGCCCAGTTTCTCTAATCTCTCTCTGTACGGCAACTCCACCAGCCCCCTCTTCTAAATTGTAAATTGCATTAAACTCCTTCTGGGGCATATTAGCGATCCGTAAATACTAATGTAATGGAGAGTCAGCAGAACAGGCTTTACATATTGCACTGTAGCGGGTATTAATATCTTAGAAATACCTTTTAAATCGGAATTCACAAGCCCTCTATTCAGTCTTTTATCCCAAGATAAAAGTACTCGTGACTGAGCAACATTTGGTACTATAAAGGAACATGAGTGAACAATTTATTTCAAACAGCAGTAACCCCTCTTCAGTGGCATGTCTGGATTTTTCATCGGGGTCTTTTGACGTCCTATTGCTATATTCAGGTGGGAAACAAGCAAACAAAGAAGGTGACTGGTTGGTGCTCGATCTCCTTTATTGGATACTATAACTGACTCCACACGATTGTATTTCGGCCTAAAAAGGCCTGCCTCGGGAGTCTGATTCTGTGAACAGAGGAGATGCACAAAGGTGTGACACTTCTCTTTTAGTCTTTAAAAAGACTTTTATTTGTATGCCTCTAGGCAAAAAAATTGTGGTTGTCTGATGTGAAATGAAGATCAAAATGTCCGCCTTGTAACCCACATAGTGGCTGAAGGCAAGGCTGCGATCCTCTAAGAAAACGAAACATTTTCTTAGAGGATCGAAGAGTGTTCAATGCTCTGCCGCTCATATTCCTATGAGCACTGGAGCGTTTAGCGCCCTGGGCCATGGTGGAAATCTCCACTGCGGCTTAGTAAAAGAGGGCCTACATTTACATTGTGGATTTACATTTTTTTTGTAGAAGCTGGAGGGTTAGTGTTAAAGTATGATAGTGCCATAGTTTGCAGATTATGAAAACAGTTTTATTTATTTATTCAATTTTCTATACCGTTCTCCCAGGGGAGCTCAGAACGGTTTATATGCATTTATTCAGGTACTCAAGCATTTTTCCCTGTCTGTCCTAGTGGGCTCTCAATCTATCTAATATACCTAGGGCAATGGGGGGATTAAGTGACTTGCCCAGGGTCACAAGGAGCAGCGTGGGTTTGAACCCACAACCTTAGGGTGCTGAGGCTGTAGCTTAAACCGCTGCGCCACACTCTTCCCCCCCTGAAGATGTGATAAGTGATTTGTGTAATAAATTAGAAGTTTGGGGCTCAATTGCTGCTTTTACCATGGATTTAAAGGCCAACCAAGTTTCAGTTTGGGTTATGGTGCTGAAACTGACCCAGAATCTCTTTTCTGTCCAGTTTTGGCTGAAAGGTTATTTTAATTTTTGGCTATATTTTCAGTTTCGGATGAAAAAATGACCATATTTTTGGTAGAAACTGAAAATTTGTGCTTTTATGCTATTTGTTTCTCTCTCTTCCTGAACAGGGGTTGTTCCTCCTCCTGGACACCCCTCTTTCCCCCAAATTTTCCCCCTTTAAGCCTTCCTAGGCCTAGTTTATAATCTCTGGTATCTAGAGGTGTAATTGAGGCAAGAGCAATCCCGTTACTCCTGTCAATTCTGACTCTGCTTTCAAAATGGCTGCCATGACTATACCACAAGACCACCAAGGATTAGAAGGTAGAGGTGGGGGTTAGAGGTGTATTCTTTGGATTTTTACATTTTTTTAAACTTTTTTTGGGGGGGCGGCGGGGGTATTGCAATTTCAAGTAATGCAGTTATGATCGTACATAATAGTTTATTGGTAAATAGAGTGCTCCAAATAAATGCTGTTGATACAAACTTATATAGCGCTGTACATTTTGACATTTATAGATGGTCCCTGCTTAGAAGAGCTTACAATCTAAGCTGGACAGACAGGTGAGAGGAGTTGGAGTCGAAAGCACTCTCGAAGAGGTGGGTTTTTAACTGGGTATTGAACACTGCCAGAGACGCAGCCCGCCGTAGGGATTTGGGCAACTGGTTCCAAGCATACGGCGCAGCAAGGTACAGGGGACGGAGTCTGGAGTTGGCAGTTGAAGAGTAGAGGGGTTTGGGTTGCAAGTTCTGACAGACCCCAGCGTCAATGGTTCACAGTCAAACAACCAAACTTGAGTTTTCGGTTTAGGCTGAAAACTTTCAGACCATCTTGGATTTGGACTTTTGCTAAGTCACTGCCTTTCTAAGCTCAGATGCTCACTTTGAATCTTTTTCATGATGAGCTGACAGTATTTATAGTCACCATGAAGTGTGCTGGTTTCAAGTACATAAAAATTATTTTTTATGTCCATCTATTCATATTAACATTTAATTGACAGTAAATATTTGAGAGGACCTAGATGACTCATAAGTGACTTGTGTTATGATCCATTTTGTTTCTAGGCATCAGCAGCATTTGTTGTTGCCAATTGTACCAAGAGTAGACCCGACAGGCTGAGGGAAGCTGATTAATCATACGCTTCTCCAAATTCAGACTCAGAGATTCCAAGCTACCCAGCTCAAGGAGGGAAAATTTTGGGCCAGGTCTAAATTTCTGACAACCCCATCCTAGTGCATTATAGGACCTGCAACCCTGATTCCAATGAACAGAATCAAGGACTACAAATCCCACAGTGCTTTGGGAAGAAAATAGAGAGCCAAGACTGACTAAAGGTCTCCTTCCTGGAACTGGATCACTTGGTTTTTCTGTAGAGGGGAAGGGATTCAAATTAGAGAATGACATGGTGGCAGAATTCATCACCGTGGGAAACCATCCCTATGTCATTCTTTAAGGAGAGAGGGAAAAATCAGAATATGAATTGCAACCACTGACCGTCAAGCCTTGCATTAAAGAATGCTAGTGTAGAAGGACTGAGGTTGAGATAGACACTAGAGAATGACATGGGATGGTTTTCCATGGTAATGAATTCTGTCACCGTGTCATTCTCTAATTCAAATACTACTTTCAGTCCAAATGTTTTGTTAAAAGCATAACAGTAAGTCACGTGTACCTAGTAAAGAAAGAGGCAATTAATGGTACTGCTCAGCTTTGGAAGGAAAATAGAAATCATTTGATCAGTCAGCAAGCCCACATGACAAACAGCTGAGAGTAATTTGGTGGACTCTCTCTGCGATTGCAGTAAGAGGATGGCTTTTAAATCTTGTTTTGCTTGTTGAAGGGGTGAGAGGATAGTAAAAAGCCTCTTAAGATAAGAGGCTATGTTCTAATTAGTGGTATACAGCTGGAGAATTTTTCTTTTTATTCTTCTCTTCCCTCTCTGTTAGAAACTTCAAATGAAGACTTGCTTTCCTCAGATGGATCGCTCACCAAACGTTTTCTGAGTGCATTAATATTTGCAGCATCATTCTCAGTGTATCTCGGTGTAGATTCTGCCCTTCACAGAAGGTGAGTTCTTCTTGTTTGGGGGGGGGGGGGGGTACTTCCTCCATGTTGTGCATCTTTTATGGTGTCTTGCTCAGATGAAAAGAGATTGGAGAGCCTCTACCACTGAGGTTCTAGTACAGGGGTGTCCAATGTCGGTCCTCGAGGGCCGCAATCCAGTCGGGTTTTCAGGATTTCCTCAATGAATATGCATTGAAAGCAGTGCATGCAAATAGATCTCATGCATATTCATTGGGGAAATCCAGAAAACCCGACTTGACTGCGGCCCTCGAGGACCGACATTGGACACCCCTGTTCTAGTATATCTGCCAGTTTGGATCTAATCCATACGTGAGAAAGGTTCTGATAACTATGGAGACTGGCAGGCGGAAAGGACATTTCTTGGAAAATGCCTTCTTTTGTGCCATGCTAGATTTTTCCCACTCAATTTGTTACTTTTGCTTGCTTTTTTTTTTAAATTATCACAAAATAGCAACATTGCAAGAGGATAACAGCTCAGTTTTACATTTGCCCAATAAACGCTAAAACTATACAATTTACGGTTCTTGCTAATGAGAAAGACCTATTGTCTTCCCCCAGCCTTAAAATTGTTAATTTTTGTTTACGTCAAAGGTGTACCTTGGCACTAAGAAGCAAAAATACTCAAGAACACTTCAGATGTATTAAATTTAATTTTAAAAGTACATCACCAAAGCTTTATTGATGGATGTCCTATAAAATGTTTTGCCTTGTACAATTCAGCTATGTGACCCTTAAGTTACACTGGGGAGTAGAGGAGTAACCCAAAGGTTAGAATAGTGGATGGATAATTAGGGAAGCCTGGATTCAAATTCCACTGCAGCTCCCTGAGATCTTGTTACTGTAGAGTCTGAGCCCTCTGGGGGACAGGAAAGCACCCTGTATCGGTAGTATGGAATATTGCTACACCTTGGGTTTTGGCCAGGTACTAGTGATCTGGATTGGCCACTGTGAGAACGGGCTACTGGGCTTGATGGACCATTGGTCTGACCCAGTAAGGCTATTTTCTTATGTTCTTTACCTGAATGTAACCTACCCTGAACTTCTATGTGAGCTAAATCCAGTTCCCTCTTCCTTTCTGTATAGTTTTCTGATGCTGCCAGTGGTTGATTTTGGTTGAGATTTACCAAATATCACAATATAATGGTGTTGGTACATAAAACAATTTTATTAATTTTTCCCTTTAGACTGTGCGAGTAGCAGATTAAATGGTTAGGTTGCTTTAAAAGAGAATGTCTGTCTAGTGCAGTAAAACACTGAATGAAGCTAAATGCTGACAAAAAAAAACAGACTACATCTCCCAGACCTCTGTGCTATCGTGTACCTGCGCTCATTACTTAGAGAAATTAGGATGTGTTGGTTCTAGTCCTGTTAATATGTATTCTTGTATTGTAGAGAGAGCACTACGTCTGATAAGGAGTAAACCTCCATTTTGTACTTTGGGCACACATTTATTTGCTTGTTAACGAAAGGGTTTCACCTATTTGAAGGAACATAAATTATTTAGGTTCATGTGTGTGTTTTGTTTATCTATTTTTTTTTATTTTTTTTTTTTTAAACCCTCGCAATGGTAAACTGAACATTTTGATTTTTTAGTTGATTTAATCAAACTATAGTGTAGGATTGTGAAAAATCAATTTTAATAATGTACTTTGTGCGAATATTTAGTACTAGCAGTTACACGTGCAATTTATTTGTTTATTTAATTCGTTTTCTATCCTGTCCTCCCTAAAGAGCCCAGGACGGGTTATAGGTCAACATACACAATATACAGTTAACAGGTTACAATTTTCCATAGTTACAGTACAAGTTTTTATCTTAACTTGACACATACTAGGGATCTAATACCAATATCCATAATATACAGTTTACAGGTTAAATTTGTCATAGTTACCGTGCAAGATTTTTCAACACAAGTTTCTACCCCAATGCGACACACAGTGCCAGTTAGCACCTAATTAAACAATTAACTAACAATAATAGCAAGGCCAACTCAAGGGACTGTGGCACACTGAGACAGATTTTTCATTGACACACTTTCACCCCTAAAATATGGTATCGGTCTCTGTCCTCACCCTCCCCACCTGTGATCCGGTTTCCCCTCAAGTCTCTCCCTCATGCTGGGCCAGCAGGCTGATGCTCAGAACTCCTGCACTGTTTTCTATAGCGCAGGCGAATACCACAGAAAACAGCGCCAAAATATAACATGCAAATCATATGTGCGCTATTATTTGATGAGCATTGGGGAAGTTATTTTTCAGTAAGGAAAAGGAATGTGCCTAGCTCATGTGAACAAGAGCTGAGCAAGCGTAGAAGCAAAGCTCTTGTCCAGTCAAAGTGGGGAGTAGGGAGCCGGGAAGGACAGTCTCATAATGCACTTCAACTTACACCTACCCTCTTCAGCTGTGTAGTTGTGACTCGACTCGTCTCCCAGCAAGGTTCGGTTCATTCCCACTAACATTTCATCCGCTCAAGTGTATTGACGAGGGATTGTAACAGGCCCTCAAAGCTGCAACTAAAACACACGTGCTTCAGCTGCAGCAGTTAAACACATCCTATCCTAACGCCAACTCCGAGCTGGCATTAGATTTCTTGCGGTATGGTGCTATTTCTGAGCATTGGGAGGGAATGGCTAAGTAGCTCCCTTGACTACGTTTTCATGCTATTTGTGCTGACCTTCAGCACCCACACTGCTCCCTGCGCTCATGCCCTTTGAACATGTGTGCGGCCTAGCACTGACGCTAGTTGGGCAATAATTGCCTCTAGTGCTGGCGTTAGGTTCTGAACATCAGCCTGCAGGTGAGGTATTGGCATAGGGCACTGATGTTAAAGTTTAAGGGTGGCAAAATCCCAGTCTGGTATCTATCCCTCTAGAAGTTCAAAGTAGACCAGACTGGAATTTTGGCACCCTTTATCACCAGTGCTTTGGACCAGGGCCTCACCTGGTCCATAGGTTGAGCTTGCCCTGAATAATAGACTATAATTGGAGTTAACTGGCACTAATTTATAGTTGTGTACAATTGTCCTTAGAGGAGAGTGTGGTGTAGTGGTTAGAGCTACAGCCTCAGCACCCTGAGGTTTTGGGTTCAAACCCCGTTCTGCTCCTTGTGACCCTGGGCAAGAATCCTCCACTGTCCCAGGTACATTAGATATCTGTTGAGACAGATAGGTAAAATGCTTGCAGTACCTGTATGTGAACCACTTTGAGTGTGGTTGTATAACTACAAGAAGGCGGTATACAAATCCCAATCCCTATCTCTACACTAATTCTATAACCTTCGTGCATAATTTCTTTAGTGCCCGACTGCTAGGGTTGTGGACGTTGGAGGGGTATATCCAGCACTTATACACTAAGGTCACAGAGTACAATGAGTTACTGCAACACAATATACGTTTCCCAATTCCCTTCATTCTTTCCATCAATGTCATCTTTTCTCAACTATATTGTTATTCTTGTTGCACTTGACGTAAGTTGTAAAAATGAATAAAAATTATAAACCCTCCTGCATTTTACTAACTTAAGTGGTTTACAATGTATCAAACTAAAATGAAATTGGGTACTTGAGAAAAACTACCCATCTGTCCCGAAGGCTCACAATCGAGCTAAAGTACCTTATAAACTAAAAATAAGTAATAACAACAAATAATACAGTTCCAAGATCAAAAATTAAAGAAATAGAAATAATGAAAGAAGATAAAAAATTAAAAATAAAGTAAAACAAATTTAAGAGATAGAAAAGTCTCCAAAGTGGCCTGATAGCAAACAGTCATATTTTAGTGCAGGCCTTAATACAATTCTTGGCACAGCACACTTCACAGAAAGGTGCGCTAGCCGAAAAACTGCCGCCTGCTCAAGAGGAGGTGGTAGCGGCTAGCGCACGCGGAATTTTAGTGCGTGTTAAGGCCCTAACGCACCTTTGTAAAAGGAGCCCTTAGTGGTTAACCTTGGGCAACTTTATATAGTTGCCTCCATTTCATGGTTTTCTTGGGAAGAGAGTGAAATGTCGGTAAGATTGATGCTTCACTTTTGTTACACTTTTTTCAACAGTCCTTTAGGCTTAATCATGCGAGGGAAATGCAAGGATATACAGGCAGTGGCATAGTAAGGGGGGTGGACCGTCTCAGGTGCCTTGTTGGTGGGGGCACCGGCAGTTCTCTGCACTCCCATGCCACGTTGCGCCCTCCCTTCCCCGCCCTCATACCCCTTTAAAATCTTCACCAGCGTGAGCAACTTCTTTAGCCTGCTGCTCGCACCGGCCTGGCTCCCTCTGAAATTGCTTCCAGGTCACAGGGACAAGAAGTGACATCAGAGGGAAAGCCAGCACGAGTAGCAGGCTGGAGAAGCTGCTCACACTAGTAAAGATTTAAAGAGGTACAGGGTGGGAACGGGGAGGTAAGTGTGGAGTGGGGGTGGGGTGGGGCAGAAAGGAGAGTGCTAGGGGGCGCCACCACCCCCGGCACCTCCTACCCTCGCTATGCCACTGTATACAGGTGTGTGTGTTAAGTTCAGCATTAAACTTAGTATTTGGTTCAGCGGAAAGGGCCTGGGGCAGCAAGTTTTAGAGTTGAGGGGGAAAAAAAGAAAACCGACCTGTGTGTAGTCCGATTTATAGCTTGGGCTGTATCCATTTTTTGGGTGTGATTAATTTATGATCTTATGTGCCTTAGCAGAACATCCACCTCTAATGAGGAAGCTGGAAGGTTACCCTATACTTGAGAAACTTTTGCTTCCATAATGAGAGAGAGAGAGGGGGTAGGGTGCTGAGAGGGGGTATACTGTAGCCTTGCAGACTTGGTAGATCAGCCCATGCTCCAGTTTTCTTACACAGTGATACAGACCTACCTCTGCAGTGAGTTTCAGAAGCCTTTTTGGGTGTGCCATGTTCTAAGATCTACTGAACCAGCTGGCATTGTTTGTTCTTGCCTCTCCAGATAATGCTTTCAACTTCTTGAAATTGCTGCTTCACTAAAGTGGATAGATTTAGTGTTGTTTTCAGAGTGCTCCTAATGGAAAATAGAGAATAAGAGAAATAAGTCCTTACTTTACTTGAGTGACCCATTTCCTTCAGCCTCTATTATGCACCTGAAGTAGCTATTTAGTGCATGCTATACTAAACTGGAAAGATTCTTTTGCACCAGGTTGCCCTAGTCAGCTTTAAACTTTGGATTCCGGCACTTGCATCCAAGAGGAGCCACCACTGCTGTTTCCTTTAATAGATGGGGCAGAAGAACTGGGTCTGAGCTGGTGGAGAGTAGTGCTGTCTGATTCAGGGGAAAAAATTTCGATTCGATTCACTTTTTCCTACTCAATAGGGCATTTTTCTTCTTTTTTTTTTTTTTTTTTTTTCAAACATCCTGGCAGGTTTATATTGTAGACTCTTCACCTACCCTAGCACCCTTCGCCCTCTCCAGCCCCTTGCCATCACTGTAGTGATTGAACAATATAAGTACAGTAACTAAAACTGGAAAACGATAAGGATTGAGAAGAGAAAACCTCAGAACTGATTAAGCATTTCATATTGGATCATGAATATAAGGAACAACTGGCTTGGTCAAGTCTATGGATTACAACTCAAGGAGATATTGGGACTTTAATTGACTCATCATCAAGTTAAGTGAGCTTTATTGGGTCTGATTGGCTTCAATACTTAACATCATTAAGAGCCTTGAAGATTGATTGATGGACTCTATTTAAAGGCTTTTTAGATAGTACCTGTAGCTTTTCCCAGCCTATGATTTTGTTATTAGTAGCACTCTTCACTTTGTATTACTTGTTATTGTAGATTTTAAATGTAGATGAAATAAATTTTGTTAATTTTTAGGATATGAATTTGAATTAAAGAAATTAATAAATTAAACATTTAATTAATTTTATGTTTTGGTATTCTTCGTATAGCATTTTAATGAATTGAATATCAGTAATTGATTATATTTACCCTACTTTGTATAGTTGTGTAGCACTGTAGTGTAAACAAAATAAGTAAAAAAGACTTCCTCTCACTGTTAGGTCCTAGCTTACGCTCGCTGTCTAACACCAGTTCTGGTAGGATACACATTTCATGTTGTAATCGCAAAAAATAAAATTATTTTTCTATCTTTTGTTGTCTGGTTATTTTATTATTCAAATCATGTTGGTCCCAGGCTCTGGTTTCTGTTTGCCTTCTGTTAACTCGTTCGCCAGGGTCTCCTGCCCATTTGACATTTTCTTTTTTCATCGTGCTCACCATACATCTTCCATCTCTGTACCTTTCCTTCCACTGCCATACCCAACATTTCTGTTTCTTTCCCACTCTCTCTCTCTCCCTGAGTCAAACCTCTCTATTCCCCTCCATGCAGCATCTCTTCCTTCCTCCCCTCCATTATCATGTGTACCATTTCTTTTTCCCCATGCACCATCTCTCCCTGCCCTCTAGCCTAAGTCCTCATTTCTCTCTCTCTCTTCTCCATGCATGTCTTCCTCCCCTCCCGACCGATGCCCTCCTCCCCCACCCCCTTCAGGCCTCCTAAAGTAGCAGCAGCAGTGACCGGCGTGGCTGAAGCAGCGCAGTGAACAGGTTTCTCGCAGCTAGGCCGCCAGGGCTTCCCTCTGCCCCGTCATCAGTAACCTGTTCACCATGCAGGCCAGGAGAATATTTTTCACCGCGCTACTTCTGCCAAGCTGGTCACCACTGCTGCTACTTTAGGACGCCTGGGCAGCACTAGTGAGCAGGAGGTACCGAGATTGGTGGGGCAGAAATTAAGGTGTGCCTATAAAGACGAGTATCTGCTAATTGTTCTGTTAGCAGAGCTGTGGCAATAGCAGCAGCAGCAGCTCCTTGATCTTATTTGGGGTAGGAAAGCTGCTGCAGTAAGAACAAAGAAGGCCAGAGGTGGCTGAAGCATATGGAGTTGAAGCAAAAAGTGAAATAAGCTTTTCCCTCTGGAGAAAAAAAGGGGCAGACAATATTAGAATACATCTGTCTAGTTTTTCTTTTTTACTTTGGCACCAGCCTAAAGGTTTAGGATCCAAACTTATTTTCCAACTTTTTCCATCCCTGGAGACTTGGGCCTCCTCTTATGAAACTGCAATAGCAGTTTCTAGCGCGGAGAGCCGTGCTGAATGGCCTGCGCTGCTCCCGATGCTCATTGGCTTCCTATGAGCGTCAGGAGCAACATGGCTCTGCGCTAGAAACTGCTATCGCAGTTACGTAAAAGAGGGGGCTGGTTTGGAGTTTGTACAGATACTAGGGGACACTTGGGACTAGTATTTAGAATTAGAACTCTGGGGAAAATACTTTAGCTGTCTCACTACTCTACTACATTTTTTCAAAGGGATGAATAAAACATGGATAAAGATGGGCTGGTCGATATTATGTATCTGGATTTTCAAAAGGCATTTGATAAAGTACCGTATTTTTCGTTCCATAAGATGCACTTTTTCCCCACAAAAAGTGGATGGAAATGAAGGTGCATCTAATGGAGCGAATATAACCCACCCCACCCCCGAGCATCTCGCGCTTGCAAAAAAAAAAAAAAAACCTACTATACCCAAATTTAATACTTTGAGCAGTCATGAGCAGCCTGTCATGGTGCGACCAGAATGAGGAGGACCAACAGTGCTGCCGGAGGCCATGCAACTGGTCAGGAACAACAGTGCCGCCGGAGGCCATGCAACGGCGGCTGGACGAATCTGGGCAGCGCGAACAGCAGCTGCTGAAGGAGACGGAGACTGCCCAGGTGCTAGCGAACATGACAGCCTGGGTGGTTGCTGCAGCGGACAAAGGACAGGAAAGCGCCGACTAGGAGGCGCAGGGGAAACCTGAGCTGGACTCTACCGCTGAGGCCTGGAGGCAGAAGCCTCACCTTGCCACAACCGAGGAAGAGCCGGAATTGACACAGGCCAGGGCTGGGGGATGACAATGGCGGCGAGATCTGGGAGGCGAGGAAGCGGAGTGGAAGGAGTGCTCTATCATGTCAGTTCAGCCCGGGCCTTGGTGGTACCCGGATGCTCTAGAACAGTGTTCTTCAATCTTTTTACACCCGTGGACCGGCAGAAATAAAAGAATTATTTTGTGGACCGGCAAACTACTAAGACCGAAATAAAAAAACACATTTCCGCCCCGTCTCCGCAAGCTCGGTCAGCACAAACCATCTGATCCCATCTGCACAAGCCTCAAATAGTTATGATTTTATATTGAACGTATTTTATTAAAGTATAAAAAGAAACAATATTCTGTACAATTGTCATTTTATAAATATAAATATTCAGAGCAAGGACCAACAAAACCCCTGTCTCCCTTCCCCTTCACATATATCCCCTCTACTATCAAGAAAACTGAACAAGCCAAATTATTACAGAATGCTACACAGAAATATCATGCTAACAGAATACTGCAGTCACACATGATAGGAATAGTGTTAGGCTTTGCAGTCCCCAGTTATGTCTCTAGCAGGATATATATTTCAAATCTGATATATTGTAATGACAAAATAGAAATAAAATGATTTTTTTCTACCTTTTGTGGTCTCTGCTTTCATCTTCTTTCCACTCTTCCTTCCAGCGTCTGCCCGTTCCATCCACTGTCTGGCCTCTCCCCCCTTCCATATGTATCTGACTTCTTTCTATGCCCCTCTCCCCTTTCCATCCAGCCTGTGCCTCCTCTCTCCTTTTTACATCATTCATTCCAGCTTCACTGCTTTCTTCATTTTTATCTCTCCTACACCAGATCTAGCATCTTTATCCCTCTCTCATTTCTCTGCTGACCCCCTTTCCAACATCAATCTCTCTCTACTTTCTCATTCCTGTCTCTCCCCTTTCCCTCCTCTAATCTCCCTGCCAGCTGTTTCCTTCCTTTTTTCCATCTCCCTTTCCTCCTTCCCCCTATCCAACAGTAGCTCTCTTCCCATCCCTTTCCCTCTTCCCCTCCCAGCAGCATCTCTCTTTCTACCTCCCTCCAGGTGCAGTAGCAGCTCTCTCTTTATCCAGCAGCTTCCCAGCCTCCAACAGTGGCGTCCTCTCCTTCCAGCAGCTCTCAGTACTTGCCTACAGCAGTGATTTCCTTAGGCAGCCTTGGGTCCGTTGCCGCCTCTGAGGAAAGGGGAAGTTGCCAAAGTGAATCACTGCCCTGATAAGTACAGAGCTGCTAAGAGAGGAGACAGCCACTGTTGAAGGCTCCCCATGATCTTACTCCTGCTGTGCCCTGCACATTTGCGACCCCCCCAAACCGGCAAAAACAGCTTTGCACCGCAGGCCCTGCCGCATAAGACGAGCCGGAGGCATCCTACCCGCCACATCCTGCATTTGGGCAGACTCTCAGCACAGACGCTGCTGATGGCCCCAATCCACACGCTGACCCCCCCCACCTGCGCACGCTGACCATCTCCCTTTTACCTGCACCTTCCCCGGGGCCCTCTTCGGCGACTCGGCAGGGGCAGTGATCAAGACAGGCTGCCGACGTCGGGCATTCCCTCTCTGAGTCCCACCTATTTTGTTTCAAATTCCTGTTTCCGCATAGGTGAGACTCACAGAGGGAATGCCCGACGTTGGCAGCCTGTCTTGATCGCCCGAGGCTGGGAGGAACAGAAGATTTCCGCGAACACCGGGACAGGAAATTTAACGTCGTCCATCTCACCGATTCAGCCTGCGCGGACCGGCTGGAATTTTCTGCGGACCGGCACCGGTCCGCGGACCAGTGGTTGAAGAACTGTGCTCTAGAAGCCATGCAACAGGATCTGGAGGTGGTGAATGAGCAGGCTAACCTAGCTTTTCTGGGCTTGCGTAGAAAGTTTGGGCAACTCCAGCTGTAAAATCAAGTTCTACTTTACAGGGAACACTTACTTTAAAAATGATGTTATCGCAAAGGAATTTCAGTGTGGACCTTCAGGAAGACTGGTGTCTCATTGTGAGGGAGCACTTGCGCTAACTGGTTTACTGTGAGTTAACTTGACCTCGGGGGTTGGACTCGTTCATTCCTGTTATTACTATTATCATTAACAGCAACTGGGACAGGTTTTTAATCCAGTCAACATTTGTCTTGGCTTTTCCCCCCCCATCCTTTATCACTGAAGCTGTGGCAACCAATTTGGAACTCGCAGGTGGGGGTGCGTACTGGGACTGCCTACCACTTAGACCTGCCCTGTACTCTGTCCTGGCTTATCACTAGACCACCAGAGGGGGTAAAGGGTGCAGGGCAGGGTGCAGAGCCTGGCAGGGAGAGGGGCTGGCTGGATTGCCTGAGAGGGCATGGAGGGAAGGGGGCTGGGTGCAGAGCCTGGTAAGGTAGGGAGGGAAGGGGGCTGGGTGCAGAGCCTTGTATAAGTATATCATTTGGTTCAGAATGTTTTTTTTTTCTTGTTTTCCCACTCTAAATTTAGGGTACGTCTTATGGTCTAGTGCGTCCTATGGAGCAAAAAATATGGTACCTCATTAAAGACTTCTGAGAAAATTAGAAAGTCATGTTTACTGTTTTCAAAAGTACTAGAACTAGGGGACATGTAATGAAGCTACTAAGTAGTAGATTTAAAACAAACCAGAGAAAATATTTCTTCACTCAACCTGTAATTTAAACTCTGGGATTTGTTGTCTGTCGGAGAATGCGGTGAAAGCAGTTAGCTTAGCATGGTTTTAAAAAGTGTGGATAATTTCCTTAAAAATGGTCCATAAGCCACTTTTAAGATGGACTTGGGGGAATCCACTGCTTATTCCTAGGATAAGCAGAATAAAATCTGATTTACTCTTTGGGATCTTGACAGATACTTATGACCTGGGTTGACCACTGTTGGAAACAGGATACTGGGCTTGATGGACTCATGCAGGAGATGTCATCACGGCAATGCCCGCACACTTCCGGGTGCCTCGAGCTGTGGCCACTACCTTTAGTTTATACCAAGTAAAACTGGTGCAAATTTTTGCACCTACATTACACGCTGATCTTCCTTGTTCTATAAAATTGCATATAAATTACAGAAATGCCCCGATCCACACATACTATGCCCCCTTTCCAGATCCATGTGTAAAATTTATGTATAGATCCCAGCACCTAAAAATGTGCATGTAAACTTTAATTGATGTCAATTATTGCTGATAATTGATTATTGGCACTAATTGGTTTGTTCAGTTAAATTGCATATGCACAATTTTGAGCACCATAAATAGAACTAAGCCATATACACTTCTACCTCCGTATTCGCTGTGATA
The DNA here is from genome assembly GCF_902459505.1 of Geotrypetes seraphini. Taxonomy (NCBI): domain Eukaryota; kingdom Metazoa; phylum Chordata; class Amphibia; order Gymnophiona; family Dermophiidae; genus Geotrypetes; species Geotrypetes seraphini. The sequence continues at coordinate 14,154,422 of NC_047097.1, forward strand.
GGGGATTAACAGAATCACAAATACTGAAAAACCGCGAATAACTTTTTTATATGTTATTTGCTGTTTTCTGTTAAAAACCATCGTGAATATGGTGAAACTGCGAATAACATAGTGGGAGAGCTGGCCTGCTTCTGAAGGAGAGGCAAAACACGGTGAACAAAGTGCTGGGAATCGGCGATTTCTCTATGCAAGCTGATGTAATTTGGGGGGAGGAGCCAGCAAGCGAAAAACCGTGAATAATCAAAACTGTGAATGCTGAAACCTTGAATACGGAGGGAGAAGTGTACTTCTTTTGCTATTGGGAATTTGTTTTTCACATAAAGGAAGAAGGGAAGAGTCGCATCCTCCCAGTTGTTTTTAAAAAAAATAAGATTATAAGAAGTTGAAATTGCTAGGCATATAAGCACTGCTTTGTTGGCAGTATCTGTTAAAGCAATACATGCCCAGCATAGTTGCCGTAAGGAAGGTCCACTGTATAAATGGAAAAACTGAATGGTACGAAGAGTTGTTTCCATAAATCACCTGTGCCATTGCCTTATAATGCAAAAGGTCATTGAGGAAGCACAGAGCAGGATGACTGATTCCTATAATCTTTATAAATGATGGGTGTTCTGTGAATTAATTACAGGCCACTTCGCTGCCAGAGACACAAGCTATTCCAGATTATAGGATATATATATATATATAGGATAAATAGGATGTTAGAAAATCCGGTAGCCTTGACATATGATACCATATTATTTGGAACAACTATGAGAGCAAGAAGTCAAATATCATCAAGTAATAACAAACTTCTTTTTATTTTAACTGGAATAGCAATACAACAAATCACATTCAATTGGAAAAAACATGACAGATTAAATTATACATTCTGGTGGAATTCTGTATGTCATATATACAAAATGGAGCTCACTATAGCAACACAAAAAGGACATATAGATAAATTTCAAAAAATATGGAGACCATTAACTGAATATTGTAAAGAATGATTAATTTTCCCATGTATAGAATTTGATTAGAAGAAAAAGGGATCATATCTCTAAATATTATATAATATATTAATACTTGATTTAGAATATGAAATATGGAAAGAATAGCATTTAAAAATTTTATTCATGTATTACTGAATAGAAGGGAGGGGGGAGGGGATGGGATATTATTATATTAACTAAGAATTATATAAATTTAGTTTTCTGAAATATTAGTATGAATTTATATTGTTGATGTAACATATGAAAATGAATAAAGATTTCTCATTCAGTATTGATAGGGAGGGAGGGAGGGAGGGGAAATTATTATATTCAATAATAATTATATTAATTTAAATTTCTTACATAATATTATAACTTTATAAAATATTGATTTTCTAAAGAAATTTTAAATTTGATATTAATCTGTAAGTTAATCAAGTGTGATTATTCAAGTTTATAATGAATTTATTTAAAACACTTGTTGTAACATAAGAAAATGAATAAAGATTTATAAAACAAAAAAAAAACCAGATTATACTGTGCATACTTCATGTGTGCTTTCTCAAGCGAGTCCTAAGCTATTTCAAACTGAGGTATACAGTATATTCAAAAAACTTCTGTTATTAATTTTGAGAGGGGCTCCTAAATTGACCTCTCAAAAATTCCTAAGACTGGGTGCCTATGTTTTTTATTCTAAATTTCACTATATTTCTAACTCTAGGAACATAACAAATGGGTGGTAACAGAGATGCATTTAGGGTGGGGGGAAAAGGTAGGAGCTTAGCATTAACTTTCAGCACTAGACTTAGAAATTAGGTTCATAAATCTAGTCAAATGGCAGGCCTAAATTTTATAAGGATATCTTTTACGGCCCCACCTTAGACAGCGCATAGAAGTCGGTATTGAGATGTCCAGGTCAGAAGTTTCAGTAGTATTTTAGAACAAAATCTGCTGACATAGAGGCTGTTCTAAATTACAGGAGAAATGTACATTTGTGCCAGTACATACATGTTTATCTTTGCCATTTTTAGAAATACTTTTCTCAGTAAACCTTTTTTTTTTTTTTTAACTTTATGGTTTATGAACTATTTTTCACTTTAGAGCGCGTGACTAATGGATTAAATGGTTAGGGGGGAAAGGGGGATGGGATTTGTATACCGCTTTTTTGTGGTTACATATTCAAAGCAGTTTTACAAATAAACTAGTATTTATTTTGTACCTGAGGCAGTGGAGGATTAAGGGCTAGATTCACTAACCTGCCCAATCGTGATCGATCCATGTCTGATCCAGGCAGGTCCGATGGATTCTTCAACCTCTAATAATCAAACGGGGGCGATTGGAGGAACACCCCCATCTGCCAGCATGGATCGCTAGTGTGCGATCCTGACGCATGCATCTGTAGATGGTCTGCACATGCCTCTAAGAACTGTCCGAGCCATGACTTTTTTTTGATATACTTTACTTTTTAGCCCAGCGAGCCTGTTGTTTTAACCCGCTTTAAACCCGTGGGTTAAAACCACGGGCTCGCTATGCGGGGGAGGGCAGGAGAGATCCGGGGACAAGCAGGGTGGCAATTTGGGGCAGAACAGGCAGGAGAGATCCGGGGACAAGAAGGGCGGCAATTTGGGGCAGAACAGGCAGGAGAGATCCGGGGACAAGCAGGGCGGCAATTTGGGGCAGAACAGGCAGGAGAGATCCGGGGACAAGCAGGGTGGCAATTTGGGGCAGAACAGGCAGGAGAGATCCGGGGACAAGCAGGGTGGCAATTTGGGGCAGAACAGGCAGGAGAGATCCGGGGAAGAGCAAGGGGTGGCAGGCAGCAGAGAGCAGGGCTTCGATGGAGCTGGAGAGTCTGAAAGTCGTTTGTGACTGGTCCCCAGCAGTCACTTCTTGGGTTGATCAGCCAGCCCAGGTGGATTGCGAAATTTGTTTTGTGAATCGGGTCCCTGCCTACTTTGCATGCCATTCCCCTCATTTGCATGCGCGGATCGGAAGTGGATCGCAGGAGAGGTTAGTGAATCGGGCCGGAGGGAAATCGGGTCACAAACGCAATCGGTTTTCTTAGTAAAAATAGCCCTAAGTGACTTGCTCAGGGTCATCTGGAGCAGTGCTGGGTTAAAACACCACACTGGTATCATCTATAAAATAAGAATACTGTGCTTCTTTTTCCCTCTTTCTCCTTACACAGGCTACCAAATAAGGGAGAAATGCCCTCACCCTGCACAGTGCATTCCAGGATACGCCGTGTGGGATCAAGCATTGCCATTTTGGAAGATAGAGGTGGGAGCAGGTGGCATCACTCCTGCCTCTTCTTCAAGTTGGGGAAGGACCCGAGTGAGTCAACTAGGCTATTGGGGATTTAATTTTTGGGCTGTTGCAGGGCAGATTGAGGGGTTCAGAAGACCAGCAGATTGAGGGGTTCAGTAGACCAGAGGTTTCCAAAACATGTGGTATGGGTATGCAAAACATCAACAGGGGATAGAGAACATCCTGACCTTGCCAAGTATGTAAATTTACCATCGGGGTCTCTTTATTTACTTCCATGGGAATGTGTTGCATTACTACTGGCCAGCACTATGACTGCAGCTGACAGGCTGCTTTTCTGCATGATTAGTGCTGCCCCAGGAGGTGAAGCTTAAAAAGGATAACTTCATTGGCTGCTGCTGTGTGCCTTTCAATTGCTCTGCTCCCCATACCAACGATGGTGTGGACCATAGAGACACCCTGAGAAGGTAGCAGGAGTGTGAGGCTGACGAGGCACATGATGCAACCATGTACCTCGGCTCTGTTCAGGTTGGTGGGTCCAAGAAAAGAGTGGCCCCTCCCTGAAGCCTTCACATCTCAGTTCAGCCAGTATGTGATGGCCAAACAGGTTGAAAAGGCAAAAGTTAGAAGGATGCTAGGGTGTATAGGGAGAGGTATTGGCCAGTAGGCAAAAGGAGGTATTGATGCCCCTCAATTAGAATATTATGTACAATTCGGGTGATCACACCTTCAAAAAGATATAAACAGGATGAAGTGAGTCCAGATGAAGGCTACTAAAATGATTGTTGGTCTTCATCATAAGACATATGGGGACAGATTTAAAGATCTCAGTATATATATACTTTGGAGGAAAGGCAGGAGAGGTGAGATAGGATAGACATTTAATTCTACGTGGCATAAATGTGCATGAGGCGAGTCTCTTTTCATTTGAAAGGAAGCCCTGGAATGAGAGAGCATAGGATGAAGTTAACAGGTGAAAAGCTCAGGAGTAATAAAAAAAATCCAAAAGGGTGGAAGTTGCCTAAAGTAGTCTCCCAGTAGAGCAGAAGATAGTGGATGCTGTGAATGGGTAGACTAGATGGGCCATTTGGCCTTTATCTGCCTTTATGTTTCTATGATAGAAATGAGTAAGGGGATGGGACTTGTCTGTGTAGTTTACATAAGGCAGAATAAATAGACAGTAGCCACTGAAAAAGTTGGCAGAAGACAGCAGGAAAGCAGAAAGAGAAACTGACCAACATGCTTAGAAAAATAAAACACTCAAACAACAAAGGTAGGAAGAAGAACAGTATTACCACAGAGAAACAGGGTCCTTGAGAGATGTAATCTGACATGGTCACATTTTGCTGCTTGGAGTGCTTCAGCTGAGCAGGGGGGGAGAACGGTGGCTGCAGGCAAGAGGAGGAGCTGTGCCTTGTGATTGTTCTTCTGAACAGGTGCCAGGCACAGTTTCCCCTCTTTTACTGGGCTATTCCGCACAAATAACATGCATATGATTTGCATGCTATTTGTTTGAGCATAGGCCAGTAAAAGTAAATTGCTCCCAACCTGGTATTTTTTTTACTGAACTGACGGAGCTTTGTGCCTGTGATTTTTATCTTTGGCTTAGGAATATTTTTGCCTATGTGTTTGTCAATTTTGTAAGCCATCCTGAACTCTCAAGGTATATAAAGGGTATAAGTTTCAAATAAAGTAAAGTAAAAGAAACGGGCATTAAATCCTCATAGATGGTACTACAGAAGAAAGAACTAACTCTCTACTATGTCTCCTCCAACCTGGCATTAAAGCTCCCGCTTTGTGCTCAGCCTTAGCCTTCTTGTACTTTTCTGCATTGTGGTTAAGTAGCAAATAACGTCATTACCATTCGCTTTTTAATATGCTCTGTGCTGGTGTTCAACCTGCAAAACACTTTTCTGCATCACATGCTCCCAAAATTGCACTGGGATGTCGCCAACTTCGCACCAGTGTTCATGCAAACTTTCTGCATTGGCCCCTTAGCTTGCGAGTCCTCTAGGGTCAGGAAAATATCTAATGTACCTGAATGCAACTCACCTAGAACTTCAACTGAAAAGGCAGAACACAATTACTTCAGTGCAAGCCTGAACTTACAGGGCCCACATAGTGCTGACTCTGCTCTAACTTGGGGCAGAAGGATGTAGGAAGCCATCGGCACCAATCCCAGCGTGAGCTGTGCTACCATCTTCAAAGTCTGCTGCCCTAGGCAGATGCCTGGTCCACCTAGTGGCAAGACCTGCTACTAGGATCTAAGCTATCTGGAGGGCTGCAGAGACTGCTGGAGCTCTCTGGCTTATTTTTTTATCTTTGCTTTTACAGAGTGGTTGGTAAAAGTTTTTTTGGGTTTTTTTTTGGGGGGGGATGAGGGGCAGATTTTGGCAGTAATTTAAGTACATTAGCAACTTTTTTTTTTTTTTATTTCTACAGCAGAAATAGGTGCAGAAGATTATACTTTCACACTATATTCTCCAAATTTTCTACTTGGGTATTACTATACAGGTCTTCACAGAGAAAGCACTTGATCTTTTAATTTAATTTCTTATATACCACCTGTAAGCCCAAAAGCTATAAAAGTGGCATATGTTTAGGTACAGCTAGTATTTTTCTGTCCCTGACATTTCTGCGGGAACTTGATATACCGCAAGTGATCTGCAACAGCAACTATGCAGTATTTCCACAGCAGGAACAAGTGCATAGCCAGTCAGCAGTGGCATTGGGAAGGAAGTTGGTGCCTGGGGCCCACCACTTGTGCTGGCTGAGCCTTCTGACATCAGTTCCTGGCCCTATGAACAAAAAATGACATCAGAGCGAGGGTTGAGGCTGGCACGAGCAGCATGTAAGAGAGCCGGCGAAGATTTGAATAAGCAGTGGCGGGGTGTGCCCTTTAGAGACCTGTCCTGATACCGGAGGGGGGGAGGGGGGGAGAGGGAGGGAAGAGGAGAGAGGCTCCAATGCCCCCAATAAGTCGGTGCCTAGGACAGTCCACCCCCTTCCTTGCTATGCCGCTATCAGTCATTCTATTCGAAAGAACCAGCCTTATTTTCCGTTCCAGCTGAAACATCCGAGAGCCATAAGGAAAGTGCTTCCCTTCCTGGTACTACTTCAGTCACCATGAGGGGATTCAAGGAGTTCCAGGAGTACAGGAGATCCTGATGGGCACTACATGGAAAATTAGTCTACTTTTTTAACTGCTTCTTGTAAGAGCCAATTATGTAATCTCTTTAACCATAACATTTAAGTCCAGGAAGAAGACCCTGTGTGTCTGGGGATGTCTTAATGTGCTAGATAAGAGGCTGTGCTTGAACTTGGAAGGGTTTTACTTGACCAGCAGAATTGCAACTTTCCAGTCCTGTCAGCCCTGTGGTTGCCAAAGCTGTCAACTTCAGGCACACCTTTATCTGCACCCAGTCAGAGAGGCAGGTGACACGTAGGCTGCTCGGCAGTGTGCTAAACAGGTGGAGCCTGAAAAGTGCTCTTGCTGGAAAGAGCCACCTTTTATGTAGGAGAGCTGTGTTGCAGGTTGGCACAGTACTGAATCATAGCTGCAGGTGAGTTCCTTAATCTTTTTCAAATGCTGTTCCGAACATCCGTTTTGTTGTAACCCTCAACCTGCTTCATTGCTGTGCTCGCAGCAGCCTATGAAAGAGTTAAGCATACGACTGTAATGTGCAATTAGGCTGATAGCTAGCTAGTATTGCCTGATTTAGTGTCATTGAAGGTTGCCGTGTTTGGGAGCTTTGGGTAACCTGGTTTTGCTAATGGTATGAAGCTGCAGAGTATCACTGGCTTGGTGTGTAGAGGCCACAGGTCATTCAAATGAGAGCTGCCCCTCCCCATTTGTTTAAAGAGTTAAATTCTGCTATATTGAGTCTTTGTAATAAATGTGTTTCAAGGTATGTGGTTTGCAGACTATTTTTCTCTGAGGACAACATCCATGTGAATATGTCCTGCTGTCCTCAGAGAACATCTGCTACAGGTGAGTAACTTTGCTGTACTGCGGTCAGGAACTTTGGAAATGCATTTTACATCAATTCAATGTAATAACACATGTTCAGAAAAGGAAGATTTGCTCGTAGTAACATCTTCTAGATAAAAATGTCTTAAAAATGCCTCTATTTTAGCTAGATGTTCTCGGGAACTGTGGTGGTTGTGAGATCATATTCTGGAAATGCTACAGCCTTTTTGTCAACATTAAATACGTTGAATAATTAAGGGACCCCTTGAGAGTGAAATAGGTTAAATGTCTGCTTAATAATAATAATAATTTTATTTCTTATATACCGCTGTACCGTGACCAGCAGGCTCAAAGCTGGAAACCCAGGCTTCATTGGGTGAATGAGACTCCATTTTAAAAGCCTTGAGGTCCCTTCTTGTTAATTCCAGATTTGTAGTTTCAAGGGGAAGGGGAAACCAGCATTTTGGAACTTGCCCTGGAAACTAAGAATAGTAAATATGCACTCCACCCTTATTCAGAGCCCTTGGAGTAGGCGAGGCAATGAACAGGTACCAATGCTTGGGAGGGACTGGCAGACTTAACATGTGAGGAAACTGACTGAGCAAAGCATGGCTGGTGACTGGCATGTGCTGTGCAGAAGGTCAGTGATTTAAAAAGTTGGCATTTTCTTAACCAGAATAACCAGGCTATTGGAAGAAATGTGCGCTGGCTTTTTAAGAGCCAAGCTTTTTACAGCTATCGTGCACTATAGATTACAGTATACATATAAAAATGTTTGTACTACCTGCTCCCACAATGGGGTCAAATATTTAGCACGTTTCACCTCGGGATCTATATTTTTTTGTTTAAGGACATTCAAGAATTAAAAATGCTATGATGGGTAGCAGAAAACCAGGCCAGTAAAATAAAACATGTTTTGTACATACTTTATCACACTTTTTATGATTTGCTGTCTAATTATGTAGAAATGCGATGTGCTTTGTCTTGGAGGAGGGGAATAAGGAGGCAGTGGATGCTAGGTACCAGTGGTCATACTTCCGGGTGTATTTCTAGTACTCAGGGAGGGATGAAGGAAACCATATTTGGTTACAGATCAATGTGTTAAAAACACTTCAGGGTGGGGAAGCTGTTTTATTGATAAACTGCTGAGTATACAGATGAAAATCCCAGGATGTCTTGGCTCCTGCATTACAGCAATTTATATGTGAAGGGTGGAGAGCACTTTTTAAATATTTGTGCAAGGAGGACATTGCTGGGGCACAGGGATTTGTTTTGCTTGCTTTCTCATGAGGTTTTAAAATTTTTATTTATTAATTTTTGTAATATAATTACATGAGCAGACTTCAAGTTCAGCCACCAGAGTTGGCAAAGCTGTCTCCTTGTATATTATGTTCTTACTGTTCGCATGTCGATTTATTTGTGGTTTTGAAAATCTACAGGTATGCGAATTGTGACCACTATCAGCATGCAATACACCATGTGCTATAAAATTTGTATTTTTTTGGAGAGGTGGAGATTGAACTTTCCTGGACTGTTGTGGATGCACTAACTGATTAGTTCAGGATTGAACTCTTACTGTCTATTAAATGGGTGGTTGTTAGTGCTTATATGGTAAATTGGCCGAGTGCTAATGGTGCACATTATTTTGGGCACCTATCAAATGTGCCTGTATAATGGACACACCTCAAAAATGGCATGCTCAGCCCTGGGAAGTGAAGGTGTGTCTACAGCTAGCATGGCACTGAGGGTGCTTGCATCTTGAAGGTAGTATCCTTCAGCTGTGGAGCCAAGGAGGGGTTTCATATGTTCCTCAGGCATGCGGTCTGTGGCAGAGATCATAGGGTTGATCGGGAGGTGGGGGAGGAACTCAAAAACCCTGTGGTGTATAGTTTAAAGCAGTGGTCTCAAACTCGCGGCCCTGGGGCCACATGCGACCCGCCAGGTACTATTTTGAGGCCCTCGGTATGTTTATCATAATCACAAAAGTAAAATAAAACAGTTTCTTGAACATACGTCTCTTTAGCTATAAATTACAATATTATTATTAAGACTTAGCCAAAAGGAAAGAGTTTTACTTCATGAAAAATTGTCATCCTATATAATAAAACGTTAGCGGCGCATGCGCTTTTAAAAAAGCGTGATCCCTGCTGCTGTGGTGTGTGATCCGTGGCCGTGTTCCAGTTTAGAACCTGGCCAGGGATCACTCTGGCCACTCCCCTCCTCCCGCCCTCACTCACCAACCCGAAACAAGCCTCCTCCCACCCTCACTCACCGCTGCTGCCGCTGCCACTGATCCTCCTCTTCGGGGCAGCCTGCGATCGTGGCCGGCTTTGGAGGGCCTCGCGGGCCGCTTTCCGGCCTCGGTGGCACGTTCCCTTTGATGCACGGGATCGCGTCAGGAGGAAGCGTGCTTCCAGGTTGGGGAGCGGCCTGCAAGGTTCGCTGGGGCCGGCCACCATGATCGTGACCTGCTTTGAAGAGGAGCAGGCCAGAAGACGCCGGGATGGAGGGAGGGTAAGCAGGGGGATCAATACAGGGGGCCAGAGGGAGATGGAAAGGGGGCTGCTTTGGGGGGAGGGGTGTTCTGAGGGGAGACAGAAGGGACCATGGAAAGATAGGGAGAGGGAAAGGGGGCCGCTTTGGGGGGGAGGTGTGCTGGGGACAGACAGTTTTGCTCTGGGGGGAAGACAGAAGGGGCCATGGAGAGACAGGGAAAGGGGCTGCTTTGGGGGAGGGGTGTGCTGGGGGAGACAGAAGAGGGCCATGGAGAGAAAGGGAGAGGGAAAGGGGGCTGCTTTGGGCGGGAGGTGTGCTGGGGACAGACAGTTTTGCTCTGGGGGAAGACAGAAGGGGCCATGGAGAGACAGGGAGAGGGAAAGGGGGCTGCTTTGGGGGAGGGATGTGCTGGGGAGAGACAGAAGAGGTCATGGAGAGATAGAGATAGGGAGAGGGAAAGGGGGCTGCTTTGGATGGGAGGTATGTTGGGAACAGACAGCTTTGCTCTGGGGGGAAGACAGAAGGGGCCATGGAGAGACAGGGAGAGGGAAAGGGGGCTGCTTTGGGGGGAGGGGTGTGCTTAAGGCAAACAGCTTTGCTCTGGGGGGAAGACAGAAGAGAGCCATGGAGAGACAGTTAGGGAGAGGGAAAGGGGGCTGCTTTGGGGGGAGGGGTGTGCTGGGGGCAGACAGCTTTGCTCGGGGTGGGGGGGGAAACAGAAGGACACAGACAGCGACCAAGGAGAGAGAGATAAAGAAACACAGACAGACAGACACATCTATTCTAGCACCCGTTAATGTAACGGGCTTAAAGACTAGTTTCTTTAATAAGATATTAACTATTTTTTTTTTTGAGGCCCTCCAAGTACCTACAAATCCAGAATGTGGCCCTGCAAAGGGTTTGAGTTTGAGACCACTGGTTTAAAGTATATTCTCTTATCAGCCTTCACCAGTCTTCTGCTGACCACCCAGCTTTCCTTCCCTTTTATCAGCTTCCTGTTTAGTCTGGTTTCCATTTCCAAACTATTCTGTATCTCATCCATAATCACAAGCTCCCCACTGATTGTGATTCTGCGCTGACTAATCGGTGTGGTTTTTTTTTTTCTTTTTGTCAAAACCTTGTATATCGCCTCCCCCCAATCATCCTGGTTCAGGTTTTGATGTGTCCTTCAGTTTGTCACCTATCAGCAGCTGGCTGCTCCTCACCCTGTTCTCCTCCTCCACTACATTTTTGCTGGGCTTAGATGTGCAGTGCAAAAATACATCTAGGCTTTTTTGAGTTGAAATTTTATATTCAAACTGGATTTGAACATTTCTGATGTTTATTGACCATTTTTAAGAGTTGTTTTTTTAACAACTGAATTATGTATGTTTGTTTAACATTTTATGCTTCTTACTATGGAAACCGTATAGGTAATATGCAGTATATACATTTTTAAAGAAATAGTCAATTCAGTAAGCTACCTTAATTAGTCCTTTCTTTACACCCACTCTCTGCATCGCTTCATTTCATCATTCTGCGTTCTGTTATGTTTTAAATCTTAAGTTTTTAAATTCTTTTCCTTTTATCTCGCATTTATATTGAAGTTTGAGAGAGGAAAATTTCATTAGGAGTGACATCTAGTTTTTGTAATTAAGGACAGGGAATCGCTTGGTCTTTCTAAACTGCTTCTTTTGTTTTAGAGAGGGGATAAAGCAATTGTACTACTACTACTGTACTAATTATTTCTATAGCGCTACTAAATATACTCAGCGCTACACATCAAAGCACAGAAGAGACCCTGCTCAAAAGAACTTACAAAGGAATTTCCATGCAGGTCCATCAAGCCCAGTATCCTGTTACCAACTTTGGCTAATCCAGGTCACAAGTAGCTGGCAAGATCCTAAGGAGTAAAACAGATTTTATGCTGCTTATCCTAGGAATAAGCTGTGGATTTTCCTAAGCCCCTCTTAATGGTTTAAGGATTTTTGTTTTAGGAAATTATCCAAACCTTTTTTAAACCTGCTAAGCTAACTGCTTTTTCATCACATTCTCTGGCAACAAATTCCAGTGTTTAATTGCATGCTGAGTAAAAAAATATTTTCTATGGTTTGTTTTAAATCTACTAGTTAGTATCTTCATTGTAGACAGAGTGGGTTCTACTACTCGGATGCGTCCAGAGTGATTTGTATTACTAAATCTACTCCCCCTACATATGCTCTATCCCTGTCACCAGCTTATCTGTCTCCTGTACTCTCTCCCCCATACCAACCAGTCTCTATCCACTATTATGCTGGCAAATTGAATCATCTTCAACATTGAGAAATCCTCTAAGGTTTTGGGAGTCACTTTAGACAGCTCACCCAGAGGCTGGATTCTCTAATATCGCTGGTAAAATCAGACGGGCCGCTATCGTGGCCGTCAGTGTAACGATTTCAAAAAGATGAGTCATTCTCGAAGAGCCGCACATGTAAATGAGGTTCATGGAAGGTCACCAAATTTACATGTGCAGAATAGTCCATGGAAAAGGGGCATAAATGGGCGCATGTGCCAGGTAAAGCTACACTGTGGGCATGCAATGTTATGCACACGTCAAAGGCACGTATCACTACCAGCAAACACTATGTCATTGTATCAATCAGGCATGCCAGCACTATTGGATGGAGGGGAAGGGAGGGGAGGTGCTTATGTCGGTTTTCAACAAGCGCACATAAGACACACCTTTAATAAATATGCCTGAGACGTGCGCTTTGAGATTTTTTTCCCCCGAACTATTATATTACTATAATTTATGTAAATGATGTATTTAAAATTTTTTTTTTTTATCATGAACCACAGCCAGAAACACACCCGAGATGTGCTTTTCACAGTACTGGCACCTTTGGATCAGCCGGTAATTTTTGGTCATCAAAAACCAGTGCTGTGCTTAGAGAATCACCCAGAGTGCTCATTTATATATTAATGATCCCATTTTAATATTAATGACCTCGTAGTAATACATTTGCATGGCAGAGTTGGAGGCTGCTAGGAAGCTTGGAAAAGACCTTGTGAGCCGTTCTGATAATCGGGCTGTAAAATTACTGCCATGCTAAACCGGCTGGAGCATGTTAAAGGCACAGCAAGTTTTAAGAATCTAGCCCTGAGATTTGAAAATTATGTTAACAATGTAGTCCAAAAGTCATTTCCCACACTATTACAGTTACGGAGGGTTAGCTCCTATTTTTTATGTCAGCATTACAGGATACTGGTCCTATTGATTATTTTATTGCTAATGCACTACCTCCAGGAATTTCGATGAAACTAATGAAAAAACTACAGTTGATATAGAACACTGCAGTGAGACTAATATTTTTTTAATTGAGATTTGATCATGTTACACTACAAGGAGTTACATTGACTCCCAGTAGGAAAGTGGGTTGAATTTAAATTATGCTGTTTTAACGTTTTAGATCTTGTATGGAGATGCTCCCGATAGTTTCCCCAGATTCATTGCATTATTAGGCAGATCTGTTGAACATAGGAACTCTGGTTGTTTGACTTTGTCTTTTCTATCGCTGAAAGATGTAAAAGACAAACTGACTCACTGCAAATCATTCAGTTATTAAAATGCAAAAGTCTAGAATTCATTTCCCGTAAAAGATTTGTATTACTCTTATGTATGTTCTTGTTTTGCAAAGAGCTGAAAGCATTGCTTTAGAAAAAGTCTTTGCTAAAGGTTTAGTTCAACCTTGAATGCACTGTATGTGTGTCTTTGTGTAACAAAAATGCTGTTTGTAATCCACTGTTTTAGAATTCTATGTTAAAAATTCAGACTGATTGTAATTTTACACTGTATATTCACTTCTGTGTAACAGTAACCCACCTTGAACTCCGCTTGGTGAGGATTTGGTGGTATATAAGACTACACATAACATAACATCTTGTCTGTACCCCCAGGCCCTTCAACCTGTCTCTGTCCCTCGATATTTTAATCCTTTTCCTTTTTTTAATATTTATTTATGCAATTTTCAAATATTACAAGTTTACACTTGATAAAGAAAATAGAGAACACTAGAAAAACTCCAATAGCAATTAGTTAAGGCAATAAGACAAAAGTGTAACTCTATATTAACCTCAATTTAAGGAAAAAAGAAATAAGTAGAGAAGAGACAAGATTATAGAAATCTTGGAGGATCGAAAACAACATAAATTTCATAACAGAAATTTTCCTTTTTCGGACCAATTAGGTAACATTTTTATATAGCAAGATTAATATCACAATCAGAGAGGGTGGATACAGCTATAGGAACTGGAGGTTGCTTTGCCTCTAAGAAATTCTTTAAATGATCTGGGTCCAAAAATACATACGTTCTCTCACTCATTTTAACTATACGTTTGCATGGGAATTGAAGGAAAAACACCCCTTTGAGCTCCAGTACTTGAGGTTTGAGTGCCAAAAAGGCCTTCCTCTTCAGTTGCGTGGCCCTACAAAGGTCAGGAAAAATCATTACTGACTGACCCAGAAACTTTACATTCTTAAAACGAAAATACAATCGAAGTATCCAATTCAAGTATTTATTAATATTTGATAAATCGCTTATTCAGTTAACTAAGCGATGTACAACTTTGTAAAAACATAGCGTGTGAAGACTAACGAGAAAATACACATTTTTTAACATTAGGACAGACAAGAAACGTGAGGGTAGCAGGGAAAGGTTACAATTTTTATTGAAAAGGAGAGAACAAAAAAAAAAAAAAAAAAGGGAAGGACAAAGGGGAAGGTAACAAAAAGAAGATGAAGACTTGAAGTTTCTTGTGGTATGTCGTAATATTAGATATTAAAAGCGTCTTTAAAAAGATAAGTTTTTAGCATTTTTTTGAAAGAAGTTATGGGGGTAATATTAAAAAAAAAAAAGTCTAAAAAGTGTCCTAAATGGCTACTTGAACTTTCAAAACCAACTTAGGCCTTTCCCCTGCCTCTAAACGCACAGAGAGAAAAGAGGTGTGTTTAGAGGAGGGGAAAGGGCGGGCGGGAGGTGGGCCGACCTATACCTAGGCGTACAACACCTATAACCAAAACAGTTAAAGGTTGCCTAGTCGGAACTTAGACCTTTTTCACTTAGACAAAATAAAACCAGGTCTAAGTGCCAAAAAATGGGCCGCTGAGCTGATGGCTGCTGGCGCCATCAGTTCAGCGGCCCGGCAACCTAACCATCGCGGCAGGAGAGATGCCTCATCTCCCCTACCACGATGCCATCACTCTTCTACCCGAACTGCCGCGACCCACAGCAGTTCGGGTAGAGGAGTGATGGCATCGCGGTAGGGGAGATGAGGCATCTCTCCTGCCGCAATGCATCACTCCCACCCCCAAACACACAACATCGGGGCAAGAGGGAGCTCAAGCCCTCTTGCCCCAGCCAACCGCGGCACCCCCGACACGATCGGGGCAAGAGGGAGCCCAAGCCCTCTTGCCCCTCCAACTCCCCGACTCCCCGACACGATCGGGGCAAGAGGGAGCTCAAGCCCTCTTGCCCCAGCCAACCGCAGCACCCCCGACACGATCGGGGCAAGAGGGAGCTCAAGCCCTCTTGCCCCGCCAACTCCCCGACAATATCGGGCCAGGAGGGAGCCCAAGCCCTCCTGGCCCAGCCGATCCTGCCCCCCCCCCCGACAACATCGGGCCAGGAGGGAGCCCAAACCCTCCTGACCACGGCGACCCCCTACCCCCACCCCGCACTATATTACGGGCAGGAGGGATCCCAGGCCCTCCTGCCTTCGACGCAAACCCCCCTCCCCCCAACTACCGCCCCCCCACCCCCCTTCCCCGTACCTTTGGTTTAGTTGGCTGGACAGAAGGGAGCCAAACCCGCCTGTCCGGCAGGCAGCCAATGACGGAATGAGGCCGGATTGGCCCATCCGTCCCAAAGCCCCGCCTACTGGTGGGGCCTAAGGCGCCTGGGCCAATCAGAATAGGCCCGGGAGCCTTAGGCCCCTCCTGGGGGCAGGTCCTGAGGCACATGGACCCAACCCGACCATGTGCCCAAGGCCCCGCCCCCAGGAGTGGCTAGGCAGAGGAAGGTCATAATCAAAACATGGCCATTTGTTTTGGTTATGGACACTTTCCCTTCTTCTGGGTTGAACGTTTAGGGACTTAGGCCAAAAGGGGACTTGGACGCTTTTTTTGATTATGCCCCTCCACATGTTTTTCTTCCCTAATATACTGAGGCAATGCATTCCACAGTTGTGGGGCCATCACAGAAAACATACCTAGTCTTCTGATTCCTATCGAATTCCAGAGCAAAGGATGCAATTAAGTTAGATGTAGTCACTACTGATCTAGAATCCTCTAAAAAGCCAGTAAGATCAAAGTTGGCTTCTGATTTCCGTTCTTTAACTAAATTAACCAGCGGGCTACCAGAGTTCACATAGAATGCTATAGTAATTGGAAGGATTGAATCAGGTACAACTATACAATGGGAGGGATATTATTGAATAAGAGTACCCAGGAAAGGGACTTGGGGGTATTGGTGGACATGACAATGAAGCCGACGGCACAGTGTGCAGCGGCCGCTAAGAGAGCGAATAGAATGCTTGGTATAATCAAAAAAAGGTATTACAGCCAGAACGAAAGAAGTTATCCTGCCGTTGTATCGGGCGATGGTGCGCCCGCATTTGGAGTACTGCGTCCAATATTGGTCGCCGTACCTTAAGAAGGATATGGCGATAGTCGAGAGGGTTCAGAGGAGAGCGACACGTCTGATAAAAGGTATGGAAAACCTGTCATATGCGGAGAGATTGGAGAAGCTGGGTCTATTTTCCCTGGAGAAGAGAAGACTTAGAGGGGATATGAGAGAGACTTACAAGATCATGAAGGGCATAGAGAGAGTAGAGAGGGACAGATTCTTCAAACTTTCGAAAAATAAAAGAACAAGAGGGCATTCGGAAAAACTGAAAGGGGACAGATTCAAAACAAATGCTAGGAAGTTCTTCTTTACCCAGCGTGTGGTGGACACCTGGAATGCGCTTCCAGAGGACGTAATTGGGAGAGTACAGTACTGGGGTTCAAGAAAGGATTAGACAAATTCCTACTGGAAAAGGGGATAGAGGGGTATAGATAGAGGATTACTGCGCAGGTCCTGGACCTGTTGGGCCGCCGCGTGAGCGGACTGCTGGGCACGATGGACCTCGGGTCTGACCCAGCAGAGGCGTTTCTTATGTTCTTATATGTAGAAGATATTTGTATTGTGTCTCTTAGATATTTCTTCAACATTTCAACAGGTGATACCATTGGTGACTGTAGGAAATTCAACAACCTCAAGTTCAACCTGCGTTCATAATTTTCTAATCTCTCTAACTTTTGATGAATATTCAAATTATTTTTAATCAAGACTGATTGAACAGATTGCATTTTATCAGATGTTCCTTCTAACTGCTGAACTCGAGTTTCAATACTAGTGACTGAATCAACCGATTGCTTTACCTGGTCTTTATTCTGCTCTGGAATCTGTAAAACATTATCTAGCTGAGCAGTCAATTCAGCTGCCAGTGCACTTACCGCATCCCACAGTAATTTTCTCAGGTCTCTTCTTCAGCTTCTGGGTAGCTCTCTTTCCAGTTACCGGTAGGCCTTCCGCGCTTCCAGTGTCCGCTCAAAGGGAAAAATTCCCAACTGGGCTTCCTCCTTCAGCTCCCAGACAGACCGTCGCCGCTGGGTGTCCCATTAAACCGGGTGAGAGAGCAGGCAGCGTCCCAGCATTAGAGGGAGTCCCATTAACCACTTCGGAATTAGAGACGTTACTCCCCAACTACAACTGCGCTCCACCTCTAAGCTGATTGGGAGTCTCGCGGCGTTCGGGGCTTAGCAAGGTGTCAAAATCGCAAGCAGGTTCTTCCTCCACTGTCTGCTCTCGCTCCTGAAGATTCTGTTCCTTCGGCAGAAGGAATTCCTGTAGCGTTCGTTGACCCAAAGCTGGAGAGGCAGCCGCCTCAGCTGGGTAAGTACGCGGCTTGCCCTTCCGCTTCACCATCGCTGCAAGCGAAGTCGCTACTGAAGCAGAACTTCCTCCTGCACATCCGATCACAGCACCATCTTGTTTCATGTCTGAATCCTTTTCCTTTTTTTTATCCTGAAAGGTTTTTTTCTGGGACAACTAATTTATTTAGTTTTCTCACAACTGGTTACAGGTTAATATAAACATAATATTCAGTCAGAACAGATAACAATTTGTCATACTTATGCTACAGTGTGTTCATTCTAACTTAACCTAACCTTTACGAAGGATCTAGTTCAATATATACATTTCTATATACAATACATCATTTTTTGCCTAAATGATATCATGCAAGGTGAAGAGGTAAGTCTGTATTGCTTTCCTAAAGTTCAGGAGTCCTTTGAGGGATCTGATCTTTGGGGGCAGTTGATTCCAATAGTGTGGTATGGAATGGGAGTAGGATTGTTGTCTGGCGTTTTTTGTAGTTGAAGGGCGCGACCAGGGGGTTATCTGTAGACGTGTTTCCTCCTGAGAGCAGAATGGCCTGTTAGGTACATATGGAGGAAGCTTAGTTGATATGTAGCCTGACATCATGTTGTGCAGGGACTTATACGCTAATGTCAGGCCTTTAAAGATATAGTGTTTGGCAATGATAGTGCCTGAGAGACGGGGTCATGGGCGTGGAGGTTCTTCTGTCATTTTGTTTCTCCCTGTGGGTTTAAGCTTTAATGTGCTCCAACTCTCATAATCTCGTGAGAATAAAGTGGACATTTGGCAGCATAGGGCTCATAATTAAAGCAGAATTGTGCAGGAAGAAAACAGATCTGTTGTGGCTGTAATGCCAGCAGCAAATTTTAAGAGTAGGTAAGGGTACTTCCAGGCAGGCAAATGGAACGATTAGCTGGGTAAAATTATCACGCATTCTTCATCCTACCTCAATTCTAGAAAATCTGTAAAAACGAATCTGTTTAATCGAATTGTAACCTAAGAATTTTTATAAACTTTCCTTTTCTTCCTTTCTGTAAGCTTGTATGCGATGTCTTTGTATTGTGACCACTTCACTGTTTGTTCAGCTCCTTTCTTTGTAAACTACCTCGAATCATCATGGCTTGTATTTGATAGCAATGTAGTGTAAACTCTGTGCTATTTGTCCTGCGCATCTTGTTGTAAACTACCTCGAACTTTCATGGCTTTGGCGGTATATAAGAATAAAATTATTATTACTATTTGTGTATTGGGAGGAAAGAATTAGAGAATGGCAGGGAAGGGGACAGGGTGGGGATGGGGACAGAGCTATGGCCAAAGGGACAAACTGTGACCAACTTGCCTGCTTCCTAAGGCAGAGGATCTCCCTGTAAGCTCTTCGGCTCTTTGCAGTGTTTTCCCATTCAGTGATTCCATCGATTAGGCAAATTGTATACTTGTCCACTAGAGATCGTTCTTTTGCAGTCCTTGGTCCTCAACTTTGGAACGATTTCCAAAATTACATTCAAATAAAACATAATCTTGAACGTTTTAAAACATTATTAAAAACTTTCCTGTTTATAGATGCATTTGGCCAATGATTTGCTAAATGGAATGAGGAACCTAATGGAGACCAGTCTGAAACAAAGCTTCCAGAGCAGGTGATCAAGGCCACCAGCGTGCTTGACTTTAAGAATAAATGGGATGCCCTAGTGGGATCCTTACGAGGGTCGAGTTTAGGAAATAGGTCATTAGTACTCAGACTTAATGGGGTGGGTCAGTAGAGTGGGCAGACTTGATGGGCTATAGCCCTTTTCTGCCGTCATCTTTCTATGTTTTTAATTTTTTAATTCTTTATTTTCTTGCCTTTACTATTGATATTGTGGTTCTGCCTTTACTTATATATGTAAACTGCATAGATGTTCTTCCATTGTGGTATATCAAATGTCAGATAAACTTGGAAACTAACCTTAAACAGGCTGTTCCAACTAGATGTGTAAAATAATTAACACATCTTAAACAAATGGCAACTGAATTCAATGTTAAAAAAAAGCCCCAAAACTGCAGAAACTGCTTTTGGATTTAAATGTTCTACTGTTAAATTACATCATTTGTGTCTTGTCTGCCTTTATGGCAACAAGCGTTTTGTCTGCTGCAACATCCTTCCATCACGTGCCCAGTTGCTCAAGCATCTTGCTGTTACTGCAGTAGATTTATCCATCATTGCTGACATCAAGGAGCATTTCCAGCATTTAATAGGCACTTATTTTCCTGTTCATCCACTATACTATATTGGTTCTTTTCTACACCCATGTCTGAAAAACAAGCCAATTATCTTCCCAGATGATGCAAAAGCATTGCCAACCGAACGTTTGGAAAGGTTGTACCAAAACCAGATTAAAATAGAAGGCTCTCTTGGTTGTATTGTATCTGAATTCTGAATGTTCAACTAATGTGCATTACTTAAATTATGATTGTTAGCAGTGGCATAGTAAGGGGGGAATGAGGGGGGTGGCAGACTGCCCCAGATACCATCATGGTGGGGTCACTAGCACCTCTTCGCCCCCCCTCACGCCATGCCATTCTAGCGCCCTCCCTCCCTGTACCTCTTTAAAATCTTTGCCCGTGTGAGTAACTACTCTAACCTGCTGCTTGTGCTGGCTTGGCTCCTTCTGAAATCACTTCTGAGTTGCGGGGGCAGGAAGTGACATCAGAGGAAAAACCAACACCAACGCAAGCGGCAGGTTGGAGAAGCTGCTCTCACTGGTGAAGATTTAAAGAGGTATGGAGGTGGGAAGGGAGGGAGCGAGTGTGGCATGGGGGCGTGGAAGGAATGGGGGGTTGGCGTGGAAGGAGTGGGGGCTCGAAAAAGACGGTGGGGGTAGGGGGATGGTGTGGAAGGAGAGGGGAGGGTACCACCGCCCTTGGCACCTCCTACCCTCGCTACGCCACTGGCTGTTGGTATGATATTTGAAGCTTGGACTTTCTTTGTATGTATTGCTCCTAATTTATGGCTGTTTTATTGTAAAATGCTTTGAATATCTAAGAAAAAGGACCATTTAAACTAAATAATTACATTTATGAAGTATGTATGGTTCGGTAAACTGGATGGATCATTCGGGTCTTTATCCCAGGACAAGCAGGTAGCATATTCTCACATATGGTGCTCCGTGGATGACGTCACCCATATTCTTACATATGGGTGACATCATCCATGGAGCCCCGATGCAGACAGCTTCACAAGTCATCTTGCTTGAAGAACTTCAGAAAGTTCACGACTACTGCACCGTGCATGCGCGAATGCCTTCCCGCCCAACATATGGCACGTGTTCCCTACCCCTGCTATAACATAACATAACTTTATTTTTCTATACCGCGTCAATCAAAAGAATTCTAGGCAGTTTACAAAAAAGAGAAAAACCGGACAATCAGCGAAATACAAAATATTAATGGTAAAAATACTGCATATTAACTAAAATGACAATAAAACTATTTGTTAATACAGTTAAAATTATTAAGTTAAGAATAAAACCTCAAATTAAGAGATAAATTTATCAAACGATACTGTCTTAATTTCCTTTCGGAAGGCGCCATTAGACAGCATGGCTCCGCTAATGTAGTTACCCAACCAGGACTGTTTGCTTGCTTGAAATGCGAGCATCCTGTCTAAGAAAGACCTAAATTTACAGCCTAAAATCTTCAAGTATGCAAATAAATTACAGTTTCTGGTTAACCTCACAGGGTTATGTAGTACGAAATGGGATATCACCCCAAGGTCCCTCTCCCCATCCGTGCATATCAACCTCGCACCTCCCTGCATTTATGGTTCCTTCTGATTATTAATCCTCAAATGCGTTACTTTGCATTTCTTTGCACTGAATTTTAGTTGCCATATATTAGACCATTCCTCTAACTTTTGTAGATCTTTTTTCATGTTTTCCACTCCCTCAACGGTGTCTACTCTGTTACAGATCTTGGTATTATCCACAAAAAGGCAGACCTTTTCTTCTAACCCTTCAGCAATGTCACTCACAAACACATTGAACAGGATCGGCCCCCAGTCCTCTATCATCTCTTCCCTGACTGAAGAGGTTTAGCCGCTTTAATCTTTCCTCTTATCAGTTTTCTTGCCCTTCTCTGAAAGTCATAAAGCAAAGGCAACATTGTATTGTTTATGTGCATGTTTACTGAATTCTGAATAAAAAAGAGTTAACATAAAACTATGGGGCAATTCCAGGGCTGTGGAGTCGGTAGATAAATGTTCCGACTCCGACTCCAGGTCCCCAAAATTTCCTCCGACTCTGACTCCTCGACTCCGACTCCACAGCTTGACTCCGACTCCACAGCACTGGTTAATTTTCAGATCGTTAAAATGGAATGTCAAGTTGAGAGAAATGAGCATTTTCGACACCACCTTCTTTTTGCTTTTAATCAAAGGTTCTAAGGCCGCAGAAGCTGCTCTCAACATTTGTGCTGTGTATATAGTGGGTGCTATAGCTGAAAGAATCGCTCGTGATTGGTATGCCAAGTTCAAAAATGGAGTCGGTAGATAAATGTTCCGATTCAGACTCCTCAGTTTTTTGTACTTCTGACTCCGACTCCAACTCCAGGTACCCGAAATTTCCTCCGACTCCTCGACTCCGACTCCAACTCCACAGCCCTGGGCAATTCTACAGGGTGGGCCACGGAAAAGTAGTCCACCTCTGGTGATAGTATGACAAGATGAACGAGCAAGTGGATTCACTTACCCACAAGTTACAACAGATGGTGAAAGTGGTTCCCATTCACGTCTATGCACCTTTGGGCATGTCGGATCATGTTGGTTGATACTTCTTGCACCTCTTCAACAGTGATGCCACGGATAGTGTTCGTGATGTTTTCCTTGAGTTCATCCAGGGTATGTGTATTGTTGGCATACACTTTCTGCTTTAAATTTCACCACAGATAAAAAATTGCATGTGGACAAGTCTGGGGAACGTGGTGGCTATAACCCATTGCTCCTCTGTACACAGTTTATGAACCTGTGCCAGTGAGGCGCGTGAGATGTGGTATGTTGCCCCATCTTGTTGGAAAAAGCAGTACATTTTCTGGTGTGTATTGGTCATAAAATTGTTCAAAGATGTCCAGGTAAACCGCGCTATTCACACTTGATTCGAAGAAAATTTGGCCCGCTATTCATGTTCCTGACACCACGCACCAAAAGCCAATTTTCTGGTCGTGAAGTGGTGGTTCGTGAGTTAAGTAGGGATTTTCAGCGGACCAGTACCTCATATTCTGGAAAATTAAGTGACCTGATAAATGAAACCAAGCTTCATCCATCATGAAGTACAGCGATTTGTCCAAATGTCCGTCAGCAACCATGTACAGTAATTTACGCATTTAGCTTTGTTGTGCTCTTTCAGTTCCTGCACATATGTTATTCAGTACGGTTTGAGGTTCAGAGATTTCAGCACTTGCTGACATGTCATTCGTGATATGCCAACTTGCTGAGAAAGCCTTCGAGTTGATTTTCGGGGGTAATTGCAATCCACTTCTGAGAGCAGAGATTTAGGGGCTATGACCTTTTCCCAAGAGCGTGGCACTGATATTAGAGGCAGGCTACTTTTCTGTGTCCCACTCCGTATAAATTAGTACCCACATTTGGGCATCCTGGTGCAGCATGGCTCATGCCAATTCTGTAACAGCATCTGGGTGTCCAGATTCCAGTATAGAATAATGGCGCAAATGGGCATGACATGCAGGCACATATAGAAGGCAATTCTACAGTATAAAAGGTGTCTGAAATAAAGTGCTAAGATGCCGCATGCTCTTTTTCCTTGAGTCCAACCAGACCAGTCCAGAGATCATCCTGTGGCCTAACCTGCAGCTTCTTTCCATTTATTTCTTGTTTTAACATTTGTTTCAATTTCTCTTTTGAGAGAGGACCAGAACCCTCAAAGTTTCTCTGCTAGCAGGGTTTGCACAGCAGAAATCTGTATTCCTTTCTAAAATATTTTTTTTCCTTTTAACTGTGTTTGACATACTAAATAATTAGAGCTCTTTTTATAAGCTGCAAGTAATCGTTCCGATGTCCATAGGATTTAATGGATGTCGGAGTGTTTCCCGCGTGGCAGGCTTTGTAAAAAAAAGAAAAAAGTGTCTGTGTGGGGGGGGGGGGAGGTGGGGGGCTATTCATTTGTTAGAGAGAGATTGGTGTGATGTGCCATTGCAAAACCCTTTCTTGCATGAAGCTCACAGCTGTTAAGTCTCTGTCTCCATCTATTGGCTGACGGACATGCATAATCTGGTTAGACTCAAGGAAAGCAAATTAGCAGGTAAGACCAAATTTTTTTTCCAGAGATGCCAAGTTACCCAGTTCCAGGCTGGAGTCTTTTTGTCCAGTTCTGGTTCTGAACTTACATCCTAAAACAATTTGGGATTTGTAGTGCTGATCCTGCCCATTTAAATCAGTGCTACAAGTCCCATAATACAACAGGATAGGGTGGTCAGAAAACCAGGACTGTCCCAAAATCTCCATCCTGAAACTGGGTAACTTAACATTTCTGGTTTTCTTTATCTTTAAACCCCTTTATATTTAGGCTGAATAAGTGCATTGCTTTTTAAAATACCAATGGCAATTGTAAGTAAGAGAGTAGAAAATCAATGTGCAAAAGATTTACAACTGCTACAACTACATATTCTGTGAATATTGTGTTGAGACCTCTTCCTTTGCAGGACCCTGAGCACCACCAATATTGAACAAGCTTTTTCATAGTGTCAAGGGCGGGGTAATTGGTATCGTGTTTGATACCCCAATCATTTTGAAATATTGGGGCGTATTCTTTGCATCAGTTCTGGTGAAAAAGTTCTGGTGAAAATTTTTAGATGCTGGCCTGTGTGACTTTTTATAAAATGTTCTGGTTTGCTTTCAGGATAACTTCAGCAGGAAAGTCAGTATTGTCTTCACTTTTTTTTTTTTTTTACATTTTGTAGTGTGTCTTCAAGTGGCTGGATGGGTGACAGCCCCAGTTTTTTTTTTTTTTTAGAAATAGTCTTGCAACCCTGTCCGACAAATGAACATGGACTATTTTTTGTATAGGGCTTCTGAAAAATTTGTTTTAATCACAGTATAATGAATTTCCACTACACTTTAGGTTGAAGATAAAATTTAAAGAACCTTTAAACTTTCATGCCGGGCAGGAAGCCAAAACTCAGCCATGTAGGATTTACTTTGCAGGTTGCTTTACTTGTTACCTCATTATTTAAGCACCTTACTCAGTCCAAAGCTCAGGGGCAGATTCTCAAAACTAAAATCTGCCTTTAACGTGCTCACTAAACTGGTTCCAGCCGGTTTAGCGTGCATGTATTTTAGCGGGGGGTTATCTACAGTCATGTGAAAAAATTAGGACACCCGATGAAATATTCAGCTCTTTCTTACATATCGATGTCATATCTTTTGTTTTATTTACTATATTTTTCATTGTATAAGACGCACCTGACCATAAGACACACCCTAGATTTAAAAGAGGAAAACAAGAAAAAAAACATTCTGAACCAAATTCTCCCTGCCAGGCTCTGCACCCAACACCATACTCCTTGCCAGGTTCTATACCCTGTCTCCCCTTCCCTGCCAGGCTCTGTATCCTTTCCCCCCCCCCCCTCTGGTGGTCTAGTGGTAGGCTGGGATAGGGCAGTCTGGCCTAGTGACAGGCAGGGCTAGTGGCGTAGTGACAGGTAGGCAGGGCCCCCATCCTGAGGCAAGCAGGCAGGCAGGTCCTCCCCCCCCCCCTCCCCCACTGTACTTTATTTTAGTTGGCCTGGCGGTCCTGCCCTTCCCTCCAGCTCTCCCGAACTAGCTGCAGCAGCATCAGAGTGGCGCAAAAGGCAGGCGCGCGTTGCTACATGAACAGCTGCTGTCTGTTCTCGCACGAGAACTGATGGCAGCCATTCACGTAGTAGCATGGGTCAAGGCAGGCACGTGAAAAGTGCACGCCTACCTTTTGAGCCACTCTGATGCAGCAAGTTTAGGAGAACTGGAGGGAAGGGCAGGATCGCTGGACCAACTAAATAAGGTAATGGGGGGGGGGTGTTTGGTTGGGTATTCATTCTATAAGACACACCCTTATTTCCACCCACTTTTTTGGGGAAAAAAAAGTGTGTCTTATAAAGCGAAAAATGTTATCTCTGGTAAAGAAAGTGATGTAATTGCCGGTAAACAACAAAGCTTTTCCTTGATTTACTCATGAAACAAAAGATATCCACAAAAATGTGTATTCTAGTGGGAATAAATTAGGGCACCCTACACCCTAATAGCTAGTGTTACCCCCTTTGGCTGAAATAACTGCAGTGAGACGCTTCTTGTAGCCATCTACCAGTCTCTGACATTGGTCTAAGGAAAGTTTGGCCCACTCTTCAATGCAGAATTCTTTCAGCTGTGAGATGTTTGAGGGGTTTCTTGCATGTACAGCCTGTTTCAAATCACCCCACAGCATCTCAATGGGATTAAGATCAAGGCTTTGACTCGGCCACTCCAGGGCTCTCCATTTCTTAGTTTTCAGCCAGTCCTTGGTAGATTTACTGCTATGTTTTGGGTCATTATTGTGCTGCAGGGACCAGTTCCACTTCAGCTTTAATTTTCTTACAGATGGTCTCATATGTTCCTCAAGCACCCTCTGATACACGAGAGAATTCATGGTGGATTCTATGATGGTGAGCTGGCCAGGTCCTGCTGCAGCAAAGCATCCCCAAACTATGACACTTCCACCTCCATGCTTCACAGTTGGTATGAGGCTCTTTTCCTGGAATGCTGTATTTGGTGTATACCAAACATGTCCTCTTTTCTGGTGTCCAAATAATTAAATTTTAGACTCATCTGTCCTTAGAACACTATTCTAGAAGTCCTGGTGTTTGTCTACTTTCTCTCTTGAAAACTTCAGTCTGGCCTTGATGTTTATTTTAGAGAGCAAAGGTTTCCTCTGTGCACACCTCCCATGCAAGTTAAATTTGTGCAGTCTCTTTCTGATTGTAGAGACATGTGCTTTCACATCAACAATAGCAAGAGCCTGCTGTTAGTCCTGTGATGCCATTTTAGGGTTTTTGGAGACTTCTTTTAGCATCTTGCAGTCTGCTCTGGGGGGATCAACTTGCTTGGATGGCCAGACCTGGGCATATTGGCAGTTGTTTGGAAAGTTCTCCACTTGTACACTATTTTCCTGACCGTGGAATGGCTAATGTCAAATTCTTTCAAGATCTTTTTAAATCCCTTACCAGACTTATAAGCTGCTACAGTCTTCTTTCTGAAGGCCTCAGGCAGCTCTTTTGATCTCACCATGGTGTTCACTCTCATCGCAGCAGTCATGAGCACACCAAACTAAATGTCTAAGGTTTAAGTAGGGCAAACCTCCTTCAGAATGCTGAATAACGATGAATCGTGTGCACTTGATGTGATACACCTGTGTGTGATTTGAGCCACTTTAAGTGGGAGGATATGTGGGGGGGGGGGGGGGGGGGGTCCTAATTTATTCCTCAGTTAGAATACACATTTTTGTAGATATCTTTTGTTTCATGAGTAAATCAAGGAAAAATTTTGTTGCAATTATTTCCTTTTTCAGAGATTAATGCAAAAAAGATTTGACATCGATATGTGAACATTTCTTAAGAAAGAACTGAATATTTCATGGGGTGTCCTAATTTTTATCTTTCCACTATGCTTGTAGCACATACTCCTTTCACTATAACCTATACTTCTCACCTGCATTTAATCTCAGCCTTAGCATGTGTGCCAATGATTTGTATGAATCCCATTTTTAAATAATGTCTACAAAAATGGGATTCATACAAATCATTGGCACACCCCCCCCCCCCATTGCAAGGTATTTGAGATGGATATATTACAGCTTTAAGGTTACTATGAAGCCTGTGGTGGCTGCTTAATTCCCCGTCCCAAATTTGTCACTATCTCACAGGATAGCTGATGACTCTTTCCTGTCTCAAGACAGTTATAAAAAGCACAAAAAAGGGTAAAGGGTTATGGACTTCATATACCGCCTTTCTGAGTTATGTTCCTGGGGAATGGAGGATTAAGTGACTTGTCCAGGGTCACAAGGGGCTACAATTTGAATCAAACCCAGTTCCCCAGTAGCATATTAGAGGATCCACCTGAGCTTAGTTCCTACATTTATAAATGCTTTCCACAGACTTGTAGCATCCAAATTTACTTTTTTTTTAAAAAATCCTTTCATTAACTGAAAGATTAATTCCCCTAGCTTCCTGATTTGGCATGCCTCTATGAAGTTCTAGTTCCTCTGCTTGGCAGCCCTCCAAATTTATTGAAAATACTGTTTCTGGAGCATATCCTGTTGCAGGTTAAAGCATAACTGCTCCCCCCTCCCATGACAGGATTAAAATTTCATGGTGAAGGCTCTGAGAGTGTGCAGCATTGTACTGTAGTGTGTTTACCTCTGCGGGGAGCATTTTTCAGTTGCTTTACAAAGACATGGCAATGTTTCTGAACAAGAGAACTCGTCATGTGCTTAATTTAGTACTAGACTTAAAGCCAACTCATATTTATGCTCAGAAAATACTGGACATCATGAAACAGAGCTCATGAGCAGGGGTGTCATCCTGCTGTTTGTAAGAGAGATTAGATAGATGTAATTTTAAAGGCAGTGGCTTCAGAGAGATATTGACCTAGACAAAAACAAAGATCAAAGCCTTCTGATAGGGCAAGACTGGTTCAAAGCCCAATCTGTATTTAAGACTTGCATGTTTAGGGGAATACTGATACATCTTTTCTTGCCTTTCATGTCAGGAGCACAGGCTGGTGGCTGCCTGTACTGCGAAAGTTTTTTGTTTGTTTTTTTTAAAAATAATTTTTATTGATAAAGCAGCCAAAACCGTAACAAGAAAACACAAGCAGTGGTAGGGTGGACAGTTTTTGAACGTGTGGCCTCTTTACAAATAGTATTCTTTGTTCAGAGAGGACACCTGACCCTGCCCTGTTCTGCCATGCTCCGCCTCTAGCTCCGCCTCAATCCTTTTCCCAGTTGAACCTCCTGTCTCCTTCCTCGAGGTCTGTAGGGCCTCTGTGCATGTGTGGGTTTTCCCCGACATCTGGTAACCCTGTGCAGATAGCAAAGCAGACAGGGTCTTGCCAAGCCAGTTTTCTGACACATTACCATGCTGTCTTTGAGGTAGGAGGATGGGGAAAGAAATAATGATCAAATCTAGGCTTGTAAAAGGAGGGTCAAACTTCTAATTTCACCACCACAATCTAAATAAAGTGGTTCAGCATTAGGGCAGTATGAGAAAATAATTCATTAGTCTGGTTTTGTTATTTCACAGCGAACAAGGAATTTGAATTAGAAATTTTCTCATTTGCTGTTGGCTTTCTTGGCAAGTACAGTACGATTGGACCGCATCTGGAATACTGTGTGCAATTCTGGAGGCCACATTACCGTAAGGATGTGCTCAGAGTTGAATCGGTTCAGCGGATGGCCACCAGGATGGTCTCGGGGCTAAAGGGTCTCCCGTACGAGGAAAGACTGAGCAAATTGCAGCTCTACACTCTTGAGGAGCGTAGGGAGAGGGGAGACATGATTGAGACATTTAAGTACATCACGGGACGGGTCGAGGTGGAAGATGATATCTTTCTTCTCAAGGGACCCTCGACCACAAGAGGACATCCGCTCAAGCTCAGGGGAGGGAAGTTTCGAGGAGACGCCAGGAAGTACTTCTTCACGGAGAGAGTGATTGAGCACTGGAACAAGCTTCCAGTGCAAGTGGTCGAGGCACGCAGCATCCCAGACTTCAAGAACAAATGGGATACCTATGTGGGATCCCTGCGAGGTCATGCCAAGGGATAGGGTCACTAGGACTGAATGAGCGGGACAGTAGAGTGACAGTATAATCACAATTATACTTTAGGGGGTCAGTAGACTTAAGAGGTGGGTAAATAGTGTGGGCAGACTTGATGGGCTATGGCCCTTATCTGCAGTCATCTTTCTATGTTTCTATGATTGTTGATATGGTAGGTAAAGTGATTCCACACTATCGCACAAGTGTGTTCAGTATTTTGCAGTGACCATTATTAGGTGTTAATGTGCTTTTTGTCTTTGCCTCTGAGGCTACTAGCTAAGGCAGGGGTAGGGAACTCCGGTCCTCAAGAGCCGTATTCCAGTCGGGTTTTCAGGATTTCCCCAATGAATCTGCATGAGATCTATTTTCATGCACTGCTTTCAATGCATATTCATTGGGGAAATCCTGAAAACCCGACTGGAATATGGCTCTCGAGGACCGGAGTTCCCTACCCCTGAGCTAAGGTGACAATAGAGTGCTTTTTGTAATGAAACATCTGTCTGTCTAAAACCGATTTTAGGCTTACACATGTAACCAAATGGAGACCACCATGGATCTTTGGTTGCCATTAACCTGGCCCAACAGGTTTAGATAATATTGAGATGAGACTTTTTCTGCTGATCTAGTGAACTATTTAATCCACATATGTTGTTAGTGAATACAGATGGTGGCTCATGAAAAGCAGGAAGAGACCTCTGTGCTTAACTTCCTCCCCAGGCTCAAAAGAAAACTTTGTTTTGCAGCAACTCATCTCTCCACTGGGGAGAAGATCCTACATTCTCTGGCAATTCTTGTTCCCCCTTCTCCTAAATTTCCCTTCCTTTCCTCTCTTCTTTTGTTCAGCTTCTCTTTTTCACAGCCTAGGAGATGGGGTCCCCCGGAAATTACTTGAAGTCACTGTCCATACTTAACAAGGGATGTTTTTTTGTTTTTTTTTTACTTCTGCTAAGCTTTTGTATATTTTTTTTGATTTGGAAGTTCCTTCTTTAAAGGAGCTATCTATAAGCTCGATAACGTCCGTTTAGTTCAGGATTCCAGTGAAGAGGGCCTCAAAGATGACTTGAGTATGGTTTGGGGATGTCCTTAATTTCAGTCTGGACCTTCACCATCACTAGTTTATCATTGGAAGAGAGGCTGAATGAGATTAAGTGGCGGTCAGACCAGGGAACTGGTGTGACTCTCCTTTTGCGGTAGCTCACAGCATTTCCTGTAGTACTGTGAGCTGCCGCAAGAGGTGGTGGCAGCCATTTTAGAAGACAGCTGCAAGGAGGCAGGAGTGAGAGGGTTGCGCTTCCGCCACAAAGACCCCTGCTGGACCACTAGGTATCTTGGTAGGCCTGAGGAGGGAGGGGAATCATGGGTTTGCAAGGGAGATTAAAGGGTTGGGGTCTGGAGAGCCACAAGTTGCCGACCCCTGAGCTAGATAGATAATAGCAGAATATTGTCGATGTCCACTTAGCTGGGTGAAATGCTATACAGACATGCAAGAACAATCGGAGGAAATTTTCAGCATTGCTATCTGTATAGTGCTGCTGAAAATTCACAGTTAAGGGACTTTAGCGGCAGATCCTAAACATATTAATCCCTTTGAATATTGGGTTCCTATATTTTCAGCCAAACCGTGGTGTTTACTCTTTTGAAAAAGATACATAAATGATATGTCAAGGTCAATGTGAATTGCCTAGCAATTGTATCATCACAGCTTAGGAATCTTAGTGTCTGGGAATTATATCCTAGTACCAGCAGAATGCTGTCAGGAGGAGGCAAAGTACAGTAGCAAGCGTGTGTGCATTTTATTTATGCTATATACAGTAATTTTGAATAAACCAAAATAACTTCCAAAATCCCCAAAGTCCTATTCATATGGCAGCAGATACAGTGCAGATGTTGTTCTCTAGATGTCACTGGCATTATTAACCTGTTCTTTTTGTTTGCCCTTTCCCTTCTCAGGTGCCAGGATTTTGTTCAGTTTGGATGTCACATTCACAACCTGTGATGACCTGTACACTAATTACCAATTATAGTCAAACCTCGGTTTGCAAGTAACACGGTTTGCGAGTGTTTTGCAAGACGAGCAAACCTTAACTTGCAAAACAAGTGTTGACTCACTAAACGAGCTCTTGGCTATGGTGGCCCAGTGGTAGGTACCTGCCTGTGGGTGCCGCAGCCCCTTCAGTGGGATGGCTTCCTTTCCTCGGGGTCCCCGTGCGGCTGCCCTCCCGCTTCGGCCGATGCCTCTGCCGTCCACCAGTACCTCCTGGCTCCCGATTGAAGCCGGCCGCCATCCTGCAGAAGCATGCGCAGGACCTCTCAACTCCTGAGTCAAGCTGGCCGCAGCCCCGACAACACATGTACCACATACAAACACGCACGACGCATGTATGCTTCTGCAGGATGGCGGCCTGCTTCAATCGGGAGCCGGGAGGTGCTGGCGGACGGCAGAGGCCAAAGCAGGAGGGTAGCCGCATGGGGACCCCAAGGGAAAGAAGACACCCCGCTGAAGGGGCTGTGGCACCCACAGCCAGGTACCCACCCCTGGGCCTCCATAGCAAACTTTGGCTGTAGAAAGAATCTTCTGAGTTTGCATTATGGCCTATGGGGAACTTTGCTCTGATATACAAGTGCTTTGACTTATGAGCATGCTTCTGGAACGAATTATGCTCGTAAACCAAGGTACTACTGTACTTCTATACCTCCTACTGGTGTAAATATTAAGATTTCTAGTGCAATAGGTGAGATATTCTAGAATCTAGACAGATGGGCAATAATCCCTATAGCTGCATACATCTGCAGAATCCACTCCGGATTTTTCCTCTTGCCTCTGCTGTACTTCACTGGGTTATTTCGCTGTACTTACAGTTCTTTCCTTCTGCACGCATGCCTGCAGGATTGTTTGTTTTGCTGTCCCCATTTTATTCCTACCTTTTTCAGGAATTTTCACAGCTCTGCCTGCTTGAGAATACACAGACTTAGGTCTATAGCTGACAGGTCAATCTCACTGGGTACTCTGCCAGCTATGAAGCAGGAGGTGAGTGCAAGCTGTTGGGCACCCTTAGGAGACTCGGCGGTGTCTCGCAGGGTGCTGGCTGCATCTTCTCGCCTTCGCCCATCCCAGTGCGCATCTTTTGGTCCGCAGGGGTGGAGGTAAAGTCAGGCCAGGAGTCTGACTGGCAGCCTGAAGATCAGCTTTGCAGAAGCATTCCCAGCATTGAGGCAATGAATTTTCTGGCAGTGAATTTTCTCATCCAGCTACTTCCCTGCCCCCCCACCCCCCCCCCCCCTCCAGTCCAGATGAGGACTGATGCATTTGTTTCTGCTAGATACCTTACAACTGTGCCTCTGCTATAGTATGTGATTCATAATTTCTTCACTTAGCAAGTTCTCATTATGTCTGACCTGTACAAACTACTTCTAAAAGAATATAAAGTACATTATCTTCCATACTTCTGATAAAGGGTTTGGCTCTCCCACACCAACCTTCATATTTTATCTCGTTCTGTTTCCAAGGCGTCTACGAGTTAGCCTTTTCATTTCTTTGCACCTTTGTCTATCATCTTGACTTGCATCACGAGAGGATTCTTGGTCTCCACAGGTTCAGGAATTGTTTCGTCCTTTAATAGGCAAGTTCTTTTTTAAATACTACATCTGTACTTTATGCTTTGGTTAATATGATCCCGTGTGACAACTCAGTTATACTAATTTTAAACTTACTAGTAGGCTGCGTGAACTATAAGGCTGTTCATATGAGGGGGGGTGCTGAAAAGTTCTCAGCCCAACCAACCAACTTCCTAAATTCAGAGCGTTATTTTGCCACTCTTATTTTGTTAAGTGCCAATTTGCAGAAACAAAATTCTATGTTTTGACATTGTTTCAGAACATGAATTGAACCATATTCACATCATTCTCTTCTTGGTTGGGCGGAGAACTTTTCAGCACCCCCTCATAGCTATCCTGCATGCTTTTTAGATTCTTTAATTTTGTGATTTTTTTTTTTTCAATTTGTATTTTTGTTACTTTTTATTCTTAATTTTTTTTTTTTTTTAACTGCATTTTGATTACAATTTTTAATTGTGATTAAACTTGTGATTAAGGTATTTTTTTCCCCTTTTTAACATACCTTTAATTGTGATTGATTAAATTTTAATCGAAATGCAACCTTACTCTCTAATTCCCCAAATATTTCACCTGTGAACAGATTGTAAGTACAATATTATTCCTGGAGAAACTGCTTTAGTTTTGAACCTGAAAGAAATCTTTCTAAGACTCCATTGTGGGCCTTCTTTGCTAAGGATTTCTAATGACGAACAAAAAATAAAATCACTATGACTGTATAGCAATTTGATGATAACTAATGCATGTATTTTTTTTTTTTTTCAGGTCAACAACTGTTTGTCTCAGGATGGCGGATGGAGATTACGATTACCTCCTCAAATTTTTAGCATTGGGAGACTCTGCAGTGGGAAAAACTAGCTTTCTCTATCAGTACACAGATGGAAAGTTTAGCTCCAAATTTATTACAACAGTAGGCATTGACTTTAGGGAAAAGAGAGTGGTAAGTTCTGGTTTTACTATTAGAATTCTTTTTTAAATGGTGTTAGGCATACATATCTCTCAGTGATGTCCAGCATTTTTAAAAAGTCAGAGAATGTGTTATGGAATTTTGTTTAGTTTGATGTGATGCAGACTGTTGGGATTTCTTTTTCCTTAATGCTGGGTTTTACTAAGCCTCGGTAGAGGTTTCTACCGCAGCCTGGAGCGCTAAATGCTCTGACACTCATAGGAATTGGAGCATAGTGCTGGAGCATTTAGCACTCCGGGCCTCAGCTTAGTAAAAGGAGTCCTAAATCATCTTTTAAACATGATTGTTGTGTTGGCCATATTGAATTTCTTAATGATGGCTATTGTGTTCTGTTTAGAGAGCTGCACGGGAACGGGGACGACGGGAATCCTGCGGGACCCGCGGGCATCCCGCGGGTTCCCCCTTCGGGTCACGGGGATCCCGTGGGGACGCCCGCTAGGGTCGCGGGAATCCCGTGGGGACGTCCCCTAGTGTCGCGGGGATCCCATGGGGACGCCTTCGAGGGTCGCGGGGTTCCTGCGGGGCTGGATGTACTCAGTCGTGCGGCTCTTCTTCTCTCTACCTGCTCTGCTTGCAGCACAGAGCTGAACGGAAGTCTTCCCGACGTCAGCGCTGACGTCGGAGGGGAGAGAGGGCTTAAACAAAGCCCTCCCTCCCTCCGACGTCAGCGTTGACGTCGGGAAGACTTCCGTTCGGCTCTGTGCTGCAGGCAGGGCAAGTAAGGAGAAGGAGAGTAGCTTCGCGGTTCGAGTGAGTGGCTACCAAGGGAGGGGAGCGGTCCGCCCCGGTTGCAGCACAGCCGGCCAGGTCCCCTTACTTTTGTGGCACTTCCGCGACCGACCGACAACAGCCCCGGTCCGACAATCCTCCCTGCCCTGTAGCCACGAATCTAAATTACCTTCTTACAGCAGCTGTAAGAAGGTAATTTAGATTCGCGGTTAAGGGCAGGAAGGTTTGTCGGACCGGGGCTGTTGTCGGTCGGTCGGTCAGGGAAGCGCCACAAAAGTAAGGGGACCTGGCCGGCTGTGCTGCTCCCGGGGCGGTAGAGAAGGAGGGGGGAGAAGGACGCTGAAAGCACTGAAGATGAAGGGGTGGAGAACGACGCTGAAAGGCCATGGGGAAGACGGGCAGGGGGGGAAGGACTCTGAAAGCACTTCTTGATTCATTTTCTCTTAATACACTGATCCACTCATTAGTTATCTCAAAATTGGATTATTGTAACTCCTTATTAAAAGGAGTTTACCAAAAGGATATAAGGCGTCTTCAACTCGTTCAAAATACTGCAATAAAGATTATCTCAGGTTCCAAAAAATTTGATCACGTCACACCCTTACTTCAAAGTGCTCATTGGTTGCCAATTTCTTATAGGATTACTTACAAAATAGCTCTTTTAGTCTTTAAGACATTAAAATCCAATACTCCGGCTTTCATAGATAGGCTCTTGATCCCATACAGTTCTTCTAGAACTCTCAGATCATCTTCACAATGTACTTTAAATGTCCCCTCTTTAAAAATTATTGGAACCCGCCGTGCTTCAATTTTCTCCGTTACGGCACCAATGTTATGGAACTCTCTTCCTTTGTATTTAAGATTAGAACAAGATTTAAAATATTTAAAAAGAACCTTAAATGTCTTCTTTTTAAAGAAGCCTTTAATTGACAGATTACAAATTCTCATTTTTCTAGATATCCTTTCGGTCTCTCATTTTTCCCCTTATCTCCCCAATGTGTTTCCCTTTTATGTAATCTTTTAACAAATATTGTATTTCCTCCCCACCTTCCCATTGTTATCAGCTGTCTTCTTGTCTAAAGTTGTTTCCCAGTTTGTTTATATGAATTGTAATTGTATAAGTAAGTCCACTTTATTTTATTTATGTAAAACGCTTTGAAATTTTAAAAGCGTTCAATCAAACAATAATAAAACTTGAAACTTGAAACTTGAACAGAGGGGGAGAAGGATGCTGAAAGCACATGGGGAAGACAAAGGGGTGGAGAAGGACGCTGAAAGGACATGGGGAAGACGGGGGGGGGGTGGAGAAGGACGCTGAAAGGCCATGGGGAAGACAGAGAGGGAGAAGGACGCTGAAAGGACATGGGGAAGCAGAGGGGGGAGAAGGACACTGAAAGCACATGTGGAAGACAGAGGGGGGAGAAGGTCGCTGAAAGGAAATGGGGAAGAGAGAGTGGGGAGAAGACGCTGGCAGGGAAGAAGACAGAGATGCCAGACTATGGGGGGAGCGGAGAGAAGAAGATGGGTGCCAGACCAATTTGGAAGGGGGAAGAAAGGGAGAGGCACAGTAACAGAGCAAATGGAAGATGCAGAAGGAAGAGAGACAGTGGATGGAAGGAATTGAATGAGAACATGAGGAAAGCAGAAACCAGGCAACAAAGGTAGGAAAACAATTCTATTTCTTTTTTTTTTTTGCTTCAGGATAAAGTAGTATATTAGTTGTGTTGATAAAAATTTATAGAAGAACTAGAAAAACTCCCAAACCCCAAGATCAAAACTGTAATCAGGGGTAGAGACCACTACACAAAGAGAGGAGAAGGAACTAACATGTTCCACTATCAATAACCTTAAGAAAATTAACTCAAAATTATAAAGAGAGCCCTCAGTCACACAGCCACCTCCCGCAGGAGGCAAAGGCTGTCACTGGCTTACACCAACAGGTGTCAACTGTGAAACATCCTAGGGCTCTCTAGTGAAATTTAGTGCAAAATAACACAAACAGTGCTTAAAGTGCTTTTGTATTTTAAATTGTTAATTCTCCCATTCAATGTGGGTAGTCTCTACCCCTGATACAGGGGGGTTAGAAAAAACAAGTGTCCAATTTCAACCAGCAAAAAAGAATGAAGGTACTTAGCTTCTTCAAAAAGGCAATCAGCGTATCACCACAGTCCTACGGGACTCCGTTTCGGGGGAGTACTCCCCCTTCTTCAGGAACAGCTGACGCTAGGCAGGAGCCGATCAGTCTTCAGGCTGCTGCTAGAAGGCAATAGAAGAAAATGGCGCTTGACCAGAAAGGACGCCTCCGATTTAAACCGACAGACTGAGAGGCGTGATCCAAATGGACGATCACATGATGCTACACAGGTGAGCCACCGAAACAAATTACTATCACGTATACCAGACCAGTTCTTACATTCAAAAACAAACAAAAAAAATTTTTTAAGAGATGATAAATAAACAATCAAAAGATCAAAAAATAATGAGTACCCGAGGCCAAATCAGAATGTATGATGCCACTCAATAAAATCATTATGTCCTGCAGGGGTAAGGGTTTGGAGCTCGTAAATCCAAAACTGTTCCCTCCTTTGTAACCAAGCTACCTTGTCCCCTTGATAATCCGGAAAAACCTGCTCAATAATAGTCCATTTAAGATCTTGAAACATATGGTTACATTGTAAACAATGAGGCACCATCGGAGATGTAAGAGACTGAGTATTAATACGACTACGATGTTCTATGAGGCGCGTTCTGATAGTCCTTTGTGTGCGCCCCACATAACTCATCCGGCATGGACATGTAATGATATATATAACCCACTTAGATGTACAAGATGTATTAGATTTATGAACATATTGTTTGTGGGTCACTGGGTGTTCCCAATGCGGACCTTCGATAGTGAGGGCACATATATCGCAGGTGTTGCCACATTTGGTAATTTTGAACTTGCACTGAAGAGTATTTGGATCGGACCACCCGGTCAGCGATGTTTTTAGGCCTAGCGTAAGCAATACACGGGAAATCCTGAAACTCGGGGTGCAACTGCAGAACATGCCAGTGAGTCCTAATACTCCGGGCGACCTCAGAGGCTTGATCAGAGAAGGTTAGGACACAGATGATCTTGGTGTCTTCCCCTGTGGGAACTTGAGAGAGCAGCAAGGCTCTGTTGGCATACAGGGCCCTGTGATAGGCTTTAGAGAGAACTTTGTGTGGATACCCCCGCTCTCTAAAGCGGGCATATAATGCTCGGGCTTGCCTGCGAAATTCCTCCACATCAGTACATAACCTGCGGATACGCAGGAATTGGCTGATGGGTAAGGACGTCTTCAATTTGGTGGCTCTGGTAGAAACCCGTTTACAAAGTATGTATTTTTCCCAATTAATATTTTCAAATTAATAAAGTCTTTTTGCTTATTTGTAAATGGGTTTCTACCAGAGCCTTTAATTCAGTAGCATAATTAAATGAAATAACTATTTCTGAAGTTTATAGGGACGGGCGGGGACGGAAAGGATTTCTCGCGGGGACGGGTGGGGACGGAGGGGATTCCTCACGGGGACAGGTGGGGACAGAGGGATTCCTCACGGGGACGGGTGGGATTCCTCACGGGGACGGGTGGGATTCTTCACGGGGACGGGTGGGGACGGGTGGGACTTTGGCGGGGACGGGTGGGATTTCTGTCCCCGCGCAACTCTCTAGTTCTGTTGAATTGTCATTTTTACCTCTGCTTTCCCTGCTGAAATCTGTTTTGACCTTATTGGAACAAAGCTCAAACTGCAGAGCTGTGGTAGAACTCATTGTGCATTAGCTTGCTGTCAAGTAGTAATTTCTTAGAAACTTCTTAATCAGCTACTGGGTGGATAGGTATCTACTGTACCTTCAGCTGTCTGCTATGAACTAGATGGAAATCCAGAACTTTGATAAAAACTGGGTGTCTTTAACATATTGTACACTTGCCTTCATGTGATATGCAGGGTCGGGAACATACTGATAGTTCCGTCTCAGCACTTTCTTTCGGGAT
Source organism: Geotrypetes seraphini (assembly GCF_902459505.1). Classification (NCBI taxonomy): domain Eukaryota; kingdom Metazoa; phylum Chordata; class Amphibia; order Gymnophiona; family Dermophiidae; genus Geotrypetes; species Geotrypetes seraphini. The sequence goes on from NC_047097.1 coordinate 14,193,196, forward strand.
TACTATTAGCAGTTGTATGCGGCCCCAGGGGAACCTGGTTTGGAAGTTCTATGTATTTGGAGACGGTGGACTTACCCTGCTTATCAGACCAGATATATTTCTGAGGAGGAAGCAGATAGAGTGATTGCCCAAAGTGCATTACTGAAAACCCTGGGTACTTGGGCAGAGTTTTATAAGATTTGTCGCAGCAATATTACTTTGCCGTTAGTTCACATGTTTAATCATGTATAAAGAATCGAGCTATTCCGGAGGAGTCTTCGGGAAGCCCACATAGTGGTTTTACCAAAACCAGGGTGAGACCCCCTGTGTCCTGGATCATATAGGCCTATACCACTTCTTAACTATGAAACCAAGCTCCTAGCGAAAAAGTTGGCTAACAGATTAATACGGGTGTTGCCTGATCTGATTCACAAGTCTCAGGCTGGTTTTGTGTAGGGTCACTACATTGTTCGTAACCTGCAGCAAATTATTGTAGCGATGGAGACGGCAGATAGAGATTGGAGGCCTTTTCTGGTAATTAGTTTTGAAACAGAGAAGGCCTTCGATCGTGTCCGTTGGAATTTCCTTTACACTGTGCTCCATTCCTATGGTCGCTACATTGTTCGTAACCTGCAGCAAATTATTGTAGCGATGGAGACGGCAGATAGAGGTTGGAGGCCTTTTCTGGTAGTTAGCTTTGACACAGAGAAGGCCTTCGATCGTGTTCGTTGGAATTTCCTTTACACTGTGCTTCATTCCTATGGTCACTACATTGTTCGTAACATGCAGCAAATTACTATAGCGATGGAGGCGATGGATAAATATTGGAGGCCTTCTCTGATAGTTAGCTTTGACGCAGAGAAGGTTACTTCGTACAGGGCATTCATACTCTGTATAGGAGTCCATGTGCTCATCTTTGGATTAATGGCTGCCTCTCTGATCCCTTTCCATTATATAGAGGGACCAGACAGGGATGCCCACTCTCGCCATTACTTTTTATATTTACACTGGACCCCCTTTTACAGGATATTTACACTAATCTGGAGATTAAGGGAGCACGGTTGGAAGGACATGAGTTTAAAGTAGCTGCTTTCGCAGACGATTAGTACATCTGTTGAAACCCCAGACTTCCCTTGTGACTATTGAAAATCATCCATGAGTATGGAGATTTCTTGGGTTTTAAGTTAAATCTAGACAAATCAGAAGCAATGGCTCCCTTGGAAAGTTTAGGTAGGGAGTGGGGCCCCTCTTTTCCACTTAGTGAAAAGAGTCCTTTGCTCATTTATTTGGGAATTTTGCTCCCGAACCAGATTACCAATTTGTATGCTATTAATGTTCAACACCTCTTGGACACTACCAGGAAGCAGTTGGAGACTTGGACATCCCTCCCATTATCGTTAACTGGCGGATTAGCCTCTATAAGATGTCTCTCTTTCCTAAGTGCCTGTTCTTACTCCAGGTGTTTCCCCTGAAACTACGAATGGGGGATGTAGCTAGCTTACATAAACTACTTTGTAAATTTTGTTGGGTAGGCAGAAAACCCAAGCTCTCTTTATCCAGGCTATTTGGGGGTTGGGAGATGGGCAGGCTGGGGCTGCCAGATATTAGGACATAACAAAGCCTGCCTATTGAAGCATCTATGTGATTAGTTGCAGGGGAGACAGGATTATGGCTATTTATTTTTTGAATGGGCTCTTTTGGCTCCTTACCATTTTGCTTCAGTATTACAGGTGTCATTACGTCTTCCTTCCATTCCATCTTTGATCCAGCTGAGTTATATGGCCTTTGAGGGATGTATGGAGAATGCTGGTCTTATGTCTGAGGGGCAACCTGCAAATCTCTGACCTATTGCCTATTTGGGGAAACTTGGAATTCCCTAAGCCTTCTCCATCTGGGAGACCTCAGGAATCTCTTTACTGGAATGTCTGGTGGATTCTGAGTTTTCTCAACGGGATTTTCCGGGCTGGGGCTGCTGATTTGCCTTTCACCAACTTAAGCATTATTTTCTCTCTTTAGACCGTACTGCAATTGTCTTTCACTTGGGTGTTAAACTAAGAGGGTTTTTTAAAAAAAATACAATTGCTCCTGATTGTCAAGTTTCAAGTTTATTAGGTTTTTATATACCGCCTATCAAGGTTATCTAAGTGTTTTTTTACACTCAGGTACTTAAGCATTGTCCTTAGATAACAGGTATTAATTAGGCTCTACTGTCCAAAAGGCCACCAAAGATTTTTCTTCTTTGAAAGCTAGTTGGGAGCAAAACTTGGAAATAAATCTCTTACTAATTGGGATGTGGGGGCTAATTTATGTACGATACCTACTGTTGCTTACAGTGCCTCCCTTCAAGCATGTAGATATTGGTTTTTTCATAGGGCGTACATTACTCAGTCACAGCTCCATCACATCGGTGCACTAAAATGCTTTTTAGAGAGTGCTACCTATATTCATGTTTTTTTTGGACATGTCCAGGTGTGTGCCTTTTTTGGAAGAGGGTATGTGCTTAACATGCGGATAGTGGGCCAAGTGATACCCTGTACTTCTGAGTTGTTGTTTTCGGGCCTGCCGGGAGCTTCTGTTTTTGGGGGGAGGGGGACATTTCCATAGATCAGGAAACTTACCCCCTCTTTTACAAAACTGCGATAGCAGTTTCTAGCATGGGGAGCTGCACTGAATGGCCTGCGCTGCTCCCAACACTCATAGCAACTCAATGAGCGTCGGGAGCAGCACAGGCCATTCAGTGCAGATTCTAGAAACTGCACTGAAACTCTAGAAACTGCTATCGCAGTTTCATAAAAGGAGGCTTTAGCTTATTGGGTCATAAAACTATATTGCGAGTCTGGACTACTGCACAACCCTCCTCCTATTGGACTTGGAGGGCACACATTTCTCAATTGATCGTATGGGAAGTGCAGGATGCTAGACAAAGCTATTTTTGTCCCTTTGGGAGCCATACTTGCAATCCCTGACACCGAAAGCCCGAAGTCAGGTACCGAATAGGTTGGGAGATGCATCTCCTTAGGGGCATTGAATATGACCTGTTTCTATGGATCTTTGTTCTTTTACTTTTTCTTACTTAACCTGAGAATTCCCTATTGCTATTTTTTGACCTTACTTGTGATCTCATTGTTCTGTTTCTAGAGCGTGTGCCTGGACTCTGGGTTTGGGATGGGTGGGATGGTTATGGGGTATGGCTATTGGAGCTGATTGTTTTGCAACCTTTTAGTTGCTTTATACTTTGATATTGTTCTCTGTTATTATTTTTCATCCATTGCTTTTTGTAATACTTACTCTATCAGGGGAGAGGAGGGGGTTTATATTTCAGATGTCTGGTTCTGTGCTTTTGTACAGTTGTTTGGCAAATTCTCTTTAATAAAACAGATTTTACAATAACATATTGTACAACTTGGTTTTCATTTTGCAAATAGAAATCCCACAACACAGAAAGCATGCTAAAATGGGTTGCATTTAGTAATCTCTGCAAAGATTCTACTGAACAGCAGTTTTCCCTTCATTCTTCCTTGCGTTTATTTGTCACTATTTATCAGTCTGAGATATACGAGCTTGTGGTTGCTGTTTTTGATTTTTATTTGTGCTGCTTTCTAATTTTTGTTTTTTTTTACTTCATCTGCTGGGAGAGAGCTCGTGCTTGGGTTAGTGGAATATAAATCTTTGCTAAATATAACTTGTCTTCTTAGAACCATAGATGGGTTGTTTTGAGCTCTACTATTAAAAATAGATGAAAACGTAAACTGCCTTATTCGTCTGTCTCTCCTGTTCCCATCTCGGGGGCCAGTACAGTAACCCATGTTGCAGCGTGCACTACAGTTCGGTGCGTACTTTTCCTCACACAAGTGTAGAGAGAAAGTTTTGCTCCTCTGTGCAGTAAGCAAATAGCATGCAAATAAAATGTGTCTCAAAAGGTGCCATGGAAAACTGGGAGAGTGCACAGGTCTGCACTAGCAACAGCAGTATCTTGTGCAATAAGAGCTGCATGTGTGCACATCTGTGCATGTGCTGGAATACTTCCGCCGTACTAAGATTTATGCTCAGAAGAGCATTCCAGCCTGTATGCAGATGTTTGTGCATGCAGCTCTGGGTGCCGATACTGGCTTTGCAATATCAAAATTTATTTGCATACGGGCGGCCGCACATACATTATGGGCACGTGCTAGCGGGATATATTATGCTGAATCATGAATATTTATTCTGTACATGTCCAGTACTTTATTTTGCTCCAGCACTCCTCCTCCCTCTCAGCTCCTCTTCCGTGCTGTTTTCTTTTTCTAATTGATCCTTTTTCAAGGAAGCCAGCAGTTGTAGCTCTCCTATATGCTTGCAGCAGTAAGAACATAAGAACATAAGAAAAGCCCTCACCGGATCAGACCGAGGTCCATCCAGTCCAGTGATCCGCACATGCGGCGGCCCATTTAAGTACTCCTGATTGGAGACCCAGATATACCATAGCCCTCAATACAATTTGCAAGAAGGTGTGCATCCAACTTGCGCTTTGAATCCCAGAACAGTAATCTCTGTCACAACATCCTCCGGGAGATCATTCCAAGTTCCCAGCACGCGCTGTGTAAAAAAGAACTTCCTGACATTCGTCCTGAACCTGCTGCCACTCAGTTTCAGTCTGTGACCTCTTGTCCGTGTCACCTCCGAAAAAGTTAGCAATATTTCTTCTTGGTCGATTTTATCAAATCCCTTTACTATTTTAAAAGTCTCTATTAAATCCCCTCTCGGTCTTCTCTGCTCGAGGGTAAACAATCCCAATTTCCTAAGGCGCTCTTTGTAGCTCAAATTCTCCAATCCCTTGACAAGTTTCGTGGCTCGCCTCTGTACCCTCTCCAGCAGAATTATATCTTTCTTGAGGTATGGAGACCAGTGTTGGACACAGTATTCCAATTGCGGTCTGACCATTGCTCTATAAAGTGAGAAGAAACAGGCATGAAATCCTTACTAATGTCCACCACAGAAGAACTAACCTTTTACTCCTCCTCAGACTGAAAAGCCTGCCTTTACCCTTTGGGTGTTTTGCACATTTCTCTGCCTTTAATGGCTAAAGGGTCCTTTTACTAAGGCATGTTGATTTAGCATGGGTGCGTTGGCATTTAGCACGCGCTAAATCGGTTAGCATGGACCCCTAAACGAGCAGTGTGTTGACGTTGGCACAAGTTTTTGTACACCGTTCGTGCTTATCATGGGATTCCCACAGAAGTTTGCACATGAAAGCTGAGTTGAGATGTGTACAGAACCTAGCACTCTTTCTTCTAATCTAATCTAATCTAATCTTTAGTCTTTCCCCAGAGGGACTCGAACCGGTTAACAAAACATTATCTTAAGACCGTAGATAAACAGTCAAAAAAAGGAAGAATCCACAAATATCAACAGAGAGTTATCAGCTAGGAAATTCTATCAATTATCAGTAAGATATTTTGTAAATAGATACGTTTTCAAGGTTTTTCTAAAACAAGTCAGCGAAAAGAGAGATCTAATAACTGATGGAAGCTTATTCCTAATTTTGACCATAGTGAATGGCAGAGAGTGTGAAAGCCTACCTAAAGTTTTTGAATCCCTTTAATGGCAGGGAACATTAATTTAAATTTATGTATATTCCTTGTAGACTGAAAAACGATAGGAATTAAAAGAAAGAGGAAATAATGGGGGGAAAAATCCCATATAAACTCTTAAAGATCACTTTTAAACTGGATCCTCCAATATATCAGAAGCCAGTGCAGTGCCTTCAACAATGGAGTAATATGATCATAATTATTTTTACCATAAATTATTTTGGCAGCCGTATTCTGGATGAGTTGTAATCTCTTTAAGTTGCATTTACTTAAACCTACATAAAGGGAATTAGCATAGTCCAGGTAAGCCAGTATGATAGCCTGGACCAGTGTAGTAAAATGATGTTGATGGAAAAAACAGCGAACTCTCCTCAGCATCCGTAAGCTAAAAAAACATTTTTTTGGATATGTTATTAATTTGATTTGGCATAGAGAGTGTAGAATCCAAAACAAAACCCAGGATTCTAGATGAATGTTCAATCTTTAAAGAGTCGCCCCTCAGCCGTCTTGTCTTTCACCATTGTTGCCCCTCCCATTTCACTCTTTCTTTATTCCTCCTAGTGCTCTTCCTCTCCCCAACTTAGTGCTGTGCTCCATGCCATTTGCTTCGAATGTTTTTGGGAAATGGGAAAGGACAGCAGAGGGGTTTAAATAATTTAAAACACCCTAGCCCTAGAACTTTTACTGTCAAATCTGTTTTTATTGATAGACAAAACATACATAACAAATGCATTGAAAGAAATCCGAATCAATACAAGCAACAATGCTACATGGTATGTATGGCCTGTCCAAGTTTCAAGTTTATTAAAAGATTTTTTAAACCGGTGTACAATATAAAATTTACATAAAAATATATTAAAACTGGGGATACTAGATAAAATCTAGGTGTCTTAATAAAACATTAATAAGACATATAGACCAACTTCAAACAATAGGAACCTTATACAACCACCATCTCTCCCCCCCCCCAACAATAGGAACCTTTTACAACCACCATCTCTCCCCCCCAATAATCCAGATGAAACACATTTAGAATCCCTACAATCCCAAAACCAAATAAAGAAATAATCACTGGATATTCAGGAGCCGACTCATATAAAAACTGAAAACTCTGAAAAAACACTGGTGGCCCATCTCTTATGGCCTACCCAGCTAAGGAAATACAGCACCGGAATCCCCACCCCCCTTTGTTGTCGGATCGGAAGCCCTAGAACTTTTAAAACGAGACACATCAAAGGATCTAAAAGCCTGGAGGGAGAAAAGGGCAGCCCAGAAATCTATTCCAAATGATCTGGACTTCAAAAATCAAATTGAGCTGGACTTCTTTCAGTTGACTCATCTATAATTTTTCTATTTTCCTGGCTTTAGTGTGCGTGGAACAAAAGGTTAATAAATAATGTCTTACATGTCTGGTTCTTTAACTAAAGCGTGCAGGTCAATGGCGCGCTGACACCTGCGCGCAGGACGATTGTGTGCCACCGTTTCCAGCGCTTTTACGGTTTCCCGTAGCATTCTGAGGAGGGTGGAGGGAGGAAACCCCCCAGTACACTTGTAAGTGGTCGCGCTGAATTTGGGTTACACATATTTTCTTTCTATGATGAATGCAGAAATTATGAAGAAGGATTCTATATTAGTAAAACAGGCCAAATGTAAAAGACCCTCTAAAAAATAAATTCTCCTAGACATTCAAAGCTTTCAAGATACCATTAAAGACTTACTTTTTCCAATCTGCTTTTGGGTCTGATATTCCTCAAAATTAGCATCTTTACTAAGAAGATATTAATGTATTTCTTATGGAGTGTTTTTTCTTTCCTCTTGTATGATTGCATAGGTCTTTCCTATATGTCATGGAATTACTACTACTTCTACTACTATTTATAATTTCTATAGCACTTACATACACCCTTGTAGACTATCACTTAGTCTGTTTGCAGCCACTTAACACTCATAAGTGCTGGTTATCTGTAATTTATGCATGCAGCTGTTATAAAATGCCCTTTAAATATGTATCCTCCTTCACAATTCATACACATGGCCCCCCAAATACTACATCCCACAGATCTTGTATATAAGCATCCAACCATGATTGAGTCTCACCTTTGCATTTTACACATCATCACATGGCCTGTATTAGAAGGATCTGAGGTATGTTACCTACTGCACAAGTACATTGATATGGGCTGGTATGTACTGTCTGTTACCCTAGGAAACTGATCATGAATGCTACACCCTGAACCAGTTGTTACTGTAGCAGTGAGAATGCTATACTTTCCCACTGCTTAAAGTTCTTGTGATGCAGCCAGTGACGGAGTCATCCTGCCTTCAAATTATTGCAAGAATAATCTGAAAGGCTCGGGTCCTGTCCTGTCATCTTTCCTCAGCTGCATGTCTCTAAAGGAGCCGCTGGAATTATATAAGCTTTTTCTTGTTCAAGGTGAACAATAGGCAGACAAATTATACAAGGGGCCGCTGAAACGTTCTCAGCCCAACCAAGAAGAAAATGATATGGAGCGATAAAACTTACAAGTTATTCTACACTTTTCTTGACACTTTTCATTTCATACCATTAAAATGAAAAGTGTCAAGAAAAGTGTGGAATAACTTGCAAGTTTCATGGCTCCACATCATTCTCTTCTTGGTTGGGCTGAGAACTTTTCTGCAGCTTCTCATATTGTGACGTCATAATGCCTCATTCCACCAATGCCTAAGAGCCAGCCTCATTGGTGATGTCACAGTGGTTTGGTTTCCCTATATTAGTGGCCATTTGCTAGATGCATTTGCCTCATTGAAACAAAAAAGTGTCAAGAAAAGTGTGGAATAACTTGTAAGTTTCAAGGCTCCACAACATTCTCTTTTTCTTGGTAGGGCTGAGAACGTTTCAGCGGCCCCTCATAATTATGTCTTCTAAGGAGAAGTTGCATCATTCTACAACAATGTTTCATTCTGTCTGGAAGCTCTGCAAGCTACATGTACAACCAGGCATTTATGTGCTATATCTCATATCCAGAACTGGTGTTAAAATTGAACTCTATGGGCTCAATACACAAAACCAGGACAACACGTGTGGCTTTTAAAAATCTGGCCTGTATTTTACATATAATTGTGGACATATATAGAGGACAGTTCTATAGCAGTGCACTTAGAGGGCTCCTATGTGGCGCCTATTCTATAATGGAAAGTAGATGTCTACTCTCCTTTATAGAATGATAGCGTGACACATACGGACCTATATGCTGCCCATACGCTGAGAGGTTGGATAGGCTGGGGCTCTTCTCTCTGGAAAAAAGGAGGCTCAGGGGAGATATGATAGAGACCTTCAAGATCATGAGGGGCATAGAGAGGGTGGATAGGGACAGATTCTTCAGGCTGAAGGGGACAACAGGTACGAGGGGGCATTCGGAGAAACTGAAGGGAGATAGGTTCAAAACAAATGCAAGGAAGTTTTTTTTCACACAAAGGGTCATGGACACTTGGAATGCGCTACCGGAGGAAGTGATCAGGCAGAGTACGGTACAGGGATTCAAACAGGGATTGGACAGATTCCTGAGGGATAAAGGGATCGTGGGATACTGAGGGAGGAGCTGGGATGTAACACAAGTATAGAAAGCTAACCAAGTAATGAGTATAGAAACCAAACCAGGTCGTGCATGTGCAAGACCGGAGGATTAGGACTTCGATGGGAAGATAGGACTTCAATGTGAAACCAAGGTGGCAAGGGAGCCCCTTCTGGTGATACAGACAGGTCGTGACCTGTTTGGGCCGCCGCGGGAGCGGACTGCCGGGCAGGATGGACCTATGGTCTGACCCGGCGGAGGCACTGCTTATGTTCTTATGTTCTTATTTAGGAGTGAGCACATGCCTGCCATAGATTTTGCACAAGTGTTTGTTTATTTAAGATTTGATATACCGCTCCTACATTTTACTGACCTAAGCGGTTTACAATGTATCAAACTAAAATGAAATGCTCGTGCCTAAGAGCTAGAATACACTTGCAAGCTTATAAAACACGACCGAATTAAAGTTTTGAATTGCACATCAGTTTTATCATGTTTTGCTTGCTTTTCATTTTGCTGAATGATTTTGTGTGTGTAAAAGGAGGGAGAACTATTATTCTGCCAAATATAGTAGGTATATTGGCCAAATCTGGTTGATTTGGTCATACATTGCCTTATGTTTTCTTGTTTGTATTTTCTTCATCTGGAAATGTGTAGGTGTACAGAGCGAATGGCCCAGATGGTATAGTGGGCAGAGGCCAGAGAATACATCTTCAGCTGTGGGACACAGCAGGACAAGAAAGGTAAATGGTCTCTAGTCTGCAGACTTCTGCAATCCATGAACCATCTTCTTGTACATTTTCTAGTCCTAAGTGTATGCCTTAGATTTTTGAAATGATCAAACACTGATAGTAGGAACAACAGAAGTATTGTGTGTATGGGTGTTTCATATTTGAACTAGATTGCTGTAAGACCTTGGTTGTACATGGTATTAGTCTAGGGCGGGGGTAGGCAATTCCGGTCCTTGAGAGCCACAGGCAGGTCAGGTTTTCAGGATATCCACAATAAATATACACGAGATAGATTTGCATCTCAAGGAGGCAGTGCATGCAAATTTATCTCGTTCATATTCATTGTGGATATCCTGAAAACCTAACCTACCTGTGGCTCTCGAGGACCACAATTGCCTACCCCTGATCTAGGGAATCACTAGAATGAGCACAGCTGCTCACAGCTGTCATTGGACCCTGCAGAGAGACTAAAACACAACAACCCCAAAAATCCACCGGGCCCTCTATTGTAGACTGGGGGGGGGGAGAAAACTAGTTAATTACCTCAGATTTTAAAAGGAATTCCCTTGAAGTCTGGTTTTAATATCATTCTTGGTCCTCGTAACAAGAACAACCTACTTCTTTTTTTCCATAGGTTTCGTAGCTTGACAACAGCTTTCTTCAGAGATGCAATGGGGTTCCTTTTACTCTTTGATCTGACAAATGAGCAAAGCTTCCTCAATGTCAGGAATTGGATGAGTAAGTCTTTCTCTCACTTATCCAGTGCATTATCCTTTCTTTGGGTTTTTATAAATGCATCATTCCATATATTGGTACCGATTTCCATAAGATAGTTGCATTCTTTAAAAAATAGCAAAATCTGTTTTATTACAAAATGTACATCTAGTTATTTCAGTGGCAGTCCAGAGAGCAGATGGAGAGAGATTTTATTGGTAGATTATGCAGCATCCCAGGTCTTAAGCTTGGAATTGATCAGTAGTGATCTGGGGTGAGTGGTAGGTTAAATGTTTGCTCACTTGCACAGTTAAATCTACAGTTTCTGCTCTTTGACTATATTGGGAAAGGTAGGGAAGGATAGGGATCTCTTAGGGAGAGGAGGGAATAGTGGATTCTGCAGATGGACGGACTGGATGGGCCATTTGGCCTTTATCTGCCATCATGTTTCTATGTTCAAAATTACTGACAGATCTGGAGGTGCAGTTTGAACGTATCATTCTTAATTTGTAAAAACATTTTTAAACAACTGTAGTTATTTGTTTGTGATAAGTTAGCTTGTTATCCAAGATTACCCCTAATATTTTTATAGTGGTTTTCATAATTGCAGTAAATTGAAACTGTATTGGAGAAATTAATTTTTCATCACGAGAACAGTACCATTTTTGATTTATCAATATTAAGAGAGGGTCTGTTTTCATGTAACCAGTTGCTAATTTGTTCCAGATTTTGATTTATCTTTTCTATTTCTAAAGAGTTTTATGGATCTAAGGGATGTAATAATTGAATATCAAGCGCATATGCAAAAACTGTGAATCCTATACACTGTGGTAATGTTAGTAGTGGTGCAAAGAAAAGATTAAATAGGAGACAGAACGGAACCTTGTGGTACTCCAAAAGGTAACATATAGGTCATAGATGACGATTCTTCTTGTAAGACCTGATATGATCGATCTGAAAAATAGGAATTAAACCAATCACAAACTGTTCCTGTAACACGTACTGTTTTAAATCTGTGAAGTAAAAGACGATGATCAATTGTATCAAAAGCTGCCGTAAGATCAAGAGAGATTAGTTTAACTGATTTCCTGTGATCCAAATAGGGGCTGCAAGATTTCCTCTTTTTTAAAAAAAGAGGACACTTGGCCCCACCCTATTCCAGCCCCACCCCCATGCAAACCTGGCGTCTGCTTTCCCGACCTCGAGACTGCATCTGCAAATGCGCAGACATATCACGCCGACGTTGCACATGCACAGACGCCCTCCAGACGCGGCCCTGAGCTCGGGGACTTGCAAAACCCGGACAGACTGCTGGGTTTTGGAAATCCCTCCAGGCACCTTGGACAGTCCTCTCTTTTCAAAGGAATTGCTTTACATGAAATAAAACGTCTTCAAATTATACAAAATGCATCAATTAAGCTAATAACCAAATCTAGAAAGTTTGATCATGTAACACCTCTTCTTAAAAATGCACACTGGCTTCCAGTTATTCACAGAATAACGTATAAACTTTGTATAATTACCTTCAAAACCCTTTATAATATGACCCCCCGCTTTCTTATTTAAGTTATTAATTCCATATTCTGCAAAGAGAATTTTAAGATCTAATGAACAAAACTTATTGTCTATTCCTTCGTTGAAAATTATAAATACTAGACGACAATTTATTTTTTCATGTACTGCACCGCAGACTTGGAACGCTCTCCCTATATCTTTAAGGGAAGAGAAGGAATTTGGAAAATTTAAAAGTAACTTAAAAACATTTCTCTTCAAAGATGCCTTTGCAAACTAATTTTATTATCTTACTACCCTATTCTATTTTATTATATTTTTTATTCGTTATCCTCTTGTATTTTCCCTTAATGTCTTCTCTTTACTTTAAAGAATTGTATTTCATTCCTCCTCACCTAATGATATGAATATGCTAAATTGAGTGTAATTTTGTCCTTTTTTAAGTATTTTTATTTATTGTATTGTCACCTAGCAAATGTAAATTTTTAAAATGTACATCGCTTAGAAGTTTGATTAAGCGATTAATCAAGAAACCTAATAAACTTGAACATATCTGGGTTTTCCCGGATGTCTGGTAACCCTACATGTGTATTATTACCACAACAAAGAGTGAAGGGCAGTAATTCAGTTATTTACTGTTTCATTATTAGGCCAGCTACAAATGCATGCCTACTGCGAAAACCCTGACATTGTGCTATGCGGAAACAAGAACGATCTGGACGACCAGAGAGTGGTGAAAGAAGAGGATGCCAGAGAGTTTGCAGAGAAATATGGGTAAGTAGCTGCCTCTTTGTGACTTATGGAGGGCAGATCTCATTGGAAAATAAGTATGTGTGTGTAAGGGGGGGAGGCTGTGGGACGAGAGTGTTGAAATGATTGGATGCTGAAAACAAATCCTACCAAAACTTGAAAGTCTTCAATCTTCTGTTTGCTGAACATTTTGGCTGATAAGAATGTTTTCTCTCACTGCTGGTTGATGGCATGGTAACATGTAAAGGGCAAAACTAGAACACCATGGACTTATATATAGTGACTAGGTCTTGGACCACCTACTCGCTTCTCTGACCTGTAACTGCACTGTCAAAGTATATAAGCCAGAGACCCCCATGGAGCCTGGTACTAGCGTTCCAATAGCCAGCACTCTTGAGAGGCAGTTCACATCTGCTTTCAGAATAATTCCACTTTTCCAAGTCCATAATCGCTTCTCATGCAATCACATTGATGGGTTTCAAGTCAGGGCCATGCTTGAGTGCATAATACTGAGCAGTAGTTAAACATCAGTATCTCCTTTTTGAAACAAGTGCAAGTCAGAACAATGAAGAGGCATTTGTATAACTTTAAAGGCAATATACCACTTATACATTCAAGTATTTTTCCCTGTCTGTCCTGGCGGGCTCACAATCTATCTATGGTACCTAGGGCAATAAGGGAATTGAGTGACTTGCCCAGGGTCACAAGGAGCAAGCGTGGGTTTGAACCCACAACCTCAGGGTGCTGAGTCTGTGTGTTTCCTAGTCCTGTTTAAGTTTTTAATTGATTTTTTTTCATTTAACAACAAGTGTCATAAATTTTCATACAATTATCTTAATAATACACTTGATATTTCTATAATGTATTTTATACATAACATTTCTTATCTTATATTTCTTATGATTTTATATATCATATAACTGTAATTATTTTTCTTATAAAGTTATACAACATATATATTGTAATGATTTTATCAATTATTTTTTAAATTATTAACCTTTTTCCCCTCCCTTTATTACATTGTTTTCATGTAAGAATACCATCTATTAATAATATTTTATTTATAATTTATAATAAAGAGTATAAATCCCCCTCCCATATCCCCTCCCTCCCTTTCTTCTTTAACTAGTTTCCTAGTCCTTATACTTTTGAGAAGAGTAAACAAGTGATTCACCTCTACCTGTTCCACTCCTCTCAGTATTTTATAGACCTTTATCATATCCCCCTCAGCCATCTCTTCTCCAGGCTGAAGAGCCATAGCCACTTTAGCCTCTCCTTTTAGGGAAGTCATCAAATCCCCTGTTTTGTTTTGTTTTTTAGATTTTAAATTTTTATTGGTTTTAACATTTGACAATTTTAAAATTTCAAATGAAAAGAAAAAAATACAATGTAACCACCATCAATCATAGGATCAAAATATAGGAATTAAACAAAATATTACAAAGTATAGTTAGTCCACCATTTAAATGGAAGCGGAGCTAATGATAGGCTGAAATTTTTAAACAAATAAGCAAATAGTAAAAAGGAAAATGAAGGTGCAGTCTGATTGCTCTTAAACTATTCTTTCTGAGCTATCTAAGAGCCAGCCATACTCATAATTAACCAAGAATTACTCTTAGTAGATATAAATTTAGATAACTGCTGTGGGTTATAGAAGACATACCTGTCCTCTTTATAAACCAATACCCATTTACAGGGGAATCGTAGAACAAAAGTTGCCCCCAACTGAATGACCTGTGGTCTCAAAATAAGAAACTGTTTTCGTCTTTTCTGGGTATAACGAGATACATCTGGAAACATTCTGATAGTGTTAGTCAAAAATGGAACATCTTTATATTTAAAAAACCAACTTTAACATCTATTCTCTATCAGAATCAATAGCAAACTGTACCATCAATGTTGCGGAAACCTGAACCTCAGTCTCCGACTTCTCAAGGAAATTAGTTAAGTCCAAACTATCAGCTGGTTTGGACTTTGAGACTTAACTCTCTTTGGAATGTGGCCACCTAAGAGGTTTCTGGCACCTTTAGAATTTCATTCATTCATATATCTTTTAAACATAACTAAAGCATTTATTGGGAAAACTTTGGGGAAAAAAATAATCTGCAGATTACATCTCCTGATAGAATTTTCCAACATTTCTTGTTTGAAATGCAGGCTCGCACTGTCTTTAACCCAAGTTTAAGCTTGCGCTTC
This sequence comes from Geotrypetes seraphini, assembly GCF_902459505.1. Classification (NCBI taxonomy): domain Eukaryota; kingdom Metazoa; phylum Chordata; class Amphibia; order Gymnophiona; family Dermophiidae; genus Geotrypetes; species Geotrypetes seraphini. The sequence continues at coordinate 14,208,202 of NC_047097.1, forward strand.
CAAAGATTTTGTCTGGACTTCCAATTCATCAGATTTATTTTCCAAAGTTGTTATTTTATTTTTAAATTCCAAATTCTCTGAAAGTACTTTAGTACACTGTGTAGAAAGTGGCTGTATTTGGTTCCCCAGTGAAACTTATAAATTAGTGATAGCATTCCAAATTGATTCTAAATTGATTACCTCAGGTCTCAGTAGGGGCAAAAACTCAGTTCTAGAAGCCTCTGTTGCCAACAAAGTAACTGTATCCACAGTAGCTGCCGCAGAAAGTTCATGACCGGCCGTGCTTCCCCTATCGATCCCAAGTTAGACAGCTTCCCCAAGTTAGACAGCTTCTCCTGCCTCAAACCAGAGCTGGATTCCCCGTTCTGCACAACAGAGCAGAAGAACGTCCCAGGCCAACGCTTCTTCCGGTGCCTCGGGGCAGATCGGTGGACTGCGCTCATCCAGGGACAGAGTGGCACCTTCGAAGGAGAACTCCTGCGCCTCAGCCTGCGCTCATTCTCCAGCCAAGGAAGTCCCCGGTTGTAATGTTCTTGAGCCACGCTCGATGAAGACGTCCATCAGGCCGTGGCAGCCCCCAGGTCAAAGACCAGTGCTCTAAATGAGTCCAGCTTCACCTACATATGTTCCAGTTTAGCAGGAACTTGTCCAACTTTGTATTGAATCCCTGGAGGGTGTTTTCCCCTATAACAGACCCAAGAAGAGCGTTCCAGTTTTCTACCACTCTCTGGGTGAAGAACTTCCCTTACGTTTGTACAGAATCTATCCCCTTTCAACTTTAGAGAGTGCCCTCTCATTTTCCCTACCTTGAAGAGGGTGAATAATCTGTCTTTATCTGCCAAGTCTATTCCCTTCAGTATTTTGAATGTTTCAATCTTGTCCCCTCTCAGTCTCCTGTTTTCAAGGGAGAAGAGGCCCTGTTTCTCCAATCTCTCACTGTACAGCAACTCCTACAGCCCCTTAACCATTTTAGTCGCTCTTCTCTGGACCCTTTTGAGTGTCCTTCTTCATGTATGGCGACCAGTGCTGGATGCAGTACTCAAGGTCAGGGCGCACCATGGCCCGGTACAGCAGCATGATAACCTCCGATCTGTTCGTGATCCCCTTCTTAATCATTGCGCGGATGGCTTCATCGACTTGTCAACCAGAATTCCCAAGTCTCTTTCCTGGGAGGTCTCTCCAAGTACCACCCCGTACATCCTGTATTCGTGCATAAGATTTTTGTTACTGACATGCATCACTTTACACTTATCCACTTTGAACCTCATTTGCCATGTCGATGCCCATTTCTTGAGCTTGATTATGTCACGTTGCAAATCTTTGCAATCCCCCTGTGTCTTCACTACTCTGAATAACTTTGTATCGTCCACAAATTTAATCACCTCACTCGTACCAATGTCCAGATCGTTTAGAAAGATGTTGAAGAGCATGGTTCCAAGCACCGAGCCCTGCAGCATGGCACTGGTGACACTCTTCCAGTCCGAGTATTGTCCATTTACCTCCACTCTCTGTTTCCTATGCTCCAGCCAGTTTTTATTCCACATGAGTATTTCACCCTCGATTCCATGGCTCACAATTTTCCGAAGTAGTCGTTCATGTGGAACCTTATCCAACACCTTCTGAAAATCCAGATATACAATGTCAACCGGGTCACCCTTGTCAATCTGCCTGTTTACTCCCTCGAAGAAGTGCAGAAAGTTTGTCAAACAAGATCTGCCTTTGCTGAAACCGTGCTGGCTGGTCCTCATCAGACCGTGTCCGTCAAGGTGATCAATGATACAGTCCTTTATCAGTGCCTCTACCATCTTTCCTGGTACTGAGGTCAGACTCATCGGTCTGTAGTTTCCCAGATCTCTCCTTGAACCTTTTTTGAAGATCGGCGTAACATTCACCACCTTCTAGTCTTCTGGAATGTTTCCCGATTTGATCAACAGATTGGCTATTAGTTGAAGCAGTTCAGCTATAGTTCTTTTCAGTTTCTTGATGCCCCTCGGATGGATGCCATCCAGTCCCTAGGATTTATCGCTCTTAAGTCTCTCGATCTGCCTGCATACCTCTTCTAGACTGACCGTCAACCATGTCAGTTTCCCGTCTTCGTTTCTAGCATATAGCCTAATGGGTTCCGGTATGCTGTTTATATCCTCTTCGGTAAATACAGACGCAAAAAATATGTTCAGTTTGTCGACGATTGCTTTGTCCTCCTTTAGCACTCCCTTTATTCCATGGTCATCCAACGGTCCCACCGCTTCTTTTACGGGTCATTTCCCCTTAATATATCGAAAGAACAGCTTGAAGTTTTTCACCTCCTTGGCTATTTTTTCCTCATAGTCTCTTTTGGCCCCTTTTACCGCCTTATGGCACCTGCGTTGATGTTGTTTGTGCTTATTCCAGTTTTCATCTGTTCTTGACCTTTTCTATTCCTTAAACGAAGTTTTCTTGTCTCTGATCACTTCCTTCATCTCTACAGTGAGCCATGCCAGTTCCTTGTTCTTTTTCCTCTTGGATCCCTTGTTGATACACGGTATATATAGATTTTGCGCCTTGGTGACTGTGTCCTTAAAAAGGGACCAAGCTTGCTCTAGCGCAAGGGTGTCCAACCTGCGGCCTAAGGGCTGCATGTGGCCCCGTGAAGTATTTTGTGCGGCCCCGGTCGAGGAGGATGCAGTGTTTTACTCTGCTGCCCTCGGGTGTTTACTGTCTTGCCGGCTGCCTCCTCTGTCTTGCTGCAGCATTTGCATGTTTGTGCGGCCCCAGAAACATTTTTTTTGGCCAATGCAGCCCAGGGAAGCGAAAAGGTTGGACACCCCTGCTCTAGCGTTTTTACAGTGCTTATCCTCTTCTTAATCTTCTTCCCCACCATGAGTCTCATCCCTTCGTAATTCCCTTTTCGGAAGTTCAGTGCCATGGCCGTCGTTCTAGACCGATGTTTCGCCCCTGCGTCCAGGTTGAAGCGGATCATGTTGTGGTCGCTGTTTCCCCCATCATCCCTTCTACTTCTACACCTTGTGCCGGTCCTCGCAGAAGAGGTGGTGGAGACAGAGACTGTGTCTGAATTCAAGAAAGCCTGAGATAGGCATGTGGGATCTCTTAGAGGAGGGGTAGGGAACTCCGGTCCTCGAGAGCCGTATTCCAGTTGGGTTTTCAGGATTTCCCCAATGAATATGCATTGAAAGCAGTGCATACAAATAGATCTCATGCATATTTGTTGGGGAAATCCTGAAAACCCGACTGGAATATGGCTCTCGAGGACCGGAGTTCCCTAACTCTGTCTTAGAGGGAGGAAGAGATAATGGTTACTGCGGATGGGCAGACTGGATGGGCCATTTGGCCTTTATCTGCCTTCATGTTTCTATGCTTCCTAAAAAATTTCCAGGCCAGCCGTGTCGCTTTTCTATAATACTTAGGTCTGTTGCAGGCATCCTAGTTAATGATAGTACACTAGGATCAAAACGGCCTATCCAGTCTGTGCAGCAGCAATTTTTATCTACTTTGAATTTACAGCACCCCTTTCCATCCGGTCTTTTATCCAAGCTATTTCAGTAGTACCATTTGCTTTTCCAGTTGTAACTGCTGTGCACATTACCCCTGTTGTTTTTTCATGGTGTTCTGCAGACATGTAACTGCAAGCTTCGGCTTTCAGGGGCACACAGTTTTGAATTGTTCACAAGTATAGGGCTATCGCAATGCAAACAGGATATTTCATATGATCAAAACATTCATGTTTCATCTGACATCTCTGCAGTTCTCCCTAACTCCGCCCCCTTCCTGATGTAATAGATTTAACAGTCCACAGTAACATGATGCTCTGGTAAGATTCAGTAGTTGTAATTTCATTACTTCTGATCATTTTATTATTTCCTTCCTTAAAACCCGCTCTCTTCCCCCTCCCAATTCCCTTGTTCTTCTTTCTCCTTTTTAACCCTGTAGTTTCTGCCACCTTCTTAGGACTTCAAGCTCAGTCAGAACTCTGGTTGGGATTTGAAGCCTTCTCATGCAGCTATGTATGGGTTCCCTCCCCCCACCACCAACATTTATATCCCTTACTATCAGTAGCAGAAGTTCTAATGAAGCCCCCTGAGGAGGGGGATCCAAAGAATGTGTGGGTTGAGTATGCATCACTGCTTAGTAATCATTGCAGCAACAGTCCTTGACCAGGAGCCTTTCACCAGAAACCATCCAGATCACTACAATCTTAGAACTTAATTCTGTCCACTAGATGTCACCATTTTACAATGACTGACTTGTTTTCCTCTACTCCAATGTTTCTCAACTCAGACCTGGAGTACCCCCTTGCCAGTCAGGTTTTCAGGATATCCACAATGAATATGCATGAAAGACATTTGCATATAATGGAAGCAGTGTATGCAGATTTCTTTCATGCATATTAATTGTGGATATCCTGAAAACCTGACTAGCAAGGGGGGTATTCCAGGACCGAATTGAGAAACACAGCTCTACTCCACCCCAGGGCTAGAGCATTCCCAGCTCTTGACAATTTGAAGAGTTGAATTAGATTCCTCAGAATGGCAGGGCTACTACTGAGCCACTAGGATAGCTCAACCCAGTTTCCTGTAGAAACTGGTGGGCAGATTTTGTGGCATATTAGTAAAGTAAAATAAAATGTATATTGCTTAGGGTTACCAGATTTCCTCTTTTAAAAAAGAGGACACGTGGCTCCGCCCCCACATGAACCTTTGTGTCTCCTTCACCGAGCTCTAGCCCACATCTAGCTCAGATGTGCATGCATTTGATGTCATCATGTCGACATCCGAACATGCGCAGAGGCCCTCCAAACACGGCCTGAACTCGGGGCCTTCAAAAACCCGGACAAACTGCCAACAAATAAATATCTTCCTACTTGAGGTCATGATGCAAATAACGCTTCATGACATTCATTTCTACCAGAACACCTGGCCTTGGTCACATGTGCAGAACACAGATAAACCCTATGCAAATACAGGGTCACAAACTAAAAGTCTTAATATACACAAACGAAACCCTAAGATGTCAGACTCTGCATGCAGTACAACAGAGAAACAGAAATACATTTCTTCCTGAACAGTGCAAAATATAGACAGCAGATGTAAATTCTGAAAACGAATACATTTCAATCACTAAATTTTAAAATAAAATCACTTTTCTATCTTTGTTATCTGGTGATTTTATTTTTCTAATCATCTTTTTCCAGTCTCTGGTTGCACTTCCTTCTGTCTGTGCTCTTAACTGCATTTCCAGGGCCTTCTTATCCATTGACTGTCTTTTCTTCTTCACTTTCTGCCCTGCATCCTTCTTTGGCATTAACTTTTTAACATTCAACTTTTTTTTTTCCATTTTTCTGCTTTCTTCTCAAAATCTACTTTTCCGTCTTCCCTTCCCTGTCTATTGCTTTCCTCTCCCATGGTCTGGCATTTCTCTCTCCTTCTTCCCCCATTTCCATGGTCTGACAAGCTCTCCTTCCCTCCCTGTTTCCATGGTCTGACATCTCTCTCCTTCCCTCCCTCTCTCCCCTCCCCAGTGATCTGACATTTCTCTCCTTCCCTCCCTCTCCCTCCCCCCACGTGGTCTGACATTTCTCTCTCCCCTCCTTCCCTTCCATTTCCTGGTCTGTCATCACTCCCTTCCTTGAATCATCTCTTCCTCTTCCAGTGTAACATTTTTTTCTCCCTTCCTCCTTCCTGCCCCCTGCAGCCCAACATCATGTGAAGCCCTGGCTGAAAGAGAAGTTTTGAGAAATTGGTGCATGCTTCTGATTTAGTGGAGGACCAGAGGGTGGAATCCCCCCTCCCATAAATGCCAATTGTAAAACGGGGAATATGTGTGCAGATTTTTGACCCCCAAAGCCAATACCCAAAATGTGCCCCTGCCATGCCCCCTTCAAACTCTGTGTCATTTTCATGTGTATATGCTGCTATTAACGTGGAGTTGCGTCAGAAATAACCTCCCATATATATCATTTGCTGAAAAGATTTTCCAAACTAGTCTGTTTTCTGAAATACCATGCTACTCAATCAAAAGCCTTTTTAACATCTAATGAAATGGCTTCAGACAGAATTCCTTTTGTTAGACTTTGAGCAGCATATTACAAGCTAGCCTTGCCTTTGGCTATAGAGCAATGATAATTTGAAAAGCAGACTGATCCATTTGGATTAATTTTCCCATGAGTCTACTTAATCTTTGGTCTATTATCTTGCCATAAATTTTACAGACAATAATTGATGAAAGAAGTCTCTAATTTTGAGTAAGTAGTGGTCTTTACTTAGCGCTTCCAGTGCTATAAGTGTGCCGGCTTCAGGGCCATGTTAGGGACCTTTTTGGTCAAGCTTCAGGGGACCAGTGACAGTGTGAGCTTTGGCAGGAGCCCTCAAGAGGATCAGAGGTGAGAAACATGTCCAGCCCTCGGAAACATGTGACTTCTGTGGGTTGTACTGAGGCTTCTCATAGGCTGTATTTCGTCCATTACTGCTGTAATCACAGCCTCAGAGATAACCCACTGATTTCTTCTGAGAAATGGAATCTTGGTGCAGTTGTCTGGCAATGGGTCCTTTTTTTCATTTCAACAATTATTTTGACTTTGTCCTGCAACTGTGCCACACAGTATCTTTTCAGTCAAAAATCAGAAAAAGGGGCGAATAACTCAACCAAATTGAAAATGTTGAGTGATTAAAGTAGATGTGTCAAATGTTGTGAAATAGTCACTCTATGAACCTTTGCAATAAACTAAAGCAAATGTCCTTCAACTGCTATTGAAACTTATGCTCAGAGACATGAAGGCAGATTTAGCCGCCTCACCACCCAGTCATCGCATTGTTCAATACAGTGTCAGAGTGGTAACGGTGGTAAATGTTAAACTTGTAATTGCCATGCAGGCTAAAAGCTCTACATCTTGGATTAATGGCTTAAGATTGTAAAACTTAACTTAAAGTTCACTGGCCTGCATGGCAATTACAAGTTTAACATTTACCACCTTTACCACTCTGACACTGTGACCTAGCCAAATTTTTCAACAAGAAGATCACTACCATAAAGAGCTCGTTTCCCTCAGCTATCTCTTACAACTCTCTCCCCCCGAAAGACTCCAACGCTATCCCTGCCGACAGATCATGGACTACATTCGAACTTGTATCCTAGACCCAGATCTCTAAACTTTGCCTTAAACTTAAATCCTGCAAGTGCATCCTAGATCCCTTCCCATCCTACCTTTACGAAAAAATCCCTACACAGGTCATCTCTTCCCTTACTAACCTCATAAACAAAGTCTTACTATCGGGCCTGTTCTCCACCGAAATGGGACACATGGCCTTATCCCCTCTTCTGAAAAAACCCGATCTTGACCCTTCCTCACCATCGAACTATCGCCCCATAGCAAACATCCCTCTTTTAACAAAACTTCTAGAGACCATAGTCGCCACTCAGCTCTCCTCTTACCTAGAGAGATTCTCCATTCTCCAACACTACCAATACGGATTTAGGCCCAATTTCAGCACCGAGTCCCTCCTAGTTTCCCTAATCTCAAAGGTGCAACAACTACACGCCCGAAACAAATTTGCTGTTCTCCTACAGTTTGATCTCTCCGCGGCTTTCGACGTCGTGCATCACGACATACTAATCTACCAACTTTCCGAGATTGGGATAGACTCTTCTGTCCTAAAGTGGTTCTCAAACTTCCTTCGCGATCGTTCCTACATTGTCAACACAAACGGCTCCAAATCCGCTTCATGGACACCATCCTGTGGTGTTATCCCCTATTCTCTTCAACATATATATGACCTCCCTGAAGCTCCTTAAACTATCCCCCCTTGAAACAATTTACACATATGCAGACGATATCCTCATCGAAACAGATCCAAACCTTACAAACCTCCAAGAGAACATCACATCATGCATAATGAGACTTCACGCCTGGTCCCTCTCAGTACAGATGAAATTAAATGAATCAAAAACAAAATTACTCTGGCTCGGCCCAAAATTAGCTCACCTGCCCGCCCTCTTCACCCTACCCACAGGCCCTGCTCTACAGCTTGAGTTCTCAAGCAAGGTCCTTGGCATCACTATCGACTCCTCCCTTTCCCTCAACGATCACCTGAATTCCCTGGCAAAATCTTGTTTTTTCAGCCTCCACATGCTGAGGAAAGTTAGATCCTATTTTCACCAAAAGCATTTCACCATCCTTGTACAATCCATCATCCTATCCAAACTCGATTATTGTAACACCATCTACTTAGGCCTAACGAAAAAAAGTCTTCGCAGACTCCAGCTTATCCAGAACACTGCGGCTAAGCTGATTTTTGCTAAACGCAAATATGACCACGTCTCCCCTCTACTTACCAATCTTCACTGGCTCCCAGTACTTTCCAGAATTCATTTCAAATGCTCCTGCCTGGCTTTCAAGATCATTCACGGCATCCTTCCGCCCCTAATCCCTCTATCCTTCCTCGCCCCGACACCAATTACCACTAGATCTGCCCACAGACATAAACTATCCTTCCCCTCTCTACACGGCATCCTCCACGCAGGTAAACTGGGCAGATCCCTCCTCTCCAAAATCACCGGCCTCTGGAACGACCTCACTGTCCCGCTGCGGAACCTGGACTCCCTCCAACTATTCCGAAAACAACTGAAAACCTGGCTTTTCTCTAGCATATAATAATCTCTTCTCCTGATTACATCCCCTCTTTTTATGCTTTGTAAACTCTTTCTCTTCTCTCTTCCCATATTTTTTTAACTCTGTAAACCGTGTCGAGCTCCACTTCAGTGGAGAAGATGCGGTATATAAACCTAAGGCTTAGTTTAGTTTAGTTTATATACACTAAACAGATCACGAAACAGTCTTCGTATAATATCTCCTAAGCAGGATGAAGAATTAGTAGTATATGGGTTTGGCTTGAACTAACCTGCATGTTCGGGAAGCCCCTGGGAGACCCTCCTTTTAGACAAGTGTATTGCAAACTGTGTGCTGCAAGACACTGGGGAGGAGAAAAGGCGCCGACTGCCTACAGGATGTGCCTCTTGTGGCGAGAGGTACAGCCTGTAGGCAGTCAGCCTGCACCAGTGCCTCTCTTCCTCCCCGGCACCTCTCTGTGCCTCTTCCCTTCAAGCACCCCCTACTGGCAGCTTAGGGTCCCGTCTGGAGGGCCTTCACACATGTGCAAATGTTGACATAATGACATCATGCATATGGAACATAACAGAACACGCCGTAGTGCAGCCCCGCTTTAAACCCATGGGTTAAAACTATGGAGTCGAGGCGGCAAGAGCTGGAGAGTCTGGGCAGAAAGCAGGGTGGCAAGAGCTGGAGAGTCGGGACAGAGAGTGGGGCGGCAAACATGGGATTTGGATTGTTATATTACAAATTGTTTACTCAAACAAAGCCACATTAGTGTTTTTAGCACAGGTCGCCACAGTCAATTCTATGAGCATTGGAGCTGTTACTGCGGCGGCCGGCACCAAAAACAGTAGCGCAGCTTTGTAAAGGAGGGGGTAAAACCTCATTTATTTTGTTTCTGGTTACTTAGTCGCCTCTCCCAAGTTTATTTAAAATTTGTTATTCTGCCTATTCAGCTTTCTAAGCAGAGTACATTTAAAAATAGGTATTACATAAAATTTGTCAAATGAACATAGCGAGTCCAAATTTAGTCAAACAGACATTCAGGAACAAGAAGAGAAGAGCAAGGATAACATTAGAAATAGGACAGAAACATATATGGTAAGCACATAAAGAGGGGGATCTAGTCTGAAAGTTAATCTTGGGGCGTCCTTAATCCCCAGAGAAAATTACATATTTTCTCCTTATTTTAGAATAAATGCTGTTAAATGTAGGGCACATCAATAGCTTTCAGCAAAAACAGAAGTTAAATTTTCCATTTTTACCCTGAAGGCCTTCCTAAATTTGGATAATGTAATTCTTTTTAAAGCTATACAGCAGGGGTCCCCAAACCCCCAGTCGGCGGGCGTCTGACAGCCGGGCTGCAAGAGAACTGCCGGCAACGGGCATCTCTTCCCCTCGTCTTGCCATCTCCCTCCTTTCCCCTCAACTTCGTGGGTGCTCTTCAGAGTTTTCTGAGTGTCTGGACATGGCAACATTCTCACAAGTCCCACATGACTGCACCAAAGCTTCTCCTCTTGACACACTTCCTGTTTCTGCCTGGGCGGTTTGCGTCAGAGGAGAAGCTTTAGGGCAGTCGTGCGGGACTTGTGAGAATGTTGCCGCGTCCAGACACTCAGAAACAGAAAACTCTGAAGCGCACTCACAAAGGTGAGAGGAAGGGAGGGAGATGGCAAGACGAGGAGAAGAGGTTCAGTGGCACTGGAGGGAGAGGAGGAAGGGTAACAGACGCTGAAAAGGAGAGTAGACTCTGAAGAGAAGTGGAGAGAGAGAGGAGAAGACGCTGGATGGAAGTGGGAGGGGGAAGATACTGGTTGGAAGGGGAGAGAGAGGGGAACAGATGCTAGAAGGAAGTGGAGAGGAGAGAAAGGGGAGCAGATGCTAGATGGGAGGGGAGAGAGAGGGGGGGACAGACACTGAAAGGGAGAGAGAAGCAAGCAGAATCTGAAGAGAAGTGGAGAGAGAGGGAGGAGCAGACGCTGGATGGAAGTGGGGAGGGGAGAAGAAGCTGGTTGGAAGAGGAGAGAGGGAGAAGGGAACAGACACTGAAAGGGGAGAGAGAGGGAGCAAACACTAGAAGAAAGTGGGGAGGAGAGAAAGGGGAGCAGACGCTGGACGGGAGGGGAGAGAGAGGGTAGCAGATGCTGGATGGGAGGGGAGAGAGAGGGGAGCAGACTCTGGAAGGAAGAGAGGAGAGAGAGTGAGCACATACTGGATGGAAGGAGGGGATAAAGAAAGAGAACATGCTGGATTGGGGGAAGAGGATAGATTTAGTGAGATACTGGAAGGGGTGAAGGAAAGAGGTGGCAAGCTGTAGGTAGACACGATGAAAAGGAAATTGAGGACTGGAAAGTAAATAGACAAGTGGTAATAGACAAGACGTAGAAAACAAATTGAGAAGAAAGAACAGAAAAGGAAGGGAGAGGAGCGAGAGAGAGAGATACCAGAGCATTGGGGGAAGGGGAGGAGACAGATACCAGATCTGAAGGGAGGAAAAGAGGAGAAAGATGCTAAAATCCACCTGGGGGAGGGAGTGATAGAAGGGAAGAAGAAAGATGTCAGACCATGGGGGGAGCAGAGGGAAGAAGATAGGTGCCAGACCAGATGGGGAGTTGGGGGGAGGATGGCAGGAGAGACATAGAGGCATAGAAATAAAGCAGATGCCATATGGAAGAGGCAGAGAGAAGGCAAACAGTGGATGGAAAGAAGAGAATAACAAGAAGATGAGGCAAGCAGAAACAACAAAGATAGAAATTTCTATTTCTTTTTTTTTTTTTTTGCTAGAAATGTAATGTATATTATGTATAAAACTAAAAAATTGCTCCACGTTTCCATTTTGAAATAGGATTATTAGCATTTTGTTCAAAATGGGTAGATCATGTTCTTTATCATTTTTAACTATTATCTTGGCAACTTTTAACACTTCATCTCCAAGATAACAACCATTTAGGGGTCCTTTTACAAAGCCACGCTAGCGGTTTTATTGCATGCACCGGATTAGCGTGCGCTATAGCGTACGCTAGCCAGAAATCTACCGCCTGCTCAAAAGTAGGTGGTAGCGGCTAGCGCGTGCGGCAATTTAGCGTACGCTATTCTGTGCGTTAAGGCCCTAGTGTGGCTTTGTAAAAGGAGCCCTTAATCATTAACAAATCCAAACATATCAATCGCTCTTGCAAAATTCTTACCCCCTAATTCTATAACAAGGCACTTAAACTTACCTGCATAAGTACTAGTGAAAGTACCTATGTTATCCCATCACTGAAGCACACAAATTTCATATCCCCTAATTCTAAATGCAATTTAATTGAACAGTGAGCCAATTAGCACCAATTGAGCATTAATAATTATTGGCACTAGTATGAATTTACATGTGCACCCTTATAGTCGGTATTTTATAAAGATGCGTGCATAAATTTTATGTGCAGATCCAAAATGGTTGCATGGTCTTGATAGGGGCATGGGCAGGTTAGGGGTGTTCCTAAAATTTGTGCATAGTGTAAACTTTTCGAAGCCACGGCACTGAATGTGGTGGCTGCAGCTCGAGGTGCCATCTATAGAATTTAGTCCTTAGTGTAAAAAGGTGTGGTAGGCTTATTAGTCTACTTTTATAGGTAATATATAGAAATAAAACAAAACATATTTCCCCCCCCCTGATATTCAACAGTACTTAGCCAGCTGGGCCGGCTAAGTCCCATTTGGCCAGCTATCCACCAGTATTCAGTGGGGATGGCTGGATATCTCCCACTGAATATCAGACTTGCCAGCCAGCCCGGTGACTGTTTCTTATCTTCTGACATAACTAGTCAGTGCTGATTTTTCATCGGTTGGCTGCTGGCTAAAGCACGCAGCCAGATAGGCTTACTTAAAGACCGGTCTATCTTTGGATGTTGGCCTTAGCCAGCTGATGAAAATCGGCTTGGCCAGCTAAGTGTGAGCCGTTGACCTTTGCCCTGGATATTCTCCTTATTTATGAAAACAAATGATGTCATGAGTCTATCGCGGATCCAGCATTTGGTGCGGACCCTGTCTAGCCCTGGCGGGGCCAAGGCTGTGGCCTTTCCATCCTGCTGTAAGGCCCGCTCCAAGATAAGGCCCCCCACCTCCATACTGCAAGACTCTACCACTGTGTCAAGGATCCCACAGAGCTGAAAGTTGAAATGCCTTGTTCATTTCTCAAGGTCCTCCACCTTCAATGTAGTGTCTTCTTGCTGCTCGCCCACAAACTTTCCATATCTTCCTGTGAGCCACCAACTGCACCTCCACTCTAAGTCTGATATCAGAGATTTCCTTTTTCAGATCTTCCAAGAAACCCTGCAATTCTGACTTCTCTGATGTTAGATCTGTCTAGTTTTATACGTTTATTTATTTATTTTTTTTAATCTTTATTCAAAATTGAAATATAACATATTCATGCATTAGGTAATAGAAATCAATAAGCCACATCAAAGGTTACATAACAAAAGTTAAATAAAGAAAAACTTCATAAAGTACAAAATTTAAGTGGCTATAATTCCCCTATAAGCCCACAATATAAGGGAGAGAGATTTCAGGTAAGAAGGCATCTCTTAGAGATCAAATATAGGAAAACTACAAAATACAAAAATGAAAAAGGCATCTCAAACTACTTGTCTCATTATTTCCATACTTCACATTAGATAACCATTATCCATTTTCTTTCCTCGTATCCTTAATCTGGACCTGTACTGTACACTTATTTTCAAGAAAAGCCTTTAGTTATTTGGGGTTGTAGAAAATATATCTATTATATTCAAAAAGAATTAAACATTTGCAAGGAAAACGCAAGAAGAAATGTGCCCCCAGGGCCAATACCACAAAACAAGAAAAAAAATTTTAAAACAATAAAACCAGCAAACTATGAAATCATCTGATTCCATAAGAACATAAGAAGCGCCTTCACCGAATCAGACCTTTGGTCCATCCTGTCCGGTGACCCGCACACGCGGAGGCCAAGCCAGGTGTTCCCCGATAAAGACCTGTTTATCCGTATCCATCAATGTGATTTGCAAGAAGGTGTGAATCCAACTTGCCCTTGAAACCCAGAATGGTGTTTTCCGTCACAACCTCCTCCGGGAGAGCATTCCAAGTGTCCACCACTCGCTGCGTGAAACAGAACTTCCTGGTATTTGTCCTGAGCCTGTCGCCTCTCAACTTCAGTCCATGGCCTCTTGTCTGATTCACATTTGACAACGTGAATAACGATGCTTCTCGCTCTATTTTGTCGAATCCTTTTATTATTTTATAAGTCTCTATCATATCCCCTCCAGTCTTCTCTTCTCAAGGGTGAATAAGCCCAGTTTTCTGAGGCGTTCTTTGTAGCTCAAATTTTACATACCTTCTACTAGCTTCGTAGCTCGTCTCTGCACCCTCTTCAGCAGGGTCACATCCTTCTTTAGGTAGGGAGACCAGTGCTGGACACAGTACTCCAGGTGTGGTCTGACCATTGCTCTGTAAAGCGGCATTATGACGTCCACCGATCTACTCGTGATTCCCTTCCAAAACTCTCTTTACCGTTCCTACCCTAACCCTCTTTTAGGACTTATTTACTACCTTTTGGAAGAAATGCATCTAAGGCAGTGTACAAGAATAAGTTGAACGCAGGAAGCAGTGGCGTAGTAAGAGGGGGGCGGTTCGCCCTGGGAGCCATGTTGGTGGGGGTGCTGGCACCCCTTCTTTTATCTGTCCCCCACCTCTTCCCACTCCTTCCCTCACGCGTGCCCCCTTCCCTTCCACCGTACCTCTAGTTGAAGTTGTTGCTCACGGTAGTCAACAATGTGCTTGCGACCCCGTCAGCTCTTCCGCTGACATCATTTCCGGGAGCCACGCATAGAAAGTGATGTCAGAGGGAGAGCTGAAGGAGTCGCAAGGAGCACATGGTTGACCCTGTGAGCAACAATTTTCAAGAGATATGGGGGAGGGGGAAGTGGTGGGTGGGGGGGGTGTGGTGGGGGTGTGTGTGGTGGAGGGGGATCGGGAAAGGAACAGGCAGGGGTGGGGATGAGGGAGGAGTGCCACCGCCCCGGGTACCTCTCACCCTTGCTATGCCACTGGCAGGCAGTATCTCATTGCAGCAGTAAACACTAAAAGTTAGGTGCCAGAAATCTGAGTGCTAAGTTGGTATTTTGTTTAGCAAATTTGTTCACCAAATCCATTATAGAATGCTTGTGGAAGTCAACCTGACACACCTAAATTTAGGTACGGTCACTTATGCTTGCTTTGTGGCTGGCATGAATGCATATTGTGCCTGCACAACAGACAGAATTCTATGAAGCATGCACTGAAATGGTTGGAATGCCCATGCCCCTCCCACTTGAACACTCCCCTGCAGTTACTCGTTAGAGCATGTAGTAGGTGCCAGATTACAAAATGGTGCCTAAAAGTATTTAGACGCGTCTGCTGTTTCACCTCCATTTTGGCACAGTGTCCTGTAGCATGGAAATTTATGTGCTGAATTGACACTTAATTTTTCTATAATGGGGCGCACTATATAGCACCATCGTATGCTACTTAAAATGTCCATGCAAGATATATTAAAACATCTTAATAGACCTCATATAAGATTGATAGAGCAACAGGAATTAGATAAAAATAAAGGTTATTAATCTCAGGAAAAATTGCATATGAAGTCAGAAAAGTTGCAGGAAAAAGATTTTAACTAGAGTAGAAGCAGACAAGCAACTCCAGCTTGTTTCCTCTATGATGATCTCATGTTGACTTGTGATTTCTCTTTGTGCTTTCATATCCCACTTTCTCTCTTCATGCACTTCTGATCAGGAAAACACAGTCTGGTCTTGGAGATCATGTAGTATTCATGAAGGGGGAAGAAGAAATTTTTCTAGCGGCTGGGTAGATTAATAATGCTTAGACCTAAGAAATAAATTGTCCAGGCCAGGATGATTTGAAGTAGGGTTACAATACGGCTTCAGAAAAAGGAGGATGGAAAGAGACATCTAGGTGTTTACTTCCATTAAAAGCCATAGAAGTAAAACCAATCCATCCTCTTCTTTTCTAGAGCCATATGGTAACCCTAATTTGAAGTGCATTGAACCTGAACCAGGGGCTCAAAATTGCCATCTGACTCAGTCCACAGATATTTTAACCTGGCAAACTCTATTGTCCCTCTGTGTGTAGCATGACATTTCTAGAAAGGAGAAAATACTTTTAAATACCAGATTATCTGTTTCATTATTGGGGAGGTGAGCAGCTTTTCTGTCTTGGTGGATCTCCAACTTTCTGAGTGGACTGGCAAATGCAGTACACCTACTGCAGTCTCTGATAATGAAAGTAAAGTGTGAATGGTGTCACATTCCTGGAGGAAGCCCTGGAAAAGGTTTTCTCTGTAATATGGTATGTAGGCACTCTCTCCATGTGGTGCAAAGTAGTGCTGCCCAATTTCCGATTTGTATCGATTCACCGATTCACTTTGGGTGAATTGATTTGAATCGATTCTTCTTTTTTTTTTTTTTTTTTAATCGGCCTCACCGATTCAGTGACCAACCCTCCTCCCAGGACAAAATGTTTGTTGAGCGTTTACTTCCGCTAACCCAGGGTTTTTCACCGCTCGTTGGGGGTACATGGGCTGCTGACTGCCGCCCCCCCCAACCGCTTCTCCTGGCCCACCACTGGTGCTGCTCACCCCCCCCCCCCCCCGCCGCTTCTCCCTGCCCGCCGCCAGTGCTGCTCCTTGCCCACTCACTGCCACAACTCCAGGAAGGGAAGGGCCAGCGTACAGCAATTGCACGCCACCAGCCCAAAAGCCTTCCCCCGATATTAGTTCTGACATCGGAGAGAAGGTCCAGGACAGCCAATAGCTGCTTGGCTGGCCCGGACCTTCTCTCCGATGTCAGAATTGATGTCGGGGGAAGGCTTGTGGGCCATCGGTGTGCAGTTGCTGCATGCTGGCCCTTAACTTCCTGGAGTTGTGACGAGCGGTGGTCCGGGGGTAAGGAGGAGGAATCGACAGCGGGTAGGCAGGCTTCGGCGCGGCAGGGAGGGAGGAAGGCAGGCTTCAGGGAGGGAGGGAGGAAAGGGACACTAACTTACTTAGGAAGGAAGGAAGGAAGGAGGGAGGGAGGAAGAGGGTGCTAACTTACATTGGAGGGAAGGGGGCACTAACTTACATAGGAAGGAAGGAGGGAGGGAGGGAATAAGGGACAATTGTTAGACCTGAGTAAAGAAAGAAAGAAAGATTGGATGCACAGTTAGAAGGAAGTGCAACCAGAGACTCATGAAATCATCAGACAACAAAGGTAGAAAAACTAAACTAAACTTTAAGTTTATATACCGCATCATCTCCACAAAAGTGGAGCTCGACACGGTTTACAGGAATTAATATAGAAAGGAACTCCAATGTAAAGGAGAAGGGCTTAGTAAAAAGAAAGAAAGAGGGGACTTAATATAATGGAGAGGGAGTAGTTACATTTTAGCGAAAAGCCAAGTTTTCAAATGTTTTTGGAAGCGTTGGAGGGAGGTCGAACTCCGAAGAGGGGCAATGAAGCTGTTCCACAGCTCGGTGATCCTGAAGAGGAGAGATGTCCCAAGTTTTCCTGAATGGGATATGCCTTTTAAAGAGGGGAAGGATAATTTGAATTTTTGAGTGGATCTGGTGGAGGTAGGATTCGAGGAGAGCCAAGATAGAGGAAAGAGGGGAGGAAGGACGCCGTGTAGAGATTTGAAGGCTAGACAGGCGCATTTGTAGTGAACCCTGAGGATAACTGGGAGCCAGTGAAGCTTAGACAGAAGTGGGGAGATGCGGTCAAATTTGTTTTTTGCGAAGATTAGTTTAGCCGCGGTGTTCTGAATCCGCTGAAGTCTGAGAAGACTTTTCTTTGTTAGGCTTAAGTAGATGGAGTTGCAGTAATCCAGTCTGGATAGAATAATGGATTGAACGAGGACAGCGAAGTGTTGTTGGTGGAAGCAGGATCTTACTTTCCTTAACATGTGAAGATTGAAAAAGCATTTTTTGACTAAGGAGTTTAGGTGATCATTGAAGGACAGTGTAGAGTCAATGATGATTCCCAGAACTTTGGTTGAGTGCTCAAGCTGCAGTTTGGTGCCAGAGGATAGTGGGATGAGGGTGGGCAGCTGATCTAATTTTGGGCCGAGCCAGATTTTATTTTGTTGCGATTACAATATGTCAGATTTGAAATGTGTATCCTGCCAGAGCTGGTGTTGGACCGTGAACATGAGCTAGGATTTAACAGAGAGAGGAAAATTATTTTTTGTTTGTTTATTTTGTTTACACCACAGCGCCAGTGTGGTTAGGAGAAGGCAAAGGGGGTGAAGAGGCTATAAAATAAACCTATCAGGATGTTTGAAAAAAAACAAACACCCAATTGGGCAGGAAAATCGAATCGAAAAATCAATTCAGTAGGCTGAATCGAGGATCAAATTTTTTTTTTCCTGAATCGGGCAGCTCTAGTGCAAAGTGATGAGTAACAAACTCCAAGCTGACCAAATTGATACAATGCAGCATTAAACCCCTGAAGAAAATTCCCACAGTGGTTAGAATATTTAAGAGTAATCTAGCCAGTTTTTTTTTTCTCTTTGCAAAGACACAGATGAGAAATGCAGAAATCAGATTTTCAGGTCATGTCCGTGTGTGCGACACCAAATTTAAACCAAGCATGTTCATAAGAACATGAGAATAGCCTTACTGGGTCAGACCAATGGTTCATCGAGCCCAGTAGCTCGTTCTTACGATAGCCAATCCACGTCACCAATACCTGGCAAAAACTCAAAGAGTAGCAACATTCCATGCTACCGATCCAGGGCAAGCAGTGGCTTCCCTCGTGTCTTTCTCAATAACAGACTATGGACTTTTCCTCCAGGAACTTGTCCAAACCTTTTTTAAAACCAACTACACTATCCACTCTTACCACAACCTCTGGCAATGTGTTCTAGAGCTTAACTATTCTCTGAGTGAAAAAATTTCTTCTTATTGGTTTTAAAAGTATTTCCCTGTAACTTCATCGAGTGTCTCCTAGTCTTTGTAATTTTTGATGGAGTGAAAAATCGATCCACTTGTACCCGTTCTACTCCACTCAGGATTTTGTAGACTTCAATCGTATCTCCCCTCAGCCTTCTCTTTTCCAAGCTGTTGTTCCTTTTATTATCATATTTCAGTCACATGTAGAGAAGCATAAAGCTACCTCCAATGTGCAACGCATTCCCCCAGATGACACAGGAGTGAAACGTGTAGCTGGTTGGTTATGGACATATACCTCTGTATGTGTTTGAGACTTCCTCCCTTCCCTTTTTGGAAACACACTAACAAAATTGAATCCTAAGCATTAATGTGACCTTGTCTGTAAACTGAGCTCAGTGGGTTTGAATTGCCTAGTTTGGTAGTTAAAGTTGGGCCCATTTGGCTCCTTCATATAATCTGGGTCCAAATTAGCATGAAGATATGAGAACAATTTGTGTGCAATATGTAAATTCACTCTAAGCTTTCAATAATGTAGAATACCTTTATTTCCTCCCCCCCCCCCCTCTGTACAGAATACCGTATTTTGAAACAAGTGCTGCAAATGGAAACAACGTGAGCAAAGCTGTTGAAACCCTGCTTGACCTCATCATGAAGCGCATGGAACGGTGCGTGGACAAATCTTGGATAGCTGGAGGGGTGATACGATCGAACGGGCACAGCTCTACAGAGCACTTAGAGGCGGACAAAGACAAAGGCAAATGTAGTTGCTGAGATGTCACAGAACAGCACTAGCTCCTAGATCGTGCACATAGATAGGCATCTATATAAATATTTTTTGTCAAGTCTAGTACTGTTGTAGTTTTAGTGAATTTACAGTTATGAAAACAGTTACAACAAGCACCAAGAGTTGCTCATTGTATTTGCAGGTCAATAAAATGGCCCAAGGGTTTTTCAGATACACTGTATGTAAGCTGAAGAGAGGGGTGAGCTCTCTTTTTGGCAGCAGTATGTAACAGAGTGCCTTCTAAGATGGATGAGTTTTCTCAGACATTCTTGAATAGATCATTGTCCATTTTGCCAGCTCCAAACACCTGTTAACTTGTATATTCTGTGCCTGTTGGACAGGAAAGATTGTAGCTTTAATTACCTGATAGAATGCCCCGTTCCTGCTTACAGGACTTGACGTAGATCCATTTACTTATCAAGTGAGAAGATAAGATTCAGTATTCCCCCTCCTTCCAGAAGCCATGCCCCTGTAGGAGATAAGTCATGGCTTTCATTTCCTAAATATTACCTGTATGACACAGAAGAAGACGTGAGTTACACAGTATCATGCCAGACACAGGCTCATGTGGGTGTGTTAACATGTGAATGTATGAACATATCAGTTACACGTGAACTTCTTATGTTTCAACAGGAATTTAGGGCAGGATAAGTGCCGGCCAACTTTCAACAGGGCTGGTACTTTGCGCTGACATTATTTGTGCCAATATGGGATCTCTATGCCTTCACTTTGGGATATAGAAAATTCACTCTCGGTCCTTTTTACGGTGAGAGCCACTTGGTGGTCAGATCACTGAAATCACAAATTGCCATGCTGATGGTCTTTGTTGCCTGTGGGTGTTACTTTGGATTTGTGTGCCCCCTTTTAATTCTTTTCCCACTCCAACTGGGGTATGTCTTAGTGGCTGAAAAAATTTGCTTTATCAGATGGGTGAAGGTATTCCTTATTCTACTCCCTAATCTTTCTATTTATGCTCAGTTTCAATGGAAGAGAAAAATCGATATTTTTGTAATGTTTTTTTTGTTCCAATTTCATTCTGTGATGTCCTAAAACATTCCTGTTTAAGGTTCATACAACTAAAACATTCCGTTGCCAATATGTAAGTGACCATATTTAAAAATGATTACAAATCTTGGAGACTTCTAGCTGTTTGTTTAAAGAAGTGAAATGTATGATATTTGTGCTTTTTAGAGATGCAGTTTTAACTTATTAAAATATATGTTGGCTTTCACACGCTGAATTAAAAAACAGTGCAAGTTAAGCTAGCAGTTTGGGACTTCTTAGTAATAAACTGCTTTCACACCAGCATTTTTGCATATGTACAAGCAAACTGTCTTCAGCATTAATGCTATAATCTTTTATTTAACAAATAATTAAGAGCAGTTTGGTGTCTTGGCAGCAGCTTTCTCTTTTGGTGGTTGTGTGAGCTTTACTGGGTTCTTACTGACTGTTGGCAAAGGACCCAGCAGCGACTGCAGACACACACTCCAAAATCCACAATGCTAAATCACTCACTTTCTGGGTATTGTAATACTGCACTCCCTTGGCTGAGCAAACCAGTGACACTGAAATGGCGACTTTAAAAAAAATGCCGTTTGCTTAGTGCATTTTTTTAATCTAGTCTTGAAAATGCTGGAGGACACCACGAACTGTTTAAAGAACTGAAAGGATGAATTGGTTAAGCCAAGATTCTAGTCCCTTGACAAATTTATCTTGTAACGATTGCATTTTCTAATGAAATGGGTAAAAATAATGAAAATGTGCAATATAACTTGAGGAACTTGAAGAGACATTCTAGTGTTTATGTTGTAGAGCTCTCTGATGTGGGCCGGGGCTAGAGATGGAGTTTAATCTGTGCCTTTTTGAAGTGGTCGACGGCCATGTTCTGGCCCCGTCTGTTACTGCACATGTTTAAGGAAACCCTTATTGTACATGTAGAAATGAAGGACCTTGTTTACTCAGGATTTTTACCAAAGCAGAAATCTGGGGAAATCCTCCTTTAATGGGTCTTCTAAGTTTAGCCAACAGCTCAGTTCTGAGACTACTGAAATAAAGTACCTTTTAATATGTGTATTAAATGCAAATATATTTAGATTTGATACTTAAATGCCATATTTTTCTCCTGCTATTGTATATATCTATTTACAAAACTGTATAAATTTTACTGTATCAAATTGTTTTGACATGTCCTTTATATATGTGTATTAAATCTGTTGTATGTTATTTCTTGGTGTTGATACGTTACAAAGGCCACTAGAAAAATGCACAGTGAAATATTTCCTTGAGCCAGCCAATATTTTCTTTCCAGTTAAAAGCAATTAAGATTTTATACATTGCTATGTATCTCTAGCTCAAGGCAAAAAAAGAGTATTACCACTAACTATGTCCCCTCTAAGCGGAGTGCATGAGCAAATGCTCACCCATTTTACACAGTCACAAAAATACTGACTCAACCTGACTTTCCCAAAATTAAACTATAAAAAATTAATGAAACTAAATCAATTAACATATGTGTGATGGTATTTTGTGCTATATACAGAAATGCATGGCTAATACTGGGATAAAACATTGTTGGTTTTTAGAACTTGTTTCTCCCCCCCAAAAAAAAAAAATTTGCATGTTCCTGGCCATTCCTTAGAGCAGGGGTGTCCAATGTCGGTCCTCGAGGGCCGCAGTCCAGTCGGATTTTCAGGATTTCCCCAATGAATATACATGAGGTCTATTTGCATGCACTGCTTTCATTGTATGCTAATAGATCTCATGCATATTCATTGGGGAAATCCTGAAAACCCGACTGGATTGCGGCCCTCGAGGACTGACATTGGACACCCCTGCCTTAGAGGGAGCATTGACCACAAGATGTAATTATTTATTACAAACCCAGTGTGGTTGTTCTGAAATAACTTTGTGTTTGACACTGGAATTTGCTGTATAATTGTACCCTGAAGAAGCCTGAGGACGAAACATGGCCATGTTGGGCTTATAATAAAGGATTACATCTTCCAAAGAATCTTTAATTTGTACTTTATTACCAAGTCCCTGTGGTTTCTGTCATGTACCTCTACCCTCCAGAGCAGTATGTTTCAAACAGGTTGCAGCACATCTACGTAGCCAAGGGGTGTCAAAGTCCCTCCTCGAGGGCCACAATCCAGTCGGGTTTTCAGGATTTCCCCAATGAATATGCAGGAGATCTATTAGCATACAATGAAATCAGTGCATGCAAATAGATCTCATGCATATTCATTGGGGAAATCCTGAAAACCCGACTGGATTGCGGCACTGGAGGAGGGACTGACACCCCTGGCGTAGCCTCTTCAGTGCGTCACCTCCTCCCCAGCTTATTCACTATGGGATTGATGCAAAACGCCATGCAGAAGAGCTGTTAATCGATGGCTGAGCGCCTGGCTTCTACTGTGAGATTAGTAAGAAAATATTCTGTGGCAATGCAGTGGGCTAATGAGATGAGATGTGTTCTGTGCATAAATATTGGCTTCACAAAAAGTTCTTGCATATAAAATATTTGTGAAGCTAATATTTATGCACTGACGTGTGTTAGTACTTTGTATATGTGCAACGAAACTGCTGTTAACTTATGTGCACAGCTGTTAATTCCCTTTTGCCTTTTAAAATTGCAGATATACGAGGGGCTGCTGAAAAGTTCTCAGCCCAGCCTACTTTTTTCGTTCCGTTGGGAAAAATACATAACAAAAAAGTGGAAAATTGCTGGACTAAGAGTTAAATGCACTAAACAGGATCAATAAGACTGTGGGTCTGCTCCGATCTGATGTTTAGCTGATTCCAAAAGAGCTAGTGATGCATAAAAAAGTTTGCATGCAAATGATTTGAGCAGAGGTTTGTTGTAATCCTCATCTGATCCCGTTGATGAATCGCTGTGAGAGCGACTCTCACACATGCGCAAAGACGGAACGGGAAGCCCCAAAGCTGCTTCCTGTCACTCAGCTGTTTGGGGCAGGAAACCTTTTTTTTTAATGGACACAGATGTTGTGCATGTGTGTGTAAGCCTTTAAGTTGACCACCGACCCATGACTGCATGCACAGTGAGGAATCCTCCCTGTGATGTTTCAAGGCAGAGTGTAGGAGTGGTTTGCCATTGCCTTCTCCCATGCAGTATGTGGCTCCACTATGTTGCTGCCGCCCAACATGGGTCCCTGCAGTCTAAAGCACCTGGTATTCCCTAGTGGTCCCCCATCTAGGTACTAGCCAGGCCTGACCCTGCTTAGCTTATGATAGCAAGAGCGGGCCTACCCAGAGCAGCCAGGCCGTAGCCTGTGAATGTGTTACACATGCACAATATCTGTCTCATTAAAAAATAAATAAAAAAGCTCCTCCCCCCCCCCCCCACCAATGACGGCCCTCCCCGACATCCCCTTGATGAACCAGCACTGGAAACTGATTCCCCCACCAGTGAAAATCAGCATGAGGGATATGCTCACTCCTTCCTGCCATGCTGACCCCTCCCCCCACACGAGAAAAAATTGGCAGGAGGGATGTCCACTCCCTCCTACCAACAGATGATCTCCTGCAACCCCCCCCCCCCCGTACCTTTGTCAGAAGTCTGGAGCAGGAGAGAAGCTCTATCCCTCCTGCCCCAAGGCCTGCCAGTCCAAAAGGGGAGGGGCCTTAGGCATCTGAGCCAATTGGGCCTTAGGCTCCTCCCTCTGTATCTCTTGGGAGGGGCCTTAGGCTCCTCCCCATGCATCACATGGCTGCGAGAAAAAAGAGAAACTGGCAATAAATCCTAAAAACTGGCATTGAGTCATCTCGACCAACTCTTCTATGCTGCCACAGACATTACAGCAAATTTCTTGTGTTGTATGTATGTTAAAATCCTGTTTACTTTTGTGCATTGAGGAGGAATACCTAATGGCCTCATTACCATTGATTTTAATATAGTGTGTATCCATGTGTGCTTCCCCGGATGCAGCCATTACCTTCTTACAGCAGCTTCAATACTCCAGCTGCTGTAAGAAGGTCATTTAGATTCGCGGCTACAGGGCAGGGAAGTTTGTCGGACCGGGCCTGTTCTGTTGTCGGTCGGGTGGGGAAGCGCCACAAAGGTAAGGGGCAGGGAGGGAGAAAGGGAGGAAAGGTGGAGAGGAGAAGAAAAGACGCTTAAGGGAAATGGGTAAAACTGAGGGGGGAGAAGGATGCTGAAAGCACTGGGGAAGACAAAGGGGTGGAGAAGGACACTGAAAGGACATGGGGAAGACGGGAGGGGGGAGAAGGATGCTGAAAGCACATGGGGAAGACAGGGGGGAGAAGGACACTGAAAGCACATGGGAAAGACAAAGGTGTGGAGAAGGATGTTGAAAGGACATGGGGAAGATGGGGGGGAGAATGACGCTGAAAGGACATGGGGAAGACGGGTGGGGAGAAGGACGCTGAAAGGACATGGGGAAGACAGAGGGGGGAGAAGGACGCTGAAAGGACATGGGGAAGACAGAGGGGGGAGAAGGACGCTGAAAGGACATGGGGAAGACAGAGGGGGGGAGAAGGATGCTGAAAGGAAATGGGGAAGAGAGAGTGGGGAGAAGACGCTGGCAGGGAAGAAGACAAAGATGCCAGACTATGGGGGGAGCGGAGGGAAGAAGATGGGTGCCAGACCAATTTGGAAGGGGGGAGAAAGGGAGAGGCACAGTAACGGAGCAAATGGAAGACGCAGAGAGAAGAGAGATAGTGGATGGAAGGAATTGAATGAGAACATGAGGAAAGCAGAAACCAGGCAACAAAGGTAGGAAAAAAATTCTTTTTTTTTTTTTTGCTTCAGGATAAAGTAGTATATTAGTTGTGTTTGATAAAAATTTATAAACATTAGAAGCTCTGGTAGAAACCCGTTTACAAAGTATGTATTCTTTCAAATTAATATTTCCAAATTAATAAAGTCTTTTTGCTTATTTTTAAATGGGTTTATAGGGATGGCCGGGGATGTAGGGGATTCCTCGTGGGGATGGGCGGGGACGGAGGGATTCCTCGCGGGGACAGGTGGGAGTTCTCATGGGGATGGGTGGGAGTTTGGCGGGGATGGGTGGGATTTCTGTCCCCGCGCAACTCTCTAGCCTGAGAGACAAGATTTATGAGATGGGACCAGCTAAGGCTGGGAGGCCGCTTGCTATACTCACATGTTCACTCTCAAAATGTCCAGACTGGATTTTCTTCTGATTTGAACAAACCAAAACAAGAGCAGTGTACAAAACACAGCATTAAAATGCTAATCATCATGGAATAGAACTCTTAAACAGTAAATCAAGTCCATCATCACATAACAACCCTCCTACTATATATAGTTTTTTATATTAATAAGGAAACAAAAACAACAACCCCCCAAAAAGTGGGGGTTGGGGGAATTGTATCACCAAACTAAAAAGCTATACAAAAACATCCAATAAGTGATTATAAATCTTATCGCCCACAAAATTCCAATTGCAAACAAACCCCCAAATCTTCATCCATTTAGAAAAATATTATGCCTAGTAGCTGTTAGCTGTTAGCTTTTCCATTTTATGAACAAAGTGCAATCTGGATCTCCATTTCGTTAACAAAGGAGCATTCAAACTTTTCCATGCTGAAGCCAGTGTTAATTTGGCTACATGTAAAAATGTCAAACCAAAAGCGTCTGATGCCAGCCAACATAGACCAAGGATATCCCTGTTTAAAAGATAAGAACCATGGGTCCCAAGGAATAGTCAGTCCTATAATCCATTTTACTTGAAAGCAGATAGTCCTCCAAAAATTGTCAACCTTTGGGCAAGACCACCAAATATGTCCTATTGTACCCCTGGCTGCACACTGTCTAGCACAATGCCGAAGTCTGTGAGACCCAGTGTTGAAGGTGAACAGAGGTTAAGTACAAGCGATAATCTTCTCCAGCATTAGAAGTAATTGCTGTCTCTGCAAGAGGACACTCCATAAAGTCCTAGTCTTCAGGTGAGTAATTAAGTCCTGATTATTTTTTAAAAACTGTACATAAATGTCACACTGCACAGAATGTTCTTTGATAGCAGAGAAAGCAAGGCCTGTCCCTCCTGTACTGTGCAAAATGCCATCCTTCCTCTGCCCCTTCTCTCTTCCCCGCTTCCATAAAGCGAGGGCCGTTTGGAGTCCAAAAGGGGTGAAGGAGAGCCAATAAATATATTCCTACTTTAGGCCATGACACTAAAAACACTTCTTGACATTGATTCCTACCAGAACACCTGGCCTGATCATACATGCAGAACACCCTATGCAAATATAGGACCACAAACTAAAAGTGCTAATATATACAAACAGAACCCTAATGCCAGACCATGTGTGCATGCAGTACAACACCAGAGAAACAGAAACAAATGCATTTCTTTCTGAACAGTGCAAAATCTAGACAGAAGATGTACATTCTCAAAACCAATATATTTCAATCATTAAATTGAAAATAAAATCATTTTTCCTACCTTTTATTGTCTGGCGATTTAATTTTGCTACATCGCTTTTCCCAGTTTCTGATTGCGCTTCCTTCTGTCTGCCTTTAACTCTGTTTCCAGGGCCTTATCAGTTTGCTGTTTCTCTCTCCTTCATTTTCTGTCCTACATCCTTCTTGGGGTGCCGCTTCTGACACCTCTGTAAACACCACTTGAGAATTGTTTGTAAGGCTGTGAAAGGAATTTACTGCAAAGCCTTGCAAAAATTTCTTCAGCATATAAATGGAATGATTTGCACAACTTTGTGAAATCTCAAAACCTTCTCAACTGGTTTAAGTGCTACATCCTTCTTTGGCATTAAATTTTTAATATTCAACTTTCTTCAATTTTCTTCTTCAATTCTTTTTTTTTAATTTTTATTGATTTTTAATCGAAAAACAGTGCCAAACAAATAAAAGAACAGTAGATATTACATACATTGCAGTATTATCTATACAGGTAACTTATGTATCATTCAAGATTTTCAAATTTCCTACATTATAGATTCCTATATAACATAATCTATAATATAATTGAAGAATAAAGTTACCTAAATGTCATCAATAATTATTTCCCTCCCTCCAACCCCCCTCCCCCATGGATGTGTAAAGGTAAATGAACAAAAGGAAAGATAAAATAGATAGACATTATTATAACTCCACAAATTTAGTCAATGGGCTCCAAACTTTGTTAAATACACTACTAAATCTCCTGCACTTCGCATTAATTCTTTCATATCTGTACGTAGTACACACATTTACCCACCAAAAAGTGTAACTTAATCTGTCATGGTTTCTCCAGTTACTCATAATCAATTGCATGGCTATTCTTCCTCAATTCTATCTACTGTTCCATGTCTTCCTTCCCATCTAGCCATGTGCACCTTCTTGTGGTCTGGTATCTCCTCACCTTCCCATCCTTTCTACCCTAGTCTAGAATCTCCTTCCCTTCCCTTCTCCTATCTCTCTCTCCTTCCCTCCCCCTCCAGTAGTCCGACATCTCTCTCCTTCCCTTTCTCCCTTCGTGTGGTCTGGTATCTCCTCTTCTCACCTTCCTTTCCTTTTTCCTCCCTACTCTAGTCTAGAATCTTTTTCTCTCCCCTCCTTCACTTCCTGGTCAGACATCTCTCCTTCCTTCCCCTTCCAGTAGTCTGACATCTCTCTCCTTCCCTTTCTCCCTTTGTGTGGTCTGGTATCTCCTCCTCCTCCTCACTACCACTACCTCCTCCTCACTACTTGGCATTTCTGTCCTCCCCTTCCCTAGAGGTCTGTCATCTTTCTTTTTTCCCCTCTCCATGCAGTCCAGGTTTTCAACCCCTCCCCCCCCCCGTGATCTCCCAGTGACCCACCCCCACCCCCTGTTTCCCCCCCCCAATGGAATCCAGTAAGGCAGCCACTCTTTCATTCTTTGTGCAGCTGGCAGCCCAGAAGCTTTCCCTCTGCTACTGCTTCCCACCTATGAGTGGACAGGAAGCAATAGCAGAGGGAAAGCTGCCAGCTGCCTGAAGGATGAGGTACAGAGATGGATCTTAGGTGGGGGGGGGGGGGGGGTGATGGATGGAAGGAACCTGGACTGCAGGGAAAGATACTGGGTCTGGCTATGCCACTGGTTAGACTCAGTGGGACATTTAGCCTAGAGTGCTTCAGCAGGAAGGTGAAAGTTGGGGACTTGAAGGTGGAGGACTAGGGGAGGACACAAAGTAGGAATAAGCGGTGGGGCAGATACTACACTGCCACGCCAACATACTCAGCTTAGAATGACAGACAAATCAGGAGTAGCTGCTTAGGTAAAAGGCCTAATAGATCAAAAGGCTGCTGATCTAACTGACTGAAAGAGTACTGAGTATAAGAAAAAAAAAAGTAATTGGACTGGTTAACTGTGTTAGTTTTAAACTGTGTGGTATATGGTTAACTTCTGAAATGCAAAAAAGACTGTAATCTCAAAACGCTGCTTTTAAACATTGCTAATCTTTCTGTCTTTATACACCTGTATAGCAAAACCTATAGTTCAATAAAACAGTTAAATCTTTGGACAGCCTTGTTCATGGTGGTCTTTTGGGATTTTTTTCTGGGAGGGGGAAGAGGGAGTAGACCCACCTATTAATACTTTTTTATTCTAGGTAGCCACCAGTTGCCAGAAGTTTAAGGCACCAATAGAGCTTGACCTAGGTCTGGAGCCAGACTTGGTGATGCCAACAAGGGTTTATTATGGTATACATGTTTTTACAAATTGTGTGCACCCCCTAGGCTATACTGCTGTATTTTTACTAAGATGCACTAACTGCAAAATGGGGTGGTTTTTTTTGCAGGTTTTATGTACTAATAATGGTAAGAACCTAAGCAAAGCCCTTAAAAACAACTGTTGTGCAATTACTGTGTTTCCCTGAAAATAAGCCCTAGCAGGATTTTTGGGATAGGTCTTAATATAAGCCCTACCCCCAAAATAAGCCCTAGTCCCAGGATTTGCCGGCAGTTTCCCTTTCCTCCCTCCCATCCCTTGTGCAGCAGGACCCTTGAGCGAGCACTGCCCCCAAGCACCCACCCCCGCCCCGCAGCCGAATTCCCATCCTTCCGTCTCTCCCATCCGAACACTGCTGACCGCGAGCAAGCCCTACATACGGTACCTCCCTAAGCAGCGTCGGGCTGGCAGTACTCTAAACAGGCTGCTTCGGCCTTGTCTGCCCGTGAATTCACTCTGCTGCATTGCTACAGGTGCTTGCTCAAGGGTTCTGCTGCACACGGGATAGGAGGGAAGGGAAGCTGGGCCAGGGTCCTGCTGCATGAGGGAGGAGAGGAAAGATGCTGCACATGTGGGGGAGAGAAAGGAAAGAGGAAGAACAGGAGTGAAGGCGAGGCAGGTTTGGGGGAAACACGGTAGTGTGTCTTAGAAAAATAAGCAGGTATAGTGTGTGTTATATGCCCAGATTTTATTTAAAATGATAACTTTTATTCTTATATACTGCCAAACCATTAGTTCAAGGCGGTTTACAGCAAAAAGGAACTGCACAAACAGTGAATTACTTACATAAGCCTATCAAAATTTCTCAGAAAATACAAAATGGCAATTAAGTCACATATTTATCCAACAGATGTTTTAAGAATTTTTCTAAATAAATAATAAGATTGAGCTTGGGGAATAAGCATACTCCAACATGAATTCATTGCAAAGGTTTTTCCTAAGAATCTCTTATGACATGCCTTTACTGATGGAAACATAAACCAGTAAGTTTTTGGTGTATTCTTATTTGAATTAAAAAAAAAATTCAAAATGGGAAGAGAGGTAGGTTGGAATCAATCCAAATAAAACTTTAAAACAGATACAGCCAAATTTAAACAAATCTCTAGCCTCAAATGGCAACCAATGGAGCTTTAACTAAGGGCTTACATGTTTATTTTACATAGACATACAGTTTCTTTGTGTTATATGTGTAAAAAATATGCTAAATACGTTTACAGTAGTTCTCATAGTTAATAAAGAGATGAACGAATGTTCTGCCAGTAGACCAGGCTCATGCACTTTTTGGTAAGGCCCAGAAGATGATACTTTTGCTGCTGCGGGAGGGGAAGAGAGAGAATAGAAGCCACGATGATGGCGATTTGGAGGCGACAAAGGGAGACAATAACAGTAGGGCAATGGGGGGATTTTGTCTTCTACCTTAATGAAAGTGAAATTTGCCGCGTACGCGATGAGAATAAATGCGCCTTTCAATTTATTTTGCTTTACTATTGCGACCTAATGTAACATCGAGGTGGGTGCATCAATCGATACATATCTACATTGTTTAACGATCTGAAAGGGAATCAACGCCCCCTGCTCTGCCAAGTTCAGAACAAGGCAGAAAGAGTTTAAGCTCTTTTGAGCTGGACTGCCTGCTATGTTGTCATGTACAGCGCTGCGTACGTCTAGTAGCGCTGTAGAAACGATTAGTAGAAGAAACGCTTTACCTCCGGCCAGCAGAGGGCGACATAGAAGCAGGCACCCGCTGCGCAGCGACCGCCATCGTTTTCCCGGGACGTAATGACGCACCGCTTCCTTTTCCGGCAGTCGGCTGCTGCAGTGGGTCCTGCGTGTCCGCGGAGATGCGCGTGGAAAAGTGTTACTTCTGTTCGGGGCCTATTTACCCCGGGCACGGGATGCTCTTCGTGCGCAATGATTGTAAGGTGAGCTGCTGCGTGTCTCTCCTCTCGCCTTTTCTGTTGTCTGCCGTAAGGGTAAGAGGCTTTGATCACACCCCAGTGGGTGTGCAGTGGTAAACCCCAGTGATGCGGTGGAGGGGAAGATGGTTAAAAAAACGTTATTGTATGAGCTGGTATGGATTGGCTGCAGAGAGAAAACGCGGGCATGGATACATATAATAATAATAATAACTTTATTCTTATATACCGCCAACAATCTTGCGACTTCTAGGCGGTTTACAATGAAGAGAAACTGCACAGACATCGAATTACAGAGTGTAGCAGTGAATATCTGATAGTAGCAACAATAAAAATAATAACAACAGTTTATATACTGCAGGACCGTGAAGTTCCATGCGGTTTACAATGAATTAGAAAAATTCCATAAATTGAAAGGAACATTCATAGTTAGAGATTAGAGGTTAACAGTTTACAAGATCTAATTTGGGGAGGGATTGCGATGGGGGCTATTGTCCTGATTCGTCACCTAGGTATTTCGAGAACAGGCATGTTTTTAGGTGTTTCCTAAATTCACCATAATTGTTTGTGTGTGTAATTAGTTTTTCCAAGTCTTTGCCCCGTAAGGCTGCTTGGTATGATAGAAGTTGTTGATGGTGTCTCTTATATTTGCATCCTCTGGCTGGTGGGGAAACGAATTTCTGGTGTGCTCTTCTCTCATGTCTGTTGGTTGGGAATGAGAAGAGGTCTGTTATATATTTAGGGGCTAGACCGGATAATACCTTGAAGCAGAGACATCCCAGTTTGAACTTCGTACGTGCCTCCATTGGCAGCCAGTGCAGGAGTCGGTAGGAAGGGGTTATATGATATGTACTGGTTATGTTGTTGTTGTTAGGTTTTCAGATTCTGCCGTTCAAAATGCCACAAAAACTTCAAAAAGAAGCGCAATCCCAGAAAGATCAGATGGACCAAGGCATTCCGGAAGTCATCTGGCAAAGAACTGACTGTGGTAAGGAAACAGAACATTACTGGTTAGGTAACTGGTGACATTTTAAGTAGTATCTGCTTTCACCATCCTGTTAGTGATGATGATACCCTCACAGCAACTCCTTTTTCTTCCTTTCGGGGAATAAGACGAAACTGGCCTTGTGGTTGGAACAGTGATGGTGAACTAGGGAAATTGGGGCTCTTATCCTATTTATATTTAAGGCATGCCTTTTCAGTGGTAACTCCAGGCAAATTACATTGAGGTATAGCAGATATTTCACTATCCCTAAAGAGCTTATAGTTAAAGGGCATCATAGTAACATACATAGTAACATAGTAGATGACGGCAGATAAAGACCCGAATGGTCCATCCAGTCTGCCCAACCTGATTCAATTTAAATTTTTTTTTTTTTTTTTCTTCTTAGCTATTTCTGGGCGAGAATCCAAAGCTTTACCCGGTACTGTGCTTCCAACTGCCGAAATCTCTGTTAAGACTTACTCCAGCCCATCTACACCCTCCCAGCCATTGAAGCCCTCCCCTGCCCATCCTCCTCCAAACGGCCATACACAGACACATACCGTACAAGTCTGCCCAGTAACTGGCCTAGTTCAATCTTTAATATTATTTTCTGATTCTAAATCTTCTGTGTTCATCCCACGCTTCTTTGAACTCAGTCACAGTTTTACTCTCCACCACCTCTCTCGGGAGTGCATTCCAGGCATCCACCACCCTCTCCGTAAAGTAGAATTTCCTAGGAATCACAAGGAATGTTGGTTTTGAATCCTAGGTTTGCCACTTCTCAACCTGATGGTTTAACCACTAGATTTATCCTCTACTTTACATATTCCCTTCCCCATTAGTATGCTTTTTGACCTTGAGTGAGTCATCTTATCTTTCCTGTTGTCTGGTGCTTAGAAGATGAAATGAGCTGAAATTGAAAAGATGGTCTTGAAACAATAAAATCGAGATTGTTATTGTTAAGTAGTAGGCTATATTGAAAACTGAAACTCCAATTTCTGGTTGGCAATAGCAAACATTGGATTTCAAGGGTTGCAGTTCTATGCTTTTAAACAAGGGATCGCAAACTGACATTCTTGAGGGCCACAAACTACTCATGTTTGCAGGTTCTCTCTTATAGATCTGCAGGCCCACACCCTCGCTGTAGGCATACAAATTAATCGGGGCTATCCTGAAATTGCCTGATCAATTTGTGATCCTGGTAGACTGGAGTTGAAACGCTTGCTTAAACATTTCATGACATCTGAAGATGGTAGAGAACTAGCAGTTCCTAAAGCTTACCAGTGTCGACCCAGTTTTCCAAATAAAACATAAGAATGTTGCATACACAGGAAAAATGTATACTTCAGGATAATTCTGTGCAATTGCAAAATGAAGTATTTATTGAGCGCTCCCTGGTGCAGAACTTACCTTTTTTCCCTATTGAGAATTTTTAAGTAATGGCTGGCAGGAGCACAGTGATGTAAAGAACCAGTTCTACATGCCAGCAGGAGGAAGAAAAGACACTGTAACTGAAGCTGTTTTATTCTCACACCACATGGCCTTCAGAGTGTGAACAATGCCATCCTTGACCTTCTGCACTATTTTCTTGAGGCATTGAGAACAGCTTGGGATTTCAGGAACTATGTGATTTGTACTCAGAGCCATGTAGAATAGGTGTGTGTGAATGTTGGGAACAGAGTGAGTTGTGGTGTGCTCTTACCATATTGCTGAGGGAATTCTGCCCCCAAATCTTGGTTTGCATCTTTAAGAACTTATTTCTATTTTGCAGTTTAAGTTTGTAATTGTGGGGATGGTGATTATTGCCTAGTTGTTAGTGCAGTGACCTGGGGAACTGGGTTTGATATCCACTGCAGCTCCTTGTGACTTTGGGCCAGGTACAAATAAGTACCTGTATATAATATGTAAACCGCTTTGATTGTAACCACAGAAAAGCGGTATATATAGTTCCCATCCACTTTAAAGAAAGTTGGACACTTATGCCACCAGCATTTCAGTTGTTGTTGAAACTTCATTAGTGGAGATTTTTAAAAAGTCTAAATTTAGTTTTATTTAGCTTTTAGAAGAAGCTCAGTGCCTCCATTGTCAACTTCATTGGAGTCTTACTGACTAAGCCCTGGGCATTCATTTTGACAATAACTATATATACTAATCTCCCACTCTTAGGCAGTGCAGTACCTTAGGCTGGTAGTATTAATTTATTATTTCTTAATT
Source organism: Geotrypetes seraphini (assembly GCF_902459505.1). Lineage (NCBI taxonomy): Eukaryota > Metazoa > Chordata > Amphibia > Gymnophiona > Dermophiidae > Geotrypetes > Geotrypetes seraphini. Next base: position 14,242,338 of record NC_047097.1, read on the forward strand.
TGTTTTAGGGGGGGAAAGGCCTCAGAGTTTTAGAGCCATTTGCACAGTTGATCCATACTAAACCTGCTTGTTTTTCTCTTTTTGCAGTCATTGGCAAAAAAACCTCTTTATGTTAATATTCTTCTATTCTTCTTTCTATTTTTTATTTTACTGTAAATTCTCTCTCCTCTTTTCTTGTAGCTATTCATTCAAGTTTATTAGGATTTTATATACCACCTATCAAGGTTATCTAAGCGGTTTTTACAATCAGGTACTCAAGCATTTTCCCTATCTGTCCCGGTGGGCCTACAATCGTATCTAACATACCTGGGGCTACCGAGGACTGAGTGACTTGCCCAGGGTCACAAGGAGCAGCGCAGGGTTTGAACCCACAACCCCAGGGTGCTGAGGTGTAGATCCAACCACTGCGTCACACACTCCTCATTGAAAGCTTTGTTATTGTGGTGGTAACTCATTCAATCTTTCTTCTTATAGTCGAGGGCCAGCACAACCCCAAATTACCAGTAATTGAGCCAGTATTTTGTAATAATATAGTGTTTGTAACAGTTAGGTTTACCTTATAACTTTGTATCAGCTGTCCTCCACTCATAAAAGTCTTAGTTATGAAGTCAATAGTGGGGTTGCTGTATCAGTATAGTTGAGACGGAAGATTTCCTATGCCGCCTAGGACAAAGCCGACACGGCCAGGGTTTCATAGACATCATCTCTTTTTATCTGCTGCTTCAGTTCTTTCAGTGCCTTTGCTGGTATACTCAGACCCATTCATTATGAGAACCAGATATAATACTTAATTATCCTGTTCCAAGTTTTACAATTTGAAGCGATTCTTGCTGATTTGCCTATTTTATAGATTATTTGTATTTTCTTCACTTTTGGAAAGAGAAAGAAATGGTAAGAAATAAGAATAATTTGGAGGCTGAAGATGTAGAGCTTTGTCTTTCTGCTAATAGGAAACCATTTTCTTTTTGGTACCTCTGTTTAAATACACTTAAAACAAGAGTCTGGATTAGGGTGGTCAAAAAATCAAGTTCATGGAACATGACCGCCAAAAGTCTATTTTGTTCTGTGTGTCAATTGTGCCAAATTATAAGTCTTTTGGTGAACATTTAGAGGTTGCTCAGCGATTTTTTATTTAATCCATAAAATGCAAGTACACGATTTAATTTTCTGTCTAAACCTGATTTGTGAGCAAATGCACATGGAAAGAAGTTAAGTACATACCATGTTACTTACAGCAGAAAATAGATTTGTTGGCCTAATGATTTAATATGCATTGTTCAATGTTCAGTGAAGACTGGTAACTAATGACATTTTCTAGTGCAATAAGTGTGTTATTCTAAACAATAGGGTATTCTTCCCATGCTCATAAAACATACAGAAGGAATCCATTCCAGGTTTTCAACTTCATCTCCTTCGCCAGAGAGCTCTACTGCCCCCTTCAGTTTCTTTCTGATCTGCTCTGTATATTTATTATTTTTGGTATTTTTCACAGTTTTTGTGGCTGTTGGTGCACTAGGATGCCCCATTGCGAAGGAAGGCTTTGCCTTTTTGGAGAAGAAGACTTAGGTCTGCAGCCAGCAGGTTAATCCCTTGGGAACCTATTTGGCCAGCCTGTAGAAAGCTTTGTGGCACTCAGGGTCTGTATCCCTAGTAGCTTAGTTCGCCTACTGAATCGCAGGGGCTTGAGGCTGTTAGGGATCTGCAGGGGGCTTTTTTAGGAATTTTGCCTCACTTCCTTCATGTTCAGTTCTCTGGGGGTTGAGGATCAGTCTGACTTTGGTCCGTTGGCAATCCAAAGATCTCAGTGTTTGGAGGACTAGCTGATTGAGGCAGGGATTCTTCTCCCAGATCCAGCTACTTCTTAGAGCAGAGGCAGGCTGCAGTACCTTTAGAGCACATGTCACAGTGAATAAGGTTATTACAGCCTATGGGCAAAATCAGGGGGGTCTGAAAAATCAATTTTTGAGGGTTTTTGCTACATCCTCTAGGGCAGTGTTTCTCAACTTAGTCAACATTGCCAGTCAGGGTTTCAGGATATCCACAATGAATATGCATAAACTTGATTTGCATACATTGCCTCCATTATATGCAAATTTCTTTCATGCATATTCATTGTGGATATCCTGAAAACCTGACTGGCAAGGGGGTATTCCAGGACCGAGTTGAGAAACACTTCTCTAGGGTTCCCACCTCTTACATCCAGTCTTCTGAGTTTTTTACTTTTAATTTCATTCCGACGTTCCATGGTGCAAGAACTGTGAGAAGGCAGCCATTCTGAAGGGTGAATGCCTTGGCAAAATAACAAACTCCTTTACTGCTGCATTGGGATGGGAAACACCTGGATATTATTGGAAGTAAAGAAATGGTCAACAGAATTGCAGTAACATATTTTTGAGCCATTTTTGGCGCCAGAACGTTGTCTTGGTGGCCATCTTAGTTGTCAGGATTTCCCCCCCCCCCCCTCCACACACACACACACACACACACATTCTCCAGATCCTTCAAATCACTTTGCTTTGCTTCAAAACTGGCAGGGATGGAGTCCTCGGGTTCTTTTACTCCTATTTCATGCCAGTTTTGTGTGGCATGGATGCCAGAAGAATATCCTTTCATCTTGTGCCATGCAGCACGTGAAAGGGAGGTAGGAACATCGGGCTTAGCTTCCCCTTTGGTCTCTAGGGCTGAGGAGCCTTCCGGAGCCCAGATCACATTTGTCTCCGTGGGATATCAATATCCCCTTTCCATCCTTGCGAACTGTGTTCTTGCACTAGCCTCAGACGCTTTACAATCTTAAGTGTTTGAGGCTTGTACGGTTAAGTGCCTTAAAGAGTTTGCAGGAATGAGACGGGGACGAATTTTGTCCCCTTGTCATTCTCTAGTGTCTGCATCAAAAGTATCATCTGCAGCAACCTCGTATGAATCCTGGTCTATGTATGGCTAATTTTGCTGAAACATTTTGAACACATCTGGTCCTCCACTAAATCCAAACAATTGGATGAAGACGCTTCCAAGCACCAGTTCCATCATATGATGTGGCCATGCACTTCTGCTAACTCTTGTCCTATTGATGATTCGTGAAGGTGCGTGCACTGTTCTTCAGGCCTGTATTACTCACAGTGATATCAAACACTAGTCCCTGGACTTTTCTCCAAAACTCATCCAGTACTGTGAGACAAGCTTCAGCTTGCTGTTTGCTAGTTCTACTGCCAATTTTTTTGGAACTCCCAAGTAACATCTCTTCTCCATTGTGAATGACAAGTACTGCAATTCTGTTGACCTTTTCTTTACTTCAGTAATATCCAGGAGTTTTCCATCCCAATGGAGTTTTGTTTTGCCAAGGAATTCATCCTTCAGAATGGCTGCCTTCTCACAATTCTTGCACCATGAACTTCGGAATGAGCCTCTTGACAATGCCATTTCATTTCCATTATGGCCAAGTGCTTTGGCAACACCAGTGACAAATGTGGTACCCCTTTCTGGCAAATTAACACAATCTAACATTCCGGAAACTTCAGGATGTTCACCTTTGGCTGTTTTGACCAAGAATTGGAACAAAGGAAAGGGAATAGGACTTGTATACCATCTTTTGTGGTTACCCTTTCAAAGCAGTTTACATATACAGGTTCTGCTGACTTCAAAATCAGCATCTGAATTTGAACAGCTGTCAGAGTCAACTTCAGCAATATTCTTGGAATCAGATAATCTACTAGTCAGAGGGAGAGAAGTAGCAGTTGGCTGTGTAGAACTACTGATGATTACATTTTCTGCTTCTAATTTGGCTCAAACTTAATCTTTTCTTCTCATGCTCTCTTTCTATCCTCCTTGGCAAGCACAGTGTTAATGCCAGACGTGCTGCATCACGAAACATCTTGGAAATTGTCTGTCGTCTTTGATTTTCATTGTGACTAATGCGTCACAACATCAAAAAGATGGATGAGATGTTCTTTGGAGGCTTCTTGATTCACCAGGTCACATTTGTTACATCTGTGCCGGCTCTTTTAGCGTCTCGTATTCATCATGAAGCTTCAGCTATCTGCCAGTCCCTGAGTCTATTCATTGATGTGGTATTCTTGTACATTGCCAAATTTCCAAGACCTTGAACATGGCTAGATGAGCTGCCTCTTTCAAAGCATCCTTTTTGTCAGTAAGGACTTCATCAATCGAAGAACATCCCCATTAGTTGGAAAATGTGAACTGGACAGTTCATCAGTGCCCTTCCCTTGCAGCCATACTTCAGCACTGCTTCTAGTCTTTGACATTCTTACTTTTTAGCTTTTATCCTAAAATGTGACAACTCTGTTTTTAATTGCCTATTTATCACTAAACTAATTTTCTTCTTTGCAGCAGTTTTCAAAGAATAGCTATTTATTATCCAACCAAAATTAAGCAAGTAACAGTTTCTAACCACATTACAAATGGCCTAGCCAGCTGCTTTATGAAGATATTGTAGGACCATGAGTAACCTCTAAATTTGTCCCAAATTACTTCAAATTTTAACCATTTCTTATCTACATAAAGTAGAACATATTCAGACTTGTGGAGGCATGTTCTGATTAAGGCTGAATTTTTACCATAGTCTTATGGACCACCCTAATGTGAATCGCTTGTTTACTGTTTCCAAAAATATTAGGACTAGGGGCATGCAAAGAAGGTACTAAGTAGTAGATTTACAACAAGCCAGAAAAAAATATTTATTCACTCAACTTGTAATTAAACTAGAATTTGTTGCTGGAGAATGTAGTGAAAGCATTTAGGGGCTCCTTTTACGCGGTATAACGCCACATGCGCTAGCCACTACCGCCTCCTCTTGAGCAGGCGGTAGTTTTTCAGCTAGCGTGCGCTAATCCAGTGCGTGCGTTAAAAACGCTAGTGCACCTTCGTAAAAGGAGCCCTTAATTTAATTAACATTAATTAACAGGGATTTCTATTCCGCCATTACCTTGCAGTTCAAGGCGGATTGCAAGTGGTTTGTCATCACATTAGAAGTATTTAGGGAGTAGTTTGTACATTTCTTTGAGTTGCTAAGGATTACATTTGAATTGTCATTATTATCTATCCCAGTATCCTGTTTCCAACAGTGGCCAATTCAGGTCACGAGTACCTGGCAGAAACCCAAATAGTAGTAAGATTTTATACTACCAATCCAGGGCAAGCAGTGACCTTTCACATGTCTGTCTTAATAGCTTCCTCCCAGGAGATGTATGCAGATAGATTCAGAAAGAAGTAGGCAGTTGTTCAGAACAATGAACTTGTTGAGATTTCCACTGAAATGTTTGGTGCAATTTTAACAATATATGATATATATTTTATGACTAAATAATTGCAAGTTGTGATCTGATGCAAGATTGTGCCTCGTCTTCTGAGGCCCTGTTTCCAGTGCCATGTTAACAAGTTTAAGCAGCTTTTTTTCTTGTTTTCTCCAGGACAATTCCTTTGAGTTTGAGAAGCGAAGAAATGAACCAGTGAAGTACCAGAGAGAACTCTGGAACAAGACAGGTAAACGATTTCCACCACACAAGCTGCTCTTATGTTGAGTTTAATTAAAGTGAAGCTTTCCCCCAAAATACATCTTGCAGCACATTGGACAAAAAAAAATTTCATAGTTGTAACATCTTTAACGTTCGCTTTTTCAGTTGAAACAATGAAAAGGGTTGAAGAGATCAAACAGAAACGCCAAGCTAAATTCATCTTGAACAGGTGAGGATGTGAAATGCATTTTGTCCCTCTTAGGTATATATAAATCTGTGGAAGGGTACATTCAGCTATGATTTGTCAACATGGGTGTGAATATGAATCAAGGATATTCTCTGTTGAAGTAGTAAGTCAATGTGAAGTAAAGTATGTTTTGTTTTGGTTTTTTATATTTATGCCAGAATTACCCCAGGAAGTAGAAAAGTAGGTTGTAAAACACAATGAAACACATACTGGACCATTCATGTTGCCAAATTAAATGCATGCTGGGGGAGAACATTCTGGTTATCTACTATAGCTACATAGAGACAGCAAAGAGCCAAGTTTATTGTTAGAAGGAAATAATTTCTAGACCTTGAAAATGGATCTTGCTGAACCCCCACATTCTGTAATTTTGCAGGCATTTGCATGTGTAGGTTATAGAATAGTAGCAGTTACATGTGTAAGTTGATGCTAATTTAGGGTTACTAGATGTCTGGGAAAACGCAGACATGTCCTCTCTTTAGATGGACCTTCTAAAACCTGCGGTTTGTACGGGTTTTGGAAATCCCCGAGCTCAGCTGCAACTGGAGGTCCTTAAGCAAGCATGTGGATGATGTCGCATGCATCAGAGCATGCTGGAGGCCCTCCAGAAGCGGCCTTAGGGTTGAGGGAAAAAAGGGATGAGACAGAAAGGGGTGGGGGTGGAACAGGGCAGGACCATGCTAATTTGTGCCTCCTAAAGCTATTAACAGCTATTAATTGGCTCTAGATTTCAGTTACTTAGGCACTAGTCTATAAAGTTAACACTCAAATTCTACAGCATGTAACTAACTGTGAGAGGAGCATGATCATGGGAGGCATGGGCAGCACTTGTGTGCTAAGCTTTTGGAATACTGTACATTTAACGCATATAACTTCCACATCTTGGACTGAGCATTTATACCTGTCATAGAGTTAGCGTAAGTGCTTGTGCCCAAAGTTATGCATGTGAATGCTCCTTGCTTATCTGGCAGCTGGGCAGGGGTCACACAAAGTACTTTAGTTGTGAGCTGGGACCGACTTTGTGCTGGCTGTCTGCAGCAAGCACACTCCATACAGCCTCAGAGACGAAATAGTGGAGTTACTACAGCAGATTTGCAACCTATCCTTGAAAACAGGGTAATCCTGGAGGATAGCAAATGTTACACCTATCTTCAAAAAGGGATCCAGAGGCGACCCGGGGAACTACAGACCGGTGAGCTTAACCTCAGTTCCGGGGAAGATGGCCGAATCATTAATCAAGGACAGCATCAATGAGCATATAGAAAGAAATAATCTGATGGGAACAAGCCAGCATGGTTTCTGTAAAGGAAGATCTTGCCAAATGAACCTACTGCACTTCTTTGAGGGGATAAACAAACAATTGGACAAAGGTGACCCCATAGACATCATATATCTGGACTTCCAAAAAGCCTTCGACAAGGTACCCCACGAGCACCTACTAAGGAAACTGTGGAACCATGGGGTGGAAGGGGACGTGCACAGATGGATCAGAAATTGGCTGGCAGATAGGAAACAGAGGGTAGGAGTAAAGGGACACTACTTGGACTGGAAAGGGGTCACAAGTGGGGTCCCGCAGGGGTCAGTGCTGAGAACACTGCTGTTCAATATATTCATAAATGACCTGGAAGTAGGGACGAAGTGCAAAGTTATAAAATTCGCGGATGACACAAAACTCTCCAGTAGGGTTAGAACTGTTGAGGAATGTAAAGAACTACAAAGGGACCTGAACAAACTGAGTGAATGGGCAAATAAATGGCAAATGAGCTTCAATGTAGAGAAATGCAAAGTCTTGCACATAGGGAAAGGAAACCCGATGTACAACTACATGATGGAAGGGATGGTATTGCGGGTAAGCAACCTAGAAAAGGACTTGGGGGGGGGGTTTGGTGGGCAAAACAGTGAAGCCGGAGGCACAATGCACAGCGGCCTCAAAGAAGGCGAACAGAATGTTGGGCATTATCAAAAAGGGAATCACTACCAGAACCCAAAGAGGTTATCCTGCCGCTATATCGGGCGATGGTGTGCCCGCATCTGGAATACTGCGTTCAGTACTGGTCGCCGTACCTTAAAAAGGGTATGGCGATACTCGAGAAGGTCCAGAAAAGAGCAACAAGAATGATAAAGAGCATGGAAAATCTTTCATATGCTGAAAGGCTGGAGAAGCTGGGGCTCTTTTCTCTGGAAAAGTCGAGACTTAGAGAGGACATGATAGAAACTTACAATATCATGAAGGGTATAGAGAAGGTAGAGAGGGTCAGATTCTTCAGACTGGCAGGGGCAACAAGAACAAGAGGGCACTCAAAAAATTGAAGGGAGACAGATTCAGAACAAATGCTAGGAAGTTCTTCTTCACTCAGAGGGTGGTGGATACCTGGAATGCGCTTCAGAGGAGGTGGTAGAGCAGAGTACTATTTTGGGTTTCAAAAAGGGATTGGACGAGTTCCTGGAGGAAAAGGGGATTGAAGGGTATAATTAGAGGGGTACTATACAGGATAAAATGTCTTAGTAAAGGATCACTTACAAGTCATTGACCTGGGGGGGCCGCTGCGGGAGCGGACTGCTGGGCACGATGGACCTATGGTCAGACTCGGCAGAGGCGATGCTTATGTTCTTATGTTATGTTCTTTCTCACCTCCAAGAGAAGGCAGACCACATCAAAGGTTTTAAACACCAACTGAACTTTTACTCTTTCAGCATAGAAAGGACGCTTTCTTGAACAAACTTCAATCTCTTGGACAAAATCCAACTATACAGTGTCTCTCCTTTTAGCTGACAGCTCAGATGTTTTTAGCAATCACCAAGATCCATCCTTGTTGGATGGAGCGGCCCTGGTCATTCAGAAAAAGGAGATCTCCCCAAAGACAAATCTTCCACCCAAGGACAAATCTTAAGTCTTCTTCAAGACCACTAAAACCTAGGGACTGCACCCAGTTAGTTGATACCTACAGCACTGAAAACGTTTATACCACACTAGTAGTCATGGTGAACATATGCACCCCCTCTACCCCTAACCTAGAACATAATGTTCTCCCATGGCTACATGGATTTATGCAAGTAATATATAATGGCAATTTTACTTGTAATTGTTTCAAGTTTATTAGGTTTTTATATACCACCTATCAAGATTATCTAAGTGGTTTTACAATCAGGTACTCAAGCATTGTCCCTATCTGATATAATTCATGCTTAGTACACAAAGGTCACCTACATTTAGGCACCATTTCTTGCATTGACCCTGAAGTATGTATCTGCAGCTCTCTCCTTTCCAGCAGCCCTTGGACATGTTCAATAAAGGGGGAAGAGACAGGAAGCAGTCAAGAGCAGTAACATGGTGTGACTTGGTAGAACAGTAGTTTTTAAATGCAGCAGGTTTTTTTAACATTTAGCATAAGAACATAAGCATTGCCCCTGCCGGGTCAGACCAGGGCTCCATTGTGCCCGGCAGTCCGCTCCTGCAGCGGCCCCCCAGTTCCATGACCTGTAAGTGCTCCTAACCTAAAATGTTCATACCCTATTCGCTTAATTGTCCTGTAAGTAACTCTCTATCTGTACTCTGTAATCCCCTTCGCTTCCAGGTAGTCATCCAGTCCCTTTTTGAACCCTAGTATTGTACTCTATCCTATTACCTCACTTGGAAGTGCGTTCCAGGTGTCCACCACCCTCTGAGTGAAGAAGAACTTCCTTGCATTCTATTTGAATCTGTCTCCTCTCAGTTTTTCTGAATGACCTCTTGTTTTTGTTGTCCCCGCTAGTCTAAAGAATCTGTCCCTTCTCTATGCCCTTCATGATGGTTGCAAATCATTTTCCTCCTGGCTTCTCGAGCGCACCCACTATCTCCTCGGCACCTTACACACACTCTTTGCTCCCTTACATGGCGTCGCTCTTCAGCTCTGGATTGCCTGAAGCATGGTGGTGGTGGTGGAGTGGGAAGCACATTATCAACAGGTCTACTGTTTCTTTGCTCTCAAATGCAGTTTTCTAGAATATACTGTATAGTGTATGTATTTAAAAACAAAACACCTCTTTGAGTACTAATCCTTCTGGCTCCTGCCTTAGGCTGAAGAAGAGCAAGGAATTGCAGAAGGCACAGGACATCAGAGAAGTAAAACAGAACATCCACCTTGTGCGGGCACCTCATGCAGGTGAGGAATAGCTTTATGTTGAAATCTGTTTATTAGTGAAAATGAAACGTATAAAAGCCAACACAGTGGTACATCAGTAGCAGGTAACCAAACAAAGAAACTGCTATGGACAACAATGATCAAGTCACCAACAATTTACATGCTGACTTTCATGCGGTGGATTTATGAAAGTCATCTTGAAATTTTGCTGAAGTGATTTCAGTGAATTGTATTCTTGTGATTACTTTGCAGACTTTTTCTATAGGAGTTGTACATGTTTAGCAGAGTTCCCAGTAACTACCTTAGGGACCTCCACCTTCTTTCTATCCACTTGGCACTGGTTAAGTGTCTTCCAGTTTGAAACACTGATTCCATAAGTCTGTGGGACCCTGTACAGTTCATATTGAGACAACTGGAAGGGAGTCCTAGGTATCCTGTGGAGGGTCATTTAATCTTACTTTGCACAAATACATTCTAGGTGCGGTTCTATAATTGGACATCCAATTGCATGCATGACTGCACTTACTTTATATAGAATGAGGGGCATCGTCATTGCATTCAACTTTAAAAGCTGTTGACCTATGATGACTGGACTAATCTTTGCTATTTTAGATTGAATTGATTATGATTTTGTACATTGCTTTGATTATCCTATTTGGTGTTTCTTGTTCTTCTTTTAAGGCAAGGCAAAACAATTGGAGGAAAAAATGGTGCAGAAATTACAGCAGGATGTCGACATGGAAGAAGATCCTTAAGAACCCTGTGGAATTTGGTTTCTCGGGTTGGCCGGCGTGGACTTCAAATCTTCCTGCTGTGTGCTGGAACTTTTCATTCATGTTTGCCATTCATTAGTGAAATGAGTGGGAGTTAAAGGCAGATTGATGTGGCTTTTCTAGTGCATCTATTTGCTTTTTAAAAAATAATCTGAAATTGAAAATGTTCAGTGGGGGAAAATAAATTTTTATTTAATGAAATTAGCTTAGCTTCTCTAAATCATTTGTTTGGTAACAATATGCAGCAGTAGTTGGTAAAAAAATGTTGTAATTTCTCCAGTGAAGTGATATTCTGTTACTGTTCTTTTTTTTCCCCAAATGTGCAAGTCTAACCCAGGACTGTCTTCTGCATTGAGCAGCCTATGCAGTTGCCTAGGGCATGAGACTGATTTGCAAATACTGCCTTCATTGAATGCAAATAAATCTCATGCATTTTCATTGTGGATATTCTGGAAACTTGACTGGCAAGGGGGTAGTGCAGGATTGACTTGGGAAACACTGGCTTAGGGCAGCAGCATACATGTAGCTAAAGCAAAACAATAGATCCTGACACACGTTTTCTAAAGCTTTGCAAACCTACTATTGCTACTACTACTACTAATCACTTGTATAGCGCTGTACATTTTGACATTTATAAACGGTCCCTGTTTGGAAGAGCTTATAATCTAACTTGGGTAGACAAGACATGACAGAGGGTAGGGGATGCAGAACCCAAGGTGAGAGGAGTTAGGAGTCGAAAGCACTTTTAAACGGGCCTTGAACACTGCCAGAGCTGGAGCCAAGCATATGGTGCAGCAAGAGAGAAGGGACGGAGTCTGGAGTTGGCAATGGAAGAAAAGGGCACAGATAGGAGGGACTTACCAGCTGAGTGGAGCTCCGTCATAGGGGGAGAGAAGTGAAGAGAGACAGCGAGGGGCATTTGTAACCTATCCTGGGGGACTCCCCCCCCAGCAAGCTGGGGCTCTTGGATAACCACTTTTGAGCAGGAACTGTCTCCATTACTCTATGCGTATGTCTGGTAGATCTATAGAAATAATTAGTAGTAGTAATATGTATGACTTTTTTTGATGTATTGCTTTCATTGCACAAATGTGCCCGAAGTGGATATCCTGAAAACTTCGTTTGGGTGAAATTGGTGTCAGTAAAAATGTACTGACTTCAATTCCAGCTTCAAAATATAAACTTCTACATTATAATATGTGATAAAGTTATAATTTTATACTTATGCATTTTTTTTTGTCCTGAACAAAACATCTAAAGCCTAATATCATTGGGATTTGGAGTCAGTCAAAGGTTTGGTGTGCCTTCACAGCCGTGTTGCCTAAAGTATCATAGAAACATGATGGCAGATAAAGGCCAAATTGCCCATCCACAGTAACCATTATCTATTTATCTCTGAGAGATCCCATGTGCCTATCCCAGACCCTCTTGAATTCAGATACAGTCTCCGTTTCCACAACTTCTTCCAGGAGACGGTTTTACGCATCTACCACTCTCCGTAAAAGGGTATTTCCTCAGATTACGCCGGAGCCTATCACCTCTTAACTTCATCCTATGCCCTCTCATTGCAGAGTTTCCTTTCAGATGAAAGAGACTCGACTCGTGGAGAAAGCAATTTTATATTGTTGGCATATGCATAGAGGACTATTTTAGTGGAATCAAATAGACCTTTAAGATAAAAAATAAAAACACTAAATAAAATTGGGGAAAGCAGGGAGCCCTGATGCACCCTGCACATAGCTTTCCAGGGCTTATACCTCCCTCTATAAGACCAAAAAAACCTTCAAACCGAGTTACTTTCCCTACAATAACACTCTCTTAATAGGTGAGCTGCTTATGCCCCTCTGCTGTTAACATGCTTTAGATTTTCTCTGATAAGATTCTAGAATAGGGACTAAGGGCCAGATTCTCTAAAGCAGGGGTCTCAAAGTCCCTCCTTGAGGGCTGCAGTCCAGTCGGGTTTTCAAGATTTCCCCAATGAATATGCATGAGATCTATGTGCATGCACTGCTTTCAGTGCATATTCATTGGGGAAATCCTGAAAACCCGACTGGATTGCGGCCCTCAAGGAGGGACTTTGAGATCCCTGCTCTAAAGGATGCCTTAAGTTAGGTGCCTTTTAGGTGATTAACTTAATTGGCAAAATCCCCTTAATAGCTTCAATAATTGAAAAAAAATAAAATAAAAAATTAATTGGGTGATTCTATAAAATTGCAGGGCGCTCAGTGGCTCCTCATGCCTAAGTGGGAATTTTTATCTAATCTAGTCCTTGATTTATATATCGGGTCATCTCTTGTCGGAGCTCGACTCGGTTTACAAATACTCAGGAGACTAGAGTGTACATAAATGGTGTAGAATAGAGTGTTTAAATTAGAACCTATTATAAAATCGAACTTGCTTTGTTATCGGTTAGTGGATTCTGCAGGTAAACTTTTTAAATATTGTGAAAAAAGCAAAGTTTTTAAGGTCTTCCGAAATACTTGTAGTTGGCCTATGGGTCTAATAGGACCGGGTAGTCTGTTCCAAATCTCTACTAACTTGAAAGTATAGGACTGACAAAGTTTCCCAGTTGATTTAATTCCCTTAAGAGAGGGAAACGATAACTTATACTTTAAAACCTTTGTCTACATTCCCAGCACCTAAGTTTTTACATAGGCACCGCTAAGTGTGATTCTGTAAATGGCACCTAAGTGTGTTTGACATGTAACTGGTGCCATTTTTCTTGGTGCCAGCCAATTTAGGCACTGTTTACAGAATCCGAGCTTAAGTGCAATTATGTGCATAAGAGCAAATAAGTGCCAATTAACTTAGCAATTATTGTTGGTGTCAATTGGTGGTTAATTTGCCAATTAAGTTATGTGTTTAACCAGCACTATTTTATAACTTGTTTGTGCTATTTTGTACACTAAGCAAAAAAAAAGTGCATCAGGATTATAGAATCGGAGTGTAACCTACTCTGACCTTTAGCTAGCAGATATACAAACCATATTCTTAGTCCTATCAAAATGGAAATTATACACTGATTTTTGTATCCTCAGGAAAATTAACATTAAAAATAGAAAGATGCAGCTCAAAGTCCTTGCTTTCTTCTCTGATAAGACTAAGAATGTGGAGGGGCAAAATCGAAAGGGACGTCTTAAGTCCATTTACATCCATCTCACAAGTCATTCAAAGTTAAAAAGAGCCTAAGACACATTTTCAAAAGAGAAGTCCAACTTTTTTTTACTTTCAAAAATCGTCTAATTCGGGGGTGCCCACACTTTTTGGGCTTGCGAGCAACTTTTTAAATGACCAAGTCAAAATGATCTACCAACAATAAAATTAAAAAAAACACAAAGCACACTGTATGCATAGAAAATGTTAATCATCATTCCTATTCCAGGGTTTTTCAAAGAGGTCAAAGCAGATGACTCTAAGCACTATCACCTCAGTAACAACCATACAAAAATAGACAAATATACCCCCTCCCTTTTTACTAAACCACGATAGCAGTTTTTAGCGCAGGGAGCTGCGCTGAATGCCCAGCGCTGCTCTCGACACTCATAGGCTCCCTGCGCTAAAAACCTCTATTGCGGTTTAGTAAAAGGCAATTCTCTCTATCTTTGGATGCAGAGAAAGCCTTCGATTGTGTGGAATGGATTTTTATGTATCAAGCGATGGATTGGCTTGGTATTGGTTCTGGATTTATTCAAATGATTCAAACCTTGTATAGCTCCCCCTTTGCCAGATTGTATATTAATAATACATTTTCAGAGCGTTTTCATCTGGGGAGGGGAGTTAGACAAGGATGTCCGTTATCACCTCTGTTGTTTGATATTGTTTTGGAACCCTTATTATTGGCTATCCAATAGACGGAGGAGATTCAGGGTATTGCTTATGCAGGTCAGGAATATAAAGTCTCTGCTTATGCAGACGATATTTTGCTTCATTTGAGGAATCCGGAAACAACCACTCCACATTTACTTGAGCTGATTGAAAGATTTGGGAAATTTTCAGGATACAAGATAAATTGGAATAAATCTGAGGTTCTTCCTTTAAACATTCACTGTTCCAAGGGATTATTTGAAAAGTTCTCTTTCCTGTGGAAGGAAGGAGGTATAAAATATTTAGGTATTTGGATCCAGAAAACATTGGAAAAAACGATGCAGGTAAATGAAAAATCCATATTGCTAAAGGTTTCAGAGTTGTGTGAGCATTGGAACCCGCTACATTTGTCTTGGTGGGGGAGAGTTCAGACTGTAAAAATTATGATTCTGCCTGTAGTTTGTTACCAAATGGGTATGTTACTGGTGTACTTTCAGGGGTCTTTTTATAAAAAACTGAATAATATTCTTACTAAATTTATTTGGCTGGGTAAAAAAGTTAGAATTGCTATGGTATCTTTACAAAAACCGATTGAGGAGGGTGGGGTAAATTTTCCCAATTTTTATAGATATTGTCAGGCCTATATTATGCGTCAAGGAATGTATTGGATCCTCCCTGAGCTCATGGAACATCAGCCGGATTGGTTAAATCTTGAATGGAAAATTATGTCCCCTATGCGATTGTCTCATGTATTAAGTATCGGACTACCCAGATATGCCAAGGACAATATAATTTTATTGGATACATGGAAAACAATTAAATTTATTGATAAACTAACAGATGTTCCTATAATAAAGTCTACTTTACAGTCCTTATGGTTAAACTCCCAAGATTCAAGTGGGCAGTGCTGGGATCGCCTGGAAGAATTGGATGCAGGCCAGTATTCGAACATTGGATGATGTTATATCTAATGAGAAATTTCTGGATTTTTCACGACTGCAACAATCATTTGGCATTTTAAAATCTCAACAGTATAGATGGTTGCAGTTGAAGCAGGCTATTCAGAATGGGTTCCCTGAATGGAAAAGTTTAAAAACTTATTATAGCTTGCAGATCCTTTGCTATCAGACAGATTTAGTAGGACACCAGGCCGCTCAGTGGTATAAATTAATTTTGGAATTTTTGAATAAGAAGCCAAAAAATAGTCTTAGAGACATTTGGAGCATCGAGATAAAACTGTATATTTCTGCATCTTGATGGCCACGAATTTGGTCTTGGAGGTTAAGATGTACAGCGTCAGCATTTATGAGACAAACATGGTTATTTTTGTTGCATAGGATTTTTTGGACCCCAGTTCGGTTACAAAAACTTGATAATTCAAAATCTAATAGATGATGGCATTGTCATATTAATATAGGGACGTTGGATCATCTGTTATATTTTTGTCCAATGATACTTAATTTCTGGAGGTCAATTTGGGGACAGATCAATCTTATATTAGAGGAAAAAGGAAAAGAAATGTTTACAAATAATTCAAAATACCGCTGTTAAAATCATCCACAACGGAAAAAAATTTGATCACGTAACTCACTTTCTGATTGATTCGCATTGGCTCCCCCCGTTAATCACCGTATAACCTATAAAATCTTGCTTCTAGTGTTTAAAACACTGTCCACAAACGAACCTCAATTTATAAACCGGATGCTCATTCCATATAATACGCCACGCTCTCTCTGTTCCACAGCTCAAAGGCTGTTAGCGGTCCCTTCTTTAAAAGTTATTGGTATAGTAATCCTCTATCTATACCCTTCTATCTCCTTTTCCTTCAGGAAATTATCCAATCCCTTCTTGAACCCCAATACCGTACTCTGTCCTATGACTCCCTCTGGAAGTGCATTCCAAGTGTCCACCACCCTCTGGGTGAAGAAGAACTTCCTAGCATTGGTTCTGAATCTGTCCCCTCTCAATTTTTCCGAATGCCCTCTCATTCTTGTAGTTTTCGAAAGTTTGAAGAATCTGTCCCTCTCCACTTTCTCCATGCCCTTCATGATCTTGTAAGTCTCTATCATGTCCCCTCTAAGTCTCCGCTTCTCCACGGAAAAGAGCCCCAGTTTCTCTAATCTTTCAGCATATGAAAGGTTTTCCATACCTTTTATTAATCGTGTTGCTTTTTTCTGAACCCTCTCGAGTATCGCCATATCCTGCTTAAGGTATGGTGACCAATATTGGACGCAATACTCCAGATGCGGGCGCACCATCGCCCGATACAATGGCAGGATAACTTCTTTTGTTCTGGTTGTAATACCTTTCTTGATAGTACCCAGCATTCTGTTCGCCTTCTTGGGTACATAAGAACATAAGATATAGCAGAACTAGAAAAGGTACAGAGAAATGTGATGAAAACGATAAAGGGGATGGGATGACTTTTATATTTGGAAAGACTAAAGCGGTTAGGGCTCTTCAGCCTGGAGAAGAGATGGCTCAGTAGAGATATAATAGAGGTCTATAAAATACTGAGTAGAGTGGAATGGGCAGACGTGAATCGTATATTTACTCTTTCCAAAATATAAGGAGTAGGGGGATGCAATGAAGTTACTAAGTAGAATATGTAAAACAAATTGAAGAAAATATTTCTTCATTCAGATTGTAATTAAACTCAAATTCATTGTAAACGTGGTAAAGACAGCAGGGTTGAATAAAGGTCTGGATTATTTCCTAGAAGAAAAGTCTATAAGCCATTATTAAAATGGACTTGGGAAAATCCACTGCTTATTTCTAGGAAAAGCAGCATAAGATCTGTTTTACAATTTTTGGAACTTACCAGGTTATTTGTGACCTGAATTGGCTACTGCTGGAAACAGGAAACTAGGCATGATGGACCTTTAGTCTGTCCCAATTAGACAATTCTTATGGTCTTATCCATACAAGATTATTGATTGTGCGTATTTACTTACAGTTCTGTTATAATATATATTTTGTTGAACATTAGATAATGCAAATCAGGATTACTTTTAAGTGATGAATAGGTGTGCTGTCACAGGTCTGTTAATGTATCAAAGCTAACAATTAACTTGTCAGCCTGGCCACATGCTTCTAACAAAGTTGAAAAAGGTAATACTGTATAGGCAAAGCCAATCTGAGCTGAACCTCAGGAGGTGCTCCTCATGGTTCCTGTTAATTACAGCTGCCGTCCTGACAAATGGATCCTGCGCCAGTAGGTTTGACTTCCTATAGATTGAGCACATTGTTCCTGGACTGAGAGACTGCAGAAATAAATCACTGACTGACAAAAAAGCTTTAAATAGGATTTTTGCCTTTCAGTCCCCAGGAGATGTGGTATGTTTTATTTAAAGAAAATAAATGCAAGGAAATGTGTAAAGCACCCTTATGCAGGACAAAAATTTTAAAATGTGTTTTTTGCCTTACTCTATAGACAGGAAAGGGAGGGGGGGTTACAAACATTAGAGTTTGCTGCCCAAGTTGGCAGTTAGAAACATAGAAAGATGACGGCAGAAAAGGGCTATAGCCCATCAAGTCTGCCCACTCTACTGACCCACCCGATAAGTCTAGATGCTAGTGATTCGTCCTACGTAGGGATCCCACGTACATGTCCCATTTACTTTTAAAGTCAAGCACGCCGGTGGCCTCGACCACCTGCACCGGAAGCTTATTCCAGTGATCTACCACCCTTTCTGTGAAAAAATACTTCCTGGTGTCACTACTAAATTTCCCTCCTCTGAGCTTAAGCGGATGCCCTCTTGTGGTCGAGGGTCCTTTGGGGAAGAGCATGATGGACCTCTGGTCTAACCCAGCAGAGGCACTTCTTATGTTCTTATGTACTGTGAAACTTAGGGCTCCTTTTACGAAGGTGCGCTACAGGTTTTACTGCACGCACCGGATTAGCATGCGCTAGCAAAAAATCTACTGTCTGCTCAAAAGGAGGCGGTATCGGCTAGCACATGCATTTTAGTGCACGCTATTCTGCGCGTTAAGGCCCTAGTACGCCTTTGTAAAAGGAGCCCTTAGTGATTTGAAATTTACCTATGCAGTAGCACCCTTGGAAAAGCCTTCTGTAGTTGATTTACATGAGGGGTGTCCAACCTGCGGGCCAAGGGCCGCATGCGGTCCCATGAAGTATTTTGTGCGGCCCCGGTCTAGGGCAATGCAGTGTTTTCCTCTGCTGCTCCCGAGTGTTTACCATCTTGCCGGCTCCCTCCTCTGTCTTGCTGCAGTGTTTGCACATTTGTGTGGCCCCAGAAACATTTTTTTTGGCCAATGCGGCCCAGGGAAGCCAAAAGGTTGGACACCCCTGATTTAAACTCTATATGGGAAGCAATTTCAACTTTACAGTTTTCTCTGGGGACTCAATTGCAGTGGCGTACCTAGGGGGGGGGCGGGGGGGGCGGGCCGCCCCGGGTACCAGCCCTGAGGGGGTGTTCCCGGCCTTGCCGCTCAGTCCCCCCCCACGCCCGAAGGACCGCTCGCCCCACTGACCTTCCAGCACACCTATGAAGCAGCCCGCAGCAGGATCGCGACGTCAGCAATCCCTCAGCTGCTTGGGCGCTGCTTCCTGCGCCGCGGTCCCGTCCCTCCTCTGACGTCAGAGGAGGGGGCGGGACCGCGGCGCAGGAAGCAGCGCCCAAGCAGCTGAGGGATTGCTGACGTCGCGATCCTGCTGCGGGCTGCTTCATAGGTGTGCTGGAAGGTCAGTGGGGCGAGCGGTCCTTCGGGCGTGGGGGGGGCAGTAGCTTAAGGTAGCCCGGCGCAGGAAGCAGCTCCTAAGCAGCGCAAAGATAGCTGGCGTCGCGATCCTGCTGCGGCTGCTTCATAGGTAGTGCGGGGAGGCCAGGGGGGCGAATGGTCCTTCGGGGTGGGTCGGGGCATCAGGCCTTCAGGGTGGGGCGGGCGGGCGGGCAGGCAGACTTTCAAGGGGGAGGGGGGTGACAGGCAGGCAGGCAGGCCTTCAAGGGGGGGTGCAGGTCTTCGGGGGGGGGTGCAGACCTTCAAGGGGGGACAGGCCTTCAGGGGGGGTGCATGCCTTCAGGGGGGGGTGCCGACCTTCAAGGGGGTGCAGGCCTTCAAGGGGGGGACAGGCAGGCAGGCCTTCAAGTGGGGGGACAGGCCTTCGGGGGGGTGCAGGCCTTCGGGGGGGGGGGGTGCAGACCTTCAAGGGGGTGCAGGCCTTCAAGGGGGGGACAGGCAGGCAGGCCTTCAAGGGGGGACAAGCAGGCAGGCCTTCAAGGGGGGGACAGGCCTACAAGGGGGTGGGACAGGCCTTCAAGGGGGTGCAGGCCTTTGGGGGGGTGCCAACCTTCAAGGGGGGGACAGGCCTTCAAGGGGGGACAAGCAGGCAGGCCTTCAAGGGGGGGTGCAGGCCTTCAAGGGGGGGGCCAGGCCTTCAAGGGGGGACAAGCAGGCAGGCCTTCAAGGGGGGGACAGGCCTACAAGGGGGTGGGACAGGCCTTCAAGGGGGTGCAGGCCTTTGGGGGGGTGCCAACCTTCAAGGGGGGGTGCAGGCCTTCAAGGGGGGGGACAGGCCTTCAAGGGGGGACAAGCAGGCAGGCTTTCAAGGGGGGGACAGGCCTACAAGGGGGTGGGACAGGCCTTCAAGGGGGTGCAGGCCTTTGGGGGGGTGCCAACCTTCAAGGGGGGGACAGGCCTTCAAGGGGGGACAAGCAGGCAGGCCTTCAAGGGGGGGTGCAGGCCTTCAAGGGGGGGTCAGGCCTTCAAGGGGGGGGGACAGGCCTTCGGGGTGGGTGCAGGCCTTCGGGGTGGGTGCAGGCATTCGGGGTGGGTGCAGGCCTTCGGGATGGGTGCAGGCCTTCAGGGGGGGACAGACCTTCGGGTGGGGGGTACAATCCTTCGGGGAGGGTGCAGGCCTTCAGGGGTGGGGTTTAGGCGTTCAGAGGGGGACAGACCTTCGGGTGGGAGGTAAAGTCCTTCGGGGGGTGCAGGTCTTCAGGGGTGGGGTGTAGCCCTTCTGAGGGGGGACAGACCTTCGGGGGAGGGGGGTCCTGGTGTAAAAGTACACAGAGGGAGAGAGGGAAGGGGGGGTTCAAAGATACGTGCATATGCCAGACTTTGGGGGTTAGAAATAATGGGTCTAAAAACAGAGGAGTGGGAGAGAGATGGTGCATAATGGGATTTAGGGAGGGAAGGAACAGAAAGGGAGAGAACTTGGAAACAGGGGATGGTGTGGAGGGGGGATAGAGATACTGGATAGGAGGATAGTTGGGAACAGAAAGGGAGAGATGGTGGATCCTGGGGTGGTGGGGAGTTGAGAAAAGGTGAATCTGTGGATGGAGACAAAAAAAAGGAAAGATGCCAGATCTCCGGGAGAGGGAAGGGAAACGGAAGGGGAGAACAGAGATGGCAGACGGATGGTTAGCACGGAGAAAGGAGACCCTGGCAAGCAAGACAACAAGAGCCTGGGACCAACAAGATTTGAATATTGATCAGAGAACAAAAGGTAGAAAAAATAATTTTATTTTCTGTTTTGTGATTACAATATGTTAGATTTGAAAAGTGTACATGAGACAGCTTGAAATGGGAACTTTTCTATTTTTGTGAATGGCAAGGCTGAGTTCAGTTAAAATATATGCTTTATAAGAAAATATAATAATGTGTTTTATAAAGTTTATAAGCATTGCTGGCATACTCGGTGAGGTGTTCCTAGTGTTGGTGGTGGTGGTAGCATGTCAGTGTGTTGAGAGGAAGAGGTAGTCTGGGAAATTCTGCTGAGCAAACTCTGGGCCCATTTCCACCCCCAGTTAGTCCACTCCACTCAACTGGTTCACACACTGAGTGGGTCTTTGGGTGTTATTTCTGGGTAGTTGTTTTAGAATCTCTTCCAGTGGTTTGTCAGTATCTCCTTCTGGTCCAAGGAAGGAAACTTTGTCAACCTTAGCATTGACCTTCAGAATATGTTTGTAACAGCGCTGCTTGTGTGGCATTAGGCTATGTAGTGATCGAAAGAAAAAAACAGAACTTTGCACATTTTTGCACTATATGGTGGGTGTATGAGGAGATTCATTTCCTGCACAGTTAAGTCCATGTGAAGTTACCTTGTGCTGTATTTGACATCTAGCAAGGTCTCTGTTTGGAAGGAAAGATCTAAGCTTAAAAATGAAGTGGCCAGAAGTTATGTTAAAAGTAGATAGCGTAGCTGGTTTTAAGAAAGGTTTGGACAAATTCCTGGAGGAAAAGTCCATAATCTGTTATTAAGACATGGGGGAAGTGTCTGCTTGCCCTGGATCGGTAGCATGGAATGTTGCTACTCTTTGGGTTTTGACCAGGTATTAGTGTCCTGGATTGGCTACCATGAGAATGGGCTACTGGGCATGATGGACCATTGGTGTGACCCAGTTAGGCTATTCTTATGTTATGTTCTCATCTGTAGGGGCCTTTGTTTTCACTTCTTATTTTAATGTATTTTTTTCCTGGGAACTTATCAGTGTTTTTTTATAATGGGAACAAAAATGGAAGAGAATTAATGTGTGTGGAATGGGGGGGTAACTAATTTCTTCAGCTAAATAATTCAATCCACTTCAAACAGACATAGGAGAACTCACGCACCATTCACACACCCTCCAACCAAAAACGTCAAAAGAAAAAAACTGTTCGACAACCTCCTAGCCATTCGAGCTGCAACACTTGACCCCCAACTCTACAACCTATTGACCTCGACCACAAACTACAAAACCTTAAAAAAAGAAATAAAAACCCTTCTATTCAAAAAACACATAAAACCAAACTAACATAATCAGAACTGTCCCAAGCATCACCTGCAACTACTCCATATGTACTTCTGATGTCATGACAATTCCGACATAATTTATGTTATGTTATGTTTGGAATAATGGTTACATAAATGAGGTTCAATAAAAGAAAATTTTCACTGCCTGTTTCTATTCTGACCATTTATTCCATTTCATGGTTATTGCAAAAAAAAAAAAAAAAAAAAAAAAATTTTTCCATGAGGGGGGGGGGGGGGGTGTCAAAAAATGATGGGCCCCGGGTGCCACATACCCTAGGTACGCCACTGCTCAATTGCAAACATTATCTACCCATTGTTCTGGGATACTAACTGAGACACTAACTTTGCAACAAAAAGTGAGCAAATTGGAAAAAAAAATCACTTGAACAAAAGAAAAAATTGGAAATTTTTGGACTGCAAATTCAGCTCCTAATGAAAGAAAATGGTAACATTAACTTCAAGATGGAAGTGCTGGAAAATATTACAAGGAGAATTGATTAATTTTCCTAAGTCAATTACCACTTCATTAGATATGTTTAAATGATATATATCTCTCAGAGATTCTGAAAGTCCCACAAAATTCCTTTCTGACTATTTCTAAAATTTATTATATTTCCTTGGGAAAGAAGAAAACTCTGGAAGAGCATCAGGAACCTGCAATAGATGTATTGGACTTGACAAATTTAATAGAAAAGTCAGATTTAGGACAGCTTATATTTGCTACATTATTTGTGCAATTAACTTTAGATTCAGATAGAGATTGGTTATTGAAGTTGTTTTTCAAATATAAAGAAGTCTTATTTCTGAATCAAAAAATAAGAATGTATCCAGATGTGTCCAGATTAACACAAAAGAGAAAACAATTTTTGCTTTTGAGGCTCCAAAACTGGGAGCCACCTTTGTATTAAGGTTTCCCTGCAAATGTTTGATTAATTTCAAGGGAGCTAGATACACTTTTTTTGATTCTACGCAGTTAATGAGATGTATTCTGAACATGAGGCGAGGTCTGCAAGTACCCCTGTCAATAGCCAGGAATGAATGCTCAAAGAAAGAAGTTTAGTTTAGGTCCACTTCAGGCTTCCGTCTGTTTCCTTAATAAGTGAGGAGTAAAACTAGTCTTCCATCTTTATGAAACTCTTTCTTCATTTTATTGTGGACTAGCAAACAGTTGAAACATGCTTAATTTTACTTATTATATTATTTCTTACTAGTCTTTAAGCCCATTACATTAACGGGCACTAGAATAGATGTGTCTGTCTGTCTGTGTTTCTTTATCTCTCTCTCTCTGCTTGGCCGCTGTCTGTATACTTCTGTTTCACCCTCCCCCCTCCCCCCCGAGCAAAGCTGTCTGCTCCCAGCACCCACCTCCCCCCCCAAATGTCTCTCCATGGCCCTCTTCTGTCTTCCCCCCAGAGCAAAGCTGTCTGTCCCCAGCACACCTCCCCCCAAAGCAGCCCCCTTTCCCTATCTCTCCATGGCCCCTTCTGTCTCCCCCCAGCACACACCTCCCCCCAAAGCATCCCCCTATCCCTCTCCCTGTCTCTCCATGGCCCCTTCTGTCTTCTCCCCTAGAGCAAAGCTGTTTGCCCCAAGCACACCCCTCCCCCCAAAGCAGCCCCCTTTCCCTCTCCCGCTGATTTTCTCTCTGGCCCCCTTTCTCTGTTTGTCTTTTTGTCCCTCTCCCTGCCCCTGTGTCTTTCTTTCTTTCTGTCTCCCTCCCTCCCGCTGTCTGTCTGTCATTTTTCCCCATTTCCCTGTGCAGCAGCATTTCCATCCCACTTCCCTATGCAGCAGCAACAGCATTTCCCTCCTATCCCCCCCTTTTCTGTGTAGAAGCAGTAGCAGCATTTTCCCCCACTCCCCCTTTCCCTTCTCTTCCCTTCTCTTCCCTGCTCCGTTCGGCCCCTCCCCCTTCTTTTACTGCCGTTGTCGATCCGGCCTGCTCCTGACCCTCCCACCGCCGACAAACCTCGGGGCTCCAGCCGCGTAGGCAGCACTTTAAACACGCTACTTCGTGGCCTTCTACTGGCAATTTCCTCTGCCACATCTGTCTCCGATGATGTCATCAGAGACGCGGCAGAGGAAATCGGCAGAGAAGGGCGCGAAGCAGCGTGTTTATAGTGCCGCTGGAGCCGGGAGGCGATGGAGAGGGCAGGGGGTGCTAGCGGCCGGCAGCCGCCGCTCCGCAGGTGGAGAGCAGGGAAGGGCGCGCATGCGCACTTGTCTTGCCTCGCGTGAGGCCAGACCGTAAGCCGCGCATGCGCACTTCCTATGGGTTGCTACAGCTCACGGAAAACGGACGCACGCATAGGAAGTGCACATGCGTGGCTTACCGTTTTATTATATTAGATGTGATTTGTTTAAGTTGGATACTGTTGATTGCATATGATTGTTATTGTCATAAAAAGCTGAAATTCAATAAAGAATAAGTTTAAAAAAAAATCTTCATACAAAGAGATTGAATTTGTACCTGGTTGAAACTTGCAATCAGTGTCTGCCATGGACCCAGGCTTCAACCTACCAGTTCTTACTGCTCACAAATTTCAAAACGTACATCAATTTGGCCTCTTTCTGTGTGCTACCATCTGCCAATATACGTACACAGATATCACATCGAAGACAAAATGAGTGCGGACGACACCAAACTATTTAGTGGAGCTCGGACTAAAGAGGACTGCGAAGAATTGCAAAGGGACTTGAGCAAACTAGGAGAATGGGCAACGAGATGGCAGATGAAGTTCAACGTTGAGAAATGTAAATTATTGCATCTGGGAAGCAGAAACCCGAGGTACAACTATACAATGGGAGGGATGTTAGTGAACGAGAGTACCCAAGAAAGGGACTTGGGGGTAATGGTGGACATGACAATGAAGCCGACGGCACAGTGCGCAGCGGCTGCTAAGAGAGCGAATAGAATGCTAGGTATAATCAAGATGGGTATTACAACCAGGACGAAAGAAGTTATCCTGCCGCTGTATCGGGCGATGGTGCGCCCGCATCTGGAATACTGCGTCCAATATTGGTCGCCGTACCTTAAGAAGGATATGGCGTTATTCGAGAGGGTTCAGAGAGCGACACGTCTGATAAAAGGGATGGAAAACCTTTCATATGCTGAGAGATTGGAGAAACTTGGTCTCTTTTCCCTGGAGAAAAGGAGACTTAGAGAGAATATGATAGAGACTTATAAGATCATGAGGGGCATAGAGAGAGTAGAGAGGGACAGATTCTTCAAACTTTCAAAAAAATATAAGAACAAGAGGGCATTCGGAAAAACTGAAAGGGGACAGATTCAAAACAAATGCTAGGAAGTTCTTCTTTACCCAGCATGTGGTGGACACCTGGAATGCGCTTCCAGAGTACGTAATAGGGCAGAGTACGGTATTGGGGTTTAAGAAAGGATTGGACAATTTTCTGCTGGAAAGGGGGATAGAAGGGTATAAATAGAGGATCACTTCACAGGTCCTGGACCTGTTGGGGCTGCCGCGTGAGCGGGCTGCTGGGCATGATGGACCTCAGGTCTGACCCAGCAGAGACATTGCTTATGTTCTTATGTTCTCTCTCTCTTGCTTTAAAATCAAAATTAAGCAATAACAAGCATAGTAATTTGACTTGACTCATTGCCTGGATGTTTATTATGAGGATCTTTTTCACTGTAGTTGTAAAAGCTTAAAAATAAACAGCTTTAAGTCTGCAATTATCTTTTATTACTCAAATATATAACAACCTTAGCGGGAGCGCCTTTGCGAAGGAGCCTTGAGAAGGAGTCAGGAGTCCAGGCTGCGCAGCAGCAAATTCAATCTTCTTAAATAACCTAAAAAAAAAAAAAAAATTATATATATCTACTTCCTTTTCTTTATTCTCATTCTTTTCTTCTCTCTACTTTTCCAGCTAGCTACACGCCGGGCACTCCCCAGCGCACCAAGAAACTTAGGCACGAAGAAAGAGAAATGGAGGCAGCAGAATCCCAGCGAAGCTTTCCAGTATATGTAATGTAATGTAATGTAATTTATTTCTTATATACCGCTACATCCGTTAGGTTCTAAGCGGTTTACAGAAAATATACATTAAGATTAGAAATAAGAAAGGTACTTGAAAAACTGCATCGAGTGTCACATGTATGACTACCTCCCCTCCGGGAGGCAGGCTTACATATGCGGTCGATGTCAGGAACTGGAGGGACTCTGTGCCGCAGGGGAACCATGGAAAATCAAGGCAACTGACGATACCACCAGAGAGAGCCACATCAATGAGCAGGTCAGAGAGCTCGAGAGATTCATCGAGGAGGCCTGCAAGATGGTAGAGACACGGGATCACCAGCAGTTCGAAAGGGAACCATCAGATGGAGGACAGGACCCACCACCAGAATCCGGGGGAGAAGGACCTTGCGGAGGAACCAATCAGGAAGAGGAAGGACTGGAGGGTCAAATCACCGATACAGACCTGAGACTCAAGAGGAAGCGGAGAAAAGGGAAATCTGCAATCGTGGTGGGAGACTCAATCCTGAGAGAGGTGGACAGTCACATAGCAGGAGGCAGACCAGACCGCCTAGTGACATGTCTCCCAGGGGCGAGGACAAAGGACATATCTGACAGAATCAAGAGGATCCTGGAGGGAGCTGAGACGGAGGAGACAGCAGTGATAATCCACGTCGGAACAAATGATGTCAGCAGATGGAACTTCAACAGAACTACACTGACTGAGCAGTTTAAGATCCTGGGGAGGAAACTGAAGCTGAGGACAAGGAAGATAGCCTTTTCAGAGATCCTGCCAGTACCGAGGGCAGATGCAAGGAGACAGATCGAGCTGCAAGCAATAAACGGATGGCTGAGGAAATGGTGCGATGAGGAGGGTTCCACTTTGTACGGAACTGGACAACCTTCCTGGGGAAAAACAAGCTCTACAGGAGAGACGGACTGCACCTGAGTGAGGCTGGGACGAGGATGCTGGCACGCAACATCCAGACCAGCATAGACATGGCTTTAAACTGATAACAAGGGGAAAGCCGATAGTCGATCTGACCTCGACACATCGGACCACAGTATCAAGCAAGGATACTGAATCAGGAAATGGCTCGAGACTGTGTGGACATTTTCTGGACTAAAACCCAAAGACGCCTTGCAGGGATCAAAGGAACTTAAGGAACTAAAGAGTGACAAAATGAAGAAACAGCCGGAAACAGAGGGCTATCCAAAGTCGAAGAAGCGGACGGAGGACGGGATAGACACACCACAGGAGGAAGGTGAACAGAATGAGGCTCGGGGACTGGCAGACCGTGAGGGGATCGACAGGAGCACCAAACCACGAGGAGAACCAAATGAGAAGGTAACCAACCGGGACTTAATTTGCCTATATACAAATGCCAGGAGCCTAAGGACAAAAATGGGAGAGCTAGAAGTTATAGCCAGTAAAGAGGACTTGGACATAATAGGAGTCACAGAGACATGGTGGTCCGAGGACAACAAATGGGATGTGGCCCTGCCAGGGTACAAACTCTATAGGAGGGACAGGACACACAAGAAGGGTGGAGGAGTAGCACTGTATATAAAGGACTCCATTCCTTCGACCAGGATGGAAACGACAGTAAGGGCGGACAGCTTGGAATCAATATGGGTTAAACTGACAGGAGGAAATGGAGCAGACATCAAATTGGGACTGTACTATCGCCCACCAGGACAGCCAGAAACAAACGACCAGGACCTGGAGGACGAATTGAGGCAGGTATGCAAACTTGGAAGTGTGGTGGTTATGGGGGATTTCAACTACCCTGGAATAGACTGGAACACTGGACACTCCAATTGCACGAGAGAAACTAAATTCCTAGAGGCAACGAGGGACTGTTACATGGAACAGCTGGTCACGGAACCAACGCGAGGGGATGCCACTCTGGACCTAATCCTTAATGGACTAGGGGGACCCGCAAAGGAGGTGGTAGTACTAGCACCATTAGGAAACAGCGATCACAACATGATACAGTACAAACTAAACATAGGAACGCAAAAGGTGAAAAGAACCACAACGACAGCACTCAACTACAGAAAAGGAAATTACGAGGCCATGAGGAAAATGGTGGGAAAAAGCTCAGCAACAGCTCAATGAAGATGGAGACCATAGAGGAAGCCTGGGCCCTACTCAAGGGCACGGTGCACGAGGAAAGACTGGCGGGGGAAGCAAGAAACTTCAAACCATTCTTCAGGTATGTGAAGGGGAAGCAACCAGCCAGGGAGGAAGTGGGACCATTGGACGACGGAGACAGGAAAGGAGTGGTAACAGAGGAAAAAGAGATAGCTGACAGATTAAACAAGTTCTTCTCGTCAGTCTTCACGAGAGAGGACATATCCAATATCCCAGAACCTGAGGAGATCATAAATGGAGACCACGATGAAAAGCTGGTCCAATTAGAGGCGAGCCGAGAGGATGTCCTCCGACAGATAGACAGACTGAAGAGCGACAAATCACCGGGCCCGGACGGCATCCACCCAAGGGTAATAAAGGAACTGAGAAACGAGATAGCGGAAACACTTTGCCAAATATGTAATCTATCCTTGAAAACTGGGGAGATCCCAGAGGACTGGAAAATAGCAAATGTCACGCCCATCTTTAAGAAGGGATCAAGAGGAGATCCGGGAAACTACAGGCCGGTGAGCTTGACCTCGGTCCCGGGAAAGATGATGGAAGCACTGGTCAAGGACACAATCTGCGAGCACATAGAAAAAAATGGACAACTGAAGGCGAGCCAGCACGGCTTCTGCAAGGGTAGGTCGTGCCTCACGAACTTTGAGGGAATAAACAGCCAGATGGATAAGGGGGAAGCCATAGACATCATCTACCTCGACTTCCAAAAAGCCTTCGACAAGGTACCTCACGAAAGGCTGCTTAAGAAGCTGTGGAATCACGGGGTGCAAGGGGATATACACAGATGGATCAGACACTGGCTGGCGGGCAGAAAACAGAGGGTTGGAGTAAAAGGGCATTACTCAGACTGGCAATGAGTCATGAGCGGAGTCCCTCAGGGATCGGTGTTGGGACCACTCCTGTTCAATATATTTATCAACGACCTGGAGACGGGGACAAAATGTGAGGTCATTAAATTTGCTGATGACACCAAACTCTGTAGCAGGGTCAAAACCAAGGAGGATTATGAAGACCTGCAGAGGGACCTGACGAGACTAGAGGAGTGGGCAAAAAAATGGCAAATGAGTTTCAATGTGGACAAATGCAAGGTCATGCATGTAGGGAAAAAGAACCCGATGTTCAGCTATAAAATGGGGGGAATATTGCTAGGGGTGAGCGACCTTGAAAAAGACATGGGGGTGATGGTGGACGCAACATTGAAGCCATCGGCGCAGTGTGCGACAGCCTCAAAGAAAGCAAACAGAATGCTGGGCATCATCAAAAAGGGTATCACAACCAGGACGAAAGAAGTCATCATGCCACTGTATCGTGCAATGGTGTGCCCGCACCTGGAATACTGTGTCCAGTACTGGTCGCCGTACCTCAAGAAAGACATGGCAGTACTCGAGGGAGTCCAGAGAAGAGCGACAAAACTGATAAGAGGTATGGAAAATTTTTAATACGCTGACAGGTTAAAAATGCTGGGGCTGTTCTCCCTGGAGAAGAGGAGACTTAGAGGGGACATGATAGAAACCTTCAAAATCCTGAAGGGCATAGAGAAAGTGGACAAGGACAGATTCTTCAAACGGTGGGGAACCACAAGCACTAGGGGTCACTCGGAGAAATTGAAAGGGGACAGGTTCAGAACAAATGCTAGGAAGTTCTTTTTTACCCAGAGGGTGGTAGACGCATGGAACGCTCTTCCAGAGGTTGTGATAGGCCAGACCACAGTACAGGGGTTCAAGGAAGGTTTGGATAGGTTCCTAAAGGATAAAGGGATTGAGGGGTACAGATAGAAGCAGAGGTAGGATATAAAAATGGTCAAATCACTTCACAGGTCAAAGGACCTGGTGGGCCACCGCGGGAGCGGACCACTGGGCAGGATGGACCTCTGGTCTGACCCAGTGGAGGCAACTTCTTATGTTCTTATGTTCTTAAGTTAACACACATGGTTCTCAATCAACCACTAGAAGCCATTTATGGACGACGCTTAGTGGTGCCTAAATGTTCTTAGGCATCGGTAGGTGTTAAATTCTTAGGCACACTGCCATTTAGAGAGAAAGTGCATATATTATTGATGTTATACAATTACCAAAATCAAGGAAAAGGATCTCAAATACCCAACCATCACCCTTCAATGAGAGTCGTACTGGGATTTGATTTTTATCATCGGTCCAAAAAACCTTGTTAATTTTTTATTTTTAACTATTTTATCAATTTAATTTATTAATTGCAAAAAATCAAGTGAGTTTATCACCAAAATTTGGATACAGTTTTAAATTTTGGTGGTGATAAATTCACTTGATTTTTTGCAATTAATAAATTAAATTGATAAAATAGTTAAAAATAAAAAATTAACAAGGTTTTTTGGACCGATGATAAAAATCATACCCCAGTAAGACTCTCATTGGAGGGTGAGAGTTTGAAGTCCTTTTTCCTTGTTTTTTTTTGTAATTGTATAACACCAGGGTTTTCTTGGTCTAAATCAGGGGTGGGCAATCATGGTCCTCGAGGGCTGGCACACCGACAAATCCGCGCATGACAGTTGCGCCCTGACAAATGTGCCCCGACAATTGCGTGCATGGACAAGTGCATGCATGATAATGCCGCCCCGTCAATTGCGCCACGTGAAATCTGCCATAAGTAGATATCTGGAAGGCCCTGATTTGCTGAGACTCCTCAGGCCCCCTCCTTTGGGAGGTGATTGAGGCGCCTTAAGACCCTCCCAAGGGACAGGGCTTGAGGAGTCTCAGCAAATCAGGGCTGACCAGACATCCACTTATGTAAAGGGTTCCCATAATCATAATGCAACCCATACGCTAACACTAGATACCAGTAAATGTTTTAAGTGTAGTGGGGGGGGGGGGTCCCACAGCCCCCTCAGAAAAGAGGGTTACTTTGTAACCCTCAAAAAGACAAAATAGTATCCAATTGTCAGAGCACATTTGACAAGTCACCTTCTATTCAGTGTGCGCATTTATCATGCGCGCAATTGTCGGGGCGCATTTGTCGAGGCACAAATGTCCTGCGTGCATTTGACGGGTCACCTCAAGGGCCATAACTCAGTTAGGTTTTCAAGATCTCTACATTAATTTGCATGGATTGCTTCCATTGTATGCAAATCATTCTCATGCATATTCATTGTGGAAATCCTGAAAACCACCAAGGGCTGTGGCCCTTGAGGACAGTAATTGCCCACCCCTGGTCCAAATGATTTCACTTAAGTCTTTTCACGCCCAAACTCTGCCCCAAATCAACCCTTAACCATGTCTACTTTCCAAGTGGTGCTGGTAGATGTCTCAGTGTAGACGCCTACCTTGATGTGATAGGCACCTACTGATCTAGGCGCCTACTGGCAAATTATTTTTTTTAATTGGTTTATAATGGTGCTTTCAATTATCAGTGCTGATTAAGCCAATTAAAAAATATATAAAAAAATAACCCACCCCTTTTACAAAACCGTGTTAAGCTTTTTATATCACCAGCCGTGGCGTTATTAGCTCTGATACTCATAGAAATCCTATAGTTGTCGGAGCTAATACTGCCACAGTCGGTGATGAAAAAGCATAATGTGGCTTTGTTAAGTTAGGCATCTAGATCATCTAGGCATGTCTAACTGTAGGTATCTTTTATAGAATCAGGGCCAAGTGATCCTGTGTTAACCACGGTCAAATTCTGCCGAAGCTGCCGCTGCCACTGGAGAACCCATGTCCACCTACTGACATGGCATAAGTGTGCACTCCTAAGATAAGCTGCACCAATGCCAACTTGGGCTAATATTCTATGATAGCTTAAGTATGTCCCTATGCTGTCATATGTTCAGCATGTTAGTATTGGGGTACCTGAAATGAGGTACCCTATTATAGGCCTGTCTCCTAATTGCAGTCCTTAGGTCAGCGGTTATGCAGTGGGAGCCTGAATAATGGGGCGACCACAGACCACCATGTCTAAAGGCCCAGGTGCAGAGTTCTGATCGGAATCAGAACTGTAGCTTTTTTGACTCAGAACTCTATGGACACCCTCCTGATGGTCCAAACAGGAGCTAGCAACTGGGAACTTTAGTCACCCCAGTCTGACCTTTGTCTAACATGTTTATTTGCTGTTGTCCATGAAACGGTACTAGGCTGCGCTATATCTAACAACTTCACTTATATAAAAAGCAATAGTTTGGTATTAAATTGTTTCCACTGGAAAGCACAGTTTGCAGAGGGCACCATTTCGCTGCATTAGAATGTTTTCCCATTTGATCACGTTTAAAATGATTTGGGATCATGTGAAACAAAGTGTTTTGTTTTGCATAACAAAACAAATTAACATATGCAATTGCACCAGTATTGTGCTACCATGCATCATTTACTGAGTAAATTTGACAATGATTTCCACTCTATAATTTGCTTACCATATATATGTGGTAGGTGGATGTGCAGTATAAGAAAATAAAGATGCCCACTGTTCTATCAATGACGGCTGTTCATGATTAAAGCTCAATCAAGCAACAATGTCAGCCGTAATATGTTGCTATTTTCTGGAGAGGATGGGACAGGGGGAAGGAAGATTTGGTGATGCAGTTTTTCTATTCTTTAAAAAAAGAAGATTTTAAGAGCATATGAGAAGTTAAATAACTAGGGAATATATTTCAATTTTAATAGAATGCAGTACAATTTATCACATTCTTAACAGTATTTGTTTCACCTTTCTTCATTCTTCCTGAAAAAGCAGGAGAGACTTAAAGCTGACCTTGAAATATCCTTAGAATTACAGCATCAGACAGAAGTATTCATTTGCATACAGATGAGCATCAAATATTGGAAATTTCATCATAAAAAGTGAATATTGTCATCTAAAACAGTGATTCCCAACCCTGTCCTGGAGGAACACCAGGCCAATCGGGTTTTCAGGCTAGCCCTAATGAATATGCATGAGAGAGATTTGCATATGATGGAAGTGATAGGCATGCAAATTTGCTTCATGCATATTCATTAGGGCTAGCCTGAAAACCCAATTGGCCTGGTGTTCCTCCAGGACAGGGTTGGGAACCACTGATCTAAAAGACCCGAATGCATGCAAAACCAGCCATTGACACAGACCACACAGCTCCAGAACACTGATGTACAGGTGGCCTATTTAAGGAAGGGTTTTCCATGCAAAATAGGAGAACCACGGAACGACACGTCCTTCATCAGACTTTTCAATTAGAACATTCTTGATTAGTCCTGGCTTTTGCCAAAAAACAAATACTAAAGAAGTGTAGATCAGATAATGAGCAAACAAGATCACTTCCAAAACTAAACGCTGTAAGAAAGCACTCAGTGAGTTTTATGCCATGCCTCAGAGACTGAGTATTCAAGCAGGAACTGCTGGATACAGCTTTCGGTCGAAGTCTCAATCATTGGCAAATGGCATGTACTTAACGTACTATATTAATTTAGTGTTTTTATATTTTTGTATTTTTTATATTTTTATATATAAATTATTTAAATACTTTTTTAAGACAGATGTAAAAACACCTTTTATCGGACATCAAACATCATAAAATTATTTAGATAGTGCACATATTCAAACAAAGCACTTATCTTTATGAGATGTCAGCACTGTTTCAAAACCCAACGGGGCCACCGTTTCACCTGGTATGGCTTCGTCAGGGGAAAACGTAGACAGTGCCTGAAAAAGATGACAAATCAATGAACATTTTCAAGATATTTGACATCATAAATAGATTAGACATTAAAAGTCAGCGTTTAATGCAGCAAACTTACGGAGCCAAAAATGACCTGAATCCTTAGCAAGTAATTCTCAAAATGGCGTCAGTCACTACAGACGCTGAGCCATTTAAATTGCCCATTGAGGGGCTGCCAGTGAAACGTCATTCACGTGAAAACGTGATGACGTCTGGAGGTTGACGCAAAGAGTGTCCACTCTTTGCGTCAACTTCCAGACATCATCACGTTTTCACGTGAATGACATTTCACTGGCAGCCCCTCAATGGGCACTCTGTGTCAACCTCCAGACGTCATCACGTTTTCACGTGAATGACGTTTCACTGGCAGCCCCTCAATGGGCACTCTGCGTCAACCTCCAGACGTCATCACGTTTTCACGTGAATGACGTTTCACTGGCAGCCCCTCAATGGGCAATTTAAATGGCTCAGCGTCTGTAGTGACTGACGCCATTTTGAGAATTACTTGCTAAGGATTCAGGTTATTTTTGGCTCCATACGTTTGC
The DNA here is from genome assembly GCF_902459505.1 of Geotrypetes seraphini. Taxonomy (NCBI): domain Eukaryota; kingdom Metazoa; phylum Chordata; class Amphibia; order Gymnophiona; family Dermophiidae; genus Geotrypetes; species Geotrypetes seraphini. Next base: position 14,276,840 of record NC_047097.1, read on the forward strand.
TGCATTAAACACTGACTGTCTAATCTATTTTTTTGTTCAAATCTATTTTATTAAGCAAGTACAACAGCAAGTACAACAGCTGTAAACAGGGTATACAATTTCACCCAACAACCGCGGAGGACTGGACTCTGATGTCCTCCACGATCAAGCAACATCCCCACCCCACAGAGAGAAACCCCCTCCCCACCCCCCAAAAGAAATATACAACTCTCAAGCAGGGAACATCAAAGGCAAATAGATGCACGGAATCAAAGGTGGAGTCTGTTCAAGATACAGCTACGATTCTCAGGGATCAGAATGTTAAAGTACGGAGTCCAAGTGTTAACAAAGTCTCTGCTCCGGCAACTAGAAGAACAGGCCAAACGGACCTCCCAGCCCATAAGTTCGTGAAGTCGATTCCTCCAATGCCAAAAGGAGGGGGGTTCAGGAGAAATCCAGCAACATAAAATACATTTCTTCCCCAAAATAAAACATTTACTAAGAAATAATTTTTCAGAAGAAGTATACATGGACAGGAAGGAAAACTGGGCAAACAACATAGAAAGCACTGAGACCGGCACAGGTGTCTGCACCAGGCCCTGTAAAAAGGAGGCCAGCGCCTTCCAAAAGGCCTGAATCCCCTCACAGCTCCAGATACCATGAAAGTAAGAATTAACCTCCACTGAACAGCGTATGCATAACTGAGTGCCAATACAACCCATATAGTAAGCCTGACTTTGGGAAGCATAGGCCCGCAGGACAGTTAAACTTGTACTGAGGACGCCGCCGCCATCTTTCACAGACTTCATACTTGCGAGTCGGATGACTGCGGCGACCTCGGTGAGTTGGTGTGAGAGGGAGTAGTGATGTATACATTGAGATAAATTTGGTGGGTGGTGATGTGTAGAGAAATGTCACACTTGCTGCCCTAAGGGTGTTGTTGTTTTTTATCTTTACACAGGGAGACCCTTGAGACAGCACATGTAGTGCGAAACATGTCGGGTCGGACTCCCAGGTTTAGCTGTGTGTAGATGTTAAGTATACAATCTTAATGTGAAACACTTTCACGAGAAAAACAATAAATGATGTCAAATATTACGTGTAGACAGTACTGCTTTAGTCATAGGGAGAAAGTTCAAGCTGAACTCGAGGAAAAGCCTCAGATAGGGGCCCTCCCACCACCACAATGGTGGATAAAGGTGGTAGGGTGATAACCTCACTGGCAAAAACCTCTGTTAGCTCCCAGTAATATTTGACATCATTTATTGTTTTTCTCGTGAAAGTGTTTCACATTAATACTGATTTTTTCACGGTTCCGAGTATTTGTGCTAAGTATACAATCTTATACACTTTTTATAACTTTCTATTTATTGATAAGTAAAAAATCAAAATGAAAAATTAAAATAAAAAATATTTAAACGAATACAATCACGGCGATTTGAGACGATTTACCAATGATGAAGCACCACGTAAATCTCCTGCTTTAGAAATTATTATTGCGGTGGAGTGGTGGGGCTGAGGTATTTCGATTTAGTCTCTTAGAAGATTGATATATCAACCTAGTTTTTGTTGGTTTACATAAAAATGTTATGGCTTTTATAACCCTTTTCCTTTTGTTTTTCTACCAACATCTTAAAATGTAACTTTATCCTTTTTCCCTCTCAAGTCATGTTTGTAAATATGTATCAATTTTGTTAAATGTTAGCCTGCTTTTATTAATTGTATTAGATTATGTACATCGCTTAGTAATTTTAATAGGCGATCAATCAAATGCACTAATAAACTTGTAAACTTGTTTATTTAAATTTTGATTAAACGCTTATCCAAAGGTACAAAGCGTTGTACATAATAATTTAAAAATAGCTGGGGAACAAACATCTTAAATAATAAACATAAACAAACATTACAAACATACTGGTAGCATGAAAACATTGGGGAAAATGTAGGAGAGCTACAATTTTTTAAAAAAGAATACAAATAAGGAAATTACAATGATGGCAGATAAAGGCCAAATGGCCCGTCCAGTCTGCCCATCCGCAGCATCCATTATCTCCTCTTCTCCCTAAGAGATCCCATGTGCTTGCCCCACACTTTCTTGAATTCAGACAGTCCTTGGCTCCTCCTCCTCTATTGGGAGACTATTCCACACATCTACCGCTGTTTCTTCATAAAAAGAAGTATTTCCTTAGATTACTCCTGAGCCTATCACCTCTTAACTTCATCCTAAGCCCTCCCATTCTGGAGCTTCTTTTCAAATGAGACTCACCTTGTGTGCATTTATGCCATGTAGGTATTTAAACGTCTCTATCACCTAAATAACTGTTTTACCACTTGAGAAAAACACCATTTACTGGCTATCTCCAAATATTTTACCCTTTCCATGGCCCTGTAATTCTGCAGACTTGAGGCTTAACCCCTGGATTTGTATACAGGTTACCCAAAGCTGCCCCCCCCCCCCCCAATGCAGGCCCTGATAAAGTTAATAAATGAAATCAAATCAAATCACAAGGAGATGAGCTGATCTCACCAAGAACCAATAAGACCAAGGGATTAGACCCTAGCAGAACTAAAATAAAATCATGTATGTGAAATAAATACCCAAATCCAAGTGTAAAGTAATAGCAATAATAAATTTTGTTCGACATTCAACCAAAACTATTATATTTTCATTTGAAGTGAAAGGAAAACGTTATTGATAAATTCAAATGAAAAATTAGAACTTACCCACTCTCTGCAAACTAACTCAAGATTTCCCCCTAGCAAATGTCTTCATTTCCATTCCCCAATACACTGAGAGCTTCTTGTGCTGTTGTAGTTCTGAACATTATGTTCTGAGAATCTTTACACACCTCTAAAGACTAATTATTGTTTCTGTGTTAGAGTGCTGGAATACTCATGGTGCTGCAGATCACTTTTCCTTGCCACTAAATTCCTCAGTGAGGTGTATAATTTGCCTTCTTTGATTACAGTCGCAAATGCCCTGCACATTTATTTCCCTGAATAACAGATTCAGTGATCACACCTCAGCGCTTGATTTAGAGCCAAGGAAAGCATGTTATGATCAAGTTTCAAGTTTATTAGGATGACCATTAGTTCCTCAATAATCTTCAGGGATGACTCGACCATTAGGCAAAACTATATGGTCGTCTTGGCCGGCATTTTATTGGGGTAGCAAAGAGCAAGTGCAATCATAGCAAAACAATAGTTTCTGCCAACTACACAAACTCAAAGAACTATCAGTTCAAACTTCAAATTAAGGGGCGCCACAAGTACAAGGGGGCACTCGGAGAAATTGAAAGGGGACAGGTTTAGAACAAACGCTAGGAAGTTCTTTTTCACTCAGAGGGTGGTGGATACGTGGAACGCGCTTCCAGAGGCTGTTGTAGACAAGAAAACATTAAATGGTTTCAAAGAAGGTTTGGATAGATTCCTAGAAGAAAAAGGGATTGAGGGGTATAGATAGGTATAGACCATTGCTCAGGAAATGGGCCTGATGGGCCGCCGCGGGAGCGGACCGCTGAGCAGGATGGACCTAGGGTCTGCCTCAGCGGAGGCAACTTCTTATGTTCTTATGTTCTTATCAGCACATTTGTGCAGGATTTTTGTGTGTTAATCATGATTGTTGAGTCTAATTATCAAAAGCCAAGGGCTACAGGTTGGGCGACTTCAAAATTAATTGATGGGATTTAAGGCTGAAAGTTTGCCTAGGGTGCCTACCAACCTTCCACCAACTCTGATTAATCCTGGTATAGAAACACATAATGAAGATGACCTTGTACATTGATCAGAAAAAGAATGTTTAGATTCATGAGTTCAAAATCTCAAGTATTTTATAAAAAGCTTCCTGGGATGTAGAATATTTTATAAAATATGTATACTACCACCAAATAAGAATTTTACAACAGAAAACTACTATTATTACTATTTATTATTTATATAGTGCTACCAGATGCATGTAGCATTGTACATTAAACACGCAAGAGCCAGTCCCTGCTTGAAAGAGCTTACAATCTAATTATGATATCTACTGTCTGCTCTCTCTCTGCTCTTTCCATATGGCATCTGCTCTCTTTCTATGCCCCTTCCAGAAACTATCTGCTCCCCTTCCATCTCTTACTCCCCCCCATGGTCTGGCAACTCTATCTCCTTCCCTTCCATCTCTCCCTCCCTGCCCCCCCTGTGATTTATAGCATCTCTCATTCCTCCTTTCTTCCTCTTAGATCTGGTATCTCTGTCTCACTCACCCATGTTCTGGCATCTTTCTCTGCTCACCTCTCCTCTCCCTTCCCTTTCCTGATCTTCTTTCTCAATTTATTTTCTGCCTCTGTTTAAATTAAATTCTTTCTTATTATCCAGTCCTCAGTTTCCCTCTTTTCACAGTGTCTATCTATAGCTTGCTATCTCTTTCCCTCATCCGCTCCAGCATCTATCCTCTTCCCCCCATCCAGCATGTGCCCTTGTTTCTTTATCCCCCTCCTTCAATCCAGTATGTGTCCTCTTTCTCTACCCCCTTGCATCCAGCATCTTCTCCTTGCTCTCCTCTCCACTTCCATCCATCGTACACATGAAAACAGCAAAATTTGTAGAACTGTATGTTCAAGAGAAGCTGATTAAGTAGCCAAACTCTGCAACTCCAGCGATTGGAATACAAGGTTGTTTTGAACTCCTAAGAGGTGAGCGCTATTGCGTCCTCCTCTTCTTCCTCCAATTACTATTATTTACCATTTCCAAAGCACCACCAGACATAAATAAAAGACAATCTCTGCCCCTCAGTGTCTATAATCTATTCAAGACAAACATATATGACAAGAGATTCTAAGCAGTGTTAGGCACTAACATTTGCCTAACAGCTAAAAATGGAGTATTGCAGAACACGCTCATGTGCGTGCAGCAACTTACAAAAACTGTGTGCACTAAAAATATTTCCAATTTTTTTTTAAGAGATGTGTCGGAGGTGGAGAGTGGGCATTCCTATGCTAATCAATTAGAGCAGCAGTTCTTAAACCTGTCCCGGGGAACCCCAGCCAATTCATATGTATTAGGGATAACTTGAAAACCCAACTGACTGGAAGGTCCCCCAGGACAGGCTTAAGAACCACTGAGTTAGAGCATCTACATTTTCATGTGCTAGCTGGTTAGTGCACGGATACCGCATGAGCCCTTACCCCCCAATTCTATAAAGTGCGCCTAAAGTTAGGTGCCTACATCAGGCGGGTAGCCAAGGTAGACGCCTAAGTTTGAGTATTAAGGTAAATCAGCACTGATAATTAGCCCTCAACACCTTTAAATTTGTACTAATTGGAGTTCATTGTAAGTTAGGCATAAAACTTGTAGGCATGATTCTACAATTAGACACCTGGTGCAAAGCGCTTAGTTAAAAACTGGTATGGTTAGAGGGTGGATCGAGGGCCTGTTTTGGAGTTAAGAGCCATTGGGCACCTAACTCAGGTGCAAGCACTTAGGCCAAGAATACCTTGGCATAAATAGGGTATTTAGGTTCAAACCATTTTTATTGATGCAAACACAGCAAATACAACACCAGTGTACCCCAAAGGTGCACAGTACAAATAATAATTCATCATATACAATAATAGAACAAGCATATACAATAAAAGAGTAACATCAACCAAACTCCCTCCCCTTCCTTCTCTACATAGGGCAAGTGAGATTAATGAGGGTGGGAAGGAACTCCAAAGCCCTGTACTCTTATGAACCCCAAAAATGTCACACCACCCCTTCCTCCCAACTGAACCACTTATCCTATCTTTGACTAATTGCCAGAACCTTCAATACACCCCATTTCCCCTCCTCAAACCCCCCTCTCCTCCCCCCCCAATGATACTCTCCACCCCACCCCATCAGTACTCACCATTACTCTCCCAACCCAACTAACTAACAAATTAGGACACCCATCTTAAAACCACACTGCGACCCTTAGGATGTAAGACTTGCAGATAAGGCTCCCATATATTAAAAAACAACATCTTAGAATGCTCAGGCACCACTAACAGTGATTCTATGAGTGCCTATTATAGAATCACTTTTAGCACCGCCCTAGTTAGTGCTGATATTTTAGGCAACATATATAGAATCAGACCCTTACTACCTACAAAATGATGGTAGTAAGTGCTCACACAATAATTTTTAAAAATGACTGCTTGCCAATAGCAACATTAGTGCATGTCCATTAATACAAAAAATAGAAAATTGGCCATTTACACCAGTTATACACCTGGTGTAAATAGCCTTACTTAAATTTAGGTGTGCCAATGCCGGTTTACAGTCAGTGATGTAGCGAGGGTCAGAAGTACCCGGGGTGGTGGCTCCTTCCCTCACCCTCTTCTCCACCCCCATCCCTACACACCCCTTCTCTGCCCCCCATACAGTTGCGCATGCCGCTTCCCTTCCCCTGTACCTCTGTAACACTCCTGGCATGAGCAGCAACCCCCAACCTGCTGGCACACCTGTATGAGCTCTTCCTCTGACATCATTTCCTAGGCGCGGGTCCAGGAAGTGACGTCAGAGGAAGAGTCAACACAGGCACCACAGCAGGTTAGGGGTTGCTGCTCACCGCCAGGAATGTTACAGAGGTATGGGGGAGTGGCACACGTGTGTGGCAGTGGGGGGAAGGGAAGGAGCAGGGGGGGCAGAGAGGAGGATGGGTGCCACATCCCTATCAAGACCCTCCCCTTACAACGCCACTGTTTACAATAGTATTCTATAATCTAATCTGGGAGTCCAGATGTTGTTATAAAGCAGACCCATCTAAGGTCCCCTAATTTTATATCTGAGGCAATGATAACTAATCAACTTACCCAAGAGCTCAAGGAATAGCACTGGGATTGCACCTGAGCTTCCCTGGTTATAAGTCTAGTCTCAAATCTCTTGGTTACTCCTTCACTCCTTGGTATCAGCGAATCAGTAAATTGAGTTAACATAACTGTGATTAATTACCTCAATAGGAGCCCTCAGTGGAGAATACTTATTTACACAGTAGATCTCAAGTGTGGCAGTGATTTGAATTTGTAGATGAAACAGTTCTAAAATGACTTACACCCTGAAGCGTAAAAATGCAGCGTCTGACTTGCAAGATCAATCTCTCTCTTTTTATTACAAAATTAACAATAAACTGAGTTGCCTCTGGGCTTCCATTAATTCTGCTCTTGTAAACATGTTAAAAGTTTCACATTGTGTTGGACACATAGGTTGACATTTTTGAAAAGCAGACCTCCGAGACTGAAAATGTAGAGATCAAGATAAGGTAAAATACCAAGAGAACAAGCTGAGGAGGAACATTTTGAGGTTCTTGAACGTTCCATGGTAACCTTTGATTTCAGCTGTGGACATATTTTATGGAGGTATTAATGTTATCATCTGAAGCTTTTCTTCCACTTGTAAGAACTATATCATATGTGCCAGCCCCTAGAAGGACCTCAACTGATTGTTGTGAGAGATAAGGAGAGGAACTGAGATCTTTGGATGCAACTGGTTTTTTAAATCATTTTTGGAAGTGTTTATGAAGAGGACACTTTGGTAGTTACCTCTGAGCTAGAACCAGATCGCAACCTGGGACTGTATTTATGCTTGAAACATTTCAATGAGCTTTTAGAAGGGTGAAGAAACATATTTCCTGATTTATCTTGAGATACACAGAAAAGGTGCCAGGATTGTTTTGGCACTTAAAACCTAGGGTCCTGGCCCTCAGTGTTAACTTATTTTAACACATTTTTAATGAATGAATCAAAGAACAACAAACATATAGCACAACAACAAAATGCAATCAACGTTTTTACAAATACTCGTAATATTCTCCCCTTATCCTCCCTACCCACCTCCCCCTTAAACAACTAAAAAGGATTAAAAAAAACCCAGGATGTCCATAAAAGAATCCAGTTTTGTAAGGCTTTGACTCTTATAGCACATCAATATGAATACCTAGTCCTTAAAAAATGCAAAACTACCAACCCAAGCATATCCAACCTCATTCAAGCAACTCATGACATCCAAGTCACAATGAGTTAAGAACAAAACTTCGAGCCCTTGGAGCAAGAGAGCTTGTATAAGGCTCCCAAACCATTAAGAAATGTTTCTTACATTTAAAAGACATGTTAACTATACCTTTTTCCAATAACTTTCAGTGTTAATTTTATATTTTAGTTTGGTTTATATATGGTTTGAGAGGAGCTGCGTGGATAGGCATAAGGTGAATGTGATATGAGATTAGTTCAGGAGGATGCATTGTAACACCACGTCAGCAACTCATGTAATTAGCTCTGTTTTGTTACACCACTACAGAAGCCCATGCTTTGTGACATCATTGGAAAGCTAATGTAAACCGCTCAGAATTGTCCAGTCATTAGTAGCGGTATGTAAGCTTGAATAAACAATATTGAAATTTCCTTGTGTTTGTTTAATTTACCAAGCTACTCAAGTGGAGAAGGCTTCATCTAAGGCACGGCAGATGATGGGTTGTATCAAGAGAAGTTTCGTCAACAGGAAGCCTGAGGTCATGATGCCATTGTACAGAGCCATGGTGAGACCTCATCTGGAATACTGTGTGCAATTTTGGAGGCCACATTACCGTAAAGATGTGCTCAGAATTGAGTCGGTTCAGCGGATGGCCACCAGGATGGTCTCGGGGCTAAAAGGTCTCTCGTACGAAGAGAGACTGAACAAATTGCAGCTCTATACTCTTGAGGAGCGTAGGGAGAGGGGAGACATGATTGAGACATTTAAGTACATCACGGGATGGGTCGAGGTGGAAGATGATATCTTTCTTCTCAAAGGACCCTCGAACACAAGAGGACATCCGCTCAAACTCAGGGGAGGGAAGTTTCGTGGAAACGTCAGGAAGTACTTCTTCACGGAACGAGTGATAGAGCATTGGAACAAGCTTCCAGTACAGGTGATCGAGGCCTGCAGTATCCCAGACTTCAAGAATAAATGGGATACCTATGTGGGATCACTGCGAGAGTCATACCAATGAATAGGGTCGCTAGGATATAGACTTAATAGAGCAGGTCAGTAGAGTTAAGGGGGCCAGTAGACTTAAAAGGGGGTCAATGGTATGGGCAGACTTGATGGGCTGTAGCCCTTATCTGCCGTCATCTTTCTATGTTTCTATGTTTCTACCGGAGAGTAATTCTTATTTGTTTCTTTGACCCTAAACAGCTTTTTGATTTTCTATGTACCAGTGGTATAGCCAGTGGCAGAAGCCCACCCACTTTGGGCTCAGGCCCACACAGTAGTGGCTCATCCTTGCTATGGCTGGCAGAAAATCCCAAATTCCACCAGCTGAAGACTCCCAGTATCTCTCTCTCTTTATCCTCTTCCCTGTCCCTTGACCTAGCATTTCCCAGTGCCTCTTAACACCCCCCCATGTACCTTTAAAAACGTCTTGCTTCTTCTGGAGGTCACTGGCAGTAAATGATTCACACATGCTCTTTTGCTGGCCCTAGAGCCTTCCTTCTGATATGGTTCTGCCCATGCGAAACAGGAAGTTGCATCAGATGGAAGGCTCAGGGGCTAGCATGAGCAGCCTGTCTAAATCACTGCAAGCAACCTTTAGAAGGGAAGAAAAATGTTAAAAGATATACTGGGGAGAGTGTAGGGGGGAGGGAGGGTTGAGAGATAGGCAGAGATGCTGGATTATTGGAAAGAGGAGGGGAGTGAGAGAGATCCAGTTTGCAGGTGGGATGATGAATGGAAGAAACTGAGAATCGGTGGGCAGGGGAAGGAAGGGGCTGGCAAGAAAATTTCATGCCCACCTACCTTTGGGATCAGCCCACTCAAAATTGACCATCTGGCTATGCCACTGCTATGTGCTAGGGAAGTTACTGGACCTCAGTGTTTAGCATCTCAGAATTTGGATACACTAGAAAGCTGGCCACTTAGTGACATAGCTGCTGTCCTATCTTGAGATTTAGGGCTCCTTTTACTAAGCTGCGATAGCGTTTTTAGCACACGCAGGATTTTAGCACACGCTAAACCCGTGCTACGCAGCTAGAACTAACACCAGCTCAATGCGTTAAGGTCTAGCACGCGGGGGAATTCAGTGTGCGTTAAAACTGCTATCGCAGCTTAGTAAAAGGAGTCTTAGTTATTTCCTATGATATGTTCTATTACTTGCCCTCCTTTATACCATGGACTAATTGTGCTTCAAGTTTCCTTTCCATATTTTATCTCCTGAGTTCTGTTTGTGATTTTTGAATTCTCTTGTATTGTAGCTAAAATGCCGAGAAGAAACAGGCAGATTGACAGATCTACATTACACACACAAAGTTTTAGTTTAACATTTCTGATTGGTACAGTGAGGAATGAGATCTGAAATGGCAAAGCAAAGGGACCAAGGAATAGAACCGATGGAGGTATACTCGTCAGAGGGTTTTTGTATTTGCATGACTATGACCTTGATAATTTCCTGCATTCCTCTTTTCAGTAGGCGGGAAAATATCTTGATTACCCTTGTTGAAGATGCTCCTTCGAGTTGAAGGCTTCAACACTAGACACTCACACCTACAGTTTAATCATGTAGTTCTTGATTTTCAGATATAAAATTACCCCTAATTAGTTTCTACTTGTGTCATCTGTATTAACCGAGTGAATCCAACCTGCAAAATATCTCTGGTTTTCTCAGAAGATTTACAAGCCTGTTAAAAAAAAGGCCAAAACATTACAGAGGTTAATTATGGACTGAAGCAGAGGTGAAAGTTCTCTCAGTCCTGATTGGCTATTCTGAGGGCAAGCAATGATCCAACAGAAATAAATTATTGTAAATAAACATGTTAACATGCCAGCATAAATCTATTTTCTTCTTTGACAGTCTGTACGGTGCCTGCTGTGTTGCTCATCTATAAGAGATACATGTGTAAATACCGAGTTCAGAAAGCTATTACACAGGGAGATCCATACCACACAGATATTTCAAGGGAGTGTGGCTTGAGAGCGGTGTGGGTGGGTGAAGTTTTGTGTTTTAAACCAGTTTTACTCTATCAATGGGGGTGATACTTCCCAGCTACTCACTTACCAAGAACAGCGGTTGATTTTTGAGTGGGGCACTGTGATCCCGCAGGGTCTAAATAAAGAGATTGAGTGGCTTGTACCACACTAATAATATCAACAATAACAACAAGCTTAGATTACGTTAGATAGATTGTGAGCCCACAGATAGAGAAAATGCTTGAGTACCTGATTGTAAACCGCTTAGATAACCTTGATAGGTGGTATATAAAATCCTAATAGACTTGAAAGCACAGTTACTTACTATAACAAATGTTATCCAGGGACAGCAGGCAGCTATTCTCACATGTGGGTGACATCATCAACGGAGCCCAGATGTGGATGCCTCACAAGAAGACTTGCTTGAAGAAACCAGAAGTTTTGAGTCGACCGCACTGAGCATTTGTGAGTGCCTTCCCGCCCAGCGTAGGGCACGTCTCCTCAGTTCAGATAGCTAGCAGAGAAGCCAACCAGGGGAGGTGGGTGGGTTGTGAGAATAGCTGCCTGCTGTCCCTGGACATTCAGAATCTGTTCTCCTCTCACTCCCCTTGTCTGCCATCAGCATCTGTCATCGTCCCCACTTTCTCCACACAATAAGCCTGAAGCACCACTCAACCTCTTCCCCTTGTCGGGCTCCCTCCCTCACTTCCCTTCACCTTTGCAGTGCTTTTCAAAAACAAAGCTTTTGCTCTCAGAGGGCCCTGATGTGGCTGCCCTAACACTTCTCCTCTGACGCATTGCCCCCCCCCGTGATGAATCTCAAAGCTGCTATCCTCTGTGCACACAAACACCCACTGCTTCCACCGCCCTTCTCCATGCATACCCCACTCCCAGACATCACGCACTGGAAACCTGCTGCCACCGTCGGTGCTGTATTCTGATCTGGTGCCGAGCTTTGAGAATCTGCCTGCTCTCACCTTCTCTGAGAATCTTGGAGGGGGTGGGAGCTGGCAGCTTTGAGCATGCGCAGATGCTCAAAGCTCTGCACCAGATCAGAATACAGCACTGATGGCGGCAACAGGTTTCCAGTGCTAATGGTAAGTGAAATGTCAGGGAGTGGGGCGTGCATGGAGGAGGATTGAAGCTGTGGCAGGGATTTATGTGTATGGAGGATAGCGGCTTTGAGATTCATCACCAGGGGGGGGGGCATATATTCAGCGGGGAAAGCAGGGGGGATTGTTCTATTGAAGATTACAGCCCTGGTGGTCATCAGGAGTTGAATGGAGGACAGCTGCGCCATCGGTCCGGTGGTGGCTCAAATATAAACTGAGACCCCCATTTTTGGGCCAAATTATTGGCCCCAAAATCTCGGTTTATATTCGAGTATATACGGTAAATTATGTGAATGCCCCAACCTGCCCATGCCCCCTTTTTGAATTGTGCACCATCAAATTTAGGAGTTCCTATTATAGAACGGCATGGCTCTGTCCTGTGTCCTAACTCTAAATGAGTGCCAATTAACACTAATTACTGATTGTTAATGGCTCATTAATTAGAGAATGACACAGGGACAAATTTTTCCCCATCTCTGCGGGAACTCATTTTCTCGTTCCTTCCCCGCGAATTCTTTTCCTATCCCTGCCCCTGCCCCTGCCCCATTCCTGCAAGCTCTGTCCTCAACTGCACAAGCCTCAAACACTTTAAAATCATAAGTGATCGAGGCTTGTGCCCTTTAAGAACTGCTCAAAGAGTTCTCAGTGCTTTTCCCTCCCTCTTGTTTCTCCCTTTATTGTACTTTCCTTTCAACATTGTAGTCCTTCTGTTCCAGTTTGTCTAGAGTTTGTTTATATGTCATACTAACCACCCCTGTATCAGCTGTCTTTTTCCTTTTTAACAATGTTTTACTGAGTGTAACTTATGTAATGTTCTTTTAACCTATTGTACATCGCCTAGAAGCCAGATTAAGCTGTATATCAACCTTGTTTTAATAAACTTGGAAAACTTGGTTAAGGCAGAGCTTACAGGAATGGGGCAGAGGCAGGGACAGTGACAAAACTCACGGTGACGGGACAGAGAAATTGAGTTTCTGCGGGGATGTGGACAAATTTGTCCCCGTGTCATTCTCTATTAATTAGTTTGTGTGCAGATCTGGGATCCACATCCAAATTTGTGTATTTAAATTTGGGCAACCTCTATATCACCTAGCACAAACTATAAAGCAGAAAGAGAAGACAGTTGTACACTTTGTGGTTATATGTGGAGTCACTCTTTATATACAGAGACTAAATAAAGATAAGCCTCATTCATTTTATGATTGCACAGAACAATTACTGTACTTTTAATCTGCTGAGAGCAGTTTCAGTTACTACAATATTTCAATGAGAAACTCAGCACCGTGCATGGTAAGCCATTGTCAAAGAGACAATCATATAGGCTAATCATAGTTTTGAGATAAAATTGAATGAACATTTTCTGTTTGGAGCTTCTGTGTCCTCATGCTGGCTTTCTTTAGTGATGTGAAAGAGAAAATTACTGCTCATTTGGCGTTGATGTCTTGAAAGAAAGAATTCAGGAATGCTCTGTTACACTGTCCTTACTTTTTGTGACATTAACAGCGATGGGTAAAAATAATCATAACATTTATTTTCGGTTCATTAAGGCATGACATTAATTTAACCTGATATCATCCTCATGGCTACTTAATAGAAAATGTGGAAGCATAAATAAACTGGTGGACATAATGTCCAAATCAGGCTTACAGATAAGAACATTAGAATAGCCATACTGGGTCATTATCCTGTTTTGAACAGTGCATGATCTAGCCTACAAATACCTGGCAGAAACCCAAATAGTAGCAACATTCTATGCTACCAATCCCAGGGCAAGCAGTGGCTTCTTCCATGGTTGACTCAGTAGGAGACTATGGACTTTTCCTCCAAGAACTTGCCCAAAACTTTTTTAAATCCAGCTACGCTAACTGCTGTTACCATATCCTTCAGCAACAAAGAGTTCCAGAAGTTAATTATTCTTTTTTTAAAAAACGATATATGTAAATTTTTTTTTATTATTTTCAAATTATAAAGAAGCAAATCAATACTTGAATACAGATAAGTAATAAAAAACACATAAAATTATATTACCAAGCACCACTTAAATCAGTAGTGGTTGGAAATAAAATAATTATTAATTATTTAGTCCACTACAAAGAGAAAAGATCTAAGTTTTAGAATTACATTATCAGGGAAATTTTTCATTCATCTTAAGAACAGCTCAGGAGACATTGATCGAAAACCCCAATAGCCTGGACTTAAACTACCGGAGGGGCTATTGGGCCTATCACCCTTCCACCCCCTTCATTGGCCACAATAAATTCCAACAGTTGCTTTGGTTCAAAGAATAGAAAATTTTTTCCCTGTAGTGAAACACAGCACTTTGCCGGAAATTTCAAGATAAAAGATGCACCCAGTGCCAAAACTCTGGGTTTATAAAATAGAAAATCCTTTTTCCTTTTCTGTGTCACTTGAGCAATGTCAGGAAAAATCCAAATTGTTGAACCAAAGAACTTATCATTCATATGTCTAAAATATAGGGCTCCTTTTACGAAGGTATGCTAGTGGTTTTAGCGTGCGGTACATTGCCGTGCGCGCTACACACTAACGCCTCCATAAAGCTGGCATTAGTATTTTCTGTGTAGCGTGGGGTTTAGCGGATGCAGCATTGTAGCGCATGCTAAAAACGCTAGCGCCCCTTCGTAAAAAGAGCCCTTAGTCTAAAAAGTAAATCTTTGTTATGCTCCAAGGCGAATGTCACCAAGAGAGTAGATCTCTCCGTGACAACTTCCAGAGAACTTTCCAAGAATTCTGTTAAGTTCATTTCTCCGTTGCTCCAATTTCAATAGGGGTTGAACTATCTTGCTTCTTCCCTGTAGATAAATATTGAGCCTCAGTTATAGGTGGTAAATTTTCTTGCAGAATCATCAATATTTCCCTGAAGTATTTCTTCACCATCTGAATTGGAGATAATACTGGGGATTTAGGAAAATTCAACAGTCTTAAGTTGTTCCTTCTCTGCTTATTTTCCATATATTCAAGTTTTTTTTTTAATAGAAGATCTCTCTTTAATAATCTCCATTTCTCCATTTTTAATTTGGGTGATCTGTTCCTCATGTTTTTTTTTTTATATCATCTGCCTGTTGTTTTAAAATTTTTCAATGGGCTTCTACCCGAGAGCTAACAGAGATATAATCACGCTGAACCATAGTCATTGCCTTCTGGAGGTTAGAATCCATGATTTCAATAGCCCTCCAGAGTTCTTCTAAATTTACCACTGCGGGCTTAATCAACTGTCCAAACTGTATCTTATTCACGGAAGTTGGATTTTCCCCTGCCTCTGCCAAGAGGCCGATGCCTGGGCTTCAGTAGGAAGGTCTTCTCCTCCCTCTGCTCCTCCGGGGCTATTCAGTAAGCTCCCTTCCTGGGTGAACTGTATAGCCATGCTCCCTGCAGGGCTTCTTCCAGGTTGGTCAGGATTTCGCCCCTGGATTGGGCTGAGAAAAACCCGATCATCACTTAGGTTTGCCGGCGTACTCGCCATTCCTGCCAGAGTCGGGGCTGTCTCCTTTAGCTGGCGAGTAATCCCTGCATCCAACGTCATCTGAATCAAGGTTTTTGAAGTTCCAGGCACCAGAGGAGTCGGCTGGGTTATTCCCTTCCTCTTCCCCATAATAGGGTCTCATCTCTTGCCTGGTCCTGCAGCGTCTCAATGGACCCGCTAAGGTAATCACAATCGCTAGTAAAAATAACTGGCGATCAAAGCATCCTGCGGCGAACCGCAATTCAAAAAAAAGATAGAGGGGAAGAGGGTAATAGAAAACGCTAGCAGGAGCGTCTCACGTCTGCTCTAAACGCCATCTTGGATCCAGTTAATTATTCTTTGAGTGAAAAAATATTTCCTCCTATTTGTTTTAAAAGTATTTATATGTAACTTAATAGAGTGTCCCCTAGTTTTTGTACTTTTTGAAAGAGTAAAAAATTGATTCACTTTTACTCACTCTACGCCACTCAGGATTTGTAGACCTCAATCATATCCCTCCTTAGCTATCGCTTTTCTAAGCTGAAGAGTCCTTACCTCTTTAGCCTTTCCTCATCCAAGAGGAGTTCCATCCCCTTAATCATTTTGGTTGCTCTTCTTTGAAACTTTTCTAATTCTATATCTTTTTTTTGAGATACAACAACCAAAACTGAGTGCAATAATAAAGGTGAGGTTGCACCATGGAGTAATAGAGCAGCATTATAATATTCTTGGTCTTATCCTAATAATTCCTAGCACCCTGTGAACCAGTTTCCTAGGACAGAGGTTCCTAACCCTGTACTGGGGAACCCCTAGTTAGTCAAGTTTTTAGGATATCCACAATGAATATTGTGATGGGGAGATAGGGTCCCAGTTAGGAGGGGGGAAGTTAGATTCAACCCTTCACTTGAGGACTTCTGGGAAGCCCTGTTGGGGATGAAATATTGCCATCATGTGAATTAGCTTGTACAGGGTGGTGCATGCTGATAACATCAAAACTGCAGCCATGTCATTAACCTGCTTCCTTCAAAGAAATTCCAAAAAGTGATTCCTTAAGGGCCCTCCATGGGGCCAGAAAGAGGGTATGGAAATAGACAACTAACTCCTGGAGACACCCTGTGTGGGTAGTGACGTTCTCTTCTGAGCTCTGTGCCTGGGTAGGAGGTAAAGACTGGGTAGGTGCAGGGAGACACTAGAGGTAAATCCAGGCAACCGTGAGCAGTGGCTTGGAATCCCTTTTGAAGTGTTAATTCTTTGGACTTCTCAAAACCCTGTATGATTCAGGGTGAGTTTCAGACTGAATTTGCATAAGGAATAATTTGCATATTCTTCAGTCAATTATGTCTTATTAGTGGATTTAAAGTGAGAGAATGAGATCCTGGGCCACGAATTCCCAGAGCACTGGAGTATGTTGGCTGATTAAGGGCTCCTTTTACAAAGGTGCGTTAGGGCATTAACGTGCGGAATAGCGCGTGCTAAATTGCTGCGCGCGCTAGACCTTAACCGCCAGCATTGAGCTGGCATTATTCTAGAAGCAAACTGTGCGGTTTAGCGCACGGTAATTTTGTGTGTGCGCTAAAAACGCTAGCGCACCTTAGGAAAAGGCGCCCTAAGTGATGAAATAAATACACACAGCCTATGATATTTTTTTTTCCACCATAACTGTTATATAGTAGCACTGTTTGGATCCTGAAGACTAGGACGGGGATCTATAGGGTGTTCTTGTCTGGAGGTAAGGACAATGCTGCTGAACTGTGAGAGGCCCAGGATAGAGGAGGATCAAAGACCAAGTCTATAATCTGGTGGATTTTCTGATTGGATGAGAATCAGACTAGATAGACTTGCATGCAATGAAGGCACTGTATGCAAATATACCTTATGCGTATTCATTGTAGATATGCTGAAAACATGACTGGATGGTGATCCCCCAGGACAGGTTTAGAAATTTCTGTACTAGGATATGACTTGTATACAGTACAATTTTATTTAATATTTTCTCATTTCTATTTTGAAATCAAACACAAAGAGGGGCGTGATCTACCCTGTAACACATTCTAAGTGAATGGTGATAAGTCCACACTCGTACAATACCCATCTAGACCGAGTCTGTGAAACACCCAATCAGTCAGGGCCAGTTTTAGTCATAAAGGGGCCCAGGGCAGAAATTAAGGAGGGGGGCCCCTCTTCTACCTATTCATCTCCCAATTTCCCTACCCATCTTTAAATGACTTCTTCACACACAAAACACAAACAGACCTTCACCAAATACAGAACAATGGATCACAAATTAGAAATAGAAACATGAATACCAAAACTGAACTGGAAACCTCTGCAAGTACTTCATTTTGTACTGAACACAATCAGTGGCATAACCATAAGAAGGGGCTGGGCCTCCCACTTTGAGCTTAGGCCTCCTCAAAATGAATATCTCTCTTGATGTAGCTGGTGGAGATCCCCAAGCCTCATCAGCTGATGACCACATCCTTCCCCTCCTCAGGTCCAGTGATCAGAACTTTCAAAGTTCTGTAGCTGGCAGCAGTATTACAGAGCCACTGCCTTCCCTCTCCCCTTCTGCTTGGCTCTCGTGTATGTATGAAAAAATTGGCAGCTTCACGATACTGCCACTAGCTGCAAAGTTTGGAGACTTCTGGTTGCTCTTCAGTTGTCAGGGCCTGGGGATCTCCACCAGCTCAAGAATTTATATTTTGTATTCAAGCGGGGAGAAAATTTGGTGCCCATCCACCCATTTTGGGCTCCAGCCCCTCCCCAAAATAAGCTGCATGGCAATGCCACTGACTACAATAAAAAAATATTTGTGATGCACATATCCCAAAGATAACATATTCCAGTTAATACATTCAAAATAAAACACTTTTTTCTACCTTGGTGTCTGGACATTTTGTTTTTCCATCATCTTGGTCCCAGTTTCTCTTTCTGCTTTTTGTCTATCTTTTACTAATTCTCTTTCCAGTGTCTTTTCATTTTTTTTCTCCTCTCTTGCTCCATTTCCCTCGACCATATTGATTTTTTCCCTTTCTCATGGGTTCAACTCTCATCCTCTTTCCCCATGGTCCAACATTTTGCTCCCTCTCTTTTATATTGTTGTGTTCCTCCCTTCCCCCTTAATGCTGAACAATGGGTTGGAGAGAAAGAGAGATGCTGCATCTCTGTCTCCCTTCCATCCCCAGACCTAACATTTCTCTCTCCCTTCTTTCCAACCCCAGGTCCACCATTTCTCCCTTTCTCTTCCCAACTAGCCTCCCCCTATCTTTCCCTCCCTCCCCAGGTTCACAATCTCTCCCTTTTTCTTCCCAACAGACCTCTTTTCCTTTCCTTCACTCCACCCCACCTCACCCCCACATCCAACTTCTCTGTTTCTCTTCTCTCCTTTCAGATCACTGCCCTCCATCTCTCCCCCCTCCCTCCTCTTCCCATAAGCTTTTCCCCTTTACCTACTCCCACACTCAGTCTGGCACTTCTTTTAACTCCCTCCCCCAGTTCCCCTTTCAACTTAAAAAAAATTATAGCTAGTAACTGGGATTTCCTCACCTGTGTGTCTTCCTCCTTCTATCCACGCCGGTCTGATGTTTCTCTTACCGTCCGTCCCCAATGACGCAACTTCCGGTTTCTGCCTGGGCGGGTCAAGGCAAAGGAAAGCAGGGAAGGGAGGCGTAGGCCGCTGTTCCGATTGGCTGCCGCGGCTGGAGACCTCCTACAACAAAAATGGATTTGTCACGGATGGAAGGTAAGGGCAGCATCAGAACAGTATGGATAAAAGGGGGTTCACAGGGGCCCAGGGCAGCTGCCCTCTTTGCTCCCCCCTAACCCTGGCCATACAGATTTATCTCAAGCATATCCATTATGGATATTCTGAAAACCAGCTCGGCGGGTGTGTCTTGAAGCCTGGTTTAAGAACCACTGAATTAGTTTATAACCCTATTGGGGATGAAGTACTGCCATCATGTGAATTAGCTTGTGCAGAGTGGTGCATGCTGATAACATCAGAACTGCAGCCATGTCATTAACCTGTTTGCTTCAGAGAAATTCCAAAAAGGAGATTCAATTAACGTCTCTTGAGAGATACCTATTGCACCACTGTTCACTGTTTTATCAAGTTTCAAGTTTATTAGGATTTTATATACCGCCTATCAAGGTTACCTAAGCGGTTTTTACAATCAGGTACTCAAGCATTTTCCCTCTCTGTCCTGGTGGGCTCACAATCTATCTAACGTACCAGGGGCTATGGAAGATTAAGTGATTTGCCCAGGGTCACAAGGAGCAGCACAGGGTTTGAACCCACAGCCCCAGGGTGCTGAGGCTGTAGATCCAACCACTGCGCCATGGATCATTACAGAAAGCGGAGTCGTATTAATTATTGGCTATGTATGGTGTTTAGCCAATCTTGGGTCTCAAACTTGGGTTTAACTTCCTAGATATAATCTTGGTGTAAGAAGAAAATTGTTTCTCTGCTCGTGTGATGAGCGGATGTTTCAGAAGCTAGATATAAAGAATATCATTCTTGTACATATTTTTTTTGCTTCACTGTAGGTATTTGAAGACATAAAATAAAAACGTTATCTTTCTAAATGCATAAAAGTAGAAAGCCAGTAGAGGGCACTATGTTGTTTTAGATCAAACCTGTAGAATTTATTTTTCTAGCAGTTCTGTAAATGAAACCTCAGTTCACTGAATCTCTTTAGAATTATATTACACAAGCTTGATTGAAAATACATTTTTAATACTGCTAAGTTTATTATGGCAGTGTGGTAGAATTGTTCTTTTGCTGTGAACCTGGAAGGTTTTAAACTCTTAATATGCCTGCTGCAGAGAGCTGTAGAATGAAAATACATAGTTTTAATGTTAACTCTTCACCTAAATCTTTCCTAACAATAAAAATAATGAATGTTAGTTTTGTTTTTTTCCCCAATTACTTTAGCAGTAAAAATATCCAGAATATTTATCTTTTCAAATGAGGCAATGATAAGATTTTAGTCTGGGGAAACTGACACTAAATTAAACAATTTAAATATTGGTGGAAATGAAAAACCTTGGCTTACCTATTTTGGATGCCGCGGAAATTACTTTGCTGATATCCAAGACTGCTTGATTATTTGTGAAAATTACACGAATCTGTTCTGGATAGAGGAGTTCCTTTTCTGAATTTCATGATTAGACATTTTAATAGTTATAGTATATGTTCAATTTGATATCAGATGTATCAATTATATTCCTCATTACTTAATTATGCACCATTAAATCATGATCTGGCAGTTGGAAAAGCAGAAGGGTGTACAATAATTTGCATACAGACTCTGGAAAACTGTATTTATGAGTCTCTTGACATTTGACCACAGCTGAGTATAGAAATTAGTTCAGGGTATGTGACTCTTTAAGAGTAATATTCAGAATAAGTTATGGGTTCACAAAGAGGTGGTTAACTCGTTTATCCTTGTATTTTTAAAACTTATATGACTGTTTAATATGCTACATGCTGTGCCTTCTTCAGCTTCAGACAGGCTAGGGTTCCACCTTCTACTACGCTAACAATGTTCTTATAATTCACTATACTGATCCTGTTGCTCCTGACTTACCTTCCTTGCAGTTAGTGCTTAATAAAATCTCCCGGTTGCTATCTGATTATCTTATTTATTTATTTGTTTTTATATCCCATCCTCCCAAGAGAGATCAGAACGGGTTACAAGTTTGCATACCGTATTTACCCGAAAATAAGACCTAACCGGAAAATAAGCCCCAGCATGATTTTTCAAGATGCTCGTAATATAAGCCCTACCCCAAAAATAAGCCCCAGTTAAGATCAAGCCCTGAAGCCCCCCCCCCCCGAATGTTTGTGGAAGGAGGAGTGACCAATTCTTCTTGCCGCAACGGCGAACCCTCCTGACACAGTCCAAGGCAGGAGGGATTCCCAGTCCCTCCTTTTACTGGCCCTATCATCCCCTGAACCCCACTAAACACTCACCAACTCCATCCCTGACACTCCTCGACACCCCAACATCCCCCTGACACTCCTCAACATGAAAAAAAGACACCCCCTGAAAATAAGCTGTACTGTGTCTTTTGGAGCAAAAATTAATATAATAATAATAAGAAGAACATAAGAACATAAGAAGTTGCCTCCACTGGGTCAGACCAGAGGTCCATCCTGCCCAGCGGTCCGCTCCCGCGGTGGCCCATCAGGTCTGCAACCTGTGAAGTGGTTACTGACCACTTCTATAACCTACCTCAAGTTCTATCTGTACCCCTCTATCCCCTTATCCTCCAGGAACCTATCCAAACTTTTCTTGAACCCCTGTACAGAGTTCTGGCTTATCACCTCCTCCGGAAGCTTGTTCCATGTGTCCACCACCCTCTGGGTAAAAAAGAACTTCCTAGCATTTGTTCTAAACCTGTCCCCTTTCAATTTCTCCGAGTGACCCCTAGTGCTTGTGGCTCCCCACAGTTTGAAGAATCTGTTCTTATTCACTTTCTCTATGCCCTTTAGGATTTTGAAGGTTTCTATCATGTCCCCTCTAAGTCTCCTCTTCTCTCTAATTTATTTCTTATATATATATATAATATAAGTCCTGGTCTTATTTTCGGGGAAAAAATGGTACATAACAAAGCATGGTAAAACATAGCATGACAAACATTGGTATGGTGTGATAATAGCATGATGAGCATTGTATGACTAAACAAAGGAAGACAGCTTGGCATGGCAAACATAGTCTTTTCCAGGTCAATTATCGCTGGTGGACAGTGTGAACATTCTTACCTCAGTTAAGTGAAACTTTTTTCTTTTCCATCTGTGGACGGTGGTGGACATTTGTCTGATCTGAGATAAGATTTTTAATGTGGTGGAGTTTTTTTGCCAATGACAAGAAGTGTGGCAGCTTGAAATCCTTTTGGTCTGCTGTCCTTATGTTTAATATTTGAGATTTTTTCTCCACCTTTTGTGTGAATGAGTATCTCATTTGGCCAGCCCACCTCTGGCTTGTAGTATTTTTTGTGATTTATTTTGATTTAAAAGTCTCTATCATAGCTCCCCTCTCCTGCCTTTCCTCCAAAGTATACATATTGAGATCTTTAAGTCTGTCTCCATATGCCTTATGATGAAGACCACGTACCATTTTAGAAGCCTTCCTCTGGACTGACTCTATGCTTTTTATATCTTTTTGAAGGTGGGGTTTCCAGAATTGTACACAATATTCTAAATGAGGTCTCACTAGAGTCTTATACAGGGGCATCAATACCTCCTTTTTCCTAAGATCATCACATACAGTTACACCCAAGTCCCGCTCTTCTTTCATGCACTTAAGTTCTTCACCCCCTAAATGGTACCATTCCCTTGGGTTTTTGCAGCCCAAATGCATGACCTTGCCTTTCTTAGCATTAAATTTTAGCTGCCAAATTTCAGACCATTCTTCAAATTTCAGACCATTCTTAAGCTTCGCTAGGTCATGTTATTCATACCATCCGTCCTGTCTACTCTATTGCAGATTTTGGTATCCTCCGCAAGGAGGCAAATTTTACCCGACAGCCCTTCAGCAATATTGTTTATAAAAATGTTAAAAAGAACGGGCCCAAGAATAGAACCTTGGGGTACACCACTGTTAACATCCCTTTCCTCAGAGCGATCTCCATTGACCACTACCCTCTGTCGCCTTTGACTCGACCAGTTTCTGACCCAGCCCGTCACTTTGGGACCCATCCCGAGGGCACTTCATTTATTTATTAGACGTCTGTAGATGTCTGTGTGGAACACTGTCAAAAGGCTTTGCTAAAATCTAAATACACCACATCTAGCGCACTCCTTCTACCCAATTCTCTGGTCACCCAGTCAAAGAAATTGTTCAGATTTGTCTGACATGACCTCCTCTAGTGAATCCATGTTGCCTCTGGTCCTGTAATCCACCGGATTCCAGAAACTTCGCCATTCTTTGTTTCAAAAACATTTCCATTAATTTGTTTACCACAGAAGTCAAACTTACCAGCCTGTAATTCCCATCGTCTTCCTTACTTCCATTTTTGTATTTTAATGTTATCCATGCTGAGCCTAACAGCTGCGCAGCAGAATAAAAATATAATATTGTATTATACACATTAACTTACACATTAAGGCCCAAATTCTTTATATAGCGACATAAATTGTGCACAACACAATTGCTTTAACTTTGAAAGACCAATTTATGCCAGTAAGTGGCATAAGAACATAAGAAGCGCCATCTCCGGATCAGACCTTCGGTTCATCAAGTCCGGCGATCCACACACACGGAGGCCCTGCCAGGTGTACACCTGGCGTAATTTTTAGTCACCCAAACAGCGTGCAAGAATTTAAGAGCAAATGGGATGCCCATGTGGGATCCCTTAGAGGGTTAAGCCAAGGGAACCTGTCACCAGGAGTGGGATCCCTAGGATAGTAGACTTGGGGGTGGGTCAGTAGAGTGGGCAGACCTGATGGGCTATGGCCCTTATCTGCCGTCATCTTCTATATTTCTATGTTTCTATCCCTCTCGTAAGGAGATGTGCATCTAGTTTGCTTTTGAATCCTAGGACGGTCGATTCTGCAATAACCTCGTTGGGGAGAGCATTCCATGTGTCCACCACTCATTGCGTGAAGCAAAACTTCCTGATATTTGTCCTGAACTTGTCCCCCCTTAGCTTCAGTCGTTGTCCTCTTGTCCGTGTCACATCGGACAAAGTAAATAATTTTTTCTACTCTATTTTGCCGATTCCTTTCAGTATTTTGAAGGTCTCGATCATATTCCCTCGCAGTCTCCTCTGCTCAAGGGAGAACAATCCCAGTCTCTTTGTAACTGGCGCTAATTGGCATTAATTTGAAGTTATGCAGACAACGTGGTAGGCCCATTCTATAAAGTAGTTTGCATTATTTCTAATGCACGAATCTCAAAAGAGGCAGGATCAGGGTGGAGTGTGATCCCAAGAATTGGTTGGATATGATACAGGCTGGTGGGAGGGGAGCTATCTTTGGAGGGGGGATTGGTGGGTAGGTGGGAGGGAGAGAGGAAATAGGGATCTCTTTTCTGGTTCAGCTGATCCCAGCAGGGGAGTCCTCAATTAGCTGAGCCATCAGGACTCCCAGAAGCCGTGGTTGTAGGGAGTCCTGCTGGCTCAGCTGATCGGGGATTCCCCTGCTGCGATCAGCTGATGACAGGCCCCGGCGTGATTCTCTAACAGGCGCTGTCACTTGATTAACATGTGCAACTTTGGGGGTCTTCCTCTCATTTCTATGATCTCTCTGCAGCTCTGAGCATGGGCCCATCTCCCGAGCAGCCCTTGGTATTTGCTCACCAGTTTCTCTGCTTTAAATTTATATTTTTTTCTTCCTTTTACATATTGATCCAGTAGAATTGTACTCTGTTATTTTAGTGGCTGTTAAATTTCTGCTGTTTTGTACAGAAAATAATGTCTCAAAGGGCTTCAACCTTCTTAATGCTTATATATGTCACGTGTGTATAATACAGCAGTATCCACACTATCTTTAAAATTCTGCAAAAATATTGCTTCCTAATCCAAGTTTAGAACCTTCATTTATCTACAGGCTCTTTTAAAAAAAAATCTTTTATGGTTTCTTAAATACCCGATGAGCAGTCGTTAATTTAATCAAGCTACGCCTTTCCTGTTTCATAGACAGATCGGAGACCTTCCTGATTAATCTCTACTGAATTTACAGAGACAAATTTACTTAAATGGTTGGGATGTGTCTTTTAATAGTTTATCTTTCCACTTGATTAATCCATTTACTGTCTTTTATACCCTGTCTTTCTAAACAAAGCAGTTTTCAGTTGTAGTGCTAAATATGTAGGATATCCAAGAAAATTGGGATCAAAATAGTGGGGCTCGTTTACTAAGCTGCAGTACTAGTCACAGTGCAGGCCATGGTTTACAGCAGTGATCTCAAACTCAAACCCTTTGCAGGGCCACATTTTGGATTTGTAGGTACTTGGAGGGCCTCAGAAAAATATAGTTAATGTCTTATTAAAGAAATGACCATTTTGCATGAGGTAAAACTCTTTATAGTTTATAAATCTTTCTTTTTGGCTAAGTCTTAATAATAATATTGTAATTTATAACTAAAGAGACAAATGATCAAGAAACTGTTTTATTTTACTTTTGTGATTATGATAAACATACCGAGGGCCTCAAAATAGGACCTGGCGGGCCGCATGTGGCCCCCGGGCCGCGAGTTGAGACCACTGGTTTAGAGCAATTTAGTTAAAGGGCTCCAAAATGAGCACGAAACAAGAATTTAATATTAATTGACAGAAAACAATATTTAACAAAATAAAGAGCCAGTGGTCCAGAAATATTATCTTAGCAGCCAGCATTGGGGGGGCGCCGATCAAACTCTTTCATTTGTGTCTAGGAAGGAGTTCTGTACTTTCATGTAGAGAATGACACAGGGAGCGATCCCCGCAGCGAACCGCTGCGTGGCTGCGGTTTGGCTGCGGGTTATGGTGACCTCATTAGCAAATCGCCGCAGACGCGGGGACAAATCCTTTCACCGACCGCAAAAACGGTGAATAGATTTGTCCCCGCAGGCCAATGTCCCCCCTTCTAGGAACCGCTATTTACCTGTGTTTTCACCGTGCTCCTCATTTGTCAGATCAACCCTTCCTGCCAATAGAACCCGCCCCCCCCCCGACGATTGCCCTCACTGGTAGGAGGGTGCCCAACCCCTCCTGCCGGCACCCCCAACGGCCCCCTATATCGCCAATAGGAGGGTGCCCAACCCCTCCTGCCGGTCCCTCCCCCAACAAACCCCGCCATCCCGAAACACCACCCTTAGTCTTACTTTCCAAGTTGGACCGGACAGCTCCTCGCTCGTCTGGCCAGCAGGCCTGCCTCCGTCCAAATGAGGCGGGCCCGCCCCTCCCCTCCCCTGCCTAACCCACAGGATCCTAGGGCCTGATTGGCCCAAGCACCTAAGGCCCCTCCTATAGCGGGAGTGGCTTTAGGTGCCTAGACCAATCAGGCCCTAGGATCCTGTGGGTTGGGCAGGGTAGGGGCGGGCCCGCCTCATTTGGACGGAGGCAAGCCTGCTGGCCATACGTGTGAGGAGCCGTCCGGTCCAACTTGGAAAGTAAGACTAAGGGGGTTCCGGGGTGGGAGGGTTCGTTGGGGGGGGGTCCAGCAGGAGGGGTTGGGTACCCTCCTGCCGGCGATCTTAGGGGAGGCCATTGGGAGGACCGGCAGGAGGGGTTGGGTACCCTTCTGCTGCGATTGTCGGGAGGGCCGTTGGGGGGGGTCTACAGGAGGGGTTGGGTGCCCTCCTGCCGTGATCGCTGGGGGGAGGGGAGACTTGCAGCCATAGCTGCGGTCACTATGCTAATCACGGCAGGGAGATCTTTGCCGCGATTAGGTACAGCGGCCGCGTCTACTTACCATATAGGCTAACATTGTAAGCATTTAAAGTACATGTCGTGTTTGTTTTTGCATTGCTAGCCCCAGGGGTGGTGGAAGATTAGTGATTGAAAAACTGTATGAAAAATAACTATTTTAAATTTAGTGATCAAAATGTGTCAGTTTTGAGAATTTATATTAATTAATTTTTTCTCTGCGTGTTTTGTTTTTGTATAGTTATTAACTAATATTTAACTAAATTTTAAAGTTTTAAAGAATGTTTCCTTTATACGTAAATAAAGAAAAGTGAATGGGATTGCAGTGGCGGTGACGGGGCGGTGAATGGGGTGGCAGTGGCGGTGACGGGGCGGTGAAGAGGATGGTGAGACGGGGACGGGGCGGTGACGGGGATGGTGAGACGGGGACGGGGCAGTGACGGGGATGGTGAGACGGGGACGGGGCGGTGACGGGGACCAATTTTTTCACCGTGTCATTCTCTACTTTCATGTACACTTCTCCCTCCGTATTCGCTGTGATAGGGGATTAACAGAACCGCAAATACTGAAAAACCGCAAATAACTTTTTCATATGTTATTTGCTGTTTTCTATTAAAAAATATTGTGAATATGGTGAAACTGCGAATAACATGGTGGGAGACCTGGCCTGTTCCTGAAGGAGAGGCAAAACATGGTGAAGAAAGTGCTGGGAATCGGTGATTTTTCTCTGTAAACGCTTGGCATTGGCGATTTCTCTATGCAAGCTGATGTAATTGGGGGGGGGGGGAGGAGCCAGCAAGCTAAAAACCGCAAATAATCGAAACCGCGAATGCTGAAACCGCGAATATGGCGGGAGAAGTGTATATGCCCCATGGGTAATATACAATTTTACATTTTGAAGTGGCATGCCGCGGGTCATAGAAACATAGAACATGACGGCAGAGAAGGGTCACGGCCCAACTAGTCTGCCCACACTAATGGCCCATCCCCTAACTACCTCCTTGAAGAGATCCCACATGCCACTCCCATCTTTTCTTAAAATCTGGCACGCTGCTGGTCTCAAATGCTTTTTGTTTGGGGAAGGGGCCCAAGAGCTCCACCCTAGATCTCTCTTTCTGGCTCCCACCTCCCCCACGGCCGCTCTCATTTTAAAACTTCGGGGCAGTGGCTATGCCTGAGCCTGTTGACGTTGGCAGCTGGGTGCTGCAAAATGAAGACTTCCGGGGCAGGCCGACGGCAGTAGGCTCACTCTTTGCCCCTGCCCGAAGATTTAAAATGAAAGTGGTTTGGGGGGAGAACCATCTCTTCTGACTGACTACCAATTCTTTTGGAGGGCCTTGGCCCCTGTTCTGGTGTCCATACTTGAGAGTGGGGGATACAAGCTTTTACATGCAGAATGATGATTTTAAACAACAAAACACTGCTTAACATATATTTTTAAATGTTTAAAGTCATTTTATTTCTGCAGTTGCAAAAATTCAATAATATAAAAAATACAGTGGAAAGCAAACAGAATATAGTTGCCTTCATGACACTGGTCCATCCATCTTTTCAACCATAGACTATGCAACAGTGTGGGCTATATAATAATTTACAAATTGAAAGTGTGCTTACCTTCAGGTTATATACAGGGGTGAGTTATACACAGGTGCAGGGTGCCTTCTCACAAACCGCCTCTCCCCCTTTCAATCTCTTCAGAACTCTGCTGCACACCTCACATTCTGCCAATCTGGCTATGCCCACATTACCCTTCTCCACAAGTCACTTCATTGGCTCCCTATCTGGAGCACTAAATGTTCCGACACTCATGAAAATTCCTATGATTGTCAGAGCAGTGTTGGAGCATTTAACACCCCATGCCACGGTGCAAACCTCTACTGCGGCTTTGTAAAAGAGGACCTCGATTTGGTAGTGCCTAGACCAGTGGTCCCAAACTCACGGCCCGCCAGGTGCTATTTTGAGGCCCTCGGTATGTTTATCATAATCACAAAAGTAAAATAAAACAGTTTCTTGATCATATGTCTCTTTAACTATAAATCACAATATTATTACTATTAAGACTTATCCAAAAGGAAATATTTATAAACGATAAGAGTTTTACCTCATGCAAAACTGTCGTTTCTTTAATAAGACATTAACTATTTTTTCTGAGGCCCTCCAAGTACTTACAAATCCAAAATGTGGCCCTGCAAAGGGTCTGAGTTTGAAACCACTGGCTTAGACCAAAGCGCTGACCTAAAAGTGGGTATGGTTAAGGATGGATTATAGGTGTGATTTCAGGTTAAGTGGCCATTTTTGACTTGGGTGTCGCTGTGCACACAACTTAGGCACACACATTTAGGCCAAGAAAACCCTGGCATAAATATGGTTTACCTAAAAGGTAGGATGCCTAGTGTAACATAGTAACATAGTAACATAGTAGATGACGGCAGATAAAGACCCGGATGGTCCATCCAGTCTGCCCAACCTGATTCAATTTAAAAATTTTTTATTTTATTTTATTTTTTTTTAATTTTTCTTCTTAGCTATTTCTGGGCAAGAATCCAAAGCTTTACCCGGTACTGTGTTTGGGTTCCAACTGCCAAAATCTCTGTTAAGACTTACTCCAGCCCATCTACACCCTCCCAGCCATTGAAGTTCTCCCCTGCCCATCCTCCACCAAACGGCCATACACAGACACAGACCGTGCAAGTCTGCCCAGTAACTGGCCTAGTTCAATATTTAATATTATTTTCTGATTCTAAATCTTCTGTGTTTATCCCACGCTTCTTTGAACTCAGTCACAGTTTTACTCTCCACCACCTCTCTCGGGAGCACATTCCAGGCATCCACTACCCTCTCCGTAAAGTAGAATTTCCTAACATTGCCCCTGAATCTACCACCCCTCAACCTCAAATTATGTCCTCTGGTTTTACCATTTTCCTTTCTCTGGAAAAGATTTTGTTCTACGTTAATATCCTTCAAGTATTTGAACGTCTGAATCATATCTCCCCTGTCTCTCCTTTCCTCTAGGGTATACATATTCAGGGCTTCCAGTCTCTCCTCATACGTCTTCTGGTGCAAGCCTCCTATCATTTTCGTCGCCCTCCTCTGGACTGCCTCAAGTCTTCTTACGTCTTTCGCCAGATACGGTCTCCAAAACTGAACACAATACTCCAAGTGGGGCCTCACCAATGACCTGTACGGGGGCATCAACACCTTCTTCCTTCTACTGACTATGCCTCTCTTTATACAGCCCAGCATCCTTCTGGCAGCAGCCACTGCCTTGTCACACTGTTTTTTTCGCCTTTAGATCTTCGGACACTATCACCCCAAGGTCCCTCTCCCCGTCCGTGCATATCAGCTTCTCTCCTCCCAGCATATACGGTTCCTTCCTATTATTAATCCCCAAATGCATTACTCTGCATTTCTTTGCATTGAATTTTAGTTGCCAGGCATTAGACCATTCCTCTAACTTTTGCAGATCCTTTTTCATATTTTCCACTCCCTCTTCGGTGTCTACTCTGTTACAAATCTTGGTATCATCTGCAAAAAGGCACACTTTTCCTTCTAACCCTTCAGCAATGTCACTCACATACATATTGAACAGGATTGGCCCCAGCACCGAACCCTGAGGGACTCCACTAGTCACCTTTCCTTCCTTCGAGCGACTTCCATTAACCACCACCCTCTGGCGTCTGTCCGACAGCCAGTTTCTGACCCAGTTCACCACTTTGGGTCCTAACTTCAGCCCTTCAAGTTTGTTCAACAGCCTCCTATGAGGAACTGTATCAAAGGCTTTGCTGAAATCCAAGTAAATTACATCTAGCATATGTCCTCGATCCAGCTCTCTGGTCACCCAATCAAAAAATTCAATCAGGTTCGTTTGGCACGATTTACCTTTTGTAAAGCCATGTTGCCTCGGATCCTGTAACCCATTAGATTCAAGGAAGTACACTATCCTTTCTTTCAGCAACATTTCCATTATTTTTCCAACAACTGAAGTGAGACTCACCGGCCTGTAGTTTCCTGCTTCATCCCTGTGACCACTTTTATGAATAGGGACCACATCCGCTCTCCTCCAATCCCCAGGAATCACTCCCGTCTCCAGAGATTTGTTGAACAAATCTTTAATAGGACTCGCCAGAACTTCTCTGAGCTCCCTTAGTATCCTGGGATGGATCCCGTCTGGTCCCATCGCTTTGTCCACCTTCAGTTTTTCAAGTTGCTCATAAACACCCTCCTCCGTGAACGGCGCAGAATCTACTCCATTTTCTCGTGTAACTTTGCCAGACAATCTCGGTCCTTCTCCAGGATTTTCTTCTGTGAACACAGAACAGAAGTATTTGTTTAGCACATCTGCTTTCTCCTCATCACTCTCCACATATTTGTTCCCAGCATCTTTTAGCCTAGCAATTCCATTTTTTATCTTCCTCCTTTCACTAATATATCTGAAAAAATTTTTATCTCCCTTTTTTACATTTTTAGCCATTTGTTCTTCCGCCTGTGCCTTCGCCAAACGTATCTCTCTCTTGGCTTCTTTCAGTTTCACCCTGTAGTCCTTTCTGCTCTCCTCTTCTTGGGTTTTTTTATATTTCATGAACGCCAACTCTTTCGCCTTTATTTTCTCAGCCACTAGGTTGGAGAACCATATCGGCTTCCTTTTTCTCTTGTTTTTATTGATTTTCTTCACATAAAGGTCCGTAGCCATTTTTATCGCTCCTTTCAGCTTAGACCACTGTCTTTCCACTTCTCTTATGTCCTCCCATCCTAACAGCTCTTTCTTCAGGTTCTTTCCCATTGCATTAAAGTCTGTATGTTTGAAATCTAGGACTTTAAGTATCGTGCGGCCGCTCTCCACTTTAGCCGTTATATCAAACCAAACCGTTTGATGATCGCTACTACCCAGGTGAGCACCCACTCGAACATTAGAGTTACTCTCTCCATTTGTGAGGACCTGATCCAATATCGCTTTTTCCCTTGTGGGTTCCGTCACCATTTGTCTGAGCAGAGCCTCTTGAAAGGCATCCACAATCTCCCTACTTCTTTCCTATTCCGCAGACGGAACATTCCAGTCCGCATCCAGAGGTTGAAATCTTCCAACAGCAGCACCTCCTCTTTCCTTCCAAACTTTTGGATATCCACAATCAGATCCTTATCAATTTGCTGCGATTGAGTCGGAGGTCTGTAGATTACACCCACGTAGATAGAAGTTCCATCTTCTCTTTTCAGAGCGATCCATATCGCTTCTTCCTCTCCCCAGGTCCCTTGCATTTCAGTCGCTTGGATATTGATCTTTACATAGAGAGCTACTCCTCCACCTTTTTGACCATCTCTGTCCTTCCTAAAAAGATTATATCCCGGTATGTTTGCATCCCATCCATGTGATTCACCGAACCATGTCTCTGTGATAGCAACAATATCTAGATCTGCCTCTAATATCAGGGCTTGCAGATCATGAACTTTGTTGCTTAGACTGCGAGCATTTGTGGTCATCGCTTTTCAGCTATTTTTCAGCGGTAATCTTTTTCGTATAGATTTTTGTTTCGATTCACTTTCCGTTGCAATGCTAAGAAAGGAGTTGCTGATATTGCTTATGTTGCAGCCTTTACTACTATCGCATCTTTTATTTTGCCGGGGGTGGTCTCTATAATTGTCCTTTATACATACACCACCCCCACCTTCTAGTTTAAATGCCTAGAAACATATTGTCTAAATTTCTCTGCAAGGTTTCTTTTTCCTGCTGTAGTAATATGAAGCCCATCAGTTTAATATAGCTTCTTGTCCTTCCATGTATTTCCCCATCCTCCTATGTACCTGAAGCCTTCTTGATGACACCAGGCTCTGAGCCATCTATTAAAGCCCTCTGTGTTTTTCACTCTTTGCTCTCCTTTTCCATATGCAGGCAGTATTTCAGAAAAAGCTAAAGTCTTTACAAAAGGTTTCACGCCCTCACCAAGCTCCCGAAAAGCTTTCTGTGCTGCAAGTGTGGAGTTGTTGGCCAGGTCATTTGTTCCCAGATGGATAACAACATCAGTGCTAAAATCCTTAGTTTCTTCCTTAATTATAGTCAGTATTTGCCTGGAACTCCTGGTAGCTGAGGATCCTGGAAGACATTTCACTATTTTGGTCTCCTCGCCTTGTGTTCCAAGGTTAATGCCTCTGATGATGGAATCCCCCAACAGTAATAGTTTTCTGGTTTTGGATTTTTTATTTGTGCTTAGGGTGCGCTTGTTCTCTTGAGTTACCTTCATTGGTTCCTGTCCCACTGAAGGTAACTCATGTCGTAATACCGTTTAGGTGGTGCTAAGCTTGATTCTATACAGTGTGCCTAACTTTTACAGAATTGCGCTTAGTGACGCACTAGTTGCCACCAATTTGTTTAGGTGACGCGTACAGAATTTGGGCCTATCTGTTTGCCTGGAGGACTGTGGCAGACAAAGACCACCCATGGATTTTAGCTGCATTAACTGGATTATGCTGCTGAAAATCATTGCAGACCATCCCACAGCTATCCAGATAGCACTGGGCTGATATGAGGGCAGAGCCTGGTTGGAGGCAGGAATTTTCCAGAGACCGGGCAATATTCAACTGTTTTAAGTTGTCCATAAACAGGTGTGGGAACTATTATCTGGACGATGGTGGTGGCTGCTGGTGTACATGGATGCTCAGTGCTAATATTTGGATAGTGGCCAGAGCTGAATATTTAGGTATATGTTTAAGCACCAAAGCCAGCATTTAGTAACTTAGGGGCCCTTTTACTAAGTTACGGTAAGCACTAGATTAAAAAGGCTTACTGTGGGATGTGCTCTGGTGTAAAAGAATCGTCAAATGTAGAATTTAAATATTGATCATAAGGGGTTTAAGTGGTTAACTTTGAAGCTCACTGCATAAATTCTTTTGAATAGTGATCTCACAGTTTATGAATCATACATTAGAATAACATATTTATAAAGCACAAATGGTAGAAGATATCTAGGATGGAAACAGGATGTTGAACTCTATGTTCACATTTTACGGTGGATAAAATATTTGTATTTGGTAGAATATAAAAAACAAACAAAAAAAAAGAATATCGAACTTTGCATATATGAAAAATGTTCCCTCTAAGGTAGTGTATCTCAAACTGTGTGCCTCCTGAGATTCCAAGTGTGCCGCGGCACACTGAGGAGGAAGAGAGGCACCTGCCACCTGACTTCCCTACACGGTACAGCGCCACCCTGCCCGATTCACCAAAGGCCTGCATGTTTCCCTCTTCTCTCTAGCGTCCTTCGGCTTCCCCCCTGGCCTCCCGGTCTCACCTTTAAAGCTAATTACAGCAGCCCGCAGAGGATCACCGGTAGGTAAAATGATTTTATTTTTAATATAGTGATTGAAATGTGTCAGTTTTGAGAATTTATATCTGCTGTGTATGTTGTGTGTATATGAAAAATGAATGGAAAAAAATTGCATTACAATTAGTAAAGGGGACGGGATCTGGGGCAGAGCTTGGGTGGGCCTAGGGAGGTCTGTGGTTGGGGTACTCAGTTGATATTTGTTAGACTTAGGGGGTACGTATCTTGAAGTAGTTGAGAAACACTGCTGTAGGCAATCAGCTGGCACCAGTGCCTCTCCTTCTCTCTGGCCCTTTTCCCTGCTGGCACCATCTACTGATGTCTCAGGGCCTCTGCACATGTGCGGATGTCGACGTGATGATATTATGCTTATGTGTGATGTCATCACGACGCCATCAGCACACTTCTGGGTCCCTCAAGCTGTGGCCACTATCTTTAGTGGCTCGAGAAAGTTTGAGAGACACTGCTCTAAGTTTTGCACATATCCACTGTCTGCATTCTTATCGTTGGAGGTGGTGTAGCAATTTTTATTGATTTTAAAATGTTTATTACCCTCATTATCCACTGGTTCTAAGCAGTATTATGGTTTCAATTGTGAGAAGCAGGCAGATTTTGTGACAATATTTTTAGAAGCATGCACCTTTGAGGGAATGTTGTATGTAAGTGCCATAAAAGGAGGCAGAAAAGATCAATAGGTTCTCAAAGAGACTGTCGACTGTCTAAATACCCGCAACACACTACGATAAGCTCCAAACAGGAGTTAAGAAAATCACAGATAAAGTTTAAAGTTTTGATAGGAAATGCCCTCAGTGTGATAAGACAGCGAAAGGAGCAATGCTCCAGCGCTCAAATCATGCAGCAAGGACCACCAGTCCCTGCCCCCACACCATCATAGGGCTTTTCCAAGGTGTGTGAAATGAATCAATCAGTGCAAAAAAGTGCAAAAATTAAAGCACAAAAGAACACACGGATAAAGACAGTCAACAGTCTCTAAGAGAACCTCCCCCCCCCCCCCCCACAAACCAGAATCACAATGCCGACTTAGCTGGAATAAGGTGGTGAAGCGAACTCCCAAAAGCAAGAAAGAACGCCAAAAAGATGGGTATGTAAGTGCCAGCATTTACAAATGTAAGTGGAAGATTTTGCCACCTACCCAAGTAAATGGCAACACTGACACATCTATGTGGGGGATGTTATAAAACAGCACCTTGCAAGGGGAGCCAAATAAGAAGTGAGCTTTACAACTCTCTCTCTCTCTCTCTTTTTTTTTTTTTTGCAAAATTCCTTCCTCAGTTACTTCTCCAAAGCCCAGGTCCAATGCACATTTAGCTGACAGATAAGAGTGCCTCAGAGCAGGTGCAAAGACTGATATAGAATATTTTTTGGGAAAATACACATATAATTTTTGGTTCTGCCTAAACCATATCTAGAACATGTCTCTTCAGATCTATGTGTACAAGATTAGTATTTGACATACTGCCTTTCTATGGAATAACCAAAGGGCCAGATTCTTCAAAAGCTGGCAAACGTTAGGTGGCAGTAGCCACCCTACCCCACCTAACTTATTGGTTTAATTGGGTTTATGTGACATGATAATTGGTTGTACCATTAAAACCAAATAGCCATCGCTATGTAGCCTCCGGGACCGGCGTCTAGGTCCCTGGCAGCTAGCAGTGCATAGTGACACTGAAGCCTGGAAGTAGGCATGGTTAAGGACGGCGCTGGACTTTGGCCGCGATTCAGGAAGGATCGTGGGCACTGGATATGTAGGCCTGTAAAATCCTGGCCTAAATTTCTGGTGCCTAGGGTCCTTGGGAGCTGCGATTCTGGAAGCGGCACCTGTTGGTGATTGACACACAGCAGGCACCTGCTTTGTAGGCCACAGCAGGCGCCGCTTACATAATCGGGACCAAAGCAGTTTTACATATGTAGGTATTTTCTCTATCCCTAGTGGGCTCACAATTTAAGCTTTTTGTATCTGGGGCAACAGAGCCACAGTGGGAATCAAACCTGGTTCTTCTGGATCTCAGTCCATTGCACTAAACATTAGGCAGTGTAAATGGCATTTTTTCACATGAAGATCTTTAAAAATCATCTCCATAACTTAGCAAAAGAAATAGGAACCGGTATGAAAATATATTGATGTTTAGGCTGCAAACGTCTGCTTTGGCATCAACACTATCTGCCATGGGTCCTGGGCTAGATAGCGCACTTACACCACTAGCATATGCTACCATTTAGTAAATGATCCCTGAAAATAAATGTGGAAGGATAGAGAGGAGAGAAATTCTAGAGCATGGGGGAAAAAATGGAAGGGATAGAAACAGAGATATCAGTCCTTGGGGTGGGGTGAGAGAGATGGAAGGGATAGAGACTAAGATAATAGACTTGGGAAGAGAGAAAGGCCAAAACATTGGGGGTGAGGAAAAAGGGAGGGAGAGATGGAAGAGGAGACAGAGATGCCAGACCATGGGATGGGGTGGGGAAGGAAAGGAGAAGAGAGACATGCCAGAGCATGGGAGGAAGGAGAGAGAAAGAGAAAGGAGAGAGAAAAATGGAGAGGGGTGAAGCTACAATGAATCATGTAAAAAAGAGTTGGGGCACAGGCTGGATGAAAGGGGGACAAGGTACATAGTTGATGGAAGGTGCAAAGAGAGGGCAGATGCCATATGGAAGGGGAAGAGAACAGATAGTGAATGGAAGGGATAGAGAAAGAGGGCAAACGCTAGATGGAAGAAAGAGAGTGAAGAAAAAATGAGGAAGAGAGAAACCAGAGACAACAAAGGTTAAAAGAAAAATAAAATAAATTTTCTTTAGGATAAAATAGCTGTGTTCATAAACATTTATAAACATTATAACATATTGAATTTGATAAACATTTATAAACAGAAAATGGAAATACGACTAATTTAAATATATTTTTGATTAACGTTCGGAGACCAACACCCCTTTCTTCAGGTCAGGACAGGACATAGGCATTGGAATGGGGGGCCTCATGGGCTATGGCCCCCTAAAAATTGTGGCTACATAGTGGTCTCTTCAATGGGACAGTGGCAGCTGGCAGCAATTCTCACACGCTGCCTGCTGCTATCTTGGAAGCCTCCCCGCTGCTCCATCCTGCCCCTTCTGGCAATTTTCTGTGTCATCATTGCAGAGGGGAGGCTTTTGGGTTAGCGGCAGGCAGCATATAAGAATTGCTGCCAGCTGCCACTGAACTAATAAAAAGCAAAAGGAGAGTTGTAGAGATGCAGGACATAGAGTGAAGAAGGGGGCTGGGAGAAAGGGCGAGATAGCAGTGGGGTTGAGGGGAGGGAGATGAGATGCTTGGAGAGGAAGAAAATATTGGACATAGGGAGGGGAGGGAGAGATATTGAATAAGATGATGGAAGGGAGGAAGGGAGAGATGGTGCATTGGGGCTAGGGAACAATATTGGATTATTTTTATTTAATTTTATTTAGGTATTTATATACTGCCTATCAAGATTATCTAGGCGGTTTACAATTAGGTACTCAAGCATTTTCCCTATCTGTCCCAGTGGGCTCACAATCTATCTAATGTACAACTGGAAACTGGATGGATTAGTTAGTCTTTATCCACTCTCATCTACTATATTACTGTGCTAAATTTCATTTGTCTGCAGTATTATTTGACTTTGCTTGTCTGCTTTTCTAAATGTTGAGCTCTCAGTCTACTGCTGGGAAAAGAGAGAAATTAAGTTGTATCTAAACATCAAGCCTTCTGTGTCTTAACTTAGAGACATAGAAGATATTAGTAGACAAGGACAATTTGAACCACCGAGAAGCCCATTTGTACCTGCTGCGTGTGCTGTCTCAGACTCTACTTGTCTGTGATCTTTTCTCTCCCTATCCCTGCCCCTGATGTCTCTTTGTATCTGGCTCACACATGTTTAGATTCTGCAGCTAAATTGGCTCCTGTATTCTCTGCCAAAAGTCTATTCTAGATGTCCATCACCCTCTCAGTGAAACAAGAGTATTTTCTCACAGCAATTTCCAGGCTGTCTCCCCTCCCCTTCTCCTTGATCTTTTTGATCTGTGGAAAATGATGCCTGGCAATATCTCACTAAAGGCCATTCTTTTTTATTTCTATATAAAATGAACTCTTATCTGTAATCTTAGTTGTAGAGAGATGTCAGGTGATCATGACATCCTCCCTGTGACAAATTCATAAATCTTGCTGTAGTTTTGGAATTTCCTTGATTACCTGCCACTGAACATCAGGAATAGTCCAAGTGGCAGTCTGGATTAAATTTGAACTGCAGAGAAATAGACTTTGGGTATTTACACTATGGAGCAAATTCTATAAATGGCACCAATAGGTGGCAGTAGGCACCCTACCACCACCTAACTTAATTGTTTTAATTGGTTCGATCAGTGCAGTAATTGACTGCGCCAATCAAAGACCAATTAAAAAATTGTTATAAAAATGGAGGTGTCAAAAATGGTGCCTTTTTCCTGACTAAAGAAATACCTAAGAGTATCTTTGGTCACTGTAGGATGGTTAACGCCGTAAGTGGCCTTAGGTGTCCTTAAGCACCTTTTATGGACGCAATTCTCATGGAAGGTAGGCACCAGAAATGTAGGCCTTTAAATGCCCCCCGGCTCCCTACCTCACCCTCTTCAGGGTAACACATGATCACCACAGGTCCCTTTCCCTATTAGACATGGTGCCTTCTCTGTTTCTTCTTTCCCATGTAAGTTTAAAAAAAAAAAAAAAGGGTGTGGGGTGTGTGTGGGAATCCCGCACAGTTTGAAGGAGTAACGGCTTTCCGCAGCTGTTTCCACCTTCGGAAGGCCTAGGCTTTGTTGCTTTGAGATGCTGGTGACCCGGCCTTCTCGGGGTGTAGTTTCTTCTTCACTTCAGGTGTGTGGTGTTTTAGGTTTTGTCGCGGAACTGTTCGTAGTAACCTGCCCAACCTGATTTAATCTAAAAATTTGTTGTTGGGGTTTTTTTTTCACCCCTTCGCTATTTGTGGGCAAGAATCCAAAGCTCTACCCGGTACTGTTCTTAGGTTCCAACTACTGAAGTCTCTGTCAAAGCTCACTCCAGCCCATCTACACCATCCCAGCCATTGAAGCCTACCCCAGCCCATCCTCAACCAGACGGCCATATATAGACACAGACCGTGCAAGTCTGCGCAGTACTGGCCTTAGTTCTTCAATATTTACTATTATTTTCTGATTCTAGATCCTCTGTGTTCATTCCATGCTTTATTTTTTTACTCCGTCACCATTGTCATCTGCACCACCTCTCTCGGGAGCGCATTCCAGGCATCCCCCACCCTCTCCATAAAGAAGAATTTCCTTACATTGCTCTTGAGTCTACCACCCCTCAACTTCAAATTATGTCCTCTGGTTTTACCATGTTCCTTTCTTTGGAAAATATTTTGTTCTATGTTAATATCTTTCAAGTATTTGAACTTCTGAATTATATCTCCCTTGTCCCTCCTTTCCTCTAAGGTATACATATTCAGGGCTTCCAGTCTCTCCTCATACGTCTTTTGGCGCAAACCTCCTATCATTTTCGTCACCTTCATCTGGACCGCTTCAAGTCTTCTTGTGTCCTTCGCCAGACACAGTTTCCAAAACTGAACACAATACTCCAAGGGGGGCCTCACCAACGACCTGTACAGGGGAATCAACACCTTCATTCTTCTACTTGTAACGCCTCTCTTTATACAGCCCAGCATCCTTCTGGCAGCAGCCATCAACTTGTCGCACTGTTTTTTCGCCTTAACATCTTCGGATACTATCATCCCAAGGTCCCTCTTCCCATCCATGCATATCAGCCTCTCACCTCCCAGCATATACGGCTCCTTCTGATTATTAATCCCCAAATCCCTTGGGCTTTTGCAGCCCAAATGCATGACCTTGCATTTCTTAGCATTAAATTCTAGATGCCAAATTTCAGACCATTCTTCAAGCTTCGCTAGGTCTTTCTTCATGTTATTCATACCATTTGGAGTGTCTACTCTATTGTAGATTTTGGTATCATCCGCAAAGAGGCAAATTTTACCAGACAGCCCTTCAGCAATATTGTTTATAAAAATATTAAAAAGAACAGGCCCAAGAACAGAACCTTGGGGCACACCACTGGTAACATCCCTTTCCTCAGAGCGGTCTCCATTGACCACTACCCTCTGTTGCCTTTGACTCGACCAGTTTCTGACCAATCCCGTCACTTTGGGACCCAATTGGAGGACAAAGCAATCACCGATAGACTGAACACATTTTTTTGCATCTGTATTTACCAAAGAGGATATACATACCATACTGGAACCCATCAAGCTATATGCTGGCAGCGAAAACGGGAAGCTGACAGGATCTACGGTCAGTCTAGAAGAGGTATACAGGCAGATCGATAGGCAAAAGAGTGATAAATCCCCAGGATGCAAGGTTCCCCCCTATCTCCTATTCTTTTCAACATTTATATGTCTTCCCTGAAACTCCTCCATTTATCCCCCCTAGAAACACTTTACACTTATGCCGATGACATCGTGGTCCTCCTCGAGACCAACTCGAACCTCACTAATCTCGCAGCGAACATCTCCTCATGCATAACGAACCTCCAATCTTGGGCCCTCACTGTTCAAATGAAACTGAATGAGTTCAAAACAAAACTACTTTGGCTCGGCCCTAAATTAGGCCAACTACCCACCTCCATCCCGTTGTCCTCAGGCTCCTCACTACAGTTGGAGTTCTGTAGCAAAGTTCTGGGCATCACCATTGATTCTTCACTATCCTTCAACGACCACCTCAACTCCTTGATAAAAAAAATGCTTTTTCAGCCTTCACATGCTGAGGAAACTAAGGTCCTGCTTCCATCAAAAACACTTCACCGTCCTCTTCCAATCTACCATCCTTTCCAGATTGGACTATTGCAATTCTATCTACTTAAGCCTAACAAAGAAAAGCCTCCATAGACTCCAACTAATCCAGAATACCGCTGCTAAGCTTATCTTCTCAAAAAGTAAATTTGACCATGTCTCACCACTCCTGTCCAAGCTCCACTGGCTTTCTGTAATCTCCAGGGTCCACTTTAAATGTGCCTGCTTAACCTTCAAGATCCTACACGGCATCCTCCCTCCTTTTATTCCATTATCCTGGAATTCCTCAAATCCAAATTCCACTAGATCCGCCCAAAAACTAAAATTATCCTTTCCCTCTTTAAAAGGCATATCCCATGTTGGTAAACTAGGGTCTTCCCTCCCCTTCAGAATCACGGAGCTCTGGAATAATCTTACCTCCCCACTTCGTAACTTGAGCTCCCTTCAACTATTCCGTAAGCATCTGAAAACTTGGCTATTCTCTAAAATGTAACTTTTCTTTCCCTCTCTGATACACTAAGCCCTCTTATTTCTATAATTCCATTGGAGTTCCGTTCTTTCCTAATTCCTGTAAACCGTGCCGAGCTCCACGTTGTGGAGAAGATGCGGTATATAAACCCAAGGTTTAGTTTAGTTTAGTTTAGGCATCCATCCGAGGGTCATCAAGGAACTGAAAGGGACCATAGCTGAACTGCTTCAACTAATAGCCAATCTGTTAATTAAAACAGGAAAGATTCCGGAGGACTGGAAGATGGCGAATGTTACACCGATCTTCAAAAAAGGTTCGAGGGGAGACCTGGGAAACTACAGACCGGTAAGTCTGACCTCGGTACCAGGAAAGATGATGGAGGCGCTGATAAAGGATCACCTCGACGGACACGGTCTGATGAGG
The DNA here is from genome assembly GCF_902459505.1 of Geotrypetes seraphini. Taxonomy (NCBI): domain Eukaryota; kingdom Metazoa; phylum Chordata; class Amphibia; order Gymnophiona; family Dermophiidae; genus Geotrypetes; species Geotrypetes seraphini. The sequence goes on from NC_047097.1 coordinate 14,318,730, forward strand.
ACCAGCCAGCATGGTTTCAGCAAAGGCAGATCTTGTTTGATAAACTTGCTGCACTTCTTCGAGGGAGTAAAGAAGCAGATAGACAAGGGCGACCCGGTCGACATTGTATATCTGGACTTTCAGAAGGCGTTTGACAAGGTTCTGCATGAACAACTACTTCGGAAAATTGCGAGCCATGGAATCGAGCGAGAAATACTCATGTGGATTAAGAACTGGCTGGAGCATAGGAAACAGAGAGTGGGAGTAAATGGGCAATACTCGGACTGGAAGAGCGTCACAAGTGGGGTGCCGCAGGGCTTGGTGCTTGGACCTATACTCTTCAACATCTTTATAAATGATCTGGACATAGGTACGACGAGCAAGGTGATTAAATTTGCGGATGACACAAAGTTATTCAGAGTAGTGAAGACACAGGGAGATTGCGAAGATCTACAACGTGATATAATCAGGCTCGAAGAATGGGCATTGACTTGGCAGATGAGGTTCAACGTGGATAAGTGTAAAGTGATGCATGTCGGTATCAAAAATCTCAAGCACGAGTACAGGATGTCTGGGGCGGTACTTGGAGAGATCTCCCACGAAAGGGACTTGGGAGTTCTGATAGACAAGTCGATGAAGCCGTCTACACAATGTGCGGCAGCGGCGAAAAGGGCGAACAGAATGCTAGAAATGATAAAGTAGGGGATCACGAACAGATTGGAGAAGGTTATCATGCCGCTGTACCTGGCCATGGTGCGTCCTCACCTGGAGTACCGCGTACAGCATTGGTTGCCGTACATGAAGAAAGACACGGTACTACTTGAGAGGGTCCAGAGAAGAGCAACTAAGATAGTTAAGGGGTTGGAGGAGCTGCCGTACAGTGAAAAATTAGAGAAACTGGGCCTCTTCTCCCTCGAACAGAGGAGATTGAGAGGGATATGATCGAAACATTCAAGGTACTGAAGGGCATAGACTTAATAGATAAGGACAGGTTGTTCACCCTCTCCAAGATAGGGAGAACGAGAGGGCACTCTTTAAAGTTGAAAGGGGATAAATTCTGTACAAACGTAAGGAAGTTCTTCTTCACCCAGAAAGTGGTGGAAAACTGGAACACTCTCCCGGAGGCTGTCATAGGGGAAAACACCCTGCAGTGATTCAAGACTAAGTTAGACAAGTTCCTACTGAACAAAGACGTACGCTGGTAGGGCTAGTCTCAGTTAAGGTGGTGGTTTTGACCAAAAGGGCCGCAGCGTGGGCGGACTGCTGGGCATGACGGACCACTGGTCTGACCCAGCAGCGGTAACTCTTATGTTCTTATGTTCACTCCATTTATTTATTAGCCTTCTCTTGCTCCATTTGGGACTCGGGTCAAAATGGCATTGAGTCAAATCATGCCGATCCATAAGTGCCCGGTCCTGATCTTGAGGAATGGCTCGACATCGATCTCATTCTCATGTGACCGGAGCACATCACCGATTGTACTGGTGAACAAAGCCAATGGTACCAGTGTTTCACTGGGGCTCAGCTCATAGTTTAAATCAGGCTTATTTCAGTGAAGTCCAGTAAGAGTCCAGTCCCGAACATGAGGAGGCTCGACATCAACCTTATTTTCATGGGACTGAAGCGTGACACCGATGGTACTGGTGAACAAAGTTAACAGTATTGGTACTCTCCCTTAAGCAAAACATTGACAATATGCTACAGGAAGAATTGGGTGAATGTTTTTTCAGATGTTGATACTGACACAGTCTGTATCCGTGTTGCCAACACCTCTCTCAGTGCTGGTTCAGTCTGAGCCAATCACGGCTTTGACCACAATTTTGAGCCTTCAACATTGATTCTCCGGCACTGGATTTATGGCTCTATTGGAGTTTCTGAGCAGGAATCATTCTTTACTGTAGAATGATGGTGATTCTTCAGCTATAATTGCACCAGAGCATTCTCTTTCTGCTGTTGCTTGTTCTTCTGAACAGTTGTTGTTGTTGTCTTCCGCTGCCTGACTCTGCCTCTTCAGTTTTTAAATGCAGTAAAGAGTTTTAGAAATTTTGGATTATAATTATCGCCAAGGGGAATTTTGAAGTTTTTACTTCCTCCCTTTTTGAGAGACTTTCTACATGGATTTAAAGACTCCGTTTTATCCACTTGAGTACTTCTACAGATTGGTTCCTATTTCTGTATTTGATACACCTCAACTTCTTCATGAGTCTCTAGTGGTAGAATTGACCTTGAAGAAATCTTCAGGCACTAGTAACTATCCATTTGTATCTGTTCCTTCTCAATCTAGGAGCTAAAGGCAGCATTCACGTCAGTGCATCAGGCTGCTTCATAAAAGTTTTATCAGTCTTTTTGACATGGTCCTTAGGAGCATAGCCTCAGTTGTCTTTTTTTCGACTTGAAACTTAAGACTTTCTTTTCGGTGTTGCTATGGAAGGAAAGTATTCATTGCTATTGTACACTGTATTAATATTGTCCACAGCATCATCTTCCGCTGCTTGACTCCGCCTTCTCAGTAAAAAGAGGAAATAATGAACATTGACTGATTCTGAGTGATGGGAACTAACATGGATGGAGAGCCTATCAGTTAGTCTTTCCGTTCATACAGCTACTTCTTTGTTTTGCTGCAATACAGGATCAACCAGGTGTATTTGTTCTTTATTGGCCTTCCACAGTTCCACTAATGTTAGAGGGTGTTGTTTGAGAGCATCCAGACTATTCCACAGTTTTTTATATCCCTTGTGCTTCATGCCGGAGGTTTGAGAGTGGCTGTAGAGGAGGAGGAGGCCGCTCAATCCTTTCTAGGATATTTTTTTCTTCTGGTTTCGATTGCAGCACTTCTTTCTGTTTGATCGATCGGGGGGTATTTCTTTGTATAGTGCATTTTGTGTGCTTTTTCTTCACATTGCCCTCTGGCCTTTAGAACCTTTGGCCTTTTGGCCACTGTCCGGCTGTTAATATCCCTGAGTTCTCGGTCTGGCGTTTTCTTCTTCCCAGTCAATTGGTTTTCATCACCTTTCAGTTATATTATTGTTTTTAGCACCTAGGTGCATTCTTTTCAACCTTCCCGAGTCTCAGCTCTCTGGGTTTCAAGGAAGCCTGTACTTCTATGTTATTCCTTCTGGCTTCCCGCATGTGCTTGTTCTTTTCAGTCACTCAGTTCAGTATACATTACCTGGCCCTTCTTACGGCCTATCATCTTTTTCAGTATCTAGTGGGAGTGCTTGCGTTTTGTGGTAACGACACTCCGTTCTTATGGTCTTCAGGTTTTCTTTTCCTGTACGTCTACTATTATTCAGTTTAACCAGTGACCCTAACGAAGTTTTCAGTCTTTGGCCTCTACTCTACTGAGAGCATTTCTTTTTCTGGTTTGTTTGCTTGCTCTCCTTTGCCTCTGTATACACATGTTTCAAAGTTAAACATTTTCTGCAAGTCACTTGAAGGTTTTCTGAGGCCACATGGCTTCCATATAACATGGACCACTACGAGCAAGACTCCATCTTCGTACTTCTCGGTGGACCCTTTCTCCTTAACAACAGTGTATTTTTCTACAGTTGCTTCAGTGCTGTATGACCTCCTTTGTACTCTTCGGAGGTCTCTTTTTGCACTTTCCTCAAGGGGTAATATCGACAACCCATCTTCTTATACCTGGGAAGTGCAATTGGATGTCCTTTTAAACCAAGGTTTATAGTCCATCATTGAGCACACCTTTTCATATCAACTTACTGTATTTTGAGTGATGTATTATGCTCTTAATGTTTTTTCAACATTTTTTGAGCCCTGGTGTCCTCTTTCACACGGACAATCTTCTACCCATGTTATTGAATGAGAGTACCCAAGAGAGGGACTTGGGGGTAATGGTGGACAGGTCAATGAAGCAGATGGCACAGTGCGCAGTGGTTGCTAAGAGAGCGAATAGAATGCTAGGTATAATCAAGAAGGGTATTACAACCAGGACGAAAGAAGTTATCCTGCCGCTGTATCGGGTGATGGTGCGCCCACACCTGGAATACTGCGTCCAGTTTTGGTCGCCATACCTTAAGAAGGATATGGCGTTACTCGAGAGAATTCAGAGAAGAGCGACACTTATAAAAGGGATGGAAAACCTTTCATATGCTGAGAGATTGGAGAAACTGGGTCTCTTTTCCCTGGAGAAGAGGAGACTTAGAGGGGATATGATAGAGACTTATAAGATCATGAGGGGCATAGAGAGAGTAGAGAGGTACAGATTCTTCAAACTTTCAAAAAATAAAAGAACAAGAGGGCATTCGGAAAAGTTGAAAGGGGACAGATTCAATACAAATGCCAGGAAGTTCTTCTTTACCCAACGTGTGGTGGACACCTGGAATGCGCTTCCAGAGGACGTTATAAGGCAGAGTACAGTACTGGGATTTAAGAAAGGATTGGACAATTTCCTGCTGGAAAAGGGAATAGAAGGGTATAAATAGAGGATTACTGCTCAGGTCCTGGACCTGTTGGGCCGCCGCGTGAGTGGACTGCTGGGCAAGATGGACCTCAGGTCTGACCCAGCAGAGGCATTGCTTATGTTCTTATGTACTCCGGAAAAACATGGAGCCACAGGGTCTCTCCAGTTATGTCAAGAAGCTCAGAAAATCTGGCTTTGGGCAATTGTCTGTTTTCTAAGGGAGCAAAATTCCCTATCGGACAAAATCAGCAAAATTATTCAGCTTAACCAATGGACTCCCAGCTCTGCAGCTGCCCGTTCTTTTAAGTTCAATGGGGCACTCCATGGGTGGACTTGTTGGCGACTTGCCCCACTTTTGTTTCAGGCTATACTTATTATATCGTCTGGGAACAGGCATCTCTTCTGGATTGGACGAGCATGTTTTTTTTCTGTGCGTTTCTGTCCTCTCATTTCATGTTGATGTCTTTGTTCAAACTGGGGATATCTTTTCTACTGATGTTTCCCAGAAGATATAAAGTAAAATTTCAGGAGAAAGAATATTGTTTCCTAGACCCTAAACAACTGCAAGAAAGGATTCAGTTACAGGAGAATTTGTTAAAAGATAAGAACTAAGGAACATCTTGTCATTTTCTAGAAGGTGATGATGTGTAATAGGAAGATTACCTTTATGGACCTGTACACTGTTGTCTGTTTTGCTTTTCCTTATGCAATATCCTCCTCTGTCTTCTTCTCCTCCCATTCTTCCCTTTTCTTTTCTTTTGGAGAGTTCTGCTAGAATTACTTCTCCTTATAAAGAAGTTGAGTTTCCTGTGGATGCCTGTCTTGCCCAATTAAATCTTCAATGTGCTAAAATTTTTTAACTTAAACCTAGTGCAATACACAAGAGAACTTTACCATATTCTACCCCTATGCCTAAAATTTGTAAATATACAAAGCAAGGAAAAAGTAGAAAAATGATTAGATTACTTATGGCTTTTATATTACATTTTTTAAAATTAGATATTATGATATCCTGCCTTGGAAAAAGGTGAGATAGAAATAATAAAAACATAAAAACAAACATACTATTCGTCTCAAACAAGTTTCCCTTGACTTCTGATGCAAGACAAGCTAACTTTTGGACTGCTGTCAGCCTTTCACCATACTGGTCCGTATTTTATATTTCTTTTTCTTCCTCTGTGCAGATATATTACAGGTGGGGGGGGGGAAAGGGGGGGCTTCTGGGAGAGGACCCAGCTGCTTCCTCCTGTAGTATGCTGAGAAGGTATAAAATGTACTAAAGCCTAGAAAACCTTCTCTTAAGGTCCTGAAAAACTGACACCTCAGTGCTATATCCCAGGGATAGGCACAGAAAAATGCTCAAAAAAATCTGAAATTTCCTTCCAAAACCTTGGGGATACAACTGGATTAGGTCCTTAAAACTCCTTAAACACTATTTTTGAAATCCCCTTGTTGCGCCTTGTTCAGGTCCCAAAAGACTTCTCATTGCTCACATTCAAAAAAATTTCCTGGACATCTACAGCTACCAGCTCTTATCAGGCTGGATTCTTCTTTTCCTGGTTAGATCTAGGCAACCATAGAGTTTCCCCTTGTGCTTCCTTAGCAGGAGACTCGATACCTACCTTTAATCTATATGGAGAGGGTTTTTTTTAGTTTCCACCAAAATTATTATCAGAGGGGAGTACCCATGTTAGCTAAAACAGGCACAAAAGCCCCCTCCCCCATTGCATTACTCCACTGAGATAGCTTAGGTGCTAGCCTCCAGAATTTTCTTCAGCACTGAAGGAAATTTGATGCACTGTTATGTAAATTACCTTTTATCCAATTAAAGTGGTTAGAAATAGATGTGCTAAAAATTTTTTTACTTAAACCTAGTGCAATACACAAGAGAACTTTACCATATTCTACCCTATGCCTAAAATTTGTAAATATACAAAGCAAGGAAAAAGTAGAAAAATGAGTGAGAAGCCCTCCATTAGTCTTGATAGCAGTAAAAGCTGATGAACTCCCCCCCCCCCAATGTGGGAAGTTTGCCCTTTTAAAGCAAAAGAGTAGGGAAACGTAGAAAAATATTTGGTGTAACTGATTTTGAATAGATGTAGGCAGATTATTTTCCGTTACTCTTTCCTATAAAATCTACTTCAAAATTAAGTGAATCCCTTGGAAACAGCAGCGACAGTTTGTGTGATGTAAGGTTACTCTTAGCAGTAGTAAGAATGGACTGTTTCCCCTGAAGGCAGATAAAACTATTATACTTTTGAATCATTGCAGTGGAAATTTATGTGACCATGGTAGGCCTCAAACCCACTTGAAAAAGCCTGGCTACCTGAATAAATCATAGGGAGAGTAATTTTAAAAGACATTTTCATGAGTAAAATGATATTTTACGGGCAGAAATTGGCTTTTATAAAATTGCCATCCTGAGGTACATAAAATTTACATAGCCTGACTGGCACCTTTCCTATAACTGGCAATGCAGAGAAGTTAGCACAGAGCTTCCCAAACTGTGGGTTGGGCCCTCAAATGGGGTCACAAAGCATGTGTTCGGGGTCATGACCTGAGTGGGTTCTCTAGAAGTCACACCAACTTATTTGGCCATGATCATGAGGTTACAGCCACAAAAAGATTTATAAGCAATGGGTTAGTATTTATGTACATACATTATATGCATGGAAATTAAGCCCGACAGTTTGTGTGTGCCAAAAAACAGGTGTAAATAAGGCCCTCATTTTACAAGCCCCATTCATGTCTGATATGTACATAAACTGGCATTTAAACGTGTATCTTGCATAAATGTTTGTCCTCATTTTATAAAGCCAGGAAATACATGTGAATGGCAAGAGGGCATGGTTTGAATGTGTCTTGGGTGGAACAAAGCATGGCAAGATCATAGATATTTAGTCCCCATTTCAGAAGGATGCACAAAGCTCTGGCAACCTGATAGAAAACACTGAGTAGGAAGCGATTTTCTTTTGCCAGGCTATGCTCAGCACAAATAGTGTGCAAATTATATGTACGCTATTTGTGCTGAGTACCCCGGTAAAAGGGGGAGCAACTGTGCCTGGTGCCTGTGCACAAGAGTGGAGTGGTAGGCACAGCTCTTGTGTGAGGGTCCAGTGCAGCTCTGTGATCACCGGAGCTCTAAATCAAGTTTATTTTTGTTTTATTTTTTTTGTTTTTAGTTCACATCCTATTTGGACACAGATGTGCTTGTTTTATGTGTGTGTGTGTGTGTGTGTGTGTGTATATCCCGTGCCTATGGTCAGAATGCAGCTGTTAAGCATGGAACATACACACACATAAAACAAGCATCAGCAGCTCCAGACCTGCTGGGAAATTTTGCATGGTATGTGGTGGGTGTTCCCTGCTGTGTATTACAAGAAGTGCTCATTTTAATAGTAATGAGCTCCTTGTAATGCATTTGTATATGTGACCCTCCCCCTCAAAAGCCTCTACTAAGAGCAGGAGTCACTGGATTTTTCAGAGGGGGGGGGGAGGGATGTCACTGAGTATTTGTGCTTGTGGATAGCAGAGATCAGTGGGAGGAGTTGGAGGTCCCTTTGCATGATGGTAGGGGGGAACAGTATAAAAGGGAAGTGAGGAGTAAATTCTAGGCTTTTGGTTATCTTGATTCTCCCAACACAGTCCATGAAAACCCAGTCCATGATGTCCATGAAAACCCAGACATGTCCTATAGGTATGCACGACTCACAAATGGAAGATTAGATTAGATTAGATATGTACTCTTTTTTTTTTTTTTTTCCACAAACCTGGCAGTTTGGGTTTTGGAAGGCCTCAAGCTCAGGACTAGAGGTCTGCACGGGAACGGGGATCGTGGAAATCCCGCAGGGATCCCCCTTGGCCCACGGGACTCCCACAGGGATGAAAACAGGATTCCATTTACTGAGGCCTACCTAAATTCTGGCGATGCAGCTGAGAGACAAGTCCGGCGCTGCAACGGAAACAGCCATGCTGAGCAGTGAGCTCAGCACGTACACAGCTGAAAGCCTTGCTTGCTGATTGGTCCTGCGGCACGGCGGGGCGGGATCAGCAAGCAAGGCTCTCAGCTATGTACGTGCTGCTTGTTTGCTCTATGACTACAGGTCTCCTTTCTCTGGGGCACCAGACCTCCCTCAAACAAAGGCCGGGAATGCAGAGTTGGTTCTGTTCTCAGTAGGGGATGCCTCAGTAGGCTGGACTGCATCATAGCACTGGCATTCGGTCCTGTTATGGGTGGAGGGCACTTGGAGGGAGGGGAGGGGGGGCTTGTTTGCGCCATCGTGCTGGCTGAACACTCTGCTGGCAAAAGCACAGAATCTGTCCCATTCTAGGGGGAGAAAACCTAGCATGCACCTGGCTGCACCACAATACTGGCTTCTAGAAAGCACAGTGGACTGGGGGGAGGGGGAATCTAGCAGTGTGTGACACCATTTGGACCCATGTAGACTTGCATGGCCATTCTGATGCTGACCTGAGGTCCCTTTCTCTCCAGCATCTTCCCTCTCCTCCATTTCCATCCAGCATCTGCTCCTCTCTCTCCTGCTTCTGCCCAGTATCTGATCTGTCTCCTCTCTTCCTCCTTTCTGCTCCTCTGTCATCCCATCCATCCTTCTTTCTCCCCCTTCCATCCAGCATTTGCCCATTTCCCCCCCCTTTCAGCCCAGCATCTGCTTCATTTCTCTTTTTCTCCCCCTTCTATTCAGTGTCTGCCCCATCTTTCTCTTTCCTCCCTTCCATCTGCATCCTCCCCCTCTCCTCCCTTCCATTCAATGTCTTCCTCCCCTCTCCTTTTCTTTACATCCATCATCTGTCTTTTTCTCTCTGCCCAGGCATTCCAGCTTGTCTTATCTTTCCCCTTTCATCCAGTGTGTCTGTTCCCTCCCCCTTTCTATCTACAGTCTGTCTCCTCTCACCTCCTACATCCAGTATCTACCCCCTCCCACCTGACACCTCAGCTGCCGCCAGACTGATGCGAAGCTTTCCCTCCAATGTCAGCTCTGACTTCGGGGGAAGACTTCTGGGTCAGCTACATATGGCGTGCTGCAGGCTGCCTCCAACCCCTGCTGTTATCTGGACTCGAATGAAGGGGTGGGAGGGAGTGCATTTTTGGACACAGAAGACATGAACTGGGGAGAGAGGAAGGGAGGGAAAGAGATGCTGAGGTGGGGAGGGAATAGAAAAGGAGAATTGGGTGTGGGTGTGTCAGTGAGTGGGAAAGAGAGATGGTTGTGTACACACGGGGAATGGAAGAAAGAGAAGAATTTTTGGTCATAGGGAGGGAGATACAGAATATGATAGGGAAGAAAAAGATGAGAGTGAGAAATGTGGTGGCAAGGGAACAGTGGGACAGATTGAAAGGGATGCAAGAGAGAGGAATGTTGGACAGTGGTGAAGGGAATGGAGGGAGAGATGTGGCATGGTGCTGGAGAGGGGTGATAGAAGGAGAAATGTTGGACATGGGGCTGGTGGGCAGGCACAAAAGATGAAAAAGGGATAAGTGCTGGACCATGATAGGAGGAACCAATGGACAGCAACAGAATAATTTACAGAAGATGGGAAAGAGGAAAAAAGAAACTGGGACCAACTTTATGGAAAAATAAGTCTCCAGACAACAAAGGTAAAAAACGGAATTTATTGACTAAAATATGTTAGCTTTGGGAAATGTATATAGCAGATGTCTTTGTATTGTGTTCAAAAGAAAAGGAAATGCATTTCTGGTTTTATTTCTACAGTGTTGAAGTACTTGCTGACCCTTGCTGTGACTGGTGGAGATCCCCAAGCACCGCCAGCAGAGGACCTCCTCTAGAGACGGCCAGAACTCCCCTCCACCAAGCACAGCAGTCGCTGGCAACATCCATGAGCCACTGAGGTGCCAGCATCTGTGACTCAGGGACGCGACTGCTGCCTGCCAAGCTTGGCAAAAGGGACCCTCGGCCAACTGCAAAGGAAGTCCTCAGCTGACAGCTTGGGGGTTCTCATCAGCTGAGTATTTATATTTTATATTTACATTAGAAGCTCTGGTAGAAACCCATTTACAAAGTATGTATTCTTCCCAATTAATATTTCCAAATTAATAAAGTCTCTTTGCTTATTTGTAAATGGGTCTCTACCAGAGCCTTTAATTTAGTAGCATGATTAAATGAAATAACTATTTCTGAAGTTTATAGGGACGGGCGGGGATGGAGGGGATTCTTCATGGGGACGGGTGGAATTTCTGTCCCCGCACAACTCTCTACTCAGGACCATGTCTGGATAGCCACTGAGCATGCACAGATGTGATGCAATGACATCACATGCATAAGTGTGATGTCATCAAATCAAATCTGCGCAAGCTTGGAGACCCTCCAGACGCAGCCCAAACTCAAGGAAGGAGAGATGAGGTTTGTGTGGGGGCAGAACGTGGCAGTAACATGTGTCCTCTTTTTTGCAAGAACAAATCTGGTAAGCCTACCCCAGAACCCTAGTACTGAGGTAGACTCTTGAGGTACTGACTGCTTAGGGAGGGAAAGTCTGGGAAGATTTGCTAGAAGAACAGACACCAGAGTCAGTGAAGTGAAGGTGGAACCTGGAGAGTTTCACTGAGAGGAGTTATAAAGGACTTTACTCTTCCAAGGGGTCACCAAGAGAGGACAGAGTAAAGAGTGTGTGGAGACCCATCTCAAAAGGGGAAAACAGTCTCTGGTTTGTGCAGAGCTTGTGTAGTGTCAGGCGGGAGAGATACAGTAGTCCCAGGCTGTGGAAAGAGGGTTGGTCCCAGGAGTGGCTCACTTTGTGTATGAAGGAGTGGAGTGAAGTGTTTCTTGAACGGATTTAATCTTTAAACAGTTTGGAAGAGAGAAACCAGTTTCAATATGCACACTTGAAGACACTGTAAATAGTTCTTGCATTGCCTTTGAAATCCAGTTACCATTATCAATTGCACCTTGGCTTCAGCTTGATTCCTTTGACAAGAGAATAGAGTGAGGACTGAGTGCGGTGACTGAGACCTCGGGATTGTGATCCTCTGGCCTACCAGATCTTCATCTGGCCCTGGCTTATGCCCAGCTCAAGAGACAGATATAACTGTAGAATTCACTTTTTGTGCGAGCCCTGGTCATGGGTTCCTGTCATAAAGAACTATCTGACTCCTGCACCTGAGTGAGTGGGGGCTTGAGACCGGAGTTACACATTGGATTCTTGGTTGTTGCTACCGCGGTCAGTAAAAGCCTCCGAGAACCCTTTGTGCATCAAAAGTAAAGCTACCTTGCAAGTAAGACTGTAAATAGTCTTTTAAAACACCCTTTTAAATCTCTGAGCCTCCTAAATGACCCTGTCAAATTATTCCATAGTAGCACCCCTGCCTCTGAGATTACTGAAGCCCTCATTTTTGTGTAATGTAAGTTTATTAGGATTTTATATACCGCCTATCAAGGTTATCTAAGCGGTTTTTTTACAATCACTAACTACCCGTAGTGTCCTCTGACTTCAGGGCTCGACCTGGTTGATATACTTCTAGCACATGAGTTGGATACCATGGGATTTGAAAGTATCACTTTAAAAATCAACAAAAGAACTTTATAAACCAATGAAGTCGTTTCAGTAAAGGTGAGATATGATCGAGTCTGCTCCCTCCACAGATCAACCGAGCTGTTGCATTTTGAACAACTTGCAATGTTTTACATCTGGCAGCTGCAATCCCGAGATACAATGCATTATAGTAATCTAATCGTTTAACGATAACAGTTTGCTCAAAGATCCTAAAATCATAATGTGGCAACATCCTTTTTAATCTACTTAGCACTCGCATCTGAAAGAAAGCAGACCTGATCACAGCCAACACCTGTGTCTGCATACTCAAGGTAGCATCAAGCCAACCCCTCAGTATCTTAAGTTGCTTATGTATTGGAATTCTCATATGTTTTAAATTTTGTTAACCGCTTTGACCCATGCGGTATATCAAACGACAACAAACATAAACGTACCCAGTGCATAAATGCCCATTTTCTGTATTCTAGAACAGGCTATGCTCCGGCAGATTCTACTCTAAAATGCTGGTGAAATTTGAGATGCACTGACCTATAGATCTGAAATCCTACTTCTATGACGTATCTAAAACGGTGCTGTATGTGTACATAAATTCGCTAAGATCATTTTTAAAAAGTGGGAGTCTGGGCATTCTTTTATTTTGCATAGGGATAAAGTAGGCACATGCTATCAGTTCCCCATAATGAGAGTGAGTTCTTTCTGGCACCCCTATGTACTGCGGTCTGACCACGTATTCTGTGGTGCTCACAGTCCATGGACAGCAGGAGACCAGGGGTTGCCATGGTTTCTTCCCTGCTACTGGTACAGTGATTACTAGGTGTCCATCTGTTAGTGGACTCGGGGAATTAACAGTGCTTTTAGAAATCCAGACGTGATTAGACACAAGAAAGACCACGTCGGGCATCGCTGTTAATGTCTGCCACCATTTTTTTTTTTTTTTTGTTTCATTTCGGTCAGACTGGTTTGCATTTATATACGAGTAGTTCTTTTTCTTACCCTCATCAATTGATCCTCTCTCTGATACTGTCAAATTACGCAAACACCCAAAGCTCTCTTTTTTTTGGTGTGGAAGTAATTATCTTGTAAAACAATAGGAAAATCAAAAAGTCTGTCGAAGCTTCTGGGTAAAGGAACCATTAATGGAGCTGCTGCTGCTGCTCACATTGATCTTCTTGGAGACGGCAGCTGGATCAATGTGCACGCAGCATTCCATTATGCCCTCTGCAACACTGAAAGGTCTAGAGCTGCCAGTGTGTCAGAATGTAACCCGTGGCAAAGACTTCAATGTCTCAGTTGAACATGATTTAGGAACGTCACATATCTGCTCGGGAAAACATTTAGTAAGAAGACAATTATGTCCTTTGCACGGAATCCATCTTGCATGAAATCAAATCATACCACCTACGGTACATGTTAGGGGTACCTCTCACAGAAATTGTCTGAGCGCACAAAATAATATGTTTTGTTGCAAAATTTGGGCTGCATTCAATTTATCTACTATTGTGGAGGAATAGCTTAATGGTTAGTGCAGCAGAACCAGAGGAACTGGGTTCAGGTCCCATCGCAGCTTCTTGTGACTCTGTGCAACTCACTGAGCCTTCTAGTGCCCCAGAAACAAGCTACATATCTGCATACAATATGCAAAATTGCTTTAATTTGTACCATAGAAAGACAATATATTTTAACCCCTTAACATACTGCAAAACCACCATCTACTACAGTACTAACTACAATTTGAGAAATCTATGCAACAGTATTACTATTATTTATCATTTCTATACTGCTGAAAGGCATTATCAGTGTTGTACATGTACATTTAGTTATTCATTCAATTTTCTATAGTGTTCTCTCAGGGGAGCTCAGAACGGTTTACATCACAGGTGTCAAAGTCGGTCCTCGAGGGCCGCAATCCAGTCGGGTTTTCAGGATTTCCCCAATGAATATGCATTGAAAGCAGTGCATGCACATAGATCTCATGCATATTCATTAGGGAAATCCTGAAAACCCGACTGGATTGTGGCCCTCGAGGAGGGACTTTGACACCCCTGGTTTACATGAATTTATTCAGGTACTCAAGCATTTTCCCTGTTTGTCCTGGTGGGCTCACAATCTATCTAGTGTACCTGGGGCAACGTGGGGATTAAGTGACTTGCCCAGGGTCACAAGGAGCAGTATGGGTTTGAACCCACAACCTCAGGGTGTTGAGGCTGTAGCTTTAACCACTGTGCCACACATTCCCCATTTAACATGTAAAGGATGGTCTCTTCTCTGAAGAACTTACAATCTAATTTACACATATAGGGGTACACGTCTTAAGGACACGAAGGACACTAGGTAGGACACTAAGATCAGAGGGGGGGATGGGACTAACAGCAATTAAAGAAATAGTAGTTCGCTACGTGACTTCAAAAACAAAATGTTCTGTATTACTGGTCTACATCTGTGGAACAATCTGCCTGGACATCTGGGATTGTGCACAACTTCAAGAAACTACTAAAGACACAACTACTTGTTGATGCCTATATGTAAAGTGTAGGCCTAATACCCATGCTGCTCAGGGCATGTGACCGCCATATATGCACAGATATCGAATGCTGTTCATGTTTATGGACTTTATAGATATGCAGATAATGAATGTTTTTGAAATTGGAAGCTGCCTAGATTTTAGGTGGTCTACAAATTGTTAAATAATAAATGAATAAATAACAACCAACTTTAAGGTGGAGGTGCAGGTATAACCCCTATTTTTCAGAGTAATCATTTTGCTACAGGATGATAATCATTTTAGGTACTGAGATGTTGCAGTCCAGAACTGAAGGTGGTCTATGAAGTTTTTTTTCTTGTCTATGCTTCAACCAAACTCTTTCTGGATTGTGTCTCGGTAACTTTATTACCCCTGTTCACAAAGACCCAGACTATTTACTTTGTTGCCCATTCTTGCTATTCACCTTAATGGCTAATGCACCTTTGAGATCAGGAGTGTAATTCTCTGCCCCAGAGGTTGCATTAGTCTCCTCTAAACTGATCTGTATCTTATATTATTTAGTTAGTAGGACTCCAGCACCTATCAGATGTCTGCATCTTGGAATATGAAGAAGGAATAACAGCATCATGGCCAGCTTCCATAAACATAACAATATTCTATATAGACTCTAGAGTTTTAATATTGTACGGTGGCAATTCTATAAAAGCTGCTTTTCACACATCCAAAATCAACGACAGGTTGCACAAAAGCAGGGAACATGGGGCTAGATTCACTAAACCCCCCTTACCTTTCTGATCCGTGGCCGAGTCTTGCCAGGTGACCGATCCACTAAAGGCTCCCCATACAAATTACCTGATCGGACACTCGCACGTGATCGTAACACATTTATAGACCACCATTGTTGATGCGATCCGCGCATTTGCTTGCCTTCCTGACTAAGCGAGGTCAAAACAAAGGGGGGGGGGAGGGGTGGCATAGGCGGTCGCAGCTCCTAAAAGGAATCAATGAATTATAATTTTAATATTGGGGATAACATTTGAAAGTAAGCTGTTTTGAGATCAGAATCGTGTAAGTTGTGGTTTCCCCTTCATTTGCGTTTTCACTAGGTTTAAACTTTGATACAGATACGGCAGATCCCATGTGTAACAAGGCTTCAATAACGCAAATATGTCAGAAGAGACGTTCAAAGGTTTTACGTTCAACCCAGGAGTTTTAACAACTCAAAAGAGTCTGGTCTTGAGCTGCTGTTCGATCCCAGGCAAAGGTTGTCGCATGCGCAAGTCATATCTAAGGTGATGCCGTAGTGCAGCCACGCTTTTAACCCGCGGGTTAAAAACACGGGCTCGCAGGGCAGTAGTGAGGCAGGGCGGCAGAGAGTAGGGCTTTTGCACAAGGGATATGTTTTATTTCAGGGCTGCGGGGCTAGGATTTCAGGGCGGCAGAGAGCAGGAAAGGACATGAGTGACTGGTCCTCAGCAGTCACTTCTTTTTTGATTGGCCAGCCCAGTCAGTGTTCCTGAATTTGTTTCGTGAACCGAGGCCCTTCCTACTTTGCATGTCATTTCCCCTCATTTGCATGCGTGGATCGGATCGGGTGCAGATTGGCTAGGGAGGAAGGTTAGTGAATCAGATTTGGGTCGCAGACCGGTCGGGACACGATCGGTGGGCTTAGTGAATCTAGCCCTGGTTCAGCAGTATTTCTATAACAGGAAAATAGGTGCATTCATGTCCAGCTTGACAAGTACAAGTACACACCCTTAAAGGGAATATGTTTGGGGTGGAAAGTGGGCATATGCTGTGTGAGACCAGTAACCAAACATGTAGGACGTATTCTATAAATGTCAGGTGTGCAGATGATGTGTACAAGATGTGCTCAAATGTACATAGTTTATTTAAATTTTGATTAAACACTTATCCAAAGGTACAAAATAATTAAAAATAGCTCAGAGACGAACATTTTTAAATTATTAGACATACACCAATTGAACATACTTATGACCTGAAAACAGTGGGGGGGGGGGGGGGGGAAGGGAAGAACTACAATTTCTTAGAAAGAATACATAAAAGGGAAATACAATATGAGAAGGGAAAAGTTAAAAAGGTCAAAAGTAAATCCGCATGTAAAAAAATTAGCTATAGGCATCTTTAAAAAGCAAGCATTTTAGGCTGCTTTTGAATTTCTACAAGTTTCGTTCAGCTCTAAGATATAGAGGGAGAGAATTCCAAATTAAAGGGGCGGTGACTGAAAAAATGAGAGTATGACGAGTACAAATTTATCTTTAGGGATGGGACATTAAGGGAATGCTGTGAAGTTGATCTTAAAGTTCTGGGAGGGTCATAGGGGATCAGTAGTCTATCTTCTATAAATAGTGACTAAGGGCTCCTTTTACCGCGCACTAAACAGCCGGCTGCGCTAGCCGCTACCGCCTCCTCTTGAGCAGGCGGTAGTTTTTAGGCCAGCGTGGGTCAGGCCTCACACATCCTCTAACTAGCTACCTCTCTGCTCCTACTTCCCTCTCTATTCCATTTGCCTGTTTCTGCCAAACACCCTCTCCACTCCTCTAAACACCTCCTGTAAAACCCCCTAGTGGTGATGTAAAGCAATTACATTACAGTTTAATACAATTACAGTAAATGTGAGATGTTTCAATAGGTTTTATCTTCAGTTCACACCAACACAGAGGTTAAACATTTAAATATTTGTATTTATTTGTTGCAATTAAAAACCCCCAATAACAGTTGAGCGTGAAAGAAAACTAAATAAGTATGTACAACAATTGTAATTAGATGTTGTTTAAACAAGATTAATTAAATTTAAATATAAATGAATAGCAAAGCTAATTTACCATTCATGTGAGATCCAATTTATATTGATTACACCATTATACTGTAGTTAGTGATAATATTTAAACCTCAAACAAAACATGTCATGTCTTCCAGCTCCTAAGTATATAGCAAAAAAACCCGGAAAAATGAAAAATCAATAATGTTATAGCAAACACTTTCACTAGAAATATGAATAGGATGTCATGAAAAGTTAGTGCTGCTATAGTTCCAATTAAGGGAGTTTCAAATCGCTGGAGGAAAAAGCCTCAGATAGGAACCCTTCCACCACCACAATGGTGGTCCAAGGTGGTCGGGCGAACACCTCACTGGCAAAAAACCTCCAGACCAGCTCCCGACAATAGTGAACTTAAAGCAGGACTATGGTATAAAGATAGAGGAAAATTTGATAAGTGGAAATTTTCCTCTATCTTTATACCATAGTCCTGCCTTAAGTTCACTATTGTCGGGAGCTGGTCTGGAGGTTTTTTGCCAGTGAGGTGTTCGCCCGACCACCTTGGACCACCATTGTGGTGGTGGAAGGGTTCCTATCTGAGGCTTTTTCCTCCAGCGATTTGAAACTCCCTTAATTGGAACTATAGCAGCACTAACTTTTCATGACATCCTATTCATATTTCTAGTGAAAGTGTTTGCTATAACAATAATGTCTTCCAGCTCCAACACTCATAGAATTTCTAATACCACCGTGGCCGGCAATAAAAAAGCCTAACGGGGTTTCTTAAAAGGGGGCCTATATCAATAAAATTGAGGTCTTTTCTGCACGCTAAGGCCACTTTTTGCTGCAGCCAGAAAATGGCCTATTTTCCATTTTCCAGTTTAACGGCCATGCACTAATGTCTACAAATACAATAGAGAAACACCCCCCACACACAAAATATGTAACTAAACTAATCAATAAAATATTTAACTAACTAATCAATAAAAGTGAGTCAGGGAAAATAATAATAAAAATCCTGCGATATCATTAGGAATAGAGGAAAAAAACTTTAGACACCCATACACAACTGAATGTGTCTTATTGGGGAATAGGGTGGCACCACGTGCTGTGTGAGTCGTCACAGCGGCCATTTTGCTAGTATAGCTGCAAGGGGGCTTTGCTCCTGCCCCCCAACTACCTCACTAGGACCACTAGGGCGACAGTAAGTCTGAGGCACCTACCTAGACATCCGGGAGGTTGTGGGGCTCATTAGGGGGGAACAGGAGGAGCATTGATACTTATAGGAGGGAAAGGGTATTTGGGAGGCTGGGAGGGAGATCGAGAGGGTTTTTGAACTCAAAAATAGTTATGTGGCTCCCAATTGATCTTCAGTGCCAGGGCCTGCATAGCTAAGCAAGTGAAGTTAGGACAACCTTTGTGCTGTCTAAATTCACCCGCATAACTCCCTGCCCACTTTTTTGTTGGGTGATCTGTGGTGATATTCAGGGGTATTGTCTGGTTACGTGCCACTAAAGGGGGGGGGGAGGAATTTTATCATTGTGTGCTACTCTTAAGATGAGTTAGTTTACTATAACTTGTGCATAGGGCCCTATTTTATGCAATGAGACCTTGTGCTAAAATAGCACAATTTGTGGTAAAATAACCAGTCTTAACTGTAGCACACATTGAGGAATTCCCCCCCTCCCCCCCTAAATATCCCCACTTAGGCAGCGGTAAGCAATTTAACTGGGCAGCAGAGGCTCTTGAATATTGGCTGGTATCTTTATAGGATTAGGGTAGTGGAAAACTAAATAAGATCTTGACAAATTACTTCTATATAATAGATTTTTTTCCCCCATAATTATGCTTATTTTTCTTTAATTTTGCTTGTTTCTTTATTATTCTTGCATATGGCTGATGTATCAAGTAAGCAACAACTATTATTTTGCATGGAGATATCGAAACCAGCTGATTGCTCCAGGCATAGCTGAATGAAGCTATTTAATATCTCCTTTGTTCTTAAGTACCTGACATTGGGTTATTAAATGTTCCATGGTCTGTTCCTGATAGCTACAAAGAAACTTCGGTGAAGATCTAAATTTGATTTATGTATGAGGTGTTCACATCTATCATAGCCTGTTCAGAAACAAATTTCCCTGTTTGATTTTGATGGAGGGAGCTGGGTTGTATAAATATTTAAATGAGGCAGTGTAGTGATTAACATATGGAGCAACATTTTTAGCTTCTTGCCCTTAGTTCAAAGTACATTACAGCCATAACATACTGAGAGCCCCTCTTTCTGTAGAATTCTCAGATGTTTGCGACATCAAAAAAAGGATCAGAGATGTACCGACTGGAATTCCTCCCTGCGTGAGACACCCCATTGTGCTGTAGCCAAGAAGAGGAGACAATTTTGACACTCCATCTTCCATGTGCCCTGTGGAGCTGCACTCCTTGCACAGGTTGATTGAGGGTGATACATATTCACCAGGGATCACCAAGTCTGATCCTTAAAAGCCATTGATAGATATACGAAGGGGGTGCTGAAAAGTTCCCAGACCAACCAACTTCCTAAATTCTGAGTGTTATTTTGCCAGAACGAAAGAAGTTATCCTGCCGTTGTATCCGGCGTGTCCGCATCTGGAGTACTGCGTACAATATTAGTCGCTGTACCTTAAGAAGGATATGGTGATACTCGAGAGGGTGCAAAGGAGAGCGACACGTCTGATAAAAGGTATGTAAAATCTTTCATATGCTGAGAGATTAGAGAAACTCGGGCTCTTGAGGAGACTTAGAGGGGATATGATAGAGACCTACAAGATCATGAAGTGCATAGAGAAAGTGGAAAGGGATGGATTCTTCAAACTTTCAAAAAATACAAAAACGAGAGGGCATTCGGAAAAGTTGAAAGGGGACAGCTTCAAAACAAATGCTAAGAAGTTTTTCTTCACCCAACGTGTGGTAGACACCTGGATTGCGCTTCCAGAGGGCGTGATAGGACAGAGTACGGTATTGGGGTTCAAGAAGGGATTGGACAAGTTTCTGTTGGAAAAAGGGATAGAGGGGTATAGATAGAGGATTACTGCACAGTCTTGGACCTGTTGGGCCACCATGTGAGCGGACTACTGGGCAACAATAGACCTCAGGTCTGACCCAGCGAAGGCACTTCTTATGTTCTTATCTAGAAACTGTGATGGAAGAAGATGAGTTGGATATGGTGGCAATCATGGAGACGTGGTTCACAGAGAACCATGACTGGGATGTTCAGGAAAGACATAGTAGGAAGAAAAGGAGGGGGAGTAACGTTATATGTTAAAGATCATATTAAAACCACAAAATTGCAGGATCTGCAGGGCAAGGAAGAGGCACTGTGGATCAATTTGGAAAGAGGGAATGGTGAATATATTTACATTGGTGTGATATACAGGCCTCCTTCACAGATGGAAGAAGTGGACAGAGATTTAATAGTAGACATTCAGAATATATCTAAAAAAGGGGAAGTTTTACTAATAGGAGATTTTAACATGCTGGATGTTGATTGGGGTATCCCTATTACGGAGTCTTCTAGAAGTAGAGAGATCTGGATTCTGTACAAGAACTGTTCCAACAGTTGGTAATGGAACCCACATGGGAAGGGGTTCATACTGGACTTAGTGCTTACAAATGGGGAAAGTGTTTCTGATGTTACAGTAGGTGATTATCTGGCATCCAGTGATCACTGCATGGTACTGTTTAATATTAAGATGGGTATAGAAAAGGCTCAATCAAAAGCAAAGATTCTAGACTTTAAAAAAACTAATTTTTTGGGGATGGGTATTACGTCAAGGAATTCTCTGGATGGGAACATCTGGAAGGAGTGGAAATGCAGTGGACAAAACTGAAAGGAGTAATTGTAAGAGCAACAAACCTTTTTGTGAGGCAAGTAAGTAAAAGTAAGAGGAAAAGAAGGCTGCTTTGATTCTTAAAAGTAGTAGCTGAGAAAGTAAGGAATAGAAGGTTAGCTTTCATAAACTACAAAGATCACAAAAAGAGGAAGATAGGCAAAAATATCTGGAAAAGTTAAGAGAGGCTGGTCATGTAGTCGGGAAAGCAAAGATGCAAATGGAAGAAAAAAATATCTGAAATGGTAAAACAGGGAGACAAGACTTTTTTTTAGATATATTAGTGATAGGAAGAAGTGCAAAAGTAGCATTTTGAGACTCAAAGATGAAGAGGAGAAATATGTAGAAGGTGATAAAGAAAACGCTGAATTGCTTAACAAATATTTCTGTTCTCTGTTCATGGCTGAAGTGCCGGGAGTGGGACCACAGAAGACGAACATGAATAGGGATGGAGGAGTGGTAGACCCTGATAGATTTTCAGAGGGTTGTGTTCGTGAGGAGCTAGTTAAAATAAAAGTAGACAAAGCAATGGGACCAGATAGTGTACATCCAAGGGTGCTGAAGGAACTTAGGAAAGTTCTGGTGGCTCCACTGACTGACCTTTTCAATGAGTCTCTAGAATTGGGAGTGGTACCGGAGGACTAGAGAAGGGCAAATGTGGCCCGTCTCCATAAAAGTAGAAGTAAGGAAGAAGTAGGGAATTATAGGCCGGTAAGTGTGTCTTCTGTGGTGAGCAATTAATGGAAACACTTTTAAAACAGGGAATGGTGAAGTTTCTGGAATCCTGTGGATTACAGGACCGGAGGCAACATAGATTCACTAGAGGTAGGTCTTGTCAGACAAATCTGATCTATTTCTTTGACTGGGTGACCAGAGAGTTGGATAGAGGGAGTGTGCTAGATGTGGTGCATTTAGATTTTAGTAAAGACTTTGACAGTGTTCCACACAGACATCTAATAAATAAACTTGAGTGCCCTCAGGATGGGTCCCAAAGTGACGGGCTGGGTCAAGAACTGGTTGAGTGGAAGGCGACAGAAGGAGTTCGCTCTGAGAAAAGGGATATTACCAGTGGTGTGCCTCAAAGTTCTATTCTTGAGCCTATTCTTTTTAACATTTTTATAAACGATATTGCTGCAGGGCTGTTGGGTAAGATTTGCCTCTTTGTGGATGATACAAAATCTGCAATAGTGTGGATGCCCAGGATGGTGTGAAAACATGAATAAAGACTTGGTGAAGAATGGTCAGAAATTTGGTAGCTAAAATTTAATGCTAAGAAATGCAGGGTCATGCATTTGAGCTGCAAAAACCCAAGGGAACGTTACAGTTTAGGGCAAGGGTGTCCAACCTTTTGGCTTCCCTGGGCCGCATTGGCTGAAAAAAATCTTTCTGGGGCCGGGCAAACGCTGCAGCAAGACAGAGGAGGGAGCCGGCAAGACGGTAAACACCCGGGGGCAGCAGAGGAAAACACTGCATCGCCCTCGACCGGGGCCGCACAAAATACTTCACGGGGCCGCAGGTTGGACACTCCTGATTTAGGGGGTAAAGAACTTATGTGCACGATAGAAGAGCGGGACTTAGATGTGATTATATGTGATGATCTTAAGATGGCTAAACAGGTTGAAAAGGTGATGGCGATAGCTAGAAGGATGCTAGGGTGCATAGGGAGGGGTATGGCCAGTAGGAAAAATGAGGTATTGATGCCCCTGTATAAGACTCAGGTGAAATCTCATTTGGAATATTGTGTACAATTCTGGAGGCCGCTCCTTCAAAAAAATATAAAAAGGATGGAGTTGGTCCAGAGGAAGGCTACTTAAAATAGTGCATGGTCTGTATACTTTGGAGTAAAGATGAGAGAGGGGAGATATGATAGAGACGTTTAAATACCTACGTGGCATAAATGTGCATGAGTCGAGTCTCTTTCATGTAAAAGGAAACTCTGGAATGAGAGGGCATAGGATGAAGTTAAGAGGTGATAGGCTCAGGAGTAATCTAAGGGAATACTTTTTTTTACAGAAAGGGTGATAGATGCGTGGAACAGTCTCCCAGTAGAGGTGGTGGAGACAGAGACTGGCTTCAAGAAAGCCTGGGATAGGCATGTGGGATCTAAACTAAAACTTAATTTTATAGACCGGGTCATCAACCATAAGGAGCTCGACTCAGTTTACAATAATGTAAATATAATACATAAATATAGAAAGAAGAATGTAATCTAGAATGGCGTAGTTCCAAAGTGTTTAGTAAACAAAGTTTCAGAGTTTTCCATAATAAAGCGAAGGGGACTAGACTTCTAAGTGAAAGCAGTAACTCATTCCAGAGCTCAGTTAATTTGAAAATGAAAGAGTGTCTGAATCTCTTGAAAGTTCTGTTTTTACCCCTAAGGGAAGGAAATGTAAGTTTTAATTTATTTGAACTAGCGAGATGAGATCTGTGTACATTCCAATCTAAAGGAACCAAAGTAATAAAGATGCCAAAGAGAATTTTAAATGCAATATAAATGCACTTAAATTGAATTCTAAGATACACTGGAAGCCAATGTAATTCCTTGAGCAATAGGGTTACGTGATCGAATTTACTCTTACCAAAAATGAGTTTGGCAGCAGTGCTCTGTATCAATTGAAGTCTCTGTAGACTGACCTTTGAGAGACCCAGGTACATTGAGTTATAATAATCCAACCTTGACAAGATAACTGACTGAACCAATACAGAGAAGTGTTGCTGATGAAAGAGCGCTCTCACTCTTCTCAGGATACGGAAGCTAAAGAAACACTTTTTAACAAGAGAATTTAGCTGATCTTTAAAAGTAAGAGATGAATCAATAACAATACCCAATATGAGCGAGGAAAACTCAATTTTCAGAGATTCTCCTGAGTCTAAGGTCACAGCTGAGGGAAGAGAATCTAAATTTGGACCAATTCATAAGAGTTTGGTTTTAGCAGCATTCAGTTTCATCTGAACTATCATCGCCCAGGACCGAAGCTTAGCAATGCAATGGATAATATTGGGTGTTAGATTAACAAGATTTGGGTAAACCTCAAGTAATATGAAAATGTCATCAGCGTACGTTAATAGTATTTCAAAGTACTCATGTAGATGTTAAATAAGATTGGAGACAATGGGGAGCTCTGGGGAACACCACAAGGGCTCTTCCAAGATTTTGAATTAGATCCTTCCATATTAACTGAGTAAGAACGGGAGGATAGAAATTTATTGAACGAGTCCAAGACAGTCTAATCAAGGCCAATGTCTGAGAGCAAATAATGCAGAATATTATGACTGACTACATCAAAAGCTGCAGACAGATCGAACTGAAGTAAGATAGCATGTTTCTTACAAGATTGTAAGTGCTGGATCTTAGAAAGGAGAGAGACCAAAAAGGTTTCTGTGCTGAAATTTGGGTGGAACCCATGGTGGATAGGTAAAAGGATGGAAAACTTCTCCAGGTAACTTGTGAGTTGGCTGTCAATAACTGATTCCATAAGTTTAGTTAGAAGAGGTATATTTGCATCAGTCTATAGTGGGAGGTGACAGTTGGGTCAAGGTCTGTTTTTTTCAAGAGTTTCAAGTTTCAAGTTTACCTTTATTTGATGAATCGCTTATCACAATACCTAAGCGATGTACAATTAAAAACCATCAGAGTGTGGCAATACATTTAGTTAATAAAAATCAATTAAGATACATTTAGTTAATAAAAATCAATTAAGAGACAGACATACATTTAGTTGACAAAAAATCACTTAAGAAACTGACAAAGATTGACGAACATGAAGGGGTGGGAAGCAAGGGAAGAAGTTACAATTTTGTTGTCTATTAAAGTTTAACATCCAAGGGTAAAAACACATTGGGTGAAGATGGGTTAAGATGAAAAAGAAGGGTATGGAAACCTAAAAAAGACTATGTTTTATAGGTCAAATGCGTCCTGGAATAAATATGTTTTTAAAATTTTCTTAAACGCAACAAGGTCTTTTTCGTTTTTGATTGCTTGAGGTGGAATATTAGCAAAAAGATAATTGGGAAAAGGATCAAGGGTGCATTTACATCTCATCAATTTTGTGCATAGTTTTGAGACTTGGGACTCAAATACCAAGTCAAATGAGTAACAGAAACGATCTGCTGAAGTCAACATTAAACTACCCTTGAGAGAGAAAGAGATAATGGTTACTGTGGATGGGCAGACTAGATGGGCCATTTGGCCTTTATCTGCCATCATGTTTCTATGTTTCTAAGTTTGAGAAAAGGCCAAAGTCCACTGTAGAGAGAGAATTCCTAATGGTAATGAAGAAGAGAATCTGCAGAAGGTGGTAAAACCTGAAGAGATTTATGGTCATGACTTGTCTAAAGTACCACTTTGGTGATTAGAATTGGCAATTTTACTGGCATAGTAAAGAGGAAGAGATAATGGTTATTATGGGACAGACTGGATGCGCCACTTGGCCTTTATCTGCCATCATGTTTCTATGTTTCTATTAATCACTTGAGTAATTATTAAAGAGAATACGGTATATCCCTATAGAGAAACTGCTCTTGCTCCTCCTCCTCTAAGCTGATAGGAAAGTTTGCTCAGTTATCCTGTCCTAAGTAAGTCAGGCCTGGCGGCTCTGTTGCATTCTATTTTCCAACCCCCCCATCCTTAACAGCATTATTATCTGGAACCCATAGTTCTTTTGAAAACTGCTAGGAACTTTTTTGCTTTCCTTTTCTACTATAGGCATCAGGGCAGGATTAACCAATAGGCCAAGTAGGCACGTGCCTAGGGCCCGAAATGGTCAGTGGGCCCGATGAAGGAAGGCATCAACATTGTTTTCTCCAAACAGCGATGGGCCCCTCCAGCATCGATCGGCAACATGGCCCCCCGATCGGCATCGCGGCCCCCCCCCACCATCAACGGAAAGTAATACAAGTAAGCAATGTGGGTAAGAAAGGCAACGGGAACTGTAATTGTACAAGCGGTGCTACTTGCCAAAGCTTCCCTCTGACGCAGCTTCCTGTTTCCGCCTGGGTGCATGGTGGGGTGGGGTGGGGCAGGGGGCCCAGTGTACTTGTGTGCCTAGGGGCCCTCGATGAATTAATCCTGCCCTGATAGGCATAGTTTCTTAATCAGGGCTACTCTTGATTATTTCATATATTCTGTTCCATAGGATATACTCCATTTTTAATTGTGATAGCATCCTTGGCTGTGGCCTTTATTAGTCACTTGTCTTTGCCTACAGCTACTAGCTGGGGTAATTGTTCCATGACAATAATGATTTGAAATAGAATAGACCTTGAAAAGTAAGGAATAATGGGCTACAGCTTTCTATGCTCCTTGAAAAATAAGGTCTATAACGAGCATGAATGTTGTGATTGCTGACTTTTTTAACTACTTAGGCACTATTAATTTTTTTTTTTACAAGATTACGGAATGATTCATATATCTTATCAACTACTAATTAGTTTCAAACACCAGCTCTCACTAAAGCCAACTACCCCAAACAAATAACAATACTCATTTCTTACCTGGATAATTATTTTGTAATCCGCCTTGAACTGGCAGAATAGAAATCCCTAATGTAATGTAATGTAATGTAATTTATTTCTTATATACCGCTACATCCGTTAGGTTCTAAGCGGTTTGAAGAAAATATACATTAAGATTATAAATGAGAAGTAAGAAGGTACTTAAAAAATTCCTAATGTAATGTAATGTAATTAACTATCTAGAATACACTTTCACAAGAGCAATGTGCAATGTCAGGAGATGGGTTTTGGCGTCCCGATTGAAGTTTGATCGGATACGTTACACCCTGAGTCAGCAGACTTGTGAAACGCTGGCCACCGTTGATGTACCGATCAACAGAAGATAAGTTGAAAGCTATTTCTTCTATCGTTCAGCACTAACAGCTCTGCTTAATTTATATTCTGGAGTGCAATGGAGGTTTTTTGCCAGTGAGGTTAACGCCTAACCACCTGTTAACCACCTTTGTGGAGGTGGGAGGGTTCCAGTCTGAGGCTCTTTCCTCCAATTTTTTAACTGCACACTATAATTAAGCCTAAGCTGCACTGTCTATTTTCCACCTGACATTGCACATTGCTCTTGTGAAAGTGTATTCTAGATACTTTTGAGTTTTTCACAAAATCCGTGTTCTTTTAGCTATGTAATGTAATTAATACAGGAATCAAGTGAAAATAAAGTCAATATATGCTATATCTCTTTCCTACCTAACATGCAAACTACATGTCATCGTAAAATAACAAGTATAAAAAGCATTATTCATGAAGAATTAATGCTGAGGGATATCTTTACTGCAAAGGCCAAAAGTAGATTCTCCCCTCATGGTTTCTAGTTGATTCCATTTGTCCTGCAATGGCTTTAGTGCAAGAAGTGTGGAGAAATGTGTCAATAGAACTGGAAAGGAGGGGCAGAGGTATGTTTCCTTAGTTTCAGTTGGCACTTTGCATAAATAACATAGTAACATAGTAAATGACGGCCATCCAGTTTGCCCCATTAATAATTTAATTTAAATGGTCTTTTTTCTTAGATATTTTTGGGCCAGAAACCCAGAGCCCTGCCCGGTAGTGTGCTTAGGTTCCATTTACTTGAGTCTCCATCAAAGCGGTTCCATTTACTTGAGTCTCCATCAAAGCAGCCCATCTAAACCATCCCAGCCATCAAAACCCTCCCTGTCCCGTCCTCAACTGAATGTCCATTTCCTTAGCAACAGCAGCAGATGAATCCAGAGACCAATGGGATAGCACACATCTACCAGCAGGCGGAGATAGAGAAACTGATTAACAGGTGGTCCTATTGGCTGGCACTAGTGCTGCACGATTCAGGAAAAAAATTTTGATTCGATTCGATTTAGCCTATTGAATTTGATTCGATTTTCCTTCCCAATTGGGTATTTTTTTCAAACATCCTGGTGGGTTTATTTTATAGCCTCTTCACCCCCTTTGCCTTCTCCTAACCACACTGGTGCTGTGGTGTAAACAAAATCAACAAACAAAAAAGACTTTTCCTCTCTCTGTTAAATCCTAGCTCATGTTTGCGGTCTAACACCAGCTCTGGCAGGATACACATTTCAAATCTGACAATTGTAATTACAAAACAGAAAATAAAATTATTTTTCCTTCCTTTTGTTGTCTGGTCATTATTCAAATCTTGTTGGTCCCAGGCTCTGGTTGTTTTCTGATAACTTGCTTGCCAGGGTCTCCTTCTTTCTTCTTTCTCCATGCTAACCATCCACCTGCCATCTCTTTCCTCTGGCATCTTTCCTTTTTTTCATCTCCCTCCACAGATCCACCTTTTCTTAACTACCTTTTCATCCAGCATCTCTCCATCCTTCCCCACCACCCCAGGGTCCACCATCTCTCTCTTTCTTTTCTCAACTACCCTCCTATCCAGTATCTCTATCCCCACTCCACACCATCCCTTGTGTCCAACTTCTCTCCCTTTCTGTTCCTTCCCTCCCTAAATCCCATTGTCTATCATCTCTCTTCTTCTCCTCTATTTTTAGACCCATTATTTCTTCCCCCCAAAGTCCAGCATATGCATGTCTTTTTGAACCCCCGATCCCTCCCTCCCTCCATGTACTTCTACACCAGGACCCTCTCCCTTGAAGGTCTGTCCCCCCTGAAGGCCTGCCTGTCCCCCCTGAAGGCCTTTTTCCCCCCTGAAGGCCTTTTTCCCCCATGAAGGCCTGTCTCCCCTCCTTGAAGGCCTGCCCCCCCTTTTGAAGGCCTGTCCCCCCTCTTGAAGGCCTGTCTCCCCCTCTTGAAGGCCTGCCTGCCTGTTCCCCCCTAAAGGCCTGCCTACCTGTCCCCCCTGAAGGCCTGTCCCATCCCCCATACTGAAGGACTACTCACCCCCCCCCCGGAAGGCCTGCGAGTTCCCCCTGGCCTCCCACTGGTGTCCGGCTTCCCCCCTGGCCTTCCTGCACCTGTTTACCTCTGAAGAGCACCCTGCACAGAAGATCGCGGCGTTAGCGATGTTTGCAAACAGCTTCGGAGCTGTTTCCTCTGCCACGGTCCCGCCCCTCCACTGATATTATATAGACGAACCCTGCTTCCAAAGCTTTCCATCCCTGTGGGAGTCCCGTTGGCCAGAGGGGGGTCCCCGTGGGAGTCCCATGGGCCAGAGGGGGGTCCCCGTGGGAGTCCCATGGGTTAGGGGGGGATTCCCGCGATCCCTGTTCCCGTGCAGACCTCTAATCTGAGGAGCTCCAATTTCACTTTGCTCCTGCACTGCTCCCTGGTTGATGCAGAGCCGTTTGTTCAACAGGGCTTAGAGAAGCCCAAACTCCCTGTAAACTGCCTCATCGCTAGAGTAGAAAAAGAAGCTGGGGAAACTCTAACTTTCCCAAGTCTCTTGTTCATTTTACCTAGACAAGGAGGGACCGATAAGGCTTCAACAAATACGGGAGATGAGATCCCCTGCTAAACACACTCTCCTATAGTAATGCCATCTTAGAAAAGAAAAGTATTTATTTGTATAAATCAATATGACCCATGACCCATCTCACAAACAGACCATCAAAGCAGTTCACAATAAAATCATTATAATAGAAATAGTAGGAATATAGAAATTTCATTGGTGAACTACAAACTCCATAAGAAAGAAGTATCCACAGACATCAACATATTGCTCCCCCTCCCCCCACCCTTCGAATGATAGCCGGTGAAAGGAGGAAGAAAGTTTATGGGTCAAATGCTTTGTGGAAAAAATTGATTTTAAGAAAGATTTTAAATCTTTTATGTTAGGTTTCCTGACACAGGGACAATGGAAGGCCATTCCGAAGTGGCATAGTATCAAGAAAAATGTGATGAAATGATGGAACTAGCAGAAGGTTCTGTTGTGAGGAACAACATTTTCATTGAGCCAACAGCTCAGTGGAATTGAAGACTTCATGAATGTGTCAAGGTTGAAGGAGGACTCTTTGAACACAAATTATGAATTAACTAAGATAAAACTTATGTATTTTCAAAGATTGCAAAGTATTTTATTTTTTAGTTCAATTTTTATTTATTTATAATAAAACAGACATATTAAGTATTCAGAGTACACAATATCTTAATAATACATATTCACTTCTCCCTCCGTATTCGCGGTGGATGCGTTCTGGCAATAGGCGCGAATATGAAAAAACCGTGAATAACTTTTCTATATGTTCGTTGTTTTGGGAAAATGACATCGTTTTTGCAATTGAAACCGCGAATAACGTATCAACTGTTATTCGCGGTTTTTGAATTAAGCTGCCACTATAATATTTCCAGGGCAAACAAAAAGTTCAATACTGAGAGTTCAATAAAGTATTGAAAGTTCAATACTGGAAAACCTGTATTGTACTGTACTTTTTTTTCCCCTTTTGGGAGCACTTGAACTCTTGCGCTTTGTAGCCATGGTGGGAGACCTGATCTGATCTGTTCCTGATGGAGTGGCAACCAGCGATTTCTGGGCAGGCAGCCAACCAGCGATTTCATGCATGCTGGGAAGAAGCCTTTCTCTCTAAGGATGCTGGGAAGCAGCGTTTTTCTCAGTGCACATTGGGAAACATGGAAGCAGCAAATTTGTGGGAGAAAGCATGGAAGCAGCGATTTTCAGAGTTACAGTACAGTAATGGTAAGTGATAAACTTTTTTATCGGACTGTACAGTAAAAGGAAAAAACTTTAGTGATGATGTTTTTGGGGGTGGAATCAGCGGCCGAAAAATCGTGAATAAGCGAAACCATAGATATGGAAACCGCGAATACGGAGGAAGAAGTGCATATGGTATCAAAATTAATATCTAAACAGAATACATCGTAAATGAACCATAAGAGTAAAAAAGCAGAAAAACTGCTAATATAGAAATAGAAAATAGAAAAATGCATGGATGTACATCATGAACAACAATAATATAAAACATCACAACAGGCTAGTGATTCTGCAAATTAAAAGATAAGTGAAAATACTTTCTGTTGTGATGTTTTATTTGAATTGGGTTTTTTTTGAACTATGAAACAACAGTAAGTGTTAAGTAAGACATCAAGGAGGAGGTGAAAACAAGGGCCAAGGATGTACATCATTACCCATTGTTTGAACTATACAATTGGTGTTGAATCGAGTGGGTGTTGGAGACCCTTTAGATCTCTTTCCAGCTTGGACACTCAGAAGTGGGATGATTTGCCATTGTGGACATTCATTTACACGCCTAACTTACAGAATACTGTAAATTACATGCTAAACTGTCACATTTAGGTATGCTCCCTTACATGTGCTATTGGCATGGTATAAGTGGGCACACTTGGTGCCCAGATTCCATTATAGAATTAGTGCTCAGCATGCTACATCAAGCTGCTGACCTCGAGGTGCCTAGTTATAGAATTATTCCCTAAAGATGTGAATCTTTGATGATTTTATTTCTGAATCTCCCTTCTCAGTTCTCACTTTGAGGTTGTTCATGCTGTGCTGATGTCTTCTTAGATGAATTAGTGTCTGACTGAGGCTGTGGTAAGGATCAGTACCCCTCCATTTACTTCATTCATAAGGACAAGAGGCTAAGGCAAGTTTCCAATAGTTTTCATCTCTAATGTCTCCTTGGGCGCAAAACAGAGATCAGAAGAAGATAGGGATCTTAATGATCTATTTGCTGCAAAGGAATAGTCATAAGATAATGCTTTTGCAAGAACTGCTGCTTTCAGTGAAGATCACATATGCACAGAGATACAGCTGTTAAGTGCATGAGTGTTTGGTATTCAGTTTTGGCAGTGCAACTGCCTATTTTGAGGGACATTAGTGCAGGTGCAAAAATAAATCCAAGAAGCTTCCTGAGCAAGAGACAGTACAATTGTACAGCTGGTGAGCTCCTGTGTAACAGCAAAGGAGGGAGTGAGAAAGATTATTTGGAAATAGAAGTTTTTGGGAACACTAAGTTTTGTTGTAATTAGCAGTACTTTATAAAATGTATGAGTATTTAATGCACCTGGTTCTTAGTAGATGGTTGCTTATCCGTACTGTGACTACAATCTGTGTCAAACAGATTGTGTAATGCATTACCTAAGATAAATCATTCACTAGTCAGGCTGAATAAACTAACCCTTCTGAACTCAGCGTCAACATGGCTAAAAGAAAACCTTCTTGTACTTAAACCTGCCAAATATGAATGCATCTTTTTTCCAGCTGTCTTTAATCCCCCCCCCCTGCCAATCCACCAATAGTTTTGGCCAGACTTTAAAGTTTGCAGACACAATTGGGGTTTTAGGTGTTGTTTTTGACACAAAATTGACTTTTAAACCTTAAATCAACTTGGTTATTCGTTCTTAATTTTTTTGTGCTACAAAGGATAAGATCTATTCAAACACTTTTATCATGCACACTCTTATGTTCATTAATTCATGCATTAGTCATTTCCCATTTGGACTACTGCAATTCACTATTACAGGACATGAGATTCATATTGCATACTTTGTTGTACCCTCACTT
This sequence comes from Geotrypetes seraphini, assembly GCF_902459505.1. Classification (NCBI taxonomy): domain Eukaryota; kingdom Metazoa; phylum Chordata; class Amphibia; order Gymnophiona; family Dermophiidae; genus Geotrypetes; species Geotrypetes seraphini. The sequence continues at coordinate 14,351,214 of NC_047097.1, forward strand.
TTTGCATTCTGTAATTCACAGATTGTCCAGCCCTCTTCGATGTGAACCGCCTAGAAGTCATCTGACTATGGCGGTATAGAAGAATAAAGTTATTATTATTTTCCATTGATATCATTGAAATGTGTACAATTAATACAATTCACTGCAGTTAAACTTCTTCATTCAGCATATAGATTTGATCATATGACCTCTTTACTCAAAGAAAAATACTGGTTACCTCTTTCAGCATGTATTAATTTTAAATTACTGTATTGACTCTAGTGCAGGGGTAGGGAACTCCGGTCCTCGAGAGCCATATTTCAGTCAGGTTTTCAGGATTTCCCCAATGAATATGCATGAGATCTATTTGTATGCACTGCTTTTAATGCATATTCATTGTGGAAATCCTGAAAACCGACTGGAATACGGCTCTTGAGGACCGGAGTTCCCTACCCCTGCTCTAGTGTATACATCTCATTCTCCTACAGCTCCATTGTACAGTATGTTCCACTGCATGTTCTTTGTTCAACTGACAGTAACTTGCTGGCCTTGCCGCTCATGAAGCTTAGCTATTGTGAGTAGTGCATCTCTTTTTCTTTTCTTAACCTTGGAAGTGAGGTTTAGTATGCAATATATTTTTTCATTTGCTTTGCTTGAGTAATTCATTATTAAACATCTTTTGACCTTAATATCAAATTGAAGTCCTCTATACCCCCCAAAATAGAAGCTACGTTCACCTATATGTGGATGCCTCCAGCATGCCTAAGTGATGCCTATCTAGTGCTCAACTCATGCTCAAAAGTAGACATGCTTTTGCAAGGAGTCCTCTTTACATCAAAAAATAGAGGATTTAGTATGCTATATATATATATATTTTATATATATTGCATACTAAATCCTCTTATGAAAAAAAAAATAAATGTACTTTGAGGAACATTGGACAAGTGTTGAAGGTACATATTTGATATTTATCCAATAGAAATGACTGCTTGTAAATCAAGAGGATATAAGCTTGGCTTTGAAACTGACATGCAGTTTACTATCTGAGTGTGTGTGGTGCAATGGTTAGAGCTTCAGCCTTAGCACCCTGACGTTGTTGGCTCAAATTTATCACTGCTCCTTGTGACCCTGCACAACCAGAACAGAAGAGAAATATGATAAAGGAGCCAAATGTAAATACCACATAGGATATAAGTAGTCGATAGATAAATATAATAGTGTGCTGCATACAATTTTAATGTAAAAAAAAAAAGCATAAAATTGCCATTCTAATGATGTCATAATGCTAACACACAATACCTTTATAGACATTAGGACGTCTATGCAAAACCTAAAAGGTGATTCTACATAGGACATCTAACAATATAGACCCGCTTAGATTCGCTCAAAGCCACTGAGCGCGATTCTCTTATAGTGCGTCCATGCATTATAGAATAACGCTCAGCATTCTGTTGCTGGACGTCTAAACAATGCCTAATTTGTAGACGTCCTTTACAGAATCTGGCCCTGTGTGTACCTGAGTTTCCTCAACTGGAAGAACTCGACATTTGGATTGCTTTGATGCCATCAGTATATTTGATTTATCTTACTATGTTCACTATCATGGATCATTTTAAAATGGACTTTCCAGTTTTGAAATAAATCATAACCAGTGCTGGAAGTTCACTATGTCCATTACAGCCTTTCTCTAAAAGTTTTTATCTCCATGGCCATACTGATAAATGGTGCAAGGTCCTGTCTCCAATTAATATCGTCCATCAACTGAACTGTAACCAATGACTGGATTATTAGCCTTTATAGCATTTAGACTTTTAATAGCATAACTATAATGTTTAATAAAGATCTAATATTCTAACTGAACTAGTGAGTCATTTATACTAAAATAAATTGCTGTTCGACAGTAGTTGTAGGCATTTATGAACACATTAAACTAATAAAAGGAGGCATTCAAGGCCTTTCAAGAGGCCCCTCAATGTAAACTAACTCCCCTCCTTAACAAAGCCGCGCTAGTGTTTATAGTGCCAGCCGCCGTGGTAGCAGCTTGGACACTCAAAAATTCTATGAGCGTCAGAGCTGTTACCATGGCAGCTGACGCTACAAACGCCAGCGTAGCTTTGTAAAGGAAGGGGTAAGTCTTCTGGACATTTTATTTACTTTCTGTATCTCTGCAGCATTTCAAGGCTCTCTATGAACAGTAGTTGCACATTGTATTGAATAATAATTTTATAGTTACATCGTTATATTTTATATTTGGGACTAGATTAGTAAATGATACCCAAATTTGGGCACTGACAAAATGAGAATCTTTTATAGAATAGAGTGTACCAGTAAAGTTTAAATTTTTTTTTTCTTTAATAAGCTCTTATTTTGAGATTGATATATGGATATGAAGATTGAGAAATACACTTATCTGATATATGTGAAAAATATGGACTGATGACAGAGTTGGTGACTGTAATGTTATAGTTAGAATAACCAATTTTTTTTTTTCACAGTCTGTTTTTTTCTGGCTGGTCCTAATAAGAACATCTATTTTTTTAAATTTTTATTAGGTTTTGATATACCGCCTATCAAGTATTGGTATTCACGTTATTGAATTTCTAACAGTGTGGGGTATGTTAATTAAATCTAGGTGTGAGCATTTGCACCATATTTTTGTTGATATGAATCGCTGTGCCTACATTTAGTTGCATTTCCTGGGCATAAGTGCTATTCTATAAACCGTGCCTAACTTTAAGTGTGGCTTATATAGTAGAAAAGTGCATTTTTTTTGTGTTGATTTTTATGGGTGCCATATATAGAATTTAGCCTTATATCTCATCTGTGGATATTTCAAGACTAAGAGGTCAGATAGAGATCAACCTTAGAACTTTTTTTAATTCAGTTTCCCCAGACAGAATTTCTGTTTCTAGTTTGCATAAGGTCCTGTATCTGGCAGAAAGGAAATGAGAGTTTCAAGACCTAAAAGCAAAATGGGAGGTAGATCTTGGTGAATCCCTTCATTCCTGGCTGGTGGGCAATAGCATAAAGCAAAACTGACTTTCAATGCAGATCTTTGGGAATGCCAGTTTAGGGTAGTTCACACAATCCCTTCCATGCATGGTCAGGCATTTCTCTCTCCTTCCATCTCCCTCCAGTAGTCCAATATTTCTCTTTCCCTTTCTCCTTTCTTGTAGTCTGATATCTCCTCTTCTCTCCTTTCCTCCTCCTCCGGAGATCTGACATTTCTTTCTTGTTTTTCCTCTCCATCCCTGTGTTCCAGCATTTCTCAAATGAGTACTCCCCCCTGCAATCCCCCAGCGAATCCACTGCATTCCTTCCCTTCACAGGATCCAATAAGGCAGCTACTCTTGCATTCCTCAGGCCAATGGCAATGTGAGTGAAGTATATATGTTGTCTTTGGCAGCCCAGAAGTTTTCCCTCTGTTACAGCTATATGCTTAAGTGAGGACAAGAAGCAGTAGCAGAAGGAAAGCTTCCGGGTCACAGAAAGCAGCATGTTTCCAAGTTTATTTACAGTTTGATATACCGATCATCAACGTGTATTTGATCAGTTTACAATGCTAAAATTTTAAGTAATAAAATGTAAAATTAAAATAGAATGGAATGAGGACAGGACTGTGTCAGAGACATTGACAGAATAGATACAAGAGGTGCGGGGGGAGGGGAAGATTTGAAATTACATCAAAATATAAAATTAAAGGGAGGTAAGAGGGGAAGGGATGGAATACTGCATCCAGCACTGGTTGCCCTACATGAAGAAGGACGCGGTACTACTCGAAAGGGTCCAGAGAAGAGCAACTAAAATGGTAAAGGGGCTAGAGGAGTTGCCGTACAGGGAGAGATTAGAGAAACTGGGCCTCTTCTCCCTTGAAAAGAGGAGACTAAGAGGGGACATGATAGAAACATTTAAGATACTGAAGGGATATTAAGATACTGAAGACTTAGTAGATAAAGGCAGGTTGTTCACCCTCTCAAAGGTAGAGAGAACAAGAGGGCACTCTCTAAAGTTAAAAGGGGATAGATTCCGTACAAACGTAAGGAAGTTCTTCTTCACCCAGAGAGTGGTGGAAAACTGGAATGTTCTTCCGGAGGCTGTTCTTGGGGAAAACACCCTCCAGGGATTCAAGACAAGTTTCTGCTGAACCAGACCGTATACAGGTAGGGCTGGTCTCAGTTAGGGCACTGGTCTTTGACCTGGGGGGCCGCTGTGGGAGCAGACTGGGCGTGATGGACCACTGGTTTGACTCAGCAGTGGTAATTCTTATGTTCTTATGAAAGGGAAGTTGCTTCTTAAAAGCTGTTCTCATGGGATGTGGGATGTGGTTGGAGAAAGAATCTTATTTGATATTTTGGTAAGCGTCTTGGAATAGAAAGGTTTTAAGTTTGATTCTGAATTTCTCAAGAGAGTTTTCATGGTGGAGATGTGATGGCATAGCATTCCAGAGGGCAGGGGCTGTGGCGGAGAAGATGGTGTTTCTGGTGTAGAAGAGTTCTTTAATCAGGGGAACAGTCAGTAAGTTCTGATAGGCGGATCTGAGGGCCCTGGATGAAGTATAGGGAATAAGATGTTTGTCTAGAAAAGCTGTGAAGTGGGTAAGTTTAATTTTGAAGATGAGCAGAAGTATTTTATATGTTGTTCAATGGGAGACTGGTAAACAATGAGCTTCTCGGAGTAGAAGGATAAAGTGGTCGTATTTTTACTTCAGTCATGCTGTTGGCGGCTCAAAGAGTGAAAGAGCAATGGATCCTACCATCCCCAGATCCACCATCTCTCCTTTTCTCAACTACCCTTTCATCCAGCATCTCTCTCCCTCCTTCCCCACCATCCCAGGGTCTACCATCTCTCCCTTTCTCTTCCTTACTACCCTCTTATCCAGTATCTTTATACCCACCTTCCTCCACACCACCCCTTAGGTCCAACTTCTCTCCCTTCCTTTTCCCTCTCTTCATCTCATTGTCCACCATCTCTCTCCCTCTCCTCTGTTTTCAGGCCCATTATATCTTCCCCTTTCCCCCACTCTCAGTCCAGCATATCCCCCTTTCTTTGAACCCCCCTCCCGTCGTGTACTTCAAGAAGGGCCTTTGGGGCAAATGGGGCAGTTGCCTTCAGTCTCACGGTTTTAGGGGGCACTCAGAATGCCAACATACTTCCCCTTGTTTCCATCCTCAGCCGGTGTCCCTCTAGCCTTCTCGTTCTAAATTTAGTAGTTAATTACCAGCTGCAAAGGATTGCCGACACTGGAGCATTTCTAATAGGCAGCCTGCAGCCTCCACTGCTCTTTCCCTCTGCTGCGGTTCCGCCCCTCCTCTGATGTAGTCCTGTTTCAGACTGGGACATACTGCGGCAGAGGGAAAGTGCAGTGGAGGCTGCAGGCTGCCTGTTGGAAATGCTCCAGTGCCGGCAATCCTCTGCAGCTGGTAATTAATTAACTGTTAAAGTTAAACCAGGAAGGCTAGGGAGATGCCAGACGAGGGTGGAAACAAGGGGGGAAGCATGACAGCCTTCAAGGGGAGTCCCCCCTAAAATCATGGGATGGAGAGCAACTGCCCTGTTTGTCCTCCTAACACTAGCCCTGCGGTCATGTGATGTCCCCAAAATATTGGGGGTGCTCGGGCACCCCCAGAACTAAGCCTATGTCCTGGAGTGACATGGTGACTATGTTTACTTTGCCATGGCTGTCAGTAACATGGAGGGGGAGGGATTGCTTATGGGGAGATCTGGGAAGGGAAAGGTTTCCATTATAGTATGAGGGGTAAGAAATTGCTTCAGGTTTTTTGGTTAGGATGTTTGATTTGACGTAGGGCTTTGTAGAGGAAACAATGGAGAAAAGCTCAATCAGATCACCTTTCTGCACGGTTATTTTTTTCTTTGGCGGGGGGGGGGGGACTTGGAAGTATTGAGTATCAGCACTGGAGAATGACATGGGGACAAATTTTTTATTTTTTTTTAAGAGAAATTCCAGTTCAAACTGTTTATTGAGTTTTCAAATTACAGAAAAAGCAAAAATAAAGATGAAAGGTGAATACAATTCATGGTGCAAGTCACATCCATAAACTGAATATACTGAGGGTTGTATGAATAAAAGATAATACTCTAGTACATTATCAACACACACTGATCCCAATTACATTACTCCCCGTCCCCGCAGGAACTCAATTTCCCCATCCTGTCCCTGCAAGTTTTGTCACTGTCACTGTCCCGTCCCATCCCGTCCCTGTAAGTTTTGTCGCTGCTCCTGCCTCATTCCTGTAAGCTCTGCTTTAACCACACAAGTCTCAGACACTTATGATTTTAAAGTGTTTGAGGCTTGTGCAGATGAGGACGGAGCTTAGACATTGGTGGAATGAGGCATTATGACATCACAGTCTGAGCTCTAGAATGTTGCTACTTAGGATTTTAAAGTGTTTGAAGTTTGTGCAGATGAGGACGGAGCTTAGGCATTGGTGTAATGAGGCATTATGACATCACAGTCTGAGCTCTAGAATGTTGCTACTTATGATGTTAAAGTGTTTGAGGCTTGTGCAGATGAGGACGGAACTTAGGCATTGGTGGAACGAGGCATTATGACATCACAATCTGAGCTCTAGAATGTTGCTACTTATGATGTTAAAGTGTTTGAGGCTTGTGCAGATGAGGACGGAACTTAGGCATTGGTGGAACGAGGCATTATGACATCACAATCTGAGCTCTAGAATGTTGCTACTTATGATTTTAAAGTGTTTGAGGCTTGTGCAGATGAGGACGGAGCTTGCAGGATTGGAACAGGGACAGCGAGAAAAGTCGTGGGGACGGGGCAGGGAAATGAGTTCCTGCAGGGATGGGGAAAAATTTGTCCCCATTCCATTCTGTCCAGCACCTTTTCCACTGCCTAATAAAATTGACTCATGGTCCCCAGGTTTTGCACACCAATATTTCCTTTTCGTAGATTCTGTGGTTGGATGTAGGATGTCTGTCTATGGTGGGGCAGGTCCTAAAAAAGAACATCCACCTTTTTGAACATAGAGGTATCCACTCTCTTCCCTTTTTGCAAAAAGTGCTGGCCATCCATCTTTTGGCCCCTACCTAGTCCCACCCAAAAAACACATCTAGACTATTCCCCCTTGCCATGTGGATGTATTGTAGTGCTAGATGTCCATGTTCTGGCTGTCTAAATGCCAGTTTTCAGATGTTCAAAACATGAATAGAGCTTCTCAAATAAGCAGTTAAATATGTAGAAATAGGATGGTGTGATTTATAAAGTCAAAGTTTATTGATCTTTTAATAATATCAACATATACTGTGGATCCCATATCTCATTTAGATGAATAGTTAAATAAATCACCTCCTAGACTGCATTTCTATAAATCCAGATTTTTACAATGATTCTTTGCTACTGCAAACGAGACTTCAGCAGAACAATAAATCTGGTTTATTTCTTCATTTTGGCTCTGCACTATGGGGCTTTCATATAAAGCACCTGGTTTTCTATAAAAGACTATGAATTTTGCATTGTGCGCTTGGATCAGGCAAGTGAGAGCAGCATCTGGGTTGTGTATCTGTCCAGCTGGGACCATGGTATATTTTTTTCACCTGCTCGAGTTGCAGTGCTGTATGGACATAGAAACATAGAAATAGACGGCAGATAAGGGCCACGGCCCATCTAGTCTCCCAACCCAATGACCCTCCCCTACCTTTCTCTGTGAACAGATCCCACGTGTCTATCCCATTTGGCCTTAAAATCAGGCACGCTGCTGGCCTCAATAACCTGAAATAGAAGACTATTCCAGCGATCAACCACCTTTTCAGTGAAAAAGAATTTCCTGGTGTCCCCGTGCAGTTTCCCGCCCCTGATTTTCCACGGATGCCCCCTTGTTGCCGCGGGACCCTTGAAAAAGACGTTATCTTCTTCCACCTCGATGCGGCCCGTGAGATACTTGAATGTCTCGATCATGTCACCCCTCTCTCTGCGTTCCTCGAGTGAGTACAGCTGCAACTTATCCAGCCGTTCCTCGTACGGGCAGCTTCTCTAAATATGAAAAGCATTCTTTAAGCATTATAAAGCATGTCATGACTGCTGCTAAGATCACTAATGTAGAATTCAGAATTACCACTCATTTGCGTAGTGTGTGCCTTTTATAATGGTAAATAATTAAAGAAAAATGTTAAAGTAGGATGCCTATACATTAGCGTGGTTTAGTCCTGATTACTCGGATGACTATTAAGCTGAAAACCAACTAGAAAATCAGTAGTTTCTCACATTGGTCATTTACAGATTAAAGCCCCCTGTAAAATCAAAGTAACATACACACTATGAATATTTCAAAGAAATGGGAGGAAAAAGCCATGGACTTCAGCTTCCTTTGTAGTGAACATCTTTTGGTTTTACGGTTTATTACCTAGTGGTTCATTAATTATTAAAAGAAGGCTTATGGAAGTAATTCTATAGGTGCTGCAGGATGAGAGCACCTATAATGACATTTGAGCACCCAGATGCCATTATAGAATATTAATGTAACCTGGTATAATGGGAGGTTGATACTCAGCCAGCGGCAGTGGGTTTTCAGGTTGATATGCTTCTTTCACATAGCATTGTGCTGAAAAATATTTTGATTAATGAAAAGTTTGGTAAAATAAGTAGAAATCTGAAAAATGATATTTCAGGAGCTTTGTGATAAAGTAGCCCAGAGAAGTCTCATTTAAGAGCTAGATTTATTAATGCTACTGTGTTAGCACAAGCTAATATGTGTCATTACTAAATAGATCTCATTGTATAAACTGGGACCTGCAGGTAAGTAATAGGGGTAGTAACTTGCAGGATTTAAAATGAGAACGGAGATGTTGGAAGGTCTCCTCTTTTCATTATAAAAATCAATTAAGGTTTGCAAAGAAATCTTATTAGGCTATTAGGAATAGGGAAAGAGATTGGGACTTGTATACTGCCTTTTTGTAGTTATACAACCACACTCAAAGTGGTTTACGTACAGGTAATTCAAGCATTTTCTCTATCTGTCTAGGTGGGCTTACAATCTATCAAATGTACCTGGGTCGTGGAGGGTTAAGTGATTTGCCCAGGGTCACAGGGAGCAGTGTGGGGTTTGAGCCCAAAACCTCAGGGAGCTGAGACTGTAAATCTAACCATCACGCCACACTGAATTTCTTTAGAGTGCTCCAATTAATGAAACACTTGACCACCTGCTCTTGTAGTTTTGGCCCTCCTGATTTTCAGCCTAATTCTAGTCAGCTTGCTTTATATTTTTCACAGAAGATAGATACCCTGTTTCCCCGATGGTAAGACACTGTCTTATTTTTTTTGGAAGGCCAAAATATGCTCTAGGGCTTATTTTCGGGGGGATGCCTTATTTACATTTTTTTCTAAAAAGGGGGGGCTGTCTTATTTGACGGCTGAAGAATCGGTCGGCCGAAAAATCGTACCGTGTATGGCCAGCTTTATCCATCATACCATATATTGTACTATTTAATGTCCCCAATGTTCTCCATCAGGGAAACACAGTAAAGAGATTATTCTGTAGTGCAGCATCAGAGGGGACTTGACAATGTGAAACCATTGTTTATATACCGTATGCATTTTAAACAGGCTTTATATACAGTAAGTGGTATTGCTCACAGCAAAAGAAACCTGTCTGCGTGTCTCACTTTTGGATGTTCTGGCCGTGAACAAACTCCTGCAGTCTCCGTTAGGGAGGGATGAGGGAAGCTGCCTGTGTTTCCTTGCGCGGAGTCACGTGCGCGCGCTGCAGTCCTGTCACTTCCTCCTCTTCACTTCATGACGAGGCGCGGCACGCAGCCATAGACGGAGGGACCACACGGAGTCACCCACCGTACCACCCGATTCGGGTAAGCGCAGGTATCGGTGGGTGGCTTATTTGCGGGGGGGGGGGGGGTGCCTTATTTTACATTTTTTTCTAAAAAGGGGGGGCTGTCTTATTTGATGGCCCTGCCTTATCATCGGGGAAACAGGGTATAATTTCTCTCTTTCCAAGGAACGCCTAATCATTTTTTGTCAAACAAAGACTGTTCAATATGACAGTTCTTTTTCTAGTCCAGCAGATAGGATCTGGTTGTCCTTTACAATTTTCCGAGAATGATGTATCTGCTATACTAAAAAGGATGTCAGCTCCAATTGTGTTTTAGATAAACACCTTGTGCCATAACTTTAATAGAATTAAGTAATAGCACATCGTTCTTCTTGTGCCATAACTTTAATAGAATTAAAGTGGTAGTAAAGTTTTTTCTACTGTTTGAGACAGCCTTAGATAAACACCTGGCATACCTCTTCAAATCCTCCTGCTTTTATTATTCATTGGATGGTGGATTTGGTGAACTTAGTTTTAAGTCAGGATTACCTTTCTGAGTCAATGGGAAACATTGTGCTGACTCCTATCCCTAAAACTACTGGTCTTGATCTTTCCTTACCAGTAAGCCTACCTTACTGCAAGCATACCTTTATTGACTTAGGGGATGATTCTATAAAGGGTGCCTAAAGATAGACACCTTTTAGGTGCATAACTTATTTCCCTTTTACAAAACTATAGCGCGGTTGTTAGCATTGGCTGTGGAAGTAACAGCTTCAATGCTCATAGGAATTCTATGAGCATTGGAGCTGTTACCGCCGTAGCCAGTGCTAAAAAACACGCTACGATTTTGTAAAAGGGGGGGGGGTGTTCATTGGCAAAATACCCTTAATAGCCTCAATAATCACAAAAAAAAAATAATTGTGCGATAGGCTCCTATTGCATGATGCTTAGCAGCGCCTAACGCCAGAATGTTTCTATGGGCGGAGCATGAGTTAGGCACCGCAAAGCGTGATTCTCTAAAAACTTAGGCATATTAAATGTAGGCCTTTAAAACCCTCACCTACATTTCAGGTGCCTACGTTTTTACATAGAAGCCGCTACCCGCGATTCTGTAAAGAGAACCTAAGTGTGATTGACATGTGGCCAGCGCCAGTTTTTTAAGCGCTGGCCAATTAAGGTGCCATTTATAGAATCAGCCCTTAAGCTGATAGAAATTTTGGTTAGTTCTAACAATCTAATTGCATATTGCAATTGGATCTATTAAGCTCCTCCCAACATGGATTCTGATGTTTTTATAGTACTGGAACTTTACTAATAGTTTTAACATTGGAATTGGGAAATTACCGAGTCAAAGTTTTCAGGCAGTTTTACTGTAATTTGACATCTCAGCAGCGTTTGACGCTGTAAATCACGAAATACTGCTGTGTAAACTCTCTGAATTGGGTATCTTGGGTTGAGTTTTCAATTGGTTTGACGTTTTTTGAAAAACAGATGCTAAACAAGTTCTCGTAGATGGTGTTTTCTCTCAGGCCTGGTGTCTACCTTGCAGATTTCACAAGGATCTCCAGTTTCTTATCTTCTCAACAGCATTACTAATAACTAAAAAAGAGAAAGAAGAATTAAACTCAAATGGAACAAACAAAAGTGTCATTAGCATAGGAAAGAATTAATTCTCCATTATTGAATGTGATCATATCCAGTGGACTCATAAAAAGATGATGGAGAAGAGAAGAAACTAGTCTCTTAAGTGGGAAAAGTGCATTTTAGTGTTGGTGTTCGACATCATTAGTTTCCAACAGTACTCTGCCATTTGGATTTTGGATTTGGATTTTGTACGTCAAGATTGTGCTTTCCATCATTGTACTCATCAGTAGCCTTATGAACCCCATAGGCAGAAGGCCTTACCAATGAAACATGACCCTATATCAGATCCTTTTGAATAAGAGTGTTTATACACACTTTGGCTGATCTACCCCTACTTTTGGTTTAATTGATTATCTATGTAGGGGCTCCTTCCTTTCTTTTGGGTTTGGTTTATAGGCAATCAACACAGACCTTACTGGTGCTGCTTTTCTGCTGGGACCTTTCTTAGCATTTTTATTGCTGTGGTTGTCATCCGGATTCAACTTCTGCTAGGGAACAGAGCTACTGTGACATCTAGCTATCTTTGTTGCTTTGGCGTATTTCACCAAGCACTACAAGATCTCAGCCCAGCCTTCCTAATTTTTGAGCATTATTTTGCCACTGTAGCTGAAAAGAGTGTTATTTTATTTTGCAAAATGCCAATTTGTAGAATTGTTTCAGATCATTGATTGAACCATGTCAACGAAAAGTGTGGACTTTTCAAGTGTGGCATTCTAAGCCGTCATGAAGTTCCTATTCCTGCAGAAGAGAACTTCAAAGGAAATCCATGAATGAATGATGCAAACATTGAGTGACAAATGCCCATCATACTCCACAGTGAAGAAATGGTGTGCAAACTTTCTGCATGGAGATTTTGAGACTGAAGAGGCAGCAAGGTCTGGGAGGCCTCAAATGGTGTCAACTCCTAAAATTTTTGACATGTCCATGACATGATTTTGGCAGATCTGCGAATATCGGCTAAACAATTGTTGAGACACTACAGATATCCAGGGAATGTGTTGAGTGTATTATATTCCACGAGCATCTGGGAATGCAGAAGCTGCAGCCAAGTGGTTGCCTAAATGTTTGAATGCTGATGAGAAATGGCATCGAGTGGACAACTAGTGGAACAACTAGTTACTATTGATGAAACACAGTTACACCACTATGATCCTGAGACAAAACAACAGTTCATGCAATGGTGACACTCAGGTGCTCCAAGGCCAAGGAAATTCAGGACCCAAAAATCAGCAAGAAGGTCATGGCCATAGTGTTTTGGGATCAGGAAGCTGTTGTAATGATTGAATTGGGAATAAAAGCACACAGTCTACTAAGGATGCAATTACTATATACAAAATACTTATTAAACCTTGAAAGAAAGGAAGAGAAAGTAAAAAGGTGGGGGGGGGGGAGGAGGGGACAAAGAGATACCATTTTGTGTACAGAGTGTGGTGTATAGTGTAAAGAGAGACCATTTTGTGTATGGAGTGTGGTCAAAGTGGTATTTGCAGATATCACGCTACACCCCAAGCTTCACTTATATTCCCATCAGTCCCACTCAAATATCCTCTCTCTAATGCTCCCTGCATCCCAGTCCTCATTCTCCACTGCTTACCCAGCCATACTAATTTTTCCCTAGCATTTATCCCGTCTCATTCATACTCCTAGAAACCCCCACTATGGTTTTACTCATCCTTTCTTCTCCCTCCATCTTCACTCCTCCTTTCCACCATTGTTTCCTCTAGATTCTCACTTATCCTCTCCTAGTGATCCCTCAACCTCACTCATCCTACTGCTCCTCCACTTGGTTAAACTCATCTTTCTCCTCAGTGTTTTCTGTAGAGAATTATTCATCCTCCCCCAGTGCTCTCCTACAGCCCTACTGGCTTCGGAGTCAAATAAGTGGAATTGACAGCTATACCAGCTCTCCTTAGAGTTGGCTGGCTCTCTTTACAGGGTCCAGTAGAAAATCAACTCTGCTTGTGTAGCCTTTTCATCATGCATCCTGCTCTTCCTATGGGCTGTCAGTAGGGGCAGCATTTAAGCACATTCCGTTTCTTGCCACTCACAGCTGATCATAAGTGGCTCTGGGCCAATAGGGGATTATGTGTGCTTAAGTGCTGCGCCTCTCTCTGGCTTGGGGGATGGGCAGGATGCATATGGGCAGGGCAGCCAGGGTGCAGAAAAGTAGAACAAAAAATGAGGGAGTCTACTGATTGCCGGAATGCTGACACTTTCATTGGCCAGCTGCCAAACCCTCTTTCAGAAAACTGGCCAGGCCAGCTCAATACCAGCTTGCTGGCAACCTCCATTCCTCTTGCAATCCCCATTTCTCTTTCTTCTCCCCACACTTTAATGACTTCTTAATTTTTTAACTTTTCCCTCCTCATCAGCCCCTTCCCATCAACCTTCTATGTCCCCGCTTCCTCTCCTGTAGCCAGTGGGAAAAGTTGCAGACATATAGAACATAGTCCAGGTGGGCCCTCAACTTCTACAGGCAGCTGCTGCTCTGTAGTAAGAAGTGCCACGATAGAGGGAGGAGGATCATGGCAGCACTGTGCATGCTCCAAGACCTCATGGCTTGCATTTTAATCAAGAGGTCTTGCTGGTTAGGGTTACCAGATGTCCGGATTTCCCCGAACATATCCTCCTTTTGAGGACATGTCCCGGGGTCCGGATGGCTTTTCAAAACCCTGTACTTTGTTCGGGTTTTAGGTTCAAACAATTTTTTATTGATGCAAATATCAGCAAATACAACGCCATGGCACCCCAAAGGTATACAGAACAAACAATGATGCATCATATACAATAATAGAACAAATATGTACAGAAGAAGAATAACAGCAACCAAACTCCCCCCTCCCCCCATTCCTACTCTATATAGGGCAAGCGAGACTAATGAGGGCGGTTGTTCGTGTTTTAAAAAGCCTCTGCAATGCGATTTGTGGACAAGAGCAGACAGCGGGGAGCAGGGGGTGGACAAGAGCAGGCAGTGGGGGCGGGGCTAGGGTGGGACTGGGGGCAGGTTTAGGGCAGGGATGGGTGGAACTGGTCGGGTCTAGGGGGTCCAGATTTTCCGATTGGACAATCTGGCAACTCTAGCAATGGTAGCTCTGTGCTAATCTTCTGGTCTGCATGGGTATAAAACAGAAGCTGCATCATATGGGTCTGTGAGGACCAACTCAGTATAAAGCCATTGTCCCCTCAGGAAGCAAATGAGATTGCAAGCAACTAGAGTGGGCGCTTTTTCCTGTATAGGTCCAAATAACTGGAATAATATTTCATTATATATAAGACAACAGAGTGATTTGAACACTTTTAAAAGATTGTTAAAGCGATATTTATTCTGTGAAATGAAATATGGGTGTTGAGTGCTTTCATTTTCTGGGTTGACGCTGGATGTTGTGACTAAGGGGAGGGTTTTTATAAGTGTCTGTATTTATATGGGTGTTTGTGTAGCTATGTAAGCCACTTTGTTAAAGGTGGGCTTTAAATGAATAAATTATACACTTCTCCCTCCTTAGGGGCAGAGTCGGCCCGTGAATATAGAAATTCACGAATAACTTTTAGGGCCTATTCTGACCCACCCCCGCCTCCCTCCTGTGTTCCAGACCTCCCCAGACATTACCTGGTCTAGTGGTGACGCAGAGCAGGAGCGATCTTCCTACATTTCTGCCCAGTGCAGAGCCGTCATCAAAAATGGCTGCCGTGAGTACTAAACCCGTGGATTTGGAGGGAGAAGTATATTCCCAAATTCCACTCATGGCATAGTTGCTGAAAACTGATGCTAAATAGTTAAGTTCAATCTTTGTTTTGAAATGCCTCTTATCTCTCTCTTCCTTTTCTAAATGGAAAACTTCACCAGACATTGATTTGTCTGGCCAAAAATTATCCATTAGCTGGCCCCAAACATGAATAAAAAAAGGTTTTATGTGTTTAACTCTGAAGTTAACCACATAAATCTTGGTGAATACTGACCCCTCTGTGCTTATCACAGGCTTTCTTGAATTCTGATACAGAATATTACATTATTAGGCAGGATTCGTGCTACACAGGGCAGGGCAGCTGCTGTCTAGATTATATGAGATACGATTTATTTACCGTATTTTAGTATTTATTTGATGATCTAAGTCAGATGAGGAACAGAGAGAAGCAGAGTGTAATTTTCACAGCCATGCACTTGGGTAAATTGGCCATTTAAAAATGACCCTTGCTGGAGAAGCTAAAAATAATGCAATGGATTCAAAGACTATACCTTTTACTGTATTAAAAAAGACAAAAATGAATTAAAAAGAAAAGCATGCTATTTTACCTTCCCCTTCCACTGCTCCCATGACCCAGGGGGTCAGTTATAGAAGCTTGCTTGTACATAAGTATCATGGAGCCCAGGAAGAATAACTCCTTGTGATCTTGGGCAAATTGCTTAATCCTTGATTGAGACAGAAATGTACACTGCTTGCAGGCATTATGTAAGATATTAAAGGTTTGCTATGGTGTCAGATATCCTTGGGCAGGCCCTGCCTATAAATTCCTTCCTTGAACTCCTAAACCTCCCCTCCCCTCATGAGATGTCTTTCCATCTCCTTCTGATACAATTACTAGTTCTTTTTATCTCTTCCTCTTCCAGGATTTTCTTTACTACTTCTCCCTACTCTTTGATGCTTTTTCTTTTATGTCTTTCCCTTAGATTCTTCATTTCTTAGAGCAATGTTTTTAAAACCTGTCTTAGGGAACCGCCAGTCAGTCAGGGTTTCAAGATATCCCTAATGAATATGCATGAGGCAGATTTGCCTGCCTGTCACCTCTATTATATGCAAATCTGCCTCATGCATATTCAAAGAGATGTGTTTATAGACGATTCTTTGGTAAAATACTAGCATACCAGGCAGCTATGCGGGATAAACAAGTTAGCACTCGCGTATCACTTTCCACTTGTTATTTGGCCTTCAGAAAAATGTTGAAAACATACTTGTTTGGCAAATATTTTGATTAATTTGCGGTGATCATCTCTTGGTTTGTGAACCGCACAGAACCGAGAGGTAGCTGCCGTATATAAGAATCTATGTTATATTATTAGGGATATTTTGAAAACTCAGCTGGCTGGGGTCCCTCAGGAAAAGTTTAAGGACACTATCGGAAGGATGTGCTAAGAATGGAATCGGTTCAATGATTGGTCACCAAGATGGTCTCAGAGCTCAAGGATGTCCCTTATGAAGAACGACTAGGTAAGTTGCACCTTTACTCTCTCGAGGAACGCAGAGAGAGGGGTGACATGATAAAGACGTTCAAATACGTTACTGGCCGCATTGAGGTGGAAGAAGATATCTTCTTCCTTACAGGCCCTACGGCGACAAGGGGGCATCCACTGAAAATCAGAGGCGGGAGATTCCATGGTGACACTAGGAAGTACTTCTTTACCGAAAGAGTGGTCGACCGTTGGAATAATCTTCCACTTCAGGTAGTTGAGGCCAGTAACGTGACTGATTTTAAGATCAAATGGGATCAACACGTGGGCTCACTTCAAAGAGGAACTTAGAGGGGAGGTTGGGCAGACTTGTTGGGCCATAGGCCCTTTTCTGCCGTCATATTCTATGTTTCTATGTTTCTACTGTCTTAGAGCATTTGGACGAGAGGAGATGGTAGGGTATGTTTTTCACCAAGGGAAATTATAAGAAAATAATAATAATAATACATTTATTCTTATATACCACCAAAGCCATGATAGTTCAAGGCGGTTTACAACAAGAGGTGCTGGATAATCAGTGAAATGGTCACAATGCAAAGTCATCGAATACAAACTTACAGAATGGAAGAAGGGAAAAACTATAAGATTCTTAGGTTACAAATTGATTAAACAAATTTGTTTTTACTGATTTTCTAAAACTGAAGTAGGATGAGGAATGCATGATAATGTTACCCAGCCAATCGTTCCATTTACCTGCCTGGAAGGCAAGAGTTCTGCCCAGGAATCTTTTGTAGCGACAGGCCTTTATTGTCGGATAGGTGAACATATGAATTCTGCATGTGGGCCTAATAGAACTATTCAGATTAAATTGAGAAGACAGTGGTCATTCTAGGCCTGTTAGAGTGGTAGGCTGGGGGACTGGAAAGTCACCTTTACACTGATTATAATGCATTGGAACAGACTAAAAATGAATTCCGGATTTCCTGAAATAATATACCGACAGACCTTTTTGTTTGAAGAATATTATTGGGCAGTGTGCTGCTGTATTACATCCTAAATTCATTTTTTATCTACTGCCGTGAGTCTCTCTTTTGTTTGCTTCCCAACATTTCCTGTGGATATTCATTTTGCAATTCAGTAGAAAATTAGTAGTTGCTCTAGAGACAAAACGTTTGCTTCCTGCAAGATGCAGAATACTTTTGTAATAGGCAAACAATTTTTCAACAAACATGATTTATTGGCTTTTCCATGCAGTATTAATTCTCATTTTGTCAATTTATTTTCTATTCCAGGCTATTACATTGTTCCTCGATGCAACTAAGATATTTGCTCTATTACCGTAGATGTTCTCCGGTTGTTGGTTTTATATATGCATCCTATCATTCTGTTTTAATTCTTGTGCTGCTTTTTATTCTGCTTTGTACATTGTCTTGGGTTGTCTTTGACCAAGGAGACAGTTCAGAAATCTTTTAAACAAATTAAACTGTTCATCTTTGATTATGTGGTAAGGGCCTGGTTCTATAAACAGCACCTGACTCCTAGGCGCCATTTGGCACGATTGTCATTCAATCAAGCTAGGTGCCGTTTACTGAATCATACCTACCAACACCTAACTTAAGTTAGGCTTCGCTAGGCGTCCTGATAGTAGGCACCAGTACATTAGGCTAAGGTTTTCCCGGTCTAATTTACCGACATCTATCATGCCTATTCTCCCCCTGACTGCACCCACTTTTCAGGTAGGTGTCATTAGGAACTGATAGGTATCTCAACTTAAGTGTTGGTAGGCACTTAAATATTCTGTGCCAGAGTCCAGATATGGGTTGGCACTGAACTTCTAGGTCTAAATTAGCCAGGGGCAGCTGCCAGCTCAGTAATGACCCAGTAGAGTCTGTTCTGTTTTACTCTATTGCTTTTTCACCTGTGTAGTAAGGCACTAAAGGGAATTCTGTACTAATTTATTCCAGAAATATGATATGTTCTAACAACAACTACAAAAAATACAGGCTCTTCTAGGTATCATGCATGACAGTCCCTAGCACAATATAATTTTGCAACAGATGGTACATCGTATGCTTGACAGACAGAGCAATCAATCATGCCATAGCAAGTGTTATGTGATCACACACTGGCTTCAGAAATGGTGTTGTCACAAGCATGTATGCCAATGAATCAGGATGTGCATGGTCTGTTTCCCACAAATCAGGAATATTATCATGGAATATCAGCAGTGGCGTACCAAGGGGGGGGGGGAGGCGGGGGGGGCAGTCCTTAGGTGCAGCCTTAGGGGGGGTGCACAGCCGACCCGGTCCCTATCGCGCTCCCATCCTCCCAGCGAGAGCAGCAAACCTCCCTCCAGTAGCGTTGGCTGCTTCGCAGCTATCTTCTCCCTCTGCCGCATCACTGATGACATCATCAGTGACGCTTCACCAGCAGGAGAAAGCCGCAAAGCAGCTGACGCTACTGGAGGGAGGTTTGCTGCTCTCACTGGGAGGGTTGGAAAGGTTCACTTGGGGGGGAGAGATAGGAGGGTCAGCGGGGGTTCGGCTGGGAGGGGGGAGAAGCGGTCTGCCTCAGTGCTCCAAGGCCTGGCGCCATTACCTTCTTCAGGCAGCAGCAGCTTTTAAAATTTGCTGCTGTTGCTGGCTTCAGGCCTTCCTCTCTGCCGGGTCCTGCCTACTTCCTGTTTTCATGAAGACAGGACCCGACAGAGAGGAAGGCCTGAAGCCGGCAACAGCAGTGAATTGTGAATGCTGCTGCTGCCCGATGAAGTTCAGGACACCAGGCCTTGGGTGACACAAAGAGGAAAAGGAGCAGAGGGGGAGAGAATTGGGGGAGAGTGTTGCTGTACCCAACTGGAGGGAATGAAAGGAGATGCCAGGGCTTGGAGGGAAGGAGGAAGGTATGCCAGATCAAGGGAAAAGGAAGGGGGAAATGAAGGAGGAGATGTCAGAGCATGGAGGGGGAGGGAGAGATGGAAGAAAAGGAATCAGGGAAGGGATGATGCCAGACCGTGAGGTGGGAAGGAAAGAAAGGAGAAGAGAGAGATGCCAGAGCATAGGGGAGGGGGTGGTGACAGAGAGAGAAAAACGGAGAGGTTACAGAGTTGAAATCAATCATGTACAAAGGAGAGAAGGGGCACAGGATAGATAGTTTATGGAAGGAGCATAGAAAGAGGGAAGATGCCATATGGAAGAGAGAGAGAGAGGGTGCATACTGGATAGAAAGAGCACAGAGGGCAGTGAATGGAAGGGGCGAGCTAGAGGGTAAACAGTAGATGGAAGGGGTAGAGAGAGGGAAACAGACACTGAATGGAAGTGTGGGGGAGAGGAAGGACAGCTGCTGAATGGAAGTGTGAGGGAAAGGGAGAAAGAAAAATAGGGCACATACAGGATTGAGGGAAGAGGAGAGAGTTAGTTACTGGAAGGGGTGAGGGAAAGAGGTGGCAAGCTATAGGTAGACACAGTGAAAGAGGGAAATTGAGGACTGAATAGTACAGGGGTGTCCAATGTCGGTCCTCGAGGGCCGCAATCCAGTCGGGTTTTTAGGATTTCCCCAATGAATATGCATGAGATCTATTTGCATGCACTGCTTTCAATGCATATTCATTGGGGAAATCCTGAAAACCCAACTGGATTGCGGCCCTCGAGGACCGACATTGGACACCCCTGGAATAGTAAAAAAGAATTTAGACAGAGGCAGAAAATAAATTGAGAAGGAAGACCAGGGAAGAACAGGAGGAAGGGAGCGGAGAGAGAGATGCCAGAGCAGGGGGGAAGGAGAGGAGACAGATACCAGACCAATGGAGGTGAAAGGAGAGATGGAAGGGGGAGGCATACAGTTTCTGGAAGGGGCATAGAAGGAGAAAAGATGCCATATAGGGGCAGAGAGATGGCAGATAGTGGATGGAAGGAAGAGAGTAACAAGAAGATGAGGAAAGCAGAAACCAGAGAAGACAAAGGTAGAACAAAACTTTTCTATTTATTTATTGCTTTAGGAGACATGTGTCACTGTTTCTGTGGTATTGTATGCAGAGTCCAGCTTCTTGCTGGTTCAATTTAACCTTTGTCTATGTATGTCTATTTTATCCCCCCCTTTTACAAAACTGTAGAGCGTTTTTTAGTGCCAGCCATGGTGGTAGCAGCTCTGATGCTCAGAATTCTATGAGCGTCAGAGCTGTTACCACTGTGGCTAAAATCCACATTACAGTTTTGTAAAAGGGGGAGGGGTAAGTTTGTGATGACATTCCATACTAGGCGAAGGTGTTTTCTGTGTTCTGTGTGTTCGAAAGACATGGTTTTCTGTTAGGATTGACTGCAGGATTGATCTGTACTAGTATGGCTTGTTTAGTTTTACAATGGGTGTATTGCTGTTGTACTTCTCACTGTAGTGTGTAAGATGCTGCCTTTTCCTAGGTACTCATGTGTGACGTGTGGCTTGTTACTAAAAATCATGTTTTTTGTACAGATTTGGGGGGGGGGGGGGAAATGATGGGCCCCGGGTGTCACACATGCTAGGAATATCAGATCTTCAAAACTGTACTTCTGTCTCAGGAAATGACATCAAGGTATTCACAGGAAAAATTACAACTACTAATCATTTCTATAGTGCTACTGGACATCTGCAGTGCTGTAAACATTATATACAGGTACTTTGTCCCTAGTGGAGTTTTTGTACCTGGGGCGATGGAGGGTTAAATGGCTTGTCCAGGGTCACAGGGAGCTGCAGTGGGAATTGAACCCAGTTTGCCAGGATTTTAGTCCACTGCGCTAACCGTTAGGCTACTCCTGCACTTCGGGAAAATCCTCCAGGCCAGAAAGAAATCCCAAACAATAGTCAGACTTCATGGTTGTCTTTGATGGGAGACACACATTGCGCAACTTTGTTTACAAACGTATTTCCTCAAGACTATGGCATGTCACATCTATACTTTTGTAGTAGACAAGTCTTATTCATACAGCTCAAGGATAGATTTTCTATGACCTGTGTCTGGACAGGACAGATGGAAAAATATTTATTAGTACACAAACTACGCATCAAGAATTTCTCTCTCTTGGTGCTCATTTTTTTTTTTAAATTTATTTATCATTTTTCAATTAACATATCAAGTATAAACTTGTACAGAAAGGTAAAGTTAAGCGGAAAATAAAATACAATGAAAAATACAATACAAAACAGATTATTACAGATTATTATCTGCTATCATAACACACATATATATATATATATATATAGCTTAACTTTAACTCAAGTCCTCATTAAACCAAGATGTAGAATTGGCGAAATGTCTGTCTCAATAGCAGACTATGGACTTTTCCTCCTGGAACTTGTCCAAACCTTTTTCGAAACCAGCTACATTAACCGCTCTTACCACATTCTCTGGCAACGCATTCCAGAACTTAACTATTTTCTGAGTGAAAAAATATTTCCTTCTATTGGGTTTAAAAGTACTTCCCTGTAACTTCATTGAGTATCTCTTAGTCTTTGAAAATCTTGATGCAGTAAAAATAATCAATCCACTTGTACCCATTCTACACCACTCAAGATTTTGTCGATTTCGATCATATCTCCCCTCAGCTGTCTCTTTTCTAAGTTGAAGAGCCCTAGTCTTTCCCCATATGAGAGGTGTTCCATCCCCTGCTGTCCTCTTACTAGTTCTCTACACTCAGCTCCAGATCTCCTGCATTTGGGAAGAGATTTCTTCTCTGGCTTCCTGAATTGCATTACTGAATATGCCCCATCCTGTCTACATAAAGTGGTGTATTTCCTCTTCATTGAGTTTTGTCTAATAGCTATCTATCCAAGCTCCTTACAAATACTCCAAATTCGAGATTTAATTTTTCTAGTTTTGACTGCTGCTTAGAATGTGAGCTATACCTTCCAGACCTCTTTGGGATGCCGTTGGAGTATGCAGTTTATTCACTTTTGAATATGGTCATTATTTCTGCCATGTCCTTTTTTTTTTTTTTTTTTAAATGAAGTCTGCTCCTTAATTTTCCAGGATCATTGCTCCCCAGGTGAATTATGCTAATAAATAATGGAACATGAATTTTTCTTATCCAAAAGATGAGCAGAGCTAATTGGTCCCACTGCATTCTTTTGCATTTCTTCAAAAGTATATGAACACCTGCGCTGCACTGGCCAAGCCTCTGTGAAGTCTGTAGAACTGTAGAAGTGTCCTCTTTTGTGCCTAGAATATAAATGACCACAGATCCAACCACTGGTGGTATGGACAGCAGATTCTGCATGGGAATTAATTATAAAAAATAAAAAAAAGTTTATATTTTATGCAGTTGTTTGTCTTGGCTATATTTCTTTTCCCTAGTCAATCCTCAGCAACTCTTGAACTTCTTGTATTTCCAGAACTTTAAGTTCAACGTTGAGAAATGTAAAGTGTTACATGTGGGAAGCAGAAACCCGAGGTACAACTATACGATGGGAGGGATGTTAGTGAATGAGAGTACCCAAGAAAGGGACTTGGGGGTAATGGTGGACATGACAATGAAGTCGATGGCACAGTGTGCAGCGGCCGCTAAGAGACCGAATAGAATGCTAGGTATAATCAAGAAGGGTATTACAACCAGGACAAAAGAAGTTATCCTGCCGTTGTATCGGGCGATGGTGCGCCCGCATCTGGAATACTGCGTCCAATTTTGGTCGCCGTACCTTAAGAAGGATATGGCGTTACTCGAGAGGGTTCAGAGGAGAGCGACACGTCTGATAAAAGGAATGGAAAACCTTTCATACGCTGAGAGATTGGAGAAACTGGGTTTCTTTTCCCTGGAGAAGAGGAGACTTAGAGGGGATATGATAGAGACTTATAAGATCATGAAGGGCATAGAGAGAGTAGAGAAGGACAGATTCTTCAAACTTTCGAAAAATAAAAGAACAAGAGGGCATTCGGAAAAGTTGAAAGGGGCAGATTCAAAATGAATGCTAGGAGGTTCTTCTTTACCCAACGTGTGGTGGACACCTGGACTGCGCTTCTAGAGGACGTACAATAGGGCAGAGTACAATACTGGGGTTCAAGAAAGGATTGGCAATTTCCTGCTGGAAAAGGGGATAGAGAGGTATAGATAGAGGATTACTGCACAGATCCTGGACCTGTTGGGCCGCCGCGTGAGTGGACTGCTGGGCACGATGGACCTCAGGTCTGACCCAGCGGAGGCATTGCTTATATTCTTATAATATTTATGCTATATCCTATGTTGGCTAGACAATGCTTCAACACATTGTAGATTAATTCCTTGCCCTATAAGCAAATAAAAACTACCATAATAATGCAAACTCTAAGGAGCACTATCTATATACATTTCAATCTTATCTAACCTGCCTTGGCAATGCCCTCTAGAACCTTTCCTTCCCTATATAGGTTGGGTAATATTTAAAGAGTAACATTCAATTAATAAAGAAGCTACTGTAAAAAGTGCTAAAAAAAAAAAAAAAAAAAAAGCTGTAAACAGCAATTATCAAAATACATTCAGCATGAGGGGGTGGCTGAAAAGTTCTCAGCCTAACCCACTTCCTAAATTTTAAGCATTATTTTGCCACTGTAGCTCAAAAGTGTTATCCTTATTTCATGAAGTGCCAGTTTGCAGAAACGAAATGCTACCTGTTGACATAGTTTCATTGACTGAGCCACATCCATGTCATTCTCTTCTTGGTTTCGTATTTAATATAAGGGATAGGAAAAGCCTTAGAACTATGGTAGCCACATTATGAATTGCTATCTTATTTTCTAAAGGCAACAGAAAAACTCAAAAAATACTGCCAAATAATAATAATAAATAACCAAAAAAGATGGCAGAACCCTATATATAACTCTCAAAGGGAGTTCACCGGCACTCATATATTAGTCAAAATTACTGAATGAAACAACCAATAAATATAAATCAATAAATAAATCTGAGACACTTCAGTATGGGCCCATAATATCAATAGCCTTGTCCGGCCCCGGTCAAAAACTCATAGATGACCAGCACCAGGATTTAAGTAAATCTAAATGAGTTTTGCCGCATACATTATTGGTCTCTTCTATAATTAATAGTGCAGGTGATAAACCCCGAGAGGGAAAAATATAGGGAAGAGCGGCATAAAAACTTCCCTGTTTTTATAACAAAAGTGTTTTGTGCCAAGTTTTAACTCTGCCAATAAAATTATTCAGTCCTTTGAAACTCTTGGAATCTCCCAAATATGTTCTCAAAACCAGTTTAAAAAATTCACTTATCTTTATAAGTATGGTGATAACCCAAATTGTATCTTCACACGTAGTCTCAGTATAAAGTCTGGCGCAGCTAGCATTTTGCGGCACTTAACGGGTTATATCAAATCAGTGCAATTTCAGTTTCATTCTATACAACATGTTATGGAGATTATTACTTCACAAACTAGTCAGAGTCCATAACCATCCATTCAAAGTTAAATTATTCTCTTTTCAGTCTTCTTTTCTCTATCTTCACTCAAAATATTACTGGAACAACATGGTGGCTCAGTTTAAATAAACGCTGACAACAGTGATCATAGCCTATCAGAAAACACTACATTTCAATTAATGATAGGCTGTGACGAACTTGCATTGCATTTTGGTGATTCACTGGTGTGCTACCAAACGCTATTTTTTCCAGGCTTCTTCTTCTTTTTTTGTGACATTTTTCCTTTTTTCCTTTATCACCATGGACCCCTGATGAAGGTTGTCCGAAACACGGACCGTGTTGGGTCCCCTGCCTGGTAAAATGTTTTTATTTAAGATTTATTTGTCCAAATAAAATTTGCCTGCACCATGTACAAGTCTGCAGTTTTTTTGGTTTGTTTGCTCTAATTAATGATAGGCTCACACAGCTCTGTCATCTTAATAAAAACGGTGCCATTCTATACAAGCATTCAAACCCTTGGTTTCCAAAGAATTTAAAACTGAAATTCAGTGCTGTTCCCACCATTCCAATAGCTTTCTATAATCACCTTCACAGATCGATGGAAAGATGTTGTCTGATATTACCACCCTAAAATCTGTAAACCTATGATTACACTTTAAGCAATGTTTTGCAAGTAGGGCCTCAAAACGATCCCTGAGGAAAATATTGCTTTTATGTTCTCTCAGTCAAGTACTCAATTGCTGTGAGGTTTGACCCACTTATATTTTATTGTAGTGCTATTTAATACAGTAAAGAATACATTCCGTCTTGCAGGAGGTCTTATATTTTAATTTATATGTCTTTCTGTCCAATGGATTAATAAAAATTTGCATGGATTCTATAATTGCACGCATGGACCCTGACCAGTTGCTATTAAAAGATCAGGCAAACCTGAATGGCATGAGAGGGGCATTTTCAATATGACATCTAAATCAGATATTGGATGTTTTGCAAAAAAGTCCCCAAACATCCTGTGCCAAACATGGCCATTTTCAAACCAGAAAAACACCCCATTTTAGGCATTTTTGTGCTCTGTGGGCCAGATTCTATAAAGACATCTAAAAGGTAGGTGTCATTTAGGCGTCCAGGAGTACAATGCTGAGTGTGATTCTGTAATGCATCGACGAACCATAGAGAATCACACTCAGCAGCCCTGAGCAAATCCACCCAGCTCTCTCTCCTGTCGCTTATCTAGTTTAGACAGTATAGCTCACCCTCCGCTAAGGATCGGGCTCCATGCCAACCCTCCTCCTCTCCTGATACATATTGCCTAGCACTCCCCCCGACAAAGCTCTCCCCACAAAAAAAAAAAAAAAAATTAACACCATGAAGCCGCCTTTTTGGCTCCTTCTCCTCCTGCTCTGCTCTTCTCCCTACACCACCCCCCTGCCTGAAACCTCCTTCCGCTAACCTTCCCGACCCCTCAACTGACCTCAACTTCTGTCCTGGCCTCAGAATCCCCACGTTACTTTGCTCCAGAAACCATCCCTCCAAAAAAAATCCTCGAAGAGTTAACCACACATCCTTAAAACCCGTTCCCCCCGCCAACCTCCCCAACCTTGCCTCTGACTCGCTCACCCCAGTCCCAACACTATTGCAATGCCAGATCCGCTTGCAATAAGACTCAAATCCTGAAGGACCTTCTTGAGGATTCTGATCCGGGATTCCTATGTATCACGGAATCCTGGATCGC
This sequence comes from Geotrypetes seraphini, assembly GCF_902459505.1. Lineage (NCBI taxonomy): Eukaryota > Metazoa > Chordata > Amphibia > Gymnophiona > Dermophiidae > Geotrypetes > Geotrypetes seraphini. The sequence goes on from NC_047097.1 coordinate 14,377,899, forward strand.
GGAAGATGACACATTCACACAAAATGAACTCTGCTCCCACGGCTATCAAGGCCTGTTTTCTCCCAGAACTAACCGAATAGGAGGCGGTCTGGCACTAATCTACAAATCTTTCTTCGATGTCCAGCTCATCGAAAAGAGCTGCCACTCCTCTCTAGAATACTTGCTGGCCTCGGTCAACGACGAGCTCCAACCTCACCCACTGGGTATCCTACTTCTTTATCGCCCACCTACCCCTTGGAACAAATCCTCTGATCTCATTCTCGAAACCATATCAAACGCCTTCCTCAAATTTCAAAGGCTCTTGATCATCGGGGACATCAATCTTCACCTTGACGACAACACCAACAAGGATACGACCGAACTGAAGAGCTTCCTCGCCTCTCTCGGTTTTTCACCCCCTTCATCATCCCCATCCCATGAAAAGGGTCACACTCTAGACCTTATCACTTTCCTTGATCTTACCGCCTACAAAACCTCAGCCGGCGACGTGTATACTGACCACTTCCTGGGACCTTCTCCATCCCCATTTTCATGTCACATCTCGGGGCCCCTCCCCTCTCCTCTAATTCCATCACCTTTCGCAAAAAAATTTCAAGCGACCTATTCTGGATAAAATTTCTCAAACAACTCTCCTCCGCTCCTAAGCCTGCAGACCCTGAATCCAACTGGCAAAACTGGACCGCCCTCTCCGAATCCACCTACCACTCCCTCGCCCCCCTTTCCACCAAATCCATCTCTTATCCTCGAAAAAACCCCTGGTACCTCCCTTACCATAGAGAACTAAAGCAGAAAGGTTGAGCCCTGGAGCGCAAATGGAAAAAATCTAACTCCCCTACAGATAAACAATCCTGGAGAGCCAACATTAAGCACTATAATTCTACATTAAAAAAAGCAAGAAAGAACTACTATGGCGAGAAAATCTCTAGATCCAATAACCAGAGTAGTACACTTTTCAAAATCTGGCGCTCTCTAACCTCCAAAAAAGACTCCACCTCCTTCCCCTCCTCTCCCTCAGCCGATGTTCTAGCAAATTTCTTCAATGATAAGGTCACTACCTTACAATGCTCCTTCCCACCCGCAGTCTCCTACAACTCCCTGGTGCTCACTGACCCCAACCCTACTCTACCGGCCTCCAGCGCTATCCCAGCCGATAGACTCTGGGCTACCTTCGACCAAGTATCCGATTCCACCATCCTCAAACTCTGTCTCAAAATGAAATCCTGTAATTGTTCTTTAGACCCTTTCCCCTCCTACCTCTACGAGGAAATACCCACTCAAGCCATCTCTTCCATTACCAAACTCCTAAACTCCGCTCTACATTCGGGCCTTTTCTCCCCAGAAATGGGCCATATCGCCTTAATCCCTCTATTGAAAAAACCTGACCTCGACCTTTCCACTCCATCCAGCTATCGCCCAATAGCAAATATCCCTCTCCTAACCAAGATGCTTGAGTCAATCATATTGACTCAACTCTCTTCCTACCTAGAGAAAGTCTCCATCCTCTTACCCTACCAATACGGCTTTCGCCCCAATTTCAGCACCGAATCCCTACTGACCTCCCTAATCTCCAAGGTCCAATAACTTCACTCCCGCAACAAGTTCGCCGTCCTCTTGCAATTTGACCTCTCTGCCGCTTTCGACGTTGTTCATCACGACATTCTACTTTACCAACTTTCCGAGATTGGCATCACCTCCACTGTCCTTGAATGGTTCTCAAAATTCCTTTGTTCCCGTTCCTACATTGTCAACATGAATGGCACCTCATCCTCCCCCTGGACACCAATCTGTGGTGTCCCACAAGGTTCACCTCTATCTCCTATCCTCTTCAACATCTATATGTCCTCCCTAAAACTCCTCCATCTATCCCCCCTTGAAACAATTTACACCTATGCTGACGACATCCTTGTCCTCCTCGAGACCGACTCGAACCTCACTGATCTCTCACTGAACATATCCTCCTATATCTCAAACCTCCAATCTTGGGCCCACACCGTCCAAATGAAATTGAATGAATCCAAGACAAAACTACTTTGGCTTGGCCCAAAATTAGCTCAGCTACCCCCCTCAATCCCACTGTCTTCCGCTCCTATCTGCAGCTCGAATTCTCCAGCAAGGTCCTGGGCGTCATCATTGATTCTACACTGTCCTTCAATGACCACCTCAACTCCCTGGTAAAAAAATGCTATTTCAGCCTTCACATGCTGAGGTCAGTAAGATCCTGTTTCCATCAAAAACATTTCGTCGTTCTCGTCCAATCCATCATCCTCTCCAGACTGGACTATTGCAATTCCATCTTCATATGCCTAACGAAGAAAAACCTCCACAGACTCCAACGAATCCAAAATGCCGCAGCCAAGCTTATCTTTTCTAAAAGTAAATTCGATCACGTCTCACCATTACTTTCCAAGCTTCACTGGCTTCCGATAACTTCCAGAGTCCACTTCAAATGCATCAGCCTAACTTTCAAGATCCTCCACGGCATCCTTCCTCCATTAATCCCACTCTCCTGGAATTCCTCGAATCGTAGTACCTCCAGACCTACCCAAAAATCGAAACTATCCTTCCCCTCACTAAAAGACATTTCCCACCCAGGAAAACTGGGGTCTTCCCTCCTCTTCAGATTCACCGAGCTCTGGAATAACCTCACCTCCCCCCTTCGGAACCTGAGTGCTCTCCAACCCTTCCGAAAACATCTGAAAACCTGGCTTTTCTCTAAAATCTAACTCTCCCTCCTCTCTGACTTTCTAGCTCTCTAACTTTCTTCTTCCCTCCGATCTTCATCTAACCCTTTCCCTGGAGTTCCTTTCTCATTACATTCCCTGTAAACCGTGCCGAGCTCCACGACCATGGAGATGGCGCGGTATAAAAAAACCTAAGGTTTAGTTTAGTTTAGATGGCAGATTGTCACTAAAAAAAGGTAGGAACATGTGCTGAGATTCCTGACCATACTAGAGACTTGAACCCACCACCTTGGGAAGATGGAAGTGCCTTTAACCACTGAGCCACAGGAGGTTTCTTTTAGGCAGGTGTTCCTGCCTTATGAGATAACCTTAGCTTGTGAGAAGATAGCTTAGGTTATGAGATCATAGTCATCTTAGGGAAAAAAAATAACAACATGCTTACCATGGGATTTTACTGGTCAAGCAGTGCAGAGAGAGGTTGGGCATAGATGGCAATTTACACAGAAGACATGTTAACACAGTGCATTGCTATAGATGCTAATGAGGTCATTAAGAATTCCACTGCAATGGACAGAACCCTCCCCCCCGAGGCTTCTGACACATACAAATCAAGAAATTAAAGACAGTAAAGCTTGAACTAAACCCTCCTAACCCAATAACTTTGAGTATTTGGTATACCCTGACCCAACCCTTCCTCTTCCTGATAGTAAAAAAAAAGATTCCTTGCTATCTAATGCACCTCTCTTCTCCCTCCCTCCCTTGCCGTGACCCTAATTGTAGTAAAATATTTTTCTGGTGTCTTCTATACCCTGACAGCTCTTCTATATCTCCTTGAGTTGTACATTAAGAGACAGGAGCCATGCCAACTTGCTCCTGCTTCCAGTGCCACCATCTTGAAAAATGGTAGTGTTTGACCCCAAGCATTCTGAGATGCACTGAATGAGGTTGTTATGTCATATAAGGAAATTTTCCCTTATATGGTAGTGTGGGCAGATATGACCAATTATGGAAAAAAATTCTCTTATCGGGCAAACTGACCTAACTCAGTGCATCCTGGGACATACACATGGGGTCAAGTACCATCATTTCTCAAGCTGGCAATGCTGAGAAGGAAAGAATGGGCTCCTACCTCTTATAAGGTACACGTCAGGAGAGCTTGGGAGAGAGGGGTTAGGGGTGAGGTGTGCACTCGATATCGGGGAAAGGTTTTTTTTTACAGTTGAGGTTGGGGCGAGGGTGAGAGGGTTTGTGAGTGCACGAGAAAGCCAGGGAAATTTTTTTCAGTTGAGGTGGATGCACAAGACATCAAGGAACTGCGTTTTAAGTCAAGGGAAGGGGATCAACACAGAATGCGTTTTGCCCATTACTTGTTTTTGGTTTTTGTGTTTTTTTAAAAGTCACCTTATCCAGCAATACATGAACGAATCGCTACTTACTCACCTGCAGGAAGGGTGACATTTTGCAATGAGCTGTATATGAACATGGCAGTGATTTGGATGCTCATTGGAGATAGTTTTGTAGTAGAAGCATCACGCTGAGCTAGCTCTATTGCATGTGTTTCTGCATCATAAGAACATAAGAATTGCCACTGCTGGGTCAGACCAGTGGTCCATTATGCCCAGTAGTCCGCTCCCAAGGTGGCCCTTAGGTAAAGGACCAGAGCCCTAACTGAGTCTAGCCTTACCTGCATGCGTTCTGGTCTCGCAGGAACTTGTCTAACTTTGCCTTGAATCCCTGGAGAGTGTTTTCCCCTATAACAGCCTCCGGAAGAGCATTCCAGTTTTCTACCACTCTCTGGGTAAAAAAGAACTTCCTTATGTTTGCACGGCATCTATCCCTTTTTAACTTTAGAGAGTGCCCTCTCGTTCTCCCTACCTTGGAGAAGGGTGAACAACCTGTCTTTATCTACTAAGACTATTCCCTTCATTATCTTGAATGTTTCAATCATGTCCCCTCTGTCTCCTCTTTTCAAGGGAGAAGAAGCCCAGTTTCTCTAATCTCTCGCTGTACGACAACACCTCCAGCCCCTTAACCATTTTAGTTGCTCTTCTCTGGACCCTTTCGAGTAGTACCATGTCTTTCTTCAAGTACGGCGACCAGTGCTGGACGCAGTACACCGGCATGATAACCTTCTCCAATCTGTTCGTGATCCCCTTCTTAATCATTCCAAGCATTTTTTTTTCGCCCTTTTTGCTGCCGCCCCTTGGCTTGTAAACTCTCCAAGGATATGCTTAACACTTCTGTATGTAACTTACCTTGAGCTTCCACTTAAAAGGCACAAGCATAATAAAACAGCAAAAAACACAATGTAAGTTCTTTATTGCTGTATTTACAATCACTTTATAAAATCAGGCAAAATGATGGGAAACTGGAGACATTTTCCATTGCCTGCCCTCTTTCATATGATGCCTATGGTAAAAAATTTAATGCGTATGAAAATTTTGCAGAAGAATCAGAAATGAAAATATCACGTTTTGCTCATCCCTAATCTTTATCTTAGGGATAATTGAATTTTCACATACTTCTTCCCAGAGTATTTTTCTTTTCCTCGTAGGCAAAAATATAATTTTTCCATACAGTATACAATATCCCTGCTTGATAATATTTGGGATTCTTCAGTGCAGGTGTAGAAACATTTATCTGACATTGTTGCCATCCTGTGGGTCTTTTCTTTTCTATTTTCTTATATCTTTCATGTATTCCCTTTGCTTATTTCACTCTTGTCCCTGTTCTTCTTTGATTGCATAGCTAGAATGGAACTGGGATCAGATTTCCACATCGGGCATCAACGTGCCCTGGAGCAAATTGGGCACAGGCTACGATTATGAATCTGTTTTAACTGTCAACAAACAGAAAACACAGCTGAAAAACGTTCTCTTCATGCCAGTGTAAAATTCTGCATTATTAAATTCCTTCCATTCATTTATCTCCCCAAGAAATCAGATGTCCTTCCAGCAATCTTGCTTGCAACAAGATTCATTACTGGTACGAACACATTAAATATACCGTCTTTTAGAGCTTCCTACTGAGTATAAGCGTGTTTGCTCACACAGTACTTTCACTTGCTTCCCTTTGCAAACCAAACCTTGATGGCAAATCAAAGATAATTATAAAGCAGAGATGGGAACAAAGGATTAGTAACTGTATATCAGGGAGACCTATAATCAAGAATGCTTTTGAAAGAATGTTTAAAAGTTCTATTCCAACCTACATCTAAAAGTAATTAAATCTAATTTTAAAAAATAACATTTCAAGACCTGTTGGTGTGAATGGCCCTTTTGTACCTTTTACGAAAACACATACAATGTAAACCTTCACCTAGGGTCGTATCACTGTGTAACTTTACTTGCTCTGCAGAGCTTACAGAAATCAGGAACAAAGGAGGTTATAGCCACTGAATTAGTTATTAACTGCTTGATTGATAGCACATTTCTGAGTCGAGGGTCTGCAGCATTAAAGACATATCCATCACTGTGCCATCTTTTAGGAGAATGGACTTCTACCCAAATTCAAATTTTGGAATTGAAATTTCACGTTTTGTCTTTAGTAAAATGGTGCGGTAGCTGGGTCCAGTAGGAAAAATATATGTAGACTATCAACTTGGATTTAGTTTTGTGTTTGGTTTTATTGTGAAGAGTGACAAATAAATCATATTTCAGGACGTCATCATCCACAGTTTTCTGTTTTTGTCATTTGGATCGATTTTAATGTGGAACATTGGGTCTTGATTTTTGTTGTGGTAGCTGTGTTAGTCCACTTTTAAAGGTAATACATAGAAGTAAGACAAAATATAAATGCAATATAGACTAACTTAAGGTGACCCTTCTTCTTTATATAAGCAATAAGCAAATGTTGATAAATATATAAGAACATAAGAAGTTGCCTCCGCTGGGTCAGACCAGAGGTCCATCGCGCCCAGCAGTCTGCTTCCGCGGCGGCCCATCAAATCCATGACCTGTAAGGTGATCCTTGTCTAAAACCCTTTAATCCCCTTTATCCTTCTTATCCTTTTATAACCTATCTCTACCTCTATCTGTATCCCTCAATCCCCGTATCCTTCAGGAATTTATGCAATCCTTCTTTGAAACCCCGTAGTGTGTTCTGTCCTATCACAACCTCCGGAAGTGCATTCCAGGTGCCCACCATCCTCGGAGAATTTCCTAGTATTTGTTCTAAACCTGTCCCCTTTCAATTTCTCCGAGTGCCCCCTTGTTCTTGTGGTTCCCAATAGGCTGAAGAATCTGTCCCTCTCTACCTTCTCTATGCCTTTCATGATCTTGAAAGTCTCTATCATGTCTCCTCTGAGTCTCCGCTTTTCCAGGCAGAAGAGCCCCAGCCTTTCTAACCTGTCTGCGTATGAAAGGTTTTCCATACTTTTTATGATTTTCGTTGCTCTTCTCTGTACCCTCTCAAGTATCGCCATGTCCTTCTTAAGGTACGGTGACCAATATTGGGCACAGTACTCCAGATGCAAGCGCACCATCGCACGATACAGCGGCATGATCACTTCCTTTGTCCTGGTTGTAATACCCTTCTTTAATAATACCCAACATTCTGTTTGCTTTCTTTGAGGCTGCTGCGCATTGTGCCCTTTGTTTCATTGTTGTATCCACCAGCACACCCTAGTCTTTTTCAAGGTTACTTTCCCCTAGTACTAATCCTCCCATTTTGTAGCTGAACATCGTGTTCTTTTTGACCTTGCATTTCTCTATATTAAAGTTCATTTGCCATTTATCGGCCCACTCCTCCAGTTTCTTTAGGTCCCTTTGCAGGTCTTCACACTCCTCCGCGGTTCTAACCCTGCTACAGAGTTTAGTGTCATCCGCAAATTTTATAACTTCACACTTTGTCCCTGTTTCTAGGTCATTTATAAATACATTGAACAGCAGCGTTCCGAGCACCGATCCCTGAAGCCTTCTGCCCAATGTGTGGCGGCAGCCCAAAAAGCAAACAAGATGCTAGGAATTATTAGAAAAGGGATGGTAAACAAGACTAAGAATGTTATAAGGGGCTGTTGAAAAGTTCTCAGCCTGAGAAGAGAATGATGTGGAGCCATGAAACTTACAAGTTATTCCACACTTTAATTGGCATTTTTCATTTCAATTATATGAAACTAGCTGATGCCCCGGCGTTGCACGGGTATTTAATTATAGCAATAACACTGTAAATGGAATCAAATAAAGATACTTTATAGTGGTGAATGAAATTATTTTTTAACAGCTTTATAAAAAGTACAATATTCAAATTATAATGTGAAATATTTGACAAAATGAATACAATACAACTAACACAAAACTTGATTATAAACAACATTTTTAGTTTCACCTCCAGGAGCAAGAGCATATAAATTCTTGGGTGAACCCACCCTTGAGCAAGCAACATAGAGTTGTCCATGGGAAAAACAGGGGGATCCTAAATCCACTCCACAGTATGTAATAGTCTGTCCCTGTGATTTGTTGATTGTGATAGAGAATGCAAGTCTCACTGGAATTTGCAATCTCTTAAACTGAAAAGGAAGATCTGTTGGAATAAGTGGCATCCAAAAGTTCCAGTATTGATTAAAACAACTCAATATGTGGAAACTCAGGTTGAAAAGAAACTCCATGCAGTTGTTTCCCGGTTCAGAATGGAACCTGTGTTCCTAGTTCAGCATATGTGAGTACTCATGTAATGTAATAACATTATGAACTGGGGTGCATGAAGGAAACAGTTACAAACACAGTTAGAACATACAAACTCTATATGTATGGTGTCCGTGGTAGAATAGAAACGATGTCCCTAGTGGTTATAGTGTCATAGAAAGTGTTTTATAGTTGGAATTACGGTGAGAATGGCAGCTTTTTACATCCTTTCCATTGACATGAATGGGTGAAATCCGATTTTCTGTTTGTAGCTCTGCCCACGTGTGCAGGTGGGCCGCGAGACCCCCCAGAACATATCACCCCAGGTAGTTGGAATTACTGTGAGAATGGCAGCTTTTTACATTTTTTCCATTGACATGAATGGGTGAAATCTGATGTTCTGTTTGTAGATCCGCCCACATGTGCAGGTGGGCCGCGAGACCCCCAGAACATATCACCCCAGGTAGTTGGAATTACTGTGAGAATGGCAGCTTTTTACATTTTTTCCATTGACATGAATGGGAGAAATCTGATTTTCTGTTTGTAGCTCCGCCCACGTGTGCAGGTGGGCCGCGAGACCCCCAGAACATATTTCGTTCAAATCGGTCAAGCCGTTTTTGCGTGATCGCGGCACATACATACATACACACATACATACCTCCGATTTTATATATATAGATGAAACGAAAAGTGTCAAGAAAAGTGTGGAATAACTTTTAAGTTTCATGGCTCCACATCATTCTCTTCTTGGTTGGGCTGGGAACTTTTCAACGACCTCTAGTATAATATCTCTCTATTGCTCCATGGTGCGACCTCACCTTGAGTATTGTATTCATTTCTGGTTGCCTTATGTCAAAAAATATATAGTGGATCTAGAAGAGGTTCAAAGAAGAGCAACCAAGATGATAAAGGAGATGGAACTGCTCTCATATGAGGGATGACTTAAACTGTTAGAGCTCTTCAGGTTGGTAAAGAGACAGCTGAGGGGAGATATGATTGAAGTCTACAATATCCTGAGTGGTTGTAGAATAGATAAAATCAGATTGATTTTTTTACTCCATCAAAAATTACAATGCCTAGGGGACACTTGATAAAGTTATAGGGAGATACTTTTAAAAAACCAATTGGAAGCAGGGCAGGATTAATTCTTCAAGGGCCCCTAGGCACTTAAGTACACTGGGCCCGCTGGCCCTGCCCCGCCCCCGCCCCTTCCCCACCCACACCCCGCCCACATTTATCTGATTTCTTCTTTACTTCTTTATTTCTACTTGTATTTTTTTTATTTTTTTTTAAATTCAAAACAAACAAAGATTAGCATACCAGTGCACAGTTTTTCTTCTATGCAACCCCCAAACATCTCTGAACAAATCCACCTTCCCACCTACTTACCCAGGACTTTAACTCTGAACCCTTTCCATATGTATATATAAGTGTTCAAATATATTGTAAAGCAGTAATACTATCTGAAATATAAGTCTATATTAATAGCCAGGGAAGAAGCGGGATGGCAGAGAGGGGGTACCACCACGACAGGTCCTTCCTACTTTGCTACGCCACTGTTGGGCACGCATCCCTGGTATTCTCTAAAGCTGTGCACAAATTTCAGGAACACTCCATGACCACCTCCTTTTTTGGGTTGCAAGTGATGGGATTTGAGTACACATTGTTATAGAAGAGCGTGTAGCAAGATGTGCGCACAAATCCAAATTATTGCCAATAAAATGCCAATTAGCACCCAACAGCACTCAGGTTTAGGTGCCATATATGGACTCTGGGGGTAGATGAACATAGTATTATTCATTTAAAACATTTATAGACCACTTAATATCTAAGTGGTTTCCAGCAGCAAACATTCATAAAATTGACCATAAAACATATTAACATAAAGTCCAATCTCTATCATCCCATTTTATTTATTTATTTTTAAAAAGTTTGCATACCGCCTGGAGTCGCAGCAGTTTACATATAAAAATACATAAAGCAAAAACAAATAGGTCATAATGACATATGATAAAAAATAATTGATTATGAGAGACACAGTTTGGTCATCCAAACAACCCGTTTGTTCTATACAAGTTCTTGTGTGGGTTGGATGAGCTAGTGAGGCTTGGTTTCCTCCCAGAGGAGCTGAAAATAATATGGTGCAGTTTGATATACAATCTGATGTACCAATGATAACACTTTGAATTGAATTCTTTGCTCACTCGGTAGCCAGTGCAAACTTTTCAATGAGGGGGACGGTATGTCAAGGCAATTGAAGAAGAAATTTCATTCTCGTTACATGTAGGCATCAACAAACTGTTGTGCCTTGAATAACTTCTTAAAGTTAGCACATGTTCTCTCAGGTCAGGTGGTACACACCAAGATTTCAGTCCATCTTTATCCAAGACACATTTTGTGACGAACAGAGGTTGCTTTTTTTTTTTTTTTTTTTTCTTTTGCAGGACTAATAGAATGGACTAAACTTCTGTCAGCACTCCAATTGACAGAACAAATGGTAGCAATTAAGAAACAATTAAAAGCTTAGGCATTCATTATGTAATTTAACATCTGATTTTCTCTAGATAACTCTAGCACTAGTTGGTATTTTGTCTGATGATTTTTGTTTTATTATGTTGGTTGTGATTTTACATGGATTCTCATTATATATGTTCTCATGTAATCCCCTTAGGGCCTGTTTTACAAAGCCGCGCGGCAAAAGCCCTGAAGCCCTTTAAATCTCTATGGGCTTCGGGGCCGTTACCGCAGCGGCCCGTGCTAAAATTGTTTCTTAGTAAATGTTATATCTTGGGGAAGAAATGTATCTTGACTTGTTGGCTAACTCCATAGCCCCCATCCTTTTGGTATTGGAGGAATCGCTTGCATGAGCTGATGGGATGGGAGGCTAGATTGGCTCATGCCTACAGATGGCGGAGCAGAGACTTTGTTGCCACCTGGACTCCATATTTGAACATTTTGTCTGCAGAGAGTAGAAGCCGTATTTTGAATGGACTTCAATTGTATACTGCCCTATCTGTTTAGGTTCTGATACTAGTCTGTACATTGGTTTGGGTGGGTGGGACTGGGAGGGGGGGGGTTAGGGTGGAGTTCTGGGGTGGGATACTTGGGTCTGGGTGTCCCTGTAGAGGATTAGCTTTTGTATCACTGGTATCTGTTCTCTAATAAAAAAGATTTAAAGAAAGAGCAAAAATAAAAAAAGAGGCCCTTAGTTTTTAAGTGGAACAAAAATGAATGACAATCAATAAATCAAGACCTGTTGATTTTTTATTTTTTTGAGTTTGTGTGTGAGTTTGTGTTTGTGTGTGAGTTTGTGTTTGAGTTTGTGTGTGAGTTTTATTTTTTTGAGTTTGTGTGTGAGTTTTAAAGAATCTTGTAGGGTAAACTTAGGGAACTGGTCTAGCCTGGGATCTCACTTCCCTCCCTCTCTAGAAAAGGTAACATTTAAAATGGGGTGGTCTTTTTTTTCTTGTTTATATTTATTTATTCATTTGTCCATAATGGGGAGAAGATTCGAAAGAGGTAAAGTTATTTTTATTGTAAACTGCTCTGTTGTGCTGTTTGGTTTGTAGTGCTTTTTATAACAAGAAATAAACTTAAGAAATGGCAAAGGAGCCTAAATGAGGGCAGTGAAGTGTTTCAAGCCAATAACATCATTCCTTGTGGAAAAAAACTCCTGACCCTTTAGATAGTACTAATAATTATACTTCTGACAAAGAGGCTCTTGAGACAACAAGCGCTTCAATAGAGAAACTTCAACAACATGAACAGGAAGCCATTAACGTGGAAACTGCAATAGGTACAACACTGCCAGGGAAATATTAGGGATAGGTCAGGTGTAACTTCTATTTATTTATTTATTTATTCAATTTCTGTACTGTTCTCCCAGGGGAGCTCAGAATGGTTTACATGAATTTATTCAGGTACTCAAGCATTTTTCCTTGTCTGTCCCGGTGGGCTTGCCCAGGGTCACAAGGAGCAGTGGGGCTTTGAACTCACAACCTCAGGATACTGAAGCTGTAGCTGTAACCACTGCACCACTCTAGAAACCAAAATGTAGTAAAAGTGAGCCAAGTATAGGACTGGTTGCCAATGGAAGCAAGAATACTTTTCAAATTTGCTTGTATTTGCTATAAGATGTTATTTGGATTAGCTCCGTTGTATCTTTGCTTTCGTTTTGAATTGTACTGTTCGACTAGGGGCTCCTTTTACAAAGCCCCGCTAGAGCCTTAATGCGCGGAATAGCGCACGCTAAATTGCCGCACGCGCTAGCCGCTACCGCCTCCTTTTGAACAGGCGGTAGATTTTTATAATCGAAATATTGCACTTTGCCGTTTTGTATCATCACTGGAATGTTCAGTCTTTTTATTTTGTGAACCGCCTAGAACTTCTTGGGTGTTGGCGGTATTGAATAATTAAGTTGTTATTATTATTGTGACATCACTAATGAGGTTGGTTCTTAGGCACTGTTGGTGAGGCATTATGATGTCACAATACCAGCTCTGGTTATCAGAGCTGAAGCTTTTCACAGTATTTATTCAATTTTCTATACTGTTCTCCCAGGGGAGCTCAGAAAAGTTTACATGAATTTTTTTTAGGTACTGGGCCATTTTCCCTGTCTGTCCCAGTGGGCTCACAATCTATCTAATGTACCTAGGGCAATGGGGGGATTAAATGACTTGCCCAGGGTCACAAGGAGCAGTGTGGGTTTGAACCCACAACCTCAGGATACTGAAGCTGTAGCTTTAACCACTGCGCCAAACATATTGGCATTTCATTTGAATTTTCTACCAGTTGCAAATTCTCTGTTCAATCGGATGCTGAACCAATGTGCTCTTTGTTATAGCTGACTCCATCAATTCTGGTCTTCCTTGATGATGTGAGTCACTGCAGCAGGTTAGATATTATTACACTGATAAGAACAGATACCAGCTTGATCTTAGCCAAAAGGCATTTGTGCCTCCTTTGGTAATTCAGAGAATTAAGCAATAAAGATCTATAATTAGTAGCAACACAGTTTCAGGGAAAGTACCTCAAGGAAATTTCAATGGAACTAGTTGATAAGCTTGTCTTCCTCAAGCAAAGAACTGTATATTTCACAAACTTTATATCACCTTGTAAGTCATAGGAACTCCTGCAAGAAATCCTTGAATTTGGACTATCTTCTGTCTTTCCTAATATCACAATTACTTTACGTACCTTTGTTAGGGGCTCATTTACAAAAGCTTAGCGCATGCTAATGTCTTATTTTATACCAATGGGCTAAGTGGTATTTGGAGCATGCTAATGTCCATTAGCGCACGCTAAGCTTTAGTGAAAGTCTGCCTGTATTGGCAGCTTTGGATGAATCTGCTTTCAGCATATTAAAGATGAAAGCTTTCTTCAGCTGATAGCTGTCATCATTTGCTTATCTTTGACCTGAAAAAGAAGGATTACCTTCGAAAGCTAATGCTCTGGTTAGTCCAATAACAAAGGTATCACTTGGATTCTTTTTGTTTATTTCTTAAGAGTGGGCTAACATGGCTGCCATACTATTTCTCTCAAGCATATTAAAGCAAATCAACAATGGCATAGCATGCCAACCACATTTTTCCTTCATTATAAACATATTTGCACACTCTAAGGCAAAGAAAACATTTTTAAAATATAGGGTGCACACAAAAACACTCCTTGATTTTAAACGATTGGAATATTCTGTCACCTTTGAAGTTACATCAACTCAAAGTTTCATATGCTTTCTGTTGATTACATACACTCGATATGCACCCCACCTGTTACTTGGCAAACATCGATGTGATAATTGAGCTTGGCACAGATTCTCCGAAGCATATCCGACGTGATCACGGTTTATAGCATATGTGATGCGTTCCTGCAGATCATCCATAATTGATGGTAGTGGTCTTTCAAATACCCTCAAATGAAAAAGTCACAAACAGTAATGTCCGGTGATCTCGGGGGCCACTTGAGGAACACCTGGTCATTTTGTCGCATTGCATTGTCTGAAGGTTGTAACTTCTGCACCAATTGCAGCTTATAAGGGTGAAAGTGCAAGCGATTGTGTACATAAGAACATAAGAAGTGCTTCCGGTGGGTCAGACCTGAGGTCCATCTTGCCCAGCAGTCCGCTCACGCGGCAGCCCAACAGGTTCAAGACCTGTGCAATAATCCTCTATCTATACCCCTCTATCCCTTTTTCCAACAGAAACTTAAGATCTTGTTAACCGTGCTTTTTGGAACTTGTATTTGCTGTCATCTTACTTATAAACATATTCCAATAAGTTTTGATTTTGTAGCCATTTAAAATCAAGAAGTGTTTTTGTGGGCACCCCGTATATCCTTTTTATTACAAATAATTCCAAGTAATACAGTTTGCAACCTTTAGGTATGCAAGTGAAATTTTAATTTGAAAAAGTTTGTATATTACTTCTACATCTAAAAATCAGCTTCTATGTCTTTTTTTTAATTTTTTTGTTGTCAGTGGCAAAGCAAAGGGGGGGGGGGGGGTGCGGACTGTCTTGGATCCCGTCTTGGTAGGGGTGCCGGCACCTCTCTACCCTCCCATGCCATACTCGTGCCCTCCCTTCCCCGCCCCCCAGTACCTATTTAAAATCTTCACCAGTGTGAGCAACTACTTCTAGCCTGCTGATCACACAGGCCTGGCTCCCGCTGAAATCACTTCTGGGTCACGGGGCTAGGAAGTGATGTCAGAGGGAAAGCCAGTGTGAGCGGCAGACTGGAGAAGCTGTTTGCACACATGAAGATTTTAAGAGATACGGGGGTGGGAAGGGAGGGCACGAGTGTGGTTTGGAAGGAGCAGGGGGCAGAGAGGAGGGCGTGTGGGGGCACCACTGCCCCGGGTGCCTCCTATCCTCACTATGCCACTGGTTGTTATTAAAATATAAGTAATATAACAGGAAAAGTGGGGAAGGAAATGTGCATATCAATCTGGGATAAAAGAAATTTATTAAATAATACAAAGCATATAATATAATCAGTTCTTAAATTCTTCGAGACCCGACAAGGTTCATGTTTCAGCTTCAAAGTGGAAGCCTGCCTCGGGTTGGCATAGATAATCTAAAACATATGCAGTGGTACCTTGGTTTGCGAGCATAATTCATTTCAGAAGCATGCTCATAATCCAAAGTGCTTGTATATCAAAGCAAAGTTCCCCATAGGCCATAATGGCAACTCGGATGATTTGTTGCACTAACTTAGGTACATCTCTCCGCCCCGACCCCCAATCTGACCCATATCGCTTCTTCTGTCTTCTCCCATTTCTGTCTTCCTCAACTTTGATACCCCACCCCGAGAACCGGCTTTGCTGCTCCCTCCCTTCATGACCGAGATCGCCTCCTCCCCCTACTGACTGGCCCTGTCCTTACCCGTGCACCGGTGCTGAAAGTGCCTGCCGCCGGTTCTCTGCTGGGCTGCTGCGGGGCCTTGAGCATCTGCGCATGCTTAAGGCCTTCTGGCTCTCACCCTTTCCGAGATTCTCATGAGATCTCGAATAAAAAAAAAAATAATAATAATAATAAAAATAAATATACAATAAACAACTGAGGAGGTATACATAAAAAAAATAAAAGAAAATATCATAAAAAATATATCATAGTGAAATTATCATATTAAAAACATACATGATAAAAGAATCATATTAAAAGCATACATAGTAGAAGGATACCAAAAGAAACATCAAAGAAAGACAAGCAGACAATGATGAAAAGAAACATCAAACCTTGTTGGGTCTCGAAGAATTTGAGAAATAGACTATATTAAATGCTTTGTAATATTCAATAAACTTCTTTGATCCCAGGTTGACATGCATATTTCCTTCCCCACTTTTCCTGTCATTGTACATTTGTTGTGGGGTTATTTGCCTTGTTTTTTTTCGGACTGTTAAATTATAAGTTCCAGGATTCTGGGGTCTCCTAATTTTCACTGGTCCAGGCCTTTCTGATTCTCTATAAAAAAAAAAAAGCCATACACAGTACTAAATTAATGAACTGCATTTATCTTGCAAATATCATTTCCCCCTAACCAATTTGTATTCATTTGGCATAGCATATAACCATTTCACAGTAAAAAGTAATTTTAAAATTGCCACGTGGATATAAAGCATGTTCACACTTGGGGTCCTTTTACTAATTTGGTTGCGCTGTTAACACATGGAAACAGGCTGTCATTCAACCATATTAAAGGGTTTTTGGTAGTTTGCCTGTTTCCCCAATTTTTACTGAGCATTACTGCATTTAAATCATTTTTTTAGGTCTTTTTATTAAAAGCTTAAGTCTATTATACAAGTACAACAAAAAGGTAATATGCCATCCAGATTTCCTCTGACATGTCCTCCTTTTGGCAGTACTATTGGGGCGTCCGGGTGGCTTTCCTATTTGGTCTCATTTGTCTGGGTTTCAGCATTTAGGGGGCAGTGGTGATGAAGGGTGGCTGTGTCTGTGGCAGGTGGCGACCTGCTGAAAATTAAAAATCAGAGCTGCACTGCTTCAGAGTTTGGAAGACCCAACAGCAGCAGTCATTGACATATAGACGCTCATGCACAGCCCTGTTTTGCTGCATGAGCTGGTCACCTGATGCTGGAACCTCCTCTCTCCTCCCTCTCACCTTGTGCGCACACAGTGCAGTGCATGCCAGATGGAAAACTATTTCACAGGGGGATGATAGAAGGAATAGAATTTCTTTTTCCCCCACAGAATCTCGCAGCACCGGCCAAGTCAGCATCGAATCTCGCTGTGTGGCGGTATTGGCAGCAATTCCCACACACCGTGTGCTGCTGACATGGAAGTCTCTCCATGGCAGAGGGGAGACTTCTGGGTTAGCGCCAGGCAGTATGTGAGAGTCACTGCCAATGCCACGACCAGAAGAAGCAAACTTTAGAGTACAGGGGAGGCGAGAAAGGAAAGTTGAGGGGAGGGAAAGGGGGAGGGAAGGGGTGAAGGAACTTCAGGAAGGAAAGCTGGTGGCACAGGGGGAGGATATATATTTCAAATCTGATATAAATTACATTACATTAGGGATTTCTATTCCGCCATTACCTTGCTGTTCAAGGCGGTTTACAAAAGATTTATAAACGGGGGTTACAATGGGAGAACAATTGGTTTACTAAAGTAGTAAGGAGTAGGTCTTTTGACATTTTTGACATATTTGACATTTGACATATTTGACATATATTCTAATGACAAAATATAAATAAAATTATTTTTTTCTACCTTTTGTTGTCTCTGGTTTCTGCTTTTATCTTCTTTTCACTTTTTTCCTTCCAGCGTCTGCCCTGTCTCTTCAATCCAGCAACTGCGCGTTCCATCCACTGTCCGACCTCTGCCCCTTCCATATGTATCTGACTTTTCTATTCCCCTCTCCCCTTTCCATCCAGCCTGTGCCTCCTCTCTCCTTTTTACATCATTCATTCCAGCTTCACTGCTTTCTTCATTTTTATCTCTCCTACACCAGATCTAGCATCTTTATCCCTCTCTCATTTCTCTGCTGACCCCCTTTCCAACATTAATCTCTCTCTACTTTCTCATTCCTCTCTCTCCCCTTTCCCTCATCTGATCTCTCCATTCTACCCTGACCCCTTCTCCTCCTGTAATCTCCCTGCCAGCTATTTCCTTCCTTTTTTTCCTTCTCCCTTCCCTTCTTCCCCTATCCAACAGTAACTCTCTTCCCATCCCTTTCCCTCCTCCCCTCCCAGCAGCATCTCTCCTTCTACCTCCCTCCAGGTCCAGTAGCAGCTCTCCCTTTATCCAGCAGCTTCCCAGCCCCAATAGTGGCTTCCTCACCTTCCAGCAGCTCTCAGTACTTGCCTGCAGCAGCAATTTACTTAGGCAGCCTTGGGTCAGTTGCCGCCTCTGTGGAAAGAGGAAGTTGCCCACCGGCAAGTTGCCCATCACTGCCCTGGCAAGTAGGAGAGCTGCTGGGAGGGGAGACGGCCACTGTCGAAGGCTCCCCAGGATCTTGCTCGCACACGCTGATCATCTCCCTTGTACCTGCAGCTCTCTCCCTTCCACTTGCACCTTCCCCACGGCCCTCTTCAGCAACTCGGTAGGGATGGCGATCAAGACAGGCTGCCGACGTCGGGACCTTCACTCTCTGAGTCCTGCCTATTTTGTTTCAACTTCCTGTTTCCGAACAGGTGAGATTCACAGAGGGAAGGCCTCGACGTCGGCAGCCTGTCTTGATCGCCTGAGGCTGGTAGGAACTGCAGTCGGCAGGAACCGCAGTTGGCAGGAAATTAACTGCTGACTCGATCTTACCGGACCGGCAGAAATTTTCTGCGGACCGGCACCGGTCTTTGAACCGGCGGTTGAAGAACAGTGGATTAGAGGAACCAAAGGTGAGAATACAGAAGGCTTTCGCTCTCAAGCACAGACATTTCAATTGCTTTCCACAGAGCACTATATGATGATTCCACCCATTTTCTTATATAGTTTCAAGTTTCAAGTTTTATTAAATTTTGATTTTACGCAATATCAAATATTTCAATGCGTATTACATAATTGAAATGTACAATAAAAAAAACTGGGGTGACAAATACAAATACAAATAAGACAAAATTATACAAACTAATCATTATGTATTATTAATACAAACTGAAACAAGTGGGTAAAGAAAAAATGGAATTACAATTTAAAAAAAAAAAAAAAATTTTTTTTAACAATTAAGGTTTATACATAAGGGTAGGTGAGAAAAGTGATGATGGAAAGAAAGAGAGAAAGAGAGAAAAAAAAAAAAAAGATGCCCAATAATATATTTTAATATCAGGGAGTCCCATCCCTCCTTTGTCTTTACCAAGCCATTAGAAACTCATCTTAATCTGGCAAGCCCTCCACATGAGACTTGCAATAGCATTAATTACTTCAGTGAATAGATCATTAGTTTGCTGGGTGTATGCTGGAAAAGTTAAATGAGGGAGCACATCGAACATGTGCACAAAAATTACCCAGGAAAACTATCCACTTACACTTATATCTGATTTTTGAGACAAACACATTTTCATGGCAAAATTATATGCATGTATACAAATTTTCTAAAGTATATGCACAAGTACAAAACCCTATTTCCGTTCCATATTCTAGAAAACTCCTCAAGCAGCAGGTTAACCTATGCATATAAGTACTGGTTGAACTGTATGCAAGTTTATCACATATTGGGTAGGCGAGCTCATAACAAGTTTTTTTTCTACGCATAAAACAATGCCTTACCTAGGAAAGTGCCATGGAAAATTATTCTGCCAGTATGCCACATTGTAAATTTATTCTCACATAAACACCATGCCTTGCTGAGTATTTTTTGATTTTGATTTGAAGTCTGAGAAAGCCAGAATACATAATATTATAGTAATGAAAGCATGAGATGCAGAGTGGGAGGATAAGAGAACAGGTGAAGAATAGCCCAAAGTTTATGAAAAAAAAACACCTGGTTCTGACCCCCTACAGGTTAGTCCAAACTGAAAGTGGGGGTAGAGGACAATGGAAACAGAAATAATAAATTATTTTCTACTGGTGGGAAAAAGGAAAAAGGAAAGAACTGAGGGAAACTCTTGAAGATCCTGTACCAATGGGTGCAAAATATAAAGATCCAGCCCTCTATCCACTGGATTCTATTTAAGTTGCCAAAACTTAGGTACATGAAGATGCATGTGTAGGGCAGATGCATTAGAGTTGTCCAGAAAACCTAAAGTTGGAAAAAACTGAGCAAATTGAAGTTTTTTCCATGAATTTGACTGTGCTTGATCAGAAAATAATAAAAAAATTTTTTTTTAAAGCTTATCCTTTATGTAATCAGTGGCTTTGAGGGACCCCAGGAGAGGCTTTAAAATTTTTAAAAATTATTTTATGATCAAACACAATCAAATTCATAGAAAAAACTTCAATTTGCAGTTTTTCTGGACAACCCTATAGATGCACACACATCAGTTAGTTAATGAGGCATTAATAATCAATCATTGGGCTTAATTGGCACCAGTTTGGATTTTTAAATTTGCATCCTTTGACAGATGGAAAGGATGCAGATTTTAAAAATATCATCAACGCCTCTTGTCAAACCAAGCAGCATCATGGGATAGCGACTTACAATCTCTAATAATGACTTCTAGTACCTACCAACATTTTAGAAGAAATCTAACACCTGTTTGCTAGTTTCTTGGGTAACTGTAACTGAAACTGCCATTGAATTGTGACTTGAATTTCTTTTGTAAACCGCATAGAACTTTACGGTGTTGCGGTATAGAAATAAGTTTTTGTTATGTTACAACATCCATACCTAAGTTTTCTCGGGCTCAACTCAAAAGGGTGTCACAAACACTCCTCAGAGCAAAGCTACCCTGTGACAAACCTTCTGTTCTGACATGTCCCCTATAACCAGGGGAATCTTCAGGACTTTTGTTTGGCCCTAGGTAACTACCTAGGCCTGGGAGAAAACAAGGTAAGCACTGACTTCAGGTCAACCCCACTCAGACAAAGTTCTTCAAGAAAGCATAATATATTTATTCTGACCTTAGCGGTCCAAATGGTATAACACCCAGGCAAATATCTGTAGCATTTCACTCAAAACAAATTCAGTTGCAAAGAAAAAATAAAAGTACAAAAGCAAAAATCACATACAGATTGTCTTGCCTGAGTTCTTGCACTCTGATTCAGCAATGAATTTATAGTGGTATTCAAAACATGATCCAAACATCCTCTCAGTAGTATTTATCCCAGCATTCATATTGTGACAGGGATCTGGCTAGTCCTAATAAAGCCCGGGGAAAAGCCCAGGGAAAGGAGCAGGGAAGCATTAATAATGTGCCAGGGACTAAGGGGAAGAAATATCCTGAGTATAGGGAAAATCCTGAGCACAAGGTTAAGAGGAAGCCTGTCCCTTTAAAAGCTCACAGAGCTCAGGCTGGAACGGGAAGGACAGGGCTCTTTAAGGAATTAGCTAAAGCTGCTGTGAGGGGGCGTGGTTATGTGCAGAGTATCCCTTTTTCTGAAGGTCCCTCCTCAGTGGGAGAGGAGGGACAGCTGGGACTGGAAGCTCAGGGGAAGCTGAGAAGGAAACCAGCTACAGCAGCTAACTTTTGGCCAGCCTTGGAAAGTTCTCACCAGGATAGGGAAATGCAAAACCCTGAAACACAATCTGAGGTTTGTGACATGGACTGGTTAGAGAGTAATGCTATGTCTGGGGAAGAACACCCTATGGAATGGGAATAGGTTTAGGAAAACCTGAATGTCCTTTTTCCTTGGTAAAAGGGGTTTTGTTTTTTGTTCTTCCTTTTTGAGTTTTATGTTTTGTGAAGGATTTTGTATCCTGTTTTCAACCTGGGCTGGAAGCTGCTGAATTTACTGTTGGGTTAGATAAGTGGAACAGTGGCCACACCTGTGGGAGTACAAGTCTCTCTGCTCCTAGGAAAAGGGAACTGCCACTCAAATCTACCAGAAGCCTAATTAATGCCTAGAACCAGGTAGCCTAACTATTGCCAAGGCAGGTACGGTTCTAGCACTGCTTGTGGAAATAATACCTCACAGGAACTGTATTTTATGTTCTTAATTTGTGAACTTAAATTGGCCAGCACTAAAGGGTGCAGTGATAAGAACTGGCACATGAGAGAAAGAAAGCAGAACAAGAGAAAATTGGAATGTTTTGGGTTTTTACTTTGAATGCCAAATTTTGACCTTTTTTTGTTTGAAACTTTCCTTGTGGATAAATAAAAGTAATATATTTGGACAAAACCCGGCCAGTGTGGTGTGCAGTTTATGGGAGGCACCAGGCCGCTGTGGTCCACCATGGTTACGCTCGCGCCAAGACTGGGATTCTGGGAAGTTACTAGGCCTCGCCAGGATCCTGGTCCCACAATATAAAGTTCAAAACAACCTCTTATAACAGCCAAGGTTAGATATTCTGTTAGCACAGCCTTGCAAAGAGCCCACTGTCTCTGCAGCTACCTTTTGGAAGACAGTGTAGCTGTGGGAGATTAGGTGATTATACTACCAGCAAACGGCAGTCACAGTAAGGTTTTCAAACAGAGAAAAAAGAAAACCTATTCATATCGTTTCCAAGCTCTTTAGCCACAAACTTCCCTTTAGGAAAACAAGCTATCCACCTGCAGGTAAGTACACTTCTTGTACCCAGAATAATAGTTAACTCAAAGGCAGCAAAAATACATAAAGCTTTTCTGGCTTAGGAAGGAAAAACACCATCTGCTTTCCAGCTACTCACTGACTCTCAGTTTGTGTCCATGAGTTCTGCCTGGCTATCTGGCATAGGGTCAGCGTCTTGCACTTCCATTCCTTCCACACATTCAGGGATCTGGAAGACAGAAGTGGGGAGGCTTTCTTCCACCTCCTGCATCGGCCAATCTGGAACCTCTGTCTCTGCTTCCTGATCACTATTGCTCTGATCATATGGGCAAGAGAGGTCAGCCTCAAGTTGGTCCCCAGAATCAATCTGGTCAGCTCTTCTGCACCGGATCCTATTAGGGGCAAAACTAGTGCTGGTGCTAGGTTTGTCACAAGGGGCATGGCCACGGGAGGAGTACGGGTAGGTCAGGGGAGGCATTCCTAAAAGTTAGGTGCAATGTTAATACTATGATTTGCATTTTCAACCCTTGAAACTTAGGCACCAGGTTTTAGCAGAGTGTAAATTTTGATGGCTAAAGTAAGATGCAGGAATTGGCTCTAATCGTTATTCTATAAAGCGCGCTCATCCCAGGTGCTCTTTATAGAATAGTGCCTAGTGCAGATTTTTATCCAGCTCTGATTTTTCAGTGCCATTTATGGAATTTCTCCCATTTACTCTTTAGGGGTGGCGGTAAAGAGAAACGTCATGGTTCAATTATGGTTCATTTCTTCATGTAATCCATCCTTACGGTGGATTTTGAAAAGTTGGTTAAGTTAAAGCAGGGTTACCAGATTTTGTTAAGCTAAAACCTGGACACGTGGCCCCGCCCCAGCCCTATTCCTCCCCAGCCCCACCCTGTTCTGCCCAAGTCATGCCCTATTCTGTCACAGCCCTGCACCACCACCCCCAAACCTCTTCTCATCTCACCCTGAGCTCGGAGCCACATCTGGAGGGTCTCCGAGCATGCACAGATGTGATGAAATGACATCACACGCATGCATGCAACATCATCGTGTCACACCTGCACATGCTCGGAGGTCCTCCGGACTCGACCCCGAACTTGAAAACCTGGACGAACTGCTCCTTTAAAAAAATTTGTCCAGACATGTCTAGATAAATCCGGACGTCTGGTAACCCTAAGTTAAGGAATTACATTAGCAAATTGTAGATCCGAATCACTAAGTTGTTTTGCTCTAGAAAAAGAAGAGAAAAGTCTTAGTAAATCAGACCCTGCCTACATCTTTTTGTTGGATGATACAAAGTAGTTTGCAAAAAATATCTTTTATGCTACTTGCCTTTCAAAGCTTGTGATATAATAAAGATTGAGTAGCACAGATTAAGGAGCAAACAATACCAGAATAACGTTGTGATATTGGCTCTGAGCCTAGCCTCTGAAAACGAATGCTTTTGTTTTTAATAAAAAAGAAAATGTCATGTCTGTGGACATTTGCTGCAGTTATTTTCCCGAAGGTGGTGTAGGCCAGCAGAGATATTTTTTATTATCACTTAATTTTTTTTCTTTGACAGAACATCATCTTTGTGTTTTAGAAACATGGCATGTCTGGATATTCCAACACGTAAGTAGTAAAAACAGTTCATGTACTCTAAAAGAGATGTGAAATCTTTGTGAACCTCGCCAAAGTCTTCTTTTTTTTCTGTGGCAGATATTATACAGTAGATTACAGAGTAGATATTACGCAGTAGAAATAAGTTATGGAAAATATAATAATAATATTAATTTATTTCTTATATACCGCTATACCGTGAAGTTCGAAGCGGTTTACAATAAAGATACATTTGACAGTACATGGGATAGAAACGGTTTACAATAAAGATACGTTTAGTCAGTACATGGGATACAAGTGGGTTAAAGTAAAGATATATTTTGTCAGTACATGGGATGCAAGTGGGTTACAATACAAGTGGTTTACTATCAAGGTGCATTTTGTCAGTGTAAGGGATACAGGTGTCAGTACATGGGTTACAATAAAGATACGTTTAGTCAGTACATGGGATACAAGTGGGTTACCATAAAGATACGTTTAGTCAGTACATGGGATACAAGTGGGTTACCATAAAGATACATTTAGTCAGTACATGGGTTACAATAAAGATACGTTTAGTCAGTACATGGGATACAAGTGGGTTACCATAAAGATACATTTAGTCAGTACATGGGTTACAATAAAGATACGTTTAGTCAGTACATGGGATACAAGTGGTTTACATTAAAGATTCATTTTGTCAGTACATGGGATGCAAGTGGGTTACCATAAAGATACATTTAGTCAGTACATGGGTTACAATAAAGATACGTTTAGTCAGTACATGGGATACAAGTGGTTTACATTAAAGATTCATTTTGTCAGTACATGGGATGCAAGTGGGTTACCATAAAGATACATTTAGTCAGTACATGGGTTACAATAAAGATACGTTTTGTCAGTACATGTTATGTACATACAGATATGTATGAATATCCTTAATCAAATAATCAAACAGCCTCAATTGCAGTTCAAAAAGAGTGTTTACGATAATTAAATTATAAAAGAGAATTTCAGTAGTGAGAACTAACCTTTCCGAGGTAAAGTTTCCCATGGCACCACACATTTAACGCTATAAAACAAAATTTATATGGGTCCACCACTTCATCATTTTCTTTTTGTAATGAAAAAATTTTTTTTTAAATGGAATTTAAATTTTGTATTAATCTTAGGACATCGCAAAAAATTTGTTCTTTTCCATTCAGCTTCACATCGATTGGAGAGCCAATTGGATTTTTGAAACGAGCTAGTGGCTTAGAACAGAAAAGTGGGCGTCTACCCCTGACAAAGGGACAAAACGGAGAACTCCTTCAGGTAATTTGAAGCCACGCTGCACTTAAAAAAAAAAAAAAAATCCAGCTATGGGCTCCTTTTACTAAGTTGCGCTAGCGTGGCGGTTTTAGCGTGCGCTCAGCACACGCTGAATTGCTGCACGCGCTAGATGCTAATGCCACCATTGGCGTGTAACGTGGGGGTTAGTGCGATCTAAAAATGCTACTGCAGCTTAGTAAAAGGAGCCTTAAGTGATTTCTCCATGACATACTAGATTATATGTTGGTGAATAAGCGAGTAGTCAATTGATTTTTTGCCTCAAAAGTTTACATATACAGTGGTGCCTCGCATAACGAACGCCTCGCACAGCGAACGCTGCACACAACGAACTTCATGTCTTGATTCATACAACGAACTTCGTTTCACACAACGAAGTTGCCCGAGTTGCGTTACTCACTGCGCTTAACTGCCCTCTCTCACTGCCCTTCGCCTGGCTCCCTGTGCAGTGGCGGACCGTCGGCTCGCCTCCTTTTATGGAGGGGCCCGGCGCCTACTGCTGATGCGTTGGGGGGGGGCGGAGCTACTCTCGCCGCTTCCCCGATGCTAGAAAAAAAAAAAGAAAAGTTAAGTCCCAGTTTTTGCCGCTGAGACTCTGCCCTCTCTCACTGTATACAGTCGTCCTTTTAAGATAAACTCAATATTTTTTATATATCATGGCTTCTAAAAAAAGCAGGAAGGTGATTTCTGTTGAAATGAAACGGGAAATAATTAGAAGGAGTGAATGTGGGGTAAAACAGTGTGACCTCGTCAAAGAGTTTGGCCTCAGCAAGACCACCATTTTCACCATTTTGACAAATTTATCTTTTTTTATGTCATCTTAGCATATTTTATGCTGCAGAACGAATTATTTTTTTAACTTGTATTGTTATGGGAAAACGCGTTTCACATAACGAACTTTTCGCATAACAAACTTGCTCCTGGAACGAATTAAGTTCGTTGTGTGAGGCACCACTGTATATAATAAGAGATTTCCTAAGATTTATACAAAATTAAAATTACATTAAAAAATTTCATTAAAGAGAGAAAATGATGTAGTGTTGGACCTGTATAAATTTTGCTTTATAGTGTTAAATGCATGGTACTACCGGGATACTTTACCTTGGAAAGGTTAGTTCCCACTACTGAAATTCTCTTTTATAATTGAATTAAACACTCTCTTACCCCCTTTTTACAAAAGCATAGTGTGGTTTCCAGGGGTCTTTTTGAACATTTGTTTTTGTTGCAAATCTCTTAGGAATTGTCTGCAAACGAGGTTGTTTGGTTATTTGATATATTGGGTCACCTTCTTTGCACACTCCGACAGTGAATAATATCATTAATATAACAATAAACAAAAATTATTATCAGAGTAATAAGGGTGACTAAGTTGCTTGTATGAATGATGCATAAATGTCTTTTAAAGAAACAATTTTACTTTTTCATTTCTCACTAATTGGACTGTTTTTATGAAGCTAGCCGAATTTACTTTCAGCCCAAAGAATCTGTATTCTTCCTGTTTAATACATGTCAATGTTGATATCAGTAAAGGCAAACATACCTTTTTTCTGCATACAAATGAACTATATTGATTTCCAGATACAGGAATTTTTGCACCAAAGCTCATATTACAAGAGAAAAGGGAAAGAAGGGGTTTTGGAATGCCCAAAACATCAGGGCCTCTGGACTGGGGTGATAGACATGATTTACCCTCTGTTTTATCAAAAAAGTTTTTAGTGCGAGCTGGTGAGGTAAAAGTGTCAGAGCACTTACCGCACCAGCCCATGCTAAAATCATCTAGCAGAGCTTCATAAAAGGGGGTGTTAGTAAGCCCTGGCAGTGACAGTGGAATGAACATAAGAATAGCCTTACTGGGTCAGACAAGTGGTCCATTAAGCACAGTAACCCGTTCTCAAGGTGGCCAATCCTGGTCCCTAGTATCTGGCCAAAACCCAAAGTAGTGCCTGGCCAATGCCCTACTCATGGGTGATCTGAAACATATCGAAGGTGAAACAAAAATGTGTTTATACAGCCTTGCTGTTGGCAAGGAAAGTTATCCTCAGGCACCGGAATAAAGAAGCACATAAGAACAGCCTTACTGGGTCAGACCGATGGACCATCTAGACCAGGAGCCCATCCAGGTCACACTAGTACCTGGCAAAAACCCAAAGAGTAGCAACATTCCATAGTACCGATCCAGGACAAGCAGTGGCTTCCCTTATGTCTGTCTCAATAACAGACTATGGGCTTTTCTGCCAGGAAATTGTCCAAACCTTTCTTAAAACCAGCTACACTATCTGCTCTTACCAGAACCTCTGGCAACACGTTCCAGAGCTTAACTATTCTCTGAGTGAAAAAATATTTCCTCTTATTGGTTTTAAAAATATTTCCCTGTAACTTCATCGAGTGTCCCCCTAGTCTTTGTAATTTTTGACAGAGTAAAAAAATCAATCCACTTGTACCCGTTCTACACCACTCAGGATTTTGTAAACTTCAATCATATCTCCTCTCGGCCACCTCTTTTCCAAGCTTTGGAAGGGTAGCATGTAGGACATGGCACAAAACCTACAAGAAACTTGAATGGAGAATATATACAGTAGTCCCTCCCCATATCTGCGGGTGAAATGTTCCAAAACCTACCACAGATACCTGAAACTGTGAATAGTAGCAAACCTTCTACTTAAGCTGTTTTTCTGACGTTTTAACTTAACCCTCAAGGGATGATGGAGCAACGAAAAATATCTTGCGCGCGCACACATATATATATACACACACAGTTTAAATATATTTTCAAATGACATTTACTGTATTTTTAAAAAAATATTTTAGCCTATTGTGGATATTTTTGAGCCACAGTAAACATGGATAACTGAAACTACAGAAACTGAATCCACGGATATGGGGGCTCTGTATGTACAAGTTTGGAATGGGGGAGGGGATGGAACACAGAAGGATAGGGGGTAGAAAACATTGGCCCTAAATGAATTTGAGGATGCCTGCTTGGGAGAGGGGTATCTAAATAAGAGGATAGGGAGTACATTGGAGGTATGAATGGAATGTGCATGGAGAAAGGGAAACAAAATATAAAATCTTTAGGCCATGTAGGTAGGACATTAGCCTTACTGGGTCAGACGAATAGTCCACCTCGCCCAGTATCCCATCTTCACAAAGGCCAATCCAAGTCACAAGTACCTGTCAAAAACACAAATAGTAGCAACATTCCATGCCACCAATCCAGGGCAAGCAGTAGCTTCTCCCATGTCTGTCTCAACAGCATTTTATGAACTTTTCCAAATCTTTTTTTAAAACCAGCTACATTAACCGCTCTTATAACATCCTCTGGCAACACATTTTAGGGCTTAAATATTCTCTGAGTAAAAACAATATTTCCTCCTATTGGTTTTAAAAGTATTACTCTTTAACTTCGAGTGTCCCTTAATCTTTGCAAATCTTGATGCAGTAAAAAAAAAAAAATCAATCCACTTGTACCTATTCTTACATCACTCAGGATTTTGTAGACTTGATCATATCTCCCCTCAGCCATCTCTTTTCCAAGCTGAAGATCCTTAACCTCCTTGTCTTTCCTCATACGAGAGAAGTTCCATTCCCATTTATCATCTTGGTCACTCTTCTTTGAATCTAGTGCCACTATATCTTTTTTGAGATAAGAAGACAGAACTGAACGCAATACTCAAGGTGAGGTCACACCATTGAGCAATACAGAGGTATTATAACATTCTTAATCTTGTTTACCACCCTTTTTCTAATAATTCCTAGCATCTTGTTTACTTTCAAGGCCACCGCCACACATTGGGTCATCAATTTAGATGAAGGGTTTTTAACCCAGTCCTTGAACATACCTAGCCAGTCAGGTTTTCAGGATATCCATAATAAATATACTGTACATGAAATTAATTTGCATTTAATGGATATAGTGTCTGCCTCTGAGGAGTGGGTTGAGAACCACTGATCTAGACAGAAGGGTTCTGATACTGGTTGTAATTTCTGTTGTACTAGATATTTTTTTTTTTTTACCTAAACAAAGTTTATAATATGGGGCTCATAATCAAAAAATTGAAGCATCTAAAAAGTTCTGAATTGGTACTGGGATGTCCTAATTGCCAGGATGTCTAAGTGCTGATAATTGAAACTGCCTCTCTGGACATCTAGTGAGGTGTCCCAGCCTCTTTGCATCCAGAACTTGAAATGGGCATGGTGGAGGCATGTTATGGGCGGACTTTGGGCGTGTATAAGGGTGGGTTAGACATGGATGTCTTGCAATGAAAATCAAATGTTTTGCAAGATATCCTGGACAGAAATTAGATGTTCAGAATTAGATCTGTTTTAGAAGCATCTAAGTGCCACAAAGGTGCCCAAACTGACCAGATGACCACTGCATAACTGCATGCATCAAGGTAAGACACCTCTACACTTTCCCATTGCTTACTGACCCCCTTCCAACACACAAAAATGAGAACAAAAAGGTACATACCTGGCTAAGAACAACAGCATCTGGTATGAGGAAGCCTAGTAGCACATCAGATGTGTAGAGTTACCTGGTGGGTGGACTATTGAACCATAGAGAGTAGTGAAGACGCAGGGGGATTGTGAAGACCTGCAACAGGACATAAATATGCTTGAGAAATGGGCAGCAACATGGCAAATGAGGTTCAACATGGATAAGTGTATCAAAAATACATACACAAATACAAGATGTCCAGGGCGGTACTTGGAGAGACCCCCCAGGAAAGAGACTTGGGAGTACTGGTCGAAAAGTCAATGAAGCCGTCTGCACAATGTGTGGCGGCAGCGGTGAAAAGGGCAAACAGAATGCTAGGAATGATTAAAAAGGGGATCACAAACAGATCGGAGAAGGTTATCATGCCACTGTACCGGGCCATGGTGCGCCCTCACCTGGAATACTGCGTCTAGCACTAGTCGCTGTACATGAAGAAGGAACTACTCAAAAGGGTCCAGAGAAGAGCGACTAAAATGGTTAAGGGGTTGGAGGAGTTGCCGTACGGTGAGAGATTAGAGAAGCTGGGCCTCTTCTCCCTTGAAAAGAGGAGACTGAGACGGGACATGATTGAAACGATCAAGATAATGAAGGGAATAGACTTAGTAGATAAAGACAGGTTGTTCACCCTCTCCAAGGTAGAGAGAACGAGAGGGCACTCTGTAAAGTTAAAAGGGGATAGATTCCGTAGAAACATAAGGAAGTTCTTTTTCACCCAGAGAGTGGTGGAAAACTGGAACGCTCTTCCGGAGTCTGTTGTAGGGGAAAACACCCTCCAGGGATTCAAGACAAAGTTAGACAAATTCCTGCTGAACCAGAACGTACGCAGGTAAGGCATACTCAGTTAGGGCACTGACCTTTGACCTAAGGGCCTTCGCTTGAGCGGACTGCTGGGCACGATGGACCACTGGTCTGACCCAGCAGTGGCAATTCTTATGTTCTTATGTCGTCATGGTAATCCCCATAACCTACCATGCACCTTGGTGCCCTTCTAAACTGTCACTGCTAACTATTGAATAGGTCAGTTATTAGTAGATATTTTTTTCTCTTTCTCCCCCCAACCCCGCCTGAGGCATTCCTATCCCTCACTCTCTGTAAAGGCAACAGAAATCTCCATCTAGGGCACTACTGGTTATCAAAAGGTAGCACTGTGAATTGATAGAAACCTGAGCTGTGGGCAAAACAGATTACATTTTCTCATGCCTATGAAGACCTGGGATCCTCTGAAAGGATACCTTGATCTTCTTAAGGACTGCTGATGAGATTGGGAGGATTAGCAAGTGTGCTGGTAACTTTGAGATCCAAAGGGTCCTTTAGACATACATGTGCCTTCTGACTGAATGGCTAATGGGAGCTCACAGCGTTTTTGGAACCATGTTGAGCATGCAGGCTCTTGACAGAGTATTCCTTTTTGGTTTTGTTACTTGTATCCTGGCACCATATACTGGGCTTCATTCTTACACCCCTGAGGAAGGCTTTTTATAACCGAAACACAAACCGTGTTTGGGTCCAGCACAAAAGGACTGAAAGACTCTCTTTGATAGGCCTGCATAATATTGTATATATAAGAACATAAGAATTGCCGCTGCTGGGTCAGACCAGTGGTCCATCATGCCCAGCAGTCCGCTCATGCGGCAGCCCTCTGGTCAAAGACCAGCGCCCTAACTGAGTCTAGCCCTACCAGCGTATGCTCTTTATTCACCAGGAACTTGTCTAAGTTTGTCTTGAATCCCTGGAGGGTGTTTTCCCCTATGACAGACTCTGAAAGAGCGTTCCAGTTTTCTACCACTCTCTGGGTGAAGAAGAACTTCCTTATGTTCATATGGAATCTATCCCCTTTCAATTTTAGAGAGTGCCCTCTCATTCTCCCTACCTTGGAGAGTACCTTGAATATTTAGATCATGTCCCCTCTCAATATATATACATATTTTCAATAAATTGATTGTCTCTGAAGTTGATTGACCGTGTCCCTTTCCCAATCCTTTTTTCTGGTTTACAACTTTCTAATTTGACAGCTCAAGTCTTTTCCATGAGCACCATTGGATTTTGTGTATCATTTGAAGTAGGCATTGATGTTCCATGTCATGATAAACTAACTGAAGTATCTGCAATGACCCAGGTAAACTGGAATGCTAATTACACTTGGCAGTAATATGTGGTAGGAAACCTGACTATGTGATATGTGCAGGGGGAATGCTTGACACAATCACAGCATGCTACTTTTTGTACCTGAGGCATGTTAAGTGCAAAATCTTACTACATTTTAGTAAGCATGCTCATAAGTCAGATTAACATCTAATTACCTTAAGTCCCCTATGGAGATCAGTGTTCTCTATGCTTGTGCTGATTTTATCTTCTGGTTTTGTTTTTTTGCTTAAGTATGCATCGGTTTAATGCAGTTAAAATCTGTAGTGACAATGTCTTGTTTAGATAGAATTAGGCTGATTTGGATTTAAACATCAGCTACTGTATACTGTATATGCTGAAAATCTATTGAAGTGATGATTTTGACCTGGTGCTCGGAGATGACTAGCCAGGCAGAAGTTATCAGCATTCATAGTAGCTTTTCTGTGTGGCAAGACCTATAGAAAAAAGCAGAATTATTCTCGTGTTTTATCCTTCAATACTGCAGTAAGTGGCAAATAGGTTTTCTCTGCTATGAGTAAGTTTTAGGCTATCGTCAACTTGTAATTGTCATGAGATGCTAAGCAAGGTAAATTGCATTAGATAATGTGTTATAACACCCATGTCCTCCAGGGAGAATCAAGACTAAAATGTATTGAGGGCAGTAATTGGTAGTCATTGGAGAATTTCCAAGGACATTTTCTATACTGTATTCTGAGCAGTTCTTTATGTTCCGTTAAGTCCGACTTAAAAAGTAACACTGTGTTTGTCAGAAGCCAGATCTTGTTTATATGGGAGATTAATAAACCATCAAATTGCTTCTTCATTCGTTGAAGCAAACATATTTGTAAAGCGATATTTCATAGCTGAACAGCACACAAATTCTTTATTAATAATAGGTTTATTTTTCAGCTGCCGAAGATAGTTTCAGGAAGCAATTCTGCAAGTAAGCACCTCTATTTAGATACCCTGAGGCCATGTGATAGGAGCCTATTCTATACCAATCATGGGCAATGGGAAATAGAGCGCTAGAATAACCCAGTATCAGAATTCCTAACATTTAGGCACCCATTGTTACACGAGCCATAGTGCTGGCATATGTGCAGGCACCTAAAAGTGGCAGGAATGGCGACCATGGCAGTGTTTATTAGTAGCTTGATATACTGCCTATCAGTAGCGTAGTAAGGAAGGGGTGGACCACTGTCCTGGTAGGGGCCATCTTAGTGGAGGTGCCAACACCTCTCCATCCCCCCCCATGCCATGCTCAGGTCCTCTCTTCCCCACCCCTGTACCTCTTTAAAATCTTTTCCAGCGCAAGCAATTACTCTAGCCTGCTACTCGTGCTGGCCTGGCTCCCTCTGAAATTACTTCCGGGTCACGGGGCCAGGAAGTGACGTCAGAGGGAAAGCCAGTGTGTGCAGCAGGCCGGAGGAGCTGCTCGCGCTGGTGAAGATTTAAAGAAGCATGAGAGTGGGCAGGGAGGGCGCGAGTATGGCACAGAAGGAGTGGGGGGGGGGGCAGAGTGCTACACCACTGCTGCCTATTAAAAATTTTCTAAGCAGTTTACAATAGTAAATTTATCAGGGGAGGAAGAGAGAAGACTAGGGAAAGAAAGGGAAGAGGGGAGGAAATGCAATAAAATGATTGTAAAGTGGGAGAGGCAAAGAGGTTATCTTCATCGGTTCACCTTAGAGGAGACAGTCATTAAATGTAATATTCAGCACCAGCAAAGCCACCAGTTTCCTGCAACTGTATTAGGCAGATTCTGTGTGAAAGCTGCCAAACAGAATTTAAAAACTCAAAAGATTTCATTTAAAAATGCAAGATAAAATGCGGTTGTATAAGAGCTATGTACAGTTTCGTAAGGCCCTAACCCCCTCCTTTACAAAAACATGCTAGCGTTTTTAGCACCAGCTGCGGCGGTAACAGCTTGGACATTTGTAGGAATTCTATGAGCGTTGGAGCTGTTACTGTGGTGGCCGGAGCTAAAAACGCTAGTGAGGCTTTGTAAAGGAGGGCATAAAAACATATTTATTTGTGCAGGTGTTTGTGTTAACTTGTTTCAAACAGAAATTTTCTTCAGGGTCGAGGGGAACAATCGAGGGAGCAGTCGTCAGTTTCAAACAACTTGTGTTAACTTGTTGACATTGAGGAGGGGTATATGGAGGAGGACATAGGAAAAGAAATGATATGTAACAAATTAACCCCCTCCCCCTTTTACAAAACCGTAGCATGGATTTAAGTGCCGGCCACGGCAGTAACAGCTATGACGCTTATAGAATTCCTATGAGCATCGGAGCTGTTACCATCGTTGCTGGTGCTAAAAACTGTGCTATGCTTTTGTAAAAAGGGGTGGATTGGGGGGGGGGTAAACTTCATGTGAAATGAATTACTACCGAGGTCATGTGCCTAATAAGGAATGTGATGTATGATTGATTCAGTGTTAGGATTTATTTAACAATTTCTGATATTTTTTACCCCCATTATTGATTCTTTTTAATTGGATCCCTCCAGGAAAGCACAGACAGTCCTCTATATGCAAAAATGCAGTACAGTGGTGCCTCGCATAAAGAACGCCTCGCACAGCGAACGCTGCACACAACGAACTTCATTTCATGATTCATACAACGAACTTCGTTTCACACAACGAAGTCGCCCGAGCTTCCACGATCGCTGCCGATGTATTGCATCCTTCCGCGCAGGCACTGCGGGCAGTCGTTAGTCACTGCGCTTAACGTAAGCACGTATCACGGCAATCGTTCTTCATTACGAATTAAATCACGCACGCACGCACGTAGCACGGCAGTCGTCCTTTTAAGATAAACTCAATGTTTTTTTATATATCATGGCTTCTAAAAAAAGCAGGAAGGTGATTTCTGTTGAAATGAAACGGGAAATAATTAGAAGGAGTGAATGTGGGGTAAAACAGTGTGACCTCGTCAAAGAGTTTGGCCTCAGCAAGACCACCATTTTCACCATTTTGACAAATTTATCTTTTTTTATGTCATCTTAGCATATTTTATGCTGCAGAACGAATAATTTTTTTTAACATGTATTGTTATGGGAAAACGCGTTTCACATAACGAACTTTTCGCATAACAAACTTGCTCCTGGAACGAATTAAGTTCGTTGTGTGAGGCACCACTGTATTTATTTTAGATTAGACCAGTGGTTCCCAACCCTGTCCTGGAGGACCACCAGGCCAATCGGGTTTCAGGATAGCCCTAATAAATATACATGAGAGAGATTTGCATATAATGGCAGTGACAGGCATGCAAACCTGCTCCATGCATATTCATTAGGGCTATCCTGAAAACCCGATTGGCCTGGAGATCATCCAGGACAGGGTTGGGAACCACTGGATTAGACAGCAAACAAGCAGATCAGTACAAATTAATCATCCAGACATATTTCACAAAAGCTTATCCACCCTTGTGACATATTTCTGGCCGTTTGATTTTTGCTGATCTACTTGTTTGCTGTCTAATCCAGATCTTGTGGATCGGTTGTCCATTTGCTTCCTAGGAAAGGTTACCTTGAGTTGGTAGAATAATTATACAGTAGTGAATTTTAGGTTGGTCTTTATGTATAGGGCAGTGGCGTACCTAGGGTATGTGGCACCCGGGGCCCATCATTTTTTGACACCCCCCCCCCCCCCATGTAAAAAAATTTTTTTTTTTTTTTTGCAATAACCATGAAATGGAATAAATGGTCAGAATAGAAACAGGCAGTGAAAATTTTCTTTTATTGAACCTCATATATGTAACCATTATTCCAAACATAACAAAACATAAATTATGTCTAAATTGTCATGACATTAGAAGTACATATGGAGTAGTTGCAGGCAGTGGCGTACTTAGGGTATGTGGCACCCAGGGCCCATCATTTTTTGACACACCCCCCATCTATATGAAAAATATGATTTTTAGTACCAATCTACATATCGCACCACAAGAGTGTACCTAGGAAAAGGCTGCATCTTAAACACTGCAGTGAGCACTAGAACACCAACACATACATTGTAAAACTAAACAAGCCAGATCCCGCACAGTCAATTGGTCCTGTAGTCAATGCCAACTGAAAACTATGTCTTTTTCATACACACAGAACAGAGATACACCCTCGCCCAAAATGGAATAATCACAAACTAAAAATAGAAATATGTAGACAAAAGTTAAACTGATCCGCCAAGAAACCAGACCCTGGATACAATGCAACACCACAAAAAACAGTAACACATGTCCTCTAATACAGTGCAAAATATAAAGACAGTAGATGTAAATTTGAAAAAACTGATACATAACAATCACCACTTTATAAATTAACAAATAAAAATAAAACAAATAATGAGATATAAAAAAAATACAATTTTATTGGACTAATCCCCGTAAGCTCGGTCCCCATCCCCGCAAACCACCTGATTCCATCCACACAAGCCTTGAATTGTTTATATTAAAGTATAAAAAGAAACAATATTCTGTACAATTGTCAATTTATAAATCAGCGTCTTCTCCCCACTCTCTTCCCCATTTCCCTTCAGCATCCTCAGCCCACTCTCTCTCCACTTTCCTTCAGCGCACGCACATAAAAACAAGCAAGTAATTTTATATCATTTTCATTCTATTCATTCATAGAAATTAAAGTCTAGATAATGCCAGTCACATAACAAAACATGATTTTACAAAAATAATTCCCTGCAGTCAAGCCTGCAAGGATTATTAGATGTCTTTCAGCAGTTCCCCTCCCTCCCTCCCCCTTACCTTTGTGGCCAAGTCAAAATGATCTACCAACAATAAAATTTTAAAAACACAAAGCACGCTGTACGCAGAGAAAATGTTAATTATCATTTATATTCCGCGGGTTTTCAAAGAGGTCAAGGCAGATGACTTTATGCAATGTCACCTCAGTAACAACTATACAAAAATAGACAAATATTCCCCCTCCCTTTTTACTAAACTGCGATAGCGGTTTTTTAGCGTAGGGAGCTGCGCTGAATGCCCCACGCTGCTCTCGACGCTCATAGGCTCCCTGCGCTAAAAAACTCTATTGCGGTTTAGTAAAAGGGGGCCATAGTGCAAAATATAGACAGCAGATATAAATTTTCAAAACGGACACATTTTGATCACTAAGTTGAAAATAAAATCATTTTTCCTACTTTTTTGTCTGGTGATTTCATGAGTCTCTGGTCCTTCTTCTGATCCTTCTTCTTTCTCTCTCCCCCTGGCTCCCCTCTTTATTTCTGCCTTTCTTTCTCTCTCCTCCTGGCCCCCCTCTTTCTTTCTGCCTTTCTTTCTCTCCCCCTTGACCCCCCTCTTTATTTCTGCCTTTCTTTCTCTCCCCTTGGTCCCCCTCTTTCTTTCTGCCTTTCTTTCTCTCTCCCCCTGGCCCTCCTCTTTCTTTCTGCCTTTCTTTCTCTCCCCCTTGACCCCCTCTTTATTTCTGCCTTTCTTTCTCTCCCCTTGGTCCCCCTCTTTATTTCTGCCTTTCTTTCTCTCCCCTTGGTCCCCCTCTTTCTTTCTGCCTTTCTTTCTCTCTCCCCCTGGCCCCCCCTCTTTATTTTTTCCTTTCTTTCTCTCTCCCCCTAGCCTGCACAAAGCCATCGTGCCGATTTCTCCACTTCCACGATTCTTTCCCTACCCTCACCCCCAAGCCAGCAGCCGATTTCTCCCTGCTCCTTCCCCGATGTCCTGATGTCCTGAACTTCATCGGGCAGCAGCAGCATTCACAATTCACTGATGTTGCCCGCTTCAGGCCTTCCTCTCTGTCGGGTCCTGTCTTCATGAAAACTGGAAGTAGGCAGGACCCGGCAGAGAACAAGGCCTGAAGCCGGCAACAGCAGCGAATTGTAAACGCTGCTGCTGCCCGAAGAAGGTAATGGAGCACCGAGGCAGTCCGCTTCTCCCCCCTCCCAGCCGAACCCCCGCTGACCCTCCTATCTCCCCCCCCCGTGAACCTTTCCGACCTTCCCAGCGAGAGCAGCAAACCTCCTTCGCGGCTTTCTCCTCCCTCTGCCGCGTTACTGATGACGTCATCAGTGATGCGGCAGAGGGAGGATAAAGCCGACGCTACTGGAGGGAGGTTTGCTGCTTTCGCTGGGAGGGTCAGAAAGGTTCACTTGGGGGAGGAGAGAGATAGGATGGTCAGCGGGGTTTCGGCTGGGAGGGGGGAGAAGCGGTCTGCCTTGGTGCTCCAAGGCCTGGCGCCATTACCTTTTTCGATAATGGCGCCGATGCTGCTTTCGCTGGGAGGGTAGGAGCGCGATAGGGACCGGGCCAGCTGTGCACCCCCCCCCTAAGGCGGCACCCGGGATGGACCTCCCCCTCGCCCCCCTTGGTACGCTACTGCCCTGGGGAAACAGCCTGCAACAAGATCGCGCGATGCCAGAGATCTTTGCCTGCTTCGGCTGTTTCCTCCGCCGCGGTCCCGCCCCTCCTCTGACATCAGAGATGGGGCAGGACCGTGGCGGAGGAAACAGTCGAAGCAGGCAAAGATCTCTGGCATCGCGCGATCTTGTTGCAGGCTGTTTCCAGACGCGACACCCGGCGCAGGGGGGGGTAACTGGACCGGACCGGGAGCACCCCCTCAGGGCTTGGTACCCGGGGCGGACCGCCCCCCCTTGGTACGCCACTGGTATAGGGTAAGAGTGAGTCTGTGATAATTAAGTAGGTAATGAGAAGCTTGGAAGTAGGAAACTCAGTGAAGATTTTTCATAGTCAGGATCAGCTGGAGGATTGAGTGTAATGCATAGTAGTATAAATGCAATGTGAGTCTAGGGATGGGTGGGAGGGCCTAAGCTACAGCAGAGATAAGTGTAATTGCAATTGTGGAAAATTACCTTTAAAGTCACTAGAAGCTGGAGACCCGGTGTCTGTAGCAATTGCTTGAAGAGTGAGAAATAGCAGAGATAGAGCCATAGACTAGGAGAGAGAAATAATACCTGGGGTGCAGTTGATCTAGATGGGTCAGGGATTATTCAGGGGGAAGAGTCTGCTGGTGGATTGTAAGGTCTGCTTGGTAAGGAGGTGGTGCATGTGGTGAAGAGGTTTCTTTGAATTAGCAGTAATAAAGACACATGGTAAAAGGTTTGGTAGTTGGAGCCTGAATCTGTGATTTTCACTTCTCGGTATCAGCTGGAGGAATGCCAGGGTGATTTAAGAGGTGTATAAAATAATATGAACCTAGGGGTACTATTTCTATTTCACATTAGGGAATATTTCTGTCTTAATCTCATTGTTTCTCTCTGGGCTGGCTTTGGGGATATTCTTCTTTTCTGTTTGAAGAATCCTATTTGGGTTTTTGCCAGGTACTTATGACTTGGATTGGCTTCCGTGAAGACGGGATACTGGGCTAGATAGACTATTGGTCTGACCCAGTAGGCTATTCTTATGTTCTAAACCATACCTGGATGATGCCCCTCTTTCTTGGCTGAATGGCTTCCAGGTCTGTGCCTTCACCCACTTAGGCCTTTTTTGGCTATGTACCTAATAGCTCCCTCATTTCTAATGGGAAATTATGGTGGTGTGACAAGAATCTTGTCTGCTGATCTGCAATGTCCTTCCATCATGTGCCCAGCTGCTTAAGTATCTTACTGTTACTGCAACAGATTCTCCATCATTGCTAGCATCAAAGAACATTTCCAACATTTAATAGGCACTTATTTTCCTGTTCATCTACTATATGCCCCGACCTGCCCATGCACCTCCTATGACCAAGCTTCCTTTAGGGCTGTGTGAATATCAGCAGATAGCTGGCTAAATCCCACTGAATACCGGGGGAATGAAGTCTGCAGTTGCTGTGGCAGGTTTTCTCTTGGGCAACTTGAATACTAGAAAGAAGCTTGGAAGTTCTTCCAACAGTAACAGTGTCTTCATGACCTGATTTCTTCTCTCCATGCCGTTAGGCGTCTCCACGCAGCACCTATGGCATCAGGATAGAGCCCCCTACTGTAGCAGGTTCTGTAGAGGCTTGAATCAGATGTGAACTCTGGGGCTGCATCTCTGATCCACTTCCTTCACTGGCAGCTTCTGCTTTCAGCTCCTCTTGGCATCTCATTGCCAGAGAGCTCAAGGATCAATTATTCTTTTCCTCGCTACATTTAACAATATGTTGTTATCATTTCTTGCTTACCGTATATCTGTTTCATTTTTAGACTGTTTACTTTTTGCTGATAAGCATGATCTGTTTGTTTAATCCATTCTAATTAGATAATTCAAGGCATGCATAGTCATACCTAGAGATAATGAAATTTACTATCACAAATGCATTTGCTTCTGTCGTGCAGATAAGTACGTTTGGTATACACAAATCATAATTACATTCTGTTCTGCATGATTGGATTTGGCCATATGTTAGAATACAAAAGCAGTATTTTTAGCTGAATTTCTAATTTTGCAGACAATAAAATTCTGTTGTGGCCTATGGTGGCAATGATGTTTGAGAAACGTACCTTTATTTAAAAGAGAAAAGACATTTAACAGATCTGAGAGCTAGGGGCATAGGTTGATAATAGATTGGCAGAGGAATTTTTACTTCTTTTTCAGGACCAGACTGTGGCTGATAGTGGGACTTTTTCTGAAAACAGCCACTATAGGTCTTAAATTTTAAAAGGCCCATTATACATAGAGG
The DNA here is from genome assembly GCF_902459505.1 of Geotrypetes seraphini. Lineage (NCBI taxonomy): Eukaryota > Metazoa > Chordata > Amphibia > Gymnophiona > Dermophiidae > Geotrypetes > Geotrypetes seraphini. Next base: position 14,418,430 of record NC_047097.1, read on the forward strand.
GGCTAATTCTATAAATGGCACCTAAAGTTACGCACCTCTTAGTGCCTAACTTACCTACCCTCCCTTTTACAAAACTGCGGAAGTGTTTTTTAGCGCAGGCCAGCGCGCTGAATGCTCTATGAATATCGAGAACAGTGCAGAGCATTTAGTGCGCCAGCCGGCACGAAAAACTGCTTTTGCGGTTTGGTGAAAGGGGAGGGGGGGGGTTAATTGGCAAAACACACTTAATAGCCTCAATAATTGGGGAAAAAATTTAATTGGGCGATAGACACCTATCCGATTCTATAAAAGATAGGCACCTATCGCATGGTGCTTAGCAGCACCTAATGCCTAGGTGGGCGTTTCAATGGGTGGAATGCGACTTAGGTGTCGCCAAAACTTAGGCGCCTGAAATGTAAGTCTTTAAAACCCTCACCTACATTTCAGGCGCCTAAGTTTTTACATAAGCGCTGCCAGCCGCGATTCTGTAAAAGGTGCCTAAGTAAGACGGACATGCTCCTGGTGCTATTTTTCTAGGCACCGGCTGATTTAGGTGGCATATATAGAATCGACTCCAGAATGTAGATATTGGACCTGAGCATTTCCTGTTGATACATCCACATGTAGCTGCCCCATTTTACCGACCTACATGTGCAATTAACTTGTGAAGAAACAATTTTAATGTGGCTTCAGTTTGAAGCTAGACATAGGGGTCCTTTTATCAAGCAGCGCTAGCGGGGTTAGCGCGTCGGACATTTCATCATGCGCTAACCCCCGCGGCAAGCAAAAAAAAACCTAACGCCTGGTCAATGGAGGCGTTAGCGACTAGCGCGGCAGGTGGTTTAACACGCGTTAAACCCCTACCTTGCCTTGATAAAAGGACCCCATAGCGGGCTAGATTCAGTAAATGGTGCTAAAAAATCTGCACCCAATGTGATTCTGTAATAGGCACTCAAAGATAAGCGCCCATTATCAGAAGAGCGTTGAGTGCTGAAACCAGATATAATTCCCAGCTCCCAAATTGGGCAGTCATGTCCAGTATTCATAAGAACATAAGAATTCCCATACTGGGACAGACTGAAGGTATATGATATTGCCTAGATAACAAATTCCAATAAACTTGAAACTTGAACTCCATCAAACCTTTCCAATAGTGGCTAACCCAGGTCCCAAAACTGCACAGAAATTTTAGGAAGGCCCTAACCTGCTAATGCACCTCCTATGGTCATGCATTCTTTTGGCTGGGTGCAATAGAATTTGGGTGCACACTATTATAAAATAGAGCATAGCAAAATTGGTTCCAAATTTGTGCAGATAGGTGCCAATTAGCACCCAATTATTATTATTTTTTTAAAATATTTATCATTTATTCAAATTTCAATACAATACATATTGATCAGAAACAAGAGTCTTATCATATTGAAATAAAAAGAAATTATAAACAAATCAACAGTTTCTTTCGTTATATCAAGACTCTTGTATAGTCCTCATTAGGGAGAGAGACAATTTCACAATCAGAAGGAATGATACTATAGCAAAATAATTTCTAAGAAAAGTAGTGTCCCCATTTATAATATGGACTTGAATACTAAGGCTCATTCTTGGTAATCGGCGATATTACCCCTTTCCCCTCTAAAAAGAATCGTAATTGGCAGGGCTCACAAAATACGTAAGAATTCTGATCCAAATAGATAATACATTTAAAGGGTATCGTAGCTGGAATTTTGCTCCCAATGCTTTCACGCTATCTTTCATCTCCAGGAATCTTTTTCTTCTTGACTGTGTAGTTCTTGCAAACATCAAAATTTTACTATTAAAAAAAAAGACTTCCAAAAGGCGAAGAAGTGCTTCCTTATCTTGATCAAATATAAATGTTACAAGGAGCGTTGAACACAAAATGACTTCCTCTTGAGAATTCTCCAGTATATTTGAGATATCCAATGGACCTGCTGTCATTGCCTGATCAGAAGAGGAAGGCTTTTTTTGAGAAACTGGCAAAAAATAAATTTTATGTAGAAGAGCTAGTCCATTATCGGAATATTTAAAAACTTCTTTCAAAAACTTATAAAAAGTTTCTTTAGGTGTCAGTCAGTGTTTTAGGGAAGTTTTTAATAATATTTTTTAGTATAGTTCTCAAGATTTTCTATTTTTCTTGACATTTTTCTATCAGTGTGGATGAGAGCATACGTTAACTGGAATAAAAAGAGAAAAAAATAGAGAATTGTGTCTGTGCACAGATGGTGTATGAGTGAGCTCTTTGGGTATCTGTTTGTGCCTAGGAGAGATGTGCAGGACATCAGACTACTCAAGGCCCTTTTTGTGGGTATTGGGGTGGCCTGAGTGCTCTCAATATGTAAACCATGTGCTAAAAAGTTATCTTTTTCTCTGGAGGATGGAGAATGGGTGTGACAGCGTAAATCAGTTAGCGTAGCCATGTTACGAGTAGCTGCTGAAAATTTCTCAGCCCAACCAACAAAGATGGGGCAGTCTCCATCGAGGGTTATACGCTTAATCCAGTGATTTTCCACTTTTTTTCGTTTCGGCAGAAAAATATGGAATGAAAATTGCTGAACTAAGTGTATAACCCTTGATAGAGACTGCCCCAACTTTTCAGAGGCCACTCATACTGCATGCTAACTGATTAGCATGGAATTAGTGCATGAACCGTTACTGACTACAAAATAGGTGACGATAAGGATCCATTTGCTAATTTTTGTTAGCTACATAGAAATCTGTGTGCTAGCTGTTATAGCCAGCCACACTTCCCCTCACTCCTGTCATGCCCATACCCAGCCCACTTCTATATTAGGCATTAGAGAATGACACGGGGACCATTTACCGTGGTAAACCATGGTCACTACAGTAAATCCGCAGTAATGGGGACATGTGCAACTGGTTTACAGCAGGAATGGGGACAAGACCTTTCACTGCCCCGTGGAAGCGGTGAAAAATCTTGCTCCTGTGGTAAAAAAATTGCACCCGTGTCAGACTCGGGATCTCCTCCCCAGCTCCTCTTGGGCCTATTTTACCTTTAGGAGCCAGCCATGCCACGATGAAGACAGAAGGAACCCAAAAACAAAGCCTGAGACCAATGTGATTTGAAGAATAAAATTACCAGACAACAAAAGGTAGAAAAAAAAAATTTATTTTATATTTTGTGATTAGAATATTTCAGATTTGAAATATGTATCCTGCTAGAGCTAGTATTAGACATAGCTGGGAACTGTAAAGCCCAGGCTGCGCTTCTTTAGCTTCCAGCTGGCTTAGGGCTCTCTCTCTGACCAGGGGGCAGTTGCCATATTTGCATTCCCCTAACATTCTTGCCATGTGTGACTGAAGTATTCTGCTAGCTTGATTTTTCTATGTAGCATTCTGTAGTAATTTGTTTTGTTCAGTTTTCACAATAGAGAAGGGGATATTTGTGAAAGGAAGGGTAGATGGGTTTTGTTGATCCTTGCTCTGTATTATTTGTGCTTATAAAATGCCAATTGTACAGAATAGTCTCTTTTTATACTTTAATAAAATAAGTTCAGTATAAAATCATAACTATTCAAGGCTTGTGCGGGTGGGATCTGACAGTTTGCAGGGTGGGGACCGGGACTGAGCTCGCAGGGATGTGATGGGGACTGAACTCGCGGGGGCGGGAACAGTGATAAATTTTTTCCCCATGTCATTCTCTATTAGGCATCTAATAATACCCAGGCTCCCATTTTAGTGCAGTGGCACAGGTTTGTGCAATTCTCTAAACCCCCATTAGCTGCTTAATGCAGCTTAGTAGAAGGGCCCTTTAATTATTTTGTCTCTGGATATGTGTGAAATATAGGTAATGATTAGGTTTTCTTCCAGGAGTCTAATGAATCTTTTTTACATTTTTCCTACTTCTACTCTTGTTTCTGACATGATTATCTGACTTTCCTTTTTCCTTTGAAACAATTTCATTTCAATCCTGATTTATTGTTTTGTAGGGATGTGTGTTGCCAAGCCGGAGCTTCTAGCCACACAATTTAAAAAAAAAAAAAAAAAAAAAATGTTAATAAATAGCTCAATTAATTTGTGATGGCGCTATCGATTATGACAGCTTTTTCTCTACTGCATATGAGAAACTGACTCACAGATTCCACGTGATCCAATTTTTTATGGTATGCACTGGTTATCAGAATTCTAAATCTAATCAGTCTATTCATCACTGGCTTTTTCTGAGATATCAAATGTGTTCAAGCCTCTCTTGAAGCTTTCTATTCCTTTTATAATGTAAGCCAAATTCCTAGCTTTTGTGTCTTATGCCCATTGTCTATCCTTGATGACACACACATTTTTATTTGTTTCTGGAAGTAACTCAAGAGCTTTCAAAATTCAATGTACGTGTCCCCAGTTGTCCCCTGCGCCCTCCTCTCCTTCCCCACCCCCTTGCCATACTCGCACCTTCCTTTCCGCATCATTGATCACCTTGACGGACACAATCTGATGAGGACCAGCCAGCACGACTACAGCAAAGGAAGATCTTGCTTGACGAACTGACTGCACTTCTTCGAGGGAGTAAACAGGCAGATAGACAAGGGTGACCCAGTCAACATTGTATATCTGGATTTTCAGAAGGCGTTTGACAAGGTCCTGCATGAACGACTACTTTGAAAAATTGCAAGACATGGAATAGAGGGTGAAATACTCCTGTGGATTAAAAATTAGTTGGCGGATAGGAAACAGAGAGTGGGGGTAAATGGACAATACTCAGACTGGAAAAGCGTCACGAGTAGAGTGCCGCAGGGTTCGATGCTTGGGCCTGTACTCTTCAACATTAACGACCTGGAAAATGGTACGACGAATGAGGTGATTAAATTTGCAGACAATACAAAGTTATTCAGAGTAGTGAAGACACAGAAGAGATTGCGAAGACATGCAACGTGACATAAACACGCTCGAGAAATAGGCAAATGAGGTTTAACGTGGATAAGTGTAAGGTGATGTATGTCAGTAACAAAAATCTTATACAAGAATACAGGATGTCCATTGCAGTACTCTAAGAGACCCCCCAGGAAAGAGACTTGGGAGTACTGGTAGACAAGTCAATGAAAGCCGTCTGTGCAATGCATGGTAGCAGCAAAAAGCGCAAACAGAATGCTAGGAATTATTAAGAAGGGGATCACAAACAGATCAGAGAAGGTTATCATGCCGCTGTACCGGGCCATGGTATGCCCCCACCTGGAATACTGTGTCCAACACTGTGCCGTACATAAAGAAGGACATAGTACTAGTTGAAAGGGTCCGGGAGAAGAGCGACTAAAATGGTTAAGGGGCTGGAGGAGTTGCTGTACAGTGAGAGATTAGAGAAACTGGGCCTCTTCTCCCTTGAAAAGAGGAGATTGAGAGGGGACATGATCGAAACATTCAAGATAATGAAGGGAATAGACTTAGTAGATAAAGACAGGTTGTTCATCCTCTCCAAGGTAGAGAGAACGAGAGGGCACTCTCTAAAGTTAAAAGGAGATAGATTCCGTACAAAAGTAAGGAAATTCTTTTTCACCCAGAGAGTGGTAGAAAACTGGAATGCTCTTCCGGAGGCTGTTATAGGGGAAAACACCATCCAGGGATTCAAGACAAAGTTAGACAAGTTCTGAATCAGAACGTACGCAGGTAAGGCTAGACTAGGGCACTCTGGTCTTTGACTTAAGAGCTGCTGGGTACGATGGACCACTGGTCTGACCCAGCAGCGGTAATTCTTATGTTCTTTAAATCTGCCAGCGCAAGCAGCTTCTCTGGCCTGCTGTTCGCGTCTCTGCCCATGAAACCAGGAGGTGATTTCAGAGGAAACCCAGAAAAGCTTAAGGCAGAAAAGTTGCTCGTGGTGGTGAAGATTTAAAAGGTATTTGGGGGGGAGAGAGATGACAGCACCCCCAGCAAAACAGCTCCTGGGGCAGCCTGCCACCCTGCCCTCCTCTCCTTACTATGTCACTACTTGTCCCAGACTTTCTTGAATTCAGATACAGTCTTTTCCAGAACCTCCATTGTGAGGGGGGGGGGGATAATGATTTAAAAGGCTGAGAAAAGCTAGCCATTGTTGGAGAGAAACTGGACATATATAAGTACCGTATTTTCGCGGATATAACGCGCACGTTATACGTGATTTTACGTACCGCGCATACCCCTCGCGCGTTATATGCCTGAGCGCGGTATACAAAAGTTTTTAAACATAGTTCCCACCCCGCCCGACGCCCGATTCACCCCCCCAGCAGGACCGCTCGCACCCCCACCCCGAACGACCGCTCGCACGCGCTCCCACCCGCACCCGCATCCACGATCGGAGCAAGAGGGAGCCCAAGCCCTCTTGCCCGGCCGACTCCCCGACGTCCGATACATCCCCCCCCCGGCAGGACCACTCGCACCCTCACCCCGAAGGACCGCCGACTCCCCAACAATATCGGGCCAGGAGGGAGCCCAAACCCTCCTGGCCACGGCGACCCCCTAACCCCACCCCGCACTACATTACGGGCAGGAGGGATCCCAGGCCCTCCTGCCCTCGACGCAAACCCCCTTCCCCCCAACGACCGCCCCCCCCCCAAGAACCTCCGCCCGTCCCCCAGCCGACCCGCGACCCCCCTGGCCGACCCCCACGACAACCCCCACCCGCCTTCCCCGTACTTTGTGTAGTTGGGCCAGAAGGGAGCCCAAACCCTCCTGGCCACGGCGACCCCCTAACCCCACCCCGCACTACATTACGGGCAGGAGGGATCCCAGGCCCTCCTGCCCTCGACGCAAACCCCCCTCCCCCCCAGCCGACCCGCGACCCCCCTGGCCGACCCCCACGACCCCCCCCACCCCCCTTCCCCGTACCTTTGGAAGTTGGCCGGACAGACGGGAGCCAAACCCGCCTGTCCGGCAGGCAGCCAACGAAGGAATGAGGCCGGATTGGCCCATCCGTCCTAAAGCTCCGCCTACTGGTGGGGCCTAAGGCGCGTGGGCCAATCAGAATAGGCCCTGGAGCCTTAGGTCCCACCTGGGGGCGCGGCCTGAGGCACATGGGCCAAACCCGACCATGTGTCTCAGGCCGCGCCCCCAGGTGGGACCTAAGGCTCCAGGGCCTATTCTGATTGGTCCACGCGCCTTAGGCCCCACCAGTAGGCGGAGCTTTAGGACGGATGGGCCAATCCGGCCTCATTCCTTCGTTGGCTGCCTGCCGGACAGGCGGGTTTGGCTCCCGTCTGTCCGGCCAACTTCCAAAGGTACGGGGAAGGGGGGTGGGGAGGTCGTGGGGGTCGGCCAGGGGGGTCGCGGGTCGGCTGGGGGGGAGGGGGGTTTGCGTCGAGGGCAGGAGGGCCTGGGATCCCTCCTGCCCGTAATGTAGTGCGGGGTGGGGTTAGGGGGTCGCCGTGGCCAGGAGGATTTGGGCTCCCTCCTGGCCCAATATTGTCGGGGAGTCGGCGGTCCTTCGGGGTGGGGGTGCGAGTGGTCCTGCCGAGGGGGGAGAAGAATCGGACGTCGAGGGGGGGCATCAGGCTTTCAGGATGGGGACAGGACTTCAAGGGGGGACAGGCAGATCTTCAAGGGGGACAGGCACGGAGAGGCGGGGCAGTGCACCGAAAGTCAGGGCGGGTGAACGGTGAGTCGGGGCAACCAGAGGAGAGTCGGGGCAGTGCACCGAAAGTCAGGGTGAGTCGGGGCAACCAGAGGAGAGTCGGGGCAGTGCACCGAAAGTCAGGGTGAGTCGGGGCAACCAGATGAGAGTCGGGGAGGGCGAAAGGAGAGTCGGGGTGGCCAGAGGAGAGTCGGGGAGAGCGAAAGGAGAGTCGGGGTGGCCAGAGGAGAGTCGGGCAGCATGCGCGTTATATGCCTGAGCGCGGTATAGAAAAGTTTTTGTACATATCATCGTGATTTCTGCGCGCTATACCCCTGTGCGCGTTTTACAATGGTGCGCGTTATATCCGCGAAAATACGGTATTTAATTCTAATAAGAAGTTACACAATAAAAATTTTGTAACTTTTTTGGTGATGGGAAGTTTTTTTTAGCAAATGATCAGTATTAATGTTTAAAAAATTGTCTAGCTCTATGAGGCTTTTTCTTCCTATGTTATTATTATCCTGAATATTATTTTCATTTCTATTTATACAATAAAATTTTTTGAGTGGACATTATTTAAGATAACTATTTGAGTGATAAATGTTTTCATAGGTTTTGTTGTGTTAAGAATACATATTAAAAATTATAAAACAAGGAGGTTGAAAAATACAGTAAGATGGGGTCTATATGATTTATTTAAAATTTGCTATACTGCTAAACATATCAAAGCAGTTTAAAATTTAACAAGAACAGAAAATATAAGAAAGGAACTCTAATTATTTATAGAAAAGACTCATACATACAAACCATACTAATCAAACATAACTTTAAAATAAAATAATAAATAAATCATAAAACTTCACAGAAAACAAATCTGCAGCATTGACATACCCCAAAACAGAAAATATAAATAATTCCACCCAATTAAAACCTACCAAGCTTGCATAAATTATGTCTTTATTAACATCTTGAAGTTTCTAAGGGAACTTTTTGAATATGTCTTCATTTGCTATGTTTAGTTTCAATTTTTATCTCCATTCATGCTTTGTTTTTGATTTATTACATATTCCTCCTCTATTTTGGTTTCTACAAATACTTTCTCTTTGCACATGATTCATGGACCTATCTTCTACCCAATTTACATGCTAAATTCCAGAAGGAGACAATTTACAAGAATGAATGAGTCTTCAGCCTTGATGTCAACAGCTCTTTCTTACCGTGGAAGAGTAGCCTAGTAGTTAGAGCTGCTGCCACAGTACCCTGAGACTACAGGTTTGATGCCAGCACTGCTCCTTGTGACCCCGGGCAAGGCATTAAATGTCAATGCTGCAGATTTGTTTTCTGTGAAGTTTTATGATTTATTTATTATTTTATTTTAAAGTTATGTTTGATTAGTATGGTTTGTATGTATGAGTCTTTTCTATAAATAATTAGAGTTCCTTTCTTATATTTTCTGTTCTTGTTAAATTGTCTCAGGTACCATAGTTAGATTGTAAGATCACCAGACAGGGAAGATACTTAAGTACCTGATAGAAAAAATTGTACAGCACCCCAAACTTCAAGGTAGGGTGGTTTATTAAATTCCAATAAATATATTCATTGCCACTACTTTTTCTCCAGCTTCTGATCAATGTATGTTGTAAGATGCCTGACTCCTGAGAAATCAATAAGCAAAAATGGAACTATCGGGAAATCTTTTGATCACTGACATTTTTATTCTTGCAAATTAGGTTACAAGATGTCTTTCCGTTCCAATAATCAACTCTGGCATAGTTTCAACTTGCAAGAAATCATTTAAAAATATTCAGTGTAGTAACATTATATTTTCAAAGAATGTGTGAAGCCTCTAAACTATGTAATTGCTTCATGGCCTAACCCACCTAGCACACAAAGGAGGTTTATGATGTGAGTGACTGAAACTTGCAAATGAAACTATTTTCCCCCTAGGAGTTAAGATTATTCACTTAATAATTTACAGTCATTGTGCATTTCTTTCACAATGTGTTTTGTGATGAATAGGACACCGTGAGATCAAAACCAATCTAATGTATTGAACATGTTGTCCAACTGAAAAGCATTTTCTTGTTCATCTGGGAATAGTTAGAATGATGAATGAAACATTAAATAGTTTGTCAGGCTTAGATTGCGTTTGACCTCTTATTCAAAAGAGGAAAATAGAAAGGTGAAAAGACAAGTATGTAGGGAGATAAAAGAAAAAAGAAAAAAAAAAGAAGAAACCTAGCTCAGTTTGACAATGAGTACCGGTAGTCATACATTTACAGTGCACTAATGATCTTCTATGAGAAAGCACTATTCTCTCTAAGCTGAGTGGGAGTCCTCCACGTTTGCCAGGGGGGAGGTGCAATTTCACGATCATATTTTCAATAGTGATGGACAGACAAGTTCTCCAGGGAACTTGTCTGTCCCTAGTGACTGAAAACACAGTACTCCCCACTGGCTCCCCACTGGCAACAGTGCAGTTGGAGGGCTGCTGCTCAGTTTAGAGGTAACAGTGTGAGGAAGGGACCTTGCTAGTCTGAAAAGCTTTTGCATTGAATTAATAACTGCCTAATAAGTATTAACTCCAATTGTTTTATTGTTGTTTTTTTTTAAGTTTCTTATGTATGTATGCATAATCTATCTCTTAATCACAATTTTATGTCATTTTATGCTTATATACCACTTTTCTTGGATCCTATAACAATCAACGGTGGTGTACAACAATTAAAAATACATGAGCCAATATTTAACAGGATGCCCAGTGAATAAAAATATCCACATAAATTATACTAATACTGTATTTGTTAGGCATGTGGATGTCTGAGGGGGGAAAGACAAGATGGCCGCGGTGTAGTGAGGACACTTACAATACGTTCTCCTGCTGAGCAACTTTTTCAATCCCATTTATCAGGGCTATTTGATAAATAAAATGCCTAAAAGAAGGGGAAGAGCGGCTGCCACAGCCTGGCAACCTGAGCTCACCTTGTGGAAACAGGAGACGATAGTTGGCTTGTTTACATCTTCCCCTCAGGGCGAACTGGCTGTGCTGAGTCAGAGGGAAGTCTCAGTGCTCGGGAGCGAGGTATTGCTTAGCCCTGCAAGACATGTGCCTCCCCAACAGCCACGAGAGATGGAAACTATGGCAGCTCAGAAGGGACAGGAAACAGCTTCCCTAACAGAGCTGGAGGGCTTACCGGCGTCCCAAATCTTGCAGGCAGAGATATCAATAATGGAGAAGGCTGCGGTGGCTCCAGCAGTTAGAGGACAAATTCCAACGGTTTCCCTGTTGGTAAGGCCAGCGGAATTCACTTTGGGGTCTATCTGGACTGCTTTAGACTCCCTTTACAAATTGTGTGCAGGAACTCTACCACTGGTAAATGCGCAGACATTAAGAATTGACTCTGTTCAGGAGGAAATAAAGTCCCAGGGGGAAAAGGTGGACCACTTGGACCAATGAATTCAAGGGCTACAAAAGATCCAAACTACCTTAATGCAAGATAGACTATTGCTAGTAAGGAAAGTGGAAAATTTGTAAAATTATACTAAAATGTTGAATTTGAGAATATTTAACTTTCCTAAAACTCTAGCAATGTCTCGTAGAGACCTATTCTATAAATTTCTCAAGGACTCATTTAAATACTCAGAGACCTGTTTTACACCTTTACATAGGATATACTATCTTCCAGTTTCTAAGAAGGCTTCTCAACCTGAGGTTTTACCCGATTCATCAAGTCCAATGAATATAACAAGAATATTGGAAACCTCAGAGGATGAAGTTATTTCATATTCTACACTTCTGGTAACATTTGTCTTTCAACAAGACAAAGAGGCACTTAGGCTGTTTTTTAGGCTTAAAGAAGTGACCTTTATGGATTCTAAGATCTCCATGTTCCCAGATTTTTCAAAGTTAACCCAGACCAGAAGGAGAGGGTTCCTACAACTGAGATAATCTGTACTTTCTTTGGGGGCCAAATTTCAGCTTAGATATCCTTGTAAATGTTTGATCCTTATATATATATATTTTTTTTTTTTTTTAAATTCTTTATTCATTTTTATAACTTACATCAAGTGCATCAAAAAGTATCAACCATTTTGACTTAAATACATCACTTGAAATTCTGCAATTCTTCATATTAAATAGAATTATCCCTTTCCCTCCCATCCTTTCAACATCTCATAACGCTTATACCATATAATAAAGTCCCCCCTCCCCCCCCCATTCTTTCATTTGTACAAATCAGGGAAAATAATACTTATACATTGCAATAATTTGTTTATGGCCCCCACACATCTTGAAATTTATTAAAATTTCCTTTCTGCATAGCTAATGTTCTTTCCATTTTATAAATATGACACACTGAATTCCACCAAAAACTGCAGTTTAATCTATTCCAATTTTTCCAATTACATGTTATTTGTTGTATGTATGGCGACTCCTGTTAAAATAAGTAAGAGTTCATATATATATTTTTTACCCCTCTCAGTTACGTTTTTTTCTTGAGGGAAAAGGAGTAATACTTTCCAGTGCTTCCACAGTGACGTATGTCCTATTGATTAATGTAGAAGATGTAACACTACACTAATGATTTTTTTCTTTATCCTTGGTAATATCAGATCCCATGATAATGTGAATTGACTCTCCCAGATTGTGGGCTTTATTTGAGAGATTAGTAATGCTATATTGAGTTTCATTTGACCTATTAGCTTAACTTTTATCTTTTTTTCCTTTTTAATTTGTATATAAAATCTCTCTTTTCCATATATATATATACTTCCCAGCAGTTGGGAAGTAGGACTTGTGCTGGGCAGACTTCTACAGTCTGTGTCTTAGAATTCGTAGGGAAAGATGGAGATTTAGGGCCCAATATTGAGACTGCAGGAGGCAGCCTGGCTCTTTCTCAGGTCTGTGGCAATCCCGGATATTCAATGCCAGGGCCATATCTAGCTACTGGCATTGAATATTGGATCAAAGTTCCCCACTGTGGACATAGCTTGCCAAGCTGATTTATATTCAGCAGCTGGCTGGCTAAGGCCCAGCGGCCAAAGACAGACCTGTTTTTTTTAGGTGGGTATATCTAGCTGCTAGCCTTAGCTGGCCAACTGCTGAATATTGGCAGTGACCAGTTATGTTGCATGACATAGCCAGCCACGGGCCAATCCAGATAGCGGGATATTCAGCCTGCTAGCTCCTGCTGAATATCAGCTATATGCTATTTAGCCAGCCAGGAGCCGTTCCTGACTAGCCAAATAACACTGAATATCAGCCACATTCAAAGTGAATAAATGATGCTAGTTAGAGGTGGGGAAGAGAAAGACATTCTTAGGGTTGAAAGCAAGTTGCCGACTGCCCTGTTTATGATGCCAGTGTTTAATCATGAAGTGGTACCTGCTCAGAGTGCCAGATCCAATTCTGGCCATGTTGTCAGGCAGATTGGATGGACTGTACATCTTTTATCTGCTGACTTTACTGTTACTATATGTTGCAGAAGAACCTATTCTGTCTTCGTAAAATAGCCCCAAAATTGCACCTACTTGCACTTCTTACTTGGGCAATTTATTACAAAATTACCTTCCACATGTCAGACTTCCAAACTCACTAAATCCAGGTCATGAGTGGTTCAGTTGTTCCTAAATTACCCTAAGCAAATATATAATTGGTGGACTTCAGTCTAAATGGATTTCATCCCAGCCATGGAAGTTTCATCAGATAACCTATTTTCAATTATTTTAATGCTGTTAAATTCTTTTAACTATGGAGCTCTGCCATGATGACTGTGCACAGATTACCACATTAGTCCCACTGTTTAAGCTTTAATTATCATCTTACGTTACCAGAATTCCTGTGACAACTCAAGAAATTATCTGCTAGTCTGAATCATTTAGCCATCACTTTTAAGCAATCGCCTCATCGCTAAACCAACAAAAAGATGCTAACTCACATTTTCAGCAATGGTAATACAAAATGCAAGCAAATGAAATAGTGATTAAGAATCTCATTCTGGTCATCAACATATATATTTTGTGAATCTCAGAGGATCCATTACTTAGCTATTCTGTCGTGTTAATTGAAACTCATTTGGTTTCACCTTTTGATTTCAATTAACTTAACAAAAGATCTGATTAATGATCTACTGAAACTAAAGACATCATCCTTATCCTCTGATAGAGGGTTGATTGGATTCACATAATTCTTTTAAAATAGTCAAGCCTATAAGATTTCATTAATAATGCTAGAAATTTGGATTTAGGTGATGGCTTTTTTCAAACAGTAACTTGATGCATTTTACAGTCTAAGATCCATTTATATACTAAGAGCCTTTTTTAAATCCTTAAGGATGCCAAGAAATGTGCTTGAATTTTTCTAGGTCACTTAGTGGGTGCAATTTTTTTGAAACCTATATGTGGGCAAAAAAAGCAGCTTTACGCAGGGCTTTTTGAATGTGTCAGTTTTGCAAAATACCAAGTACTTGGTGCCTACTTGCTATTCAAAACGCTAAACAGTGACGCCCCTAATACGAGGGGCTGTTGCAAAGTTCTCAGCCCAGCCAAGAAGAGAATGATGTGGAGCCATGAAACTTACAAGTTATTCCACACTTTTCTTGACACTTTTTGTTTCATTTCATATCATTCTGTTCTTGGTTGGACTGAGAACTTTTCAGCAGCCCCTCATATTGTGACGTCATAATGCCTCAGTCCACTAATGCCTAAGAGCCAACCTCATTGGTGATGTCACAATGGCTTGGTTTCCCTATACTTGTGCCCATTTACTAGATACCTTTGCCTCACTGAAACGAAAATTGTCAAGAGAAGTGTGAAATAACTTGTAAGTTTCATGGCTCCACATCATTCTCTTCTTGGCTGAGCTGAGAACTTTTCAGCAGCCTCTCGTAGCTTTCCTAGATTTACTCTAACTGCCCGATCCTATCATTCCCAACCCTGAAAGATAGCTGGCACTCCCTGGAAACAGACTCTTTGATTGATGGACGTCAGTGGTTTTTTTGATTGAGATAAGTTCCTTTTTTCAGTAGCCTTATTTGATTGTTGGAAGACTGATATACTGTTATTTGGCACTGTAGGAACGATCTTCAAATGATTCAACACTTTTTAGTGTTTTTGATTTCTTGAACTAGATCATTGTGACACTGGGTATTTTGGGCTATTTTGCATGTTTTTTTAAACATTTAATTAATGATTTAAAAATTTAAAAATATAAATTTCATTAGTCACAGGGTGCTTTACATGATGTTTGTGGGTGATTCCTACTTGGCACTCTTGGGTGCTAAATGCAGTGATAAACCCTGGTGAACTTTTGATAAATTTTTACACAAAGTTCCCATGAACTGATTTAACACCCTTTATTTATTGACTTTTAGAATTATAACTATTTAAACCAGTTCAAAGAGCCCTCGATCCTTACAGTGTTTCAAGAACAGGCTATATTGTTACCTCAAATTGATTACTGCAACTCACTATGAAGGGCCACTGAACAATTCTCAACCCAGCCAACAAAGTTGGGGCAGTCTCCATCAAGGGTTATATGCTTAGTCCAGTGATTTTCCACTTTTTTGGAATGAAGACTGTCCCAACTTTGTTGGTTGGGCTGAGAACTTTTTTCAGCGGCCCCTCGTAGGAGGGTATCACAAAGAAACTTCAGGATCAAATTCAGCTCCTGCAAAAAGTGGCAGCCAGACTAATTAAGACAGAATAACTCCTATATTACATGCTCTGCTTTGGCTACCGGTTCAATATAGGACCAGATTCAAATTAGCTTGCATTATTTTCAAGGCACTGGCTGGCATCCATAAGTGAGCACTTGTTATCTACTTCACAGCACATGAAGACTCAATAAGAGAAAGATATTATTATAACCAGCTTAAAAAAATGTCAAATATAAAAGGCATCATGAGTGCACCTTTGATTATCTGAGAGCTAAAATCTGATCTTCCAGCTGAAATTAGATCTATACCTATGTATTGCTCTTTTTGCAAATTGCTGAAAACCTACTTCTTTGAGAAATGGGCCTTTGTTGTCTTTAATTTCTAGGTTTTTTTTGTCCTTATTCACTCTGTTCTTAATTTACTCTTTGTAAGTTTTTTTGTAAACTGCTTTGAATCCAGTTGGAGATATAGTGGTATATAAGACAGCATTAGCAAAAGTGTGGCACTCACTTCCCATCAAAACCCACACAACCACAGGTTACATACAAAAATCTAAATACATCCCCTCCCCTCCTTTTATCGAACTGTGCTAGAGGTTTTTAGCATGGGCTGGTGAGGTAAGTGCTCCAACACTCATTGGAATTCTATGAGCATCAGAGCATTTACCACGCTGGTTCACGCTAAAATCCTCTAGTGCAGATAAAAGGGGCCCATGATTTTTTTTTTTTTAAATTTTTTTTTTTAAAGAAATCCTTACCAGGGGTCCAAAGAGATTCAGTCACTTGAAACAAAGACAATGTTAATGGTCAACTGCTATTTTTTGTTTTATTTCCTTAGACTGTATGTACAATTTGATGATTTTTATGTAGCATGTATAACTCTTTGTAACATGTTTAACTCTATACAGAATTCTGTGTAGCAATATGCTGCTTGAATCCTGCCTAGCACTCTTTAATGAGGTTTCGATTGGATATAACATAACAAGTGTTGGATTATATAAGAGGGACCAAGTAAGAAGAGAAATGAAATAATGCATTCCTAGGGTTACCAGACATCCGGGAAAACCCAGGCATGTCCTTTCTGCAGAGGACTGTCCATGTGCCCGGAGGAATTTCCAAAACCTGGCAGTTTGTCCAGGTTTTAGAAGTCCTGAGCTCGGAGGCTGCATCTGGAAGCCTTTGCGCATGTGCGTGGCCATCATCGTGATGATGTCATACGTATGTGCGCATGCATGTGATGTCATCGCATTGACATCCACACATGCGTGAAGGCTTCCAAATGCGGCCTTCAATCTCTTCTTCAATCTCAAGCATGTTCTTGCTTGAAGAAACTTAGAAGTTTCGAGATGCCCGCACCGCGCATGCGCCAGTGCCTTCCCGCCCGATGGTCCGGGCGTGTCTCCTCAGTTCAGGTAGCTAGCCGAGAAGCCAACCCAGGGGAGGTGGGTGGGACGTGAGAATAGCTGCCTGCTGTCCCTGGATAACAACTGTTACGGTAAGTAACATTGCTTTATCCCAGGACAAGCAGGCAGGTATTCTCACTAGTGGGTGACCTCCAAGCTAACCTCAATGGGATGGAGGGAGAGTTGGCAACTTAGGAGACTGGGGTGGAATGGGGGATGAGGGGCCAGGCATCCTCTTTTTTTTCAAAGAGGAAATCTGGCAATCCTATGCATTCCTATTTTGAAGTGGTGTCAAGATACCACATAAGTTTGCACAATTCTCTCTCAGTCCAGCCCTGGATTAACCAATAGGCAATATAAGCACATGCTTAGGGCACTAGGGGAAGGGGGCACTACAAAGTTTTGCCTTTAATTCTTTCACTGATACCTTCCACACCCATTATCCAACATGAATGAGTTTTTCTAATCATTATAAATATATATGATTTATAAATATGATATTTTGTTTTGTACAATAATGATATTTCTCAGTACTTATTGAGTCCTAATGTCTTTTCAGCTAAGCAATAGAAAGGCCAAGGGGCACCCTTAAGGCATAAATTGGACTTAATCCAGCCCTGTCTCAATCAGTAGTGGAAACCACAGGTCCAAAAGAGCATGTTGCCGATACTTGCACATGACTCTTGGCTGGTGTACATACTGATGCAAATATCTTGAAAAAAGCTGTATATATCCAGATATAAACCAAGATGTTTTGGCAAAAAAAAGGCCAAAATTTAAATCTCAGTTTATATTTGTTTATTTTTCCCCGCCCTTATTCAGGGTGAGTTACATATGAACATACAAAATAAGACATTAACATTTGTCATACAAATCAATACAAAAACACACTATAACAAATTACATATTTATATCTAAAATCAAATCGCAAATGACATACACATCGCATCAACGACGAATATCATTTAAGGCAAAAACTAGCGAAACCCTAACATAAATCAAAATATAAAATTACATAAGACATACAAGTTCCTATTTGATCCTCCCCTGCACCTCCTCCCATGGTGTCTGGTATTTCTCCCCTCCCCTTCCACCCCTATGGTGTCTCTCCTCCATTGCTGCTCCTTGAACCAAAAGAGCTCTCACTTCCTCCTCCCCTCCCCCTGAACACAGTAAGCCTCCTCCTGGACCCACCCATAGCCCCCCCCTAGACACAGTGTATTGCCTACTGGTCTACTGGGTAGTTGGGGCAGGAGGGATTTTCACTCATGCTGTCTTCCTCATTCAAAATGGCTGCCATGATTTGTAGCAGCAGTCTTGGGAGATTGCCATTGGAGGTCACAGCAGCCAGTTTAGGACTGGAGCCAGCATGGGCAGGATTTCCTATAGGTCTGAACCTTTCATTTTTTCAATAGGTATCTTTGTAAAATAACTGCTTCTTGTGCACATGCCAGCAGATACCTGTGCTCTCCTTCAGGTATTTTAGAAAAGGCTCTGTGCTCTGACCTGGACAGCTCACTCTTGACCTTCGAGTTATGTGTAAAATTGTATTCATAGCCTGGAAATACTTCTACCACTCGTATTATGAAAAATAAAACAAGCAAAAACACTTAATAAAAGACTGCAATATTAGGGAAATGTAACAACACAACAAATTTTGCCCAGACATTATACATATTAATGGAGAAACATGAGGAACATCATAAAATTAATAACAGAAGATAATTCAAGGGTACAGCATACTATGATCAGTGATCTCCATAAACAATGTAAAACGTCAAGTTTTAACTCCTGCTTAATTTCATTGATCTCTCATATTAGAGAATGACATGGTGACAAAATTCATCACCGTTCCCGTCCCCGCGGATAACCGCGGGAAATAATCCCATGTCATTTTCTAGTGTCTATTTCAACCTCAGTCCTTCTACACCAGCATTTTTCAAAGCAAAGCTTGAGGGTCAGTGGTTGTGGCCATTCATACTCTGATTCTTATGGGAGCCAAGGATAATGAAGCCATTGTGACATCACTGATGTGATTGGCTGTTAGGCACTGGTGGAATGAGGCATTATGACATCACAATATCTGCTCTGGATACCAGAGACTGTCATTCTGTAGTCTCTGTTTCAACCTCAGTCCTTCTACACCAGCATTCTTCAAAGCAAAGCTTGCGGGTCAGTGGTTGTGGCCATTCATATTCTGTTTCTTCCCTCTCTCCTTAAAGAATGACATGAAGATGGTTTCCCGCGGATATCCGCGGGGGCGGGGACGGTGATGAATTTTGTTACCGTGTCATTCTCTATCTCATATCTTATGTACACTTTAGTAGATATGAAGTATTTTTGTCAATCATTCTAAAGTTCTTTTAAATTACACAGGGTTACCAGATGTCTGGATTTACCCCAGGTGTCTGGACAGCTTTTCAAAACTGGGCACGTTATCCAGTTTTGAAAAGCGTTACGCTAGGGGCTGCAGCTGGAGGGCATGTGCGGATGCGACGAGGTAATGTCACATGCTTGTCTGCATTCGTGTGACATCACTGCGTCGCTTCCATGCATGCGCAGATGCCCTCCAGACCTGGCCCCAAAGAGTTGATGTTTGTGTGGGGTTGAGGTTGGGGGATGGCACCAAAAAAAAAAAAAAAAAGTCACTTCGATAGAGCTCTTAACTGCATTGCTGCATCTTTTGGGGGGAATAAATGGGAGATTTTGAGCTCTTGGTACAGCCAGTTTGACATTTCATGTATATATAAAAAATAAATTGAAAATCTACATTAGGTTATGAATGTCTATGACCACAGAAAAGGAAAAACATTTTAGAAAGACTTTATTTGAATCAGATATTTCAGTTAGAACTCTAGCTAAAAGTTAGAGATTGAAAGTGATGAACCTGCTTAAATCAGGCTTCTGAGACAAAGCCTTTTAGAGTTAGAAAACCATTTCAGATCTAGACTAAACATTTTGTGAAGAACGCATGTGTGAATAAAAACAGACAACTTGCTGGTACTTTACAGAAACAGACTGCAGCAGCTTTGTAACCACAGGTTTTTCCATTTGAGCTTTTCATAGAGCATCCTACACTAATTGTTAGAGAAGAAGGAAAGACAAGTGGGTAATTCTATGAGTTGGTGCCTAGATGTAGCAGTGCTACATAGGCATGTGAAAGGCATCACGGATTGACAGTTAGGGCCTACATGCACTAGGCACTATTCTATAACATGATTGCTCTGGGGAGGGGGATTATAGGGGAGAGAGAGATGCTCTGGGGAGGGGGGATAGGGGAGACAGATGCTTGCTCTGGGAAGAGGGATGGGGAGAGAGGTGCTTGCTCTGGGAAGGGGAATAGGGGAGAGATAGCAGGGCCGGATTAATGGGTAGGCCCAGTAGGCATGTGCCTAGGGCCCGAACTTGTCAGGGGGGCCTGCTGAAGAAACAAGTAACAGAAGATTCAGAATTTTTTTTTTGTTTTCAAACAGTGACGTCCCCCTGGGAAAATTGGCAATGTGGCCCACCCCCAGCATTGGGCCCCCGGGAAAATCAGTAACACAGCAGTGGCAGTAACCGTTCTGTTGCAAGTGGTGCTCAGCCAAAAGCTTCCCCTATGACGCAGCTTTCTGTTTCCACCTGAGCGGTTCACATCAGAGGGCAGCTTTGGCCGAGCAGCAGCAGCAGCACCAATTGCAACAGAACGGTTGCTGCCACTGCTGCGTATATGATTTTACCGGGGACCCAATGCCGGGGGGGCCCGCTTTGCTAATTTTCCTGGGGGCCCATCGTTGTTTTGGAAAAAAAAAAAAAAAACAACAGAAAGAAAATGAGTGGTGACTGTGACCCATGCGAAGGTGAGGGGAAGGGAGGGAGATGGGCCTGGGGTAGAAATGGGGAGAACTTAAGGGAGAGAGAGGGGGGGCAGATGATGGAAATGGTGAGAATTTGTGTTGTCAGTGTCAGTCAGGCGCATATGGGAAAGCAGCAGCAGCGGTGAGGAGGTGACGGGCCCTTGCCTCTGCTGCTGCTTTCTCACATGCTGGATGGGGGAAAGAAGATAGTGAGATGGTGGAGGGCTGAAGGAAAGGGGTGGTAAGCTGTGAGTAGACACAGTGCAAAGAGGGAAACTGAGGACTGAATAGTAAGAAAGAATTTAATTTAGACAGAGGCAGAAAATAGAGAAGGAAGACCAGAGAAGAAAAGGAAAGGGAAGAGAGAGGAGAGAGAAATGCCAAATAATGGGGAAGGAGACAGAGATATCCGATTTGAGTGGAGAAAATGAAAAGAGAGAGATGCTATAACCACAGAGGGGAGAGAAGTAGAGATGGAAGGAGAGAGATGCCAGACCATGAGGGGAACAGAGGGAAGATGATGGATGCCAGACCAGGGGAGGGGGGGGGGGCTGGAGGAGAGATGGCAGGGGGGAGACAGTGGATGGAATGAAGAGAATGACAAGAAGATGAGGAAAGCAGAAACCACATGACAAATGTAGAAAAAATATTCTTTTTAAAAATTTTATTTTATTGCTTTAGGATAAAGTAATATTGTAGCTGTTTTGAAAACTGGTTAGAAATAGAAATGGTGATCCTTTTAGTGGACTAATTTTAATACATTTTTGACTAACTTTCAGAGAACAAATTCTCCTTCCTCAGGTCAGGACAGTATACTTTACTGACCTAAGGAAAGAAGATTTGACCTCTTAAAGTGAATTAAAAAAATGTATTAATCCATTAAAATGGTATTAACTTATTTTCCTTTTTTATTTTTATTTGTTAATTCATAAAGTGATTTGTTATTTCTCTTTTTTCAGATTTACATCTGCTATCTTTATATTTTGTTCAGTATTGGGGAATATGCACCACTGTTTCTTCAACCCCTAAACTGTACCGTTCCTTCAGTTTGTAGCACAAGCCAGCATGCTGAATGCTCTGCACTGCTCTGATGGTCAGCCTGCATTAAAAACCTCTTCCGTGTTTTGTAAAAAAAAGGGAGGGGGGTTTAGTTTGTGATTACTTATTCCATATTGGGTGAGGGTGGTTGTGTGTGTATCACAGAAGCTTACATCAACTCACACTGGCTACCAATCCAAGAAAGAATACAATTTAAATTCTACTGCATGTTATTTAAAACCCTAAACGGAAACAGCCCATCCTACCTAAACAACCGCCTCATCCGAGCAACCTCAACCAGACATAGAAAAACGCAGTCCCCATTCACACCTCCCCCGATCAAAGAAGTAAAACGGTCAAAACAATACGATGGCCTCCTAGCCACTCAAGCCGCAAAACTAGATAACCAAATCTCCAACCTACTGATAACCACCCCAGACTACAAGATTTTCAGAAAAGAAATAAAAACTATACTCTTCAAGAAATTTCTGAAACAATCCTAACTTCACCTACTCTTAACAACTCTAGAAATGACAAATGATCTACTCTTTACAACTCTAGAAATGACAATTGTTTTTCCATTGTAACCCCCATTTATAAATCTTTTGTAATCCGCCTTGAACCGCAAGGTAATGGTGGAATAGAAATCTCTAATGTAATGTAATGTATGAAAGACATGGTTTTCTGTTAGCATTGACAAGCCTTGTTTGGTGAAATGCATCAGACATGGTTCCTGGGAGCACCTTGAATAAACCTGATTTGAATCTCCTTATTGTCAGCCGATCTTCTTTTGTTCCACATTGGATTCTTTGGTGGACCACTTGCCTTGTTGTTTTGTTACAAATTAACATACATGGAGTGGAACGTACCAGAGGAGATACAGATTTGGTTGTTTATACATACATATAGGTTAAACTTGGACAACATAGAATGAGGCAATTGAAAGGAGTTGCAAATTTGGTGAACATAGTAGATGACGGCAGATAAAGATCCGAATGGTCCATCTAGTCTGTCCAACCTGATTCAATCTAAAAATTTGTTGGCTTTCTTCTTCTTCTTAGCTATTTCTGGGCAAGAATTCAAAGCTCTGCCCGATACTGTTCTTAGGTTCCAACTACTGAAGTCTCCGTCAGAGTTCACTCCAGTCCATCTACACCCTTCCAGCTATTGAAGCCCTCCCCAGCCCATGCTCCACCAAATGGCTATATACAGACACAGACCGTGTAAGTCTGCCCAGTACTGGCCTTAGTTCTTCAATATTTACTATTATTTTCTGATTCTAGATTCTCTGGGCCTGATTCTCCAAAGTGCGTCCCGATTTTAGGCAGCTGTAGGCGTCCTACAGCTGTCTAATCAGCCAATCAGCCAATCGGCCTATATTGAAGGCGCCTCCGGGAGCCTAGGGAGACCCGCAAGACGCCTAAGCTCGCCTAAGGGCCTTAGGCAGGCCTTAGGGGAACCTAGGCGGCCCTACGCGTCTCCCTAGTAGAGGAAGAGACGCTTAAAATGTAGGCCAGCAAAATGCCCATCCCCGCTAAATCTAAGGCCTGATTGGCCCAGGCTCTAGAATCCTGGACCAATCAGGCCTTAGGATTAGTGGGGATGAGTGGACCCGCTATGCCCAAGGCCTGATTGGTCCAGGCTTCTAGAGCCTGGGCCAATCAGGCCTTAGATTTAGCGGGGATGGGCTGGGAAGGGGCGGGCCCGTCTTATTTCCACGAGGCGGGCCCATCGGCTGGACGGCAGCAAGACCCGTCCAGCCGACCAACATGTAAAGGTTAGTTGGAGGAGGGAGGTTAGTTTTGGGGGGGGGGGGGTGGTAGTCGGGCTTTCCGGCAGGAGGATTGGGCATCCTCCTGCCCGCGATTACCAGTTTGGGGGGGAGGGGGGTTCCAGGGGAGTTCCGGCAGGAGGACTGGGCATCCTCCTGTCGGCGATGGGACAGGCGGCCGCTATACTTATTGCAGCAGGGAGATCCCTTGCTGCCATAAGTATAGCGGCCGCGTCTAATTTAACCCGATTCTCTAACCGGCGTCTGTACCATGGACGCCGGTTACAGAATCGGGGTTTAGTGTAGGACCGATTCTGTATAGGACACCTCTCCTGGGTGTCCTATACAGAATCAGGGCCACTGTGTTCATCCCATGCATTTTTTAACTCCATCACCATTTTCCTCTCCACCTCTCTCGGGAGCACATTCCAGGCATCTATCACCCTCTCTGTAAAGAAGAATTTCCTTACATTACTCTTGAGTCTACCACCCCTCAACCTTGAATTATGCCCTCTGGTTTAACCATTTTCCTTTTTCTGGAAAAGATTTTGTTCTACGTTAATACCTTTCAAGTATTTGTACGTCTGAATCATATTCAGGGCTTCCAGTCTCTCCTCATATGTCTTTTGGTACAAACCTCCTATCATTTTCGTCATCCTCCTCTTGACCGCTTCAAGCCTTTTTGTGTCCTGTGCTAGATACGGTCTCCAAAACTGAACACAATACTCCAAATGGGGCCTCACCAATGATCTGTACAGGGGCATCAACACCTTCATTCTTCTACTGGTTACTTCTCTCTTTATACAGCACAGCAGCTACCGCCTTGTTGCACTGTTTTTTCGCCTTTACATTACATTACATTACATTAGGGATTTCTATTCTGCCATTACCTTGCGGTTCAAGGTGGATTACAAATGGTTTGTCCGGATATTAGAAGTGTTTAGGGAGTAGTTTGTACAATTCTTTGAGTTGTTAAGGATTACATCTGAGTTGTCATGATATTAGAAGTTCATATGTTGCAGTTGCAGGTGATGCCAGTGTTAGTTCGGACACTATCTGTGCATATCAGCCTCTCACCTCCCAGCATATACGGCTCCTTCCGATTATTTTTTGCACTATGGAAGTTAAAGGCCATAAAAAATATTTTGACCCATTATCTTTTAGACTATTGGTGCAGGCTTTAGTTCTATCTATTTTGGATTACTGCAATATTATTTACTTAGGAGCCTCCAAGAAACTATTAAAAAATTGAGGATAGTTCAGAATACGGCAGTCCGACTGATTTTTGGCTTGCAGAAGAATGATAATATTAGCTCTTATTATCGTTTGTTGCATTGGTTGCTGGTAGCGGCATGAGTCTTATTCAAGTTTTCTTGTATATGTTTTAAATTGATCTTGGGACTATCTCCAACCTATCGCCTTTCACATTTTGTGTTGCATAGTCCGATGAGGAAAACTAGAAGCTTACATTTATTTGCTTATCTGAAAACTAATGGTTGTAGATACAAGACTTTTCTGTTTAAGACTCTTGCGTTTCAAGCAGGTAAACAGCAGTCTTGGCTGGGCAAATGTATTTGTCAAGCCATGTCGTCCTACTGTACCTTTCGGAAAGTAATTAAGATGACGTTGTTTGATAGATTCATTTCCTAATGTGAATTATTATTATTAATGAATTGTATTTTAACTAAAAGTTTGTATCATACTTTTAATGAAATATTTTGTTCTTTTTAAACTCTTTTGTATTTTGCTGATTGTCCAGCTTTATTTACTGTAAACCGCCTAGAAATCATCCAGTTATGGGGGTATAGAAGAAGTTATGTTATGTAAATGCATTACTCTGCACTTCTTTGGATTGAATTTTAGTTGCCAGATATTAGACCATTCGTCTAACTTTTGTAGATCCTTTTCCATGGTTTCCACTACCTCCTCAGTGTCTTACTCTGTTACAAATCTTGATATCATCAGCAAAAAGGCAAACCTTTCCTTCTAACCCTTCAGCAATGTCACTCACAAACATATTGAACAGGATCAGCCCCAGCACCGAACCCTGAGGGACTCCATTACTCACCTTTCCTTCCTCTGAGTGACTTCCATTAACCACCACCCTCTGGCGTCTGCCTGTCAACCAGTTTCTAATCCAGTTCTCCACCTTGGGTGCTAACTTAAGCCCCTCAAGTTTGTTCAAGAGCCTCCTATGAGGAACCATGTCAAAGGCTTTGCTGAAATCCAAGTAAATTACAACTAGCATATGTCCTCGAATCCACTCTCTGGTCACCCAATCAAAAAATTAAATCATGTTTGTTTGACAAGATTTACCTTTAGTAAAGCCATGTTGCCTCAGATCCTGTAACCCATTAGAATCTAGGACGTTCACTATCCTTTCTTTCAGCAACACTTCCATTATTTTTCCAATAACCGAAGTGAGGCTTACCAGCCTGTAGTTTCCCGCTTCATCCCTGTGACCAGTTTTGTGAATAGGGACCACATCCGCTCTTCTCCGATCCCCAGGAACCACTCCTGTCTCCAGAGATTTGTTGAACAAGTCTTTAATAGGACCCGCCAGAACTTCTCTGAGCTCCCTCAGTATCTTGGGATAGATCCCATCCGGTCCCATTGCTTTGTCCACCTTCAGTTTTTCAAGTTGTTCATAAACACTTTCCTCCGTGAACAGCGCAGAATCTACTCCATTTTCCCGTGTAACTTTGCCAGACAATCGCGGTCCTTCTCCAGAATTTTCTTCCATGAACACAGAGCAGAAGTATTTGTTATCACGTTTACTTTTTCCTTATCACTCTCCACATATCAGTTCCTAGCATCTTTTAGTTTAGCAATTCCATTTTTCATCTTCCTCCTTTCACCGATATATCCGAAAAAATTTTTTGTCTCCCTTTTTTACATTTTTAGTCATTTGCTCTTTCGCCTGCGCTTTCGACAGACGTATATCCCTCTTGGCTTCTTTCAGTTTCACCTGGTAGTCCTTTCTGTACGCTTCTTCTTGAGTTTTTTAATATTTCAGAAACGCTAACTCTTTTGCCTTTTTCTCTGCTACTAGTTTGGAGAACCATGTCAGTTTCCTTTTTCTCTTGTTTTTATTTATTTCCTTCACAAAAAGTTCCGTAGCCATTTTTATAGTTCCTTTCAGCTTAGACCACTGTTTTTCTACTTTGCTTATGTTTCCCATCCTAACAGCTCTTTCTTTAGGTACTCTCCCATTTTATTAAAAGTTCGTACATTTGAAATCTAGGGCTTTTAGTATTGTGCGGCCGCCCTCCACTTTAGCCGTTAAATCAAACCAAACCATTTGATGATCGCTACTTCCCAGGTGAGCACCCACTCATGCATTAGATATACTTTCTCCATTTGTGAGGACCAGATCCAATATCGCTTTTTCCCTCGTGGGTTCTGTCACCATTTGTCTGAGCAGAGCTTCTTGAAAGGTATCCACAATCTCCCTACTTCTTTCCGATTCCACAGATGGAACTTTCCAGTCCACATCGGCAGGAATATAGACTTATTTTCGGATAGTATTACTGATTTACAATGCATTTGAACACTTTTATATACATATGGAAAGGGTTCTGAGTTAAAGTCCTGGGCAAGTAGGTGGGAAGGGAAGGAAGGGGGGATTTGTTCAGAGAAGTTTGGGGCTTGCATAGAACTAAAACTGTACTCTGGCACTAGTGTGGTAATCTTTGTTGTTTGTTTTGAATTTTATAATAAAAGAAAAAAAAAATACAAGTGGAAATAAAAAGTAAATAAGAAAACAGGTAAATAAATGGGGCATGGACAGGGCTAGGGGGCCCTGTGTGCCTAGGGGCCCTCGAAGAATTAATTCTGCCCTGCTGGTACCATGTTAAATACTTTTTTTCTATTAATAAAAGATGTCTCATACATACTTTTGGTTTTATTACAAGTTGGGGATGGAGAGTAAGTGAATCAGACAAGAAATTCAAGGTAGAGAGACAGGTATGGGGTGGGGAAGGTTTGGTAGAGGTATGGTTTAAGTAGGGTTACCAGATTTGTTTGTACAAGAAAGAGGACATGTGGCCCCACCCCATTCTGCCTCTAGCCCACCACACAAAAAATATTCAAATTGTGATTATCCCACATGCTCCATCCACTGCTAGACACTTTCATCAAAAGAGATTGTCTTGACCTCTCAATACTATGAATGATAGTTAAGCAGTTTAACTCTTTGGGCTTGTAGTCTAAATATTACCAAGCCTGGACTCCATGTTCCTTGAACAGGTCTTTAATATCAATTTGGAACCAGCATAAACACTTACATTATGTAGATCTTACAGGAGTGCTTCTTCAGAGTCCATACGTTCTACTGGCACCTCCTATACACAGGGAATGTTTTGCATAGCCCCTGTGCAGAGGCAATATTACATTACATTAGTGATTTCTATTCTGCCAATACCTTGTAGTTCAAGGCGTATTACAAAAGAAGTTATCTGGCTATTTCCAGGGAAATTGAAGAGTAGAGCGAGTTGCTTCAGAGAATTGAGATGAGTCTTTCGGTGTTAGTTTGTCTTCAAGGATTTCTTGAATAGGATGGTATCCATTTCTTTTCTGAACGATTTGTAGTCTGGAGTCATTATCAGTAAATTGGAGAGTTGATAGTCTAGTTTTGCTGCTTGTGTGGCTAGAAGGCCATCATACAGTTTTCTTCGTTTGACGGCTCTGATTGGGGGATACGTGAACAGTTTGTGAGTTCTCCTGATTGAGGTAGTTTGGATTAGGCAGTTGTTTAGGTAGGCTGGGCTATATGGTTTTAAATAGTAGGCAGTAGAATTTGAATTGTACTCTTGCTAGTATTGTGAGTCAAGGTTTGCCACTGTAATGTGGTCGTGTTTCCTTAGTCTTAGCGCTGTGTTTTGAACTGTTTGTAGTTGTTTTATCATGGTTGTGGGGCAGGGGAGATGAGTATGTTGCAGTAGTCTAGAAGAAAACCAAAAAAACTCTGTGGAGTGACGATGTTCCCAAATGGACTTTATTAGAAAGTATCAAAGTTCCAAAAGTACACTAAAATCATCCACATAAAATAATTCCATCCACATAAAAGTAAATCATCCACATAAGAGCCTTAAAGGACCTAGTCCGCTAGGGATACAGGACCCAACATGGTCCGCATTTCGACAAAAAGTCTTCTTCAGGGGTCCCTGGGGGTCCTATAAAGGTGTGTACGTGGGAAACAATTGTGTGGTGAACCGGAAGTGAGACATTGCTTGCACCACACAATTGTTTCCCACGTACACACCTTTATAGGACCCCCAGGGACCCCTGAAGAAGACTTTCTCGAAACGTGGATCATGTTGGGTCCTGTATCCCTAGCGGACTAGGTCCTTTAAGGCTCTTATGTGGATGATTTACTTTTATGTGGATGGAATTATTTTATGTGGATGATTTTAGTGTACTTTTGGAACTTTGATACTTTCTAATAAAGTCCATTTGAGAACATCGTCACTCCACAGA
Source organism: Geotrypetes seraphini (assembly GCF_902459505.1). Taxonomy (NCBI): domain Eukaryota; kingdom Metazoa; phylum Chordata; class Amphibia; order Gymnophiona; family Dermophiidae; genus Geotrypetes; species Geotrypetes seraphini. Next base: position 14,447,144 of record NC_047097.1, read on the forward strand.
GTTTTTTTTGTTTTCTCTGGATTTTCTTCTTTGTGGATATTTTGGGGTCAGTTCCTTTTGTTTTTTGCAGTAGTCTAGAAGACCTAGGACTAGGGACTGGACCAAGAGCTGGAATTGTGTTCTGTCGAATATATACTTTAGATTCTCTCCCAAACGGAATTCCTACTACCAGACTCAAGTTAGGAGGCCAGCAAACCTAAAGTGTAGAAACAGATTGGGGAGACAAACTCTCTCTATAGATTGTGGTAGCTAAGATGGAGTCAGCTATCTTCACAGAGCTGAAGAAGAAGGCAGGCTCCAGCACAAGCTTCTGGGAGCTGCTAAGCATTCTGGGAGTTTAAGTCCACAGAACACACACTGTTTACACATTTTAGAACAGGGGTAGGGAACTCCAGTCCTCGAGAGCCGTATTCCATTCGGGTTTTCAGGATTTCCCCAATGAATATGCATGAGATCTATTTGCATGCACTGCTTTCAATGCATATTCATTGGGGAAATCCTGAAAACCCAAATGGAATACGCAGTGGCGTACCTAGGGTATGTGGCACCCGGGGCCCATCATTTTTTGACACCCCCCCCCCCTCATGGAAAAATTTTTTTTTTTTTTTTTTGCAATAACCATGAAATGGAATAAATGGTCAGAATAGAAACAGGCAGTGAAAATTTTCTTTTATTGAACCTCATTTATGTAACCATTATTCCAAACATAACATAACATAAATTATGTCGGAATTGTCATGACATCAGAAGTACATATGGAGTAGTTGCAGGTGATGCTTGGGACAGTTCTGATTATGTTAGTTTGGTTTTATGTGTTTTTTGAATAGAAGGGTTTTTATTTCTTTTTTTAAGGTTTTGTAGTTTGTGGTCGAGGTCAATAGGTTGTAGAGTTGGGGGTCAAGTGTTGCAGCTCGAATGGCTAGGAGGTTGTCGAACAGTTTTTTTCTTTTGACGTTTTTGGTTGGAGGGTGTGTGAATGGTGCGTGAGTTCTCCTATGTCTGTTTGAAGTGGATTGAATTATTTAGCTGAAGAAATTAGTTACCCCCCCATTCCACACACATTAATTCTCTTCCATTTTTGTTCCCATTATAAAAAAACACTGATAAGTTCCCAGGAAAAAAATACATTAAAATAAGAAGTGAAAACAAAGGCCCCTACAGATGAGAACATAACATAAGAATAGCCTAACTGGGTCACACCAATGGTCCATCATGCCCAGTAGCCCATTCTCATGGTAGCCAATAGTGCTGCCCGATTCAGAGAAAAATATTTCATTCGATTCGATTCACCCTGTTGAATCGATTTTTCGATTAGATTCACTGTTAATGACACCGCTTTTTAAGTTTAAACAAAGTATAACAATAAATTTCACAACAACAATAAATTTCACAAAGTACTTAAAAAAAAAAAAATCACATTTTTCCATTAAAGCAGTTCTGGAGACATTTGCTTGAACAGTCTTTTTTCCCAGTCCATAAGCAAGCAATATGAAAAAGATTTCCTTAATTATCTACTCAAACATTTTTGCTATTTACTTTCATTGTACCTAGACTATTATTCAGTAGAAAAAATTTAGTTTGTTCAATCAAGCAGAACATTCACTCATAGAAGTCCAATGTCCACACAGGATTTGATTGAACAAACCATATTTTTTCTACTGAATAATAGTTTAGGTATACTGAATAGCAAAAATGTTAAAGCCACACAGAAAAGCAGTAAAAGTCAATAGGTTCTCCAAGTGGGAACAACCTGATGTCTCAGCACTTGAGGAAAAGACCACGTAATAATGTTTATAAGATAAATCATATAAATGATTATACTGAAGCAGGGTGTCCTCAGCGTGAGAGGTAAGCGAGAGGAGAGAATTCTCCAGTGCTTTACACAATAAGGCTCCTCTGCCTGCAGTGCACACCATCATAGGACACCTCAGGTGTGCTCAAATTAATCAATGTGATAAATTAAACAGTGATAAACAATTGGTCAATCACAAGAGTGCAAGATCAAACAGGTTGTTCCCACTCAGAGAACCTATTGACTTTACTGCTTTTCTGTGTGAGTAGATAATTAAGCAAATTTCTATTAGCCTACAGAACTGATTCTCACCTTCCATCCCCAGCCCCCAAGACTTACCAGACCCCCCCTGCCGATGCATTTACTTACTGCCTGAACTGGATATTAAATCGTGGGGAAGAGAGGAGAAATGCGGGGAAAGAGCCAGCCAAAACTAGTATTTGTTGCTGCTGAGTGCACCAATCCAGGGCAAGCAGACGCTTCCCCCATGTCTTAATAACAGACAATGGACTTTTCCTCCAGGAATTTGTCCAAACCTTTCTTAAAACCAGCTACGCTATCTACTTTTAACATAACTTCTGGCCACTTCATTTTTAAGCTTAGATCTTTCCTTCCAAACAGAGACCTTGCTAGATGTCAAATACAGCACAAGGTAACTTCACATGGACTTAACTGTGCAGGAAATGAATCTCCTCATACACCCACCATATAGTGCAAAAATGTGCAAAGGTCTGTTTTTTTCTTTCAATCACTACATAGCCTAATGCCACACAAGCAGCGCTGTTACAAACATATTCTGAAGGTCAATGCTAAGGTTGACAAAGTTTCCTTCCTTGGACCAGAAGGAGATACTGACAAACCACTGGAAGAGATTCTAAAACAACTACCCAGAAATAACACCCAAAGACCCACTCAGTGTGTGAACCAGTTGAGTGGAGTGGACTAACTGGGGGTGGAAATGGGCCCAGAGTTTGCTCAGCAGAATTTCCCAGACTACCTCTTCCTCTCAACACACTGACATGCTACCACCACCACCAACACTAGGAACACCTCACCGAGTATGCCAGCAATGCTTATAAACTTTATAAAACACATTATTATATTTTCTTATAAAGCATATATTTTAACTGAACTCAGCCTTGCCATTCACAAAAATAGAAAAGTTCCCATTTCAAGCTGTCTCATGTACACTTTTCAAATCTAACATATTGTAATCACAAAACAGAAAATAAAATTATTTTTTCTACCTTTTGTTCTCTGATCAATATTCAAATCTTGTTGGTCCCAGGCTCTTGTTGTCTTGCTTGCCAGGGTCTCCTTTCTCCGTGCTAACCATCCGTCTGCCATCTCTGTTCTCCCCTTCCGTTTCCCTTCCCTCTCCCGGAGATCTGGCATCTTTCCTTTTTTTTGTCTCCATCCACAGATTCACCTTTTCTCAACTCCCCACCACCCCAGGATCCACCATCTCTCCCTTTCTGTTCCCAACTATCCTCCTATCCAGTATCTCTATCCCCCCTCCACACCATCCCCTGTTTCCAAGTTCTCTCCCTTTCTGTTCCTTCCCTCCCTAAATCCCATTATGCACCATCTCTCTCCCACTCCTCTGTTTTTAGACCCATTATTTCTAACCCCCAAAGTCTGGCATATGCACGTATCTTTGAACCCCCCCTTCCCTCTCTCCCTCTGTGTACTTTTACACCAGGACCCCCTTCCCCCGAAGGTCTGTCCCCCCTCAGAAGGGCTACACCCCACCCCTGAAGACCTGCACCCCCCGAAGGACTTTACCTCCCACCCGAAGGTCTGTCCCCCTCTGAACGCCTAAACCCCACCCCTGAAGGCCTGCACCCTCCCCGAAGGATTGTACCCCCCACCCGAAGGTCTGTCCCCCCCTGAAGGCCTGCACCCACCCCGAATGCCTGCACCCACCCCGAATGCCTGCACCCACCCCGAAGGCCTGCACCCCCGAAGGCCTGTCCCCCCCCCTTGAAGGCCTGACCCCCCCTTGAAGGCCTGCCTGCTTGTCCCCCCTTGAAGGCCTATCCCCCCTTAAAGGTCTGCCTGTCCCACCCCCTTGTAGGCCTGTCCCCCCTTAAAGGTCTGCCTGTCCCACCCCCTTGTAGGCCTGTCCCCCCCTTGAAGGCCTGACCCCCCCTTGAAGGCCTGCCTGCTTGTCCCCCCTTGAAGGCCTGTCCCCCCCCTTGAAGGTTGGCACCCCCCCAAAGGCCTGCACCCCCTTGAAGGCCTGTCCCACCCCCTTGTAGGCCTGTCCCCCCCTTGAAGGCCTGCCTGCTTGTCCCCCCTTGAAGGCCTGTCCCCCCCCTTGAAGGCCTGCACCCCCCCTTGAAGGTTGGCACCCCCCCAAAGGCCTGCACCCCCTTGAAGGCCTGTCCCACCCCCTTGTAGGCCTGTCCCCCCCCCTTGAAGGCCTGCCTGCCTGTCCCCCCCTTAAAGGCCTGCACCCCCTTGAAGGTCTGCACCCCCCCCCGAAGGCCTGCACCCCCCCGAAGGCCTGTCCCCCCACTTGAAGGCCTGCCTGCCTGTGCTCCCCCTTGAAGGCCTGCTCCCCCTTGAAGGTCGGCACCCCCCCTGAAGGCATGCACCCCCCCTGAAGGCCTGTCCCCCCTTGAAGGCCTGTCCCCCCCCCTTGTAGGCCTGCACCCCCTTGTAGGCCTGTCCCCCCCCCTTGTAGGCCTGTCCCCCCCTTGAAGGCCTGCACCCCCTTGAAGGTCTGCACCCCCCCCGAAGACCTGCACCCCCCCTTGAAGGCCTGCCTGCCTGTCACCCCCCTCCCCCTTGAAAGTCTGCCTGCCTGCCCGCCCGCCCGCCCCACCCTGAAGGCCTGATGCCCCGACCCACCCTGAAGGACCATTCGCCCCCCTGGCCTCCCCGCACTACCTATGAAGCAGCCGCAGCAGGATCGCGACGTCAGCTATCTTTGCGCTGCTTAGGAGCTGCTTCCTGCGCCGGGCTACCTTAAGCTACTGCCCCCCCCACGCCCGAAGGACCGCTCGCCCCACTGACCTTCCAGCACACCTATGAAGCAGCCCGCAGCAGGATCGCGACGTCAGCAATCCCTCAGCTGCTTGGGCGCTGCTTCCTGCGCCGCGGTCCCGCCCCCTCCTCTGACGTCAGAGGAGGGACGGGACCGCGGCGCAGGAAGCAGCGCCCAAGCAGCTGAGGGATTGCTGACGTCGCGATCCTGCTGCGGGCTGCTTCATAGGTGTGCTGGAAGGTCAGTGGGGCGAGCGGTCCTTCGGGCGTGGGGGGGACTGAGCGGCAAGGCCGGGAACACCCCCTCAGGGCTGGTACCCGGGGCGGCCCGCCCCCCCCCACCCCCCCCTAGGTACGCCACTGGGAATACGGCACTCAAGGACCGGAGTTCCCTACCCTGTTTTAGAACAATCTGTATACTTGTTTTCTACAAGAAACTGAGAAATTGCACACATCAAAAGGGGAAGAAGGGAGATGTTTTTTGTTTTTATGGTGACTCTACTGAATGTGGAGACCACTAGTCCTGTGCATTTTAAATTTTCAAACAAATTTTCAAACAAAATAATATGTACAAAACTAATTGTATATAGGAAGCTTACCAAAGCATAATAGCCCTACCCACTTATGAAAAGACAGTGCTATAATAAATATTATACTGAGCCCTAGAGCAGCAATACATCTGCTACTGGGAAAATGGAACATGCTAGATGACTGTTAGAGTCCTACAGATAATACATGCTAGCAGAATCCTTCCACTCAGTCACAGATGCAGGACATAACTCTCACCTGAGCCAAAATAGGGACCACAAGAAGTGTGCAGCCAAAAACTGAAATGAGACAAAAATTGAAATCAGAAATACAAGATTTTCCATTTTGTGCCGCACCACAGAAATAGAAAAACATGCTTGTCCTCCTTCATAGTGCAAAATAAAGCTGAAAATTCTAAACATTGAATTATGCCAATCACCAAACTAAAAATAAAATCAATTTTCCTACCTTTGTTGTCTGGTGAATTTATTATTCTAATTATCTTGTTCCCAGTCTCTGGCGCTGCTTCCCTCTAAACTCTGTTTCCAGGGCCTTCTGTCCATTTGCTTTTTCTTTTCTCACCTCCTTGCTTCTTCACTTCCTACTCTATATCTAGTTTTGACACTGATCTTTTAGCTTTCTTCCATTTTTTGCTTTCTTCTCAAATCTATCTAGTTTTCCTTCTCTTCCTGTTCATTTATGTGCGACATTTCCACTTCTCTCTTCCCTTTCTTTCATGTGCAGCATGTCTTTCCTTCCCTTCATGTGCACCACATCTCCTCCCTCTACCTTTCCCTTCCCTTTGTATGTAGCATGACTGTTCATCTCCCTTTGCATGCAGCATGTCTCCCCTTCTACCATTCCTTTCTTGTACAGCAGCATGTCTCTCCTTCCTTTCATGTGCAGCATGTCTCCTCCTCTCCCTTGGTGTGTAGCATATCTGTCCCTCTCCCTTTCCATTGTGTGCAGCATGTTTATTTCTCTAGATTCCTGTGTAGCATGTCTCTCCTTCCTACCCCCATTCCCTCCTGCAAGTCCAATCTACTTACCTGCATCTGAGGAAGGGATCCGAGGCTCGCCAGAGGAAAGCCTGATGTAATCACTGCGATCAAGAGCTACTAGTTTGTAAAATTACAGCTGGAGAGAAACTGAACTTGAGGGATAGGGGAGGAGGAAGGTAGAAAGGTGATAATATCAGACTTGCTGGGGAAGTAGTGCTAATTCGGGTTGGAGTGGCAAAAGGTCTTTCCCCTATTGTGGATCTTGAAAAAGCAACATTATGAGGTGGGCTATCGTTTACAGACCAAATAAAAACTTTGAGAGATACTTGGCTTTCATAATATCTTCTTCTGTCACTAATTAGTATCACTATGATGCTGCATCCAAATTTTAAATGTTGAATATAATAATAATATTTTTATACAGGTAGTCTGCTCCACTCGATGAGGTCTTTTTTCTTCCATATGATTGAATTGCCAACAATATACACTGGCCTGGTTCCACTTTATGGTGGATATTAATAGTATAATTTCAAGTGAACTGTAATTTTCCCCTATTGTTTGAATATAATAAACTGTCATGCAGACAGGATTGAGAAAAGCTGTAGCTTTCCAAATAACTGACAGATTCTATCTTCTATATGAGAGAGGCTGATACCAACTTTACATTTGTAAATATGGATACTGATCATGAACCCATCACAAGACATCTGTCTGATGGCTTGCAGGCTGATAAGAACGCCAGAATGGATTGTGACATTAAGAAAAGTTGAATAAAGATTAAACCGAGATGGGAATTTTTTTTTTTTTTAATCGCATCTTACTGGAAAAGCTTGCTTAACAAGGGATTTATTTTATTAAAAGCAACAGTGCTTTGAATGCTGACAGAGTGGTATTGCTCAAAGTATGGCAATGTATTAATATCCATTTATCTCTATCCTCTACCTTGTTATGAATAGATATATTGAGATATTTGTATTTTTGTTTCTGTCAAGTCCTTTTGTGAGGTATTAGTTTTAGATCTTTTGAATGGCTTGTTCTCAAACTTTTCAAAAGATTGCAAGCAAGACTGGGGCTCTTCTCCCTGGAAAAGCGGAGACTCAGAGGAGACATGATAGATAGAGACCTACAAGATCATGAAGGGCATAGAGAGAGTAGAGAGGGACAGATTCTTCAAACTTTAAAAACATAAAAGAACAAGAGGGCATTCGGAAAAGTTGAAAAGAGACAGATTCAAAACGAATGCTAGGAAGTTTTTCTTTACCCTGTGTGTGGTGGAAACCTGGAATGCGCTTCCAGAGGGCGTAATAGGACAGAGTACGGTACTGGGGTTCAAGAAGGGATTGGACAATTTCCTGCTGGAAAAAGGGATAGAGGGGTATAGATAGAGGGCTACTGCACAGGTCCTGGACCTGTTGGGCCGCCGCATGAGCGGACTGCTGGGCACGATGGACCTCAGGTCTGACCCAGTGGAGGCATTGCTTATGTTCTTATGTTCTTAATTATCCTACAGTTTGCAGACTAGGTACCAGACCATCCCCAAGAGATCTTAGCATTGCAGTGTGTCTCTGTGTATCTTCTTCTTTGTGAACCGCCCGGAACTTCTATGGATGGGCGATATACAAGAATAAAGTTGTTATTATTATTATATATGCATATTATCCCAGGACAAGCAGGCAGCCTGTTCTCACATGTGAGTGACGTCATCCACGGAGCCCGGATTTGGACAGCCTCGCAAGCAGACTTGCTTGAAGAAACTCAGAAGTTTCGAGTCTGCCGCACCGCCCATGTGCGAGTGCCTTCCCACCCAGCACAGGGCGCGTCTCCTCAGTTCTCAGTTTTCTGCGGAGCTGAAAAGTCCGTCTTTGACACTCTGCGCTGAACTTAGTTCGCTTCATGCCTTCTCTCACCGTGGCTCGTGTTTTATTTTCTTATTACCGTGTCGCTGTGCTTTTCTTTCGGTCATTGTTTTTTTTTTTTTTAAAAACTTGAATTTTTTCATTGAGTGACTGGCGGAGCCTGTCGCACGCCCTCAACCTGCGGGCTTCGACTTTGCGGCGGCTATCTTTCCTTCTATATCCTGGCCAATCACGGGCTTCAAGAAGTGTAGCCAGTGCCAGCGTGCGATCTCCCTCACTGACCCACATTGCTGGTGCCTTCAGTGTCTGGGGCCTGACCATTGCCCGGAGTCGGGCATTCGCTGTGCTACCCTTCAGCCTCGAGCCCTCAAACGTCGTCGAGTTCAAGTGGAGAATATTTTCGGTATGGAAACCCCTGCTACACCCTCGACCTCGACCTCCGATTCGGTCAGGCCTGCTACAGGGTGTCCTCCTGCCACCACGACTTCGACCTCGACTCTCATCAGACCTTCCTCATTTGGAACGTCCTCGACCTCGAGTAAATCTGCCAAATCTTCTCCTGAGCTTCCCTAAGGTCAGATACTTCAGCAGACAATTCCAGCGGTGGTCCTCAAGCTACCTAAACATCATTCCTCCAAGTCGAAGCATTCTTCCTCTTCGTCCTCGTAGCCTTTAGCCTCAGCAAGTGGTTCAGTTTCAGACTCGGACCCACAATTGCAGGCTACCATCCAGACCATTTTAGAGTGGGAATTTGTTCAATTACTGACCAAATATAGTCCTGCCTCGACTCTGCTTCTTGCAGTCCAGCCTGGGCACTCAGCAGTCTCGCAAGAGGTCGAGTCCTTGCCTGTGCTTTGAGCTGAATCTACACACTCTATGCAAATAGTCCAGTCTTTGCAAGTGTCTGGTCTGGAATCTTCACACTCTATGCAAGGAGTCGAGTCTTTGCGAGTATCTTGTCTGGAATCCTCACACTCCATACAAGGAGCTGAGTCTTTGAGAGTGCTTTGAGATACCTCAATCCAGACCACAGAGTCTATGGGACTTCGATCTACAGCTTCCAGCCCTATATCCTCATATAAGACTTTGCCAGTTTCGAGGCATAGGGCGAAGTCTCCTTGACCTCGCATGAGACCTGCTTCCAGGCAGCACTCTCATTGCCGGTCGAGGCCCTCATCGAGGCGCAGGTCCTCCTCCAGAAAGAAGCCTTCCTCGTCCAGGCTTTCTAGGTCTTTGAGGTCTCCAACTCCTCGATCCAGGACACCAATAGCAGAACCTGAGGGCTCCGCTTCTCCCAGTGCCTCGTCCCAGTCTGCTTATTCCCTGGGATATCAATACTCCAGAGAGGTCTCACCTTCGTTTTCCACACGAGGCACTTTGAGGTCATTGAGTCCCTCTCGAGGCCATCCTCTTGCGGATCAATTGTCCTTTTCCTCCTTCCTCCATCAAATGGCTGAGGACTTGGATCTTAAATTGTACTCTGGTTCTAAGTACTCTAAGGAGTATTTAGAGGAAATGAGTTTGCCTCGGCCTCCTGTGGAGTCTCTCAAATTTCCTCTTAACAAGCTTCTTTCTCAAACTTTCAAACGAAACCTGGAGACTTCTTATGCCATCCCTGCTGTTCTAGGCAAGTTGGAATCAAGGTATAGAACTGTACATTGCAAGGGCTTTGAGAACTCACAATTATCTCATCAGTCCATTCTTGTGGAATCTTCTTTAAAGAGGAGTCATCCTTCCAGGGTCTATGTTACCGTAGCTCCTGGCAGAGAGGGCAGGACCATGGACAAATTTTTCCGTCATCTTTATCAGAATGATGGCCTCCAGGGTTTTAAATTATAATTTTATCTTTACTACTTATTTCAAGTGTTTTATTGATATACTCCCTGGTTTTTCATAGAGCATTTTGGAAACCAGTTCGTTTACATAGAGTAGATAGTTCCAAGTCTAATAGAAGTTGGGATGTTGGATCATTTACTATACTATTGTCCCTTGATACTAAAATTCTGGAGATCTATTTGGGATCAAGTTAATAATTTATTAGAAAATCCAGTGGCACTATCATATGATACCATTTTATTTGGCACACAGCTTAAAGTTTTACCAACCCAAGTGGCATAAATATTCAATATAACACCATATACAATAATCCACTCAATTGGAAAAGTAGATATATTATTCCAAAATTACTATGTCATCTCTTCTTAATTCAGGGGAAAAAGGCCTCAGAAATGGAGCCTACGCACAGTCTTATCATAGACTGAGATAGTCAGCGTAGTTTACAATGCTCCGTGCTCCAGTCATCGGCCAAAAAATCTGAATTCTTTACTTAATCTTTTTGCTATATTTTTTCTATTTCATATTTTTGATTTTTTTTTTTTTAATATTTTGATTTTTCTTTAAATAATTTTATTACTTCATTTATATTCTAAAGCAGGGGTAGGGAACTCCGGTCCTCGAGAGACGTATTCCAGTTGAGTTTTCAGGATTTCCCCAATGAATATGCATTGAAAGCAGTGCATTCAAATAGATCTCATGCATATTCATTGGGGAAATCCTGAAAACTCGACTGGAATACGTCTCTCGAGGACCGGAGTTCCCTACCCCTGTTCTAAAGTATCAGCTCTTTTCAAAAATTACTAAAAATGCAATTCTCCTTTAAATTTGAAAAAGATTGACAGTTATTTACTTATCTTAATCAGTATTTGTTCTGAACCATGCCGATGCAGGCCAGCGTTTCGCGAGGTTAATTTTTTATCCGCTGCTTCAGGGCCAAAGTTAAAGCATCAAGACATCTATAAATTAAAAATGAATCATTAGTTATATAGCCAGCCATTTCTTACTAGCTGAATCAAAGTATTACTCACATTTCTGCTACCGACTGTCAATGATTCTCGAACATTGGCAAGATGGCAGTGGCGTTTATTTTATGCTCTCTCATTAACGTGCTACATATCCTTCTGATGTAACTCCTCCCCTCAATCTCTTATTGGTGAAAAAATTTTCTGAAGTCACCTCCTCTCTTCCCTCTACTTACAGCTTCTATTATTAGATCTATTAGATCTTCCTCTCAAGCTACCCTTTATGTTCCCTCATTAAAAATCATTGGTACTCGCCGTGACCTGATCTTTTCAGTTACTGCCCCATCTATTTGGAACTCACTCCCCCTATATTTACGGCTTGAACAAGATTTGAAAAAATTCAAGAATAGTTTAAAATGTCTTCTTTTCAAAGAAGCTTTTAACTAAAAGTTTAATTTTATGATTAATTCCAAATTTCTTCTTTCTTCATCAAATTCAGATTATTTTCTCCTTCTTTTTAGTTCTTCTAGTTCCCTATGTACTAACCAAACCTGATTCCTTTTTTTTTTTTTTACAAATTGTATTTTTTTTTTTCTTTTTCCCTCCTTTCCCATTGTCTCGTGTGGTTTGTTTACCCCAGTTTGTTTTTAATTTAAAAAAGTTAATTTTAATTCTAATGTATTTGTGATTTTAGAAATTTAATTTTATTTCTTTGTAAAACGCTTTGTATTTTGAAAAGCGTTTAATCAAATAATTAATATAATAAACTTGAAACTTGAATTATGGCTTTCAGTGACATGAAATCATAAAAGTAACATTAAAAACCAGATAGTAGGTGCCCCATTGGCAAAACATTATATTGAAAAAAAAAATCATGATTTCATGTCACTGAAAGCTGTAATAATAGAAGTTGTAAGTAGAGGGAAGAGAGGAGGTGACTTCAGACGTTATCTGGCCCAACATGAACAACGATGGATTGATCGATTAGGTACACTAATCCCGGATGGTCTTAATAAGAGCATAGAATGGCAACATTTTTATTAAGCGTACGGGCAGTAGGATCTATGCACTGATCTATTTGAAATGTAACGTTAGAAAATTTTTTCACCAATAAGAGATTGAGGGGAGGAGTTACATCAGAAGGATACGTAGCACGTTAATGAGAGAGCATAAAATAAATGCCGCTGCCATCTTGCCGATGTTCGAGAATCATTGACAGTCGGTAGCAGAAATGTGAGTAATACTTTGATTCAGCTAGTAAGAAATGGCTAGCTATATAACTAATGATTCATTTTTAATTTATAGATGTCTTGATGCATGGTTCAGAACAAATATTGATTAAGATAAGTAAATAGCTGGTTTGCCTTGCTCCAACCCTGGGTCATGCTGTGACTGGTAGTACCTGCCTTTTCCCTTTTGTTTGTAGCTTGGGAAAAACACTTGGGCTAATTAGCTTACTCACTCCAGCCCTGGTTTGCCTTGCTCCAATCCTGGGGCATTCTGGGACTGGAAGTCTCTGCTCTTTCCCTGTTAGCCTTTTAGGGAGATTAGAACAGGCTTTGACTGACTTATCAGTTTTAGAATTGGTGGGTAAAGGATTCTGCTGTTACTGCAGTGCTCTGGACCTAACTGGGGACAGGTATTGCATCTCCTACAAACCTCCATCCCCATTTCTTGTGCACTGCAGCGTTTCCTTTACCAGCACAGGGGTGACCCTGTGACAGTTAACATTAGAAGTACAGTTTATATTGACTGAAGATTCAATGTTCATTCCTGTTGAACAGATTGACAATGGAGTATATTGTCTCAAAGAGAAGAGTTTTTAATTTCTTACGAAATCTGAAATAATAGGGTTCCATTTTTGATGGTTTTTTGGGAGGTTGTTCTAAGCCTTTGTGCCAATGTAGATGCTCAATCTACTCTAGTCCAGAAGCAAGAAAAACTACCCACTTGAACTTTAAGAGATCCATCTGCGTGGGGTGGGTCTTTATGTTGGATTAGGGAGGGAGGGGTCTTTATATTGGATGAAGGTTTGAGAGGAAGGATTGTTCTAAATGGGGGTCTTTCTATTAGAGCAGGGAGAAGAGATCGGATGACCCGTTACATGAGCTGCTTTAGGGCAGCTCATATAATAGACCTCTTTATCCTGGTTCCAGCTAATATTCAGCCAGGCTGGATAGGTAGTCGGTTGAATATTTGGGCCTAAATTAGTCCACCTTTTTAAGACTGACTGAATGTTGACTGGTCAGTTTATAATACAACATCTGGCAATAAATTCAAGTTTATAGTTATGCATTGAGTGAAAAATATTTTCTATAATCTGTTTCAGATGTATTGCTTTCAATTCACATTTACCCATTCCACGCCATTCATTATTTTATAGACCTCTATCATATCTCCCCTAAATTGTTTCTTCTCCAAGCTGAAGAGTCCTTAATCTTTTTAACCTTTTCTCATAGGAGAGCCCTTTCATCTCCTTTATCATTTTGGTTGTCCATATTGAGATGTGGTAACCAGAATTTAAGACAATACTAGTGTAAATCTTTATGGAAGCAGAATACAGTATGCAGTGGGACTCAACCCCCTTTTTTACAATAATTTCCTTTTTTTTCTCTTTTGGCTGCCACAAGTCAAACCACTGGAAATTCAACCCAGACTATTAAACAATGCAGACTGTATTCATCTCTGACAGGGCAGGGTATAAGGAATTGTATGCTGATTTACAGTAAAGAGGATTATCCTGTGCAAAGAGCATATGATTCTTTATGGATGGGACATACCAGAGCAGAGAAGTCTAGGGCAGGACAGATGAGCCTGTAACAAGCACTGAGGACCCAAAAGCCACGTCCACTTGTGCTGACATGTCCACTCTGTAAAACTTCATAAAAGTATGAAGAGAGGGCCATGTGACTGCCCTGCAAATTTTGTTAGGCGGCACTGCCCTAGATTCTGCCCAAGAAGCCGCCATACTTCTGGAAGAGTGAGCTTTCAGGGCAACTGGTATTGTTTACCACAACTGAGGAGATCGCTATATGAATCCATTGGGATATCGAAATCCTAGAGGTTGGTCTTCCCTGATGATTAGAACTGGATAAGACAAACAGATGGTATGAAAGCCTAAATTAATTTGTCACTTCAAGGTAGTAGAGAAGCACCCTCTGCATATCCAGAAACTACAAAACCTTATCATGGGATACATAGGCCTGATTGGCTCAGATGCCTAAGGCCCCTCTCCTTGATTGGGGCATTAGGCATCTGAGCCAATCAGGACCTTAGGCTCCTTGTGCATCACATGATGCACTGGGGAGGGGAAGGTCCAACAGGAGGGACTGAGCATCTCTGCTGTTCTCAACTTCTCACAAAGGTTTGGGGGGATGGGGGGAGGTTTGTGGGAGCATTTGGTGGCAGGAAGGAGTGGGCATCCCTCCTGCCTAATTTTGGGGGTGGGAGGGGGTAGGTAGGGGATGGTTTGGGGGAGCATCTGGCATGGGGGGTACCATGGCAGGATGGAGTGGGCACCCCTCCTGCTGATTTTTGCTGCCACGGGAGTGTTTTTGTGCTGGTTATAAATATTATATATCAGGGCTGAACTATCGGTAAGACACATAAGCAATTGGTTGCTTTTTTCAGATCGCTAAAAGTTTTTTCTGCTTGGCTAGTTTACATGACATTTCAATATTAATGACCTTATTTGCATGGCCGGATCAGAGAATGAGCGATCCTGCAGAATACCATGCAGTGAACTATTTTCTGCATCGGGTCGGCAAATATGATCATAGTTAAACCAGCCAAAAGCAGTGTAGTGACGGTCGCTGACTAGTGCATCTAGTTTCACAACATATTGTAATTTTTCATAATCGTGATTTAATAACTTTAGAAAATTTTGTATCATTTGCAAATTTGATTACCTCATTTGTCATTTATAAATACGTACTGTATGTTATAAAGCAGTGTTCCCAGTATATTGTAGATATCAAAAACACTCCACTATTTGCATTTTTTTCATCTAATAAATTCACCATTGAGCCCTACTCTCTGTTTTCTATATTTTAATCTGTTCCCAATCCACAATGGGGCATTGCATCCTACTCCCTGCTTATGCATTAGTTTATCACAGTGGTTCCCAAACCTGTCCTGGGGGACCCCCAGCCAGTCAGGTTTTCAAGATATCCCTAATGAATATGCATGAGAGAGATTTGCATATAATGGAAGTGACAGGTATGCAAATCTCTCTCATGCATATTCATTAGGGATATCTTGAAAACCTGACTGGCTGGGGGTCCCCCAGGACAGGTTTGTCATAACATACCAGCAATATTTGCTTTGAAGCTGAATAATGAAATAAATTCTGTGCATGCCGCAACTTCAAAATGTTAGATAGATTTAAAAAAACAACAACACATATTTATACTCCTACTATGTAGCTATCAGGATAAAACTATGAATGAAAACATTTTTGATTCATTTTCTTCAAATGAACCAAATGACTGCATGGTCCAAAAATCATTCATTTTCATTTGATTTTGGATTCTTTATAGTCGGGGGAAATAAGTCTCTCTCTCTCTCTCTCTCTAGCTCTGCTTGGCCACAAATAGCGGAGCTGCATTGGGGGAAAGCCAAAAAGGAGGAGTCATTTCACTAATCATATTGAAGTTTTTTTTTCCAAGCAGCCAAACAAGCCTATCCCTGTCTTAGTTCTTCTAAATCCCTTGGCTAGAAAAGTTAAAAAAGAGGTAAAAATTGAAAAAATATCAACTACCTTAAAAATTAATCAAATAAGAACATAAGAACATAAGAAGTTGCCTCCACTGGGTCAGACCGAGGTCCATCTCGCCCAGCGGTCCGCTCCCGCGGCGGCCCATCAGGTCCGTGACCTGTGAAGTGGTTTCTGCCTATTTCTATAAACTACCTCTAGTTATATCTGTACCCCTCTATCTCCTTATCCTCCAGGAACCTATCCAAACCCTCCTTGAACCCCTGTACAGAGTTCTGGCCTATCACATTCTCTGGAAGCGCGTTCCATGTGTCCACCACCCTCTGGGTAAAAAAGAACTTCCTAGCACATTAGTAGCTTAGGCGCATAAGGGCTGGGCTGACTGATTCAGTCTGTGTGTCAAGAAAAAAAAATCTGAGGTTGTATGTACAGTAGATGATAAACTTCACAGAGAGGGTGGAAAGGTCTGACAGAGACAGGGCAGGGAAGGTAGGGCAAAGGGTCCACAAACATGCTATGACATTCAGCAATAGTGCCAAGTAAAAGGCATATGGAGATGCAGATCTCCCAAAAGAGCCATAGAAAACACATGTTGCTTCTGAGCAACAATGCCAAATAAAGGGTTAAAATGGTAACACAATTCTTTTTAAAGTGGCACCTACCAGTCCCTGCTTGATAAGCTACAAACACATCTTGTGCCTTGGTGCAGGTTGTTCTGCTCCCACTTGCATGGAAGCAGTTTATATTGTTGTATAGTTAATAATAATAATGATACTAGCTTTATTTATATCCCATCATACCTTTTCAGTTCAAGATGGTATACAACAAGAGAATGCTGTAAGGACAGCGAGGTTACATCAGTTAGATTTGGGAAGGTGTGGAAGACAGTTGAGTGAACGGGGTGGTAGGGTAGGAAGAGGTAAGAGATGAGCAGAATTGAAGGATCAGATAAATTTGTCGAATAAGTGGGTCTTTAGTGATTTTCCGAATGAATGGTATGTTGGTGCGTTCAGGATTAGGTTGCTTAAAGTGTTGTTCCAAATCTCTGCTTGAAAGGAGAGTGTCCTGTTGAGGAATCTTTTGAATTTGCATCCTTTGGGAGAAGGAAATGTGAACAGTAATGTTCTGTTACAGAGGCGGAGTTTGTCCTCTAGGGTGAAGTGTTTCTGGAGGTAGGTGGGTGTGGTGCTGAGGAGAGTCTTGAAGCAAAGGCAACCAAATTTGAAGATTATTCTGGCCTTGATAGGTAGCCAGTGAAGTTTCTTGTAATATGGGGTGATGTGGTTGGATTTTTTTAAGCCAAAGATTAGTCAAATAGCTGTGTTCTGGATGAGTCTCAGTTTCTTGATATTTTTTTTGTGAGATCCTAGGTAGATTATGTTGCAGTAGTCCAGTGAGCTCAGGACTAGAGAATGGACCAACAGTATGAATGATGTGGGATCGAAGTATGGTTTTAGTGTGCGTAGTTTCCATAATAAATGGAAGCATTTTTTGATTAGGATGTTGGTATGGGCTTTGAGTGTCAGTTGCTGATCTAGGGTAACTCCTAGGATTTTGATGGTAGGGTTAATTGGGAAGTCCGTTCCATTTAGGTTGATAGCTGATTCTATTGCTTTGTTGGGGAGGATCACTCCTATTCCTGCTCACCGCTGGACCACCAGGGCTTAAGGCAGGCCCGTGGGAGGCCTGCAATAAGTTTGGGTGGGGGATGGAGGAGCAAGCAGGCTTGAGGACCCGAATATAAACCGAGACCCCCAAATCTCAGTTTATATTCTAATATATATGGTATATCAATTATTTCCTAGTTGTTTCAGAAGTGATTTGTAAAGCTGTTTGTGATACTTAGTGACACTTATTTTTTGTGTGCTCGTATGTGCCATTCACAATTCCAAATTATTTCCATGCAGTCATCAGTATGACGGGACAATATATTGCTTTACACTCTGGGATATCATTTCATACAGACTGTGGGATATATAGCACTGCAAAACAATTACATTTGAGCACAATGGGATATCTGCACATGCCTCTGGTATTTATGCTGCTAAGATTTTATAGAATGCCTTAATCCAATCAACTATTTCTTCCAGGTTTTCAGTTTCTTGAAAAAGAAACTGATGTGGTTTTTTTTTGGTGCAGCCCAAAATATCTGACTGATAGAGCCAATCATTTTTAATCTATTCTGCATAGCAGCAATTGCAAGATACACACAGAAGCATAGCATCAGCAGTTGGGATATGCATTTGGAACACCAGCCTAGGTCATATTTCTCTGCACATTTGTCTGTTAGCTTGGAAGTCTTGGCACAAATGATGCATGACAGTATTTCCATTGGGTACATTAGTAGGTAATTTAGAAAGACAAAGAGAGACAGTTTTGCTCCTTGGGCCTAATGTAAAATTTAAGTGAATCTATTTTTTCTTGTTGGCAAACCACAGGTGTCCCTAATATGGAAGCAGATGATATTGGGGAGAATCATATAGTTGCTGGGCTAAAACAGTTGTAAACCATCCTATCAGCATCTCCTGGAAATCAGATATTTAAATTCCTTGGTTGCCCAATGGCTTCTTAGGATGCCATTCTCTCCTTCCTCCTCCACAGCCCTCCTAATTCCACTTCTCTCCATCATAAAGGGGTTTCCCCTTCTTGAGGGCACAGAAATCCCAGGTGGGGTAAGTAACCCTAACAGGGTTCCAAAGACTCAGCAGCGGTGAAAAGGAATGTAATGAAGGCTCTAATCTTTGATAGTATCAGTTTCCCCCAAACAAGGCAAACTGACCCCAGTATGTTCCACTAGAGCAGGGATCTCAAAGTCCCTCCTTGAGGGCCACAATCCAGTCGGGTTTTCAGGATTTCCCCAATGAATATGCATTGAAAGCAGTGCATGCACATAGATCTCATGCATATTCATTGGGGAAATCCTGAAAACTCGACTGGATTGCGGCCCTCAAGGATGGACTTTGAGACCCCCTGCACTAGAGGGATTAGAGCTTAAGTCTGAAACTTAAGAGCAATTTAGTTATTGCTCCTACCCCTCAAGGATCTCAGGGAGGTAATTGGTATAGCAGAGGCATGACTCGGATGGAAGGCAGGGCGACCTGGGGTCAGAGCCTACACAACATAAAGTTTGCTCCATACCGGTACTGTAAAAACCACCAGCCCATATAGAGCAAAGGATTTGATATACTACTTTTCTGTGTGTAACAGACTACCTGGTGGGGCAGACTGGACTATATTTTTGGGAGGGTCAAGACACAACTACACTATTCCGTACAATAGATTTTTGTTCTGATTCATTATAATAAAACTTGGCTTACCTCAGCCAAATTGTGTCTTTCTCCTTGGACCCCTCTCTGAGTCAAGCCTAGGCAGAAATACTCCTCTCTGAGACCTGCTCCTCTGACTCAGCACTGAGCCAAGCAGTGCAGGGCAGTCTGGGACTTGTAGTCCTTCTGAAATACATGGTGCCCTCTGCTGCCCAGTGGCATAACAGCAGTCCCAGGGAGAGGAAATCCCTCACTCTGCCACACTGTGGTATAACCAAAATGGGAAGAAAACAAATGGGACATAGCACTGCCGGGGTACAAACTCTATCGAGAAGACAGGTCAGGTCAGAAAGGAGGAGGAATAGCCCTATACATAAGGGATAACATACACTCGACCAGAGAGGACACAGCAGCGACGACCAACAAATTGGAATCACTATGAGTTAAAATACCGGGAAGGAATGGGCCCGAGATAAAGATGGGTCTGTACTATCATCCACCTGGGCAAACCAAAGCAAACGATGAAGAAATGAAAGCCGAGATGAAGTGAGAATGCAAAAGCGGTAACATGATTGTTATGGGAGATTTCAACTATCCCGGGATAGACTGGAGTCTTGGAAACTCAAAATGCGATAGGGAGACCAGATTCCTGGAGGCTATGCAGGACTACTTCATGGAGCTGCTTGTCAGAGAACCGACGAGAGGGAATGCCACTTTGGATCTAATCCTCAATGAGCTAAGAGGACCTGCAAAAGAAGTGGAAGTAGTGGGGCCATTGGGAAGCAGCGATCACAATATGATCAAGTTCAAAGTTGAAGTAGGAATATCGAAGGGGAAGAGAACCACAGCGACAACTTTTAACTTCAAGAAAGGAAACTACAAAGCGATGAGAGTAATGGTAAGGAAGAGACTTAGGAACAGCTCAAAGAAATCGCAGACTGTAGAGCAAGCCTGGTCATTATTCAAGGACACGGTGAGCGAGGCGCAAAATCTGTATATCCCCAGATTTAGAAAAGGATGCAAAAAGAGCTGAACAAAAGACCCAGCGTGGATAACTAAAGAAGTGAAGAAAGCGATAGGAGACAAGAGACATTCATTCTGGAAATGGAAAAAGGACAAAACCGGGGAGAACTGGAAAGAGCACAGGAAGCATCAAAAAGAATGTCACCTCGTGGTTAGAAGAGCAAAAAGAGAATATGAAGAGAGGCTAGCCAGGGAAGCAAGAAATTTCAAACCGTTCTTCAGATATGTTAAAGGGAAGCAGCTGGCAAGAGAGGAGGTGGGACCGCTGGATGACGGAGATAGGAAAGGAGGAGGAAAAAGAAGTGGTGGAGAGACTAAACATGTTCTTTTCGTCAGTATTTACAAAAGAGGACACATCCAATGTGCCGGAACCTGAAAAAATATTCAAAGGAGATCAAGCAGAAAAATTAACATCCATGAAGGTAAGCCTTGAAGACGTACGCAAGCAGATAGATAGATTAAAAACTGACATCTCCGGGCCCAGATGGAATCCACCCTAGGGTATTGAAAGAACTAAAGGTGGAAATAGCAGAACTACTACAGCAGATTTGTAATCTATCCCTGAAAACAGGCATGATCCCGGAGGATTGGAAGATAGCTAATGTTACGCCCATCTTTAAAAAAGGATTGCAAGGGGACCCGGGGAACTACAGACCGGTAAGTTTGACTTCAGTTCCGGGGAAGATGGTGGAAGCGCTGATAAAAGACAACATTGATGAGTATTTATAAAGGAATAAACTGATGAAAACAAGCCAACGTGGCTTCTGCAAGGGAAGATCGTGCCTAACGAACTTACTGCACTTCTTCGAAGGAATTAACAAACGGATAGACAAAGGGGACCCCATTGACATCGTATACTTAGATTTCCAAAAAGCTTTTGACAAGGTACCCCATGAACGCCTGCTACGGAAACTGAAGAACCATGGGATGGAAGAAGACGTACATAGATGGATCAAAAATTGGTTGGAAGGTAGAAAGCAAAGGTAGGAGTGAAGGGCCACTATTCAGACTGGAGGAGGGTCACGAGTGGTGTTCCGCAGGGGTCGGTGGTCGGACCGCTGTTGTTCAATGTATTTATAAATGATCTAGAAACAGGGACGAAATGTGAAGTAATAAAATTTGCAGATGACACCAAACTATTTAGTGGAGTTAGGACTAAAGAGGATTGCAAGGATTTACAAAGGGACCTGAACAAATTAGGAGAGTGGGCGACAAGATGGCAGATGAAGTTTAATGTAGAGAAATGTAAAGTCTTGCATGTAGGAAACAGAAACCCAAAGTACAGCTGGGAGGGCTGGTAATGGGTGAAAGTACCCAAGAAAAGGACTTCGGAGTAATAGTGGACAACACAGTGAAGCCCTCGGCACAGTGTGCAGCGGCCTCTAAGAAGGCGAATAGAATGCTGGGTACTATCAAGAAAGGTATTACAACCAGAACGAAAGAAGTTATCCTTCTGTTGTATCGGACGATGGTGCACCCGCATCTGGAGTACTGCGTCCAATACTGGTCGCTGTACCTTAAGAAGGATATGGCGATACTCAAGAGGGTTCAGAAAAGAGCGACACGATTGATAAAAGGTATGGAAAACCTTTCATATGTAGAAAGATTGGAGAAACTAGGGCTCTTTTCCCTAGAAAAGCGGAGACTTAGAGGGGACATGATAGACTTACAAGATCATGAAGGGCATGGAGAAAGTGGAGAGGGACAAATTCTTCAATCGTTTGAAAACTACAAGAACGAGAGGGCATTCAAAAAAGTTAAGAGGGGACAGATTCAGAACCAATGCCAGGAAATTCTTCTTCGTCCAAAGGGTGGTGAACACCTGGAATGCGCTCCCAGAGGGTCTGATAGGACAGAGTACGGTTTGGGGGTTCAAGAAGGGATTAGATAATTTCCTGAAGGAAAAGGGGATAGAAGGGTATAGATAGAGGATTACTGTACAGGTCCTGGACCTGATGGGCCGCCGCATGAGCGGACTGCTGGGCATGATGGACCCTTGGTCTGACCCAGCAGAGGGACTACTTATGTTCTTATGGTTTACCTTTATTTTATATATCTTTGCGAAAATTGGAAGTTCAGGCCCTAGGCATGTGCCTACTGGGCCTAACCATTAATCCGGCCCTGTCTATCAAGCTTAGACTCCTGTTTCCAACAGTGGCCAATCCAGGTCCCAAGTACCTAAGCTAGATCCTGGATGACGAAAGATTAAGGGATCCCCACCAGCATGGCTTTACGAAGGGAAGGTCTTGTCAATCCAATCTGATAAGCTTCTTTGACTGGGTAACAAAAAAACTGGTTGGGGGAGAGTCCCTGGACATTGTGTATTTAGACTTCAGTAAGGCTTTTGATAGTGTCCCACACCGTAGGTTATTGAACAAGATGAACACGTTAGGAATAGGAAAAACACTGACTGCATGGGTAGAAGACTGGCTTAGCGGCAGACTTCAAAGGGTGATGGTAAACGGTATTCCCTCAAATCATCGAAGGTGACCAGTGGAGTGCCGCAGGGCTCAGTCTTGGGCCCGATGCTATTTAATATCTTTGTAAGGGATCTGACTCAAGAACTTGGAGGCAAGATTACATTATTTGCCGATGACGCTAAACTATGCAACGTTGTGGGCAGGGCAACAGAACCTGACAGCGCAACCAGGCCCAACACTATGGAGAAGGACCTACTTTTTTTTTTTTTTAGTTCAATCATCTTTATTGAAAAATTTTTAATATACAGAACAATAAGGCAACAATGACCAATACACTAAGCAAACAGTAATAAAAGATATACATTGTGGTCTATCATTGCTATAGAAAGAAGCCAGGCTAGGAAACATCCTACCAAAACCATAAATAACGAAACCAGGAAACCTGGTCAGACGTGTAAAATGCAGTATATTAACAAAAAGTCAGATAGATTAACAATATTATCTCCAAAGTGAGCAACAAGATCAGTTTAGAGGAACAGAATCAGGTTCGCAAGGGGCTGCAGGGGAACACATTGCCCTACTTTTAATAGAATTATGGTCCAGTACTTGGCAACTAAACTTTAATGCCAAAAAATGTAAGGTAATGCATCTTGGAAGCGGAAATCCATGCAGAACATACACCTTGAACGGTGAAAACTTAACAAGAACTGTTGCAGAAAGGGACTTGGGAGTAATCATCCAGGAAGATATGAAAGCTGCCAATCAAGTGGAGAAAGCTTCAGCAAAGGCTAGACAAATGCTGGGTTGAATCAGAAGGAGCTTTATCAGCCAAAAGCCTGAAGTCATACTGCCGTTATACAGATCCATGGTGAGACCTCACCTGGAGTACTGTGTCCAGTTTTGGAGGCCACATTATCAAAAGGATGTGAAGAGATTGGAGTCGATTCAGAGAATGGCCACTAGGATGGTCTCAGGACTTAAAGATCTCCCATATGAAGAACGTCTGAGCAGACTATGCTTATATTCTCTCGAAGAGCGCAGAGAAAGGGAGGACATGATAGAAACATTCAAATACATCACAGGCCGCATTGAAGTGGAGGAAGAAATCTTTTTCTAAAGGGTCCCACGGCGACAAAGGGCATCCGCTAAAACTCATGGTGACACCAGGAAATACTTCTTCACCGAAAGGGTGATTGATCGATGGAATGGTCATCCACGCCAGGTGGTCGAGGCCAGTAGTGTGCTCGACTTCAAGAGACGATGGGACAAAGAGGTGAGGTTGCTACAGTGTTATGCTTAAAAAGATGGATTCTCAAGGGAGGGAGGGTTCTTGAGTGGGCAGACTTGGTGGGCCGCCAGCCCTTTTCTGCCGTCATACTCTATGTTTCTATGTTTCCAGTATGGCAGCTCTTATGTGAGCCAAGTATAGGACAATCAAGCTATTGTGACATCACTGATGAGGTTGGAACTTAGGTATTGGTGGAATGAGGCATTATGACATCACAATTTAATCTCTGGAACTTTGCTACTCCTTGGGTTTCTGAAAGGGGACCTAGGTTGGCCACTGTTGAAAACAGGAAATGGGGCTTGATGGACCTTCGGTCTGTCCCAGTATGGCAACACTTATGTTCTTAACAACCCAACATAAAATCTACTCATATCATAGGTATTGTAATAAAAATACCAACCTTCTTTAATATATAAATATATAAATTCTTATGTAAAATGCAAAATATGTGTTCTGGGGCCCCTTGTTTCGCAGCTTCCTGCTGCTTCAGTAGAAAAACGATCCATTGTGACTACTAAAAGGCTTCAGGAGCTAAAGTCAGAACGAAAGTCCAAAACGTAGGGATACATCTGCTGAAGACAACCGTGGGTGTGTTGATGAAAACCCAAAGTGATGAATGCATTATTAAAGATTGTCTGGAAGAACCACTCATGACTTTGGGTTTTTGTCAGCATATAAAAAGGCATCATAGAAAATAGTTCCTAGGCCTAACAAAGTTAAAATAGAACCATTTTGAATTAGGAAACACTACGGTAACTCTGCCACAGTGACAGAACACAGACAGATGCTTAAATCTTGCAGTTACTTGAAAGGTGCATCTAGGGCTGCCAACTTTTTGAAAGATAAAAACCCACACAAAAACAGAAGAGAGACTCATAAAAATGGTATTTGTCATGGACTGAAAAAATATTTGAAGAGCTTGAGAATAAGTCACTATAGATGCTCTAATTTAATGCCTTCATTCAACCCACAAAATCCTGTCCACCCAAATAAATACAGACATATGTGCCTTGTATTCACCTCTGACATCCCTCAGATATCCAAATATATTTACTCAAACAGAAGGAATAGGCTAGAGCAGTGGTATTCAACCTAGTCCTCAGGGACTGCCTGACTAGTTGGGTTTTCAGGATATCCACAATGAATATGAATGAGGATATCCTGAAAACCCGGACTGGCCAAGTGGTCCCTGAGGACTGGGTTGAATATCACTGGGCTAGAGTTCTGCAACAGCCATGGACTCCCATTATTGTGTACTGGAGTTTGTAATAGATTTAAACAATTGTACAAAATTAGGAAAACTTACCAGAACAAACTTTCTTTTCCTGGAATTAAATGGAATTAATATAGAAAGGTTGCATTTAAAGAGGCTGTGATACTTTTTCATCTGATAGAAGAAAAGAGGTGAGGTCCTCAGTCTGATGCAATCAAAGCATACAGGGATACCTTATATACAATACCGATAATACTGGTTCATAAAAAAAGTTATTAATTGAAATTCATTGCATAATACCTGACATGACCATGTTTTAGACAACCTGGATCAGGGGTGTATTAACTAGAAAATATAAATAAATAAAAATTCCATTATTAATATATATGTAGAATTATATTGTAAATAATAAATTTTACAGAAACATATAAAAGAAATGTACCCAGACTATTGCATGGCATAGATCTCAGGTTGTTCATACATACAAAGTAAGGCTCTTTAGATAAACATCCAACATTTTAAAACAATATGGTGCTCATAATCAAAAACAAAAAACGTCTAAAAAGTGGCCTAAATGGCTACTTGGACGATCAAAAAGCCTGATCGTCCAAGTACCCATAATCAAAGCTGGTTTTAGACGTATCTAAAACCAGCTTAGGCCTTTCCCCTGCCTCTAAACACACAGAGAGAAAAGAGGTGTTTTTAGAGGAAGGGAAGCGGTGGGCGGGAGGTGGGCCGACCTAGACCTAGGCGTGCAGCAGGTATAACCAAAACTTTAGGCAGGTTGCCTAGTCGGCACTTATACGTTTTGAGTTAGACCAAGTCAAAACAGGTATAAGTGCTGAAAAGGGGCTGCTGAGCTGATCGTGGCTGGCGCGATCAGTTCAGCGGCCCGGCAACCTACCCCCCCACCGCAACCATCGCGGCAAGAGAGATGACTCATCTCCCCTACCACGATGCGATCACCCCTCTACCCGAACTGCCGCGACCCATGGCAGGAGAGATGCCCAATCTCTCCTGCCGCGGGTTGTGGCAATTCGGGTAGAGGAGTGATCGCATTGCGGCAGGGGAGATTGGCCATCTCCCCTGCTGCGATACATCACCCCCCCACACACTAACACATACACTATTGGGGCAGGAGGGAGCCCAAGCCCTCCTACCCCGCGGCCCCCCCGAACCCCTGATTACATTCAGGGCAGGAGGGAGCCCAAGCCCTCCTGCCCTGCTATCCCCATGAACCCCCGATTACGTTCGGGGCAGGAGGGAGCCCAAGCCCTCCTGCCCCGCAATCTCCAATCCCCCCGAGTCCGATGGGGCCAGGAGGGAGCCCAAGCCCTCCTGGCCACGCAACCCCCATCCCCTACAAGATCGGCCAAGAGGGAACCCAACCCCTCCTGCCCAGGTGGACCCCCTACCCCCCACCCCTACTAAAATACTGGCAGGAGGGATCCCAGGCCTTTCTGCCCTCGAATCGCCCCCCATGACCGCCCCCCATACCCCTGATCGCCCCCCACCGACCCCACGACCCCCCCACCCCCAATCCCACCCCCCATACCTTGTACAACGTTGGCTGGACGGATGGGTGCCAAGCCCACCCATCCGGCAGGCCAGCCGGCTCTGGAAAGGGGTCGGATTGGCCCAGGTGGCTCAAACCCTGCCTACAGGTGGGGCCTGAGGCACCTGGGGCCAACCAGAATAGGCCTGGGAGCCTTAGGCTCCTCCTGTGGACGGGGCCTTAAGCACATGGGCCCAAACCGGACATTTTCCCTGCTTCGACTTTCAACGTTTAAGGCCTTAGGCCAAAAGGGGACTTAGACGTTTTTTTTGATTATGCTCCTCCACATTTAAACAACAGGTTTGAAATTTTTTTCATTGCTATCTCCAAAATGTCTGTATTTTAAAAGTCATGTCAAAAATTGATAATATTATCACAAATTTGAAAACATTTGTTTCATAAAAGACTGTTAGGGGCATTTTCAAAAGGCAAAAAAGTAAAAAAAACCATCTAAATTGGCACTTGTGCCCATTTTGAAACAAATATTTTAGACAAATATTTTACGGGACATTCACCCTCAAGAAAGTATGTCTAAGTCATAAAGGGGCGTGTTAGAGGTGTGTTTTGGGCTGGCTTAGACTTGGACATCTTGCGGTGATAATCAAACATTTTGCAAGAAGTCCTGAGTGGAACTTAGTCGTTCTGATCTAGACGTGTTTTAGAAGCATCTAAGTGCCAAAAAGGTACCCAAACTAACCAGATGACCACTGGATGCATTATGGTATGACCCTGCCCATACTCCCCCAGTGGTCACTGACTCCCTTCCACCCCCCAAATATGTGAATGAAACTGCACATACTTGTGCGTAGAACAGCAGCACCTGGTATTGGAAAGCCTAGTAGAACTTCACACGGGTGTCTTAAGTAGTCAGGTAAGTGGACTACTGAACCATAGAGAGGAGGATCCAGACCCATAAGCCACTCTAACTACAATATTTATGGTGGAAAGTATGAGCCCACCAAAACCCTATTATACTGCCATGTAGGCTTCACCTGCAGTCATAAGGGCTATTGGGGTGGTAGACAGGTGGGCATAGTAAGTGCTAGGGGAGTTATGGAGAACTCAGCATAAATTATAAGGGGTATATGATGAGATGTATATCTGTCACCCTTTATGTGAAGTTCACAGTAGTGCCCTCTAAGGTGCCCCACTGCTCTGTTGGCATGTCTATGTGGCCAGTCCATTAGAATGCTGGCTCCTCCCATGTCTAAATTGCATTGATTTGGACGTTTCTAACCTGGATGTTTTGTGATCAAAATGGTGAATAAAGTTAGATGTCCTGGCGGTGTAGATGATTTGGTGGCCAAGATATCAAAATAGATTATTTTCTTAAAAAAATGTATTTGGACATCCCATTTGAAAATGGATGTTTCTCCACTTCTGACTTTGGACATCTTGCAGGAAACATCCAAATTTGGACTTAGACGTCCTATCGAAAATGGCCTTCCACATAATACTGAATCAAAATATCATTATAGCAAGCCAAATGCTTCATCCTTTCAATGTGCATAGCAAACCTGACAAAGGGCCCTTCATTTCACTATCACTGTATCAGGGGTATAAACTGACGTTTTGAGTAACAACTAACTTGCCCATAGTGCAGTGCTTCTCCACCCAGTACTTCAGGTATACTCAGGTTTTCAGGATATCCACAATGAATATGCATGAGATAGATTTGCATGTACTGCATCCTTGGTATGCATATCTCTTGTGCATAATCAATTTATCTAAATGGTACTTTCTTGTGTGAGGATCACCAATCAAACTCTCATCAAGATATATATCAAGCTCAATATATATCTCAAACTCCTCACCTGTAATGTATAATCCCTAGCTCCTCAGAAGTACCACCTGGGCTCAAAAGCTTTCACAGCCCTAGGCTTTATGTACTACCTCCTTACTGGAGCCGTTATCAATTTTTACTCACAAACTTTATTTTAAAATTTTTATTTAACAACCCTTCTAGCATATTTCAAGGGTACTTAGCTTTTAATTGTGGTCTTCTTTTGAGGGAAATAGGAGCCAACATGTTTCACCCACAGAAGGTTTTTTCAAGGCTTATCACTATTTAAAAAACAAAACTGTTTAGTTTATTTCTAAAACGTTTAATATACAGCTGTCTATCTAATAACTCACTCCTCATGCTAGCAGTGTTAGAAAATATATAAGTTTTACTAAAAACATCTCTCTTACCTAAGCAAGCTTTACAACCGACATATGACCACTGAATGTTGATTCAAAATGGCCGTGGCTTCTTCTCCTCCCTTGTATATACCCACCGGAACTGGCATTAACTACTGCAGCATTATGGGCCTGGGAGGCTATAAAGGGACTAGGTTAAAACTACCATTACTTTGAAAAAAGTTCTAATGAACTGGTTTTTTAAGCACTCTCCATTTATAAAAAAATCAAAGGATAACCTCTCCGCTTCAACCCCTCAGATCAAAGTGGCCCATTCAAGCTCCAGATTTAATCCATTTGGTAAAACTGTATTTAGATAACAAATCAATCTCTGCTCAGCGAAATTCAGTAAGCCTTTCAATGAGCTTATACACTGATGCATTTAATGGATGCCATTGATATCACTAGCAGCCAAAATGACTTTCCTGCTGTTATATTTTGAGTTTTATCCTTTTTATCTCTGACACTATCTCCTTTTTATTCGCTTGCTGCTTAGGAAAAGTATAAATGTGAAGGTGAGACAGTTGAATTATTTTTTTTGACCTGGCAATTTTGTCCCGGTTCTTTATGCTTTTAAAATTGCCTATGAACACTACAGTAAGCTGCGCTTATTCATTAATGAAAAATATTTCACTGTTTTCTTCCTGTTGCTGTCAGACTCAAGATTTCTTTATGTATGTAAGAAAATAGATTGTTTCCATTTTATTGGAGCCAGTGTGCATGAGGTGAAATGAAAAATCTTGGGAGAAATTGAGCATCTGTACATTCAGAGTTTCAATTTTTCTGTACTGGCAGATCGTGTTAACACTTAACAAAACATATTGATGCTCTGCGCATAACAAGAACTGACTTTTCTAAAAACATAATTTGCAATTTGTTACCCCAAATTTTGGTCTAACAGAAAAGAATGTAAGGAAACTGAAAACTTTGATGCTGTTTAAGATATTCTGAAAATTGTCCCAAATCCGTGACATAATCATTTCTTCGTCCATAATCACCATAAGAATATAAAAATAGCCTTACTGGGTCAGACCAATGGTCCATCCAGCCCAGTAGCCCATTCTCACGGTGGCCCATCCAGGTCACCAGCACCTGGCCAAAACCCAAAGAGTAGCAATATTCCATGCTACCGATCCAGGGCAAGCAGAGGCTTCCCCCATGTCTTAATAACAGACCATGGACTTTTCCTCCAGGAATTTGTCCAAACCTTCCTTAAAAACAGCTACACTATCCACTTTTACCACAACTTCTGGCAACGCATTCCAGAGCTTAACTATTCTCTGAGTGAAAAAATTTCCTCCTATTGGTTTTAAAAGTATTTCCTTGCAGTCTTTATAATTTTTGATGGAGTGAAAAATCGATCCATATTTCAGTCATATTTCCCCTCAGCCATCTCTTTTCCAAGCTGAAGAGCCCTAACCTTTTTAGTCTTTCCTTATTCCTTTATCATCTTGGTCGCTCTTCTTTGAACCTTTTCTAGTGCCGCTATATCTTTCTTGAGATAAAGAGACCAGAACTGAACGCAATACTCCAGATGAGGTTGCACCATGGAGTGATACAATAATAATTAATAATAAATAATTTTATTTCTTATATACCGCTATACCATAAGTTCGAAGCGGTTTACAAAGAAGGTCGTGCAGTGTTTACAGCAGGAGACATATGTTTACAACAAGATACATATGTTTGGAACAGGAAATAAGCTAGGAATTGGAACCAGGGATTTGAGATACATAAGCTAAGTGGAAGAGTGTGCATAATAAGTCGGAATTACAATGAATAATATACAGGGAATTACAATGTGGAAGAGATAATGGGGGAAGTTTACAGAGAGGAGAGGATATTGCAAAGAGAGCAGGAACAAGATACAGGAACAGGAGATGATTACAATGCGATACAGGTTAATACAAATTGAATAGGATATTACAAAGTGAACAGGAACAGGAGAAGTTTACAATACGATACAGGTTAATACAAAGTGAGCAGGTACCGGGGAGGTTTACCATAGGATAAAGTAAATTACAGAGTGGACCGGTACAGGATGTTTACAGTAAGATACAGGATATTACAATTTGAACAGGATGCAAGAGTTAAACGCCGAATTACGGGAGGAAATAAACAATGTGAGTAAGAGAGGAACCCAGCCATAAGCGTTGGAGGGGGAAGGAAGGGTGGGGTGGGCATTTGGAGGGGATATAGCTGGATGAGGGGGAGAAACTTAGGTGGTGTTGAAGAGACGGGTCTTCAGAGACTTTCTGAAGTCAGTGTATGATGTGGCCTCGAGTATTGGTTTTGCTAGCCATGTGTTCAGTTTGGCTGCTTGGAATGAAAGCATTCTGTCTAGGTACTTCATGTAGTGACATGATTTCAGGGATGGGTAAGTGAAGAGGTTAGTTCTGCGGGAGATCTTTTGTGGGCAGTTGGTGAGGATTTGGGAAGCTAGGTAAGTTGGAAGCATTCCGAAGATGGCTTTGAAACTGATGCAGGCGAACTTGAAAAGTATTCTGGATTCTACTGGCAGCCAGTGAAGAATTTGGAGATATGGGGAGATATGTTCCCATTTTTTTAGCCCGAAGATGAGGCGGACTGCTGTGTTCTGGATTAGTCTTAGCTTGTGGAGTGACTTTTTGTAAGCTCCCAAAAATATGATTTTGCAGTAGTCCAGAGTACTCAGGATGGAAGCTTGTACTAGTAGACGAAAGGATGACTCGTCAAAGAATTTTTTGATAGTGCGAAGTTTCCAAAGAGTAGAGATGCATTTTTTGAACATTAGATCAGTGTGTTTTTCTAGTGTTAGATGTCTGTCAAGGGTAATCCCTAGTATTTTAATAGATTGGGCAATTTCGTAATTTTTGCCGTTCACTTGGATCATGTTGTCTTTAATCTGCTCGTTGGGAGAGGCTAGGAAGAATTTGGTTTTTTCTGTGTTCAGTTTGAGTTTGAAGGCCTTCATCCAAAGTTCTATTTGGTTTAGGATATTGGCTAGGTGAATGATGAAATTTGGTGAGATATTGGATAGTGGGAGAACGACGGTGATGTCGTCAGCGTAAATGTGGAAGGTGAGATTTAAGCTCTGTAGTAGGTGACCCAGTGAGATGAGGTAGATGTTGAAGAGGGTCGGTGATAGTGGGGAGCCTTGGGGAAGTCCGCAGTTGTTGTTCCAGCTGAAGGAGAGTTTGTCTTCTTTGAGTACTTGATAGGATCTGAATTCAAGG
The DNA here is from genome assembly GCF_902459505.1 of Geotrypetes seraphini. NCBI lineage: Eukaryota > Metazoa > Chordata > Amphibia > Gymnophiona > Dermophiidae > Geotrypetes > Geotrypetes seraphini. The sequence continues at coordinate 14,478,985 of NC_047097.1, forward strand.
AATCCTCGGAACCAGGTAAGGGTGTTTCCTGAGATGCCTATTGATTCCAGACAGTTCAGCATGATGGGGTGGTCAACTAGGTCAAAGGCACTACTTAGATCCAGTTGGAGGATCAAAGCGTTGGAGCCTTGACTCAGGAGGGAGTGTAGAGAGTTTAGGAGGGAGGCCATTACAGTTTCGGTGCTGAAGCCGGGTCTGAAACCAGATTGGTTGGGATGAAGTAAGTTGAATTTGTCTAGGTAATTGTTTAGGTTAGTATTTACTAGGCCTTCAATTAATTTGACAGCCAGAGGGATGTTTGCAACAGGTCTGTAGTTGGAGATGATGTTGGATGCTTCTTTTTTGTTCTTTTTTATAGGGGTAATAATAATTTGGCCCAGGTCTTCTGGGAATTTCCCAGCGGATAATTGTAGATTAATCCAGCTTAGAAGTTTGGTTTTGAAGGTAATGGGGACAGATTTCATCACGTTTGGGGGGCAGGGGTCTAGTTTGCAGTAAGATTTCGCATATTTGTTGTAGTACTTGGTAAACGTTTGCCAGTCAGTTTCCTTGAAGTAGGGCCAGCTCATGTCGGCTTTGGAGGAAGGGACATGGTCCTGGAGGATGGAGTAGTTCCAGTGGGAGTCTTGTGAGCTTGTAAGGGCGAGTCTTGAATTAGACATTTTTGAGTTGAAAAAAGTGGCCAGGGCGTCTGCTGTGATCGTTGAGTCTTCTTCTAGGTTTGTGTAGGGGTGGGTGTCGAACAGGTCGTTGACTAGTTTGAATAGTTTGTTGCTGTTTAAGGAGGTGTTGCCTATAATGTTGGCGTAGAAGGTTTTTTTCTTTTTAGAGATGGTGTTTTTGTAGTTAGCTAGCTTTTGGCGCCAGGCGTTTTTGGATTCTGGAGTTCCTAACTTTATCCATTTCCATTCTAATCTTCTAAGTTCTCTCTTTATCCCAAGGAGCTCTGGGTCAAACCAGCCCGATAGGTTTCTAGGTCTGAACCTTCTTTTCTTCATTGGGGCCATTACGTTTAGGATTTGGGTGCTGGTGGAGATCCAGGAGTTCATGAAGAGGTTAGGGTCCTCATCGTGGTTGTGGGTAATGTCATAGTGAGACCAGAATTCTACGGGGTTGAGTTTGCCTCTGCTTGTTTTAAATAATGTGGGATTGTGTTTAGCTTTCGTTGTGGTTGATGTCTGTTGCCATTCCAACTCGAAGTTGCATATTTTGTGGTCAGACCAAAGTGAGTCTGACCAGGTTGCTGATGTCCATCGGATCGTAGGGTTTGCTGAATGAGATTTAGACAGGGATACAATGTCCAGTTGGTGGCCTTTTGTGTGGGTTGATATTGGAGGGGAGTGAGGGAAGCTTAGGGAGGTTAGAAAGGACCAGCATTCGATGGATTCCGGTAGATCTGGATTCTCTAAATGTAGGTTGAGGTCGCCGCATAAGAGGTTGTAAGGGCCCGAAAGTGAATTGGTTAACATGAACTCCTGAAATTCTTCTTTGGCTGCTGTCCATTTTCTGGGTGGGATGTATGTTAGAGTAATAGTGAGGGAATCGGATAGCAGTTCTGATTGAAGCTTTAGAGCGAGGATTTCCAAGGTGGGGGAGGATTTCGAGCTGAGCATGGAGCAGTTTAAGTTGTCTTTGAAGATTACAGCCAGACCCCCACCCCTTCCTCTTGCTAAGGAAAGAATTTTGAAGTTAGGGGGGAGGCATTCTTGGATGATAATGTCTTCATCTGAGAGTAGCCAAGTCTCTGTTAGTAGGACGAAGTCAGGGTTGGTGTCGGTGAGCCAGTCGTGGATTAACTGGGATTTGTTTCTCATAGATCTTATGTTTAGGTAGGAACCTCTGAGGTTGGAGTAGATTAGAGGAGTAGAGGGGGGGAGGAGGGAGGGAGCAATGTTTTTTAGTACTCTGGTTTTTTTGATATAGGGTCTGGAAGGTCTGTGGAATGTAGTTAAGATCGGGATCTCTGAAGGTGTAGGGTCTTGGGTATCGAAGGTAGTCTTGTTGGGGCTTGGAGGGGGTTTGGGTTTAAAGGTGCGGATAGAGTAGGGGAGGGAAAGAGGGAAAAGGAAGGGGGGTGGTCGCCTTGCTTCTTGAGCTAAGTAAGTGTAAGATAATAAGGAGTAGCCACAAGCTGTTATAAAGGGGCATCATGGTGATGTGGTGAAGTTGAGGAGAGGGCGTCACTGGAGGATTAAACAAGCAAAGTCCTGTCACGTTTGGCCGGTTTTAGGTAGATAATTGAGTGTTGGTTATGAGTCCGATTATTTGTTTTAGAAAATAAATACAAGATACAAATAAATACAAGATATGCAGTATCAGATTAACAGTGAGAAGATCAGATATGATGCTGTTACCTGACTTGGAGGTCGACATGAGTTCTGGTGATCTGGACTTTGGGGCCCTGGCGTTCCACGCAGGCGTTCCACAAAGGCGCTCACTAAGGCGCAGGCGCCTTTGTCGTGCGCCTTCGTCGGCGTGCTGAACGGCAGCGCGCCGTTGGCGCTGGGCCTTTTAAATGTGTGTCCTCTGTGTCCCGGCTGGATCGGGGGGGGGGGGGCGGAGCAGGGCTCCCACGCTGGACCCGATCTGGCTGGCTGGAAGGTGCAGGTGCTGGGCCTTTTAAATGTGTGTCCTCTGTGTCCCGGCTGGATCGGGGGGGGGGGGGGGGGGGGCGGAGCAGGGCTCCCACGCTGGACCCGATCTGGCTGGCTGGAAGGTGCAGGTGCTGGGCCTTTTAAATGTGTGTCCTCTGTGTCCCGGCTGGATCGGGGGGGGGGGGGCGGAGCAGGGCTCAGAGACATTATAATATCTTTAGTCTTGTTAACCATCCCTTTTTAAAATAATTCCTAGCATCTTGCTTGCTTTTTTGGCTGAAGGTTTCTTCATATTGTCTATAATGACACCCAGATCCCTTTCTTGTGTGCTAACCCCCAAGGTGGACCCTAGCACCATGTGCTTCATGAATCAACTTTTCAAAAGTGGGAAAGAGGTGCAGCTCCTCCACTTTTCCTTCAGCTTCTGTACTTTCTGTGTGCTTGCAAGAAATATTCTTCCAGTTTGGATAGCAGATTTCATGCCAGAACTCCTCACACTGCTCTTATATGCCTTCCACACAAATCACACCTGGCTTCCCCTGAAAACAGGCCATAATAATTTCTGGAGTAGTGGTTTTTAATACAATCACATAGTTGGTAAAATTTTTGAGGTTTTAACATTTCAGACAGCATTTATGAAATACTGTATAAATATTGCTGACTGAACAGAAAATAAATTTGTGTGAGAGATGGGATGAAATGTGCTATTATTATCTAACTTCATGTCTGTTTAAAGAAGCATTAAGATGGATAACCATAATGCTTATAGGAAACATAGAACATAGAAACTTCATAACATAACAATGTGCTTATTAACTACATAGTTCAATGCGGTGTACAAAAAGTTATTAACAGTGAACATAATCTAGGAAATATAATAGATTAGTTAACCCAGGTATTTAGAAAAAAGATACGTAAATATTCAACTGTGTTCTAAAGTGTGTATAAGAATGAGCTGTAAGCAACAATGATCGCAATTCTTTGTAGTAAGAAGTTGCCTGGAATGCTAAAGTGTGGTTGAGAAGTTTCTTACTTTTGCAGCCTTGTATGAGGGGAAAACTAAACAAGGAGTGGGTTTTCCTGCTATGTTTATGTGAGGCTCTAGAAAATCTATTAGCCAGGTAGAGAGGGGCTGTACCATTAAAGCCTTATAGCAAAAACTGCCCAACTCGAACAATATCCGAGCCTCTACAGGCAGACAGTGCAGTTCACAATAAAATGATGTAACATGGTCATACTTCTTCAGACCATAGATCAATTTGATGGCAGATAAAAGCTAAATGGCCCATCCAGCCTGCCCATCCGCAGTAACCATTATCTCTTCCTATCTTTAAGAGATCCCATGTGCCTATCCCAGGCTTTCTTGAAATCAGACAGACTTAAGGCAATCAGAGGACTGGCTATTAGGCCAAACCTCCAACTAAGCCTTTTCTAACGGTTAAGCAAATAACAGAGAGGCTTTTCAGATCTGCACCAGTAATGATGCAAAAGAAACAGATCCCAAATGAACTGCTCCAAAACAAAATCTCTTTATTAAAACAGTCGCCCGACGTGTTCCATGTTTTGCCTACTTTTGGGCTGCTTCAGGGTGCCAGAAGTGGGAAGGTTTAAAGGATTCACAATTCCAACTAAAATACAAAAATAGTTAATGCAAATGCTGAATACCAGTAAATACATACACATTTTACAATGATACAGCTACAGTTAGTCTCAGAGCTGGCTTGAGAACCAGGAAAGCCATGCTTCTAAATCCAGTTAACTTATTGGCACTTCTTGTGATCTTGGGTAAGCCAACTTGCCCTCCGTTGTAATATGCCCTGCACCCTTTCTTCAAAATCTCTCTTTATGGGGTATTGGGAAACCCATGGACTAGCTCCCAGGCCATTCATCATATAAAAGTAAAAGATAGTATTTAGTCCCACTTCTGACCAAAAACTTTCCTGCTGCCATGTCAAATATCTTCTTCCATAGGGGACTTGCTTCTTCAGATCACCCATGCTTAAATCTTCATGGTCAAGTGAATATTCATAAACTTCAGTGAACTTGAAAAACTAAAATTAGTGTAATGAACTTAGCTTAGCTCCAGAGTAGTTCATTGCATGATTATTATTTTTTTCAAGTTCACTGAAGTTTATGAATATTCACTTGACCATGAAGATTTAAAAATATAATCACAGTAAACATATGCAATGATTGGGAAGTGAGGCTAAATTTGGGGCTGAGTCTTCATACCTCTTAGCATATTTTTTACATAGGAATATGTGATATGATACTCTACCGAATTATTGATAGCATGTTGTTGCAAGGGACTATGGGAAAAAAATTATTATTTTTTGCTCTTTTTCAATACTTTAAAAATAATAGAGCAGGGGAAAATGGAGAATAGAGAACAAGAAGCCCCCTCTCCAACAACCAGAATGCATTCTGCCACTACATTCTATTTTTTAGGTTTGTTCCCTTGAGAAAGCCATAGAAAACAAATAGTCCTTAAATTGAGTATGACTGTTCTGAACAAAGTAGGATGGGGAGGGAGTTTCAAAGCATAGGGGCAGTGCAGAAGAAGGCAGAATGATGGGTAGACCCCACCCGTAAGCAGTATACATATTGAGATCTTTAAATCTATTATTATACACTCTATGCTGAAGACCACTTACTATTTTAGTTGCAACGCTCTGGAATTACTCTATCCTATTTATATTTTAAAGGTACAGTCACCAGAACTTTACACAGTACTCTAAATGGGATCTCACCAGAAGCACTATCAATTTGTTTTTCTTGTTGATTGTTCCTCTCCCTATGCAACCAATCATCATCCTGGCTTTCACCGTCACTTGTTCTACCTGTTTGTCCATTTCAAGATCATCAGAGATGAACACCCCCAAGCAGTGGTGTAGCAGGGGTGAGTGGCACCTGAGGTGCTGGCGCCCCTCTCACGCTCATTTCCTCGCCCCCCCCCCTGCCATGCACACCCCTTCCCTGTACCTTTTTATCTTCTGCACGAGCAGCCATGAAGTAGCTGCTCACGTCAGCTTTGGCGCTCTCTGATGTCACTTCCTAGGCGCAGGTCCCGGAAGTGATGTCAAAGAGCATTGAAGCCGCTGCAAGCAGCAATTTCGTAGCTGCTCATGCCCAAGATAAAACCTGCGTTAAAAAGCGATGGTCTGCTATTGCGGCTGTTTTGATACTGAATCTAAAAACCCTCCTGCGTCCCGGACCTTCCCCAGACCTTACCTGGTGGTCTAGCAACGATGCAGGGCAGGATCGATCGTCCTACGCTCCTGCCCCGTACAGAGTCGTCATCAAAATGGATGCCGTGAGTTCCCGTTGTAGTCTCAAGAGAGGGGAGGAGCTATTTAAAAAGTATCTTGTCCCACAATTTTATCATATTGTCTATTTTTCTTCCATTTTCTTTTTTGCTTTCCTGACTACTTTACCAGCTTCTCTTAGCTTTCCAAAATGTGGTTGCACATTATTATAAAATGTGGAAGATCCATGCCAGATTTGCATGCCAAGATTTACACCAGGTTTTAATTGGTGAAAATCCTTGTGCCAAAGTTTGGCATGCCCAACACAGAACACCATTTATAGAAAAACGCTCAGTGTGCATCTTTTTTGGTATCCAAATTTAGATGCCATTTACTGAATCTAGTCCTATGCAGTTTACATATGCCATCACAGAATATTGCTTATTCACTTTACTTCAACTTGCACACATAAGTGTACTCCTACCTGCAAACACGCTGCTATTCTGTACTTTTATGTACACGAGTGGCGTGTAAATATAGGTGTCCGGTTATGGAATTGCTCTTAAATGTTCCCTCATATGAAGGAATGCAAAAAGAAAGGGGTGCAGGTTCTTCTTTTGCTGCTTAATGTAGATCAGTATATAATAAGTTGCTTGTTTTTATTATTGTAATCTTTATCGAATTTTATGAGATAAGAACATTGTGACACAATATAAAAAGAACAAAAATAATAAAAAAAAATATTGATCCAGGAATACTATTTCTAGATATGTAGGTAGGAAGTATAAATTTTGTGACAAGTAACAAAACAGCAATCTTATAAGCAATGCTAAGGGGAAAAATTGAATGAAATTATTCATGATGAATTATTGGAAAAATATTAATCTAGTTTGAGCCATTTGTAATTACGTTTATAGTCTGAGTATGATTTGTGCATGTAATGCTTTCATATTTCCTAAATATTCCACCACATGCTAATGGAAAGAATCAAATTGTCTTCCCAATGCTGAATAATTAATTTCTGTGCCACTGAGATTAAGGGCTCCTTATATCAAGCAGCAGTAGAGCTTTTCACTCATTTAATTCCTATGAGCCTTGGAGCATTTAACTTGCCAGCCCGCGGTTAAAAGCTCTACTGCTGCTTGATAAAAGTAGTCCTAAGAAATTGAGGGCTCCTTTTACAAAGTCTTGGTAGTGACTGCTGCTGCAATAATTACTCCAAACTAAACTATAAACTCCTATACGTTTGCCAAAAGGTGCTTAAAAAGATACAAAAAAGAAGGCAAAAGATGTCAGTAAGGACTCTATGAGTGTGTCTATCAGCTAATTACTACTAACAGACCAAACCACACAAATACCAAATGTCAATTGAGGAATAGGGACGCTCTCAGTGTGAGGTTATTAGCGACGGGAGAACAAACTCCAGCGCTTCCACTACAAAGACGGAGGTGAATCACCCCGCCTGCACACCATCATCGGGCGTCCCTAGTGTGCAAAATCAACTGTGCAGAATTAATAACAATAAATAGTCACAAACAGTGAACTAGTGAGAGAGTGAATCACACTGAAAACCCACTCATAGAGTCCTCCCCAGCCTAATCCCCAAGATACAAAATGAAACCACAGCCAACTTAGCTTTTAAAGCGAGCCAAATTAAGTCAATGAGAATTCTTTTTTCCTTTTGTGAGATATTAAGTAAAAGAGAATTGCAATAATCCATTTTGGCTATAACCAGGGAATGAATTAATATGTTGATGGATTTGGGCTCAAGAAATTTAGAAATTGAGCGTATCAAGTGTAATTTTGACTATAATGTGGTCGTGAAACAATAATTTATCGTCAACAATAACACCTAAGATTTTTAAAGTTGACACTAACTCTAAGGGGATGTTATTAAGGACAAAAGGGGTCCTCAGGGATATGTCCTTTTTCCAGGTGAAAAGCATAGATTTAGTTTTTTGTATATTTAATGCTAGTTTATTGGAGTTGAGCCAATTGTGTATAATTTCAAGTTTCTTATTGATTACTGTGATATCTTCATTGTTTTCTGGGTCAAAAGGATGGAGAAGCTGAATATCGTTCGCGTAAGTAAATGATGTAAAGCCTATTGATTGGCAGATGCTCAGTAATGGGGAAAGGAAAATATTGAATAGAAGGGGTGACAAAATAGAACCTTGGGGAATCCCATAGGTTGAGGAATAGGCTTTGGAATTTTCGTTGTTGTACTTGACAATTGAAGAACGGTTAGAAAGACATGAAATGAACCAGTTTAGTACTTGGTCGTTGAAGCCTAAGGATTCTAATCGTTTGATTAATAAATCGTGGTCTATTGTATCGAAGGCCACAGATAGGTCTAATGAAAAAAGAACTACTGACTTATGATGATCTAAATAGTAGTGAATATTGGTTATTAGTCCTATCATTGAGTATTCTGTATTGTAGAATTTTCGAAAGACAGTTTGATTTGGGTGCAGTGCATTTGTGGATTCAACAAAATCTGAAACTTGATCGAATACCAATTTTTCGGTTAATTTGGCAAGGAAAGGTATGTTGGCAATTGGATGATAATTTGACACTTCATCAGGACTGATTTTATGGTCTTAATATTGGGGTGATAATGGCGGTTTTCCAGAGAGGAGGGACAGATGCAGTAATTAAACTTTTTAGGACAAGCGAATGAATGAAAGGACCAAAGTAAGAGAATAATTTTTTTTAGATAGAACAGGGGAATAATTTCAGAACATGAACCTTTTATATTGATTTTTTGAAAAAGGAATTCTATGTTCATTTGTGTGGATAGTGTTTAACTGGTGGTTCTAGTGGGACAGGATTTAGCATCTGATATCCATTTATTCAGTGAGACGTTGAAGAAAATAGCCAAGATAACTATCTGATGGAATGGAAAGGAGTTTGCATTTTAATGGTTCAAGTCTGTCTGTTTGTTTTGAATTTTTTTCCAGTTCTTTTGAAAGATTCAACTTGTGCCAAGCAAATGACTAATTTGGGGGTCTAGTTTGATGATAGTTTCAGGATAGAGTCTCATATTTCCCTTGTAACCTGGAATGTTTTATTGAAACTTGATATTTTTTTGAGTTTTGCTTTGATTAAAACAGGAATTCAGATATGTGTGGAAGAAGTTTTAGATTATTGTTTAGTGTGTTTGTTGGTGACTTACAAGTTAATTCAAAAGCCATTACAGCTGTTCTAATTTGTCCACATTTTATTGACTTCCTATAACAGCCCAGGAGAAGGTAAACTAATGAGCTTACTTTTTACAGTGGTGAGGTCTAACAGTTCTGACTACAGAATTGATTGCAGTGGTATCCACTGACTCACAATTTGAGATCTTGAGCAGTCAGCTGGGGGAGGGGGCTTTGGCGTTCAGGCTGCACGGCTGCCTGATATTGTTTCCATCTCTGAAATAAAACTCTTGGGCTATCTTTTTGTTCTTATTACTGCTTTTGGGGGGTTTTACATTTTTGCCCGGGTTTATTTTTTTTATGATTGCTTGGTGTTCTTGATTCTTATTCTGTTAGATATCACTTCAGACAGTTTTTGGAACTGGGAAGGCAGTCTATAAATTAATAATGAAACAAAATAAAATCATAGATTAATCAATTATAAAGTACTGGCACTTAATAAAAGATTTGGTTATAGTTTAATCAATTTGGATACTTGGAACCATTGAAATGTCAGTAGATTTATAAAGCTGTGACTGATCTTGCAAGAAAGAAAAATTGATACATCATTTGTCTTGAAATTAAAATTTGTAATGTTTCTACAGAGAAGAGAGAAGCCATATGTCCCTGAAAGATATGACCCTACAGGTCTAATAAAATTTCAAGATTACTGACTTCTGTAGATAAATTGCTGCAAGTGATCTGACCTACTTGCTGATGAGTGGAAAGTAGTCATAATGTCAAGTGTAATTTATGGGTAATTAACACAAGCTAGGTGATGGTGTCTGGCATATCTATTAGCCGATCAACACCTTGCTCTTCCTTTGCATTTTAATACGTTTAATATGTTACGAGTGAGTTCTTGCTAAAAAAGTCCCATTACAGTTTGTTTCTTTGGTGGCTTAGGATGGCAAGCCTCTATTTATAGCTGCGCCAATTTCACGCAGGCCTAACTGATGCAAGATGAAGAGGATATGTTCTGCATCTTTTCCCACACTGTTTAGATAAATCTGAATTCTCCAGTAGAGTTAACCTTTTCTACGCATTATCCTATGACTACTATTTATTATTACTACAGTGGCACCAGACGCATGCAGCGCTGTACATGAAACGCGCAAGAGACGGTCCCTGCTTGATAGAGCTTACAATCTAATTATGACCGACAGAATGTAATTATGACAATAAAAAGTGGGAGAATGTGGCGTAGTGGTTAAATCTATAACCTCATCACCCTGAGATAGTGGGTTCAAACCCCACGCTTAATCTTCCACTGCCTCTGGTACATTAGATAGACTGTGAGCCCACTGGGATAGATAGGGAAAATGCTTGAAGAACCTGTATGTAAACCGCTTTGAATGTGGTTGTATACCATCTTTCTGTAGTTATACAAGCCCCCGTATCCCTTTTCCTGAAGTCATAATGCCTCATTCCATCAATGCCTAAGAGCCAACCTCATCAGTGATGTCACAATGGCTTCACTGTTCTATACTTGGCTCATTTCTGATATTGTATTGTGTGGTGCAGTGGTTAGACTTCGAGCTATAGCCTCAGTACCCTGGATTCAAACTAGATAAGGAACATGAATGCTAGTTCAGTCAACAATGCACTAAGGAGCCATTTTACTAAAACAATGGCAAAAGTGGCCTTTGCATGCCCCTTGCACAGGTCTTTCCCACATGCTTAGGCCACTTTTGCCGCAGCCAGGAAAAGGCAGACTTTACCATTTTCTGAATTAACGACCCGTGCTAACCCCCCTTTTTACTAGGCCACAATGGAGGTTTCTGCCATAGCCGAGGGCTGTAAATGCTCCGGGATCTACCACCATCTATTTTATAGATGGTAGGGGCCTCCACACTAACCCCTTGCTAATCAGTTAGAGCACAGCAATGCTTCAGACAGCTCCACCCCATATCACACCCCTTCCAAGAAAATTAAAAATATTTTTTTAGCATGGGGTGTGCATGTGCAAATTGGCCATATTACCATGGTATGCCAGCACATGTCCCACAGTAAGCCTTAACATGTGGTAAACGCATGCTAACGCTTACTGCAGTGTAGTAAAGGAATTCCTAAGGGATCTCCAAGAGATATTTTATCATTTAAGCACACATAAATGCAAGGGGGCATTCACAGGAGGGGCATGGATAGAGCATAGGGTGGGCTGACATTTACGTGCTTAGCATACAGAATACTGTAATTTAATGTTCCATTTGTAAAGCCGTAGTGGCGGCTTCTGCTGAGACAATTGCAAAGGAATTTAATGGGCATCGGAGCATTTACCATGCAGTGACTACTACCATGGTTTTGTAAAAGACGGGAGGGGAGGTACTTGTATGTTGAACAGGGCAACCTACTAAAATCTTTGAAGCTTGGCTAAACCACAAGTCAATGTGTACCCAAATTGGGTGTTATGAAGAGGTACCAGAGACCTCAAGCGCTCACAGCTATAAGCCTGATATATTTTTCAAGCTGATAACTACAAAGTGAGCTATCATCAGTCTCGTATATTCTCCTTTTTCTTCAATTTTTATCAAGAAATTTTTTATCTTTTAATCTTTTAAATATTTTCAATGTTTTAAATGCTTTACATAATACTAATATAATTAGGAAGTACTTAGCTTCACGACGGAAGATCTCCGTTTCATAATTATATTCTATAGTGGGAGAGTATCGCTTAATAAATGAAGATCATCATATAAATATAAAATAAGACCTGAAAAGTATTTAAAACACTGAAAATATTTAAAATATTTAAAAGATAAAAAATTTCTTGATAAAAATTGAAGAAAAAGGAGAATATACGACCTTTCTTTCCCTGCAGAGTTTATTTTCCCTTTCTTTCTTTTGCTCTCTTTCAGTTTTAATCCAATTCCTCTCTTTTCTTTTTTCATTTCTTTCCGATTTCTTTTCAGTTCCTACTCACCCCTCCTGTTGTCCTTCCCTTATTTGTCTTCTTTCCTATCCGATAATGTATTTCTTACCCTTCTTTCCCATTGGTACAGTAAGGCCTCGTATTTGCGGATGATACGAAAATCTGCAATAGAGTAGACATGCCTGATGGTGTGAATAACATGAAGAAACAGCTGGCGAAGCTTGAAGAATGGTCTGAAATTTGGCAGCTAAAATTTAATGCTAAGAAATGCAAGGCCATGCATTTGGGCTGCAAAAACCCGAGGGAACGGTACAGGTTAGGGAGCGAAGAGCTTATGTGCACGTCAGATTCCCTTACCGTGATCAGTTAAGCGGCTGTGTCTATTTAAAATGTAGACCAGCATTTTGCTGGCCTACATTTTAGGCACCTATCGTGGCCCTAGGGAGAAGCCTAGGACTGCTTAAGCTCGCCTAAGGCCACGTCCGGGCAAAAAGCATGCCCATGCCTAGGCTGGGGTGAGCTTAAGCGTCCCTATGTGTTTCCCTAGGCTTGCAAAAATGCCTACAAAGTAGACTGCCTGCTTCAAGGTGTTTTTTTAAAATGTGCATCCCGATTGGCTGGTTAGACAGCAGTAGGACTCTGTTTATAGAATTTGTCCCATAATGGGCATCTTAGCATTTAACTGCACTAAATTGGTTAGTGACCCTTGATGAATACTCCCATTAACCAGTTAGGCATATCTTGGACCAGGTAAGTGCCTTTGAATATCAGCTGGGATAGATTTAGTTTAATCTTCTTACACCCCAGTAACTTATTTTGTATTTCATTACTATGTGTTTGCACATTCTAATAGATTTAAAAGCAGCTCTGTAACCTACTTATGCAGAAGCTAATTTTAGGTTGAATTTGCATTTGTTTCCATTTTTTTTAGTGCTAAAACCATATGACATATTTAGTTTATTTATTCAGAAGATTTTTTATTTTCATTTGTATGCATTAGATTTTGAATCTACACAAAAAAACAATACCCCGTGTCACTTTCTTGATTTCAGAATAAGTGTTAGCTTGGTGGCAATTCTGCTGATGCTCTCACTTGAAATCATTCTGTCTGGATGCATGATAGATGAAAGAGAAAAGACAGGGCTAAAAAAAAATGTTCAGCACAGGGTAAGAAACCATAGCTAAATAAGCGACGAAGGAAATTACTTAGTTTTACTCATCCAGCCCAGAGCTAAAATGAATGAGAGGAAAATTATATCAATCTGTAGAGTTCTCAAGGTGAAAGACTAACATACACTTGGCTCAGTGAGGTCTTGTAAGACTAAAGGGGAAAGTACTGAGGCAGACAAGCAGAATTTAAAATGAGAATGGTAAAAAAAAGATGTTTCGTATCGATTAGTGGGTCTTTGGATTTGTCTGAGGTGTTTGGATTTGTCTGAAGTGAAGAAATCCAGGCATGCTAATGCATACTAAATAACAAGGACTTTAATGCCAAAGAGAAAAGGCCAGTATTTTTATTCTGAGTATTAATCTTCATCCGAGTATGTCCATTGTAGACATAGTGGTGTGTGGTGAAGGCTTTCAGGGGATTCAGTGAATCTACAGCCCTGCTTTTTTTTTGTTTTTGTTTAATTTTTGCTTGATGCAGTTTGATTTGTTGAGTAGTCAGCCTGCTCAACCAGTGAAACTGCATCAAACAAAAAGTAAACAAACAAAAAAGCAGGGCTTTTGGGCTGGGGATTCTCTGGACACTTCTGAAGGCCCTGACAGCACTGATCTGAATTTGATTGGCTGAGCAACAGCTACCTGTTGCCTGTTTAACCAATAAAATTCAGAGCAGTGCCCTAAGGGGATGGAGCGAATCCCCTGAAGGCCTTGACTGCATATCACTGATTACAGCAAACTAGAGAATGACATGGGGACCATTTACCGCAGTAAACCGTGGTCACTGCAGTAAATCCACAGTAATGGGGACATTTGCAACTAGTTTACCATAGGAATGGTAAACCTTTCACCGCCCTGCGGGAATGGGGACAAGACCTTTCACTGCCTCGTTGGAGGCACCCCTTCACCCTCTTGTTCTACCTGGAAGGGAAATTGTGCACCCTCCGCACCATAGAGGATGCGGCTCAGCTATTTCCATCGGTTCAGTTTTCGAGTGAGGGCCCGTCATCTAGCAGCAGAATGGGACTGGTGCCAGTGGACGGCAGATGCCCTCCATGGCATCGAGTGGACCGACCGGGCGGACGACTCGCCAGGAATTCTCCCAGAGTAGCAGCTAACCTGGGTGCTGGGACCTGATGTTCTTTTTCATCCCTCTTTTTCCTGGGACAGGGTTGTCTGAGATACAGGGGGTCCCCATTTTGGAAGTCTGAGGGTGGGTCTTGATTTGGGAGGTATTTGTGATCCGGTCTCTTAGAGGGGCCTGGGTGTTATGCTTGGAGAAGGGGGTGGCCTCCAGTGCATTGGTTGGGATGGAGGTTGATGGTTTAGTGGTGAGGGCATTCTTTGTTCTGGGGAATTCCCTGAGACCGGATCGGGGGGATTCTGGAGTACACCTATGAATGTGGGGGCCCTTTTTGCTGAGGTTTGCTAAGTTGTTTTGATCATGGGGTGGCCCCCCTCTGATCTGGTAAGTGGGTCCCTTTTGCATTTATTTTTGTTGGGGATGTCCCTGGAACCTTCCTCTGGGTTTTTTTTTTTTGTTTATCACTTGAGATGCGTACCTGAGGAAGGGGGTAGGCAGGAGGTTTCCTGGTTGGGGGTTTGCCTGGTTCTGGGGTTTGGTTCAAGTTGGGTGGCAACTGGTTTATACTGCATTAGGGTGTGTTGATGGAGCATTATACAATGTATAGCTATATTTTGTTTTTGGGTGTGTGTGATAGGATTGTTATATGTCGGGAAGGGGGTATGGTTGGACACAGGGGGGGGGGCATGGGGTTGCTCCTTCTTCCTCCAAGGACCTTGGTCTGTCCGTTGGTGAAGGATAGGCCTGGGTATGGTTCGTAGGGTGGTTGGGGAGAGGGGGGATTGTGGGGAAGGAGCAATGGTACGGTGGCTGGTGTGGAGTGGGGAATCCGTTCAGGAGCTATGTGAGGGGTTCTTTGGCATCCAAGACAGCAGAGCTAGGGGCATTGTGAAATGAGTGCAGGACGGGAGCTGCGGCTCATCACTTTAAATGTGAGAGGCCTTAATGTGGCAATGAAGCGCCAGCTTTTATTTAGAAAAGCCCTGCAGCTCCGTTCCCAGGTTTTGTTTCTCCAGGAGACACATCTTAAGCTTCATCATGAGTATTTATTGCATAATTTTCTGTTTTCTGGAGTGTATTTCGCGTCCAATTCAGATGACAAGAAAACTAAAAGGGTGGGCATTTTGATTGCAAGTATGGTACTCACAGAGTGCAAGCTGGTGATTAGGGATAAGGAAGGGCGCTATTTAATCCTGGTGATCCAATTTGATGGGGAATGGAATACGCTGGTAAATGTTTATGCTCCCAATGAACAGCAGGGCTCCTTTTTTCATCTGTTGGAGGCTTGGATTCAGACTTGTGTTGAGGAGACTTTAGTGCTGGGAGGAGATTTTAATCGTACCTTAGATCTCTTAGTGGATAATTCCACTCTAGGCATCCAGTATGGTAAAATGGAGCGGAAGGGACTGAGGGCACTTTTAAACCATTGGGATTTATGTGACCTTTGGAGAAGGACCCATCCGATAGAGTGGGTTTATACTTATTGTTCTTCTGTTCACAATTCCTCTTCCAGGATAGATTTGTGATTGGGTGAAGAGGGGTTGCTTTCACGAGTGTGGAAGTGACAAATTGTTGGATCATGCCCTAGTGCTTTTGACCTTGGCAGGGTGTGGCGAAATTAGACCGTGTCCGCCTTGGAAGTTTCAGGATGGTTTACTGGTGGAGCCGGCGAACGTTGAAATTCTGAGTAAGGCTATGGTGGAATATCTGGAATTCAATGATGAGGAGGCAATTCAGCCAGGTTTCCTTTGGGAGGGTTTTAAAGCGGTGATCAGGGGCAGGGTCATATGGCTCTCGGTTCGGGTACATCGCCTGAAGGAGAGTACGGAAACCTCCCTTAGAGGGGAGATTCAGGGGATTGAAAGGAAGGAGAAGTTGAAGGAGTTGTCTCTCCTGGAGCGGGAACAGTTGCAGGGGCTCAGAATACAACTTAAAGCTTTGGAATTGGAAGAGATACGGAGGGCTTTGTACACTGTCAAACAAACTTATTTTGAATTTGGAAATAAGCCCAACCGGTTGTTGGCCCACAAACTGAAAAAGCATACTTATAGAAATATCATACCTTCTATTATAACTGGAAAAGGACATTGCGTCACAGGGTCCATCGAGATTGGGCAGGAGTTTCAGGAGTATTATCAGTCCTTATATGACCTGGGGGAAGCTTTGGGAGGCGGAGAGATTGCCGGGTTTCTGGAGAGGGTTCAGTTACCCACATTATCTGGTGGTGAGGCTGCCGACTTGTCATTGCCAATCACTTTGGAGGAAGTTCGGGAGGTGATAGATGCCTTACCGGTGGGCTCTGCTCCTGGGCTGGATGGTTTTACAAATGCTTTTCATAAACGATTTCAGGGTTAAGGTCTTTAATGCATTTGGGGGAGGACCTGCTACTGCCCAATAAAAATAGTGATGATTGTGGTTCATATAGGCCCATATTGCTGTTAAATTTGAATTATAAGATCTTCACAAAAATTATAGCTCAGCGATTGCAGAGTATTGCCTACTCTGATACATGTGGATCAAGTGGGTTTCATTTGCAAGTGACAAGCCTTTGACAACATTAAGACAGCCTTGCATTTGATCTAGCATGCGCAGCACTATAAGATTCCAGCGCTTCTGCTCTCCCTGGATGCTGAGAAAGCTTTTGATAGGGTGCTGTGGGATTTTCTGTTTGAGGTCATTCTCAAGTTAGGGTTTGATGCCAAGCTTCTTTCTTGGGTGCGTTTGTTGTACACAGCTCCCTTAGCTAGCTTTAAAATTAATGGGTTTTAATGGCTCCAATTGAGTTATGTTGTGGAACGTGGCAGGGCTGCCCCTTATCACCATTGCTGTTTGCTATAGCCATGGAGCCGTTTGCATGTTTTGTTAGGCAGCAGGAGAAAATTTGTGGGTTAGAGGTGCGTACCCAGTCCTATAAGATATTGCTTTTTTGCGGATGATGACCTCTTGTTTCTGCAGGAGACTGGGGCTTCCTTGCAGCATCTGATTCTGGCGTTGGATGCTTCTGGGTGGGTTTCTGGCTTTCGGGTGCATATGAAACAAATCTGCAATTTTCAATCTGAATCTCCCATCCGCGCAGGTTGAACAGCTTCAGTCCCAGTTTGCTTTTCGGTGGTCGCGTAAGTCCCTCAAATATTTGGGGGTACATTTAACATCTAGCCCGGATACTTTATTTGCAGCTAATTATCCTCCAATGCAGCACCGGGTATTTCAGGAGTTGGATAGATAGGAAGGGATAACGATAGGATGGTTGGGCCGTATTGCTGCTATAAAAATGATGTTACTTCCGAAGCTCTTATTTCTTTTTATGGCCTTACCCATTGCGATTCTGATGGGATTTTTTCGCACATTGAATCGAAAAGTTTTTGCTTATTTTTAGAAACGCAAACCATCGCAGGTTCATCGGGCTCAGTTATGTCAGATCAAGCAGAAGGGAGGGATGGGAGTGCCTAATTTTCGACTTTATCATCAAGCGGCCTTGTTGCAGGAAGTGGCTGATTGGATTGGATGTGAGGATCGTCCTTGGATGTATTTAGAGCAGGAGTGCCTGCGGTAGATCTCCTTGTGGAGACTGCCATGGGCAATGGTTTCTATCTTGCGCTCTCATCTGAAAGTGAATAACCCTTATTTGCGTGTGATTTTAAGCACTTGGTACCAATTGTGGAGAAAAATGTTCCCGGTGCATAAACATTTTGTGTTGACTCCTATTAGTCTTCTAGAGGGCTTTGTTCCAGGGGGTGAGGACCCTATTACATCTTCAATGGGTTTGAGCAGGGCTCTGCATGGTGGGACAGCTTTGGCAGAATGGAGGCTTGTTTTCATTTGTTCAACTACAAGAAGAATATGGTCTCTTGCACTCATGATGTGTTACCGTATGTGCAATTAGCTACTTTTTTGCATAACCGGGCTTACTTGGATTTAATGCTGGGAGAAACTAAATTGGAATTGGCTTTGAGAAAGGGGATTGGGCGGGGAGGGATTTTTTGCCTCTATTGGGCTTTATTATTACGAGAGGTTCCTGTAGATGCTTATAGGATTGCTTAGGACAAAGAGTTGGGGAGTGCATTGGATGAGGCGGAATGGGGTAGGTGTTATAGATGCCTTTTTTCTTTGCTTATTACTTCCTCTCTTTTGGAAAATAGGTTTAAGATGTATTATCGTTGGCACTTAACACCGGATAGGCTAGTCAAATTTGGGGTTGCTTTCTCTGCTAAATGTTGGAGGGGATGTGGACAGTTAGGCTCTTTTGGGCATATTTGGTGGTCCTGCCCTATGGCTAAGGACTACTTGAATATGGTAGGGCAATTGCTGGTTCAAATTTTAGGGAAATACTTCCCAGTCTTGATGGCGTGCTGTTTACTTAATGCACCCATTCCTGGGTTTTTGCCACATGAGCATCGCTTTGCCATCTTTGTGGTTACTGTAGCAAGGGTGGCTTTGGCTAGCTGTTGGCAATCGGCTAAGCTGCCAGAATGGAGCCAACTCCTGAATCGTGTAGACTATGTCCGACTTATATGTGAATTAACGGCTATGCGGCAGATGCAGATGGAACCCTACCGCAAAATTTGGAATAGTTTTGTCTTTTGGCGGGATTCCTTACTCCACACCAGGCTAGAACTGGATTAGACGAGGGGGGAGGGGGAGGGTAAGAGGGGGGTTATGGGGAGGGATGTAGGGTTGCTTTTGAATGGGAGGGGACGGTTTTTGGTGTTGGGCATGGTTCCTTCTTTAGGCAGTATGATTCTTGTAAGTAGCGTGATAATGTGTTTGTAAGAGGAGCCATGCCTTATGTTTGTCTTCGCAGATTGTACTCTGAACAGTGTGTTAGCTTGTATTTTCTATTTGCAAAACTTTAATAAATATTTCTTTGAGAAAAAAAATGATTTTATATTTTGTGATTAGAATATTTCAGATTTGA
This sequence comes from Geotrypetes seraphini, assembly GCF_902459505.1. Lineage (NCBI taxonomy): Eukaryota > Metazoa > Chordata > Amphibia > Gymnophiona > Dermophiidae > Geotrypetes > Geotrypetes seraphini. Next base: position 14,498,038 of record NC_047097.1, read on the forward strand.
AATATGTTTCCTGCTAAAGCTGGTATTAAACATAACTGGGGACCGCAAAGCCCAGGCTATGCTTCTTTAGCTTCCAGCTGGCTTAGGGCTTTCTCTCTGACCAGGGGGCAGTTGCCCTAGTTGCTCTCCCCTAACACTATTCCTGCCATGTGTGACTGAAGCATTCTGTTAGCTTGATTTTTCTATGTAGCATTCTGTAGTAATTTGGTTTGTTCAGTTTTCACAACAGTGGAGGGGTTATTTGTGAAAGGGAAGGGAGACAGGGGTTTTGTTGATCCTTGTTCTGTATTATTTGTGTTTATAAAATGACAATTGTACAGAATAGTCTCCTTTTATACGTTAATAAAATAAGTTCAGGATAAAATCATAACAGTTTGAGGCTTGTGCGGGTGGGATCTGACAGTTTGCAGGGCGGGGACGGCGCAGGGACAGGGACTGAGCTCATGGGGACGGGGCAGGGATGGAGATGAGCTCACGGGGATGGGATGGGAATGGTGATAAATTTTTTCCCTGTGTCCTTCTCTACAGCAAACTAACCACTTGTAAGCCATACCATTTTGCTTTGACGCTCTGTACTTGTATAAAAAAAGTCATACATTTCCTAATTATTCATAGTGGGTCACAAATTAGGTGCCAATTAGATGCTTCATTTTAGGCACTCAAATGGAAGTTATGCTCTTGAATTGGGGGGGGGGGGGTGTAAATGGCAATTAAGTGCTGTTCTATAAGTGAGCACCTACCGGTAAGTGCTTTAGTACAATGTTTCCCAAGTGGGTCCTGACGTACCCCCTTGCCAGTCAGGTTTGAGGATGTCCACAATGAATATGCATGATAGAGATTTGCATACAATGGAGGCAGTGCATGCAAATTTATCTCATGTATATTCATTGCGAGCATCCTGAAAACCTGAGTGGCAGGGGGTACTCCAGGACCCACTTGGGAAATACTGCTTTAGTTCCTGACTGGAAAGGGGATGTGCAAGTGGGTAGGATGTGGGCAGGTCACACACTTAGGTACCAAACTTAGGTACAGAATACTGTAAGTTGCATGTCTAGGTGCCAACATTTATTTATTTGTTTTTTTAGCTCATCCTCCCAAAGGAGCTCAGAACGGATTATAAATCAGGTACTCAAGTACTTTCCCTGGTGGGCTCGCAGTCTAATGTACCAGGGGCAGGGGCTTTGGAGGATTAGGTGACTTGCCCAGGGTCACAAGAAGCAGCGCCGGGGTTTGAACCCACAACCTCAGGGTGCTGAGGCTGTAGCTCCAACCACTACATCACACCCTCCTCCACTAGCATTTATACCTGCCTTTTTACGTAGTGTATGTGTTGGCACCTAAATATTGGTGCCCAAATGCCAACTTAAGCTCTATTCTATAACAAACTAGGTGCCTAGCTTCTATTATAGAATACTACCTTAGGGCACAGATTTTGGGCCCCTAAATTTTAATGCTCTTTATTGAATTGCCCACCCCCTGGGGTCTGTCTCATCTATATCTTATGGCTCCCTGATTTAATGCTATCATTTCATTTCTGAATTCATCTCATTCATGTTGAGTATCTGAATAAAACCATGTAAACTGTTCTGAGCTCGGATTCCATGTTGTTTGAGTTCTGGGGCATTCCACTATATTTAAATATCATGAAAGTTTATAAGATTCAATCTTCTGATCTCTGCAGTAATTTTTCTGCCAACTTGATAAGGCAATTAACATTTTAATGCAGACAAGTGTCACTTTATTCTCCATGCTGCTTACATCTAGTTTTCCAAATCTCGATGTCTCTATAGATCAATCCAAAATAAGCAGATACCTTCATTGCAGAAAATCAAAGGTCCTTCAAAATTGTGACTATTCATTAAGCAAAATACCCAGGAGGTAAAAGTTTGAATTTGCAGATATGCATAAAGATTATTAAAATCCATACTGTAATTTGGGATTTGATATAGTCTGCTGTAAAAAGGACATACTGTACGGTACATTTGCTAATTGCCAATTACAACAATTCTTGATAGATTCTTGAACTTTTTCTTCCAGTTCTTTGGTCATTGCTCATATTGATTCTGTTCTTCAGAATGTGACAGATCACGGTGCTGGTAACTGATCAATAAACACACAAGTTTTTTTTAATACTCAGAATGATTGCCCTTTGTTCAAAAATGTTTCTTATGCAATGAAAATTAGGATAGAAAGATTGAACAAAAGAATGCCATGATTTACTGTAGAATGATCTGTACCATGCACCCTTTGTTGATATTAAAAGACATGAGCTCCTTCCTTGTTTTCCACTAGGTACCTCAGTGTTTCAGTACAGTATAGGGCAGGGGTGTCAAACTCAAATACACAGTGGGCCAAAATTAAAAAACTTGGACAAAGTCGCGGGCCAACCAAAACAAGTGCCATGGTCATAACCATGTTAAGGTCAAGGTTCAGCAAAAGAAACTATGAGTGTAAACATGAAAGTGGCCAAAGAAGCATTGCGGGCACATAATAAACTAAAACCCATCAACAAAATAGTGAAAAATAATAACAAAACCTTGTGTGCGGAAAGGTTTAAAAATGCATAAATAAAAAGTCTCTACTGCAGAGCGTGAAAAAAGTGTAGCTGTCCTGTACTAACAAACGTTGCAGTATGGCAATAGACCAGGGGTGGGGAACGAGGGCTGCAATCCAGTCGGGTTTTCAGGATTTCCCCAATGAATATGCATGAGATCTATTTGCATGCACTGCCTCCCATTGTATGCAAAAGTATCTTATGCATATGCATTGGGGAAATCCTAAAAACCCGACTGGATTGCTGCCCTTGTTGCCCACCCCTGCAATAGATTATAGAAAACATAAAAGCCATCAGCTAATATTTTATGGGAACTTAAAGATAAGTTAAAATAAGTATGTTCATGTTAAAAATAAAAAGGAAGAATGAAATAAAGCCATGATGGCTCTTACCTAGTAGATACAATCTGTAGCGCTTTGAGCTGAGCAAATCGAAAGTACAACCGGCTTGAAAAACGCCGGCAATTTAAAAATGGGGGTCACCTGACAGGTACCGTAGTCACAACTGTAATCATAAGCAAAAAGTGGCACAAAAAAAAAAAACACAAAAGAAATCGATGGTCACATGATGAATTAAAACCCAATTAAAAATAAATAAATAAAAGTGAAAGGTCTAAAAACAACTGACACACATCGTGAAGATAGTATAGCTGGGGTTCAAACCCCGCGCTGCTCCTTGTGACCCTGGGCAGGTCACTCAGTCCTCCATAGCCCCAGATAGATTGTGAGCCCACCGGGACAGATAAGGAAAAATGCTTGAGTACCTGATTGTAAAAACTGCTTAGATAACCTTGATAGGGGGTGTATAAAAATTTAATAAACTTGAAACTTGTCCTACATTGACATACCCGACAGGCCAGCTCTAGTAGATATTTGATATTTTCTCGCGGGCCAAATATAATTACACTGCAGGCCAGATTTGACACTCCTGGTATAGGGCTTATGGAATTTCCAAAAAGAATAAAGACCTGCTCCTTGTACTTTAAGGATTATGGGTTGAATTATTACGATGATTAGGTCACAGTAATGATGAGGGCTTTTATAACTATGTGTATTTTAATTTTATATTTTATATTTTAATTTGTATTTTAATTTTAATTCACCTTGAGGCTGAAATCCAAAGTATGTATGTATGTATGTAAAAAAACAAATATATTAATGGCTCATGGTTCAATGACAAAAAAAATTCTAAATGTCAGATTTATTCAAATCATTGTGACTAAAACCTCCTCTTTTATTGAAGTATTAGAGTAATACAAATCAATGTCTTAGAACGTACAACTTACTTGGAAATGTGTTAAATTAACATGCACAGCACTGAAGAAGATCATTATCTGAGACCTGGTTCAAGGCATTTGAAGGTGAAGTTACAGAAAAACAGTCTGACTCTTCAGAGCATACTGCTGATACAAACAGCTATTATAATTATTATGTAAGTTCGATTATTATGAAAGCTATTTAAAGTGTTGCAGCTTGCATTATTTAAAAATCGAATTGGATTATAACTAACATACTTATCCAAAATCAAATACAATACAAAAAAAAAAAAACTAATTTTTTTAAAATCTTTATTAATTTTCAAACTTTATTAATTTTCAAACTTTTCAAATTTAAGCAATTAGGGTATGGACTAGTACAGGCAATTTTACATATCATTCATGAGTATGCCTCAGCCCCACCACTCCGCCGCTGTACTATCTTATGACTGCGGGGAGATTTAAGTGGCACTTCATCACTGGCTGCTCATGTTTTTTGTTTATCTAATATTTCATGCATTTTTTGTAAAAGAATATTATCTCTATTTTAGAAATAGTGTGAATACTTAGCTTATCAGCCAACGTCTGGGAGTCTAACCCGACATGTTTCGCGCCTACCGACGCTGTATCAAGGGTCTCCCTAAACATCATAAAAAAGAACAGTTACCATCAAGTACTATGTAGCTGCCCCACTTAATCTTACTTAATGCTATACAATTAAAGAATATGTGCTTACCGAGAATGCGCTTGTCACCCGACTCATAATACTGTTAGGAGTAAGATGGCCGCGGCGTCAAACCCCGGCACACTGTCAACTTTCATTCATAATTGTGTACCTCCCCCCAGGGTCTGATTGGACAAATCCCTACCCAATCATAGACATCCACTCTATCTCCCCATTCAATCCAAAGGGTGTAACAGTGTCCAATGTGAAAATGTATCTCTGCTCACTTTCATTCAATTTCTTGTGATCTTTCCCACCATCCCTCCCAATAACTTTGTTAATAACACGCCATCTCATCTCCTCAATCGCATGATTGTGTGTTTTCCAATGTTCTACCAGGGGAGCCTGCATAATCCCATTCACGATCCGTGATTTATGCTCCGTAAGCCTGACACGTATAGATCTCAATGTACGCCCCACATATAGCAGATCGCAGGGACAAACAATCGCATATACTACATCCTGAGAGGTGCAATCAGTATTGGTCTTAGAATATAGGATCAGCTCTCTCCTGGGAACCTGCCAAGAATCACCCTCAATAGTGGAGGAACACCATTGACATCTGCCACATTTACTATGTCGCCCCCCTTCCTGTCTAGATGCCACCCCATATTTTTGAAAATTGCACTTTTGGCCCAACGTGACACCTCTTGAATATGCTATCCTGGGAAAAAATTGAAGAGTCCGGTGGGTCTGTACAATACACCAATGTCGTTTCATCAGTGTCACCACCTTTCTAGCAGCCCTAGAATAGGAAGCACGCATGTCAATGGCTCATTAACCCTATCCTGGGGTGGAATAGCCTCCTGAAGTAAGAGGTCACGTTGGGCAAATCTAGCCCTCAAATAAGCTTGTCTGATAGCCTTTTCCGGGTAACCCCTCTGTCTAAAACGCTCCAAAAGGAGAGTAGCTTGGTTCTTAAATTCTCCTATAGAGGAGCATACCCGCCGAATGCGAAGAAATTGGGCTATAGGTAAATTAAAGCGAAGCTTAAAGGGGTGGAAACTGTCAAAATGGAGAACCGTGTTCCTGGTGATCGGCTTTCTAAATAAGGAAGTACATATACGTCCTTCTTTAACTGAAATGGCAATGTCTAGAAATTCGATGTAAGTGTTATGACATGTCATTGTAAACTTTATGTTATTATCTACGGAGTTCAGGTGGTCAATGAACTGATCGAGATTCTCTCTAGTGTCCTGCCAGAGAAAAAATATATCATCAAGGAACCGACCCCAATATAACACTTGAGAGTACCATGGGGACCCATATACATATTTGTTTTCAAAATTGGACATATATAGGGATGCCACCAAGGGGTCCAACGTGGCCCCCATGGCCACTCCTTGAATTTGCTGAAAAAATTGATCCTGATATTTAAAATAATTCTCATGGATAACCCAATGTGTCAATTGATTCAAGAAAGCTGTGGTAATGCGCTGGGGGTCTTGCCTGCGCTGGAGAATTTCATCGACTACTGTACAAGCCTCATCTTGGGGGATCTGTGTGTATAAGGATGTGACGTCCAAAGTCACCATCCATTTATGGTGCATATCTATATTCATACCCTCAACCTTCCTCAAAAACTGAGATGAATCCTTAATATAGGAAGTGATCATAGGGACCTCGTCCCTCAAAAAATAGTCTACAAATTTTGAAAGGGGTTCAAGAATGGAATTACGGGTATTAACTATAGGGCGACCTGGTGGACTCATTAAGGTCTTGTGTATTTTTGGAACAAAAGAAATCCTAGGTGTCTTCGGGTTCTTTTCAAATGAAAAAGTGTATTCTTTCTGGGTAAGCATACCTGCGGTCAAGTGGACATTGAGATAATCTAGACTCCCAGACGTTGGCTGATAAGCTAAGTATTCACACTATTTCTAAAATAGAGATAATATTCTTTTACAAAAAACGCATGAAATATTAGATAAACAAAAAACATGAGCAGCCAGTAATGAAGTGCCACTTAAATCTCCCCGCAGTCATAAGATAGTACAGCGGCGGAGTGGTGGGGCTGAGGCATACTCATGAATGATATGTAAAATTGCCTGTACTAGTCCATACCCTAATTGCTTATATTACCATTTGGGACTGGTAGAACAAAACAACACCACAGCCATATTTTAGGAGGATACAATTAATTTAGACATAAACACTACGAAGAAGGCACTTTAAATACACAATTACACAATTAATACATAAAACAATCATTTCCCCCTCCCCAAACGAATAGATGAAGACATATTATGGAATTAAAATATTATAATTAAGTAATTTTAGTAATCAGAATACCTTTCTCTTCCCCCACCCACCCACCCTGGATGTGGAAGGAAATCTAATACAAGGAGAGATACATGATGGTTACTGTGATTCAACAAATGCAGTCAATGGGCACCACACCCTATTAAATGTATTACTAAATCCCAAACACTTGGCATTCATTCTCTCATACTTATAAATGGTACAAACATTTGCCCACCAAAATGTGTAATTAAGTCTGTTGTAATTCTTCCAGTTTTGTGTAATTATTTGGATAGCTATTCCTGTCATAATCAAGAAAAGACGGCTTTTATATTTATCCAAAGAAGGCTTAAGATGTAATATCGTACCACAAATTATGGCTTCATAAATTAACGGAATTGTTGATTCAAGAATAAAATTAATTTGTCCCCAAATTGACTTCCAGAAATTAAGTATCAATGGACAAAATATAACAGATGATTCAAAGTCCCTATATCACTATGACAGTGCCAGCATCTATTAGACTTAAAACTGTTTAGTTTTTGTAAACGAACTGGGGTCCAAAAAATCCTATGTAATAAAAATAACCAAGTTTGTTTCATAGATGCTGACGCTGTACATTTCAACCTCCAAGTCCAAATTCGTGGCCAACGAGATACAGAAATATACTGTTTTATCTCAATGCTCCAAATATCTCTAAGACTATTTTTTGGCTTCTTATTCAAAAATTCAGAAATTAATTTGTATCATTGGGTGGCCTGATGTCCTACTAAATCTGTCTGGTAGCAAAGTATCTGCAAGCTATAATAAGGTTTTAAGTTTTTCCATTCAGGGAACCCACTCTGAATAGCCTGCTTCAACTGCATCTACCTATAATGTTGAGACATTAAAATACCAAATGATTGTTGCAGCCGTGAAAAATCAAGCAGTTTCCCATTAGATATAACATCATCCAATGTCCGAATACCTGCCTGCATCCAATTCTTCCAGGAGATCCCAGCACCGCCTACTTGAATCTTGGAGTTTAACCATAAGGACTGAAAAGTAGATTTCATATAGGAATATCTGTTAATTTATTAATAAATTTAATTGTTTTCCATGTGTCCAATCTAATATAATAAATCCCTAAGCGCGCATGCGCACTCCCACCTGCGTGCTCCCGTTTTCCGTGAACTGTAGGGACCCACAGGTAGGAGTGCGTATGCGCGCGGCGCGCAGAGCTTGTCGGACGCGGCGGCTCTTGCAGTCTGAAGGATGTGAACTGGCCAGGGCGACGTCAGCGGGGGCCAGAACGGACTTTAATTGCTGCCTCCCAGGCTTCTCCTCCTACTCCGGCTGGGCCCGCGTAAAAAAAACAAAAACCCCAGAGCTCGCTTCGGGTCCGGCAAGGACTGTGGGTCCTGAAACCTTCTGATTCCAGCAGCGTCTGCAGTAGAAGGCCCCGAAGCAGCGTGTGTAGAGTGCAACAGACGCTGCTGGAATCGGAAGGTTAGTTGGTACCACGGGAAGAGAAGGGAAGGGGGAGGGGGTGGTAAGGGACTAAGGGAGCCGGCCAGACTGCGGGAAGGAAAAGGGGGGTAGGAGAAATGCTGCTGCTGTACAGGGAAGTGGTGTGGGGGGAGTGAAATGGAGGGGGAGGGAATCTTGCTGTGGCTACTGCACAGGGAAGTGGTGGGAGAGAAATGCTGCTGCATAGGAGGCAGGGAGAGAGACAGATAGAAAGAAAAGAAGAAAGACACAGGGGCAGGGAGAGACACAGAAAGACAGACAGACAAAGGGGGCCAGGGAGAGAGACAGACAGCGGGAGGGAGAGAGAGACAGAAATAAAGACACATAAACATATATTCTAGCACCCGTTAATGTAACGGGCTAAAATACTAGCATTATAATATTATTATCCTTAGCATATCTAGGTAGTCTGATACTTATTACATGAGATAGTCACATAGGGGACATAATTTTCCATTCTAGGTGTAGCCAATCAGGGAGATGTTCCATGAGCTCGGGGAGGATCCAATACATCGGGGAGGATCCCTGGCGCATTATATAGGCCTGATGGTACCTATAAAAGTTGGGGAAATTTACCCTACCCTCCGCAATTGGCTTTTGTAAAGATACTAAAGCAATTCTAGCATTTTTATCCAGCCAAATAAATTTAGTAAGAATAAACCAGTAACATGTCCATTTGGTAACAAACCACAGGCAAAATCATCATTTTTACCGTCTGAACTCTCCCCCACCAAGACAGATGTAATGGGTTCCAATGCTCACACATTTCTGAGACCTTCAGTAATAAGGATTTTTCATTTACTTGCATTGTCTCTTCCAACGTCTTTTGAATCCAAATTTCTAAATATTTTATACCTCCTTCCTTCCAAAGGAAAGGGAACGTTTCAAATAATCCTTTGGAACAGTGTACGTTTAGTGGAAGAACCTCTGATTTACTCCAATTTATCTTATATCCTGAAAATTTCCCAAATCTATCAATCAAACCAAGTAAATGGGAATGGTAGTTTCAGGATTCCTCAAATGAAGCCAAATGTCATCTGCGTAAGCAGAGACTTTATATTCCCAACCTGCATAAGGAATACCCTGAATTTCCTCTGCCTGTTGAATAGCTAATAACAAGGGTTCCAGAACAATATCAAACAGCAAAGGAGATAATGGACATCCTTTTCTAACCCCCTTCTCCAAATAAAGACGTTCAGAAAAAGTATTATTAATATATAATCTGGCATATGGGGACGGGCGGGATTTCTGTCCCCGCGCAACTCTCTACTGTGTACGTCCCAGTTTAGCAGGAATTTGTCTTGCTTAGTCTTGAAATCCTGGAGGGTATTTTCCCCTACAACAGACTCCAGAAGAGCATTCCAGCTCTCCACCACTCTCTGTGTGAAGAAGAACTTCCTTATGTTTGTACGGAATCTATCCCCTTTCAACTTTAAAGAGTGCCCTCTCGTTCTCCCTACCTTGGAGAGTGTGAACAGTCTGTCTTTATCTACTAAGTCTATTCCCTTCAGTATTTTAAATGTTTCAATCATGTCTCCTCTCTTCAAGGGAGAAGAGGCCCAGTTTCTCTAATCTCTCACTGTACAGCAAACTTCCAGCCCCTTAACCATCTTAGTCGCTCTTCTCTGGACTCTTTCGAGTAGTACTGTGTCCTCTTTCATGTACGACGACCAGTGCTGGACGCAGTATTCCAGGTGAGGGCGCACCATGGCCCGGTACAGCGGCATGATAACCTTCTCTGATTTGTTCATGATCCTCTTCTTTATCATTCCTAGCATTGTGTTTGTCCTTTTTGCTGCCGTAGCACATTGTGCAGACGGCTTCATCGACTTGTTGATCAGAACTCCCAAGTCTCTTTCTTGGGAGGTCTCTCCAAATACCGCCTCGGACATCCTGTATTCATGCATGAGATTTTTGTTACTGACATGCATCGCTTTGTACTTATCCACGTTGAACCTCATTTGCCATGTCGCTGCCCATTTCTCGAGCTTGATTATGTCTCTTTGTAGATCTTCGCAATCCCACTGTGTCTTCACTACTCTGAATAACTTTGTATCGTCCGCAAACTTAATCACCTCATTCGTCATACCAACGTCCAGATCGTTTATAAAGATGTTGAAGAGCATGGGTCCAAGCACCGAGCCCTGCGGCACCCCGCTGATGACACTCTTCCAATCCGAGTATTGTCCATTTACCCCCACTCTCTGTTTCCTATGCTCCAACCAGTTTTTAATCCACATGAGTATTTCACCCTCGATTCCATGGCTCTCAATTTTCTGAAGTAGTCGTTCATGCGGAACCTTGTCGAACTCCTTCTGAAAATCCAGATATACAATGTCAACCGGGTCGCCCTTGTCTATCCGCCTGTTTACTCCCTCAAAGAAGTGCAGCAAGTTCGTCAGGCAAGATTTGCATTTGCTGAAACCGTGCTGGCTGGTCCTCATTAAACTGTTAAGGTGATCCTGGCTGGTCCTCATTAAACTGTGTTTGTCAGACTTCTATTTATTCAGTTCTTGAGGCAGATTATTTCATATGAAAGGAGTTAAAAATAAAAATGCTCTCTCCCGTGTGGAATCAAAGCGGATGTCAATGAGGAGGGAGGGCCTAAACGATGATGATGAAGGAATATTAATAATCTTGAAGGAATGAATGGGATGACTATTGAAGTCAGATAACTAGGGATACCCTTCCGTAGGACCGTGAAGGCTAGAAGAGCAATGGGGTGGGTTTTTTTTTGTTGTTGTTGCAAATAAAAAAAAAAAATTCAAAAGATAAAACTTTGAACGAATGGGTGATCCAAGATGGCCGCGGATGCAAGCCGCTGAAGCAGGTCGCCGAACAGACGCTACTGTTAAAGATTCTGAGCTCTTTTGAGCTGTTTTGTTTAGTTTTTCTTTCCCTCAAAATGCCGAAAAGAAGGGGAAAGAGCTCTGGTGGGGCCTCCCAGCGCTCCGGAACACCTACCTCCGGCAACATAGAAGCGCTGTTTCGGCGATTCCAGGGCACCATGATGACGTCGGGACTGCAGTTAGAGACACCCCGTGGGAACGGAACGGAGGTGTCTCACCGAAGTCTTGAGACCACTCTGAGCCCCGACGTAAGACCTCCTCCTCTGCACCCCCGTGCAACCAGCTCCCCAGGGGTTGAGAGCTCACCGGAAGTCGGGTTGAGCTCTCCCCTAGAGGCTGCGCGGAGCTGTGTTGAGGGAGCCGATTCAGGCACACAGGTTCTGCAGGAGAGCCTGAATATGGTTGGGAGTGCTGTAACAGCTGAAACTGGACCTACTCAAGCAGAGGGAAGTGGAGGAGAGCGGTCGAATGGTGAGCACAAACTTTTGAATACTCATTTACAAATTCCTACCATAGTTAAGCCCCAAGAAGTTACCTTAGATGCCTTGTGGGACCTGGTGGCAAATATGGCGAAAACAATTAATGTCCAACAAGTGCAAGTGGAGGGGAAAATGAAAGACCAAGAAAAAGAAATTTCCTTAATAAAACAAGATATTGCTGACTCAAATACATCTTTGGACAGTATCAAAAATGAATTAAAATCCTCCAAACAGCTTCAAGAGACTTTAATTAAGGACAATGTAAACTTAAGAAGGAAGATTGAAACATTTGAAAATTTTTCAAGAGTCAACAATATCAGACTGATCAATTTTCCACGAATTACAACAATTACTCCGCGAGAGATGTTAAAACGATACCTGACGGAAATATTAGAAGTTCCTGAGGGTTCATTACCTCCATTTACACAGGTGTACTACCTTCCCAGGAAAAATCAAATTCAGCAACAGGAAGATAGCCATGGACCAATAGATGTATCGGCATTACTGGAATTATCAGAAAAAGAAATGGCTACACCTGCAACATTAGTGGCAACTTTAGCTTTAACAATGGATAAGAATTGGATTTTGAGACTTTTCTTTAAAAATAAAGCAAAAGAATTTATGGGACTCAAAATACAAATGTTCCCAGATTTAGCCAGGGACACACAACGGCGAAGAAAAGAGTTTCTTATGTCAAAACCGGGAATTATAGCTCTTGGAGCAACTTTTTTCCTGCGATATCCATGTAAATGCGTTATACAATATAATTCCCAAAAATATGTTTTCTTTGAGCCTTACCAATTGACAACTTTCCTTTCTCTTTCTCGGCTAGAGAGGGAAAAGAATGGAGGTGTATAGAATATTTAAGATGTCCTTACCAGCTGACTTGCATTGTTTTCTTTAATAATATTTCTTTGCTTTTCTCCGTTTATAAATTACATTTTGGATCTTTTGTGGACTTGAGCTGATTTAAGTTAATTGGTATCCCCGAATTTATAATGTTGTGGTTTTTATTTTCTTGACTTAAAGCTTTCTGTACAAGTAAATCTTGATTTGTATTTTGAAAATTGAATAAATAAATAATAAAAAAAAATAATAAAAAAAAAAACTTTGAAAAGGAGAAACTGAGTACATCAAAATAATAGACAGGGAATATGGTGGCAAAGAAATATTAAGTGCTTAATCTCAATAAAATAGACCAGATTACTAAGAGATCCCAAAATTCATAAATCATAGTAAGCTAGAAAACCTAATAAAAATTTAAACAAAAACATTTAGTCACAGTGCATCAATGCAATGAAAGGTTCATTTCAAGATGACAAAAAATCTGATATATCAGCAATAATAAAGCCTCTACCTTTGAGAAAAAAAAAATCATAAATTTGTGTGTGTGTTAGGGGGGGTCATAAAAAATGTGTCATTATCTTGCCAGACATATTGACAGTAAATCAAAAAGTTCTTTATATTTTATGTCCACTCAGAAACATCAGGGAACAATGATATCCCTCCCCCCAAATAAATAAATAAATAAAATTATATTCATCAGAATGGAAAAACAGATGAACCAAGGCCTCCTTGTCTTGTAAAATTTGACATAAACAGAGCACTTAAACATCGAAGACCCAGTCATTTTTATCACCTCAAGTTGCATCTTGAACAATTTCACTCAAAAGGGAGTTTGCTGGAAACTGGAAGCAGACCAGTGAGCCTAGTGACGCATAAGAACATAAGAATTGCTGCTGCTGGGTCAGACCAGTGGTCCATCATGCCCAGCAGTCCGCTCAAGCAGCGGCCCTTAGGTCAAAGACCAGTGCCCTAACTGAGACTAGCCTTACCTGCGTATGTTCTGGTTCAGCAGGAACTTGTCTAACTGTGTCTTGAATCCCTGGAGGCTGTTTTCCCCCTATAACTGCCTCCGGAAGAGCATTCCAGTTTTGTACCACTCTGGGTGAAGAAGAACTTCCTTATATTTGTATGGAATCTATCCGCTTTTAACTTTAGATAGTGCCCTCTTGTTCTCTCTACCTTGCAGAGGGTGAACAACCTGTCTTTATCTACTAAGTCTATTTCCTTCATTATCTTGAATGTTTTGATCATGTCCCCTCTGTCTCCTCTTTTCAAGGGAGAAGAGGCCCAGTTTCTCTAATCTGTCACTGTACAGCAACTCCTCCAGCCCCTTAACCATTTTAATTGTTCTTTACTGGACCCTTTCGTGTAGTACTGTGTCCTTCATGTTCGGCGACCAATGCTGGATGCAGTATTCCAGGTGAGGGCATACCATGGCCCAGTACAGTAGCATGATAACCTTCTCCAGTCTGTTCGCTCTTTTCGCCCCCGCCACGCATTGCGCGGTTGGCTTCATTGACTTGTCGACCAGTACTCCCAACTCTCTTTCCTGGGGGTTCTCCAAATACTGCACCAGACATCCTGTATTCGTATATAAGATTTTTGTTACCGACATGCATTACCTTACACTTATCCACTTTAAACATTATTTGCCATTTTGCGGCCCATTTCGCGAGCGTGATTATGTCACTTTGCAGATCTTCACAATCCCCCTGCATCTTCACTACTCTGAATAACTTCGTATCATCTGCAAATTTAATCACCTCACTCGTCGTACCAATTTCCAGGTCGTTTATAAATATGTTGAAGAGCACGGGTCCAAGCACCGAACCCTGCGGCACTCCACTCGTGACGCTTTTCCAGTCCATTTACCCCCACTCTCTGTTTCCTATCCGCCAGCCAGTTTTTATTTCACGTGAGTATTTCACCCTCGATTCCATGGCTCGCAATTTTTTGAAACATAGAAGCATAGAATATGACGGCAGAAAAGGGCCATTGGCCCAAGTCTGCCCACTCAAGAACCCTCCCCCTTAAGCGCTTCCTCGAAATGAACCCACATGTTTATCCCATCTTTTCTTAAAATCTAGCTCATTGCTGGCCTCAACTACCTGAAATGGAAGATCATTCCAATGATCAACCACCCTTTCAGTGAAGAAATACTTCCTAATATCACTATGAAATCTCCCATCCTTGATTTTTAACGGATGCCCTCTTGTTACCATAGGTCCTGTAAGGAAAAAGATGTCTTCTTCCACCTCAATACGGCCAGTAACATATTTGAACGTCTCTATCATATCTCCCCTTGAGAGAGTATAGCTGCAACTTACCTAGACTTTCTTCATAGGAGAGATCCTTGAGCCCTGAGACCATCCTAGTGGCCATTCACTGAACTGACTCCATTCTCAGCTTATCCTTTTGATAATGTGGCCTCCAAAATTGAACACAATATTCCAGATGAGGTCTCACCATGGACCTGTACAACGGCATCACAACTTCAGGCTTTCGGCTGACAAAACTTCTTCGGATGCAACCCAGCATTTGTCTAGCCTTGGATGAAGTTTTCTCCACCTGATTGGCATTCTTCATATCTTCACTAATGATTACTCCTAGATCTCGTTCTGCCACAGTTCTTGTTAAGGTCTCACCATTTAGGGTGTAAGTTTTGCATGGGTTTCCACTGCCAAGGTGCATAATCTTACACTTTTTGGCATTAAAACTCAGTTGCCAAATTGTGTACCATTGTTCCAGTAAAAGTAGGTCCTGCGTCATAGCGTCAGGCATGGTGCCTTTGCCCACTACGTTGCATAGTTTAGCATCATCGGCAAATAAAGCAGTTTTACCTTGAAGTCCCTTAGTCAGGTCCCGTACAAAGATATTAAATAGGATTGGACCCAAGACCGAGCCCTGCGGAATCTTGTCGAATGCCTTCTGAAAATCCATATATATGATGTTGACCGGGTCACCCTTGTCTATCTGCCTGTTTACTCCCTCGAAGAAGTGCAGCACGTTTGTCAAACAAGATCTTCCTTTGCTGAAGCCGTGCTGGCTGGTCCTTATCAGATTGTGTCCATCAAGGTGATCAATGATGCGGTCCTTTATCAATGCCTCTACCATCTTTCCCTGTACCGAGGTCAGAAAATACTGGCCTGAAATGAACCCTGCGGCACTCCACTCGTGACGCTTTTCCAGTCTGAGTATTGTCCATTTACCCCCACTCTCTGTTTCCTATCCGCCAACCAGTTTTTAATCCACATGAGTATTTCACCCTCGATTCCATGGCTCGCAATTTTACAAAGCAGTCGTTCATGCGGGACCTTGTCGAATGCCTTCTGAAAATCCAGATTTATAATGTCGACCATCTTTCCCGGTACTGAGATCAGACTCATTGGTCTGTAGTTTCCCGGATCTCCCCTCCCTTTCTTGAAGATCAGTGTGACATTTGCACTTTCCAGTCTTCCGGAATCCTTCCCGATTTGATCGACAGATTGGTTATAAGTCCAATTAACACCAATTATAATTTGTTGCCATTTAATCAGTGTTGATTTAGCTTATTTTATTATTTTTAACTTACCCACCTTCCCTCCTTGATGTTATTTCCTTTTTTGTTCTCTTTTCTTTAATTAATGGAGTTCTTCCCCCTTTCCTCTTGTATTTATCCCATCCTATGTTATGTTAGTAGATCTGTATTAAGTCTTGTTTGTTTTAATATTAATTCCCCCATTTATTTTAATGTACAACGCTTTGAATTCTATGTTTAGCATTTAATCAAAATTTTAATAAACTATGAAACTGATTAATCAATTAAGTTAGGTGCTTAACTTTAGGTGCACTTTAGATAATTTGGGGCTTAGTGGGTATTCTCTAACTATAGTGTGCAAATTTTATCATTTGTAATTGCAAGGGGATGTGGATATAGGAGGGGCGTACTCAGCATTTAAAGCTAAGGCTGGAGAATGCCGACAGCTATTTGGCTGGTGTAAGTTCTCATGCCTAAATTCTAGACATATATTCTAATTTCCTTTATAGCAGAGGCTCTAACCAGGTGCTCTAGTATAGAATAGCCCTGAATGTGACCAGCCCAAGGAACAGAAACCAGGATCAGGAATCATACCCAGGTCACCTGCTTGGAAGCCCATTTTTATGGGTTTATAATAAGTACCTCCCTACATCTCTTACAGAGACATACGTAGAGGAGATAGAACTAGAGGACATGAATGGAGGTTGGAGGTAGGTAGATTTTAGGAGTAATGTCAGGAAATACTTTTTCACAGAGAGGTTAGTGGACATCTGGAATTTTTTTCCAAGAGAAGTGATAGAGTCAAAAATGGTGAGTGAATTCCAAAATGCATAGGCTAGACCAGACATGGGCAACTCTGGTCTTCGAGGGCCAGAATCCAAACGGGTTTTCAAGATTTCCCTAATGAATATGCATGAGATCTATTTGCATGCACTGCTTTCAATGCATAGTCATTGGGGAAATCCTGAAAACCCGATTGGATTCCGGCCCTCGAGGACCGGAGTTGCCCATATCTGGGCTAGACAAAGGGGAGACCTACATAGAAAGAGGATGGAAATGCAACATGCAGTGATGCAGCAAGGAATGTAGGGAGGGAGGCGGGCTGCCCCGGGTGCTGTCTTGGTAGGGGTGGGGGTGCCTCTTGCTCCTCTCTTCCCCCCCCCCCCCGCTCCTTCCCTGTTGCACATGCGGCTTCAGTTCACTCCCACCGTACCTCTAGCTCTTCACTGGCACAAGCAGCATCTTCAACCTGCTTCTCATGATGGCCTCGGTGCTCTCCTCTGACATCACTTCTGGGTCCTGCAACTAGGAAATGATATCAGAAGGAGAGTCGACGCCGGCATGGACAAGTTAGAGATGCTGCTTGCGCTGGGGAAACTAAAGAGGTATGGGAGAAGGGAAGGGAGCGTGTGCGGCGGAGGGAGGTGCATAAGAGGGCGAGGGGGCACGTCACCGCTCTGGGCACCTCCCACCCTCACTACCCCACTGGCATCATGGCTGATGAGGTATGCTTAACGTCATTATGTAGACTTGTTTCTGTTGCATTCCTTTTATTGTTCAGTCATTCTCTGGGTATTGAAACTATGTATGTTCTCAGGTAACTCGCCCTGAGCTTGCTGGGAAGATTGAATATAAATCGAAATAAATAAATAACTTGTGAAACCCACAAACAGCTATTCGTGATGGCTGCCTACTGAGAGGCACATAGAAAAGAAGGCCCTCGCAGGACTGCAGAGAAGGAGAGAGGTGAAACTATAGCCAGAGAATGACTGGAAAATAAAATGAATGCAACAGAAACAAGTCTACATAATGAAGTAAGTAGACAGCTACCGTAGAATGCATAAATACATGAATCTAAGGCTCAGACAATAAGAAAGTGGCTGCCACAAAGATGGCAGTTTGTTAAAAACAAAGTAAAAAAAATCAATCCATGAAAGAAATGCGTTATTATCCAGAGAGATACCAACAAATCCTCCTTGCTATTCCCCTCTTCGCTGATCTTTTTGAGTCTCTCGGGCTTCCTGCAGTCTAATTAGAGGATTTAAAATAAGCCTGCATGATCCATCATATGTGAACTGTTTTTGAGTTCCTTTTGAGAACTACTACAACAGATGGAAATGCATAAATCAGGGTTTACTCAAGTCAAAACAGATCATTCAATCCCAGATTCAAATTAAATCATTTCCTCTGTTCATTACTTACACAGTAACATAGAAAATGATGGCAGATAGAGACCTACTCTGTCATCCAGTCTTCCCAACAAGTTGGCCAAAGCCACGCACACCACTCTGCACAGGCCCCAGTCACCCATATTGAAACACTGGTTTTCAAGTCTCCACCATGCCAACCACATAGGCAGCCAAACATGAAGGGGATGATGTAGATACAAACAAATATTCCTGACAGTATTCAAGATGTCTTCCCCTCTCACCTGAGCTGCACAGCACCCTCGCTCACAGCATGTGATAACAAAATGATCTATAATACTGGAATTGCCAAACTTCATCTGTCTTTTGCTATTTGCAGGACACAGACCATAGATGTCTGTCTGGATTCAGCCTTAGCTCCCTTTACTCTTACCCAGTTCATTTCTCCTAGTAAAACAAGGTGCCGGCAGTGGCATAGCAAAGGGGGGGGGTTGGTCCACCCCAGGTGCCTTCTTGCTAGGCGCCCCAGAACCCTGCCTCCTCTCCATCCCCCCACCCCCGTTCCTACCCTGGCTATAGTCTCACCTCTCTCCCTCTCTGCAGTCCTGTGAGGGGCTTCTTTTCTGTATGCCTCTCAGCCATCACGAATAGCTGTTTGTGGGTGGCACGCGTTTATTTATTTCGATTTATATCCCATTTTCTCAGCAAGCTCAGGGTTGGTTCCATGAGAACATACATAGTTTCAATACCCAGAGAGCAGTTTATCTAGAATCCATGGGGGCATAAGAGCAAAACAGACAAGGCAATACGTGAGAGATCAAGGGGATACTTGTAAAAGAGACAGTTCACCTATAGATCTGTAGTTCATATATAGGGTATCAAGACTGTGGTTTAGTCATTGGAAGAGGAAGGATTTTGCTGCTTTCCTGAAGTCCATTAGGCTACCCAGCGACCTGATCTGTGTGGGCAGTAAGTTCCATAATTTGGGGAGGAAGTGGGTACAGGAGCGCTTGCGTGCAAGTCCTACTCCTCCCCACAAGTGACAATGACCTCTGCAATAGAAAGAACAGGGTACAGCCTTTCCAAAAGGCATACCTATCACTGGTCTTTGCTCAACCTGTACTGGCAAATAGACTGTGCTGGTCTCAGTCATTCATCTCCATGCAGAGGCTGTGGGCATTCTTGCAGCAACTTTCCCCACTATGACTTAGGGCTAGATTCACAAAGCAAACCGATTGGTTTGCGACCCCTTTACTATCAAATTTCCATCCGGCCTGATTCACTTACTTCTCCTGCAATCCGCTTCAAATCCGTGCATGCAAATGAGGTGAAACGTATGCAAAGTAGGATGGGACACGATTCACAACACCAAATTTCCGATCTGACAGGGCTGGCCGATCACTTGAAGAAGCGAGTGCTGGGGATCAGTCGAAAACATCTTTCCGAATGGAAGCCCTGCAATCTCTCCTGCCTGCTCGTTCCGAATGCTGCCCTGCTCTGCCTCGATCTTCCCCAAAGCTCTCCTGCCCTTCCCCGCTCAGCGAGCCCGTGGTTTTAACCCGCGAGTTTAAAGCGGGTTAAAACCACGGGCTCGCAGGGCTAAAAACTAACAAAAAAGCTGTGTGCTGGCCCCGTGCCACTGTTTTGTGTGTGCTGAATGGAGAAGACCGGGGAGCAGCTGTACCTACCACTGTGCTCCACTCTTGTGGATAGTGAACACATCCCGAGTGCTCTTTATGGAGTTTCTGCATGATGTTTTGCCTGAAAGGTGAGGGGTTTATTTTAGTTATAGGTTTCTCTTGTCCGGCAGGGCTGTCTCAAAAAAAAAAAAAAAAAAAAAAAGGTCGCTTCTCAGGCGGGCATGTGCAGCCCATCTACAGATGGTCTGTGCATGCATGGGGATCGCTATAGAGTGATCCGTGCAGGCAGATGGGGGCATTCCTCCGATCACCCCCATCTGCATATTTTTCGTTCCTGAATTCATCGGAACTGCCCGGATCAAACCTGGATCGGACCCAATCAGGCAGGTTAGTGAATCCAGGCCTTAATGCTAGCCGAGGCAAGCTAATACTTAAAGGAAAATAGAGTACAATAGTGCAGAGCTGAGTGTATAAACATAAGCTTTGGGAATTGGGAACAATAATAGAAAAACACACTATACCTCAATAGACCTCTTGCATTTATATGCCAGTAAGGAATTGTCAGTTAGGAAATAGAACTGTCTCACATGATTAAAGCTAGTGATAAGATGCTACCAGAAGTGACTTGACAGCAAATATATTAATTGGGGGTGGGGGAGGGGGTGGGGAGAGTTTCATGAAATTGCTATTAGTTTTCTTTCTTAGATACTTTTAAAGAAGCAGATTATTTTATGAACTATTGGGTCAATATACAGCAGCTACGTTTATCTGTTTGAGAATCTGAATAATTACAGTAAAATTGTCTGTAGAATGTCTCTCAAAAGTCCATGTCCTTGATGCTCATCTTGAGACATTCAAGGAGAACATGAGAGTGTATTCAGAGGACCAAGATGAGCACTTCCACCAGGATATACTGGACTTCAAATGCCACTACCAAGGACAAAATAATGAGAACATGACGGGAGACTATATCTGGGGACTGATTCATGAAAGTGACTTACAATATAATCACAAATCTCGAAAACCTACTCACTTCTAAATCTTCTGTGGTCATTTTTGTATAACTTCAGTATAAATACATGTTAATTGTGATTCATATGCTGCTTTTTATGACTTTATAAAAATGAAAAGATGAAAATTCAACGTTTATATACATTTTAAATAGGTAAATTTCTAAATTTGACTATCCTGATCACAAAAGCAAAGTTTTATGGAAATAACAGACATTTTCTAAATTTTTTTGATATGTGCAATTAGGAAATTGCACTTACTGCCCAGGAATAAAAATTATATTACATAGTGTATTCAGTGTTTTACCTGATTCATGATTTTGCTTATTCGCGGTTGAATACCATTCATTATTCACACTAGTGGCATACCAAGGGCAGGGGGGATGGGGTAATCCATCCTGGCTGTACTCTCTAAGGGGGTGCACAGCCGGCACACCGAATCTGGAACCTTCCATCCTACTGTACCACTACTGCTTTCCTGAACCAGCTACAGCAGCAGTAAACTTTAAATTCAGTCATTGTGGAACCTTCCTGCACCTCTCCATGGCTGCCGATCCACCCCCTCCAATGTCACTTTGTTCTGGAGCAGAGCCAACAGCCACTGGAAGGTTCAGGAAGTTCATGCGATGACCTGGAAAGTGCAGGAAGGTCCTGCGATGAACCGGAATGTCCCACTGCTGCTGGGGTGCACATCCAGCACACTGGATACGGAACCTCCCACCCTACTCTGCCTCTTCTGCTTTCCTGATCCAGCAGCAGCACCAGTAAACTTTAAATTCAGTTATTGAGGGACCTACCTGCACCTCTCCGTGCCTGCTGGTCCACCCTCTCAGATGTCACTTCCTTGTTCCAGAGCAGAGCTGGCAGTGTGGGGAGGTGCAGCAAGATTCCATGATCGATGACTGCGTTTAAGTTTACAGCTGCTGCTGCTGGTTTAGGAAAGAAAACAGCAGCGGTGGGGAGGTGAGGGGGTAAGATACTTGATGTCATTGGGTTGGAGGGAGAAGGGAGCAGGAGACTGGTATGGGAGGGTGGTGGAGGGAGAGAAAAGGTGTAGATGCTGATGGAATTGGTGTGCAGGTAAAGAGACAGAAGGGGGAAGGATATTGTATGAAACTGAGTTGGAGGGAGAGAAAGGGATACTGATGCTGATGGAAGTGGAGTGAAGGGAGAGAGAAAAAGGGCAGACATTGGATGTTAGTGGAGAGGGGAAGCCTATGCTGGATAAAAGTGGGGATGGGAGAAAGAAGAGAGCAGATGCTAGATGGAAATGGGGAGCAGAGTGAGAAAAAGGAGAGTAGATGCAGGACGGAAGTGGAGTGGCGAGAAAGAGGGGAGCAGAAAATGAAAGTGGAGAGAGGGGCAGATGCTGGATGGAAGTTGACAGGAGAAGATGCTGGATGGAAGGAGTAGTGAAAGAAGGCACATGATAGAAGGAGGGGATAAATAAAAGAAGGCACATGCTGGATGGGGGAAGAGGATAAAGTTAGTGAAATATATTGGAGGGGGTGAGGGAAAGAGGTAGCAAGCTGTAGGTAGATTCAATGAAAAGGGAAATTGAGGAATGAGTAGTAAGAATTTAATCTTGACAGATGCAGAAAATAAATTGAGAAGGAAGGCGAGGGAAAGAAAGAGTTAAATGACCGACCTTGGGGGTGTGGGAGAAGGAAGGGAAGTAGAGGAGAGAGATGCCAGATCACTAGGGGTGGAGGAAGAGATGGAAGGGGGAGGCAGATAGTTTCTGGAAGGGGCATAGAAGGAGAGAAGATGCCATATAGAAGGGGCAAAGATGGCAGAGAGTGGATGTAAGGAAGAGAAGATGAGGAAAGCAGATACCAGAAAAGACAAAGGTAGAAAAAAAAATTATATTTATTTTTTTGCTTTAGGATAAAGTAGTATTGTAGCTGTATTGATAAATATTTATAAATAGAAAATAATGGAAATAAGGTGAACCTTTTATTGGACTAACTGTAATTCATTTTTTACTATTTCAGAAACCAAAACCCCATTCCTTGGGTCAGGACAGGATACCATAACAGCAGTATAGTTACTGACCTGAGAAAAGAGGTTTTAGCCTCTGGAAGCTAATTAAAAAATATATTAGTCCAATAAAATGGTATTAACTTATTTTCCTTTTTTGTTTTATTTTTCCCCCTTTTATGAAGCCATGACAATGTTAGCTCTGATGTTCATATGAATTCTATGAGCGCCGCAGTTTTTAATGCCAAGGCCAGTGATAAAAAAAGCTAACTCGGCTTCATAAAAGGGAGGGTTTATGAAGCCATGTTAGGGTTTTTTATTGCTGGCCTTGGTTGCAAAAGCTCCGATGCTCATAGAATTCATTTGAGCATTGGAGCTTTTACTACTGTGGCCTGCAATAAAAAAAACCCTAACGCAGCTTCTTAAAAGAGGAGTTTATTAATTTGTAAAGTGATGATTGCTATTTCTATTTTTTCAAATTTACATCTGCTATCTTTATATTTTGCACAACATTAGGGGCCATGCATCACTGTTTCTGTTTCTGTCGTGTTGCATTATGTGCAGAGTTCAGCTTCTTGGTGGTTCAATATAATTTTTGTCTACATATTTCTATTTTAATACCCCTTTTACAAAACCATAGCACGGTTTTTAGCACCGGTCGCGGCTCCGGTAATGCCTCCAATGCCTATTGGAATTCTATGAGCGTCAGAGCTGTTACCACCGTGGCCAGTGCTAAAACGTATGCTAAAAGTAAAAGGTGTGTAAAAGGTGTGTAAAAGGTGTGTAAAAGTAAAGGGTGTGTAAAAGGTGTGTAAAAGTAAAGGGTGTGTAAAAGGTGGGGGAGCGGGGGTTAATTTATGATTACATATTCCATACTGGGCAAAGGCGTTTTCTGTGTTCTGTGTGTACAAAAGACATGGTTCTCTGTTAGCGTTGACTGTGCAGGATCAATCTGTATTAGCCTGGCTTGTTTAGTTTTACATTGAGTGAGTATATAAGATGCTGCCTTTTCCTAGGTACATTCTTGTTGTACAATATGTGTGATTGTTACTAAAAATAATGTTTTTCATATAGATGACGGGTGTGTCAAAAAATGATAGGCCCCAGGTGTCACATATGCTAGGTACGCCACTGATTCACACCATGTGTTTACGTATTTGTGGACCTCCAAACTTACAAAAAAGCTTTGTTTCCTTTCACTTTTACTTCACAGTTTTGGCTTTGCTTCTAAAATCAGCCATCAAGAAACAAGAGAGAGAGTTATAAGTATTTGCAGGTACAGCTTCAAAGAGAAAGAAGCATGTCCTATGTCTGAGTGACAAAATATGTGTTTTAGACAGGCTAAGTTCCGGAAAGTCTGTGTCTGCTGTCAGTCGTGAGTTCAATGTAGAGAGCTGCACGGGAACGGGGACAACGGGAATCCCGCGGGACCCGCAGGGATCCCACAGGTTCCCCCTTTGGGTCGCGGAGATCCCGTGGGGACACCCCAGAGGTCACGGGGAACCCGTGGGGATGCCCTCTCAGATCACGGGGGGGATCCCATGGGGATCCCCCTCGTGATCTTGGGAATCTTGCGGGGTTTGATGCAACTCGAGCCGCGAGGCTCGTCTTCTTTTCCTACCTGCCCTGATATCTTCTATTTCCGGCCTGCCCTGCAGCACGTAGCCGACAGGAAGTATTCCCCGATGTCTGCGCTGACGTCAGAGGGAGGGCTTTGCGTCAGTTACGTGCCAGCATGTAGGGCAACGAGCCCTGCACGCTGCACATGACTGACGCAAAGCCTTCCATCCGACATCAGCGCTGACCACAGGGAAAGACTTCCAGTCGGCTACGTGCTGCAGGGCAGGCAGAAAATAGAAGACATTAGGGCAGGTAGGATAAGAAGACGAGCCTCGCGGCTATAGCTACCTCGGAGAAAGTTAAAGTTGTTGAAAGGAAATTTGCTGGAAGATGAGGGCTGGACATAAATGTGGGACAGAAGGGGACAGAAGGGGGAGGTAAACGCAGGACACAAAAGGGGGGGAGGGAGTGCGTTTTTGGACACAAGGCATGAACTTGGGAGAGAGGGAAAGAGATGCTGAGGTGGAGGAGAGAGTGCGTTTTTGGACACAAGGCATAAACTTGGGAGAGAGGATGGAGGAAGAGAGGGAAAGAGATGCTGAGGTGGGGGAGGGAATGCGTTTTTGGACACAGAAGGCATGAACTTGGGAGAGAGGAAGGGAGGGAAAGAGATCGTTGTGTACACGGAGCATGGAAGAAAGGAGAATTTTTGGTCATAGGGAGAGAGTGAGGTACAGATGAGAAAGATGAGAAGGAGAAATATTGTGGTGGAAAGGGAACAGTGGGACAGATTGAAATGTATGTAAGAGGGAGGAATGTTGGACAGAATTCATTAATAAATTTTTTATACCGTACGCCACATCGCGATTTCTTCATTCCTCGGAGCAAAATTTATTAGTAATCTCAGCTTGAACCATATTAATACTAGAATAAACACTATTTTTTCAGTAGTTGCCCCGACCCTCTGGAACTCAGCACCAAATGTTCTTAGATAACTAATCTTTAGAAATTTAAATCTTTCCTTAAGACATTCCTTTTTAAAGATGCCTTTCAAGTGTAAATGTCCTTTTAAGGATATTTATTAAAACAAACAAACCACCAAACAAAAAAACATATGAAACTTTTTATCTTCAAGTCCACTTCTATTGGACTTACTTATTTTTAATCCACCCTTTTGTTTATACCTTTATATCTTACTTTTCTTTCAGCTTTGTAGTTCTCCCCTTCTTTTCCACTCATACCCATTTGTCCAGTCGTGTATGTCATTGTTTTTATCTAATTGTGTATGTTTATTTTGTTAAAGTAAATTTATATTATATGCTTCTTCCCTATTTTAAAATGTATAACCATCTTGAAATAAATGATAAGTCGGTATATCAAAATTTTAATAAACTTAAACTTGAAACTTGACATAGTGGTGAAGGGAATGGAGGGTGCTGGCATGGTGCTGGAGAGGGGTGATAGAAGGAGAAATGTTGGGCATGGGGCTGGTGGGCAGGCACGAAAGATGAGAAAGGGTTAAATGCTGGAACATGGTAGGAGGAACCAATGGACAGCAACAGAAGAATTTACTGAAGATGAGAAAGCGGTAAAAAGAAACTGGGACCAACTTGATGGAAAAATAAGTCTCCAGACAACAAAGGTAAAAAACGGAATTTATTAACTAAAATATGTTAGCTTTGGGAAATGTATGTAGCAGATGTTTTTGCATTTTGTTAAAAGAAAAGGAAATGCATTTCTGGTTTTATTTCTACAATGTTGAAGTACTTGCTGACCCTTGCTGTGACTGGGAAACCCCAAGCACCGCCAGCAGAGGACCTCCTCTAGAGATGGCCAGAACTCCCCTCCACCAAGCGCACAGTTGCTGGCAGCATCCATGAGCCACTGAAGTGCCAGCATCTGTGACTCAAGGATGCTACTGCTGCCTGCCAAACTTGGCAAAAGGGATCCCCAGCCAACTGCAAAGGAAGTCCTCAGCTGACAGTTTGGGGGTTCTCATTAGTTGAGTATTTCTATTTTATATTTACATTAGAGGCTTTGGTAGAAACCTGTTTACAAAGTATGTATTCTTCCCAATTAATATTTCTAAATTAATAAAGTGACTTTGCTTATTTGTAAATGGGTCTCTACCATAGCCTTTAATTCAGTAGCATAATTAAATGAAATAACTATTTCTGAAGTTTATAGGGATGGGCGGGGACGGAAGGGATTCCTCGTGGGGACAGAGGGGATTCCTCGCAGGGATGAGTGGGGACGGAGAGATTTCTCGCGGGGACGGGTGTGGACGGAGGGATTCCTTTCAGGGACGGGTGGGGATAGATTGGATTTTGGCGGTGATGGGTGGGATTTCTGTCCCCTTGCAACTCTCTAGTTCAATGTGAATGAATCCACAATCCAATCGATCTGGCAAAAAGAGGAAAATATCGTATTTTTCACTCCATAAGATGCCCTTTTTTTCCCCAGAAAAGTGGGTGGAAAAAGGGGGCATCCTATGGAGCAAATACCCAACCTTCCCCCCTCACCCGTTAACTTATTTAGACCACCGACCGACCCTTACCCGTTGCCACCATAAGTAGAGGAAGGGAAAGGCCAGGCTGGTGCAGCGATTGCATGCTGGCAGCCCAGAAGCCTTACCCCCGACATCAGTTCTGACATCGGAGAGAAGGTCGGCCCACACCTTCAGTCCGACGTCAGAATTGACGTCGGGGGTAAGGCTTCTGAGCCGGCAATGTGCAATCGCTGCACTCACCTGGCCCTTCCCAGGAATTAGTTCCATTCCTAGGGAGTGAAACACCACCAGTTCCCCGCTCGTCCCTCGCTCTCGGGCCGCAACTAGGCCATGGCTTGCGGTGCTGTGCTGACGAGTTGGACCCGCTATGCTTTGTCGATGTGTCCTCACAGAGGCAGCAGCGGGAGATGATTAAATCCAGCTGGTGGGCAGGCTGGGGGGTGGTGGAAGAGGACAAAGGCTGGAAGGCAGTGAGGGGAACATAGGAGGGAGGAAGGGCCAATTGTTGAGCCTGAGTTGGGGTGGGGGTGGGGGAAGAGGACAAAGGCTGGAAGGCAGTGAGGGGAACATAGGAGGGAGAGAGGAAGGAACAATTGTTGGGTCTGAGTTGGGGGGAGGGGGAAGAGGACAAAGGCTGGAAGGCAGTGAGGGGAACATAGGAGGGAGGAAGGAAGGGACAATTGTTGGGTTTGAGGAAGGAAGGAAAGAAGCAAAGAAATCACCAGACAAGGAGGGAGGAAGAGGACAAAGGCTGGAATGCATTGAGGGGGTCATAGGAAGGAGTGAGGGAGGAAAGGACAATTGTTGGGCCTGAGGAAAGAAAGAAAGAAAGAAAAGAAAGAAAGATAGAAAGAACGAACCAGACAACCAAAGGTAGGAAAAATGATTTTATTTTCAATTTAGTGATCAAAATGTGTCAGTTTTGAAAATTTATATCTGCTGTCTATATTTTGCACTATGTTTGTCTATTTTTCTATAGTTGTTACTGAGGTGACATTGCATATTTTAAAAAGTCATCTGTGCCATGTCCCTGCCCGCCCTGTCCCTGCCTACCACTAGACCACTAGAGGGGGGACAGGGTAGAAAGCCTGGCAGGGAGGGGAGACAGGGTGCAGAGCCTGGCAAGGAGAATTTTGTTCAGAATGCTTTTTTTTCCTTATTTTCCTCCTCTAAATGTAGGGTGCGTCTTATGGAGTAAAAAATATGGTATTTTTCAGACTGTTTGCGAAGCTGCACCAAAAGGTTCTAAAACATCTGTAGTTCATGATCAGTCAACGGAACAGATGGAGGAGAAGTTATATTTGTGGATAATTCAAATGGTGAATGAGAAAAAATGTACAGTAGACAGCATTGTTGTCAGGATGAAAGCCAGAAACATTTACAAACAAGTCACACAGGGGCAGGAAAACATGAAACTCATCTTGTGAGTTCAGGTTGGTAGCACTTTTTAAAAAGCCATATGCGCTAAAAAATGTAAGCCTTTCCGGGAAGCTGATAACAAAGCTGCTGAGGAATTTAAAACATGGGGTGCCACAGGGCTCGGTGCATGGACCCATGCTCTTTAACATCTTCAATATCATGAAGGGCATAGAGAAAGTGGAGAGGGACAGATTCTTCAAACTTTCTACAACTACAAGAACGAGAAGGCATTCCGAAAAATTAAAAGGGGACAGATTCAGAACCAATACTAGGAAGTTCTTCTTCACCCAACGGGTGGTGGACACCTGGAACGCGCTTTCAGAGGGAGTGATAGGACAGGGAACGGTATTAGTGTTCAAGAAGGGATTGGACAATTTTCTGAAGGAAAAGGGGATAGAAGGGCAAAGATAGAGGGCTAATATACAGGTCCTGGACCTGATGGGCCGCCGCGTGAGCGGACTGCTGGGCATGATGGACCTCAGGTCTGACCCAGCAGAGGCATGGCTTATGTTCTTATCTTTATAAATGATCTGGACATAGGTATGACAAGCGAGGTGATTAAATTTGCAGACAATACAAAGCTATTCAGAGTAGTGAAGAAGCGGAAGGATTGTGAAGATCTGCAATGTGACATAATCAGGCTCGAGGAATGGGCATAGACATGGTAGATGAGGTTCAACGTGGATAAATGCAAAGTGATGCATGTCGGTAACAAAAATCTCATGCACGAATACAGGATGTCTGTGGAGGTACTTGGAGAGACCTCCCAGGAAAGGGACTTGGGAGTTCTTTTTTTTTTTCAAATGTCTTTATTAGCAATTGCAAAGGAACATACTGGGAGTTCTGATCGACAAGTCGATGAAGCTGTCCACACAATGTGCGGTGGCGGTGGTGAACAGAATGCTAGGAATGATAAAGAAGGGGATCATGAACAGATTGGAGAAGGTTATCATGCCGCTGTACCGGGCCATGGTGCGCCCTCACCTAGAGTACTGAGTATAGCACTGGTTGCCGTACATGAAGAAGGATACGGTACTATTCGAAAGGGTCCAGGAAAGAGCGACTAAGATGGTTAAGGGGTTGGTGGAGCTGCCGTACAGAGAAAGATTAGAGAAACTGGGCCTCTTCTCCCTCGAACAGAGGAGATTGATAGGGGACATGATCAAAACATTCAAGGTACTGAAGGGGATAGACTTAGTAGATAAGGACAGGTTGTTTACCCTCTCCAAGGTAGGGAGAATGACACTCTCTAAAGTTGAAAGGGGATAGATTCCGTACAAACGTAAGGAAGTTCTTTTTCACCCAGAGAGTGGTAGAAAACTGGAACGCTCTTCTGGGTCTGTCATAGGGGAAAACACCCTCCAGGGATTCAAGACAAAGTTAGACAAGTTCCTGGTAAACAACAGCATACGCTGGTATGGCTAGTCTCAGTTAGGGCGCTGGTCTTTGGCGTGAGTGGACTGCTGGGCATGATGGACCACTGGTCTGACCCAGCAGCGGCAATTCTTATGTTGTTATACCTGCTAAGTGTAACTGTAGAAAAGGGGTATGTGCCAGAGCAGGTTTTCAATGTGGATAAGACTGGCTTGTTTTACAAGCAGACTGGGAAACACATATATAATGAAAATAGCAGCAAAATATCCCAGGATTCAAGGCATTTAAAGATCGCACCACCCTGCTGCTGTGTGCCAATAACAAAGGGTGAATTCAAATGCAAGCCTTATGGTCTACAGCAGTGTTTCTCAATTTCTTCAAGCCAAGTTACTCCCCTAAGTCTAACAAATATCAATCGAATATCCCATCCAGGCTCCACCCTGACCTACCCAGGCTCCGCCCCAGACCTGCCCAGGCTCCACCCCAGACCCCACCCCCATAATAGTACTAATTTTAATGCAATTTCTTCCATCCATTTTTCATATACACACAATATAATCTTATTAATACATAATGGTAACTATAAAATTAAAAAAACAGAATGAGGTCCGGAGAGAAAATCTTAATTATCATTTATATTTGGGTTGGTTTTTTTTTCCAAAGAGGTCAAAGCAGATGACTTTAAAATATGCAATCTCACCGCATCAACTAAAGAAAAAAAAGAAAAATATAGTGTAAAATATAGACAGCAGATATAAATTCTCAAAACCGACACATTTCAATCACTAAATTGAAAAGAAAATCATTTTCCCTATCTTTGTTGTCTGGTGATTTATTAGTCTCTAGTTATACTTCCTTCTTACTGTGCATCCAACATTTCATTCTTTCTGCTTCCTTTGTGCTTCCTCTCCTCCGGACCTCATTCCCTTCCCCGTCCAACATCTCTCTCTGACCCTCCACGAGTCCTACTTTTTTCCTCTCTCCTCCACCCCTATTGGCAACATGTCTCCCCCCCCTCTCTCTCGCTGTCCATCTGTCTTGAGATCCAGGCATCTCGCCCATCCCCTCTACTGCCACATCCAACATTTCTCTCTCTCATCCCCTGGAGCATGTGCAGCATTTTTCACCACTGCCCACCAGCCTCATGCCAATTTCTTCTTCTATCACCCCTCTCCAGCACCATGCCACATCTCTCCCTTCATCACTATGTCCAATATTCCTCCACCTTGCATTCCCTTCAATCTATCTCTCTGTTCCCTCTCCACCACCATATCCAACATTTCTCCCTTTCATTCTTCTTTCCCCCATACATCTACCTCTCTCCTCTCTCTCTATGCCCAATTTTCCTCTTTCTTCCTTTCCCCATGTGCACCATGTCTTTCCCTCACACCTATATCCAACAATTCTGCCACTGGCAGCATCTCTCTTTCCCTTCCTTCCTAACCCCAGGCCCGTGCAGCATTTGTCTTTCCCTTATTCCCAACTCCAGCCCCCACTCCTCTCAGCTGGATACAACCTCTCCCCAGTCTCCGATTCCCCCATCTATCAGCTCCCCGCCACTGCATTTTAAAATCTTCGGGCAGCCCAGAGGCACAACGAAGCCAGTCTCCCACCGTCTGTCTACCTGCCTGCCTCGGAAATATTCTTTCTGCAGGCTCGCTCGGTTGCACTCATAGTGGGAGTAGAAAATGCACAGGCCGACTTTCTTAGTCAGCAGACTCTCAACCCAGGGAGATGGTCACTGTCTCCCCAGGAGTTCAATTTCATTGTTCATTGATAGGGGCATCCACAAATGGATCTGATGGCTTCAGCAGTAAACACAAAGGCGGCTTGCTTTTACAGCTCTAGAAACGAACTCTGAAGCAAAGGATTGGATGTGTTGGTCCAACATTGTTGGAGAATGAGCTCTTATACGTGTTTCCCTATTGAACCATGCTTGATTTGTTTTCCTTGTGGCCATCACTTCAATGCGAGGAGTCTCAGAATTACAGATGCTCTCATTTAGAGCTGTTCCTCAAGTTTACAGAGGCCAGAATTACACTCCAAACAGTTCCCTCGTTTTTGCCAAAGATGGTGTCGGCCTTCCATGTTAATCAGGAAGTGTGGCTTCCTGTATTCCAGGCCATGGGTTCAAAGAAAAAAGATAAGATGGAATTTCTTGCTGTTAGGAGTGTTCTTCTCTCTTATCTAGAAGTGATGAATGAATTTCATCTTTTGTATCATTTTTTGTTTTAACAAACACTGTCAAGCAGAAAAAGACAACCACTAAGGTGCCTGTCTCCAAATAGATTTGCATGGCAATTGCCTCTGCATGGTAAACAGCCACCGATATCTTTGAAAGATCACTCCACTAGAAGGGTGATAATGCCCAAAGAGATTAGTAAGGTGGCTACATGGTTCACCCTCCATACTTTTATGAAATTTTACAGAGTGGATGTGGCAGCACATATGAACTCCACTTTTAGGTTCGTTGTGCTGACAGCAGGCTCATCTATCCTGTCATAGACTCCAGAGATTGCTATGGTATGTCCCACTTGCCAAGACTCCTGTACCCTTCTACCAGAAAGAAGATTATCGAGGTGAGAACCTGATCCTCTCTGCTGGTGCAAAGGGTAAAGGAGTCTTGACAGCCCACCCTGTCAGATTTTCATTTAGCCTGCTTTCTGTCTCAGACAGGTATATCCAGAAGTTTGGATTTCTGTCTGTTGGAAGTATTTGAAGAGCCTATGGGATCTCTATCATTGTTAGTGCTGGTTGCACTCAAGTAGATGGTTTTTAGTTTCACCTTGATTTTTTTTATTTTGTCTCACATGTTTTGTACTATGTTTGTACACTGTTTCTCTATGCAAGAAACTCCCCAATCCTATATATTCTGTCTGTCCAAATTATATTGTAAGCTGTTCTGAGTAGGGACCATCTATTGCATGTTCAATGTACAACACTGTGTATGCCTTTCAGCACTATAGAAATGGTAAATAGTAGTTGTAGTAATAATTATAATAACTTTATTTTTATATATTGCCATACCACAAACAGTTCTAAGCGGTTTATAAAGGAAGAGACTGTATACAGACAGTAACATTACAGACAACTTTCGAAATTACATTGGCATATTAAGTTTAGTCAGGTTTATCTGGAAGTGTTTTGGAAGTACATCAGGTTTAAGTGGGGTCAGAGAAATTTGTCAAAGAGATGTTTTTATTGACTTCCTAAACATTTGGTACAAAAGTGCATTTGAGATGAAGTTGGTTAAACATTTGTTCCATTTGCCTGCTTGGAATAATAATGTTCTATCAAGGTATCTCTTGTAAGTGCAGCTCTTTAGGGATGAAAGAGTGAACAAGTAGGTACTGCGTGTATTAGTTGTGACTGGGAATTCATAGTAGTAGTTTTACAGTATATTGAAGTTGATTTGATTCTCAACACTAGTTAAAGAGCATAACAGAATTGACTATTGGGAAGAATCCCCATACCCCTCCTATTTATGTCTCCTCTTATAGTGCTTTGGTATGAACTGAGAAGGAGCTGGAGAGCAGCCCAGAGCAGGAGGTGGAGCCGATAAAAATGTAGCTCCTTCTACACAAACTTGCGGGTGGGGATACATAACCCACTTGTCAAGACTCCTAATTTTCCCTTCTTGGCACTTAAATGTTGTGACCTTCTTTATAAAATGACCCTCTCTAGAATGGTTAAAGGTACAAATATTCATAATCCACCTCTGATGGAGGTAATATTACTGCTTAAATGAATGAATTTGCCATTAGTGGGCAAAAATATACATGAGAGAAGGAAAAGAGAGACAAGAAGACATGGACTGACAGAGCTGACCTTTTCTTTCTTCATTGACTACTCTTGGCTTGTCAGTAGCATATTATTTGGTTAGCAGGGCATTCTGAAAACTGAAGTAAGCCATTTAATCTTTAACTAAATCAATAATAATCTGCATCTAGTACTGAAATCAGTTTATTAAACGGCATCAGCAATGCTCACTTGATGCTGGATGTGTCACATTTTATTAGGACTATGTACCCAGAACAATGTTTGTTTATTGTCCCATCATTCTTGAAAATGTATCACAATATTTGGACATATTTTTGGTTAATTTCAGACTTTTTGTTAATAAAGAAACCTTTTTATGCCCATTATAACTTTTTAATGTACGTATATTAATCAATTATTTCCCCCTGGATTATGTATAGATCATTCAAATTTAGGCATGGATTCCAGATCCAATTAGATTCTAATTAGTCAATTAGAAGCTATCAATCAATTATTGGAGTTACAAGAGATTTAATTGGCAATAATTAGGAGTTATGCACACATATGCCCTCCAAAGGGGGTATGGCCTTGGGAGGGGTATGGCTGGGTCAGGGACAATCCCAGAAATTAATCATGATGTTATCAAATACCTGCATTTGTGTGCCTAAATGCCTTTGGCAGGTGTAAATACTTGTGCTCAGAGTTAGGCGTGAAGGTCCAGATTCTATAAAAGACACCTAAAGTTAAGTACCTAGATTGGTGCGCCTAGCTGATCTAGGCACTTATCTTAATTATTTAAAAAGCTTAATTGGCGCTGGTAATGAGTAACTAGCAAAATATAATTGACAAAAATTAAAATTAATTGGGTGGTAGGCGCCTAAGACTTTCAAGTAGGTATAAGGTCCAAGGTGCCTATCAGAAAGTGGGCTTGGTTAGGGGCAGATTGTGGGTGGATTTTGTGTGTGTTTTGTGTGTAGGCGCCTAAAATGGAGTTTGGCACCAGTATTTAGACCAAGAAAACTCTGGCATAATTAACGAGTGCCTAAGGTTAGGATGCCTACCGGTGCCTAAGTCCAATTTAGGTCCCACGAGGTGCTATTCTATAAATGGCACCTAAGATAAGATTGACAGGTGATAAATGCTGTATTCCTCAGTGCCTATGTTTTAGGCGCTGTTTATAGAATTAGGGCTGAAATGCGCAGTAAGCAAGGACATTCCGTATACAGTGGCGTAGCGAGGGTGAATGGTGCCTGGGGCGGTGGTGCTCCTTCCCACCCTCTTCTCTGCCCCTGCTCCTTTCTGACCCCCAAAGAAGTGTAGAGTAATGCATTTGGGGATTAATAATCGGAAGGAGCCGTATATGCTGGAAGGTGAGAGGCTGATATGCACGGATGGGAAGAGGGACCTTGGGGTGATAGTGTCCGAAGATCTAAAACAGTGTGACAAGGCAGTGGCTGCTGCCAGAAGAATGCTAGGCTGTATAGAGAGAGACATGACCAGTAAAATAAAGAAGGTGTTGATGCCCCTGTACAGGTCGTTGGTGAGGCCCCACGTGGAGTATTGTGTTCAATTTTGGAGACCGTATCAGGTGAAGGACATAAGAAGACTTGAGGAGGGCGATGAAAATGATAGGAGGTTTGCACCAAAAAACCTATGAGGAGAGATTGGAAGCCCTGAATATGTATACCCTAGAGGAAAGGAGGGACAGGGGAGATATGATTCAGACGTTCAAGTACTTGAAAGGTATTAACGTAGAACAAAATCTTTTCAAGAGAAAGGAAAATGGTAAAACCAGAGGACATAATTTGAAGCTGAGGGGTGGGAGACACAAGAGCAATGTAAGGAAATTATTCTTTATGGAGAGGGTGGTGGATGCCTGGAATGCGCTCCCGAGAGAAGTGGTGGAGAGGAAACAGTGACGGAGTTCAAAAAAGCATGGGATGAACACAGAGGATATAGAATCAGAAAATAATAGTAAATATTGAAGCACTAAAGCCAGTACCGGGCAGACTTGCATGGTCTGTGTCTGTGTATGGCCATTTGGTTGAGAATAGGCTAGGAGAGTGTAGATGGGCTGGAGTGAGCTTTGACGGAGACTTCAGTAGTTGGAACCTAAGCACAGTACTGGCTAGAGCTTTGGAGTCTTACCCAGAAATAACTAAGAAGAAAAAACCCCATAAATTAATTAGAATCAGGTTGGGCAGCCTGGATGGACAATTAGGGTCTTTATTTGCCATCATCTACTATGTTCACTATGTTACTCCTGCCACGCACATGCCCCCTTCCCTTCCCCCATACCTCTTTAATTTTCCAGGGGCGAGCAGCATCACAAACTTTACTGCCCACATCATCTCAGCTCTCCTTCTGATGTCACTTCCTAGGTGCGGGACCTGGAAGTGACATCTTAGAGAGCCAACACTGAAAGCAGCAGGCATCAAGTTCGTGACTCCATCAAGAAGGCGCCCAGGGCAAACTGCTCCCCTCCCCCCTTACTACACCACTGTCCATGTAGAGTGCCCTGAATAGAATACTTACTTAGCACAGATCATTCTGGTGCCTCTAGCCCTATATGCATTAATTCATAGGTTAATCTACATTATATTGATTTTTTTTGTGTACTAAGGGGGCCTCATACTAAGTGCAGTAAGCATTGAACATGAGAATTAGCACGCAGCCATCCTAATACGATGGCTTGACACGTAGCACACACTAATTGCTATATTAAGAAGGTAATTTTTTAAGAAGTCACCTAGACTTGGGCAGTGAGTAAGCCCATAAATGCCTGTATTCTAGTCATTTACACTTCTGTGTGAACACATCTGTACAAAAAATGTGCAATTTCTGGCTACATGTTATTCTGTTTGAATGCACCAGTATTTGAGGGTGCGTACCTTCATGTAGGCAGAGTTTGAGGGGGAGAATGGGTAGCGCAAGCAGTTATGTGCATAGATTGTTATTTAGCAGCGCTGTTATCTCTTTCGGTATGCAGTGTAAATGCTAATGTATAACATCGATTCTCCTCTCCCCTGAGGAAAGTATTGAAACGGGGGCTCACGTCGGTTGAGGTGATGCTGCAAGATAAGTCCTCTTCATTATCTAAATTATTATGAATAACTCATAAAGCATTAAAATGAAAATAAGATAATCAGAACAAGATATATTAGAGAAATAAGAATTCAAAATTGAAAATAAGTGGGATTAATCAGGATTGCAGCCAGTTAGGATTATGCTACCCGTCAGGCAATCTGATGAGCCTTATTCTTCAGAAGATATAATTTAAGCTGCTATTATCTGTGGGCATTCAAGTACAGTTTTGGATATAAGATTAATAGCCAAGATTTAAACTATTAATTGATAGATTGTGAAGGGGCATAGATTAATGTATTTTATAATTTAAGCACGAGCATTTTCACGAGCTCTGTGACCTAAAATAGGGTATAGAGAATGACACAGTGACAAAATTCATCACCGTTCCCGTCCCTGCGGATAACTGCGGGAAACCATCTTCATGTCATTCTTTAAGGAGAGAGGAAACAATCAGAGTATAATTGGGCACAACCACTGACCCGCAAGCTTTGCTTTGAAGAATGCTGGTGTAGAAGGACCGAGGTTGAAATGACATGGGATTATTTCCCACGGTTATCCACGGGGACGGGGACGGTGATGAATTTTGTCACCGTGTCATTCTCTAATAGGGTATTCTGAGCACTTAAAAATAAGTACAATGCTAGAAGTAGGATTGCTCTCTGCATTCTTTTCTTAGAATTCTATTGTTTAACTGTTTTTCATTCCATTCTATTCATATGCCGTCCTCTACTTTTTCTTTTCTCCTCACTTCAAATGTTTATTTTCTCCCTATATTTCTATATTTGATAAATTCTAAAAATTAAAATTATTTTCTATTTAATTAGTTTCTTTCTATTACTTTATTATTTTGGTATGTACGTTTTGTTTTTTAACAGTATGATATTGAGAGTTCTATGTATTCTTGTTAGGATGCTTTATATCTCATTTCCACTATCTTTATTTTCTTATCTACTATTTGCTAATTCTATTTGTCCTTGGTACTTTAGTTAGATTGTGAGCCTTCGGGACAGTAAGGGAATTTCAAAGTACCCATTCTTTATTTAATTCATCTTATTTTATTGTATCCTTTATTGTATATTTAATGTATATTTCTCTGTAAACCGCTTAGAACTTAACGGATTTAGCGGTATATAAGAAATAAATAACATAACATAACATAACATTCATAGAACAGGGGGTGGGATTGGCAGTGAATGGATGTTGACTGTTCTTTTTACTTAATTCATGGTAACTTAACCATGCTTTGTTACTGCAGAAGATAAGTGCAGAATTCATGCCACCTCAATAGGCATTGAGGGGGTAATTCAATAAGGAAAGTCCCAGCATTTAAGCACCAAAAACACATATTACTGATCAGAAGACTGGCATATACTCGTGTGTGCATGTGTATGTAACTGTTAATATTGTAGCTATGCACTATTATATAAAATGCTGTCTAAATTTGATGGTTTTTGTAGTTAGAAGGTGGGTATGCAGATGGGCCACAGTTAATGCAAGTAAATTATATTATGTTATAAATCAGGGGTGTCCAACCTTTTGGCTTCCCTGGGCTGTATTGGCTGAAAAAAATGTTTCTTGGGCCGCGCAAATGCTGCAGCGAGACAGAGGAGGGAGCCAGCAAGACGGTAAACACCTGGGGGCAGCAGAGGAAAACACTGCATCGCCCTCGACCGGGGCCACACAAAATACTTCTTGGGGCCGCAGGTTGGACACCCCTGCTATAAATTATGTGGGCATATTTGAAACTTTGGAAAGCAATAAAAATAAAGTAAACTTATTTAAAAGTCAATAACAGAAAACCAGAAGCATTTTAAAGCAATCTAGGTGTGAGCATTTAAGCCCTGATTCTATAAATGATGGCTAAAGTCAGGTGCCTTGATCAGCACAACTAGCCATTCTAAGCACCTAACCTAGGTTTCTACCATGGCCCGGAGCGCTAAATGCTCTGACACTCACAGAATTCCATCTAGCCCATAATACTGTTTCCAACTGTATCCAATCCAAGTCACAAGTACCTGGCAGAAACCCAAAGAGTAGCAACATTCCAGAGCTGACATTGTGATGTCATAAGAACATAAGAACATAAGCAGTGCCTCCGCCGGGTCAGACCATAGGTCCATCCTGCCCGGCAGTCCGCTCCCGCGGCGGCCCAAACAGGTCACGACCTGTCTGCATCACCAGAAGGGGCTCCCTTGCCACCTTGGTTTCTCATTTAAGTCCTATCTTCCCATCGTAGTCCTAACCCTCCGGTCTTGCACATGTACGACCTGTTGGGTTTCTATACTTATTACCTGGTTAGCTTTCTATACCTGTGTTACATCCCAGCATCTCTCTCAGTATCCCACGATCCCTTTATCCCTCAGGAATCCGTCCAATCCCTGTTTGAATCCCTCCGGTAGCGCATTCCATGTGTCCACGACCCTTTGGGTGAAAAAAAACTTCCTTGCATTTGTTTTGAACCTATCTCCCTTCAGTTTCTCCGAATGCCCCCTCGTACTTGTTGTCCCCTTCAGTCTGAAGAATCTGTCCCTATCCACCCTCTCTATGCCCCTCATGATCTTGAAGGTCTCTATCATATCTCCCCTGAGCCTCCTTTTTTCCAGAGAGAAGAGCCCCAGCCTATCTAATCTCTCGGCGTATGGGCAGTGTTCCAGCCCCTTTACCAGTTTCGTTGCTCTCCTTTGGACTCTCTCAAGTACCGCCATGTCCTTCTTGAGGTGCGGCGACCAGTACTGAACGCAGTATTCCAGATGTGGACGCACCATCGTTCGATACAATGGCATGATGACTTCCCGCGTCCTGGTTGTTATGCCCCTCTTTATGATGCCCAGCATCCTGTTGGCTTTTTTCGAGGCTGCTGCGCACTGTGCAGATGGCTTCAGTGATGCATCCACCAGTACACCCAAGTCTCTCTCAAGTCTGCTGTCTCCCAACAATGCCCCCCCCAATTTGTAGTTGAACAACGGGTTCTTTTTCCCTATATGCATGACCTTGCATTTTTCCACGTTAAAGCGCATTTGCCATTTGTTTGCCCAGTCTTCCAGCTTGTCCAGGTCCCTCTGCAGGTCCTCACACTCCTCCCTGGACCTAACTCTACCGCACAGTTTGGTATCGTCTGCAAATTTTATAACCTCGCACTTTGCCTCCTTTTCCAGGTCATTGATAAATATGTTGAAGAGTAACGGCCCCAGCACCGATCCCTGTGGCACACCGCTCGTGACTCCCTGCCAGTCAGAATATTGGCCCTTCACTCCGACCCTTTGCAGTCTACCCGACAACCAGTGCTTGATCCATCTGTGCACATCCCCTCCAACCCCGTGGTTCCACAGCTTCCTAAGCAGCCTTTCATGTGGCACCTTGTCGAAAGCCTTTTGAAAATCGAGGTAAATGATATCTATAGGTTCCCCATTGTCCACCCGACTGCTTATTCCCTCGAAGAAGTACAGAAGGTTCGTTAAGCATGACCTTCCCTTACAGAATCCATGCTGGCTTGTTCTCAGTAGGCCATTTCTCTCGATGTGCTCGCAAATACTGTCCTTGATCATAGCTTCCACCATCTTCCCTGTAATTGAAGTCAGGCTCACCGGCCTGTAGTTCCCGGGGTCACCCCTCGATCCCTTCTTGAAGATAGGTGTGACATTCGCCAATTTCCAGTCCTCTGGTACCTCTCCAGTTTTCAAGGATAGGTTGCAAACATGCTGGATTGTGCCCGCTATTTCTTGTCTTAGTTCCTTCAGAACCCTTGGGTGGATCCCGTCCGGGCCCGGCGATTTGCTGCATTTTAACCTGTCTATCTGTTTGAGGACATCCTCCTTACTTACCTCTATGTGTTCCAATTTTTCAGCCTGTTCCCCGCTCATGAGTTCCTCTGAGTCCGGTATATTAGATGTGTCTTCTCTCGTGAAGACCGACGAGAAGAACGTGTTCAACCTCTCAGCTACCTGTTTATCCTCCTTAATCACTCCCTTCCTATCCCCATCGTCCAACGGCCCCACCTCCTCTCTCGCTGGTCGCTTCCCCTTTACGTAACTGAAGAATGCCTTGAAGTTTTTCGCCTCCCTGGCCAGCCCCTCTTCATATTTCCCTTTTGCTTTTCTAACCTCTCGGTGGCATTCCTTTTGGCATTTCCTGTGCGCCTGGTGATTTTCCTCCGTTGGGTCCTTTTTCCATCGCCGGAAGGATACTTTTTTGTCATTTATTGCCCTCTTTACTTCTGTTGAGATCCAAACCGGGTCCTTTGACCGCTTGTTCTTGCCGCCTTTTCTGAAACTGGGGACGTACTTTCTTTGTGCTTCCTGCAGGGTGTCCCTGAATAGGGTCCAGGCGCTTCCTACAGTCTCCATCCTAAGGATGTTTCTGAGCTTCCTCCCCACCATTTCCCTCATAGCAACATAGTTCCCTTTCCTGAAATTGAGCGCAGTCGTTGCGGTCCTCCTTCCTGTGGGTGTCCCCCTTTCTAATGTGAATCTGATCGCGTTGTGGTCACTGTTGCCTAGTGGTCCTCCCTCTTCTACCCCTCTTGCAGGCCCCCCTAATCCGTTTAGGATGAGGTCAAGAGTAGCACTCCCTCGCGTCGGTTCCCTGACTAGTTGCTCCATGAAGCAGTCCCTCACAGCTTCTACAAATCCTGTTTCCCTAGTGCAGTTGGAGTGACCCATACTCCAGTCAATCCCCGGGTAGTTGAAGTCCCCCATCACTGTTACACTTCCAGTCCTGCATTCTTGTCTCAGTTCAGCTTCCAAGTCATGTCCGACTCCTTCCGGTGTACCAGG
Organism: Geotrypetes seraphini; assembly: GCF_902459505.1. Lineage (NCBI taxonomy): Eukaryota > Metazoa > Chordata > Amphibia > Gymnophiona > Dermophiidae > Geotrypetes > Geotrypetes seraphini. Next base: position 14,539,266 of record NC_047097.1, read on the forward strand.
TGGGCGATAGTATAGCCCCAGTTTTATGACTGCACCCTTGTTTCCCGGCAATTTGACCCATAGCGATTCCAGCCCCTCTGCCTTCTTTGCCATATCCATCCCGACCGAGTAGATAGAGTCCTTTATATATATTGCTATGCCTCCCCCCTTCTTGTGTGTCCTGTCCCTCCTGTAGAGCTTGTACCCCGGCAGTGCCACATCCCATTGATTCTCCTCTGTCCACCATGTTTCTGTAATTCCAATTATATCCAGGTCTTCCCCCTTGGCCACGACCTCTAGTTCACCCATCTTGGCCATGAGGCTTCTTGCATTTGCGTACAAGCACCGCAGGTCCTGTCGTTTTTCCTCCACCTCTGTATTTACCTGGGCCGCCTCCCCTTGAACTTCGGTCAGTTCTCCTGTTCCCTGTGCTTCTGCTTTGCCCTCAGCCTTTACCCTCATAGCTTTGCCCTCAGCCTTTACCCTCGTAGCTTTCGGTTTCCCCACATTCCCGCCACCCCACTTCCCCGCTTTTCCTCTGGGTTTTCTAGCCCTATCGGCCCCCTCCTGGGCTATCATCCCTTGAGCCTCCGTCTGATCCCCTTCGCCTTGTGGCACCCCTATATTGCCCTCAGCTTCAGCCCTCGTGCCACCCAGTCCCCTTGTGTCTCCATGCCCCTTAGTCTCCTCCCAGCAAGCTCCCTTTACCTGATGTTTCCCTTGCTGTCTGATCATAAGATCTGCCGGTCTCTTTACTTCCTCCTTGCAGTCAGCCCGTTCAGCATCTGTTCTGGATACTGTTGTCCGAAGCGTCAACCTCAGATCAGCTGTCGGCTTTCCCCCTCTCCTCAGTTTAAAGCCCTCTCGATCTCCTTCCTCACATTGGCTGCCAGTAGCCTAGTTCCCGCTGTGCTCAGGTGCAGGCCGTCCCGCCGGTAGAGCTTACTCTTTCCCCAGAAGGACGTCCAGTTTCTCACAAAGTGGAAGCCCTCCTCCTGGCACCATCTCCTCAACCATGCATTCACAGCCTGGAGGTCTCATTCCACCAATGCCTAAGAGCCAACCTCATCAGTGATGTCACAATGGCTTCATTGTCCTATACTTGGCTCATTTAAGAACAGACATACTGGGTCAGGCCAATGGTCCATCTAGCCCAGAATTGTGTCCAATCCAAGTCACAAGTACCTGGCAGAAACCCAAATAGTTGCAAAGGATCCAGATTTCTAGCACTATTTTAAGCAATCTGCAAACCTAAGGAAAACCTTTCTGAACTGCAGTCAGACTTGCTGCTCATGAACATGTTTTTGACAGGCAGTCCGTCAGATTTTTACTGACAATCAAACTTTGTTACAGACACAAATTTGCTATTGTCATTTTGTCTGAGGCTGGACTGACAATGCAAAGATTCATCCTGTTATGCATTCAGATGAGCTCCCAGTTCCTGAAGATTGTAGAGCCTTACCGATCTTAAACTCCCAGCACTAGGGCAGGGTCTGGGGCTTATAACATTTTTATATTGGCATGAAATTTTATGAACCCGTCATTTTTTATAAAACTGACTGTCAGTTGTCATTCCTTTGAATATGTGGCGTATTTATAGGAATTGTATGTTTTATAGAGAATGACATATTGGTATGTGGTCTACATGATAATGCTCTCAACTGAATACTTATTTTTCCTGGATGAAGAGCTACATTTATTGACTGCTCATCCTCACAACAAGAATTACAAAATATAAATAAAAGTAAAAATGAACAATCTATACAGATTTACATGTTTTGCTGAGCTAAGTGTTTATGGAATAAAAATGCTTTCAGGTATTTCTGAAGAAGAAAAAAAGGGAGAAAAGAACCATCTCACATTTTCTTAGAACACAAATTGTTAATAAGAACATAGGAAATGGCCTCCAGAGGTCCATCTCGCTCAGTGGTCCGCTCCCGCGGCGGCCCATCTGGGCCATTGCCTGAGCAGTGGTCCCTGACTATTTCTATAACCTACCTCTACTCCTATCCCTATAACCAATCTCTACTCCTATCTATACTCCTCAATCCCTTTGTCCTCTAGGAACCTGTCCAAACCTTCTTTGAAGCCCTGTAACGTGCTCCTGCTTACCACAGCTACCGGAAGCACGTTCCATGTATCCACCACCCTCTGGGTGAAAAAGAACATGAAAAAGAATCATGGGGAAAACAACAAGACGGTGATCTGAAATATGAAAACAGGTTCTGAAGGAGGAGGAGGTTTCTTAATTTGAACTGGTTTGCATATTTCCAAATATATGCTAATTATGCTCCTTTCTGTGCCATTTGTGCTTTGAATCCATCTCCTATTTCTTTTTCTTTTATCCTTGGATGATATTATAATAATGGAACTAAATGAAAACCACAAATCAGTGCTATTTCTAGGAATGACCTCCGTAGTCAACCCGATCGTTCATTCTTTTGGTATCCAATATAAGTTTTATGATTGAGATCTTTCTTGGAAAAGAACGCTTGGTAGCAAATTGGTTGCCTCGGTTTTTCGTTCCTGATGCATCTGAAAAATGCATTTCCTCGTAAATTACGGTAATAATTACTCTTCTGACATAACCAAAAGCACAAGATGATATTTGTGAATCTGCTTCTTCATTGAAAAAAGAGCCAAAGAACTTTCAAAATACTACTTTTGAACAACGAATATCAATTCTACCTCCCATGTCGTGATTCACTAAAGCACAGACTGACTTAACTTGCACTGTTTGTTAATGTACCTTAATGTAGAATTGTTAGTAAATCAAGCACATTAAAAATAAAGAGGCTGCGGCAACTATGGACGGAATAGTGAACCCATAACGATTTTAAAAAAGTGAACATTGAACATATCGAAAAAGGAAATTATAAGATTTTTGTGTTACATATCTTGGAATTATTCAGAGAACATTAATGATTTGGTGGAGTTTTTTCTGAGGTCTTTTTCTCTACCAGTTTTTGTTTTTTGATTGATAAAATGGTCTTTTTTGAATAGATTAAGGGTTCCTATGTACTTTTTCAGTGGTGTTTGTTAATGAATATGTGCTTCCCTTACAGACCAACAGTGCCACATTCCACCACTAGATGTTGTATGATAGGATAGTGTAGTTGATAGTGACACACCTTCTTCCTTATATCAGTAATTAAAATCACCCATTATTATACTGTTGCCTAATTTGCCATCTTTCCTAATCTCTGAAAACATTTCTTCATCTACTCATTCTGTCATGGGGGATGGCACTACTTATAACCCTACCCATATATTCCTTCCTTTCACACGTGGAACTATATGAATTCCACACTGCTATCTATCCCCCTCTTTAACTAAGGTGCGCTAATCGAATTAGTTGCGCTAAACGCTAACACATCCATTGACTAACATGCGTGCGTTAGAGTTTAGCGTGCGCTAATCGGTTAGCGCCTCTTATTTAAAAAAAAAGGGGGATAGAATTCTTATTTTGTTTGATCCTTGCAATATAATTTCTACCCAGGTAACACAGGGCTCCTTTTACAAAGGTGCGTTAGGGCCTTAACGCGTGGAATAGCAGGTGGTAGTTTTTCGGGTAGCACGCATTAATCCGGTGCGTGCACTAAAAACCCTAGCGCACCTTTGTAAAAGGAGCCCACAGTGTCTCTTTGTTCTCCTTCCAACCCAAAAAACAATTGGCAATAAATTTTGAATCCCACTCAGAATAAACACCGGCGTCTATATTTGCAACTGATATTAAGACTTCAGTACGGGTAAACCAAACACATAATTTTCAGTTTCTTTTACCCCAGGCAGACTTATAGTTTGGTGCTCGTCATAGGTGACGAGCACCATACTTTAAGTCTAAATAAGTCCTGCCCCATACATCATTAAGTCTTGGTTATTTTATTTTCAATTTCTTAAAATGTACATAGAAACATAGAAATAGACGGCAGATAAGGGCCCATCTAGTCTGCCCACCCCAATGACCCTCCCCTACCTTTCTCTGTGAATAGATCCCACGTGTCTATCCCATTTGGCCTTAAAATCAGGCACGCTGCTGGCCTCAATAACCTGAAGTGAAAGACTATTCCAGTGATCAACCACCCTTGGGAGAGGTTTGCTGTTACCTGGGAGGGCATTTTGTAGGCTATATGATAGCTAAATGAAAGCAAACCTGTGACACTCTCCTTTGCCTGGCAGTTTAGTATAAGGCTGCCAGAGGCTTCACTAGAGGAGCACTGTGTACAGTGAATTCAGTGACTTGAACTCTATGTTTGTGCTAAACTGTACAACCTGTTTGTGAGCAGGTTGCATTGAGCTCTGAGGTGAGCCTAACCTCAGGGAAGGATAACCTGAAGAGGAAATAGTAAGGAAAGCAGTTGAGCTTTATTCTTGGAACTGTTTATTGCTCTCACTTTTGAGTTTGGACTGCTTGAAGGTTTATGGTTTACTTACCTGTTTGTTTGGATTCATGATTTTCCTGATTTTTTTGTTTGGAAAGAATAAACCTGAGGTATTTTGATTTACTACCTTTTTGGAACATTGTGGGTTTTTTTTGTTTTTTATGGTGTCAGCCCAAGCCTGCAGGGTGACTCCAGTCCGGGTCACACGCAAGTGCTAGTATATCTTGTAGCCACTGAGGGGTGCTGTTGAGTCCCGTTCGGACCACAGTACGGGTTACAATACGTGCTTATCTTTAATAGCACATACTTTGTAGGTGGAGTCTGGGCACAGCATGGGCGGGGTGCTTACTTAAATGTGTAAATTATAGCACGCTATTTGCATACAGATCTTCCCAATCTCAGTGTGTGCATTTATATCAGTTCTATGACTGGAGTAAATTACTACTACTACTATTATTATTATTATTATTATTAATAATTATTTCTATAGCGCTACCAGACACATGCAGAAAAACGGAGAAATAGCAATCATCACTTTACAAATTAACAAATAACCCCTCCCCACACACATACTTTTATGAAGCTGTGTTAGGGTTTTTTTTTATTATAGGCCACTACAGTAAAAGCTCTGACGCTCATAGGAATTCTCTGTTTTTTTCAAATGTATATCTGCTATCTTTATATTTTTGCACAATATTAGGGAACATGCATCACTGTTTCTGTGGTATTACATTGTATGCAGAGTCCAGCTTCTTGGTGGTTCAGTTTAACTTTTTGTCTACATATTTCTATTTTACCCTCTCCCTCTTTACAAAACTGTAGCATGGCTTTTAGCACCGGCCACAGCGGTAACAGGCCCGACGCTCATGAGCGTCAGAGCTATTACCGCCGTGGCCGATGCTAAAAACTGCGCTGTAGTTTTATTTAAAAAAAGGGGGGTTGGTTTGTGATGACATTCTATACTGGGTGAAGGTGTTTTCTGTGTTCTGTGTGTACGAAAAGCATGGTTTTCTGTTAGCATTGTAGGATCAAGCTGCACTAATCTGGCTTGTTTCGTTTTACAGTGGGTGTATTCTACTACTCACCGCAGTATGTACGATGCTACCTTTTCCTAGGTGTGATGTGTTGTGCGACGTGTGGTTTGTTACTAAAAATCATGTCTTTCATAAAGATGGGGGGTGGGTGTCAAAAAATTGTTGGCCCCGGGTGTCACGTATGCTAGGTATGTCACTGGCAATGAGTTAAATTGTGTTAGTTTTTCTTTCCTTTTTGATTTTGAGTGACATAAGAACATAAGCAATGCCTCTGCTGGGTCAGACCTGAGGTCCATCGCGCCCAGCAGTCCGCTCACGTGGCGGCCCACCAGGTCCAGGACCTGTGCAGTAATCCTCTATCTACACCCCTCTATCCCCTTTTCCAGCAGGAAATTGTCCAATCCTTTCTTAAACCCCAGTACCGTACACTGCCCTATAACGTCCTCTGGAAGCGCATTCCAGGTGTCCACCACACGTTGGGTAAAGAAGAACTTCCTAGCATTCGTTTTGAATCTGTCCCCTTTCAACTTTTCCGAATGCCCTCTTGTTTTTTTATTTTCTGAAAGTTTGAAGAATCTGTCCCTCTCTACTCTCTCCATGCCCTTCATGATCTTGTAAGTCTCTATCATATCCCCTCTAAGTCTTCTCTTCTCCAGGGAAAAGAGACCCAGTTTCTCCAATCTCTTAGCGTATGAAAGGCTTTCCATCCCCTTAATCAGTCGTGTGCTTTTATAAATGTTGGCTGCTTCTGCCTAATTTATACCCGGGTACTGAATGTCAGGCCATATTCAGGGTACCGGTAGTGAATATCTAGGTGAGTGGCAGTACCTAGAAGTTATGGGGGTAATTCTGAAAAGGTCGCTGAAGTTTAGGCTTAGGATGCTGTGCGCTAATGAGGGAATTCTCCATATTTCCGTGTTGAATGTTTGACTTGGAAAAGCATCCTAATGGACCCAAGGTGCAGAAACAGGGTAGAAACGGCAGATCCGTGCAAAAGCACACCCGCCCAGTGTTTCCATGCAGATCTGGAAGGGGGCGTGGCCGTGGGCGGGTCAGGGGCATTCCCTTAAAATGAATGCAGTGTTATTGTTAGCTTTTATACCGCTACTAATGACTGGGATGTCAGTTCAGAGCGGTTTGCATGAGCTTCTGTCAAAGGTGTTACAATACTTGAGCTTCTGTGGAGGTTTTATAATACATGGGCTCTATAAAGAGTTACAGGGGCTTCTGGCAGTGTTACAATACAGAGTTATTAATACCAGCATAAATATGGCATAATCAATCATCCTACTTATGTTACTGGCACATCGATCGTCATACATATATGTATATGTTCATAAGAACATAAGAAGTTGCCCCCGCTGAGTCAGACCAGAGGTCCATCTTGCTCAGTGGTCCGCTCCCGCGGCGGCCCATCAGACCTAGTGCCTGAACAGTGGTCCCTGATTAATTTTGTAACTTACCTCTAATCCCATCCCTATAATCTACCTCTACTCTTATCTGTACCCCTCAATCCCTTTGTCTTCCAAGTACCTATCCAAAGCTTCTTTGAAGCCCTGTAGCGTGCTCCTGTTTATCACATCCTCCGGTAGCGCGTTCCATGTATCCACCACCCTCTGTGTGAAAAAGAACTTCCTGGCGTTTGTTCTAAACCTCTCCCCTTTCAATTTCTCTGAGTGCCCCCTTGTACTTATTGATCCCCTTAATTTGAAAAATCTGTCCCTGTCTATTTTTTTTCTATGCCCTTCATGATCTTCATACCAAACCAATTATCCTACTCATCTTCACATCTAATAATAGATTTACTATTGCAGCTAAGTGTACAATATTTACACACCACCTAAGAAGTTTGGCATATTCAACTAAATATAGTCTATATAAATGTATCTGTATAGTGTTTTATTTTATCTTCCTCATTCTAGTTTTCTGGGCTTCAGCCCTTGGTCTATTTATATCCTATTATGTTCTTCCTATTGAGTTCTTGATTGGGGGGAAGGGGGGGCTATCCAACGGTCTCCTCTATGTTGTTTTATTTGTCTACAGTAGTCTACGAAGAGGATGGTCTTTATTCCTTTCTTGAACTTTCCGGTATCTTTTTTTTCTAGTTTTAGTTCCTTCGGTAGGGCATTCCACCAGCTTGGAGCCATCACCGAGAACATTGTTTTCCTGATTCTTTTGTACTGGAGGTCTCTGAAGGAGGAAATTTCCAGCAGGTGATTTTGGCTTGAACTGATGCAGTCTGGCCGCTAGATATTGTGGTTCAGAGAAATTAATGATTTTGTGCATCAGCAGTAGGATCTTGAATTTCACCCTGCTTTCAATCGGGAGCCAGTGTAGTTCTTTCAGTAACGGGGCGGCACTCGTGTGCTTCGATTTTCCCAGCAGAAATCTTGCTGCTGCGTTTTGTACCATTTGTCTGCATTATCTTGTATTTTGGAATAGTGCTGATCTGTGTCCAACTTGTGCACTGGGATTTATATTTGAAATCATCATTTTATTATCAAACAAGTAACTGTTGCACAATGCCATAATCCCACATGACAATGCTTTAAAAGATGTTAACAGTTAAACTTTCTCTCAAGCTGAATGTGTGCTTGGTTTAGTGAAACAGCTAACATTTATTCTGGATGTTTCTCCTGTACTGCACGATGCAGAAATGACTTGTAATACTGTGCATTCTGTGTAATACTCCGTCTCTTATGAACTGGATGACTCACAAGACAACCTGGGAGACTACTTTGAAGGATGTTAACCGTTACATGGTTTGTACTTTGTTGATCATGGTGTACACTTTAAGCCATAATAAAATAATGTATTATTTATTTATTTAATTTAAAATATTTATAATCTGCTTAATAAACTAAGCGACTCGGAATCAACCCCCACATTCTCTGCCAATGAATTCCAGAATGAAGAAATATCTGGGCAGTGGCACGGATTATCTGATTCATCAGCAGTACCTGAAAGTTATGTAGACATGGTCGATATTCAACACCGTAACTGTATAATTAACAGAACTCAGAACTGCCTTTTAGCTGTCTGTACATTGAGGGATATTACTGATGCTTCTTCCTGACTCCTCTCCTGGACTGCCCTGGCACAGGGGGAGCATGTAGTGCAGTGGTCAAAAAGCTACAGCCTCAGCACCCTGAGGTTGTGGGTTTAAACCCATACTGCGCCTTGTGACCTTGGCCAAGTCATTAAATCCCCGATTGTCCCAGGTACATTAGATAGATTGTGAGCCCACCAGGACAGACAGGGGGAAATGCTTGAGTAGCTGAATAAATTCATGCAAACCATTCTGAGCTCACCTGAAAGAACAGTATAGAAAATTGAATAAATAGTGTGAAAAGCTTCGGTCTCTGATAACCAGAGCTGGTACTGTGACATCATAATGCCTCACCAATGATGTCACAATGGATTGGCCGTCCTTTACTTGGCTCACTTTTAATACATTTTGATTTCTAGAATGGGGCAGTGGTTGGAGGTACAGCCTCAGCACCCTGAGGTTGTGGGTTCAATCCCACGCTGCTCCTTGGAATCTTGGGGAAGTCACTCAATCCCCCCATTGCCCCAGGTACATTAGATAGATTATGAGCCCACTGGGACAGACAGGGAAAAATGCTCAAGTGCTTGAATAAATTAATGCATGGAAAATGTATGGAAAATTGTTTAACTAAATAAATTGGATAATGCATTGGTGGCCAGTGCTGATATTCCATGGCACTGCCAATGTCATGGTGGTCAGTGCCACTGAATTTTGACCCCATTAAGAACAAACTAACAATCAAAAACAAATGTACTCATAAGTGGGGGTCAGGATCATTATGAATGTTTTATTGTGTGATGCCGGTTGAAAGTAAGAGAACAGCAGCATCTGAAGTAAGATTGGCAGCATCTGAATATGAGGCGAATCAAATCTGAATAGTTTAATCTTTTTTTTTGTAACTTATTCTTTTTTTTTTCTTAATAATATCTTTATTAGGTTGAGCAATAGAACCATAACACAACCAAGAGTAACACTGCATCAACAGTCCAGAGCAGAGCAATAAAACACATATAAGTACATAAGTACATAAGTAGTCGCCTCCGCCGGGGCAGACCAGAGGTCCATCCAGCCCAGCGGTCCGCCCACGCGGCGGCCCATCAGGCATATTGCCTGGTCAGCGGTCCCTGACTAATTTTATGCCTACCTCTACACTTATCTCTAAACCTTCCACTGCTCTTATCTGTACCCCTCAATCCCTTTGTCTTCCAGGAACCTATCCAGGTCATCCTTGAAACCCTGTACTGTGCTATTTCTTATCACGGCCTCCGGAAGGGTGTTCCATGTGTCCACCACCCTCTGTGTGAAAAAGAACTTCCTTGCGTTTGTTTTAAACCTGTCCCCTTCAATTTCATCGAGTGACCCCTTGTTCTTGTGGTTTCTTTCAAATTGAAAAATCTGTCTTTGTCAACCTTTTCGATGCCCCTCAGGATCTTGAAGGTCTCTATCATATCTCCTCTGAGTCTCCGCTTTTCCAGGGAGAACAGCCCCAGCTTCTTCAGTCTGTCAGTGTATGTAAGGTTTTCCATACCCTTAATCAGTTTAGTTGCTCTTCTCTGGACTCCCTCAAGCATTGCCATGTCCTTTTTGAGGTACGGTGACAAGTACTGTACACAGTATTCCAGATGCGGGCGCACCATAGCCCGGTACAGTGGCAGGATGACTTCCTTCGTTCTGGTCGAGATACCCTTCTTAATGATACCTAACATTTGGTTTGCTTTCCTCGAGGCTGTGGCGCATTGTGCCGACGCCTTCAATGTCGTGTCTACCATCACTCCCAAGTCTCTTTCCAGATTACTGACCCCTAGCATTGATCCCCCCATTTTGTAAGTGAACATCGGGTTCCTTCTCCCTATATGCATGACCTTGCATTTCCCTACATTGAAGCTCATTTGCCACTTTTTCGCCCATTCTTCCAATGTCGTAAGATCCCTTTGGAGATTCTCGCAGTCAACCGTGGTTTCAACCTTGCTGAATAGTTTGGTGTCATCTGCGAATTTGATGACCTCGCATTTTGTTCCCGCCTCCAGCTACAAATAACTCCCCTCACAATGCACCCGGTGTGTCACGGCCAATTTTCAGTATTCTTTATTGATAAAAACAATGGTACAGAAAACAGATCATCAAAATAAATATAGGGATCCTTTTTCAAAGCCATGGTAGCGATGCTACCACGGTAAATACACCAACGCCCAGTCAATTCTCATGGACTTCGGTGCTTTTACCGCAGCATCGTTACCATGGTTTGGTAAAAGGAGCCCATGATGTGGCTCAGTTGGTTCTTCAGGGCACACAAGGAAAAACCAAAGTTTCATCCCAAAATTCCCAATTCCCAATCCCCTCCTAAACCCTATAAATAAAGATTGAAACCCAATAATGGAGCCATAACATATATTAAAAAGGGGGGGGGGGGGTAGGAGAGGGGAGAGAGCATGGTGGAGTTCACTCCTAACTATACTGTCCATATAGAAAGTAGTCTGTCTCCATATCGTACTGCACCTGACATTTGTCGGTCAATATCGGATGAAGCAGCCAAATTTAATAGAAAGTGCCTCTCCTTCCAGGTCTGATAAGGACTCCATTGGTCAAGAAACATAGCTACACTAATGGGGCCCTTTTACACAACTGTGGTAAGCAATGAAGTGTCCTTACAGTGGCAAAAAACAGAGCCCGCAGGGCATACTGAGGTGTCCCATGGTCATTTTGGGATATGCTAGTTACCCACATACAAATAAAGGCCCTTTTTTACTATGTCGCAGTAGAGGTTTCTACCATGGTCCAGAGCGCTAAATACCCCATCGCTCATTGGAATTCTATGAGCGTCGGAGCAGCATCAGAGCATTTGGACCTGAATTCTCAAAACAGCACTCTTTGGAAGAACATAAGAATAGCCTTACTGGGTCAGACCAGTGGTCCATCAAGCCCAGTAGCCTGTTCTGACGATGGCCAATCCAGGTCCCTAGTACCTTTGCCAAAACCCAAGGAGTAGCAATATTCCATGCTATCGATTCAGGGCAAGCAGTGGCGTCCCCCATGTCTGTCTCAATAACAGACTACATGACTTTTCCTTCAGGAAATTCTTAAAACCAGCTACGCTATCCGCTTTTACCACAACCTCTGGCAATGCGCTCCAGAGCTTAACTATTCTCTGAGTGAAAAAAATATTTCCTCCTATTGCTTTGGTTTTGGATTTGATTTTGATTATGACCAGCATTTTCACCATTTGAAGGGACCGTCACCACTAAGTAATCATCCGCCTGAAGCAAAGATAGGTGATAATTCTTTACTATTAGTGACCTTTCTTTTATTGTTAATTAAGTAGGCATTTGAATATTATATTGTTATTGGAGGAACTTTGTGGTGAGATGATGGTCCCCCTATATTCCGTTTAAGAGATCAATCTACCTGCTTTAAATATCAGCAGCAGTAGAAAAACAACTGCTTTTACATACAAGCAGCAGCGAGACCTACCGCAGCCACCAAGAGCCCACAGACCCGATCCTGCCAGGAGTGTGAACTCCTCCCCCTTCAGTCCATTGGAGAGATCAATCTGCCTGCTTTTAAATATCAGCAGCAGTGGAGATCAACTGCTTTTACACCTAAGCAGCAACGAGACCAGCCACAACCACTGGGAGCACACAGACCCGATCCTACCAAGAGTGTGAACTCTTCCCCCCATGCAATCCGCTAAGAAGATCGACTGTCGGCTCCGGGCGGCTTTCCCGCAGAGGAGAGAATCCTGCATTCACCGTGGGCCTCATCTGGGGCAGCCTCCTTGGAGCGGCTGGGGCACGGGCAGTGTGTCTGGGAGGGAATGCATGGATGGGAGAACATCGCAGGGGAGGAGACATAGGCATCCTGGGACTGTCTGTCAAATCTCTTCCCTGAAGAAGCCCTTTCTGGAAACGTCAATCGCTCCTCCTAAACTTACTTGCTCCACTTCATCACTGACGCTGAAACCGTGGATTGAAGACAAAGTTTTATTTTATTTTTCTTTCCAGCTTATGATTTATCTTTAATCTTATCTATTGTTTTGCCTTTTGTCTTTGTTTTGTTCTATTTCTATCATTTAAATTTCTCCAGAATTCTACTGTTCAACGGCTCCCCCTTCTGCTTCTATTCCTTTCTCTCCTCTCTTCTACCTTCCAAAGTATTTAGATCAATGCTGTCTTGTTAAAATGTTTATTTTATTTTTATTTTTCCTCTAACTCTACTTTTCACTTCTCTATTACCCTCCAGGTACTTTAGTTAGATTGTGAGCCTTCGGGACAGTAAGGGAATTTTTCAAGTACCTTTCTTATTTCTAATCTTAATGTATATTTTCTGTAAACCGCTTAGAACCTAACGGATGTAGCAGTATATAAGAAATAAATTACATTACATTACATTGTGCTGGTCTGTTCCCCATATGACTTGTATGCTGGAGCGCTGAGCACACCATATAGGTTAGCTGATATTTATTAATTGAATTTAGTTCATTTGATTTGGATTTTCTTTTTGATAATTTTTAAATTTGCACTATATGTATTGGGTTAGAAAATTAACGCATGACCATTAATACAAAAAATAGGAAATTGTGCTATTTTACCCCATCAGTAATAATGGCCTTAGCCTGTTGGAAAGACCTGCATGTAATGTAATGTAATTTATTTCTTATATACCGCTAAACTCCGTTAGGATTCTAAGCGGTTTACAGAAAAATAGACAATAGGGTACATTAAAATTATAAGTAAAATAGGTACTTAGAATAGGCTCACAATCTAACTAAAGTACCTGGAAAAAATGACAATTAGTAGAGTAATGAAGAAATAAAATAGTGATAGATGAGAAAAATAGGAAAATAAACATTCTAATAGGACTACAATGATCTAAAGGACTTTGAAAGGTTGAAAAAAGAGGGGAGATAGGAAATAGAAGCAGAAGGGAGAACCATTGAAACTATAGAATTCTTGGGAAATTTAAATGAAATTAAATAATAAAATAAAATAGGAAACAAAAACCAAGTGGCAAAACAATGAATGAGATTTAAAAATAAAATATCATAAACTAAAAAGAAAGTGAGAAAATAAAACCAAAATAGACAAGACTGAAGACCAGCTTGAAATGACCTGCATGTGGGTGAGCTAAGCTCACTTTTTACCACTGTTTGATAAAAGCACCCCATTTCTTCAAAGCGGCTATTTCACACAGGCATAAATGCTCTTCCTGATGATTAATAATTTTGTACATCTTAGAGGCCGTAGGAGTCTTCCAAGATTTTGCTATTGCTCTGAATATCTTTATATTGAGAGAAATTAAAATCCAAGATCCAAATGCTTTGTTGCAAGCTTTTGCTACAATTTCACAACCCCAGAATTAACTTCCATATCTAAATGACAGGAAAACTATCAATTATAAATCAAAGGCTGCCAGCTTTGCAAAGTGGTTTGTTGCCTGAATTTCACGTACCATTTGCATTGTACAATACAATGAGAAATAGCACTTCATCGCCCAACACCTTCCAAGGCAGCAGCATAAATCTGGAATCTGACAGGAAGACAGATTGATCACTGCCACACTTTTTATCCGTGTCTGTTAGCGGCTGAAAGGGACAACTAGCAAATATTTCTAACAAGGTGTTTCATGGCGAAGTCTGAGATTAATGTGGCGGCAGATGTCTTGTCCTGGGAGCTCGTGAACATTATTCTTTTTCCGTTACACAAGCCTGCCTTTGTAATAATTGAAAGGCTCTTGAATAATCTGCCACATCTCCAAAGTGAAAAATATTTTGCAGCGGGGGAACAACAACTTTATCCAGCGTAATTTCTTCACTGGACAGGCACCAATATTCAGCAGATGAGCTTTAAAAGCAGAAGACAGGGCACGTTAGTCTTTGTCAGGAGACGCGGAGCAATCAAGGTTTACCTTGAAATTGTTTCACGACCTCATTTTCATTGCAGACCATTCCATTTGAATTACCCTTACAGTGCCTATATGACTTATCTTTCTCTATTGAACTTCTCTCTAATAAGAGATAATAATAATTTATTTTATCTATTTACTGATTCGAAGTGCAAGCTGCATAATGTGAAGTAAAAATTTCCAGAAAACTGGTACCCTATTGTAAGGTCATCTCTGCTTTTTTTGTCTTTATTGATATCTGGTTTTTCCTTCGTTTTCTGTGTTTTTCTTATTTTATATGGGGGGGAGGGGCATATTTAAATTCTTCACATGATTGGTACAAATGGTTTTTCAAAGGAAAACTCCCTGAAGAGTTTCCTTTTGGAAATTCAGAGTCTGACCAGCAGAGGGAACCTTGTAACTGATTTGCAGCAAGTACAAAGTTGGCAGTGGTACCCTTCTGGTTTTCCCAGCTTTGTTTTATCAAAGCAAGCCAGTGATATAGGGGCAGAACTCTTGACTCCTGTCCCAGACAACCTCCAGTCCGAGTCTGGCAACATCATTTTTCTTCAAAATAGCAACTAAATGGCAGCCATAGCAACTAAATGGAACACATAAACACACAATCTGCATGGGGGTGCTGAAAAGTTCTCAGCCCAACCAACCAACTTCCTAAATTCTGAATGTTATTTTGCCACTCTAACTGAAAAGAATG
This sequence comes from Geotrypetes seraphini, assembly GCF_902459505.1. Lineage (NCBI taxonomy): Eukaryota > Metazoa > Chordata > Amphibia > Gymnophiona > Dermophiidae > Geotrypetes > Geotrypetes seraphini. Next base: position 14,554,302 of record NC_047097.1, read on the forward strand.
TTATCATTTTGTCAAGTGCCAATTTGCCGAAACAAAATTCTATGTTTTGACATTGTTTCAGATCATTGATTGAACCATCTCCACATCCTTCGTTTCTTGGTTGGGCTGAGAACTTTTCAGTGTGAAGAGTTTCCGTCTCTGGTAACCAGGGCCGAGATTGTGATGTCATAATGCCTCATTCCACCAATAAGAGCCAACCTCATCAGTGATAATGTCACAATGGCTTGACTGTTCTATACTTGGCTCACTTTTATTACATACTTGAGAGGGCACTGAAAAGTTCTCAGCTCATACAACCAACTTCCTAAATTGAGCATTATTTTGCCACTGTACCTGAAAAGAACGTTATCTTATTTTGTTAAGTGTCAATTTGCAAAAATGAAATGCTATATTCTTTGACATTGTTTCAGATCATTGATTGAACCATATCCAAATCATTCTCTTCTTGGTTGGGCTGAGAACTTTTCATCACCCCCTGGTAAAGCTTAGAAGATTTTAGAACTTGGAAATATATGTCCATCGATTAGGGATATTTTAATTCCTGACATAATTGATCTGTACTCTGCTGGCCCTTAATTGAATTTTTCTAGCCTTGTAGTATAATCTTGCTCTTCCCATTGTATGTCCAGTTATTTCTCATTTATAATTTCAATTAACTTTCTCAAATTGCCACAGTTTTCTCCAGGAACTAAGAAATGGTGATCCCCAAATCTGTATAGAGACAATTAAATATGTGGAGGGGCATAATAAAAATAAACATCAAAGTCCCCTTATGGCATAAGGCCTTAAACGTTGAAAGTAGAAGCAGGGAAAATGTCCATTATAAAAAAAAAAAAAAATGTCCAAAAGGAGGTTGTTTTTTTATAATGGCCTGCCACTATGTTCAGCTGTTTAAATGCCCAGACCACCACTACATTTACACTAACAACATATAATCAACCTAAAAAAAGCCTAACGACCAAATGCCCAAAACAAGAGCTTTTAGGCGAAGGAGGAGCCAGTCCTTCGCCTAAAAGCTGGATTCTGTAACCGGTGTCTGTCAAAAACAACACCGGATACAGAATGTACCCTCCCCCTACAACGATCGGGGCAAGAGGGAGCCCAAGCCCTCTTGCCCAGGTGATCCCCAACCCCCCCCCCCCCGCCAACCCCCCCCGCCACGACCCCCCCCCTACAAGATCGGGCAGGAGGGAGTCCAACTCCTCCTGCCCAGGCGAATCCACTACTCCCCACCCCCACTAAAATACAGGCAGGAGGCGTGAATTTTTGATTTTAAAGCCGGGAGTTATCGCTCTTGGAGCCTCCTTCTTCTTAAGACACCCATGTAAATGTATGATAATATATCAAAAGCAAAAATATGTTTTCTTTGACCCTATACAACTGACAACCTTTCTGTCAGCTGCACACCTGAAAGCTGGGATAAATATAACATCAGTGTTCATTGTTTGATTTGGTCACTTCCTTCAGCTAACAGTGTCCCTGTTTTCTTTTTTCGATATATTACTAAGATTTCTTGTTAGGCTCACTGGGCAGGAGGAGTTGGGCTCACTCCTGCCCGATCTTGTGGGGGGGGGGGGGGGTCGTGGCCAGGAGGGCTTGGGCTCCCTCCTGACCCCATCATAATTGGCTGGGGGGGGGTTCACTGGGGCAAGAGGGTTTGGGCTCCCTCTTGCCCCGATGTTGTCAGGGACGGTCGGGGAGTCGCCAGGGCTCCCTCCTGCCCGATCGTAATCACCGGGGGAGGGCTGATGGCTGCAGGAGAGATGGCTCATCAGCGGTTCAAAGACACCAGGAAGCCGGCTGCAGGGTGAGCAGGTAAGGAGTGCTGCTGGACAGGGGGAGCAGACAAAGAGTGCTTCTGGACAGGGGGAGCAGGAAAGAGGTTCTGCTGGACAGGGGGAGCAGACGAGGGGTGGTGATGGACAGCTGAGGAAAGAGAGAGACAGAAAGAAAGACAGACAGACAGACAGAAAGCGGCCAAGGAGAGAAAGAAAGAAAGACAGACGCACATCTATTCTAGAACCCATTAATGTAACGGGCTTAAACACTAGTGTATAATATATTGTAGTACCACCCCTTTCCCTGAGCTTCAAGTGAGTCAAGTTTTAGTTTGTTCTTGTATGTTATTATGTCCCCACTTTTAGTAATGTACATCGCTAGAAATTTTTTATAAGCGTTTTTCTTCAAATTTTAAATAAAACTTGAAACTTGAATCGAGTGGCTAGTTGTGACAGCTAGTGCAAGGATTGATGCTGTACCCCAGCTGATGTGACAGCTGATAGTCTTAAGCTTGTCTGAATTCTCATGAATCTCTCTTCCAGCCTCTTAGTTCTCCAAATTCACCAGTTTTGCTCTTTTCAATGATTAACTTCAAATCAAGTGAACACTTGTTTAGTATTGAATTCCACCGTTCCTCAAAAGATGTGTTATCATTGAGAAGCTCTATGTTAACTTCAATCACTGGATTTTAAATTGCTCAGTTAACTTAATAGATATTCTTTATGTGGATAATGTTCAACTTTTTATTTCTTTAGGCTCTGACATGGATACAGCAACAATCGGAATCAATGAGGGGGCTCATAAGTATTGAGAGTTGGTTGGTTGAGAATGGTTTAGTTTGAACAGACAAAAAGCAGACATACATACTGGTTGTAGGAGAAGCCAATGAAGAGAGATTTAAATTATGTTGGGGAGAGTTAATTGTGTCAGAGGTTAGAGATCTGGGTTGGTTTTTTGACCAAGCATTTTCAGGAGAGAATTAAGTGGGTTGTACAGTTGAGTCTGTGTTTAGCAAATTACCTTCAGTAGGTTATAAAGTTTAAGACTTCTTTTTCCAGAAACCTTGTTCTGAGGGGTGGTTCAGTTATTGATTCTTCTAGTATTTGATTATTGTAATGTTTTATACTTGAAATAACTGTGGAGATTAAGAATATAAGAATCGCCATACTGGGACAGACTGAAGGTCCATCAAGCCAGTTTCCAACAGTGGCAAAACCCAGGACCGAAGTACCTAGCTAGATCCCAAGAAGTAAAACAGATTTTATGCTTCTTATCCTAAGAATAAGCAGTGGATTTCCGCAAGCCATCTTAATAATGGCTTATAGACTTCTCTTTTAGGAAATTATCCAAACCTTTTTTAAACCTTCTAAGCCAGGGGTAGGGAACTCCGGTCCTTGAGAGCCGTATTCCTGTCGGGTTTTCAGGATTTCCCCAATGAATATGCATTGGGGAAATCTTGCTTCTTCCATTAAAGGCTTGAGAGAAGAGCCAAGCTTGCACCTTCTTCCTGAATTAGAGCTAGTTTTGCATTGAGTGAAGCCATTATGGGAGTACATTCCAGAATGGAGAAGGTTCTTTGATGGGTGTCGCATGGTTAGGGATTTTCCTTGAGAGGACCTTATTGACCTTGGAGGTACTAAATCTCATGGACACAAACTGAGAGTCAGTGAGTAGCTGGAAAACTGGTTGTGTTTTGTTCCTTTCTAAGCCAGAAAAGCTTTAAGTATTTTTGCTGCCTTTGAGCTATCTATTATTTTGGGTACAAGAAGTGTACTTACCTGCATGTGGATAGCTTGTTTGTGGATAGCTTGTAGTGAAGTTTGTGGCTAAGAAACTTAGGAACTTTATGAATGGGGTTTTTTTTTTCCTGTTTGAAAAACCTTACTGTGACTGCCATAATTACCTGATCTCCCACAGCTGCAGAGTCTTCCAAGATGTAGCTGCAGATACTGGGAGCCCTTTTGCAAAGCTGGGCTGTTGCTTGCTGACTGGCAGGGTATCTAACCTTGGCTGTTATAAGAGTTTGTTTTGAACTTTATATGAATGCTGAGAATCTAGGTTTCTTTCCTCCAAGACAAATACCGCTGAGAGGAAGTTTGGAATGTGTTTTGAACAACTCTAGAAATTCATTGCTGAAGCAGAATGTAAGTATTCAGGCAAGACAATCTGTATGTGATTTTTGTTTTTATACTTTTGTTTTGAATGAAATACTACAGATATTTGCCCTTGTGTTATACCTTTTTGACCTCTAAGGTCAGAATAAATACGCAATTCTTTCTTGAAGAACTTGGTCTGAATTGTGGTAACTTGAAGCCAGTACATACCTTGTTTTCTCCCAGGGCTAGGCAGTTTCCTAGGGCCCATCAAAAGTCCTGAAGATACCCCTGGTCATAGGGGACATGCCAGAGCCATATGGTTTGTCACAGTGGAACTGCGCTCTGAGGAGTGTTTGTGACAAGTTCAACCACTGACAACTAACTTCATTATTTACCCATTTCAGCATTGCATGGGGAAGGATCTAGACACTTGTCTCCGAAATCAGTTCCTTACTTGTATATTCCTTGATATTTTCTCCATTCTAGTCAAGGTGTTTTGTTAGATATTCCTTCAATAAAATGTGTAGGGAAGGTCTATTGGAGGGTTGGCTAATTTTCAGTAGCTGCCCCTGAATGGTGGAACAAATCTCCACATGATTTGAGAACAACAGAGTGGTATGAATGGTTTTTGTTTTGTTTATTAGAGATTGAGGATTATTGTTTTAATGATGTATGACGATGTAATTGTATTTTATGTTCTTTAATTTGTATTGTTGTATATCACTTTGATTGCTCCTATAGAGGCATGCAGGATGTATATGAGTATTCAGTACAATAAATCAAAAAATGGTTGAATGGCATCTAATATAGCTTCACACAAAAAATGAACCATTCATAAAGAAGTAGTAAACATAGCAAACAAAAAAACTTCATATTGTTAAGAGAGAAAAACCTCAGTGTTACTCAGAGAAAGTGAAAGACTAGAGTAGCCAACCACCACGGGCTACCAACTACTGATATAAAATCAGAAGGAGTAAACACATCATGGGTATAAAAAACTCCCAGTATACTGTCACAGGGAAGCCCCTGTGATGTTAAAGGAAGCCCTGCAGTGCCCAGAAACCAGAGTGGTAAATAAAGGGGTAATATCAAAGCCTTTACTTTGCTCACCTAAGCCTAAACAGGTCCTCTCGGAAATTTCTTAGCAAACTGTATATTTTATTTTTCGCTTTCTTAAAGTTTCTGTACTCTGTATTTCCTCTATCTGCATATTGTAACTCGCTGAATGTCCAGCTCTCTTGAATGTAAACCGCCTAGAAGTCGCAAGATTGTGACGGTATAGAAGAATAAAGTTATTATTATTATTAAAGTCAGAACGCTGCAGGAAGATAAAATTCCTTTAAATACTAGCCCTGAGCTGGCCAAACCGCCACAAAATTCCTGTTCATCTTTCTCCAAGAATGTGAAGATAGGAAAGTGTAAGGAACTACAGGTTCCAGCATGCCACAGGTAGGAGAAAGGGAAACCTAGGGCTGGAACAGCTACTGTAATCAGCCCAGCTGACCTAATTCCTAATCGGCTGAGAAGATACCAGAATATTGCTGTAGGTAGCCTTAGGGACTTGGCTGCAGTTAGGGTTAATCAAACATTGGAATAAAGAACTATTTTTTTGACTACTCCTGAAACTTCGATTTTCTTTATTGCCTACCTAAATCACCTACCATACTTCGCTTTCTGTTCGGCCGAGGTCAGGCCTCTGGCTTGCCTGAGTCTGGCCATGCCCAATCACAATACACAGTCAGAAAATAAACTTCAAAAAAAGAAACAAAAGTACTTATCTTAACAGATACTGTATATACTTTATCCTTTCACTTTTTCTGAGCAACACTAAGGTTTTTCTCCCCTTCACAACCTCAGTCTGAAGGTTTTTTGTTTGCTATGTTCACTACTTCTTTATGAATGGTTCTTTTTTTGTGTGAGGGTATATATAAGAAACAAAAAACACCAAACAAACAAATATCTGGCAGTAGAAGTAGCTAGAGATTCATAGTCTCATAGCATTTCAGCTGCTAGTAAGTGAGAATAGTATGAAATTCATAGATTTGTTGTTTTGGGTCTGGGTTTGGACCTTGTTGTAGTCGGGTTTCTCTGGCATTTTCATATTCTCCTTGTTTCTTCCTGTGCTTGCTCTTCAACTGGTTTTAAGAAAAAAAAAATCATACTTCTTTGAGGGGGTAACTAGCCAGGTGGATAAAGGGGAATCCATAGATATCATTTACCTTGACTTCCAAAAAGCCTTCGACAAGGTGCCACACGAAAGACTACTAAGGAAGCTATGGAACCATGGGGTGCAAGGGGAGGTCCACCGATAGATCAAAAACTGGCTGGTGGACAGGAAACAGAGGGTTGGAGTAAAGGGACATTACTCAGACTGGCAATGGGTCACGAGCGAAGTTCCACAGGGGTCAGTGCTGGGAACGCTCCTATTCAATATATTCATTAACGACCTGGAAGCAGGAACAAAATGTGAAGTTATTAAATTTGCGGATGACACCAAACTATATCAAAAGGTCAATAACATGGAGGACTGCGAAAATCTCCAAAAAGATCTGACAACACTGGGAAAATGGGCCAAAAAGTGGCAAATGAGTTTCAACATAGGGAAATGCAAGGTCATGCATATAGGGAAAAAAACCCCCGATGTTCACTTACAAAATGGGGGGATCAGCGCTAGGGGTGAGCGACCTTGAAAGAGACCTGGGAGTGATGGTAGACACAACATTGAAGGCGTCGGCGCAGTGTGCCAAGGCCTCAAGGAAAGCAAACAGAATGTTGGGTATCATTAAGAAGGGTATCATGACCAGGACAAAGGAAGTCATCCTGCCACTGTATCGTGCTATGGTGCGCCCGCACCTGGAGTACTGTGTTCAGTTCTGGTTACCGTACCTCAAGAAGGACATGGAGGTACTTGAGAGGGTACAGAGAAGAGCAACTAAGCTAATAAAGGGCATGGAGGACCTCTCATATACTGACAGACTGAAAAAGCTAGGGCTTTTCTCCCTGGAAAAGCGGAGACTTAGAGGAGACATGATAGAAACCTTCAAGATCATGAAGAGCATAGAAAAAATATACAGGGACAGATTTTTAAAATTAAGGGGATCAATAAGTACAAGGGGGCACTCAGAGAAATTGAAAGGGGAGAGGTTTAGAACAAACGCCAGGAAGTTCTTTTTCACACAGAGGGTGGTGGATACATGGAACGCGCTACCAGAGGATGTGATAAACAGGAGCACGCTACAGGGTTCAAAGAAGCTTTGGATAGGTACTTGGAAGACAAAGGGATTGAGGGGTACAGATAAGAGTAAAGGTAGATTATAGGGATGGGATTAGAGGTAAGTTACAAAATTAATCAGGGACCACTGTTCAGGCACTATGCCTGATGGGCCGCCGCGGGAGCGGACCGCTGAGCAAGATGGACCTCTGGTCTGACTCAGCGGGGGCAACTTCTTATGTTCATATGGGTCAATATTTGAGTATCAGAATCAGTGATTATTTAAACTCCGACTGCGGTGTTTAAATATTTAGGGCTCCTTTTACAAAGGTGCGCTAGTGTTTTTAGCACACACGCCAGATTAGTGTGCGCTAGCCGAAAAATTACTGCCTGCTTAAAAGGAAGCGGTTAGTGCGTGGGGCTATTTAGCGTACACTATTCCGCACGTTAAGGCCCTAACGCACCTTTGTAAAAAGGAGCCCATAATGTATATTCAGCACCTCTTATCTGCAGGTGAATATAGATTTACAGTTGCATGCACTGATGCTGTATGGATTGCTGGCATTCATTTGCTATCCATATAGCCATACGGATAAATTTAAGACAGACTTTATTCCATCTTAATTTTACAGGTATATAGATTATGGTTAGATTTCATGCAGGCGTTGAGACTTCCATCCATTAAACGTGATCGTAGGTTGGTCTTAATGTTCTTTAGATGTGAGAAAGACTGCTCACTTGCATACATAGAGCCAAACATTGTCAGTACAGCAATACTCACACGCTGCAGTGTGTGGTATGTGACGGGAAGCGCGTTCCAAGTTTTGACAATCAGCTGGTCTGCGGGTTGAAGTTTTTTCATTTCTCCCCACTTGTGTTTGCTCGCCAACTCTGCTTGCTGTCGTGCAAGTCTTTCCAAATCTTCATTCAGTGACTTGAACTTATTCACCCACATGTCTGAGGCCTTCAGGTCAGCAGCTCGGAGCTCAAAATCTCTGACGGAGACACCGGGGATGTAACTCAGGTCGGCGCTGTCCACTGCACACTCGTGTGGATGGGTGATGAACTTAAAAAGACGAGCGCGCTCACGAAATTCTCCAAAGCGCGCTTTGAATGACTGCAGGAGATTAGATGTGAAGCCCGCTAGCTGCTGAAGATCAAGATGTTGAGCAGGGTCACTTGCTGTGCATGCATCTTTAAACCCAGTTTTTCAAAGTGTAGTAAACGACCTGTTTCAATGTCGGCGATGAAGAGTTTCAAATGCAAACACTGCTTGTTGAAGGGATAAGACTGTATTTCCAACGCCTTGCATTTTCACGTTGAGCTGGTTCGGATGTTCAGTCATGTCCACGAGATAGCAGAACTTCAGGAGCCACTCAGTGTTAGCTAACTCAGGATGCTCGACGTTTTTCATTTCAAGAAAAGTCCGGATTTCGCTCAGACAAGCCGCGAAACAGCTGAGCACCTTCCCTCTTGACAACCAATGCACATTGCTGTGCAGAAGCAGACCAGGATAATTATTCCCAACTTCATCCAGCAGTGTTAAACTGGCAATCATTTAAAGCTCGGGCAACAATAAAGTTGACCACCTGAATGACCAGCGACATCACCTCACTAAGCTGCTCGCCACACATCTGAGCACAAAGCGCCTCCTGATGTAGGATGCAGTGAAAACTTAGGATGGGTCTCTTTTCATGTTCACGAAGAAGCGCTATGAATTCTCTGTTTTTCCCCCACCTTGTACGGAGCACCATCAGTAAACACCGAAATAAGTTTATCCATCCGTAGATTTTGTTCTTTAGCGAGCTCAGTGATAGACTTGAATAAATCCTCCCCTCTTGTTGTCCCTTTCATAGGCAAAATAGCAAGACTTTTCTCACGTAGTGTGTCACCGACAGCATACCTTGCAATCACACTGAACTGGTGATAAATGGCTTATGTCTGTTGACTCATCCAAAGCGAGAGAAAAGAATGTTGCTGCATTTATGTCCTTCACTTGTGTTGCCTCAATTTGATATGCCATCATGATGGTACGATCATGAACAGTTCTTGCCGATAGAGGCATGTCTTTTATTCGTTTGATTATCTTGTCTTTATCTGAAAAGTCGTCAAAAAGTTCATTGGCAACATCAAGCATGAATGTTTTGGCACACTTCCCATCTGTGAATGGCTTTCCGTTTCTCACAATTGCTAAAGCACCAGCAAAGCTAGCTGAATTCCAGTCACCTTGTTGGGTCCAAACACGGAGTTTCTGCTGACTAGCTTGCACTCTGCAAAGTAGCTCTTGATATGCTTTCTTCCTGCTGTCCCCCACAGGATATTTCAATGCAAATGTAGTATGGCGTGTGTCGAAGTGCAGCTTTATATTTGACCATTTCATCGATGCAATTTTATCATTGCATATTAGACACACTGCAGAACCTGCTCTCTCCACAAAGGCGAATTCCTCTCTCCATTCCTGCTGAGAAGTACGAACCTCCTCATCTTTTTTTCTTTTAGCCATCTTCTTCAATGAAAGGGTTTCTGCAATTAGCTAGCTGACTGAGGTGAGGAGGATACCACCCCAGGTAGTGGTCTGTTGGGCAGGGCAGAGGTAACGAAAGCAGGGTAGCCAATTGCGGGTGTAGCTGGTGAGATGAGAAGTCGGGCCTCGATTTGGGGCTGTCTGTGAAGGACGATGCGGCTTCAGGCCCGTTCGGCCGCGGATGCTGGGGGGGCAAGGTAGGATGGGTCCCAAGGATGCCGGATGCGGATGCGATGCAGAGGAGGGCGTGGCCTGCAGTCAGCGGAAAGAAGACGTGTTCTTCTTTCCCAGCATGCATCAATCAAGCCCCAGCCAAGGATCTTTCTCATGCATTCATATAGTCAGAGGGACACTGGGGCGATTAGCGGGGGTTCTGAAGTAGGCACACTCACAACTTGTCCCCTTCACTGGCATAGCTTGCTGTGGTCCAGGCTAGAATCTGCACCTGGGGGAGGCGCCACACTGTGCAGAGCGTCAGAAGATGGCCGCCGCTGTCCCCGTCCTGGCTCAGATCCGATCCGGCTCTGTGTCGGCGGCTCCCACTTCTGGGTGACCGGCAGAATGGCCCCGATGGTCTGGGTAGGTCTGCTGGGGTGTCCTCTGCTGCAGTGCACGTCTTGGAGAAGATTTTTCTCCGCTGCAGCAGAGGAGCTCGTAGTGTGTGCGGCCGCTCTCCTTGGCTCCGCCCCCGGAAGTCAGAGTGTCATGTGGGCAGCGAGCCAGATGCAACCATCAAAAGAGCCACAGGTTCCTGACCCCTGGGTTAAACTCTAATAATAAGAAAATATTTGCAAGTATAATCATAGTTTATTTTTAACTTGAGGGTGTAAGCTGGAAAAAAGAATGAAACAGCTAACCTGTTATTTTGCATTCTCCTAATTTTGCTAGAATGCATGTTTGTACGAATTCATTAAAACTCAGAAATTTAGTCATGTCAGAAAATTGCATGGTTCTGCTTTCTTGTAAAGCATAATTAACTGTTCTCTTGCAGGTACAAGTTATCGAATCATAGTAGTGAAACCATCCAAATTCCTAAAAGCTAATGTAACATCGTAATATAGGAGCATGTTTACTAAGGGCTCCTTTTACTAAGCTGTGCTAGATGCTAACGCCAGCATTGAGCTGGCGTTAGTTCTAGCCGTGTAGCGCGGGTTTAGCGCACGCTAAAATTCTGCGTGCGCTAAAAACGCGATCGCAGCTTAATAAAAGGAGCCCTAAGCTGCATTAAACAGCTAGCATGGGTTGAGCGCAACCAGGCACTGATGAGTAACGCTCATTAAAGTAGCCATTGTGGTAAAAATCCTGCTTTAGCTGTCTAATGCTAATAAGGGCAGAGAGTAGGCATGCAAGGCCAAATTGAAATTATATTAGGCCCTAGGCAAGCATGCATTCGGTGACCCCCCCTACTATGGATCCCAAATTTTACCTCACAAGAATGTTCTCAGTGTTGGCTCCAAGGTGGTGGAACTCCCTTCCGAAGGAACTAAAACTGGAAAGGGAGACCAGAAAGTTTAAGAAAGGGATACATATAATCCTCTTCATAGACTACTTTCACTAATAAAGCAACATATTGGGAGATAACTGGCTACTCCCCACCACCAGGGCCATGATAGGGGAAACAGTACAGACACTGGAATATGGAGATAAGCAGAAACATCTGGATATGTATAAATTTAGGCAGAACACAGAACATGACACTGGCAATATGCGCATAAATAAGATTTAGATTTTACATAGCGTGTATATACACTGGATGTTTGTACTAGGATATAGACGCTCAAGGCGAGTGTATATATAGGATGAATTTAATGTTTTGTTTTGTTTTATTTTTTTATTATTAGGATTTTATATACCGCCTATCAAGGTTATCTAAGCGGTTTTTTACAATCAGGTACTCAAGCATTTTCCCTCTCTGTCCCGGTGGGCTCATAATCAGTGTTCTCCCGCAAATTCGCAGTTTGTGGTCCCGGTCATTCGCGGTATTTTCCGACCATGAAGGGGAAGCAGGAGAGGGCAGCTGGAGAGGCAGGAGAGGGCAGCTGGAGCGCTGGCGAGTGAACGAAATCACTCGGGGTATGCTCCGACCGCCTCTTCCTGTACTAAAGTCGGGCCTCACCAATCAGGAGTTGCTTGTGAAAGCAGCAGTTTTCAATTCCTCCTTCTCCAGAGTGCTCTGCTGCCCCCTTCAGTTTTTCCTTTTGCATGTGAGCTTTGAGTGTCTTTCTGATTTGAACTGTATATTTCTTTATTTTTGCTATTTTTCCATACCATATATTCACATAGGAAGATCAACCATTTGAAAAACCTAACTCATTACTATAAATGTGAAGATTGTGCTCAGTTAAAAGATTAACACCACTTTATACTGGCAGTGGCTTAATCACTCACATCATAGTACTCCCTGCCTACTGCCTAAAAGTATCTAAAAAATGGCACTTATCTTATGTAATCTTGTAAATTGAAGACTGGACAGGAGATGAATGTAGAATTCCACAACAAAACATACCATACAATTTCTTATATCCCACAAAATTTCAACAAGGATTCATTGTGGTTAACAATAAGACTATTAGTTATACAGAGAAATTCAAGCAAGGATCTTGAGCTAGAAGTGAAAAGCAACATGAGATTACACATGTGGTTTATTGCAGCTATCGGTGTTTTAGAGCTCCCCAGAGCGGTGTTAAGATCTGCCTCTGTGGAGAAGAAGCAGACTTGGGTCTGCAGCCAGCAGGTTAATCACTTGGGGACCTGTTTGGCTAGCCTGCAGAAAACTTTGTGGAGCTTAATATCTGTATACCTAGTGGCTTAGTGTGCCTGCTGAGTCACAGGGGCTTGTGGGCACAGGCTGTTAGGCATCCACAGGGGGCTCTTCAGGGTGTCAGCTGCAATTTTGTCTTCCCCTTCACTTGCGTGATTCCGCAGGGTTGAGGATCAATTTGACGTTGATCTGACTAGCATAGCTACAGGTGGGTCTGTGTGGGCACAGGCCCATCCAGTTTTGGCTCAGGCCCACCCAGCAGGGCCCTTCTTCTCTCTCCTCCTCAGCATCCTATCATCTGCCCTCCTATCGCTCAACCCTGCCCCTCCCTGGAGTGGTTAGAGCAGCTGATTCAGCACCCTCAGATGGTGAGTTCAATCCCCACTGCAGCTCCTTATGAGTCTGTGCGAGTCACTTAGCACTTCATTGCTCCAAGTAAACCACTTTGATTGTGTAAATCACACAGAGAAAGTGATACCTTTTTATCTTTCACAAGTCCCTGGTGCCTGAAGGGGTTTGATTTTGCTGCTGGTGCCAGCCCCTAAAGGCTTCCCTCTACTGCAGGGGTGTCAAAGTCCTTCCTCGAGGGCCACAGTCTAGTCAGGTTTTCAGGATTTCCCCAGTGACTATGCATGAGATCTATTTGCATGCACTGCTTTCATTGTATGCTAATAGAGCTCATGCATATTCATTGGGGAATTCTTGAAAACCCGACTGGATTGTGGCCCTTGAGGAGGGACTTTGACACCCCTGCTCTACTGTGTTCCACTCTCACTGACATCAATTCCTGTTTCCTGTTTCACAGGAAGTGGCAGTGCTGACACCAGCAGCAAAAATGAACCCCTACAGGTATCAGGGATGCATGAAAGTTATACTGTGGAGGGACAGGGTTGAGAGATAGGACAGATGTCAGGACACTGCGGAGGAGAGAGGATAGATATTGGATGGGTGTAAAAAAAAACCTGAATTAAAAAAAATATATCTTGGGGGGAGGGGGAAGTATGGAAGGGCCCTTCTATGTTAACTGTGGGCCCATCCAAAATACTTGGTCTGGCTATGCCACTGGATCTAACTTGTGTAAAAAAGCCATCTTTACAAAGGAGGCTATTTACACGTGGAAATGCTTACCACATCTATCTTGCCAGAAGATATGGTAGGGACAAAAAAATCTGAAAGGTCAGAGCAGGCCCAACACGTTGTCATGGGTTTCCCATCTTGTAAAGGGAATCCATATCAATATATTAATATCTAAATATCGTCATTTGCACCTGCACCAAGAAATGCATAAGTGCCTGATTTCATGGGCAGGTGACAATGCTGAGGTCTCACCCCAATCATCTCCCTATGCATACTACCCCCTCCATCACTTTAGCCAGCCAGTGATTTCCCCCAAGATCAAGTCCAATACCTTCACATCCCTCTATACATAATCTCCCATCACACATTCAACCCCCTACACTTTCTCTATACATTTGTATGGTCATTTCTATGGGCGAAGCATGATTTAGGTGCTGCTAAAAACTTAGACACCTGAAATGTAGGTCTTTAAAACCCTGGCCTACATTTCAGGCATCTAAGTTTTTGCATAGACACCACTAAGCGTGATTCTGTAAACGGCGCTTAAGTGTGATTGACATGAAGCTGACAACATTTTTCTAGGTGCTGGCTGATTTAGGTGCCTTTTACAGAATGTGGGCCATAGTACTATAGTTAGAGGAAAAAGGGGTGGGACAAGGGTGAGTGTAAGTACCTGTATGTAAGTTGCTTTGAGTTTGGTTGTAAAAACTACAAAAAAAGCATTATACAAGTCCCAATCCTCTTCAGAGGTCAGGGCTGCAAAAATTATAGATTATGTGTATTAATATAGATATCCAGCCCTTATATAATTCAGCCAGTGGTCAATGTTTATTTAAGCACTGACCACCATCAGCTAAATTAGACCCAGATATTCAAGGCCAGACCTTATCTGGGCACTGTCACTGAATCTCTTGAGTCACCAGCAGCACCTGGAAGTTATGTTGGTACTGCGACTATTTATACAGTAGTTAACTCAGCAAAGTTAGATCTACCTTTGTAATATCCTCTTCTCACTGTAAACTTCCCCCATTATCTCATGCACATTGTAATTTCCCTGTATATTATTCATTGTAATTACGATTTATTATGCACACTCTTCCACAAAGCTTATGTATCTCAAATCCCTGGTTCCAATACCTAGCTTATTTCCTGTTCCAAACATATGTATCTTGTTGTAAACATATGTCTCCTGCTGTAAACACTTCACCCTCTCCCGGCACGACCCTCTTTGTAAACCGCTTCGAACTTATGGTATAGCGGTATATAAGAAATAAAATTATTATTATTATTACCTTTTGTGTGGTCCCAAATTGCCTGGTTAGCTATGCAAGCAAGCCTATTTCCTCAGGTTCAAATTCATATCACACCTTCAACTGGCTTGAACCCATGCCTTAGGAATTAGTTGTCCAAGTGCTGCCAGTGGTTCCATTTGGACAATATAGTTCTACCAAAAATGTAAGAGACTCAAACAAGATCTGATCTACAGGTTCTGCAATAGAAACATAGGACATAAGAATAGCCTTACTGGGTCAGACCAATGGTCCATCAAGCCCAGTAGCCCGTTTTCACGGTTGCCAATCTAGGTCACTAGTACCTGGACAAAACCCAAAGAGTAGCAATATTTCATGCTACCGATCCAGGGCAAGCAGTGGCTTCCCCCATGTCTACCTGCAGTAACAATGATCTCTTCCTCTCTAAGAAATCCCACGTGCCTATCCCAGGCTTTCTTGAATTCAGACACAGTCTCTGTCTCCACCTCCTCTTCCAGGAGACTGTTCCACACATCTACCATCCTTTCTGTAAAAAAGTATTTCCTTAGATTACTCCGGAGCCTATCACCTCTTAACTTCATCCTATGCCCTCTCATTGCAGAGTTTCCTTTCAAATGAAAGAGACTCGACTCATGCGCATTTACATTACGTAGGTTTTTAAATGTGTCTATCATATCTCTCCTGCCTTTCCTCTAAAGCAGGGGTGTCCATCAAGGAGTTTCATGCAGCCCAGCTTCTCCCCCCCCCCCTTCTTTGCCTCCCTCCAACAGGTAGTTTTCTGGCCAGCTCCCTTATTGCAGTCATCCATGGTCAACTCCTCGTGCGCGATCTGCGGCTGTGTCAGAAGCATTCCCTATGAAGTCAGAGAGAAGGCTTCCGAAGTGGCCGTGAATTGCGCGTGAGGATGACTGCAGCAAGGGAGCTGACCATAAAATAAACACTTGCTGGGAGGCACAGAAGGAAAGGAATGCTTCCAGCGTGGATCGCTGACGGCCATAAAATAAACGCTTCCATCACAGCTGCGAATCGTGTGAGGATCCAGCCACTGCCGCCAGCAGTTTTCACCAGAAAAATGATTGCAGCAAGGGAGTCGGCCAGAAGGTAAATACCTGCTGGAGCGAGGCAAAGAAGGGAAGGAGGGAGAATGTCGTGTTGGGACTTGAGAGGGAGGGATCACAAACTTTGGACAAATGATGAAGGAAAGAGGGAAGGTGCATGAGCCATAGGATTGAAGAATGGAGGGAGTGAAGGAGGGAATAGTAAGGGAGAATTGGGCCGAGGAAGCCTCCTGGATTGGTTTTGTTTTTTTGTTTGTTTTTTTAAGTACAGAGGGGGAGGGTATTAAAAGAAGTGCTAGATTGGGCGTGGGGGGAGAGCTTATGGGGCCAGAAACAGGACAGAGAGAGAGATAGTGGGCAATGGTCTGAAGGGAGAGAACTTGGACCTGGGGTGGTGTGGAGGAACAGGGAAAGAGATACTTGAAGGGAGAACTGTTGGGAAGAGAAAGGAAGAAATGGTGGACCTGAGGGAGGCAGGCAGGCAGGCGGAGAGATGGGATAGGGGGAAGTTGGAAAGAGAAAGGGAGAGGAGTTGGATTTGGGGATGGAAGGGAGGGAGGGAGAAATGTTAGGCCTGTGGATGGAAAACTGCCTGTGAAGAAAACTGCGAAAGAAAGTGAGCAAAATGTTGGACCATGGGGATAGAGGAGGAGAGATGGACCCATGGGAGGACAGGAGGGAAGAGAGCTGGGATACGAAGATGCTTGAAGATGGAAAGAAAGGGACAGGGAGTTATAACCTGACCAGTGGAGAGAGGGAGGGGGATTCTGAAAGTGGTGAGCCATGTGGATTAGGTCAAAAGGGAGATGATAAGATGAGTGTGAGAGCAGCGAGTACAGTGGTAGCAATGTGGTAATGGGGAGTAGATAGAAATAAATAGGAGACTGGGAAAGGAGTGAGATGGGAAATGGGAGCGCTAGGGACTGAGAGAAGATGGAGAATTGAGAGGTAGCTGAACATTTAAAAAGAAGAAGGGTGAGAAAGAAGGCAAGATTTGAGTGGACAGAGGCAAAAAAGAAAAGAAAAAGTTAAGAAAGCTGAAAGGGAAAAATTAATACGTTGGAGACAGGCATAAGAAGGAAATGGAACAAGAGAGAAGAGGAGAAAAAAATGAACAGCAGACACTGGAAAGAGAATTAGTTGAATATAGACAAAAAGCAGAAAGAGAAACTGGGACCAAGATGATGGAAAAACAAAATATCCTGACAAGATAGAAAAAATTGTTTTATTTTGAATTTATTAACTGGAATATATTAGCTTTGGGATATGAACTTGAACCCTAGCTTTCTTATGTGTAACACACCAAAATTACCTGGACATAGGCTAATGCCAGAGCAAACTAATCTCAATAACTCTCTGTTAGAGACCATGGATCTCAAGTGCTCACAGCTATTAGCCAATTGAACTTGTCTAGGCTGCTAGCTTAAATGCGAGCTATCATCGATCCAGGGAATCTCTGGTTGAGAACTACTTAATTTCTAACTTTTAATCTTGTTGTTTTATATTTTTTTAGCTATTGTTCCTCAAATATATATAAATAAATAAATAAATGCCTAAGGACTTATACCCAACTGGCTTGAAATAGTATTTGTATAGAATACTTAGCTCGATTGTGATTTTCTACCTGGCCTCAAGACAAATGACGGAAGATCTCCGTTTCGCTCTCACACTGTAAAGAGAGCTTCTTCAGGGCATAGATGTTGTGCGTTTACAAATACTGCTGATACTACCCCGGCACATTCTTGCCATTACAGGGAACTTTCTGCATCACAATTATTTTTGTATTCAGTGGCGTAGTCATATACAGCTGATTTGGGAGAGGGACTGGAGCCCAAAATTAGTGGATGGGCATCAAAGTTTCTCCCCACTGAGTGCAATTTATAAATACTTGAGCTAGTGGAGATTCCCATGCTCTGCCAACTGAAGACATCGTCCTCCAGTCTGGCAACCAAAAATCTCCAAGCTTTGCAGCCAATGGCAATATCCTCAAGCTGCCACTGTTTTAATGCATGCTTGGGAGGAGGGAAAGCAGCAGCTTTGCAATATTGCTGCTAGCTGCAGAACTTGAGAAGTTGAAGGGGGAGGATGTGGCTATCAGTTGGTGAGGCTTGTGGATCCCTACTAGCTACAGCAGCGAAGATGTTCATTTTGAGGGAGCCTAAGCTCAAAGTGGGAGGCCCAAAAAAGCAGTAATATTTACCCTGACTGAACGATCCTCCATGTGCGCCGTTGACAGCTGATTCAGCATCCCCACTCTGATGAGGCTCACCGTAACTGTAATAGAAGTGAAAAAGTGAATGGGAAAACCAGGAGCGTGTATCCCTGCTCATCATTGGAGATGAAGAAGCCTGTGACTGCTCCCACTGTCAGCGGTTTATGTGGAGGATCACTCAGTCAGGTTAAGTATTTTGGGTTCCTTTCCATAGTGTCCCTTTAATGAAGGTTTATTATTAGATACGTACATCTTCTATATTAGTGATTGCAAATTTGGGACCTTCTCAACCTTTTTTTGGCTCATCAGCTAGTGTTAGTGTTTGTGCGGCCCCAGAAATTTTTTTTTTTTTTTGGACAATGTGGCCCAGTGAAGCCAAAAGGTTGGACACACCTGCTCTAAATTATACAGATTGAGATCTTTAAGTCTGTCCCCATACGCCTTATGATGAAGACTACATACCATTTTAGTAGCCTTCCTCTGGACCAACTCCATCCTTTTTATATCTTTTTGAAGGTGTGGCTTCTAGAATTCTACACAATATTCTTCCTTTGTTTCCCTGTTATTCCTAGGGGCTCTTGCAGATATTTGACCATTGGACTAGGTATAAATTAGTGGGCTTATTCCCCCCATGAGAATAATAGGCAGAGGCTACTGCAAACCAACTGTTATTGCAAGCTGCTACTGCAAATCACCATTCTCTAGACCAGTGGTCTCAAACTCGCGGCTCGCCAGGTCCTATTTTGAGGCCCTCAGTATGTTTAGCATAATCCCAAATATAAAATAAAAGTTTCTTCATCATATGTCTCTTTAGCTATAAATGACAATATTATTATTAAGACTTAGTCAAAAGGAAAGATTTATAAACTATAAAGAGTTTTACCTCATGCAAAATTGTCATTTCTTTAATAAAACATTAACTATTTTTTTCTGAGGCCCTACAAATCTAAAATGTGGCCCTGCAAAGGGTTTGAGTTGGAGACCACTGCTCTAGACAATCCACAGCAAAAGAAATAGACTAACACTGACTCACTTTCTTAACTGATTATAGACACTGCAAACTCTTAAGATCACAGACTTAGCAGTCCAGTCATGCAACTACAGATTTGGATCAATGTCACAATAGTAATGATTAATACAAACATTACTAACACATTTTTTTGCCCTGGGCATATATCTATTATCACTTTAACATCATTTGGGCTTTTTTCTCCTGATTTATGAACATTCCCAGCACATTTCACACATTTGTTTTAATTTTTTATTTTTTATAATGTGCATTGGAACTATCTAACATGCACTAGCAACATAAGGGTAGTTAAAAGTGTGTTATCGCTCAAACACTCATTATTCACTCTAACACATATTATATTATGGTAACACTTGAACTGCAGAATGAATAGTAATGGTAATATTTCAACTGCAGAATGAATAGTAATGAGATGCATAGTATGGAAACACATGCAAAAAAAAGCTCATTACTATGTAAATGAAAGCTGTGTTATTCCTGGTAAAATATGACCAGCACAAAGCTGGTGATATTTTTCCATCCTGGGAGCATCAGGTCACAAAGGTGATCCCAAATTGATCATGCTAAATATTATCCCTTCCACAAATACACCCCCAACTGAGACTTCCCAATGACTTACTTATAACATAGACCACATCAATTGTCCTCAACTCAGACCCCCCCCAAACACCTTCCCTTCTCCCACCTCCCTCAACTTTCTCATAGGCCCCCCCTCCCTACAAAATTATAAGGGAGTCTTGGAGTCAGGGTAGGAGTGTACCCCAGCTACTTCTTCCTTTTCTAGCACCAGGTTCAAAATGATGCTGGTAACCCCCAGTGATATTTCCTTGGAACAGCGCCGTGAGACTACCACTAGAGATTGTCAGCTCCATTTTGAATCTAGTGCCAAAATGGCAGAAGCATCTGGGCACTGCTTCTGCCCCAACCTCAATTTCTACTGAAAATTTTACAGGAAGGCCCAGGGGGCCTAGTGGGGGGAGGAAGATGGAATAGGGGTATTCAGGGAGTCTAGACTTTTACTGCACCTTAATAACTACCCCCTTAGGGGCTGATTCTATAAATGGCGTGAAAATTGGCTGGCGCCTAAAAAAAATAATGCCAGCCACATGTAAATCACATTTGGGCACCGTTTTTACAGAATCGTGGCTAGTGGCTATGTAAAAACTTAGCTGCCTGAAATGTAGGTGAGGGTCTTAAAGGCCTACATTTCAGGCACCTAAGTTTCTGGAGAATCACACTGAGCGGTGCCTAACTCACACTTTGCTCATAGAAACACCCACTTAGGCATTAGGCACTGTCATGTGATAGGCATCTATCTTTTATAGAATCGGATAGAACATAAGAATTGCCGCTGCTTGGTCAGACCAGTGGTCCATCGTGCCCAGCAGTCCGCTCACGCAGCAGCCCTTAGGTCAAAGACCAGTGCACTAACTGAGACTAGCCTTACCTGCGTACGTTCTGGTTCAGCAGAAACTTGTCTAACTTTGTTTTGAATCCCTGGAGGGTGTTTTCTCCTATAACAGTCTCCGGAAGAGCGTTCCAGTTTTGTACCACTCTCTGGGTGAAGAAGAACTTCCTTACGTTTGTACGGAATCTATCCCCTTTTAACTTTAGAGAGTGTCCTCTCGTTCTTTCTACCTTGGAGAGGGTGAACAACCTGTCTTTATCTACTAAGGCTATTCCCTACATTATCTTGAATGTTTTGATCATGTCCCCTCTCAGTCTCCTCTTTTCAAGGGAGAAGAGGCCCAGTTTCACTGTACGGCAACTCCTCTAGCCCTTTAACCATTTTAGTCGCTCTTCTCTGGACCCTTTCGAGTAGTACCATGTCCTTCATGTACGGCGACCAGTGCTGGACACAGTATTCCAGGTGAGGGTGTACCATGGTCCGGTACAGCGGCATGATAACCTTCTCCGATGTGTTTGTGATCCCCTTCTTAATCATTTCTAGCATTCTGTTTGCCCTTTTTGCCGCCGCTGCGCATTGCGTGGACGGCTTCATTGACTTGTCAACCAGTACTCCCAAGTCTCTTTCCTGGGGGGGTCTCTCCAAGTACTGCACCGGACAGCATGTATTCGTGTATAAGATTCTTGTTATCGACATGCATCACCTTTCACTTATCCATGTAAAACCTCATTTGCCATGTTACAGCCCATTTCTTGAGAATGTTTATGTACCGTTGCAGGTCTTCAATACTCTGAATAACTTCGTATCATCTGCAAAATTAATCACCTCACTTGTCGTACCAGTTTCCAGGTCATTTATAAATATGTTGAAGAGCACGGGTCCAAGCATTGAACCCTATTGCACTCTACTCGTGACGCTTTTCCAGTACAAGTATTGTCCATTTACCCCCACTCTCTGATTCCTATCTGCCAGCCAGTTTTTAATCCATGTGAGTATTTCACCCTTGATTCCATGGCTCGCAATTTTCGAAGTAGTCATTCATGCGTAACCTTGCCGAACGCTTTCTGAAAATCCAGATATACGATGTCGACCAGGTCACCTTTTCTATCTGCCTGTTTACTCCCTTGAAAAATTGCAGCAAGTTCGTCAAGCAAGATCTTCCTTTGCTGAAGCCGTGCTGGCTGGTCCTCATCATATTGTGTCTGTCAAGGTGATCAATGATGGCGGTCCTTTATCAGCACCTCTACCATCTTTTCCGGTACCAAGGTCAGACTCACCGGTCTGTAGTTTCCCGGATCTCCCCCTCGAACCTTTCTTGAAGATCAGCATAACTTTCGCCACTTTCCAGTCTTCCAGAATCCTTCCTGATTTGATCGACAGATTGCCTATTAGTTGAAGCAGTTCAGCTATAGCCCCTTTCAGTTCCTTGATTACCTGCAATTACTGAACCTATTAAGGGTATTTGCCAATTAAGTAAGGCACCCTTTATAGAATCAGTCCCTTAGTGCATGTTAAGTGCGTATGTTAATGTGTTAAATAGATTTAGCTCACACTAAGGTCCTCTTTTACTAAGCTGTGGTACAGGTTTCTACCACGGCCTGGCGCGCTAAATTCTCCAATGCTGCTCCAACCCTCATAGGAATTCAGTGTCAGAGCATTTATCACTTTGGGCAATGGTAGAAACCTCTATCGTGGCTTAGTAAAAGGTGTATGTGATTACATGTCCCTCCTCTACAGTATTTTAAGTAGTTAGTGCTAGCATCAACTCACTGAACTCCGAAGAAAACTTTGCCCATCTGTTAATGCTCACTTGTCTTCATTCTAAAGTTTACTAGGGATTCACATTCATTTGAAACAATATATGAAATGTCAACATTTCATGTTGTTTCCAAGCCAAATGTTTTCTGAGACAAGTACAAACACTAATTCAGTGGGTGACTTAGAAAGTGTTCATAAAAATACAACAAGATAATTGTAGCAATGGGATATCAGAGTTTAAGGTACTCATCCGGTCTGTCAATTCGTCATTAATCCCTGCTGGTATTCTCATATTTCAAATGTATATATTTTTTTGGATATTTTTGTTTTTATATTGTCATTCTTATTCTATTCACTTATGTTATTAATAATTTAAATATTTAGACCACTTAGCTTCTATTAAGAATATGCAATCTGTGATCTGCATGGTTCACCAGTGCTGTCCCAGCATTAAGGTAATATTCCCCCTTGCCAATGCGTTTCGCTTATCTTTGTCAAGGCTGGGGAGTCTGCGGGAACATAAAGCACAAGGAAAAACCTATCAATATAGGATATTACTTGCTTAATATCAAAACATTTAAAATCAGTTATCAAAACTTACCATAGTTTAGCTTTCATACTAAACACGCCGGTAATAACCAAAAGATGGCCGCGGCGTTCAACCCACACTATAAATACACTCATCCCCTGACGTCACCTCCAATAGGGAGCAAACAGCTGAGAAGCACATAACTGTCAAAAGACTAGACGTCAGCCTGAGCCAACCAATCAGACGCTTCATTTAAACCTTCCAGAGCCATGGATTTTAACATGAACATCCAGCGCAATTCTTTTAAGTTGAGATTCCTCTCAATATTTCCACCCTCCCACCCTACATAGACAGAATCCAGTACCCTCCACCTAAGGTCATTTAGAGTATGGCCACATAACTGCCAATGCCGGACCAAAGGGGAGGCTTCATTTTTAGTATGGACACGAGATTTATGTTCTGTCAAACGTGTCTTAATAGATCTCAGCGTTCTGCCTATATATAGTTTAGGACAGGGACATTGAATAAGATAAATGACATGGTCAGAGTTACAGTTGGTCTTAGTTTTTGAACGATAGGAAACACCCGTAAGAGAGTGAATCCATATTTCACCTGACATGGTATAGGGACACCACTGACATTTACCACAAGGTAGGTGACACCCTTCAATTCTAGGTCTAAGGTCCCTGAGAAAGCTATGATTAACATATTCCCCAATGTTTTTCCTTCGTTTATATGAAAATATAGGGCGTTCATCCAAAGTAGGATTGGCCAATCTGGCAATATGCCAATGTTTCATAACCAATTGAG
The DNA here is from genome assembly GCF_902459505.1 of Geotrypetes seraphini. Taxonomy (NCBI): domain Eukaryota; kingdom Metazoa; phylum Chordata; class Amphibia; order Gymnophiona; family Dermophiidae; genus Geotrypetes; species Geotrypetes seraphini. Next base: position 14,577,826 of record NC_047097.1, read on the forward strand.
TGATGTTATGGGCCAAAGGGGAATATTGTTGTACAAAAGCTATCCCCTCAGAATCAGAACATTTCTGTTTTTCATGAAGTAGCCAGTCTCGATGAGCATACTTAGCTCGAATATATGCTCTTTTTACTACTTCACGGGGATATCCCCGCTGATAATAATCTTGATGGAGATGGCTACGCTGGTTCTCACCCGCAGTTATTTTCAGTTTCATGGTGAGTTTTTTCTACAGTGCCAGGGCATTGCGATAGGAGCTTCTCTGGTTCCGTCTTTAGCCACTCTTTTTATGGCGAATATGGAGGAGGAAAAGATATATCAAGTTTATTAAGTTTCAAGTTTATTAATACATTTGATAAATCACCTATTAAAATTGCTAAGCGAAGTACAAAATCCGAGTAAAGAATAATAAAGAGAAACTAACATTTTAACAATATGATTACCTCCTTTCCCAACCTACCCACCCCCTCCCCCCCTAACCTACCCCCCTCTCTTCTCCTAACTTCATTCTACCTCCTTGCTCCAAATATTGTTCAATTGTTTTCGAACCACTTATTATTTATTGCTTGCCTCTAATATTGTTCAATTGTTTTTAAACCACTTGTAATTTTTTGTTAATCTAATGTAAACCGCCTAGAACTCCTTGGGTATGGCGGTATACAAAAATAAAGTTATTATTATTATTATTATTAAAATACAGGCATGAATCGGGAGGGAAAAAATTAAAAATTACAATCTTAAATTTTTGGTAGAAAAAAGGAAAAACAAAGGTAAGGGGTAATTAATCCATAGCACAGTTAGGAGCATCTCTAAAAAATATAAAAGTTTCAAATATTAAAAGCATCATTAAATAGATATGTTTTAAAAAATTTTTTAAATGTTGCGATGTCATTTTCAGTTCTAATATATTGAGGCAGAGCGTTCCACCATTGAGGTCCCATAACTGTGAACATATCAGATCTTCTTGTTCCTATGATTTTCAGAGAGGGTACTGAAAGCAGATTTTGGCCAGATGATCGAAGTGGGCGTTGGGTACTGTGTGGGATTAGAAAACTAGAAATAAATTGAGGTTCATTAGATGCTAATGTTTGACCATATGGTAATTTGGAAACGCTACCTTGATGACATATTTTGTATATGGTCATCTTCCGAAGCTGATCTTCATCAATTTATTGTAGACTTAAATCAACTTGATACCAACATACAGTTTACTGCTACTATTAACACTTGTGAAATTGCTTTCTTGGACATAAAAATTATGAAGGATTGAGGAAAATTATTGACTACCATATATCGAAAGCAAACTGATAGGAATAGTTTGCTTCGATACCACAGCTTCCATCCTATAGGTCTTAGAAGAAGCCTTCCTATCAGTCAATTTTTGCGCTTGTGGCGTATTTGCTATTCCCCTAGATGAATTTCGTATTCAAGCGAAAATAATGAAGAGATGTTTTTATCAGCGGGGATATCCCCGTGAAGTAGTAAAAAGAGCATATATTCGAGCTAAGTATGCTCATCGAGACTGGCTACCCCGTGAAGTAATAAAAAGAGCATATATTCGAGCTAAGTATGCTCATCGAGACTGGCTACTTCATGAAAAACAGAAATGTTCTGATTCTGAGGGGATAGCTTTTGTACAACAATATTCCCCTTTGGCCCATAACATCACTCAATTGGTTATGCAACATTGGCATATTGCCAGATTGGCCAATCCTACTTTGGATAAACGCCCTATAGTTTCATATAAACGAAGGAAAAACATTGGGGAATATGTTAATCATAGCTTTCTCAGGGACCTTAGACCTAGAATTGAAGGGTGTCACCTATCTTGTGGTAAATGTCAGTGGTGTCCCTATACCATGTCAGGTGAAATATGGATTCACCCTCTTACGGGTGTGTCCTATCGTTCAAAAACTAAGACCAACTGTAACTCTGACCATGTCATTATCTTATTCAATGTCCCTGTCCTAAACTATATATAGGCAGAACACTGAGATCTATTAAGACACGTTTGACAGAACATAAATCTCGTGTCCATACTAAAAATGAAGCCTCCCCTTTGGTCCGGCATTGGCAGTTATGTGGCCATACTCTAAATGACCTTAGGTGGAGGGTACTGGATTCTGTCTATGTAGGGTGGGAGGGTGGAAATATTGAGAGGAATCTCAACTTAAAAGAATTGCGCTGGATGTTCATGTTAAAATCCATGGCTCTGGAAGGTTTAAATGAAGCGTCTGATTGGTTGGCTCAGGCTGACGTCTAGTCTTTTGACAGTTATGTGCTTCTCAGCTGTTTGCTCCCTATTGGAGGTGACGTCAGGGGATGAGTGTATTTATAGTGTGGGTTGAACGCCGCGGCCATCTTTTGGTTATTACCGGCGTGTTTAGTATGAAAGTTAAACTATGGTAAGTTTTGATAACTGATTTTGAATGTTTTGATATTAAGCAAGTAATATCCTATATTGATAGGTTTTTCCTTGTGCTTTATGTTCCCGCAGACTCCCCAGCCTTGACAAAGATAAGCGAAACGCATTGGCAAGGGGGAATATTACCTTAATGCTGGGACAGCACTGGTGAACCACGCAGATCACAGATTGCATATCTTAATAGAAGCTAAGTGGTCTAAATATTTAAATTATTAATAACATAAGTGAATAGAATAAGAATGACAATATAAAAACAAAAATATCCAAAAAAAATATACATTTGAAATATGAGAATACCAGCAGGGATTAATGACGAATTGACAGACCGGATGAGTACCTTAAACTCTGATATCCCATTGCTACAATTCTCTTGTTGTATTTTTATGAACACTTTCTAAGTCACCCACTGAATTGGTGTTTGTACTTGAATGAAAATAGACTCTTAAATCAGTATATGTTCTGAGACAAGTGACATCAATAGTTTACACTGTCCTTAAATAATCCACTCTATATATCAACAGGTATCCTAACAACATAAGCTTTGCCATACTGGGAAAGACTTAAGGTTCATCAGGCCCAGTATCATGTCAAAGGTACTTGGCAAGATCCCCCAAAAGTAAAACAGATTTTATGCTGCTTATCCCAGGAATAAGCAGTGGATTTTTCCACACCCATCTTAATAATGGCTAACAGATTTTTCTTTTAGAAACTTGTCTAAATCTTTTTTAAACCCTGCTAAGCTAACTGTTTTTATCGCATTCTCTGGCAACAAATTCCATATTTTAATTGCACATTGAAGAAATGTTCTCTCTAATTTGTTTTCAATTTACTACTTATTAGCTTCATTGTGTAACCCCCTGGTCCCTGTATTTTTGAAAAGAGTAAACAAGTGATTCATATCTAACTGTTCCACTCCACTCCGTTTTATATAAACCTTTATCATATCTTCCCTCAGCCTTCTGTCTTTCAAGGTGAAGAATCCTAGCCTCTTTAGCTTTTCCTCATAGGGAAGTCATCCCATTCTCTTTATCATTTCCCTTTCCCCAGGACACACTACTGAGAAACAGTGCTTGCTTTGAATAGGGTACACGTTCTAAGCAACAGTGGCCTTTCCTATAGGCTCCTTAGTCTAATGAAATACCTTTTTATATAGAGGGTGGTGGATACATGGAACGTACGCCCAGTGAAGGTGGTGGAGGCAAAGACTATATTTGAATTCAAGAAAGAGTAGGACAAGCACGTGGGATTTCTTAGGGAGGGGAGGAGAAGGTGAATGGTGCAGATGGGCAGACTGGATGAGCCATTTGGCCTTTTTCTGTTTCTATTGCAAAATAGTTCTCACTATTGTGACATTGTCTCTGAAACGAAACAAAATATTGTTTGACTGAATTTTAAGTGTTGTATGCTACCTTTGGAATCCCTGCAGCCTCCCTTGCCGTGGTGAAAAGGGAATCCCCACAGTCTCTCAACACCACTTCAGAATGGGAATCGCCACAGTCTCCTGATGTTGCCATGGAAAAGAAATCCCTGTGGTTAAGGGAAATCCTCTCTGAAGCTGCCTCTTGCTAGCCAGCAGTCTCTGGTACTGCGCAGAACTTGCAACCACTGGACATATCAACCCCCTGACGACAGCAGGCCGCACACTTCTGGACCCTATTGCTGCTCATCTCGGGAGGTGGACAAAAAACATGAGAAAGCTGGCCCCTAGAGCAGGAGTGCCTCTAACCATAACTAAAGGCTCAAATACTGCTGATAAGCTAGAGGAAGCAATCCTAACCTAACACTGGACCTAGGGCTTCCAAAGTTTGTTTTGTATCTATTTTTTTCAAACAAAGGCTGCCAAACATCACACATGTTCCTTTTCAAATGGGAAGCCCCCACAGGCTCTCTAAGCTGTGGTCAGAGCACCAGGGCAAGGAACTGGCAGCTGAGGCACCACTAAACAATTGGGGAGATGGAAGAATGGGGGGAGGGACTCGGCCATCCAAGTGCGACACTCCTGAGACTACAGGAGAATCCTGCAGGTCCCCACCTTCGTCCAGCAAAACAGAGTTAATATTGAAACAGACCGTATTCCCCCTCTTCTTTTTTTTAACAAATTGAGCACAGACTGGGACTGTACTGGCTTACCACTTCTGCCTACTGGAGACTGAGAAAAGACTTACTTTACTGCACATCCCACTTCTACTCATCACTTAAGTCATCTGTTCTCAGTCTCCACCTGCTGGTAGATGTGCATTAACCTATATGTCTTTGCTCGTCTGGAGGGACGCTATAGATAAAAATGTAATGTAATGTAATTTATTTCTTATATACCGCTACATCCGTTAGGTTCTAAGCGGTTTACAGAAAATATACATTAAGATTAGAAATAAGAAAGGTACTTGAAAAATTCCCTTACTGTCCCGAAGGCTCACAATCTAACTAAAGTACCTGGAGGGTAATAGAGAAGTGAAAAGTAGAGTTAGAGGAAAAATAAAAATAAAATAAACATTTTAACAAGACAGCATTGATCTAAATACTTTGGAAGGTAGAAGAGAGGAGAGAAAGGAATAGAAGCAGAAGGGGGAGCCGTTGAACAGTAGAATTCTGGAGAAATTTAAATGATAGAAATAGAACAAAACAAAGACAAAAGGCAAAACAATAGATAAGATTAAAGATAAATCATAAGCTGGAAAGAAAAATAAAATAAAACTTTGTCTTCAATCCATGATTTCAGCGTCAGTGATGAAGTGGAGCAAGTAAGTTTAGGAGGAGCGATTGACGTTTCCAGAAAGGGCTTCTTCAGGGAAGAGACTTGGCAGACAGTCCCAGGATGCCTATGTCTCCTCCCCTGCGATGTTCTCCCATCCATGCATTCCCTCCCAGACACACTGCCCGTGCCCCAGCCACTCCAAGGAGGCTGCCCCAGATGAGGCCCACGGTGAATGCAGGATTCTCTCCCCTCCGGGAAAGCCGCCCGGAGCCGACAGTCGATCTTCTTAGCGGATTGCATGGGGGGAAGAGTTCACACTCTTGGTAGGATCGGGTCTGTGTGCTCTTGGTGGTTGTGGCTGGTCTCGTTGCTGCTTAGGTGTAAAAGCAGTTGATCTCCACTGCTGCTGATATTTAAAAGCAGGCAGATTGATCTCTCCAATGGAGTGCAGGGGGAGGAGTTCACACTCCTGGCAGGATCGGGTCTGTGGGCTCTTGGTGGTTGCGGTAGGTCTCGCTGCTGCTTGTATGTAAAAGCAGTTGTTTTTCTACTGCTGCTGATATTTAAAGCAGGTAGATTGATCTCTTAAACGGGATATAGGGGGAGGAGCTCACATGCCTGGTTGGATCGGGGCAAGGGCTCCTATTATAGGCTGCTTAGGTGTAAAAGCAGTTGATCTCCTACTTCTGATAATATTTAAAAGCAAGCATATTGATTTTTCCAACGGAATGCTGGGGGAAGAGCTTACTTGTTTGGCTGGATCAGGGCAAAGGGCTCTCGGTAGTGGTGGCTGGTCCTGCTTAGGTGTAAAAAACAGTTGATCTTCCTAGTGGACTGCAGGGGGAGGTGGAGCTCACACTCTTGGCTGGATCGGGTCTGTGTGCTCTTGGTAGTTGCGGATAGTTCCACTGCTGCTGAGGTGTAAAAGCAGTTGATTTCCCACTGTTGCTGATATTTAAAACCAGGTAGATTGATCTCTCCAATGGACTGCAGAGGGAGGAGCTCACATGCCTGGCTGGATCGGGGCAAAGGGCTCTTGGTAGTGGTGGCTGGTCCTGCTGCTGCTTAGGTGTAAAAGCAGTTGATTTTCTTAGCGAACTGCAGGGAGGGTGGAGCTCATATTTTTGCAGGACCGGGACTGTGGGTTTTTGGTGGGTTGGTCCCGTTGCTGCTTAGGTGTAAAAGCAATTGATCTCCCACTGCTGCTGATATTTAAAAGCAGGCAGATTGTCCAGGGAGAGGAGCTCTGCACTCAAACTGCGATCCTCCTCGCCTCCAAGTTCTGGAACTGGCTGGCCTAAATTTTAAGTGTTGAATGTTATCATTGTCATAAGACTTGCATTTGCATTTGACTTATAACATCTGAGAATTTGTCTCCATCCTCTCTCTCATACGTTAATTACCCTTCCTACTTGTATTACCCCTTTATGTCTTCCTATCCTATTCAAAATTGAATTTCTTCCCTCTTCCTCTTCCCTCCTGTAATCATTGTCAGTCCGTAATGTCCATGTAAACATATATATTGTCTTGTTTATGTTTGTATATCCCACATTTTAAATTTTTGTTGCAAAGCCGCTTGGAAATCTGATAAGCGGGATAACAAATTTAAATAAAACTTGGAAACTTGGAGATTAACCTTCAAGAGATTCCTCTTCAAAGAATAAGAAACCGATGTTGCTCTTCAAATTAATTTCAGAGCATTAGACGGCTGTAACTCCTGAGCTCTAGTTCACTGGAATGTTTATTTTCTCTGGTGTATTAGCGGAATAAGGAAAAGCCAAGTAAGCGTCTCCTCTGTGGTATAGATTCAGAAGATAAATTGCAAGTTGTTGCTTAACTATCCATCAGGAGCTACAAGAAACACTTCATACCTGACAACAGTACTTGGCACCAGAAAACATTTAGCACAGCTGCTTTACTATGTTTATAAAATGGACACTTCCAGACTTTAAAAATAAGCTGTTTGATGTTTTAGTAAAATCATTCCAGTGTTAGAATGATAAACAGGCAGCCCCTGCCGTGCAGGAGAAAGGGATGAGCCCATGGAAGAAAGGGACTCGTTTGCCATTCCTTCCTTGTTTTCCAGCCTTCTCAAAATTGCTTCTTGGGCTCCTTAATTTAAATTTACTTCGTGGCAGACCACAAGTTCATGCATAATATTAGTTTTTTTTTTGTTTTGTTTTTTTTTAGTGCCTATACATGTGACTAACATTTAGAGCAGTGGTTCCCAAACCTGTCCTGGAGGACCCCCAGGCCAGTCGGGTTTTCAAGATAGCCCTAATGAATATGCATGGAGCAGACCTGCATTCCTGGCATCTCCATTATATGCAAAGCTCTGTCATGCATATTCATTAGGGCTATCTTGAAAACCCGACTGGCCTGGGGGGTCCTCCAGGACAGATTTGGGAACCACTGATTTAGAGCAATGAAAACCAGACCTAAATACTTGTGCCTAAGTTGTGTGCAATAGGTGTATTCTATAGCAGTGCACCTAACTTTTAGGAATGCCCACAATCCGTCCGTGCTTCTCCCCTTGCCACACCCCTTTAGAGATTTGCACACTAGAATCTATGCATACCACTTTATAGAATGTGCTTAGAAAGTTGTGCATGTAACTTATAATCAGTGCCAATTAATGTCATTTAGGTGTTGTCAATTGATTGCTGCCGATTGGCTTGTTAAGTAGTTAAGTTGTACAAACAAATCATAACATAAGAATTGCCATCTCCGGTTCAGACCTTAGGTCCATCAAGTTCGGCGATCTGCACATGCGGAGGCCCCGCCAGGTGTACCCTGGCATGGTTTGTTTTAGTCCTCATATCACTCTGTGCCTCTCATAAGGAGATGTACATCTAGCTTACCCTTAAATCCTAAAATGGTGGATTCCGCAATTATCTCCTCTGGGAGAGCATTCCAGGTGTCCACCACTCACTGTGTGAAACAGAACTTCCTGATATTTATCCTGGACCTGTCCCCTCTCAGCTTCAGTTCGTGCCTTCTATGATTTATGCACGCAAGTTAAGATGCCATATACAGAATTTGGGTCTAAATAAAAGGACGCATACACATGGATGAAGCCTGATGGGTCATGGGCAGGTCTCCTAGTTACATGTATAACTTACTGATTAATGTAAGATAAGCACCTAAGTGCTGAATTTAGATGCATGCATTTATGCCTGCTATTAATAAACTTAACATCATTTCCATTATAGAATAGGCTCACACAACCCTTGTAAAGTGGGCTCCTAAATTAGCACCCAGTTACAAAATTGACCTCTGTCCAGGGAAAATATAATGGTACTGATGATACAGGAAGGATAGGTGAGGTCAGAGCAGCATGGAAGAAGAGTTCCTTCCAGAAGCTCCATTATAGCATAAGTTGTATCTGGTAACAGTGGCATAGCGGGGGTAGGAGGGTACAGCGAATACATAATATCTCAATTGAAGATATGAAAAAATATCTAAATGAGGCCACCCATATTCAGTGTGCAATTGAGAGAAGGTTGGAAGAATACCATCATCTCCAAGGATTTGATACAAGTACTTAATAGTCCCTCTCTTTTCTGACCAAAAACCAGCAGACTTCATACCAGATTGAAAGGACCCATTTCCACTAATTGATAACAATGGGGTAATTTGATAATTAATAGCTAATTTACAACAAATCTGATGCCAAGTGGTTCGTAAAGGAGCAAGTAAAAAATCTAAAGGATTCCTCAGACCAGCAGACTCCAACCAAGAGGAATGAAAAAGATAACTGACGTGATAAAGTTTCCAAAAATGTAGTTCCACTGGGGTCTAAGAAAAATAAGACGTAGAAAGAAACCAGTCATGCATATGTCTCATATTTATAAGAATCTACAAATTGACGTAAAGGCAATAAACCAAGATCTCCTCTATCTATTGGCATAGCTACTGTTTGTAATGGAAGACAGGGGTTGACCTCCTTTCCAAATAAACCCTCAAAGAAATTTATTTAATTGAAATTCAGTTTTTTGGGAAAGAATAAGAAGAAGCATCTGATAAATGTAAAGCCATTGAGGTAAAATTATCATATTATAAAGAGCAATTCGCCCCTTCAGAGAAATTTGAAAATGACGCCACATCAAAAGCCAAGATTTAGGGCCTGTTTTACAAAGCCGTGCTAGCGGCTTCCATGTGGCAACAGCCCCAAAGCCCTTTAAATTTCTATAGGCTTCGGGGCTGTTACCGCAACGGCCCGTGCTAAACAGCTTTGTAAAAGAGGTCTTTAGTCTTTTCTAACAATGGCTTTATATTTGCATCATGAAGTTGAGTGAGATCTTGCGGTATTGTTATACCTAGTTATACTACTTTACCTGATGCCCATGTTGAGAAGGTAATGACAATTGGAATGCAAGAACCATCGATTTCTGATAATTCATTGCTAATTTTATATTTATATATTTTTTTTATTCTTCATTTATAAACATTCTTTGTTTGTTCATGATTTGCAAAACCATGTGCTGTTGTTTCACAATTTTTAATGGTTCTTTAATTGAATAGGTTAATCTCTTTATGCTATCTATATTGTTCATTTACAATGAAATGTTTTTGTTCATGATTTTTATTCATTCATGATTTGTAAATTCTGTTTTGATACATATTTTCATAGTTATTTATTAGGTGTCTTTTGTTTTATATGTAATACATAATAATAATAATAATAATTTTTATTCTTATATACCGCCAAAGCCATGATAGTTTGAGGCGGTTTCAGTGGCGTACCTAGGGGGGGGCGGGGGGGGCGGGCCGCCCCGGGTACCAGCCCTAAGGGGGTGTTCCCGGCCTTGCCGTTCAGTCCCCCGCCACCCCCGAAGGACCGCTCGCCCCCCTGGCCTCCCCGCACCACCTATGAACAGCCGCAGCAGGATCGCGAAGTCAGCGTCAGCATCCCTGCGCTGCTTCCTACGACGCGATCCCGCCCCTCCTCTGACGTCAGAGGAGGGGCGGGACCGTGGCGCAGGAAGCAGCAGGGATCGCTGACGCTGACTTCGCGATCCTGCTGCGGCTGTTCATAGGTGGTGCGGGGAGGCCAGGGGGGCGAGCGGTCCTTCGGGGGTGGCGGGGGACTGAACGGCAAAGCCGGGAACACCCCCTTAGGGCTGGTACCCGACGCTGACTTCGCGATCCTGCTGCGGCTGTTCATAGGTGGTGCGGGGAGGCCAGGGGGGCGAGCGGTCCTTCGGGGTGGGTCGGGGCATCAGGCCTTCAGGGTGGGGCGGGCGGGCAGGCAAGCAGGCTTTCAAGGGGTAGGGGGTGACAGGCAGGCAGGCAGGCCTTCAAGGGGGGACAGGCCTTCGGGAGGGGGGTGCAGACATTCAAGGGGTGCAGGCCTTCAAGGGGGGCAGGCAGGCCTTCAGGGGGGTGCAGACCTTCGGGGGGGGGTGTAGGCCTTTGGGGGGGTGCAGACCTTCAAGGGGGTGCAGGCCTTCAAGGGGGGAAAGGCAGGCAGGCCTTCAAGGGGGGGACAGGCCTACAAGGGGGGGGGACAGGCCTACAAGGGGGGGGGACAGGCCTGCAAGGGGGGGGCCAGGCCTACAAGGGGGGGGACAGGCCTTCAAGGGGGGGTGCAGGCCTTCAAGGGGGGTGCAGGCCTTCAAGGGGGAGACAGGCCTTCAAGGGGGGGAAAGGCAGGCAGGCAGGCCTTAAAGGGGGGACAGGCCTACAAGGGGGTGGGACAGGCCTTCAAGGGGGGGACAGGCCTTCGGGGGGGTGCAGACCTTCAAGGGGGGAAAGGCAGGCAGGCCTTCAAGGGGGGGACAGGCCTTCAAGGGGGGTGCAGGCCTTCAAGGGGGAGACAGGCCTTCAAGGGGGGGAAAGGCAGGCAGGCAGGCCTTAAAGGGGGGACAGGCCTACAAGGGGGTGGGACAGGCCTTCAAGGGGGGGACAGGCCTTCGGGGGGGGGCAGACCTTCAAGGGGGGAAAGGCAGGCAGGCCTTCAAGGGGGGGACAGGCCTACAAGGGGGGGGGGACAGGCCTACAAGGGGGGGGGACAGGCCTACAAGGGGGGGGACAGGCCTTCAAGGGGGGGTGCAGGCCTTCAAGGGGGGTGCAGGCCTTCAAGGGGGAGACAGGCCTTCAAGGGGGGACAGGCCTACAAGGGGGTGGGACAGGCCTTCAAGGGGGGGACAGGCCTTCGGGGGGGTGCAGACCTTCAAGGGAGTGCAGGCCTTCGGGGGGGGGGGTGCAGTCCTTCAGGGGTGGGGTTTAGGCCTTCAGAGGGGGACAGACCTTTGGGTGGGAGGTAAAGTCCTTCGGGGGGTGCAGGTCTTCAGGGGTGGGGTGTAGCCCTTCGGAGGGGGGACAGACCTTCGGGGGGGGGGGGGTCCTGGTGTAAAAGTACACAGAGGGAGAGAGGGAAGGGGGGGTTCAAAGATACATGCATATGCCAGACTTTGGGGGTTAGAAATAATGGGTCTAAAAACAGAGGAGTGGGAGAGAGATGGTGCATAATGGGATTTAGGGAGGGAAGGAACAGAAAGGGAGAGAACTTGGAAACAGGGGATGGTGTGGAGGGGGGATAGAGATACTGGATAGGAGGATAGTTGGGAACAGAAAGGGAGAGATGGTGGATCCTGGGGTGGTGGGGAGTTGAGAAAAGGTGAATCTGTGGATGGAGACAAAAAAAAGGAAAGATGCCAGATCTCCGGGAGAGGGAAGGGAAACGGAAGGGGAGAACAGAGATGGCAGACGGATGGTTAGCACGGAGAAAGGAGACCCTGGCAAGCAAGACAACAAGAGCCTGGGACCAACAAGATTTGAATATTGATCAGAGAACAAAAGGTAGAAAAAATAATTTTATTTTCTGTTTTGTGATTACAATATGTTAGATTTGAAAAGTGTACATGAGACAGCTTGAAATGGGAACTTTTCTATTTTTGTGAATGGCAAGGCTGAGTTCAGTTAAAATATATGCTTTATAAGAAAATATAATAATGTGTTTTATAAAGTTTATAAGCATTGCTGGCATACTCGGTGAGGTGTTCCTAGTGTTGGTGGTGGTGGTAGCATGTCAGTGTGTTGAGAGGAAGAGGTAGTCTGGGAAATTCTGCTGAGCAAACTCTGGGCCCATTTCCACCCCCAGTTAGTCCACTCCACTCAACTGGTTCACACACTGAGTGGGTCTTTGGGTGTTATTTCTGGGTAGTTGTTTTAGAATCTCTTCCAGTGGTTTGTCAGTATCTCCTTCTGGTCCAAGGAAGGAAACTTTGTCAACCTTAGCATTGACCTTCAGAATATGTTTGTAACAGCGCTGCTTGTGTGGCATTAGGCTATGTAGTGATCGAAAGAAAAAAACAGACCTTTGCACATTTTTGCACTATATGGTGGGTGTATGAGGAGATTCATTTCCTGCACAGTTAAGTCCATTTTTTCTACTGAATAATAGTATAGGTACAATGAAAGTAAATAGCAAAAATGTTTGAGTAGATAATTAAGGAAATCTTTTTCATATTGCTTGCTTATGGACTGGGAAAAAAGACTGTTCAAGCAAATGTCTCCAGAACTGCTTTAATGGAAAAATGTGATTTTTTTTTTTTTAAGTACTTTGTGAAATTTATTGTTGTTGTGAAATTTATTGTTATACTTTGTTTAAACTTAAAAAGCGGTGTCATTAACAGTGAATCTAATCGAAAAATCGATTCAACAGGGTGAATCGGATCGAATGAAATATTTTTCTCTGAATCGGGCAGCACTATTGGCTACCATGAGAATGGGCTACTGGGCATGATGGACCATTGGTGTGACCCAGTTAGGCTATTCTTATGTTATGTTCTCATCTGTAGGGGCCTTTGTTTTCACTTCTTATTTTAATGTATTTTTTTCCTGGGAACTTATCAGTGTTTTTTTATAATGGGAACAAAAATGGAAGAGAATTAATGTGTGTGGAATGGGGGGGGGTAACTAATTTCTTCAGCTAAATAATTCAATCCACTTCAAACAGACATAGGAGAACTCACGCACCATTCACACACCCTCCAACCAAAAACGTCAAAAGAAAAAAACTGTTCGACAACCTCCTAGCCATTCGAGCTGCAACACTTGACCCCCAACTCTACAACCTATTGACCTCGACCACAAACTACAAAACCTTAAAAAAAGAAATAAAAACCCTTCTATTAAAAAAACACATAAAACCAAACTAACATAATCAGAACTGTCCCAAGCATCACCTGCAACTACTCCATATGTACTTCTGATGTCATGACAATTCAGACATAATTTATGTTATGTTATGTTTGGAATAATGGTTACATAAATGAGGTTCAATAAAAGAAAATTTTCTGTGGGAGCATTTGTTGGAACTTCTGTTATCCTGATTTCTTCTATCTGTGGGCTTTCTTTAGCTAACCTACTTATCTGGGGCTTTCCACTTCTGCAGCTGCCCTTTTCACGGTCCACTTTGCGCTTGCACTCTCTGGGGAGGGGGGGTTGGGTCTGGGCTTGGTGGGGTAGGTGTGTCTGGTAGTTTTGTCTGGGTGGTGGCTGGGTGTTTCTTGGGTGCTTGTTGTGCGGATTGGTGTGTCTGGTGAGCGGTCTGGGTGTTGTTGCTTGTGGGGGTTTTTTTCATTATAAAATATGGCTGAGGGTCTAGTCCGGCTTATTATTCTTGTGGGTTCTGGGGTGGGATTTGTTTGCTTGCCCCAAGTTTTGGCCTTTTGTTGTGTATTGCTATGCCTCTCATTGGCAATTTTCTCTTGGGAGAGGCTTGTTCATGCTTGTTGTTGCTGTTACTCTCATTCTGTGTTCTTTTTGATAATGTATAAGTTTCTGTACAGACCATGGTTGCTTGTCTGGACCTTTTGCCATTCTCAATAAAAATACTTTGGAAAAAAAAAGAAGAAAATTTTCACTGCCTGTTTCTATTCTGACCATTTATTCCATTTCATGGTTATTGCAAAAAAAAAAAAAAAAAAAAAATTTTACATGAGGGGGGGGGGGGGGGGGGCGTCAAAAAATGATGGGCCCCGGGTGCCACATACCCTAGGTACGCCACTGGGCGGTTTACAACAAAAAGAGCTGGACAATCAGCGAAGAATAATTACAGTGGTATCATAAAGTACAAGTGGAGAGGGAGGATACAAGTTGAGTGGGAGTAAGACAGAGTGAAAGACACAGAGAGAGGTGTCGCATAAATGTAGGAAGCGTACATGGTAAGGCATTAAGAGATCTTGGTTACAAATCGGTTGAACAGGTTTGTTTTAACTAGTTTTCTAAAGTTAAGATAGGATGAGGCATGCTTAATTATGTTACCCAACCAATCGTTCTGTTGGCCTGCCTGGAAGGCGAGAGTTCTGCCCAGATATCTCTTGAATCGGCAGGCCTTTAATGTTGGGTGGCAAAACATGTGCACCCTGCGAGTAGGCCTGGTGGAGCAGTCCAAGTTGAAGTGGAAAACCAGATAAATGGGGGCTAAGCCTTGAATGGATTTGAAACATAGACGGGCAAATTTGAACAGTACTCTTGCTTCCAGGGGCAGCCAGTGAAGTTTTTGGTAGTAGGGGGTTATATGTTCCCATTTTTTTATACCAAAAATCAGTCGAACTGCCGAATTTTGAATGATTCTGTATAGATGTTGTTTTAGATGACCATCCATTCCCCTGAGGCAGGCATCCTCTTTGGAACCGAAACACAGAGCGTGTCAGGTCTGGAAGGAACCAATAGATAGTTTGGTTATTTTATATGTTTTGTATTGCCATAATTGACTGTATCTAGTCAATCCCAAAGTTAGTTATATCCCAAGGTTGATGTGTATGGTCCCTTTCCCACTTTCCTTTCATTGTGATTTCAGAAGGAGCCAGGCTGGCGCGAGCAGCAGGCTAGGATAGTTGCTCACGCTGGTGAAGATTTTAAAGAGGTTTGGGATTGGGGAAGGGAGGGCAGTAGTATGGCATGGGGGGCAGAGAGGTGCAGGTGCCCCCCACCAAGTTGGCATCTGGGCCGGTCTCCGCCCCTTTTACTACACCACTGTCTGGTATATTGAATGCTTCACCCTGTCTGTCACTGGGGTTGTGTCTCATTTTTTTAGCATAGTACTCCCTGCCTTTAAAGAATTGTTCTTTTTATCTAAAGAATGTTTCCTTCAGATTCCCGGTAAATGCTTCTTTAATAATACTTTCAGATCGCTTCCTGATTGAGTTAGGTTCACAAAAAACAAGCTCATTGCAGTTTAATACGAGTAAACCAGATTTTACAGCGTAATAAAATTCACATTTTCCAGGCAGAATGCTTTGCACATATTGATAAATAGGGCTTGATAACAGATATTCCTAACTAAAAGCAATCATTTCATACAAGAATTGCACCCGTAAGTCCTAAATGGACCATCAATCAAAGAAACAGCGTGGCTACCTTTGTCATTTTGAATTCAGTAATAAAAGCGAAAAGTAGGAGAGCAATTTTGCTGGCCAAGATGAGCTGTGTAAGTGCTATTACTGCCTTTGATTTGGCATGAAGGCCACAATACAGATGATTGCTGCTCATCTGCTGCCTCTTGTAGAGCAATGCAGTTCAGGCCATTGAATTTTCGTAAGGTAAAACCTAGGTGCATCCATCGTGTTAAAAAGAAAGAAAAGAAAGCACCATATCTTGATTGCTGTTATACAAAACAAAAAGTTATTTTAATACAGGTACCAGAAAACTGTTTATTAGGCTAGTAAACCTAGTAAACCTCAAACATTGTTTGAAATATATGAGGGAGTGGTGAAAGCTAACAGGAGGAGAATTCAGAGAAGTGCTTTCTTATTCTCAAACTGTTTTATTGCTATTTACACCCAGCTTTCAGCTCCCAGACCAGGACTTCTTCTGGAGTCCCGTGGGAGGACGGTCCACCTCGCTTCATTCTGACATCTCAGAGTGAGCTGGCGGAACTGCAGTGTTTGGTTCCAGCCTTTCGGGAGCAGAGAAATTGAAGCGGAGGAGTCACTTTTGTGGTACCGGCCAGAGCTGGCCTGGCTCGATTAGGGACATGGAATTAGAAGCTGACTAAGACTGAGGGTGGTGAGAATGACTGGGTTTTATTTTTAATTTTCTTTTTGCTTTATTTTTGTTGGTCATGTTTAATTTTGCTATGTTTTTTCCTTTTGCTTTTATTTTTGCTTTTATTTTTAGGATTTTTCTCTGGGGGTCTTTGATATTGAAGTCTTCCCTTCTGTTGTGCCTTTTATGCACTTATAGTATTATCTTTTCCCATTTTCTTCTCTTTATATAGGTAAATGTAAGTATTTCTTTCATAGCTACTATAGTTAGATTGCAAGCCCATTGGGACAGAGATGGAAATTCAAAGTACCTGATTAGATTTTTGGCCATTACTTAAGTCAATTTTAATTGTTTTGTATACCGCTTTGAATCCTCTTGACTTTTAAAACCATGCAAACTAATGCCTCAGCACTCATAGATAGACTACTGATCCCCTATGACCCTCCCAGAACCTTAAGATCAACCTCCCATCATTCCCTTAATGTCCAATTCCTAAAGATAATTGGTACTCATCGTACCTTCATTTTTTCAGTCACCGCCCCTTTAATTTGGTACTCTCTCCCTCTATACCTTAGAGCTGAACGAAACTTGCAGAAATTCAAAAGCAGCCTAAAATGCTTGCTTTTAAAAGATGCCTATAACTGATTTTTATACATGTATCTACTCCAGCTATTTTTAACTTTTTCCCTTTTCCTATTTGTATTTTCTTTTTATGTATTCTTTCTATAAAATTGTAGTTCTTCCCTCTTTTTCCATTGTTTTCAAGTCATAAGTATGTTTGTTTAGTTCTTGGTATGTCTAATAATTAGTTCACATATGTCTAATTAATGTTCATCTCCCAGCTATTTAGTTGGGTATGTCCAATAATTAAAAAATGTTCGTCTCCCAGTTATTTTTAAATACTTTGTACAACGCTTTGTATTTTTGGATAAGCGTTTAATCAAAACTTAAATAAACTATGAAACTATAAAATTAACTATGAGATTTAGGGGTATATAAGACACCACATTAAATTAAATTAATTTATATTCTGCCTTTACTGGAGTGCATAAAAACATTCACAATAAATATCAACACCTAAACATACATTGCAATAATCATTAATAAAAACACACAGGGACTCTATCAAAGAAGGGAAGAAGTGTCTTTGCCAGCAGGCTGGTTATTCTACTAAAGAGGGCTTTAAACTAGAAGTGATGAGGCAGAGTGATCAAAGCTCCTGGGTGAGTATAAGCCCTCAGGTAAGTAAATCACCTAATACATCTACACGGATGGGAAAAGGGGGCAATGTCTGGAAAGCAGTATATACTAATGCTCAAAGTATGGGGAACAAGATTCTGGATCTAGAAGCTGTGATGGAAGAAGAAAAGTTGGATATAGTGGTGATCCTAGAGACATGGTTCACAGAGAACCATGACTGAGATATAGTTATACCGGGCTATAATCTGTTCAGGAAAGACAGGGTAGGAAGAAAAGGAGGAGGAATAGCGTTATATGTTAAAGAACATATTAAAGCCATACAATTGCAGGATCTGTAGGGCAAGGAAGAGGCACTGTGGATCAATTTGGAAAGAGGGAATGGTGAATATATTTACATTGGTGTGATATACAGGCCTCCTTTTCAGAAGGAAGAAGTAGATAGAGATTTAATAGTAGACATTCAGAATATATCTATAAAAGGGGAAGTCTTGCTAATAGATGATTCTAACATGCCAGATGTTGATTGGGGTATCCTTATTGCAGGGTCTTCTAGAAGTAGGAAGATTCTGGATTCTCTACAAGGAAAACTGTTCCAGCAGTTGGTAATGGAACCCAAGCGGGATGGGGTCATAATGGACTTAGTGTTTACAAACAGGGAAAGTGTTTCTGATGTTACAGCAGGTGATCTGGCATCCAGTGATCACTGCATGGTACGGTTTAATATTAAGATGGGTATAGAGAGAGCTCATGCAAAAGCAAAGGTTCTAGACTTTAAAAAAACTAACTTTGTTTGGATGCGGTTTTACGTCAAGTAATTGTTGTGTGGGTGAATGTCTGGAAGGAGTGGGAATGCGGTGGGTGGGCAAAACTGAAAGGAGCAATTGTAAGGGTGACAAACCTTTTTGCGAGGCAAGTAAGTAAAAGTAAGAGGAAATGAAGGCCACTTTGGTTCTCAAAAGTAGTAGCTGAAAAGGTAAGGAATAAGAGGTTAGCTTTCATAAATTACAAAAGATCGCAGAAAGAGGAAAACAGACAAAAATATCTGGAAAAGTTAAGAGAGGCTGGTCTTGTAGTCAGAAAAGCAAAGATGCAAATGGAAGAAAAAATAGCTGACACGGTAAAACGAGGAGACAATACATTTTTTTTAGATATATTAGTGATAGGAAAAAGTGCAAAAGTGGCATTGTGAGACTCAAACATGAGGGGGAGGAATATGTAGAAGCTGATAAAGAAAAGGCCGAAATGCTTAACAGATATTTCTGTTCTGTGTCCACAGCTAAAGTGCTGGGAGTGGGACCGCAGAAGACAAACATGAATAGGAATGGAGAAGTAATAGGCCCTGATTGATTTTCAGAGGGTTGTGTTCATGAGGAGGTAGCTAAAATAAAGGTAGATAAAGCAATGGGGCCGGATGGTGTACATCCGAGGGTGCTGAAGGAACTTAGGGAAGTTCTGGTGGCTCCGCTGACTGACCTTTTCAATGAGTCTCTAGAGTCAGGAGTGTTACTGGAGGACTGGAGAAGGGCGGATGTGGTCCCTCTCCACAAAAGTGGAAGTAAGGAAAAAGTAGGGAATTACAAGCCGGTAAGTCTGTCTTGTGTGGTAAGCAAATTAATGGAAACACTTTTAAAACAGAGAATGGTCAAGTTTCTGGAATTCTGTGGATTACAGGATTGGAGGCAACATGGATTCACTAGAGGTAGGTCTTGTAAGACAAATCTGATCAATTTCTTTGACTGGGTGACCAGAGAATTGGATAGAGGATGTGCGCTAGATGTGGTGTATTTAGATTTTAGCAAAGCCTTTGACAGTGTTTCATACAGACGTCTAATAAATAAACTGAGTGCCCTCGGGATGGGTCCCAAAGCGATGGGCTGGATCAAGAACTGGTTGAGTGGAAGGCCACAGAGGGTAGTGATCAATGGAGATTGCTCTGAGGAAAGGGATGTTACCAGTGGTGTCTCTCAGGGTTCTGTTCTTTGGCCTGTTCTTTTTAACATTTTTATAAATGATATTGCTGAAGGGTTGTCGGGTAAGATTTGCCTCTTTGCGGATGATACCAAAATCTACAATAGAGTAGATACACCGGATGGTGTAAATAACATGAAGAAAGACCTGGCGAAGCTTGAAGAATGGTCTGAAATTTGGCAGGTAAAATTTAATTCTAAGACATGCAAGGTCATGCATTTGGGCTGCAATAACCCGAGGAAATGGTACAGATTATGGAGTGAAGAGTTTATGTGCACGACAGAAGAGCGGGACTTGGGTGTGATTGTATGTGATGATCTTAAGGTGGCCAAACAGGTTGAAAAGGTGACGGCAAAAGCTAGAAGGATGCTTGGTTGCATAGAGAGAGGTATGGCTAGTAGGAAAAAGGAGGTATTGATGCCCCTGTATAAGACTTTGGTGAAATCTCATTTAGAATATTGTGTACAATTCTGGAGGTCACACCTTCAAAAAGGTATAAAAAGGATGGAGTTGGTCCAGAGGAAGGCTACTAAAATGATATATGGTCTTCATCATAAGGTGTATCGGGCCAGACTTAAAGATCTCAATCTGTATACTTTGGAGGAAAGGCGGGAGAGGGGAGATATGATAGAGACGTTTAAATACCTACGTAATGTAAATGCACATGAGTTGAGTCTCTTTAATTTGAAAGGAAACTCTGCAATGAGAGGGCATAGGATGAAGTTAAGAGGTGATAAGCTCTGGAGTAATCTAAGGAAATACTTTTTTACAGAAAGGGTGGTAGATGCATGGAACAGTCTCCCAGAAGAAGTGGTGGAGACAGAGATTGTGTCTGAATTCAAAAGGGCCTGGGATAGGCATGTGGGATCTCTTGGAGAGAGAAAGAGAGGATGGGCTATTTGGCCTTTATGTTTCTACGTCTAAAAACCCACCCAAATTGGCACCCAGGTACCGATAATTGAAATGGGTTTTAGACCTATCTAAAAACAGCTTAGGCCTTTTCAGTGCCTCTGTACGCCCAGAGCTGAAAGGGGCATTTTAGGAGGAGTGGTGAGGGCGGGATATGGGTTGACCTAGTCTTAGTCGTACTGCAAGTATAACCAAAAGTTTAACAAGACTGCCTAGATGGAACTTATATATAGTGACTTAGGCAATCTAATAACAGGTCTAAATGCCCCAAAGATATCCAAAGTGACCATATAACAACTGCAGACACACTCCCCAGTGATCACTGACGCTCCCCTCCATACACACACATTGCCATAAAAATCGGAATAAAAACGTACATACCTGCCTCCAGAACATCAGCACCTGGCATAGAATAACCTAGTAGAGCTGCACAGAGGTGTCTTAAGTAGTCTGGGGGGTGGGCTAGTGAACCATAGAGAGGATGACCCAGGCCCATAAGCCACTCTAACTACTGCATTCATGGTGAATCATGTGCAACCCTCTAAATCCTATTGTACTGCCATATAGGTAGCACCTGCAGGCATAAGGGCTATTGGGGTGATAGACAGGTGGGTATAGTAGCTTTGGAAGTATTTGGGGGGGCTCACCATGATCTATAAGAGAGTTGTGGTGAGATATTTTTGTGGCACCCTTTTTGTGAAGTTCACAGCAGTGCTCTGTAAGGTACCCCACTACTCTGTTGCCATGTCTGGGTGTCCAGCCCATCACTTTGCTGGCCCTTCCCACATCCAAAAGGTCTTGTTCTAGGCGTTTTTGAATTGGATGAGTTTTTGGATGAGAATGGGGTATAAAGACAGATGACTTAGTGGTCTGGACAATCAAACGGCTGGATGTACAAGTTGACGATTCTCAAAAAAAAAAAAAAAATGGGGAACGCATTTTTTTGAGAATGGACTTTAAATGCTGCCGACTTTGGACGACTAGTGACAGGGCCATAACGGTCTGCCCCTCACAGTCACTTAAAAATACCTAATGCATTTGCCTTTCAACATCAGT
Source organism: Geotrypetes seraphini (assembly GCF_902459505.1). Classification (NCBI taxonomy): domain Eukaryota; kingdom Metazoa; phylum Chordata; class Amphibia; order Gymnophiona; family Dermophiidae; genus Geotrypetes; species Geotrypetes seraphini. The sequence goes on from NC_047097.1 coordinate 14,599,071, forward strand.
TCTCATATGTTGATAATGAATAACAACTGCATTAGGGACTGCTCCGGGACTTGCTACCGTGGCTTTGAAAAAGGAACCCTTTTTATGCAGTAAAGATTAAAGTATTCTCCTTCTACTCTGAGACAGTTTACTCTGAATGAAATTGTTTGAATACTTATGTGACACTGATGTAGATATACTGCAGCAAAAATGATAATCATAGAGGGCCAATGTTTCCTCTAGACCAGTGTCACAGTAAACTTGGGGCTGTGTCTATAGGGCAGTGATGGCTAACCTTTTTGAGCCCGAGTGCCCAAACTGCCGCACAAAACCAAAGAATTTCCTCAAAGTGCCAGCATGTCAACTAAACCTTAATAACAAGATTTTAGTATCTAAAAATTCTTTATAAAGTTGCCTGAACTATGTAACATCATTTTTAAAGGTTGGAATCTTTGTATTGTCAGAGAATCAATTTGATTCACAATCCTTTGGTTTTCATTTCAATTTATTGGCAATTTATAATGTTTTAATGATTTCATTCAATTTAATGAATTTAGGAAGAATTTGATTCAGTTACACAATATATTTTAAATGTATTATTCACATAACATGTCAAATGTATCCTAAGTAAAAAAAAAAGATAAACTTCTTAAAACTGTTAACTGTGTCAAGACTCGGTGTGTATTCCCAAAGAGTCTATACATGTTTTTTTGTAAAATTTGCAATCAAATTAGAAAATAGTTAAATCATTACATTTCTAATAATATGATGTAAAGAAAACAAAAGAGCTTTCAATTAAACCAACCGTTTTTATTGGAAATTCCAGATTGGAATACAACAGGGCCATGTAAAGTCCCTTTTTTAAATAACATCTTTAAATAATATTTAAATAACTTAGAAAGTGTCTTAACTGCAAACTGAAAACACTGCTTCATGTACACATATGCATTGGGTATGCTCTGAAAAAAATTAATGTGATTTTTGTTGTTGCATGCATGCTGATAACTTGTCAATCCTTGGCTCATAGTGCGTTAATTTCAGAGCAACACATGCAGCACTCATGTCATCCGTTAATCTGTTTCTAGCATCAGATTTTATATGATTCAAAGCCGAAAACAGCTGCTCACAAGCATAGGATGACCCAAACAAAGTAAAAAGAGCAATCCCAGGTGCTTTCATGGACTTAAAATTGTCTGGCAGAAAATTCCACGCTTTTAGGATTTCATTTTCAGAACTGCTAGCAGTGATTTCATTTGTCACCCTTTCACACTCAATACGTTCAAGAGCCGCACGCAGGTCATTGAATTTACTTTTCCAGATAGAGCTTTCTTGAAATTCCAGTAGCTCCATTTCCAAATTTTGAATATCCAACCACTGTAAGCAGGAAAGATCAAGATCTTCAAATGTGGACTTTTCTGGGGAAGTTATAAATGAAAGGGTTGTCTCCATCTTACGGAACTGAGAAAATCTTTTACTAAAATTCTCCTTTGCTTCGGCTACAATGGTGGAATATGCTTTGTGGATTTCCTGGTGTTTTTTATGACTGTCCACAAATGTTGTAGAATTATCCAAATGTATTTTTAGGTTGGGAAAATATTTTAGCTGTCCACTCTCAAGGTCTTTTTCAAAAACATGCAATTTTCTCTCAAAAGCTTTAATGTCACTAAACATGCTTTCAGCTGTTTTTCCCATGCCTTGTAATTTTTTGTTTAGTACATTAAAGTGGTTAGTAAAATCTGTAAAGAACATGAGGTTGTGTGGTTTTGCAGCATTTACAGACTTGGAGCAATGGTATGATTGTTTCACTTTTGACCATTTGCCATTTAAAGACTACTTGCTACCCAAAGACTTCTAAGACTCCTGATGCAGGCCGGATGGCCGAAACGTGATCATGTTGAGTCATTGAGTTGCTTTGGATGTACGATTTTGTTTTGGATTAATAAAGACCATTGGATTTATCAGATGAGTTGAAAGACACTGTTTTTGTGCACCATCTTGATTGGACATTTCCACTTTGCCCTTGCTTCTACAGCAGGGGTGCCCACACTTTTTGGGCTTGCGAGCTACTTTTAAAATGACCAAGCCAAAATGATCTACCAACAATAAAAATTTTTTAAAAACCCACAAAGCACACTGTATGCAGAGAAAATGTTAATTATCATTTATATTCCGTGGGTTTTCAAAGAGGTCAAGTCAGACGATTCTATGCAATGTCACTTCAGGAACAACTATACAAAAATAGACAAATATACCCCCTCCCTTTTTACTAAATCGCAATAGCAGTTTTTAGAGCAGGGAGATGCACTGAATGCCCTGTGCTGCTCTCAATGCTCATAGGCTCCCTGCGCTAAAAACCGCTATTGCAGATATAAATTTTCTAAACAGACACATTTTGATCACTAAACTGAAAATAAAATCATTTTTCCTATCTTTTTGTCTGGTGATTTCATGAGTGTCTGTTTGCACTTCCTTCTTCTGACTATAAATCCAATATTTTTTCTTTCTGCCCCTCCCCTTTTCTTTCTGTCTCTTTCTTTCTCTCTCCCCCCGCCCCCCCCAAGCCATCGCACCAATTTATCCACTTCCCCGATTCTTTCCCTACCCCCTAAGCCACCATGCCGATTTCTCCCTGCTTCCATGAGCCAGGCCAGTAATGTACAAGCGCCGGACTCACAAGACTTCATCTCTGATGTCAATTCTAACGACGGAGAGGAAGTTCCAAGCCAGCCAGGCAGCGATTGGCTGGCCCAGAACTTCCTCTCTGATGTCAGAATTGACGTCGGAAGTGAAGTCTTGTGAGTCTGGCGCTTCTACGTGCCTGGCCTGGCTCAGGGAGGCAGGAAGAAAAAGATTGCCAAGGCAACGCGATCGACTCACATTGCCTTTGCGATCTACTGGTCGATCGCACTCGACCATTTGGGCACCCCTGCTGTTATGGTATCCTGTCCTGACCTGAGGAAAGGGGTTTAGTCCCCAAAAAACTGCCTTATTTCTATTTCCTATTTATAAACTTTAATCAATAGATACAATACTACTTGATTCTACGTAAAGCAACAAAACAAATTTTTCTACCTTTTGTCGTTTTTGCTTTAATCATCTTGTCTTCACTCTTCTTTCTAGCCAGCATCTGTCCGCTCTGTCTTCCATACAGCATCAGCCCCTTCCATCCACTGTCTGCCCTCTCCCCGTTCCATATGGCATCTTCCCTCTTTTTATGCTCCTTCAATAAACTGTCTATCCTATGCCCCTTCTCTTCTCCTTTGTACATGATTGATTTCAGCTCTGCCACCTCTCCATTTTTCTCTCTGTCACCATCCCGTCCCCTATGCTCTGGCATCTCTCTCTTCTCCTTTCTTTCCTTCGCACCCCATAGTCTGGTATCTTCCCTTCCCTGATTCTCTAGCATCTCACTCCTTTCCTTTTCTTCCATCTCTCCCTCCCCCTCCATGCTCTGTCTTCTCCTCCTTCCTTTCCCCCTTCCTTTTCCCTTGGTCTGGCATACTTTCCTCCTTCCCTCCATGCCCTGGCATCTCTTCCTCCCTCCCTTCCCTCCAATCCCTGGCATCTCATTCCATTCCCTCCCTCATCTTCTTTCTCCCTCCAGTTGGGTGCAGCAAGTCTCTCCCCCTCTGCTCCCTTTCCTCCTTCTGTCACCCATGACCTGGCGTCATGAACTTCTTCAGGCAGCAGCATTCACAATTTGCTGTTGTTGCCAGCTTCGGGCCTTCTTCTCTGTCGGGTCCTGCCTTCATGGAAACAGAAGTAGGCAGGACCCGGCGGAGAGGAAGGCCTGAAGCTGGCAACAGCAGTGAATTGTAAATGCTGATGCTAGCCAAAGAAGTTCATGACACCAGGTCGAACACCCGGGGCAGACTGCTACTCTCCCCCCCACGACCCTCCTAACTCTCCCTCCCTCCCATCACGAGACTCTAAACAGGCTGCTTCAGGACTTTCTCCTGCCGTGATTCCCTCTGGCACATCACTGATGAGGGAAGGAGGGAGAGATAGGAGGGTCGGATCGGGTTGGGATTCGCCCGGGATGATGATGAGGCTGCTGCTGCTGCCAGCGAATCCAGCAAGGGTGAGGCCCCAAAGCACAACACTGGCAGGCTCCCCTATTTCGGGCCCTAGGCCTGTGCCTACAGGGCCTATCCTTTAATCTGGCCCTGCTTCCCCCCCCCCATATGCCCTGACATCTCTCTTCCACTCCATGGTATGGTATCTCCTTTCCCTCCGTCCCATGGTCTTTGCATCTCTTTTCTCCTTTTCCTGATCTTCCTTCTCCCTCCTTCCCTCTCTCTCCCCAATTGGGTACAGCAGTATTTCTCTTCTCCCTCCCCCCACTGAGTACAGCAGAATCATCAGCATTTCTTCCCCCCCCCCAATTGGGCACATCAGAAGCAGCATTTCTCTTCCCCCTCCCCCCTAATTGGGTGCAGCAGCATTACTCCTCCCATTCCCCCCCCCCCGTCTCACACACCCTGCAGATTCGCTACAGACAAAGGCAAGTTGCAAGTTCCCCTTGGTCCCAAAGGGCAGCGACAGAGGGAAGTTTACAACTTGCTGCTCTTGCTTACTTCGGGCCTTTCTCGTTGCCGGGTCCTGCCTTCACGGAAACAGAAAGTAGGCAGGACCCGGCAGCGAGAAAGGCCCGAAGTAAGCAAGAGCAAGTAAGCTGCCCTCCGTGGCTGGCCTATCTCCCGCATGCTCCGGGGCTCTAATGGTCTGTGCCGGCTTCTCTTCTTTACCCCCCCCCCCCGACGTAACTTCCGGTTTCGGAGGGAAGCTGGGTTCGAGTCGCTTGCTGGGGTTTTTTTTTGTTTAAAGTCCGGCGGCTCTTCAGGCTGCGCATTAAGCAGTGGCGGCAGCAGGATTCGGCAGATGACAGCCGGGCGGGCATCTAAATTTGCTGGGCGTTGCTGTGCTGCACACGGGGCGGTAGCCGCGAGGCTACTCCTCCTTACTTACCCTGCCTGCAGTACAGAGCCGAACGGAAGTCTTCCCGACGTCAGCGCTGACGTCGGGAAGACTTCCGTTCGGCTCTGTGCTGCAAGCAGAGCAGGTAGGGAGAAAATCCGCGCGACTTAGTACATCCAGCCCCGTTCCCGTGCAGCTCTCTATTGCGGACCTTCCCGCGTGCCAGCTGCAAGGCCTTCGCGTGCCACAGCTGGCACGCGTGCCATAGGTTCGCCATCGCTGCTATAGGGCCTCTGAGCATGCATGGACGTCAACCGGTGACTGATATCATCACATTGATGTCCGCGCATGCTCAGAGGCCTTGTAGATGCAGCCCTAAGCTTGGAGGCCTTCGAAAACTCGACAAACTGCTGGGTTTTTGAAATCTTTCCATCGCCAGGTGGACAGAGAGAGTGAGATGCGCCAGTGGTGGTGGCAGTAGTGACTGACTCATCTCCTTCATGGCATACCTGGAATCTATTGTGGAGTGCAATACACTGCTCTAGACTACTGGATATCTAGTATCCACTTTCCTCCCATTAGGAGCTGTGCAGCTATATCAGGGTTTCCGTCATGATGGATAGGCAAATTCCCTGTGAGTTCAACTGATACTGGAACATAAGAACATAAGCAATGCCTTCGCTGGGTCAGACCTGGGATCCATCGTGCCCAGCAGCCCGCTCACGCGGCGGCCCAACAGGTCCAGGACCTGTGCAGTAATCCTCTATCTATACCCTTCTATCCCATTTTTCAGCAAGAAATTGTCCAATCCTTTCTTAAACCCTGGTACCGTACTCTGCCCTATTACATCCTCTGGAAGCGCATTCCAGGTGTCCATCACACGTTGGGTAAAGAAGAACTTCCTAGCATTCGTTTTGAATTTGTCCCCTTTCAATTTTTCTGAATGCCCTCTTGTTCTTTTATTATTTGAAAGTTTGAAGAATCTGCCCCTCTCTACTCTCTCTATGCCCTTCATGATGTTGTAGATCTCTATCATATCCCCTCTAAGTCTCCTCCAGGGAAAAGAGACCCAGTTTCTCCAATCTCTCAGCGTATGAAAGGTTTTCCATCCCTTTAATCAGACGTGTTGCTCTCCTCTGAACTCTCTCGAGTAACGCCATATCCTTCTTGAGGTATGGCGACCAGTATTGGACGCAGTACTCAAGATGCGGACGCACCATCGCCCGATACAGCGGCAGGATAACTTCTTTCGTTCTGGTTGTAATACCCTTCTTGATTATACCTAGCATTCTATTCGCTCTCTTAGCGGCCGCTGCACACTGTGCCGTCGGCTTCATTGTCATGTCCACCATTACCCCCAAGTCCTTTTCTTGGGTACTCTCATTCAATAACATCCCTCCCATCATGTAGTTGTACCTCGGGTTTCTGCTTCCCACATGCAATACTTTACACTTCTCAACGTTAAACTTCATCTGCCATCTCGTCGCCCATTCCCCTAGTTTATCCAAGTCCCTTTGCAATTCTTCGCAGTCCTCCTTTGTCCGAGCTAAATAGTTTGGTGTCATCCGCAAATTTTATTATCTCATACTTCGTCCCTGTTTCTAGATCATTTATGAATATATTAAATAGCAGCGGCCCGAGCACCGAGCCCTGCGCAACACCACTTGTGACCTTCCTCCAGTCCGAGTAGTGGCCCTTCACCCCTACCCTCTGTTTCCTACCCCCTAACCAGTTTCTGATCCATCTATGCACGTCTCTGTCCACCCCATGGTTCTTCAGTTTCTGGAGTAGACGTTCATGAGGCACTTTGTCAAAGGCTTTCTGGAAATCTAGGTATATGATGTCTATGGGGTCTCCTCTGTCAATCTGTTTGTTAATTTCCTCGAAGAAGTGCAATAAGTTAGTCAGGCACGATCTCCCCCTGCAGAAACCTTGTTGGCTGGTTATCAGAAGTTCGTTTTTTTCAAAATGTTCATCGATTTTTTCTTTTATCAGTGCTTCCGCCATTTTGCCCGGAACAGAGGTCAGACTTACCAGTCTGTAGTTTCCTGGGTCACCTCTTGATCCCTTTTTAAAGATGGGCGTAGCGTTGGCTATCTTCCAATCCTCCAGGATCACGCCTGTTTTCAGGGATAGTTTGCAAATTTGCTGCAGTAGTTCCACTATTTCCTCCTTTAGTTCCTTCAGAACCCTTGGATGGATTCCATCCGGACCCGGGGATTTGTCAGTTTTTAGTTTTTCTATCTGCCTGCGCACATCTTCAAGGCTCACTTCCATGGATGTTAACTTTTGTGCTTGATTTCCATTGAAGATTTTCTCAGGTTCCGGTATGTTGGTTGTGTCTTCGCTTGTAAATACAGACGAAAAGAATGTGTTAAGTCTTTCCGCAACCTCTTTCTCCTCCTTCACCACTCCCTTCCTGTCTCCGTCGTCCAGCGGTCCCACCTCCTCCCTAGCCGGCTGCTTCCTTTTAACATATCTAAAGAACGGTTTGAAATTTCGTGCTTCCCTGGCTAGTCTCTTCATATTCTCTTTTGGCTTTTCGAACCACACGGTGACATTCTTTTTGATACCTCCTGTGCTCTTTCCAGTTTCCCTCAGTTTTGTCCTTTTTCTCTTATTGCCTATCGCTTCCTTCACTATTTTAGTTATCCACGCCGGGTCTTTTGTTCGACTCTTTTTGCACCCTTTTCTGAATCTGGGGATATACAGATTTTGTGCCTCGCTCACCGTGTCCTTGAAAAAAGACCAGGCATGTTCTACCGTTTGCCATTTTTTGGAAGTGTTCCTAAGTTTCTTCTTTACCATTCCCCTCATTGCTTCATAGTTTCCTTTCCTGAAGTTAAAAGTTGTCGCTATGGTTCTCTTTCCTTTCGGCATTTCTACCTCAACCTTGAACTTGATCATATTATGATCGCTGTTTCCCAATGGTCCCACTACATCCACTTCCTTTGCAGGTCCCCTTAGTCCATTTAGGATTAGATCCAGAATGGCATTTCCTCTCGTCGGTTCTCTAACAAACTGCTCCATGAAGCAATCTTGTATAGCCTCCAGGAATTCTGTCTCCCTAGTGCATCTTGAGCTTCCAAGACTCCAGTCTATCCCGAGGTAGTTGAAGTCTCCCATAACAACCGTGTTACCGCTTTTGCATTCTTGCTTCATCTCGGCTTCCATTTCTTCATTAATATCTCTGTTATCCCAGGACAAGCAGGCAGCATATTCCCACACATGGGTGACGTCACCGACGGAGCCCCGCAGCGGACAGCCTCGAAAGCATCTTGCTTGAAGATCTCGAGCTTTCGATTGCTGCATCGCGCATGCGCGCGTGCCTTCCCGCCCAAACTAGGGGGCGCATCTCCTGAGAGGATCCTCAGTTCAACGTTTTCCGCGGAGCCGAGAAGACTTGTCGACTTGGTTCCCGTAGCGTTGTGCCTTCTCTTCACCGCGGCTGAGTACTTTATTGTTTTCGGTCGCTGTGTTCGTAATTCTAATTCTATTTCTAATTCTATTTTATTTCTAAAAAAAAAAAAAAAAAAAAGAGACATCTTTTTGTTTTTCTTTAGCGTCGGGTTGGAAGATTGAGGCCTAGGCCTCTCTTCTCCGTTCTCGACACGGACTTTGTCCTATCTATGTCCCGGCCTGTTACCGGGTTTAAAAGGTGTTATCAGTGCGGTAGAACTATTTCCATCACTGATCCACATAGTCGGTGTATGATCTGTCTAGGGTCGACTCATCGCCCCGAAGATTGTATTCGCTGCCTCACTCTTCAACCTCGTGCTTTTAAACGCCGCTGCGACAGATTTTTGGAGCTTTTTCCTCGTATGGAGCCTGAAAAAGCTGTGGCCTCGGTCGAGGCATCTGTAAAATCCTCGACTCCGGGTCCAACCTCGAGTACTAAAACCTCGACCTCGCCTCCTCGACAGGCCTCGGCCTCGAAGACCTCCGGGTCCTCGGCCTCGAAGGCCTCGACGATGTCCTCGAAGCCTGGATTGGGGGGTAAGTCTCCTGCTTCCTTTTCAGGTACCATCTCTAAGAAGCCGACAGAGTCTACCTCCATTCAGCCTGGGGCCCCAGGTTTGACTCTGTCTTCCAGACCTTCAAAACGTGCTTCCAAGTCCAGGGAATACTCTCGATCGAGGTCGCCCTCCTTGGAACGCACGAGACCTCCTGTGACTCCGAGTCCTTTGGTCTCCGTCCCCATGTTTGAGGATATGCTGAAGTCAATTCTGACTACGCAAATTTCCTCAATAGTGGCTCAGTTGGTACCGGTCTCGACTCTGTCTGCGCAACTCCAGCCTGAGCATAAATCGGCACCCTCTCGGCGATCTCCTCGTCGCAGGTCTCGATCCAGGGTTTCCTCGTCGGACTCCTCGTCTGAACATGGAGCTAAACAAGCATTACCTCGATCCAAGCACAGGTCTCGATCTTCGAAGCTTACCTCTACAAAGAGCTCGAAGCATTCTGATATTACTTCTAAAGCTCATACTACCATTGCCTCTTCAATATCATCGAGGCATTCGAGGTCGAGGACACCACCTTCGAGGCATTTGTCTCGAGAAAAATCTCCTCTTACTAAGCCTCGTACTCCGCGCACTTCTCCGACTCGGAGCCTTAAGCGGAAACATTCAGCCACTCCTCCCCTGACAGGCAGTGGAACATCTTCCATCACTTTACATCTTGAATCTGAGCCTCTATCTCAGTATTCACGCGAGGCTTCTCCATCTTTTTCAGTGACACATCGTTCTCGTTCTCTTTCTCCTGAGGAAGCCTCGACCTCGAAGTCTGCTTCTTTTGCTAAATTTGTCTTCGACATGGGGCAGGCTCTTAATATTGATTTACATTCCGATTCAAAATACACGCCTGAATACCTGGCGGATATGGAACTTTCTCATCCTCCTAAGGAGACTTTACGTCTACCCATGACACCGGTGCTGAAGCAGACGTTTCTACGTAACATGGAGACTCCTTATTCTGTGACAGCTATTCCATCGAAGCTGGAGTCTAGGTATCGTACTGTTCCATGTAAAGGGTTTGAGAAATCTCAACTTTCTCATCAATCCCTAGTGGTGGAATCTTCCCTGAAGAAGGCTCACCCATCTAAGGTGTCTGCAACAGTTCCACCAGGACGCGAAGGGCGAACTATGGACAAGTTTGGGCGCAGACTTTATCAAAATTCTATGATGACAAATAGAATTTTGAATTATAACTATGTCTTTACTTCATATTTTAATCATTTTTTGAAGCAGTTGTCATCTTTTTGCCCAGACTGGCCCAAAGAACGCCTTTCTGAATATAAAAACATTATTCAATCTCTGTCTCAGTTACGTCTATTCATGTTGCAGGCATCTTACGATGCTTTTGAGCTATCCTCCAGAGTCTCGGCATTTGCAGTGGCTATGAGACGTCTTGCATGGCTCAGGATTGTAGATATGGATCCCAATTTACAAGATCGTTTAGCAAACCTGCCGTGTCAAGGTTCTGAGCTCTTTGATGACTCTATTGAAGCAGCTACTAAAAGGCTTTCTGAGCATGAGCGTTCCTTCGCCTCTCTGCTTCGTCCGAAACCAAAACCTTCTGTGACTAGAGCTTACAGACCTCCAGCTCGTCGTTACCCCATGAAGTCCACACCGGCTTTTTCTAGGCCTCCACCTAGGCGGCCACAACAACAACGTCCTCAAAAGCCTCAGACACCTGCTCCAACCAAAACAGCTCCGTCTTTTTGACGGTCCAGTGATGAGCATTCCAACCTCTTTGCATCCAAATTCCTCCCTACCCATCGGAGGTCGCCTTTCCCTTTTTTCATCTGTCTGGGAAACCATTACATCGGACCTTTGGGTCCTTACGATCATCCGAGAGGGATACTCTCTGCGCCTGCTTCAGGTGCCTCCAGATCACCCTCCAAGAGAGTGTCTTTCCAGTTCCTCGCAACTTCCTCTTCTTCTTCGGGAGGCTCGAGCTCTTCTTCACCTTCGAGCAGTGGAGGAAATTCCTCCTCCCGAACACAACCAGGGGTTTTATTCCAGATATTTCCTGGTTCCAAAGAAGACGGGGGATTTGCGACCCATTCTGGATCTACGAGCTCTCAACAAATTTCTAGTCAAAGAAAAATTTTGCATGCTTTCTCTCCCGATCCTGTACTCCCTCATGGATCAAGGGGATTGGATGTGCTCACTGGATCTCAAAGAGGCTTATACTCACATTCCTATTCATCCAAATTTTCGCAAATATCTCAGGTTCAAGGTGGGGAACCTTCACCTTCAATACAAGGTTCTTCCATTTGGCTTAGCAACCTCCCCTCGGGTCTTCACCAAGTGTCTGGTTGTGGTAGCCGCGGCTCTTCGAGCCCAGGGATTGCAAGTTTTTCCTTACCTCGACGATTGGCTTATAAAAGCCCCTTCTCTTTCAGGGGTTACGCAAGCGACCCTTCAGACTATTTCTTTTCTTCAAAGTCTGGGGTTTCATATCAACTTCCCAAAATCTCAGTTAGTTCCAACTCAATCGATTCAATTTATTGGGGCGGTGTTGGATTCCGTCCGCATGAGAGCTTTTCTTCCTCTCAATCGACAGAATACTCTCTTAAACCTTTGTCATCATGTAACTTCCCTATCAACTATCAGAGCGCGTCAAATGATGGTCCTTCTCGGTCACATGGCATCTACAGTACATGTGACTCCTTTAGCAAGACTACATCTTCGCATCCCTCAGTGGACTCTGGCATCCCAATGGCAGCAAGCTCTAGATCCACCTTCTCGCCATATAACGGTGACGCCTTCTTTAAAGAAGTCTCTCCGCTGGTGGATGCTCTCTTCAAATCTTTCCAGAGGTTTGCTGTTTCACCATCTTCCTCATCAGAAAGTTCTCACAACAGATTCGTCCGAGTACGCATGGGGAGCCCACGTAGATGGTCTCCGTACGCAAGGATTATGGACGGCCACAGATCGTCGATGTCATATCAATCTGTTGGAACTCAGAGCGATATTTCTGGCTCTCAAAGCTTTTCTTCACATCCTTCACGACCAAGTAGTCCTTGTTCGGACGGACAATCAAGTAGCAATGTATTATGTCAACAAACAGGGGGGAACGGGTTCCCATCCTCTGTGTCAGGAAGCTCTGAAGTTGTGGCATTGGGCGATTTCACACAACATCTTTCTTCGAGCCGTTTATATTCAGGGTATTCAGAATTGCCTTGCAGACAAATTGAGTCGTCTGCTTCAACCTCACGAATGGACGATCAACTCCCCCACACTTCGTCAAGTATTCAACCGATGGGGGACTCCTCGGGTGGATCTTTTTGCGTCACCCAACAACTTCAAACTTCCTCTGTTTTGTTCCCGCATCTTCTCCCCTCTTCGTCTCGAGGCGGATGCGTTTCTACTAGACTGGAGGAATCAGTTCCTTTACGCCTTTCCTCCTTTTCCTCTGATTCTCAAAACTCTTGTCAAGTTGAAGTCGGATCATGCCACAATGATTCTCATAGCTCCTCGGTGGCCCCGACAACATTGGTTCTCTCTTCTTCTGCAACTCAGCATCAAGGAACCTCTTCTTCTGCCAGTTTTTCCTTCTCTGCTCACTCAGAGTCAGGGATCCTTACTTCATCCAAACCTGCAGTCTCTTCATTTGACAGCATGGTTCCTTTCTACCTGATGGATTCTGCTGAATTTTCTCAGTCTGTTCAGGATGTTTTTCTGGCTTCCAGAAAACCGTCCACTCGTCAATGTTATAGTCAAAAGTGGACCAGATTTTCTTCTTGGTGTTCTACTCATAATCTTCAGCCAACTTCTTCTTCTTTGGCTTCTGTTTTGGATTATTTACTTCATCTATCCCAGTCGGGTCTCCAATCCACATCTATTAGAGTTCATCTTAGTGCAATTGCTGCTTTTCATCAGCCTTTAGAGGGGAAATCACTTTCGGCACACCCTCTAGTTTCTCGTTTTATGAAAGGTCTTTTTAATCTCCATCCACCGATCAAACCTCCTCCTGTGGTATGGGATCTTAATGTGGTCTTGGCTCAACTGATGAAACCTCCTTTTGAACCTATTGACTTGGCTCATTTTCGATATCTTACTTGGAAAACTGTTTTCTTGATTGCTCTCACTTCAGCTCGTCGAGTTAGTGAGTTACAAGCTTTGGTTTCAGATCCACCTTTTACTGTTTTTCACCATGACAAGGTGGTACTCCGTACACATCCCAAATTCTTACCTAAGGTAGTGTCTGATTTTCATATCAATCAATCTATTGTTCTACCCGTATTTTTTCCTAAGCCACATTCTCACCCTGGTGAGGCGGCTTTGCATACTTTGGATTGTAAACGTACGTTGGCTTTCTATCTTCAACGTACTCAACCTCACAGAAGTTCTCCTCAACTTTTTATTTCTTTTGATCCAAATAGATTGGGTCATCCCGTTTCGAAGCGTACTATCTCCAACTGGTTGGCTGCGTGTATTTCTTTCTGTTATGCTCAGGCTGGTCTTCCTCTACAGAGTCGAGTAACGGGCCATAAAGTCAGGGCTATGGCGGCTTCTGTTGCTTTCCTCAGATCAACTCCTATTGAGGAAATTTGTAAAGCTGCCACTTGGTCCTCGGTTCACACTTTTACTTCTCATTATTGTCTGGATACTTTATCCAGGAGGGATGGCCATTTTGGCCAATCTGTTTTACAGAATCTTTTTTCTTAAATTGCCAACTTCCCTCCTCCCTTTTGATTTAGCTTGGAGGTCACCCATGTGTGGGAATATGCTGCCTGCTTGTCCTGGGATAAAGCACAGTTACTTACCGTAACAGGTGTTATCCAGGGACAGCAGGCAGATATTCCCACAACCCTCCCACCTCCCCTGGTTGGCTTCTTAGCTTGGTATCTGAACTGAGGATCCTCTCAGGAGATGCGCCCCCTAGTTTGGGCGGGAAGGCACGCGCGCATGCGCGATGCAGCAATCGAAAGCTCGAGATCTTCAAGCAAGATGCTTTCGAGGCTGTCCGCTGCGGGGCTCCGTCGGTGACGTCACCCATGTGTGGGAATATCTGCCTGCTGTCCCTGGATAACACCTGTTACGGTAAGTAACTGTGCTGTTTGTCCGGGTGGACGATAGTATAGGCCTATCTTTATTTCAGGCCCTTTCCTTCCTGGTATTTTAACCCATAGCGATTCTAGCTTGTTGGTCGTCTCTGTTGTGTCCATTCTTGTCGATTGTATGCTTTCTTTTATGTATAGTGCTATTCCACCACCTTTCTGTCCTGACCTGTCCTAGCGATAGAGCTTGTACCCCGGCAGTGCTGTATCCCATTTGCTTTCCTCATTCCACCATGATTCAGAGATTCCAATGATGTCTATGTCCTCTGCATTGGCCATGGCTTCTAATTCCCCCATTTTGTTTCTTAGGCTTCTTGCATTAGTATATGTGCAATTTAGCTCCTGGTATTTTGTTGCCTTCATTTCCTTTCCCTGTGCTTCGGTCTTTAGTTTCTTCTCTTTTGTTATATTCCTTCTAACCTCCTCTTCTGGGTTAGTCGATTCCTGTAATTTGTCCATTGTTTCTTCCCAGCCTTTTTTTCCCTTGGTATCTTCATGGGATACCTTCTTCTGAATCGTCGACACTTGGTCGACTGTCGGCTTTCCCCTTGTTCTTAGTTTAAAGCCTGTTCTATTCCTCTCCTGACGTTGTTTGCTAGAAGTCTTGTTCCCGCCGCGCTCAGATGCAATACATCTCTCCTGTAGAGCTTGCTCTTGCCCCAGAACGTTGTCCAGTTCCTCACGAAGTAGAACCCTTCTTCCTCACACCATCTCCTCATCCACGCATTTATTGATTGTAGTTCCTCCTGCCTTTTCACATCTGCCCTCGGTACTGGTAGGATCTCTGAAAACGCTATCTTTTGGGTCCTCATCTTCAGCTTCCTTCCCAGAATCTTGAACTGTTCTATCAGCGTGCTTCTTCTATAGTCTCTTCTGCTGACATCGTTCATCCCAATGTGGATCATTACTGCAGTCTCTTCCGTCTCCACTTCCAATGGTAGGAACATGAGTAGTGGGCTTCCACACAGCTTAGGACAGAGGTTCCTGAATCCCTTTAACTAGAACAGTGTCACACTAAACTTGGGGCTGTGTCTATAGAGCCTCTGAGTATGCATGGACGTCAACCGGTGACTGATATCATCACATTGATGTCCGCACATGCTCAGAACACCTCCATCCACATATCCACTAGTGGCTACTGACAGACACATATGTCACTATTAGTCACATATATCAGTAGGAAAAAGGAGGTACTGATGCCCCTATATAAGACCCTACTGAGACTTCATTTAGAATATTCTGGAGAACGTACCCAGGGATACTTTTAAGAAACGTTTGAAAACACAGGGGTCCTTTTACTAAGGCGCACTAACCAATTTAGCGCACGCTAAATGCTAAGTCGCCCATTATATTCTCTGGGTGCCTTAGCATTTAGCACACGCTAAATGGGTTAGCGCGCCTTAGTAAAAGGACCCCAGTTATTTGACAATGTATTTATGTGAACGAAATGCGCATATTCGTAATGGAGGATGTAAGAGAGTCTGTGAGTATATGTAGTATTGTTATTATTCATTTTGTATGTTTTGTAAACTCTAGATTTTAGGCGGTATATGCATTTTAAAAAAATACACTTCTCCCTCCATATTCGCGGTGGATGCGGGCTTCCAATAGGCGCGAATATGGAAAAACCGCAAATAACTTTTTATATGTTATTTGCGGTTTTAAACAAACACCATCATTTTTACTAATGAAACCGCGAATAACCAGCAATTTCAGGGCAGGCAGGCAAGCAATTTGTGAGAAGAACTCTCGTTACCACCACCACTATTACTGTTCAATGCCAGGATAGAGCAAAACATAATAAGCAAAGGGTCCCCGGCAGTTCTTCATGGCAGGACCTTCCACCACAGACACTTTCTTCTACTATCAGAGGATAGCTCTTCCAACATGACCACCGAATTCAAGCCTAGGGGGCGGCTGTGTGACTTACTCCATGGCTACGCTTATCTCCACACGTCAGCTCCTCACTATAGGCTACAACTCGCTCCAAACTTTATGTAGTCAGGCAAGCCGTTCAGTCGAGCATGCTGCTTCACCCTATTCCCGGCCCTCCAGGCGACACTGATGTGTCGCACAGCCAATCAACTATCCCGGCTATGTGACTGGCAGTCCATTTCCTGATGGCCAGCGCAGGAAACCAATGGCAGTCTGCCCAGTCCCGCCTTCCTTGCTTCGATGTGTCAGCCCACCCCTTCGCTCCTCCCGTCGCCACTGGATTTCAGGGTACTGTACTGAATACGGAAAAAAAATTGAGTGATGATGTTTTTTGGGGGGTGGAGTCAGCAGACAAAAAATCGCAGATAATCGAAACCGTGGGTACGGAAACCGCGAATACGGAGGGAGAAGTGTAAATAAATAACCTGGTATATTTTACAGGTTGCCAGAACTTTGTGCATTGGGGCCTCAGTTATTCTTAGTTTCCTGTATATGTTTTCAAAGAGGGGATATGTCCAGAGATTTCACTAAGATTTGACCAAACAACCCTTGTCAAGAGGGAGCAAATTATTGAATGACTGTTGCAGAGAAGATCAAGTAAACCTACTATGTATTTTGGCATCAATTTTATGCTAATTCCATGGGATGGCGGCTTCTAATATTTTGCTTCATTCACATGTATTGAATCTGTTCCATCCACCAGACCTGACGTAAAAGGAGATGGTGTGTGTATATATATATATATATATATATATATATATTTTTTTTTTTTTAATCAGTTTCACTAATGTAATTCACGGTCTGTGAGTTTCACTCTAAATCATAAATGAAGTGCAATGATTTCTAGGTTATTAGACTTCTGGATTATGAATTCCCTCTTGTAAATTCTAACAGATGACCCCCCAAGAACCTGCAAAGTTCAGCATAAGAGTTCTGCACTAGAACTAATGGTGTGAACAGATTCATTTGGGTTGAGATGAGGCTTGTGAAGATGAGATGTCGAAATAGCTGTAGTGAGACTCAGTGCTGCAGAAAAGGTTGGCATCAAATACTGCATCTCTGCTAGGATTCTAAAAATCCATTGTATGTGATAAAGAAAGACAGAGGGAGAAGATGAACATGGCAGAGTAGACTCTGGTGTATTGTTGTTTTTTTGCTCTTTATAGTGCCTCTTCTCTTTCTTTATCCTTTCTTTCCTCATGCAGCTGCAATTTTTGCAAACAAACATGTCTAGTTAATGTCAACGAATGAACAGATTTGCAAGGACTTATTATTATTTCAACATACTGTGTTGCAATTTCAGTAATCCTTTTGTTTCTGTCTGGCAGTGGTTTCTAATGCAGCTGGCAGCAGTGGTACCCATGCACCATAGTTCTTTTTTTTTTAATAATAAGGTTGCACGGCAGATTGCAATTCTCTAGGGAACAGGGTGCACCATCTAGACAACTTGATCCTTCAGTGTCTTTCTGCTGAAGCAGAGCTCATTAAAGTTTCAGATCCTGCATCATGTGAATATACCGAGTTTTTTTTAAAGCCGATTGTCTGGAAGGAAAGGGGAATTCAAAGTATCTTGCAGCACCAGAAATGTTTGGCTCTGTTGGCTAGCAATGTTCTACATAGTTTAAAGCTGTAGCATTTCTAGCAGTACAGATGATTTGTGCTGCATGGTTCAACATTAATAGCAGATAAAAATGTCCAACCCCACTGAGGGGCACATTTTTTAACTGGGCAGCGTGCTGAGCACTAATTCTATAATAGCATCTGGGCATCAAGATTCTAATATTGCATAAAAGGTAAAGGGGATGAGACTTGATATGCTGCTTTTTTTTCTGTGGTTACAATCAAAGTAATTTACATATTTTAGACAGGTACTTATTTGTACTGGGGGCAACGAAGTGTAAAGTGACTTGTCCAGAGTCACAAGGAGCTGCAGTGGCAATTGAACTTGCAAAATAGAAACATGATGGCAGATAAAGGCCAAATGGCCTATCCAGTCTGCCCATTTACAGGAACCATCATCTCTTTCTCTCTCTAAGAGATCCCACGTGCCTATCCCATGCTTTCTTGAATTCACAGTCTCTGTCTCCACCACCTTTTCCGGTAGACTGTTCCACGTATCTACCACCCTTTCTTTAAAAAAAAGAAAAAAAAAGAAAGGCATTTCCCCAATTCATCACTTGTTCTATTTAAGGGAATTTTGTCATTGACATAAATATTGTAGGTAGTAGTGCTTATTTTGTATGTTAACATGTAACTCGCCCTGGATAAGGGTGGCGATTTAAAAAAAAAATAAAAAATTAGTATATACTGCTTTCCAGACATTGCCCCCTTTTCCCATCCATGTAGAGGCATTCAGTGATTTACTTACCTGAGACCCTATACTCACCTGAGCACCCCCAATATTTTTGGGACCTCACATGACCGCAGATACACTATTGCTACCATAGTGGTGAACCAAGGGGGGTGGCGGCGGTCCACCCTGAGTAGAGCTCATCAGGGGCGCTCCAGTCCAGAGTAGAGAGCTGCACGGGGACGACAGGAATCCCGCGGGACCCGCGGGCATCCCGCGTGTTCCCCCTTCGGGTCACGGGGATCCCGTGGGGACGCCCCCTAGGATCGCGGGAATACAGTGGGGACGCCCCCTAGGGTCACGGGGATCCCGTGGGGACGCCTCCAAGGGTCGCGGGGTTCCTGCGGGGGTGGATGTACTCAGTCGCGCGGCTCTTCTTCTCCCTACCTGCTCTGCTTGCAGCACAGAGCCGAACGGAAGTCTTCCCGACGTCAGCGCTGACGTCGGGAAGACTTCCGTTCGGCTCTGTGCTGCAGGCAGGGCAGGTAAGGAGAAGGAGAGTAGCCTTGCGGTTCGAGTGGCTACCAAGGGAGGGGGGGCGGTCCGCCCCGATGCAGCAAAGCCGGCCAGGTCCCCTTACTTTTGTGGTGCTTCCCCGACCGACCGACCACAGCCCCGGTCCTTCAATCCTCCCTGCCCTATAGCCGCAAATCTAAATTATCTTCTTAACAGCAGCTGTAAGAAGGTAATTTAGATTCGCGGTTAAGGGCAGGGAGGTTTGTCGGACCGGGGCTGTTGTTGGTCGGTCGGGGAAGCGCCTCAAAAGTAAGGGAACCTGGCTGGCTGTGCTGCACCCGGGGTGGGAGAAGGACGCTGAAAGCACTGGAGAAGACAAAGGGGTGGAGAAGGACGCTGAAAGGCCATGGGGAAGACGGGCTGAGGGGGGGGGAAGGACTCTGAAAGCACTTGTGAAAGACAGAGGAGGGAGAAGGACGCTGAAAGGCCATGGGAAGGGCGGGGGGGGGGGAAGGACTCTGTAAGCACTTGTGGAAGACAGAGGGGGGAGAAGGATGCTGAAAGCACATGGGGAAGACAAAGGGGTGGAGAAGGACGCTGAAAGGACATGGGGAAGATGGGGGTGGTGGTGGAGAAGGACGCTGAAAGGCCATGGGGAAGACAGAGAGGGGGAAGGACGCTGAAAGGACATGGGGAAGCAGAGGGGGGAGAAGGACACTGAAAGCACATGTGGAAGATGGGGGGGGGGGGAGAAGGACGCTGAAAGGAAATGGGGAAGAGAGAGTAGGGAGAAGACGCTGGCAGGGAAGAAGACAGATGCCAGACTATGGGGGGAGCGGAGGGAAGAAGATGGGTGCCAGACCAATTTGGAAGGGGGAAGAAAGGGAGAGGCACAGTAACAGAGCAAATGGAAGATGCAGAAGGAAGAGAGACAGTGGATGGAAGGAATTGAATGAGAACATGAGGAAAGCAGAAACCAGGCAACAAAGGTAGGAAAAGAATTCTATTTTTTTTTTTTTTGTTTCAGGATAAAGTAGTATATTAGTTGTGTTGATAGAGGGAAGAGAGACAGTGGATGGAAGGAATTTAATGAGAACATGAGGAAAGCAGAAACCAGGCAACAAAGGTAGGAAAAGAATTCTATTTCTTTTTTATTTTTTTTGCTTCAGCATAAAGTAGTATATTAGTTGTGTTGATAAAAATTTATAAACATTAGAGGCTCTGGTAGAAACCCGTTTACAAAGTATGTATTCTTCCCAATTAATATTTCCAAATTAATAAAGTCTTTTTGCTTATTTGTAAATGGGTTTCTACCAGAGCCTTTAATTCAGTAGCATAATTAAATGAAATAACTATTTCTGAAGTTTATAGGTACGGGCGGGGACGGAGGGGATTCCTCACGGGGACGGATGGGGATGGAGGGATTCCTCACAGGGACGGGTGGGATTTCTGTCCCCGCGCAACTCTCTAGTCCAGAGTCCATGTTGCATTGTTAATGACCTAGACATGCTTCCTTTGGTGGCCCCGGAAGCTTTTGTTCTGCTGCAATATCCTGCCTTTGTGGGGACAGAAAGTTGAAGCAGAAGGAAAGCTTCTGGGTCTGCCAGAGGTGGTGTAGTGTGTTCAGCTCATTAGCCCTGCTGGTGCCCAAAGCTTGGAAGTGGCAGAGAGAGAGATGAGAAATGTCACACCCGGTTAGAGGGAGGGAGAAAGTTGCCAAATTGAAATGGAGGAAGGAAGAAAGAAGGACCACCAGAGAAGTTAGAGGAGAGAGGGATGCCAGATCATGGGGAAGGGAGGGAAAGAAAGCAGAGAGGAGAGATGGAAGGGAAGGAGGCAGAGAAGCCATACCCCACAGGGAAGGGAATCAGAGGAGAGCGATGCCAGAGCATGGAGAGGGGAGGAAGAAATGGAAGGAGACAATGATGCCAGACCATGGGGTAGGGGCATGGCGGAAAAGAGAAGGGTGAGGAATGAGAGATGCCAGATTATGGGTTGAGGGGAGGGATGGAGAGGAGAGAGATGCCAGTACATGGGGTGTGTGACTCATGGATTATTACTATGAATAATTATTTCATATAAAGGAGGGGGTGTTAAAAAATGATCAGCCCCGGGTGTAAAATACACTAGGTATGACACTGATAGTCTTATTGAATTTAAGAATAAAAAAGAAAGTATAATTAATGTTCAAATAAGAAGAATAGATACAAGGCAATTTTGATTTTTCTGGATTGCAATTGGAATTTGTAACCTGTGGGAATATGCATCTCTTCTCATATTTTACAATACAGAGGAAATGCATTTCTGTTTTCTATTTTTCCAGTGTTCTACTGCATAGAAGATTTGTTTTCCTGGGGTTAAGATTTTGTCTGCATATTTGTATTTGTAATTTTTAGTTACTTATTCTGTATTTGTTGAGAATCTGTTTTGGTAGCAGTGCAGCATATGTTGTTTTCCCCTTAGGAGGTGACGGTGTATTTTCTAGATCTCAGTGTGATAATTAGTGAAGTGCTGCCTTTTCATAGACAGGGTCGCTGTTTGAGCTCTTTCAGTTCTGTAATAGCATGATAAGCTTGATTTATAGGTTCTAAATGTGTTTTTGCAGGATATAGTGGCCCTTAGCGTAAGAGTTTGCTACACTGAGAATTCCATTATTAGAACTCTGTTTAGGCTGAAAAAACATGATCATGTGTCAGAGTTCTATTATAAGTTGTACTGGCTGAAAATTGAGTTTCAGATTAGATATAAGCTTTTACTTCTCACCTATCTGAGCGTACAGCGTCATGCTTCGGGCTACCTGGTGCAGTGTGTGACCTCATATAAGGGTCCTTTTACTAAGGCGCACTGACCTATTCAGTCAGCCAATTCATACTAACTACTAATCTCTACAATCCCATCCTGCCCCATTGTTGGGTATCTCTCCATTCTGCTCCTGGATCCAACATCTCCCTCCTTCTCTCCCTCCTATATATATCTCCCTCCCTCTCCCCCTCCTATATATCTCTCCCTCCCTCTCATCCACCCCGTGTTCAAGACCTCTCTCTCTCCCTTGCATCTCTTCCTCCTTGCATCATTCTCTCCCTTTCTACCTTCTACTGCCATATCCAACATTTCTGTTTCTTGCCCACTGTCCACCATCTCTCTCCCCCTGCCTTGTGCCCTGGGTCAAACTTCTTTAGCCCTTTCCAGATGGAAGAAGTGGACAGAGATTTAATAGAAGACATTCAAAATATAGCTATAAAAGGTGAAGTACTACTAATAGGAGATTTTAATATGCCATGATTATGTGCAACATTTCACACAGGCATGTCTCCCTCCACACTCCCTGTTATAGCATCTTTCCTTCCTCTCACTGCTCCCCTCCCCCTGTGCCAGCATCTTTCCTTCCTCTCACCCCTCCCTCATGCCAGCATCTTTCCTTCCTCCTCTCCCTTGTACTCCCTGTCCCCAAGCAGGTCATGGCTTCAGCAGCGATTCCCACACATTGACTGCCGCTAACCCAGAAGCCCCTCCTCTGTAACGAATCGAGCTCTGTTGGACTAGAACAGTGGTCTCCAACATGCAATCCCCCCCACAAAAAAAATTCTCTATTGTGGCCCTCAAACTGTTGGCTAAAATGTTCTTCAAGTCCCTCAAATTCATCATGTTCAATCCTGCCCACTCAGATCATGCATTAAGACTCTGATTCTATATATGATGCCTGAAATGACTCCTGGCTGGTTCAGTCACTTGTGTGAGGCTACCCAGTGATATTCAATGGCTCTTAACCAGTTCATGGCATGGAATATCGGCCCAGACTGCTAAACTCAAAATCAGTTATTCTGTGAGTGAAGTCAGCATTTATGCAATGTAGTGCCAGGACCTAAGTTTAGTCATTAAATCAGACTGCGTAAAAGTCAGTCCTATCTTTATGCAATGTCACCTAAGCCGTTAAGTGTTCTGACTATCATACTTAACCACATAAGAGATAGCTGACTGCATAAGCCTGGATTTTCAACGCCAGTGCCTGGACATGGCCTGGCATTGAATATTCAGGAATAATGCTGCTGCCAGCTAAAAGAAATGCTCACTGATGCCAGCTGAATATTAAATCCATCAAAAAATAAAACCAGATAAAAATAGATGTTACCTAAAAAGCATAAAATGATAAAGGAATCCCCCGCTCATAAAATGTTAGCCATTATATCACACCTGTTCCTTCCAGTGCTTCTAATTAAGATGATTAAATCATACAATTGGTAAAAAGGCTTAAGAAAATAGTATTCGCTTATAGCTGCTGCTTCAAGAGATGGCTGTCTCTGCCGTTAACCTGAGCTCAATGGGTAATTGATTCCACTCGCAGTACAAGAAAGAGCAGCTCCTTGTTTCTGAGAAATGAACACAGCTTATAGATTTTTATTTTAAAACTAGAGTTCAAGTAGTAAGGGTCATCACTGTGATGGATTTAAAAGTAAAACTTTAAATTTAACTCTGGGATAAATTGGTAGGCAGTGCAAAGTCTTAAGATAAGGTGGAATATAACGAGAACACGAGGTAAAGTGTGCTGTCTGGCTGCTGAATTCTGGGCTAATTGTAAAACCCTTATGCAGGCCTGTGAAAGCCCTAGATAAAGGGCATTATAGTAGCCCCATTTGGCCAAATACAGAATCTTCAAGATTATTCTAAAGTTCTCAAATGACAGCATTAGTTTAGTCCAGGGGTAGGCAATTCCAGTCCTCGAGAGCCGGAGCCAGGTCATGTTTTCAGGATATCCACAATGAATATGTATGAGAAGGATTTGCATGCACTGCCTCCTTGAGATACAAATCCTATCTCATGCATATTTATTGTGGATATCCTGAAAACCTGATCTGGCTCCGGCTCTCGAGGACTGGTTTAGTCTATACACCTTTCTTCAGGTCATTTCATTGGCTCCCTATCTGTTTCCACGTAATTTGTGGCGTAGTAAAGGGGGGATGGGGTGCCGCCCCAGGCATTGTCTTGGTGGAGGTGCTGGCACTTCTCCACCCCCCACATCATGCTCATAACCTCCCTTCCCCGCCCACCGTACCTCTTTAAAATCTTTGCCAGTCCGAGCAACTACTCTAGCCTGCTGCTCATGCTATCCTGACTCCCTCTGAAATCACTTCCGGGTTTTGGGGCCAGGAAGTGATGTCAGAGGAAAAGCCAGTGCCAGTGCGAGCAGCAGGCTGGAGAAGCTGATCACGCTGGCGAAGACTTAAAGAGGTACGGGGATGGAAAGGGAGGGTGTAAGTATGGCATGAGAGTGCAAAAGGAGCGGGGGGTGGAAAGGAGGGTGCTGGGAGGCACCATTGCTCTGGGAGCCTCCTACCCTTGCTACGCCACTGCACATGCAGTTCAAACTCCTCTTACTGACATACTAGTGTATTTGCAGCTCATCTATCATCTCTCCCCATATTTCTCCCCGGGCATGCTGCACATCGGATAAATCGCTCTTATCTGTATCCTTCTTCTCTATGGCCAACTCCAGACTTCGTCCCTTCTACTTTGCTGCACCAGTATGCCTAGAACAAACTGCCTGACTTGGTACTTCAAATTCCGTCTCTGACAGGATTCAGATCCAGACTCAAAGACCACTTCTTTGAAGAGGCTTTCAATTCCAAACTCCAACCCACCTTCTAAGTGTCAATATCTATCTTATTGTTCCCTCTGTAATTCCCCCATCTGAGCACTGTATATAGATGCACCTTCTTATCCAGTTTGTCTGTCTTGACTAGATTGTAAGCTCTTTTGAGCAGGGACTGTCTCGTCTGTGTTTTGATGTACAGCACTGCGTATGTCTAGTAACACAATAGAAATGATTAGTAATAGTAGTAGTCAAATCAGTAAGCAAAACCTATGAAAGGATAGCGTAAATCAATGTTCTAATAGTAATCCGTTTGTAAGTGCAGAATCGAGGATGGCCCCAGGATACAGATTTGTTGAGAAAACTCAAGTTGCACATTCCTTCTAGCCAAACCTTTGCAGTCACTGTAGATAGGATTACCTCCCCCCTCCCCCCCCCGAACATGTCCTCCTTTTAAGGATATGTCCGGGAGTCCGGATGGCTTTTCAAAAACCGACACTTTGTCCGGAGATTGAAAAGCTTTCCTTCGTGCAGGAGGGCATCCGTGCATGCATGGATATGACACGATGATATCACGTGTGCATGCACGGATGAGCTACCCGATGAGAACAGGCAGCGGGAGCAGGACAGGGGAGGGATTAGGGGTATGATGGGGCAGGGATGGGTGGGACTGGGCGGGCCTGAGGGGCGGGTCTAGGAGGTCTGGATTTTCCAGACAGAAAATCTGATAACCCTTACTGTAGATTGATTTCTATAAATGCACCCAAATTTCAGTACAAATAAAAATTTGTCCTAAGCACTATTTGATAAACAGCTCTTGGAGTTGGGCGCCGTTTATAGAATAACATTTTGGTGCCAGATGGGCACGACGTTTACACCAACTGAAATGCTCACACTCAAATTAGGTGAAGATCTATTCTATACCATTATTCTGTACCCAAATTCTAGAAATGTTCCTGATTTGTCCATGCCCCCTCCTATGGCTACACCCCTCTCTCTGATCCACATGTAAAATTTATGCCTGAAAAAAGCACAAACACCATCAAAGCAGGTGCCACAAGGCGGTAAAAAGGGTCAAAAGAGACTATGAGGAAAAAATTGCCAGGAGGTGAAAAACTTCAAGCTGTTCTTTCGATATATTAAGGGGAAACGACCCACGAAGGAAGTGGTAGGGCCATTGGATGACCATGGAATAAAGGGAGTGCTAAAGGAGGACAAAGCCATCGCCGACAAACTGAACGCATTTTTTGTGTCTGTATTTACCGAAGAGGATATACACAACATGCCAGAGGTTGATAGGCTATACGCAGGAAATGAAGACGGGAAACTGACAGGGTTGACGGTCAGTCTAGAAGAGGTATGCAGGCAGATTGATAGGCTTAAAAATGATAAATCCCCGGGACCGGATGGCATCCATCTGATAGTAATCAAAGAACCGAAAGGGGCTATAGCTGAACTGCTTCAACTAATAGTCAATCTATCGATCAAATCAGGAAGGATTCCAGAAGACTGGAAAGAGGTGAATGTCACGCCGATCTTCAAGAAAGGTTTGAGGGGAGATCCGGGAAACTACAGACTGGTGAGTCTGACCTTGGTACCGGGAAAGATGGTCGACATTGTATATCTGGATTTTCAGAAGGTGTTCGAGGTCTCGCATGAACGACTGCTTCGAAAAATTGCGAGCCATGGAATCAAGGGTGAAATACTCATGTGGATTAAAAACTGGTTGGCAGATAGGAAACAGAGAGTGGAGGTAAATGGACAATACTCGGACTGGAAAAGCATCACGAGTGGAGTGCCGCAGGGTTCAGTGCTTGGACCTGTGCTCTTCAACATATTTATAAACGACCTGGAAATTGGTACGACGAGCGAAGTGATTAAATTTGCAGACAATACAAAGTTATTCAGAGTAGTGAAGACACAAAAGGATTGCGAAGACCTGCAACGTGGCAGAAAATTGTCCAATCCCTTCTTGAACCCTAGTACCGTACTCTGTCCTATCACGCCCTCTGGGAGCACGTTCCAGGTGTCCACCACCCGTTGGGTGAAGAAAAACTTCCTAGCATTGGTTTTGAATCTGTCCCCTTTCAGCTTTTCCGAATGCCCTCTCGTTCTTGTAGTTTTCGAAACTTTGAAGAACCTGTCCCTCTCTACTTTCTCTATGCCCTTCATGATCTTGTAAGTCTCTATCATATCCCATCTAATTCTCCTCTTCTCCAGGGAAAAGAGACCCAGTTTCTCCAGTCTCTCAGTGTATGAAAGGTTTTCCATACCCTTTATCATACGTGTCGCTCTCCTCTGAACCCTCTCGAATATCGCCATATCCTTCTTAAGGTACGGCGACCAATATTGGACGCAGAACTCCAGATGCGGACGCACCATCGCCCGATACAACGGCAGGATAATTTCTTTCGTTCTGCTTGTAATACCCTTCTTGTTTATACCTAGCGTTCTATTCGCTCTCTTAGCGGCCGCTGCGTACTGTGCCGACGGTTTCATTGTCTTATCCACTATTACCCCCAAGTCCCTTTCCTGGGTACTCTCACTCAATAACATCCCTCCCATAGTATAGCTGTACCTCGGGTTTTTGCTTCCTACATGCAATACTTTACATTTCTCCACATTGAACTTGCTGAGAGAAACTCAAAGGAACGGCTTCACAGCTCTGTAAAAAACTGAGAACTGATGGTCCTGCGAGCTTGATTTGGGCTGGAAGGCATGCACGGTGCAGGTGAGCTTCAAGTTTTTAAAGTGACGGTGCAATTGTCGACTGTCCATACCAGGCTCCATGGTTGATGTCACCCATATGTGAGAATCTAGTGCCTGCTTGTCCTCGGATAACTGCTCACACATGCAAAAACTACTATGGAATGCTCCACAGAAGTGCATTCTAATCTGCAAAAAGCATGTGTTATTGCTTACTACAGCTAAATACAAGAGCCCCTAAATGTATTTATTTATTTAGTTTAAAATTTCTTACTTGCAACATCCTATAGTTCTGTGCGAGTTACAAAGTTACATTCACGATTAAAATTTCAACAATAAAAACAAGACGTGGAGGGGCATAATCGAAAGAAACATCCAAGTCCGATTTGGACGTAGGGTGCAAGTTGCCCAAAGTCAGCAGCCTCAAAAGGTCCATTTTCAAAAAGTACATCCAAAAGATTTTTTTTTTTTTTTTAAACCGTCACTCTACGTCCAGGCATTTGATCGTCTAGACTGCCAATACATCTATCTTTGCACCACATTCTCGACCAAATATTTGTCCAAGTCTGAAACATCCAGAACAAGACCTTTTGGACATGAGAGGGGCCAACATTATGATGGACCGGCCACCCAGACATAGTAACAGAATAGTGGGCACCTTACAGGGTACTGCTGTGAACTTCACAAAAAAGGTACCACATAAAACATCTCATCACAACTCCCCATAACACTCCCAAAACCCACTATACCCACCTGTCTACAACCCCAATAACCCTTATGGCTGCAGGTGGCACCTATATGGCAGTAGAGTGGGATTTGAGGGAGTTTTGGTGGGCTCACATTTTCCACTATGAATGTAGTGGTTATAGTAGCTTATGGGCCCGGGTCCTCCTCTCTAAGGTTCACTAGCACCCCCCCCCCCAACTACTTAAGCCACCTCTGTGCACCTCAAGATTGTCCAGTAGCTCTTGGGAAAATGTATGCATGTTTAGATCTGGGCAAATTCTCTAACACTTCTAATCTCCTTTGCGTTGCCATGGCTTCAGCAGCACTAGTTAATTGAAAAGATTCCACCTTGACAACTTTTGTATCCAAAGTATTCTGCAAATTGTCTAGAATACTGTGAAACTTCAATGGGTAAACATGAAACTTGCTTCTACTAGTAGTTTTATAAGACTGAGTCATAACTTTTCCCAGGGTAGTTATTGCCAGCCGAAAGGAGTCTGACGTCTCAATCACGAATTCAGTGAACAGTTCACTCGGATGCTCTGACAGAAAACTCAGCCACTCCTGACAAAGTACTGACATCTTGCTCTGCTCACAAGGTCGCTTTGTTGGGGAAAGTCCTTCCAACTGAGTCCTTACAGTCAGGGTCAAATGAACACAATATTGGTCCCTAGCCAAACATAATTGGATGCTAACAATCATTATTGGTGCTAATTGGCATTCATTTAAATTTATGTGCATATTTAGAACATAAGAATTGCCGCTGCTGGGTCAGACCAGTGGCCCATTGGACCAGCAGTCCGCTCATGTGGTGGCCCTTAGGTCGCAGACCAGTGCCCTAACTGAGACTAGCCTTACCTGCATATGTTCTGGCTCAGCAGGAACTTGTCTAACTTTATCTTGAATCCCTGGAGGGTGTTTTCCCCTATAACAGCCTCCAGAAGAGCGTTCCAGTTTTCCACCACTCTCTGGGTGAAGAAGAACTTCCTCACGTTTGTATGGAATCAATCCTCTTTTAGCTTTAGAGAGAGTGCCCTCTCGTTCTCTTTACCTTGGGGAGGGTGAACAACCTGTCTCTATCTATTAAGTCTATTCCCTTCATTATCTTGAATGTTTCGATCATGTCCTCTCTCAATCTCCTCTTTTCAAGGGAGATGGGGCCCAGTTTCTCTAATCTCTCACTGTATAGCAACTTCTCCAGCCCCTTAACCATTTTAGTCGCTCTTCTCTGGACCCTTTCGAGCAGTACCATGTCCTTCTTCATGTACGGTGACCAGTGCTGGGCGCAGTATTCCAGATGGGGGTGTACCATGGCCCGCTACAGCGGCATGATAACCTTCTCCAATCTACTCGTGATCCCCTTCTTAATCATTCCTAGCATTTTGTTCGCCCTTTTCGCCACCGCCACACTTTGCGCGGACGGCTTCATCAACTTGTCGACCAGTACTCCCAAGTCTCTTTCCTGGGGGGTCTCTCCGAGTACCGCACCGACATCTTGTATTCATGTATAAGACTTTTGTTACCGACATGCATAACCTTACACTTATCCACGTTAAACCTCATTTGCCATGTCGCGGCCCATATCTTCAGGGGGCAGACTGCTGGGCACGATGGACCTCTGGTCTGACCCAGTAGAGGCACTTCTTATGTTCTTACATCAAACTTCTGCGTCTTTTTTTGTGTGTGTATATTTTGTATGTATCTTTTGTATGCATTTTTTGTGCCTTCCCTTCTTTTTTTATTTGGTTTAAAGAATGTTCATTTTTCACTGTACTTTAGTTTTGGGCCTTTGGACTCTCTTCAGCCTGTCTTCAGGCCAAGAACGTCGAACCTTCTTCAGTCTGCCATATACTTGACCTCTCCAAACCACTGAGTCTTTTGACCTCATGTTGGTGGTTTTTCCTTTGATATCTAAGGCTCCTAGTGGCTTTAAGTGGTACCATTTCAGGTACCGATCCATATAACTGCACCTAGCACCTAGTTACAGAATACCATGATATTTCTTACCCGTTCTGAAATCATGACCCAATAAGCCTTGGGCAGAGTCTAGGGTCATGATGATCGGAGGCCATGTCAGAGTTTCTGGTACCCCTTCCCTGCTGACTGGAATCGGAACCCCAATTAAGTTGCTGCTTCTGCCTCCACTACTACTGCCTCCCTCCCCCCTCCCCCCAGATCTACCTCCACTGCTGCATACAGCATGTTCATTGTTTATTGTGAGCTTCTATACCGCTACTAATGACTGGGGAATCAATTCAGAGCAGTTTACATGAGCTTCTGTAGAGGTGTTACAATACATGGGCTATATACAGAATTACAGGGGCTTCTGTAGCAGTGTTACAATACAGAGTTATTAAGACCGACATAATTATGGCATAATCAATCATCCTACTTATGTTACCGGCACATCGATCATCCTGCTTATTTGTATATGTTCAAACATCCTACCTATATTCACATCTAATATTAGGTTTACTATTGCAGCTAAGTATACTTACTATATTTACATATCTCCTAAGGAGCTTGGCCTAGTCAGCTAAATATAATCATAAGAACATAAGAACTGCCATCTCCGGATCAGACCTTTGGTCCATCAAGTCCGGCGATCCGCGCACGCGGAGGCCCTGCCAGGTGTACCCTGGCGTAATTTATAGTCCATCATATCTTTATATGCCTCTCTTAAGGAGATATGCATCTAGTTTGCTCTTGAAGCCTAGGACGGTCGATTCCGCAATAATCTCCTCTGGGAGGGCATTCCAGGCGTCAACCACTCTCTGAGTGAAGCAGAACTTCCTGACATTAGTCCTGAACCTGTCCCCCCTTAGCTTCATTTCATGTCCTCTAGTCCGTGTCAAATTGGACAATGTAAATAATCTTCTCTGCTCTATTTTGTCGATTCCTTTCAGTATTTTGAAGGTCTCGATCATATCCCCACGCAGTCTCCTTTTCTCTAGGGAGAACAATCCTAGTGTTATAAGTCTATCCTCGTATTCCAGTTTCTCCATACCCTTCACCAGTTTTGTTGCTCGTCTCTGCACCCTCTCCAGCAGTTTTATATCCTTCTTTAGGTAGGGAGACCAATGTTGGACGCAGTATTCCAAGTGTGGTCTGACCATTGCCCTATAAAGCGGCATTATAACTTTCTCCGATCTACTCGAGATTCCTTTCTTTATCATGCCCAACATTCTATTTGCCTTCTTTGCCGCTGCCGCGCATTGTGCCGACGGCTTCAGGGTCCTATCTATCATTACACCCAGGTCCTTTTCTTGTTCACTCTTCCCCAGAGTTGCACCTGACATTGTATACTCGTATTCCTTATTCTTATTGCCTAAATGCATTACCTTGCATTTCTCCACATTGAACTTCATCTGCCATTTCTCCGCCCATGTTTCTAACCGACACATGTATTTGTATTATGTTTTATGTTTATCTTTGAAGTATTATATTTCTCAGAATCTAGTTTTCTGGGCTTCATCCCTTGGTTTATTTATTTATTTATGCATGTGTGGTCATGACAGGTATTGGCACCCCCAAACATTGATGCCCCCTGCCATGCTAACCAGGCTTGTATTGTGCCAGCCATGTTGATGGTTTAGCACTTCTCTAGCACTCTTTTCCACTTCCTGTACTCAGTAAACCGAATGACTCATTGATCAATTACTTCACTTGGTTTCACAAATCTCTTTTGTAAATTATCTTATTTCACACACGTTTATGAGTATGGCAAGTCTACCCTTGAGCTTTGATATGCCTTTATCAGAGCTACACAGTCAGTCATTGCAAGCCTTTATCTCCTCAACAACAATGTTTTATTCATTTTTTTAGGAGTGGACACAAGCCTTTTAAGCTGTGAACGAACACTTCCTTCAGAGAAAACCCTACTGTTTGCTTTGCAGACTTTCCTAATCAATCTCACCTCTTCCCATTGGTTGAAACGTCTTCCATCTTACACAACAATAACACAGCTTTTTAGAATCATAATTCATCCACAGTGGCAAAATTCACCTTGCCTTTCTCGGTGTTCATCATGTGAGCCCTGCTGTTAAAGCTCTCTCCCCCCTCCCCCGTAGTTCAACAGAAAAAGAAATCTCATTAAATAGGGCTTAAACTGACTTCACCTGGGCTCGTCAAAATAATGGCAGTTATCAAAGATATGGCAGCATTTCTCTGCAAGCTTTAACTTTTCCTGACTTGTTCCATGTGCAAGTTTCCAAGTTTATTAAAAATTTGTTATACTGCCAAATCAAAACTTCCAAGGATTTTCTCATATAGAATGTGTGCATCAGTGACTGGTTTGCTTGTTTATTATTTAATACACTTAAAAGTCTAGGACTGGGCAAATTGAATCTTTATGAATGCTTCTATTTAGGGCTGCATTTTGCTTAAATTTTTTAATCGCGATTAATGGTGCAATTAAAAATTTTATAATCTTGCGATTCATTGCACAATTAAAGGCAGGGCATAACCAGCAATCCATGGGGGGAAGAGGGTAGAGGACACAGGCCTTTCCTTCTTCCCCACTGGGCCTTTCCCTCTGACCCGGCTCGCTCTGATATGGAAACTCCCAGTTCAGGCTGCAAGCAGCCTTTCAGTAGGGTTACTGCTGGCTGTAGGGCCAAAGACTAAATTAACAGTGAACCAGGTGTGGGAGAGAACATCGAGCCGTGGGGGGAAGGGGAGTGCACACAGCCATGGGGGTTGCGGGGGGAGAGATGCCAGTCTGTGCAGAGGGGAGGAGAGGAAGGAAGGCAGGCAGGCAGAAAGTAGGCTGCACACGATTAATTATTAATTGAAATGACATTTTAAAATTGTGATTAAGAGTTAACCTGTTAATCACGACTAACTGCAATTAACATGCAGTCTTACTTCTATTTATTTATTAATTAGGACTTTCTGCCTTTTTGAAGAGACTCACCCAAGGTAGTATATAGCAAGAATAATCCAGACATAGACAATTACATCAGTAAAAATATTTAGATATCAGTACACAGTATGGCAGGGGTGCCCACACTTTTTTGACTCGCGAGCTACTTTTAAAATGACCAAGTCAAAATGATCTACCAACAATAAAATTTTAAAAAAACACAATGCACACTGTATGCATAGAATTGTTAATTATCATTCCTATTCCGGGGTTTTTTCAAAGAGGTCAAAGCAGATGACTTTATACACTGTCACCTCAGTAACAACCATACAAAAATAGACAAATACTCACCCCCCTCCCTTTTTACTAAACCACAATAGCAATTTTTAGCCCAGGGAGCTGCGCTGAATGGCCAGCGCTGCTCTCTACGCTCATAGGCTTCCTGCGCTAAAAACCACTATTGCGGTTTAGTAAAAGGGGACCATATTGTAAAATATAGACAGCAGATATAAATTCAGACACATTTTGATCACTAAATTTAAAATAAAATCATTTTTCCTACCTTGTCTGGTGATTTCATGAGTCTCTGGTTGCACTTTCTTCTTCTGACTGTGCATCCAATCTTTCTTTCAGCCTGTATGCTTCCTCTTCTCCACACCTCATTCCCTCCCCCAACTTTTTCTTCCTCTCTTCCTGACCTTTCTTTCTTTCTCTCTTCATGCCCCCTTTCTTTTTTTCTGTTTCTCTTCTTTCCTTCTGTCTCCCTGCCTGCCCCCTTTCTTTCTCTCTCCCTGCCCTTCCCCAAGCCACTGCCACTGCCATCGGGGAACAGGAGCCAAAACGCCACCAATGGATATCAGGCCCAAAAGTCGACGCCGACGCCGTCCCATGCTCTCCCTGCTTCGGGCCGACCAGCATTCCTCTCCCCGACGTCAATTCTGCCGTCGGAGAGGAAGTTCCGCCCAGCCAGGCAGCGATTAGCTGGTCCGAACTTCCTCTCCGACGGCAGAATTGATGTCGGGGAGAGGAAGACTGATCGGCCTGATAGATCGCCAAGGCAAAGTGAGTCCTGGGTGATCGACTCACTTTGCCTTGGCGAGCTACCCGTCGATCTCGATCGACCTATTGGGCACCCCTGGTATACAGAGTCTGGTTTCTTGGCGGTTCAGTTTAACTTTTGTCTACATATTTCTATTTTTAGTTTGTGATTATTCCATATTGGGCGAGGGTGTATCTCTGTTCTGAGTGTGTAAAAAGGACATAGTTTTCAGTGGCATTGACTACAGGATCAATTGACTGTGCGGGATCTGGCTTGTTTAGTTTTACAATGTATGTATTGGTGTTCTAGCGTTCACTGCAGTGTTTAAGATGCTACCTTTTCCTTGGTACACTCTTGTGTGATATGTGGATTGTTACTAAAAATCATATTTTTGATATAGATGGGGGTGTCAAAAATGATGGGTCCTGGGTGTCACATATGCTAGGTACAAATGACTCAGATATCATGAAAACAAAATGCATAAGATAATAAACACTTTCAATATAGATTGCTGCAATGTCCTAAAGTAAAGTGTAAGGACATCGTAGGCTACACACCAATTAAAAATGAAGGAAAAAGCCTCAGAACAGGCCCTCTCACCTCCACCGAAGTGGTTTGCAAAAGGTGGTAATTAATTAACTGATAGAAGAAAATATTCAACTTATCTTCTTCAGTTAATTAATTATTAGTGAAGCACAGCTTAAGGCTCAAGTTTCCAATATACATTGAAGATTTTTTGCCAGTGAGGTTATCGCTTGACCACCTTTTGCAAACCACTTCAGTGGAGGTGGGAGGGCGTGTTCTGAGGCTTTTTCCTTCATTTTTAATTGGTGTGTAGTCTACGCTGTCCTTACACTTTACTTTAGGACATTGCAGCAATCTATATTGAAAGTGTTTATTATCTTAACATATGCTAGGTACGCCACTGGACAAGACAATCCACTTCTGTACTCTGCCATGAAAACTTGATGGTCATCAAGTCGCTAGGACTCGAACACGAGTTGATGGCACCTAACATCATGTTCTAAATCAGCAAATAATGTATCTGCTCTGATCATTGCTGCAAAACCATGCACGAGTGCGTCGTGAATGGCATAATTATGTAAATCAGCTCATTATCTGTTTGCATAGCTAAACAAAGTACAACCACTCTATGAAAAAAGTTAACTACACCTCAGAGTTATCAGATGTTAGTTAATATACACTGTTCAAATTCACTTGCATACAATTAACATAGACTATTACTGCATGATAAGGACCCATTTTATTGCACCTTAGAGTACTGGCTTCTGTGCAAAGTCATTACCTGTAGTCTCTTGAGTCCAAACATAAGAATTTCTCTATTCCCATGTACTGATAAGCTTTGCGGCTCTTTGAACTTCTTTAGTCTCAGCGTTGTGGTTTTTATCAGAGCTGAAGTAATGGAAAATGCACCATACACGTGGGATCCTCTTAAGGCTTTAAACAGGGGTAGTATCATCTACTTTTATTTATTTCATTTCGTAGGATTTGATTGCTAAATTTAAGCAAGTGTGATGAATGGAATTTTTTGTGCCTGATTGCAAACCTCATTTCTATGGTAACCAGCATGCAATGGTCTGCAACAGCAACTAAAATGCTGATAGAATGGACTGAGAAAAATACAAATCAATAACTTGTCATTTCTATTTAGTATCTGAGCATAAGTCGTGGAGTTATGCTTAACAAGAACTAAATGAAGGCGAAAGTACTGTCTCTAAAGTGGTTACTGTGATGTCATAGTGTAGCAATGTGCCGTCTTTATATTTCAGCTTTTCTTTTATTCTAAGTTTTTCTTAAGTTAAAATGTGGCTTTTTAAAAAAATAATTATGTCCTATTGAGCAAAAAAAGTGCCAAAAGTGATATTAGAAATAATAGAGAAAAAGGCTATAAAAGTTTGGAGGGATATTTTTGAAAGGACGTGCAAGACAGAATAGGGACATCCATGTGACAACCATTTTACAAACTGGGATATCCAACATATGAACCACAAAATAGCAGGGACGAGGACATCTGTCCGGCAGCATTTTAAGAAGAATGGACATACAGATGTCCATGAAGAGCAGAGGTTAGTACAGTAAACTACGGGACCTAAGTTCAAATCCCACTTTAACTCTCTTATCCTATTTTTTACAAACGCATAGCGTGGGTTTAGCGCCAGCAGCGGCGGTCACTGCTCCGACGCTCATAGAATTCCTATGAGTGTCTGAGCAGTGACCGCTGCTGCCGGCGCTACAACCCGCGCTATGCGTTTGTAAAAAAAGATTATTTTGTAATTGTGAGCACTCTAGGAACAGAAAAAAACCTACTGTACCTGAATGTACACAACTCAGTAGCCTTCAGACTTTCAGGTGACTTACCGTATTTTCACGCAAATAACACGCACCCGTATAAAACGCGCACACGGATATAGCACGCAGAAATCACGATGATTTGCACAAAAACTTTGATATACCGCGCTCACGGGTATACCGCGCATGCTGCCCGACGCTCCTTTCGCCCGCCCTGACTTTCCGTGCGCTGTCCCGACTCTCCGTTCCCCCCCCCTGACTTCCGTGCACTGTCCCCCCTTGAAGGTCTGTCCCCATCCTGAAAGCCTGATGCCCCCCCCCGACGTCCGATACATCCCCCCCCCCGAAGGACCGCCGACTCCCCAACAATATCGGGCCAGGAGGGAGCCCAAATCCTCCTGGCCACGGCGACCCCCTAACCCCACCCCGCACTACATTACGGGCAGGAGGGATCCCAGGCCCTCCTGCCCTCGACGCAAACCCCCCTCCCCCCCAAGAACCTCCGACCGCCCCCCAGCCGACCCGCGATCCCCCTGGCGACCCCCACGACCCCCCCACCCCCCTTCCCCGTACCTTTGGTAGTTGGGCCAGAAGGGAGCCCAAACCCTCCTGGCCACGGCGACCCCCTAACCCCACCCCGCACTACATTACGGGCAGGAGGGATCCCAGGCCCTCCTGCCCTCGACGCAAACCCCCCTCCCCCCCAAGAACCTCCGACCGCCCCCCAGCCGACCCGCGATCCCCCTGGCGACCCCCACGACCCCCCCACCCCCCTTCCCCGTACCTTTAGTAGTTGGCCGGACAGACGGGAGCCAAACCCGCCTGTCCGGCAGGCAGCCAACGAAGGAATGAGGCCGGATTGGCCCATCCATCCTAAAGCTCCGCCTACTGGTGGGGCCTAAGGCGCGTGGGCCAATCAGAATAGGCCCTGGAGCCTTAGGTCCCACCTGGGGGCGCGGCCTGAGACACATGGTCGGGTTGGGCCCATGTGCCTCAGGCCGCGCCCCCAGGTGGGACCTAAGGCTCCAGGGCCTATTCTGATTGGCCCACGCGCCTTAGGCCCCACCAGTAGGCGGAGCTTTAGGATGGATGGGCCAATCCGGCCTCATTCCTTCGTTGGCTGCCTGCCGGACAGGCGGGTTTGGCTCCCGTCTGTCCGGCCAACTACTAAAGGTACGGGGAAGGGGGGGGGGGGGGTCGTGGGGGTCGCCAGGGGGATCGCGGGTCGGCTGGGGGGCGGTCGGAGGTTCTTGGGGGGGAGGGGGGTTTGCGTCGAGGGCAGGAGGGCCTGGGATCCCTCCTGCCCGTAATGTAGTGCGGGGTGGGGTTAGGGGGTCGCCGTGGCCAGGAGGGTTTGGGCTCCCTTCTGGCCCAACTACCAAAGGTACGGGGAAGGGGGGTGGGGGGGTCGCCAGGGGGATCGCGGGTCGGCTGGGAGGCGGTCGGAGGTTCTTGGGGGGGAGGGGGGTTTGCGTCGAGGGCAGGAGGGCCTGGGATCCCTCCTGCCCGTAATGTAGTGTGGGGTGGGGTTAGGGGGTCGCCGTGGCCAGGAGGGTTTGGGCTCCCTTCTGGCCCGATATTGTCGGGAAGTCGGCGGTCGTTCGGGGTGGGGGTGCGAGTGGTCCTGCCGGGGGGGGGGGGATGTATCGGACGTTGGGGAGTCGGCCGGGCAAGAGGGCTTGGGCTCCCTCTTGCTCCGATCGTGGATGCGGGTGTGAGCGCGTGCGAGCGGTCGTTCGGGGTGGGGGTGCGAGTGGTCCTGCCGGGGGGGGGGGATGTATCGGACGTCGGGGAGTCGGCCGGGCAAGAGGGCTTGGGCTCCCTCTTGCTCCGATCGTGGATGCGGGTGCGGATGGGAGCGCGTGCGAGCGGTCGTTCGGGGTGGGGGTGCGAGCGGTCCTGCTGGGGGGGTGAATCGGGCGTCGGGCGGGGTGGGAACTATGTTTTAAAACTTTGGTATACCGCGCTCACGCATATAACGCGCGAGGGGTATGCGCGGTAGGTAAAAACACGTATAACGCGCGCGTTATATGCGTGAAAATACGGTAAATATTTAGGTATAGTAGGCACTTTTCTGTTTCTGGAGGGCTCACAATTACAAAAAAGAATTAAGGTGGGAGTTGAACATGGGTCCCTTGGTTTACAAAGGAGCTGAGTATGCCTGGTCTTCAAACAAAACCACACTTTAATAGCAACCAAATGCATAAAACATATTATTCAGGAGATGAGTCAGCATGGCCCTGTTTCAGCTGAAGATCCAACTCAGGAGTCCTAAAAAGTAGAATATAACATGCAAAAGACATATATAATAAAAACACATAATGAAAAGACAGTAAAACAAGAACAATCATTTCAAAGTGGAATATCAGATCATAAATAATACTTCCCTTAATGCTTCTTTTTTCCTCACCAGTATTTCTAATTTTAGACACCTAGATTCTGATCACGTATATAACGTTACATCATCACTCCTTACGTACTATGTTTTTAGGTTGCTTGAAGATGTTCCATGCATTTTTAAGCAGCTCATTCACTGTGACGGCACTTTCCAGTGTGTCTCACTATGCAGATGCGCTCACAGTGGTTGCCAAGTTAATGTAATTTTTGTGTTATTTACTTTAATGTAATGTCATTTTGTGGCCATTGTTAAATTTCTTTGATTGTAACTACAGAAAAGTGGTATATCAAGTCCCATCCTCTTTCCTTACACCAAATGCATGTAGACGTATACACAATCTTGTGAAAATAAAAACTCTGTGGAGATGGTGATGTTCAAGATGCAGGCTTTATTTAAAAAATATACAATTTGATAATCCACATAAAATATATCTAGGACCCAAACCATTGGGAACTATGGACCCAACACGGTCCGTGTTTCGACAATGCTGTCTTTCTCAGGGGTCCCTAAAAATCCTGGTATAAAGGCACGTAGATTAAAAAATGAAAACAATATTGAGTTGTAACTCTGCGCGGTAATTGTATAAGCGGTGTTATATACAAAAATAATTTGATAAATTTCTTTTCTAGATATATACAAAGACAAGATAGTACTTTTTTTTTTTCAACACTGTAAACCTAACATGCAGTTTGGTATAATCTATAATTCCCTCGGGTGGATGCTGTCCGGGCCTGGGGATTTATCGTTTTTAAGCCTATCAATCTGTCTGCATACCTCTTCTAGACTGACCATCATCCCTGTCAGTTTCCCATCTTCATTTCCTATGTATAGCCTGTCGGCTTCCGGTATATTGGATATATCCTCTTCGGTAAATACAGACCAGGGGAGCTAAATGCTCCGACGCTCATAGGAGTTCTGTGAGAATTGGAGTAGCATTGGAGCATTTATCACTCTGGCTATGGTAAAATAAAACCTCTGTCGT
The DNA here is from genome assembly GCF_902459505.1 of Geotrypetes seraphini. Taxonomy (NCBI): domain Eukaryota; kingdom Metazoa; phylum Chordata; class Amphibia; order Gymnophiona; family Dermophiidae; genus Geotrypetes; species Geotrypetes seraphini. The sequence continues at coordinate 14,638,387 of NC_047097.1, forward strand.
GGCTTAGTAAAAGTGTGTGTGGGGGGAGGCGGGGGGCTGAAGTTAGGCACCATTTATTAGATACTTCTTGGTGCCGAGAATCACGCCAACAAATGAGGTGTAAATTCTCACATGTAAATAAGTCACGGATCCCCTCTTGTTCTATAGCCACAAAAGTAAATTGTAGGAATTCCCTAATCCACTCATGACCCTCCCATGACCATGCTCCCTTTTTGGAACCACATGTAAAATTTATTATGTGGATGCCGTGCCTAAAAATATGTGTGAAATTTTAATTAATTTCAATTAGCACCAATAATTGCTTGTTAAGATCCTAATTATCGGTGCTAATTTTATTGCATACACAAATTGGGATCACTTGCAATTTTGAACACTTTTTATAGAAGTAGGCTGTAGATGTATTTTACAAAAGGCTTTACAAGTTTTATTGAGTAGAACTTAATTTTTTTTAATGCAATCTTGGGAGGGGGAATGGGTAGGGGGGTTTGGGGAGAGGGTAATTAGTATTTGAAATATAGTTTATTTCATCACTCTATGAATTGTTTATTTTTGTATTTATATTTGTTATACATGATTGAACATAAGAAGTTGCCTCTGCTGGGTCAGACCAGGGGTCCATCGCGCCCACCAGTCCGCTCCCGCGGCGGCCCATCAGGTCCATGACCTGTAAGTGATCCTTTGTCTAAAACCTTTCAATCCCCATTTTTCTTCTAACTATACCCTTTCATAATCCTATCTCTACCTCTATCTATATCCCTCAATCCCCGTATCCTTCAGGAACTTGTCCAATTGTACTCACTCATTTATATATTGTACGCTGTATTATTTTATTTATTTAATAAAAATGATTTATAGTACAAAAGGCTTCACATTCAAAGATCTTTTGTAAAATGTGAATGTCCCAACTGAGAGATCTTTTTACTAAGCTGCCGTACCAAATCTTAGTGCACCTTTATGCATTCCTATTTGCTAAGGCTGTTTTTTGGGTTCATAGACAACCCCGCGAAAGACAAAGGCGCGCGCCGACAACTGAGCGCAAGACGGAGGTGCGCGCCGAAGAAAATTACAGTTTTTAGGGGATCCGACGGGGTTTTTTTGGGGGGAGCCCCCCCAGTTTACTTAATAGAGATCGCACCGGCGTTATGGGGGGTTTTGGGGGTTGCAACCGTCCACATTTTACTGTAAACTTAACTTTTTCCCTAAAAACAGGGAAAAAGTGAAGTTTTCAGTAAAATGTGGGGGGTTACAACCCCCCAAACCCCCCACAACGCCCCCACAACGCGGCGCGATCTCTATTAAGTAAAGTGGGGGGTTGCCCCCCCACACACCCCCATCAGAGCCCTAAAAACAGTAATTTTGTGCGGCGCGCGCCCCCACACTGCGCTCAATTGTCTGGGCACGCCTTTGTCCCGGCACGCTTTTGACCTGACACCGTTTTTTGCAGCCAAAAATAACCCGATTTCCTAATTCATTAATGGCTGTGTACTAATGGTGCCATTTTAAAAATTTTCTGTGGGAGCACTTTCAGCCACCTATTTTGGAGGCAGTAAGGGCTCCCACATTATCCATTCAATAACCAGTTAAGGCTAAATTCTATACATGGCGCTGAGCGGCGCCTGCATTGTAGGCGTCACTCAACATGCATTGTCAATCAAAAAATCGGCACCATTTATAGAATCATGCCTAGCGATGCCTATATGGACTTAGACATTGCTAGGTGTCATAGACATAGGCTTCACTCCATTAGGCCAGCTTTTCACTCGCTTAATTTGGCAGTGCCTACGTCGAATGCCTAAGTCAACCACGCCTATTCTCCGCCCATAAGAAAGGCATTGTTAGGCGTCCTTAGGCATTGGATGGCACCTCCAATTGGGTGTCGCTAGGTGTCCTAATAGTTCAGTGCTGAACTCTTAAATTGCTTAATTTTTTTTTTATATTGCCTAAAAACCGGCATGGTCAATTACTATGCCATTTAAGTAAATTTACAAAAAAAATTAACCTCCTCTTTTGTGAACACATAGTGCGGGTTTTAGCTCCGGCAGTGGCAGTAACTGCTCTGACACTCATAGGAATTCTATGAGCGTTGGAGCAGTTACCGCCACTGCCGGCACTAAAACCCACGCTATGCATTCGTAAAAAAGGGGTAAGTTTGGTGCAGATCCCAAACGTAGGTGTCACTGGGTGGCTGCAATTAGTGTGCCTATCGGTACCTAATGTAAGTGCCCTTTATAGAATTTGGAAGTTAATGTGTAGTAATGCAAGAATGCCCACTCTCTGCCCCTGACATGCCTTCTTAAAAAAAAAAAAAAAATCCAAAATAATATTTACCATGCATGTGCACATTAAAAAAACGATGCATGACACTTTAGCGCTTTCCTGCATTTGGGGTTTTTTTTTTTTTGCTGAATTAAGCACATGTTAGCATCTAATGCAGAATGGTAAAAGGACCCCTAAATGTCCCTTTTCTGACCCAGACAACTCATGCAAACTTGGGCTTAATATTCACAGTAGTGGAAGAGACTTGAAGTACCAAGTAGTGAAAAAGATAAACAAAATGTACCATATATACTTTAATTACATTACATTACACTAGGGATTTCTACTCCGCCATTACCTTGCGGTTCAAGGCGGATTACAAAAGAATTATCGAAGATATAGTACAAACTGAGTTATGCTTAATGAACTTGTAAATATATGACGTACAAGACTATCACTGAAAAGCAGATGGGAGGAAAAATTGATTCCCCTGGACTGAATGGTATTATTAACCTGATATTTTATTAACATCTACTGATATTTAAATAGTCAATCTCATATATAAAAGGATCAACTTATCCTTCTTTGTGCTTTTCCATCCTTAGTTTTGATAAACATTCTGAAAGCCATTTAATTATAGATAGAACATATTCATTAGAAGTTTTCTTGGACCACTGAGATTATGCATTTAAATACAAAGACATTCCTTTGAGACAAGAGCCTTAATTAAAAGAAAAAAAATGAAATGTCACCAGTCATCGTTAATATACTGAAAATAAAAATTAGGATGGAACTGGTGTTACGTGCATTTTGGGCTAATGAGAGCTAAACAGCGATCTGGAGGTGATGGTTTTCAAATATTCATGCTCTACCAATAGTCAGAGAGGTGGCTCGTGAACTTTAAACTTTAGAGAGCTTGCTTTGATGCAAAAGTCATACATAACGTTTTACATGCTGTCTTTGCACCATTTTCCATAGTAAATGAGTTTCCCTCTGAAAATGTGATGCATGTGGGAAAGAGGAAGCCAAACTATAGCTACGAGGGGCTATTGGAAAGTTCTCAGCCCAGCCAAGAAGAGACTGATGTGGAGCCATGAAATTTACAAGTTTTGTTTCATTTAATATCATTGAAACAAAAAGAGTCAAGAAAACTTGGAATAATTTGTAAGTTTCATGGCTCCACATCAGTCTTCTCTTGATTGGGCTGAGAACTTTTCAGCAGACCCTCATATTGTGATGTCATAATGCCTCATTCCACCAATGCCTAAGAGCCAGCCTCATCGGTGATGTCACAATGACTTTGTGTCCCTTTACTTGTGCCCCCTAGATGCATTTGCCTTATTGAAATGAAAAATATCAAAAGAAGTGTGGAATAACTTGTAAGTTTCATGGTTGTCTGGGTCAGAAAAGGGACATTTAAAGATCCTTTTACCATGCTGCATTAAATGCTAACATGTGCCTAATGCAGCAAGAAAAGCCAAATGCAGGAAAGTGCTAAAGTCCATGGTACGGTGCCAGCGCTGCCCGATTCGCCAAAGGCCTGCATGCTTCCCCCCCTGCCTCCTGGTCTCACCTTTAAAGTTAATTACAGCAGCCTGCAGAGGATCACCGGTAGGTAAAATGATTTTATTTTTAATATAGTGATTGAAATGCATCAGTTTTGAGAATTTATATCTGCTGTGTATATTATGTGTATATGAAAAATGAATGGAAAAAAATTACATTACAATTAGTAAAGAGGATGGGATCTGGGGCAGAGCTTGGGTGGGCCTAGGGAGGTCTGAGGTTGGGGTACTCAGTTGATATTTGTTAGACTTAGGGGGTACTTAGCATGAAGTAGTTGAGAAACACTGCTTTAGGCAATCAGCTGGCACCCTCGACTGGCATCTCGGAGTCCATCTGATGTCACGCATACACATGATGTCATCACGGTGACATCCGCATACTTCTGGGTGCCTCAAACCATAGCCACTACCTTTTAGTGTGCCCCGGCTCGAGAAAATTTGAGAGACACTGCTCTACATCATTCTCTTCTTTTTATTTTTTTTAATTTATTTATTACATTACATTAGTGATTTCTATTCCGCCTGTGCCTTGCGGTTCTAGGCGGATTACAAATTATAAGAGATCTGGACATTACCGAGAGAATTGCGTAACAAAGATTATCTAGAGAATTACATAACAGTGATTCATGTACTTTACATGGTGTGGTAGAGGATTCAATTATAAGAATTACATAGCAGGGAATCAAGTGATAACAGGCTACAGTGGAGAATATCAGTATATACGGGTTACAGACGAGAAGTTACCTAACAATGACGTAAGAAGTTTGTTGGATAGTGAGGTAGATGCTTATTAGGAATAAGAATATTTTTGGAAGGAAAGGTTCTAGAGTTGACTAATGTGTTATTCAAGAGAGGGAGAGCTTGTGCGAAAGGGGAGGAGATTAGTTAGTAGGGATGTGTTTTTTGAATAGAAATGTTTTGATTTCTTTTCGAAACAGTTTGATGTCTGTTGTGTTGATCATTAGTTTGGTGATGGTGGGGTCAATTTTCGCTGCCTGTGTCGCTAGAAGGCTGTCATATAGTTTGTTACGTCGGGTACCATTATGAGGGGGGAAGGTGAATAGGTTTTGAGTTCTCCTTGATCTGGATTGTATAAGTTTTCAATTTATACAATCAAGATAAACTTGTACAGAAAGATGATTCATGAAAAGAAAATTATCAAAAGAAAATTAAACAAGCAATTAAAATAATCTAACATAAATCTTCTCAAGTCCTCAAATGGATCCAAGATGTAAATCAAGTGCGAGTACATCAAAAAGAAACAATCATTATAGAATAAAGGACCTTTCATCTATTTAGCACTCTCCTTCTCCAGTCCGGACAGGGACAGGAAGGTCGTCAGTTGGTGAGGATCAAAAAAGACATACTTCTGAGTTTTATAATGAATTACGCATTTACAAGGATGTCTAAGGAAAAAAGTTGCCCCTAAGGTCAGAACACCAGGTTTTAACAAAAGAAATTCTCTTCTACGCTTTTGAGTCTCCCTTGCCAAATCTGGAAACATTTGTATCTTATAACCAAGAAATTCTTTTTGTCTATGTTTGTAGAACATTCTCATTAACCAACTCTTGTCAGGGGTAAGTGCAAGCGTTAAAAGTAAAGTAGATGGAACAGACATTTCTCTATCAGATAAATCTAGTACAGCTGAGATGTTTATAGGGTCTTGATTTATTACTTGTTGGGTATCTCGAGTCTTAGTCGGTCAATAACACACTTGCGTAATAAGTGGTAATGCAGACTCGGGTATTTCCAATATTTCTTGAAGATATCATTTCAACATATCTTTAGGTGTTACCGTAGAAACTTTTGGAAAGTTAATCAATCTTAAGTTATTATTCCTAGAAAAGTTCTCCAAAGATTCAATTTTCCTTCTTAAATTTATATTATCTGTAATGAAAGTCTCTTGAAGTTTCTTTGATAATCCTATATCTTCTTGAAGATTATTAATTAAAGATTTAGAAACTTCTAAATCTTTTTTCAAGTTCCCAATTTCAGTGTCATAATTCTTGATTTTCCCTTCTAATTATTGGAATTGAGAATTAAAGGTCTTTCCCAAATTAGAAATCAAATTCCAAAGGGATTCTAATGTAACTTCCTTGGGTTTTTGAGGTAAGAAAGCTTGCAAATTTATTCCAAATTGCTCACCAAATGCAGTCTCTCCCTGTCGTTGTTCTGTCTGGACTGTTCTTGCTTCACCAGATGTTAAATCCTCACTTTCTAGGTTCAGGCTCCCATGAGAAAACTGAGAGCCTAAACTTCTGCTCTCCAGATCGAGTTCTCTGGCCTCAGGGGTAGAATGTTCTCCGTCTCCTATCATTCTCTTCTTGATTGGACTGAGAACTTTTCAGCAGCCCCTCGTATTGTGATGTCATAATGCCTCATTCCACCAATGCCTAAGAGCCAGCCTCATTTGTGATGTCACAATGGCTTGGTTTCCCTATACTTGTGCCCATTTGCTAGATGAATTTGCCTCATTTAAATGAAAAGAGTCAGGAAAACTGTGGAATAACTTGTAAGGTTTATGGCTCCACATCATTCTCTTCTTAGTTGGGCTGAGAACATTTCGGCAGCCCCTAATATGTGATGCAGGATTCTACAGTAGGAGTTACTGCCCAGGAAAAGGATCTAGGTATCATCGTTGATACTTTAAAACCCTCTGCTCAGTGCTCAGCGGTGGCTAAGAAAGCAAATAGACTGTTAGGAATTATCAGGAAAGGAATGAATAAGAAAGATGAGAATGTTATACCTTTGTATTACTCTGTGGTACGGCCACACTTTGAACACTGTATGCAATTCTGGTCACGTCATTTCAAAAAAGATATAGTGGAACATAAGAATTGCCGCTGCTGGTTCAGACCAGTGGTCCATCATGCCCAGCAGTCAGCTCACGCGGCAGCCTCTGGTCATAGACCAGCACCCTAACCGAGACTAGCCCTACCAGCGTACGTCCTTGTTCAGCAGGGACTTGTCTAACTTTGTCTTGAATCCCTGGAGGGTGTGTTCCCCTATGACAGAAGATGTACAGAGAAGGGTGGTGAAGATGATGAAAAGAACGGGACAAGTTCCTTATGAGGAAAGGCTAAAGTGGCTAGGGCTCTTCAGCTTGGAGAAGAAATGACTCAGGGGTGATATGATAGAAGTCTATAAAATACTGAGTGGAGTGGAAAGGGTCGATGTGAATCGCTTGTTTACTCTTTCCAAAAATACTAGGACTAGGGGACATGTGATGAAACTATTAAGTAGTAGATTTAAAACAAACCAGAGAAAATATTTCTTCACACAACGTGTAATTAAACTCTGGAATTCATTGCTGGAGAATGTGGCTTAGCAGAGTTTAAACGAGGTTTGGATAATTTTGCATAGGAGAAGTCTATAAGCCATTATTAAGATGGCTTAGTGAAATCCACTGCTTATTCCTAGAATAAGCAGCATAAAATCTGTTTTACTTCTTGGGATCTTGCCAGGTACCTGTGACCTGGGTTGGCCACCGTTGGAAACAGGAGTCTGAGCTTGATAGACAGAGCCGGATTAACGGTTAGGCCCAATAGGCACGTGCCTAGGGCCCGAACGTGACAGGGGGGCTCGGTGAAGAAACAAGCAGCAGATGACCCCAAGTTTTTTTTGTTTTCAAATGGCAACGGGCCCCCGAGAAAATTGGCAAAGCGGGCCCCCCTGGGCATCATTCCCCTCCGGTATTGGCGGCAACCGTTCTGTTGCAAGCAGTGCTCAGCCAAAAGCTTCCCCTCTGACGCAGGAGCGGGCAGGAAGGCATGATCTCAGCTTCCTGGCTGCTGTTTCCTGAACTTCTACCGAGGCAGGTGCTGCTCCATGTACCGAGTTTTGTACACTCTGTAAGACGAGGGAAGCTGGGACCAGATGGGGGGCCGGGTGGAGCTCCTGCTTATCACAGCCAACATGGGCTCTGTGTGTGACAAGGTGGGTACAGGGGAGGGACGTGTCCGTCCTGGGGCCTGCCCACACAGCTTCGGCTCCTGCTGAGCCATTTTCTGAGAGCTGGAGGAACTAAATAAGGTGACGGACCGGGGGGGTTGGGTATTCGCTCCATAAGACGCACCCTTATTTCCACCCACTTTTTTGGGGAAAAAGTGCATCTTATAGAGTGAAAAATACAGTAAATGCACTAGGGCTTTTTTCACTCTTCATGTAGGCCCCCCTTTTATCAAGCCGCATTAGGGTTTTTATCTCCGGCCGCTGTGGTTAAAGCTCTGATGCTCAAAGGAATTCTATGAGTGTTGGAGTTTTTAGCACAATGGTCGGTGATTAAAAAATCCTAATGTGTCTTGATAAAAGGGGGGCCTAAAAAAGCTATAAGGAAAGAGTACTTTACAAAAAAAAAATTTAAATCATGAGTGAAACGGTGTGGTAGCCATGCTAGTCCACTTTCCAAAGTAATATAAAGAAATAAAACAAACTAAAAAAAACCCTCAAAGTTAAGGTGATACCTTTTTTTTTAGACTAAATGCATTTTTTTTTTGTTTGTAATCATTTTTATTAGAAAGGGTACTACAACAGGGCAACATGAAGAACAGAAAAACCAAAAGTTCAAATACAAATAATCAGGAAAAATACATTCTCTGCTGATAGTGACCGTATTAAGACAGGTAGCTGATGAGCTTTTGAAGATAACCCTTCTTCAGATCATCAAAAAGTAAATGTTGAGAAATACCAGTATATATAAGTAAAACATGAAAGCATTTTGGGGATAGGAAGAGGGAGGGGTGGGTGCGTGTTCAGGAGTCATAAAGTTGGCAGAGCAGTTTTAAATGTGTTTATAGTGGGAAATAAAGCCTAGATCTCTGTTAAGTCCTGTCTAGTAGGTGTCAAAATACTTTATCATTTTGATTTTAAAGGTTTTACATTCTTGGATTGTCTTAAAGTTCCCTTTTAGCAAGTGTCAGGTCAAAAGCGCGCCGGGACAAAGGCGTGAGCAGACAACTGAGCGCAGCGCGGAGGTGCGCACCAAAGAAAAAGACTGTTTTTAGGGGCTACGACGGGGTGTGTGAGGGGGGAACCCCCCCACTTTACTTAATACAGATCGTGCCGCGTTGTGGGGGGTTTGGGGGGGTTGTAACCTCCCACATTTTACTGAAAACTTAACTTTTTCCCTGTTTTTAGGGAAAAAGTTACGTTTTCACTAAAATGTGGGGGGTTACAACCCCCCAAACCCCCCACAACGCCGCCACGATATGTATTAAGTAAAGTGGGGGGGCTCCCCAACAAAACCCCCCATCGCAGCCCCTAAAAACAGTCTTTTTCTTCGGTGCGCGCCTTCATCTTGCGCTCAGTTGTCGGCGCGCGCCTTTGTCTTCCGCGTTACTGTCTATGAACCCTTTTAGTAGTCTCACTTTTAAAGTTCCCTTTGGATTTGGATTAAAAATCACAAACTTGCATATACTTATTGGGAGATCCTGAAATCTGATGATTGCTGTTCTCGGTTATAGCCCATTAGAGAAGGGATTAAACAACACGGTTTATTACTGGATGAGAGATACGTGCTGCCAAAAAGATAGCAAGAAAGGGTTGGTTTAGTAAGGCCGTTAAACTCCAATAGCTTCTGGGCCCACATATATAAGAAATTAAAATGCAATAAAAATAATGCATGCTCTAGTTCTGAGTGTTTTGTGCTACCACAATACCGTGCTCCCCTGGTCATTCGCGGTTGGCGATTCCCGGTGATTCGCGGTATTTTCCGACTGGGCGGGAGAGGGCAGCCGGAGAGGCAGGAGAGAGCAGCCGGAGCATCGGCGAGTGAAGGAAATCACTCGCGGCATGCTTCGACCGCAGTATGCTTTGACACGCAGCTCCTGATTGGTGAGGCCCGACTTTAGTGCAGGAAGAGGCGGGCGGAGCATACCGCGAGTGATTTTCTTCACTCGCCGGCGCTCCGGCTGCTCTCTCCTGTCTCTCCAGCTGCCCTCTCCTGTCTCCCCGCTAAAAACCGTATTCATGGTTTTTCAAGATTTGCGTGGGTTCCTGGAACGGAACCTCCACGAATATCGGGGGATTACTGCATATTGCAAGATTCAGAGGCAATTGCAAGCAGTTCAAAGCATAGTGGTAAGAATGTGAACTGGTGGGAAAGTGGATGTCTGTCCTTGAAGGCTTCCTCCACAAAGGAGCCGGTACAGTTGAAACTAAAAGAATCAGTATCCAGCCTGCGGCAATAAACCTTTGGCAGACCACCACCAGCGTTACTCCTGGATAGTCAATGTCTGGCTTTGGCTTTGAATGTCAGGTTTATGCAGCATTGCCTAACACATGGCCAGTTAAGTCAATATTGAGTACTTAACTGACCATGGGTTGCCACATAAACATATATCTGTGTTTTATGCACTTCATTTACATGGTTACCCTGGTTGGTTAAGTGCTGAATATTTGCACTGAAATAGCCAAGTGCTGAATCTACTTCTGGAACGTCCCCCAAATAGCAGTTTGTTATTTAGAGGCTAACCGCTAATTGTCAGAGGTGATAACCAGTTAAGTGCTGCTGAAAATGAGCAGAGAGCTCCGATCAAGTGACTTAACCAGTCAGTGGCGGTTTCTGGCCGGTTAGATCGTTTTGAATATCGACCAGGAAGATTTTAAACCTTTAAAATTTTACAAACTTAGAATCTGGCTTGAGAGAGAGAGTGCAGTGGTGTATATGCCAGTGTATATGTTTGCAGAGTGGCCTAATCTAATATCCTTGATGAATTTTTAGCTGTATATTCTCTCACCCCTATTGGATAGCTCACTGCTCAAGGCCCATCTCTCCCATGGTGTCCAGTATCTCTCTCTTTCCCTACTTCTTTCTCCTTGGTCTCCAGGATCTCTCCCTTCCACACCCACGCCTATGAACAATAGCATCTTTCTCTTCCATCCCTTAGCCTCGTGGTTTCAGCATCTATCTCATATGGCCAGTGTGGGTTCTTGAGCATCCCCTCATGTTCAAGCCCTGCTGGCTCCCTGCATACAAACTTATGGCTCTATTGGTTTTTCATGTTTTTTATGGTTACTATGCTGTGAACCAGGTCGAGAGTAAAGTAGGATAATATCAGAAGGAGAGGGAGCCATCAGGCCTTAACATACATGGATGCTCAAAGCACCATGCTGGCCTCTATGCATTTTCTATAGCTGTTGACTCCCATGGCTCAGAAGGAAGGGAGTTGTTGACTCCCATGGCTCAGAAGAAAGGGAGCTGTTGACTCCCATGGCTCAGAAGGAAGGGAGCTGTTGACTCCCATGGCTCAGAAGGAAGGGAGCTGTTGACTCCCATGGCTCAGAGGAAAGGAGCTATGGCTTGAACATTTTGAGGTGGGAGGAAGGAGGGAGCCAAGGAAGGAAAGTGAACCTGGAAACCAAACTCCAGTGCTGCTTTCTGGATGTTTGTTAAGTGATCTATCTTTCAAGGTGATTAAGAAAGACTGTTATTAGAAGTGTGCTTTTGCTTTTTTTTTTTTTTATAACATGCATTATGGAACAGTCTATTAAAGTACAATACTATATGAATTTTCTTTCTGTCATGTGACTCTTAGGCATCTCCTCTCCTTTATGGTGTGCTGGCCTAGTGCCTAACCCTCAATAAGCCTAAGATTCAAGACAAAGTTGGACAAGTTCCCGCTCAACTGGAAAGTACTCAGGTGAGGCTGGATCTAGAGACCGCCACGTGAGCGGACTGCTGGACACGATGAACCACTGGTCTGACCCAGCAGCGGCAATTCTTATGTTCTTATGGTTCTAAGAGAGAGGTTGTAGAGGCTCAGCACTGAAGATAGTTTTCACAGCAACCTGTGAACTACCGTCTGGGAAAGGTAAACATGGATTTCAGTAGGCTATCATTGTAGTTCTCTTTTTTTCAGCAAAATCAGTTAGGCTATAGTGTAGCCTTTAGAGTTTCTGTTAGGGTTTAATACAAAACCGTGTTTTAGCCTTGATTAGTATTTTAGGTTGCATTTCAGGGCATAATATCAGATTGGGGCACAAATAGCTGTTGAGGAAAGGCAGACCGTTTTGATTTATAGGCTCTTCAGCCAACCAGAAACAGGACATTACTTTTGGTAGGATTTTTCTGCCCTTTCTTTATTCTTCCAGGTGTACTTCTGTACCACAGTATGGCTGGGAACATTGTTTCACCAAAGCTCCTGCTCAGGTTACAACTTCTGTCTCTGTGCAGACAGAAAATGTTACCCAGGCAGATGGAGTGGTTCCATGTGCAAACTGTCTTCAGGTTGAATCTCTCATGAACGAAGTAAAGGAACTGAGAAAGGAGGTGACAAGACTGGGAAGCATCCATGAGAATGAGAGGTATATCGATGAAATAGTTCATGAAGCGTCAAAGATTTCAAGCAGTGGGGAAGAAGAGACTATGCTTAGAGAATGACACGGTGACTGTTACCCGCGGCTAGCCGTTGATAACCCGCCGAAACGGGGATGAAAAAAAACCTGGTCGCTGCGGGTACATGGACAAGGCCATTCACTGCCCCGTGGAGCAGTGAATGGTCTTGTCTCTGCAGTTAATTGAAGGAACGTGCACAAAATACTTTATTTCTATTTATAAATTCTTTATTCATTTTTAAAACTTTCAATAAGTGCAACATGAGATACAATCACTTTACACTTTAACATCACTTAATATTCCATCAAAATCTAATTCACATCAAATATCCCTCCCCCCTTATACCCAACAATTGTTCTTAAGCATATGAAAACATAAAGTATCCCCACCCCTCCTCCCACCCTGGACGTGCATGAACAAAGGGAAAAAATAATACAAAATACTTTAAAATCTGATCGCACGTTACGAGCATCTCCAACCCTTGCCTTTACCTTCGCTGGTGATTTTCCTCTTAACAAGCAGCCGAAGCATTTCCTGAAGTCGCATGCGGCTGGCTGGCTGCCTGAAACTTCTCCGCTAACGCAATTGGAAACAGGAAGTTGCATCAGAGCAGAGGAGAAGTTTCAGGCAGCCAGCCAGCCACACGCAACTTCAGGAAATGCTGCTGCTGCTTGTTAAGAGGAAAATCGCCAGCGAAGGTAAAGGCAAGGGATGGAGGGAGATGCTCGGACCACGGTTGGCAAGAAGGAGGGAGGGGGCTGCTGCTGCGAACAGAGGGCCCAGCTGAATGAACCTTTTATTTAAAAAAATATATTAGTTTCCCATAGAGCTTTGGCAGAAAAAAGGACACCAAAGCAAAACTGGCCGAGGAGTAGGAAAGAGAAAAGACAGATGGACAGGAAGCGGGGGGAGAAAAAGGGAAAGAAGCTAGATGGGGTTGGAGAGGAGAGAGACACATTGGTGTAGAAGAGGAAGAGAGGGAAAATCTGGACACAGGAAGGTAACAAACAGAGGGGAAATCGTGCATGGGGGCATAGGGACAGGGACATAAATGGGAGATACAAAGGGGGGGGGAATTATGTGCATGGGGGCTTAGGGACAGAGACATAAAGGGGAGATACAAAGGGGGAGAATTACGTGCATGGGGGCTTAGGGACAGAGACATAAAGGGAAGTTAAATGGGGGAAATTATGTGCATAGGAACAGAAACATAAAGGGGAGATACATGGGGGAAAATTATATGTATGGGGCATAGGGACGGAGACATAAAGGGGAGATACATGGGGCCGGGGGAATTATGTGCATTGGGGCATGGAGGAGATACATGGGGATGGTATATGGACACGGTGCAATGACGGACACAGGAGGGAGTATACAGATACAGAGGGGAGATATTAGAAATGGGGAAAATAGGAACACAGAAGGGAGATTGTTTGTGCAGATGGGATCAGAAGGTATGCAGGGACGGGACGGGAACCGAGTTCGTGGGGCTGGATGGGTACAGGTACTGAGCTCGCGGGGAAGATATGGGCTCAATTTTTTCCCCCCGTGTCATTCTCTAGCTGTGCTGAAGGAAGCCGGCTGGACTCAGATTACAGAACGCTGCAAGATTGGTACTGTGACTCCCCCCACCCTTGAACTGAAGAACCAGTATGCTGTCCTGGACGTGGAGGAGATGAGAGCATCCCAAGGAGAGGAAGAACCAAAGCTTGAAATCCCCAAAATTACTGAATCTGTGACCAGTAGGAGGCGTAACGTAGTGGTAGTTAGCGATTCCTTTCTGAGGAGTACAGAGGCATCCATCTGCAGACCAGACATGATGTCATGAGAGGTATGCTGTCTGCCTGGTGCCAAAATCCAAGATGTTATAGAGATCTTGCCAAGACTCATCAAGCCTGATGACTATTATCTGATGCTGCCTTCCCTCTTGCCAAATCACTAAAGCCTTGCCGGTCTCGATCCCGACCCCCTCTGAAGTTACTTCTTGATTTTGAGGGGCAGGATTGAGACTGACAGAGCCTATAGCGATTTAGCAAGAGGGAAGGCCCCCGCAGCATCTGGCATTGTTATTGTCAGCTGGTTTAACGGGACCAGGACAGGATTGGAAGCAGGGCTGCTAACAATCTGAATGTTCCACTGACTCCTGTCCCCCTTCATCCTGGCGACCGGCAAACAGCATGGATGACTGCTGTGGCCACCTGCTGGAAGGAATCAGCTGCCAGCCTCGTATGTTGGGCCTGCCCCTGATCCACAACTCTGTTGAAAGAAGCAAAGGCTAAAAGGTGATGGGGAGACATCTTGGATATAGGTGGAGGAAAGAGGGGAGAGGATATGCTGGATGGAGGGGGCAATACAGTAGATACTGGTTAGAAGAGGGAGAGTCCTTGATAAAGCTGTTGTCATCTGGCAAAACATGTCAGATTTATTCCACTGGGCCGACGGACAGAATGTGTTTAAGCTGATTGATTAAGATAAGTGATTAAGCTCTTTATTCACCTTTATAAAAGTATAGTGAGGTGTTTGGGGCAAGGATTTATAATAAAGTATTCTATAATATTTATTATATTTAAGAGATGTAAAATTAAAATTAGCATTAAAAATAGTTTTATTCAAAACTCATGAAGAGGTTGGTGTATAAATCTCTGGGCAATGTGAGGATAGCAGAGTTTTTCTTTTAGAGCATCTTTCATCCAGATGGGATCCTTAATGTTTTTCAGCTACCTATGGAAGCATTTGAGAAATATATAGCCACTGATTTGCATAGATTCTAAAAAGGGAAGGGCACAAGGGACAAAATTAATCGAAATAACATTGAGACATTGTATAGGTAAAGCTACAAAAAAAAATTGGCGACAGGAGGAAAGATTAGTCATGGTGATTTCCTGGGCTGGTGCATACATTAGGATTAGGTATCAAAGCATTTCTGTCACACCTATCCTCAATTTAATTATAACCAAGGAAATTGAGTTATGATATTTACTGAAAGAAATAAAAACAGTATCATTGAGCATGACTTGTGACAAACTAGTTAAATTACAGATTTAGTCATTCCATGCCACCTAAAATTGGTTCTGTAAATTATGCCTGTTACTTTTATTTCACAATAACATAATGTTCTGTAGCTATGATATATCTTTCTGTCAACATGTTGATTCTAGAAACTGAACTAGCTTGCATTTAAGATCTTGAACACAGAATCTGATGACTTTGTGCAAATCTACTGAGTTGATCTACAGTACTTGACCCTTCCTGATAAGTCCAAATAATTCCTTGTCATGTACCCAGATTCATACTCCTCATCCCACCCCAGGACTAGGATAGAGGATCAGTAGGTGTTGGTCACAGTTACCTATAGAAAGCATTTGGTGGTGTTAGTCACAGTTACCTATAGAAAGCATGTGGTGCTGTTTTACAAAATATAATTCTTCATTCCTGGCATTCACTTTTCAAAGTCATATAAGGCACTTGTACATTGTAATTCCATAAGGGGCCTCCTAGTTATAAGGGGCAGGAAGATATGTAAATAGCAGTGGTCTAGTTTTCTATATATATAGATGGACATCTATATATATAAAAGGTCAAAGCTGGTATCTTCGTCGGACCACAGATAAAGAAGATCCTGAAGTGCAAGGAATTTCCCAAGAAGCTAACTAGGAAGGAGAAAGCGACTTGGAACAGCTTTGTCGAAGTGGTTTGGGGCTTCCTGGGCAATCACAAAGCTGAACACTATGTGGAGTTGGTTGAGAATCTGGTGAAGAATTATAGCAAAATGGGCTGTAGGATGTTTCTCAGAGTCCATGCCCTTGATGCTCATCTTGATTCTTTCAAGAAGAATATGGGAGCGTACTCAGGTCAGCACTTCTACCAGGATATATTGGACTTTGAACACCGCTACCAGAGACAATATAATGAGAACATGATGGGAGAGTACATCTGGGGGTTGATTCGTGAAAGTGACTTCCAGTATAATTGCAAATCTCGAAAAACTATTCACTTCTAAATCTTCGGTAGTCATTTTTGTATAACTTCAATATAAATATATGTTACTTGTGATTTATATGATGCTTTTTATGACTATATAAGAATGAAAAGATGAAAATTCAACATTTTCACATTTTAAATAGGTAAATTGCAAAATTTGACTATCCTTTTCACAAAAGCAAAGTTGGTGTTTTTTTGTTTTGTTTTAAAACAGACATTTTCTATACCTTTTAGGCATGAGCAATTAGGAAATTACATTTACTGCCCAGGAACAAAAATCATGTTACCTAGTGGAATCCAAGAGGAAGAATGGGGTAAAAGTGGCTTATAGAACTTGAGTGTAGAGAAGATGCAAAGACAATATTGGAAGTAGCATGTTAGACTGGTCCATTTGAAAAACCGACTGGATAAGTGAAGATGTTGGTGAGGCTCTAGTCTGAGAAAAGAATTTGAGAATAAAAAAATAAATATGAATGAAGTGGAACAAATCTAGGGGTCCTTTAACTAAGTCAAGCTAACTGATTTAGTGTGCGCTAATCAATTTAGCACATGCTAAATGCTAACGTGTCCATTATATTCTTTGGCCACCTTAACATTTAGTGCATGCGAAATTGATTAGCACCCCTTAATGTTCTGAGGAGGAGATGAAAAATTGGAGACTAACAAAGAGAATCAGGTAAGAGACAGTCATTAGAAGAGGACAGGCTGGTAGGCGGTGAAAGGAATGGTAAAAGGGGGTTGCAATAAGATAGGAAACGATGTGGTATGTGAAACGGAGGCTTTTGTACCCGAGATGTAATCTTTGGCAATAGCACTTTGGAACTTTCAACCTGTACTTGAATTGTATTACAGTATAATAGCCTAACTTGGCAACAGTTCCACCTGCTGTGAGTTTGTTAATTACATAAGAACATAAGAATTGCCATCTTCAGATCAGACCATGGATCCATCAAGTCCGGTGATCCGCACACGCGAAGGCCCCGCCAGGTGTGCCCTGGCATGGGTTAAGTCCCCATGTCACTGTATGCTTCTCAAGGGAGAGGTGCACCTAATATACCCTTACCCGTGTCACTCTATGCCATAGTTTACCCTTAAACCCTAGAACGGTGGATTCTGCAATTACTTCTTCTGGGAGAGCATTCCAGGTGTCCACCACTCGCTGAGTGAAACAGAACTTCCTGATATTTGTCCTGGACCTGAAAGATTAATGGAATGAAATTGTCGTTGAACCATTATATTTCAATGATTTCTGCAAAATAGAAGAAAATCCATCATACCCTTAAGAGGTTGACACTATAATTATGGATAGTGCTGCTGAGAACAGATCTAATTTGAAGACAGAGGCAGCCCATAACAGTGCATCCCTAATATTCATATCGGGTAATTGTCTACCTACTGGCTAGCTCTGTATTCAAAATGAGAACTTTTGTGGTAATATAAGCCTCCTGCATAGTAATCACTTACTGTACCATCTATATATTACTGCATGCCAAAAAAATCAGTTCTGGTCTCTAAAGCCATTGATATCTATCAGCATGTGGTGGCATTCCATGATATTTTAAAAGATCATCTTTCGATTGAATGCAGAGGATGGAATATTGGAGATACTAATGGGTATAGCTAGGATCTTGTCCCAACACTGGACAAGAATTTCCAATGTAATATATACAGTAACTACCGGTAATTGTGGATTTTGGTCTGTAATTATATTATCATCTACTCTTGTCCTCTTGTATATATGTTGGTGAGCCAACTAGGCATCTATTTCAAGCTTGATCTGAAGTATTTTGAAAAATTGTATACTGAACTTTATGGAGATGAGGTTTCTCCCTTGTAATAATGACAGAGGGACATTTTTGATATAACGTCTAAATCTGAGTTTAGACGTTTTGTGGAACAATCAAAAAAATCCAGTACCAAACATGCCCATTTTCAAAACGATGCCTATCTTGGGTTTTTTTTGAAAATGGATGTGTTTGTTCTCAGTGCGTCTGTCTCTTTGACTCCATTTATGGAAAAAAATCACATCCAAGACAAAAATGCACAGAACAAGCTATTGGGATGTAGGAGGGGCTATCATTTTTAGCAGACTGGTCACACAGACATCCCAGCAGAGCAACAAGTTTTATGGAGGGAGGGAGGTGGTTAGGCAGAGAGTAGAGAGGCAGAGGAGGAAGAAGGAAAAGTGCTGCTGTACTTGGGTGGTAGTGGAGGGCGGGGGGAGATGAGAGGAAGAGGTTCTGTTGGACCTGGATGGTGGAGAGGAGGCAAGAGGAAGAGGTGCTTCTGGACCTGGATGGAGGGGAGGAGGTGCTGCTGGACTGGGTGGAGAGCAGTGAAGAAGAAGAAGAGAGAAATATTGGATCAGGGGATACTTGATTTAGGGAGGTAGAGATGCAGATTGCAGGGGGAGATGCAAGGAATAGAGAGGAAGGCAGAAAAGAATAAAGGCGATGCACAGAGAAAAGATGCTAGGTATGAAAGGAGGATGGGGACAGAGAAACAGAGGGGGAATGCTGGATGGAGAGGGGATGAGGACACAGAAGGGCAAAGCTGATCATAGGGGTGCAAAGAGACAAAGCCACAGAGGGTAGATGCTGGACAGGGTAGATAGGGATGCAGAAGGTTGATATGAAGAAAGAAGACATATCAAATGGACAGAACACCTTGCAAAGATAGAAGAAAAAAATGGAGAAAAAACAAAGACACACTGCAACCTAAGTGAATGGAAAAATAAAATGCTCAGACAACTAAAGTAGAAAAAAGCATTTTTGTGCTCCAGCCTCCACCTAAACTCCACCACTGAACCTGCCTACTCATGGGTGACATAATGTTTGTATGTTAAAGGTCTGGAAGCCTCTTATGTGGGAGGAAGTGGGGAAGGGATTGTACATATCAGCCTTGGGAATGTTTATTAAAAGTAATCATCTGTTAAAACATATCACATGTATGAATGCAAGCATAATATAAAGTCCTTTTTCTTTTATCGCTGGGCCGTTGCTTCTCTGTTCTGGTTGACTTTACGTGGGGTTGCTTTTTCCTTTATAGGGTATCTTTTGTCTTACCAACTTTTTTGGAAAACACAAAATATTTTGAAAAATTGTGTAAGGAACTTTATGGAGAGGAGTTTTTTATGTCTTCAAGGTTTCTCCCTTGTAATAATCTGCTGGCATATAACATGCTGCAACATATTGGAGTCTGAGGCTTTTCCTCCTTTTTTTTGAGTAGTTTTCTAGAGACCCTTTCATGGTTCTTGTGGCAAAGGGTTCATGGTTTGTTTTGATTATTTTTCACCCTGTCTTCTTGGATGTTATACAACATAATTTTATAAGAGCCCATTTGCACTCACACAAAGGCCATTATACATAAAAATCTTTTACAAAATTAAACCCCTTAAAATTCACCTAAAGATGCCTGAATATTGAACAGATGCAAGAGCTGATGGTTCAACACAGCTCACAAGGCAAGTTCTGGATGGGCCTAAGGGTGAAATGGGTGGATATATGTATTTCCTCTCTCTGCCCACTCCCTGGCACCCTCCACCTACCAAATGTAATAAAATGAATACATTGCTAAGCTCCTAGTTGCCAATGATGGTACTCTGTGGTTGCTTAGTCTTCATAAGTGCCAACTGATCATGCATGGGGTGCCTGTGTTGGTGGCTGCTGACTGCCACTGTATTCTGATGGCCTGGGAGCTGCAGTGGAATATCTTTAGATGGCAGGGGTTGGCAGCGTTGGCCTAAGCAGGGCAACAAGAGTGATCACATAGGGATTACTGAGTTTACGTTTGTGATTTATTACAGAAGAACACATTCCACCTTCCTATCCCCCCTGACGCAGCCAATAGTGAAACGCTGGTTACCACCGTCGGAGGAGGAAGACTTTGAACATCCAGCTC
This sequence comes from Geotrypetes seraphini, assembly GCF_902459505.1. Classification (NCBI taxonomy): domain Eukaryota; kingdom Metazoa; phylum Chordata; class Amphibia; order Gymnophiona; family Dermophiidae; genus Geotrypetes; species Geotrypetes seraphini. The sequence continues at coordinate 14,658,424 of NC_047097.1, forward strand.
TGCAAAAGTTAATTAGCTATGTTTTCACAATCGGGTGCAGCATAGAAGATAAGTAGCTGCTACCTTTATTAAAGTGTTTCATATGTATTGTGACTGTTTTCAAAGCAGAGGCTGTTCATTAAGGTAAGCTAGAGTCTCAAGATGTTTTTTGAACACTGAAGATTTATAAGAACTTACTGGCAAGGAGGTTTTTATAAGCCTATGAGGTGTTTATCCTTTCTAGTCTTTCAGCAAAACTTGTTCTGGCTGAAGACAGGGATCTGAGGCTTTTTCCTCCTTGTAATAAGGATAGCTTTGGTATATATTTATTGTGTTGTTTGATTAATAATTTCAAGAGAATAGATTAGGTATTTTTTTGGAGTTTTGAATCGAACCTTCTCTCCATTATTTTGATAGAAGTGACCACATAGGGCCCCACACTCCCCCTGCAGTCCAGTATCCATCCCTATCTCTGACACCCCCTTCCACATTAGACCTTAAGCAATGTCTCTCCTTGAGTCTACAGCTCACCAGTGGCAGCAGTGATTCACCTGTGCTGTTGGGGGCTGTTTCCTGAACCTTCCCTCTGAGGCATCTTGCCCCCTCTGATGTAACTTCTGTTTCTGCAGGAGCAAGACACCATAGAGAAAAGGTTCTGGGTTTGAGCCCTAGCAGCGGAGATAAATCGTTGCCACCAGTGAACTGTAGACTCAGGGAGAGACACTGTTTAAGGTACAACATGGGGGTGTCAGAGGGAGGGGCAGAGCTAAAACATAGGGTGGGGAGTGTAACAAAATTTCAAATGAACTATCACCACCACAGTCCAGCATCTGCCCCCATTAAGTTGGAGGGACCCACTAAACTTGTCTGCACAATGGGACCCACTAGATTTGTCCATAAAAGACCATGCAGGTGCTAAAGCCAGTCCTGGGCTTCTGGATCCCCACCAGCTGTGCTGATGATGCATGTCACTGCTGGTTGAGACTGAGCTGTAAGTGGATAAGAACAGGCCCACCTGAAACTATGCCCTTGGCATACAGCATGACCATAATTTTTCTGATCTTTGGTGGCAACTCATAGGTGAAATATTACCACACTGACTAGGTGGAGATTCAGAAACACTTTTAAATTTGAAGGAACAACAATGGATCCTGCAAATCAAATATTGCGATTCCCAATGAATAAAATTTAGAAACCAGATGGCATAGCTTGTATGAATCATGTAGGGGGTATGATTAATAATCAGTCGGGTATTTTTTAAAATTTCCTGCAGAACTTCCTGTTTCACAGAGGCAGTCAGAGGCAATATACTATGAGAACGAAATTTGATTATATTTCTCTATTGCTGGTCTCCTTTCACTGATTACCATTTATGTTTATTAAATTATATTCTGCTTTTGTCCAAGGTGGACAACAAAGCAACATAAATAGTTAAAAAGACAAATAAAACACAGTATACAAGCCAGCCAGAAGTCCAAAGCTGAAGCCTCGACAGGCTGTTGTCATCAAACAAAATAGAGGCTGCTTTAACAATTTCAAAGATCCCAAACCATATCACTTGGCACCAGCCTATCCAAACCAAAACCAGCCAGATATGGAGTACCTGTCCCCTCTACTCTTCAATCTTTACATCAGACTGGTCCTGGATATAACCCCAAAATACCAAATAAATATTCACTCCTTCTTCGACAACGTTCTGTTATACCTACCACTAGGAGCAAACCGTGACTCTCCGATAATAACTCTTCACAACTTACCTCTCCGAAATAAAAAATTGGATGACCTTAAACAAACTCCAAGTGAACACCTCAAAAATAGAACCACTTTGGATCAGAAAAGAAAAATGCATGTATAACTGCCCCCTCATAAACTGGGAATTGACTACCCTGACTGCAAAAGACCAAGTACGGAGCCTAGGGATTATCCTCGAATCGAATCTGTCATTCTCCACCCAAGTCTCATACGTGGTCTCCTCTTCTTTTTATTGCCTGACGTTGGCCCAATGGTTACCCATAACCAAACATTGCATTTTCAAAGGCCTAGTGCTAGCATACAAATCCTTCTAACATGGTGCCCAGCTATTTCTCACACAAACTTCCACCCTACACCCCCTAAGAGACCGCTCCCAAGATGAAAGGCCAGGCCCTCCAGCTCCAAACTGCCCAAAAAGATCCTATGCCCATTTCTTACCAAACCTTTGGAATAATCTGCCTTCTCATTTACGATCCCATCAGGGCCTTCTAAACTTCAGGAAAGCTATAAAAACCTATCTCTTTGCCTAGCTTCACTTATGCTTCTTCAAACTACCTTTTTCCTCTTTCTCTGCAACTGCCCTGAGGAATCCTCTATAGACCACGGGCAATTCAACTGATACTGTTGTTATAGGCCATCTTTGTATAAACAATGCTCATAGGTGGAACAACATGATAGACAAATTATATGGCACATCTGTCATGTCTATACTAAGCTAGCTGAATTCCTAAGGAACATATATTAGATTGTATGTCAAGGTAGACAAATTTATCTCAAAAATAGGCTTGTTCTCTTCTTTCCTTCTCTCCAGCCAAATTTATCTGTCACGTCAGTCATGTTTGTGCTAAGCCAGTTCCATTCCTATGGAACACACGTGTTAGATTGTACTATCAGATAGATTCCCTACATTATGCACCCTGATTGCAATGTCACGATACCACGCACTGCTGAACGGTAACCCATGTACTGTTATTGTAACTCTTATCAGGCTCATAATTAAAAAAACATCCTAAATCGGCACTTGGACGTCCAGCTAGAGAATGACATTGGGACAAATTTTTCTCTGTACCTGCAGGAACTCAATTTCCCCGTCCCATCCCAGCAAGTTCTGTCACTGTCAAACCTCAAACACTTATGATTTTAAAGAGTACAGAGTTTGCAGGAAAAGAACTTGCCAGGATGGTACGGGAAAATTAGTTCCCATGGGGATGAGGAAAAATTTGTCCCTATGTCATTCTCTAGTTCCAGCCTCTGTATGTTCAGAGCACGAGGTGTGTTATGGGCTGGCTTTGGGTGGTCTCAAGGGTGGGTTAGAGATGGACTTCTTGCAGCGATAATCAAACATTTTGCAAGACATCCTGGATGGAACTTATATGTTTGGAACTAGACCTATTTTAGAAGGGACTAAGTACCACAAAGGTGCCCAGATGACCACTGCATACATTAAGGTAAGACACCCCCACACTCCCCCTGTGCTCACTGACCCCCTCACACATACAAAGATTATAATACAAACGTACATACCTGTCTCCAGAACATCAGCACCTGGTACAGGTGTTAACTTGAATGTTTTTATTGACTAATGTACACCGCCTAGAAGCCTGATTAGGCGGTATAACAATTTTTTTAATAAACTTGAAACTTAGAGCTGCACAAAGGTGTCTTAAGTAGCCTAATGGGTGGGCTAGTGAATCATAGAGAGGAGTAGCAAGTCCCATAAGTCACTCTAACCATTATATTTTGTGACCAGTCAGACACGTTGCCTACCTTGGTCCCAGCTAAAGCTCCTACAAAGACCCCTAGTAAAACCCGGAAGGGAGTGTGTAAAGGCTGACCTAGGGTGGATTTGGCTAATTCTCAGGCTGACCACCACAAGAGGAGCTCTAGAGCTGCCTTGAGGACTGCTGAATCAGCCAGGTTAGGGTTTGTCCCATTGATACAAAAACCAGCAGCTGAGCACAAGCAGGTTAGGGAGAAGGTTGAGACCTTTCCTTCCTGAGAGTCTTCTCGGGCCAAACAGGAGCGAACCAGCCTCACCTATGGAGGTGCAGGAGACTGGAGACATACTGGAAAGATCAGTATCTGAGCTTGAACTCCCGATGGAGCTTGACAACCTTCCAGAGGAAATGAGCCTTGGTGAGGAAGCCCATGGAAATTGGTTTTTCCACCAGCTGCAACTGCTAACTGGAAGAAACAGTGAGTGTATTTTCAGCTTGCTTTGTTTGAAAAAGACTGTTTTGTGGAAGCTGAACCTTTGAGAATCTTTTGGTTTTTTTTTCTTTACTGTTTTGCATTTCTGCTATGAAGCTGATAAGTGTCTGTTTTTGGGAGAGGTTTGCTATTACCTGGGAGGGAATTTTGTAGGCTATACAGTAGCTAAAATTAAAGCAAACCTGAGGCACTCTCCTGTGCCTGGCAGTTTAGTGCATGACTACCAGAGGCTTCACTGTAGTGGCTCTGAGGTGAGCCAGTGCCTTGAATTCTGTTTTGTTTCTAAACTGAATAATCTGCTTGGGAGCAGGCTGTATTTAAGCTCTGAGGTGAGCCTAAACCTCAGAGCTGAAGAAATAAGAAGAAAAGCAGTGTGAACTTTATTCTTTGGAACTGTTTGTTGTTTTTTTCTTTTGAGTTTGGACTGTTTAAGTTTGTGGTCTACTTACCTGTTTGCTTGGACCTATAATTACCTAACTTTTGGTGCTTTACCAAGAAATAAAAGTGTAGCATTTTCATTTATTTCCTTTTGAGAGAATTGGTTTTTTAAAAAATTATTATTGGTGTCAGTTCAGGCCTGCAGTCCGGGTCACACGCAGGTGTTATTATTTGTGTAACCACTGTGAGGTGCTGTGGAGTCCCGGTCGGACCACAGTGGTGGTCACAATTTATGGTGGAAAATGTGAGCCAGCCAACCAACCCCCCCCCCCCTAAAAAATCCCAAAACAAAACCCTACTCTATTGCCATATATGTACCACCTGCAGCCATAAGAGCTTTTGTAGACAGGTAGGCATAGTGGGTTTTGGGGGCTCACCATAACTTATCAGGGAGTTCTGGTGAGATATTTATCTGGCACACCTTATGTGAAGCTCACAGCAGTGCCCTCTAAGGTGCTGCACTGTTACCATGTCTGAATGGCCAGTCCATTACAGGACTGGCCCCTTCCATGTCCATATGGTCTTGTTCTGGGTGTTTGGGACTTGGACAAAATTTTGGTTGAAAATGTGGTATAAAGATAGACGTCCTGGCAGTCTGGACATCCCAATGGCCTGGATGTCCAAATAGAGGACTAAAAAATAAAAAAAATAAAAAATCTGATGTATGGTGGTTTGACTTTTGAAAATAGACATTTTCTTACTGCCAAGAACATAAGAACTGCCACTGCTGGGTCAGACCAGTGGTCCATATTGCCCAGCAGTCTGCTCACGCGGCGGCCCTCTGGTCAAAGACCAGTGCCCTAACTGAGATTAGCCCTACCTGAGTATGTTCCGGTTCAGCAGGAACTTGTCTAACTTTGTCTTGAATCCCTGGAGGGTGTTTTCCCCTATGACAGACTCCAGAAGAGCGTTCCAGTTTTCTACCACTGTCTGGGTGAAGAAGAACTTCCTTACGTTCGTACGGAATCTATCCCCTTTCAATTTTATAGAGTGCCCTCTCGTTCTCCCTATCTTGGAGAGGGTGAACAACATGCCTTTATCTACTAAGTCTATTCCCTTCAGACTTTGAAAATGCCCCTCCGTGAGTGTTAACTGTAACCCTATGTAATGTAATTTGTAACTTTGTGAACATTAATTTGTAACCCGTTCTGAGCTGTCTGGGGAGGAGAACTGTTTTAGAAGCTTCTAAGTGCCACAAAGGTACCCAAACTTACCAGATGACCACTGGAGGAATTAAGTAATGACTCCCCGCATACTTCCCCAGTGATCACTAACCCCCTCGAAGACCTGCATGGAACAGTATATACCTGTCTAGAATAGCTGCACTTGATATGGGAAAGCTTAGTAGAGCAGTATACAGTTGTCTTAACTAGCCTGTTGGGTGGGCTAGTGAACCATAGAGAGAAGAACCCTGGCCCATCAGCCATTCCAACCAATACATTTATGGTGGAAAGTATGAGCCCACCAAAGCCCTATTCTATTGCCTTATAGGTGCCACCTGTAGCCATAAGGACTATTAGGGTGGTAGGTGAATATGGTAGGTTTGGGGGAGTTTTGGGGAGCTCACCATATATTATAAGGGGGGTATGGTAAGATGTATCTCTGACACCCTTTATGTGAAGTTCACAGCAATGCCCTCTAAGGTGTCCCACTGCTCTGTTGGGATGACTATGTGGCCAGTCCATTACAATGCTGGCCCATCCCAGTTGCAAATAGTCTGGGTTTGGACATTTTGGATGTCCTAAGGATGCATATTCTTTAGACGTTCTGTTGGCCATAACATCCAAGTAGGTGATTTTCAAAATCAAAGTTTTGGATGTCTAGTGGTTTGCCTTTCAAAAATGGAAGTGGTTTGCTTCTCAAACTGGGCGTCTTGTGAGAAATGCCCAAACTGGACTTGGACTTCTATTTTATAAATGGCTCTCCACGTCTGTAAAGGCACATAAACTTTCAAGCAAATCTGCAAATATTCAGATGCCTGTTGCTGTAAGCTCAAATAAACCAACAATAATAACTTAAATCTCACTCAACGTTCTATTCGTAATAATCAATACAAAGAGATCAGATAAAAGGACACATGGTCAACCTTAGATAATTGAAGGCTTGTATAATTTTTTTTAATTCACTGTTTGATTTTTTAAATATTGGAGGGTAATTGTCCAATGTTTTTCACACAATTAATTACTCTGTTAGGCAGTTTTCATTACAGTCAAATTCAGAATTATCTTATTTTAAAATAGTCTTTCTTTTAAGGCATTGTGCTGCAATCTTTATACAGTAAATCTTGTTTATTTCAGTTGGTAAAACATTGTAATATACTACCGCAAAATATTCATTTATATTCATTACATCTTCAGTTCTGCAAATCTTTAAAGTTTATTCTGTTTTCAGAATTTTTATTGTAAGTTTAGATGAATTATTCATGTAACTTTCCTCTCGTATGAAGAAAGGCTAAAGAGATTAGGGCTCTTCAGCTTGGAAAAGAGAGGGGAGATATACAGTTGAGGTCTACAAAATCCTAAGTGGTGTAAAATGGGTAGAAGTAACTCAAGTTTTTACTGTACCAAAAATTACATAGGCTAGGGAACACTCAATGAAATTACAGGGAAATACTTTTAATAAACAAATAGAAGGAAATATGTTTTCACTCAAAGAATAGTTTCGCTCTGGAACTTGTTGCCAGATGATGTGGTAACCACGCTTAGCATAGCTGGATTTAAGAAAAGTTTGGACAAGTTCCTGGAGGACAAGTCTATAGCATGTTAATGAGACAGATATGGGGGAAACCACTGCTTGCTCTGGGATCGATAGCATGGACTTGGGGATTCCTGAATCTCGTTACTCTTAGGGATTCTGGAATATTGCTACCATTTATGTTCCTGCCAGGTGCTTGTGACGTAGATTGGTTACTGTGGAAACAGGAAACTGGGATAGATGGACCATTAGTCTGACCCAGTCTGGCTTTTCTTATGTTCTGATTTATGTTTCAGTTTGTTCTTATTGTTAACCTGCTCTGAACCTATATTTAAGGATAAAGCAGGATAGAAGTACCAATTATTATAATTATTATTACATCATTTATTATCATTTCTGCCACATTTGACATGGTTAGTTACCTCATTATTTTAGATACCTTGTTGAATATGAGAATTGACAGGATAGATTTTAACTTGGTTTCAGTTCTTCTTGATAAATTGTACCCGATAGGTTTGGACTAGCAATTAGACCATGGGACATGTTGCAGGTTTCCAGGTCTCGTTGCTTTTGAAATTTTGCCTGTTAGCTCGTTCCAATGTCTAGGGATGCTCATCGACGCTCATGCACGATCAAGTTTCTCAAGTGGTTAAAAATGATTTCTACTGGCTCAAGTGTAAGCTACTCGACAAGAACTCTCTTCATACACTGGTGCATTCTTTTGTAATAACTCATCTGGATTACTGTAGCATGTTTTAATGAGGCATTTTGACTGTACAGCTCTGCCGCCTTCAGACCCTCCAGAATTCAGCAATCCGTCTGTTAGGTTGTGCAAAGACATTTGACCACATTACCTCGCTTTTTGTCTTCCAGTCAAATATCGTTAATGGTTTAAAATACTTTGTCTAACACACATATCAGATCACCCCCTTATTTTTCTTCATTGACCATTCTGTATACCCCCAATCATGCTGTTTGCTTTTTCCATGCAAATCGTTTCGTCCTTCTGTTCCCTAAAGTTTCTTGGTATGAATCTACTACAAACTGCATTTTATTCGCTCTCTGTTTAATTTTGTTGCTGAGGCAGGAAAGTGACTGTTGAATGAGCAAGCCGAAGCTTAAGTGTTATAGCTTCAACGTGACTGGCTATTCAATGACTGGAATCCAATTCAACAACTTCTACAATCATAAACATCCAGCTTTGTTGCCCGGGGGCGGGCCAAGATGGTGGCGATGTGAGGAGCCGTGAGAGATGCGCTGAGATCTCTCCAAGTTTGCTTCTCCTAACCAATTATACCTTTTCTCCAGATGCCCCATGCGAAGAGGAAAGGGGTGGTCAGGGTCCTTTCCTCGCCGGCCCTGGTGTCCACCCCATTGCAGCAAACTGTGGATCGCTTCTTTTCGGCCCTTCCGGCGCCAGCATTTCCCGGAGTGGAGAGTCCGGCATTGGGCGGCGAAGTGAGGGAGTCGCTTGACCTTTCGGGCACAGAAACATCTCTTGTCTCCTCCGGTATCCCTCATACCTCCATGCCCGGCAACCGCCGAGATGCTGAGGCGAGAGACACGCGATCCGGGAAGTGGAGACGTGGGGTCTCCCTACGAGGGCACAGCGTCTGTGGCTGGTCAGCTGATGGAAGCAAGCAAGAGAGGGGAGAATCTGTCCTCTCCGATGGAGGTTTCCCTGCATAGCATCTGGTTTTTGCTTCAACGGATGGAGACTAAAATGGAAAAATCGTCTGAAGAGGTAACTAAAATAGTGGAGAGTTTGGACTCATTAACAAAAACTGTGGAAACAATGAAATTGGATTTTATAGTCCAAACTAAGCAGATGCAGGATGATATATTGCACTTACAACAGTTCAAGATGGCTTCAATTAGAAAGTTCTTCTATACATCAGAAATTAGAGCAATTTGAAAATTTTAATAGACGCTTGAACCTCCGTATTTTAAATTTTCCACAAATTCCTGGTGTATTGCCTCTCGACTTATTGAAAAGATATTTGATTGAACATCTAAAGATTTCTTCAAATTGTATACCTCCAATAAATAACATTTACTATTTACCAAATAAGAAGATATCCGGAAGAGAAGGAGGAGAAAATGAGATTGAAAAAGAGAAAAGGAGGAAAAATAATGAAATAGAATTTGCTAATGTGACTGCTCTTCTTGAACAAACAATAACAGCTGACACTGATAGAGCTATGCTCTTAGTATCATTAGTATTTGAGCAAGATGTAAATATGATTATGAAATTGTTCTTTAAAAATTCACAAAAACTATTTGGGGGACAGAAAATATGGATATACCCTGATGTCGCTAAGACTACTCAAGAATGGAGGAAAGAATTTCTTTCTATGCGCCAAGATACTGTCAATTTGGGAGCGACGCTTCTTTTATCATACCCCTGCAAATGCTTAGTTAGGTATTTGGGAGTTAAATACACATTTTTTTCTCCAAACCATCTGAAGGAATTCTTGGATGTGAAGAAGATCATTAAGGACTGAGGGATAATAGAAATAAAGCCGGTGCTTAGATACATTAAGCCTATTTGTTAATTAAATTCCTCCTTAAATTTTCTCTCGTAACTTTTGTTTGACCATCCCCCCCATTATAGTGGTCTAAGAAGGGGATAAAGGAATATTCTTGTAAGAATGAATTTGTATTACTTTTGGATTGTTTTCCTCCCTGTGTTTATTGTAGCAAGATGTAATCTTGTAAATTTTGATGAATAAATAGAAATAAATAATGAAAAAAAACAAAAAACAAAAACATCCAGCTTTGTTTATAACAAAAATATTTTTTTTACCAAACCTTAAATTGATTAGGGTTGGTGATTTAAATTCATCAAGGCCGAGTGCAAAGATAATTATGATATAAAGAAATGTTTTGTAAAAGACAAAGACCAAAAGCCAAATTCTCTGTCCGACAAAATATTTTGTTTCAGTCCTTTCTCAGGGACAGAATGAGAAATGCTCACTCTTGAGCTTCTACAATCATAAACTTCCAGCTTTGTTTATAACAAAAAGATTATTTTACCAAACCTTAAATTGACTAGAGTTGGTAAAGATCCTCAGAGGGTTACACTACCCCTGTGGTTCACGTGAAACAAATCACTGAACCCAATCTTCATCGGATCAAATCTTGATTAATTCTTTGGTTTAAATCTACTATTTAATTAGTATAAATATAGTTTTTTATTTTGTAGTATATCTTTTTCTTAAAGTACTTAGCTTAATTGGCTTTAAACGTGCCCATGTTTTAGATTACTTTTGTCAGGGCTGAGGCTCCCGATTTAAATCAACTTAGTTGAATGCACATCTTGGAACTGTGTCTACATTTCAGCACCATATATCGAATTTGGGGTTAATTTTGTAGCTGGGGAGAGCAATGTATCACTGAGCCACTGAGAACCAGAAAGCAACAAACTCAGCAGTGATACATTGCTCTCCCCAGCTACAAAATTAACCCCAAATTTGATATATGGTGCTGAAATGTAGACACAGTTCCAAGATGTGCATTCAACTAAGTTGATTTAAATCGGGAGCCTCAATCCTGACGAAAGTAATCTGAAACATATTTTGTACAGTATTAGGGGATATGTACCACTGTGGTATTGCATTGTATGCATTGGCTGCTTTATGGTTCAGGTTTTTGGGTTTTAAAAAAAAATCTTTATTCATTTTGAAGCCAAAAATAAGTGCAACAATATTATACAATCATATTACACTATAATAGCACTTAAATTCAATCAAAATTGTAATCCATATATCACCCCCCTATCTTCATATTCAAAAATTTCACTCAAATTAAAAATATTTTCCAGCCCCCACCCACCCACCCTGGACGTGCATGATCAAGGGCCAAGTTCAACAATCACTCTGCAAAATTTTGTCAATGGCTCCCAGATATCCAGAAGCTTCTTAAAATGCCCCCGTTGTATGTTCCATTTTAAAGACATGACACAGAGACTTCCACCAAAAGGTATAGTTTAACTGATCCCAGTTTTTCCAATTCCTTAAAATAAGTTGTATGGCAACTCCTGTTATAATAAAGAGAAGTTTGTTATTGTGAGATGATATTTGACTTTTAGCTCTCATTAAAATGCTAAATAGCACAGTGTCGTATGTTAGTGCCACTGGATTTCCCAGTACTTTGTTCACCCGATCCCAAATGGATCTCTAAAATTGAAGTATCAAGGGACAAATAGTACAATAGATGATCTAACGTCCCAGGTTCAAGATGACAGTGCCAGCATCTATTAGACTTGGAACTATCTAATTTCTGTAATCTAATCGGAGTCCAAAATGTTCTATGTAATAAGAAAAGCCAAGTTTGTCTCATAGATGCAGACACCGTACATCTCATCCTCCAAATCCAGATTTGTAGCCATTGAGACGCAGTAATCTGATGCTTTAACTCAATGCTCCAAATGTCACGAAGATCAGTTTTTGGTTTCTTATTCAAAAATCCAGATATTAATTTATACCGCTGAGCGGCCTGGTGTCCCAGGAAATCTGTCTGGAAGAACAGGATTGGCAAACTATACTGATTTTTTAGATTTTTCCAATCGGGGAATGGCCTGCTTCAACTGCACAGTTTTTATATGCATATTTCTATCCTCCCACTCTTTTGTAAAGGGGGGAGGGGGGAGGGAGAAGCATGGTGGCAGATAATGGCCCAGCCAGTCTACCCATCCGCAGTAACCATTATCTCTTCCTTTCTCTATGCGATCCCACGTCCCTTATCCTAGGCTTTCTTGAATTCAGACAGTCTCTTGTCTCCACCACCTCCTCCGGGAGACCATTCCACACATCAACCACCCTTTCTGTAAAAAAAAGGATTTCTTTAGATTACTCCTAGCCTATCACCTCTGAATTTCATCCTATGCCCTCTCATTTCAGCGCTTCCTTTCAAATGACTCATGCGCATTTACGCCATTTAGGTATTTAAACATCTCTATCGTATCTCCCCTTTTCCGCCTTTTCTCCAAAGTATACAGATTGAGATCTTTAAGTCCCCATATGCCTTATGATGAAGACCACGCACCATTTTAGAAGCCTTCCTCTGGACCGACTCCATCTTTTTTGAAGGTGTAGGCTCCAGAATTGCCTAAATGATGTTTCACCATTTATACAGGGGCATCAATACTTCCTTTTTCCTACTGGCCATACCTCTTCCTAAGCACCCTAGCATCCTTCTAGCTTTCGCCGTCACTTTTTCAACCTGTTGGGCCACCTTATGATCATCACATACAATCACACCCAAGTCCCGCTCTTCTTTTGTGCACATAAATTCTTCACCCTCTAAACTGTACCGTTCCTTCGGTTTGTAGCACAAGCCAGCATGCTGAATGCTCTGCACTGCTCCGATGGTCATAGAATTCCTATGATTGTCAGAACCGCGCAGAACATTCAGCCAACCAGCGCTAAAAACCTCTTCTGTGCTCTTGTTTAAAAAAAAAAAAAAAAAAGGGGGGGGGGTTAGTTTGTGATTACTTATTCCATACTGGGTGAGGGTGGTTCTGCTTCTGTGTCCTGTGTGTATGAAAGACATGGTTTTCTATTAGCATTGACCAGCCTTGCTTGACAAAATGCAACAGGCATGGTTCCTGGAAGCACCTTGAATAAACCTGATTTGAATCTCCTTATTGTCAGCCAATCTTCCTTTTTTCCACGTTGGATTCTTTGGTGGACTGCTTGCCTTGTTGCTTTGTTACAAATTAACATACATGAAGTGGAGCGTACCAGAGGAGTTACAGATTTGGTTGTTTATACATACATATGGGTTAAAGTTGGATGACAGAGTGAGGCAATCGAGAGGAGTTGCAAAATTGGTTATTAATATAGACATGTTTCGGATAGCATTACTGCTTTACAATGCATTTGAATACTTTTATATACGTATGGAAAAGGTTCTGAGTTAAAGTCCTGGGCAAGTAGGTGGGAAGGGAAGAAAGGGGGGATTTGTCAGAGATATTTGGAGCTTGCATAGAACTAAAACTGTACACTGGCACTGGTATGGTAATCTTTGTTGTTTGTTTTGAATTTTATAATAAAAGAAAAAAGAAATACAAGTGTAAATAAAGAAGTAAATAAAACAGATAAATAAACAGGGTGAGATGTGGGCAGGGGTGGTGCAGGGCAGGGCTAGGGGGCCCAGTGTACTTGTGTGCCTAGAGGTCCTCGAAGAATTAATCCTGCCCTGCTGTCAGCACACACTGCTCTTATTGACCTTCAAAATTCTTAAACTTGTGAGTTATTTTGAAATGAAATTTCTGCTTGGACATTACTGTATTTCAAGCCCCCCCCCCCCCAGAATGCCCCCCAAATAGCTGGTTTTGAGATAGAAGTTAACTGGATATTTTCAATGGCACAAGGTGGTTAAGAGATGCTGCAAGACCAGTGGCGTACCAAGGGGGGGGGGGGGGTCCGTCCCGGGTACACGCTTCAAGGGGGTGCACAGCCAGCCAGGTCCGGAACCTTCCGCGTTGCTCAAAATGGCACCTCAGTGCGACTGCCGTACTTATTCTGCAATTCGCTGATTGTCCAGCCCTCTTCAATGTGAACCGCCTAGAAGTCATCTGACTATGACGGTATAGAAGAATAAAGTTATTATTATTATTATTATTCCAGAGCAGAGTCGGCAGCTGCACTGAAGTGCAGGAAGGTCCTGCAATGATTACTTCTGCTGCCTCTGCTCTGGAAGTGGTAAGTGACGTGGGATGGGGGTGGACTGGCAGACGCAGTCATCACGGGACCTTGCCGCAACTCCCCGCTTCTGCCGGCCCAGCTCCCTCTGACGTCACTTACCTCTTCCGGAGCAGAGGCAGCAGAAGTAGTCATCGTGGGACCTTGCTGATTTGGATGGAGAGAGAAAGAAGCATAGCAGGGTGGTGGAAGGAGAAAAAGGGGGTCAGGGTGATATGGAAGCTTGATGGAGGGAGAGAAAGGGGGCAGATGCAGGGAAAGGGGAAGAGACATATGGGGGAAGGATACTGCATGGAATTGGGTTGGAGGGAGAGAAAGGGGGCAGATGCTGATGGCAGTGGGGGGAAGGGAGAAGAGAGAGTGAAATGCCAGACCATGGGGGTGTGGGAGAGGGAAGGAGAGGAGAAAGATGCCAGACCATTGGAGGAGGGAAGGGAAGAAGATGGATGCCAGACCAATGGAGGTGAAGGGTGAGATGGAAGGGGGAGGCATAAAGTTTCTGGAAGGGGAATAGAAGGAGAGAAGATGCCATATAGAGAGGGTAGACAGTGGATGAAAGGAAGAGAGTGACAAGAAGATGAAAGCAGAAACCAGAGAAGACAAGGTAGAAAAAAATTATATTTATTTATTTTTGCTTTAGGGGAGATGCATCACTGTTTCTGTGGTGTTGCATTGTATGCAGAGTCCAGCTTCTTGGTGCTTCAGTTTAAACTTTGTCTACATATTTTTATTCTATCTCCCCATTTACAACTGTAGAGCATTTGAGCTGGTACCACCTTGGATAAAAACAACACTACAGTTTTGTAAAAGGGGGAGGGGTTAGTTTGTGATTACATACTAGGCAAAGGTGTTTTCTGTGTTCTGTGTGTTTGAAAAAACATGGTTTTTTTGTTAGGATTGACTGTGTAGGATTAATCTGTACTAGTCTGGCTTGTTTAGTTTTACAATGGGTTTATTGATGTACTGCTCACTGCAGTATGTAAGATGCTGCCTTTTCCTAGGTACACTCTTGTATGACGTGTGGATTGGTACTAAAAATCATGTTTTTCATACAGATTGGGGGGGAGGGTGTCAAAAAATGATAGGCCCCAGGTGTCACATATGCTAGGTACGCCACTGTGCAAGACTCATGGATTTGATATTCTGCCTTTCTGTGTGTACAGCCAAAGTGGTTTACACATTATATGCAGGTACTTTCACTATCCGTCCTGAGCTCAAGTTTTGGTATCTGGGCAATGGACTTGCCTAGGGTCACAAGGAGCTGAAGTGGGAATTAACCCAGGTCTGCAGTTCACTGCACTAACTATTGGGCTTCTATTTCACTCTGGTTAGCCCCAAATAGGTGATTTAGCTGGCCAGGAGCCCTTTCTGGCTGCTTAAATCTTTTTGGATATTGGACCTCCCTATGAACTCTCTTTCTTCTCCCCTCTTAAGTTCAGTTTGTACCTCGCTTAATCTTTTGTAAACCGCATAGAACTTAACGGTATTGCGGTATATAAACTGTTATTATTATTATTATTAGATGTATGTGTAAAATATGAAATACTGCTGTTTTATATCTTGTTTTGTATTAAGCTGACTCCATAGTGCCCTATGGTCACATAAATAATTAACAAAATTAGAGGCAGGTTCTTCATACTGTTCTTTATTTTATAATTTCTGACTCGAGTGTATTTACAAGACACGACGTGTGCTTCAGTGCAATATACAGTGATATTGCATAAGTATATCTTGCCCAATGTTTCAGAGAATGCAAAATAAAAATAACCATCTTCTATAACTGTGGTAACAGCAGAAATGTTAAGGGCACATCATGGCTGATCAAACCTCACCAATTAAAAAAAGTGAAAGAAGCAACTCACAAACCTGTTTTTATACCTCATCAACCTTTATACCATAAAAAAAATAATATTGATGAATCCTAGAACATGTGTACTACACTGAAGCATCCTCGCAAAAATTAAATATAAGAAAAAAATCCAAAAATACTCCCAGTGAATGTGAAAAATCCCGATGTGGGGTGTCAGGTATGACCGATAAAAGCAAGACGCTTCAACGGTCTGTCATTTCTTCATTCATCCCCAAACATCATGATATCGTAATAACTGTATGTATTTTTAAAAAAAAGTATTTTTCTTTATGCTTTTAATTGTTCTATATACGTTTTTCAGTGCATCTATCTTAGAAGTAGGTTAACTAATAATAACTTATCTTCGTTCCATTGTGGATGGTGATTTTAATTATCTTGTGTGCCAGCGTTCAATTCAACGCTCCCCTCTGCCAACACATTTCGCTGATCTTTATCAAGGCTGGGGGCACTGCATAGTTGTAGCGGTTGTGATGCCGCTTGACAGCACAACTAGGAAGTTACAACTATGCGTCTTGCTTTTATCGGTCATACCTGACACCCCACATCGGGATTTTTCACATTCACTGGGAGTATTTTTGGATTTTTACTACACTGAAGGACAGCTTCAGTTCTATAGATTTGGACTTACCGTTTTCTAAGAACAAAATTTTCTCAGTATCAAACAGTAGTAAACCCAGGTCAGGTAAGGCTTCATACAAGATTGCTATACCAGCTCATCTTCACAGTGATCGATCAGCATAAAATATCCCCCACCCTTTAAGTATGTAAAATAAGAGCATCTTTTTTGATTAGTAAGGGTGGTCTAACATTATAAATATGTTCTCAAATGAAATGTGTTTTGATTTATGAAAGAAATAAGCAAAGGGGTCCGTATTCAAAAGGACTTGGATGGTTAGCATTGGGTATGAACCGCGTAAGTAATTTGGTCTCAAAATTCCATACCAGCTAACAAATAGCAGCCAGGCAAGTCCATGTCCAGATAAAATTTATCTGCATAAGACTGAAGGACCAGGGCCATTCTGGGGGTAGGCCAGAAGCAATGATATTTAGCAGCTATTTGGATAACTTTATCCGTTGAGTATAACTGAACAAATATTCAGCAGTTCTACCTAAACTGGAATAGCTCCAGGCTGCTAGGCATAGAGAAAAATGTACAAGTTATCCATTCATCTTTATTTGGCAATTGGGCATCTGTATATTGGTCTGAAGCAGCTTAATTTTCAAATGGACATATGATCATCAACCACTGCTGAACATATAAATCCACAATCTGTATATTTAAAAATGCACCATGGAAACTGTTGAGCCGAAAATCTCTTTAACTGGTCCAATATTATCCGTATAGTGAAGGGGCAAGAGGAATGGTGAAGCAAAATGAAAGTAGCAATATTATTCAGATAGTGGCAATTTTCAGTCCCGGTCTTGATGATCTATATACTTTAGGGTCAAATTCTATAAACTGCATCCCGATTGTAGGTGGCCGTTGGCATCCTACCACTGTCTAACCAGCCAATCGGGATGCACATTTTCTTAAAAAACCAACCCGAGGCAGAACGCCTTCACTATAGGTGTCATGGGTGCAGGGAGGCGCCTAGAGGCAGTTCCCCCAAGGCTGGGAGCAGTTTCACCCGGAAGTGGCCTTAGGTGAGCTTAAGCAGCCCTAGGCATTTCCCTAGGGCCACGATATGCATCTGAAATATAGGCCATTGAAATGCTGGCCTACACTTCAAATAGATGCGGCAGCTAAACTGATCCCTGCCGTGATCAGCTGAGTGGCAGGGAACCTCCAAATCCCATCGCAAGTTGGCTAGCAGGAGGGATGCCCACTCCCTCCTGCCACCACCCCCAATCCCCCCCCCACATGGTCTGTGGCAGGAGGGATGCCCACTCCCTCCTGCCAGTATTCCCCCTAGTTTCCAAGTTTATTTAATCTTTGATATACCGTTTATCAAAAACATACCTAAACGGTTTACAGTTATCAGAATATTGTTAAAATAAAATATGAACTTCAAAGTTAAAAGTGGGGGGATGACAAAACAAATAGACTTACTGGAATAAAAAGGGGAAATGGGTAAGAGCTTAAATACAATGGAAAAAAATGTTGAAACTGGAAGGCATTAGCACACTAGGTTAGGGGTCGCTTCGAAAGCGCTGTAAATATGATGAATTTCTACACTTCATGATATTCGCTGCTTGAATGTTTCTAAATTTTGTGATGTTCAGTCACGTCGCTGCTGGATCTAGGTGCTGGTGGTTGGAACTTTTCAGAATCACTTTTCAGAAGGAACACCTAAATCCAGCAGCGACGTGACTGAACATCACGAAGTTTAGAAACGTTCAAGCAGCGAATATCATGAAGTGTAGAAATTCATCCTATTTACAGCTCTAAGGTTTCAGAATACCTGGCATCGGGACCCCTCAAGCTGCATTTGAAAGTTAAGTGAACACAGTGGTGGCAGTCTTTTTGTTAAGTAAGAGAAGATACAATTTTCTACATGTGGAAGTATTCCAAGAACTTTAGCCTTCTTTCTCAAATAACTTAGAGTCTTAAAGTGTGACCAGGACTTATAAAGTTGCAGTGATTGGAAGGTGAACTCTTTTTTAGGGAGGTTTAGCAGCCTTCCCTTCAGAGTTTCATATCTCTGAGCTTTTTTATATAGTCACTTGGGTCATACTTTATAGACTAGCTTTCAGTGGTTTTAAATGTTAGCAGAAGTATTTTATAAGTAATGCGATGAGGAATGGGTAGCCAGTGAGCTTTGCGCAAGAGGGGAGTCAAATTTTTTAGCTTTGTAGATAAGCTTGACTGCAGTATTTTGTAATAGTTGTAACCGACGCAGTGGCGTACCAAGGGGGGGGGGGGGGGGGGGGGGCGGTCCGCCCCGGGTACCAAGCCCTGAGGGGGTGCTCCCGATCCGGTCCAATTCCCCCCCCCCTGCGCCGGGTGTCGCGTCTGGAAACAGCCTGCAGCAAGATCGCGATGCCAGAGATCTTTGCCTGCTTCGACTGTTTCCTCCGCCACGGTCCTGCCCCTCCTCTGATGTCAGAGGAGGGGCGGGACCGCGGCGGAGGAAACAGCCGAAGCAGGCAAAGATCTCTGGCATCGCGCGATCTTGTTGCAGGCTGTTTCCCCAGGGCAGTAGCGTACCAAGGGGGGCGAGGGGGAGGTCCATCCCGTGTGCCGCCTTAGGGGGGGGGGGGGCACAGCTGGCCCGGTCCCTATCGCGCTCCTACCCTCCCAGCGAAAGCAGCATCGGCGCCATTATCGAAAAAGGTAATGGCGCCAGGCCTTGGAGCACCAAGGCAGACCGCTTCTCCCCCCTCCCAGCCGAAACCCCGCTGACCATCCTATCTCTCCTCCCCCAAGTGAACCTTTCCGACCCTCCCAGCGAAAGCAGCAAACCTCCCTCCAGTAGCGTCGGCTTTATCCTCCCTCTGCCGCATCACTGATGACGTCATCAGTAACGCGGCAGAGGGAGGAGAAAGCCGCGAAGGAGGTTTGCTGCTCTCGCTGGGAAGGTCGGAAAGGTTCACGGGGGGGGGAGATAGGAGGGTCAGCGGGGGTTCGGCTGGGAGGGGGGAGAAGCGGACTGCCTCGGTGCTCCATTACCTTCTTCGGGCAGCAGCAGCGTTTACAATTCGCTGCTGTTGCCGGCTTCAGGCCTTGTTCTCTGCCTGGTCCTGCCTACTTCCAGTTTTCATGAAGACAGGACCCGACAGAGAGGAAGGCCTGAAGCGGGCAACAGCAGTGAATTGTGAATGCTGCTGCTGCCCGATGAAGTTCAGGACATCAGGACATCGGGGAAGGAGCAGGAAGAAATCGGCTGCTGGCTTGGGGGTGAGGGTAGGGAAAGAATCGTGGAAGTGGAGAAATCGGCACGATGGCTTTGTGCGGGCTAGGGGGAGAGAGAAAGAAAGGAAAAAATAAAGAGGGGGGCCAGGGGGAGAGAGAAAGAAAGAGGGGGACCAAGGGGAGAGAAAGAAAGGCAGAAATAAAGAGGGGGTCAAGGGGGAGAGAAAGAAAGGCAGAAAGAAAGAGGAGGGCCAGGGGGAGAGAGAAAGAAAGGCAGAAAGAAAGAGGGGGACCAAGGGGAGAGAAAGAAAGGCAGAAATAAAGAGGGGGGCCAGGAGGAGAGAGAAAGAAAGGCAGAAATAAAGAGGGGAGCCAGGGGGAGAGAGAAAGAAGAAGGACCAGAAGAAGGACCAGAGACTCATGAAATCACCAGACAAAAAAGTAGGAAAAATGATTTTATTTTCAACTTAGTGATCAAAATGTGTCCGTTTTGAAAATTTATATCTGCTGTCTATATTTTGCACTATGGCCCCCTTTTACTAAACCGCAATAGAGTTTTTTAGCGCAGGGAGCCTATGAGCGTCGAGAGCAGCGTGGGGCATTCAGCGCAGCTCCCTACGCTAAAAACCGCTATCGCAGTTTAGTAAAAAGGGAGGGGGAATATTTGTCTATTTTTGTATAGTTGTTACTGAGGTGACATTGCATAAAGTCATCTGCCTTGACCTCTTTGAAAACCCGCGGAATATAAATGATAATTAACATTTTCTCTGCGTACAGCGTGCTTTGTGTTTTTAAAATTTTATTGTTGGTAGATCATTTTGACTTGGCCACAAAGGTAAGGGGGAGGGAGGGAGGGGAACTGCTGAAAGACATCTAGTAATCCTTGCAGGCTTGACTGCAGGGAATTATTTTTGTAAAATCATGTTTTGTTATGTGACTGGCATTATCTAGACTTTAATTTCTATGAATGAATAGAATGAAAATGATATAAAATTACTTGCTTGTTTTTATGTGCGTGCGCTGAAGGAAAGTGGAGAGAGAGTGGGCTGAGGATGCTGAAGGGAAATGGGGAAGAGAGTGGGGAGAAGACGCTGATTTATAAATTGACAATTGTACAGAATATTGTTTCTTTTTATACTTTAATATAAACAATTCAAGGCTTGTGTGGATGGAATCAGGTGGTTTGCGGGGATGGGGACCGAGCTTACGGGGATTAGTCCAATAAAATGGTATTTTTTTATTTCTCATTATTTGTTTTATTTTTATTTGTTAATTTATAAAGTGGTGATTGTTATGTATCAGGTTTTTCAAATTTACATCTACTGTCTTTATATTTTGCACTGTATTAGAGGACATGTGTTACTGTTTTTTGTGGTGTTGCATTGTATCCAGGGTCTGGTTTCTTGGCGGATCAGTTTAACTTTTGTCTACATATTTCTATTTTTAGTTTGTGATTATTCCATTTTGGGCGAGGGTGTATCTCTGTTCTGTGTGTTCTGAAAAAGACATAGTTTTCAGTTGGCATTGACTACAGGACCAATTGACTGTGCGGGATCTGGCTTGTTTAGTTTTACAATGTATGTGTTGGTGTTCTAGTGCTCACTGCAATGTTTAAGATGCTGCCTTTTCCTAGGTACACTCTTGTGGTGCGATATGTAGATTGGTACTAAAAATCATATTTTTCATATAGATGGGGGGGGGGTGTCAAAAAATGATGGGCCCCGGGTGCCACATACCCTAGGTACGCCACTGGTAACCGACGAAGGACATAGGAGAACCCACAAATTGTTCACGCATCCCCCAATCAGAGATATCAAACGAAAAAAACTGTACGATGGCCTTCTAGCCTCACAAGCAGCAAAACTAGACTACCAACTCTCCAATTTACTGATAACAACCCCAGACTACAAATCGTTCAGAAAAGAAATAAAAAACATGCTATTCAATAAGTCCCAATTCTCTGAAGCAACCTGCTCTACTCTTCAATTCCTCTGGAAATAGCCAGATAACTCCTTTTGTAATCCGCCTTGAACTGCAAGGTAATGGTGGAATAGAAATCACTAATGTAATGTAATTCCTTGATACAAGATATTGCAGTAGTCAATGTTGGAAATAACAAGGGAGTGAATTAGAATATTGATGGAGGGGGATCTAATAAAGAAAGAATCCCCTGAAACCCACGGGGACCTCCTCTTACCTTTATCATCAAGGCTGGCCAGAGGGATACCTACTCTCTCTGGCCAGCAGGCTTGCCTCTTCAGAATGGCAGGCCTTCCCCTTACCGGTGCATCCTTGGATGCACCGGGGAGGGGCCTAAGACCCCATAGGAGGGGTTTTAGACATGTGGGCCAACCAGAGTGTTAGGCCTCCTTCCCAGTGCATTCTGGGATGCACTGGGAGTGGCCTAAGACTCTGATTGGCCAGATACCTAAAGCCACTCCCATGAAATGCACTAGGAAGGAAGCCTAAGTGTCCAGTTGGCCCATTTGTATAAAGCCCCTCACTATTCTGTTTTAAAAGTCAAGAAAACCCTGGCATAAATAGGGTGCGCCTATGGTTCAGGCACCTACTGGCACTAGAGAATGATATGGTGACAAATTTGTCTTCGTCGGAATTCAATTTCCCTGTCCCCGTGAGTTTTGTTACTGTCTCTGCCTCATTCCTGTAAGCTCTGCTTTAACCACACAAGCCTCGAACACTTGTGATTTTAAAGTGTTTGAGGCTTGTGCAGATGAGGATGGAGCTTGCAGGGAGAGAAAAAGAACTTGAAGGGACGGGAAAATGAGTTCCTGAGGGCACAGGGAAAAATTTGGCCCTGTGTCATTCTCTAACTGACACCTAAGTCCACTTTAAGTGCCACTAGGCATGATTCTATAAATAGTGCTTAAATTAAGATTGGCATGCTTTCATGTGCTACGTTCCTCGGCACCATTTATAGAATCAGGGCCTTAAAGCTCAATGTTCAAAGCAATTTAACCATCCAGAAACAGCTCCTGACGAGTGCTGTTGAATATCAACACAGACTGCTAAACTGAAAGTCATCTATTTTATGGGCAGTCCAGGGGCAGAGTTGTTACTTATGTGGTTAAGTGCCAATATTCAGCACTTAACCACCTAATTTAAGTGACCGAATTGAATCGCATAAAACTCAGTCCTATCTTTATGCAGAGTCGCTTAAGTGGTAAAATATTGCACTTAGACGCAGAAGAGAGAGCCTACTCCAAATTCTTTAAATGGTGTCCTGAAATTAGGTGATGGTAGGCATCCTACTGTCGTCTATAACAAACCAATTGGGACACATTAAAAAAAAAAAGAAAAATGCAGGTGCCATTCGTAGGTGCCGATCTCATGCCTACAGAGGCGTATAGAGATGCCTAAGGCCGGCATGGTTTACACCAGAAGTGGCCTTGCGCATTTGTAGGCGTTCCTGTGCACTTCTGTAGACATGAGAATGTAGGCCTTTAAAATGCTGGCCTACTTTGAAGGTGCCCATGGTACAAAATGGATATGATTCTGGATGTGGTGCCTGCTGGTGTCTGGCACGCAGCAAGGGCAAGTTTTGCAGGCATCGCTGCCAGAATTGGGCCCATCATGTTCACTGCTGCTGGCTGAATATCTATCCCTTAATTTTAGCCTGTTCAATAGCAGTCCTTAACTAAATAGCAGAGGTGGCAGTCAATGGTCAATACCTATACTCAGTGTTGATGATTATGTATATAGAGGTGGTAAATAAACGTTTTACGCTGCTGCTGACATTTAAAGCAAGCTGTTTATCACCACTACTAAAAAAAATAATCCCCCATGAATTTTTGGTAGGATAAAATGTAAATATGTTTGTTCTAAATATGACAATAGTATGGCTTATAACATTACAGAGGATGGATGCAAGTGATTAAGTGCATAAGCCAAGCAACATAGTATGCGAACATGAACAACTAATCAACCAATTGGAAAGGCTAATAATTTATTACTTAATCTTTACGGCGATGGACTTGCAATCAGATCCACATTTTAAACAATACCATTAAATAATTCCCTTGTAGATCTTAGTGTTGGCACTTCATCGGAACATTGACTTGTCCAAAGACCAAAGTGGTAAAAAATAATTAGTCCACGTCTCCCCAACATAGCTTGCAAACAGAGTACTTAGGTACTTGCAGACACTGAAGATATTTAAATACACATTCCCACTGGTTTGCACATGCATGCACTATTCAAAACAACAACACCGTGCCAATGGAGTTATGTTCCTGTTGACAATGGGGTTTGTTCCTTTCTGGTTGTTACGATTGGGGTTTTTTTTTTTTAGATTTCTTCGCTTGATCTTGTATCAGATTTAAGTCTCACAAATTCTTTAGCAACCTCGTCGTTGCTCCTCTGAGAAAGTATTCTGAGTATTGTCAGTCCAGTCTCATCCATGAAGATGTTTTTCCATAGAGGGTACCAAGAGGAACAGCTACCTTTCTCTGCCATGCTCTGCAGCTGGATGACTGTCATGCCTATAATGCGATCCTCCCGGGCAAAGCAGTAATCCTTCACAGACAGGTGAATTTCATAGGCTCCTGGGCTCTCTTCATTACTCAGAATGCTACATGGATTTAAAATATGCATTAAGTACAGGGACTTTTATTGAAATTCCTCCAAGAACTTTCAATCTCATATAGACCTGCTAAAAACTGTAATATACTCTTTAGGAATATTACGCAGTTTTATAAATGCAGTGCCATTGACTTAAAACTCCCCTTTTTACTAAGCCGCAATAGAGTTTTCTACTGTGGCCTGGAGTGCTAAATGCTCCGACGCTGCTCCAGGCTATGGTAGAAACCTGTACCCACAGCTTAGTAAAAGCAGGCCATAGTTTTTCCAATTTCTAAACTAGGGATTCTCTGTAGTATGTTCCATAGTTTACTGAATCATTGGCCATATTTCCTTATTCTACTTTTGAATCCATCCTTTAGCCTCACACCCTTGCTCTAGGATGTACTTTCCACTACACATGCAGTCCCTGGGTTAAGAACGAGTTCTGTTTTTCAAACCGTTCTTAAGTTGAATTTGTATGTAACTCAGATCCTGTACAGTACATAGTCTATAAAAATATTAAACATTAAAGAAACAGTCCTCCAAAATAAAGTACTATAGTTTAAATATAAAAGATAGGAGGTTTAAACTTATTTTTGTTCTTCACTGTTCCTTCTCAACTACCACAATCAACATTTCTCCCTCATCTCTCTCTTCTCCATGCATTTGTACCTCATGTATATATTTCTCTTTTCTTGCAGGTACATATTTAAGTCCTTAAGTATCACTTCAGGTTACTTATGTGACAGACTGTGTACTAGTTTGGAAGAATTGTTCTGGACCTTCTCCTTTGTTCATATCCAAGATCAAATCCAACAATATCATACTGCAGCACTTGCTGATTATTTCATATCTTTATAAATCACAGAGTAATAATTTTCTATCAAAAAGAAATTCACCCAACAGGATCTATTCACAATAGCTGCTATGAATTCCCCTTTCTTTGTTCTTTTTATAAAAACTTCTTTTTTTGAATTGCATATGAAACAAAAAGTTCTTCCCTGCAGCCAGCATGACCTCTGTCCTGCAGTTACAGAATGACCCCCTTAGTTCTAAGTTAGAGCCACAAGGTAGCAACACGAGATTCTCTTTCCAAAACAGGAGGTAGCAGTGATACCATGAGCAGCAGAGAACCTACCAGTGGTGTTGTAAGGGGGGGAGGGGTGGTGTCTTGGTGAAGGCACATTCACCAGTCCCCCTCTCTGCCTCCCCTGACACACGTGCGCGCTGCTTCTCTTCCCCCGTACTTCTGTAATGTTCCTGGCGCGAGCAGTAACTCCCAAGCTGCTGTCGCACCAGCGTTTGTTCTTCCTCTGACACACTTCCTGGACTGGACGCTGGTGCGACAGCAGCTTGGGGGTTGCTGCTCATGCCAGGAATGTTACAGAGGGACAGGGGATAGGAAGCAGTGCACGGGCAGGGAAGGGGGTACTACCGTCCTGGGCACCACTCACCCTCGTTACACCATTGGAACCTACTGCTTGGAGTGTTGCTGTACTTCTGTGTATTGCATCCCAAGCATTATGGCCCTGATTCTATAAAAAGTGCCTACTGTTAGGCATGCCTAGCTGATCTAGGCACTTAATTTAATTGGTTAAGTCAGGGCTGTTAATTGAACAGCCCACCATTAAAAAACAATTAAAAAAATTAATTTTTGGATAGGTGCCAAACTCAGTAGGTCCCCTGTTGGTGTTTACATTGAGGTGGCTACTAGCACCTACCCAAAAAGTAGGCATGGCTAGGAGCAGAATTTGGGTGTGAATTGCCTTAGGCACCAGTAAATTAGGCCAAGAAAATCCTGGCCTAATATACTGGCGCCCAACACTTAAGTTGAGTTACGTGCTGCTAGGCGCGATTCTACAAATGGCACCCAGCAGCTGATTGACAACAGCACTGAGTGGCACCTAGCTGCTGGACACTGTTCATGGAAACAGGGCCTATGAGGGTAATTCAGTAACAGGACATCGATACGATACTTTTTCTATAAAGAAAAGTAAGGCCTGGCTTTTCCAAATGACACCATTCTCGGCGGCCACCTTAAAAGAGGCTGCTGATCACATGCCAATCATATGACACTGCCGTTTAGAGAATTGCACCGCCAGAAAAGGTAGGCACCGGAAATGTAGGTCAGGGTTTTCCAGGCCTACATTTCCAGTACCTATCTTTGATGTGAATCATGCCTCCATGGGCACTTTAGGCCGCCTAATGCCACTTCCAGCATTAGCCACGACCACAGTGGCATTAGGCAGCCTAAAGTATCTACAGAGGCATGATTCCGGTGTCATTTTTTACTGAGGTCGTGTGCTGGTTACAAAATTCAGGCCTCTGATTGTAACCACAGAAAAGCAGTATATCAAGTCCCATCCAAAAAAAGTTTCATATGCAAATAATTTTGATGGCACTTACAAGTGAAAGACTTCGTTGTATTTTGGTGACCAGGTGTTGTTCTTTGTCTTGGTACCAAACTTTCTTTTCTTATCGCTGAGATTTGGACCCAGGATGTAAACTTCCACAAAAGGTCGGAACATAGCAGTAGTTTGCCAGTTCAAGTCATTAATTGCCACAACTATGTTAAACAGAAAAAAAAATATGCAATTTTAACACCTGCATTTGTAGGCTGACCCATGGCTTAGGCATCGTATATAATGTGCTACTTTCCAGGAAATCTGGGTTCAGGTTCTATGCCTTAAGCCTGGAAGCACCATGGATACAGTGCACACAGGATCTGGGAAGAAGGGAAGATGGTTGCTGATAATGTGGTGGCTCTTGTCAGCTAAAGAATGACTTAGAAGTTATACCTTGGAAAAGATGTCCCTTAAATTTTTAAGGTGGCAAGGGATCCCCAGCGTTGGACAGGTGTACTTTCTTCAGAAGGCAGTTTGAAGATAGTTAATGAAAAAAGGGAAAAGACAGACAACACACAAAACCTGCATAATATTTTTCAGGAAGAAAACTCAAGAGAATGATTTTTAATGGAGAAGTACTATGCAAATTCTGAGCAGCACTTACTTGGATTGTGCCACTGACTATGTTGCCATTTGTTTTAATTATTGCCTCTTAGATATTATGGGGACAATCAATGTTTAGTCCATGGGTAGGGAACTCTGGTCCTCGAGAGCCATATTCCAGTCGGGTTTTCAGGATTTCCCCAGTGAATATGCATGAGATCTATTTGCATGCGCTGCTTCCAATGCATGTTCATTGGGGAAATCCTGAAAACCCGACTGGAATACGGCTCTCGAGGACCGGAGTTCCCTACCCCTGCTGTAGTCAGTATTTTTAACATGCTGACTGCCAATGGCTGAATTAGACCTGGATATCCAGTGCCAGGCCAATCCGGGTACCAATACTTAATATTAGGGACTTTTGCGGCCTCTGGAAATTGAGTCTGGCTGATACTCATTGCCCAGAAAAGTAACTGGGCAGAGTTCGGATCGCTGTTTCTGCAGTCCTCCTTCCCTGGTTAGATATCCAGGCACAGGCACTGAATATTAGTAGTGTTCTGATAAAGTCTATGTCTGCCCTGGCATTAACCACATAATGCTGCAGCAGTCAGAGTTGATATTCAGCAGCATTCTCCAGTTAAGAGCCATTCCATAATAGCACCCGAGCCAGTTAGTGCTTATTAGCTGGGCAGAAGCCTTTCCAACCTGATTAAATAGTGCCGAGTATCAACCCTTCCTATTTTTAGTGCAGGATTGCGACAAGTCTAAGAAAACTGCAAGACAAATGGTTTGCAGGATCTAATATGGGTATAAAAAAGAGCAGACTGTAGGAAATTTGTAGACCTTATTCACTATTTTAGCTCCCAGGTTTTATACTATTACTACTATCCATTCAGTCGTGACCAACCCTTGGATACTCTGTAGGCCTTTCCTCACCATGCTTCCCTGTTTTCCACAGCTTCTTTCAATTGCTTGATGTTCATTCCCATGTCATGTTCCTCAAAACATCTAAACTCGGATTTACGAGATGTTATACTGAAAATGCCCCTCTATATCTTCTGAAGTAATATTTTTTTATTCTTTTCTTTATGACCCCCCTTTCATCAAGCCGCGTTAGGGTTTTATTTATCACCGACTGCTGCAGTAAAAACTCCGACACTTATAGAATTCCTATGAGCATCAGAGCTTTTACTGCAGCGGCCAGCGATAAAAAAACCCTAACACGGCTTGATAAAAGGGGGCCTATATGTTTTAATAATAGATATAGCTGTATTGCTTAAAGCAAGTTTGTTCTTGTATAAGTATTTTGAAATTCTATACATAAAAAATAAAAATGTTAGAAATTATCGGTAGTGTCGGACTCACTTTTTACAGTCACTTTATGTTCACCAGTTCCAGGATGCGTGAAGAGGTCCACCTGAACTGATATTTCACCCACTGAGGTATTGGTGCTCTTACCTAAAAAAAATAAATAGCAACATTTACAAAAAATGATTTAATCTTCATAATCTGTCTGTAGACTCTAGAAACTGGAAATACTATCCTATATAATAAAACCCTAGCCGTGCATGCACACTCTTAACTGTGTGCTTCCATGATCCATAGGTCTGTGGCCGCAGGAGTGCGCATGCGCGCCTAGCTGTGACAGTGGCCGGCAGAGAATCTGTACGCGGGCCTCCCTGCTCTTCAGCTCCTCCAGGCAGTGGCAGACCAAACAGGACCCGATCAGGGACCAGGAAAAATTGTACCACACTAGCGGAACCCAAGGTAATCTTCTGACTGAAGTTATTTTTAAGTTCTGAGCCGCACCTGCATCGGAGAAGGCTTCCGACGCAGGCAGGGATCGTGAGAGAAGCCGCTGCCGCGGCTTAGAACTTAAAAATAACTTCGGCCAGAACTAAGGGAGTCAAGGCCCCAATTGTAACGGTCAGCAACAGAACATTGGGGATTGCTCGCGATCCCAGCCCACTAGCCTGCAAAACAGCTTCCCACGAGGAAATAAGAAAACGGCCCCACACTCACAGACCCCAAGGTGGCAAGGAGACCACGATCACTGTAAGCGAGAGTTCGGGGCATTAGCGAGCAGGGTTGCCATGGAAATCCAGCCGGCATAACAAAAATTATGCAGTCGCAAGGGTCAGTGAAAGGGGATCAGGAGCGACATGCACAGTAGGGGCTTAGAGGGCAAGAGAGCTGCAGTTGGAGAGACTGAGGAAGGGAATGTTCAGATAAAGAACGGAAACTGAAGAAGGAATTTAAAAAAAAAAAAAAAAAGAAGAGACACCTAAACACAGGATCAGGAGCAGGGAGAAAAAGTGAGGCAGTAATGTTACAGCTGGAGAGTGCAAAGTGAGGAAGAAAGCAGAGACAGCGCTACACAGGGAAATGGAGGGGGAGAGAGACAGAAAGAAAAAGACACAGACATATATTCTAGCACCCGTTAATGTAACGGGCTTAACAACTAGTATTCTAATATTAGCAATTACTGGAGCATGAGATTGTATGAGACTGGTGAATCACTAGGAAAGGGAATCCCACATGTAGAACAGTAAATAATGCAGTGCATTCAATTTATAATGAGCATTATTGTACAATACTGCAATGCATTATTTTGTGGGCTTCCTCAGAAGTCATTAAAGGCATTGCATATAGCTCAAAATTCCACGGCATGTGTTATTGGGAATTTGCTATGAACAGCTCACATCTCCCCACTGTTAGTTGAATTGCATTGGCTTCCAGTATTGTGAAGGATCCAGTTTAAACGTTTGGTGCTGGTGTACAGGGTGGTACACCATGATCTGCCTGCTGTTGTGTCTAATCTTGTGGTTGCTTATACTCCTGTGAGAAGTCTGCATTCGTAGGCTCAACAATTGCTAGTGGTACTTTCAATGTCAGATGCATATGGTGTCAGTGAAGTTGCGATCATTTATTTCTTTATTTTGTTTTCTATCCCATTCTCCCCCAAGGAGCTCAGAACAGGTTACAGGTTAAATATACATAATATACAGTTAACAGGTTACGATTTGCCATAATTACAGTTCAAGTTTATGGTACAAGTTTTATCCTAACATGACATAGTAGGGGTTGTGGAATGCCTTGCTAGTCTCAATTCGTCATGCATCTTCACTTGTGCAGATTCATAAGCAACTGAAGGCAAATTTGTTTCAAAGGGCATTTGCGTTTTGAGCAGTGGGTGAAAGGGTTCTATGGAAGTGTGTGTAATACTGTATGTACAAATCTCTGTAATACTGGATGATGTAATGGGTAAATTTAACAAATTTAATAGTAGCAAATTGCCTGGGCCAGATGGTATACATCTCAGAGTGCTGATAGAATTGAAAAATGAATTTACAGAGCTATTAGTAATTTGTAATTTTCTTTAAAAAACAGCATTGTACTGGAAGACTAGAGGGTGGCCAACGTGAAACAGATTTTTTAAAAGAGTTCCAGAGGTGATCCAGGAAATTATAGACTGGTGAGTCTGACGTTGGTGCTGGGCAAAAAGGTAGAGACTATTATAAAGAATATAATGACAGAATATATACGTAAGCATGGATTAGGTAGCATTTAATCAAATATCAGAGTTCATAGAAAAAACTAACATTTTACACCCAAATCAAACAGGCTTTAGACAGCATCACTCTACTGAACATTCATTGATCGGCATGTCCACCTCCATACTTTACTTTCTGGATCATCATACATCTGTCCTTCTGATCTCTATTGATCTTTCATTGGCATTTGACACAATTGACCACAACCTTCTTATAGACAGACTGCAGTCTATTGGCATTACGGATCAGGTTCTTCTTTGGTTTAAATTTTACTTTGAAAATCGCTCTTCAATATACAACAATACAACTTCCGAAAGTTTCTCGGCAACATATGGTATTCCACAAGGGTCCATTCTTTCACCATTTTTGTTTAATATTTTTCTTGTACCCCTGATGACTCTGTGCCAATCCATTGGCTTTACTGTATTTGCTTACGCAGATGATATTCAGCTTTCACATCCACTTGATCCCAATAACTCTCTTGAAACGACAGCAATTAATAAGAAACTTGAACAGATTCACCAGTGGCTTGACGCTAACAGATTAGCTCTTAATGTTAATAAATCAAATGTCATGTTCTTTCCCTGGAAAGAAAGTTCTAAACTCATTTATCCAATCTCTATTAAGGGTACCACTTTACAGTTGATAAGTAGCATTAAGATCTTAGGGGTTATCTTTGACGATAAATTAACCTATCATGATCACATTAGTAACATTGTTAAATAAACTTTTTACAGACTTCGTCAAATCCATTCAGTTTCAAAATTTCTATGCCCAAAGTCTAACATATTAATTCATTCCTTGGTTATTTCAAAAATTGATTATTGTAATGCCCTATTTAAGGGAATAGCCCAAAATGAAATCAGACGTCTACAGATCATCCAAAATGTCTCAATTAAACTTATAATGAAAGCTAAGAAATTCAATCACGTGACTCCTCTTCTTAAGAAAGCGCACTGGCTCACAGTTGCGCACTGTATCTAATATAATAAAACCCTAAGCCGCACATGCGCACTCCCACCTGCGTGCTCCCATTTTCTGTGAGCAGTAGGGCACCGCAGGTAGGAGTGCGCATGCGTGCAAATCTCTCTCTTTTTCTCTTCCCCCCCCCCCCGAGGTGGATGTCAGTCGCGGCGGATGTCGGCAGCTGCAGACCGTGGCGGCTGTCAGCGGCTGCAGGCCGCGGCGGCTGTTGGCGGCTGCGGCGACGGAGCATGGAGCCACCAGCAGCGGGTGATGGTACTGAGTGTAGGAGGGGCAGGAGAAGCTAGACTTAGAGGAAAAAATGATGATGCACAGGGAAATGGAGGGAGAGGGAATGCTGCGGCTGCTGCACAGGGAAGTAGGGAAGGAGATAGGAAGAAAGACACAGGGATAGGGGCAGGGAGAGAGACAGAAAGACAGACAGACAAAGGGGGCCAGGGATGGAGAGAGACAGAAAGAAAGACAGTGGGAGGAAGAGAGACAGAAAGAAAAAGACAGGGGTAGGGAGAGAAACAGAAAGAGAGACAGACATATATTCTAGCACCAGCGGGAGGAAGGGAGACAGAAAGAAAAGAAGAAAGGGACAGGGAGAGACACAGAAAGACAGACAAAGGGGGCCAGGGAGAGAGACAGACAGAAAGAACGCGGGACAGAGAGAGAGAGACAAAAATAAAGACAGACAGACATATATTCTAGCACCCGTTAATGTAATGGGCTAAAATACTAGTAATGTATAAATTAAGTCTGCTTACTTTAAAATCTTTGCTATACAAAACTCCGGCTTTCATTTATAAATCATTGATTCCCTATATCTCAACTAGACTATGATCAACATTTACTAGCCCCTCAAACATGGAATTCCCTCCCTATTTATTTAAGGTAAGAACACAATTTAGATAAATTTAAGAGCAAACGAAAAAGCTTTCTTTTTAAAGATGCATTTAATATTTAGAAAGCTTGACTAGGAGTTTCATTCCAATTCCATAATCTCTCCCTTCCTATTGTTTTTTTACCATAATTGTCTTCTCTCCTATTAACAAATCTAATCTAATCTAAACCTTAGGTTTGTATACCGCATCATCTCTACAAATGTATTTCTTTTCCCATCCTTTCCTTTTGTTGTAATATGTTTGTAAAGTTAGTCTCCAATATGTTTTGTAAGATTTAGTTCTTTGTTTGTTTTGTTGCCCCTTAAACTTTGTAATTTTACTGATATGTTCATCGTTTAGAATTTTGAATAGGCGATCAATCAAATTTACAATAAACTTGAAACTTGATTAATGAGAGAAAGCCATTCGATCTATCAGCAGCATTTGATGTTGTTCATCATGATATTATGATTCAGTTATTATCAGACATTGGTTTAGACTAGTGGTCTCAAACTCAAACTCTTTGCAGGGCCATATTTTGGATTTGTAGAAAAAATGGTTAATGTCTTATTAAAGAAATGTCAATGTTGCATGAGGTAAAACTTTTTATAGTTTATAAATCTTTCCTTTAACTATAAAGAGTTTTACCTCATGCAACATTGTCATTTCTTTAATAAGACATTAACCATTTTTCTGCGGCCCTCACAGTTAAAGTTTAATATCTTTCCTTTCTCAAAACTGACACATTTCAATCACTATATTGAAAATAAAATCATTTGTTGTCTAGTGACTTTATTTTTCTGTGTTTTTAACTGTTTCCATGGCCTTCCTGTCCATTGACTGTTTTTCTCTCCGTCTTCACTTTCTGCCTTGCATCCATCTTTGGCATTAATTTAACATTCAATTTTTACATTTTTCTGCTTTCTTCTCAAAATCTACTTATCTATGTATTCCCTTCCCTTCCTATCTCTCTCTCCTTCCCTTCCTATTTTCATGGTCTGACATCTCTCTCCTTCCCCACAGTGTAACATTTCTCTTTCCCATTCTCCTTTCTGCCCCCTGTAGTCCATCTCCCTTCCCTTCCTCCTTACTGCCCCCCCTCCCAGTCCAACATTTCTCTCCACTTTCCACCAGTCCAACATTTTTTTTCTCTCTTCATCCTGCATCCTTCTCCTCCGGTCCTCCTTCCCTCCCCCAACATCTCTCTCTCCTCCTCCATGAGTCTAACTTTTCACTCTGCCCTCTCCCCCTTCCCCATTGTAACATTTCTCCTTCCCTCCTTTCAGTCCTCCCCATCCAACTCGCCCTCTCTATGAGTCCAACACTTTCTGCCTCCTCTACACTTTCTCTCTCTATTCTTGCCTCTTCCCTCGAGTGGCATCCCTCCTTCCCATCCCCCAACCCAACATGCTCTCTCCCCATGCACCATCTCACCCTCCCCTCCACATTTCCTTTCCCTCCTTTTCTGCCAGGTCCAGCAGCATCTCTTCTCCTTTCCTTTTACCTCCCCCCTGTCCAGCAATATCCCTGCCCTCCTCCCTCCGTGTACTTCTACACCAGGGCCCCCCTGAAGGCCTGGCCCCTCCCAAAGGTCTGCATTTTCCCCCCTTCTTTGCAGCATCCTCCAACTTCCCCCCGGCCTCCCGGTCTTAGTTTTTGCTAATTACTGCAGCCTGCAGAGAGGATTGCTGGTGCTGTAGTGATCCTTGCAGGCTGCCATCGACCTCCGCAGCGCGGACCTGCCCCTCCTCTGATGTCGGAGCAGAGCACTGGCGATCCTCTCAACAGACTGCTGTAATTATCTGACGATAAGAGTGGGAGGCCAGGGGGGAAGCCGGAGGATGTTGCAAAAAGTGGGCAGCACTAGTACAGAGCGCAGTCCACAAAATAGTACCTGGTGGGCCGTGAGTTTGAGACTGCTGGTTTAGACCATAAAGTATTAAATTGGTTCAAAGGATTTTTGACTTTACGATCTTATAAAGTGTATGCTGAGGGAAAAATCATCATTTATTTGGAAATCAGATTGTAGGGTACCTCAAGGTTTACCGCTGTCTCCAATTTTATTTAACATCTACATGACTACTTTAAAGAAACTTTAGTTACTTTCTATTGAGTCTATTTTTATTTACGCAAACGATATCTTAATTTTGTTAGAAATTGATCCTTCATTAACAAATTTATCCAGGGATATTAATTCTTGTATCCACAGACTTCAAATATCGGCTTATTTAGTGCAGATGAAACTTAATACAGCAAAGACGAAACTTCTATGGCTTGGCCCAAAAACTGAATGATTATCTCCTTCAGTGATACTGTCATCGGGTAACATTTTGACTATTCAATTCTCATCTAAAATATTAGGGTTTTTCTTAGACTCTTCTTTGTCTATGTTTAGTCAGATAAATCTATCAAAAAAAGTGGAACGAATTATGCTCGTAAACCAAGGTTCCACTGTTTTGTAAACCGAGTCGAGCCCTATCGTAGGGATGACCCGTTATAAAAACCTAAAGGTTGGATTGGATTGAAAAGCCAACATGGTTTTAGTTAAGGGAAATCTTGCCTCACAATCTACTGCATTTCTTTGAAGGGGTGAATGAACATGTGGCTAATGGTAAACTGTATTAGTTTCTTAGATATTCAGATCTCTTTAACATCGGGTCGATTTCAGTCAACTATATTTAGGAAAAATACTGATAGGAATTCGATACTCCACTACAGAAGCTTCCACCCGAAACGGCTTAAAGATAGTATTCCTAATAGTCAATTCCTGAGGTTGAAGCGTTTATGTTCTTCTCCTATTGAATACAAATCTCAAGCAGCAGTCATGAGTCAACGTTTTCACAATAGGGGTTATCCTAATCACTGTATCAAACTTGCCCATAAGAGAGCCAATAATGCTAATCGTGACTGGCTAAGAACAAGTCTAATCAGATCAATCCAAGAATGACTTGTGTTTTACCTTTTTCGAGCAAAACTTCACATATTCAGAAAATCATACACAAACTCTGGAACATATTGAATTTTCATCCTGTGTTTTCAGAGGTTCCTATGTTTGCACATAAAAGGAGTAAAAACTTAGGAGAATATTTCAATAATAACTTTATTGATCAAGATAACATCACTAATAGAGGACACACTTATTGTGGTAAATGCAAATATTGTAGCCATTGTTTAATCATTGACCACATAGTAATACCGAATATAAATAAAACTTATTATTTACGTTGTTATTCAGATTGCAATACTTCTCAAGTCATATATGCAATCTTTTGTCCTTGTAACATGATATATATAGGGCAAACTAAAAGAGCTATTAAATTGAGAATAGCAGAACATCTGAGTAGTATACGTAATAACAAATCTGAAGCTCCTTTAACTGATCACTGGCAATCAGTTGGTCACTCATTAAATGATCTGAAGTTCTGTGTAATCAGACAATTTAATTTCAACAGACAGGGTGACATTTCTCACACTTTAATATATCATGAACAACGTTTAATTTTTTCTTGGAGAACAGTAATACCTAATGGCCTTAACAAGGAAATAGAATGGACCATCAGATAGTTGCTAATTTTCTGTTTTCCACATTAAAATCAGTGAATCAGTTTGACGTTGTTCATTACGTGATTGCTTGACGTTCACATATACGATCACGTTGTTTCAAGTCTTTATGTGTAGATCCTTTGGCGGCGAGTTCCCTCTGGTGGGAAGTCCGAGGGTAATTTCAATTTTGAGTTTTTAGAATGTTCTTTATATTTGATAATTTTTGATTACTGCATTATAAGATGTTTTATGCATTCGTTTATTTTTAGTTCATACTTTTTCCTCCTGATGAAGCAACCCGTGGTGAAACATGATCGGTGTTGAGGAAATATTGGATGTTTATTTCACTTCACGCAGAGGAGTTTAGGACATTTGGTTATTTTGTTTTAAGATGAGCAGATTTTCTTGTTTTTGACAATTCACGATTTTGTTATTACTTCAAAACCAACTATACAACTATGGAATTATCCAGTATAAGATCATCAGCATCTGCTATACCTAATAATATGTATATTCCTTTTTTCATCTTGTGAGGACTGCTTAATTGATCCTGGACTTTATACCTTTTCATTTGGAAACTAACATCATCAAGATTCAGCTAAGTACTTTATATATTTTTTCAATCATTGTTCTGTTACTACTAGCTAATTAGGTTAATCCAGTTTCAACAAGAGCTAATAAGGATGGTAGGCAGGTGAGTGCAATGATGTAGAAGTCATACATCTTCATTCTACAAACCTGTTGGTTTTGAATAAGATAGCACACTGAGCACTCTCAATTTTAATAATAATATTTCATTGTTTATTTTGATTAGATTATACATTATTGAATTCATATTTTTTGATAATGGTAAACTGGTTCATATTGTGTATTTGGATTTTCTAAAGGCATTTGACAAAGTACCTCATGAAAGACTTTTGTGGAAATTAGAAAATCATGGGATAGGAGGTAATGTCCTTTTATGAATTGAGAACTGATTGAAAGACATAAAACAGAGAGTGGGTTTAAATGGTCAATATTCTCAATGGAGAAGGGTAGATAGTGATTCTAATGCACTGATCCAGCTTATATTTTGAGTGATACAATTTCTAGCTGGTATACGGTTTTGGTTTTGATTAAAAATAATTTTGATTATAAATGGGAATAGCTAGTGAGATAATTAAATTTGCTGATGACACAAAGTTGTTTAAAGTTGTTAAATCGCAAGAGGACTGTGAAAAATTGCAAGAGGACCTAACCTTGTGAGACTGGAAGACTGGGCGTCAAAATGGCAGTTGACATTTAATGTGAGCAAGTGCAAAGTGATGCATGTGGGAAAGAATAACCCGAACTATAGCTATGTGATTCTGGGTTCTGTGTTAGGAGTCACTGCCCAGGAAAAGGTTGAAACCGTCAGCTCAATGTGTGGTGGCTGCTAAAAAAGCAAATAGAATGTTAGGAATTATCAGGAAAGGAATGGAAGACAAAGATGAAAATGTTATAATGCCCTTGTATCTCTCTACACTTCGACTTGGAATACTGTGTGCAGTTCTGGTTGCCGTATCTCAAAAAAAGATATAGTGGAATTAGAAAAGGTACAGAGAAGGGTAACAAAAATGATAAAAGGGATGGGTTGACTTCCCTATGAGAAAAGGCTAAAGCGGCTAGGGCTCTTCAGATTGGAGAAGAGACAGCTCAGGGATGAGATGATAGAGGTCTATAAAATAATGAGTGGAGTGGAAAGGGTAGATGTGAATCGCTCGTTGACTCTTTCCAAAAATACTAGGAGTCTAGGGGACATGCGCTGAAGCTACTAAGTAGTAGATTTAAAACAATCCAGAGAAAAATATTTCTTCAGATGTGTAATTAAACTCTGGAATTCGTTGCCAGAGAATGTGGTGAAATCAGTTAGGTTAGCGGGGTTTAAAAAAGGTTTGGATAATTTCCTAAAAGAGAAGTCCATAGGCCAGTGTCCCGCAAACTTTCTCAAGCTGCGGCACACTAAAGGTAGAGGCCGCAGCTCGAGGCACCTGGAAGTGCTTGGGTGTCACCGTGATGACATCAAGTGCATGTGTGATATCATAGCGACGTCCACGCATGTGCGAAGGCCCTTCAGACAGGCCATGAGACGCTAGTAAGGGGGTGCCAACAGGGAAGAGGGCCAGAGAGGAGAGGTGCTGATGCCAGCTGATTGCCTACAGGACGTGTCTCTCACTACGAGAGGCATCTCCTGTAGACAGTCAGCCAGCGCCTTTCCTCCTCCCCAGTGTGCCGCAACACACCTGAAATATCAGGAGGCGCGGCACACAGTTTGTGATATACTGCCATAGGCCATTATTGAGATGGGTTGGGGAAATCCACTGCTTATTCCAAGGATAAACAGCATAAAATTTGTTGTACTACTTGGGATCTAGCTAGGTACTTGGGACCAGGGTTGGCAACTGCTAGAAATAGGATACTGGGCTTAATGGAACTTTGGTCTGTCCTAGTATGGCAAGTCTTATATTCTTATGTTGTTTTATTGTGGGTACCTTGTATCAAGTTGTGGTAAAGGATTTTAGCGCGAGCCAGTGCAGTAAATGCTCCAATGTGCATAGAATTCCTATGAGTGTCGGAGCACTTACCTCGCTGGCCCGCGCTAAAAACCTCTAGCACAGCTTGATGAAAGGGGTCTATATGTATTATATTGTAGCCTCCATAGATTTTGGGATATGAGGGAAATAAATATTTTAAATAATCAAATAAAATACAATGGCACTGAGAAATAGAAAGCATTGTTAGTTGCAACAGTCAGGCACTTCACTTACAGTAGATACTCTTAGGTTTTTATGGACCTTTTAATTACCTTTTTATTGCTATATTACCTAAGGATGGGGCTATAAACTCAAAACAGAGTTGGCTCCTACAGCAGGGCTTTGTTAAAGTGAACAGTGTTTAAACTAAATTTTCAAATCAGGAGAACCTGCATAATTTCTCTTTCAAAATTAGCTTTAAAAGTATGCAGGCTATATGAAATTACCCCAATTTAGCAGAATTTGGACTAAGAACTTTAAGAACTGGAAAGCATCATTATCATTTGGACAAACTGAGATAGGAAATACACTAGCTGGACAAGTCAGCTGAGTCAGGATAGCTGACTGAAGACTGGGCTGACTTGGGACTCTATAAAGGACGCCTAGCAGTTGATTGACAACTGCGCAGAGTGGCGCCTACAATTTAGGTGCCATTTAAAGAATCTGCCCCTAAGGCCTGGATTCTGTAAGTGGTGGCCTCATTGTCCGCCGACTATAAAATGGCTGCCGATCATGCAATTCTGTTTATAGAATTGCAGCTTTATGAAAAGTAGGCGCCAGGAATTGCCAGGGTTTTCAAGGCCTACATGTCTGGTGCCTTTCACGTGAATCACAGCTATCATTAGCCACGCCTACATTGGCGTTAGGTGTCATAAAGCACCTCTGTAGCCGAAATGCAGGCACCTTTTAATTAGGCACCGGTAGGCGTTTATATTTTTATTTAAATGCTATTATTCCTTTTAAACCGGCATTTAACACTTAAGTTAAGCGCCAGTAGGCACCTATTGGCACCTAACTTAAGGTGCCATTTATAGAATATGGGCC
Source organism: Geotrypetes seraphini (assembly GCF_902459505.1). Classification (NCBI taxonomy): domain Eukaryota; kingdom Metazoa; phylum Chordata; class Amphibia; order Gymnophiona; family Dermophiidae; genus Geotrypetes; species Geotrypetes seraphini. The sequence goes on from NC_047097.1 coordinate 14,697,937, forward strand.
TAAGTAGATACCAGGACTTTTAAAAAAAGGATTAAGGATTTTCTGCTTCCCAAATCTGTTTGTTAGGTGACAGTCACTATTGGGGATTAAGGATTCATCTGTATTATTTTTTAAATGTTTGTAATGATACTTATTTTTATTACAGTAAAAGTTTCCAAGTTTATTAGTTTTTAATATCCCGATCATAAAACAAATGTCTGACCGGTTAACAATAAAATTTTAAAAATAGAAAGAAATGATAGTAAGTTTGCGAGTCTTTTGCAAGATGAGCAAAACACTCTCGTAAATCTTGCCTTGCAAATGGAGCGTTGACTCGATATGTGAGCCCCCCACCCCGAGAATCGGCATCGCCCGTCCACCTGCCTTTACCGTGATCGGGCACCGGCACTCAGCACCAACCCACAGGACGTGCCGGTGCCGAAAGAGCCTGCTGTCTGCCGGTGATCTCTGCTGGGCCTTGAGCATCTGCGCATGCTCAAGGCCTTCGGGGGGGGGAGGGAGGGGGAGGTTAAATAAAAGGCCGTTCTACAAAACTGTAGTAAAATGTAGGCTTGATGTGTTTTAATGCAAAACTTTCCCCTGCGCTAAGCCCAGATTTAATACAACACATTTTTAAGAGCTTTTTATAAACATTTACAGATTGTGTGTTATGTTCTCTTTAGTGCTCAATACCTGTAAATTAACCTACCGCCTTCTATTTAGGAGGTGCTAAGTTATTCTATATATAGTGTGGCCACCGGGCTCTGGACTAGGCTGATATCAAATAAAACAGTCGAAAAAAACCCCAGGTAATTAGTCAGAATCCTATCCAGGGTTCTTTATTCCTCCAAAAATCTGAATGGCAAACAAGAAACAAAAAGGAAAAACTCAAAGCAAAACTCCTGGTAAGCAAATCAGGATATACAAAGTCCCTGTGCTATAGCAAGTGCAGCACAGCTTTCTAAAGCTAGGCCTCACCTGGGCCTAGGCCTTACTCTGGAGAGAGTTAATCTCACCTAGCACAGTGTAATAACCTTCACTGCATTATTTCCACCAAACATACAAATGCAAAAAGGAAAAGTTCAGGAGGCCCTCAGCTCTCTGCTCCTGAGCTGGAGCAGAACTGCCAAGTTTGTCTTCACACAAATATTCCAATATTCCCACCCAAGATCTTGACAAACTTCTCCCACTTTAGAACAGTTCTCAGTCCCTGTACATTACTGCATTCAAACCAAAAGCAATGCAGTTCAAAAAGCAAAACAAAACATTTCTCCAGCAAAACAAACTGTGAAATAGAGAGTTGCGCGGGGACAGAAATCCCACCTGTCCCCGCCAAAGTCCCACCCGTCCCCGTGAGGAATCCCTCCATTCCCACCCGTCCCCGTGAGGAATCCCCTCCGTCCCCGCCCGTCCCTATAAACTTCAGAAATAGTTACTTCATTTAATTATGCTACTGAATTAAAGGCTCTGGTAGAAACCCATTTACAAATAAGCAAAAAGACTTTATTAATTTGGAAATATTAATTGGGAAGAATACATACTTTGTAAATGGCTTTCTACCAGAGCTTCTAATGCTTATAAATTTTTATCAACACAACTAATATACTACTTTATCCTGAAGCAAAAAAAATAAAAAAGAAATAGAATTCTTTTCCTACCTTTGTTGCCTGGTTTCTGCTTTCCTCATGTTCTCATTAAATTCCTTCCATCCACTGTCTCTCTTCCCTCTGCGTCTTCCATTTGTTCTGTTACTGTGCCTCTCCCTTTCTCCCCCCTTCCAAATTGGTCTGGCACCCATCTTCTTCCCTCCGCTCCCACCATAGTCTGGCATCTCTGTCTTCTTCCCTGCCAGCGTCTTCTCCCCACTCTCTCTTCCCCATTTCCTTTCAGCATCCTTCTCCCCCCCATCTTCCCCCATGTCCTGTCAGCGTCCTTCTCCCCCCTCTGTCTTCCACATGTGCTTTCAGTGTCCTTCTCCCCCTCTGTCTTCCCCATGGCCTTTCAGCGTCCTTCTCCACCCACCCCCATCTTCCCCATGTCCTTTCAGCGTCCTTCTCCACCCTTTGTCTTCCCCATGTGCTTTCAGCATCCTTCTCCACCCCTTTGTCTTCCCCATGTGCTTTCAGCGTCCTTTTCCCCCCCCTCTTCCCCATGTGCTTTCAGCGTCCTTCTCCACCCCCGTCTTCCCCATGTGCTTTCAGCGTCCTTCTCCACCCCCCGTCTTCCCCATGTGCTTTCAGCGTCCTTCTCCACCCCCCGTCTTCCCCATGTCCTGTCAGCGTCCTTCTCCCCCCTCTGTCTTCCACATGTGCTTTCAGTGTCCTTCTCCCCCCTCTGTCTTCCCCATGTCCTTTCAGCGTCCTTCTCCACCCCTTTGTCTTCCCCAGTGCTTTCAGTGTCCTTCTCCCAACTCAGTTTTACCCATTTCCCGTAAGCGTCTTTTCCTCTCCACTCCACCTTTCCTCTCTCTCTCCCTGTCCCCTTACCTTCGTGACGCTTCCCCGCCCGACCGACAACAGAACAGGCCCGGTCCGACAAACCTCCCTGCCCTTAACCGCGAATCTAAATTACCTTCTTACAGCTGCTGTAAGAAGGTAATTTAGATTCGCGGCTACAGGGCTGGGAGATTTGTCGGACCGGGGCTGTTGTCGGTCGGTCGGTCGGGGAAGCGCCACAAAAGTAAGGGGACCTGGCCGGCTGTGCTGCACCCGGGGCGGACCGCCCCCTCCCTTGGTACGCCACTCGAGCTGCGAGGCTACTCTCCTTCTCCCCTGCCTGCAGCACAGAGAGCCGAACGGAAGTCTTCCCGACGTCAGCGCTGACGTCGGGAAGACTTCTGTTCGGCTCTGTGCTGCAAGCAGAGCAGGTAGGGAGAAGAGGAGCCGTGCAACTGAGTACATCCACCCCCGCAGGAACCCCGCGACCCTAGGGGGCATCCCCAAGGGATCCCCGTGACCCGAAGGGGGAACCCGCGGGTCCCGCAGGATTCCCATCGTCCCCTTTCAGCTCTCTACTGTGAAAGCGCCAGCACCAGTCCTTTATAACATTATAGCTAAAGAGCCCTACCCCCACCTGGGGCCTTGTCTTGGGCCTCAGTAGTGCTGTAAGCCCAGGTAGTAAACAGGAGAAAGTGAAAAAACAACAAAAAAAATCCTTTCTCACTAAGCTGCAGGCTGTAATTGTCTATACAAAACTTCAAAACAGCCTACAAAAACAGTTCACCCCAAAGCAGTGGCTAGCTTGGAAAACTTCTCTTGCAGGCAATACCTATTTCCATTGCTTCATGTTCTGGAAATATCTGTTCACAAACCTCCATTTCTTCCCCTTGAGGTGTGGCCTCGGCTTCCATGGGTTCTAGGTTATTCAGTTGCTCTGGTCTGGCTGGCTGCTGAGCACAGGAGCCAGCCACTAGTTATACCCTTTCCCTTCCTTGTCCTCTGAAGAGAAAGCAGCTGGCTTTTCAGAGTGAGAGCCACGCCCTGCTCTCAGGGTGCCTGCACTGTTCTGAGGCTCTCTTGGACTCCTCCTGTGGATGTTCTGGTAAATGCAGGGTTTTCTCACAGGAGCATTCTGTCTAAACCTAATATTCACAGGTTTGGAGACAAACCATGGAGAGCTGGGCTGAGTTTCCATCTCCTCAGCTTCTGAATAGTTAGATAGGACCTCATCTTCAGCGGAATTCTTCCTAGTGTACTCAGGGAACCTAGGCTGCTGGGCTCTGCTGGGCTTGGGAACAACTTTCCTAGCCCTGTTTCTGCCTCTCCTGGGATTTCTAGCTGGGAACATGTCAGGCACAGAGTCTGACTGGTCACATTCGCGACCCAAAAATTGGTGCCGACCAGAATGGTGCTTAACGTGATTCTACAAGGTATGCATACCTTTTATAAAATTGCACTTAGTGTCTGTGTGCATCACATAACAGGTATACCCATTTATGCTAGCTAAAACCAGGCCTAAATGCCTGTACCTAAGTTATGTGCAGATTGGTCATATTCTATAACAAGGCACATATATAACTTTTAGAAATGCCCATGATCCACCCCGGCTATGCCCCCTTTTCAAATTTGTGCACTGCAACTGGCACATACCTTTTATAGAATTGTGCTTTCCAAGTTGCACTACTTTTAATTACCGTATATATTCGAATATAAGATGAGATTTTTGGGCCCAAAAATGGGGGTCTTGTCTTATATTCGGGTCAGCGCTCGTCCCCCTCCCGAACTTGTTGCAGGCCTCCACTGACTTGGCGTATGACCTGGTGGGCCGGGACAGGAGTGATCCCTCCTGTCCCGGCTGACTCAGACAATTTTTTTACCTCCCTCCTGCCTCCCCTGTGTACCTTTTTCAAGTTCAAGTTTTATTAGGATTTTATATACCGCCTATCAAGATTATCTAAGCAGTTTTACAATCAGGTACTCGGCATTTTTGAATCCCTGGTTGTCCAGCGGTGTGCCAGGTAGGCTTTCCATGCTCTTATCCCATGCTGAGCCTCTTTGAATGGCTGCTGTGAGTTCTTGCAGTCCAGCATGAAATGATACCGCTTTTGGGTCCACAGTGCTCACAGCAGGCTCATCTGCCCTGTCCTAGACTCAGGGGACTGCTTTGGCATGTCCCCCTGGTCAAGATTTATCTTCTTTTTTTTACTAAATGGGAAGATTTGTTTTTACCTTTATAATCTTCTTTTTAGTAGAAAGGCATATGAGTCTTGACACCCTTCCTGTCGGATTTCATTTAGCCTGCTTGCTATTTCAGACATGTATGTATTTCCAGATGCTGGAGTCTGTTGTCAGACAAATCCGAAGAGTACTGATTGATCTCCCTGTTTCAGTGAGAAAAGCGAGAGGCTTGAGAGCTACATAAGTGTTTGTGCTGGTTGCATTCAAGTAGGAGGCTCGTTCATATCCACCTTGTTTAAAATTATATTTATATTGGCCTTTGACTTGTTGCAGAGCAGAACAGAAATGGCTTGGTCTGTATTCCTGTATTCCGCTTCCTTATTTCTCCTTTTATAGGAATTGTCAATTGCTTTGATATGAACTGAGGAAATGGGGCACAGCCTAGAGATGCAAGAGGTGGAACTGAGAGAAAAAGGTAGATGATACCTTCTACAAATTCTCAAGTAAAGGAGAATAGCCACTGGTCAAGACTCGTATGCCTTTCTACTAGAAAGAAGAATGAGATAAAGAGCCTAATCTTCACTTTCAAACTGCTAAACTGTTATTTTTATTTCAAATTTGTAACCCAATTGTACCATGATACAGCCTGAGGGCAACACGTGCCCATCTCATGTTTTCAATAAGGGCCCCTTTTACAAAGCCATGATAGTGCTTCTCCCAAGGCAAATGCACCGAAGCCCATAGCAATTGAATGGGCTTCGGTGCATTTGCTGTGGAAGAAGTGCTACCATGGCTTTGTAAAATAGGCCCAAAATGACTTATTCAACTTATGTAGTAATACTAGTGATTTTCGCTCACGGTATCTGTATTACCTAATCTATGTGTCTGTGTATTTTGATTGTAAATTTTGCATGGAGCAATCAAAACTATTTCAAACTTTTATGTTACTGAGTTTTACTGCATCTTGTGTGTAATAAATAACATCAAATAATGTAAGAGAATATTATATTATGCAGATTTAGGTAAAACTATATCTGAAGTTATAAACTTGTCCAAGCAGGGATAAGAATCAGACCTTTAGGCCCGGAGTCTGTATAGGATGCCTGGTCTATATAGAATCGGGCCTAAGGCTGCCTAAAATAAACCCGATTCTGTAACCGACGTCCATGTTACAGCCGCACGTTAGACAATTGGGTTATTGTAGACGCAGCTGCTACACTTATCACGGCAAGGGATCTCCCTGCCACGATAAGTATAGAGGCTGCGGTCACCAGTCCCCCCCACCACCGAATGAACGCGGCAGGAGGGATGCCCAATCCCTCCTGCTGGAACACCCCTCCCCCGAAAATCGTTGGGAGGATACCCAATTCCTCCTCCTGGAACTCTCCCCTGGTAGATTGCCGGCAGGAGGGTACCCAATCAATCTTTCGAGAACTCCCCTCCCCCCAAAGATCACTGGCAGGAGGGTGCCCAATCCCTCCTGCTGGAACTCTTCCCCACCCCTGGTAGATTGCCGGCAGAAGGGTGCCCAATCAATCCTGCCGGAATTCCCCACTCCCTGAAGATCGCCATCAGGAGGGTGCCCAATCCCTCCTGCCAGAACCCCCCCCCCCCAGTGAAACTTCCCCTGCTAACCTTAAATGTTGGCCAGATGGATGGGTCTTCTTACCATCCGGCTGAAAGGCCCACCTGTGTCAAAATGAGGCAGGCCTACCCCTTCCTGGTGCATTGTGGGATGCACTTGGGAAGGGCCTATGGCCTGATTAGCCCAGGTGCCTAGGGCCCCTCCTATAGATGGGGCCTTATGCACGTGGGTCAACCTCAGGGGCGGGTAGGGGGTATTTCGGCAGGAGGGATTGGGCATCCTTTCTGCCGTGTTCATTTGGGGAAGGGGGGTTCCAGGAAGGAGGAATTGGGCATAGCTCCTGCCGCGTTCATTTGGGGGAGTGGGGGACTGGTGGCCAAGACTATACTTATTGCGGCACGGAGATCCCTTGCCACGATAAGTGTAGTGGCCATGTCTACTTACAATTTAGGCCAGCATTTGGCTGGCCTACATTGTATGCGTCTCCCGCTGGCCTAGGTAGATATGTACGACCGCCTAGGTTCGCCTAAGGCTATGCCTAGCCTTAGGTGGGCTTGCGGGCCTCCATTTGCTCCTGGAGGAGCCTCCAATGTAGGCGGCCTGCCTGGAGAGCTTTTTGGCTGGTTAGACAGCTGTAGGATGCCTACAGCTGTCTACAATTGGGACGCAGTTTACAGAATCTGGGCCTTAGTGTCCTTAGATGTTTCTGGCACATTTGATTCTGTTGATTTGAATTTATTGTTATTAAAATTAGAAAGATTAGGTTCGTGTGTGGTTTTCATTGAATCTACTGGATCGCTTAATGCAAATTTTGAGTAAAGGTGAGATGTCTGTAGTGATGAATGTGAAGCGGGGTGCTCTGCAAGGGTCTAACCTATCCCCTTATCTTTTTAATGTGTGTATGGTGTCCATAAAGGGAATTTTTGAAAGATTGAACGTACAATATCAGCTATATGCTGATGATGTACAATTCTTTTTCACGGTATGTGGATGGAGAGAGGATTTAAAAAAAAAGAATAAATGAATATATGAAAGGAGTCGGTGAATGGATGAGTGACAATAAGTTATTGCTAAATGTGGCTAAAACACAAGTTATGTTGACAGGGGAACAAGAAGAACAGGCTTGGCCCAAGGAAGTGAAGATAGATTTTGTTCTTACTATAAAGAAAGAAATGTGTTTGCTAGGAATTATTTTAGATTCCACACTGACTATGAGTGCACAAATAACACAAGTGGTAAAATCATCTTTTTTTTAAAATTCCATTTGTTGAAGAGATTGAAACCATTGGTCTCTCAATTGGATTTTAGGACAATTTTAGGACAATTTAGGACAAAGTCTTACACTCTGTAAATTGGATTACTGTAATTCATTTTTTTTTTTTAGGAATTGCAAAATCTAAAGTTAAAGCATTGCCGTTAATTCAAAATGCAGCAGCCTGGGTTTTAGTAGGTGGCAACTGTTCAATGCATATAACACAAATTTTGAAGCAATTGCATTGGTTGCCAGTGAAACGTAGGGTGCAAGATAAGGTTTTAATGATAATTCACCAGATTTTGTAAAGACAAACAGAATATAAAAAAAAAAAAAAAGCGTCAGCAGTATATATGCCAAAAAGATCATTAAGGTCCGAGACAGCAATGAAATGGTTGGTGGACCTAGTACATTATGTGTCGACAAGTCAGGCATCTTTCTCGACAGGAAGAGCCAGATTATGGAATGAGCTACCAGGACAAGTATGTTTCTGTAAGAATATGGGGGGGAAAAAACTATTTTAAGTAAGAGATGATAAAAGTAGCTTTTTATTTAGATCTAAAGATCTACTTTTCTAGGTATAATCTATACTGTGGATAGAGGCGGACCAGGCAAATTCCAGCACAAGGGTTTTATGTAAAAAAGACTTGATGCAGATCTCCATTTTGGTGCAGAAGCGCCTGCCTCAGGAATCAACAATTCACTTTAAACAGGTATAGATGCATACAATATTCATACAGATGAAATGCAAAAACATGTTGTTGTCATATTAGTTTGCAGAGCGCTTATCACTCACACAGTGAAGATTATTTCACACAGAGCCCTAAATTTCATGGGCCTACTTAAATTTCACTACTTACTAGAATATTCAGAGTTTAATTTGATTGAAAGAAAACTTCGGGGCTTAGAATACAGTGTTTCAGACAAATCCATGCCATTATTCAACTCCATAGCAATCATGAATGCTAATTGTGCAGATAGTATTTCATAAAGAGTCATTTGGGATATTTAACCTGCACTTTGGAACAGTGTGATGAATAAAATGAATCCCAGACACATTATCAATTACTGTAGCAAATTTATATAATGCAGTTACTGTGCTGGTTTGACACTTAGCATGTGCTAATTCATGTAAGTGCAATTGCCCAATTTTTAAGGCCCTCAGAGGAAAAGGCCCAGAGTACTTGAAGAAAAGGTTCTCCCTCTAGACCACAGTTCTTCAACCGCTGGTCCGTGGACCGGTGCCGGTCCGCAGAAAATTTCTGCCGGTCCGCGCAGGGCCAGCGAGATGAAGTCGGCAGTTAAATTTCCTGCCGACTGCGGTTCCTGCTCATTAATGTTCTTCCCAGCCTCAGGTGATTAAGATAGGCTGCCGACGTTGGGGCCTTCCCTCTCTGAGTCTCGCATGTTCGGAAACAGGAAGTTGAAACAAAATAGGCGGGACTCAAAGAGTGAAGGTCCCAACGTCGGCAGCCTGTCTTGATCGCCGCCCCTGCCGAGGTGCTGAAGAGGGCCACGGGGAAGTTACAACTAGAATGGAGAGAGCTGCAGATACAGGTGCAGGTGGAGGGAGATGGTCAGCGTGTGTGAGCAAGATCCTGAGGAGCCTTCACAGTGACTTCCTTCCCTCCCACCAGCTCTCCTACTTGCCAGGGCAGTGATTTACCGGCAACTTCCTACAGGCAAGTACTGAGAGCTGCTGGAAGGGGAGACAGCCACTGTAGGAGGCAGGAAAGCTGCTGGATAAAAGGAGAGCTGTTACTGGACTTGGAGAGAGTTAGAAGGAGAGATGCTGCTGGGAGGGGAGGAGGGAAAGGGATGGGAAGAGAAGAGAGTTAATGTTGGATAGAGGGAGGAGGGAAGGGAGAAGAAGGAGAGATGCTGCTGGGAGGGGAGGAGGGAAAGGGATGGGAAGAGAGTTAATGTTGGATAGAGGTAGGAGGGAAAGGAGAAGGAAAAAAGGAAGGAGGGAAGGGAGAAAGAAAAAAGGAAGGAAACAGCTGGCAGGGGGATTACAGGAGGGGAAGGGGGTCAGGGTGGAATGGAGAGATCAGATGAGGGAAAGGGGATAGAGAGGAATGAGAAAGTAGAGAGACATTAATGCTGGAAAGGGGGTCAGCAGAGAAATGAAAGAGGGATAAAGATGCTAGATCTGGTGTAGGAGAGATAAAAACGAAGAAGGCAGTGAAGCTGGAATGAATGATGTAAAAAGGAGAGAGGAGGAACAGGCTGGATGGACAGGGAAGAGGGGCATAGAAAGAAGTCAGATACATATGGAAGGTGGAGAGGGCAGACATTGGATGGAACAGGCAGATGCTGGAAGGAAAAGAGTGAAAAGAAGATGAAAGGAGAAACTAGAGACAACAAAAGGTAGAAAAAAATAATTTTATTTCTATTTTGTCATTAGAATATATCAGATTTGAAATATATATTCTGCTAGAGACATAATTGGGGACTGCAGTATTCTGTTAGCATGATATTTCTATGTAGCATTCTATAATAACTTGGCTTGTTCAGTTTTCTTGATAGTAGAGGGGATATATGTGAAGGGAAGGGGAGACAGGGGTTTTGCTGGTCCGTGCTCTGTATATTTGCATTTATAAAATCACAATTGTTCAGAATATTGTTTCTTTTTATACTTTAATAAAATACATTCAATATAAAATCATAATTGCGGCTTGTGCAGATGGGATCAGATGGTTTGCGGGGACCGAGCTCACGGAGATGGGGCGTAAACGGGGTTTTTAAATTTTAGTCCTAGTAGTTTGCCGGTCCACAAAATAATTCTTTTATTTCTGCCGGTCCACGGGTGTAAAAAGGTTGAAGAACACTGCTCTAGACACCTTCAAAGCCAGTAAGGTCCTCCTAAGGAGTATCCCTAACCACACTCTCTCCGAAGGACATCACATGGTGTGATACCCTCTAGAGTGCCTTCTCTGGTGTGGCTTCCACACTCTGGAATGCACTACCTTAACAGCTTTGTTTAACACAAGACTATCTCTACTTCAGGAAGCAGGTGAAAGCTTGGCTCTTCAACCAAACCTTTAATGGAAGAAGTAACTAACTTGCTAGTCACACACACGAGTGACACTTGGCTGCACATACTATAGCAGACATGTTAATCTATTCCTACCCTAGATGAGATCATTTTCAAGTACATGTGCAACTTTCTTCAAATTAGTCCTTTATTTTCTAACCTCTTCCATCTATATACTCCTTTTTTGCTTATACCCTATGCTGTGCATTAAAATGTTTTATTGCACCCAGGTTCTGCACCCAGTACCCTTCCCTCTCTCTCCTATCAGGCATTGCACCAGCACCCTTCCTTCCTTTCCCCATCAGACTTTGCACCCTCCCTCCCTTCCTCCCAGGCTCTGCCCTCTCCTCCCTCCCTGCCATAGCTTCATACGGTAACTCATCTTAGCGATCCGCGGTGGAGGTGCAGCGGGCAGGAGCGAACTTTTCAAGTTCCTGCCCTGCTGCTAACCGGCTGCTGCAAGTTCCTTTGGTGCTGAGCGACATGAGCAAGAGCGCGATTTGGCACTGCTGCTTGGTACTGAAAGGCATCCTTACTGGCTCCCACGATGATGGTGCTTAGTTTGAAGGTGGGCATACACATGGGAAGAATCTGGGCAAAGCACAATTTATGGATATAAATTATAGAAGCATAGAAACATGATGGTAGATAAAGGCCAAATGGCCCAGCCAGTCTGCCCATCCACAGTAACCATTATCTCTTCCTCTTTCTAAGAGATCCCACATGCCTATCCCACGGTCCGTGTTTTGGCACTACGCCTTCCTCAGGAGTCATCAAAGAAAAAAACATGGAAAGTAAATGTAAAACACATAAACGGCAAATTGAAGAGTGACCAAAAATAACACAAACAAGCTAATATTTTGCAAAGAAAAATAGGCAACTATTTTCTAAAATATAAAATAGACTTAAAATAAATGTCTTTATAGAGTGGTATTAGTAGGCATCCTGTTATAAAAGAGAGGAAATTCAAAATACAGGAAATGAGGATACATGCAAAAAAGCACAATAAGCCTCATCGCCAGCTAAATTGCTTGGTCAGGACAAGCTGGTAATTTTCAGCGACACTTAACCAGCAAAATGCTGCTGAAATTCGAAGTTAGTGCTTAACTTAAAGCCAGCTATGTTAGGGGTGTTCAGGGGGTGGAATTAGTATTGGTCACTTAAGTGCTGATAGTAAGCCCTTAAGAAGCCAGATTGAGTGCATACATGGGACCCCCATAAAAAATCTACCTTAACTTTATGCACTACTCCATGGATGCTTAAGTGCTGAATATCGACTTGCGCATGAACTGAGAATGTGTGAGAGTTGAAGAACAATGTTCAGGCAGCATGGGGGAATTGGGCAGTGGACCTCTTGGCTGATGGAGCTTAGGCATCCCTACCAGCAAAGGTTTGACTTAACACTACAGTGGGGGGATGGGAGGTAGAAGTGCGGAGAGGAAATGCCTGTTGCTCCTTCCCCCACTATCCCTGGACACCGAAAATGGATTTCTGGCAACACCCCTGACAAATGCGAAATGAGTACATACATAGCCAATCCTAGATAAAAAAAAGTGAAAGAGAAAAATAATGTATGTAGACAATTTTCAAATCTACTCATGTTGTTGTTTCTTGATTGTCCATGCAAATATCATCCACAAACGTATGTTTGAGGCCACTCACATTTGTTTGAGACTACTCTGTAGCACTAGGCAATTTTCAAGCATAGATAAAAAGTACCCCCATGCTTAATGTGACCATTTATTTTTTCATCAAAACAGGACATCTATTAATTGTCAGTCTTGCCCCACCCCAATTTCTTCCATTCATTTTTCATGTACACATAATATCTTATTAATTCATAATGGTAACCATAAATTTTTAAAAAAACACAAAGTACACTATACGCAGAGAAAATCTTAATTATCATTTATATTTGGGGGTTTTCAAAGATGTCAAGGCAGATGACTTTAAAATATGCAACGTCACCTCAGTAACTATAGAAAAATAGACAAATATAGTGCAAAATATAGACAGCAGAAATAAATTCTCAAAACTGACACATTTTGGGGGGTGAGTGGAGTTCTTTCTGGGGGGTAGGGGTGATGCTTGTGACCTTGGAGGACATAAGAGTCTTTTGTTGTACCTGCTGTTGTCACTGTTCAATAAAAAGATTTAAATATAAATTGAAAATAAAATCAATTTTCTTACCGTTGCTGTCTGGTGATTTCATGAGTCTCTGTTGTGTTTCCTTCTGACTGTGCATCCTTTCTTTCATTTCTTTCTATACTCAGGCCCAACAATTGTCCCTTTCTATTCCCTCCCTCCTTCCTATGTCCTTAGTGCCCCCAGTGTCTCCTTCCTATGTTCTTAGTGCCCTTTCCTATGTCCTTAGTGCCTCTTCCCATATCCTTAGTGTCCCCAGTTCCTCCTTCCTATGTCCTTAGTGTCCCCAGTGCCTCCTTCCTATGTCCTTAGTGCCCCTTCCCATGTCCTTAGAGCTCCCAGTGCCTCCTTCCCATGTCCTTAGTGGGTGAAGGGACAAAAGCGAGCGAGACAAATGCGCGCCGACAAACAAGCACTGACAATACAGCGCAAGACTTCAGCGTGCCGCAGGAAAACCTTCTTTTAAAGGGCTCCGATGGGGGTGGGGGGAAAACCTCCCCACTCTACTTAATAGGGATCTAGCTGCCGTGTTGGAGGGGTGTAGGGGGTGTAAAAAATAGGGAAAAAGTTAAGTTTCCAGTATAATGTGGGGCTACAACCCCTCAACCCCCCCCCCCCCATGCCAGCGCAAACTCTATTAAGTAAGGTGAAGGGTTCCCCACCAACACCCCTTGTTGGAGCACTTTAAAAGAAGGTTTTCCTGCGGCGTGCTGAAGTCTTGCGCTGAATTGTTGGCGCTCATTTGTCTCTCGCGCTTAAGACTATGAACCTCCTTAGTGCCCCCAGTGCCTCATTTCCATGTTCTTAGTGCCCCCAGTGCTTCCTTCCTATGTCTTTTTGCCCCTTCCTATATCCTTAGTGCCCTTAGTGCCTCCTTCCTATGTCCTTAGTGTCATTAAGAACATAAGAATTGCCATTGCTGGGTCAGACCAGTGGTCCATCGTGCCCAGCAATCTGCTTCCGTGGTGCTTTCTGCTTCCGTAGGTCAAAGACCAGTGCCATGACTGAGTCTAGCCTTACCTGCGTACTTTCTGGTTCAGCAGGAACTTGTCTAACTTTGTCTTGAATCCCTGGAGGGTGTTTTCCCCTATAACAGCCTCCGGAAGAGTGTTCCAGTTTTCCACCGCTCTCTGGGTGAAGAAGAACTTCCTTACGTTTGTACGGAATCTATCCCCTTTCAACTTTAGAGAGTGCCCTCTCGTTCTCCTCTTCATTATCTTGAACATTTCAATCATGTCCTCTCTGTCTCCTCTTTTCAAGGGAGAAGAGGCCCAGTTTCTCTAATCTCTCACTGTACGGCAACTCCTCCAGCCCCTTAACCATTTTAGTCACTCTTCTCTGGACCCTTTCGAGTAGTACCATGTCCTTTTCAGTTTTTCAGATGGGGGTGTATCATGGCCTGGTACAGCAGCATGATAACCTTTTCCAATCTGTTCGTGATCCTCTTCATAATCATTCCTAGCATTCTGCTCGCCCTTTTTGCCACCACCGCACATTGCGCAGACGGATTCTTCGACTTGTTGACCCGTACGCCCAAGTCTCTTTCCTGGGGGGGTCTACAAGTACTGCATCAGACATCCTGTATTCGTGTATAAGATTCTTGTTACCAACATGCATCACCTTACACTTATCCACGTTAAACCTCATTTGCCATGTCGCAGCCCATTTCTCAAGCATGTTTATATCACGTTGCAGGTCTTTACAATCCTGTGTCTTCATTACTCTGAATAACTTCGTATCGTCTGCAAATTTAATCACCTTGCTCGTTGTTCCAATTTCCAGGTCCTTTATAAATATATTGAAGAGCATGGATTCAAGCACCGAACCGTGCTGCACTCCACTCGTGACGCTTTTCCAGTCCGAGTATTGTCCATTTACCCCCACTCTCTGTTTCCTATCCGCTAATCAGTTTTTAATCCACGTGAGTATTTCACCCTCGATTCCATGGCTCGCAATTTTTCGAAGCAGTCGTTCATGTGTGACTTTGTTGAACCCCTTCTGAAAGTCCAGATATACAGTGTCGACCAAGTCACCCTTGTCTATTTGCCTGTGTACTCCCTCGAAGAAGTGCAGCAAGTTCATCAAGCAAGATCTTCCTTTACTGAAGCCGTGCTGGCTGGTCCTCATCAGATCGTGTCTGTCAAGGTGGTCAACGATGCGGTCCTTTATCAGCGCCTCTACCATCTTTCCAGATACCGAAGTCAGACTCACTGGTCTGTAGTTTCCCGGATCTCCCCTCGAACCTTTCTTGAAGACCGGCGTAACATTCGCCACTTTCCAGTTTTCTGGAATCCTTTCCAATTTGATCGACAGATTGGTTATTAGTTGTAGCAGTTCAACTATAACCCCTTTCAGTTCCTTGATTACCCTCAGATAGATGCCATCCAGTCCAGGAGATTTATCGTTTTTAAGCCTATCAATCTGCCTGCATACCTCTTCTAGACTGACCGTCAACTCAGTCAGTTTCCCATCTTCTTTTCCTGTGTATAGCCTGCCAGTAACCAGTATGTTGTAGATATCCTCTTCGATAAATAACAGACACAAAAAATGTGTTCAGTTTGTTGGCAATGGCTTTGTCCTCCTTTAGCACTCCTTTTATTCCATGGTCATCCAATGGCCGCACCGCTTCCTTCGCAGATTGTTTCCCCTTAATATATGAAAAGAACGGCTTGAAGTTTTCTGTCTCCTTGGCTATTTTTTCTTTGTAGTCTCTTTTGGCCCCTCTCACCGCCTTATGGCACCTACTTTGATGTTGCTTGTGCTTTTTCCAGTTTTCATCTGTTTTTGACCTTTTCCATTCCTTAAATGAAGCCTTCTTGTCTCTGATCGCTTCTTTCACTGCTACAGTGAGCCACATCAGTTCCTTGTTCTTTTTCCTCTTGGATCCCTTGTTGATACTCGGTACATATAGATTTTGCGCCTCGGTGACCGTGTCCTTAAAAAGGGACCATGCTTGCTCCAGCGTTTTTACAGTGCCTATCCTCTTCTTAATCTTCTTCCCCACCATGAGTCTCATCCCTTCGTAATTTCCTTTTTGGAAGTTCAGTGCCGTGGCCATCGTTCTGGATTGATGTTTCGCCCTTGTGTCCAGGTTGAAGCAGATCATATTATGATCACTGTTTACCAGCGTTCCTTCTACTTCTACACCTTGCGCTGGTCCTCGTAGTCCATTTAGAATTAAGTCCAGAATTGCATTTCCTCTTGTATTTTCCTTGCCAAGTTGTTTCAGGAAGCAATCACCTACAGCTTCTAGGAACTTGGTCTCCCTACCGCAGCCGGAGGTGCCTAGCTTCCAGTCTATCTCCGGATAATTGAAGTCACCCATGATAACTGCATTCCCTCCCTTGCGGTTGCGTTTAATCTTGTCCGTTATTTCTCTATCTGTTTCTTCGGACTGCCTTGGGGGTCGGTAGTAGATGCCGATCTTCATTTCCATTCAATTTGTTCCCGGAATTTTAGCCCATAGAGACTCTACCTTATTTTTCATTTCCGGCGTGTTTTCTCCAGTAGACTCAATTCCCACTTTGATGTATAGGGCAATACCCCCACCTTTTTGACCCACTCTATCTCTGAGGTATAGCTTCTATCCTGATAGCACAGTGTCCCAGACGTTTTTCTCGTTCTACCATGTTTCTGTGATGCCGATGATGTCAAGGTTATCTTTTTGTGCCGTAGCTTCCAATTCCTCCATCTATTCCTTAGGTTCCTTGCGTTCATGTACATACATTTGAGTTTGCGGCCTGTTACTTTCTTGCTTTTCCTCTTCTCTTGTTTCCCTTTCGATCTGCCAGGATTTCTGTCTAGCCCATTATCCGGTGAGTCCTTCCCGCCAGCTTCCTGCAAGGTATCCTCTGGGTATACCAGTTACCGAACCATCAATCCTTCGTCGGCTTTCCATTTCTTCCTAGTTTAAAAACTTCTCAATTTCTCTCTTGATGTTGCTTGCAAATAGCCTTGTTCTGTCTCCGCTGAGATGGAGTCCATCCTTCCTGAATAGCTTGCTCTTCTCCCAGAATGTCGTCCAGTTGTGCATGAAGTGGAATCCTTCTTCCTTACACCAGCGCCTCGTCCACGCATTGACTGCTTGCAGCTCCGTCTGCCTCTTCTCATTGGCCCTGGGTAATGGCAGAATCTCTGAGAATGCTACCCTCGGTGTTCTGGTCTTCAGCTTCCTTCCTAGCATCCAGAACTGGTCATTCAATCCTTCCCTGCTGTAGTTACTGTTGCTCACATTGTTTGTTACCCACATGGATCACCACTGCCATATCTTCCTCTTCCACGCTGTCGATGATCCTGTCGATGCGGCTTACTATATCTTCTATCTTGGCTCCCGGTAGGCAGGTCACCAGTCGATCCTATCTTCCTCCCACTATGTGGCTGTCAACTTGCCTGATTGCTTCATTGATGACCTTCCGGAAAGCGGTAAAGACCCCCCTCTTCAACTAAAATTACAACTGCAATCTACCCTTAAACTCCCCCTTTTTTTACCCTCCCATCTCCATTCTTAACCTGTACTTAAATTGCTGTATAGTCCATTCTGAACCTGTACTTAAATTGCTGTATAATCCTTGTACTTAAACTACTGTATAATTTTTGTATTGTCCAAATATCCTCTACTGTGAATGTTTGG
Organism: Geotrypetes seraphini; assembly: GCF_902459505.1. Taxonomy (NCBI): domain Eukaryota; kingdom Metazoa; phylum Chordata; class Amphibia; order Gymnophiona; family Dermophiidae; genus Geotrypetes; species Geotrypetes seraphini. The sequence continues at coordinate 14,715,181 of NC_047097.1, forward strand.
TTGTAGGCCGTGCTGAGCTACTGAGAGGATGGGATAAAAATCAAAATAAATAAAATGATGGAGTCCCCCAAGATGAATGCTGTCCTCTATCTTCTCTTGTCTCTCTGGCTGCAGGTCCGTGTCTGCAGTGTATGTCCATCTCTCCAGCAGTAGGTCCGTATCCTCTGTGCACTTCCATCTTCCCTCATCCTGGCATTGGCTTGCACCGGACTCATCTTCCTGTGGGTTCCTTCCGCTGTTTCCAGGTCTCTCTGTTGTGTCACCCATTCCTTCCTTGTTGTTGTCCTCCAGGTGGTCCTCTCTCACTGTAGATGTATCTTGGCAGTTCCACTGTTGACGATTTTTCACGGCCTCCCTGTATGCCTCCTTGATGAACTTCTCTAACTCCCGGACTTCCTCCTCAATGGTTTCCTCCGTCTTTAAGTTTTCTGCCTCTCTGCCCTCCTCCACTGCTCAAAGTGCTTCTAGTTCCAGTATTCTGCCTTCCAGGAGTCTGACTTGCCTCTTCAGGCCTTCCAGTTCCTCGCATCGAGTGCATACATAAGACCGCCTCTCAGAGGGGAGATAGTCATACATATGGCAAACGGTGCAGAAAACTAGGTAGCTTAACATTCTACTTCTATCTGCTGCTTTCATTGCTGTCCGCTTGCCGGTCTGCTGTCTGAAGTGCATCCTTGTTGCTTGTGTGTCCTCTGTGTTTGCTGTGCTTGCCCTCTGCTCTCTTGCAGTGATTCGTCCCTTCTTAAGGCCCTTCGCTAAGGCGATCTCACTAAGGCGAGCATCTTTAACACTTACCTTTGATGTGCGCCAAACGGCTGAGCGCCGTTGGACCCTCCCCTTTTAAGGGGAACCTTCGGTCCTGAGTTTAGATGATGTCGGAGGGGTGGGCGGAGCTATCTCTCACCACTGCCCCTCACTCTCTCCTGCCTTCTCTCTCTTTTCCTCTCTGCTTCTCTTGCTGGTTCCTTCTCCTGCTCAGCTGTTTACTGCCTCCCGACTCTCTTCCTGCCCCGATTTTCAAGGCAGTGATTGCTTCACCGTTCACCCCTCCCCTTTTAAGGGGGAGCTTTGGTCCTGAGTTTAGATGATGTCGGAGGGATGGGCGGAGCTATCTCTCGCCGCTGCCCCTCACTCTCTCTATCCTGCCCCTTCCTATATCCTTAGTGCCCCCAGTGCCTCCTTCCTATGTCCTTAGTGCCCCCAGTGCCTCCTTCCTATGTCCTTAGTACCCTCAGTGCCTCCGTCCTATGTTCTTAGTGCCCCTTCCCATGACTTTAGTGCCCATTCCCATGTCCTTAGTGCCCCCAGTGCCTCCTTCATATGTCCTTAGAGCCCCTTCCTATGTCAATACCCTCAGTGCCTCCTTCCTATGTCCTTAGTGTCCCCAGATCCAGTGTCAGTTCTCCTTTGTACTTTTGATCCAGGTTTCCCTCTCTCTCCCTCCTCTGTTATGATCTTGCCTCTCTCTGCTCTTCCTTTAAGCTGATATCGGGATTGTCTCCAGCTTATCTTTTTCCTCATTTTGTGTTGCATAGACCATCAAGAGAAACTAGAAACTTCTACTTATTTGCTTATCCAAAAATTAATGGGTGTAGATATAAGACCTTAGATAGGACCCTAGCATTTCAAGCTGGTAGGCGATAATCTTGCTTAGGTAAATATATTCAGCAAGCTATGTTATCCTATTGCAGTTTTCGGAAATTAATTAAGATCACTTTGTTCAATAAGTTTATTACTTAGTGAGTTTTATTATTGAAATTCTATTTTACAAATATTTGTATTTTTTACTGTACTATTTTATTTCACTGATTGTCCAGCTCTTTTTAGTGTAAACCGCCTAGAACTTTTGGTTATGGTGGTATAAAAGAATAAAGTTATTATTATTATTCCTCAGGGTCTCTCCCACACTGTCTGCACCTCCCATAGTCCTGCCTTTGCCTCCTGTCTTTCCCCTTTGGTCCAGGCCTTTCTCTCTCTAGTCTTTCTTCTGCTTACAACCCCTCCCTTTTCTCTGCCTCTATCTCTCCTTCCGTCCTCCCTCCTTCCTATGTCCCCCTTACTAGCTTCCATCCTTTGTCCCACCCCCTCCCTCAAAGCCAGCCTCCATCCTTCCCTCCCTCCAGCGCCTGATTCAACCCCCCCCTCCTGGTCCGCCACCACCGCTGCTTGCCAGCCTCCCTCCTTCCCTCCCTCCAGCGCTGATTAACCCCCTCCCTCGGTCCACCGCTGTTGCTGTGGCTTGCCGCCCAGAAAAGGAAGGTCCAATCGCTGCCTGGCTGGCCTGGAACTTCCTCTCCGACGTCAGAATTGATGTCGGGAAGAAGGCTTCTGGGCCAGTACCTGGACCTTCCTTTTCTGGGTGGCATGCAGCGGTGGTGGACTTGGGGGGGGGGGGTTGAATCGGCGCTGGAGGGAGGGAAGGAGGGAGGCTGGCTTTGGGATGGCAGGGAGGGAGGGGAAGCGATCACCTGTCCCTTTGTCCCCACGCACAGCTTCGGGACGCTATCCCTGAAAATGGGACATTTCAGCGTCCCGAAGCTATGTGTGGGGACAACGGGTCAGGGGATCTAAAAATGGGACGGTCCCATTCAAAACGGGACGTATGGTCACCTTACCCATACTTTGCCCCACATTGCCCCTCTCCCCTTTGAAGTATATTTCATAGTATTTTGCATCTTATTCCTATGGCCTCCTCTTTATTCTGTGTTTATTGAATAAGACCCTCTGTCTGGTAAGTTCAGAATATCACATAAACCACAAAGCAATAGCAACTGCCTGGAAAGCTTAGAAGACCGTATTCTGAATATTCTCAGTATCAGTCTGAGCTGAAGGATGTGACCTACTTACAAAAATCTAAAAAAAAAAAAAAAAATTAAAATCTAAGCAAAGTACAGCTGAAGGCATAGGGGGAAAATATAATCGAATGTTCCACATATAGCTCAGTTCAGCATATCTTCCAGAACTTAAAATCAGTGCCCTGCACCATTTCCATTAGTTAAAAAAAATATGCTGAGGGTTGAATATTGTCAGCTATTTTAAGACAAAACATTCATATATTGGGTACTGGGTACTGAGTCAGACCAATGGTCCATCAAGCCCGGGATCTTGTTTCTATACAAGTGGTGAGACTCCAAAATAAGGATGTTACATTTAAAAACAAAATTAAACTCCAGGGGGGGTCTGGTTGTATGTAGGTTTTAACTATAGAAACTCAGTACAGGTTTCTACTAAGCTCAGAGCGCTAAATGCTCCAATGCTGCTCTGATGTTCATAGGGCATTGGAGCATTTAGTGCTCTGGGCTGTGGTAGAAACCTCTACTGCGGCTTAGTAAAAGGGGGTGATAGTTTAAACTAAAATTGTTGCATAGAATGAAATACTTTTTAGAGAGAAATTACTTACAGATTATAATTAAATCTCTTAAACTCACTGCTTTGGATTATTGTAATCTAGGCTTGCTAGGTCTTCCTGCTAAACTTATTCTGGGGGTAAATAGATATGATCATGCCACCCCACTTTTACGTTAATTGCACTGGCTGCCAATTGAGGCAAGAATTGAATTTAAAAGTCTGATTTTTATTTTTAAGATTTTATATGGGTTATGTCCAGGTTTTGACAGATTTGATAACTGTATATCAATTAACTAGGTATTTGCATTCCTCCTGAGAACTGTTGTTTGTAATACCATCTTCCAAAGATTGTAGATTGCTCTCCTCTAGAAAGAGAATGCTCCTGAGTAGAGCTGCAGAGTTCTGGAATACATTACCAAGTGAAATTTATCTAATATCAGGCTATTTCAGAAGACAATTCCAGAAATATCTTTGATTGAGTATAGTGGACACTATAGTAATACTCTAGGATGCACAACTTATGAGGAATTCAGAAAACATCTAAAAGCTCAACTGTTCCTAAAGTATCTAGACAACTGACCCACTCATCTTCTTTCTCCTCTATAGTGATTCCTCTGTCCTATTAATCTCTTTCTTCTCAACAACGCATTTCAGGTCCTATTAACTCTCCTCTTCCCCCCTCTTAAATTCAATCAATTTGTACCTCACTTGATCTATTGTAAACCGCATAGAACTTAACGGTATTGCGGTATATAAACTGTTATTATTATTATTATTATTAATTGTTTATGAAATAACAAGATGTTGTATTATCTTTTATTGTGATCCGCTTGGAACTTTGTGGTTAAGCGGGATATAAATATGGAAATTTAAATTAAATTAAATTGCATCCCCTGGAGGGCAGGGGCTACAGGATCACTTCTTGCCTCTCCATGGTGATTCTATCCCATAAGCCATTATTAAGATGGATTTGGGGAAAATTCTTTGCTTATTTCTAAGATAAAAAGCATAAAATCTGTTTTACTCTTGAGAACAGGTACAGTAAAACCTTGGATTGCAAGTAATTTGGTTTGCAAGTGTTTTGCAAGGCAAGCAAAACATTTTATTACATTTTAACTTGATATACAAGCAAGGTCTTGCAATACAAGCACATATAGTATACACACATTACAACTAAGCTGATGGTCCTTCTCTCTTTGACGCTGCAAGAGTGTAGTGACTGTTCTAAACAAGAGAGGTCTTGCAATACGAGTACATGCAGTACAGTATTTTGTATTAAAGTTTTTGGGTTGGGGAACGAATCGTCTGAGGTTCCATTATTTCCTGTGGGGACATTTGCTTTGATATACGAGCGTTTTGGATTACAAGCATGCTTCTGGAACGAATTATGCTCGCAAACCAAGGTTTGACTGTAGTTGTGACCTGGATTGGCCTCTACTGGAAACAGGATACTGGATTTGATGTACCTTTGGTCTGTCTCAATATGGCAACTCTTATGTTCTTATGCTTTCAGAAGTCAGAAGCTCTCATGCTAATGCATGAAACATTACAGATTCTCTTTTTCTTTATGGCTGTATTGAAGAAAAGAAATACATGATAGATTTTCTTGAAACTCTTGATATTTAATCACTGGCACTATAACAAATGTATTTATTTAATTTGTTTCCTATCTCGTTCTCCCTAAAGAGCCCTTTAACGAGTTATAGGTTAATATACATAATATATAATTAACAGGTTACAGCTTGCCATCGTTACAGTACAAGTTTTTATGATACAAGTTTTTATCTTAACACAACACATACCGAGGATCTAGTACCAATATAAAATTTTTTGTGATCCATCAGTAGTGGGCAGTTGGAGTTTTGGTGAGCTAAACCACTGAAATATCTTACAGAGCAACTTTTGATGCGTCTGTAATGTAGAACTATCCATAAATTTTTCAAATTTATTAGATTTTTATATACCGCCTATCAAGGTTATCTAAGCGGTTCTACAATCAGGTACTCAAGTATTTTCCCTATCTGTCCCGGAGGGCTTACAATCTATCTAATGTACCTGGGGCTATGGAGGACTGAGTGACTTGTCCACGGTCACAAGGAGCAGTGCGGGGTTTGAACCCACAGCCTCAGGGTGCTGAGGCTGTAGCTCCAACCAATGCGCCACGCACTCCTCCTAATGCTTTGCACTATGGTCTGTGCTTCAAGGGACTTTATCAAAAGTGAGGTAAATGTTTGCACTGATTGTGCTTTACCAGCAAATAGTAACTGCACATCGCAATTAAATTCTTAATTAGAATTGGATGCTCTTAACACCTTCTCTTGAGGCAGTCAGTGTCCCCATGCTAAGTGCAGAAGTGATCATTCTCTGCCATAACCTGCCCGGTTCCTGCCCCCTACACAGTATGAAGTTAATGTGAAAATTAGCTCACACTATTGTGTCTGTGCGGTAACTGTACACAGTAATTCTCACATTAACCCTTTCAGGACCATAAGGATCGTAGGCCAATTTTTGTGGTTTTGACGACATTTTTATGGTAAAAAGGGCTTGCAGATGCCAAAAAATTGATTTTTTTTTTGTGAAATATCATTATTTCTTTTTAAAAAAAATCAAACTTCTGGCTTATGGACAGTGTGGCAAGTGAATCTTCTCGTCAATCTGGCAACGACGCTAATGAATGAATGTCGGAACCAGTTTGTTTACATAAAGGCAGTATCATATGGAATCCGTACATATCAAATTTAGAACTGTAGACTATCCCAATCAAAATTTATAGGATTTTAAAGTTATGGGACAAATATGTCCCTTGGTCCTGAAAGGGTTAACCCCCAGATTTTAAAAATGGCAGCCAAGTTTGGACATCTAAAATTGCACACGATTCTGAAATCTGTGTTCAAATAAATTAGTTAATGAGCTATAAATCAATATTTGACTTTTAACAATCAATTACTGAAGTTATTTTGCTCTCATTTGGAACTGCATGTGGATCTGGCTGTGTCCTTTAAACACACTTTAGCACCCCCCCCCCCCCCCCCAAGTTTCAAAAGGAATGCATATGTGGGTTTTGGGTACAAAGTACCTGTGAATATTTTTGCTTACTTTCTGTGTAAATACCTTTTCTCATGGGAAATAATGTGTATGCTATTTTCTGTTCCTGACTTAAACATGACCCTTCTCCACCTGTGTTGTGAAAAAGCGTGCTTACTTTTCACCATATTTAAGAATGACAGTTTACAGATAGCTAGATTAGATGCACAAGTTCTTATTTAGTTGAATAAATAGCTTTGAAATATATTGTCACAAAACTAAACACAGCAGAAACAGCTGAAGAGTGATGCCCATCAAAGAAACATTTTTTTTAAATAAATCTTTATAATGTATACAATTTAACCACCAGAAAAAACTATATGAAAATACATTATTATCATCAAAATTATTACATTCATCAAATTTTAATCCCCTTCTTATCCTAATTATAATCAGTAATCTTATATATTATACTATGAATAATATTAAAACAAATAATCCACCCCCCACCCTCCAAACCCCCCTGGATGTGCAAAGGAATCTACTATAATTATAATGTAACAAAGTTAGTTAATGGACCCCATATCCCATTAAAGGATTTACTAAACCCTAAACGTTCTGCCATAATCTTTTCATATTTACATGTTGCACATACAGTTGCCCACCAAAAAAACTAAAATTAATCCTATCATGATGTTTCCAATTAGATGTGATCATTTGAACTCCTATTCCTGTTAAAATCATAAAAAGGTGACTACTATTTTTATCCAAAGTGGGCTTAACATGAAGAATAGTTCCAAATATTATTGCTTCGTATGTCAAAGGGACATTTAAAAATGGAGATGTGGTCTTTAAAAAAAAAAAAAAAAAGAGGAATGAATTAAGAAAGGTAAGCTGGTAGTTTGAGAACTTTGGGGTTGTATCTCGACCAAGCAGAATGCAAACTGGTAATGAACAGGAATATGCACAGGCAAAAATTATTTGGTTCATTCTTGGATTTTTCCTTTTGTTGAATTTTGGGCATTTTTAAAAAAATTGCATTTCATTAATTTTAACAATTTAACATTCATTGGAATTTTCAAATGAATGCAGATTTATTTCATGTGCAGAAATTCATCTTAAATTGATTTCAATGTCCTACATAAACAAAAAAAAAAGAAAAAGTCACGACCAACAGCAAAGCATAAGATACCGTGAAGTGCAGTACAAGCTCAAAACACGATTATGCTAGTGTGGCAGATAGTGAAGAAGATTGGCGATTTACAAACGGCAACATGGCAGAAGCTGGTTTGGAGAAAAATAATCTTCGTAAGAAGTTGAATGGTTTGATATTATATTTTACAGAAATTGATTTTGGACTGAACCCAAAGGGAGCGGTCAAATCTTTTTTTGTTATACGGTTTGGTGATTATATTTTGTGATTCTATAGGCGAAGCGATGCAGGTGCAATAGCTGTTGCTTCCAGTATATCACATTAATTTACCTTATAACTTTCTAGTTTAGAAAGAGCAAATGAAGATGTATTGATTTTTGCTGTGCTAAATATTTTTAGGGCACACTAATGAACTGACTACTAACGAGTGCATTTTAGTAGTATCCAAATATGTCTTATTTAACTGGACTCGCAGTTTTAAGCGCGGCTTTGAAGATTACCATCTGAAGCTTGCAAATGTGATCTAATGGGTGACATTTTTCATTCTTATAACACATTGTTATAGCACATGTACCGTATTTTCACGCATATAATGCGCGCGTTATACGCGTTTTTACCTACCGCGCATACCCCTCGCGCGTTATACGCGTGAGCACGGTATACAAAAATTTTTTTACATAGTTCCCGACGCCCGATTCACCCCCCCCAGCAGGACCGCTCGCACCCCCACCCCGAACGACCGCTCGCACGCGCTCCCACCCGCACCCACGATCGGAGCAAGAGGGAGCCCAAGCCCTCTTGCCCGGCCGACTCCCCAACTCCCCGACAATATCGGGCCAGAAGGGAGCCCAAACCCTCCTGGCCACGGCGACCCCCTACCCCCACCCCGCACTACATTACGGGCAGGAGGGATCCCAGGCCCTCCTGCCCTCGACGCAAACCCCCCTCCCTCCAACGACCGCCCCCCCCCAAGAACCTCCGACCGCCCCCCCCCAGCCGACCCGCGACCCCCCTGGCCGACCCCCACGACACCCCCACCCCCCTTCCCCGTACCTTTGGTAGTTGGCTGGACAGACGGGAGCCAAACCCGCCTGTCCGGCAGGCAGCCAACGACGGAATGAGGCCGGATTGGCCCATCCGTCCCAAAGCTCCGCCTACTGGTGGGGCCTAAGGCGCGTGGGCCAATCAGAATAGGCCCTGGAGCCTTAGGTCCCACCTGGGGGCGCGGCTAAGTAAGATTTGGAGCACTGTTCAGTGATAGAATTTCTCATAAAAGAAGGGGGAAAAGCCAAAAGAGAACCATAAATACATGACTACAGTTTATAGTGAGTCTTGCCGTTTCATCCTACAAACTTAAATTTTGGAGCAAGCAATTTAAAGGGGTAGAGCAGTGTTCTTCAACCGCCGGTCCGCAGAATGGTATCGGTCTGCAAAAATTTCTTGCCGGTCTGCAAAGGATTCTTATCGAGCTTGCGTCAGCTGACTTGCTCCTACCGTTGCGTATGCCGGGACTCTTTCCGTAGGTTATGCTGGGCTTCGGCCAGTGGAGGACGAACAGCAGCAGTGTTTGAGAAGAGAAGTTGGGAGTGGAGACGGGGTTCTTTCTCCCCCCATGGGTGTCCCGAGACAATCCATGCCTAAGAACTGAAGGGTGCAGGAGCAGGACTCGCCCGTCAGGTAAGAGTGGAGAACGAAGGTGCTCGCAGACAACCCGCTTTCTATTTCTATAGGTACTTCTTATACTGCAGCTTTCCACTGCCGGTTTTTAGAAAAATTAATCGGCCACACAGCTCTCATTACAGCTGGTTGTGTGTTGTACTTAAACTTCCGGTTTACAAGCATGGTTTTTAATAGTCGGATGCCCGAGCACAGAGAAGGGGGAGGGTGCATAGGGTCAGATTTAAGGTGATGGGAGTTGAAAGACACATGGGTTTGAGTGAGGGCGTGGAAGTTTTCTTCATTTGGTTGTAGGCCTAATACCAGGATAAAATATTAAACAAGGAAGTCCATTTGACAAAAACAAAAAGCTGCAATCATAGAATGATGAGTAATAGCAAACATTTTTGGGGTTTTTTTTTTAGCTATTTATCACTGCACTATGATAAAGGTCGGTATATATCGGCAATGTTTTTTTTTTAGTCCAGGCTCATTTGGCAAGTAGGATCCAGCAGCCACACACTGAAATGTTTAGGCTATTATTATCAGTTTTACAAGCCTTATTTGGGAAAGCAAAGATCGGGCTGCTATTTTTCCCTCTAGCAAGCTGTCTTAGGGCTCTCTCTGACCAGGGGGCAGTTGCCCTAGTTGCACTCCTCTAACACTATTCCTGTCGTGTGTGACTGCGCTATTCTGTTAGCATGAGATTTCTGTGTAGCATTCTGTAATAATTTGGCTTATTCAGTTTTCTTGATCATAGAGGGGAAATATGTGAAGGGGAGGGGAGATGGGTTTTGTTGATCCTTGCTCTGTATTATTTGTACACTTCCCCCTCCCTATTCGTGGTTTTGATGTTCGTGGTTTTGATTATTCACAATTTTTTTTCCCTAGCATCCCCCCTCCCCCCGAGAATCGCTCGCATCGAAAAAAAACGGCCCCGGGATTTGGATCGGGGAAAGGAGAGGGGCGATCGGAGGCAGAGGAGGAGGCGATCGGAGGCGGAGGGGGGTGATTGGAGGCGAAGGAGGCGAGCAGCCGCCCCAGGAGCACGGACCTTACCTGGTGGTCTAGTGGTGACGTGGGGCAGGAGCGATCTTCCTACACTCCTGCCCCATGCAGAGCCATGCTGCGAGTTCCTGTGGTCTCATGAGACCACAACAGGAAGTTCCTGTTGTAATCTCATAAGACCACGGGAAGTGGTAGGAGTGTAGGAAGATCGCTTCTAACTCTCGTCACTGATAGACCACCAGGTAAGGTCCGGGGGTGGGTCAGAGCCGGCCCAAAAGTTATTCACAAATTTTCCCTATTTGCAGGCCAGCTCTGCCCCCAACCCCCGCGAATAGGGAGGGAGAAGTGTATTTATAACATGACAATTGTACAGAATATTGTTTCTTTTTATACTTTAATATAATACGTTCATAACTATTTGAGGCTTGTGCGGATAAGATCAGATGGTTTGCAGGGACCGAGATCGCGGGGACGGGTTTTAAAAAAAAATTTCAGACTTGGTAGTTTGCCGATCCACAAAATAATTCTTTTATTTCCACCAGTCCATAGGTTTAAAAAGGTTGAAGAACACTGGGGCAGAGAGTCCATTGAAGATGACCCTCATGCTGGACGGCCTGTGGTAGATAAATTATTGAACGCCCCTCGTAGGTTACAGTGCGCTATCTTCTCTTACAGCCCCCACCCCCTCCCCTTATTTAAATCCTTGTTGATGCCATTTTTCCATTAAATATAATCTTACAAGGAAAAAAACACAGTATATAAGGTACAAACTAAGGCCCTCTTTTACTAAGGTGCGCTAAGTGTTTTGGTGCGTGCTAAATCAACACGTGCGCTAACCGCTAATGCGTCCATAGGAATCAAAGAAGTCAAGATTTTCAGTCAATCCTTGGTTTTCAAATTTTCTCAACTATGGAACGAACTTCCTCTTATTTTAAGGGGTCCTGGTCCTGTTCAACTTTTTCGTAAATCTTTAAGAACTATTTTATTTGCCAAACACTTTGGAAACTAGTCTTAGTGATATTTTCTGACTGTTATTTTTTAAAGTATTTTTTTAGTTATTGTTAACCGAGTCGAGCTCCTTTCTGGCTGAAGACCCGGTATATAAAGCTAAGTTTTAGTTTAGTGTGTTTAACACACGCTAATATTTACCGCGTGCTAAAAAGCATAGCGCATCTTAGTAAAAGGGGGTAAGTATTTCATTTTCTTTCCTTGCTATCCTGCAATGTTATCACTTGTCTGCTGTGTTGAAATGTGGAAATACAATTTGCGGGCCATGACACTCGACTACAAAACCTTCAGGAAAGAATTGAAAACCATGCTATTCGAGAAATGTGTCCAATGATCTAACTAAACCTTCTCGACTCTTCCCCAGATCCCAATGCATATTCTATCTATCAACCTTGTAATCTTGCTGGGAATGTCCAGGCCAACTCTTGTTGTAAACCGCCTAGAACTGAAAGGTATTGGCGGGATAGAAGACACCAATGTGATGTAATGTAATTATGGGGGTACTTTTACAAAGCGACTGTAAAAAGTGGCCTTAGCAGGCCTTTATGTGGGTTTTCTCCACGTGCTAAGGCCGTTTTTACTATAGCCACAAAAATCGCTTTAAAAATGTTCTTTTTGTATTAATGGCCATGTGCTAATGTTGCCATTGGTGCTTGGCCATTAAAAAATTGACTGTGCAGCTACTTACTGCCACCCATTTTGTAGGCAGTACGGTTACAGTTCAACTTGTTATACCATCTAGCTACGGAGATCACGGTGCTGTACAATCAATAATTATAAAAACAAGTAAATATATAAAAGAATGAACTTCAGTCTTTGATAGGAAAGCTCAATCACAGAAGTTCAATAATTCACAATAAAAGAAATAAAACATATATATTCTATTCAGCCCCTTAAAGGGGATCTTCAAAAGCAATAGTAAAATAATGTGCTTTTAAAAGACACTTAAAACGAGACATTGATCTTTCTGCTCACAAGGCATAAAGTAGAGCATGTTACAAAAAAAGCCTTTTCAGTTTACAGATTCTTAGAAGAGTACATCATCATTTTTTTTTTTTTCAGCAGCATTTTGCAGTTTTGGTTCAGGCCATTATTTTATCTTAGTTGGACTATGGCAACTTGTTTTATGCTTAAGTAAATATAATTTGAGGAGGCTACAACTTATCCAGAATATGGCGGCTAAACTGATATACGGTAAAAATAAATATGATCATGTCACACCTTTACTGAGATCTCTTCACTGGCTTCCTGTTTACTGGAGGATCCAATTTAAGTGTGCAACTGTAATTTTCAAAATCCTATATGCTATTTTTTCTCCTTTGGTCTCTGTTTCATTTAATTCACAAGACATCTCTAAGTCTAGGAGCTCTCAGAAATATAAACTTGGCTTTCCCACTGTTAAAGGAATAAAAACTATGGCCAATTTTGGTCGATCATTTTCTTTTTTATTTGTAAAAGTTTGGAATGACCTTCCTTCTATAATTAGAATTCTCTCTCATTTACCCACTTTTTGTAAAGTACTGAAGACATATTTATTTCAGAAATTTACTCATGATCCTTCTTTTTCAAATAATTAATTATAAAAGATAGAATTCTGGCCTAAAAGATATACTGTAGTTTCTGTTCTAATCTCCTGTATAATTTTATTAAAACTTTGTTAACCGAGTCGAGCCCTCCTGTTGGGATGAATCGGTATAAAAAAATCAAAGATTAGATTAGAGCATTCCATAATCAAAGGGCTGTATCACAAAAAATCCCCCTCTAGTCTCAAATGGCCTCACCCATACCAGTTAGTGCACAGTAATGTAGCCGCACTAACTGATTAGTGCAGGAACATCCACTCTCGTTCCATTGACATGCTCCCTCAAAAAAAAATATGCAAGTAGGACGTGCATATTTGGCAGTTACAGCAGAATGCCTGAGTGTGTCCTGTGGTACGCTACTAAACAGTGTTCAAAGATGCAGATAAAGAGCTCTGATGCAAAGGTGAGTCTGAAAATTTTTGATTATGTATCCTTTATAAAAATGGTGTGACCCATGGGAGAGGCCTTAGGTATTTGGCCAATTAGAGTCTTAGGCCACTTTCACTGCATCCATGGAAGCACTGGGAAAGGAAGCCTAATAATCCAATTGGCCCAGGTGCTTAAGGCCCCTGCTATGGGAGGAGCTTTAGGCACTGGTGCAAATCAGGTATCCCAGAATGCACTGGGAAGGGGAAGGCCCACTATCCCTCTGGCCACACTGTCTTGAAGAATGGTACTGGGTGTGCGTGGGGGGACTTAGGGGTGCTGTGGGAGTCTACAGGTATGTGTGTGGGGGGGTCTGGTCCTTCTGCCGGGATATTTGGGGGGGGTTCGGGGGCAGGAGGAAGTAGGCATCCCTCTTGTCCCGCTACTGGGGGAGGGGTTCAGGAATTCGTGGGCCGGAGGGAGTGGGCATCCCTCCTGCTCTGCTGCTGCAGGAGGGGTTTGAGGGCAGGAGCTTATAATTGAAGCCAATATACTAATTAAGTTAGGTGCCTATTTACTTAGGGGCCTATTTGACACCTATCTTTAGGCGCCCTTTATAGAATTTCCCTCTAAATGTCTGCTCTGTGTAGTAACTGCAGAGAAAGATGCTGAGTGTGCCCTCAAGAATTCCTATACAGGTTTAGCATCTAACCTGTGGCGATTGCAGAAATTTACCACACTTTAGTAAACAGGCCCCCTAGTCCCTTCCTGATCAATATCTTACTACTTATGTTTATTTGGTAATCACATGGATAGAACCTTTTGTGAACAGACAGCTATGAATGTCAACTACTCCAGAACAAGGCCCAAAAGAAGGAATTAATGCACTGAATCAGCTCTGAGCTGCAAAAGTACACTTGAGGCACAAAATAAATGGCTATTCTTCAAAGAAATACACAGAATGCTCTGTACATGCTGCTGCAGATAGCTGGGAACCAATAACCATCGGTGAGCAATTATGAGCTGCAAGTGCACTTTTGCTTTGAAAACTGCCCATGGGTACAGAGCACCTGTAGAGTTGGGCCTGACATTTTTGTAGGCATATTTTTTTGTTCAAAAGCAGTGTTTATATTTGAAAATCTGCCTTATTTGTACTGTTTCCAATCCTGCCCTAAACAAGTCCTGGGAAACACCGCCCCCCTTAGGTTGAAAATGTGTATGCTTATGGAACCCTATTGCTTTGAAAATATAATCCCCACGACTATACATAATTACAGCAATTAAAATGATTTAACTTTAAAATTCTGGAATACTCTTGTCCCCTGACCCCTGGTTGTTATTTTTAGACTTATGGGTTATGATATCAGTTTTCTTCATAGAAAATATTGGCACACAAGTGACATATGATCAATATACCGTCAAAATAAATCAAGTACTTATAAAAACTTATTAGCGTGTGATATCCATAAAATGAGCCAAGTTACACAAGGATTAAACTTTCACATGCTCATATTATTATTAGCATCAAGACTGTTGAGGCAGAGTTTAAGGAAGGGCAAAGGCATAGACTATGACTTGCTTAGACTATTTTCTCTAATTTGCTTTTCTTGTTTTACATTGTTCATTAGTCATGCTGATCACTATGATGTACGAGCTGAAGTTAAACATCAAATTAATGATGATAACCTTTACTGTACATGCATTTCGGAGCAAGCAAATGACTCTGGAGACACTTTACATGCACCAGTAAGATATGATTCTTTTTACTTGTGATGTCAGTCACCCATGGCTTGACTTAAGATCTTACAGCTGATATCGCCTTGTGAAAGGCAGACAATATACCAGAACTGAAAGCATTTGAATGTTCAATTGGTTTATGATGGCCACATGAGAATTCTGAACGTGTTGGTCAGGTTTCCTGCGTCCTGTCACAGTTCCTTTATCTTTTGTCATTCTGGCTTTTTCTAGCAATTTGAAGGGTATACATAGTGTGTAGACATAGGAGTCTTTTAGTAAGGTGCGATAACAAAATTACACTTGCTGTATGTTGTTTGCAAAACATTTTACCAAACTACAGCAAAAAGTGGTCTTATTGAACTCTTATATGCTAAGGTAATATTTACTGCAGAGGTAAAATGGCCGATTTTCCTATTTCCCTTATTAATGGCTGCAGTATGTGCTCATTTTCCGGTAAGGCATTTTTTGTTGCGATAAGCACATGTTAGTGGGAAAAGGGCCCCTGAGGGTGTGACTACTGATGGAGGCATAATCAATTTCCTTACTGTGCATTCATTTCATTGTAGATAACACATGTCCTTAGCATCAACTGTGGTAAGTTAATGCACAATTATCAGATGTTGACTGCAAGGCATAGCCGATGCACATTCCACATCCCTTTCTACTAGGTATGTGCATTCATTTGCAGTTCTTATGTACTTCAACAGAGACGACACAAATCTATTTGATCTTCACAGGCAGTCAACAAGCTCACCTTCACAGGAAGAGCAAAAGTCAAAATCCAAAGATGCTTTAGTGAAACCAACGTTTAAAAAAACATTTTTTAAAAATCGGATATACCGTTCCAACTTATCTAATCCAAAATCTTAGATTTTGACTCTCTTTTGACTTTTGCTCTTCCTGTGAAGGTGAGCTTGTTGAAGATCAAGTGGATTTGTATCATCTCCATTGAAGTACATAAGAACTGCTATATATTTTTAGGTTTATGGGGGGGGGGGTATTAGGCAATTTCGTAATCAAAGTAGCTTTGCATTTATTAAATATACTTTATAATATAGAAAATATTTTTATAATGTTTGACAACATTGATATGCAGGGTTGATAATTGTACAAGTGGAATTTAATGTGAGATTATTTGATCTATTGGTATGTTTAAGTGTAATTTTATGAGATAATAATTTTTTGTGTATTGAGAATAGTATATTAAGCTTCATTGAATTGTATAATGAATATTCATGAGATACATTATATATGTGACTCGCTGAGTGAAAAGGTACCAAAAGTGAGGTATGTTACTTATTTATACCACAAGATAGAGGGATATCAACTACATAATCCTTCTAAATTTCATCCTTAGGTATGGACTAATGATATCTGTTATTGAGAAAGACATGGGGGAAGCCACTGCTTGCCCTGTATTTGTAGCATGTAATATTGCTACACCTTGGGTTTTGGCCAGGTACTAGTGACCTGGATTGGCCACCGTGAGAACGGGCTACTGGGCTTGAAGGAACATTGGTCTGATCCAATAAGGCTATTCTTATGTTCTTACAACAAAAAACCAAAAAGTTTTTTAAGATACCACAATCCAGGATCTATAATAATAAAACCCTAGAGCGCGCATGCGCTCTTGAAATTTCGTGTTTCCTGGCGCTGTGAGATGTGCTTCTGTGGCAGTATTATATTACACCTCACGGCGCTTGCAGGGGCTGGAGGCGCGTGACTGTGTGTCAGCGCAGTCGGCTTCAGGCGTGTTTGGCAGTTTGTCGGGGCAGGAGAGTGGGGGTTGCAGTGGCGATTTCACAGTGGCAGCGCCGGCATTTTCTCTTCTATTAGTGGAGAGTGTCGGTTCCGGTGCTGCTTTGGAAGAGGGTGTGCAGCCGGTGTTACAAGGTAAAAAAAACGGCTCAGGGAAGTGGAGGGGGAGAGGGAAAGAGGGGCTGCTTTGGAGGGAGGGGTGTGCTGGGAGGCCAACAGCCAGAAGGGGGCCATAAGAGACAGAGAAATACAGGCAGGGGGCCAAGGACAGAGACAGGGGGCTAGGCAGAGAGACAGACAGAAAGACAGGGGTCAGGCAGAAAGACAGAGAGACAAACAAAAACTGTGTACCAGGGAGAGAGACAAGGGGCCAGGCAGAGAGACAGCCAGAAAGATAAACAGGGGGCCAGGCAGAGAGACAGACAGAAAGACAGGGGTCAGGCAGAAAGACAGAGAGACAAACAAAAACTGTGTACCAGGGAGAGAGACAAGGGGCCAGGCAGAGAGACAGCCAGAAAGATAAACAGGGGGCCAGGCAGAGAGACAGACAAAAAGAAAGATAGGGGTCAGGCAGAAAGACAGAGAGACAGAAAAACAGGGGGCCAGGCAGAGAGACAGACAGAAAAAAAAAACAGGGAGCCAGGCAGAAAGACAGAGAGACAGACAAACAAAAACTGGGTGCCAGGGAGAGAGACAGCCAGAAAGATAAACAGGGGCCAGGCAGAAAGAAAGACAGAAAGAAAGACAGCCATCCACACAGCGGCCAAGGAGAGAGAGAAAGAAAGAATGACAGACAGTGAACCAGAAAGACAGACAGACAGCCAGAAGCCAAGGACAGAGAGAGAAAGAAAAAAACCCAGACAGATAGACAGCGGCCAAGGAGACAGAGAGAAAGAAAGAATGACAGACAGACAGAGGGCCAGAGAGACAGACAGGGAGAAAGACAGACAGAAAGTCAAACAAACAAGGAGCCAGAGAGACAGACAGAAGGAAAGACAAACAGACAAGGGGCCAGAGAAACAGATAGAAAGAAAGACAGACAGCCATCCAGACAGCGGCCAAGGAGAGAGAGAGAATGAAACAATGACAGACAAACAGGGTGCCAGAAAAACAGACAGACAGCCAACAGCCAAGGAGAGAGAGAGAGAAAGAAAAAAAAATACAGAGAGACAGACAGCGGCCAAGGAGAGAGAGAGAAAGAAAAAAAGACATACAGACGGCCAGCAGCCAAGGAGAAAGAGAGAAAGAATGATATACAGACAGGGGAACAGAGAGACAGACAGAAATAAAGACAGATAAACAGCCAGAAGTCAAGAAAAGAAAGAGAGAAACAAAAAAAAAAAAGACAGACAGTAGTCAAGGGAGAGAGACAGAAAGAAAAGGGCCAGGGAGAGAGAAAGAAAGACATACATCCTATATAATAAAACCCTAGCCGCGCATGCGCACTCTTAACTGCGTGCTTCCATGATCTGTAGGTCTGTGGCCGCAGGAGTGCGCATGCACGCTTAGGGTTTCCCCCCCCCTCCCTGTAAGACAGTTCGTCTTCGGCGGTGTCGGTGGCATCTTCGCCCCCCCCTCCCCGGCACATCCAAACCCCCGTTCAACCTCCCATCTGACCCTCCCTTCCTACGGTCCCGACAAATGTGCAGACTCCAGCAGCGGCCGCAGCACTCTAAACATGCTGCTTCGCGGCCTTCTACTGCCCTGATTTGCTCCACACACCAGTCATAATGAGTAGAGACCAATGAGTTAGAGCACTGTTCTTCAACTGTCGGTCTGTGTACCGGTGCTGGTTCGCAGGAAATTTCTGCTGGTCTGCATAGGGCCAGCGAGATTGATTAACTTCAATTTCCTGCCGGTCCGCGCAGGACCGGCAAGATTGAGATATTTTCAGCTGGTCTGCGCTGGGCAGGAGAGATCATGGGGAGCCTCCGACAGTGGCTTTCTCCCCTCTCTGCAGCTCTCCTTACCAGCGCAGCGAATCAGGAAGACAGCCTAGGGGCTTTTACTGAGTCGCGGCCATCTCTGATGATGCAACTTCCTCTTTCCTCAGAGGAGGCGCGACCCAACAAAGGACCCGAGGCTGCCTTCCTGAATCGCTGCGCTGGGAAGTAAGGAGAGCTGCTGGGAGGGGAGAAAGCCACTATTGGAGTCTGGGAAGCTGCTGGACAAGGGAAAAAAAGGGACAGCTGCTACTGGAACTGGAGAGGGAGAAGGAGAGATGCTGCTGGGAGGGGAGGAGGGAAAGGAGTATGGGAAGCTGCTGGGCAAGGGAAAAAAAGGGACAGCTGCTACTCTAAATAATTTTACCACTGAAATTTTAAACCAGATATCTTCTATTATGACTCAGATAGAACAGTAGACAATTAATTTCAAACTGAAACTCAAAATGGAAAAGACCAAACTTTTCTTGGCTAGTCCCAACGACAAAATAACAAACTCATTGCTACATCTTAATGGTCATGACTACCCGATTATTAAATCTATCAGAATTCTGGGAGTCACACTAGACCGACATTTAACACTAGCAGAACACATAAACTTAGTGGTACAAAAATGCTTTTTTACATTGTGGAAATTGAGAACCATAAAAAAATATTTTGATCCTTTATCATTCATACTATTGGTGCAGACATTAGTTTTATCTATTTTAGACTATTGTAACATCATCTATTTAGGAGCACCCCAAAAAATTCTAAGGAAATTAAGGATAATTCAGAATACAGCTGTTCGATTGATTTTTTGTTTAAAAAAAGAATAATCATATTAGTCCATATTATCGTTTACTTCATTGGCTGCCTTTGGAGGCAAGAATATTATTCAAATTTTCCTGTATCTGCTTTAAGCTGATATCGGGATTGTCTCCAGCTTACCTTTTTCCTCCTTTTGTGTTGCATAGACCATCAAGAGAAACTAGAAATTTCTACTTATTTGCTTATCCAAAAATTAATGGGTGTAGATATAAGACCTTAGATAGGACCCTAGCATTTCAAGCTGGTAGGCAACAATCTTGGTTAGGTAAATGTATTCAGCAAGCTATGTTATCCTATTGCGGTTTTCAGAAATTAATTAAGACCACTTTGTTCGATAAGTTTATTACTTAGTGAGTTTTATTATTGAAATTCTATTTTACAAATATTTGTATTTTTTACTGTATTATTGTATTTCACTGATTGTCTAGCTCTTTTTAGTGTAAACCGCCTAGAACTTTTGGTTATGGCGGTATAAAAGAATAAAGTTATTATTATTATGTCTGTCAAACATATTCATGTAAAGAGATTACATGAAAACCACAGAAAATTTCTGTCTCTTAATAAAATGCTGCATTCTTTTCAAGTTAGTCCTACTGTATATTATACTATTAAATGCTTATTCCTTCCAGGCTTAATTAGATATTCATTCATACATCACCAGCCTTGCTGACCTCTGGATATTCCTTGATGCAAAGAAGAACATAAAGAATATATTAATAATATTGTCATTCCATGCAATAATTTTGATTTGCATCAGGGCACCTTTATAGCTGAAGTTTTTGAAATAATATTTCACCTCTATGAAGATCAATCATCCATGCCTGAAATACTCAAATGATCTCCCTTACAAATTAGGCCATGTAATTCAAAACCAGACTGCATAGATATAAACTTTGTTCTAGGCTTTGATGCAGCAAGATCCAGCATAAACTACTGTAACCTTACCCAAGAAGGACAATATCTTAGCAGAGGCGATATATCATATTTTATGGGTCTGTTCAATAGCATGGGGAAAAGCCAGCAGTCATTGAGACGTGCATAGTTTGGAGTAAAGCATCTTCAAAAGATATGAGTAAAGCACTGAAGCTAGAATATCCCAATAGAGAGGTGGTTGTAAAGGTGGAAATAGTTGAAATATATTTAAATAAAGGACAGAGAAGATAAACGATTCTAGATTGGCTTCATCAACTGCTAGTGAATGCAAACAAAAAACATATCTTGTCTTTATACAAATAAGATAACTGTACAAAATAAGAGTGCAGAGCTAGAGTGTATGGCACTACATGAAGATTTTTAAACTTTTCTTGGTCCATTTCTTTTGGACTTACATGTTATGTTGTTACCCTGCCTTATTGTTTTTCTCCTGACCTCTTCTCTTTCCTTAACATTACATTGTAGTTCTCCCTTTTCCCTTTTTGTACCTGTTTGTTTAGTCTTTATAAAAATTGTCCAGATGTTTAGTTTGTTGTTAATTGTTTTGATATACTATTTGTATTACCCTAATTTTTAATTGTACAACCACCTTGAAATACATGATAAGGTGGTATATCAAATTTTTAATAAACTTGAAACTTGAAGATGAAGACATAATAGGCATTTTGGAGACCTGGGACTCCTTTTACAAAGGTGCGCTAGCGTTTTTAATGCACGCACCGGATTAGCGTGTGCTAGCTGAAAATCTACCGCCTGCTCAAAAGGAGGCGGTAGTGGCTAGCACGCACTATTCCGCGTGTTTTTACAAGGAGCCCCTGGTGGAGGCAGGACAACCAATGTGACTTTGTAAGATAAGAGTACACATTATATTAAAAAAAAAAAAAAAAAAAAGAGGATCAAATTGGTAGGGGTTTCATTATGTGCTATGGATGGTATAGAGTAAAACTGACTGCCTCTTCGAATGCCTCCTTTGAGTTTGGTTCTAACTATGTGTGAGGGAGTCTATAGGATGCTATCACTCCCCCTGCTGGATACTCCCTCACAAAGTCAGAACTATCTTTACCTAGGGAGCTTCTCCTTAGGGGGAAGTGACATGGGAAGGAGGAGTCAAGGAAGCATAGAATTCCTATGAGCATTGGATCAGTTACTGCCGCTGCCGGTGCTAAAATCCACGCTATGCGTTTGTAAAAGAAGGGGCTTATTTTTAAACATCCAAGTCAACTAACATGGCAACAGCAGCACTTTGTTCGATAGTTTTTAAAATGTTTATATTGCAATATAATTGTAATAATAAAATTAATAAGAAAGCCCTTGTTACCATAAAGGACCTGGAATATGAAATAAAGAAATCAAAATTTAGAGAAGGAAAGCCATTATGGAGAATCCACTTAGAACAAAAAAATCAAAATGCTTTACGCAGATGTGAGCAATTTGAAGAATCTTAAAAGTGAAAGAGTACAACTGAGTTTTGTTGAAAAGTACAACGTTGGACCCCAAACCATCTCAGAATTATCAGGAGTTCTGGCAGTAGCACAGAAAATTCAGTGCCATAAAATCAGTTGCCCGCCATAAAATCAGAGTTCCCAAGTACCAATAAAACAACCAGTTTAGAACAAATCAGCACCAGTTCTACAAAAGTCTTAGAAGTGGACAATAAAACAATGAAGCCGCTGCAAGTCTTTATAGAGAAAAAACAAATTGTGGAAAACATTGTGGGAAAACAAAGAAGAAATTGTGGTTACCTCAATAATGTGAAGTCAAAATGGGGGGTTTGTCCTGTATACTTTTTTTTTAAAACTGATTGTATTTATTATATTTTATTTTTATAGATCTGGTTTTATTATGGATAAGTCTTCTAAAAACTGTATGAGCTAAGACAACTGTGTTAAATGATTAAAAATTATCCCCCTATTTTATGAAACTGCGATAAGTTTCTAGCGCGGGGAGCCGCGCTGAATGGCCCGAGCTGCTCCCAACGCTCATAGGAACTCAATGAGCAATAAAGCAATTTAAAGCAAAACTAAAAACATTCTTATTCGAAGATGCTTTTCAATAAAAACTGTCCTTTTAAGGACTCAAATAATTACAGCTTCTACCCTCACCTACTGTTTTACCCCTAAGTGTGCTTTTTCTCAAAGATTGTAGTTCTACCCTTCTTTCTTAATTGTGTGCAGTTAGTATATATGTTTTTGTATGTGTCTACTAACCTAACCCAGTTCTGTATAGTATTTTAACTCCAACTTATTTTGTTCCTTTTAAGATATTTTTTTATTACTGTACACCGCCTAGAAATTTGATTAAGCAGTATAAAATTTTTTTTTAATAAACTTAAAACTTGAGAGTGGGAAGCAGCGCAGGCGATTCAGCTTGGCTCTCCGTGCTAGAAACTGCAGTTTCATAAAAGAGGGGGTATATAAAATATCAAGTAGTTAATACCTGAAAAATGCTATAATACAATGTTTTACTACCTTGTAGGCTTCTCTCTCTTGATAAATTATACAATTTGTTTTTGGATTATACAGTCAAACCTCGGTTTACGAGTGCACCGGTTTGCGAGTGTTTTGCAAGATGAGCAAAACATTCACAAAATTGGTGCCTTGGAAACTGAGATTGACTCGATTTATGAGTGCCACCCCCCGTGATCCGGCATCCCCCCCCAGTGATCTGGCATCCCCCCCCGCTCGCGTCGTCCCCCCTCCCCTCTCCGCAATCCTACATCCCCCCCCCCCGAGCACCGAAACAAAATCCCTTACCCCGATTGGGCACCAACGCATAGGACATGCCGGTGCCCGAAGATCCTCCCTCTTCTGGGCTGGGCTGGGCGGTGCGTCGGAGATCCTCCCTCTTGCCTGTGCTGGGCTGGACTGGGCCTTGAGCATTTGCGCATGCTCAAGGCCTTCTGGTCTCACTCTTTCCGAGATTCTGAATCTGAGAATCTCAGAGAGAGCGAGACCAGAAGGCCTTGAGCATGCGCAAATGCTCAAGGCCCAGTCCAGCCCAGCACAGGCAAGAGGGAGGATCTCCGACGCACCGCCCAGCCAAGAGGGAGGATCTTCGGGTACCGGCACCGGCATGTCCTATGCGTTGGTGCTGGTGCCCAATCAGGGTAAGGGATTTCGTTTTGATGATGGGGGGGATGTAGAAGCGTGGGGGAAGGGGGGCAAAGTGAGCTGGGGGGAGGATGCCGGTTTGCAGGGGGGGGATGCCGGATTGCGGGAGGGGGGTATGGAGCAGCATCGGTGGCCTCAAGGGGGGGGGGGAATGGAGCAGCGCCGGTAGCCTCGGGGGTGGGGGGGAGGAGGTGGAACGGATCAAAGCAAGTTTCCCTTACTTCCTATGGGGAAACTCTCTTTGATATACGAGCAATTTGGTTTATGAGCATATTTCTGGAACAAATTATGCTCGTACACCAAGGTTCCACTGTATTTCATGATACTAAAGAATATACATTATACATTAACAGAGAACTATTTGCCATTTCAGTGAATACAGAAGAATAAATAGCTCAGATTCAAACCAATGACATTAAAACTGATTATACTTTCTTAATAGCTACTTGCATAACT
Organism: Geotrypetes seraphini; assembly: GCF_902459505.1. NCBI lineage: Eukaryota > Metazoa > Chordata > Amphibia > Gymnophiona > Dermophiidae > Geotrypetes > Geotrypetes seraphini. The sequence continues at coordinate 14,739,074 of NC_047097.1, forward strand.
TTATGGTATCCTTAATTTTATTATGTACTGAAAATTACTACTGATTTACATGGTGTCAGATTTTTGTGCCCTTCTTTCACTAATTCTAACCTTAATGTCTTACGAAGGACAGCAATGGACGCTGTATTATATGAGTATTAAAGATAAGAAAAAGGCTTGAAAATTTGAAAATATTCAAGGTTTCTAAAAACAATAACTCCTATTTGAAATAGTAACTAAAAAGGGCAGCCAGGGCTGTTTAGTATTCCTCTTTTATGTACTGCTCTTTGTATAATATGGCAAAGCAATCGATAAGCAAAAGAAATACAAGTGACAAGGAATGCAGTTTTATTAATATTAACAAACACTTGACAATACCTAAGTCATCCATCCAGTATAAAATATTCTCCTGTCATTGCCTGAGCAGTTCTTTTACCATGTCCAAGGTATGCTACCTCCAAGCTAGCCTAGCTTTTAGGCAAAATAATTTGAGCTACCATGAACTGGGCCCTCACCATGTCACTGGTAGGTCACTCTTATCACTGGTGATTAGACCCACTCATACCAAAACCTCCATCATAAAATGTGACAGCTGCAAATCATACCACAGATCACCAAGGTTCTCCAATATTGTTTGCTGGTAGTCAGGCCCAGATATACTATACAGGACAGTCATAGATTTGTTCATGTTCTCTTAGAAAAGCATGACCTTTGCTCAATAAATAGCTAATACTCATCTCAAGGCTTCATGGAGGATGTTAATACATCAACTCCAGTGTCCCACAAATGGAATTTTTTTGAGATGATAAAAGGCCTGAACGAGCATGCGCACGGCCTCACCTCTCCTCAGTCAGCCGCTGCCCTGACAACACGCTCACCACGTGGAACGAATCTTCTGAGTTTGCATTAAGGCCTATGGGGAACTTTGCTTTGATAAACGAGCGTTTTGAATTACGAGCATGATCCTGGAACGGATTATGCTCGTAAACCAAGGTACCACTGTATTCAGATTACAATACAAAGTATGACATAGTATGTTACATTACAATGTCTGCCAGGTATAGAGGAGTTTGTTTTATAATACCCAGCCTTATGACCAAACATAGGGCTCCTTTTACTGAAGTGTGCTAATACATTTAGCAAACACTATGGGCTCTTTTTACGAAGCCGCGTTAGTGGCTTTATCGCGCGCAACTTTTTTAGCGCGCACTAGCCAAAAAACTACCGCCTGCTCAAGAGGAGGCAGTAGCGGCTAGCGCAGCCGGCAAATTCGCGTGCGCTATTACGCGGCTTCGTAAAAGGAGCTCTATATCCTTTAGCGCATCTTGGTTAAAGGTGCCCATGTTTTTTAAACTTAACATGATTCTCCCAGACAACCAGTATAAAGAATGCAAAATTGGTGTAATATTGTCAAACAACTTTTCACTTGTCAGTAGACAATGACACGGAGACAAATTTTTCCCCGTTCCGTCCCCGCAAGTTTTGTTCCTGTCCCTGCCCTATTCCCGTAAGCTCAGCCTTAACTGCACAAACCTCGAACACTTAAAATTTTAAAGTGTTTGAGGCTTGTGCAGATGAGGACAGAACTTGCAGGAATGGGGCAATGACAGGGACAGTGACAAAAACACGTGGGGACGTAATGGGGAAAAATTTGTCTCGGTATCATTTTCTGCTTGTCAGCAATCAAGCTGCCATATCTGGATTCAATTACAGGCAGCTTAGTTGCTTTTTTGACAGGTCAAAAGAGAAATGGCCAGCAATCACAGTGTTGTACCATTAGGGATAAAATCCGTTTTGGTTTGGTTTTAAATAAGGCTTTACACACTTTGGCAGCAAAGAGTGATCAGCATATGCCAATCTGCCCTACCCGACCGGACAACAGATGCCTACAAAGAAGCTTGTGGTCATGTTAACCTTTTCAGATTGTAGTGAGCTGAGTTGTATGCATTATTTTATTGTATGTTGTACACTTTTTTTTTTCTTTCAGAGTTAAACCTTGCTTTAATATCTAGTAACTCACATTAGTGGCAATTAAATAACATATTAATTCAGCTTAGTGTATAGGCATAGGTGACGGAACAGGGGTGGCCACAGGGGCCAAAGCTCCCCACCCCCCCCCAAAGATTGGCAGTCGGTCAAAAGAGACGGCTCTCCTGCCTCCCCCACCCACCTCCTCCTCGACCGCTCTCATTTAAAATCTTCGGGCAGCATCAACGAGTGAGCGTCCAGTTGCCGCAGAATGGTTGATGGCAGCAGGTTGATGGCAGCAGGTTCACTCGTTGCCACTGCCCAAAGATTTAAAATGAGAGCGGCCGGGGAGAAGGTAGGTGGGGGAGCTGGAGGGAGAGGTCTAGGGTAGAGCTTTTGTCCCCCCCCCCCCCAAAAAAAAAAAAACCCAACAACAAATCAAAAAGCTTTCCACTGCCAATGTATATTGGCAATAGAGAGTGACGGATGCTCAAGGTCTCATGTACTGCCTTCCTGGCCCTTAGTAAACTTGCAAAAAAAAATGGATGAAAAAGAAATGATTCACATTCAATGATAATTATTATACTTAAGGGCTGTGTTGACTAGTACACTTTAAGCAGTTGACCTGTCTTAAAGCACTTTGACATGTGTTAATTTGAGTTATGCATAGTTAGGAAAGAGGTGCCATTAAAATCCATGGGGCTTGGTTTATTTAATTTGCATTACACCACATTAACATGCACAAATTTGCATTATTACAATATCGCATGCTAATTGATTAATGCATGTTAGTAAACAGAGCCCTAGATTTATTATTTCTATTATAGTCCTTGCAAATCATTCACAATAATTACCAACAATATAAATGAATGACTCATTTGAAGTTTAAGATTAATAAATCCATTCCTTACTGATTTCTAATGCCTGCCATCTCATTCTTCAAGGCACTTTCCTTTTCCACCTCACCCATTGAAATAGTCTTTTCACTGGTCTTCTGAAATCCTCATTTTCAGATCCTCCTAGTTACCCAGTCCAGGAGGGAGATTTTAGGCCAGTCCTGGATTTCTACCAACTTCTCCTGATGCACTATAGACTACTAGAGCCTGTAGCACTGATTTCCATAGGCAGTATCAGGAACTGCCAATCACACACCTCCTTAGGATGTAAATTTAAAATCAAGATTGGTTAAAAAGTCTCTTTTCTTTAACTGGGTAACTTGGCACTGTATTTTCATAAGTCCTTCCAAGCTCGGCTGCCCTTCTAGTACCATACTTTGTCTCTCCTACTGCCTTCCTGTTAAGGTCATGTTTCCACTGACTCCCTCTTAAGGTCCTACATATCTTCTAAATCTCTAAACTTCATGTTTTTCCTTCTTATATCTAATTATTCTGTTAACAAACTCCTCAGTACCAACTGCAGAAAGCAGGCCACCTTCCATTCCTATCCTTTCTTCTTTTTTGCACCTTTCTTATTCCAACAACCAACCTTGTGATATCCAGGATATTCTGATGCTAATTCTGTACTTGTCTTGGTTAAAAACCAACCGTTACTCAGCTACTTAAATTTTCTTGTCTTTGCAGTTCTGTTCTATTTGCTCTGTACTGTGTTCCTATCACACAGAGCCCTTGTCTTGCATTGCAAGATGCCATATGCAATCCAAATATAAACAAAATAAATGACGATTTGTAGACTTATGCAATAAATATGGATGCATGAGAGTATTGGCTAATTTGTTTCCCATTAGCTTCCATGTAATTGCTTACCTTGAGAAGTCTGGGTATCTATAAATTTCTTGATCAAGGCATCAGTAGTTTGCGTGTAAAGGTTAAGAGCATATTTGAGAGACTGTAGGTCTGGGCTTTTCTCCAAGAAGTTCTTTTTTAAACCACTTCCTCCAGCATGAAAATATTGCTTGAAAGATAAAAAAAATGTGAAGTATTAAAAAGCACTTCAGTAAAGGGTAGTCAATACACCCTTTCATACAGTGTATACTATTTCATTTGAAAATAAAAATGCACTCATCTGGAATCTCTCAACATTTTTCACAACTGCATTTTTCACAACTTAGCAGGAGTAGTCCAAGCGATTTAACAGTTTTAGCTGATATGTTGTAAGCTACAACCAGTCTTTACATAGCAGAAGTTAGGGACTGAGTCAGAAATCCAGATCCAAAACTCTGCATGGAACATGATTGCCTAAAGAAGTCGGGGGGGGGGGGGGTGAGGGGGGTGCCCAATCGCGTCGGGGGGGGGGGGGGTGACGGATCGTGGCGGAGGGGTGCCCAATCGCATCAGGGGGGTTGACGGATTGTGTGTGTGGGGGGGGTGCCCGATCGCGTGGGGGTGGGTGCCGAATCGCTGGGGGGGGGGGGGAGCTGGATCGCAGGGGTGGCCTTCGGGGAGAGCAATGCCGGTTCTCGTGGGAGCGGGGGGAACGTATCAAAGCGAGTTTTCATTATTTCCTATGGGGAAACTCGCTTTGATAAACAAGCATTTTGGATTACGAGCATGCTCCTGGAATGGATTATGCTCGTAATCCAAGGTACCACTGTATTTACAAAAGAGGACACATCCAACATACTGGAACTTGAACAAATCTTCAAAGTAGACCAAGCAGAGAAATTAACATCCATGGAAGTAAGCCTCGAAGACGTACATAGGTGGATAGAAAAATTAAAATCTGACAAATCACTGGGCCCGGACGGAATCCACCCTAGGGTACTGAAAGAACTGAAGGAGGATATAGCGGAACTACTACAGCAAGTCTTTGCCGTCTCTGTCCTGCAGCCGTTTTTGTGGAGTGGAATAACATTAGCTGCTTTCCAGTCCGAGGGGACTCTTCCCGTGTGTAGGGAAAGATTGAAGAGCTTGGATAATGGTTTCGCCAGTACTTCACTCAACTCTCTGAGCACCCTGGGGTGTAGGTTGTCTGGTCCCATGGCTTTGTTCACTTTGAGTCTTGAAAGTTCGCAGTAGACGCTACTGGGCGTAAACTCAAAATCTTGAAACGGGTCTTATCCCATTTTCTTTTAAAATCTGACACGCTGTTGGCCTCGATCACCTACAGTGGGAGTTCGTTCCAGTAGTCGACCACTCTTTCGGTGAAGAAATACTTTCTGGAATCTCCATGAAATTTACCTCCCCTGATTTTCAGCGGGTGCCTCTCAAGAAACTGATGCTAAATGTCCTTGAATCAATCATCAGGATTGGACTATCTATCTTAGACTTTTCAATCATCCTTTCTAAACTGTCACTTCATCTTGGAGAAATGTTTTGAAGCATATGCATATTGTCATTGCAAAATCAGGACTACATGTACATATTTAAGTTCATCAAAGTTTGGCCAAGACCATTTTGCAAGTCACACAACCACACAGTCAAAAGTTCTTGAAGGGTTGGTGGGAGGGTGCGGGAGGAGGGTGTTATGTATTTATTATATCATTTGATTGTAATGAGTGTTGTTTATTGTATTAATTGTTTGTTAACCTGTTGCACATTATGTTGGCTTTGAAAAATAAATAAAGATTTATTAAAAAAAAAAAAAGTTCTTGGTCTCAATCTCCAAAACCTGTGCTTTTCTCATGGCCAACTTTTATGTTGGCAGTCCCAAAGTTGATAATGACAAAACATATTCATCTTAGCTCTAAATGGGAAAATATGCAACACGATCTAATCTGACATTTTATATGAATAAAAAGTTAGTGTAATGCAGAGTGATGGAACAATATTGCACTATTAAGATATGAATACTTTTGGTTCCCTATAAGCTTTTTAAAACATTTCAATGATCCACTTTCATTGCAGTTTCCCTTGATCAACTGTACAAGATTTCAGAGCTCTATCAAACAATTAAAATATGGTAATTTCTATATACCTATACATAATTTATTATTACTAATTTGGCTAACTACAATCTTTGCAAAGCTGGGTACTCTAGCTACTATATTATTAAAGTGAAAACATTCTTGAGGCTAAACTGCTATAATTTTCAGAACGAGAGGAAATGCATTTTCTGACTAGAGAGCATCTGCTTTACCAATCCTATATGCTAATACCTATATTGTATAAGACTCAGCACTTCTATATTCTTAGCATTTAATTTTCAGCGGCAAATCTCTTCAGCCTTTCCCTCTGTTATAGCTTCCATGTGAAGCACTTTTCATAATTAGACATCATTTATGGATTGCCATACTGGGTCAGACCAAAGATCCATCAAGCTCAGATATTCTACACAGTTGAGTCACATTATTATGACTACCTGCTAATATCCAAAATAACTGTCTCTGGCAGCACGGACAGCAGCCAGACGCCATGGGAGTAACTTAAGATGCTGGATTGTTGCTAGAGGTATCTGGAGTCATGCAGACTGCAGTGCATCCAACAGTTGCTGATGGGTACGTGGTGGTGGATCTAGTCGTTGAACATGTTGATTGAAGTCGTCCCAAATGTGCTCAATTGGGTTAAGGTCTGGGGAAGTAGCTGAAAGTGTTGTCATGCTCTGCGAACCACTTATGAACAATTCTGGCGATATGACGTTACATTGTCTTGAAATCCCTTTGGCCATAGGGAAGACCGTCAAAATGTAGGTGTACTTGATTGGCAAGAATGGAGAGATACCCATATTGATTAAGAGTGCCTTCCAGAGGTATCAAAGGACCCAGACCCTACCAAGAAAACATTCCCCAGAACTTAATGCTGCCATCACCAGCTTGTGTGTGTCTAACAATTGTTGCTGGGTGTTTGTTCTCAGCCGTTTCATGCCTGACACGCCAACATCCAAATGTTCGATGGAGCTCAAAACATAACTCATCGGAGAAGACAACCCTCTGACAGTTGGTGCAAGCCCAATGTCGGTACTTCTGTGCAAATTGCAGCCATTGTTTGCGATGAACCCTCATGAGCATGGTGCAGTCATCAGCTGTCTGCTCTGGAGCCCCATTTGTAATGGAGTTCGCTGAAAAGTCATTTTGGACACATATCTAGAAGCCCCCTGGTTCGTTTGGATGGATGGATTGCAATATTGCTCCATGGTAGTGTGCTGATTGGTCCGCACCAACCTGCGCAGCTGATGTTCACCTCTTACATCAATGGCTCATGCTGCTCCAGTTGCCACATCAAGTCGTCAAAAAGATTCCATTCATCCACTCACAGTACACTTCAACCACAGCATCCCATGAACAGTTCATAAACTCCGCCATTTCTGAAATGCTGCTGCCCTTGGTCCAGTAGCCGGTGATCATGCCTTTTTCAATGTCAGATAAATCGTGCTTTTTCCTCATGACAGCCACAGTTGCTGTATTGGCAACTTGTTGACATCTTACCATATATACCCACGAAGTCTGCGTGTGATACGTGCATTCGTTAACTGGCTATGGATCCCTATCAGAGGTAGGCAGTGATCATAATAATGTGGCTTGACCGTGTATAAGTACGTGGCAGGACCCCCAAAAGTAGCAAGATTCCATGCTATTTACCCCAAGGATATGATTCCATGTTATTTACCCCGGGGATATGATTTAAAAGACAGAACACAGGTGAACATACCTTAATTGTGGCTAGTGCCACTTCCATAATGGAACACTGTCTTGGCGTCATACTTCTAGCCTCCTCCCTAATAACATGGTCCTGAAAAAGAAGATATTAGGGAGTCTATAAGAACATAACAACAACCATACTGGGTATGGTCCATCTAGCCCAGTATCCTGTTTCCACAGTGGTCAATACAAGTCACAAGTACCTGACAAAAACCCAAAAAGTAGCAACATTCCAGAGATGAGATTCTGATGTCATAACGCCTCATTCTACCAATGTCTAAGAGCCAGCCTCATCAGTGATGTCACAATGGCTTCCAATCAGCTTTTCAGAATATCCCTAATGAATATGCATAAACAAAATACCCAAATAAGAGCTATTGGCACCATTGACACCGGTCACAGGTAAAATGTCCCACTGGTTGGGCATCTTTTTGTTTAGAATGTGTTTTAAATTTAATAAGTTCACCCAAATTTTTTGCTCGTTTGTAAGCAAAAATTGGAATCTCAGAGGTAGGACCCCAGTGTCAATTTAGCCACATGCCAGTGTTTCAAGATAATATTCTTAATCTGTAGAGCAAGAGGGGAGAATTGTTGAACGCATACTAAAGTGGTTTCTGTTGCTAACTTCGGTTTATATTCAAGGAGCAATGTTCAATTTGCATATTTCACCCTAAAGTAAGCTTGACGTATGACCTGCTTAGGATAACCTCTCTGCCGAAAACATAGTTTCATTTTGTGGGCTTGGATTTTATATTCTTCTCGTGAATGACAAATTTGGGTGAACTTATTGACCGGTGTCAATGGTGCCAATAGCTCTTATTTGGGTATTTTGTTTATGCATATTCATTAGGGATATTCTGAAAAGCTGACTGGTTTGCAGTCCTCCAGGAAGGCATTTGATAGTCCTGGATTAGAGTGTAATTATCACAGAATATGAATACTCCATGGTGCTAATAAAATAGTTTTCTAAGTTCAATTTGACCTATATTCTTCTTGATGGAATTTTTATAATGGATGCACAGAATTAACGCTGGGTTTTACTAAACGGCGCTAGAGGTTTTTAGCATGGGCTGGCAAGGTAAATGCTCCGACGCTTATAGGAATTCAATGAGCATCGGAGCATTTTCCTCACTGGCTCGCACTAAAAACCTCTAGCGCCGTTTAATAAAAGGAACCTTAAACTAACATTCTATTATAACCAAATTCAGTCGCTTTTGTTTATATTTTACTACGTACATGAATTCATTGGTGTGCATTTGCTTCATATGCACACTTGCGTATAACATAGATTTAATGCATGCTATCCTATGAATCAATGTTCATACAATCAATTTGAGCATGTTAAAACATTCTAATGCATGTTTAAAGGTCTTAAAACAAATTATCTGAAAATGTGGAAAACAAACTGAAAATGTTTTTGCCTATGCAAATTGTTATACATTGCTCTATAGGGGTATAGAAGACTATTCTATAACCCTACACTTATTGGGCACATATGGACGTGTGCTGTTAGGCACACACATCTCAACCAGCCATACAGCTCATGCCTAAATGCTGGAAATGGGTTACATGCACGTATACCCATCTGTCAAATATGCACTACAGAGTCCTTTTACTAAGCCGTAGTCAAAAGTGACCTTAGCATGGCCTTACAGACACAGTCTGATGAGGACCAGCCAGCACAGCTTCAGCAAAGGAAGATCTTGCTTGACAAACTTACTGCACTTCTTCGAGGGAGTAAACAGGCAGATAGACAAGGGTGACCCGGTCAACATTGTATATCTGGATTTTCAGAAGGCGTTCGACAAGGTCCCGCATGAACGACTACTTCGAAAAATTGCGAGCCATGGAATCGAGGGTGAGATACTCACGTGGATTAAAAACTGGTTGGCAGATAGGAAACAGAGAGTGGGGGTAAATGGACAATACTCGGACTAGAAAAGTGTCACGAGTTGAGTGCCACAGGGTTCAGTGCTTGGACCCGTGCTCTTCAACATATTTATAAACGACCTGGAAATTGGTACGACGAGCGAGGTGACTAAATTTGCAGACGATACAAAGTTATTCCGAGTAGTGAAGACACAGAAGGATTGCGAAGACCTGCAACGTGACATAAACATGCTCGAGAAATGGACTGCGACATGGCAAATGAGATTTAACGTGGATAAGTGCAAGGTCATAAATGTTGGTATCCAAAATCTTATACAGGATGTCCGGTGCAGTACTCGGAGAGACCTCCCCCCCAGGAAAGAGACTTGGGAGTACTGGTAGACAAGTCAATGAAGCCATCCGCTCAATGTGCGGCGGCGGCGGCAAAAAGGGCAAACAGAATGCTTAGAATGATTAAGAAGAGGATCACAGAGATCAGAGAAAGTTAACATGCTGTTTTACTGGGACATGGTACGCCCCCCACCTGAAATACTGCGTCCAGCATTGGTCGCCGTACATGAAGGACACAGTACTTCTCGAAAGGGTCCAGAGGAGAGCGACTAAAATGGTTAAAGGGCTGAAGGAGTTACCGTAATCTGTGAGAGATTAGAGAAACTGGGCCGGGCCTCTTCTCCCTTGAAAAGAGGAGACTGAGAGGGGAAATGATTGAAACATTCAAGGTAATGAAGAGAATAGACTTAGTAGATAAAAACAGGTTGTTCACCCTCTCCAAGGTAGAGAGAACGACAGAGGGCACTCTCTAAAGTTAAAAGGGGATAGATTCTGTACAAACGAATGGAAATTGTTCTTCATCCAGAGAGTGGTAGAAAACTGGAACACTCTTCTGGAGGCTGTTATAGGGGAAAACACCCTCCAGGGATTCAAGACAAAGTTAGACAAGTTCCTGCTGAACCAGAACGTACGCAGGTAAGGCTAGACTCAGGGGAGTGTCGGGTCGGGCTGGGGGTGGGCTGTGTCGGGTGGGGGGGGGGGGTGCCATGCCAGTTGGGGGGGAAAGGCTTTTTTTTTGTTATAGGCTTAATATTTTTTGGCCTATTAAAACAAATGAAAAAAAAAAAAAGCTGGCAGAGCCCTGACAGCAGTGACAGGAAGCGGCTTCTCCTGTCACTACTGTCAAGGCTCTCCCCAACTCAATCAGATTCGTTCAGTCGGTTGATACCTGCGATCACCTCCATTTGGTGAATCGGTCGGCCTGCCTCCAATCGGACACGGATCGGATGGTTAGTGAATCTAGCCCTAAGTTTTCAGTAGGTTAATGTGAAGGAGGAAAAGAGAAGTCCTACAAGTGAGTCATGGAAATGTTATCATGAATAAGAGAGATAAGGTTATGGAATATATCTCTTTTATTTTTAGTTATCCCCTGAGGAAGCAAGTATGGCGAAACCGGGATACCAGTTGGAAAATCACTTGATGGGTTGGTGAGTCAGGAATGTATTGGAAAAATTGTGTTTTACCTTGCTTCAGTTTGGAAAAGAAAAACAGAAGATAAGTACAAACGGAAGGCATTAAACGTTTAATATTATTTTCTGGCACAGTGGTTAAAGCTAAAGCCTCAGCACCCTGAGGTTGTAGGTTTAAACCCACACTGCTTCTTGTGACCCTGAGCAAGTCACTTAATCCTACATTAGATAGACTGTGAGCCCACTGGGACAGACAGGGGAAAATGCTTGAAAACCTGAACAAATTCATGTCAACCATTCTGAGCTCCCTGGGGAGAACAGTATAGAAATTGAATGAATGAATGAATGAATAAATAAAAAAATAAAATGTATTAGTGTGGTGATTGAGAAGGACTGTTTGTCACATTGATGTGAAAAATAAACACTTGCTCCTGAGAGATCAGTCGTTTCTGAGCACTAATAATACAAAATAGAAAAATAAACAAAACCAGGGCTTAAAAAATGATTTTATAGTAAGTAACTTCTAGGATATGAAGACATTAAAAATTTATTTTTTTAAGGATGCTTTTAATATATGACTCTCAGATTTAAAAATTTTTTTTGACCTTAGGCTTTACATCCCACAACTTTTTTTTTTTTTTTTTTTCTCTTTCCCCTTCCTTGAGTTATTTTTTCCTTTAATGTATATTTTCTTCTACAAACATATTGTAACTTTCCCCCTTAACCCTCACGGTTCATGTATGTTAACCCAGTATGTTTTTTATTTAAAGTCTGTGTATTTGTATTTTTATTTTACTTGAATTGTACATCGCTTAGATATTTAATAAGCGATTTATCAAGCACTAATAAAACTTGAAACTTGAAACATTGAATATGTGAAGAACTAAGGCCAGTAATGGGCAAACTTGCACAATCTGTGTCCCGTATATGGCAATTCAGTTTAGGATGGTCTGGAGAAGGCTTCAGTAGAAATTCCAATAATTTGGAACATAACAGTACCAGGCAGATGTTTATGGTCTGTGTCCTGCAAATGACAAGACGGTTTAGACAGGCTAAAGTGCGCTTTGACGGCAAATCCTGTATTTGGAACTTTAATAGAGTTCCGGGCAGACTTCTACAGAAATGCCAAAGAAAGATAATTTAGGGAGGAATTCATCAAAGGGTGCTAAGTGTGTGGTGCAGTGGTTAGAGCTACAGGTTGTGGGTTCAAATCCCGCACTGCTCCTTGTGACCTTGAGCAAGTCACTTAATCCCCATTGCCCCAGGTACATTAGATAGAGTGGCAGCCCACCAGGAAAGTTAGGGGAAAATGTTTGAGTACCTGAATATAATATATATATATTTTTTAAGTGTGTTAGCATATGCAAGCACATTAGTGTGCAGTAACCGCTAAGATGCCCATATGAAAAGAATGGGTATCTTTAGTAAGAACATAAGAATTGCTTTATTGCTTCAGACCAATAGTCCATCAAGCCCAGTAGCCCGTTCTCACAGTGGCCAATCCAGGTCACTAATACCTGGCCAAAACCCAAAGAGTAGCAACATTCCATGCTACCGATACAGGGCAAGCAGTGGCTTATCCCATGTCTTTCTGAAAAACAGACTATGGACTTTTCCTCCAGGGACTTGTCCAAACCTTTCTTAAAACCAGCTACGCTATCCACTCTTACTACACCCTCTGGCAACGTGTTCCAGAGCTTAACTATTCTCTGAGTGAAAAAAAAAAATGTCCTCCTATTGGTTTTAAAAGTATTTCCATGTAACTTCATCAAATGTCCCCTAGTCTTTGTAATTTTTGATGGAGTGAAAAATCAGTCCACTTGTACCCGTTCTACTCCACTCAGGATTTTGTAGACTTCAATCATATCTCCCCTCAGCCGTCTCTTTTCCAAGCTGAAGAGCCCCAACCTCTTGTCTTTCCTCATTCGAAAGGAGTTCCATCCCCTTTACCATCTTGGCCGCTCTTCTTTGAACCTTTTCTAGCACCACTATATCTTTCTTGAGATAAGGAGACCAGAATTGAACGCAATACTCCAAATGAGGTTGCACCATGGAGCGATATAGGGGCATTATGACAATCGTAGTCTTGTTAACCATCTTGTTTTTAATAATTCCCAGCATCCTGTTTGCTTTTTTGGTTAGCATGCATGAAAGCATTTGCATGTGCTAATGTGCTTAGCTCCCTTTGATGAATTTTCCCCTAAATTATCTTTCTTTGGATAATGAGCGTGAATGTTGGGCAGACTGGATGGATTGTTCAGGTTTTTATCTGCTGTCATGTATTATAGATGCCCAGTCTCTGCTCCCTAACTCACCCACTCCAACAACAAATACAAAAACCATTTTATTATTGCCAGTTTAGAACTTACTAGTGGACCATGGTAGGTAAGCTTTTATCTCAGCTTAGTAAAAGCACCCCTTTGTTAGTTATGCACATACTTAGAGAATAGGGCTTAGGCACATTTTTTTTTTCAGTTCAGAGTTTTATTGATTTTATATATGAGAAGAAATACAAAGCCAACAATATGGGTGTTCTAACAAGGAACACAGAATAACAATAGCATTAACAAATGTGAAGTGCATCCACAGTGAAAGAGTAATCACAAATGAATAAATGCATAAAAAGGAAAAAGATGAGAATACATTAGTTCAAGAAAAGGGTGTACACCCAATGGGTGATGTGTTCTAATAATGAGTCAGAGTAAACAGCCATGCTGATCCAAACACAAAATGTAAAATAAAAGAAAATGGTATATACAACATGAGATATATGACAACCAGAGAGATGCCTGAGATCAGTTGATAAAGGATAAGGTGTGATACAGCAAATATTAATATAAAAATGCAGAAGTCAAGGATGGGCTTAGGTACATTTTGACATTTATGCATGGGCATGCTCACATATGCTTGTAGAGGCCATTATTCTAATTATTTACATATATTATTGGCACATAAACGTTAGTGCTACAATAATTACTATGTAACTGTAAGATACACAAATAACTTTCTTTTAGAGTTATGTTCCTCCAATTGTTATGAGAACTATGGGCCAAGGTCTTTCTTTAATGCAACATGCAAGATCCATGAAAAGCCCTAGAAGCATGTAATACAGTGATATATTTGGCAGAAAGTTTACAATAGATATTCTTGGCATATGCCTCTTCAAACTATAAATATCTTCTCAAGGCTAGAGTACTAAATGCTTGTGAGTTTATCAAAAATCTATTTAAAGAGAAATAAAGAGTGTGGTGCAGGGGGCAGAGAATGTACATAGACTGCAGGTTGTCACCTGTACAGTTAATGTGGTGTACTTAACTCTTCAACTTCTTGTATGGTTCAAAGAAAAAAAATGTCTGTGTGGTGCCTGCAGACCACCTGCTGGGCGTGCCCCCCAAGAGTTAGTGCATGGCCTTTGCACTTTTTGAGTGTTAGCTTTGGCTGTTGACACGTAATAAGTGCAAAAACTTACTGCAATTTAGTAAACTGCCCTCAAAGTGTTAATATTGCAAGATACAGTTAGAAAAATGGGTAGAATTTAAATAAATAAGTAAAGTGAGTTTAAAGGTTTTGTTTAAATCTGTAATTACCGGTAATGAAGATTTTATGTTTTTTGTATTTTTCATGATTTTATTATCTAATTATTGTATGTTTATGATTATAATTTCAAATTGTGTTTGTTGCTTATGATTGTAAACTGTTTCATAATATAAACCTTGTCAGTTTGTCCAAGCACTTGTCCAACATGAGTATAAGAGCCCATGACAATATTATTCAATGGAGAAAGCAAAACACATGTAACGAAATCTACATGTTCCAAATTTATTGAATCATATGATGGAACACCATCATAAAAGGTGTTCAGATATAGCCCTGCATCTGTGGGTCAATGATCAGTGGCACCAAGGAATGGAAGAGATCAGGATCATTGTCAGAGTCCATCTCACTAGCCACTGAAAACTGGAAAACAACAGGGCATCAGGCAGAGCCTTAAGTCAGTTGCCAAAGATTGGACAAAACCCAGGGAGGCTGGTGGAGCTCCTCCCATCATCTATGGAAGGAAGGAAGAATGCTATCAGCCAGTGGTGAAATGTGGGTAAGAGGTGCCCAGGGCGGTGGCACACCTCCCCCACCCTCTTCTCTACCCCCTGCCCTTTCCCTGCACCCCCTGCTACACGTGCCCGCCCTTTCCCTTCCCCTGTAACTCTTTAATTTCCCCAGCTGTCTGCATCGGCTTCAGATCTTCCTCTTATATCACTTCCTAGGCATGGGACCCAAAAGTGACATCAGAGGGAGAACCGACATGGACAGCAAGTTGGTGATGCTGCTTGAGCCTGGAAAATTAAAGAGGTACAGGGGAAGGGTAGAGAGGGCGGGCTGGTGGGTGCGGGGAAGGGGGCAGGAGAAGTGCCCTTTACTACGCCACTGCTATTAGCTGATCTCTGGCAGAGTGCTCTGAACTATACAGTAACAACTCCCCACCGTGTCCTCCAGTTTGACCAGCTAAATACAGATCTGCCCTTTGGTGACTGGGGTTGCCCAGTTAGTTAGTTACACTGGGTTTTTACTAAATGGTGTTAGAGGTTTTTAGTGTTTAAAATCAGAACTAAATGGCTATCATAAGTCTTCTCCAGAAATGTTCCTGAAATTACATTTTTCTCCCCCATTTACCAAATTTCCCCATCTTGCAAATTTAGAAGCATAAATCTAGCCAATCAGTGACAGGAGTGGGAAACTTCCAAGAGCAAAGATTTTACAAGCTAACTCCTGAAAATTTACCCTGTAGATTTTACCGTTTCCATGCTTGACATTTTAATAAGCAATGACAGCGAGCATGCTGTTAACAATGGATGAAAGACACGTAGCTTTTTAAAATGCCATCTGGCCTTGTCCACAAATTGCTGAAACATTTTGGAAATGCCTTGCCTCTATCTGTTGGCTCAGCTCTCTGCTGCTCTTTTTCATACAGGTGTTTCCACACTTTATTTAATGTTTGCTAGTCCATTGACAATGATGCTATCAATCACTTTGTCTGACAAAAAGCCAACTCTATAATCTTATTTTCCAGTATCTGGTAGCTCTCACCCATCAACAGTTTCAGCATTGATTCTCTGAGTGCTTTGGAAGGTTTTAAACATTGAATATTTGGACCAAGATAAGTGCTTTTATTTGTTAAAAACTGGCATTGGATCTATGTGGACCAAAAGACAGTGTACTGGAAAGGTGGGCTGCCGCAAGGCAGACTTAGTGTCTGCTTAGGGTGGCAGAATTTGGAGAGTGCCAGTAGGGCAGACTAGGAATCTTCCCCTTTAATGCTGTTTGCAGTGCTGTGTGGGGCATTCCAGCCAAGCTCATGCTCAAATGCCATTGCAGCCTTCCCTCATGCAACTGGGAGTCTGTTGTGGCTTTTTTTTTTCGGGGGGGGGGGGGGGGGGGGAAGACATGACAGCAATTGAGTATGGGATTTTGCTTCCTTTCTCCCTCTCTTCCTTCTCTGCCTTGTCTTCTACTTCCCACCTCCCATATCTGTAAACTTCAGTGCATCTTGCTGATTGAGCCCTTTAACCTGTGTTCATACGAAAAGAGTTGACATATGGTAGAAATAGCTAAATAGCTCCTGGAGGACATCTCGTCAGGCTTTCTAGCACATGCCTGCTGATGCTAATTTGCATCTGTCATGACTTAAGAAGAACATAAGAACATAAGAAGTTGCCTCCATTGGGTCAGACCAGAGGTCCATCTCGCCCAGCGGTCCGCTCCCGCGGCGGCCCATCAGGTCTGTGACCTGTGAAGTGGTTTCTGACCACTTCTGTAACCTACCTCAAATTCTATCCATACCCCTCAATCCCCTTATCCTCCAGGAACCTATCCAAACCTTCCTTGAACCCCTGTACAGTGCTCTGGCCTATCACATCCTCCGGAAGTGCGTTCCATGTGTCCACCACCCTCTGGGTAAACAAGAACTTCCTAGCATTTGTTCTAAACCTGTCCCCTTTCAATTTCTCCGAGTGACCCCTAGTGCTTGTGGTTCCCCACAGTTTGAAGAATCTGTCCTTATTCACTTTCTCTATGCTCTTTAGGATTTTGAAGGTTTCTATCATGTCTCCTCTTCTCCAGGGAGAACAGCCCCAGCATTTTTAACCTGTCAGCGTATGAGAAATTTTCCATACCTCTTATCAGTTTAGTCGCTCTTCTCTGGACTCCCTCGAGTACCGCCATGTCCTTCTTGAGGTACGGCGACCAGTACTGGACACAGTACTCCAGGTGCGGGCGCACCATTGCACGATACAGTGGCCTGATGACTTCCTTCGTCCTGGTTGTGATACCCTTTTTGATGATGCCCAGCATTCTGTTTGCTTTCTTTGAGGCTGTCGCACCCTGCGCTGATGGTTTCAATTTTGTGTCCACCATCACCCCCAGGTCCCTTTCAAGGT
This sequence comes from Geotrypetes seraphini, assembly GCF_902459505.1. NCBI lineage: Eukaryota > Metazoa > Chordata > Amphibia > Gymnophiona > Dermophiidae > Geotrypetes > Geotrypetes seraphini. The sequence continues at coordinate 14,756,335 of NC_047097.1, forward strand.
TGCTCACCCCTAGCAATATTCCCCCCATTTTGTAGCTGAACATCGGGTTCTTTTTCCCTACATGCATGACCTTGCATTTCTCTACGTTAAAACTCATTTGCCACTTTTCTGCCCATTCTTCCAGTCTCGTTAGGTCCCTTTGCAGGTCTACACAGTCTTCATTTACATACGCATACTTATTTTTTTCCCTCTTCCTTACTGACTTCTTGATTATGCTATTATTCACCTTTTAACATAGTAAAAGAGTAGAAATGATGATAATGCTGACTTCAAAAGATGGGAATATCTCTATGTGTTCACCAATGAAAACAATATAGCTAGTAAACAGCATTAGATTACAGAAAATTACTGGCTTGCATAGTAACATAATAAATGACAGCAGATAAAGACCCAAATAAAGACCGTACAAGCTCTATAAATTAATAATTTAATTTAAATGGTCCTTTTTCTTAGATATATCTGAAACCCAGAGCTCTGCCTGGTAGTGTGTTTAGGTTCCATCTACTGGAGTCTCCATAAAAGCTCATTCCAGCCCATCAAAACCAGTGGTCTCAAACTTGTGGCCCATCAGGTACTATTTTGAGGCCCTCTGTATGTTTATCATAATCACAAAAGTAAAATAAAACAGTTTCTTGATGATATGTCTCTTTAGCTATAAATTACAATATTATTATTAAGACTTAGCCAAAAGGAAAGATTTATAAACTATAAAGAGTTTTACCTCATGCAAAATTGTCATTTCTTTAATGAGACATTAACTCTTTTTTTTTGAGGCCCTCCAAGTATCTACAAATCCAAAATGTGGCCCTGCAAAGGGTTTGAGTTTGAGACCACTGATCTAAACCAACAAAGCCGTCGAAGCCCTCCTCAGCCTGAATGGCAATATATGGCACATAGGTCATGCAAGTCTGCCCAGTACTAGCCTTAGTTCCTTCAATATATACCCATTATTTTCTGATTAGAGATCCTCTGTGTTCGTCCCATGTTGGTGCTGACAAAGGCTTGGATAAGCAAACAGAGAGTTATATTACAATACCTTCAGTTTTGAAAGCTGTCCAAGATCTTTTGCTGCACTGAAGATCATCTGGGTTCCCTATAATGAAATGAAATAGGAAAAACAACACGTCATAATTCTCAACAAAATAAACCTTTTATAGAAAGCAGTAGAAAAGATTCATTGTCGTGTCCGTATAAAAGCTATCATCTAGCATCTCCCCTCTTTCTCTCCGTATCCTTCCATCCAGTGTCTCTCCTTTCTCCATCCTTCCACCCAGTATCTCCCTTCTTCCTTTTCTCACCTTTCTCTTCCCACAGCATTCCCCCTCTTTCTCTCCCTATCCTTCCATCCAGTGTCTCTCCTTTCTCCATCCTTCCACCCAGTATCTCCCTTCTTCCTTTTCTCACCTTTCTCTTCCCACAGCATTCCCCCTCTTTCTATCCCCATTCTTCCATCCAGCATCTCCCATTTTTACTCTTGCATCTTTGATCCAATCTTCTCCCTCTAGTTGCCAGTTGCTCCAGACCAGCAGCATCGGAAACAAAACAACTTGAAGTGGTTCTAGGGTTGCAGTCTTCATAAGCACGCTGTCAGCTCTGCTGCTTCCCTGCCCCCGAACAACAAATTGAGGTCAGGAGTGGGCAAAGTCAACATCGTGCTCATGAACACTGTGGCCCTAGGACCACTTTAGATTGCAGTGTCACTGATGCTCATGGTCCGGAAAAGCAGCAGGCAAAAAACTGAGAGAAAAGTCTACTCTGCACAAAACCCAAGGAGTCCAAAAGAAGAAGCAGAGAGGGCCAGGCCTTCAAACCAACCACACTTTAATGGCAACCAATATAGTCTATATTAAATGCCATCTAAACAAACGTAGGACTTGACAGCTGTTTTTCCTAAAGCAGTTACTTGTGGTATATTATGTGATGTGGCATTGTTTTGTGGCTTTGACGCACGTCATACTAACACCCTGGACTCCTGAAGCAGGCTTACTTGCCAAAACTCATCCCCAGCCCCCCTCCTTTTCTATGCCACCAATGTCAATATTAGGCCAGTAAAGTATATGTTTTTCAGTAGTAGTGCAAGGCAAATAACTCTCAGGTACAGTCAATATTCTCCTGTCCTCAAAGGGCTTGCGTTCTAAGAACCAGATTAGGCAAATGGCACCTAAATTGGAAGCCGCCTACAAAAATGGTGCCAGCCGCATGTCAATCAGATCAAGCGCCAGTTAAAGAATCGCGACTAATGGTGCCTACCAGAAAGCTTAGGTGTCTGCAATGTAGGCCAGGGTTTTACTGGCCTATATTGCAGATGCCTAAGTTCTTTAGTGAATCGCGCCTAAGTCCCACTCTGTCCCTAACCATGCCCACTTTGGCTTAAGGCACCATTAGGCATCCTACTGTAGACGCGATTATAGCGTCTACACAGTAGACACCTCCCAGCACCTACTTATTTTTTATAACAAGTTTTTAATTAGTTTCAAATGATGCGAAAAATTAAGTTAGGCAGTAATAGTGAGCGCCATTTATAGAATATGGTCCTAAGATCCTCTTTTACTAAGCCATAATAAGAGGTTTCTACTAAAGCCCTTCCAGTTTCTACTATAGCCCTTCTAGTTTCTTCTTCACCCAGAGGGTGGTGGACACCTGGAATGCACTTCCGGAGGGTGTGATAGGACAGAGTACGGTTTTGGGGTTCAAGAAGGGATTAGATGATTACTATACAGGTTCTGGACCTGATGGGCCGCCGCGTGAGCGGACTGCTGGGCGTGATGGACCTCTGGTCTGACTCAGCAGAGGCACTGCTTATGTTCTTATGTTCCGACGCTGCTCCCACGCTCAGGGAATTCTATGAGTGTCGGAGCAGCGTTGGCATTTAGCGCTCTGGGCTGCGGTAGAAACCTCTACCATGGCTTAATAAAAGGGGTGAGGATGGGGTAAGCTTGCACTTGAGCCAATGGAGGGTTGGGCAATTAGTGGTAGTGGGATTTGAATCCTGGTTTCCCCACTCCACAATGTAGTAAAACAAATTAATAGCAAATTTAGCATAATCATTAAAGAGGTATGTCAAAATATGGAGAACTAACATAACTGTAAATCAGTACAGTGCACAGGAATACACAAAAAGTTATCACTGCAGACATGCAGTATAGACAAAGCAAAATATGTGGATCGCCAAAACGTCACAAGTAAGCATAAGCTAGTATTATCCCCATTGTGTTAAATAACCATCTGTATAGCATCTCACTGTAATGTGTTATATTCCAATTACCCTAAGAACTGTAATTACTAGAGATCTTTGGCAGCCTGAGAGTAGTTCTGCATGACAGAATTTAATTGCAATGTCAGAAAAAGACAACTTTTTGTTGTTCATCTAAACATTGTTTGACTATATATCCAAAATTTCACCTTTGTTTTAAACTTAGCATGTATTAATGTTTTTAAATTAAAGTATTCTCCTATCTACCAAAATGAAATGGAAAACAAACAACCCAGTTTAAAATGGAATGTGAACATATGCTAAGTTTTCACTCTAATTTCACCTGATGACAGATTAAAACAGTGCTTTCTCAACTCGGTCCTGAAGTACCCCCTTGCCAGTCAGGTTTTCAGGATATCCACAGTGAATGAATATGCCTGAAAAAAATCTGCATATAATGGAGGCAGTGTATGCAAATCACTGTGGATATCCTGAAAACCTGACTGGCAAGGGGGTACTCCAGGACCGAGTTGAGAAACACTGGATTAAAAGGACCATGCTCATCATCCAGCTTGCCCATTCTTCTTCATTACGTTGCTAACACACAGCCTGCTGGATTTTCCCACTTTACCATTGTTTTCCCTCTCTGGCACTTGTCTGACAGGAGAGATGCCTACTCCCATAGGCCCCCTTCCTAGTGCATCCTGGGATACACTGGGAGGGGCCTAAAACTCCCATTGTCCTATGGGAGGGACCTTAGGCACCTGGACCAATCAGGACCTTAGGCCCCTCCATGCACAAGGAAGGGGAAGGCCTGCCATTTTGAAGAGGCAGGCCTGCCGGCCGGAGGGAGTGGCCATTCCTCATGCTGCTAGGGAGTGGGGCGATGGCGAGAGGGGGTTATGTTGCATGACATAGCCAATAACCAGGCTAGTCACTGAGCGCTAATATTCAGCAGCTATCTCACACCGAATACTGGGACTTAGTTGGCTAAATGCTATTTAACTGGCGAGAAGCTGTTGTTAACCTGTTGAATAGCGCTGAATACGAAGTAGGTCTCTTATAACAGGTCATGTCTAAAATTAGTTGTGATGCAAGCTGGTATGTACTTATAGAGTAAAGCATTGGTAAACTTGCGACTTAGATGCATATTTTATACAACACATGCATGCAGAATTTAAACTCTAATATTACCACTTGCTCCTGAGCAGGTGCAAGTGACCACACCTTTAATCTAGGTGTGATTTCTTCAAGATCTATGCTAGTATTTTATGAAGACACATACAGTAGGTGCTTAAAATAGGCAAACTATTCCAAACTTAGGCAATCCCATACAAATGGAGTCCATGACAAGGAAACGTACAGACTTTGTTCTTTTCATGTGTAGGCTGCAAAATAAACACTTACAGTCTGATCTGTAAATGGCGGCAGCACAATCTGTTTTTCTATTCTGTTCAAGACCAATTTCCAGAGCTCTTTCAAAATCCGTTTCAGAACTGTCTTCTCACAGATTTTTGCAGAGATAGATAAGCTGGAATAAAAAGAAATATCTTACTCCAAATCTAGCATTCAGACGTCAGAGGCTGTGTATTATCTTAAACCCAGATGATCTGGCATGTGGTGTCCTACTTTCAGAAGGCTTTATTTCAATCCACACCTATGGTTAAGTACCTTTGTTTATAGCTTCTGAAGCTCCTGCGCTAGTGACAACCCTTCAGAAAGAAAGCTATTTGTAATTTTCTGTACTGTTTGACATTTATACAATTTCTACATTCTGTTGCAAAAGAAGAAAAGTATCAGCATACTGGGTCAGACTAAAGGTCCATCAAGCCCAGTATCCTATTTCCACCAGTGGCCAATCCAGGTGACAAATACCTGGCAAGATCCCAAAAGAATAAAGCAGATTCTATGCTTCTTATCTCAGGAATAATCTGTAGATTTTCCCAAGTCCAAATTTTTTTTTTTTTTTAAACCTTGCTAAGCTAAATGCCTTTGCCACAGTCTTTAGAAATTAATTTCAGAGTTTAATTAAGTACATGTAGTAACTTTATTGCACGCCCCCCCCTAGTCTTTGTATTTTTGGAAAGAGTAAAAAAGCAATTTGAGCCTGATTCTATAAATAGTTTCTAGATCGGTGGTGCCTTGCCGATTTCCACATGCAATGGAGTAGTAAGGGTGAGCAGTGCCTGGAGTGGTGTTACCCCTCCACTGCCTTCCCTGCCGTGCGCACACGCTCTTTCCTTTCCCCATACTTTTTTAACTTCTCTGGCATGAGCAACATGCCCATGTCGGTGTCGGTTCGCCCGTTGACGTCACTTCCGAGGCGCGGGTCCTGGAAGTGATGTCAGAGAGAGTGCTGATGCTGACATGGGCAGCAACCTCATGTCAGGGAAGTAAAAAAAGTATGGGGGAAGGCAAGGGGCACATGTGTGCAGCAAGGAGAGGAGCAGGAAGCAGAGAGGAAGAAGGGTGCCACACCCTTAGGAAGACGACACCCGGGGTGAAACGCCCCCCCCCACCCCATTACTATGCCACTGTCCACATGGAACTCAAAATTTTCTAACTGGTGTGATAATTGAAAACACCATTAAAAGCCAATAAAAAAATTATTAATTTAAGTTCAATATGTAAATCGGCAAAGCACCTACATGAAATGTAGGCCTGATTAGGAGTGGAGTTTGGGTGTGGAAAGTGTTAGATGCCTACTGGTGCCTAATTCAATTTAGGCGCTGTTTGGCGTGATTCTACAAATGTCACCTAAATTTGATTGATATGCGGTAGGCACCATTTCCCTAGGCGCCTACTGATATAGGAGCCATTTATAGAATCAGGCCGGTCACATCTACCCATTCTACTCCATTCAGTATTCCTTAGACCTCTATCATCCCTCTCCTCAGCCACCTCTTCTCCAAACTGAAGAGCCCTAGCCTCTTTAGCTTTTCCTTATAGGGAAGTCACTCCATCTAGAGAATGACAGGGGGACCGTTTACCGTGGTAAACCGTGGTCACCGCAGTAATGGTGACATTTGCAACTGGTTTACCGCAGGAATGGGGACAAGACCTTTCACCACTCCGTGGAAGCGATGAAAAGTCTTGCTCCTGTGGTAAAAAAATTGCACCCGTGTCAGACTCGGGATCTCCTCCCCAGCTCCTCTTGGGCCTATTTTACCTTCAGGAGCCAGCCATGCCACAATGAAGACAAAAGGAACCCAAAACCAATGTCTGAGACCAATGTGATTTGAAGAATAAAATTATCAGGTAGAAAAAAAAATTATTTTATATTTTGTGATTAGAATATTTCAGATTTGAAATATGTATCCTGCTAGAGCTGGTATTAGACATAACTGGGAACCACAAAGCTCAGGCTGTGCTTCTTTAGCTTCCAGCTGGCCTGGGGCTCTCTCTCTGACCAGGGGGCAGTTGCCCTAGTTGCTCTCCCCTAAACTATTCCTGCCATGTGTGACAGAAGCATTTTATTAGCTTGATTTTTCTATGTAGCATTCTGTAGTAATTTGGTTTGTCAGCTTTCATAATAGTGGAGGGGATATTTGTGAAATGGAGGGGAGACAGGGGTTTTGTTGATCCTTACTCTGTATTATTTGTGTTTATAAAATGCCAATTGTACAGAATAGTCTCTTTTTATACTTTAATAAAAAAAAGTCCAGTATAAAATCATAACTATTCGAGGCTTGTGCGGGTGGGATCTGACAGTTTGCGGGGCGGGGAAGGGGACTGAGTTTGCGGGACGAGGACTGAGCTCATGGGGATGGGGACTGAGCTTGTGGGGACGAGGCAAGAATGGGGACTGAGCTCGAGGGGACAGGGCAGGGATGGGGCGGGAATGGTGATAAAATTTTTTTCCCCATGTCATTCCATCTCCTTTATCATTTTTGTTGGCCTTTTCTATACCTTTCTTAATTCCGTTATATCTTTTTTTTGAGATGCAGTGACTACAACGTCCAAACTGCAATAGCACCATGGAGCAATACAGAGGAATTATTCTCAATTTTGTTCTTCAATTAGTGGAGAGGGGGAAGGCATGGAAGGATTGAAGGGGGGGCGGCAGAGAAGAGGGCGGTGGTGCCATTGCTGCTACTGTATACAGAAAATGCAAATGGAGCCCTGTAATTCTAAAAGCTCCACTGAGCAACACTAGGTGAAGACAAATTAAGAGGTTGATATTCAGTGAGGTTTAAGCGGGCATGAGAGGCCATTTCTAGATAGTCAGCAGCATTTAACTGTACAGTGCCATTGAAAATCCTCTCTGATCACTGTGCGGTTAATATCAGGTGGTCCATGGGAAGAGTCATGAAGGAGCCACCAGTTATGAGGGCATTGGCCATAATCAATGCAAGTGCCTGCATAGCTAAGTGGGCAGATGGGACTGCACAAAAAGCAACCTATCTTGCAGTGAATATTGGCTGGCACCAGCATAACTTCCAGGTGCCTGGACACTGAATATCTAGGTTAGTTTTAGTCTGCGGCAGTCAGTGGCTTTAAAACTGCTGACCACCATGGGCTGAATATCAGGAAGTAAGGCATTTTGTTTAAATAGCCACCATTGTTCACATAAAACCGGTACGGATAAAGCAATGAAGAGCTTTTCTTTATCTGGTGCACCATTTCAGATTCTGCAGCATGTCATGGCTGCACAAATTTTTGCCTACCCTTCTTCTCAGAGTCATGATAAAAATGAGTAATTTAGGAAAAAGTCAGAGTGGATGGAACACTGAAGATTCATAAATGGCCCAATGTACTAAAGTACAGTAAGGATGAGCCTCTAATATTAGCCACCTCTGCCTTAGGATAAGGTGTTTATGCCAGATAGGTACAATTTTAGTGACTATTGTGTTGATTGGGAAAGAAAGAAACACATGTGCGTATATAAGGATGAAATGATAAAACGTAGACATTTTATTGATCTCGACTCTGGACCGGGGCGAAGATTTACTATGATTTGGGAGCGCTTTTGGATGACCCTTCCATCTGTGGCCCGGAGTAGACTCTTAAATTCATAATTGGTTTATCTATTGACTTCTTATACCCAGGGATTTTATGTTTGGGTTTCTGTTGGGGGGGGGGGTAGGGGGATCGGGAGGGATGGTTTGGTTTATGTGCAAATATGGTTGTTGTTGTTTTCTGCACGTGTGTTGGCTTGGCTGCATACATCAGGGCTCAAGGAGCATACCAGCTTTCGCTCCTTGACATATCGTCTTTATGAACTTCTAACATCAGAACCTATTGTCTGAATGGAATTTACTTTATTTCATTTATTTTATTTTTATTTATTGTTTTCTCAGGTACTTTAGCTAGATTGTGAGCCTTCGGGACAGCTAGGGAAATCCAAAGTACCATTTTTATTTATTTTATTTTAATGTATTTTTAATCTATCTTCATTGTAAACCGCTTTGAACCTCACGGTATAGCGGTATATAAGAAATAAAATAAAAAATAAATAAATAAATAAATACATTTGAACATATAAGGATGACATGAAAAATGATGCCTCCACCTCTATAAATTTTGTTTAAATAAAAAGTAATAAAAAAAATAATGCTTGAAACTTGCTCTTTTCACATAGTTGTCACTATTTGCCACATTTCTGGCAACGACGGACATGTTTTTAAAAGCCTTCACAAAAGAGCTGCGCATCTAGTCATTTCAATCAGTTGCTCACAATTCTTTCCACCTCTTCATTCAAGTAGAATGGATGCCCCCACAGATGGGTAAGACTTGAGACCCATTTTTAGGGTTACCAAACGTCCGGATTTCCCTAGACATATCCTGGGGTCCGGACGGCTTTTCAAAATCCAGCACTGTGTCCGGGATTTGAAAAGTGTCCTGTCAAAATCGCGTTGGGAAGGGGCATCCTATGCATGCCCGGATGCAACACGGTGATGTCACGCACACAGCGTTCAACGTCATTGCATCGCGTCTGGGGGCGGGGCTGGGGGGAGGTACGGGGCATGACACAGGTGGAACAGTGCAGAACTGGGCGGCCCTGTGGGCGTTGCCATGGGCTCGAATTTCCTTTGGGAAAATCTGGTAACCCTACCCTTTTCCACAATTGCCTCTCTATTTCATGCTGTGTGAGGCCTGGCACAGTCATGTTGCAACAAAATTTCCTCCTTGTTCTTCTGAACTCTTCTCAGTTAGTCTTTCAAAGTTTTCAGGGTTGCAATGTAATGCTTTGAGTAATCCTCCAATTCTCCCTTTTGAGTTTGTCAGCCTTTATCATGCAAGACTCGTCCATTGCTGTCACAAATTGTCCACGACATTTTTGATCACACAAATCAGCCCTTCCAGGTTCATAATCTTTACATTTTTTGGCCCAATGATGCACAGTGTTCTCTTCAACACGGTCATCACAGTAAACAACCTGCGTGCAAAGGTAAATTTCAATGGAGGGACTCCTTTAGTAGTCAGAAATCCCATCACAGCATGTTGCTTAAATCGCACTGATGAGTCCTCACTGCATGCTTCCATCTCACAATCAATAACAAAACTGTCTCTTCATATGGACACTTCTTACTAACTGAGATGAAGGAAGAAACGTGAAAGAACAAATGAACATATGTAGCTCATCAGTACTGCCATCTGTTGATGAATTATGGAGGTGGAGACATTACTTTTCATTTAATCGTTGGAAGAACTTGAGTAATTTTTTTTTTTTCCTTCTCTCTGTTTCTGTTAAGACTATATATTTAGAAAACCATTCTCCTGTTAAGTAGAGTCTGAATCACAAAACCTTGGATTGTCCTACTTCTACAGTTCTGGACATTTTTATCTCACAGTTCTTACTGTACATTAAAAAGCACCACCATGGGGTGCATCAGAGTTCCTGCAGTAGTTACGGGATCAGAGGGCACTACCCAACGCTAAAAAATAGAATTGGGGGTGGAGAGTAGGTATGTTCTGTGCTAATCATTTAGCACTGCTATATAACTGCGCATTAACAGATTAGCACATGAGATCTTAGGCCTAGACTCTGTATAGGGTACCCGGTCTCAGAAGCTGCCTAAGCGGCTTTTGAGAATCACACATGGGTGGCCTTTACCGAATCACCCTAAGCTGCCTAACCACCACGACTCTCTAACTGGCACCCATGTTACAGGCGCCAGTTAGAGAATCACGTTGCCGCTGAGTTGATCACGACAAGGATATCTCCCTGCTGCGATCAGTTTAGTGGCCACGGCAACCCATCGCCCCCCCTCCCCGTGAAGACTACCGGCAGGAGGGATGCCCAGTCCCTCCAGCCGGAACACCTACACCCCCGCCAAACATTGTCGGCAGGAGGAATGCTCAATTCCTCCTATCGGAAACCCCCCCCCCCCCAAAGATCATTGGCAGGAGGGATGCCCAGTCCCTAATCCTCCACCATGAAAAGTAGCACACCTGGACCCCCTCAAGCCCACACGGAATCCCCCTACATTATTGAGATGGCCAGCCAGAGGCATTCTTCCTGCCTCCAGCCGACTGGCCCGCCTTCTCTAGAATAACAGGCCTACCCTTTCCCAGTGTGTTCTGGGATGCACTGGGAGTTGGGAGTGGCCTAAGATTTCAATTGGCCAGATCCATTAGGCCACTCCCATGCCTAGCCTTAGGTGAGCTTAGGTGGCCTTACACACCTCCCTAGGCTCATGGAGGCACCTACAATGGTGGTAGAAAACTGGAATGCTCTTCTGGAATCTGTTATGGGGGAAAACACCCTCCGGGGATTCAAGACAAAGTTGGACAAGTTCTTGCTAAACTGGAACGTACGCAGGTGAAGCTGGACTCATTTAGAGCACTGGTTTTTGACCTGGGGGCTGCCGCATGAGCAGACTGCTGGGCACGATGGACCACTGGGTCTGACCCAGCAGCGGCAATTCTTATGTTCTTATGTAAATGTGCATCCTGATTGGTGCTTAGACATAGGCTGCCTAAAAGTGGGGCGCCTAAAATCAGGGTGCTGTTTATAAAATTTGCCCCTTATTGCCAATAAAATAAGTTGCGATACAGACGCATGTGCTACTGGCCACAAGCCAATGGGAAATTCATGTAGGGCCATTCTATTGCCATGCTAAAAATGGCATCCGTGTGTGAGGAAGATCAGTGCCGGGGGTAGCACAAGCCACTTTTATGCACTGACTGTTAAAAGAGGCCTTAGGAGAAATAATGAAGGTTTGCTTGAGGTAAAAAAGAATCATTTCTTGTTTGTCTGCCACACATTATTTTTAGTCCACGCATGTAACCCAATGGGTTCATTTTACTTACGTTTTATCCAGAAAGTCCATGAGCGGTCTCAACATTATCTCAGCATCCATGACTGCATTGTTCCTATTTGAGGATGTATTTCCATTGCCTCTCATTTGATTTAGTTCAGAACTCATCTGTTTTACACATTCTTCTACCATTGGTTGGAAACTAAAATCAAAAATACTTGGGGAATAAAGCCATGGAAAAGAAAATCCTGAGCAAATTTTATTCACAGACATTGATGTTGTTTTGTGAAATACTATGAGAGTTCTCCATGTCTTGACCTGGGTGTGCGACGTTTCCCTTCCAAGGTGCTACCTAAAATTTGTCCAAAAGAAGACAGGAACCACTGAGGATTGTTGCTGTTGTCCTGGTCTCAGGTAGAACTGACATTTCAGCCATCGTGCTGTGGCTTTCTTCAGGGAATGCTTGGAGGTCTGCACATTATCTTTATATATATAGTGGGTCCATTAACTTGATTGAGAACAGGAAGGATCATTAGTATGAATCTGAATTTTGGCAGGAAAGTTCATTGGTCACAAATTTGAAATATAGTGGGAAAGTTTGTTGGTTTCAGATTTGAATTTTGGCAGGAACATTCATTGGGTACAATTTTAAATTCTGGTGGGGGAAGTCTGGTCACATTTTTAAAAATTCTGTCAGAAAAAAAGGGTGGGTGGTTGTGGCAACTTTTAGATGGAGAGAGAAGACGTTTCCCTGCCATAGAGGGCTACAGCTGATGCAACACAGAAAAATCAGCTGTAGCCATCCATGGCAGGTGAAAAGAAGACCGCTGGTGGCCGAGAAGAATCAAAGAGGCAATAGAGATAGCAAGACACCCCAATAACTTCAATGGAGGTAAAGGGCTTTCCATAATCAAAGCATGGCAACCACTCATCCAAAAGAAATTCAACACAAAAAGGACTGGGGCCGGGGACATACACCGTCGCTTTCCATCTAAATGTTTTCAGCTCTCGCCCTTCTTTCTGACAGAATTTTTAAAAAATGTGACCAAAGACTTCCCCATCAGAATTTAAAACTGTGTCTAATGGATGTTCCCACCAAAATTCAAATTTGTGTGACCAATTCACTTTCCCACCAGAATTCAAATCTGAGACCAACAAACTTTCCTGCCATATTTCAAATTTGTGGCCAATGAACTTTCCCACCAAACTTCAAATTCATGACCAACGGTCCTCCCTGTTCTCAATCAGGCCAGCGGACCCATTATATATAAAGACAAACTGCAAACATGACAGCATACCCTGAAGAAAGCCACAGCATGATTGCTGAAATATCAGTTTTACCTACCCAGACGAAGCAAGACCTGGACAATAGTAGCGATCATGATGTCAGCCATGGAAGCCTAAGAAATGGGAAGCACTTAGGCCTGGATTCTCTAACTGGGGCCAATTTTTAAAGTGCCAGTAGGCACCCAAGCTCAGTAAAAAACACTGTTTAAACAATGTTTTTAACTGTGTTTCAAGGCATCTCAAAGTGCCTAAAAAAATCAGTGCCAAAATTGCATCTCCTTAGGTGCTTTAGGCTGCCTAATGCCACTGTGGGTGTTGTTAACGTCAGAAGTGGTGTTAGGTAGCCTAAAATGCCTGCACAGGCGTGAGTCACATCAAAGGTAGGTGCTGGAAATGTAAGTCTGGAAAACCCTGGCCTACATTTCCGGCACCTACCTTTGCCAGAGGTATGATTCTGTACCCGGTGCCATCATGTGATTGACATATGATCAGTGGCCACTAACAGCAGCGCTGGTTACAGATCTGGGCCTTATTGCTTGATTTAAAGTTTCAACTACCTATCAAAAATGTTTCACATGAAAATAAAAATGAGAGCCCATCCTATAATTTCAACTACAGTACATGGAAAAGAAATGGAAAATCCACAGAAAATGGCGACAGTCCTAGCCTTTCAGTACTGCTGCACCTATTCGATTTTCAAAGCCACTAACACATGCAGATTGGCTGACTAGAAACTGTCCTCCTTCAAAGTAGCCAGGGCAGGCTTAACTACCTAGGATGGCAGTTCCTGGAGGTGGGCTGCAAAGAGCAGCCAGGACAATGAAAACAATAAGTCCCAACAGCCACACCAACTCCAAAACTCATCAGTATGTACTTTCAGCCCCCATAGAGGGTGGACAATTGTCAAACAGCCCAATAATTCTGTTTCATTTGTTCACAGATTTACTGTGCTGCCCTTAGTCTAAGGCTTCAGGTTGGTTTATCCAGGTAAATGGCTTTTGGAAATTCTCTCTCTTTTCTTTATATATTTCTCTATATCTATTGGATCTAAACTAAACTAAACTAAACTAAACTAAACCTTGGGTTTATATACTGCACCATTTCAGTAAGTGCAGAGCTCGGCACGGTTTACAGGAATTAGGATGAGAGAGGAACTCCAGTGGAGAGTTTAAGAGTTAGATGTAAAAGGGTGGGGAAGGTGGGAGAGGCCTAAGAGGGGGGAAATGTTACAGTTTTGAGAATAGCCAGGTTTTTAGGTGTTTACGGAAAAGTTGGAGGGAGCTTGAGGATCGGAGCGGGGAGGTAAGGTTGTTCCAGATCTCAGTGATTTTAAAGGGGAGGGATGACCCAAGTTTGCCTGCATGAGAAATACCTTTTGTGGAAGGGAAGGATAGTTTAAGAGTTTTGGAGGGTCTGGAGGAGGTAGGGGTTGGGGAGTTCCAGGATAGAGGGATAACGGCAGGAAGGATGCCATGTAGGAGCTTGTAGGCTAGGCACGCACATTTGAAGTGGATCCTGGAGATTACTGGGAGCCAATGGAGCTTAGACAGGAGTGGCGAGACGTGATCAAATTTGCTTTTCGTGAAAATAAGCTTAGCCACGGCGTTCTGAATCCGCTGCAGTCTGTGGAGGCTTTTCTTGGTTAGGCTGAGGTAGATAGAATTGCAATAGTCCAATCTGGAGAGGATGATGGATTGAACTAGGACTGCGAAGTGTTTTTGGTGAAAGTAGGGTCTGACTTTCCTTAGCATTTTTTTACCAAGGATTGGAGATGGTCGTTGAAGGATAGAGAAGAGTCTAAGATGACACCCAGGACTTTGCTTGAGAGCTCGAGCTGTAATGAGGAACCGGAGGACAATGGGATGGAGGAGGGTAAATGGTCTAATTGTGGGCCGAGCCAAAGGAGTTTTGTTTTGGACTCGTTCAGATTCATTTGTACTGTGAATGCCCAGGATTGGAGGTTCGTTATGCATGAGGATATGTTCGTAGAGAGGTTAATGAGGTTCGAGTCGGTCTCAAGGAGGACAAGGATGTCATCGGCGTAAGTGTAAAGAGTTTCAAGGGGGGATAGTTGGAGTAGTTTCAGGGAGGACATGTAAATGTTAAAAAGGATTGGGGAGAGGGGTGAGCCTTGCGGGACACCACAGGTCGGGATCCAGGGGGAGGATGAGGTGCCGCTCATGTTAACCGTGTAAGAGCGGGAGTGCAGGAATTTGGAGAACCAATCAAGAACTGTGGAGCTAATGCCTATCTCGGAGAGTTGGAAAATTAGAATGTCATGGTGGACAACATCAAGCCGCGGAGAGGTCGAATTGTAGAAGAACAGCAAAGTTGTTATGAGAGTGCAGTTGCTGAACCTTAGAGATTAGAGAGGCCAATAGGGATTCGGTGCAGAAGTTGGGTCTGAAGCCATATTGGTAAGGTAGGAGGATAGAGAATCTTTCTAAATAGGAAGAGAGCTGGGTAGATATGATAGACTCAAGCAGCTTGGTGAGGAGAGGGATATTAGCTATTGGACGATAGCTGGATGGTATGGAGGGGTCTAGGTCAGCTTTTTTCAGTAGAGGGGAAAGTGCGATGTGTCCCATTTCAGTGGAGAATAAGCCCGATAATAGGGCAGAATTTATGAGTTCGGTAAGAGATGTGATGGCCTGTGTGGGGATTTTCTCAAATAGGTAGGAGGGGAATGGGTCCAGGATGCAATTGCAAGATTTTAACTTGAGGCAGAGTTTAAGGATCTGAGAATAAGATATGAGCTCGAAGGCAGTCCAGGATCTGTCGGCAGGGATGGGGTTGAAAGGAGCTAGGGTAGGATTGGGTTCGGGGGGCAGCAGAGAGTTATAGGAGACTGCGGGCGGGAAGGAGCATCTTAAGGTCTTAATCTTATCATTGAAGAATTTACTGCATCTCTGCATCTCTCTTATATCTATATCCTTAAATCTACCAATCTATCTCTCTTCTATATACTTATATATCTATCTATATTTACCTATCTAAATACATACAGACATTTTGAAAACTGGCCATATTCATTCTCAAGAACTGCAAACCAGCCAGGTTTTAAAGATATCATTATGAGTATATATGAGATAAGATTTGCCTGCAAACACAGCTGGTTTTACGGAGTCTTATTTTAAGGATCTCTTTACTACAGTGCAGTAAAGTTATGCACTTACTGGCAAATTCTGTAAAATCCACCTAAAGTTAGGCTCCCACATTGGTGCGCCTAGTCACAAAATATCTATTTACACCAGTTTATGGCTCACGTTACATGCCTATACCTAAGTAAACCCACATGTCCATACCTGATGGTAATAATTATATCAATTATACCAAAATGTATGAGACACTCCTTGCCTGGGAAAACTGAAATACACTATATTAGTGTTCTATATATTATATTAGCAATCCCCTCTTGCTCCTTCCTGTCATGGCTCCTCTATCAAAATGGCTGCCACAACTTCTACGGTAGTTGCAGTCTTGTGATACTACTGCTAGTGCTGCAAGACTGCCACTAGAGGTTGCAGCAGCCATTTTGTTAGAAGAACCACGATGGGCAGAGGCAAGTGGGGATCACTCCTGCCCTGACAACCTCTAGATTACTAGCGATTTGAAAGATAGGCCTGGGGGAAACACACTTGGGGATAGGGGTGGGATGCAGTATATGTCATTAAAGGGAGGGAGGGGTTGCCAATTCTCTTTGGAGGGGGAAGGCTCAGAGGAGAAGGGAATTCACAGCGCTTCAGACAGTTACCTGGAAGTTATCCAGGCAACGGACAATAATCAGTGTCAATGTCTGGAAAAGACTGCTTTTTATGTACTCTTTTTGCTCAGTTAGCTATGTGGGCACCTGCATTGGACATAGCCAGTACCCACACTCTTGGTCCCTCCCTGACTCTGCCCCTTTCTCTTGGCTTTAGTTCCTCCCGAACTGCCTGAATTTGACTTGGCCAGTTAGCACCAATATTCAGTGGCCTTTTCATTTTAGGTGCTGTTGAATATCAGTGATGAGCTCCTGAATGGAATACCAGGCCTGTAAAATTTATGAATATCATTTGACTGCAGCAAAATACATTCTCTTTTAGTATGAACATAGAATGCATAGAGTATGTTAACATATGTTTCTCCACCGCCAACTCCACACTCTGTCCCTTCTATCTTGTTGCGCCATATGCCAGGAACAGGCTGCCAGTCAATATGTCATGCTCTTGTCTTGGGCAGTATTCAAATCCAAGCTAAAAGCTCACTTTTTAAAAACTGTTTCAAGTCTTAACTCGCTCACCATCAGTTACATTTACCCAGTGGCATGAGGGTGAGAGGCGCCCAGCGGGGAGGGGGTTGGCGCCACTCCCCTGTCCTCTTCTCCACACACCAGTTCCTTCCTGCCCCCTGTCACGCGCACACCCCTTCCCTACCCCGTACCCCTTTAAACTTCCCTGGCGCAAGCATCATCACCAACTTGCTGCCCACATTGGCGTCGGCTCTCCCTCTGATGTCACTTCCTAGGTGAAGGACCCAGAAGTGACATCAGAGGGAGAGCCGACGCTGGCACGAGTAGCAGGTTGGAGTTGCTGCTCATGACGGCGAAGGAGGGGGGAGTGAAGAGGGGTGCCAGCGCCCTCACTAAGTTGGTGCCCGGGGCGGACTGCTCCCCCCTTACTAAGTCACTGCCGTTACCCACTGTAAGCTATTCTGAGAAGGGATTGTCTATTGAATGTTAAATGTATAGCGCTGCATACGTCTTTCAGCACTATAGAAATGATAAATAGTAGTAGAAATAGTTACCTGGAACCGTAAATACAACTTAGGTCATCTAGCACTCCGCTGAGCTTGACCTGAAGTTCTTTTAAAAGGACACTGGCTTCTGGATCCAGCTAAATAAAATAAACATAAAAACAGCAGGCTAATTAGGTGCATCCAAATTAAATATCATATGTTTCACGTTTAATGTGCCTATTCTCTGTGCATAATGCTGCAGGATACAAAATATTTGCTATAGCAACGTTTCATGGTATTTGCTATTCTATTTTCTGAAAAAATGTGCAAATGTTTTGAAGTGGTAATATTCAATTCAGCTGTGTGCTCCACTGCACGACGCACTTCAGCATTAATATTCTATTGTTATAATATAAGCTACAGCAGCAAAAGCATTACGGTATGTTAATATTTTATAGTCCACAGCATAATGCAATTAAAAAGTATTTCCAAATATTGTGTAAAGAAAGCATTCAGAAAAGTCTGAAAATACCAGCTGGAGCTTACATGCCTAAGACGACAAATATAATCCAGAGGCTGCAAATACAGTCAAGAATGGCGTACTCACCAGTATTCTGAAAGATAAGAAAAGCATAATATATGTGATTTGGGCCAGACTGCACACGGTCCCGATGTGGGCTCTTTCTAAGGAAACTGGAGGACTCTCTTCCCTGATCATGAAGTTTTAAGACTATCAAAACTTTAATACCAGATATGGGAAAAGATTCTACAGAGTGGATCCACTATTACTGAAAAATTGCTTGTGCGTAAGGAAACAACCGCTCAGACAAGCATCATTGTTTGACGTGATTGGTCCTTGAAAACTAATGGCAAGTAATATTAGGGTTTGGTTGGTTTTTTTTGCAGTAGTTATCCTAACTTGAGCAACAAAGCAATCAAGGCTTTGTTACTGTTTGGATCTTCTTATCTTTGTGAACTTGGATTTTCAGTTCTGACAGAAATTACATTTTTTTTTTAAAAAAGAGAATGACTGCAGGTGGTGGATGATGAAATGCATATTTGATTGTTGACTATCGAGCCATGTTTTGAGTTAATTTGCATTCAAAAACAAGCACATCCATTAGCAATTCTATTCTATCTACTTTAGTTTTGCCGTTGTTACAATTACCCATTCATAGCTTAAAAACTTTAAATAAATAACTCTCAAATTTAATTTTTTGTTGGTTTTGGAATTTTATAATTTCATTTATAAAGTGCTGAGAAAAACATTTGCTCCATTTAATGTGCCGGAGCTAAAAACGTTTGAGAGACACCGATCTCAACTAACATGCTGGCCAATTCAGATCTTCTGGCTGTTTATATCACTAGACAGCTGAAAGTTAAGTGCTAGAACTGGGTTGGGATTTATCCATTATCCCTACATTAAGGGGTCCTTTTACTAAGGTGCGCTAGTGTGCCTTAGCGCACACTAAAAATTAGCGCATGCTATATGCTAACGCATGTGAACGCATCCATTATATCCTATAGACACGTTAGCTTTTAGCGCGCCTTAATAAAAGGACCCCTAAATGTACAAGTACCACTGCACATATGGCAGGTATAACTTTATATGGATGAGAACTATGTATAAAGCTACATGTGAATATTCAATAGTGGCACTAAAACATTTATAATCATTGTAAACCTGAATAACTTTGAAAGGATTTATCTTTTTAAAGTTATGCAGTCAGAGGGCTGCTAAAAATGGACCTCTTCTATCTAGGTCTGTGGAGTTGCAGTCGAAGTTGGAGTCAGAAGCAATTTTTGAGCTGTGGAGTCAGAGTTAGTGAAAATGTGCCGACTCCAGCTCAGACTCCTAATAAAGTTAAATTGTATGTCATGCAAATATTATAATACTTAATTTCTTATTACACAGTTAATAATTTGATTAACCCATTTGTTTCAGGATATGTTTTACTTTTGGAAGATATTTTGATATCAAGTTCTTTGATGATTACAAAATGTAATATATTTTATGATATTTATATTAATGAAAGTGGCACCTAGAGAATGACATGGGGGACAAAGTTTGTCCCTGTCCCTTCCCTGCAAACTCCTATAAAGGAGTCAGAAGGTTGTGTGAACAGACTCCACAGCCCTGATTGTCTATAGTTGGGTGCCAATTGGCATGTAGTTTATAGAATACTATATTCAGATATGTTACAAAACTATTGCAGCATGCTATAAACATATCCCTATTAATTCACATTTATTGAAATAGTACTCCATTATATGTGCGAGGAGAACCAATGATGTTTTGGCACGCGAAGCTTGAAGCAATGATAAAGCTTGAGCTTTGAGTGGTGTCGCTGAGGTTCAATAAATGTGAATAGGAACATGCTTTATAGCAGTGGTCTCAAACTCACGGCCCAGGGGCCACATGCGGCCCGCCAGGTACTATTTTGAGGCCCTTGGTATGTTTATCATAATCATAAAAATAAAATAAAACAGTTTCTTGATCATATGTCTCTTTAGCTATAAATTACAATATTATTATTAAGACGTACCTCATGTAAAATTGTCATTTCTTTAATAAGACATTGAGGGGCTCATAATCGAAAGAGAAAAATGTCCAAAAACCGGCACTTGGACGAACATTTCCCCAATACGTCCAAGTGCTGATACTAAAAACGGGTTTTGGACGTATTTCTAAACGACCTAGGCCTTCATAGTGCCGTTGAACAACCAAAGCTAAACGGGGCATTTCGGGAGGAGTGTCGAGGGCGGGAGTTGGGCAGGACATGGGCTGGCTTAGAATTAGTCGTACAGCAGGTATAACCGAAAGTTATACAGCCCAGGATCGACGGAACTTGGACGTTATGACTTAGACCATGTAAAACATGGTCTAAATCACAAAAACCCACCTAAAGTCACCAGATAAGCACTGCAAACACATAAAACAGACCCCCACACACTACCCCAGTGATCACCAACCCCCCCCCCCATAGAAATATTAATCACAACTTTAAAATTCAGCCTCCAGACCATCATCACCTGGCCGCCTGGCATAGGAAAGCCAAGTTGTGCTGCACAGAGGCAGCTTAAGTCGTCTTGGGGGTGGGTTAGGGACCCACAGAGAGGAGGACCCATGCCCATAAGCCCCTGTAATCACTGCATTGATACTTAAACATTTGCTCTCCCCTATACACCCCTAAAACCCTTTTTTACTGGCATATAAGTGGCTCCTGCAGCCATAAGGGTTATTGGGGTGGTAGATAAGTGGGTCTAGGGGATTCAGGAGGTGGTTTGGGGGGCTCACTGTCACCTATAAGGGAGCTGTAGTGAGGAGAAGACATGGCACCCTTTTTGTGAAGTTCACAGCAGTGCCCTGTAAGGTACCCTACTATTTAGGTGGCATGTCTGGCTATACAGTCCATCACTTTGCAGACCCCTCCCACGTCCAAAAGGGCTTGTTCTAGGCATTTTGGACTTGGACGAAAACGTGGTATAAAGATAGATGATTTAGCACCTTGGACAATCAGATCAGCAGGATGGACAATTTTCGAAACAAAAAAAAATTTGGACATATTTTTCGAAAATGTATCTTAAGCTGTTTTTTACTTTGGACGACTTGCGAGTTGGACGTAAACGGACTTAGACGTCACTTTCGATTATGCTCCTCTGACTATTTATTTTTTCTGAGGCCCTCCAAGTACTTACAAATCCAAAATGTGGCCCCGCAAAGGGTTTGAGTTCGAGACCACTGCTTTATAGTATGCTGCAATAGTTTTGTAACATATCTGGATATCGGCGTTTTAATATATCCCTGTATGAAGGGAGGGAGCATAAACTTAGGAAAAATGATGGACGGAAGGAGGGAGGGGCATGAACTTAGGACACAGAATGAAGGGAAAGATAGAGGGGAGCATGAGGCATAAGATGGAAGAATGGAGGGAGTGAGGGAAAGAGTTGCAGAGGTGAGGGAGATAATAGAAAGGGAGAATTGGGTGTCAGAGAGGGAAAGAGATGGTGCAATTGGGGAGATAAAGAAAGAGGAGAACTGTTTGGCAGAGATAGGAGGGACGGAGACAGAAAGAGAATTATTGGACATGGTGGTAGGAGAGGAGTGAGGTAGAGATGCATGGACGCAAAGAGAAGGGGGAGAACATGCTGGGCCGAGGAACCCTCCTGGATCTTGGGTTGTTGTTTTTTTTTGGGGGGGAGGGAGGGTATTAAAAGAAGTGCCAGATTGGGCCTGGGGGGGAGAGCTTATGGGGCCAGAAAAAGAGGACAGAGAGAGATGGTGGGCAATGGTCTGAAGGGAGAGAAGTTGGACCTGGGGTGGTGTGGAGGAAGAGGGAAAGAGATACTTGAAGGGAGAACTGTTAGCATGAGAAAGGAAGAAATGGTAGACTTGGGGAAGGGAGGCAGGCAGACAGGGGGAGAGATGGGATGGGGGGTGCGGTTGGGAAGAGAAAGGGAAAGAAGTTGGATCTAGGGATGGGAGGGAGGGAAAAATGTTAGGCCTGTGGATGGAAGGCAGAGGATAGAAGGCAGAGAGAAGCAGCATCTCTCTTTTTTTTCTCCATTTCATTGTTCAGCATCAAGGGGGGAGAGAAGAAGAAAAACAGAAATGAGAGGGAGCATGGAGATAGAGGAGGAGAGATGGAACCATGGAAGGGCAGGAGGGAAGAGAGCTGGGATAAGATGATGCTAGGGATGGAAAGAAAGGGACAGGGAATTATAGCCTGACCAGTGGAGAGAGGGACAGGGAGTTATAGCCTGACCAGTGGAGAGATGGACAGGGAGTTATAGCCTGACCAGTGGAGAGAGGGAGGAGGATTCTGAAAGTGGTGAGCCATGTGGATGAGGTCAAAAGGGAGATGACGAGTGAGAGAGCAGTGAGACATAGTGGTAGAAATGTGGTAGAAATGTGGTAATATGGAGTAGATAAAAGGGAATAGGAGGCTGGGAAAGAAGTGAGATGGGAAATGGGAGAGCTATATATAAGTTTTATTGGGAGTGTAAACTCACAAAAGCATAATTAAAAAAAATATGGTGTGGACATTTCCCAAGTCATTTTAAATAACTACACATCATCACTAGAGTTTCAAATAAGACTCCACATTTAGTGGAGCCAGCGGATTTCAAACTGCTTTTGAATATCGGCCTAACTGTTTATTTCAAACCACAGGATAATTTGAAGGAAAGTGCATTTTATATGGCTTGATGCATTTAGCTAAAAGAAAGATAAAATATTTGTCGAAATTATGCACTGATGACAGAGTAAGGGAAAGAATTGCATAAAAGGCCTTTAGTTGACAGACTGCAGAGCAAATATATTCTGGCACGGAATGAAGGGAGATGTTTGGCAAAATGTATTCCCATAGCAGAACTGAGTAAAAGTCTAGTTTTCACAGAATCCATTTGACTTAGAAAATTAAATGCAATGTTTGGTAACATTCTGTCAGCAAAATCAATTCACCTTTTTTTATCAGTGACTAAGGGAAATACTAAAAAGATAATACATTTTATCTCTGTAATTTCTTAGCCCACTCCCACAAGGCCTACTTATTAATAAAACGGGTTATCGGTATCCTGAGCTTGGAAAAGAATAACAAAAACACTTGCTTCATTCATAAGAATATAAGCATTGCATACTGAGACAGACCAGAGGTCCATCAAGCCAGTAATCCTTTTCTAACAGTGGCTAATCCATGTCACTAGTACCTGGTAAGAATCCAAAAGAGTACAACAGATTTTATGCTGCTTATCCTAGAAATAAGCAGTGAATTTTCCCAATCTCATTTTAATAATGGTTTATGGACTTTACTTTTAGGAAATTTTCCAAACCTTTTCTAAACCCTGCTAAGCTAACTGCTTTTCACCACATTCTCTTGCAATGAATTCCAGAGTTTAATTACACATGAGTGAAGAAATATTTTCTCTGAAGTAGTAAATTTAAAACAAATCAGAAAAAATATTTCTTCACTCACCCCCCGGATTCTCTAACTGGCGCCTGTGTTGGCGGCCACCTTAAAAGCAGCTGCCGTTCACATGTCAATCATGCGACAACACTGGTTAGAGAATCACGCTTGTAACAGCGCCGGTTAGAGAATCCTGTTTGATTGCGGAGCAGCCCCAGTGAAAGAAGGAGGTATTCTATGAAGTGCTCAGAAAAGCAATTGCAGGCACAGCTCCTCCCCTCATCCCTTCTGTCAGAATGTAAAAAGCTTTCTTCTGATTACCGCTGCTGCTCTCACTGCTGGATGAGCTGATGCGCAGGGCAATCCTCGATCAGCTAAGCCAGCTTCAGGGCTTTCCCTGTGCTCAGTTGTTTGAGGCTTCCCTTTCTGATTCATCAGATGAACTGGAAGGGAAAGCCCCAAACAGCTGAGCTGGCAGGGGAAGTCCCGAGGCAAGCAGCTTCTGGAAGTCCCACTGGCTCAGCTGATCAGGGATTCCCCTGCAATCTGCTCAGCTGGTACGGAAAGCAGCAATAGTGGGCAGAAGAATCCCCCCCAACCGGCAGGAGGGATGCCCACTCCCTCTTGTCTGAGGACAACCCCGAAACCTAAATACATTGGAAGGGGCCTAAGGTCCTGTGCATCCCAGGATGCACTGGGAAGGGGTAGGCCCACCATTTTGAAGAGGTGACATGCTGGCAGGAGGGAGTGGGCATCCCTCTTGCCAATTTTGGGTGTGGGGGGTGTCATTGGTGTCCTCAGGTAGGGCATCTCTCCTGCCGATGGGGGGGATGTTCTACCCATTGCTGCTGCCCTCATTGCTGGCTGAGCTGATTGCAGCAGGGGAATCCCAGATCAGCTGAGCCATTGTTTCAAGAAGTCCCGCTGGCTCAGCTGATTGGGGATTTCTCTGGTAGGCTGTGGACTATTGTCTGGATACCCCAGTAAAGATAGGTGCCAGAAGTATAGGCCAGGGTTTTCTGACCCTACATTTTTGGTGCCTATCTTTCATATATGTAGGTGCTTTTGTCCACCTAATGCCACTTCTGGCGTTGGCTACACATACTTTGGCATTTGGCAGCCTAAAGCACCTATGTAGGAGTGATTCTTGTGCCTTTTATTTAGGTACTGGTAGGTGCCTCAACCTTACCTTTATTTTGCCATTTCTAACAGCATTTTTCAATTGATTTAGGCATTGGTAGGATGCCCACCAGCACCTATATTTAGGCACCGGTTTTAGAATTTACCCCTCAATGTGTAAACTCTGGAATTCATGTGAGCACTAAAGCAGTTTCTATAATGGCCAGATTGCATGCCAAAGCCATTACAGAATAAGTCAGCAAAGACACGCCTAAAAGTTGGCGCAACCACTAATGCATGTTCTATGGCAGGTGC
Source organism: Geotrypetes seraphini (assembly GCF_902459505.1). Taxonomy (NCBI): domain Eukaryota; kingdom Metazoa; phylum Chordata; class Amphibia; order Gymnophiona; family Dermophiidae; genus Geotrypetes; species Geotrypetes seraphini. The sequence continues at coordinate 14,781,075 of NC_047097.1, forward strand.
AATTGCTCATACCTAAATATAGAAGTTGTGTGTTTAATTGCCAGTATTCTGTAAAGTGCATGTTAAAATAGACAATACACGTCTGATCTGTTCATATCCCGTTCATGTCTATGCACCTATTACAGTTATGTGCTATAGGACTTAGGCCTCAACTTTATAGAGGGACATACGTGGCTAATGTAACTGCTAATTAGCGCCTGTGAGAGATTCAGGGGTTTTCCTTCACTGAGGCTGCAGTTATATTCCTAGGCAGCAGGGGGCATTAGACAAATCTGGGGGAACTACCTTTCCCAGAGTGCACTGAGCTTTGCAACTCAGTGTTGAAACCCATTAAGGAAGTAATATAGCCCTTCTGAGTCCGAGAGGTGGGACTCAGGCAGGGAGAAAGATCATAGTTATTCAAGAGAAGTCCCTGAGAGAGGAGGTCCTGAGGAAGAGCTTTCCACTAGATAAACCTTCACAAGCTGTGGGTTGAGATGAACCCTGGAAAGCAGAGGAATTCTTATGAGACTGTATGTGAGAGAGAACTCTTGCCTAGCCATGGGCTGAGGAAAAGCCCTGGGAAGTCAAGAAATCTGGCAAGGACTGACAGCGTGAGAATTTTGGTACATGGCTGGCTAAGGTAATCCAACCTTATATTGAGGATTGTGGCCTATGTGTGGGTCTGGCTGGAACCAGCCCTTGAACTTTGCTTTAAAAAAAACTGTCTAACCTTGAGCTAAGAAAGGGTTTTGCCTTACCAGAGTCTGTAAAGTAACAGGCTCAATCTGCACTTAATTTTTTTAAAAACCTATTATACCTGCAAGAGTGTCCAGGCTGTTTGTGTGCATGGGCACAGAGTCCAGGAAAACCCGAACTGGACTCTACCATAGTACCAGTTAGTTCTAGTTGTTATCAATTATTGACAACTACAATTTATGTCCAATTAAGTTACATGCATAAGTGAGGTATTCTATGAAGTGTGTGCAACTGTGCACACTATTTATAGAATTAGGGGATAAATGGCCTTTTTTATGGGGGGAGGAGGTATGGACTAATGACAGAACAATCTCAGTGGGATTATTTTCTCAATTCATGTATTTTATTTGGTGTATTATTTATGTATTTGTAATTCTTTATAGTGTTTTTCTTATTTTGTTAGATTACCTTGTACCTGCATAATGTTTTGCCTCTCTGTTTTTCTTTTGTAAATCATTCTGATGTTATAGCAATGGGCGGTATATCAAATGTTAATAAAACCTGAAACTTATTCATTTGATTTATAATTTTGCCTTTTCCTTTTCCCCAGGTAGATTGATATATTGTTGCACTGAAAAAAATCCAATCCCCTAGTAGTGTTTGCCTCTAGAGAGTGAAATGAATTATGTCATACATATCAAGTTCAAGTTTAAGTTTCAAGTTTATTTGGATTTGTTTAATCGCTTTATCTAAATTCAAAGCGATGAATGAATGAATATCAAACATCAAATAGAAAATATGCCAACCCACTGTGGTTGGAAGGGCGAGAGTCAACCTATTAGTCAAAAAAGCAAGCCACTTGTACTTTAAAGAACAGAATATGCATTGTAGAAAACAAATGCTATTTCTAATCTAACTGTATTGGTTTTTGATGCCGGGAGAAAAGTTCTTCTAAATTTGTTCTCAACAAGAACTCCCCAAATGCTAGAGAAACATCCCAAGTGTAAAACCAATACAATTGCTAATGATTTAATCTCTGGGAGGTCAAGGTGGCATACAGGAGAAAAGTCAATTGAAAAACTGATGCAATCTCAATAGCACCAGTGGCGATAAATAGCTTTGTAAAAATAGAAACCAACAGCACTTGCTCAAATCTGATACAGCAGTGTATTGCAAACTGTGTGCTGTGGCACACTAGTATACCCCAGAGGATTCTGGGTATGCCCAGAGATGCTGGTGAAGAGGAGAGGCACTGGCTGACTGCTTACATGACATGCCTCTCATGGTGAGAGGCATGTCCTGTAGTCAGTCAGCTGGCGCCTGCGTCTCTCCTCCTCGCTGGCGCCTCTGCTCCTTCTCCGCACCTCGCCTTCTGCAGCATCCTCCCACTGGCAGAAACATCTGTAAATGTGCGGAAGTCGACATGATGATATCATGTGTGTGTGTGACATAATTGTGTCGACGTCCACGCATTTAGGGGTGCCCTCCAGCTGCAGCTCCGAGATTAGTGTGACACACTGTGTTAGAGAATAAAAAGCATTCTTCTAAAAGTTACTCAAACTCAGCTGCCAAGAAACAGTATGACCAAAAGCAAAGCACAACTTTTTTCTGTCATATAGGGGTTCTTTCACTAAGGTGCACTAAGGACCAGATTCTCTATATGGCAATCACCTAAAAAGCAGCCGCTGATTGCATATCAATCATGTGATGACGCCGTATAGAGAATCATGCCTCCGGGAAAGGCAGGCGCCGGAAATGTAGGCCAGGGTTTTCCAAGCCTACATTTCTGGCACCTATCTTTCTCATGAATCGCGCCTAATGCCACTTCCAGCATTAGCCATGCCCATAATGGTGTTAGGCACCTCTGGAGGTACGATTCTGGCACCTTTTCTTTAGGTGCCAGTAGGCGCTTTAAAATTAAAGTAATTTGCTGTTTCAAAAAGCATTAATGGTCATGGTCGGTGGGGTTTGGTTTGGAGGGAAAGACGATCAGCGGGGCTTCAGCGGTTCGGCTGCGTGGTGGGGACAGCGGCAGGTGCTCAAGGGTTCTGCACGAGGGATGGGAGGGAGGGAAGGATGGAAGGATAGAAGCTGGGTAAGGGTTCTGCTGCATAGGGGGATGGGAGGGATGGAGGGATAGAAAGATGCTGCAGAGGGAAGGCACTAGGGGATGGGTGAGAAGGGAGGAAAGATGTTGCACATGTGGGGGAGAGAAAGGAAAGAGGAAGAATTGGGATGAAGGAGAGATGATCAAGTACATGAAAAAAAATAAGCCCTACCCGAAAATAAGACCTAGTGGGCCCAAAATTAAAATAAGACGGTGTCTTATTTTCAGGGAAACATGGTATATGTAAATTTTTTCTGGGGCCCTCAGAGTTTCTTGATATTTACACTGCAGCCCTTTACATGAAAAAGACTGGAGACTATTGGTATAGAGTTGATGTACACAAGTTTACCTAGATGAAGTTGACGTTTTCTAACAGGAGAGATGGGGGAAAGGATTTATAGTCATACAAAACTATTGAAAATTCAAATGTATGCATGAAAATTGCTTTCAAAATCGGTGCTTGCTACAAAGCATGTTTATATGTACATGGATCGTTGTTATGGGTAATTTTCAAAGCATTAAGTAGGCACATGCTTTCACTTTGAAAATCTGGGCATACAGCGAAAAAGTATGCAGGTTCTTGTTATGTATTCATGGTTACTAATAAAGCAATTTGTAACTTTACTGCAGAAGAGTCACAAAACCTTTAATATACAAGATATCTCTTCACGAGGACAAAGGAATCAATGGGGATTTAAAAATGACCCACTGTTTTCAGTATCCAGGACTGTGGGCAGCTCTTATGCCCTAGGACGGTCCTGAAATTGAAAGCTGAAAAGTAAGTACAGAAAGGTGCGAAAGTCATACCACATTCAGTTTTCAACCTGGGGATATATGGATGACCTGGCAATGCTAATTTTACTCAGTCAGAAATGAATGAACTGAAGCACAAGTTCAGGCCTGTGACCAACATACTACAGTACTTTATCTGTTCCAATTAAACATTAATATATGTAGACAGTGGCATGGCGAGGGTGAGTGGTGCCTGGGGCAGTGCTTCCCCCCCTCCCCTGCCGTGCAACCTCCCCCTTCCCTTCCCCCATACCTTTTTAATTTTCCAGGCGGGAACAATATCACGAACTTGCTGCCTACGTCACGTCGGCTATCCCTCTGACATCATTTCCTAGGTGCGGGGCCTAAAAGTGACGTCAGAGAAAGGCGACACTGACGCGGGCAGCACGTTCGTAATGCTGCTCACACCGGGAAAATTACAGAGGTATGAAGGAGGGGAAGGGGAACACCTGCGCGGCAAGGGGGGCAGAGAGGAGGATGGGTGCCGACACCCCTAACAAAACCACACCCAGGGCAGACCGCCCTCCTTACTACACCACTGTGGTCCACAATAAAACTGCCATGGTCTGGTAAATCTTGTGGGTTATTTTAACCAGAGGCAGGTCCTCAGTACTGAAATTAAGCAGACAGTTCATTATTATTTCATGAAAAATTATCCATACTCTATGGGTATGTTTTCCATCAGAAACATGCCTTCTGATCTTTGCTCGCTGTCTCTCTCTACTCCATGAAATGCTTCTGTTCATAGGAATAAGTGTAGCTAGATCTGAATGGGCCCTGGGTAGAAATCTTAAAATGGGCCCCCATTACATAATTTCTCCTAAGGTCGCGACAATGATGTAGTGAGGGAAAAAGGTGCCTGGGACGGTGTCACCTATCCCAGCCATGCATGCACCCTGCTCACCCCTTCCCCGTTGCATCCCCCTGCCTATGTACCTCTTCTATATCTTCAGTAGCAGCAATCAGCATCTCCTGGTTTCTGCTCATGTCTGCCTCAGCTCTCCCTCTGACATCACGTCTAGGAATTGATGTCAGAAGGAGAACTGAGGCCGGTGTGAGCAGCAGCTAGGAAATGCTACTCAGTGCCTCCTCCACCCTAGCTACGCCATTGATTAGTGGGACTGAAGGGGGGGGGGGGGGATTCCTTTCAAAGTTCAAGCAAATAAACCTTGCAAACAGCAAACACATTCCAGACCTATACAGAAAACCTGTCTTAATAACAGAAATAAAAACTGAAATGCAAGCTATAAGAGATGCACTTTTCCCAAAGCTGACATATTAACAAACAATAAATTTAGAAAAAATACTTTTTTCTACCTTTGCAGTCTGAGTATTGCTTTGGTTTCAGTGTATCTTTTCTGCTTTTCCCTGTTTTTTTCTTAATTCTCTTCCCAGGGTCTTCTGTCCTCTATCTATGTCTACCATTCATCTTCCCTCTGTGCCTTTTATTTGTCCTGCTCAGCATCTCCCCTGTGTCCCTGTTCTCCTCCTATGTCACCCTCTGTGTCATTGTCCCTGTCCCTATGCCCCCTCCATGCTCAGCATCTCTTCTCTGTGCCCCTATTCCTCCCCATGTCCAGCTTCTCCCCTCTCTCTTCCCTTTCTCCTGTACCCTCCACTCCAGGCCAGCATATCCCTCACATCCTGGCTGCCCCTATGCTTACATACAGGGGTTAAGAAAGGAAAACGAGGAGGGTACTTTAAAGACTGCCAGCGGCCTGTGCCTCCTTTAGCTTTTGACAGGGATGGAACACCTTGTAACATGGAAGCCCAGGGAATGTCCGGATTGCATCTCATTATGCCCTCCCATTTAGCTTGCATCAACTCAGAACATATATATATATATATACACACACACACGTAAACTTTTGCTAATTCATTCACTTCTTTAAAGTTCTCATTTTGTTTTCCAGCGATTTTGCCGAAATCAACAGAAGAGAGAAAAGTAGGGTCCGGAATATGATTTCACCCCCGGTGCAGTATTTGGGCACCTAGAATATAGAATTATCCTTTATATTTATTTCTCATTTTATAATGAGAATTCATGCATATGCTAAATAATTTCCTCTGATGGCTTTTGTACTTTATCTGAAGCAAATGGTACTTCTTTAAAAGTGCCTGTTTTTGGCCAGAGCTTTGTATAAGAGATTGAGGGAATTAATGCCCTTAATCCCTATGCATTGTTGTCTTTCGAGGTTAAAATAAAAACATCTTCTGCAGCTTGTCTTCTTGATTTGCAACACTTGTACACATATATTTTTTTAAATCAGGCTAAGTGTGAACTTGCCACTTCCACATATAAGTGCATCCTCTTATACATGGAGAGTAGACTTTTGCAAAATAACTCCTCTTGTTATATGTGTTAGGAAATACACATGCATATTTACCAATGTCCTTCTACATATTTTACAAAAGGATCAGCATTCAGCAGAGTCTTTTTTAAAATACCACGGAATCTGTCAACATCCTGAACTGGACGTTCCAATTCCGCCCTCGACATCCTTTGCAAAATGAGGCTTACACATTTCTACAGAAATGATCTAAGTGCACGGATGATTAATGCTAGGAACAAAAAGAATTTCAGTGCAAAATAAATGGTGAGGAATAAATAAAGCATGCTTACTGCAAAATCACAAACCTTATAAAAGGAAATTGCTCCTTCTTTCTCCTGTGCAAGTTAAAAAGCATTGAACAGACATGACACATTACGGACAAAACAAGCACAAATCACAAAGTTAATCAGGTACAATCAAAGCACAGAACAGAATACAAAAATGTCCAAACGTGAACTGCGACACAAAACACATTGGCTGAACATTACAGATCATTAGCGCAGTAAAACCAAAAACCAAACCAAAACAAACAATAACCCCCCCCCCCAAAAAAAAAAAAACCCAACCCCATCTTGAGCGTGATAGTCAAAAGGAAGTGAAGATCCTCAATTAGTTTTCTAAACTGGCTCCTATTTTTAGCCAAACCTAGGAGCTCGAAGACAGGGAATTCAAAAGGAAATATCGAGATAACTGTCAGCATTATCCAGAAATGCCAACCATGAATATTCAGTGAAATTATCTAAGTAGCACCACCCAATATCCTTATAGACTTACTTAAGCAATCCAGATAGTGCTAGGCCAATGAGTAGGTGGTGTAGTGAGTGATCCAGAAAAAAGCAGCATTGATTCCCATTATCCAGATAATGTTAGGACAGAATAATTGCTGTCTTTACTTTATCTTGTTAACTTTCTGGTTAGCATGTCCAATAACACCACTATCTGGATAACATTAGCACTGAGGCCCTGATTCTATAGAAGACGCTTACAATTAGATGCCTAGATCAGCGCACCTAGCCAATCTAGGCACGTACCAGCAAATAGGCATAGTTAGGGGTGAATTTGGTGTACAGTTTGAATGTGGATTGACTTAGGTGCACTCATTTAGACTAAGAAAACCCTGGCCTAAATAGCAGTGCGCGTAAGGATTCTATGCCTACCGGTGCCTAAGAATGCTTGGCCGTCACTAGGCGTGATTCTATAAACGGTAGCTATAAACTATAAACTTTGCCAATCACGCCTAGGAGTTAAGACACTGTTTATAGAATCAGGGCCTGAGTGCTGGCTGTAATCCTGACACCAGTTTTAGGGACTCATTTCCTAAGCTAAATTAAGCGCTAGCACACGTTTAAATAGCTTTACTCAGGATGCACTAGTGTTCTGCATTAGTTCTCCTCTTTCCTTGCGCTAAGGAAGTGGTATTTATTTATCTATTTGTTTTAGGAAGAGGGTGTGTCAAGGCAGAGAAAGGGCATGGAAGCACTTTTCAGTCTGTCCCAGAAATGCGCCTATTATGTTCTAGCGCTAACATTAGCGCATGGCCAGATATGTCAAAAAGTGGAAAAATGCATCTTTTACGGCCACACTTCAAACAAGTTTAGTGCACGGGATGGTCCTGCCTTAGGATGCACTTTCCCATTTACTAAACACAGCTGGCATTTAAAAACAAAAAAACTGACCATGGTGGCTGAATACTGAGCTGGAAGTTTTCCGATGAAAATTCACCTCAGATTTTGAGTAGAAAATGACACGTCCCCGTCCCTGCAGGAACTCAATTTCCACATCCCGTCCCTGCAAGTTTTGTCGCTCTCCCTGTCCCGTTCCTGTAAGCTCTGACTTAATCGCACAAACCTCGAACACTTATGATTTTAAAGGCTTGTGCAGATGAGGACAGAGTTTGCAGGAATGGGGCAGGAACAGGAAAAGGACTCGCAGGGACGGGAAAATGAGTTCCCGCGGGGATGGGGAAAAATTTGTCCCTGTGTCATTCTTTAATTTGGTACAAATATGAAAGCACTCACTCTATGCTTTAATCGGTGTCAGGTCATAAGCGCGCCGGGACAAAGGCGCGCCCAGACAATTGAGCGCAGCGTGGAAGCACGCGCCGCTCTAAATTACTGTTTTTAGAGCTCCGACGGGGGGGCTGGGGGGGGAACCCCCCCACTTTACTAATAGACATTGCGCCGCGTTGTGGGGGGTTTGGGGGGTTGTAACCCCCCACATTTTACTGAAAACTTCACTTTTTCCCTGCTTTTAGGGAAAAAGTTAAGTTTACAGTTAAATGTGAAGGGTTACAACCCCCCAAACCCCCCATAACGCCGGCGCGATGTCTATTAAGTAAAGTGGGGGAGGGGTTCCCCCCACGCCCCCCTGTCGGAGCCCTAAAAACAGTAATTTAGAGTGGCGCGCGCCTCCGCGCTGCGCTCAATTGTCTGGGCGCGCCTTTGTCTTTTGCGCCGTTGTCTATGAACCGCTTTAATCTGAACAATTAGAACTTGATATAGTTAACAGTGCTCAGAACCACTCAGATGGTAAAAGGAAGATCACAAGGGGGTGAAACCCCCAAAGGCAATGTCTTCAATGTTCAATCATTGCACTTCAAACTTTATATTGATGAACACTCCAATTACTAAAAATGTTGAATAATACGAAAAACTACTGTGCACTCATCTTAAAGGTCTGATTCTTCCAGGTTCTGACGCATTTTGCCAGACCAGGCTTCCTCAGAGAACCCACACGTAATTCTTCCAAATTTATGTGATCTAATGTTCTTTCCTACTTGCTTAGTTCTTTCATTTGGAGCTTAGAAGTTATGCTACTAAATTTAGGCTTGCTGTTCATTTGATTCGATACAGGAGCCTAGTTGAGGTGCCCTAGTGCAGAAAATCATGTGCAAAACCCCTAACCGTCTCAAATTGCAACTTGTTTTTTTAGGATCCAGTGAAATCAGGAGTATAAATTTAGGGATGCAGCCCTGGGCAATTTTCAAAGAGGCCAATTTAAAAGCGCAACGTTCAAGGTTAGGGGCCTAAACCCTGGAATATCTGTCTCTTTATTTCTTCTTGCTGCCATTACTAGTGCTTGAGATTTCTTACTGTGTGGTCTGTGCTGAATGTAAATTTATTTTAAACTGCATATTTTCCAACTTATAATTTTCTACAATTTGCACTCTTTCAGGACAATGTAGACCAGCAATTATACAACAGGAAGCATAAACATAAGTTGGGCATCGTACAATTTAGAGCTAATGATCTTTAAGCTACTAAATAGTTTACACAAGGAACAAAAATTCACCAACCTCTTTCCCTCCCATATTCTCAAACATTTTTTCCAGTTGAATTCTTAATTGCTGGATGTTATTCATCAAGATACATGCCTAGGAAATAAACATATAACACATTATATAAACAAACATCCCCCAAATACTCAGGCCCAGATGCACTAAAGTCAGCAATCGTCACTAAACCAGTTTTGACTGCTTTAGCGACGATTACATTTGCTGACCCGATGCACAAAACGGTTCACCGCATGTTTTTCCACAAAATCGCCCATTTTCCTATCCGGCCATGCAAATTAGCTAAAACCCCATGCAGCTAGCCAAGCGATTGATGCACTAATATCGCTTGGCTATGCACAACCCCCCCAGGGGTTTTAGCGATCCCAAAAAAGTGACTGGTCAAGACCAGTTGCTTATCTGTCTAACCACATTTCAGCCCTTTTTTTTAATGGGCACAGATGCTGTGCATGTTACACATGCACAATATCTGCCCCATTAAAACAAACAAACAAAAAAAGCCCCCCTGCATTGCCTATGATGGCCCTTCCCGATGTCCCCCCAATGAATCAGCACTGGGAACCGAATCCTACCCAACAGCGAAAATGGCAGGAAGAATACCCATTCCTTCCCGCCATCAAGACCCCCCTCCCAATGAGAAAAAATTGCAGGAGGGATGCCCACTCCCTCCCGCCAATGGAGGCCCCCCCGTGCCAAGTAGCTCACCCCTGAACCATCTCCTACCCTACCTCTTCCCCCTTGGGAGGGTGCTTTAGGCATCTCAGCCAGTTTGGGCAGGCCCCTCATCGTGCATCACATGATGTACAAGGTAGGGAAAAGCCCACCATTTTGGACTGGTAGGACTGCATATACCTCCTGCTCCCAAGTTGTGAAAAAGGTACTGAATGGCTTCAGGGGTGGGGGTTCAGGAGAGGAGGGAAGGAGTGGGCATCCTTCCTGCCTTTTTTGGGGGGAGGGGAGAGTGGGGAGGGGAGGGAATGGTTCGGAGGGTGCCTGGTGCAGGAGGGGGCATCCCTCCTGCCTTTTTTGGGGGGAAGGGGGAGGATAGGGGATGGTTTGGAAGGTAGTCTCTGGCATGGGAGGGGGCCTCCATTGGCAGGAAGGAGAGGGCATCCCTCCTGCTGATTTTTGCTGGTGCGGTGGGAGGGGGCCTGTCCCCAGTGCTGGTTCATCAGGGAGATGTCGGGGAGGGCTGTCATTGGCAGGGAGGAGGCTTTTTTCTTTTTTTTATGGGGTAGATTTTGTGCATGTGTAACACACAGTATCTGTGCTCATTAAAAAGAAAAAAGGTTTTCTGCCCCGAACAGCTAAGTGGCAGGAGGCTGTTTTGGGGCTTTTCCTGCCTTTCAGCTGTTCGGGCTTCCCCTGCCGGCTCTAAGCATGTGTAAGAGTTGCTCTCATAGTGATTAATCAGATGGGAGAGATGGAGATTATGATGAACGTCCGTGCGTGAATCATTTGCATGCAAAATTTTTAGTGCATCAGTGGCTCTTTTAGAATCAGCCAAAAATCAGATTGGAGTGGACCCATGCAGTCTTACAGATCCTGTTTAGTGCATCTGGCTCTCACTACTTAAAATCTTCAGGACTTAAGAGGCGAGATTCTCAGAATAAAATCAGTGAGAATACTGATTCATCACAATCTTCAGCACTCCACTGTTTTCCACCAAATACTTTAGAGACTTAATAATATTCAATAATCCAATAACTTTTCTCTTCTCATAAATATATTGAAGCCAATAATGCATTGGGGAAATTCAGCGCAGGGAAAATAAACATAGCGTTATTAATTTCAGAACTGTGTGCTGTCAACAAGTCTATATGGAGAGAGAGCTCTTTCTGAAAAGCTCGGTGAGAAACATTTTCTCACTGTTGTTCCAAAGAGAACTTCCATAGAAAGTGGCTCATGAAATCCAAGTCATTCAACAGGGCAGGGCTCCTGCTTTGCGGTTCTTGCGGAATGAAAACCCTTGGAACAAAATGCCGCAGCAAGGTTATTAATGGGAGTTGACAGAATGGCACATATTACGCCAATTCTGAAGCAATTACATTGGTTAACAGTTGTATTTCGGGTGCAATATAAAGTTTTTCCTTTGGCCCATCAGAGTATTTACCATCACGCACCATGGTACTTTCAACAAGTAGTGGCACTCTACAAGCCAAAGTGAAAAAGGTACAGGGAAGTGGTGTGTGTGCGTGACAGGGGGGCGTGGAAGAAGGTGGGGGAGGGGTGTCACTGCCCTGGGCGCTTCTCACCCTCGCTACACCATTGACTATGTGTAATAAGAGTGAGCCCAGTATAGGGCAATCAAGCTATTGTGACATCACTAATGAGGTTGTCTCTTAGGCACTGGTGGACTTAGGCATTATGACATCACAATCATACTGAAACTCTTTACACTAAGGGCGGAAGTTATCAGTGTGGGTTACCATTAAGAGATGCTATTTTGCCACTAATTTCAGCTATTTTAGCACCGGTCCTCTTTTATGAATTGAGACCTAGTTACTAATAACTGGGGTTAACAGTAAAATAACAAATCTTAATGGTATCTCATGTTGATAACTTCCTTCCCCCCTTTAATTAAAGAAAAAAGAAATGTCTCTAGAAATCAAAATCAACGCATTTTAAGATTCTCTTCTCAGTACCTACTTCATACACCGTCATTAAAAATTATTGACTCAGATCGTGCTACTTGCTTCGCAGTTACAGCCCCCATGATATGGAATTCCTTACCTCTGTATATCAGGGCAGAAAAAAACTTAAGCCAAATTTAAGGGAAACCTAAAGACTTACCTTTTCCATGATGCATATGACCCTAAATTAGATTTCAATCTTAGCCAGAGCTGCTTGATATTCCTGATTGTCTCTCCTCTCTATTGTGGTCTACCTTTTATGTATACTTTACTTTTAAATTGTAGTTTTCCCAACTTTCCGAATGTTCTTGTTAGTCTAGTTTTGTTAAGTGGATATTTGTCTATTATGTCTCCCTTTTTTTTTTAAATATTAAAAATTTGTTTTTAAATATAATTTGTAAAACGCTCAGAAACCATGATTTGCTTTTTATCAAATATTTTAACACACTTGAAACTTGAACAATCAAGTCATTGTGACATCATTGTTGGAGTAGGCTCTTATGCATTGGTGGAATGTATTATGACATCACAATGCCAGCTCTGGTTACGAGACTGAAATGCTTCACAATAAGGGGGGAAGTTATCAATACAGGCTACCATTAAGGTATGCTATTTTACCATTAACTTGTACTAGCTTAGTACAGATCCCATTTTGTGCCATGAGACCTAATTATTAATAACTGGTGTTAACAGTAAAATAGCACACCTTAACGGCTACTCACGTTGGTAACCTCCCCTTACTTGCTAGGAGAACCTTCGCCCCAATTTTGAGACTGATTTGAACAATTTATGGCATGTTATTTTGCTTTCAGACATACAGTTAGGCTAAATTATCCCTTGTTGTTTTTGAGTAAACCTATAAGCATGCAAGCAAGTAACTTGCACCATAATTAACTAGTTATGAGCCCTTGGATTCTATATATGGTGATGGGCACAGTTCCGAGATGTGTGTGTAACTTAATTCTCTAACAATAATTCTCTAATGGTTAACAGCAGTTGACCATTAATTGGATGATAACAAACAATTATTGATATTAATTGGCACCAATTAGGTTTTACATATGCATATGGATGTGCACTATTGTATAACAGTGAATGCCTAAATCCCAGAGTGCACAACTCCCAAAAGGGGCATTAACCATTAGAGGGTATGGGTGTTCCAAAACGCTGTGCACAGTGTTACAGAATAACGGGTTTCCATGCCAACTTGGGCACCGGGATTTACTCAAGTTTCAGCAGCCATAAGTCTGTTTCTAAGTTGGGCACTAAGAATGATTATTTATAGAATAGCATACCCTTTATAGCAGTGTATTGCAAACTGTGTGCCCTGGCAGTTTCCAGGTGTGCCAACGAGGAGGAGAAGCGCTGGCGCAGGCTGATTGCATACAGGATGTGCCTCTTACGGCGAGACACACATCCTGTAGTCAGTTAGCCGGCGCCTGCGCCTCTCTTCCTCACCGGCATCTCTTCTCCTCCTCCTCACCTCTCCTTCTGCAGCACCCCTCCTCCCCCAACCCGGCAATAATAGGAGGCTCAGGGCTGAGGTTAGAGGAAATCCGCGCATGCATGAATTTTGAAGTGATGACATTACACATGCGTCATCGCATCAATGTCCACGCATTTTTGGTTGCCACCCCAGCCACGAGATTAGGGTGTCACACCTTAAAAAGTTTGCGACACACTGCTTTATAACATAGTGCTTAGCATCAGGGGCATAGCCATGGGACACCCACCCACCAACTCTGCCACTGCACTGGGCATTCCCCCCCACCAGGCATGCTTGTTTTTGCAAAACTAAGCATGTGCAGGTGGTGGTGGTCGGGGGGGGGGGGGAAGGGTTTAAAAAAGGTTTGGATAATTTCCTAAAAGAAAAGTCCATAGGCCATTATTGAGATGGCTTGGGGAAATCCACTGCTTATTCCTAAGATAAACAACATAAAATCTAGTTTACTATTTGGGATCTAACTAGGTACTTCAGACCTGGGTTGGCCACTGTTGGATAATGGGCTTGATGGATCTTCAGTCTGTCCCAGCATGGCAACTCTTATGTTCTTATGTGACCTGAGTATAACCCATCCAGATCTCTCCGTTCTGCAGCTCACAATCATCTCCTTAACATTCCATTCTTAAAATATATTTATACTTTAAGATCCAATAATTTTGCTGCGACAGCACCTTCCTTTTGGAATTCCATTCCCAACTATATAAGGGAAGAAACTTCTGTAGGCCCTTTCAAGATTAAGTTGAAGACTTTCCTATTCATAGATGCTTTTGAGACATAACTGCCCTCGTTAGGGCAACAATTTTTTTGTTATTTTTCAGGTCTACCCTTTCCTTATTGTTTTTCCCTTATTTGTTCTTTTCTTTACTGATTGCAGGTCTCCCCTTCTTCCTCTTGTTACTTTCATTTGTCTGGTGTATGTACGTTTGTTTTTACTGACATATCCCCCATAATAACAAGTTCTGTTTTAAATCAATTGTTTTTATGTCATTGTATGCTGATAATTAATTTTTCTGTATGCTGCTTTGAATTTCAGATTAAGCGGTATAACAAATTTTTAATAAACCTTGACAATCAAGCCATTGTGACATCACTGATGAGGTTGGCTCTTAGGCATTGGTGAAACATTACAACCTCAGCTCTGGAATGTTGCTACTCTTTGGATTTCTGCCAGGTACTTGTGACCTGGGTTGGCCATTGTTGAAAACAGGATACTGGGCTTGATGGACCTTCGTTCTGTCCCAGTGTGGCAGTTCTTATGTTCTCTCCCATACATGCTCAGTTTCATGGACACTGAGCATTTGCTTGGAAGGGGTGGGGGGTAGCCCAGCACAGAGGTGGTAGCCATTGCAGGTTGGAGGAGCATTTCTGCTGGCAGGCAAGGTTAGGAACCCTCACCAACACAAGTATGTGGGGGTTATGGGGGGGGGGGACAAAGAGTAACAACAGGGTAAGCAAAAACGGGCTCTGGCACTCCCAAAATTCGAGGTCTGGCTATGCGCCTGTTTAGTGCTGATCTTTTCCAGGACCCATTTTGAGTGTCATCTGTAGAATTCCACTTGAAATGTCCTGTTTGCATTTTAATCCTCACTTTATCTGATCAGAATAAGAAGAAATTAAATTTTGGCATGAAAAATGATTCCCCTCGTCAGCTGATTTAGAGTTATTGAACTAACAATAAAAATGATGAAGTAAGTTACAATGCACTGGCATTCAACTTTCCACAGCTAGGCTTTGTGCACCTGTAGAGAGCCAGCGATATGAATTAAAAAGGCAGCCCTCTTGAATGGTTTCCTCGCTCCTATTTCAACCTGTGCAAGTGAGTGACCACAGCAACTACAATACTTTAAACTAGCAACACATTTTAAATGCAGGGTTTCCAATAAAAAGCAAGCTAGTGGGCGGTCATTTGTTGTAATCCTTGCAGTCATTTGTCTCTTACTGAACCATAATGGGCTTAATCCTGTCTAAAGCCTAAGCAAAGCTTACATTTATGGGTGACTGCACAGA
Organism: Geotrypetes seraphini; assembly: GCF_902459505.1. Classification (NCBI taxonomy): domain Eukaryota; kingdom Metazoa; phylum Chordata; class Amphibia; order Gymnophiona; family Dermophiidae; genus Geotrypetes; species Geotrypetes seraphini. The sequence goes on from NC_047097.1 coordinate 14,796,421, forward strand.
TCAATCACGATAATGATAAAACTAAATCCCACCGGAAAGACTAAGTGATCCTAGGACCTGTGATCTGCAATGACACAGCATCATATATTCAAACTGCTGAAGGGATTTCTAAATTGCCCTTCCTTTTATATCTTAAGGCCCTTATTATATAAGCATTACCACACGTAAATAGCAGTATTTATCTGTATAGATTGCCCTTCAGTGTAAATGGTATTTTAGAAAGAAGGCTATTTTCAAGTGAGGATGTTCACCATATTTATTTTGCCAGGAAGTGTGGTAGGCAAGGGGGGGAGAGAGTGGTGTGGGTAGACTTAACACATTGACGTTGACTCCCCATCTTACAAGGGGAATCTACATTGATGTAAAAAAAAAAAAAATCTGGATGATAGCATTTTTACCTGCTTCCAGGTGCCCTGTTATTGAATTGCCCTCTCAGGGGTGTAGTTATCGATATGGGATACTGTTGAGTGGTGTTATTTTACCACAAGTCCCATTTTATGCAATGAGACTCAGAGGCCATTTTAAAGTGTGCTAGAGTCTGGGCTTGATTTTATGCAAGATTTTATCGTGCACAAAGCTAGTGGTGTTAGTGAGGGTAGTAGGTTCCTGGGGTGCCTCACTCCTTCCCCCCCTCCATCCCACACTCACGCCCTCCCTTCCCCATACCTCTTTAAATCTTCACTATTTTGAGAAGCTTCTCCGAACTGCTGCTCCTGCTGGCTGCTCCTGCTGGCTCCTGTTGGATTTCCCTCTGATGCCACTTCCTGGCCCCATGACCTGGAAATGATTTCAGAGGAGAGCCAGGCCGGCGCGAGCAGCAGGCCAGAGAAGTTGTTGCACTGACGAAGATTTAAAGAGGTACGGTGGGGTGGAAGGGAGAGTACGAGCAAGGCATGAGGAGGGGGCAGAGGGTTGCTGGCACCCCCACCAAGATGGCACCCAGGACGGTCCACCCCCCACCTTACTATGCCACTGTACAAAACCCAGATTTAATGTGGCACCTATTGGAGGGCATGCTCTCTATTTTTATTGCAGGTCATGCATTAATATTACCATTAGTGCATACTATCTGCCAAGAGTTAACACAGGAGCTCTTGCTGCATTCTATTCAGGAGGTGCTAAGTTCTCTTATTTTATCTATTCAGGAGGTGCTAAGTTCTCTTGTTTTAACTCTGAGCTAGCCAGTTATTGTGGCATAATTATAGTGTGCAAGTTTTCACTTCCATTATCTACCCATGCCATGTGTCGTCACAGAAAAATACCTAAAAATTCAATAATCCACACTTTAGTGTGCTTAAATAGGGTAGATAGAATGGAAGCCCGCTGGGACAGTTCAGGAATAATGCTTGAGTACCTGAATAATTTGTAATCTGCATAGAATTGTAGGATATGCGGAATATAAATTATTTAAAAAAAACCAACAAAAAACCAAACACTTTCATGACTTTGTGCAGATGTCTGTTTTCACACATTAAGCGTACATTGATAAAAGGGTCCCTTAGTTATTAATAACTGCTGATAGCAATAAAATAACATATCTTAATGGTAGTCTATGTTGATGGATTCCCGTCCCCCACCCTTAGAGGGGGAATTACTCAACTTTACTAGTGCACAGTAGTGACTGACATGGTAATTTTAATTTAGTATTACTGTAACCTGGAACATTGCACATACCTAGCTGCAGCAATACAGAGGCTGCGCCGTCAGGACACAAAGATGATCTTCAGACTGCCAGTCGGACGAACTCCGACTGAGACCTCCGCCCCCATTCCACACAGCTGGGAGCAGGAAAATGCAGCCTGCACTCTGATACCCCATGGGCTGTTACTCAGGACGCACCCAGCCTGTGCTTAAACATCTGACACTGTCAGAAGGTAAGCTAGCTCTCAAGGGGATGGACCCCAAGCACGAAAGGGTGGCACCCAGCAGGCTGTCTCCACAGGTCCCCCAAAGGTTCTCGGTGAAGTAACAGTCCAGTTCCATGGAGCATCTAAGCCACCAAAAATGGACTTGAAATTGCAAAAAAAAAAAAAAAAAAAAAGAAAAAGCAGATCAGATCAGAAAGACTTCTGCATAGATTGCTTGCAGAAATTGAAACTGTGGATGGCTCTGTCTCTCTCTCAGCAGTAGGAGGAGCACATGGTGAGAGAAGTGTTGCATTTCTGCAAACACTGGATCGCGGATACAGATTAACAATTCGAGTATAGAATCCAGAAGGGATGTACCAGAAGTGATATTTTATAAAGGGGATGTACTGGTAGTGCTATAGAAATAATAAATAGTACTAGTAATAAAATAATACTTAGTGTCAATTGCTGCACGTAATTCTAGGTACCCAACGTACCCCTGCTGAAACCTGATGTAAGTGCTGGCACTTTTTGAAATGCCTTGACACACCCATGGTGACACCCCCTTTTGAGTTATGTGCCAGCAGAGTTAGGTGCTTTGTCTTATAGCAGTGGTTCCCAATCCTGTCCTGGAGGACCACCAGCCAGTCGGGTTTTCGGGATAGCCCTAATGAATATGGATGAGAGAGATTTGCATATAATGGAGGTGACAGGCATGCAGATCTGCCCCATGCATATTCATTAGGGCTATCCTGAAAACCTGACTGGCTGGTGGTCCTGCAGGACAGGGTTGAGAACCACTGCATTATAGCATGCAGCCAGATGCATGCACAAATCCTAAGTGGTGCCAATTAAATTCAGCAATTGGTTTTCAGTCCCAATTATTGGTAGTTAAGGCTGTGTTATTCAGTTGATCTGTGTATTCATCTTGGGCAAAGGCCCAAATCTGGACACGCAAATCAGGTTGCCATATATAGAATCCAGGGGATAGTGGGCCTCGAGCAGTCGACTGCTTCAAATGAGTTAAGACACAAAAGACAGAACAGGGTGTTAGGTTTGCATTTCTGAAGCTTACCACATTTTCCTTCCCACAGTAGGAGTGGAAGTCATTCGATATAATGGCAGCATACTGAACGAGCACTTTGTTAATAGTCTGGGAAGAGAAACATTTAGATTAGTGACCTGGAAAATAATTTTTAGAGAAAAAAAATTGTCAATTTATTTATTTGACACCCAAAAGAAGAGTGTAAATGCCTGCAGAGCTGGGGCAATTTCTATATTTCAGATTAAAGACCCGACTCTGTCAATGTTTCAGCTCTTGGCCTGCCTCAGGGGTCTTACAATTTCTTTTTTAGAATTGCTCTTCCCAACTTATGATTAAACTGCTTTCAGCAACCTGTAGCAATGATTGTTGCTTGCCATTTCTATCAAAATCATAAGTTGGGAAGAGCAATTTTACAAAAGAAATTGTAAGACCCCTGAGGCAGGCTAAGAGCCGATACACTGACAGTGGCAGGTCTTTAATCTGAAATAAAGAAATTGCTCCAGCTCTGCAGGCGTTTATACTCTTCTTTTGGGTGCCATTGCGTTGTGTTGGGTATTTGGAACTCCCTTTTTTGTGCATTGTGTTCAATTTATTTATTTACCACCTTTTAGAAAAAAAAATTCACTCAAGGCGGTGTACAGCAAAAATAAGCAATAGAGAATTACAGCAGTAAAATTATTCAGATAAAATACAAACTATGGTAAATAGCATTACAATGGAAAAACAATAAAACATTTTAATGGACAACATGGGGTAGATTGAACAGATAGATAAGATAGAGCAACGGAAGTAAGAAAGTAAGGGGTCTAATTTGTACATGAGATTAGACAGGTGCTTGAATATTATCTTATCTAAGGTAGGAGTGGATAAACAAGTCCTGCTATCTATAGCCCTGTGTCACTCCTTGTGTATAACTAGCAAGTTAGCTATTGTGGGAAAGCTGCTAGCTCTCTTTGTATTGTAGATCATATGAAGATGGAACTTTAAAATTCATACCACATGGAACTCTAATGTCCTAATATATTGACTGGTAAGAAAGTGCTACATACAGGCTATGTTCGGATGAGCAGGACTGAACTTACAGACATTCATTCCATTCTGTGGCTAGTGGAAAAACTTTGGATAATTCAAGCTTTAAGTTTGTTTTAGTTCCTAAAAGTCTAAGATACCAGATTATGCTTTATAATCTAAGGGTCTGATTTACTAAAAGCTTTTCTGGCTAATATTCAAAACTATTTCACCAGCCACGAATGGCTCCCGGTCGGTTACATAGAGTTTTAGCACCTAACCGTGGATATTCAGTGGGAGAAAATTGGTTATCTCTTGCCGAATATCTGCGGTTAGCAGCTAACCAGATATACTGCATGACATAGCAAATATTCAGCACCACACTGGCTATGTTTGGCAGTTAAAACAGGCTGCATAAATAGGCAGGACTATCTTTAAGCACATAAGTAGTTAGCACTGAATATCAACCTAACTGCATAAGTTATTGTGAACAAAAATAAAAACAGATATTCAATTCCAGTTGCTGGACATGACCTGCCATTGAATATCAAGTCTGACTGCCAGTGTCAGGCAGTTACCATGCAGCCTGACGCCATCTGTAATACACACATGTGGTGAAAACCGAACTCCTCTAGATAAGAAGAGATGACCCCAAACTCACAAGCCTGTTGATGTACTGGGAATCTGCCACCCTGACAGCCTGGGGGTGATTCTTGACAGCAACCTTTCATTCTCTGACCATATCTCCCAAGTAGTATCTGCCTCGTTCTACTATCTCCGGCAGCTAGGGAAAATCAGATGATACTTCTTGGAGCCAGACTTCGCTCATCTGCTGAATGGACTACTGCAACATGCTCCTAAATGGACTCACTACAAAAAATACCCAACTACAACGAGTACAAAATACTGCCATCCGACTCCTAATGAATCTCCACATATGAGACCTGATCACTCCGGCACTGCGCTCTGCCCACTGGCTGCCAATCAACAAACAATGTATATTCAAAAGCCTAATAATGGTCTACAAACTCTTCCATGGCATGGCACTGGTGTTTATGGTCATTAAACTTCTACCCTATGCCCCAAATCAACCGCTCTGCTTGCATGAAGAAAACCAATTACGCGTGCCCTCGGGATGCGCCCTTCACCTTGAGACTGTCCCTAAAGCCCCTCCTATGGGTATCTGGCTAATCAGAGACTTAGGCCCCTCCCAGTGCATCCCAGAATGCACTGGGAAGGAGGTCTAAGACTTTGGTTGGCTCAGGTGCCTAAGGCCCTTCCTAAGGCCTAGCCCTTCCTAGGCTACTCCCAAGTACATCCCAGAATGCACCAGGAAAGGGAAGGCCTGCCATTTTCCAGTGGTGGGCCTGCTGGCCAGAGGGTGTATGCTTCCCTTCGGCTGGACTTTCTGTTTACAAGGTACAGGGGGAGTTGGGGGGTGGTGTTCTCCCCTTTAAGGGGATCGCCAGGTGGGTGGGGGTTCGATCAGATGCTGGGTAGGGGGGGTGTTCTGGCAAAAGGGAGTGGGCATCCCTCCTGCCTATCATGTTTGGGTGAGGGGATGTTTCAGAGGGTTCCAACTTGAAGAATTGGGCACTCCTCCTGCTGGGGATTGCTCAAGGGGGGGAGGTCCCGGCCTAAGGAATTGGGCACTTCTTCCTGCCGGGGATTGCTTGGGGGGGGGGGGGGGCAGGAGGGATTGGGTATCCCTCCTGTTGAACGACTTTGCAGAGGGGTGAGTTCTCTGCCGTGGCTACTCAGTTGAACGCGGCAGTGAGATTTCTTTGCCACGATCAGCATAGCAGCCGTGTCTATTTGAGATGTAAACCAGCTTTTTGTTAGCCTACATTTCAGGCACCTATTGGGGCCCAAGGGAGACACGTAGGGTTGCCTAAGCTCGCTCAAGGCCACGCCCAGCCCTAGCCATGGGCAAGCTTAAGTGTCCCTACATGTCTCCCTCAACTGTGACAGATGCCTATGGTATAAGCAGCCTGTCTCGGGTTTTGTTTTTTTCTTTAACGTGCATCCCGATTGACTGATTAGACAGTGGTAGGATGCCTACTGCCACCTACAATTGGGATGGCATTTATAGAATATGCCCCACTATGTGTACTGTGCTACAAATTCTCATGATATGCCCACTACACAATATTTGCCATCTCATGTCTACCATTTTAGGTTCTACCAGGTGATATATCATACTGTCATGTCATAATAGGTTAGCCACACTTGTATACTATATCTACCATGCTATATTTGCCATGCTACGTTTGTATATATAATACTATGTTTGCCATGTTATGCTGTATATATAAAACTATGGTTATCATGCTATGTTAGCCACCCTTATAATACTATGTTTGTCATGTTTTACCATGCTTTGTTAACTGTCAAACAATGTCCTCCTATGCCATGTTTGCCATCACCTCACATAAATTCACTTTAATATGTTTATAAATTTGTAACCCATTCTGAGCTCTCCTGGGAGGACAGGATATAAAACCAAATAAATTCACCCAAGGTGGTTTACGGCAGGAACAGTTTGACAAAAAACTTATATTTTTGTTAACAGCATAATAATAGAAAAATGATCAAATATAAGCATAAATAGTAATAATAAATTTTTTTTTTATATTGCAGTACCTCTCAGTTCTATGTGGTTTAAAGAGAAGCTGGACAACACAGCGATAATACATCAGTAGCATTAAAATTCTTATAATTAATAATGTCAGACAAATACAATCAATGAGTTAATCTTGGAGATAGCAAACCTAGTAATAGGACTACTGTGATACAGTTTCAGAAATATACAAATTTAACGGCATAACAGAAATAAGAGCATACAAAATTTTATCAACAATTGAATATTTGATTTCAACTTCCTGTTCCTTTCTAGCTGCAACTGCCATAGAGAGAGAGGAGACTCAACTGGCCAGCTGACCGGCAGTGTTAGCGTATAAGGCAAAGCTCTGCCAGCAAGGTAGGTATGCATGCCAAAAGGGGACTGAGGGGGGAGGGAAGGAGAAGAGAGAGAGACTGGAGGGAGGGAGGAAGGAAAGAGAGAGATACCTGACCATGGGAATTGGGGGGGGGAGGAGAGAGAGAGACTCATGGAGGGAAGCCCAACCAGGGAGGGATGACACAGAGAGAGATACCCAACCAGGGAGAGAGGGGGAGAGCGACAGACATCCAATCATCCGGGGAGAGAAAGAGAGAGACCCAATTGGAGGGGGGGGGGAGGGAGGGCAGAGAGATCCGAATGTAGAGGGAGAAAGAGAGAGAGGGAGAGATACACCCAACTAGGGGTGGGGGGTGGAGAGCAGACTAGAGTGAGAGACAGAAAGAGAAAGGGAGACCTAACTGGGGAGGAAGGGAGAGAGGGCAGAGATACCTGATGCAAAGTGGGGGAGAGGGAAAGAGTGGACCATGGGGGGGAGGAGGAGAAAGAGATCGGATTGGGGGAAGGGAGGGGGGAAGGAAGAAAGGAGAGAGATACCAGACCACAGGGGGTGAGGGAAGACAGAGATACAAGATTGTGGAGGGAGGGGGAGAGAAAGACCTTAGCAGGGAGAAAGAGAGAGACAAGACAGACCTGATTGCAGAGGGAGGAAGAGAGACAAACAGACCCGATTATGAAGGGAGGAGAGAGAGAATGGGAGAGAGACAGGCCCAAATGCAAAGGGAGAAAGAGAGAAGGGAATAGGCACTGGATGAAAGTGGGGAGGGAAAAGAGGCAGACCATTGGATCATAGTGGGAAGGAGAGGGGAACAGATGCTGGATGATAGTGGGGAGGATAGAGAGAGGGGAACAGACACTGGATGGAAATGAATAGGAAAGAGGGAAGAATATACTGGATGGAAGTGAGTAGGAGAGAATGGGGAAGATGATGGATGGAAGTGGGGAGGAGAGGGCTCAAACACTGGATGGAAAAGGGTAGGAAAAAAAGGCACATCCTGGATGACAGGAAGGGATAAAGAAAAGGCACATAGTGGATGGGGGAAGAGGATGGAGTTAGTGGGATATTGGAGGGGTTGAGGGAAAGAGATAGCAAGCTGTAGGTAGACACAGTAGAAAGAGGGAAATAGAGCAGTGATTCCCAACCCTGTCCTGGAGGAACACCAGGCCAAACGGGTTTTCAGGCTAGCCCTAATGAATATGCATGAGAGAGATTTGCATATGATGGAAGTGATAGGCATGCAAATTTGCTTCATGCATATTCATTAGGGCTAGCCTGAAAACCCGATTGGCCTGGTGTTCCTCCAGGACAGGGTTGGGAACCACTGAAATAGAGGACTGGATAGTAAAATAGAATTTAATCTAGACAGAGGCAGAAAATAAATTGAAGAAAGCTGAAAGGAAAAGAAGGAAAGAAAAACAACAAACATTAAATCCTGGCAAGAGAGTTAAAAGAAAATGACGAAAGCAGAAAGCAAAGACTGGGACTACAATTTTTTTTTTTTAAAGCTAAAGGAAGAAAAAAGAATTTTCTTTTCGTTTTTAAAAATTATTTATTTATTTTAATAACTTACATCAAGTGTAACAAAAAGTAACATCATTTTAACTTAAATATATCACTTGAAATTCTGTAATTAATCATACTCAATATATTTTATCCCATTCCCTCCCAACTCTTCAATATATCACAACATATATATCATATAATAAAGACTTTCCTTTCATTTAAAGCACCTAGTGAAAATTCAAAAAAATTACCCCTCCTCCCCATTATTTCATTTGTACTAACCAGGGAAATGATATTTATTCATTTTAATAATTTGTTAATGGCCCCCACACATCTTGAAATTTATTAAAATTTCCTTTCTGAAGAGCTAATGTTCTTTCCATTTTATAAATATGACACACTGAATTCCATCAAAAACTATAGTTTAATCTACTCCCATTTTTCCAATTTCATGTTATTTGTTGTATGGCAACTCCTGTTAAAATAAGTAAGAGTTTATTATTTGTTGAAGATATTTGGCTCTTAGCCCTCATAGACATGCCAAATAATACTGTATTATACGATAATGCCACATAATTTTCTAACAAACTATTAATTTGGCCCCAAATTGATTTCCAGAAAGCCATAATAAATGGACAATAGAACAATAAATTATCTACCTCCATCCCCGCCCGTCCCCATAAAAAGCAGCAATTATTTCTGACAGTATCATCAATTCCACAATATCTTTTGTGTTTGCGCTGCTGTTTTCCTTTTGGAATCTCTTTGGTGGAGCCCTTTTTTTGTTTTCTGTTCTGGTAATTAACTTATAACCCCCCTCTTTTACTAAAGCTGACGTGTCCATTATATTATATGTACGAACCCTGCTTCCTAAGCCTTCCATCCCCGTGGGAGTTCTGTTGGCTAGAGGGGCGTCCCCGTGGGAATCCTGTGGTTTAGGGGGATTCCCGCGGGACCCGTGGGATTCCTGCGATCCCCGTTCCCGTGCAGACCTCTACCCTAGACCTCTCTCTCCAGCTACCAACTCCCCCACCTACCTCCTCCTCAGCTGCTCTCATTTTAAATCTTCAGGCAGCAGCAACGAGTGAACCTGCTGCTGTCGGGGTGCAGTCATCATTCTACAGCAACTATCAATTAATTCACCTCAATCAATTACTGAAGTTGTCACTAATTTGGGTTTGTGCATGCATCTGCCTGCACCATATCCTGTAACACTAGGCACCTAAATCCTGTAGCATGCAACTCAATAGGGGGTGTGGCCAGGGAAGGGGCATGGGCACAGTTTTATAGAATAGTGGCATTTATGCACCAAATGGCTTGAGTTGGGCACTGGCATTTAGACCGGCTTTCAGCTGGCATAAATACTGGTGCCCAATTTTCGGCACAGGAATCGTTGTTCTATAAAAGGTGGTCATCCCAGATTGTCCTTTTCTTTATTTCCTTTATATAGAAACATGACAGATAAATGCCAAGTGGCCTTTTTCTTCATCTCTTTCCTTTATTTCTTCTTTTTTCCTTTTTCTCTTTCCTTTTTCTTCCTTTTCTCTTTCTTCCTTTCTTCAATATTCATATGATATATATATTTAGTCAACATCAGTTTATCACTGGGACCAAATCAGTTTGGAACGTTGCTCTCCTTTTACATTTATTATCATTCATCATTATTATAATTATGATTTCATTTCTCATTTGATATGTGTTCATTATTGTATCCCTTATTTGACATCTTTTTTAGTAGTTTGATTTATCATTTTTTATTCTTATATGTAAACGATTATATTTTAATGCAATCGTTTGTTATTAGGTCTTACCATTGTTATATTTTGTATTTCTGATTTTAGACTCCTGATGCATGCCTTTGGCCGAAACATGACTCGTGCCGAGTCAGTTTGTGACACTGAAAAAATGGTTCTCACTCAACTCCATTGGTTTCGTCTCTGTCAATTATTGAGTGCCATTTATACAATTCGTCCTTAAGTGCTTATGCTCAAATGCATGCATATTTATATACTGCTATTCTAGCTTTCTATAAAGGAAAACAGGCACCTACGTCCCTTTATAGAATATGTGATTATTATCAGACAGACTCTAGGTACTTATATATAGCACACCAACAGAATTACCTTTCTAGTGCTTTCTAGTGATCCTTGCAGGATCTCTCTATCTCTATCCCATCCCCCAGGCTCTGTCTTCATCTGCACAAGCCTAGAACACTTTAAAATTATAAGTTTTTGAGGCTTATGTGGCTAAAGCAGAGCTTGCAGGAATGGGACAGGGACAGAAGGGACAGAGTTATTGAGATCCCACAGGAACAGGGGCACATTTGCCCCTGTGCCATTCTCTAACAGTAACTTAAACTGCCAAGAGCTATCCATATAAATGCTGGCAATTTCTTTTATAAGCAGTCTGAATACTGGGCCTTAAGTTTCCATACTACAACACAGTATTTTGTTATATGATGTCGAGGCTTTTATTCTGTTTTAAAAGATATAGGCAGGAACTCACTAATTTTATACACAGGGTCCTAATAAAACAATTTTGGAAGCAATATATTGGCAATTAATTTAGGATATTCCCAAACACAATGAAAGTTAAAATGATCAAACAGAGAAGTTTGAACAACACAAGATCTAGAGCAAATTGATTAATAATCCAGTCATGAAAATTAAAGTTTAAAGGCACGTGTCCTGTTCGAAGTGGAGAAGCAGTCTAGTGATTAGAGCAGCAAGTTGAGAGTCAGTCCTTAGATTGTAAGCTTTTCCGCAAGGGGTCCTAACTACTCATCTCAAGCAAAGGTTTAGAAAGGCAAGAAATTGAATTCAAAACATCAAATTAAATGTATACTCTATTGTACTATATTAAGTTACCTTTGCAAATCTCCTCATTAAATGAGATAACGCCTCAGGATTAGGACACTCCAGTTTCTTGATAATCTCAAAACTCTGATTGAGTTGTGTGAAGACGTCAACCACAGAACAGGAGAAAAGGGCATGCTCAGAGGTTGGCTGAAACTAGGATGAAAAACACAACAGCCAAGACCAGTAAGTAGACATTTTTTTTAGCAGTGTATCTGTACTGATACATTTATAATCCACATCGGACCACGCGAGGCCAGGCTGGTTATCCCCATCATATTGTGAGAACAGCATTCTCTTCAGACTCATTTAACTGGTGAAACAAAACAAAACAAAACAAAAAAACCACATACAGGCCACAACAGAAACAAAAGAATAATCTCTCACTAGGTATGTGCAGAAAATGTATTGGCATAGAACAGACTAAACCAGTAACCCTAGAAAGAAAATCACTTCCCTTTGTATTCCAGAATCTTTCTGTAAAGAAGAGTTTAAAATCTTTCATTTGCCAATGACTTTGTGTGACTTTCTCCAAGCTGCTTTACCTTCCCATGCCTCTAGGACCGGGTTTATTTTATTTTATATAGCTGTCAAACTGAGGGCTCCTTTTATCAAGCCATGCTAGCGGTTTAACGCGTGCAATAGCACGAACTAAACCGCCGGTCGTGCTAGCTGCTCCTGCCTCCTCTTGAGCAGGCGGCAGTTTTTAGGCCGGCATGGGGTTAACACATGATGAAAAGTCACACGTGTTAACCCCGCTAGAATAGCTTGATAAAAGAAGCGCTTATAGTCTGCATTATCTAGAAATCTAACTGGGTTACAGGAAAATACTCATAAATAAATAAAACGTACATACAAGTAAACATAATAAATAAAACACACAATACATTCAACCCATCATCAAAAAATACTAAAAGTCAAGCTTAATACCAAATAACAAGCAAAGGTTCTCAACAAAATGCCTTCTGAAACAGATGTTTTCAACTGTTTTCCGAGTTGAAGTGATGATAGTTGTCTAAGACAGGGGTAGGGAACTCCAGTCCTCAAGAGCCGTATTCTAGTCGGGTTTTCAGGATTTCCCCAATGAATATGCATTGAAAGCAGTGCATGCAAATAGATCTCATGCATATTCATTGGGGAAATCCTGAAAACCCGACTGGAATATGGCTCTCGAGGACTGGCGTTCCCTACCCCTGGTCTAAGGTATAACGGTTGAGAAAAAAGGCAATGAATGCAACTTTAGTCAAAAACGTTGGCAGTTTGCATAAAAGCCACTCCACCTCCTTCCTGCAGACTGAAAACTACTCACACCATCTTTTTTGTCTCTTCCCAAGGCTCCATGAAGAAACTCCATTGAAACATCTTCATTTTCATCCAACCACTGTATGACAAATGGTTCAAACCATCTAAAAGAAAATATACGAATGTATGTCTGCTTCTTACACAGCTAAACATTTGCTCAGCTCTTCTGAGTTATAGTTTTAGCAGCTGCTGATGCCATCTATTTATTCATAAGTTTAGGTCGATCATAATATATTCCTGGATTGTCATTTATTAAACTGTATGTTTGGTACTATTTTGTTTTTATATCAGTTTCCCCCCCCCTTTTTTAATGTACCTATTTTGAATTCAATAAAAATATTGAACTTAAAAAATGTACATAATCATACATAAACAGGAGCAAGCTATGTTATTCCAGGAAAAATGATGCCTGCTAAAAGCTGTTATTAGCTTTCCTGACCAGGAGTATCAGGCTTATGGCCCAATGTTTCCGTGAAACATTCTTAAAGGAGCCAAAGCAAATCTTGTGAGTTAGTAGCCTGATCATATGAGGTCAGCGACTCAGATGTTTAGGGAGGCTAAAGAGGGTAGAGTGGGGTTAGGGTATGGTGATACGGGGTGTGGTGGCCCAAGTTTAAATCCTTGGGGTGTGTTGCTCCTTTCTCTCTCTCCCCCCCCAATAGATCTCTCTCTTTCTTCCCATCACTCACCATCATCCCATCTTATCCTCTTACTCCATAATTGCTCAGCCTCCTTCTCTCCTTCCCTGACTCACTAATACTTCTGTTGGTCTGCTGCCTGCCCGAGAACTCCAGAGGCCGCAAAGAAAATTAAATCATGAGTGGGGCCAGAGCCCTGTGTGTGTTGCTGCCAGCTCTGCTTGTCTCCCTTCCTCTCTCCCTGAAACAAAACGACATCACAGGGGAAGGAGACAGAGGAGGGAAACAAGCAGAGCAGGCAGCGTGCCGCACAAGGTTCTGGTCCCGCACATGATTTAATTTTCTTTGCAGCCTCCAAAGTTGGGGAGGCAGCAGCAGGCAAGGGAAGATTACCCTTCTGATTTGTCCTTTCTGCTGCAGACTTGGGAAAGGAAGGGAAGTTAGCACTTAGGGCTGGGGAGACTTAGGCCTCCTCTTATGAAACTGCAATAGAAGTTTCTAGTGTGGGGAGCCGCGCTGATGGCCCGCTCTGCTCCCGACGCTCACTGAGTTCCTATAAGCATCGGGAGCAGCGTGGGCCATTCAGGGTGGTTCCCCACGCTAGAAACTGCTACTGTAGTTTCGTAAAAGAGGGGAGTTACCCCCTTATAAAGAAGCCTATGAGCCTGATGAGGATGAATAATGCATGTGTTGGCAAGTTCTGGGGCATTTTGGATAGAGAGAGGGTAGACTCATGATTTACACAGGTGCTTTCTACAATATGTTCATATTTGCAGACAAACAACTCCCCCCCCCCCCCTTTATTAAGCCGCGGTAGAGGTTTCTATCACAATGCTCTGATGCTGCTCCGATGTTCATAGAATTCCAATGAGTAATATGGAGCCCAAGCCTTTGGTCTAAGAGGGGAAGACCTGGTAATGTGGGTTTGAGCTGTCCCTCTCTCAGCCCAGCTCAGGGATCCTTTTTAAGTTAATCTTAAAATCTCCCATCACTCTAACCACCATCCAATGAGTTCCCCTTTGGAAACACCCACCTATAGTATCTCTTTGTCTGTGATCTAGAATTACTGTAACTCTTTTACACCCCACCTGACTTAACTTGTTTCAGTTGATATGTATTATCTTCTGTGATATGTATTATCTTCTGTGATATGTATTATCTTCCGTGAAATTGAAGTATCATAATTCTTTACGGTTCCTGTAACTTACTCTTATCCTGTAATGTAATTCTACTGGAAATGCCCAGATATCTTCTCTATTGTAATCCGCCTAGAACCGCAAGGCACAGGCGGAATAGAAATCCCTAATGTAATGTAATCTTTTTTTTGTTGTTGTTTGCGTTATTTTGTATCACATTGAATTTTGTGAAGTGTACAGTAGCTGTATAAAATTTGTATTTATTTAAAATTTTTGATTTACCAAAGAAAAGGTCAAGATTAAAACAATTTCTTTTCTGCGGAAAACGCATAGCAGCTGGTCACAAATGATCAGGACTTACAGAGAGTATTCAGGGACCCCGTCCCTGAAGGCAGGCAGTTCTCGCATATATTCGTTGTAAAACCATTTCACTTTGAAGTGCAAATTCATATAATCAGTACTTTTGCATAGCTGGTGCTTTTCATGTTCTAAGGCAAAGAGAAAAAAGAAGTAGAAAAAAGTTCAACTCTAAATATTTTGATGTCACCTAATTCATTTTTAGCTGGTGATAATAAATAGTAGGCGTGTATGAAACACAGTGAAAGAAAAATAAAACACGAACTCATATCCACGGCAAATAAATTATGTGCTTGTTGATTTCCCTCCTTTTCCTCTCTGTCTTGACATTTTTCATCCCAGAAATACAAAAAAGAAGCAGATGACGACCCCAGGGAGGAAACGACAAGCAGCTCACCAAGCTCACCAAGACAACAAGCTTTATTGTAGCATTAAAGGGAATTAATGAAATGAATCACAGCATTCACAATTAAAATACTCCAAAGTGGGCATATAATTGACTGCTTAAAGTATCTCCCCCTCCCCCTTTTAGAATCACATAAAATAAGTTTTCAAGCAGGATCTGTTTCAATATCCTATTATGAAATTATCCTCACTCCTTCCTTTCTGAATTTCAAAACTACAAAACCATAAAACCACACAGTCATTGATATATCATTCAATAAAGCAGAAAACAAATAAAATGCAGAATGTCAGAGAAGCACATTGTATAATCAGGAAAAAAGATTCATTGCTTCTTCAGAATCTGTTTAACTAGCAATTCTCTATGGCCAAACAACTCACCAAGACAGCAAAATCCTTTATCTATTTTTATGTACAGTATGTAATGTTGTAATCCATTTTGAATAAAAAGCAGAATGTAAATAATAATAAACTATAAACTATCACTGAAAGGGAGCCAACAACTTTGTTTCTGTCTGAATGCCTATTTATTATCATCTCTAGATCTGACTTCTGGCAACCACACAATGAGATGTGGTTGCCCCTTGTGGTTTTCTTGGCATCATTATTGCCTTTTTCTTAACTCTGCAGCATGAATTGCTGCCGATTATGTGTGAGATAGTGTGTGAGTGACGGGGGGAGGGAGATGAATAGCCTAGATTGGCATTGCTGCTTCAACCTGCCCATCACTGGTGCCTCAGGAAGGCACTCTGGGATTTGAACCTGGGCTTTTGCATTTCTAGTCTGTTGCTCTAACCGCTCCTCCACTCTAATGGTCATCTACTCAGGCCAAAAACACCCCAAATTCTACTTGCCATTTTTTTGAAACAATGAGAGAAGAAACAGAAGAACTCAGCATGCTAAAGTATGTGACCACATGGTAAACATGAAATGAATGAACATTTTGCTTGATGGACACTGGGCATTAATAGTAGTTTATTTTTGTTTTCCCAGACCTCCCTAACATAGGTAGTGAAACATGACTCACATCAGAGGTAGTGGGGGCATTTTCAATAGGATGTCTAAGACTGAGTTTGGACATTTTGAGAAAGTTATCCAGAAATCCAGTAGAGAAAATGTTCATTTTCAAAACTGCAAGACATCTATCTTTTTTTTTTTTTTTTTTTAAATGACTTATGTAGACGTTTTGGCCCAGAGTACATCTATCTTTTATGGCTATTCTCGAATATAAAAATGTCCACATGAAAATGTACAAAAGCAAGCTTTTCAGATGTTCAAGCAGCCAGCATTCTTAGCAAACTGTTCATAGACAACCGAGCACAGCAGAGGAGCACTCTTAAGATTTAGACACCCTTAAGATTAGACACACTGGAGAGAAAGTGACCAGAAAGACATCTAGAAAGTCTGCTTTCAGAATATCCACTTGGACATATATCTTTTTTGAAAATGAGCCCCAGTGTCTCTTAGAAGTAATTAAGATCATCTGTTCTTTCATGACAAGACTGGAAGTTTCAAGTTTATTAAAAAATTTGTTATATCGCTTAATCAAATTTCTAGGCGGTGTACAGTAATAAAAGAATCTTAAAAGAAACAAAACAAGTTGGAGTTAAAATACTATACAGAACTGGGTTAGGTTAGTATACACATACAAAACCATAAAATGCTAACTGCACACAATTAGGGAAGAAGGGTAGAACTACAATCTTTGAGAGGAATATGAGTAGCTTTGAAAATTATATATAAACATGTTGAAAAAGTTATTTTGATAGACCAAAGACAGTGCCATACCAATAAGGAGGAGGGCATGGAGGGCAGTCCACCCTGGATGCACGTTCTAAAGGGGGACACACCAGGTCCAGAATCTCCTGCCCTACTCTGCCACTTTCCTGAACTAGCGGCAGCAAACTTTAAATTCAGTCATCGTGAGACCTACCTGCACCTCCCTGTGGCTGCCAGTCTATCCCCTCCTATATCACTTCCTTGTTTCTGAGCAGAGCAGCAGCCATGGAGAAGTGCAACAAGGTCCTACAATGACTGCATTTTAATTTACAGCTGCTGCTGCGGATTCGAGAAGCATAGAGCAGCAGTGAGGAGATTAGGGGGCATGATACTGGATGGCATTGAGGTGGAGGGAGAGAGAAGGGAGCATGATACTGGTATTGAAGGGTGGTGGAGGGAGATGGAAGTGGGGTAGAGGGATAAAAAGGTGCAGATGCTGATGGAATTGGTGTGCAGGGAGAGACAGACAGAAGGGTGAAGGATGTTGATGGAAGTGGGGTGAAGGAAGAGAAAGGGGGCAGATTCTGATGGAAGTGGGGTGAAGGGAGAGAGAAGGGGCAGATGCTGATGGAAGAGGGATGGATGGAGAGAAAGAAAGGGCAAATATTGGATTTTAGTGGGGAGGGGAGAGGGGGGACCTATGCTGGATGGATGTGGGGATGGGAGAGAGAGGGGAACAGATGCTTGGTGGAAGTGGGGAAGAGAGAGAGAAAGAGGAAAGCAGATGCAGGAAAGAAGTGGGGAGCAGACACTGAATGGAAGTGGAGAAGACAGAGAGAGAAGAAGATGCTGGACGGAAGGCATAGAGAAAGAGGGCACACAATGGAAAGAGGGGAAAAATAAAAAAGGGCACATGCTGGATGGGGGGGAAGATGATAAAGTTAGTGAAATACTAGAGGGGTGAAGGAAAGATGTGGCAAGCTGTAGCTAGACACAGTAAAAAGGGAAATTGAGGACTGGATAGTAAAAATTTAATCTAAACAAATGCAGAAAATAAATTGAGAAGGAAAACGAGGTAAGAAAAGGAAAGGGAAGGGAAAGGAGAGAGTGAAATGCTAGACAATAGGGGTGGGGTATAGAGAAGGAAGGGAAGGGAAGGAGAGAGTGAAATGTCAGACCATGTGGATGTGGGAAAAGGAAAGAGAAGAGAGAAATGCCAGACCATTGGGGAAGGGAAGGAAAGAAGATGGTTGCTAGACAAATGGAGGTGGAGGAAGAGATGGAAGGGGGAGGCAGACAGTTTCTGGAAGGGACATAGATGATGCCATATAGAAGGCATAGAGAAAGGGTAGACAGTGGATAGGAGGAAGAGAATGATAAGAAGATGAGGAAAGCAGAAACCAGAGAAGACAAAGGTAGAAATAAATTTTCTTTCTTTTTTTTTTTTTTTTTGCTTTAGGATAAAGTAGTATTGTAGCTGTGTTGATAAATATTTATAAATAGAAAATGGAAATAAGGTGGTCCTTTTATTGGACTAATTGTAATACATTTTTGACTAATTCAGAGACCAAAACCCCCTTCCTAAGGTCAGGACAGGATACCGTAAGATCAATATACTTTATTAACCTGAGAAAAGAGGTTTTGGCCTTTGAAAGCTAATTGAAAAATGTATTAGTCCAATAAAATGGTATCTTATTTTCCATTTTTGGGTTTTTTTTTTCTTCCCTTCCCCAAATCCATCTCTCCCTGTCCCTCACACATCTGACATCATTCCCTCCCTTACTTCATTCCTCATATCTCTCCCTCCTTCCCTCATCTGAGTCCAATATCTCTACCTTCCCCCAGTCCCATATACTCCTCTCTTCTACACCTAGCTATCGGCCAGCATGCCTGCTGGTCGGCTCTCTGCTGCGCCCCTGCCCTACTTCTCACCCCTCCTCCCACCTGCTCACCGCCACTGGTCTACCTTTAACTTTTTAGAAAAGCGCTGTACCACCCTGCCGTTGGCGGTTTGCGGTTTAATTTGATACTGTGCCAACCTAGGACCCCTGATGAAGACGTGTTTACCAAAACACGGACCATGTCGGGTCCCTAGGTTTGTTTAAAGGTGGTAGCATTAACCACAATCATTAACTGATATAATAAACATAGCCTGCATCTTGTACGGTTGTTACAAAAAAATCATGGTTTTCATATAGATGAGGGGGTGTAAAAAAATTATATGCTAGGTACACCACTGACCAAAGATGATATAGATTTGCTAATGAATGAATAATTAGTGATTGAGTTCCCTGATAGTCCAAAAAATATTTCTTTAGAAGTTTACAACTGACTTATTTTTTTAAATTCTACTTGTGGCATTATGATTACAATTGTATGCTATAAAATATTTTGGGAGAAATCCATAGGCATAAAAAATGTGCCTGCAACATATCCTGTTTAGAAAATTTGGATTATTTAGCAGCCCAAAATATGTGACTTAGCCCTGAGCTCTAATGCCTTTTAGTGGATATGTTGATACTGTGATTGAGTTTTCATCCTTTTGCTTTCTGAAAGTGACTTTTACCCAGTACCATCACAGAAGGATGCCTCAGAAATCTGATACATCTCTTTCAACAGAAGATGGCTATCTCATCCAAGCACTGCTCACTTAATAAGTGCCCTCTTTTCAAAATGGCATCTGAGGGAATATCACTACCCCTAGCGTGCGACCTTGAAGTAGACTCTTACCAAAAGGATGCACTTTGGAAACAAGCCAGATTTCATAGACATCAACATTGATTTACTCCAGTCTATATCTCTTTTTCTGACCGATAGTCATCATACTGCACAGAATCAGTTTTTTTCCATCCAGATTCATGCACCAAAGGACCAAGTCAACATAGGTTGCATCACTTAGAATAGAGGCTAAACAATTTCTCAGCCACTAATTATTTAATGCAGGCAAAATATACAACTAGGATCTAATTAAATCATTAGCTATTATCATCCTGTTCATTACCTACTAATACATTTACTGAGTCCGTAAGGCTGTACCTTTAGCGCCATCATAATGATGGATATTAAATGTTATTATGCCAGGACAGTGACATTTAAAATACGGCTTCAGACTCGTATCAGTCCTACCTCCTACTGCAAACACTGGACTCACTATAATACAAGGTTCTTGTGATGCGGCTGCTGCAGTTCAAAAGTCCCGCTGCAGTTAAATGCCCCCTTCACCTCTCCCCACCCTTGCTGTCAGAACTGCCAAACAGTCTGAGCTCCCCTATCTGCCTATTCACTCCAGTGGGAGCACTGAAGCAGCAATACCAGAAGTGGGGAATCAAGACACAGAACAAGTAACAGCTGTTCTTGCTCAGGACTTGCAAGGACCACACAGAGGAAAATGCTTACATTTTCTACTAGCGGGAGACACTGTGTTTATTGGGCATTTTCAAAAGCAAGGAAACAGGTAAATACGAGTTGAACAGGATACAATGTTGAGCAGCAGAGCACATAATTAATAAGAATTGTTTTGTTTATGCAGCCGCCAAAAAAAAAAAAAACACTCTATGACGAGCACAGTAAATCCAATACGCAAAAGAAGTCACAGAGCAGAGAAGTCACAAGTCAAGTTCAGGATAGACTAAAGCAATCTATATTCGTAACAGTCACTGTGGACTCGACACTGACAGTGTTTCAGCTAATGCAGGCCTTTGTTAAGAGTCTAATGAAAACAAAAATATATATACCGTGCAAAAATACAAACACAGATATAAAAATCATGAACTGTAACATGAAATGTAGCACATGGTTAAAAACATCATCTAACCCTCCTCTAGAAACTACCAGGCCTAGGGATCCTTTCATTAAGCTGCAATGTGCCCTTACAGAAATTTTTCCTGCATGCCAAGGCCATTTTTACCAAAGCAGGAAAAGGGCTGATTTTCCATTTTTCCTATTAGTGGCCATTAGCATGTAGCTATTAATAAAAATTTCTACACGAGTACTTAACACCTATTTGGTAGTTGATAAGGGTTCATGTGGTAATCCTATGCTAGCCTAATTTGGCCTAATTTACCAGCGACTAACAGAAGGCAAACTCAACCAAGCTTAATTTTCAGATAGGGGTCTTTAGGCACTGCGTGGTATTCCACACACACATTTTAAAAATTAGTTTTTAATTGGTGTGGTCAATTTCCACGCCAATTAAAAAATGTAAGTTTTGAGCGGATTTTTGTTAGGTGTCCTTGATAAGGGTACCTAGCGGTGCCTAATGTAGGCACCATTTATAGAATTCACCCTTTAGGATTCTATAAGCGGTGCCATCGTTGTCCACCTAAAAAATGGCCGCCCATCGCATGTCAATCACGCAATGGTGCCGTGTTTAGAATTGTGACTTCATGAAAGGTAGGTCCTAGAAATGTAGGTCAAGGTTTTCAAGGCCTACATTTCTGCCACCTACCTTTCACGTGAATTGTGGCTACTTCCAGCATTAGCCACACCTACAGTGGCATAAGACGTCATAAAGTACCTCCATATCTGTAATGCAGGTGTCTTTTTAGGCGCTGGTAGGTACTTAAATTTTAAAAAAAACATTATTATTTGTTTTTATATGGTGTTTCCACTTAACTTAGGCACCTAAATTAAGGTGCCGTGTATATAATATGGGCTTTATCACACAATAATAAGGATGTGCTGATCAGTGCGGGAACATGTCCACTGATTTGGAAATTGCCACAGGATGGTAAAAGGGCTGGAACACTGCCCATACGCCGAGAGGTTGGATAGGCTGGGGCTTTTCTCTCTGGAGAAGAGGAGGCTCAGAGGAGATATGATAGAGACCTTCAAGATCATGAGGGGCATGGAGAGGGTGGATAGGGACAGATTCTTCAGGCTGAAAGGGACAGCAAATACGAGGGGGCACTCGGAGAAACTGAAGGGAGATAGGTTCAGAACAAATGAAAGGAAGTTTTTTTTCACCCAAAGGGTCGTGGACACTTGGAATGCGCTACCGGAGGAAGTGATCAGGCAGAGTACGATACAGGGATTCAAACATGGATTGGACGGATTCCTGAAGGATAAAGGGATCGTGGGATACTGAGGGAGGAGCTGGGATGTAACACAAGTATAGAAAGCTAACCAAGTAATGAGTATAGAAACCAAACCAGGTCGTGCATGTGCAAGACCGGAAGGTTAGGACTTCGATAGGAAGACAGGATTTAAATGAGAAACCAAGGTGGCAAGGGAGCCTCTTCTGGTGATACAGACAGGTCGTGACCAGTCTGGGCCGCCGCGGGAGCGGACTGCCGGGCAGGATGGACCTGTGGTCTGACCCGGCAGAGGCACTGCTTATGTTCTTATGTTCTTATGCCTGAGTGTATTTCATGGTAAGCCATTTTAACCTGAGGTTTGAATATGCTAGTGCTTATCACAGATTAGTAAAAGGACCCCATAGTGGAGGGTTTTTTTCTTTTTAACTTCATTCCTTTGTTATTATGAGCTGAATTATCTTTTCAAAAATTTAAGTCTACCCTTAAAATGTACTTTTTTCAATTGGAATTTAGGAACTGAGGGTGGCTTCAGCAAATCAGGCCTGATCATTTGCTCCACCTAATCATAATCTTCTGTATTTTTCTGCTTGTCCTATTATGAACTGTAGTTTGTTTTCAATTTGAATTATTGAATTGTGAACGGCTTTGACCTGTGTGTCAGGAAAGGCTATATATTGAGTCAAAATAAACTTAAACTGTTGGAGCAATACTGTACATGATCAACAACATTTCTCCCAAAATGAAGAGAAAACAAATATCCTCAACATAACAAGGAAAACTAAAACATTTTGGCCTGCACACGCCTCATGTTTTCTAGTAACATAAGTACAGCATAATTCTCTGACCACTTACGTGCAGTCAGTCCTGAGGTGGAGGTCAGACAGTGCATTATTAAATGCATTATTTAATGCACTGTCTGACCTCCACCTCAGGACTGACTGCACGTATGTGGTCAGAGAATTATGCTGTAAGGCACATTGGTATTCTTTCTACTGAGGCAAACCTAAATTCTGAACTTTGATGAATTTCCAGCAGGCAGACATTACTTCTGTTTGGATAATACATATTGCATCTTATGTGAGAAAATGAAACAGATTATTTAAAGATCTTGCATGTGAATCAAACTCTGTTGTTTTGCCCCAATCCTTTCACATAATGAAAGAGGGTTTTCAGGAAGCTGAATGTGTGTCTGATGGCTGCCCTCATGGACCGTTGGACACTAATGTAGGGACGATAATAGTCCTGTAAAACAGCATATTTACCGTATTTTTCACTCCATAAGACACACTTTTTCCCCCCATAAAAGTGAGTGGAAATAAGGGTGCGTCTTAAGGAGCGAATACCCTCTCCCAGTGTCAGAGCGGCGCAAAAGGCACAGCTCCAGTCGTCGAAGCGGGAGGAAGGAGCCCTTCGGTTTCCCTGAGGAATTGACCGGCAGCCAGCAGAGCCCATGGCGAGGCGTGCCCAGCCCTATTCCCATCACTTGTGACCTGCAACCCCTCCCCCTACCTTCATCTGCTTCCACTTAGCGTTCATACTGGTGCATGGGCAGTCGTTGGGAGAGGCTTCTGCAGCTGATGCTGGGCTTTTGCTAATCCTCGCAGCTTTCTCACTCAGCCCATGAGGAGGAAGAAGAGGTGGTGGTAGGGGGTGTGCGGCGCCAGGTACGGGCAGCATCGGTAGCCTACGTCTGGGGGCAGCGCCTCTTTGATGAAGTTTAAGCCGAACCAGACTCGGACTTATGACCGGGAAGGCATCAAGAAACGGGCGGCTTGCCTGTGTTTCAGGAACGAGCTGTAGGATGAGGTGGACGCATCTTAAAGAGGGGGCCGGGGCTTTGCGTGCACAGCCGTAATCCAAGAGTGTGTGTGTGGGGGGGGAGGGGGGAATCTTGTCGGACACACTGGCTGGGCTAGGCTGTTCACTCTCCTCGGGGGCTTTATGCGCTGGTGGAAGGGGTTTGTAGTGTCAGCTGTCATCACTCCCCTTGAGATTCTTGCCCCACACCCACCCCCTGGCTCTCTCCACAGCCCTTGCTTTAGGGTGGTTAACTTTCAAAGGCTATTTTGAGGGAGGGTTTTGAAGCATGGGAGGTATGAAAGGAGGGAACAACTGAAGCGGATCCCTGTTAGTCTTTGATTGTTACAAACCATAAAAGGCAGGACCGCCAGAGGAACTAAAATAAAGTTTGGGGGTGTGGGGCTCTCTGCCTGCCTGCTTGCCTTGGGGTGTGGGGCCCTGCTTGCCACTAGGCCTGCCTGCCCTGTCCCTGCCTGCCTTATCCCAGCCTACCACTAGACCACCAGAGGGGGGACAGGGTACAGAGCCTGGCAGGGAGTGGGGATAGGGTACAGAGCCTGACAAAGAGTGAGGAGTTGGATGCAGAGTCTGGTAGGGAGAATTTGGTTCAGAATGTTCTTTTTCTTGTTTTCCTCCTCTAAATCTAGGGTCTTATGGTCAGGTGCGTCTTATGGAGCGAAAAATACGGTAAGTTTTATCAGTTTAGTTTACTAAGCATTTGATATACCACCTTTCAAACAAAATCAAAGTGATATACAATTTTTAAAAATCCAGAAGAATTACATAACATCAACAGGACAGATGAATAGAGCAAGAAGAGCAGGAGCAGAAGAGAGAGGTAAGGGAAGAAAATAAATTTGCTTCTACAAGCACAAAACCCAGATACATTCGTTCTGTTGTTCTTTCATTGAAGCTCTTGTGCAGCAATATTTACTGCTCTTCCAAGGTTGCAAGTTTGAAGTTCTTATAAGATCATGTATTTCTCTCATACAAGATTTATGACAGTATCTATCCAAGAACAGGTCACATTGTAAGATTGAAGAAACGTCCCCTGCCAATACTGATCCTGCAGCAGACAAGTTTTTATAGCAAATCCAGATATCCAGCAGCAGTATCTACTGTGTTTCCACGAAAATAAGACAGGGTCTTATATTAATTTGTATTCCAAAAAAATGCACTAGGGCTTATTTTCAGGGAATGTCTTATTTTTTTCCCATGAACAACAATCATCTCTCCCTTCCTAAATTAATTCTTCCTCGTTCCTTTCTCTCCCCACCCCCCATTGCAGCATCTTTCCTTACCTCTCACCCATCCCCTTGTGCAGCAGCTCCTGAGGCCTCCAAAAACAGTGGCAGCATTCTGAACAGGCTGCTTCGTAGCCTTCCCTCTGCCATGTCACTGCCACGTAGCAGAGGGGAGGCCCCAGCAGGGAAGGCAGTGAAGCAGCCCGTTCAGCCATTCAGAGCACTGCCAACGCTGCAGTTTTGGATTCTTTTGGAGTGGTATGTCAGGCTCATGGTGGGAGGGTCAGTGGGGTTCTGCTGCACAGAGGGATGGGAGGGAGGGATAGAAAGATTCTGTAGAGGGAAGGCCCGGCCTTAGTGGGGAAGGCTGTGAAGCAGCCCATTCAAAGCGCTGCCACTGCTTTGGGAGGCCTCGAGAGCTGCTGCATAGGGGGATGGGTGAGAGGCAAGAAAAAATGCTGCACATGGGGGGGAAGGAAAGAGGAAGAATTGGGGTAGATGAGAGGAAAGAAGAGATGATTGGCAAATTGGGCAGCACTAGTGTGAAGGATGGAGTCGGCGAGTGTTGGGGTGGCTTATTTTTGGGATAGGGCTTATATTAGGAACATCTTTAAAAATCATGGTAGGGCTTATTTACAGGGTAGGTCTTATTTTCGGGGAAAAACAGTAGATAGCAGCTACTGCTGAATGGACGGAGAGAGTAATGAGCTGCCGGCACTGTCTGAAAAGCTTTTCTAGATAGCATTTAGGACATTTCTTTGCTGTTCTAAGTTACCCAAATAGGGCTGCATGTTTATTAACATTTTAATTGTGATTAATCACATGATTAAAGATATGGTTTTCCCTTCCCCCCCCCCCCCACTGCAGCTCCTTATGATTGTGGATAATTCACTTAACCCTCCATTGCCCAGAGTCACAAAAAGCTGCAGTGAGGAAAAACAAACATACAGTACCTTTAATTGCAAAATTAATCATGATTACAAATGTTAATTGAAATGCAGCCCTATAAGGGTTAAAGAATAAAAAGTAATGAAAAGATAAATACAAACTGAAAAGTTACAAATTAAAGAATCTAAAACAGCATGTAGAATAGCCATAAACAGCCTTACAATTTTCAAAACCTATTTCAGAAAAGCAAGCCTACAGTTATCTGCATAGAAGTGCAGAAAATTGCACTATCGGGACAATTTCTGACTCCACCTCATCTCTGCCCCTTGACTGCTGCAGCAGTACCCAGATAATGTTGTTCTCTCTCTCTAAGGCCTTTATCTTTGTGCTCAGGATCACAACCACTCATGTATTGCTGATCCATCTATTGATGGGCTGTGAATGTCTTGGAATAAAACCAGGACTGGCTGAGCCTTACCTGAAGATATGGAACCAGCTGATAACCCTGCACCATACATTGTTCTATTTGTAAATGATATTATTTTGTACTGGTATATTGTAAACTGCTATGACTGGCCCCCAGCTAGAAGAACAATACATCAAATGATCTAAATAAATTAATGAGTAAATGAATGAAAAATAAATGTACTCACTAGCATTTTTTAAAACACAATTGAAAAAAAAAAAACAATACTTATTTCATTCAAAATGTAATAGAAATAAAACCTGTAACAAAATTAATTTTTAATTTTGCTTTGTTTCATTTTTTTGCTAATTGCAGAGTGTGATTTATTTGCAAATGGAATGGATTGAAAAGGAAGAAGAACAAAACTTGAAATGAAGAACTCCCTAGAGCAAAATGAAAAACCAGACAAAATGGTATGAGCACTCCTAGCATTCATGCAGGAAACTGTGTTAAGAGGGAATTAAAGTCTGGTCTTTTTCCGTAATCCTGTAAGGATAGTATGCTGCCTTGAATTAGGATGTCTGCAGGGGTTTTTGCCTTTTGGTTCTCTGTCTTTTCATTTTATTCACGTAAGGATTTGGTGGGAGGTAGTTTTTCTTTTAAAGGGTCATTCTATAAACCAAGGCTCAACTGCATAATCAGTACCTAATTTTTAGGCGCCGAGCAATACAGTGCATAATGGCTGCCAATTTTTAGTTAGGCGCTGTTTATAGAATTGTGCTTAGCGGTGCTAAATTGGACTCAGGCATTGTAAAACATGTCCAAAATCCTCCCCTAACCATACCTACTTTCTGGTAGGCATCTCGATCTAGGCGTCTACTTGGAGGTTGTAAGCACTTATCAAATTATTTTCCTATGATCTAGTTGCTTTTTTAAATTGCTATTTAATTGCAATTTTGAATTAATGGTGCCAATTAAACCTAATTAAATAATTAGTCCCCCCCTTTTACTAAGCTACGGTAGACGCCTGTTCTGAAGCAGAGTCAAGGAACCTATTGTAGGTTCCATTATTCTAACCTGGTAGTGATTTAATCTAATCTTCCATTTGTGTGTCACACGGTGTCAGGTCAAAAGCGCGCCGGGACAAAGGCGCGCCCAGACAATTGAGCGCAGCGTGCGCCGCCGCACCGCTCTAAATGACTGTTTTTAGGGCTCTGACGGGGGGGCGTGGGGGGGAACCCCCCCACTTTACTTAATAGACATCGCGCCACGTTGTGGGGGCATTGTGGGGGGTGTGGGGGGTTGTAACCCCCCACATTTTACTGAAAACTTCACTTTTTCCCTGTTTTTAGGGAAAAAGTTCAGTTTACAGTAAAATGTGGAGGATTACAACCCCCCCCAAACCCCCCACAACGCCGGCGCGATCTCTATTAAGTAAACTGGGGGGGGCTCCCCAACAAAACCCCCCGTCGGAGCCTCTAAAAACTGTAATTTAGAGCGGTGCGGCGGCGCGCGCTGCGCTCAATTGTCGGCGCACGCTTTTGTCTTTCGCGCCGTTGTCTATGAACCGTGTCACACAAACCTGTGCAGGCTCTAGGCAACTTACAGTGAAAGGAGAGACAGGTTTCTACCATGGCACAGAGCGCTAAATGCTCAGATGCTATTCTGATGTTCACTATGAGTGCTGGGCCACGCAACTTAGTAAAAGAGGGCCTAAGTTAGGGGCCTAGATTGGCTCTGCAGACCAATCTTGGGGCCTAACTTTAGGCATCTTTTATAGAATCAGGGCCCAAGTGCTCATTATCCACTGGATTTTATACAATGTGTTTTGAGTTAGAAACATAGAAACATAGAAAAAAGCGGCAGAAAAGGGCTATAGCCCACCAAGTCTGCCCATTCCAAGTATCCCTCCCCCCTGAGTTTACTCCCTTAACGATCCCACATGAGTATCCCATTTTCTCTTAAAATCCGTAACGTTGCTGGCCTCTATCACCTGGTGTGGGAGTCTGTTCCAATGATCCACCACTCTTTCGGTGAAGAAGTACTTCCTGGAGTCACCATGAAACTTCCCTCCCCTGACTTTCAGTGGATGCCCTCTGGTGGTCGAGGGTCCCATGAGCCAGAAGATATCCTCTTCTGTCTCGATGCGTCCCGTGATGTACTTATACGTTTCAATCATATCTCCCCGTTCTCTTCTTTCCTCAAGTGAGTACAGCCGCAATTTCTTTAGTCTTTCTTCATACGTGAGATCCCTGAGCCCCAAGACCATCCTGGTGACCGTTCGCTGCACCGACTCGATCCTCAGCACGTCCTTTCGGTAGTGTGGTCTCCAAAACTGAACACAGTACTCCAAGTGAGGCCTCACCATGGCTCTGTACAGCGGCATCATAACTTCAGGTCTCCTGCTGACAAAACCTCTGCGGATACATCCCATCATTTGTCTTGCCCTGGAGGTAGCCTTCTCCACTTGATTGGCAACCTTCATGTCCTCACTAATGATCACTCCTAGATCGCGTTCCGCCGTGGTCCTAACCAAGGTCTCACCATTTAGTACATAGGTTCTGCGCGGGTTTCTCTTACCCAGGTGCATTATCTTGCATTTTTTAGCATTGAAGCCTAGCTGCCAAGTAGTCGACCATTGTTCCAGAAGCAGTAGGTCGTGTGTCATATCATCAGGTAACAAGCTTCTGCCTACTATGTTGCAAAGTTTGGCGTCGTCGGCGAACAGTGATACCCTTCCTCTAAGTCCCCGCGTCATATCTCTTATGAATAAGTTGAATAGAATCGGGCCCAGGACCGAGCCCTGCGGCACTCCACTGATCACTTCTGATGCTTCGGATGGGGTACCGTTCACCACCACCTTCTGAAGTCTACCGCTCAGCCAATCCCCAACCCATGTAGTTAGAGTGTCTCCTAATCCTATCGATTTCAGCTTGTTCAGTAATCTTCGATGAGGGACGCTATCAAATGCTTTACTGAAGTCCAAATATACCACGTCCAGTGACTCTCCGGCGTCCAGTTGTCTAGTAACCCAGTCAAATTTGGCCATGCACAGCTTAATTGTTTAATGAACCAATCGGCACTGAACAAGCAATTATCAGTACTAATTGGCGCTGATTAGAATTTCTGCGTGCAGCTTTCAAAGCATAGGGGTACATAATTGAATCAGAAATATATCTAAAAACCCGCCTAAATTGGCACTTGGACGACCTAAAACACAGGTCAGCCAAGTGCCGATAATCGAAATGGATTTTAGACGAATCTAGAGGCAGCTTTGACCTTTTGACTACCGCTGTGCGCCCAGAGCAAAAAGGGGTGTTTTTGGAGGAGTGGTTAGGGCAGGAGGTAGGCTGACCAAAGTCATCCTGCAATGATAATCGAAAGTTTGACGAGATTGCCTAGATGAAATTTATACGTTGTGACTTAGGTGATCTAAAAACATGTCTAAGTGCTCAGAAGAAATCCAAAGTGACCAGATAACCACTGCAGACCCCACTGACCCCCCCCCCCCCCACCATAAAAACTGGAATAAAAACATACATACCTGCCTCCAGAACATCAGCACCTGGCATAGGAAAGTCTAGTAGAGCAGCACAGAGGTTGCTTAAGTAGTCTGGGGGGGGGGAGTGGGCTAGTGAACCATAGAGAGGAGGACCCATGTCCATAAGCCACTCTAACCACTGCATGCATGATGAAAAATGTGAGTTCACCAACCCCCCCAAACCCTACTATACTGTCATATACGTGTGACATTGTTTGAACATCAATCGGCATTTTCAAATCAGACTATTTAATGGCCCCACAGTGACCCGCAGGATTTTGACAATGATTTTAGAGCATCCAGGCCCAAAGGTCTACAAATCCTCCTCCTCCTCTACCCCAACTCATTTTCGTTTCTAGAAACTGCAAATAATGTATAGGATTTATCTTAGAGAATGACACGGGGACTGTTTACCGTGGTAAACTGTGGTCATCGCAGTAAATCCACAGGGATGGAGACATTTGCAACTGGTTTACTGCAGGAATGAGGACAAGACCTTTCACCACCCTGTGGGAATGGGGATAAGACCTTTTACTGCCCTGTGAAAGCGGTGAAAAGTCTTGCTCCTGTGGTAAAAAAATTGCACCTGTGTCAGATTCGGCAACTCCTCCCCAGCTCCTCTTGTGCCTATTTTACCTTCAGGAACCCACCATGCCATGATGAAGACAGAAGGAACCCAAAACCAAAATCCAAGACCAATGTGATTTGAAGAATAAAATTACCAGACGACAACAAAAAGTAGAAAAAAAATTAATTTATTTTACATTTTGTGATTAGAATATTTCAGATTTGAAATATGTATCCTGCTAGAGCTGGTATTAAACATAACTGGGGACCGCAAAGCCCTGGCTATGCTTCTTTAGCTTCCAGCTGGCTTAGGGCTCTCTCTCTGACCAGGGGGCAGTTGCCCTAGTTGCTCTCCCCTAACACTATTCCTGCCATGTGGTTTCTCTTTGATAATTTGTGATATAGATATATTTTAAATGTAGCTATGTGGGGAAAAGTGTGGCATAGTGGTTAAGCCTCAGCACCCTGAGATTGTGGATTCAAACAATACCCAAAATTGCAAAAATGTGAGCAAGTAAATAAACTAATAAATACCTCATGAAATACTTCACTCAATGAAAATGCATAGCATTATAATATCACTAGTGTTTAAGCCCGTTACATTAACAGGTGCTAGAATATGTCTGTCTGTCTGTCTGTCTTCCTTTCTGTGTCTCTCCCTGCCCCTGTCTCTTTCTTCCTTTTTTGTCTCTCTTCCTCCCGCTCTCTGTCTTTTTTCTGTCTGTCTCTCTCCCTGGCTCCCTTTGTCTGTCTGTATGTCTTTCGTTCTTTCTTTCTGTCTCTCTCCCTGCCTGCTGTCTTTCTGTGTGTCTGTTTTTCATTCTCATGCACTGCCTGCTTATCTTTCTGTCTCTCTCCATGGTCCCCTTCTGTCTCCCCCCAAAGCAAACCAAGATCACTCCCTGGCCCCCTTTCCCTCTCCCCCCACTTCCCTGTGCAGCAGCAGCAGCATTCCCCTCTTCCCTGTGTAGCAGCAACAGCATTCCCCCCTTCCTGTGCAGTAGCAGCAACAGCATTCCCCCCTTCCCAGTGCAGCAGCAGCATTTCCCCCCTTCCCTGTGCTGCAGCAGCATTGCCCCCTTCCCTGTGCAGCAGCAGCATTTTCCTCCTCCCTGTGCAGCAGCAGCATTTTCCACCTCCCTGTGCAGCAGCAGCATTTTCCTCCTCCCTGTGCAGCAGCAGCATTTCCCCCTTCCCTGTGCAGCAGGAGCAGCAGCAACAGCAACAGCAGCATTGCCCCCCTTCCCTGTGCAGCAGCAGCATTCCTCCCTTCCCTGTGCAGCAACAACAACATTCCCCCTTCCCAGTGCAGCAGCATTTCCCCCCTTCACTGTGCTGCAACAGCATTGCCCCCTTCCCTTTGCAGCAGCAGCATTCCGCCCCTTCCCTGTGTAGCAGCAACAGCGTTCTCCCCTTCCCTGTGCAGCAGCAGCATTTCCCCCTTTCCTGTGCAGCAGCAGCATCACCCCACTTCACTGTACAGCAGCAGCATTCCCCCCTTCCCTGTGTACCCATCCTGATCCCCCTGTCCTGCAGTAGCCCTTTTTCCCTTCCTTTTCCCTCCCCCGTCCAGCAGCACCACTTCCCTGCTCCCTCTGTCCATATGCCCTGCAGAAATCTACTTGCCTCAAAGAAAAGTGCCACACCACGCTGTTGCTAGCCTAGGCGTCTTCCCTCCACTGCGGCCAGCCCTAGCGGAAACAGAAGTTGTCAGAGGGTGGGCCGCAGAGAAGAGAAAACGGCAAGGCCATCGGCAGCACGGCGTAGCGCTTTTCTGTTATCACATGGATGAGATCTGACAGTTTGCAGGATGGGGACGGGAACTGAGCTCACAGGGACAGGGCGGGAATGGTGATAAATATTTTCCCCGTGTCATTCTCTAATTTATCTCCTCCGCCTTCCTACATGGAGGAAAAGGAGAAAGAAGGAAAGAACTTCTGCATGTAGAACAGGGATTGTTTCCACTATCTTCTAGTTCTAGTTCAAGTGCAGAGCAGACAAATTCAAGTCTTCACATTTTAAGATGTGAACTTTGGTGATTATGTTGCCTCTGTTCATTGTACATGAAACACTAGCAAAATTTGGAAACCGTTTGTGCAGATTTTATTTTAGCAGTCTAAATATTGTGGTTTTCTTCCCTTTCTTGAAGCTACCGGTACTTTCTGTTTTTTGGGCTTCCAGCCCAGTCACAAAACCATGCTGTTTCAACAAACTGAATTAAAAGATCTTTCAACAGATGGTGTGTAATTTATTTAATGTGCTATGTTTTCCCCAAATTTGATATTTGGCATCTTTACTGTTGAATGTGTGTGAGCGGTCAGATTAATATTATTGCTCACATGGCAGTCCTGTCACCGATTCGATGTACAAATTGTCATGAAAGTAACAGCTGACTGTATTTACATTCCTAACTCTCCAAGGGTATGTGAAACATGATAGAATTAGCTATTTTATATACAGTCCATTATTGTTATTCGTTATTGTTATTTGGGAGTATGATTCCCAAAAATGTTCCTGAACCACAAAATTGTGAATAACGAAATGAAAATAGGGTTAGGTTCCAGCATGGAACAACCCTTGAAGTATCTGTTATTCACTCTCCAGATGTTTGGGGCCATGTCTGGTAGCAAAGCCTGATCGCGAGGTGAAAGTGATAGCAAAAAAGCAGTTGTTTTTTTTAAAAGCGCCGGCCCGTAAAAATGCAAACACAGCGGCACAAATGGGGAATATTGGTTGCAATTGATGCAACCATGGATAGACGAAATCATGCATTATGAATGCATGAAAAATGAGAATGGACTATACAGTAGTAGGAGCATTGTTTTGCATGAAGTCATCTTTTATAGGGATAAACTGTAAGAGTATTATTATTTCATGCAGGAAATAATGCATACATACTGTAAGTTGCTTTCTAGGTTATGGCCACAGCTTTATTCAATCAACAACAGATATAAATATAACTTAACTTCACAGGTTAGTCTTTTTCAATCCAAAACTTAACAATTAATTCTGGTGCAAGACTAGACAGTGATGGAAAAGTAGTTTGTCTGAAATCCTTACATCTACAATCTAGGCCAGCCTAAACTGCAGTGATGCCAGGTAGTCCAGGTGCAAGGCTCTCCCATGTGTCACACAAGGCTAGCTATGTTTCACAAATTCCAAAGCCTTTCACTTTTTGGCTGGAACTCTAAAGAGCTAACCTTCCCCACCACCAAAAACCAAGACATTGACTTTCTTCCCTTCAGCTCACCTCCTCCAAGCATAATCACAAATTTAGAAGCTTCCAAATTCACCCTCTTCCTCAAACACCCAATAACTTTCACTTTCTTTGCTCTTTTCCAAATGCTTCTTGGAATAATATGTGACCAAATTAAATCCACAAATATCCAATAATTCTTTTTTAATCTGCTTAATGAAGTCCTGGCTCTAGATTCAAAATGGTGGCCACAAACTCTAGCTAGAGGTTGTAGCTGCCATTTTGAACCCAAAGCTGGAACAGGTATCAGTGACTGGGGATTGCTGTTTTCTCCCTATGGAAGGGGAATGGAAGATGTTGACTACTCAGGGGAGGCTATGGACAGGGCATAGCTTTGACCCACTTCACCGTACAGGCACAGCAGCTGCATATACCTTGCCTAGCATTTCTCACACATTTTCCCATATCTTTCAGAAACAAACTTTTCTCCTCTTGAAAATCCAGGAGAGAAATGGCAGTGGTCTCACATTTAGGATGACATCATAAGCAATTGGGTTCAGAAGAGAGGCTAGGATAGGGGTTCTTGGCACAACTCTGCATAGTTATTATATTCACTGGGGACTGAAATGTGACCCTTAGAGATAGAGGCTGGAGTGGCAGCTGAAGCCACAAAAGCTATACAGTTCAAGTAAAAGCCAATGAATAGTTATCCTCTGAGCAGCAGAAGATGATCTATCACTGCTTACTCCTTGGTACGCTGTCCTCGCTTGGATTCTGCAAATCTGTCCTCTCAGTTTGCCTCCTATCTCTCCCATCACACCTTTAGGGTATGCATGGTGAGTCCTCCTCTGCTGATATCCCACTAACATTTAGCATGCCTCAGGGTTCTGTCTTAGGACCTCTTATTTTCTCTCCCTACACCTCTTCCCTTGGTGCCCTGATCTCCTCCTATGGCTTCCAGTATTACCTATATGCTGATGACTCCCAGATCTACCTCTCTACATCCAAAATTTCACCTAAAATCCAAGAAAAGCTCTCAGCCTTTCTGGCAGACATTGCTGCCTGGATGTCTCACTGCCACCTGAAACTAAACATGTCCATGACTGAGCTGCTCCTCTTTCCTCTTAACCCTTTCAGGACCATAAGGATCGTAGGCCAATTTTTGTGGTTTTGACGACATTTTTATGGTAAAAAGGGCTTGCAGATGCCAAAAAATTGATTTTTTTTTGTGAAATATCATTATTTAAAAAAAAAAAAAAATCAAACTTCTGGCTTATGGACAGTGTGGCAAGTGAATCTTCTCGTCAATCTAGCAACGACGCTAATGAATGAATGTCGGAACCAGTTTGTTTACATAAAGGCAGTATCATATGGAATCCGTACATATCAAATTTAGAACTGTAGACGATCCCAATCAAAATTTATAGGATTTTAAAGTTATGGGACAAATATGTCCCTTGGTCCTGAAAGGGTTAAAGCTAGAGCCTCAGCACCCTGGAGTTATGGGTTCAAACCCACGCTGATCCTTGTGACCCTGGGCAAGTCACTTAACCCTTTCAGGACCATAAGGATCGTAGGCCAATTTTTGTGGTTTTGACGACATTTTTATGGTAAAAAGGGCTTGCAGATGCCAAAAAATTGATTTTTTTTTGTGAAATATCATTATTTAAAAAAAAAAAAAAAATCAAACTTCTGGCTTATGGACAGTGTGGCAAGTGAATCTTCTCGTCAATCTGGCAACGACGCTAATGAATGAATGTCGGAACCAGTTTGTTTACATAAAGGCAGTATCATATGGAATCCGTACATATCAAATTTAGAACTGTAGACTATCCCAATCAAAATTGATAGGATTTTAAAGTTATGGGACAAATATGTCCCTTGGTCCTGAAAGGGCTACAGATCCCACGTGAGTATCCCATTTTCTCTTAAAATCCGTCACGCTGCTGGCCTTTATCACCTGGAGTGGGAGTCTGTTTCTATAACCACAAAGCCCTATGACCTCACAATGCAGATGTAAAGAGCTTTAGCCAATAGGAAGAGGAGATGCAAATGTTAATAGCCTTAGCCAATAGGGAGAGGAGGAGATAGTGGATGCTGTGGCCATTTGGCCTTTATCTGCCATCATAGAAACATAGAAAAAAGCAGCAGTAAAGGGCTATAGCCCACCAAGTCTGCCCATTCCAAGTATCCCTCCTCCCTGAGTTTTACTCCCTTAACCCTTTCAGGACCATAAGGATCGTAGGCCAATTTTGGTGGTTTTGACTACATTTTTATGGTAAAAAGGGCTTGCAGATGCCAAAAAATTGATTTTTTTTTGTGAAATATCATTATTTTTATTTAAAAAAATCACACTTCTGGCTTATGGACAGTGTGGCAAGTGAATCTTCTCGTCAATCTGGCAACGACGCTAATGAATGAATGTCGGAACCAGTTTGTTTACATAAAGGCAGTATCCTATGGAATCCGTACATATCAAATTTAGAACTGTAGACGATCCCAATCAAAATTGATAGGATTTTAAAGTTATGGGACAAATATGTCCCTTGGTCCTGAAAGGGCTACAGATCCCACGTGAGTATCCCATTTTCTCTTAAAATCCGTCACGCTGCTGGCCTTTATCACCTGGAGTGGGAGTCTGTTTCTATAACCACAAAGCCCTATGACCTCACAATGCAGATGTAAAGAGCTTTAGCCAATAGGAAGAGGAGATGCAAATGTTAATAGCCTTAGCCAATAGGGAGAGGAGGAGATAGTGGATGCTGTGGCCATTTGGCCTTTATCTGCCATCATAGAAACATAGAAAAAAGCAGCAGTAAAGGGCTATAGCCCACCAAGTCTGCCCATTCCAAGTATCCCTCCTCCCTGAGTTTTACTCCCTTAACCCTTTCAGGACCATAAGGATCGTAGGCCAATTTTGGTGGTTTTGACTACATTTTTATGGTAAAAAGGGCTTGCAGATG
Organism: Geotrypetes seraphini; assembly: GCF_902459505.1. Taxonomy (NCBI): domain Eukaryota; kingdom Metazoa; phylum Chordata; class Amphibia; order Gymnophiona; family Dermophiidae; genus Geotrypetes; species Geotrypetes seraphini. The sequence goes on from NC_047097.1 coordinate 14,832,834, forward strand.
CCAAAAAATTGATTTTTTTTGTGAAATATCATTATTTTTATTTAAAAAAATCACACTTCTGGCTTATGGACAGTGTGGCAAGTGAATCTTCTCGTCAATCTGGCAACGACGCTAATGAATGAATGTCGGAACCAGTTTGTTTACATAAAGGCAGTATCCTATGGAATCCGTACATATCAAATTTAGAACTGTAGACGATCCCAATCAAAATTGATAGGATTTTAAAGTTATGGGACAAATATGTCCCTTGGTCCTGAAAGGGCTACAGATCCCACGTGAGTATCCCATTTTCTCTTAAAATCCGTCACGCTGCTGGCCTTTATCACCTGGAGTGGGAGTCTGTTTCTATAACCACAAAGCCCTATGACCTCACAATGCAGATGTAAAGAGCTTTAGCCAATAGGAAGAGGAGATGCAAATGTTAATAGCCTTAGCCAATAGGGAGAGGAGGAGATAGTGGATGCTGTGGCCATTTGGCCTTTATCTGCCATCATAGAAACATAGAAAAAAGCAGCAGTAAAGGGCTATAGCCCACCAAGTCTGCCCATTCCAAGTATCCCTCCTCCCTGAGTTTTACTCCCTTAACCCTTTCAGGACCATAAGGATCGTAGGCCAATTTTGGTGGTTTTGACGACATTTTTATGGTCAAAAGGGCTTGCAGATGCCAAAAAATTGATTTTTTTTGGTGAAATATCATTATTTTTATTTAAAAAAAATCACACTTCTGGCTTATGGACAGTGTGGCAAGTGAATCTTCTCGTCCATCTGGCAACGCCGCTAATGAATGAATGTCGGAACCAGTTTGTTTACATAAAGGCAGTATCCTATGGAATCCGTACATATCAAATTTAGAACTGTAGACGATCCCAATCAAAATTGATAGGATTTTTAAGTGATGGGACAAATATGTCCCTTGGTCCTGAAAGGGTTAAACCCTCTGCTCCTGTCCCTCCATTCTCTATCTCTGTAAATAATACTATTAACACGCCAGTCTCCTCTGCTTGCAACCTTGGGGTTGTCTTTGACTCTGACATCTCATTTTCAATCTACATCCAACAAACTGCTAAAGCCTGTCACTTCTATCTCCACATCACTGAAATCTGCCCCTTCCTCTCTGAGCACACTCTGATAACCTCACATTTAGACTACTGCAATTTACTTCTAACAGGTCTCCTGCTGAACTGCCTTCCCCCCTGCAAAACTCAGCCACATGACTTACCAGTCAACCTCACTCCACTCACCTTACCACTCTCCTCAAATCACTACACCGACTCCCTATCCACCTCTGCATACAGTTCAAACTTCTATTATTAAGCTACAAGTGTGTTCATGCCGAAACCCCTCAGTTTCTCTCTTCTCTTATCTCTCCTTATACTCCTTCTCGAGTACTCTGTTCCTCAGATAAGCTGCTTTTATCTTTTTCCTTCTACTCCACTGCCAATTCCAGACTTTGTTCCTTTTATCTAGCTGCTCCGTATGCCTGGAATAAACTACCCGAGTTGATCCAACATGCTCCGTCCCCCTTATCTTGTTTAAAAGCAGACTGAAAGCTCACCTTTTTGAATTAGCTTTCAATCCGCTGCCCACTGCTCATCACCCCAGCCAACAGATTGACCATCCCTCCTAACTGTATCCCCACCCTGGCATTCTGTTTGTCTGTCTCCTCTCTTTAGATTGTAAGCTCTTTCTAGCAAGGACAGTCTCCTTTGTGTATGTCTGGTAGCAATCTAGAAATAATTAATAATAGTAGAAGACGAGCTATACTGTCATAGGAGTCAATTGGAGCAACAGCGAGTATGTTCTTGGTTAGGTACTAGATGCATTCTAATAGGTTCCTCCAGGAGCCTATCTCTTCTTCTGTTACCCAGATGATAACTGTACATTGACTTCTTCTTTGACAGTGGGCTCGATTCACTAAGCAAACCGATCGGTGTGCAACCCCTTTGCGACTCGATTTCCTTCTGACCCAATTCACTAACCTCTGTGCCGATCCGATTCCGATCCATGCATGCAAATGAGGGGAAACGGCATGCAAAGTAGGCAGGGACGCGATTCGCTAAACAGAAGAAGGACTGGTCTTGCCAATCTGAAGTGAAGCGACTGCTGAGGACCAGTCGCTTCACTTCTTACCGACTCTCCTGCCCTTTAAAACCACAGGCTAGCAATGCGCTTTTGCAGGATACATATAAAAAGGAATTCTTCCTTTTTTATATATTTTGTAAAACGCATTGCCAGCCCGTGGTTTTAACCTGCCCCCCTGCGCCAATGCCCCCTGTGCTGATTCCCCACCCCCGCACTGATGCCCTCCCACGCCGATGCCCCCAACTCTGATCCCCTCCCCCGCATTGATGCTCCCCCATTAAAGGTACGGGGAGCAGGAGGGACCGGAAACAGTACATCCCTTGGGTGGCAGGAGGGAGTTGGCCTCACTCCTGCCATTGGTTTTTTTTTGGGGGGTGAGGGTGGGGGAATGGGGATGGGGCACTTGTCGGGAGAGGGAGGGGGGTTTAATTTTTTTTAAAAATCGGGCTGATATTTTGCGTGTGTAAAACATGTGCAGTATCTGTCATTCTCAACCCCCTGAGCATCTGTCCTGCCTGTCTTCTCAACTCCCTACCCCCTGCACCCAGCCCCTCCCCTGTCAGGCTCTGCATCCAGCCCTGCTGTCCTGTCAGTGTACTTCCTCCGATCCCTGGTAGTCCAGAAGTGCAGCAGGCAGAAGCAAGATTTCAGCTCTCCTCCCACTAACCCAGTCATTGGAGGCTGTTGGAGTTCTCTTCAGCTGCTGAGCAGCCCCGAGCATAAGTGTGCTTTGGCGCTGCTGCTTGGCGCTGAGCGGCTTCATGATTGGCTCCCGCAAATTCTCGGGAGCCAATCATGAAGCTGCTCAGCGTCGAGCAGCAGCACCACAGCGAGCTGCTGCTAGGGGCCACTCAGTGGCTGGAGAACTCCAGCAGCCTCCAATGACTGGGTTAGCAGTGTGGCAGGAGAATGGAAAGCTTGCTTCTGTCCGCTGCACCTCTGAACCAACAGGGTTCACAGGACATGGCAGGTGTACTATTTTTTTTGGGCGGCCACAGCCTTTGTGGTCTTCCTCCCCCCACCCCACCCCCGTTCTGACGCCTATGTTTTGGCTGAACAAAATAATGACTTTGTTATGTTAACTGGCTGGGAGGCAATTACTTGACCTAGTGTCAGCTGTGCTTTGCAGAGGGAAGGATACCGTTTTTCTATTTAATGACAAATTGCTGTTGGCTAAACATTGGCTAGGTAATAGTTTAATGACTAAATTAAAATTATATCTGTAATAGTCTCAATAATACACAATTCATAAATGCAAATACAATGCTACTTAAAATATTATTGACTTCAGATTTCAGTGTTTATGTTACATTATCATTCGGTTTAGTGCATGCAGAAAGAATAAGAAATGTCCTCACTAAAGACAGTAGATATAGTTAAGAACATAAGAACATAAGCAGTGCCTCTGCCGGGTCAGACCACAGGTCCATCTTGCCCAGCAGTTCGCTCCCGCGGCGGCCCAAACAGGTCAAGACCTGTCTGAATCATCAGAAGGGGCTCCCTTGCCACCTTGGTTTCCCATTTAAGTCCTGCCTTCCTATCGAAGTCCTAGCCCTCCGGTCTTGCACATGCACGACCTGGTTGGTTTATACTCATTACCTGGTTATATAGGAAGGAAGCTTTCTATGAGAATAAAATCTGATTGGAAGGCTAGAAAAAGGTATCTTCATTGTACATGAAGCCAGTTTATCTGTGGAGCAAGTAGGGACGTAGCCAACATTATATTTTGGAGGCAGCCTGGGTGTGGATCAGAGACCGATGAATTTCCTCATCCTCCCTGAAGCAGTTATATACACAAAACTAGAGAAGTTGGGTGTTTAAGGGGGCTTTATCTAGACCAGTGGTTCCCAACCCTGTCCTGGAGGAACACCAGGCCAATCGGGTTTTCAGGCTAGCCCTAATGAATATGCATGAAGCAAATTTGCATGCCTATCACTTCCATCATATGCAAATCTCTCTCATGCATATTCATTAGGGCTAGCCTGAAAACCCGATTGGCCTGGTGTTCCTCCAGGACAGGGTTGGGAACCACTGATCTAGACAACTACTGGAGGGACTCAGGTGAGCTCCAGCCAACACGTACTTTATAAGGACACCAACTCCCTTCCAAAATGGTGTGACAATGAGTCCCTCAAGTAGATAAAATCTGCGGAGTCAGGCGTTTATGGCGGCTTCTACAAAGTTTGGCAGAGAGTGCACCTAAAATTGCAATCTGTGAATTATAAGCAGAATTTCTATTTATTTATTGGAACACTGTTGCATGGGTTTATTATGTGCATGTTTTAGGGAGTAAGTCCTTTGAAACAGAATTCATCTACTGTATTCTCATCTGAGTGGCGAAAGTTTCTATAGAAACCTGTGTGATGGGTGATATGTTCTGAGGGCTCTCCAAATTCACGTATATATTTAAATAAATTTATAAAAAAAATTTCATATGCAGCTTATATTTTATCAATGTATTATGATTGACTGTGTGACATGTTCTGACTGGTTGTGAGTTTTTGGCATATAGGTATAAGCCTTTATAGCTGCCATTGAGCTACCATAAGTTCTCAAGCCTAAGGTTGGACACATAAATGTGGATTTAAGAAAACGTCTGAATACTGGCCTCGTTAACTTCTGCAGATACCTAGTTATTCAATGTTGGAAGTCGGACATGCCTTGCCATTGAGTTTCAGGGGTTAATGGCTGTGAGGCCCCAATTCTATAAAAAGCGCTTAAAAATTAGGTGCTGCGCAACGCAGCTCAAAGTAGCTATCAATTTTGAGTTAAGCAACCACTTATAGAATCATGCCTAGCAGCGCTTAAATTAGACTTAAGTGTCAGTAGGCATCAAAACCATAGGCACCCTTTATATGTGTCAGAGTTTTCTTGACTTAATACTAGTGCCTAAGTCCAATTTAGGCACCAAGATGCAAAACACACCCAAGATCTGCTCATGATCCACCTAACCATGCCTACTGTTATAGGCTGTTATAGGGGAAAACACCCTCCAGGGATTCAAGACAAAGTTAGACAAGTTCCTGCTGAACCAGAACGTACACAGGAAAGGCTAGACCAGACATGGGCAACTCCAGTCCTCAAGGGCCAGAATCCAATCGGGTTTCCAGGATTTCCCCAATGAATATGCATTGAAAGCAGTGCATGCAAATAGATCTCATGCATATTCATTGGGGAAATCCTGAAAACCCGATTGGATTCCGGCCTTTGAGGACCGGAGTTGCCTATGTCTGGGCTAGACTCAGTTAGGGCACTGGTCTTTGACCTAAGGGCCGCCATGGGAGCGGACTGCTGGGCGCGATGGATCACTGGTCTGACCCAGCAGCAGCGATTCTTTTGTTCTTATGTACTTTCTGGTAGGCACCTTGGTCTAAGCACCTACCTGGAATCAATTGTTTTTTTCAATTACCCCAAAAGTGACTGGATAAATGTTACATCAGGGAATGCTAGGAAGGTAAAATTCCTAGACGTCATAAATGACTGCTTCTTAGAGCAACTGGTCCAGGAACCAACAAGAGGGGGAGATATTTTAGATTTCGTCTTTAGTGGAATACAGGACATAGTATGGGAGGTAACTGTGTTGGGTCTGCTGGGAATTTGAGCTGATAACTAGAGTGACATCATTAAATAAATCTACTGTAGCGGCATTTAATTTTTGCAAGGACAACTATGATAAAATGAGGAAAATGGTTAAAAAGAAGCTAAAAGGGCTTGGCATAAGTCAGAAGTTTCCAAGTTTATTTAATCTTTGATATACTGTTTATTAAAAGCATACCTACATGGTTTACAGTTATCAAAATATTGTTAAAATAAAACAAATGAAACAAGTGAAATAAAACAAATAAAACAAGTGAAAAGTAAAAGGTGGAGGGGACTACAGAACAAACTGACTTACTGGAACAAAAAGGAAAAATGGGAAAAGATGAGAGCTTAAATACAATGAGAAAATAAAATCTTAAAAGGGAGGGAAGAAACAGAGGGGCTTTAGTACACTAGGGTAGGGGTCGCTTCAAAAGAAGTATAAACCAGGCATGGATGTTGTTTAAAAATACCATCGTGGAAGCCCAGACAAGATGTATTCCACATATTAAAAAAGGTGGAAAGAAGAGATAACGAGAGTCGGCTTGGTTAAAAGGTGAAGTAAAAGATGTTATTACAATCAAGAAAACATCCTTTAAAGAATGGAAAAAAGGATCCCAATGAAGAAAATAAGAAGAGACATAAGCACTGACAAAGCACTGATAAAGAAAGCTAAACAAGAATATGAAGAACAACTTGCAAAAGAGGCAAAAATTCATAATAAAATTTTTTTTTAAGTACATCAAAAGCAAAAAACCTGTGAGGGAATCTGTGGGACCATTGGATGATCAGGGAGGATAAGGCCATAGTGGAGAGACTGAATGAATTTTTTGCTTCGGTCTTTCATCATTGGGCTCATGTTTGAGCAACCTGGATGCAGAACTGTTTAGTTACACTGACGACATTACTATTGTCATATCTTTTACTTCAGCCCTATCCCAGATTACCACTAAAGTTGAAATTGTAATGAAACAGATGGATTCCTGGATGCAAAAATTTAATCTCAAACTAAACACTGGCAAAACAAAGTTTTTTGTGGCGACTGCTAGTAATATTTCTTCTGAACCTTCTCTTAGTATAAATTCAACTCAGTATATAATTCATCCAACGATTACAATTTTGGGAGTTATTTTAGACCAGCATCGTACAATGCCTGCTCAGATAGATGCTGTAGTGCGTAAATGCCACTATACATTATGGAAATTGCGAACAATTAAATCTTATTTTGAATTTACTGCTTTTAGATTACTGGTTCAATCATTGCTACTGAGTCTTCTCGATTATTGTAATATTATTTATCTGACAGTCACCAAGAAAGAATTAGCAAGACTTACAATAATACAGAATACAGCGGTCAGAATGATTTATGGCCTGAAGAAATTTGATCATATTACACCCTTTTATTGTGAATTGCATTGGCCTGTAATCACTTCCTACTCCTCTTCTTATATTGTACACTTCAAACCTGTTAACCTCAATGATTTCAGTGTTTGTATTTTTTTATTTAACTGCTGTTTTGTATTTACTGCTGTTTTGTATTTATTTTTTAATATGTAAAGGTTTAATAATAAATTATAGGAAGATGATATTTTTCTGATGTAATTAATATGTCAGCATTTCAGTTTCTATTTCTTTTTTTTAGTTCATGTCTTTTTATTGGAATTATAGGCAACAATACTTATACAATTATAGGCAACTTATACAATTATAGGCAACAATACTTATACAATTATAGGCAACAATACTTATACAATTATAGGCAACAATACTTATACATACGTTTAACTCTGTGTCAGCAATGAGCAAATACAGCATAGCTAATATGAAGCATCATCAAGGCAAAGTCAATTTTCTGAGCTCAACATAGCTATACAATAAGCATAGCTTCAAGTAGAGGGGTAAGGTGTGCTATAGTATTACCATATTTATGATTCAAGAGAAACAGAATTAAATGCCTACATAAACAGTAATATATCAGTCGCCAAAAATAGGATAATCTGAAAGTAGTAATCAGCTTTGTGTCATATAAATGTCATGTTTTGTATTTTTGATTAACTGATGTGAACTGCCTAGAATTCCCTGAGTATGGCGGTATACAAAAATAAATTATAATAATTATTATTACTAAATGTTATGTTATGTCTTTATTGAAGAAGATGTAAGAAATCTACCTGAACCAGAAATGGTTTTCAAGAGTGATGAGGCAAAGGAATTGAAAGAAATCTCAGTGAACCTGGAAGACCTACTAAGCCAAATTGACTAGATAGTACACATCCCATGGTGCTGAAAGAGCCCAGTGATGTTTCACAGTTAACACCCTTTCTGGGTGTAAGCCAGTGACAGCCAACATTTCTGGGGATTTCCCCCTGGGAGGCTGTGTGACTGAGGGCTCTCTCAATTTCTCCAAATTTCTTTATTATGTTGCTTGTGTGGTAGCAGTGCAGATATAGTTCGAGTTGTCTCTCCTCCTCATCTAGTTCTATTTCTTGGGGGTTTGGGGAGATTTTTCTTTTTTTCACTGTCAGTCCTCTCCCATTTTTTTCGGCTTCTATTATTATTCTGCTGAAAGACCTCAAACATGAAATTCCTGATCTGTTCTTAGTGATCTGTAACCTGTCGCTAAAATCATCTGTAGTACCTGAAGACTGGAGGGTGGTCAATGTTACATCAATTTTTAAAAAGGGTTCCAGGGCTGATCCGAGGAATTTCAGACTGGTAAGCATGAACTCAGTGCTGGGCAAAATAGTGGAAACAATTATAAAAAATAAAATTGTGGAACATGTAGACAGAATGATTTAATGAAACAGAGTCAGCATAGGTTCAGCCAAGGGAGATCTTGCCTCACCAATTTGCTGGACTTCTTGAAGGTGTAAATAAATATGTGGATAAAGGCGAGCCAGTATCTAGATTTCAAGAAAGCAGTTGACAAAGTTCCTCATGAGAGGCTCCTGAGAAAATTATAGAGTCATGGGATAGGAGGTAATGTTCAAGTGTGGATTAAGAATTGGTTATTGAACAGAAAATGAAGGGTGGTATTAAATGGCCATTTTTCTCAAAGGATCTATACTGTGACCGGTGTTATTTAATTTATTTATAAATGATCTAGAAATTAGAACTACGAGTGAGGTGTTTAAATTTGCAGATGACACTACATAAGAACATAAGAATTACAGCTGCTGGGTCAGACCAGTGGTCCATCGTGCCCAGCAGGCCACTCTCTCGGCAGCCCTTAGGTCAAAGACCAGTGCCTTAACTGCATCTAGCCTTACCTGCATATGTTCTGGTTCAGCAGGAACTTATCTAACCCTTTATTGAATCCCTGGAGAGTGCTTTTCCCTATAAAAGCCTCTGGATTAGCATTCCAGATTTCTACCACTCTCTGGATATGGAATCTATCCCCTTTTAACTTTAGAGAGTGCCCTCTCGTTCTCGTCTCTTTACCTTGGAGAGGGTGAACAATATCTCTTTCTCTCTACTAAGTCAATTCCTTCAATATCTTGAATGTTTCGATCATGTCCTCTCTCAGTCTCCTCTTTTCAAGGGAGAAGAGGCTCAGTTTCTCTAGCCTCTCATTGTATGGCAACTCCTCCAGTCCCTTAATCATTTTTGTTGCTCTTCTCTGGACTCTTTCGAGTAGTACTATGTCCTTTTTCATGTACAGCAACCAGTGTTGGATGCAGTATTCCAGGTGGGGGTGCACCAAGGCCCAGTACAGCAGCATGATAACCTTCTCAGATCTGTTTTTGATCCCCTTCTTAATCATTCCTAGCATTCTGTTCGCCCTTTTCGCTGCTCCCGCATATTGTACGAACGGCTTCATTGACTTGTCTACAAGCACTCCCAAGTCTCTTTCCTGGGGGCTCTCTCTGAGTACAGCACCGGACATCCTGTATTCATTCATGCATATGATTTTTGTTACCGACATGCATTACCTTGCACTTATCCATGCTGAACCTCATTTCCATTTCGCAGCCCATTCCTCAAGTGTGTTTATGTCTTGTAGGTCTTCGAATGTGGGTTGTGAAAAACTGCAGAAAGACCTTGGAAATTGAAAGACTGGGTGTCCAAATGGCAGATGAAATTTGATGTGGACAAATGAAAAGTGATGCACATTGGAAAGGATAATCCAAATCATAGTTACTGGATGCAAGGGTCCACCTTGGGGATCAGCACTCAAGAAAAAGATTTGGGTGCCATCATGGACAATATGATGAAACCTTTCACCCAATGTGTGGCGGCAGCCAAAACAGCAAACAAGATGGTAGGAATTATTGTAAAAAGGATGGTTAACAAGACTAAAGATATTATAATGCCTCTGTATCGCTCCATGGTGCAACCTCTCCTGGAGTATTGCGTTCAATTCTGGTCCCCTTATCTCAAGAAAGATATAGCGGCACTAGAAAAGGTTCAAAGAAGAGCAACTAAGATGATAAAGGAATCCTCTCTTTAGAGGAAAGACTAAAAAGGTGAGGGCTCTTCAGCTTGGAAAAGAGAAGGCTGAGGGGAGATATGATTGAAGTCTACAAAATCCTGAGTGGAGTAGAACAGGTACATGTGGATCAATTTTTCACTCCATCAAAAATTACAAAGACTAGGGAACAAGATGAAATTGCAGGGAAATACTTTTAAAACCAATAGGAGGAAATCATTTTTCACTCAGAGAATAGTTAAGCTCTGGAACGCGTTGCCAGAGGTTGTGGTAAAAGTGGATAGCATAGCTGGTTTTAAGAAAGATTTGGACAAATTCCTGGAGGAAAAGTCCATAGTCTGTTATTAAGACATGGGTGAAGCCTCTGCTTGCCCTGGATCAGTAGAATGGAATGTTGCTACTCTTTGGGTTTTGGCCAGGTACTAGTGACCTGGATTGGCCACCATGAGAACGGGCTACTGGGCTTAATGGACCATTAGTATGACCCAGTAAGGCTATTCTTATGTTCTTATGAAAAATTCAATCAAGTACAGCCTTCCGACTATCATGTGCAAATAACTTAGGGCCTCTTTTACAAAGCTGTGGTAATGATGCTGCTGTGGTAAATGCACCAAAGCCCATAGGAAGTGAAAGTGTGTTTATCACGACTTTATCGATACCACAGCTTTGTAAAAGAGTGCTTTTCTCTCAGTCATTTTGAGGAACCTTGAAACCTATACAGGGAACACTTAACATTATCCTATAGGACATGGCTTATTGCCTTTTCAGTGAGAAACCAAACAGCCCAAACAGACAAAAGAATATCAATGTCCACTATAACTGTTCAAGTTTAGCATTAAGTTTTAGAAATAATTTTGTTTCCAAGCTACTAAACAAACTGGATTACTACAGATTGATTCTAAATAGACATTCAAAACTATCAGAATAACTAGCCTCGCATACAAACAGACCCTCACGAAGTATGGGATAAGTATCTACAAACTAAAAATATAAATATGTAGAAAAAAGTTAAACTGAACCTCCAAGAAGCCAGACTGCATACAATGCAACACCACCAAAACAATTACACATGTCCCATATACTGTGCAAAATATAAAGACAGCAGATGTAAAATTAAAAAAAAACCTGACAAATAACAATCACACTTTACAAATTAACAAATAGAAATACACTTCTCCCTCCGTATTCGCTGTGATAGGGGATTAATAGAACTGCAAATACAGAAAAAACACAAATAACTTTTTCATATGTTATTCATTGTTTTCTATTAAAAACCACCGTGAATATGGTGAAATTGTGAATAACATGGTGGGAGACCTGGCCTGTTCCTGAAGGAGAGGCAAAACACGGTGAAGAAAGTGCTGGGAATCAGCGATTTTCTCTGTAAATGCTTGGAATCAGCGATTTCTCTTTGCAAGCTGATGTAATTTTGGGGGAGGAGCCAGCAAGCTAAAAACCGTGAATAATCGAAACCGTGAATGCTGAAACTGCGAATACGGAGGGAGAAGTGTACAACAAAAAATGGAAAATAAGATAATGCCATTTATTGCACTAATATATTTTTCAATAAGCTGTTTATCAATATAGCTACTATACTACTTTATTCTAAAGCAACAGAAAAAACACAATTTTTTTTTCTATTAATATCATCTCTGGTTTCTACTTTTCTCATATTCTCTTCACTTTCTTCTTTCCATCCAGTGTCTATCCTCTCCTTCCTTTCCATCCAATCTCTGCTCTCTTTTTCTCAGCCCCTTCCATCCATTATCCACAATCTCTCTTCCTTCCATATGCCATTTTCCCTTTTTCTATGCCCCTTCCATAAACTGTCTACCCTCACTCCCTTCCATCCATCTGTGCCCCTTTATATATAATTCATTTCAGCTTCACCTCCTCACCATTTTCTTTCTCCCCTCTCTGTCTCCACCCCTCCCACCATGCTCTGGCATCTCTCTCCTTTTCTTTCTTTCTTTCCTTCCCTTCCTTCCTCCCAAGCATCTGTCTCCTTCCCTTCCTTCCCCTCCCCATATCTTCTCTGTAATCCTTCCCACTGGCATCTCACCCTCTATGCTCTGGCAGACTGGCTAGAAAGCAGGCAGACTAGCTGGCAGATTGGCATTCCTCCCTTCCTTCTTCCCTCCGTGCTCTGGCATCCTTCCTTCCTTCACTTCAACCCTCCTCTAGCATCCTCCCATCCCTCCCTCCTTCCTCCACATGGTACAGCCCTGACTCGACTCCCGTGCTCCACTTGAACTCCCTGGTATTCTAGTGGTCTCTTCAGGGGGGCAGGAAAGAACCCAACTCTTATAATGATTGTGAAGCATTCAAAGTAAACACTGGTTTATTTTTGAAGATTAGGAAATTATGCTGAAATTTATTTTCAAAATTTAAATATATGCTAATGATCACAAAAAGAAAAGGGCCACGGGACTAATATATTTTGACAAAAATTGCATGATACTTATCATTGATTACTGTGGCTGAAAAGAACCTCCCCCCCCCCAGCACACACACACACACAAAAATATATTAGCATTTCCTTTCAGTGATTGCTTAAATCTGCAATTGCTACAGTGCAAATTCCAGAATAAAATGTTCTCCTCCCACACAGTCCTGAACTTCAAAGTATTAACTAATTTAAACCACTTAAAAACAGTGGGTGTGCTATAATTGTTTGTCCTGGGAAGCAATTTCTGCTTTCAAGTATCACTCCGTCTGCCTTTGTGATTTAATAGTTCTTTAAAGTAGGGATTGGACAGAATACGCCTTCCCTGTGTTCAATTGCTTTAAGAACAAAATTCACTACTAACTTTTATATGGTTTTAATACCGAAGTATGAAAAGGCTCATATTGTTTTCTTGTTCTTCTGTTTCTCATTCACGGCAGGTACAATGATATTAGGTGCCCTGAATTTTACCTCCCCTCCTCTCTCTAGTAATTTTCAGGTCTGTAATCTCCTTAATAACAATTTGACAAACTTCAGAATCATTTCCCCTTCAGAACAATCCTATAAAAATACACCAATATTATGGGCTAAATTCAATAAATGGCGCCCACAATTAGGTAATGGGATGATCTGCACTAAACTTGTATTCTGTAATGGGTGCTCTACATGGAACAACTTTTATAAAATACCAGCTTAGCATGCATTTTGGGCAATGAATCGACTTAGTCCATTATCAAAGACCAAGTCCGGGTATATGTATAGTAATAATCATGTCATTTTGCAATGGAGAGTTCGATGATGCTGATGGTTCAAAGTTTTAAAATCCACTCCAATTTGGTGGGTGCAGCCAGCTGTTTCCAATGATTGGCAATTAAACATTTGGCTGCTGCCAATCCCCATCGTCTAAGCTTAGTTTGCCAAGTATGTAAACATACATTAAGAAGGCCTAATAACCAACCCTGTGGAGAGAAAGGCAAGAGGATTTGCAACAGTTGAGATAGACAACCCACCAGAAAGGTTTCAAAACTGAGCATTCCCACCAAATATGTAAAAAGGTCCCCGAAGCCTCCCCACATCTCCAGCACAAGGCAGAAGCTCCAGGAAACATACGGTGCAGACACACCGGCGTATAATACCACCTAGTAAACACTTTATAAGCATTTTCCTGGATAAGATCACAGGAAGAGGCCTTTCCTGCTTCAGTACAAATCATGGCCCACTCCTGAGCAGAAAAAGTACAGCTCAGATCCAATTCCCAGGCCCTTTGATAGGTAGATGGAAAAGGAAAGAAGCCCCGAAAATATTGGTAAAGAACAGAAATAGGTTTAAGAAGGCCCCTAAGAGTGTACTACATTTGTGCTAAAGGGTCAGAAGAGTGAGGAGGCCCCCTATCCCAACCCCTGGAACTAATAAAATGACGAATTTGGGAATAAGCCAGAAAGTCCTCCTTGGGCAATGCACAATTAAGCTGGAAGGTTTCAAAAGACACCAGGAGCCCCTTCTGAAGAACATATCGAAATGTAATCAACCCAGATTGTGCCCACCGCTCAAAAGTTCGACTCTCCCAACCAACAGGAAACAGGGGCTCCTCACGTATAGCACCAAAAATCGATGGGACTACCCCGTCACCTCAGCGCTTACGTGTATCACACCACAATTTCAAAAGGTGCTCCAAGAACAGATTCCCCCAACCCTCCAGGGATACACCACCAGGGGAAGAAGACCAAAGCCAATACTTCAAGCAATGAGGACCCACAAAATGTTGCTCCATACACACCGCAAGTTTAGAGTCTGCTTTCTCCCAATCCAACAAAAGCTGTAGTTGAGCAGCCCGGAAATACCAAAACAGGTTAGGCACAGCACGCCCCCCAAACGACCTGGCGGCCCACAATGCTTGCCTAGAAAGATGAGGAGGTCTCCCCTGCCAAATAAATCGAAAAAACAAAGCATGTAGCTGTTTCAAAACCAAGGAGGGGACTGGAATCGGCAACGTTTGAAACAGAAAAAGTAAGCGGGGTAAAACATTCATTTTTATAACTGCAATTCTACCCCACCAAGACAACCATAAACAATTCCATCTTTGAATATCATTCCGAATCTGTTGAACAATCTTAGCATAGTTTACCGCATACAATTGGGTTAAATCTACTGGCAAGCGAATTTCCAAGTGTCGAATTACCCCCGGAGCCCATCGGAAGGGGAACCAAGCCGACAACTGCTGTTTATCCTCCTCACCCAAGGTAACACCCAGTAGCTCAGATTTATCCATGTTTACCGTGAATCCCGATACCCTCCCATACTCTGAGAAAAGGTCGACAAGAATCGACAGGGAGGCCTCTGAGTCGCGGACATACAACAAAACATCATCGGCGAACAAGACTATACGATGTTCCAGCTCACCAACCTGCATTCCCTGCAAGTCCACATGTTTCCAAATACGAATGGTCAGAGGCTCCAGAGAAAGAGCAAATAAAACGGGAGACAAGGGACAACCCTGTCTGGTTCCCCTAGCTATGGAAAAAAATCTGTATATCCCCCGTTAATCCGAATATTGGCCTTTGGGGCCCTATAAAATGCTTGCACCCAAGCCAAAAAGAAAGAGCCTAACCCCATCTTGTGCAGCACCTGCCATAAAAACTCCCAATCTACCTGATTGAAAGCCTTCTCAGCATCAATCGCCAAAAAGGCAATTTTAGCAGATGTCCGCCGGGCTGCCCACAATAGATATAAATCCGTCTAATATTATCACTAACCTGCCGACGTTGGATAAATCCAGATTGACCCATATGGACAAATTTGGGCAGGAGCATGCCCAAGCGAAGAGCCAAAACCATCACTAAAATTTTTGCATCAGTATTCAACACGGAGATCAGACGGTACGCTCCACACCCTATGGGGTCTCTTCCCAGCTTAAGCAGGACCGAGATCCTAGCCTCACCTATAGAGGAAGGCAAGGGATCCCATTTGCAACACGGACCAACAGAGGGGCCAAAACTGCACAAAATTGTTTATAGAATTGGTTAGTATACCTGTCAAGCCCCGCTGATTTCCCCAATTTCAAGCTGGCAATAACCCCCAGGACCTCCCCCAACGTAACTGGTTCATTAAGGAGATCCCGGTCAGTCACCGAGAGCTGTGAAAGTGATAATGCAGACAGATAACCTGTTATCGCATCGATATCCCGCTCAGCTGAAGCCCGATATAAATCAGAATAAGAAAGGAAATCTTTCCTGATAGCTTGATCAGTGCAGTGTGTGTTACCCGTGGAGTCCCGTATAACTATAATAGCCGCTCTTGCGTGCTTTAATTTAATAAATCGGGCCAAGCGGGACCTGTATTTGTTGTTATACTCATAAATCGTTTGTCGCAAACGCAACCTCAAAAACTCATAATCTTCCAAATGCAATAAAGGGTCCTGGTGTCTCTGATGTAACTTCCCCAATCGTGCCAGTTGTTCATGAAGGGACAAAAATCGCTGTGCTCGCAATCTTTTACGGTGAGCCCCTCATTTTATAAAGACTCCGCGGACCACCACCTTCAGTGCATCCCACAAAGTGGCATCGCTGACCGTATCATTATCATTATGTTGAAGGTACTGATCCATGACTATCCCCACCTCTCGAATTACCCGGGATCCTTCAACAAAGACTCATTGAGTCACCAAAAATTATGACCCCCCCTGCCGCCCAAAGTCCCGTGAGCCGAACAATAAAGGTGGAAAAACATGAGGTAAAGGAAATTAATAAAAATAACATGTGCAATATTATTACTATTTAAGCATCCTATATGTGACTTACATGCCTGTTTATGTTAATGAGCCCTTTGGATTGTAGCTTCTGGAAAACTGTGCCATAGACTATTCTAATCCTGGCTGTTGGGTTCTAACCAACCTAAGTTGATACAGAAAATGAGGCTGGGGAGACCTTGGTTATGGCAATGTTTTCTATAGGGGAGTGTGTGGTGCAGTGGTTAAAGCTACAGCCTCAGCATCCTGGGGTTGTGGGTTCAAACCCACGCTGCTCCTTGTGACTCAGGCAGGTCACTTAATCCCCCCATTGCCCCAGGTACATTAGATAGACAAGGACAGACAGGGGAAAATGCTTGAGTACCTGAATAAATTAATGTAAACCGGTCTGAGCTCCCTTGGGAGAAAGGTATAAAAAAATTGAATAAATAAATAAATATGTCAGTCAGAAAAAAGTCAAATAAAACTCTATAAGCTAATTAAGAATAATAAATATAGAATAAATTGCTTTCCCCCCTAAAGAAAAATGTGAAAAGGAGCTATAGTAGAGAGGTTAGTCAACTAAAATGAAAAGTTTCTGTTCTTGAGATCTCTAGTTAGCCATCTGCTCATATGTTGAAACAATCATTATGCTAATTTGTCTTGAATTGGTTTAAATATAACAGCTATAAATCAAGACGCTCTCACCTTTCAAGATCTATAATCATTTGTCAGATATCATATTCAAATTCCTCAAACATGTTAGTAAGTATTAATTTTAGCTAAAACACCTGGGAATTCACTCATAACGTTCAATTAAAAATTCAGTTCTTTGCACATGAGTTGAATTGTGCCTTTATTTTCAGGTTGGTTTTCAAACTGCAGCATTATTTGCTGCAATGTTTTATTTTTATCTTACATTCAGCGAACACTTACCTTGACAGCAAGAGCATGAAACACGCCTTTAAACAAATGTTATTGTGTCTTTGAAAGAGCACATTTCATATAATTCTTCCAGTAAGTGTACACAAAAATAGACATGCAGAATATGTTGGCAGATAACGACCTCAAGGCCCATCTAGTTTGTTTGTTTTCCTTTCCTGTTGCAATATCAAGTTTCACTTCCTGGCAACTAAGGATCTTCTCTGATTATCCTCTGCTTTTCTGAGCTCTTGTAACTATGTTTTTCTCCTCCCCTCTTCACTGGAAGGTTATTTCAAATATCCGTAAGGTGACCATACATCCCGTTTTGAACGGGACAGTCCCGTTTTCGGATCCCCTGTCCCGTTGTCCCCACACACAGCTTCGGGATGCCAAAATGTCCCGTTTTCAGGGACAGCATCACGAAGCTGTGCGCGGGGACAATGGGACAGGCGATCGCTTCTTGTCCCTCCCCTGCCGCACCCAAAAAAAAAAAAAAAGCCTCCCTTCCAGGCCCGATTTAAACTTCCCCCAGTCCACCGCTGCTGCTCCTCTGCTTACCTCCCTGCCACTAATCGCGCCCCGAAGCCTTCCAGACTTCAATTCTGACGTCGAAGTGGATGTGGGCCAGCCAATCGCTGCCTGGCTGGCCCGGAACGTCCTCTCCAACGTCAGAATTGACGTCAGGAAGAAGGCTTTGGGCGCGATTAGCACCAGGGAGGTAAGCAGAGGAGCAGCGGCGGTGGACCGGGGGGAAGTTTAAATTGGGCCTGGAGGGAGACTTTTGTTTTCCACAGTAGGTGGGGGGAAGGAGGTAGGTAGGCAGGCAGGCTGGCTGGCTCTGGGGGAGGGAGGTAGGTAGGCAGGCTTTGGGGGAGGTAGGCAGGCAGGCTGGCTTTGGGGGAGGTAGGCCGGCAGACTTTTTGGGAGGGGGTGGGACAAAGGCTGGAAGGCAGTGAGGGGACATAGGAAGGAGGGATGAAGGAAGGAGAGAAAAAGGCAGAGAAGGGGGGGTTGTAAGTAGAAGAAAGACTAGAGAGATAAAGGCCTGGGCCAAAGGGGAAAGATAGGAGGCAGAAGCAGGACTTTGGGAGGTGCAGACAGATGGGGAGAGCCCCTGAGGAATAGCAGAGAGACGCAAGATCATAACAGAGGAGGGAGAGAGAGAGGGAGACCTGGAACAAAGGTACAAAGGAGAACTGACACTGGATCTGGGGGCACTAAGGACATAGGAAAGAGGCGCTGGGGACACTAAGGACATAGGAAGGGGCATTAAGGACATAGGAAGGAGGCGCTGGGGACACTAAGGACATAGGAAGGAGGCACTGGGGGCACTAAGGACATAGGAAGGAGGCACTGGGGGCACTAAGGACATAGGAAAGAGGCACTGGGGGCACTAAGGACATAGGAAGGAAGGAGGGAGGGAATAGAAAGGGACAATTGTTGGGCCTGAGTGCAGAAAGAAATGAAAGATAGGATGCACAGTCAGAAGGAAACACAACCAAAGACTCATGAAATCACCAGACAACCAAAGGTAGGAAAAATGATTTTATTTTCAATTTAGTGATCAAAATGTGTCAGTTTTGAGAATTTATATCTGCTGTCTATATTTTGCGCTATATTTGTCTATTTTTCTATAGTTACTGAGGTGACATAGTTGAAAACCCCCCCAAATATAAATGATAATTAACATTTTCTCTGCGTATAGGGTGCTTTGTGTTTTTTTAAATTTTATGGTTACCATTATGAAATAATAAGATATTGTGTGTACATGAAAAATGAATGGAATAAATTGGGGGTGGGGCTAGGGTGGGATTGGGGTGGAGCTAGGGCGGGATTGGGGGCGGGACTGAATATTAATAGATGTCCTGTTTTGATGAAAAAAATAAATGGTCACATTATATATCCGTGACTGTTTCTATGAAGAAATATTTCTATATGGTGTGGTTAAAGCCACCCTGCTGGATCCTCATATCATAACCTCCTGTTTTAGAACTTAAAGTGATATAAAATTACAGTGAACTAGTCTTTAAGCCTGTTACATTAACGGGTGCTAGAATAGATGTGTCTGTCTTTTTTTCTTTGTCTCTCTCTTTTTGGCCGCTGTCTGTCTGTCTTTCTGTTTGTCTCTCTGGGGCACCCTGTCTGTTTGTCATTCTTTCTGTCTGTGTCTCTCCCTGGTCCCTTGTCTGTCTGTCTTTCTTTCTGTCTGTCTCTCTCCCTGGCCCCCTGCAATATTCATACTTTTCAAACTATACCACAGAAGATGGTTTGAAGTCCTGGTGTCACTACTGCAAGAATGCTTTGGTCACCTTGACCTATTTGGCGTCCTTTGCCCCCTTAATTTTCTTCTTCATGGCATTGCAGTTAAAGGTGAGCTCTGCACGATGCATGGCGGCTCATCTCCTCATCGGCATCTATCTTGCAACAGTGCTTCGTTGCCCAGCAGACCGCACTTCTGGCGCAACTTCACATTACTGATGCGCAGGCTGTTGCGGGCCTGCTTGGACTTGGTGAGAATGTCCCGCTGAAACGCCACAGTCATTGCCTCTCGGCGAGAGGGAGAATTAGAAGTCCTTGAACATGCGCGGATGCAGGCAGAAGCCGGAAGATCTTCTAGGCACCAGCACGATCTGTGCCTGCGTGCTGGTGACAGACGAAGGTGGTGGTGGTGGGTAAGTTTAAGTTGTTCGTGCAGGGGGGCCGGTTCGCATGGGGGGGGGGTGCTGGTTGGAGCGAGGGGGCCTTTGCGAGCGGGGAAGAGCGATGCCAGTTATCAGGGGGGGGGGGGTGCTCGCAAATCGAGTCAACACTCAGTTTGCAAAACACTCGCAAACTGGGTTACTCGCAAACCGAGGTTTGACTGTACTGTATATCCAGGGCTAACATAGCCAGTAACTGTGAGCATTAAAAAAAACACCCCAACAACAACAAATGCTACTGGCTGAATATTACCTCTAGTGTATTACTATTATTTCATATCAAGTTAAGCAACTGAACCACAATGTACTTTTCCATAAGTATTGTCAGAGGTTGAGCCCAGAAGAATCCGTTTTCGAAAATAATGCTTATTATTGTATGTTAGATCAATGTGTTCAGAAAAATATATGTGGCTGAGAAAGCCATAAACGGTAGCTAAAGTTTAATAAAGCAGAGAGTTAAATATAATTCTACGTCAATACAATGGAGAGAATTAATACACTCTACAATGTAACTAGCAAATTTCATGTCTGTTGATTTAACCTTTTGCTTCCATAACATCTGTCAGCATGTTGATAACAGTAATTAGGATAAAACTACCATTGAATGTCTTAAGGGCACAGAGTGAGTGCAGCAAGAGAGTGATTAAAAAATAAATTCCAATAAATAAATGAATGGCAGGATATTTAGACTTGATGAACATCAGCAAATTGTATACTAGAACATTAAAGTATTAAAAAGTAATACTAATGAGTAAAGAATAGTTTTTAAAGAGTAAGGAAGATGTTCCCTCTAATGACAGTTTGGGACTGAAAAGATATAAATGTGACTTTAGATACTGGAAGGTCTAATGTATTTCTAGCATATAATCCACATTCCAGAATAAATCAATGAGGCCTGGATTCTCTAAACGGCCCCAAATATTTAGGTGCCGATAGGCACTCAAGTTCAGTAAAAACAAAAATTCCATTTAGAGGATATTTTCAACTGAGTTTCATGGCGCCTACTGGTGCCTAAAAAATCAGCACTAAAATGGTGCCACTGTAGGTACTATAGGCCTCCTAATGCCACTGTGGACGTGGCTAACATTGAAAGTGGCATCAGGCAGCCTAAAGTGCCTATGGAGGCAAGAATCACATCAAAGGTAGGCACCAGAAATGTAGGCCTGGAAAACTTTGGCCTATATTTCTGGTGGTGCAATGCTGTACCCAGCACTGTTGCGTGACTGACATGCGATCGGTTGCCTTTGATAACAGTACCGGTTACAGAATCTGGGTTTGAATGTGCATCTTGTGCACAATTTAACTGATAATTCCAACACTGCAATAAAAATTGAATGGGCTTTGGCGCATTTACTGCGACAGCATCACTACCGTGGCTTTGTAAAAGGGGCCTTTAGTTCACTATGCATGCATATCTGTATATCATTTTATTTTTGGGTGCTATAAACTTAACTAGCTAAGTCAATATTCATTAACTGGCCAGTTAAGTTTATAGTGGTCAAAGATAAGATTGCGCGGCATGATTTGGTTTCTAAATTCAGCCGGTTATCATGCAATATACCCGGTTAACTTGTAACTGCTAACTGGGAAAATTCAGCCAGGATTACTAGTTAACTTACTCTGAATAGTCCCATTTAGCTGGATAAGTGCTGTTGAGCAGGTCAGTGCCATTCCTGGTCTGTTAAATAGCGCTGAATTGACGTCAGAGAAGGGGTGGGACCGCGGAAGAGAGAAGACAACTCGGACGAACGTATGGCAGCTTGCATAAATCGCTAGAGCCAGCGATCTTATGCAGGCTGCTGAATTTAGGTGAATTGAATGCGCAGGCCATGTGGGGGGAGGGGGGTGTAGTCCTTCGTGGGAGGGGGGGGTGCAGGCCTTCTGGGAGAGGGCAGTATATGCCTTCGGGGGGTGCAGCCTTCCAGAGGAGGGACAGGCAGGCCTTTCGGGGGGGGGGGGGGAGGGGTACATGCCTTTGGAGGTACAGGCCTCCAGAAGGGACAGGCAGGCCTTCAAGGGGGGTGCAGGCCTTCAGGGGGGTCAGGCTGGCCTTCAGGAGTGGGGTGTAGGTCTTCAGGGGGGGACATGCAGGCCTTCAGGGTGGTGCAGACATTCAGGGGAGGGGAGGAAGGGGGGAAGGGGGGTTCAAAGAGACGTGCATATGCCAGACTTTGGGGGGAAGAAATAATGGGTCTAAAAATAGAGGAAAGGGAGAGAGAGATGGTGAACAATGGGATTTAGGGATGAAAGGAACAGAAAGGGAGAGATTGTGGACCCTGGGGTGGTGGGGAAGGAGGGCGAGATGCTGGATGAAAGCGTAGTTGAGAAAAGATGGATCTGTGGATGGAGACAAAAAAAGGAAAGATGCCAGACCTCCGGGAGAGGGAAGGGAAACGTAAGGGGAGGACAGAGATGGCAGATGGATGGTTAGCATGGAGAAAGAAGAAAAAAGGAGACCCTGGCAAGCAAGACAACCAGAGCCTGGGACCAACAAGAGCCTGAGACCAACAAGATTTGAATATTGACCAGACAACAAAAGGTAGAAAAACTAATTTTATTTTCTGTTTTGTGATTACAATATGTCAGATTTAAAACGTGTATCCTGCCAGAGCTGGTGATAGACCGCAAACGTGAGCTAGGATTTAACAGAGACAGGAAAAGTCTTTTTTGTTTATTTTGTTTACACCATGGCGCCAGTGTGGTTAGGAGAAGGCAAAGGGGGGGGAAGAGGCTATAAAAGGGGTGAAGAGGCTATAAAACAAACCCACTAGGATGTTTGAAAAAACAAAAACAAAAAACAAATACCCAATTGGGCAGGAAAATCGAATCGAATCGAAATTTTTTTTCCTGAATTGGGCAGCACTACTGTGCACCTCCTTCACTCTACAACACAAAAACAGGAAGTACCTGTTCATACATTTAAATCTGCAGCAGCACTGGTGGCCATGTAGAAAAGAAAGCACAACAGTGAGAGACAAACAGGCCCTTACTACTGTGAAAGTTGGGTCTTTGTGCCTGGCTTTTGGTGCTCTTGAGACAGCTTTAATAGAATGAATGTGCAAAGGTAAGCCTGAAAATATTAAAAAGTGATTATAACCTAGCTCTGTCAAGGAATCGTCACAAACTAATTAATCTCAGTAAATTCGGTACAAAACTGTTGCTAGTACCTTAAATCACAATATGCTCTATAAAAAGCACCATGATAACAGGTGCACAATGTCTTGTTCCTGTCCAGATGGTTTTAGGTCCAAACAATGAGCAGTTCCCAAAGGATAAAACAATTACCTTGCAAGATGTTTGGTGGGTTGTGAATAGAATTGAAACTTTTTTGCAAGGAACTGTTTCATAAGAACATAAGTATTGCCGCTGCTGGGTCAGATCAGTGGTGCATCATGCGCAGCAGTCCGCTCATGCAGCGGCCCTCCGGTCAAAGACCAGCGCCCAACTGAGACTAGACCTACCTGTGTACGTCCGTGTTCAGCAGGAACTTATCTAGCTTTGCCTTGAATCCCTGGAGGGTGTTTTCCCCTATGACAGACTACAGAAGAACGTTCCAGCTCTCCACCACTCTCTTGGTGAAGAAGAACTTTCTTACTTTTGTACGGAATCTATCCCCTTTCAACTTTAGAGAGTGCCCTCTTGTTCTCCCTACCTTGGAGATAGTGAACAACCTGTCCTTGTCTACTAAGTCTATCCCCTTCAGTACCTTGAATGTTTCGATCATGACCCCTCTCAATCTCCTCTGTTTAAGGGAGAAGAGGCCCAGTTTCTCTAATCTTTTGCTGTACGGCAGCTCCTCCAACCCTTTAACCATCTTAGTTGCTCTTCTCTGGACCCTTTCGAGTAGTACCATATCCTTCTTCATGTACGGCGACCAGTGCTGTACGCAGTACTCCAGGTGAGGGCGCACCATGGCCCGGTACAGCGGCATGATAACCTTCTCTGATCTGTTCGCGATCCCCTTCTTTATCATTCCTAGCATTCTGTTCGCCCTTTCGCCACGGCGGCACATTGCGCGGATAGCTTTATCGATTTGTCGATCAGAACTCCCAAGTCCCTTTCCTGGGAGATCTCTCCAAGTACCACCGCGGACATCCTGTATTTGTGCAGGAGATTTTTGTTACTGACATGCATCACTTTACACTTATCCACGTTGAACCTCATCTGCCATGTTGATGCCCATTCCTCGAGCCTGATTATGTCACGTTGCAGATCTTCGCAATCCCCCTGCATCTTCACTACTCTGAATAACTTTGTATCGTCCGTGAATTTAATTACCTCGCTTGTCGTACCTATGTCCAGATCATTTATAAAGATGTTGAAGAGCACGGGTCCAAGCACCGAGCCCTGCGGCACTCCACTGGTGACGCTCTTCCAGTCCGAGTATTGTCCATTTACCCCCACTTTCTGTTTCCTATGCTCCAGCCAGTTTTTAATCCATGTGAGTATTTCACCCTCAATTACATGGCTCGCAATTTTTCGAAGTAGTCGTTCATGCGGAACCTTGTCGAATGCCTTCTGAAAATCCAGATATACAATGTCGACCGGGTCGCCCTTGTCTATCTGCCTGTTTACTCCCTCAAAGAAGTGCAGCAAGTTTGTCAAACAAAATCTGCCTTTGCTGAAACCGTGCTGGCTGGTCCTCATCAGCCCATGTCCGTCAAGGTGATCAATGATGCGGCCCTTTATCAGCGCCTCTACCATCTTTCCCAGTACCGAGGTCAGACTCACCGTTCTGTAGTTTCCAGGGTCTCCCCTCAAACCTTTTTTGAAGATCGGTGTAACATTCGCCACCTTTCAGTCCTCTGGAATCTTTCCCGATACGATTGACAGATTGGCTATTAATTGAAGCAGTTCAGCTATGGTCCCTTTCAGTTCCTTGATGACCTTCAGATGGATGCCATCCGGTCCCGGGGATTTATCGCTCTTAAGCCTATCAATCTGCCTGCATACCTCTTCTAGACTGACCGTTAACCCTGTCAGTTTCTCGTTTTCACTCCCAGCTTATAGCCTAATGGGTTCCGGTATGCTGTGTATATCCTCTTCGGTAAATACAGATGCAAAAAACATGTTCAGTCTGTCAGCGATTGCTTTGTCCTCCTTTAGCACTCCCTTTATTCCTTGGTCATCCAACGGTCCCACCGCTTCCTTTGCAGATCGTTTCCCTTTAATATTTCGAAAGAATGGCTTGAAGTTTTTCGCCTCCCTGGCTATTTTCTCCTCGTAATTTCTTTTGGCCCCTTTTACCGCCTTATGGCACCTGCGTTGATGCTGTTTGTACTTATTCCAGTTTTCATTAGTTTTTGATCTTTTCCATTCCTTAAATGAGTTCTTTTTTGTCTCTGATTGCTTCCTTTACCTCCACAGTGAGCCACGCTGGTTCTTTATTCTTTTTCCTCTTTGATCCCTTGTTGATATGCAGTATATATAGATTTTGCGCCTCAGTGACCGTATCCTTAAAAAGAGACCAAGCTTGCTCTAGCATCTTTACAGTGTTTATCCTCTTCTTAATCTTCGTCTCCACCATGCGTCTCATCCCTTCATAAATCCCTTTTCGGAAGTTTAGCACCGTGGCCGTCGTTCTGGACCGATGTTTCGCCCCTGTTTCCAGGTTGAAGCGGATCATATTGTGATCACTGTTTCCCAGGGTCCCTTCTGCTTCTACATCTTTTGCCAATCCTCTGTCAGTTTTCCTCTGATATGACTATGAAAGTGTCTGAACATGAGAGCCAACTGAAGAAGGAGCCCGAGAGCTGGTCTCAAAGGGCGGAGAGTAACACGGGGCTGGGAGGCCCGAGTGTTGCTTGTAGGCAAGGTAGGGAAGAGGGGGGGGGGGGTTTGGTAGAGAACAACCGTTAGAAAGAAGTATATGGAAGAAGGGGAGGGGTTCGCGCCAAAAGGAGAGGCAGGGATTGGATAGTGTAGGAAAAATGGGGGCGTTTACTTAGGGTTTTAGCACGAGCCTTGGAGGACTGAGTTCATTGCAGGTCCTCCAAGGCATAATTTTGTGACTTACTCAGTTTTGGTCCCGTTTTCCTGGATTCGGGGGTGCTGTTATGGAGTCTTTCAGTTTGGCTGAGGAGCGTGGTGAAGAGGGGGAAGCCGAATTATCGATCTTAGCGGGAGACTCGTTCACGGAGGAGTCGCTGGAGCAGGTGGGTGTCGGCTTCGGGGAGGAGCGTGTGCAGCCCGTTCGGCGATCTAAGATCGAGGCGCTGTCGGCTTTAGCCATCGCTGGTGCGGGGGTCACTCGGGGGACTCGCTCGGGGATCATTACTGCTGCGGGGAAGGTCCGGCGTAAGTCTTCGTTGTCGGGCAGTGAGCAGGTAGCTGTCCCGGCCGGCCGCAGTTCGCTGATTTCGTCGGGGGGCGGGGCTTCCGCAGCGTTATCCAGTGCTGGGAGTGTGAGCAGGAACGTGCTGGCGAGCAGGGAGGTGGGAGGAGACGTTGCTTCTCTGCGTGGGCCTGTTCTTGGGGGCAGAGAGGTTTCGGCTGCAGCAGGAGTCTCTGAGCCTTCTTGCTCTGGGGTTTCCAGTGTTCGGGAGGTCTCCTCTGGGTTGCTGGCTGGGGGTCCTGGTGAGTCTTGTGTGTCTCCAGAGGTTTTGGGTTTAGGACGGGGCATGTGTGCACCTGGTTTTATGTCCGGTGCTGGTGTTGGACCTGCAGGTCCGTTCCCAGGTTTCTTTGCGGGTGGTTGGGCTCCGAGTTGGGGGGCGGCTTCTTGGGGTTCTAGCCCTTCGGGTGGCGGTTTTATGCCTTCGGTTTCTCACTGGGGTGGGGGTGTTCCTGGGAATATGGCTATGGGGATGATGCCTGGGGGCAGTTTTGGGTCCGGATGGGGAGCCCCTGTTGGTATGCCTGGGTTTTGTTTTCCTGGTCCTGCCTCTGTTTCTTGGTCTCCACAGGTGACGTGTCTACTACCAGGAGGACAGACGGTGCAAACGGACGGTTTGGGAGCAGTTGGCAGTCCCGGAGTTGCTGAGAGACCTGGTTATTCAGCTGCGGAGCGAGGATCGGCGCCGACTGCTGGTGCGGTTGCTGGCGGAGGCACTGCGGAATCTGTTCACAGTTCATCCCTGATGCCGGAGGTTGCTGTTCGTGGCGGCTCGGCGCAAGCTTCTGATGTCTCTTCTGTGGTGGGGACTGCTGACCAGGGCGTCTCTGGAGTGGCTGCTGGAGTATCGGGAGCTTCTAATACTGGTAACAAGGCGCCTGCTCAGGTTGCTGGCGGGGGGAAGGCGCGGCATAAGAAGCGCAGGCGTTGGCGTCGGGGTTCGTCTTCGTCCTCGTCTGGGTCGTCTTCGTCGGGTTCGACGTCTTCCTCTTCCGTGTCAACCGGTCCTGCAAGGGTGGGGGCAGCTACTGGGGCGGGTAGTGGGGAGGCTGCCACAGGTGAAGTACGGGGTGCTCCGGCTTTAGTGGCACTTACTGAGTTGTGGGAAAAGGTTCCTCGGGATTTGCGGCGGAAGATTCGGCGGCGGTCCTGCTTGGATATTTTTCGCCTCATGGAGGGTAGAGCCCATAGGAAGAGGCATAGCAAATCCAAGCGTGCTGGGAAGGAGGTTAAACCCTTTCCAGTTGCTCGTTCCATTATTAATTGGATCCGTGCTTTTTTACGGTTAGCAAGTGTTTGGGGTCGTGCTAATCCACAGGATGCCGGTTTATTGTTGTCTTATGCGGATTCGATTTTGGATTCCTATCAGCGCTTCGGCGGGTGGGCTTGGTTGAACTATGACGAAGCCTTCAGGGACAAAATGGAAGAAAATAGTTTCATGTCTTGGGGTTCTCAGGACGTGAATCTATGGCTTACTCATATGGCTTCCAAATCCATATCGGGGGCGCCGGTGCGGACTTTTGGGAGTCCTGGGAGTGCTCGGCCCTTTCGCGGGGGGTCGGGGGGGAGTCCTTCAGCAGGTTCCGACGTGTGTTGGAAATTTAATAAATCCAACTGTCCCTTCTCCGACTGCAAATTTCGTCACGCCTGCTCTATCTGTGGTCAATCTCACTCGGCCGTTAAATGTCCCAAACGGGTCGGTGGAGCAGCTGCAGGAGTTGCGAAGTGATGTTTCGGTGGCAGTACCTACTCCGATTCGGGTAGGAGTTATGCGCCCGTGGTTGCACAGTTATAGTCGACGGAGGGTAGCGGATATTTTGGAGGCAGGGTTTACAGAAGGTTTTGATATTCCTTTTTTGGGGGAGGTGTCGGCGGCGCGGGTTCAAAACTCATCTTCGGTGTCCATTTTGCGGGGTATAGTGTGGGATAAGTTGTCTGCAGAGATTCAATTGGGGCGCATTGCGGGTCCTTATCGTGTTCCGCCTTTTTCCAGCATGAAGATTTCGCCTCTGGCAGTGATTCCTAAGAAAGCCCCGGGGCAGTATCGTCTCATTCATAACTTATCTCGGCCTCTTGGTCGGTCGGTTAATGACGGTATTCCAAAGGATCTTTGCACTGTGCGGTATGCCTCTTTGGATAGTGCATTGAGGATTATTGTCTCTGTCGGACGTGGTGCTTTGCTGGCAAAGGTGGATATCGAATCGGCATTCCGATTGCTACCTATTCATCCGCGGGCGTATCCGTTATTGGGTTTTCGTTTCGACGGTTTGTATTTTTATGACCGGTGTTTGCCCATGGGCTGTTCCATTTCGTGTGCTTATTTCGAAATGTTCAGTTCATTCTTGCATTGGGTCTTAGTTCAGCAGGTAGGTGAGAACTCCGTGGTGCATTATTTGGATGACTTCTTGTTTATTGGTGCAGGGAGTAGCGGGGTTTGTGAGCGTCTTAAGCAGGTTTTTGAGGGTTTGGCTGAGGATTTTGGTGTGCCTTTAGCTCGTGACAAATCGGAGGGGCCGGTTACTTCTTTGGTGTTTTTGGGGATAGAGTTAGACACAGAGGCGTTAGTGACGCGGCTGCCTGTGTTAAAAGTTAATCAATTGCTTGGACTTATTGAGCAAGTGATTCATGCTCCTAAATCTACCTTGCATACGATTCAGTCTTTGTTGGGGTCGCTTAATTTTGCATGTCGAGTTCTTCCTATGGGGAGGGCTTTTTCACGTCGGTTGGCAGCGTCAACGGCTGGGGTACGTGATCGCCATCATTTTTTGCGTCTCCCTGTTGGTGTCCGTGCAGATTTGCGGATGTGGTCAGTTTTTCTTCGGGATTTTAATGGGACTGTGCCAATGCTGGCACCTGAGATTTCTAGCGTTGACCTAGAGTTGTTCTCAGATGCGGCGGGGGGAGTTGGTTTCGGTCTGTATTGCAATGGAGACTGGTGTGCGGAGCGTTGGCCTGAGGAGTGGGTGCGGGCCGGCGTGACAAAGAATATTACCCTGTTGGAATTGTTCCCGCTCATAGTGGCTTGTGAGCTCTGGGAGGGGGTTCTGCGCAATAGACGTGTGGTGTTTTGGTGCGACAATTTGGGAGTGGTGGAGGTCGTCAATCGTCAGGCGGCGCGCTGCTTGGCGGTGAATGCGCTCATGCGGGAATTGGTTTTGCGCTGTTTGCGGTTGAATTTGTTTGTTCGTGCTCGCCATGTTCCGGGTTTGCAAAATGGCATTGCTGACGCTTTGTCTCGTTTCAATTTTTTGCAGTTTCGTCGGCTGGCGCCAGGAGCTCGAGCAGACGGTTCACGGATGCCAGCGCGTTTGTGGAGCCTGGTCGGGAAGGAGTCTGGACGATGCTCCGTCTGTCTGTAGCATCTTCTACGTGGTCACGCTATTCAGCGGGGTTTCGGGCGGTTGCAGCTTTCTTGGGTGATAGGGGTTGGTGTCCGGGAGATGTGGCCGAATCCTTATTGGAGGATTTCGTGCTGTCTTCTTTTCGGGCTCGGGTTTCTCGGGGTGTTGTGCGTGGTCAATTAGCGGGTTTTTCCTTTTTCTGCAGGGCCTTGGGTTGGGCTTGCCCAGTATCTAGTTTTTTGGTCCAACGGCTGTTACGGGCATTAGGACGCGCGCTTCCTCAGACTCGTGATTCGAGGTTGCCCGTCACTCATGAGTTACTACTCCGTCTGTTGGCGGTATTGCCTGAGGTGGCCAACTCGCCTTTTGAGGCCTGTTTATTTCAGGCGGCTTTTTCCATTGCCTTTTTTGGCGCCTTACGGGTTAGTGAATTAGTCGTAGGTCCAGCTTCGGGAGGAGTCCCACGGGGACTTCGGATTCAGCATGTGAATTTGCAGGATTCGGTGTTAAGGCTACATATTGTTAGCTCTAAGACTGATCAGTGTGGTGTTGGGCATTGGGTGGTGTTGCATGCTGTGTCTGGCTGTTTGTCTTGTCCGGTTTTTAGGATGCGTGGATACTTAGCCGTTCGACCCGCTAGCACTCAGATATTGTTTGTGCATGCTGATGGCGCCCCTCTCACGCGTTATCAGTTTAGGGCGGTACTCAATTTAGTGTTGGTGCGTTGTGGTATGAATCCGGCTGATTTCGGAACTCATTCCTTCAGGATTGGTGCTGCCACGAGTGCTAGTAGGGCTGGTATGTCTGGGGAGGGCATCCAGAGATTAGGTCGTTGGGTTTCCAATGCCTTTCGGGGCTATATTCGTCGTGAGGGTGAGGGTGCGGGGAACCTTGCTGCGCGAGGTTCTCAGTAATGGGATTTTCGTAAGGGCCCAAGGGAGGGAGTTTGATCTGTTTTGTTTTATTCTCTGTTTCAGCTCCCGGTTCCCGTTCATATTCCATGTGGATTGTGGGCCATTCTTTCATCCACTGGGCTAGCGAACGTGCAGGTATCCGCCCAGGTGGTCGTCATCTTGGACTGGGGCATATGGGACTTCGTGTTTCCTGGTGGGGACAACGTGGGATGCGTTGGAGTCAGCTTTTGGTTTTGTTGTCTGATCTGCGATCTCGGACTAGTCATCCTGACATACTGCTGATACATTTGGGGGGTAATGATGTGGATACCTGGACGGGAAAGGACTTGGTCAATAGGATCAAGGATGATCTGCGGGTGGTGTGGGATTGGTTCCCGGGGGTGTTGCTCGTATGGTCTGACATTGTGCCTCGTCCGAGTCGTATAGCATCCCGACGTTGGACGAGGGGCCTGGCCAAGCTTAATAGACAAGTTGGGAAATGGGTGGTTGGTCAGGGTGGGTGGCAGATACTGCATGATTGGGTTGATGTTACT
This sequence comes from Geotrypetes seraphini, assembly GCF_902459505.1. Lineage (NCBI taxonomy): Eukaryota > Metazoa > Chordata > Amphibia > Gymnophiona > Dermophiidae > Geotrypetes > Geotrypetes seraphini. Next base: position 14,863,839 of record NC_047097.1, read on the forward strand.
TGTTTTGGTTTATTTCATACAGATGGGGTTCACTTGTCGGATGTGGGGTGGGACCTTTTGCTGGATGATTTTGCTTCCAGTTGTGAGAGGTTCCTCAGTTCTCGGTAGTAGTCGCTGCTCTTTTGGGGGAGGGCCTGTTGGTACAGGCCTGTGGCGGGTCTCCCGAGCTACTGGGTGCTGGGGCTCATCCGGCGATGAGCGGTGGGCCGGCTGGGAGCCGTGCCTTGGGGTCAGGTGACCCGGGTTAAAGGGGCATGAGGTCATGCCACCCCTCAGACACTTGCTGTTGGTGGCGGGGTCGGGGGCAAAGGTACTGTTACACAGGGTAGCTCGGGAGGAGCTTGCTGAGGTTCATGGTTAATTAAGGTTCAATGTGTTAATGATGTTAATTTATGCAAATGTATTTATGGTTAATGTGATATAATAAAGAGCTGCGGCTATTTACCACAATAAGGTGTGTTGTTTTATTAATATGGTGGTAGAGAAAGGAGGGAGAATGACAACAGGATGGGACTATCCAGATCCCGATGTTAGAAGGAGCCCGAGAGCTGGTCTCAAAGGGCGGAGAGTAACACGGGGCTGGGAGGCCCGAGTGTTGCTTGTAGGCAAGGTAGGGAAGAGGGGGGGGGGGGTTTGGTAGAGAACAACCGTTAGAAAGAAGTATATGGAAGAAGGGGAGGGGTTCGCGCCAAAAGGAGAGGCAGGGATTGGATAGTGTAGGAAAAATGGGGGCGTTTACTTAGGGTTTTAGCACGAGCCTTGGAGGACTGAGTTCATTGCAGGTCCTCCAAGGCATAATTTTGTCCCGCCCTCCCTCCCTTTGGTGAGGTTTTTGTGGTGTGGAGGCGGGTCTCCCGAGCTACTGGGTGCTGGGGCTCATCCGGCGATGAGCGGTGGGCCGGCTGGGAGCCGTGCCTTGGGGTCAGGTGACCCGGGTTAAAGGGGCATGAGGTCATGCCACCCCTCAGACACTTGCTGTTGGTGGCGGGGTCGGGGGCAAAGGTACTGTTACACAGGGTAGCTCGGGAGGAGCTTGCTGAGGTTCATGGTTAATTAAGGTTCAATGTGTTAATGATGTTAATTTATGCAAATGTATTTATGGTTAATGTGATATAATAAAGAGCTGCGGCTATTTACCACAATAAGGTGTGTTGTTTTATTAATATGGTGGTAGAGAAAGGAGGGAGAATGACAACAGGATGGGACTATCCAGATCCCGATGTTACTTAATTGAGAAAAGAGTGGAGAAATCACTAATGTAATGTAATAAAATTGATACTTCTGTTACCACCCTGAAAATATTAAAGATAGTGTTTTGTTACATGCTCAATTAGAGAGGATGGAACATTTGAGGAGAAGTAGGAATCTTAGATTCCTTAACTTTCCAATTTCCCATTATTTGGCGCCATTAGAACTCCTGAGAATGTATTTAAAAGATGTTTTACAATACTCACAGGTGACTCTTTTACATCTGATAATGTTTATTACATTCCTAGGAGCTCTAAAACCGAAGCAGAGGAGGGTGAAATAGATCAGTTGGTTTCCCCTGACAATTTAAATATATCACAATTTCTGGAATCCTCTAAGGCAGGGGTGTCCAATGTCGGTCCTCGAGGGCCGCAATCCAGTCGGGTTTTCAGGATTTCCCCAATGAATATGTATGAGATCTATTAGCATACAATGAAAGCAGTGCATGCAAATAGATCTCATGCATATTCATTGGGGAAATCCTGAAAACCCGACTGGATTGCGGCCCTCGAGGACCGACATTGGACACCCCTGCTCTAAGGATTATATTGCAAAACTTGCTACGTTGTTAGTCACGTTTAGGACAGAGCTGGAAAAACAGGATATTCTTAAACAGTGGCGTACCTAGCATATGTGACACCCGGGGCCCATCATTTTTTGACCCCCCTCCCCCCATCTATATGAAAAATATGATTTTTAGTAACAATCCACATATCGCACAACAAGAGTGTACCTAGGAAAAGGCAGCATCTTAAACACTGCAGTGAGCACTAGAACACCAACACCTACATTGTAAAACTAAACAAACCAGATCCTGCACAGTCAATTGATCCAGTACAGTCGATGCTATCAGAAAGCCATGTCCCTTTCATACACACAGACAGATACACCCTCGCCCAATATGGAATAATCACAAACTAAAAATAGAAATATGTAGACAAAAGTTAAACTGAACTGCCAAGAAACCAGACTCTGCATACAATGCAACACCACAACACCTCAAAAACAGTAATACATGTCCTCTAATACTGTGCAAAATATAAAGACAGTAGATGTAAATTTGAAAAAACTGATACATAACAATAATCACTTTACAAATTAATAAATAAAAATAAAACAAATAATGAGAAATAAGAAAATACCATTTTATTGGACTAATCCCCGTAAGCTTGGTCCTCATCCCCACAAACCACCTGATTCCATCCACACAAGCCTTGAATTGTTTTATATTGAACTTATTATATTAAAGTATAAAAAGAAACAATATTCTGTACAATTGTCAATTTATAAATCAGCGTCTTCTCCCCACTCCCCTTCAGCGTTCTCAGCCCACTCTCTCTCCACTTTCCTTCAGCGCACGCACATAAAAACAAGCAAGTAATTTTATATCATTTTCATTCTATTCATTCATAGAAATTAAAGTCTACATAATGCCAGTCACATAACAAAACATGATTTTACAAAAATAATTCCCTGCACAGTCAAGCCTGCAAGGATTACTAGATGTCTTTCAGCAGCTCCCCTCCCTCCCTCCCCTTACCTTCGTGGCCAAGTCAAAATGATCTACCAACAATAAAATTTTAAAAACACAAAGCACACTGTATGCAGAGAAAATGTTAATTATCATTTATATTCCACGGGTTTTCAAAGAGGTCAAGGCAGATGACTTTATGCAATGTCACCTCAGTAACAACTATACAAAAATAGACAAATATACCCCCTCCCTTTTTACTAAACAGCGATAGCGTTTTTTAGCGCAGGGAGCTGCGCTGAATGCCCCATGCTGCTCTCAACTCATAGGCTCCCTGCGCTAAAAACTGCTATTGCAGTTTAGTAAAAGGGGCCCATAGTGCAAAATATAGACAGCATATATAAATTCTCAAAACGAACACATTTTGATCACTAAATTGAAAATAAAATCATTTTTCCTACCTTTGTTTGGTAATTTAATCAGTCTCTGGTTGCACTTTATTCTTCTGACTGTGCATCCAATATTTCTTCCCTTCTTACAGCCTCTTGTATGCTTCCTCTCCTCCAGACCTCATTCCCTCCCCCAACTTTTTCTTTGTTTCATCCTGTTCCCTTCTTTCTTTCTCTCTCCATGCCCCCTTTCTTTCTGTATGTCTGTCTTTCTCTCTCTCTCCGTGCCCCATTTCTTTCTTTCTTTCATCCTGCCCCCTTCTTTCTTTCTCTCTCCATGCCCCCTTTCTTTCTGTATGTCTGTCTTTCTCTCTCTCTCCGTGCCCCATTTCTTTCTTTCTTTCACCCTGCCCCCTTCTTTCTTTCTCTCTCCATGCCCCCTTTCTTTCTCTATGTCTGTCTTTCTCTCTCTCTTCCCATGCCCCATTTTTTTCTTTCTTTTACCCTGCCCCCTTTCTTTCTTTCTGGATTCCTGTCCCCCTCCCTTTCTTTCTGGTTCCCTGCCCCCCCCTCTTTCTTTCTTTCTGGCTCCCTGTCTCCCCCCCCTTTCCTTCTTTCTCCCTGCCCTCCCCCATGCCACTGCCATTGGGAAACATACTGCTGCCACCACCGCTGAGGAAAGGCTGCCACTGACCATCAGAAACAGGCCGGTGCGGAGTTCACCCTGCTTCTTTTCCCACGGGGCCAACCAACTCTGGCTGCCCGACGTCAATTCTAATGTCGAAGAGGACGTTCGGGCCAGCCAGGCAGCTCGAGGGGAAGAGAAGCAGGGAGGGAGAACTTAGCCCCGGCTTCTTTCTGATGATGGCAATGGCAGCCTTTCCCTGGCGGCAGCCTATTCTCCAGTGAGTGGCCAGCTGTGCACCCCCTTGGACCGTGCACCCGGGGCGGACCGCCCCCCCCCCCTTGGTACGCCACTGTTCTTAAATTGTATTTTTCCAAGAAACAAGAAGTTTTTTGTGGTCAACAACTTCAGGTTTTCCCTGATTTTGCCAAACAAACTCAATCTAGAAGGCGGCAGTTCCTTCAGCTTAAACCTAAAAATTTGGCTGCCTTCTTATGGTTTCCCTGTAAGCGTTTAATCTTCTATGGGAATAATAGGTATATATTTTTGGACCCTACTCAGTTGGTGTTATTCTTGAAAGATAAACCTCTATTAGAAAAAGATTTGTCATCTAATGTGCGGGTTGGAGATAAGTGATATAAAATAATGTAAAGATTGTGCCTGTTGAATGTATTAAGATGGTTTTTTTCTTTGGAATATTTTCTTTAGTCCTCCTGGGATTTTGCCAGCCTCATAATGTGGACTAAATTATGTTTCAAGGAAGAGTTTTTTTATTTTTATGTTTGGATTTATAATTTTCTTGCTTGAAACTATGGGATCCTTTTACGAAGGCACGTTAGGGTCTTAACGCGCGGAATAGCGCGCATTAAAATGCCACACACGCTAGCCACTACCGCCCCCTCTTGAGCAGGCGGTAGTTTTTCAGCTAGTGCACGCTAATCCGGTGCGTGCGTTAAAAACGCTAGCGCACCTTCGTAAAAGGAGCCCAATATGCCTGTCATTTGTTATCTATGTAATAAATGGATAATTAATAAAGAGAAAAAATACAATGTGCTTATTTCATGCTTGGTTGCATGTGAAATAAAAATACACACATTGTTTTACCCTCCAGATACTGGATATCACAGTCGAGTGATTTGCGTGAGCTCTCTTATCTAATTAATGACAGGTTGAGCTAATTACCTTCCAGTGCATACTTCATATCCTGGGCAAACACATTCCAGATGACTTCAGCACTGACTTTTCCCATGTTCAGCTCTTGAGGGAACCTAGAAATAATCACAACACTTCAGTTCATCTTCCAGCTGCAAATGTTCCCAACATCTGTGCCTTAGTAAACATATGCATTTCACTCCAAATCACTAGCATAACGAACAATTATCAGGTACATTTACAGAATTTTATGTAGGTAAAAACAGTGGTGTAGCGAAGGTGGTTGGCAACCCTCCCCTCTTCTCCACCCCCGCTCCTTCCTGACTCCCCCTGCCGCACACACACACACACTCCCTTCCTTCCCCCCTACCTCTTTAATTTTCCCGGCGTGAGCACCATCATGAACTTGCTGCCCACATTTTGTCGGCTCTTCTTCTGACATCACCCCCTAGGTGCGGGACCTGGAATTGATGTTAGAGAGCGCCAACACCAACACGGGCAGCAAGTCCAGGATACTGCTCGTGCTGGGAAAATTAAAAAGGTATGAGGGAAGGGGTGTGTACGTGCGGGGTGGGGTTGGGAAGGAGCCGTTGGGTGGAGAGGACGGGTGCCGGCGCTCCCACCAAGACTGCTCCCCTGCCCCCCACCTTACTACACCACTGAGTAAAAATAGAGTTAACTTGCCTAAGTCAGCTCTGTTGAGAAATGTGGATTTGTAGCCATATAAAAATTTGTGCCTAGTTTTATAACACAATATACTTTTGGTTATACAGAGAAGAGATATAAAGGTGGGAGTATTAGGAAACTACATTAGTACACATAGGCCTAGATTCACTAACCTGCCAATCCGAGGCAGGCCGACTGATTCACAAATGGGGGCGATCGGAGGCACGCCCCCCCACTGACCGCACAGAGTGCTGGAGAGCAATCCTTGAGCATGTGCAGACCATCTTCTTTACCAGTAGATGGCCTGCGCATGCTCACTGCGAAGGAAGAGCTGGAAATGTTGTCGTTTTTTTAGAGCAAGAAACTTTCACGAGCCTGTGGTTTTAACCCGCGGGTTGAAAGCGGGGCTGCACTGTGGGTTAGAACTACAGAGTCGGGGCAGAGAGCAGGGTTTTTGCACAAGCGACTGGTCCTCAGCAGTCGCTTGTTTTTTGATCAGGCAGCCCAGTCGGTGTTCCTGAAATTGTTTTGTGAATTGCATCCTTCCTACTTTGCATGCTGTTCCCCCTCATTTGCATGTGCTGATCAGATCAGAGGATGATTGGCACAGAGGTTACTAAATCGGGTTGGTACACGATCACAAACATGAATCTAGCCCTTAGTACACATAAGTGCCAATGAACTTCAATAATTGGTCATTATCAGAGCTCTTTACTCAATTAAATTGTGCATAAATTTGAGCGCAATCTGGATACCATATATAGAATCCAGGGGACACAGTACAACAGCCACTGATATAAGTCAGCTCCCCTAACTTGGGTTACTATTCTAAAGTGACTTAGGTCTACTCAGAAGCCAATATAGAATTGATACTAATTGTACTCCATTTTGATGCCTACATCTTGGCACCAATTAAAAGAACTGCCTACTGAACATGTAACCCGTGGAGTCTAATGATATATGGAGAAATCTCCACTCACTCCAGTTCTACTGGCACCAGGTATAAAGCCATGCGAGTGGATGCCATTGAATTTTGACAATCTCCCCAGATGCACCAACACGCAGTAGATTACCACAGGATTTAATCATCTGCAGTATTTAGTAATACATTTAGCAAATCTGGTAAGAGGGCTGGAAAACTTCCCATATGCTGAGAGGCTGGATAAACTGGGGCTCTTCTCTCTGGAAAAAAGGAGGCTCAGGGGGGATATGATAGAGACCTTCAAAATACTTAGGGGCATAGAGAGGGTGGACAGGGACAGGTTCTTCAGACTAAAAGAGACGACAGGTACGAGGGGGCACTCAGAGAAACTGAAGGGAGATAGGTTCAAATCAAATGCAAGGAAGTTTTTCTTCACCCAAAGGGTCGTGGACAAATGGAATGCGCTCCCGGAGGAAGTGATCCGGCAGAGTACAGTACAGGGATTCAAACAGGGATTGGACAGATTCCTGAGGGAAAAGGGGATCGTGGGGTACTGAGGGAGGTGCTGGGGTGTTGCATAAGTATAGACAGCTCACCAGGTCGTGCAGGTGCAAGGCCGGAGGGTTAGGACATTGATGGGAAGATAGGACTTCGATGAGAAACCTAGGGGGCAAGGGGGCCCCTTCTGGTGATTAAGGCAGGTCATGACCTGTTGGGCCGCCGCGGGGGCGGACTGCTGGGCGGGATGGACCTCTGGTCTGACCCGGCAGAGGCACTACTTATGTTCTTATGTTCTTATGGTGAAAATGTCATTTCATCACAGTACGCAAGTCACTTAGTGACCCTTTTACCAAACAGTGGTAAAATAAAAATAGCCTTAGTGCGCCCTTACGCGGGGCTTTCCCCACATGCTAAAGCCATTTTTTTACCCCAATGTAAAAGGGCAGAATTTGCTATTTGTACTAGTGACCATGGGCTAATTTTGTCACAGATTAGTATGTGAGCCTTTATTGCCACCCATTTTGTAGTTGGTAAGGGTTCACGTGCTAATCATATGTTAACTGGTTAGCGAGCCACAATTTAGCTGTGCTAACCGATCATCACACAGAGCTATTCTAATCAGACCCCAAACATGTTTCCAACACAAAAAAAGGTGTTTTTTTTTTTTTACCACGTGGTTAGCATGTACACATACCAAAGTTCCTGTGGGATGCCTCCCCCTCCCCCTGCCCGTGATATGTCATTTTTTGTTGCAAGTTAATGCTTACTGCAGCTTTGTTAAAGGGCCTCTTAGAACTTTCGAACCAGTTGTGAGAGAAAGACGCCAGGAAGCTCCATGTAGCATGTGTAAATGTCCAGATATTATACAGTATATGTTACAGATGATTGATAGCAGCCAATACATTTCTTTTTAATTCTTGACACAAAACAAATATGCTGCATTAAATGAAGAGAACACAGCTGCAACTTGCACATTTAAATTATCCAGTTATCCATTAGAGCTGGCATTGGTTTCTATTCCATCCAGCATTTAGACATCACGGACGAAAAGACTATCAAGGATCTGTCAAAGTTGGCAAAAAGACAGCCCCACAGGCTGTACTTGGCAAAAGCCATTTTCTTTACTTGTGGTAATCTGTCTGCCTAGTGTCAGCTGTGAGACTGCTGGTTGTCAGTCTACAGAAGCCTAAATTCTAGGACCCAATTATTAGCCTATAATACAATTTATAAATTAAATTGGAATTCATGTGATATCAAGAACTATCTCTCAGCCTATTTAATCAGTCTCTGTTAAACTATTTTATAGTCACTATCGGCCAAATTTCTCACTTCACTTGCTATTATGATGAGAGAGGAGGCCCAATTGTTTGTAAAACAGCAGCACCTGTATGGGAAAGCCTAGAACAGCAGCACACAGGTGTCTTAAGTAGCCTGGTGGGTGGGCTACTGAACCATAGAGAGGAGGACCCAAACCCATAAGCCACTCCACACACTTATGGTGGAAAGTGTGAGGCTACCAAAACCCACCAAAACTCTACTATATGGCCATATAGGTGCCACCTGCAGCCATAAGGGTTATGGGGGTGGCAGACAGGTGGGTATAGTAGGTTTGGGGGAAGTTTTGGAGGGCTCACCATAAATTGTAAGGGGTTATGATGAGAAACATATCTGGCACACTTTATGTGGCCTCTAAGGCGCCCCACTGTTATGTTGGCATGTCAATTACAATGCTAACATAAGAACATAAGAAATGCCTCCGCTGGGTCAGACCCGAGGTCCATCGCGCCCAGCAGTTCACTCACGCGGCGGCCCAACAGGTCCAGGACCTGTGCAGTAAATTTCTATCTATACCCCTCTATCCCCTTTTCCAGCAGGAATTTGTTCAAACCTTTCTTAAACCCCAGTACTGTACTCTGCCCTATAACTTCCTCTGGAATTGTATTCCAGGTGTCCACCACACGTTGTGTTTAGAAGAACTTCCTAGCATTAGTTTTGAATTTGCTTCCTTTCAACTTTTCCGAATGCCCTCTTGTTTTTTTATTTTCTGAAAGTTTGAAGAATCTGTCCCTCTCTACTCTCTCTATGCCCTTCATGATCTTGTAAGTCTCTATCATATCCCCTCTTAATCTTCTCTTTTCTAGGGAAAAGAGTCCCAGTTTTTCCAATCTCTCAGCGTATGAAAGGCTTTCCATCCCCTTAATCAGTCGTATTGCTCTCCTCTGAACTCTCTCGAGCAATGCCATATCCTTCTTAAGGTACGGTGACCAATACTGGACGCAGTACTCAAGATGTGGACGCACCATTGCCGATACAGCGGCAGGATAACTTCTTTCGTTCTGGTTGTAATACCTTTCTTGATTATACCTAGCATTCTATTCGCTCTATTAGCGGCAGCTGCGCACTGTGCTGTCGGCTTCATTGTCATGTCCACCATCACCCCCAAGTCCCTTTCTTGGGTACTCTCATTCAAAAACATCCCTCCCATCGCATAATTATACCTCGAGTTTTTGCTTCCCACATGCAATACTTTACACTTCCCAACATTGAATTTCATCTGCCATCTCTCTGCCCATTCCCCTAGTTTGTCCAAGTCTCTTTGCAATTCTTCACAGTCCTCCTTTGTCCGAGCTCTACTAAATAGTTTGGTGTCGTCCGCAAATTTTATTATCTCACACTTCGTCCCTGTTTCTAGATCATTTATGAATATGTTAAAAAGCAGGGGCCCGAGCACCGAGCCCTGCGGAACACCACTCGTGACCTTTCTCCAGTCTGAGTAGTGGCCCTTCACCCCTACCCTCTGTTTCCTACCTTCTAACCAGTTTCTGATCCATCTATGCACGTCTCCGTCCACCGCATGGTTCTTCAGTTTCCGGAGTAGACGTTCATGAGGCACCTTGTCAAAGGCTTTCTGGAAATCTAGGTATATGATGTCTATGGGGTCTCCTCTGTCCATTTGTTTGTTAATTCCTTCGAAGAAGTGCAGTAAGTTAGTCAGGCACGAACTTCCCCTGCAGAAACCATGTTGGCTGGTTTTCAGAAGTTCGTTTCTTTCAAAATGTTCATCGATGTTTTCTTTTATCAGTGCTTCCGCCATTTTCCCCGGAACCGAGGTCAGACTCACCGGTCTGTAGTTTCCCGGGTCCCCTCTTGATCCCTTTTTAAAGATGGGCGTAACGTTGGCTATCTTCCAATCCTCCGGAATCACACCTGTTTTCAGAGATAGGTTGCAAATTTGCTGCAGTAGTTCCGCTATTTCCTCCTTTAGTTCCTTCAGAACCCTTGGATGGATTCCATCCGGACTCGGCGATTTGTCAGTTTTTAGTTTTTCTATCTGCCTGCGCACCTCATCAAGGCTCACTTCCATGGATGTTAACTTTTGTGCTTGATACTGTTCTGTTGATCTAAGTGTCCTAACTGGAGAATATGGTATCAGAAGGCGATCCAGAAATATTGCAGCTTTTCTAAAATTTCTACATACATCAGTAACCAACTATAGACCAGTGGTATCCATTCCATTCTTTGTAAAAATCATGGAAGGACTGATACATACTCAATTGATGGAATACCTCAAATCGTGCACTCAGCACTTGTTGCTCTATCCCAACCCCACCGTCAATCACGAGACAATAACAATACTCCAGTGTTCGTCAACAAGCATTGAATTTATTTGGCCGCAGCCATTAACTACACAATACAACAAATCATGAACAGTAATCAACTTTACCTCAAGACTGAACATATGAACATAACATACCACTCTATGTACATTACTTGTTACTTGTATGCAATATAACAACCACATGATCAGGTGCACAGCATATGCCTCTCCATCAGCTCACATTGTGGGGTGCCATACAAGCTTCCCACTCCTCACCCTGACCCAGCCCGTTCAAGGATGGGTCCTTTCCATATGCTGTACTTTGCCGTGAATAACATGGCCTGGCCTTCCTGCCGTCCAAGCAAGGAGACATGCCCCTTTTCCCTAAACTATGTGAAGGTGTTTCTCTGTTATTCATATGCTGTGCCTATGATTCATATTTGGTACCCTCCTACCGCCACCTACATTCTGGCTGTGACAGTAACTGCAGGTGGGCGGGAGGGAAGTCGTGTCCACCTCCTGTGAGTGCCGGATTCAAAAGGGTGACTTCTTTTCCCCCCTCCGCTATCCTCTCACCCCTTCTTGGCCCACTTTTCCCTGATTGGCCCTCCTCACTGCCCCTCCCTCCCCTATCCTGGCCTGCCCTTCTCTGCCGCTCCCTACCCTTCTTCCTATCCCCCTCCTTGCAACGGCTTTGGCCGATTTGGCCACGCTCCCCCTAAACGGAATGGAAGCTTGTTTTTGATCAGTTCTCTCTTTTACATGAAACCCAATCTGGCTTCAGACATTTGTCTAGCACTGAGACAGTAATTGCAGCCATCTTGGATAATTTACGCTCCTTATTTAGCAGGGGCCATAATGCCCTGATCATGCAATTTGACATGAGTTCGGCCTTTGACTTGGTGGATCATGAGAAATTGTTACAATGCTTAGATGCAATTGGCATCAGAGGAGAAGTATTAGACTGGTTCCAAGGTTTCCTTATGTTCCGCACCTATCAAGTTCATTTTAATTACAACCTCTCTAATACCTGAAGTAACCCATCTGGCGTTCCACAGGGGTCACCATTATCCCCACTGCTTTTCAATGTTTACATGTCATCATTAGGTGCGCAACTGGCCCAGCGGGGGATAAAATTATTTAGTTACGCATATGACTTCACAATCATTATTCCATTCGCTACTTCTCTCTCTGAAGCTATCCCTATGGCAACAGAAGTTCTAAACTTGATGGAACAATGGATGACTAAATTCAGACTGAAGCTTAACTCAGAAAAAACAAAATTCTTTGTAGCCTCGCCACACCCACTTGTCACTAAAGCATCACTATGCATTAACAAACTTCGTTACCCTATTCAACCAACAATGAAGGTTCTGGGGGTAATACTGGACCAAGGCCTAACCATGAAAGACCAAGTGGACTCCTTGGTTAAAAAGGGTTTTTTTTTACTCTCTGGAAGCTTCGGTCCATTAGAGCATACTTTGTTGCTTCATCGTTCAGAATTCTGGTACAATCCCTTATACTGAGCCATCTTGACTACTGTAATATCGCTTCGAGCGAAACTCGAGTCGAAGGGAGGCCTTTAGCTTTTCTGAACAGAGTTTTCACGAGTTTCACAGCACTTGAAATGGACTAATTGATTACTAAGACAATTTTCTGCCAAGCTCCTGCCCTTTTATGCATTGACTTCAATGACAGATAAGTTATTGTTTAATAACTACTAGATAATAAATTATAAACAAATCATTTGCACATAAATCATCACATAAGCATTGTAAAGAGGGTGGGTAGAGGGACTCTCAGAGTGCTATGATGGTCCCTCTTTTCAACCATAGCTGGCATTTTATATGACACTGTATGGTTGGTGACTGAGCACTTATATTTATATTACACTTGTTTGTAAGTGTTTTAATATATTTTTATATAGTTTTTGAATAATGAGTCTTGTGGAGATATAGTTTACAAGTTTGTTGTTTAACACAAGCAATTTATAGATTAGCTCCTTTCCTGATTTAGTATTATACTGTAATATCGCCCATCTGACAATTTCCCAGAAGAATATGCAGCGATTACAACTGGTGCAAAATGCGGCGGTCAGGTTGATTTTTGGGCTGGAGTACAATCACATAGCCCCTTCCTACCGACTCCTGCACTGGTTGCCGATGGAAGCACGTGTGAAGTTTAAGTTGGGATGTTTTTGCTTTAAGGTACCATCTCGTTTAGCCCCTAAATATATAACTGACCTCTTCTCTTTCTCAACCATTAGACATAAGAGAAGCACACACCTGAAGTTTGTCTCCCCTCCGGTCAGAGGATGTAAATTTAAAAGACATCATCAACATCTTTTCTCTTATCAAGCAGCATTATGGGGCAAAGATCTGGAAAAATTACTTATGCATGCAAATAACTATGGGGAATTTGGGAAACACCTAAAAACATATCTGTTTCTGAAGTACAGTGGTGCCTCACACAACGAACTTAATCCGTTCCAGGAGCAAGTTTGTTATGTGAAACGTTCGTTGTGTGAAACGCGTTTTCCCATAAGAATACATGTAAAACAAAATAATTCGTTCTGCAGCCCTGTTTTCCCATAAGAATACATGTAAAACAAAATAATTCGTTCTGCAGCCCTACATTTCCCTCCCTCCACCTCACCTTATATGCAGAGTTTGCCAGCTTTCTTTTTCACCCAGCCGCACGCTTTCAAAAAGCTGTGCACGCGCAGCTGCTGAAGTTGATCAATGTTCTCTCTCCTGCAACTTCCGGTTTCCGGTTGCGTCAGAGGAGAAGATTGAACAACAGAGCATGCGCGCATGTGCTGCTCTTTGAAAGTGTGTGGCTGGCCGAAAAAGAAAGCCGGAAAACTCGGCATCTAAGGTAAGGTGGAGGGAGATGATGGAACACTGCATTCAGACAGGAGGGTGCTGCTGTTCCCGGCTCACATTAGGAAGCGGCGAGAGTAGTTCCGCCCCCCCCCCCGGGCCCCTCGGGCGACTTCGTTGTGTGAAACGAAGTTCGTTATAGGGAGCAAGACAAAAAGTTCGTTATGTGCAGCGTTCGCTGTGCGAGGCGTCCGTTATGCGAGGCACCACTGTACCTAGGTAGCTGATCTGCACAATCTTTCCCACAACAACTGATCTCTAAAACTGTTAGTGACTAATCTCTAACTATGTTAGTTCTACTCAATTTGTAGCATTTTTTAATCATTGTAAACCGCATAGAACTTCACGGTCCTGCGGTATATAAACTGTTATTATTATTGTTCTTAATTGGCTCACATATGGTTTAATACGGAATGAATTCTCAATATGGGTAAACATTTTCTTATATAAAACTGAAACAAAAGGGAGCATAGGCCAAATTAAGAATCTGTGAAACAACCGAGCATTAACCTTTGTTTTGCTCTGATGTCAAGTTCAGAAGCTGCATACTAGAACAGGACATACACAAATTGATTCTGTGTCCTACAGCTCTAGCATTTTCTGGTAATGACTTAAGAAAACCCATCGCTCCAAGCAGAGAATCAAGTTTAAGCATAATAGATTTTGACAATAAATCAAAGGCCAGAGTGGGAAATATAAATTGGCTAATATCATAGGCAGCAAAAAATGCAATCGGAGAATACAATCAAAGCGAAAGAATTAGAACATCAAAATGACATCACTAACTTTAGTATTGTATGAGAATTGCAAAAATACAGATTCCAATATACCGCCATTATGAGAAAATCTGCTGCTCATTCTGTGTTTGTCCAAGCTTCCCACTACTACTCTGATAACAATAAAGCAGGACACTGTCTTACAGTGCCTTCCGTAAATCGATCAAAACCACCCTATTCGCTAAATTCGTTGACTAAAACTGTCCCCTTCCTCACGAGGACCCTCCCTCACTAGGACTCCCCTCCCCTTAAACGCCTTTTCTTCCTCTCAAGAAGCTCCTCACCTATCCAGATTTCCTCTACTCATAGAACTCCTACTCATATGTAAGCTCTAAAGTATTCAGGTATTCATTACCCATAAAACTCCAATTAGCACGTTAGTTTCCCATTAGACTATTATATTGTATTAGACACATTGCATGGTATTGTATCTAGTATTATTGTATTGTATTGTATTTAGACTCACTGTATTGTACTGTACTATTTTGTATTGTATTGTGTGTAGACATATTGTTTTGTATTAAGACCTTTTGTTATTCGCTGAATGTCCAGCCTTCTTACAATGTAAACCGCCTAGAAGTCGCCTGACTATGGCGGTATAGAAAAATAAAGTTATTATTATTATATTAAGTTATTATTATTATTTGCTGGCTTCTTCTAAAACAAAGAAGTGAATGGAAATATATTAATAATTTGTTTAGATCTGATGACTCCATCGCGGCACACGCCGCACCTCCACTTTTTCTGTGACAGCCCCTACGATCTGGAATGCTCTTCCGCTTTACTTAAAAATGGAAAAAAACTTAAAAAATTTTAAAAGCAACTTAAAATGCTTTCTTTTTAAAGATGCTTTTAATTGAAGTATTGTATTTTAGAGATTAATTTATATCTGTTCTTTTTTTTTAACTACATTTATTTTCCCAGTTCCTTTTGTGTTTACCTTAAATGTTTCTCCCATTTACTATATCAATTGTATTCCCCCCCCTTTCCTACTTGTGTCCATTGCTTGTTAGTCCATAATAACCTAGTATGTATTGTTGTCAGCCTCGCAGTTCATAGAAAGTATGTTTTAATTGTTACATTTTTCGTTGAAATGTTATTTTATACTCTGTACAACGCTTTGTAGAATCGAAAAAGCGTTTAATCAAAAAACTAAATAAACAAACAAACAAAAATTGCAGGCGGACCTTAGGAAATTGGAAGACTGGGCGTCCAAATGGCAGATGAAATTTAATGTGGACAAATGCAAAGTGATGCACATTGGGAAGAATAACCTAAATCAGTTACCGGATTCTAGGGTCCACCTTAATGGTTAGCGCCCAATACGATGAAACCTTCTGCCCAATGTGTGGTGGCGGTCAAAAAAAATCAAACAGGATGCTGGGAATTATTAAAAAAGGGATGGTTAACAAGACTCAGAATGTCATAATGCCCCTGTATCGATCCATGGTGCGACCTCATCTGGAATACTGCGTTCAGTTCTGGTCTCCTTATCTCAAGAAAGACATAGTGGCGCTAGAAAAGGTTCAAAGAAGAGCGACCAAAATGGTAAAGGGGATGGAACTCCTCTCGTATGAGGAAAGACTAAAAAGGTTAGGGATCTTCAGCTTGGAAAAGAGAAGGCTGAGGGGAGATATGATTGAAGTCTACAAAATCCTGAGTGGAATAGAACGGGTACAAGTGGATCGATTTTTCACTCCGTCAACAATTACAAAGACTAGGAGACACTTGATGAAACTGCAGAGAAATACTTTTAAAACCAATAGGAGGAAATTTTTTTTCACTCAGAGAATGGTTAAGCTCTGGAACGTGTTGCCAGAGGTTGTGGTAAGAGCAGATAGCGTAGCTGGTTTTAAGAAAGGTTTGGACAAGTTCCTGGAGGAAAAGTCCATAGTCTGTTATTGAGAAAAACATGGGGGAAGCCACTGCTTGCCCTGTATTGGTAGCATGGAATATTGCTACACCTTGGGTTTTGGCCAGGTACTAGTGACCTGGATTGGCCACTGTGAGAAAGGGCTACTGGGCTTGATGGACCATTGTTCTGACCATGGTCGCAGTGTTTTTCAATGCTTTATGACTTGAACCAGCTGTATTTAGGGGGTGCGCGTATCTCTATACATTGTACGTCTTTTCAACACACCCGTTGAAGACTCACCAAACTCCTGAGGAAGGCTGGGTCATTGAGTCATTGGACGAATTTATGTGGCTTTGGATGAATAAAGGCAATTGGATTTATCAGATGAGTTGAAGGACACTTTTGTTTGGTGCGCACCATTCTGATTGGGACCAGTGGCATACCTAGGGTATGTTGCACCTGGGGCCCATTATTTTTTGACACCCCCCCATGTAAAAAAATATTTTTTGTAATGACCATGAAATGAAATAAATGGTCAGAATAGAAAGAGGCAGTGAAAATTTTCTTTTATTGAACCTCTTATATTACATTGCATTACAAGCAGCGCTGTTACAAACATATTCTGAAGGTCAATGCTAAGGTTAATAAAGTTTCCTTCCTTGGACCACAAGGAGATACTGACAAACCACTGGAAGAGATCCCAAAACAACTACCCAGGCACAACACCCAAAGACCCACTCAGTGTGTGAACCAGTTGAGTGGAGTGGACTAACTGGGGGGTGGAAATGGGCCCGGAGTTTGCTCAGCAGAATTTCCCAGACCAGCTCTTTCTCTCAACACATTGACACGCTGCCACCACCACCACTAGGAACACCTCACCGGGTAGGCCAGCAATGCTATAAACTTTATAAAACACATTATTATATTTTCTTATAAAGCACATATTTTAACTGAACTCTCTGACATCCTCAGCCTTTCCATTCACAAAAATAGAAGGAAGAAAAGTTCCCATTTCCTGCTGTCTCACGTCCCCGGCCTATACAATATTTTTCTTCTGCAAACCCTTCAAAAGTCTGACCAAATCCTCGTTTCACTTGCATTATAAAGTACTGAGGATGCCATCTCTCCCCAATCCCAGGTCCTAAAGTCTACGACAGTATCACAAACTAGTGCTGCCAGATTCAGGAAAAAAATTTTCGATTCAGCCTATTGAATTGGTTTATCGATTCGATTTTCCTGCCCAATTGGGTGTTTTTTTCAAACATCCTGGTGGGTTTATTTTATAGCTTTTTCACTCCCCCCCCCCCCCTTTGGCTTCTCCTAACCACACTGGTGCTGTGGTGTAAATAAAATAAAGAAACAAAAATTACTTTTTCCTCTCTGTTAAATCCTAGCTCACGTTTGCGGTCTAATACCAGTTCTGGCAGGATACACATTTCAAATCTGACATATTGTAATCACAAAACAGAAAATAAAATTAGTTTTTCTACCTTTTGTTGTCTGGTTATTTTTCAAATCTTGTTGGTCCAAGGCTCTGGTTGTCTTCTGATAACTTGCTTGCCAGGGTCTCCTTCTTCTTTCTCCGTTCTAACCATCCATCTTCCATTTCTGTCCTCCCCTTCCATTTCCCTTCCCTCCCCCAGATGTCTGGCATCTTTCCTTTTTTTCATCTCCCTCCACAGATCCACCTTTTCTTAACTACCCTTTCATCCAGCATCTCTCCCTCCTTCCCCACCACCCCAGGGTCCACCATCTCTCCCTTTCTTTTCCCAACTACCCTCCTAACCAGTATCTCTATTCCCCCCTCCACAACATCCCTTGTGTCCAACTTCTCTCCCTTTCTGTTCCTTCCCTCCCTAAAACCCATGGTCCATCATCTCTCTCCCTCTTCCCTATTTTCAGACCCATTATTTCTTCCCACCCAAAGTCCGGCATATGCACATCTCTTTGAACCCCTCCCCCTTCCCTCAGTGTACTTCTACACCAGGGACCCCTCCCCTGAAGGCCTGTCCCCCCTTAAAGGTCTGCATCCCACCCCTGAAGGCTTCTCCCCCCCCTTGAAGGCCTGCACCCCCCCCGAATGCCTGTCCACCCCCCTTGAAGGCCTACCTGCCTGTTCCCCTTGAAGGCCTGCACCCCCCCAAAGGCCTGTCCCCCCTCTTGAAGACCTGCCTGCCTGTTCCCCTTGAAGGCCTGTCCCTCCCTTGAAGGCATGTCCCCCTGAAGGCCTGTCTCCCCCCCCCCCGCCTGCCCACCCCACCCTGAAGGCCTGCTGCCACCCCTTGAAGGTCTGCATCCCACCCCTGAAGGCCTGTCCCCCCTTGAAGGCCTGCACCCTCCGAAGGCCTGTCCCCCCCCTTGAAGGCCTGCCTGCCTGTTCCCCTTGAAGGCCTGCACCCCCCCTAAGGCCTGCCCTCCCTTTGAAGGCCTGTGCTTTTGTGTTTGTGGTTTTGTTTCCCCTGTTCTATTTTGTGCCAGCTGACTGACTACAGGACATGCCTCTCACAGGAAGTTCTTCTTTACCCAACGTGTGGTGGACACCTGGAATGCGCTTCCAGAGGATGTAATAGGGCAGAGTACGATACTGAGGTTTAAGAAAGGATTGGACAATTTCCTGCTGGAAAAGAGGATAGAGGGGTATAGATATAAGATTACTGCACAGGTCCTGAACTTGTTGGGCCACCGCGTGAGCAGACTGCTGGGCACGATGGACCTCAAGTCTGACCCAGCGGAGGCATTGCTTATGTTCTTATGTTATGTCCTTTAGGCAGTCAAATGGCATCCATGCCTGTTCTCCTCGCTGGTGCCTCTCCTCTGCACCTCTCCTGCTCCAGCACCTCCTACTTGCGGCTTAGGGTCCTATCTAGAGGGCCTTTGCGCATGTGCAGACATCAACTTGATGATGTCACACATGCATGTGACATCATCACATCGACATCCGTGCATTTCCGGGTGCCATCCAGCCACCACCATGAGTTTACTGTACCGATGAATGAAAATGTTTACAGGACACTGCTTTAAACAATAGCTATAAGGTACATGGTTAGAAATGGACATCCGGACTTTGTCCAATCATGGATTATTCAAAATTGGCCCCACAATGGACAACCACTTTTTAAAAGATGAAAACGTTTTCATTAATTCTTCCCCCCCTTCCCAAAATATAGAGCTAATATATGAGACTATAGGTATAGTCATCTAAATTTAGAAGAGATTTAGGTTCCCTGGAAACAAAGAGCAGATGATTAAGAAGATAGGGGCATGAATACAAAATTGTGGTACGGTTTTATACTTCAGTGCAGCTCAAAAAGAAGACAAATCCAAAGACAAACAAAGCAACAGCGGAGGAGACGAAGAAACATACACTCTATGACATTCCAATAGATGGATTTATTAATGCAAAAGGTCAACACGATTCGTGTTTCGGCTGCAAGACCTGCCTCAGGGGTCTGAAATATTGATGGGAACTATTGACATAGAAATATAAATAATACCTTATCAAAAACACCAAAATAACTGTGTATCAGCAAACTCATGTGCCAGCAATCCAGAAGAAGTGCAACCACTGAACAAAGGTTCTACAGTTGCCACACTTTAACTGCAAAAGTTAAGGTACTCCCCCAATATTCAGCTGGTGGCAGGCAGCACTGTTAATGTTCGCCTCTGGTGCTGAATCCAGATATTCAATGCTGGGCCACATTCAGTCACCAGCATTGAATATCCATTTTTCTTTTTAAGCCGGCTAATATATGCCCAGTTAACATGATATTCAGAGCTAATCGGCATTCGTTGGCGCATAAAGATACGACAGCCATTTATGTGGTTTATTTACTAAGTACTAACACTGGCCAGTTAGATCTGAATGTCGGGAGCTAACTGGACTCTGTTTCTGAAACACCCCCAACATAGCCATCTTGCACTTTGGTGCTAACCAGTCATTTTCAACAAAGATAACTGGTTAAATGCTGCTGGTAATTGAGTTAACTGGTCGGCAGCCGCAGTGGCATAGCAGAGGGAGGAGGCGCTTGGAGTGGTGGCACCTTCCTGTGACCTCCTCTCTGCCTCCCCTCCCAGGCTCCTTCCTTACCCCCTTTCCACAATCACACCCTCCCTTCCAACCCCTGTAACTCTAAATCTTTGTCTGCGCAAACAGCTTCTCCAGCCTGCTGCTCGCGCTGGCATTACCTCTGGCCCTGTGACGCAGAGGTAATTTCAGAGGGAGCTAGGCCAGCGCGAGCAGCAGGCTAGAAAAGTTGCTTGTGCTGGCGAAGATTTTTAAAGAGGTACAGGGAGGCTGGGAAGGGAGGGCACGAGCGTGGCATGGGGGTGGAGAGATGCCGGTGCTTCCACCAAGATGGCACCCAGGATGGACCTCCCCCCTCTGTCCCCCTTACTAATCCACTGGGCAGCTGAACTGTGAGTGCAAAGCCTGCGCGGTAAATGTCAGGGGCATGCCCAGCACCTGTTCTGTATGTACCACTGTGTTTACATATACTGTTGAATAGTGCAGGAGCATCCCTGCTATCAGGCAACAACTTCAGATTGCATTTTGCAGTGGAGCAATCAGCCAATCCGTGTATTTATGAGATACTGTGTTCTAGTGCATTTTCCCTCTTCAGTAATCAACCTTCTACCCAGCTGACTCTCCCAAAGGGCATGTCCCCTCTTCTGTAACCAACCATCCCCACACCCGATCCCTACCCAATCCCTTCAAGATGTCTGGGACTTATTGGGAGTGAGAGGATATTTATGGTACGAGTAGGATAGTGGGTACACTGGGAACACTCTTCCTCTGGTCCCACGTTGCCTGGCTCCGGGTTCAGAATGGCAGCTGCCACAACTAACTGGCACATAAGCATCCATTTCCCCAAGAATTTCAGAGCAGGTTCTGATCTTGTTCTAAAACACTCGTTGAACTTGAGATGTCCCAATCTGGACAGCTCCATTCCAATATAAACCTCCCTTCTAAAATCCAACTCCAGACATAAATTCAATGTTGCTGGCTATCTCTGTAGCGATGTTGAATAAACTTGTACTTGCACCTGAAAAGAGACCTCATTATTTCTATTTTTAATTATGCTGTTCACTTCAGCGACATAAAAAAAGGGCTATCAATATACAAATAAATAAAATAGCTCAACTAGTCCTGGAGGAATTATCAGATCATTAGTAGATTTACTAATTTCCCTAAAGAACCTTTTGTTACAACTGGACTTTAAGACTAATTAGATAGCAGATCATTAAAAGCAAACTTGAGAGTACAGAAGAGCATTCAAGTAGGCACTTAAAAAATTGCCTAGGGGTATGCCCTCCTAAAAGTAGGCATTCAGAAAACACTTTTATGCAATACGTATATCCACGGGCAATCCTGGGGGTGGAGAATAAGAAAGGTGTGTGTGTGGGGGGGGGGGGGCAGGATATGTACTTATGTTTTTTTGTTTTAAAAAAAAATAAACTACAAGCATATGTGTCATTTATTACTAGCACTTCCACCAGAGTGAGAACTTTCTTGAGGCTGTTTTCTAAAACATTTGTTTGTAAAATTCTCCTCTATATGAATACAAAAACTGAACAGAACTTTATGTGTACAGTGTTCTCCCCAGGACCTTTCAGCCGGGCGCTCCGCCCAGCTAATTTAGATGAGCGCCCGGCTGTAATCTCGATCGCAATCCTGCTGCTGCTGCCGCTTTCTGCTCAACATTAAAAAAAACCCTTCTCACCGAATTGGAGATTTACCGGGCTGACTCGGCACAGCCTGAATCGCAGGAGCCTGACTTTTTTTTTTTTTTTTAGTTTTTAACGCCAGCAAGCGACTTGAACCCATGCTCCGGGGCTCTAACATGTGCATGCCGCTTCTCTCCGAAACCGGAAGTCACGTCCTGAGGGAGGAAGAGAAGGGAAGTCGGCATGCACACGCCCCAGAGCATGGGTTCGCTATAGGAGACAGGTCAGCTTACAACTTGCTCTTGCTTGCTTCGGGCTTTCTTCGCTGCCGGATCCTGCCTACTTTCTGTTTCCGAAAGTAGGCAGGACCCGGCAATGAGGAAGGCCCGAAGCAAGCAAGAGCAGCGAGTTGTAAGCTTCCTTCCGTTACTGACTTATGGAAGATAGGTCAGCGATGGAAGGAAGCTTACAACTTGCCTTAGTCCAGCCCTGCACAACATGTGGCCCAAAACGGATCTCACTGCCGATATGGCTCTCACTCCGCTCTCCTTTGAAGATCAGCTCAGGAGGCAAGATTTAGCCCGAGATCAGTCTCCTCCAGTAAACAGAGCTTTTAATCCTGCAACCATACAGAACCAGATGGTCAAAGGGCTCCGAAGTGTAGTATTGCCAAGGGATCTGTCTCACAAGTTTCTGACGCTGGCAGATGTAAGCACAGCACAAGAAATAGAGACTTGTGGCATTCTGTGTAGAAAGTTGATGCATAATGAATTTACTATTGCCCATGTAATAGTGCCAAAGCAGTCTGCTGGACCAGACTACAGTACAGTGATATGGAGAATGTGGAAGAATTATTCAGTGTTCAAGATCAACATGATCTCCTCACAGAAGAAAGACGGAGAGAAAGAGAGAGGCTTAGACCAAAGGGGAAAGACAGGAGGCAGATACTGGAGAGGGGGGAGAAAAGGGAAGGAGATAGAGATGCCAGACCATGGGGTGGAGTGGGAAGGAAGGAAGGAAGGAAAGGAGAAGAGAGAGATGCCAGAGCATAGGGGTGGAGACAAAAAATGGAGAGGGGTTGAAGCTGAAATAAATCATGTACAAAGGAGAGAAAGGGCACAGGATATAGAGTTTATTGAAGGGACATAGAAAGAGGGAAGATACCATATGGAACAGAGAGAGGGCAGACACTGGATGGAAAAGGCAGAAAGGGTGGACAGTGGATGCAAGGGGCAGAGATAGGGTGGACAGTAGATGGAAGGGGTAGAGAGAGGGTAGAGGCTGGTTGGAAGGGGCAAAGAGAGAGGACAGATGTTGCATGGAAGGGAGCGAGGACAAATGCTGAATAGAAAGAAGAGAGTGAAGAGAAGATGACTAAAGCAGAAACGACAAAAGATAGAAAACAAATATTTTTATTGCTTTACGTAGAATCAAGTAGTATTGTAACTGTATTGATTAAAATTTATCAATAGGAAATGGAAATAAGGCAATTTTGGGAGGGAATAAACCCCTTTTCTCAGGTCAGGGCAGGATACCATAACAGCTGTATACTGTACTGTCTTGAAGAAAGATTTGGCCTCTGAAAGCTAATTGAAAAATGGATTAGTCCAATAAAATGGTATTTTCATATTTCTCATTATTTTATTTCTATTTGTTAATTTGTAAAGTGGTGACTGTTATGTAGAAGTTTTTTTCAAATTTACATCTACCGTCTTTATATTTTGCACAGTATTAGGGGACATGTGTCACTGTTTCTGTGGTGTTGCATTGTATGCAGAGTCTAGTTTCTTGGTTCAGTTTAACTTTTGTCTACATATTTCTATTTTTAGTTTGTGATTATTCCATATTGGGCGAGGGTGTATCTGTGTTTTGTGTGTATGAAAAGGACATGGCTTTCTGTTAGCATCGACTACAGGATCAATTGACTGTGTAGGATCTGGTTTGTTTAGTTTTACAATGCGTGTGTTGGTGTTCTAGTGCTCACTGCAGTGTTTAAGATGCTGCCTTTTCCTAGATGCACCCTTATTGTGTGACTCATGGATTATTACTAAAAATATCTTTTTTTATATAGAAGAGGGGGTTGTTAAAAAAATGATTAGCACTGGCTGTCATATATACTAGGTACACCACTGGATTTAATGACTCTATTCTAACTTTACTGTTGACGTAGGTGTTGTCCCCCCCCAACACACAGACACACATTATAAAGAATTAAATTAAAGTTGTATTATCATCAAGTAGCTTTCAAATGACATTATAAACAAATAAAAATAAAATATTTTTATTACATTGCTAATTATTACCTGCATCTTTACCTATACTGTTTTGCCCTAGCTCTTACTTTGCACTATAGCAAAATAAAAAAGAAGCAGATAAAGATCAATCACACAGGTGCCCTTCAAGGCTCAGTAACACCTCTCCATAAATTATGTGGAAGAGGTCTGGAAGTGGGGATAGCATCTATTTCATATCCTCAGTGAGAGTTCAGGAAGGAACCTAGTGATCAAAATATTATTAGAGGTCTTGTACAGCCATTTCTTGTATGACTGGATGAGCTATATTTATCTTTTATTTTTAGTTATTTAAATTCATGCAGAAATAAATGGTTAGATTGAACCTAATGACTTCATTAACGCATTTCCCTTTTTTAAATCTCTATACTATTTGAAAGAGGGTGAATATCTAATTATTCACTTCTAGAATTGGATACTTCTTAAATTTAGTAAAAATATTCTGGCACAAGTGTCAAACCTTAAAAAAGGAAGTCATATTGAGCATTGGAAAATAATAATAATTAACTAATAAAAATAGTATACATTTAATTTTCCCCACTACCAAATTTCCCCGCCTCGTCCCACCCGGCTACTTTTTCATGCCACCCGGCTGGAAAAAATTTCTGGGGAGAACACTGGTGTATATATCTTTATTTAAAGAAACATGCCAAAGTACAAACAAAATATTACATTTTTGAAGCGTTATCTTCTTAGGTGCCATTGACTCGTGCTCGAGTCCTAGCAACTTGATGAATTACAGATCTAAAAAGAAATCAGTTTTGTGTTAGTCCAGTAAGGTCCTCCAGCGTCATCCCCGCAGTTGTTTCAATGTGTCCATCCAACCCAAAATGATTATAATCTATGCAGATGAACCCAGAGAGTTACTGCATTGAAAAAAAGATCCAGTTACACAGCCAGACTCTGTATTCTCCATTTCTTATAAAGTTCCCATGCCTTAAGAAATGAGATAATCTTCCCATTTTTTTTTTCAATAGTAATCGACTTTTTTATATACCAACTCTAAGGGAGGAGCTGAAGGCATTTTCCAACATTGCTCTAACAAAATTTTTGCTGCTGTAAAGATATGAATCTCTAGAAATTCCTACTGTATGTGGATGCTTTCCTCTGAAATTTTGCTAGTAGGTATATTTGATAAGAAATTTGAATGTTGATTACTGCACCTTATTAAGTGGGGAAGGATAATATGTAAATTTGGTGAGCTTTTGATGTAACTTAAGTGGATTAAGTTATTATGTGATTGCGATGGAACTGAAGGCATTTTGTAACTGTATTGTCCACGAACTATCATGAATGTTTTTATTGTTAACCGCTTAGTTATAGGCGGTCTAGAAATTTTACAAATAACTAACTAATTACGGTAAATAAATTTTACAGTGCAATAAACACCCTTCTGCCCTTATAGGATATTGCATTGATGTGCATGCAGTCTGTTAATTTAACAATGATATCCTCCCAAAAAGAAGAGACAAGACATATCCACCATATGCCAACATAATCCATCCCCAACTTTATACATTTTGAATAGCCATTCAAGTGTATAATATCACTAATAAAACGTTTTATACCCATTTTTGATTAATGGGGTCGCTATTGGGATTCTGAACAAGTACTGAAAGATTTTTTGCCATGGTTTATTGTCAAAAGTTTGCCCCAGATCACATTCCCATCTTGATGTCGCTATTGAAAGGATGGCTCTATATATGGAAGAAATGCCCCCTCCCCCAGTGTCTGATTGAAGGGCCAGCTCAAGAGAAACTTTAGCAACGTTTAATTGAACTTTCTACTTTTTTTCATTCATTCTGATGGTGTTTGCACTATTAATTTTGCTGCTATTCCTATCACTAAGGATTATTTATGTTAACAAACTGTCTTTGCTCCTGAACGATGAATTGGTGATTCAGGACAGAATGCAGAGAAGAACCAAGCAAGGTTTTACTATAATTCTTTAGTAGCATGAAAATTTGTATCAGTACATCTAAAAAAATGTTACTTTTCTCCATAGCTAGCTGAAAGTCAGGTTGGAATTGTTATTATTTTACATATTTTATTAAAACAATTATTGCTTACAGATCTTTGTGATGCTAAACAAATTACACTGCAATGCACTGAAAATAATAGTTTTATTATCATTTCTGTTGCTTGGGTAATACAAGAATTCACTGAACACAAAACTGAATGAATAAATTGGAACAGTCATAGAAAACAAGATTTTAAGAAACAGCGATAGTCAAGATTCTTCAAAATACCAATGTTTTTGAGTGTTTTGGTAAACACTCAGGGCCCAATACTCAGATCATGGAAGTTAGCTGGGCTGACTCCCGAGGTCTGCACAGAGTCTGGATAATCAATGCCGGGCTGTTTTCAATGGCCGTCATTGAATATCGGGTCTATTTTGTCCACTATAAACTTACCCCCTCTTTTATGAAACTGCGCTAGCAGTTTCTAGCGCGGGGAACTGGGCTGAATGGCTCATGCTGCTCCCGACACTCATAGGAACTCTATGAGCGTCGGGAGCAGCGCGGACCATTCAGCACAGCTTTGTGCTCTCTCTGCGCTAAAATCTGCTAGCGCGGTTTCGTAGAAGAGGGGGTTAACCAGCCAAGTTGATATTCAGCCAAAGATAGGCCCAATTTGGCTGCTGAACTTACTATAGCTGACTAGTACTTTACATTTCACAGATAGCTGGCTATCTACTAAGACCTGGAGTCTTTAAATGGCACCATGATAGGCAGCCACCCACAAAAGTGGCGCCGATCATGTTGTCAATCACATGACAGCGTCAATCACATGATGGCACCATTTACAGAATCACAGCTATGTCACAGATAGGCGCCAGAAATGTAGGCCATTTCCCGTGTCATCTGTGATGAAAATCGCGACTATGGAGGCACCTACCGATATCTAAGGGCATTTCCAGCGTTAACCACAACTAGTTTACCCTGAGGCCTGAAGTAATTAATAAACAAAAAGACACATGAAACTGCATGCTTCTGCTGCTTCAACAGCTGTCCCCACTTCTGATATAGGATCCTTTTTCAGAGGAGGCAGGGCTGCCAGAGGAAACAGTAGTGGCATGCAGAAATCCAGTCCTGTACACCTTTGATGTTTAATTACTACTGCAAGCCTGGCTGAGATGGCAAAAGGAAGAAGAGAACCAGGGATTTCTTGAGCTGGTATACACTGTACTGGTACATTTTTTTCTGGCTACACATGTTTACAGCTGCTGATAGACGGGTGAGCTGGCCTCCAATCACAAACTCCCTCCTCCCCTCCCCATAGGCTCTCCCAAGGAAAACCCCTACTTGCGCCTTTCCATGCTGGTTTCAGAATCAAAATGGCTGCCTATGCTTATGACAGTCTCAAAATGGTTGCCACAGAAAGTCGCAGCAGCCATTTTGATTACAAAACCAGCATGGGCAGGACTCAGGAGCAAATGGAGGTTACTCCTGCCACAAAGAGACTGCTAGACCACTAGTGCTTATAAGGTAGGCCGGGGAGGGGGGAACTTGTTGGTCGTGGTGTGTGATATTATGATCATGGGAGGGAGGGGATAGGGGATCAAATATCAGGAAGGCAGCAGATTCAGCAGGCAGGGAAGATTTGAACAGTGACATCACTTCTAGTGCTGGAGCATCATTTCACCTTGTTCCAACACAAATTAAGCCCTATACACTACATCTGTATGCCATTTTACATGTATAATCAAATTATTTTTACACATATCAGTGGTGCCTAACCCTTCTAAAATGATTTCCTATTGCTTGTTTTTTTATACCCACCACCAGAAAGCCTTTGCATTTCTATTTTGCTACTGACTGCGTATAATTTTGTCTTTTGAGTAGTCTTTTCAGTGAAGCAAGTGCCTCCCCCTCACATCCAAAGTAATGAGTGCATTTTCACTGTTGTTTCAGTCTAATGCACAATTTTGTTTTCATTTTGTTGCCATATATATCAAAGCCTAGCTGTTCTTTGTTGTGTAACTGCATTTGACCTTGCCACTGTTAATGGAGTGTGTCGGTATAATATTTCTTGATGAATCTGGTGCTGTGTATCGTTTTTATTAAACTGTTTAGAAGTGGGGTTTGTGGGGCCCCGATTGTTGGTGGCATGTGGGCAGAAAGCTTGGGAAATGTGTTTAAATTTTCTCCCCATTTTATAGAATTCATACTTTACCTATTACAGTTGCAAGAATATTTCATTTTAATTCTACCCGCTCTTGTTTATATTTAATATGGTTTGATACACCTCCTTTCAAATTAAAATCAAAGCGGTTAACATAGTAACATAGTAAATGACAGCAGATAAAGTCCTGAACGGTCCAGCCAGTCTGCCCAACAGTCACACTCATTATATATTCACGTTTAAATTGTCTTTTCTTTAATATTTAAGGGCAATAGACCATAGAAGTCCACCCGGTACTGTCTTTAGGTTCCCACTACTGGAGTTTGCATCAAAGCCCACTCCAGCCTATCCTAACCATCCTGGCACTGACGCTTCTATCAAAGCCCTCCCCAACTCATCCTAAACCAAATCACCATATATGGGACACAGACCCTGCAGGATTGCCCAGTACCAGCCTTAGTTTGTTTAATACCATTCATTTTCTAATTAGAGATCCTCTGTGTTCATCCCATGCTTTTATGAATTATATCACCATTTTCACCTCCATATATTCCAAGCATCTACCACCTTCTCCGTGAAAAAGAATTTCCTAACGTTACTCCCACAACCTCAATTCATGCCTTCTAGTTTTACCATTTTCCTTATTCTGAAAAAGATGTGTTTCTCTATTAATACTTTTCAAGTATTTAAATGTCTGTATCATAAGAACATAAACATAAGAATTGCCATCTCCAAATCAGACCCTGGGTCCATCAAGTCCAGTGATCCGCACATGCGGAGGCCCCGCCAGGTGTACCCTGCCATAGTTTTAGTCCCCATATCACTGTATGCTTCTCAAGGGAGATGTGCATCTAATTTACCCTTACCCGTATCACTCTATGCCATTCTTAAGGAGATGTGCATCTAGTTTACCCTTAAATCCTAGAACGGTGGATTCTGCAATTACTTCCTCTGGGAGAGCATTCCAGGTGTCTACCACTCGCTGCATGAAACAGAACTTCCTGATATTCGTCCTGGACCTGTTCCCCCTCAGCTTCAGTCTATGTCCTCTTGTCCGTGTCACACTGGACATTGTAAATAACTGCTTTCCCTGCTCCATTTTGTCGAATCCTTTCAGTATTTTGAAAGTCTCGATCAGATCCCCTTGCAGTCTCCTCTTCTCAAGGGAGAACAACCCGTCTCCTAAGTCGTTCCTCGTAGTCCATACCTTTCACTAGCTTCGTTACTCATCTCTGCACCCTCTCTAGCAGTTTTATATCCTTCTTTAGGTATGGAGACCAATGCTAGACGCAGTATTCCAGGTGCGGTCTGACCATGGATCTGTAGAGCGGTATTATAACTTTTTCTGATCCACTCGTAATTCCCTTCTTTATCATGCCTAGCATTCTATTTGCTTTCTTCGCTGCTGCTGCCGCACATTGCGCCAACGGTTTCAGGGTCCTATCTATCAGTACACCCAGGTCCTTTTACTGTTCGGTCTTTCCCAGAGTTACACCTGACATACTATACTTTTGATCTTTATTTTTTCTGCCTAAATGCATCACTTTGCACTTTTCCACATTAAAATTCATCTGCCATTTATCTGCCATTCATCTGCCATCTGCCAATTGATTCAAGTTGTTCTGGAGTTCCTCGCTGTCCTTCTGCGATCTGATTGCCCGGCATAGCTTTGTGTCGTCTGCAAACTTGATGATTTCACTGGATGTTCCTTCTTCCAGGTCATTTATGAAAATATTAAATAAGATGGGTCCAAGTACTGAGCCCTGGGGTACACCGCTAGTCACTTTTTCCCATTCTGAGAACTTCCCATTTATGCCCATTCTCTGTTTTCTGTTCTCTAGCCATTTGCCTATCCATCATAGTATATCTCCCTCTATTCCATGGCCTTGTAATTTCCTGAGAAGTCTTATATGTGGAACCTTGTCGAACGCTTTCTGAAAGTCCAAGTATACAATATCCACCGGTTCTCCACTATCAATTTGTCTATTCACTTTCTCAAAAAATTGAAGTAGGTTCGTCAAACATGATTTCCCTTTCCTGAAGCGATGTTGACTGGCTCTCATCAGGTCGTGTGTGTTTAGGTGCTGGACTATGCTATTTTTGATCAGCGCCTCAACCAGGTGTCAGGTGAAAAACACGCTGGGACAAAGGCGCGAGCGGACAACTGAGCGCAGAGTGGAGGCGTGCGCCGAAGAAAAAGACTGGGGTGTGGGGGGGAACCCCCCACTTTACTTTATACAGATCGTGCCGCGTTGTGGGGGCGTTGTGGGGGGTTTGGGGGGTTGTAACCCCCCACATTTTACTGAAAACTTAACTTTTTCCCTGTTTTTAGGGAAATAGTTAAGTTTTCACTAAAATGTGGGGGGTTACAACCCCCCAAACCCCCCACAATGCCGCCGCGATCTGTATTAAGTAAAGTGGGGGGGGCTCCCCAACAAAACCCCCCATCGCAGCCCCTAAAAACAGTCTTTTTCTTTGGCGCGCGCCTCCGTCTTGCGCTCAATTGTTGGCGTGCGCCTTTGTCTTCCGCATTACTGTCTATGAACCCCTCAACCATCTTTCCAGGGACAGACATGAGACTTACAGGTCTGTAGTTGCCTGGCACTCCTCTCGATCCTTTTTTAAATATCGGCGTGATGTTCGCTATCTTCTAGTCGTCCGGTATCTGTCCTGTTTTGATTGACAGGTTGGCAAGTTTTTGCAATAGTTCTCCGATTTCAAATTTCAGTTCTTTTAGTACTCTCGGATGAATTCCGTCCGGTCCAGGAGATTTATCACTTTTAAGTTTGTCGATCTGGTGGTAAATCTGGTCCAAGTCCACTTCTACTGTCCCTCCTGTCCTCCACATAGTTCAGGTCTTCCTATCTTTTTTTGTATGTCTTTTGGCACGAGCCCCATACAATTTTTGTCGCTTTTTTCTAGACCGCTTCTGCCTTTTTTACATCTTTAGCCAGATAAGGCCTCCAAAGCTTAACATAGTACTCCAGGTGGGGCATCAACACCTCCTTTCTTCTTCTGGTTATGCCTCTTTCTTTACAGCCCAGCATCCTTCTGGCTACAGTCACCACTTTGTCACCCTGTTCCCTTGCCTTCAGATCCTTAGACACTATGACTCCAAGGTCCTTCTCTCCATCCGTGCATATCAGCCTCTCACCTCTTAGCACCTTTGGATTTCTACTCCCCAAGTGCATCACTCTGCACTTCTTCACATTGAATTATAGTTGCCAAACGTTAGACCACTCTTCTAACTTTTGCAGATCTTTCTTCAAGTTTTGTACTCCCTTCAGGGAGTCTACTCTGTTACAAATCATGGCATCATCCGCAAAAAGACAAACCTTGCCTTCTAACCCTTCAGCAATATCGCTCACAAATATATTGAACAGAATTGGACCCAACACCAATCCTTGTGCACTCCACTACTCATCTTTCCTTCCACCATGGAGCGATACAGAGGCATTATAATAATAATAGCTTTATTTATATCTCGTCATACCTTTACAGTTCAATGCAATAAAAGGTGCTGTAAGGACAACGAGGTAACATCAATTAGATTAGAGAAGGGGTAGATAGACAGTTATGAGATGGGGTGGCAAAGGGTATGAGGAAGGAACATGTAAGATGAGGTGAGTGTAGCGCAGATTTGGGGGATCAGGTAAATTTGTCAAATAGGTGGGTTTTTAGTGATTTTCTGAAAGAATGGTATGTTAGAGAGTTCAGGATTAGGTCACTTAAGGCAGTTTTCTTCAACCTTTTGACACCTATGGACTGGCGGAAATAAAATAACTATTTTGTCTGCGGACTGGCAGTTGAAGAACACTGGGCTAAGTCGTGCCCATCGCAACCCAATCTCCGCCCCAGACCCCGCCCTCATAATAGCACTTAATTGTAACACAATTTTTTCCATTCATTTTTCATATACACACACACACACACAATATAATTGGATTAACAACACATAATGGTTAACCCCAAAATTAAAATACACAAAGCACACTGTATGTTTTTCAACATTCATTCCGACCAGAAAACAGATAACCCCATGCAAATGCAGGACCAAAAACTAAAAGTACTGATATTTACAAACAAACCCTAACCGAAGGTTTTACAACACTGCCTAGCCGGAACTTGGACTTTGTGACTTAGGCCATCTAAAACCAGATCTAAGTCTACAAAAAGTATCCAAAGTGACCAGATAAGCACTGCAGACACAAAGTACAGACCCCCACGCACAGTCCCAGTGATCACTGACCCCCCCAACTACCCCCATAAAAAACATAATAACAACTTTACATATCTGTCTCCAGAACATCAGCACCTGGCAGCCTGGCATAGGAAAGCCTAGTAGAGCTGCACAGAGGTGGCTTAAGTGGTCTTGAGGGTGGGTTAGTGAACCATGGAGAGGAGGACTCAGGCCCATAAGCCACTCTAATCACTGCATTCATGGAGAAACATGTGCACCCCCCCAAAAAACAAACAAACCCTTTTGTACTGCCACATAAGTGGCTTCTGCAGCCATACGGGCTATTGGGGTGGTAGATAGGTGGGTCTAATAGATTCTGGGGGTGTTTTGGGGGGCTCACCATGACCTATAAGGGAGCTGTTGTGAGATGTTTATGTGGCACCCTTTTTGTGAAGTTCACAGCAGTGCCCACTACTCTGTTGCCATGACTCGGTATCCAGTCCCTTACTTTTCTGGCCCCTCCCACGTCCAAAAGGTCTTTACTAGGTGTTTTTGACTTGAACAAATTTTGGGACGAAAAAAGATGGACGACTTAGCGGTCTGGACGATAAGACGGCTGGATGTACAGTTGGATGATTTTCGGAAAAAAAAAATATGCTGGACGTATTTTTTGAAAAATGGACCTTTTCCCATGTCCGACTTTCGACAACTTGTGAGTTAGGCCAAAATTACTTAGACGTTTCTTTTGATTATGCCTCTCAGTGTCTAGGAAAAATGTAAACCCTTACAGAATTTCAAAATACTTTACAATTGTCAAAGCATTTTGTATGACCTTTGAAAATACATTAGTATAATGGGATTTTTCTTAGTTGATTTATAATTTGTGCTCAAAGTGTCCTATTTCAACGTCGACACATTCATGAAGCCTTTGATGCCACTGACTAAACTCCATTTTGCTAAAATGGATCTTAATGGTTTAGTAAAGCTGGATGGTGCATCATGTTTTGAAATAAACTTCTTGAATGCAGTGGCGTAGTAAGGGTGAATGGTGCCTGGGGTGGTGACACCCCTCCCCCGCCCTCTTCTCCACCCCCGCTTCTTCCCAATCCTCCCTGCCATACGTGCGCCCCCTTCTGTTCCCTTCTGACCCCTTCTTTAATTTTCCCAGCACGAGCATTACGAACTTGCTGCCTGTGTTGTATCAGCTCTTCCTCTGACATCACTTCCTAGACACAGGACCCAGAAGTGACGTCAGAGATGGCTGACACCAACCCGGGCAGCAAATTTGTGATACTGCTTATGTTGGGAAAATTAAAGAGGTATGAGGGAAGGAAAGGGGCACATGTACGTGGCAGGGGGCCGGGAAGGAACAGGGAATGGCGAGCAGGATGGGAGCTGGCGCCCTCACCAAGACAGTGCCTGGGGTGGATTGCTCCCCTCCCCCGTACTACGCCACTGTTTGAATGATTCCAGTTTTTACAGCATCTTGCAGTAACATCTAGCAATAATAGTAATAATATTTTTATATAAAATCACATTTATTTTGGGGTTATTTGGAAAAAATGGTAGTAGTCTTGGTTTTTTTTTTTCTAGACAACATGCAAGTAATTATTGTAGCAGTAGATAGGAAACCAAAGTTATGTATAATAGCACACAGATTAGACAGGTTAAAATCCAAATGATTCATGCTATCACTTTTAGATTGCAGTTTTTTAAAAGTATGGTAAAGAAGTACTTACTGATTGAGAACAGGTGTGTATGCTGTCTTATCCTCATCAATGATGGTGACCATTAGGGTAATTAGCTTTGGCCAAAATTCCAGATTCTTGATGGTTGGTCCCTGATCTTCCCGAGGGATATCTTGCTTCTTACCCTATAAATATGATTGAAAAATATAAATATTATAGTTTAATCGATATCTAACTATCAAGTCTAAAAGCTAAGTTACTCAGCATTTCATATTCTGCTCTTTTCACTGTTTTTCAGCATTATATCTGCTTAATTTCTCTTCTCCTCCTCCCTGTTTCTTACTTAAAAAAACAACAAAAAACCCCACAAAAAATAAACCCTTCTCTTTCCTTTGTTAAATCATATTTCCTCTTCCTCTTCATAGGACTAAGGGTAAGACTTATAGTCCCACCCACCCCAGGGACCACTGTTCATATATAGAGACCCAAATAATCAGGACTACTCAAATCAAGTCACTTCACAACCAATCAAAAGGTGACCTTAATTCTATGCAATCACTGTGGTGCTTTAATTTCAAGACACACTATCTGGAGGCTTAAGGCTTGCCCCATCTGTCTTTAACTTGCTAGTATTAAGGAGGAGCTCTGCAAACTTAAACAGGAATTGAATACAATTAAAGCAGCTTCCATCACTCCACAAAATCATACCAACTTACCATGTCTACCTCAAAGAATAAAACAGCCCAGGAATAAATGGATCACAGTAGGCTCAGGAAGACTGCAACATGTAACCAGAAACATCCACCTTCACTAATATTACCTCTACAAAATTTCTTTGCTCCACTAGTGCACTGCGATACTCAAGAAAACAGAAGGGAGGTGGGACTGAAACCAATGAAGGTAACTCAAGAGAACAAGCGCACCCTAAGCACAAATAAAAAATCCAAAACCAGAAAACTATTACTGTTGGGGGATTCCATCATCAGAGGCATTAACCTTGGAACACAAGGCGAGGAGACCAAAATAGTGAAATGTCTTCCAGGATCCTCAGCTACCAGGAGTTCCAGGCAAATACTGACTATAATTAAGGAAGAAACTAAGGATTTTAACACTGATGTTGTTATCCATCTGGGAACAAATGACCTGGCCAACAACTCCACACTTGCAGCACAGAAAGCTTTTCGGGAGCTTGGTGAGGGCTTGAAACCTTTTGTAAAGACTTTAGCTTTTTCTGAAATACTGCCTGCATATGGAAAGGGAGAGCAAAGAGTGAAAAACACAGAGGACTTTAATAGATGGCTCAAAGCCTGGTGTCATCAAGAAGGCTTCAGGTACATAGGAGAATGGGGAAATACATGGAAGGACAAGAAGCTATATTACACTGATGGGCTTCATATTATTACAGCAGGAAAAAGAAATCTTGCAGAGAAATTTAGATAATATGTTTCTAGGCATTTAAACTAGAAGGTGGGGGTGGTGTATGTATAAAGGACAATTATAGAGACCACCCCCGGCAAAATAAAAGATGTGATAGTAGTAAAGATTGCAACATAAACAATATCAGCAACTCATTTCTTAGCATTGCAACGGAAAGTGAAACGAAACAAAAATCTATACGAAAAGGAGATTACCACTGAAAAATAGCTGAAAAGTGATAACCACAAATGCTCGCAGTCTAAACAACAAAGTTCATGATCTGCAAGCCCTGATGTTAGAGGCAGATCTAGATATTGTTGCTATCACAGAGACATGGTTCAGTGTATCACATGGATGGGATGCAAACATACCAGGATATAATCTTTTTAGGAAGGACAGAGATGGTCAAAAAGGTGGAGGAGTAGCTCTCTATGTAAAGATCAATATCCAAGTGACTGAAATGCAAGGGACCTGGGGAGAGGAAGAAGCGATATGGATCGCTCTGAAAAGAGAAGATGGAACTTCTATCTACGTGGGTGTAGTCTACAGACCTCCGACTCAATCACAGAAAATTGATAAGGATCTGATTGTGGATATCCAAAAGTTTGGAAGGAAAGAGGAGGTGCTGCTGTTGGAAGATTTCAACCTGCTGGATGCGGACTGGAATGTGGAATGGAATGCGGAATCGGAAAGAAGTAGGGAGATTGTGGATGCCTTCAAGAGGAGAGAGTATCTCTAATGTTCGAGTGGGTATTCACCTGGGAAGTAACGATCATCAAACGGTTTGGTTTGATATAAGGGCTAAAGTGGAGAGAGGCCGCACGATACTTAAAGTCCTAGATTTCAAATGTACGGACTTTAATGCAATGGGAGAGTACCTGAAGAAAGAGTTGTTAGGATAGGAGGACATAAGAGAAGTGGAAAGACAATGGTCTAAGCTGAAAGGAGCGATAAAAATGGCTACTGACCTTTATGTGAAGAAAACAAATAAAAACAAGAGAAAAAGGAAGCTGATATGGTTCTCCAAACTAGTGGCGGAGAAAATAAAGGCGAAAGAGTTGGCATTTGTGAAATATTAAAAAACCCAAGAAGAGGAGTGCAGAAAGGACTACAGGGTGAAACTGAAAGAAGAGAAGAGAGAGATACGTCTGGCTAAAAATGTAAAAAAGGGAGACAAAAATTTTTTCAGATATATTAGTGAAAGGAGGAAGATGAAAAATGGAATTGCTAAACTAAAAGATGCTGGAAACCGATATGTGGAGAGTGATGAGGAAAAGGCAAATGTGCTAAACAAATACTTCTGTTCTGTGTTCACAGAAGAAAATCCTGGAGAAGGACCGAGATTGTTTGGCAAAGATACACGAGAAAATGGAATAGATTCTGCGCCGTTCATGAAGGAGAGTGTTTATGAGCAACTTGAAAAACTGAAGGTGGACAAAGCGATGGGACCAGACGAGATCCATCTCAGGATACTAAGGGAGCTCAGAGAGGTTCTGGCAAGTCCTATTAAAGACTTGTTCAAGAAATCTCTGGAGAGGAGAGCAGATGTGGTCCCTATTCACAAAAGTGGTCACAGGGATGAAGCAGGAAACTACAGGCCAGTGAGCCTCACTTCGGTTGTTGGAAAAATAATGGAAGTGTTGCTAAAAAAAAGGATAGTGTACTTCCTTGAATCTAATGAGTTACAGGATCCGAGGCAACGTGGCTTTACAAAAGGTAAATCGTGCCAAATGAACCTGATTGAATTTTTTGATTGGGTGACCAGAGAGCTGGATTGAGGACATATTCTAGATGTAATTTACTTAGATTTCAGCAAAGCCTTTGATACGGTTCCTCATAGGAGGCTGTTGAAGAAACTTGAAGTGCTGAAGTTAGGACCCAAAGTGGTGAACTGGGTTAGAAACTGCCTGTCGGACAGATGCCAGAGGGTGGTGGTTAATGGAAGTCACTCAGAGGAAGGAAAGGTGAGTAGTGGAGTCCCTCAGGGTTCGGTGCTGGGGCCAATCCTGTTCAATATGTATGTGAGTGACATTGCTGAAGGGCTAGAAGGAAAAGTGTGCCTTTTTGCAGATGATACCAAGATTTGTAACAGAGTAGACACCGAAGAGGGAGTGGAAAAGATGAAAGAGGATCTGCAAAAGTTAGAGAAATGGTCTAATGCCTGGCAACTAAAATTCAATGCAAAGAAATGTAGAGTAATGCATTTGGGGATTAATAATTGGAAAGAACCATATATGCTGGGAGGTGAGAAGCTGATATGCACAGACAGGGAGAGGGACCTTGGGGTGATAGTGTCCGAAGATCTAAAGGTGAAAAAACAGTGTGACAAGGTAGTGGCTGCTGCCAGAAGGATGCTGGGCTGTATAAAAAGAGGTGTAGCCAGTAGAAGGAAGAAGGTGTTGATGCCCCTGTACAGGTCATTGGTAAGGATCCACTTGGAGTATTGTGTTCAGTTTTGGAGACCGTATCTGGCGAAGGACGTAAGAAGACTTGAAGCGGTCCAGAGGAGGGTGACAAAAATGATAGGAGGCTTGTGCCAGAAGACATATGAGGAGAGACTGGAAGCCCTGAATATGTATACCCTAGAGAAAAGGAGGGACAGGGGAGATATGATTCAGACGTTCAAATACTTGAAGGGTATTAACGTAGAACAAAATATTTTCCTGAGAAAGGAAAATGGTAAAACCAGAGGACATAATTTGAGGTTGAGGGGTGGTAGATTCAGGGGCAATGTTAGGAAATTCTACTTTACGGAGAGGGTGGTGGATGCCTGGAATGCGCTCCCGAGAGAGGTGATGGAGAGGTAAATGGTGACTGATTTCAAAGAAGCGTGGGATGAACACAGAGGATCTAGAATCAGAAAATAATATTAAAAATTGAACTAAGGCCAGTACTGGGCAGACCTGCATGGTCTGTGTCTGTATATGGCCGTTTGGGGGAGGATGGGCTGGAGAGGGCTTCAATGGCTGGGAGGGTTTAGATGGGATGGAGTAGGTTTTAACAGAGATTTCGGCAGTTGGAACCCAAGCACGGTACTGAGTAGAGCTTTGGATTCTTGCCCAGAAATAGTTAAGAAGAAAAAATTAAAAAAATTTAAATTGAATCAGGTTGGGCAGACTGGATGGCCCATTTGGATCTTTATCTGCCGTCATCTACTATGTTACTATGTAAGTCTTTTAGCATACCAAAAGTTTTATGAATTACTTCTTTCCATATAAAAAATTCTAGTCTGAAAGTAAAATAAAAGTTAGGAGAGAAGATGTCAAAGGGAAAATGATAATAAAGAAGTACTGTCTCCAAACCAGGGCAAAATTCAAATTTGTCTTGTAAAAGAGGAGTCTTTCTTACTCTAAGGGTAAAGAACTATAATGGCACTGTAAGGATTAAGGAGTTTCCCTCACCAATGCAACAGTTATACCACCAGGCAGCAGGGGGTGCTAAGCAGTGATAGGATGAACTACAAATCCCAGGATGTACTGGGCTCAGCAGCTCAGAGCTGAGCCACCTTAGAGGAGGTGGAGCAATTATGCTGAGTCACAGGGTGGACCTAAGGCAGGAAGGGGAATACATGCTTTAGCCTGAAATCAGTTGAGAGAGGTCCCAGGGAGACAGATCCTCCAGAAAGAGACTTCCCAGAGGGATGAAGTCTCAGAGATAGGAAACTGTGGGTTGAATCAGAGCTCTGGGAAGAAAGAGAAAAAGCTGACAGTGTGAGAATTTTGGTATATGGCTTGCTGAGGTAAGCCCAACTTATTGTCCTGAGAATTGTAGAATATGTTCATGGGTCTGGCTAAGGACTGTTTATTTTGAAAGGAGAAACTGCTTCCTCTGAACCTAGAACAAGGCTCAGAAGAGCGAATAAAAGTTTTTTCCTTATACTGGTACTTTCCACACGTGTTTATGCTGTTTGTGTGTGTGCGCGTACAGGGTCCAGGAAAACCCAGACTGGACTCTGCCACAGGCATTTTTAAATATTCTGTTACCCCCTGATATTCAGTGGTACTTAGCCAGCTCTTTGCCAATATGTAGCAGGATAGAGCCGGCTATCTCCCGCTAAATATCTGGTTCATTAGATTGGCTGGTGATTGACTATATCATGCAAAAGAACAAAAAGATTGTGGAACAGAAGATCGGATGTACCAGTTTGTAGTTTAATAAGCATCCAAATAATTTAAAATCAATCCACAAAGAGTGTATACAGTCGCAAGTGACCCACAGGATAGAAACCAAATAATGTATACAATAAAAATGACCCATGATGTTTTGGCAAAATAAAAATGCCTTCCTCAAGGGTCTTATAGAGTCCTTGGCTGTCTTAAATATAAAAAAAACCCATAAAAGTCACAAAAAATCAAAGTAGTTAAGAGGCTAGAAACATGCAACACAGCTCAAAAGTCTCCAAAGTAGGCTGGTACATCCGATCTTCTGTTCCACCATCTTTTTGTTGTTCTGCTGCTCCATTTCCTTCGTGGAACCTTTTGGTACTATTTAGATTTTGTTCTTTCGGCTATGTCACGCAACGTAGCCGGTCACTGCCAATATTCAGCGGCTGGCCAGCTAAGGCTAGTGGCTAAATAGACCCGCCTAAAAAGCAGGTTTGTCTTTTGTAGTTTTGCCTTAGCCAGCCAGCTGCTGCAATATCAGCTTGGCTGGCTAAATCCTTGGTGGCAAACATTCACCCAGATACAGCCCTGGCATTGAATATCCGAGATCACCATGGACCGTGGTAAGCAGCAGGGCTGCTTCACGTGGTCTGAATATCAGGGCCTTAGGGTTTTTTTTTGCTAAATGGTCCCAATCTGCAATAGAAATGAATCATGCTAAATTAAACAGAATATATGAAAATATCACCAGACCTAACGTCACCCTCTTCCATCTCTCTCTTTTCTCATCATACTTCAGACCACTAATTGGGTGCATATGAAGTGACTCTACAATTAGGGGATTTCTAACAGTGTAACATATAGAGCATTAGGAAAATGGAGACTGTGGACGCAACAGTCATTTTCTTGGAGGCCTTTTTACTAAGCTGCGTTAGGCACAAACAGTTGTGAATGTAAGAAACGTGGCTACATAACTGAGAATGTTTTCGCTTATGGGTATGCCTCTTTGGAGTAAGTTGACTGGCCAATTGAAGTTTTGCACTGATCATTACAGCTTTAAGAAATCCATAAAAATGCTTATTTGTGAACTATTTCCTTAGAAGCTGCTTTGGTTTTTTTCTGCAATGTTGTATTCAGAAGGCTTTTTTTAGGTTGCACTTTTATCACTTGTAGGAAGTGTATGGAGCAATTGTAATTGTTAATTGTAAGACCTATGTCTATTATTATTATTTTTTATTTTAGTATTTATATGGTGCTTATAGCCTAAGCGGTTTATATTCAGGTACTCAAGCATTTTCCCTATCTGTCCTGGTGGGCTCACAGTCTATGTACCAGGGTCAAAAGGTATGCCATATGCACCAGAAGAACATGTATTTGCAAGGAAGTGTAAATGTTATATGGAAACTGCTGAGATTCCAGGCAGTATATACATTTTTTAAAATAAATAAATAAATGAGTAACAGCTTACAATGATATACTAAGGGACACACGTAGGCAGTGGTCTCCAACACGTGGCCCCTGAAGTCC
The DNA here is from genome assembly GCF_902459505.1 of Geotrypetes seraphini. Taxonomy (NCBI): domain Eukaryota; kingdom Metazoa; phylum Chordata; class Amphibia; order Gymnophiona; family Dermophiidae; genus Geotrypetes; species Geotrypetes seraphini. The sequence continues at coordinate 14,904,918 of NC_047097.1, forward strand.
TCCACTGAAGCCCCCAAACAGTTGGCTAAAATATTCTTCAAATCCTGGAAACGCATTAATTTCAGTCTTGCCTACTTGATATAGTGACTGCAAATGTTTATTAAAATTCTTGCAATACCGCTTAAAACTATAAATTAGAACAAAGCGGTTTACAAAATAATATAATATAATAATAAAGAAAGCTCAATGAGACATAGCAGGAACAATCATATGCAGACAGTACCTAGTAATTTAGGCTGTCAAGTCTAGAGAGAAGGCTAACTTAAAATAATGTGATTTTAAACTCCTTTTAAACCTTACCAAAGATTCTTCTTTTCTCAATTCTATTGGCAAGCTAATCCACAAGACTGGTACTAGATAGAAAAAAGCATTCTTATCATCTAAAGATCTTAATTGCTGTGGAGCATAGAACATCACCAAGGAAGACAGATATGGAGGTTGAAGTTCAAACAAAGCTTTATGTGCTAGTATCAGAATCTTAAATTTTATTCTAAATTCCGTAGGTAATCAATGATATTTTATATACAACTAGTTTTTTAGCCCGTTACATTAACGGGTGCTAGAAAAGATGTGTAGACTTAGGCATTCATTTCTTTCTTTCTGTCTGTCTGTCTCTCTCCCTGCCCCCTTTTTTCTTTCTGTCTGTCTTTCTTTCTGTCTCACTCCCTGGCCCCCCTGTCTGTCTGTCTTTCTGTCTCACTCCCTGGCCCCCTGTCTGTCTGTCTTTTTTTATTTCTGTCTCTCTCCCCGTCTGTCTTCCCTTCACTCTTACTTTTACCTCCCACCTGTCCAGAAGCACCCCTTCCCTGCTCCCCCTGTCCAGCAGTAGCCCTTCTCCCTTACTTTTACCTCCCCCTGTACAATAGTATCCCTTCTCCCTTCCCCCTGTCCAGCATCTGGTAGGCCGGGCAGCCTCAGGGCTTTTGTTAGGCCGGCCCGCCTCACATTATTGAAGTGGGCCAACCTAGCAAATGCCCTGCGGCCACACAGCTCCATAGGAGTGACAGAATGGGGCCAGTCATCAGCGAGGAAGGAGGAGGCTGAGAAGCAGTAATGCCGAATCCAACACTATTGTCTCTATTCCGCACCCGTCTCGGCAGCAGGGGCCCTTGGTTACCGAGTTTGGGCCCCCAGCGAGGCAGCAGGTCTGTAGGGCGGCGTTGGGGTCTTGGAGTTTGTTGCTGCTTTTGGTTAAAGATGAAGCTGATGGGGGAAGGGGGAGAGCCCGGCTTGCTGCCGGAGGCTTTATTCCAATAGCCATCTTTCCTCTTGGGGCAGGAACATTGCTGGGGAAACCGCCGCATGCATCACAAACTGCCGCAGGCTCCTACTGCGCATGCAGGGGCATGGAGCCACGGATCACATAAGAACATAAGAATTGCTGCTGCTGGGTCAGACCAGTGGTCCATCACGCTCAGCAGTCCGCTTATGTGGCGGCCCCCAGATCAAAGACCAGTGCTCTAAAATGAGTCCAGCCTCACCTGTGTACATCCCAGTTAAGCAGGAACTTGTCCAGCTTAGTCTTGAAACCCTGGAGGGTGTTTTCCCCTACAATAGACTCCGGAAGAGCGTTCCAGCTCTCCACCACTCTCTGGGTGAAGAAGAACTTCCTTACGTTTGTACGGAATCTATCCTCTTTCAACTTTAGGGAGTGCCCTCTCTTTCTCCCTACCTTGGAGAGGGTGAACAATCTGTCTTTATCTACTAAGTCTATTCCCTTCAGTATTTTGAATGTTTCGATCATGTCCCCTCTCAGTCTTCTCTTTTCAAGGGAGAAAAGGCCCAGTTTCTCCAATCTCTCACTGTACGGCGACTCCTCCAGCCCCTTAACCATTTTAGTCACTCTTCTCTGGACCCTTTCGAGTAGTACCGTGTCTTTCTTCATGTACGGTGACCAGTGCTGGATCACAGCCGCAGTGAGATTGAAGTGCGCTAAGGGTTTTATTATAGGGGATATATGATGTAATATGATCTTACATTCTCACTTTAGCAATAAACGAATCGCCGTATTCTATAATGTCTGTAATATGTTATTTAGGTGACATATTTATGGAATTTGCTATTGTTGATAATCTAAAATAACATGAGTATTGAAAATATATCCATGGAGTGTTATAAGAATATATATATACCCGGATGTTTCAAAATGGACTCAGACCAGAAGGAAAGAATTCCTTACATACCGGGAAAAAGTTGTATCATTAGGAGCCTCTTTTCAGTTAAGATTTCCTTGTAAATGTTTTGTTGTATTTCAAAACAATAGATATATTTTTTATGATTCACATCAATTACGTTTCTTTTTAGAAGGAAAAGGAGTTTCATTTGCACCATAGTGATTTTCGGTGTAACTCAAGTCTACTATTTTAGCCATCGGTTTTCACTTAATTTCCTTTTAATTTGCAATATGTGATCTTTCCTGGAAGAATTTCCTTCTTTGTCTCCTCCCTCCTTTATTATTGAGGACTATGTTTTAAAAAAAGTATGGGTTTCTTCTTTTTTGTTATATCATATTGACCCAATAGGAAAATGGACTTATTTTGTATTACCTTTTTGACTTATTTTGTTCATTAATAGAAATATTGGATGTACTAATATCGTATGTTGCCTGTTAAGCACAATTATTGTTTATTTAAAAAAAAAAAAAGAATCAATATCAGTATTAATGTTTAATGCTTAATACCCAGTCTGAACGAACAGGTCAAGGCGGTTTACAAAATTATTAAGTATGTGTACACTTGAAATCTTTTGGTGACCCTTGGAGCTTTCTCATGTTCACACTGCAGCCCTTTACATGAAAAGTTTGGAGACCACTGCGCTAAAGTGTCTTGCAGTAACTGCCAAATTAGACTTATTAATCCAGGTGCTAAAAGTTACTGTTTTGGGGAGAGTGCATGGCAGCGGAGAATGGGTGTTCATGTGCTATGCAATTAGCACATCCACATTAGGGCAAACTAACTGGTTAGTACAGGATTGCTCTGTGAACCCAAAATGGATGATGGTTACGAGATGGCTGAGGGGAGATATGATTGAAGTCTACAAAATCTTGAGTGGTGTAGAACAGGTACAAGTGGATCAAATTTTTTTTTTTTTACTCCTTCAAAAATTATAAAGACTAAGGGACACCTAATGAAGTTACAAGGAAATACTTGTAAAACTAATAGGAGGAAATATTTTTTCTCTCAGAGAATAATTAAGCTCTGGAACACGTTGCCAGAAGATATGATAAGTGTGGTCAATGTAGCTTGTTTTAAGAAAGGTTTGGACAGGTTCCTGGAGAAAAAGTCCACAGTCTGCTATTGAGACAGACATGGGGAAGCCACTGATTGTCTTGAATCAGTAGCATGGAATGTTGCTACTCTTTGAGATTCTGCATGGAATCTTGATACTCCTTAATGTTGCTACTATTTGGGATTTTGAAAGGTACTAGTGACCTGGACTGGCCACCATGAAGACTGGGCTAGATGGACCATTGGTCTGACATAGTAAGGTTATTTCTATGTTCTTAGTAGACTTACGGTAGTAGTTAAAGACAGGTTGTTCACCCTCTCCAAGGTAGGGAGAACGAGAGGGCACTCTCTAAAATTGAAAGGGGATAAATTCCGTACAAACATAAGGAAGTTCTTCTTCATCCAGAGAGTGGTAGAAAACTGGAACGCTCTTCCGGAGTCTGTCATAGGGGAAAACACCCTCCAGAGATTCAAGACAAAGTTAGACAAGTTCCTGCTGAACCAGAACGTACGCAGGTAGGGCTAGTCTCAGTTAGGGTGCTGGCCTTTGACCTAGGGGTCGCTGCATGAGCAGACTGCTGGGCACGATGGATCACTGGTCTGACCCAGCAGCGCCAATTCTTATGTTCTTATGTTCATTTAATATTTTTAATGGCCACATTCTAATAGCAACACTAATACACATTAATTAAAAAAATATAGAAAATCAGCCTTTTTATGACTGTGGTAAAAATGGCCTTAGTGTACATGAAAAACCTGAGCAAGGGCGCTAAGGCTTCTTTTTGCTGCAGCTTAGTAAAAGGACTCCTTCATTTCTAGTCAATCTAACAAAAATCTGAACAATATAGTGACATATCTGTGAATCAATATTCCTCTTTGCACTCTTTACTGCTTAGCTGACATATATGAGCTGAAAGAGACAGTATATCTCTTTAAACAGGCCCACACAATCATTATAAATTAATGAAATGCTGTCTTTATGTCAATTAAATTACATCCACTGAAAGAGAATATGGAAAGTTGGAAAGAGCTCTGGAATTTCCACAAGAAGGAACAAAATGATTTTTTATGTGCAGCAGAGTATTACATACACTTAATATTAATCTGCAGTTTGCATGAATAATTGAATCCCAATACAACTTCCACCTTTAGTATAGCTTCCCTTCTCTTCCCTCAGAAACCGGAAGTTATGTCCGGGGGGGGGAGGAGAAGGGAAGCCGGCACGCACATGTTGAGAGCCCTGAAGCAAGCGTTCGCTACGGGCTAAGGCGGGAGACAGGTTAGTGAAGCATTTCCTCTTCTTGCTGCCGGGTCCTGCCTACTTTCTGTTTCCGCGAAGGCAGGACCCGGCAGCAAGAAGAGGAAATGCTTCACTAACCTGTCTCCCGCCTTAGCCCGTAGCGAACGCTTGCTTCAGGGCTCTCAACATGTGCGTGCCGGCTTCCCTTCTCCTCCCCCCCCCGGACATAACTTCCGGTTTCTGAGGGAAGAGAAGGGAAGCTATACTAAAGGTGGAAGTTGTATTGGGATTCAATTATTCATGCAAACTGCAGATTAATATTAAGTGTATGTAATACTCTGCTGCACATAAAAAATCATTTTATGTGCAGCATAGGTCTATCGCGATTTTGGGCCGATCAGCCTTCCTCTCCCTGACGGCAGAATTGACGTCGGGGAGAGGAATGCTGGTCGACCGAAGCAGGAAGAGCTTGGGGCGTCGTCGGCTTTCGGGCCTGTTATTGGTGACGGTTTGGGTCCTGGTCCCCGATGGCAGTTGGAAGTGGCTTGGGGGGAGGGCAGGGAGAAAGAAAGAAAAAGGGCAGGCAGGGAGACAAAAGGAAAGAAGAGAAACAGAAAAAAAAGAAAGGGAGGCAGAGAGAAAGAAAGGTCAGGGAGAGAGGAAGGAAAAGTTGGGGGAGGGAACGAGGTCTGGAGAAGAGGCAGCATACAGGCTAAAAGAAGGGAAGAAAGATTGGATGCACAGTCAGAAGAAGAAAGTGCAACCAGAGACTCATGAAATCACCAGACAAGGTAGGAAAAATGATTTTATTTTAAATTTAGTGATCAAAATGTGTCTGAATTTATTTCTGCTGTCTATATTTTACACTAAGGTCCCCTTTTACTAAACCGCAATAGAGTTTTTTAGCGCAGGGAACCTATGAGCGTCGAGAGCAGCGCTGGGCATTCAGCGCAGCTCCCTGCGCTAAAGAATGCTATTGTGGTTTAGTAAAAAGGGAGGGAGTGAGTATTTGTCTATTTTTGTATGGTTGTTACTGAGGTGACAGTGCATAGAGTCATCTGCTTTGACCTCTTTGAAAAACCCCCGGAATAGGAATGATAATTAACAATTCTATGCGTACAGTGTGCGTTGTGTTTTTTTAAAATTTTATTGTTGGTAGATCATTTTGACTTGGTCATTTTAAAAGTAGCTCGCAAGCCCAAAAAGTGTGGGCACCCCTGGTCTAATGCCTGGCAACTAAAATTCAATGCAAAGAAATGCAGAGTAATGCATTTGGGGATTAATAATCGGAAAGAACCATATATGCTAGGAGAAGAGAAGCTGATATGCACGGATGGGGAGACGGACCTTGGGGTGATAGTGTCCGAAGATCTAAAGGCGAAAAAACAGTGTGACAAGGCAGTGGCTGCTGCCAGAAGAATGCTGGGCTGTATAAAGAGAGGCGTAGCCAGTAGAAGGAAGAAGGTGTTGATGCCCCTGTACAGGTCATTGGTAAGGCCCCACTTGAAGTATTGTGTTCAGTTTTGGAGACCGTATCTGGCGAAGGACGTAAGAAGACTTGAAGCGGTCCAGAAGAGGGCGACGAAAATGATAGGAGGCTTGTGCCAGAAGACGTATGAGGAGAGACTGGAAGCCCTGAATATCTATACTCTAGAGGAAAGGAGAGATAGGGTAGATATGAATCAGACATTCAAATACTTGAAGGGTATTAATGTAGAACATAATCTTTTCCAGAGAAAGGAAAATGGTAAAACCAGAGGACATAATTTGAGGTTGAGGGGTGGTAGATTCAAAGGCAATATTAGGAAATTCTACTTTACGGAGAGGGTGGTGGATGCCTGGAATGCGCTCCCGAGAGAGGTGGTGGAGAGTAAAACTGTGACTGAGTTCAAAGAAGCTTGGGATGAACACAGAGAATCTAGAATCAGAAAATAATATTAAAAATTGAACTAAGGTCAGTACTGGGCAGATTTGCATGGTCTGTGTCTGTATATGGCCATTTGGTGGAGGATGGGTTGGGGAGGGCTTCAATGGCTGGGAGGGTGTAAATGGGCTGGAGAAGGTTTTAACGGAGATTTCGGCAGTAGGAACCCAAGCACAGTACCAAGTAGAGCTTTGGATTCTTGCCCAGAAATAGCTAAGAAGAAAAAATTAAAAAATTTAAATTGAATCAGGTTGGGCAGACTGGATGGACCATTCGGGTCTTTATCTGCCGTCATCTACTATGTTACTATGTTACTATAGCTGTGGAGAATTTTGCAATGGCTCTGCTGCATTCACAATAAGATCTATAAATAGTATTGATGACCATGTTTTATCATTAAAGGAAGTAATTTATTTATTTATCGTATTTCATAATTATATCAAGCAAAACACTTGTACAGAAAAGAATGATATACCTTCTCTTTTACTAACATGTAGCATGAGTTTTAGTGCTGGCAGCGGCGGTAATTGCTCCGACGCTCATAGGAATTCTATGAGCATCGGAGCAGTTACCAACGCTGCCGGCGCTAAAACCCACGTAACATGTTAGTGAAGGAGGGGGATGTCTAGATTCAGATTAAAAGGGGAAACAAGAAAAAAAGGCAACAAAATATAATAGACTAAGGCCTCCTTTTATTAAACTGCACTAGCAATTTTTAGCACCGGGAGCCTTGCTGAATGCCTCACATTGCTCCCGACGCTCACAGGCCAATAGGGACATCCTTAGACTCCTCCCTAAGGAAGTCCCTGATTGACTGAGGTGATACATGTGATAGCTGCAGGCATAAGGGCATAAGGCAAGTCGCACAACAGCAACATTGTCCCCCAAAGAAGGCTATTCATTAGCTGAAATGCTCTAAATTTGGTGAGAGCGTCGGGCAGCTCAACAATGGCAGGTCCCCCAACATTGGATCCGGCTGGAAAGCCACTAAGATAAGTGTTGTTGCTCTTGTATAAAGTATATATTTAGAATAACATACAATTGATGAAGTTAAATAATTTTAAAAAATCGCACTCCCCAGTTAGTTAGATTGTTATTCTTTTGCCAATAAATATTTCAATAAAGCTATAAGAAAATAATTAAATTTATGGGTAGGAAGTTTTGAAGTAAATGATTACATCACATGCATTCATAATATCTAAGTTTTAAGAGGTTTCTTTACTGAGAATGATGCATATTTATGATACTTCAACCTCATTATAGATTCTGGGGATGAGTTCTATCTTTAAATTAAGTTATTGTTTATATGTTCAAAATAAGTGGGTTAATAAATTAAACCATTTATAATTTAAAGCACTTTATGTGCAAAAGAAAAATTGTTGAATAAAGGTATTATAAGTTATCCTCTAGACCCCCATTTGGCTAGTTTATAGCTTCTAATTCACCCATCTTATTCCTAAGGCTCCTTGCGTTCGTGTACATACACTTGAGTTTGTTGCCTGTTCCTTTCTTGCATTTCCTTCCCCCTTGTGTCCCTTTCGATCTGTCTTGCCTGTGATCCAGTGAGTCTTTCCTCCAAGAAATAGATCACCCGTAATCAGGTCAAAAGATGTTTCAGTGATATTCTTTCCAATTTTTCTGACTGTGCAAGGCTACCCAGTACTGGCCTTAGTTCTTCAATATTTACTGCTAGTCTTTAAGCCCGTTACATTAACGGGTGCTAGAATATGTGTGTGTGTGTGTTTATTTCTTTTTTTCTCTCTCTCTCTCTCTCTCTCTCCTTAGCCTGTTTCTGTATTTCTTTCTTTCTGTCTTTCTTTTTCCTTGGCTGTCCACCACGCAGTACCTGTTTCCTGCTCCCCCTGTCCAGCATTAGTCCTCCGTTCCTTCCCCCCCCCGTCCATCAGCACCTCTTCCCCTGTCCAGCAGTATCTATCTTCTGTTTCCCCTGTCCAGCAGTAGGCCTCCCTTCCTTTTTTTTTTGCCCCCCCCGGTCCATCAGCACTTCTTCCCATGCCGACATCTGCCTAAAGCCGCCGCGGCCTGCAGGCACCGACAGCCTCTGCGGCCTGCTCCCACTCTCTCCTCGCCGTCGCTTGCCGTGCCATCCTCCCCCCCTCCCCCCGGGAAGCTTCGATTCAGCTTCGGCAGCCTTCTGTCTGCGGGCCGCCCGCCCGTGTTTAAATGGAAAGCCGCCGACTTACCTTAAATTAAGAGGGAGCTGCTGAAAGGCTAACGGCTCCCTTTAATTTTTTTTTTCAAACCCGTGCAGTGAGAATCGGGGTTGAGGAAGGCCGCCGCACCCCCAGCTGTGTAACTTTTTTTTTTTAGTTGAGAGCCGCCGCTGCAGCTCCTCTCTCGATCCTGGTGCGATTCGATAGAGGAGCCATGGCGGCGGCTTGAGCATAAGCGCGAGAGAGCCGTGGGCGCGCAGTCGTGTTTCCGCGACGGGATAAGGGAACACGATTTTTTAGTGCGCATGCGCGTCCTACCATTTTATTATATTAGATTATTTTCCGGTTCTAGATCCTCTGTGTTCATCCCACGCTTTTTAAAAAAAATTTTATTCTTTATTTTAAATTTCAAGTTTTGACAATCTTTACAAGTCAAAAAAAAGGAAAAAATACAATGTAAAATGAAAATAGATCTCCAAATTATTTAGTAGGTATCACCTTATTAAAGAGTATAATTAGTCCACAATATATCTCAGGGAGGTAGCTGATGAATAAACTGAAATAAGCCAAGGAAACATATCAAGAAGAATTAAGGTGGGGGCCTGAGTGCACTTGAACAATTCTTTACTGAGCTATTGAGAACAGCAAAACTCATATAGTAGGTACAGAATGCTCTCTATTTGAAATAAACTTAGACAACTGTTGCAGTTCAAAGAAAACATATCTATTATCTTTATAAGTCAGAACGCACTTGCAAGGATATCTGAGTGCAAAAGTTGCCCTTAACTGAACTACCTGGGGTCTCAAAGTGAGAAATTGTTTGCTTCTCTTCTGGGTGAAATGAGAGACATCTGGATACATTCTTATAATATTAGTCAAAAAGGGAACATCTTTAGATTTAAAAAAACATCTTAAGCATCCATTCCCTATCAGAGTCAATAGCAAGTTACATAATTAATGTTGCTGAAACTCAAACCTCAGTCTCCGACCTCTCCAAGAAATTAGTCAAGACCAAGCTATCAGCAGAAACATTCTGCTGGTCCGAATTTTGCAATTTATTCCTCATTGGAAGGTAATATATTTTAGAAAGAGGTGGGTATGAGGATTCTGGAACTTTCAGAATTTCAGTTAAATATCTTTTAAACATTGCCAGGGCAGATATAGGTTGAACTTTAGGAAAATTAATTATACAGAGATTACATCTCCTAATAGAATTTTCCATCATTTCTTGTTTAAAGTGCAAACTAGCACTGTCCTTGGCCAAGCTAAGAGCCAAGTATAACTTTCAAAGTTTTTTCTTAACATCAAAGTCACTTGATTTAGTCTCCAAACTCATTACCTTGGTTTTAAGTTGCAAATTCTCTGAAAGAACTGTTGTAACATCAAGTAGACAGTTGCTGAATTTGATTACCAAGAGAAGCTTGCATACTCGATATAGCGTCCCAGATCGATTCCATTGTAAAGACCCTAGGTCTCTGTAAGGGAGGAATCCCTGCACCAGAATTCCCTGCAGCTCCCACTGAATCTGAGCCTGCTTCAGCTGTAAGAAGGTCTAAATGAGTTTGCTGTAATCTTCTCACTGCCAGCTGTTCAGATGTCGATTGCTCCTCCTGTCCTCTTCTGGAATCGGTCCTCTTGCTCCGTGAGGCAAGCAAGAGGGTTCCCTGGGCCGGGGTGGCTGACAACAACTCCGATGCACCAGGACAGCTAGGCGGGCTACGCTCTTCGGAGGACAGAGTGACACCCTCAAGGGAGAGATCACGCGTCTCAGTTTGTGCATTCTCTCCAGCCAGGAAAGCCTCCGATTGTTGCGTTCTTGTGCCGCGGTCCACGAAGGCATCCATCAGGCCCATTAGCAATGCTGATTCGTCCGGGAAAACCCAAATTTGGGACTTTCTTTTTACCATCAGGTAAAAGAAGAAATTCTCATCTACAGCACGGTGTCATCTCTGCGGAAGGCTCAGGCCACCATCTTAGGTAAGCTCCTCCCTAGGAGTGATCCCGCTTTTTTGAACTCCGTCACCGTTTTTCTCTCCACCATCTCTCTTGTGAGCGCATTCCAGGCATCCACCACCCTCTCCGCAAAGAAGAATTTCCTTACATTGCTCTTGAATCTACCACCCCTCAACCTCAAATTATGTCCTCTGGTTTTACTATTTCCCTTTCTCTGGAAAAGATTTTGTTCTACATTAATACCTTTCAAGTATTTAGGGCTCCTTTTACAAAGGTGTGCTAGCGGTTTTCACGCGCGCTTAGCTACAATGCTGCGCGCGCTAGACGCTAACGCCTCCATAGAGCTGGCGTTAGTATTTTCTGTGTAGCACGGGGTTAGCATTATAGCACGCGCTAAAAACGCTAGCGCACCTTCGTAAAAGGAGCCCTTAAACAGCTGGAGTAGAACTGTTATCGTGTATTTTTGTGCAAAATTTTGGGAATGTTGATGCAATCAAAACACCTTCTACAACTCATGACATGCTCTCCATAAGCCACTTTCAACATTTCATAAGAACATAAGAAGTTGCCTCCACTGGGTCAGACCAGAGGTCCATCTCGCCCAGCGGTCCGCTCCCGCGGCGGCCCATCAGATCCGCGACCTGTGAAGTGGTTTCTGACCACTTCTATAACCTACCTCAAGTTCTATCTGTACCCCTCTATCCCCTTATCCTCCAGGAACCTATCCAAACCCTCCTTGAACCCCTGTACAGAGTTCTGGCCTATCCCTTCCTCCGGAAGCGCGTTCCATGTGTCCACCACCCTCTGGGTAAAAAAGAACTTCCTAGCATTTGTTCTAAACCTGTCCCCTTTCAATTTCTCCGAGTGACCCCTAGTGCTTGTGGCTCCCCACAGTTTGAAGAATCTGTCCTTATTCACTTTCTCTATGCCCTTAAGGATTTTGAAGGTTTCTATCATGTCCCCTCTAAGTCTCCTCTTCCACAGTCTTATCCAATTTAAAATTAATTTCACACTGTAGCGATGCTCATTGAGGTCACACATGATGAAAAACAGCCAATCACAAAAACACACTTTCACAAAAAGTGCTGTAGCTCAGAGACAAAAACAGATATTAACAAATGGAATAAAGGAGGTTACTCGAGAGGTTTCAAGCTACTCAAAGCTGCCTAGCTTGTCTTAAAAGAAATCCCCTTGTCCTGGAACCTTTTTGAACAGACCTCGTATTAACCTAGATATCTTTTATAAAATTACCCTCAAAAAGGAGAGAATTCTAGGAGCTGTACTATATTCTGATTTCACTTAAATTATAGTCTCCTGATTTAAGGGCATAAAATATATTTAATCTCCCAGTATACTAAAGATCCTACAAATTTCTTTGAATAAGCTCATTTAGGCACACTGAAATAAAGAAGAGGCAATAGCTTTTTTCAAATATCATAGTTATGGCCTGATACCTGATGAGGTGAATGATAACAGAGACTATCGGCCTCTTTCACAAAGCCCAGCTAGCGGCTGCGCTGTGCTAACGGCCCCGAAGCCCATAGAGATTTAAAGGGCTTCGGGGGCTGTTGCCACGCGGCAGCTGCTAGCGCAGCTTTATAAAAGAGGCCGTATATATCAGACTACAAATTAATTAGAGTAGGTACACTTCAAAAGTGCACAGTCTTTCAGAATTCATATACTGTACTAATATTTTTGTAACAGGAATATATCTGTTCTTTCAACTGGAATTCACTTCAGAGGACGCTGTATTTATAAAATACAGGACATATGAACTCTGAAGGGGGAGAGAGTATTATTACTTTTTGGCTGCCTCTTGTCATGTTTTGATTTGCTACATTAAAATTGATTTAACAGATATATAGTAGATTTTGTTCACAGTAGTACCAGCCATGGTCTCTAATGGGTTTTCATGTCACAGCAGCTCCCAGGACTTGCACGATAAGGATCTTAAGTGAATAATGAACCTTGAACACATGGGGAAGGTATTGGTAAGACAACAGATTACTCAGTGCTAACAGATGGGGATCATTTTCCTTGATTTCTTTCGCCTAAGAATATATGGAAGCTTTGATGCACTTCCATATGGATTGACCTTGCTATCTTTTCTTGGAAATTTGATGTAGCTGTTCTGCCAGAGACCAAAATGGCTACCATCACTGCTATATATCACTTTTATATTTTACCTATTGGTTCAAACTAGTTTCTTTTGGCATGATTTAGAATCAAATTAGGTTTTTGTTGAAAAACATATTTATTCTGTCTAAGGAAAACTGTCATGAACTCAAGCTCTAATAGCGTACCATGTCAAGGTTATTCAATCATGTATGAAAAACTTAGTCAACATACCGTATATACTTGTCTGTAAGTCTTCCACATGCATAGGTCAACCCTTCTACTTTCCACCTTAGCTTTTATGTCCCTGGTATGATTTGTATATGTCACCCCATCCCTTCCCTACCCATTGATGCCAGTTTAAGTATTCCCCCTTCCCCTCCCTATCTTCCCCTTGGTATCACTGAAAGTGTCAGCATGGGGAAGGGGGGATGCTGTTCATGCAACAGGTGCAAGGACTAGACCATGGAGGGAGGAGGGGAAAAGGGAGTGAGAGGGGAGACACCAAAGCAAGCGTGGGTGAGTAGAAAGACAGGCTAGTTGCTAGTATACTCAAGTATAGGTTGCCCCCTCCGTCCTTCCTACTCTGTTCAGATATGTGCTGTACTCAATGTGTATCCATTTAGGAGCATTTAACTAAAGTGCATTAAGCAGTTAATGCATGAATTAGTGTGCACTGTTACCACATCTTCCACCATACATCCATAGCGAACAATCGCTCTCCAAATTGAAAGCACTACTTACAACACTACTTTTTTGCTCTGGCTTTTGACAAATAGGAAAGGGATTGAATTTTGCGGTCAGGTCCTGGAGTTACAAATTACTTTACTGTGTGTTTGTATGAACATTTTTGTTATTCTGTTTTTAATTGATATTCTTTTCTTTCTTTTTATTTATTAGTTTGTACACTGCCTTGACCTGTTCAACAGAAAGGTGGTATAATAAGTACCTAATAAGCCATAAAGTACATGAGCACTGTAACTGTTACCGCGATGGCACGGCATTGTGCTAATTCATGCTTTAAATTCATGCTGTTATAAGGTATAAACTAGTAGGGTTATTGGTCTAGACAGTGTGGTTACCGCACTGTTCTTAATATATACTGTCATTTGGGCATGTAGCATGGGTGCACTAACTGCTTGCTCTAGAGGAGGTGATAAGCGCCTTCAAGCTAATTGCAATCAGGTCCTCTTGCAATTGAACTTTGCGTCATCATCAAATTTAGACCCCCTTTTATCAAGCTATGTTAGGTTTTAGTTTTTTTTATCCCCAGCCGCACTGGACCATTCTAAAATCCTCTAGTGCAGCTTGATAAAAAGGGCTGTATATTCCTATCACTCATATTAACCTTAGGTCATAAACTTGGTTTCACTTCATATGCATACGCAGATGACATACAAATTCTTCATATTTTGAACTCTTGTACAATAAACGAGATCTCTAAAATAAATACTAAACTAGTGAAAATTTCAGCCTGGCTGGCACAATATAAATTAAACACAACCCTGGAAAATCAAAAACTATTTTTTTCAGTCCTAAAGGAACATTCAAACTGCCGTCCTCTGTCTTACAGGAAAATATCCCAGTTCCTGAAGTACTGCCTATATGTATTCTAGGGGTTATCTTAGGGCTCCTTTTAATAAGGTGCGCTAGCGTTTTTAGCGTGCGCTACATTGCCCTGCACGCTAACCCCACGCTACGCGCCAAAAACTAACACCAGCTCAATGGAGGTGTTAGCGTCTAGCGCGCTCTGCACTGCAGCGTGCGCTAAAACCGCTAGTACAGCTTAGTAAAAGGAGCCCTTAGTCTCTTAACTTGCCGTATTTTTCGCTCTATAAGACGCACCGGATCATAAGATGCACCCACCTGTATAAGAGGAAACACCAAGAAAAAAAAATTTGGTTCAGAATTTTTTTTTCTTGGTTGTTCCTCCTCTACACGTAGGTACTGTAGGGGTAGGGGTATATTCTTTGTAAGCTTATTTTGCTACACAAGAAACCACAAAATATTTTCTCTTTTTGTTATCTGTAACTATGACTATTTGTACTGGCTGTGGAATTTCCCTCCCCCCTCCCGGTTTTCCTGTAAAATGAAACTTCGTTTTCCTGAGAAACGAAATTTAGATTTCCTCAGAAGCTACACCCATAACTAGCTTGTGACTGCACATGTACAAAGGGGGGGAGACTAAAAATATGTGGTTGTTTACTGAATAAAGTGGGCTATCTCTTTGGATATGCAAACAGTCTGCATGTGTGTTTATTCTTTCCAAAAGAGATTATCCCCAGATGCATCTGACTTACAAATGACAGAGAGTGTGAGGCAGTATTGGGACCAGAACCTTTTCAGGTGCGTCTGGTGGTCTGGTGCTGGGAAACCCGTAGCCTGATACCCCCTGGTACCTTTTATTAACTGGCGTGGTTGGTGCTGGACAGCTACCTTTCTCCCTATAGAGCAACACAAAAGGCAGGAGTGCCCTTTGCGCTTCCTGCCTGGTCCTGCTCCGCTCTGTGATTAGCTTGCCGACAGTTCACACAAATTGCAAGAACTGATGGGCAAGCCAATCACAGAGTGGAACGGGATCAAGCAAGAAGCGCAAAGGTCACGCTCCTGCCTTATGCGCCGCTCTGCAGGGAGAAAGGCAGCCGTCCAGCACCGACCACGACAGTTAAAATAAAGTTACTGGGGTGCGGGGGGTGCGGGGGGGGAGAAAGAGGTGTATTCGCTCCATAAGACGCAGCCACTTTTCCACCCCCTTTTGGGGGGTGGAAAAAGTATGTCTTATAGAGCGAAAAATACGGTACATTTAATGTCCAGGTCTCAGATAATTAAGCACTCTTTTTTTAAACTCTGCTTTATTCACTCAATGTGTTCTCTAATTCTCCTTTCAGCTTTAAATATTCTAGAACATTCTCTGGTTATTCAACAGATAGATTATTGGAACTCTCTTTGCAGGTCTAACCAAAAAAACAAATTCACAGAATCCAAAATATTCAAAATACTGCCATTTGCCTAATACACAACACCCAGAAATATGACCACATCACACCGCTTTTAGAAAATGCTCATTGGCTTCCGGTATCACATCAGATCGCCTATAAAACACTCCTTCAAGTCTTCAAAGTATTACAATCAGGAAAGCTCCACTATTTATCACGCCTCTTAATTCCTTACATTCTACTCTGGAACCTCCGCTCTGCAGACCAGAATCAAATGGCAATCCCCTCAAATTGAAAAGTTGTACTTGAACATCTTTTCATTCCATGTTCCTCTGGAACTCTTTACCCATATCCATATGGCTTCAATCAACCCTTGAGAAATTAATATCAGAACTTTAAAACTTTCTTGTTCAAAGATGCTTATTCATAAATGCCGGCACCAGAATGAATATCTGAAAGCACTAATGGTTACCATATGTTTTTACATCTCCCCTCTTTCCTAAAGAATTTGTAGTTTTACCTACCTTACTATCACTGGTCTATGTCTTGCGAACATTCTATATTTTTCATTTTTAGAACTTAAAGCCGCTGAGCAGGATAGTAAACCCTAATAAAATTTGAAACTTGAAAACTAGATGTTCATATCCTGGCTTCATAAAATTGAGATTTGGGCATTCATTGAATAACAAATGCTGCTTACCAGACATCCAAAATACAAATAGAGCTTCTTAAAATAATGGCCACAGGCACCTTTGGTGTTGAAATTTAGTTGGCGGCACTCATGGTTTTGCTGTTGCTTTCATTATGCCCAGAAATTCAATGCCAGGTAATGTCTTGGCTTTGGCATTGAGGCCCAGATTCTGTATAAAACGCCCAGTCTCAGAAGCCGACGGGCATCCAATACAGAATCTCGCCTAAGCCTGCCTAAAGTGAACCCGATTCTCTAACCGACGTCCATGTTACAGACACCGGTTAGAGAATCGGGTTGTAAGTAGACGCGGCCACTGAGCTTATCACAGCAAGGGATCTCCCTGCTGTGATAAGTTTAGCAGCCGCCCGTCCACCCCAGATGATTGCTAGCAGGAGGGATGCCCAATTCACGTAGATCGCTGGGTCTTCCCTCTGTCCGGCCAGAAGGCCCGCCTCCATCTGAATGAGGCGAGCTTTCCCCTTACCGGAGCATTGTGGGAAGCACCGGGGAGAAGCTTAAGGTCTGATTGGCCCAGGTGCCTAAGGCCCCGCCCATAGGCCAACCTAAAATTCTAGTTGGCCCAGGCATCTAATAAGGCCCCTCCTATGGATGATCAGGCCTAAGGCCCATCCCCGCTGCATCCCATAATTCACCAGGAAGGGGCAGACGCACCTCATTCAGTCAGAGACGGGCCTGCCAGCAGGACGGAGGGAAGAGCCATCCATCCGGCATTTCTAAAAGGTTAGAGGGAGGTCTGGGGGGTTTGGGTAGAGATCCGGCATGATCTACAGGGGGGTGGGGGTGGGGGTGAGTTCCAGCAGGAGGGATTAGGCATCCCTCCTGTCATGATCTACAGAGGGTGGGGGGTTCTGGTAGGAGGAATTAGGCATCCCTCGTGCCACAATCTATGGGGGGGGAGGTTCTGAGAAGGGGATCCAGGGGGGTTTGGGTGGAGAGCCAGCTATGGGGGGTGGGGGGTTCCAGTGGGAGGAATTAGGCATCCTTCCTGCCATGATCTATGGGGGGGGGGGGTTTCTGGCAGGAGCGATTGGAAGAAGGGGAAAGCCGACAGTTGACTGAGAGAGAGAGTCGAAGGTTCGGGAACCGGTATATCCGGAGGATACCATGCAGGAAGACAGAGGGGAAGACTCACCAGATCACAGGCAAGACAGAGCGAAAGGGACACAAGAGGGAAGGAAATGCAAGAAAGGAACAGGCCGCAAACTAAAGTGTATGTACACGAACGCAAGGAGCCTAGGGAATAAGAATTAGAAGCTATGGCACAAAAAGATAACTTTGACATCCTCGGCATCATGGAAACATGGTGGCTCAAAAAGGTGGGGGCTTTGCCATATACGTCAAATAAGAAAATGAATCTACTGGAGAGAACACGCCACAACTGATGAATAAATTAGAGTCTCTATGGGTCAAAATTCCGGGAACAAATGGACTAGAAATGAAGATCGGCATCTACTACCGACTTCCAGGGCAGTCCGAAGAAATTGATGGAGAAATGATGGATGAGATTAAATGCAACTGTAAGGGAGGCAATGCAGTTATCATGGGGGATAGACTGGAACCTAGGCACCTCCAGCTGCGCTAGGGAGATCAAGTTCCTGGATGCTGCAGGCAATTGCTTCCTGGAATAACTTGTCAAGGAAAATACTAGAGGAAATGCAATTCCGGACTTAATTCAAAATGGACTGTGAGGCACAAGATGTAAAAATAGAAGGGGAGCTGGGAAACAGTGATCACAATATGATCCACTTCGACCCTGACGCAGGGGCAAAACATCGGTCCAGAATGATGGCCAAGGCACTGAACTTCCAAAAAGGGAATTATAAATGGATGAGACTTATGGTGGGGAAGAAGATTAAGAAGAGGATAAGTACTGTAAAAACACATGGTCCCTTTTTAAGGATACAGTCACCGAGGCGCAAAATCTATATAAACCACATATCAACAAGGGTTCCAAGAGGAAGAAGAACAAAGAACTGGAGTAGTTCACTGTAGCAGAGAAGGAAGTGATCAAAGACAAGAAGACTTCGTTTAAGGAATGGAAAAGGTCAAAAACGGACAGAAACTGGAATAAGCACAAACAACATCAACACAGGTGCCATAAGGCGGTAAAAGGGGCCTAAAGAGACTATGAGGCGAAAAACTTCAAGCCGTTCTTTTGATATATTAAGGGGAAATGACCTGCGAAGGAAGCGGTGGAACCGTTGGATGACCATGGAATAAAAGGAGTGTCAAAGGAGGACAAAGCCATCACCGACAAACTGAACACATTTTTTGCGTCTGTATTTACTGAAGAAGATATACACAACATACCGGAATCCATCAGGCTATATGCTGGAAATGAAGACAGGAAAATGACAGGATTGACGGTCAGTCTACAAGAGATATGCAGGCAGATTGATAGGCTTTAAGCGATAAATTCCCGGGACTGGATGGCATCCGTCTGAGGGTCATCAAGGAACTGAAAGGGACTATAGCTAAACTGCTTCAACTAATAGCCAATCTGTCAATC
Source organism: Geotrypetes seraphini (assembly GCF_902459505.1). Classification (NCBI taxonomy): domain Eukaryota; kingdom Metazoa; phylum Chordata; class Amphibia; order Gymnophiona; family Dermophiidae; genus Geotrypetes; species Geotrypetes seraphini. Next base: position 14,923,708 of record NC_047097.1, read on the forward strand.
AATTGGAAAAGATTCCGGAAGACTGAAAGGTGGCAAATGTTATGCCAATCTTCAAAAAAGGTTCGAGGGGAGATCCGGGAAACTACAGACTTGGTACCGGGAAAGAAGGTAGAGACACTGATAAAGGACTGCATCATTGATCACCTTGACGGACACGATCTGATGAGGACCAGCCAGCACAACTTCAGCAAAGGCATATCCTGTTTGACAAACTTGCTGCACTTCTTTGAGGGAATAAACAGGCAGATCAGTATATTATGTATGTAATCAACATGTTTACCGCATAGTTTTATGCGGTATATAAATTTTTAATAAATAAATAATAATAAATAGTGACTGCTTTTGTGGTTACCATGGAAACGGAATCCTTTGTATTTACCTTTTCGGGTGCTAACATATGTCTCTCTTTTTAAAATAGCACCTCAGCAGTAAAGCCCTACAGAAAAGTCTTAGGGCTCCTTTAAATAAGGTGCACTAGGGCTTTAACGTGTGGAATAGCGTGCGCTAGACCTTAATGCATTGAGCCCATCCCTACTAAGTCTAAGGTCTGATTGGCCAATCAGGCCTTAGATTAAGTGGGGATGGGCGGACCCGCTATGCCTAAGGCCTGATTGGTCCAGGCTTCTAGAGCCTGGGCCAATCAGGCCTTAGGCTTCGGCGGGATGGGCCGGGAAGGGGCGGGCCCGCCTCATTTCGACAAGGCGTGCCTGCTTGCTCGACATGCAAGACCCATCTGTAAGAACAGGTTTGGTGGAGTGGGGGTTGTTAGCGCCGGGGGGGGTGCGTCTTCGGGCAGGAGGGATTGGGCACCCTCCTGCCAGTGATCGGTCAGGGGCCACGGCCCGCTATACTTATAGCGGCACAGAGATCCCTTGCTGCGATAAGTATAGCGGCCGCGTCTACTTACAATGTAGACCAGCATTTTGCTGGCCTACATTTTTAAGCTTCTCATCTACTAGGGAGACGCGTAGGGCCGCCTAGGTTTAGCCTAAGGCCCGCCTAAAGCCCTTAGACGAGCTTAGGCATCTTGCGGGTCTCCCTAGGCTCCCGGAGGCGCCTTCAGGCCTGCCTGGGGAGCATTTTTTTAAAAAAAACGTGCATCCCGATTGGCTGATTAGACAGCTGTAGGACGTCTACAGCTGCCTAAAATTGGGACGCACTTTTAGAGAATCAGGGCCTCAGTCTTGATAGGGAGGGTCAGTAGAGTGGGCAGACTTGGTGGGCTATAGCCCTTTTCTGCCGTCATCTTTCTATGTTTCTATGTTTCTAATATATTCTTAAACGACCTGGAAACAGGGACGAAGTGCGAAGTCATAAAATTTGCGGACGACACAAAACTCTCCAGTACAGTCAGAACCGTGGAGGATTGCCAACAATTACAAGGAGACCTAAACAGACTGAGTGAGTGGGCAATAAGATGGCAGATGAGCTTCATTGTAGAAAAATGTAAAGTCTTGCATGTGGGGAAGAGGAACCCAATGTACAGCTTTACAATGGGAGGGAGGGTACTGGGGGAAGGCATCCTTGAAAAAGACTTGGGGTTTTGTTGGATAAAACAATGAAGCCAGCGGCGCAATGTGCAGCAACCTCAAAGAAAGCAAACAGAATGTTAGGCATAATCAAAAAGGGTATCACTACCAGAACGAAGGAGGTTATTTTACCATTGTATCGAGCGATGGTTCGCCCATATCTGGAGTACTGTGTCCAGTACTGGTCGCCGTACCTTAAGAAAGATATGGCGATACTCGAGAGGGTCCAGAGAAGAGCGACACGGATGATAAAGGGCATGGAGAACCTTTCGTATGCTGAAAGGTTGGAGAAGCTAGGGCTCTTTACACTGGAGAAGCGGAGACTTAGACGGGATATGATAGAGACTTATAAGATCATGAAAGGCATAGAGAAGGTGGATAGGAACAGATTCTTCAGGCTAGCCGAGCCCACAAAAACAAGAGGGCATTCAGAAAAATTGAAAGGAGACAGATTCAAAACGAATGCTAGGAAATTCTTCTTCACTCAGAGGGTAGTGGACACCTGGAATACGCTCCCAGAGGAGGTGATAGGGCAGAGTACAATATTGGGCTTCAAAAAGGGATTGGATGACTTCCTGAAGGATAAGGGGATTGAAGGGTATAGGTACAGGTATTAAATGAATAGGGGATGAAAGACTTAGGTAAGGTCCAATGACAGGTCACGGACCTAGGGGGCCGCCACGGGTGCGGACTGCTGGACATGATGCACCCCTGGTCTGACCCGGCAGAGGCAATGCTTATGTGTGTTTGTGTGTATATATGCGTGATGGAGAAAACTACAGGGGCATATGGTACAGCGATATCAGGTACCACTGCCACGGACACCTCCCTCCCTCGCTATGCCACTGTATTCAGTGCTTTAAAGATTATCATTTCACAAATGGGAAAGGCATGAAATAGGTTTAACAAGTGGCATGCGAGTGTCTGGCTGGTCTGCAGAGGAGCCCTACTTCATTATCGGGAAAAGTCTACTATCTAGAATGGCTCTTTTCTGACTATATAGGGATATGCATTCATTTTACAATAAAATGAAAATTACAACAAAAAAGGCTTATTTGGTTTTAGAAATGGAATTCAGCAAAAAAAAAAACCAAAAAACCAAAACCCCAACTCAAAATCAAAACAGTTGGCATATATCAAGTTTCAAGTTTTATTTTAGTTTGATGAATCGCTTATATAGTTTTACTAAGCGAGATACAACATTAATAATAATAATTAAAATAAAGGCATATATTTAAACATATCGTTTAAAATTTAAAATAATGGGTTAGACCGACAGACTTACAGATTAATCAATACACAAGGTAAAGAGGAACAGAACTACAATTCAATATTTTAAAGTACAGAAGAGAACCATAAAAGGAGAGAACATTAGGGAGGGTAAAATGGAAACCTGAAAGAAACTGATGTAAAATTTGAATATAATTTAAAGATTAAAAGCATCTTTAAAAAGAAAACTCTTAAGTTTCTGCAAAACAGATTGGCCTTCCATGATTAGTCCTACCTGATCAATCAGTTGGGTGTAGAGTTCATGGCAATTATCAAATATATACTTGTAAGTGGAGTCTAGGCAGGCTCGGACGCAGTCTTTTACAACCGTGCTGGCTCGGGGTGGACTTTGTAATTCCAGAACCTAGTGAAGAAAACATAGCACACTTCCACATTATCAGGAAAATGAAAGGAGCAGCTCTTCAGAAAATTTGGCCCTCACCTGGAAGATGCTTTAGCTACTAATTACATTAATGAGCATGGATGTCCAATCAGTGAATAGTCTTTGTGCAAAGTTGGATTCTCATAGCAGTGAGGAAAACAAAATGAGAGGAACATGACAGAGATATTTTCTTCCAGAATACATGATTTACTCTCAGGAAGGTAAAGAATAATGGTGTTTGACAGAAAAGATGAAGGGTTCCTCCGATGTATTCACATTCACTGATATTCAGTGGCACTAATCTTGGTAGCAGCTGCTGTACATTACTATAATGTTCTCCTTGTTTTATTTTCTTTTATTATTCTGACATCTCTGAGCTGAAGAACTGTTCCGGCACCTGAGGCTCCTTTGGATAATGTTACCACAGAGTGTTCTTGCATTTCCCTGGTAAAGACTATGGAGAACATCTTTAATGCTACTAAAATATGTCATGCGCACAACCACGGTATTCAGTAGGGAAAAATGTCTATAATATTTATCTAAGGCAGCAAGTAATAAAGTTAATTTATGGCTGAAACTGAATTTGAATATTAGCTACTTATGATGTGACCACAAATGTGAAGGATTTTCTATGTGGTAATGTAGGTGCAACCAACATTTTGGAGAACAATTTTCATAGTTATTTCCATGGCTAATCAGTATTTTAGCTGTGAAAATTGACTATTTGAAAATTCAAACACTATGCATATTTTTACCCACATTTACTGAAGGCATTCCCAGGCACAAGATTAAAGTAGGGATTGCAAAAATATATGTATCTGTGAATTTTCAAAATACATGCATCAATGATTGCAAATATTACATGCAGGAAAATCAGATATAACTTTGTGATGGTAATAATCACAGTCTACATATACTTTTCATTGATAATTATTGTAGCAAACCTTGCAGACAAAATCTGAGAAATACGCTGCACTCTGGACTGTTTCAATATCTAATCTTTCAAGACTTTAATTGGAAATCAGAACGTCTGGCCAACCACCATGTAAAACAACAGCATGGTGCACCTATTCTGTCCTTACCTTCCCCTATGACAGGAGTTGGTGGCAATGGATGTACAGTATGACGAGGCAAGGTGAGCTTTTCAGGTGTGACAATCAGAATGTACATGCAGAAGATGGACACCTCGGGAGCTGGATAGGTGATGAGCATGGGCAAGACACAAATAGGCATACTTTCCAGAGTATTGGGCATACAAGCTGCAGGAAGGCTATGGAAGTATGGTAGTGCAGGAAAATTACATCCCCAACCCTCCTCACAACACTACCTCACCATCCACATTATTACAGGCCAAGGCAGACACGGTGACCTCGCCTCCCAAAACAAAAACAACCGTACCAGGAACTCTGCCAATCTTATCCTCATCCTACCCTCCCTACCAGCCCCCACCAGCAATACTCTCAAATTTCCACTCATCAATGCAAGATCAGTTAACAACAAGATCTTCCTCCTCCATGACCTCATCTATGAAATCACTTGGGAAGCCCTCATGGTCACTTAAACCTGGCTCCAAAACAACAATGGGATTGCTCTAGGCAAATGGTGTCCTCCAGGCTACCAGGCCCTAGCCTGCTCACGCACCACTGGGAAAGGAGGTGGAGTGGCCACCATCGTCAAGACCTCCACCACACCAAAACTGGTAAACTCTATCAACATTCCCACCATAGAGGCTCTAGCCTTCACCATAGGCAATAAACACAAAATCACCCTCATCCTACTTTATAGAGCCCCCAACTCCCCAGCAGAAGCCCTAGAGTCCCTCCTCAAATTCATTACCGAACTAGCCATCTCTCAAAAACACGTGACCATCCTGGGAGACTTCAACTTCCCAGACTACCCCAACACCTCAGGACAGAGTGACAGCTTCCTCTCCTCCCTTACCGACCTGGGATTCCACCAAGCTGTAACCACCCCTACTCACTCAGCAGGCAACATTTAGACTTAATCTTCCCCCTTAGAGACCCGACTGCAGAGCCTCAACAAACAATCTGCACCACTACACCTGTCCCATGGTCAGATCACCACCTCATTGAGTTCCAACTCCCATCCGAAACTACCCCAGCCCCGCGGAAAGGCCCTATCCCACCCACCCAACGTCAACTTCCTAACACAGTCAACCCTACAGTCATGGCCACAGGCATTCACAATCTAAACAATACCTGCACCCAACATCCCCACTCCATCGACCTAGCAGCCTCCACCTGGCACTCCAACATCCAATCCCTCTATAATAGCCTTGCTCAGACAAAAACAACATGAATAACCACTAACAAAACACCTACTCCCTGGTATACCAGCAATCTCCGATCCATAAAAAGATCACTGAGGAAAGCAGAAAGAAACTGGATCAAACACCCAAATTCAGAAACCAAAGCTCACTGGGAAAACACATCTGTCACCTACAAAACTGCCATCCTAGAAGCAAAGAAAGCCTACTACTCTCACATCCTACAGAAAGTCCCAGCTAGATCCAAACAACTGTTCACCCTTACAAACCAACTCTTTGCCAACACCCAAGGAAAAAGCCACAACAACCCAACAGAACTTGATAGTGAGACTCTCTCAGATTTCTTCCAGTTCAAGGTACAAACCATTCGCAATAATCTTGACACCACCACCAGCACCAACCCCCACCAGCATACCCCCAGCCTAACCCAAGTACCCCATCCCCTGCCACTCTCTCCCAACTTCACATGGCCACCCATGCTGAGGTTCTCAAAACCCTTAGAGAACTCAAGCCCTCCAGCACCATCCTCGACCCCTGCACATCCAGCCTCCTATTGTCCACAGAAGATGCCATGGCAGAATCTATCCTCCCCATCATTAACTTCTCCCTCTCCACGGGGACAGTACCTCTCAGCTGGAAGTTGGCTATTATCAAACCCACTCTCAAAAACCCCACCCTCGACCCTAATGAACCCAGCAACTACCGCCCAGTCTCCAAACTCCTAGAACGAATAGTGCTTCGCCGATTACACCCTTTCATCGAATAACAAGCTGCCCTGTCCCCTGCACAATCTAGCTTCCAAACAGGCCACAGCACAGAGTCAGTATTCCTGGATATCATTGATGACAGCTAGTTGATACTCGACATGCCCTACTAGTCCTACTTGACCTCAGTGCTGCCTTTGACACTGTCGACCACCACCTCCTCTTATCCAGACTCTATGACCTTGGAATCAAGGACTCTGCCCTCCAGTGGTTCACCTCCTTTCTTCACCAAAGAACCCAAACAGTCCTACTAGGGCTGCACAACTCTAACTCCAAGCCTATCAAATACAGCGTTCCCCAAGGTGCCCTTCTATCACCCCTCCTATTTAACTTCTATATCAGACCTGTCATCAATATGGTCCAGAAGTACATTAAAATCCACTCCTACGCTGATGTCATCCAGATGCTCCTCCCACTAGGCGAAAACCGATCATCCCAAATCGCCAACCTCCAACTCTGCTTCTCTGACATGAAAACAAACAACAGACTACAGCTGAATACCTCCAAGACCGAACTTTTATGGATCACACACCCAACACTATCATGGGACTCCACCTTAGTAACAGCAGCAGATCAGGTACGCAGCCTAGGAGTAACTTTAGATGGCCACCTGTCCCTGTCCATCCACATATCTCAAGTAGTCTCCACCTCCTTCTACTACCTCCGCCAACTGAGAAGGATCAAACCCTACATCTTCAAACCTGATCTAGGCCAACTCCTCTACACCTATACTCTCTCCAGGATGGATTACTGCAACTCCCTATTTAATGGCTTAGCCAAAAAAGATCTCGAGGACCTCCAGCATGTACAAAATGCAGCAATCTGCTTTCTACACAGCCTCAATTACCACGACCCCATCTCCCCAGCCCTCCGCATAGAGCACTGGCTTCTGATTAACCAACACTGTGCATTCAAGGCCCTGGTAGTAGTGCATAAAATAATCTACGCCACCACCCCAGCCTACATAGAATCCAGGCTATCCCTGTACACCCCCACCCGCCTCCTCCGCTCGGAAATGGAAAAACACGTATGCATCCCCCCAGGAAGGTCTCTCCTGACAGAAACCACCTGCAAATGCTCCTACAGCCACTTCATCCCCCAACTCTGGAACCAACTCCCCCCGCAAATCAGATTACAGAACTCATTGATGACCTTCCGGAAAGTGGAAAAGACCCTCCTCTTCAACTAAAATTACAACTGCAATCTACCCCTTTGCCTCCTTAAATTCTCCCTTCCTTCTACCCTCTCTTCTTCATTCTTAACCTGTACTTAAATTGCTGTATAGTCCTTGTACTTAAACTACTGTATAGTCTTTGTACTGTCCAAATGTATTTCACTGTGAATGTTAGCTAGTAGGCTGTTCTGAGCTACTGGGAGGACGGGATAGACATCAAATTAAATAAATAAATAATAAATAAAGATTCTGGTCATCCAACCTTACTATTCACTCTGCTAAAATGTATATAATCATCAATTAGGTTTCAGAATAGAATTCATCAGGCTAAGGAACTAACAGCAGATCTTCTAGACAGGGCTGGTTTTAGGTATGCTGGGGCCCAGGGCAGAAATTAAGGAGGGGGGCCCTGATCCCTTCTCCTCCCTGCAACTCCCCCCCCCCAATCGCCCCCACCTGCTATTACTACCACAAATAATGCAACTTTAAATGACTTCTTCACAACAAAACCCAGACAGAGCTTTACAAAATCAAGAACAAGGGATCACAAATAGAAACTGAACTGGGAACTCCAAGAAATTATAGTCCAGCAAGTATCACAACAATGGAGTAATAAAACCAAATATGCACATCTTTTAGTACTGAGCACACAGGGGTCCTGGACGCAGATACACCAAAAACGAGCCACCCCCATGTTGTGGCTGTTGGGGATCCCAAAGCCCTGCCAATTGAAGACCACCTCCTCTGGTCTGGCAGCCAGAAATCTCCAAGCTTTGTAGTTAATATAAGAACATAAGAATAGCCCCTGAGCTGCCACCAGCTGCAGAGCTTGAAGAGCTCTGGCCATTGAACTGGAGGAAGAGGTCTTCAGCTGGCAGGGTTTTGGGATCCCCACCAGCTTAGGTATTTATTTGCATTTGGGCAGGGGGCATGAGAGAGGACAGGAAGAAAATGTAGTTCCCACTTCACTTTGGGCTTAGGGGTACTGCTCACCCTCACCCCTCACTCCCCCATCAGCTGTCTGGTAAGCCACTGGATATAAAAATAAAGATCTGTGATGCACAGATCCCAAATCTCCATTTTAGGAAACATGTTTTCCAACTATCCATGAACCCTTCCATTTGAGTGACTCAATCGGCCCTCAGAAATGCCACCAGTTGTTCAATACACTTTCATAACCACTGGCTTTATGCATCCAATCCTCACTGGGTCGTATTTATAATAAATATTACTCAAGAATGAGATGTTTTAAAGTGTCTCGTGTCTATAATTAATACTTAGCTTGGGTGGTAGAGAGTAAGGGATCAGCATGCCGACATGTTTCACCCGTTGAGGGGTTTCTTCAGGGCTAACAATCCCTTCATTTAAACATTGTTTCACAATGCAGCCACCCAGTAATCTCTATCAAGCGTTGTGAAACAATGTTTAAATGAAGGGATTGTTAGCCCTGAGGAAACCCCTCAACGGGTGAAACATGTTGGAGTGCTGATCCCTTGCTCTCTACCACCCAAGCTAAGTATTAATTATAGACACGAGACACTTTAAAACATCTCATTCTTGAGTAATATTTATTATAAATACAACCCAGTGAGGAATGGATGCATAAAGCCAGTGGTTATGAAAGTGTATTGAACTACTGGTGGCATTTCTGAGGGCCGATTGAGTCACTCAAATGGAAGGGTTCATGGATAGTTGGGCTTGATAGAGATTACTGGGTGGCTGCGTTGTAAAACAATGTTTAAATGAAGGGATTGTTAGCCCTGAGGAAACCCCTCAACGGGTGAAACATGTTGGCGTGCTGATCCCTTGCTCTCTACCACCCAAGCTAAATATTAATTATAGACACGAGACACTTTAAAACATCTCATTCTTGAGTAATATTTATTATAAATACGACCCAGTGAGGATTGAATGCATAAAGCCAGTGGTTATGAAAGTGTATTGAACTACTGGTAGCATTTCTGAGGGCCGAATGAGTCACTCAAATGGAAGGGTTCATGGATAGTTGGAAAACATCTTTCCTAAAATGGTGATTGCATGGTTACCTTCCATCTAGACAAGCTTTTCCAACGCCACACAAAGATCCCAAATCTAACATATTCCAGGTAATAAATTTAAAATAAAACACTTTCTTCTTCCTTTGTTGTCTGGATATTTTATTTTTCCAACATGCTGGTCCCATTTTGTCTCTTCTGCATTCCTGTGTCTTTTGATAATTTCCTATTCAGTGGTTGCTGTCCATAAATCTTTTCTCCTCTCTCCTAGGGTTACCAGATTTTTGTCTGGAGAAACTTGGACACATGGCCCCACCCCATTCTGCCTCTAGCCCTACCCCCACAAAGCCTCATCTTCGTTTTTCAACCTCTGGGCCACATCTGGAGGGTCTCTGAGCATGCACGGATGCATGTAATTTCATCCGCGCATGCTCAGAGGCCCTCCAGATGTGGCCGGGAGGTCAGGGCTTTTCAAAACCCAGACAAACTATTGGGTTTTGGAAAGTCCGTCCAGGCACCCAGACAGTCCTCTGAAGAGAGAGAGCATGTCCAGGTTTTCCCAAACGTCCGATAACCCTATTCTCTCCTGTCTTGTTTCATTCCCTCACTACACCTGTCTTTAATATACTGATCTCTCCTTTTTTGCTCTTCAATCCACTCAAATGCCACCCTTTCCTTCTTTTTACTTTTCAGCTACCTAGCAACTTCCCATCTCCCTTTCTCATGCTTAGCTCTCCCTTTTCCCATCTCACACCTTTCCCAGTCTCCTATACCCTTCTGTCTTTCATCTACTCCTCACTACCACATTTCTATTTCTGTACTCACTATCTTCCTCTCATTCATCTCCATGCAACCCCCATCCCTTGGCCCTTCCCACAATTTCACGCTTATCCCCTCCCTCCATGCTTGTAGCCCAGCATATCCCTGTCCTTTTTCCTTCACTATCTTCCTATCCAATCTCTCTTCCCTCTTGTCCCTCCCCCCAATCAGTCATCTCACCACCTCTCTCTTCCCTCTCCCTCAGGGTCTAAGGTTGTTTCCGCTCTCTTTCCTGCTGTTCTCTCCTCCTGTCACCCTATGATCCAGCCCCCCTCCAGCCCTTGTCCAACATTTCCCCTTCTCTCCCTCCCTCTCATCACCTGCTCCAAAATATTTCTTGTTCTTCCCAACTGCCCTTCCATCTAGCATCTTCCCCTTCCAAGGCCTGCCAGCTTCAACTCATTTACTGTTCTCTCTCTTCCGTCACTGCCAAAGCCTGTACACAAATTTAACACGGGCCATGGGGCTCTAACAGTGCGCGTGCCGCTGACGGCTTCCCTCCTCCTTCCTTCCCCCTCATGACGTTGCTTCCAATTTCATTGATGGAGGAGGGAGTCCAGCAGCAGCTCGTGCACTGTTAGAGGCTTGCGGCGTGTGTTAAATTTGTTTACAAGCTTCAGCAGCGGCGGGAGAGAGACAGCAGTAAAGGAGTCAAAGGAAGAGAAGTTTACTATTTCACCATGCAGTCGAGGGCCTCCTGTATCTGTGGGGCCCAGGGTAACTGCCCTGTTTGCTCCCCCTAACGCCGGCCCTGCTTCCAGACTATGCATGGAGAGGGTGTGTGGGGAAGAAGGGAGAAAAGTCTATAATTAAGTTTTAGTTTAGTTTAGAAGTGCCAGATCACACACAGTGGAGAGTGAGAGAGATGCTGGACCACACATTAGGGAGAGATGCTCTACAATACCAACAAGAGGGGAGAAGGACCCAGGGGTGGAGGGAGGAAAGAGATAAGAAGGGATATTGGACCTGGGGTGATGATTGAGGTCTCCTAAGCACATTTTATCAGCACCACTAGTTAAGAAGGGCAAAAAAGTACAACTTTTCTTTAGATGAACATGCAAGACCTTCTCCTTTTTTTAAAATGAATGCTAAAGCCTGGAGAGATTCATACCTTCATTCGAAAAAATGTTATGCTTGTTAGCAGATCTACAGTCGATTTCAAATCTTGGAGCCTTTCATGACTGGTGGCAGGAAAATTGTCCTGGTCAGTTTTTAAAAATGAAAATGTTGAGAAAAACATAGGTAAATATATTTAGTAAAAATGTTCATAAGCATGCACTCTATACTTTTTTTGAGTGGTTAAAAGATTAAGGGGCACAGTTATCATCACAGTCAGCCATTTTTACTAAGCAGCCACATGAAGTAGCTTAGACTGCCAGGAATTGGGCAGGTAAGCCCATTTGGGGAGTGGGTAGCGCTTGATGTTCCAGAGAGATGTGAAGTGGGAAGGAGGAGATCCTGTAGGGAGAAGGGTTCTTCATGGTCTGGAAGGTGAGAGGGGGTCATGGTCTTCTAGAGGGAAAGAGGGAGATTCTGCAGGGGATGGCATGATGTGCTTCTAGGGGATAGGGTTGAGATTCACCAGAAGTACTTATATGGGTCTCTGTTGATATTAGCCAGGACCTACATAAGCTCCAGCACCTAGCATAAAACAAATTAGCCCCAGATATTCAATGCTGATGCCTAGACATAACCCAACATTCTGGGGATAATTCTGCTCGCAGTTGTCAGCATTAAAAAAAAGCCACTGAGGCCCAGATTCTGTAAACAGCACCATTGTTAGCGGTTGCCTTAAAAATGGCTGCTGATCGCATGTTAATCACGCAATGGTGCCATTTATAGAATCGCAGCTTCAGAAAAGGAAAGCGCTGGAAATGTAGGCCAGGGTTTTCAAGGCCTACATTTCCGGTGCCTACCTTTTACATGAATTGCGCCTACGGAGGCACTGTATGATGCCTAATGCCACTTATAGCATCAGCCATCGTAAAGCGCATCCATAGGTACAACGTAGCTGCCATTTTTTAAGGCACCGATAGTCACTAGTGGCGTAGTAAGGGGTGTGGGGGAGGGGCGGTCCACCCCTGGCACAGTCTTCCTAAGGGCACAGCACCCCTCCTCCTCTGCTCCATGCTCTTCTCCTTGCTGCACATACGTGACCCTTACCTTCCCCTGTACCTTTTTCACTTCCCTGGTGTGAGGTTGCTACCCATGTCAGCATCGGTGCTCTCTCTGACATCACTTTTGGGACCCACGCCTAGGGAGGGCAAGTCAACACTGACGTGGGCATGCTGCTCACGCTGAAGTTAAAAAGGTATGGGGAAAGGGGCGTGCGCACGGCAGGGGTGGGAGGGGAAGGGCGCTGCTCACCCTTACTACGCCATAGGTAGGCATCTTTATTTTGACTTTTAAAATGCTTTTTCATTTTTTTTTTTTTTTTTAAATGGTGCTTTCAACTTAAGTTAGGCACTTGTAGGGCGTCTAACTTAAGGTGCTATTTATAGAATTATGAGCCTGACTGCTGTGAGCTGACTATCAACCAGTGTGTTATTATGTAAAAATTGTGAAACATTTATGAAAACCACAACAGTACCATTGGGAAAAGAAACAATTTTCACTGTGTACCTAATTCTGTAGTTGTAGCCCAATATTTCTGAAGTTCTGCTTGATTATTGGGCTTTTGTAAAGATGGGTTGTTCTATTTTTAACCCGAGTTATTAGTGACTAGGACACATTGCATAAAATGGAACCTGTACTAAAATAGCATGAGTTAGTGGGGAATAGTAGTCTACATGGATAACGTCTCTCCTATACTGGCAAAGATCTGCTATTTTTTCTTATTCTCTGTGGTTATTTTAAATACATTTTAATAAAGACCACCATAGCATAAGGATTTATAAATTTAATATAGCTGGGTTTCACTGTAAAAATAACTTCAATAACATATTCATGTGCAAAATGAAGTTTGAGCCTGCAAACACCAAGCAATCAATGCATACACTAGAGACGAGCATTTCCATGTTTCACTGAATCAGAATTAACCTATATATGTACTGAGTTATACTGCATATGTTCCAATTCATTTGCACATACCCTGTATTTCGACAAGTCAATCCTCAAGGAGTTGTGTAATTGATCCAATAATTTTATGAACTTTTCCCTCTAAGAAAAGAAAACAGTGAATTTTAGATTATAGAGCAATGAGTTCCTCAAACACTATTCTTATGTTTATTATTTATTACATTAATTATATTCTGCATTATTGTCAAACTTCTTGGCAAATTACAATTATACATACACAGTTCTACTTACTACAGGCCCTCTTTAATCAAGCCACATTAGAGGGTTTTTTTTTTTTATCGAAGTCAGCTGCGGTAAAAGCTCCAGTGCTCATAGAATTCCTATGAGTTTCGGAGCTTTTAATGCAGCAGCTGGCAATAAAAAATCCTAACATGGCTTCATAAAAGGGGACCACAATAAATATCATAATACAAAACTGACAAGAAAATACTAAAAACAAAATTAAAACATTGTAAAAGCATTAGCCTCTGCCTCTATCCATTCATTCCTTAGTATTTCCCATTTCTGTCTAATTTCCCATATTTCTGAGTAGAATTCAGGTCTCCCAACATCCAGTAATAAGTAAACAAACTTTCAAGGTTTAAAAGCATGAGACTCACTTGCCAAATTTATCACCAACTATGTTAATTTAATTTTTATTATTATTTGATTTCTTTTAGGGAATAATTTTGTAGGTTAAAAGTACAGTGTTCCCCTGCGAATTCACGGTTCGCAATTCACGGACTCAGCTATTCACTGTATTTTCTGACTGCCTCTTCCGGTCAGATAATACATGGAATGTGTCCGTGAATCAGCCTTATGAACAGCCAATTTCTCCTCCTCTCCCTCCCTCCCCGGTCAGCCAATCAGCCTTCTGCACAGCCGATTCCTCCTCCTCTCCCCCCTGGTCAGCCAATCAGCCTTCTGCACAGCCGATTCCTCCTCCTCATCTTCCCCCCTCCCCCTGGTCAGCCAATCAGCCTTCTGCACAGCCAATTCCCCCTCCTCTTCCCGCCGGTCAGCCAATCAGCCGATTCTTCCTCCTCTCCTCCCTGCTGGCACCCCAGCTGCCCTCTCCTGCCTTTTTACAGACTCAAAACAGCATTCATGTTTTTTTGAAATTCACGGGTGTTCCTAGAATAGAACCCCCGCAAATTTCATGGGGAGTACTGTACTGAATTAAAATAAAAGTCAGGGTCAATATTAAGAAGATTTGTCCTGGTAACTTTTGGAATTACAGTAAAACCTTGGATTGCAAATGTTTTGCAAGACAACAAAACATTTTATTAAATTTTAACTTGATATACAAGCAATGTCTTGCAATACAAGCACATACAGTATACACACATCACAACTTAGCCGATGGTTCTTCGCTCTCTGACACTGCAAGAGTGTAGTGACTGTTCTAAACAAGCAAAGTCTTGCAATACAAATACTAAGGAGGTGGCCCTTTGGCTCAAGTGATCCGGGGTGGGGCAGGCCTACTAAGATGGACAGTTATATGGTGATATATGCAAACAGTCACTAAAATTTCTTACTATTGGTTCAAAGGATTCACTAGGTAGGGAAGACTGATAAGATAAGGCCACATTCCAGAATAAGAAAGGTTTGTGATATAAAAAAAATTGGATAAAAAGATACAGAACCAGATACACAAATATTGGGATACATTTTGATAAAGAAGGAACATGTGCTTCTTGCTGTAGGGGAAAGCCACTACCTCAATATGTATGCATGTACAAGAAGTGCCTCCTTATATGGTAGAAAATATGTTTGACCAATTATATGAAGGTAGGAAAAATGTCATCATATTAGGTATATAGGTAAAGAAGGCAGGACCGTTCCTCAGAAAGATGCAGTTACACTTCTGATTTAGACATGTCTCCTTGTACAAATGCCTTTTGAAACAAGATTACTCTGTTATTTTTAATAAAAATTTTTGATTGGAAATATTTGTACAGTCATTTCAGAGTATCCTCTTGGGCAGGGTTAAAGAGTAACTCTGCTCAGTACATACAGTATACACGTGTCGCATCATCACAACTGAGCCAATAGTTCTCTCTCTGACGCTGTGGGAGTGTAGTCACTGTTCTAAATGAGTGAGGTCTTGCAATACGAGTACATACAGTATACACGTGTCGCATCATCACAACTGAGCCAATAGTTCTCTCTCTGACGCTGTGGGAGTGTAGTGACTGTTCTAAATGAGCGAGGTCTTACAATACAAGTACGTATAGTATTTTGTAATAAAGTTTTTGGGTTGTGGAACGAATCGTCTCAGCTGCCTTTATTTCCTATGGGGAAATTTGTTTTGCTATACCAGTGCTTTGGATTACAAGCATGCTTCTGGAACGAATTATGCTTGCAAACCAAAGTTTTACTGCACCAAGAAAAATCTGAGGGTTTTAAAACCCTTCATGCAAACCATTTTACTTTTGTTTTCCCCACACTAGCCAGATAAAGGGGTCCTTTTACTAAGGTGAGCTAGCTGATTTAGCGCGCACTAAATGTTAACGTGTCCATTATATTCTATGGGGTTCATAGTCTAAAGCGCGCGAGGACAAAGGCGCGCCGACAACTGAGCGCAGGACTTAATCGCGCCAAAGAAAACCCGTATTTTAAAGGGCTCCGACGGGGGGTGTTGGTGGGGCCCCCCCCCCACTTTACTTAATAGAGATCGCGCTGGCGTTG
Source organism: Geotrypetes seraphini (assembly GCF_902459505.1). Lineage (NCBI taxonomy): Eukaryota > Metazoa > Chordata > Amphibia > Gymnophiona > Dermophiidae > Geotrypetes > Geotrypetes seraphini. The sequence continues at coordinate 14,939,674 of NC_047097.1, forward strand.
TAACCCCCCTCATTATACTGGAAACTTAACTTTTTCCCTGTTTTTTAGGGAAAAAGTTAAGTTTTCAGTATAATGTGGGGGGTTACACCCCCCACACCCCCCCCCCGAAAATGGCAGCGTGAGGCAGCATGATCCCTATTAAGTAGAGTGGGGGGGGTTCCCCCCCAAACCCCCCATCCCCCCATCAGAGCGCTTTAAAATACGGGTTTTCTTCGGCACGATTAAGCCCTGCGCGCCTTTGTCCTCGCGCACTTTTGACCCGTCACCATTCTATGGACGCATTAGCATTTAGTGTGCCTTAGTTAAAGAGGGGGAAAATTTGGCAGTCATCAGAGATAGTATGTGAGATTTTCTGAGGATGCAGTTTAGATGCATATTGCTTAGATTCAGGCTACAGACAAAGGGACCGTTACCTAACTGGCTTAGCTAGTGCTAAAGGGGGGATATAAATCTGTGAATTGAATTAAATTATACTACATATAGCCTAATTTGGTTTGACTGCTTCCTAAAGATAAATAAAAGGATAAACAAAATTGAAAGCATAATAAAGGGAGATTTTATTCACTCAAGTAATGATTGGGTAGATGTTGCGTCAGGATATACTAGGAAGGTAAAAATTCTAGCTGGAACTGTTAGTCCTGAAAATGACAAGATGGAAAATTACTCTATTCCTTACTGGTGTGAGAGGTAACAGTGGTGTGGTCACTTGGCAAAATAAACACAATGGGGCTCATAATCAAAACTTAAACATGCCAGCACTTGGACAACCTAAAAGACAGGTCGTCCAAAATCAAACCAACGTTCTGGATGTGTCACAGGAGTCTTTGGGCCTGTTTTGCGAGGCTGCGCTGTGGTAATGGACCCAAAGCCCATAGAGATTTAAAGGGCTTCGGGGCCGTTGCCACGCGGCAGCCGCTAGCGCAGCTTCGTAAAACAGGTCCTTTATGCCTCTGAATGCCACTGTGGGCTCAGAGATGAATGGGTCGTATCCAGAGAAGTCATTAGAGCAATATGTGGGTGGGATGGGGGCTGACCTAGACTTTGTCATCCTGCAGGGATAATTGAATGTTTTACTAGACATCCTGGATAAACCTTACATGTGAGTTAGACGATATAAAAACAAGTATAAGTGCCAAAAAGATATCCAAAGTGACCAGATAACCACTGGAGAGACAAATAAAAGACCCCCCACACACTCCCTCCAGTGCTCACTGGCCCCCTCACACCCACACAAATATCAGAATAAAAGTACATACCTGTCTCCAGAACATCAGCACCTAGTCTAGGACAGCCTAGTAGAGCTGCATAGAGGTGTCTTAAATAGCCTGGGGAGTGGGCTAGTGAACCATAGAGAGGAGGACCCAGGCCCATAAGCCACTCTTAACTACTACATTTATGGTGGAACATGTACGCCCCAACCCCCCCAAAACCCTAGTCTACTGCCATATAAGTGCTACCTGCAGCCATAAGGGCTATTGGGGGGGTCACCATAACCTATAAAGGAGTTCTGGCACCCTTTTTGTGAAGTTCACAGCAATGCCCTGTAAGGTGTCCCACTGCTCTGTTGCCATGTCTGGGTGGCCAGTCCATTACAAGATTAGCCCCTCTCACGTCCAAATGATCTTGTTCTGGGTGTTTGGGATTTGATCAAAATTTTGGTCAAGAATGTGGTATAAAGATAGATGTCCTGGCGGTCTGGATGAACAATAACCTGGACGTCCAGATAGATGATTAAAAAAAAAAAAATTCTAGATGTATTTTTCGAAAAAGAGCATATTCCCATTGCCGACTTTGGATGTCTAGTGCCAGACCCTCAAATCAGACTTAGATGTATGTTTTGATTATGTCCTTTATAACAACAAAACAACAAAAATTCAAATGGTACTATATTGATAAAACAAATAACAAAAACCAGCAGCAGCAGCAGTATACAGGGGTGTCCACGGGTGCTCACCGGCATTGCTCAGCTTCTGGCCGGCTCCCCTACTGAAAGCTGCAGGCGTCTACACCTCACCGATCCGTGGCGGTATCGGAAGCCTTATCTCTGACATTGTGATGTCAGAGAGAACGCTTCCGATGCAGCTGCGGATCGCACGAGGAGCGGACGCCCGCGGCTTTCAGTAGGGGAGCTGTCCAGAAGCTGAGCAATGCTGGTGAGCACCCGCGGACACCCCTGTTTACTGCCGCTGCTGCTGGTTAAGGAAAGGCAGCAGCGGCAGAATAGGGAGGGTGGCCGGCTGTGCACCCCCTTGGGGCATGCACCGGGGTGGACCGCCCCCCTCCCCCCTTGGTACACCACTGCCTCCACTGTATTTGCTCCCATTTGGGACTCGTCTCATTTCCTTATTCAGGGCAAACCTATTCATTGGTCCCAATGGCAAGAGGCTAACATATGGTCGCTCAACCACCTGATTGCGGACAGTCAATGGATCCCATTCGAAATTCTTGCAGAAAAGCACAATCTTAAGATGTCTCAGTTCTATTGTTGGCTTCAACTCCAACATTGTATTGGGGTCCTGTCCAAATCCTGTGAATCTTGTAAACCTTCCATCTTGTCTCTTAGTGAAGCACTGGGGTACAAGAAAGGCAAGGCCAGCAACTGGTACAAACTGTTACCCAAATACCAGTCCCTTGTTCCCATTGGCTTTCAAGATGTATGGTATAAAGATGCTGCATTCCCCTTAAGCAAAGAACAATGGCATATTATTTGGTTACATTCCTTCAAACTCTTGCGCTCTTCTGCTATCGCTCAATCCTCCTATTTCCTTCTACACAGAGCTTTTTGGACTCCATACAATCTTTCTAAGATATCATCGGACAATAACAACAAATGCTGGTCTTGTGCGGCAGACACTGGGACCCTAGATCACATGCTCTTTTATTGCCTACCCATTCAGCAATATTGGAAGCAGATTTGAGAGTTTATTTCTAAGTTATTACATATAACTGACAAAATCTCACTTGCCATTGTCATATTTGGGGATTTGGCTATGCAGTCCAATATTACTGAGTACCAATCCTTGCTATTGAGATCATTACTAAAGATCACAATTAAAACGATATTAACAAATTGGAAACATTCTGACAATTTTTCCTATTCCTCATGGTGGAATTTTGTTTGTTCCATCATGAAATATGAAGATTTAACTGCAAAAAAAAAAAAAAAGAATTTTTTCCATAAGTTCTCCAAAATATGGGAACCGCTGGTTAAGTACTGTGAAAGCTCCCTCACCAATACAAATTGTTGATTTATTTTCTCTCCGTGCTCTGTTGCATAAATTTCAGGTGAAATGATGCAATAGTCTCTTGTGTGGAATTGTTATCAGGTATCTAAACTTTGCGCTATGGTAGGCTAATCCTTCATTTTTGCTTAATGCTTCAATTATCGTTGAGGTACAATTTCCTGTTCAATCCTCAATGTAAACTGTACATGCAAACAACAGTTGTATCTGTTTTTTTCATGATAACTGATATTTTGTCTTTCTGTTTATTGAAAACCAATAAAAATATTCAACATAAAAAAATAAAAGCTTCTTCACCTGTTTTCTGAAGATACAGTAATTAGTAATTGCTCTAACTTTGTTAGGTAAATGATTCCCCTCAAAAAAATGATTATGTGCCTTCACCAGTCAATAGGCTCTAGCAGGAGGCGTTTGATCCAACCTTTCAGCCTTGGACCAATGATCTCTTCCAGCAACAGTTTTAAAAAGTTAACAAAATACAATGGTGCATCATCCACCAATTAGTAAAAAAAAAATCAAAGTACCTGAATGACAGCAGCCCAGAACATCGGCAGCCAATGAAAAGCCACAAGAGTAGAAGTCACATGATCAAAACGAGGCTAGCCACTTAACAAGTGGGCTGCTGAGTTCTGAACACATTGGAGAGCCTTAAAAAGGGTTGGAAGCATGCCATATAACAATAAATTGCAGTAGTCAACATTACCAAAATCAGTGCCTGAAGCACTGTCTGAAAGTCAGAAGGAGTAAGAATTCTATTAACTGCTGAACAAATGGCTTCATAGTAAGACCAGAATCCAATGTTACTTCTAAACTCTATCTTCAAGCAAACAGGAATGACAAAAGGGCCCAGGTCAAGTGTTTCTGGCAGATGGGACAAAACAATTCTAGTACACCAGTTCAGTCTTTGGTAGGCTGATAGCCAAACAGTTATCACACATCCAGGTAAAAATATGAGACAAACTTTATATTTATTCAAAGCCAAATGGAAATCACACTTAATAGGAAAAACAGAGCAAAACATCATTGGCACAGAGCCTGCAATGTACCTGAAGCTTTCCCAAGAATTTACAGTGGTAAAATATATATGTTAAACAGTATAGCTGAAAAAGAAGAGCCCTGAGGCACACCAATAACAATGGGAAAATTGTCTGTGGAAGATTCAGCTCTCACATACTTATGTTTTCTCCCAGTCAAATGAGACCGAAACCAATTTAAAACAGTCCCTTCTAATCCTTTTTCTGTCAACCTAGTCAAAAGAACTGAATGATTCAGTGTATCAGAGGCAGCATTAATATCTAACAAAGCCAAGAAAAAAAACCCCACTCAGCTGTATGATATCCATAATGAACAGCAGCAAAAGTTGAAAGCAATGGAATCTCTGTACTAAGGGATTTCCTGAATCCATGCTGATGGGAGTCCAACGCTGCGCTGGAGTCCAGGAAGACAACCAGCTGAAACAAAACCATTCTCTCCAAAACGTTTTTGACAAAAATGGCAGTGAAGAAATAGGATGAAAACTTATCAGATCACTTATACCAGAACAGCTGAACAAGTCCAGAACTACACAAATTAACCAAATCGGCCAAAAAAGGCACAAGGTCTTCATAGTAACATAGTAAATGACGGCGGATAAATACCTAAATGATCCATCCAGTCTGCCCTGTAATCACATGCATTTCATGATTAAATTAAAATGCCTTGTGTATTTGCTGGTGTTCTTCTATGTGTTTTACAAAAGATTTTTCATTCTGCTTCTTTAATGTTTCCACTGCAGCTGCCTACAGCGCCTAAAGTCAAAGTAGGTGTGGTTTACGCCGGAAATGGCCTTGGGCGTTACTGGGCACCTCGGTACACCTGATTTTTATCAAGCCTAGGTGTCAGTAATGTAGGCCTGCAAAACCATGGCTTACATTTCCGGTGCCTATGTTAGACGTAAGCCACGATTCTCTTAACGGCACTAAGTGTGATTGGCACACAGCTGGCACCATTTTTGGAGGTGCCGGCTGATGTGGGCACTGTTACTAGAATCCAGCCCAAAGAGTGTGCCAAATTATTGAATCAGTTATAAAATGATAATTTTCTCCAGTTTTGGGGAACCCCACTTATTGATTTGACATGAGGTTAAGTTACTGGGAGCCAATGGAGACCATATAGTTTTAATACACATTAAACAAAACTTGCCACACAATACCGTTCATGCCGCAGCCCCTCAGTATCTCTCTTCTCTTATCTCTCCTTATATGCCTCCCTGAGAACTCTGTTCCTTAGATAACAAAACTGTTATACAACAAGCTAAGAAAGAATACTATTCAAAATTCATCACTACAACTCATAACTCCTCAGCTCTTTTCAGTATAGTTCAATCACTATCTCCTTACTCCAATAAAAAACCTCCACCTCTATCCATACAACCACCAGCTTCTGAACTTGCATTCTTTTTCGACAAGAAAATTAAGGACATCAGATCTCACTTCAGACCGCCTACTCGTGCATCACCTCAAGATGCCTCCGATGATACTACCCATCTACCATTTAGCACTTGTTCCAACTTCAAGCCCCCATCTCTAGCTAATCTTCTCAGAATCTTTCAATCCATAAACACACCTAACAATTCAACAGAGAGTATTCCTTCTTCAATTCTCAAAAAATTATTTTCTTTCTTTGGACCATTTCTCCTGGAAATGGTAACTAAAAGTCTTTCCGATAGTCTTGTCCCTAAAGCTTGGAAATCAGCTTTTGTTTTCCCAAAATTAAAAAATCAGAACTTAGATTCAACCGTGCCAGAAAATTTCCATCCTATCGCCAATCTCCCTCTTCTTTCCAAACTGACAGAGAAAATCGTCTATAACCAACTTGCCGAATTTATCGACAAAATTCATGCCCTACATCCACATCAAACTGGTTTCCGTTCTTCTTATTCCACTGAATCATCATTACTAGGTCTTATTTCAACTATATATTATTTTCTTGACCACCAAAAATCTGTTCTTCTTATTTCTCTCGAACTGTCCGCAGCTTTTGATACAGTAGACCACCCTCTCTTCATCGACCGACTAAAAGATTGCGGTCTTACAGGTTCAGCTCTTTTATGGTTTATCTCATACTTTACTGAATGTAGTTTCAAAGTTCACTCGAAGGAGAAAACCTCTCTGCCCATAGCTCAAACTTACGGCATCCCTCAAGGTTCCATTCTGTCTCCCTTGCTATTTAACATCTTCATGTCGCCTCTCCTCACTCTAGCCCAGTCAATCGGCTTCACAATCTTTGCTTACGCAGATGACATTCAATTACTTCACCCTGTCGATACTTCAAATATCTCGGAAATACAAGAAATCAATAATAAATTAGACAAAATAAGTGACTGGCTTCATGCTAATAAACTTTCTCTTAACTTCAATAAATCCTGTGGCCTACTTTTTCCAACCAAAAAAAAAAGAAACGATAATAGGAAAGATCTCCATCAAATCGCACCCCGTAAAAATAGAAACTAAAATAAAACTACTCGGGGTAATCATCGACACTGATTTAACATTTCATGACCAAATCAGTGCGGTGGTAAAAACCTGCTTTTATAAGCTTAGGCTTATACGTTCCCTAACGTCCATTCTTGACACTGAAGCAATCACAACCCTAGTTTACTCTCTAGTTATTTTTCATCTTGACTATTGCAATTCCCTCTATAACGAAATTCCTCAAAAAGAATTACGACGTCAACAGCTTATTCAAAATACAGCAATAAAACTTATCTATAAGTTAGGGAAATATGATCATGTCACCCCTCTTCTGAAAGAAGCTCATTGGTTACCCATTACACATCGCATTACCTACAAAACTGTTATGTTAGTCTTCAAAATCAAACATTCCCATCAACCTTCTTTTCTTGATAAGCTTCTCACCCCTTTCCGCTCTTCACAGCCTCTTAGATCAGCTGATCAGAACTTACTTTCTATTCCTTCCATAAAGGAATTTTTCTATACCAGAAAATCTAATTTCTCAGTAGTAGCTCCAACTTTATGGAATGCTCTGCCATCTCAACTTCGCCATGAAAAATTAATCGATAAATTCAAGACAAATTTAAAAACATTCTTATTTCAAGATGCATTCTACTGTTCTTGATCCTTCTCATCTTCATTTTAGCCAACCGCTTTCAAAAAGTGATCCCATCCCCAATGTTTTATCCTCTTCCCTTCCATTTCCTTTCACCTTTTTTTTTTTTAGTTTTTAACCTCTAATAATGTAACTTTACCCCCTCTTCTTTTCTTTATCACCACTCTCCAGTTCGTCTTGTCAATGTCCTCAATGTACACTTCCCTTCCGCTCTTTAAATTTATTCCCTACTAGTATTATTTTTATTCTAATATTTTATTGTAAACCAGCTAGATTCCCATAGATGGTCGGTATATTAAAAATTAATAAACTTGAAACTTCATCCATACTCTTCTCAACTGCTGATTCCAGACCGTTCCTTTCATTTAGCTGCCCCGTATGCCTGAATAAACTACATGAGTTTATCCGTCACACCCCTTTCCTTGTTTAAAATCAGACTGAAATCTCACCTTTTTGATATAGCCTTCAATCCACCACCCTAATCAGCAGACTAACATCCCCTTGGATCCTCCACCTTGGCATCCTGTTTGTCTATCTTGTCTGTTTAGATCAGCGTATCACACACTGTGTGCCGCATAAGATTCCAGGTGTGCTGTGAGACTCTGGGGAGGAGGAGAATATCAGCGCCAGCTGACTGACTGCAGGACGTGCCTCTCGCACTGAGAGGCACATCCTGTAAGCAGCTGCAGCCGGTACCTCTCCTCCTCCCTGGCGTCTCTCCTCCTCTCTGCGCCTCTTCTTTTTCAGTCCCTCCCCCCCTATTGGCAGAGCAGGGCCCCATCTGAAGGGCCTCTGTGCATACACGGATGTCAGCGTGATGTAATCGCGCCAATGTCCACATACTTCTGGATGTCCATGAGCCGGGGCTGCCAGTTTAGGGTGCCACTGATTGTAAAGATTGTGAGACACTGATTTAGACTGTAAGCTCTTTCAAGCAGGGTCTATCTCTTTCGTGACTCTGCACAGTGCTGTGTATGTCTGGTAGAACTCTATAAATAATTAATAGTAGTAGTAGTACCATGTTTCCCCGAAAATAAGTCAGTGTCTTATATTCATTTGGGGCCCAATAAAGGCACTAGGTCTTATTTTTGGGTAGGGCTGCGCTGCCGAACCCATGCTGACCCTCCATCTTTCCCTCCCAATGATCCCCACCGACTGCGACCATAAATACCTTCCAGTAAAGGAGCGTCGGGCCAGCAGCACTCATAGGCTGCTTCGCGGCCTTCTCTCTGGGGCCTTCTGTATGCCGCGTTACTGATGATGTCATCAGTACACAGAAGCAAAGAAGTGACAGGATAGGAGGCAATGTCTTATTGTAGATTGGAATTTGATTAAAAGAAAGAAACCAGCAAATAGGACTAAATTGTCATTCTTTGCAATAATAGAAATATATGTAGTAGGAATGTCTCAAGGTTCTATACTAGAACCAGTGCTTTTTAAAATATTAATTAATCAGTAAATGGAAATGACAAGTGAAGTGATCAGATTAGCAGATGACACAGAATTGTAAGAAATTGCAGAAGGACCTTGCAAGACTGGCAGATGAGATTTAGTGGGGGAAGTTATCAATATGGACTACTGTTAAGATGGGTTATGTTATTATATATCAAGTGCAGGGTCTCACTATGGTAAAATAATCCATCTTAATGTTTGGCCATATGTATAACTTTGCCCTTTAATGCGGATATTTAAGAAGTGATGCACATAGTGAAAAGTAATCTACAAATACAGAATGCAGGATTCTTAAGAAGTCGCCATCCAGGAAATGGATCTTGGTGCATTTTATCAGTAAGAGCGAATGTTATTAGTTTTAGTGAATAATATTTTTTTTTTTTTTTTAGTTCAATAAGTTTTATTGAGTTTATATGTAACATAAAACAAAACTAAATAAAAGATAACATCAATCAAGAAGTATAAAGATCATGACATTCATCATCTGTGTCACAGAAGAATATGAAAATGAAAAGACAGATCCATATTTTAATGCTTTTTGTTATGCTGTATTGATCTGTCTGATTGTATGTTTTGATGTTTATTGTTGTGATTTTATTATGTGTGTTATGATGTTATCCGCATAGAATTGTTGGATATGCAGACTATAAATTTTTAAATAAATAAATAGACAAGCATTGTTGGTCAAGACAAATAAAATGTTAGATTTTATTAGAAAAAAACAGAAAATATCATAATGGCTCTACCAATTCACAGAACAACTGCATATTAAGTATTGTGTGCAGTTTTGTTTTCTTTAACTCCAAATATATAAAGGCAGATTATAGAAAGGACAGACATATGGTCAAGACATGCTAATTCGAAAACACTTTTGACTATAAAAAAATGCACAATGTCAAGTGGTACAATATCAGCACAGTATAGGCTTAATGATAACTTATAAACGGAGGAAAAAGTTTCAGCCAAGGGCCCTCCCACCTCCACAAAAGTAGTTTCAAGGTGGTTAAGCGATCACCTCATTGGCGTCCCATTTAAAGCTTGATCAGACATGTTACACCCTGAGGCAGCAGATTTGTGAAACGCTGGCCACCGTTGGTGTACCGATCAACAGAAGATAAGTTGAAAAGCATTTTCTTCTATCTTTTAATATCTTCTTTACAAACAGCACAGAGCTTTTTTTCATTTGAGGGAGGTTTTTTGCCAATGAGGGGATTGCTTAACCACCTTGAAACCACTTTTGTGGAGGTGGGAGGGCCCTTGTCTGAGGCTTTTTCCTCCGTTTATAAATTGTCATTAAGCCTGTACTGTGCTGATATTGCACCACTTGACATTGTGCATTTTTTTTTTATAGTGAAAGTGTTTTCATATTATCATTGACTTTTCACAATATCTGAGTCTTTTTTTAGCAAGACATACTATTTTCCACATGTAGAAATACAAGTGCCAATGTAGAGCTTTTTCTAAAACACAAGTAGAAATGGAAGCATATATGTTGTCTATGGAGTGCTGGCAGCACCTATTTTGCAACTATCGACATTAACGGAGTCAATACTAGAAAAGGTTCAAAGAAGAGCGACCAAGATGATTAAGGGGATGGAACTCCTCTCATATGAAGAAAGACTAAAGGGGTTAGGGCTCTTCATCTTGGAAAAGAGATAGCTGAGGGGGAGATATGATTGAAGTCTACAAAATCCTGAGTGGAGTAGAACGGGTACAAGTGGATCGATTTTTTACTCCATCAAAAATTACAAAGACTAGGGGACACTCGAAGTTATAGGGAAATATTTCCTCCTATTGGTTTTAAAAGTATTTTTTCACTCAGATAATAGTTTAGGTCTGGAACTTGTTGCCAGAGATTGTGGTAAGAGCAGGTAGCGTAGCTGGTTTTAAGAACGGTTTGGACAATTTCCTGGAGGTAAAGTCCACATTCTGTTATTGAAAAAGACATGGGAGAAGCCCATGCTCCTGGATCAGTAGAATGAAATGCTGCTACTCTTTGGGTTTTGGCTAGGTACTAGTGACCTAGACTGGCCACCGTGAGAATGGGCTTCTGGACTTGATGGACCATTGGTCTGACCCAGTAAGGTTATTCTTACGTTCTTATGTAACATGGCAATATACACATGTATGTGCCAGCACTTACATGTGTACATCTGTCATTTAGAAACATACATGTCTAGGTACCCTTAGCTGTCACACAGTCTGATTTAATTTGCACAAGTATTGCACAAGTTCTGCAAACTGCCCCCAAAAGGTCATGGCAGCCATTTTCTGAAGCCAGCCACAAGGAGCAGGAGCAAGGGGGCCTTGCTCCTTTTCCCAACATCCCACTGGACCACTATGGAGCAAAGGAAGGCCCAGAGCCTACCTAGCCTTTAGGGGGTTAGGAGTGACAATGTTTCAGGGTATGGGCAGGGCATCTACATGGTGTAGGTCATGGGGAGAGGGGAGGTGGCTTTCAAAGGAATGGAAAAGGGTGATCACGGGCACTAACCCCCTCCCCCTCAAAAAAAAATGTTATGCTGAATATCGGCCAGGACCTGCAAAAGCTCCAGCAGGCACTGTGAAACAATTTAGCTCCATATTCAGGGCTGGTACCCACACATTGCCTGACAGTGAATATCCAGGACTAATTTGCTGCTGGCTGAATATTGACCAGAAACATGTTTAGGTAGCCAAGCTGCCACAGAGCCCAATATGATTTGCCAGTCTCGCTTTCAGAGGACAAAGAATACAGTGGAATTAAGTGGGCAACCTTTCCTTCTCCCTCCAGTAGAGCACAGCACAAGACGAGCTCCTTAATAGAACCTAGACATGCCAGGGAATATATGTCAATCTCAATATTGACTCAGGGGACATCCTATAATGGGGAATGTATCTGAATATTTTAGCCCTGGCCTAGTCCCACCCCAAACATGGCTCAATTACACCCCCTTGCAATATGCACATAATTCAAAATTTGAATTGTTGCTTGCAAAAGCTGAAAGCAAATGGTGTATTAACAAAATATAACACACTATAAAATGAATACAGTAAAGTGTTAAGATACCTAATTGTTATAATAAGGAAAAAAGACTTTGTTGTGCACTGGTATAGATTAAAAAAAAAATACATTATAAAGAAACAGAGCACTTAAATTAGTATTTATTTTTTTCACACATATCTATGTTAATAATTAGTTTTTTTTTACCAATGATAGTACCTTTTGCCCCAAATGAGTGTCTTTACAAAACTCTATTTTTGACATAGGGGTATTTGAGATTTTTTTTTTCCTCATTATAACAATTAGATATCTTTCATATTCACAATTTGGACATACATATCCTGGCTTTCTAAAACCAGGATTTGGAAGTGTTAAATATGTCTAAATTGTGAATGGGGCTTCTAAAATAATCACCGCAGTGGAACTAGAAAAGGTTCCGAGGAGGACAACAAAAATGATGGAAAGCTCTTTACGGAGAAAGGCTAAAAAGAATAGGTAGCACTTTTAAAATTAATTGGAGGATGTATCTTTTTATTCATTGCACAGTTAAGCTGTGGAATTTGTTGCTGGAAGATGTGATGAAAACAGCTAACATAGCCGAGTTCCTTGCAGAAAGGTCAATAAGGCATTATTAGCCAGGCTATGTGAACCAAAAAAAATCCCCTGCAGCCCTGCAGTCCGAGAGATTTTGAAAAGGAAACAGCCTGAAGTTTTCCTTTGAATATCATTCATACCTGTGGTTCCAAAGTATCCATAAGCCTGCAAAAGCTATACAGAAAGGTTATTAATAGCCCTCAAAATATCATCCTGTTGCCTGACTTTGGAGCTATTAATAATTAATGATACCCAGGAAAAAGTAACGAAAAGCTAAACTGCATCTAGGAGCTTGAATATTGCTACTTCTTGGGTTTTGGCTAGGTACTAGTGACCTGGATTGGCCACCGTGAGAACGGGTTACTGGGCTTGACACAGTAAGGCTATTCTTATGTTCTTTGAACAGGTTGGTAGAGTAAATACAAGCCCTTCTCGAAAACATTGATATTTTGCTTGGCAATACTACGCGTATAATACAAAAGATTTTCATAGTGCATTGCTTATAGTGAATAGGCCATCTGCAAAGCTAAAAGATCGATATTGAGCAGGCCGGCAACCAGTGACATCGTTTCAGTTTACAGAAATAATACTTATATTCAGCACGGTCAAGTTAATCTCGGGCATAAGAACATAAGAATTGTCACTGCTGGGTCAGACCAGAAGTCCATCGTGCCCAGCAGTCCGCTCCCGCGGTGGCCCTTAGGTCAAAGATCATTGCCCTAATAGACTGGCCTTACCTGTGTTATGTTCCGGTTCAGCAAAAACTTGTCTAACTTTGTCTTGAATCCCTGGAGGGTGTTTTCCCCTATAACAGCCTCCGGAAGAGAGTTCCAGTTTTCCACCACTCTCTGGGTGAAGAAGAACTTCCTAACGTTTGTACAGAATCTATCTCCTTTTAACTTTAGAGAGTGCCCTCTCGTTCTCTCTACCTTGGAGAGGGTGAACAACCTGCCTCTATCTACTAAGTCTATTCCCTTCATTATCTTGAATGTTTCGATCATGTCCCCTCTCAGTCTCCTCTTTTCAAGGAAGAAGAGGCCCAGTTTCTTTAACCTCTCACTGTACGGCAACTCCTCCAGCCCCTTAGTCGCTCTTCTCTGGACCATTTTGAGTAGTACTGTATCCTTTTTCATGTACGGCAACCAGTGCTGGACGCAGTATTCTAGGTGGGGGTGTACTATGGCCCTGTACAGCTTCATGATAATCTTCTCCGATCTGTTCATGATCCCCTTTTAACCAGATCCTACATGGCATTCTTTGTCCCCTAATCCCACTATCCTGGAATTCTTCGAGACTTGACACTACCAGATCTGCCCTCATACTCAAACTATCTTTCCCCTCGTTAAAAGGCGTCATGTATGCAGGTAAATTAGGAAAATCCCTTTTCTTCAAATTCACTGAGCTTTGGAATAACCTCCCTGCCCTGCTGCGGAACCTAGGCTCATTCCAATTATTCCAAAAGCATCTGAAAACCTGGCTTTTCTCCAAAACGTAAAGCTATCTATTTAAAATGTAAAGCTAGCTATCCTCTTCATAACCTCTAATTTCTTATTATGTCCTTCCCTCATTTATTGAATTACATGTAAACCGTGCCGAGCTCTATCTTTATGGAGAAGATGCGGAATACAAACTTAAGGTTTAGTTTAGTTTTTAGTTTAGGCCCAAGCACCAAACCCTACGGCACTCCACTCGTGACTCTTTTCCAGTCCAAGTATTGTCCATTTACCCCCACTCTCTGTTTTCTATCTGTCGACCAGTTTTTAATTCACGTGAGTATTTCACCCTCGATTCCATGGATCGCAATTTTTCAAAGTAGTTGTTCATGCGGGACCTTGTCGAATGCCTTCTGAAAATCCAGATATACAATGTCGACCGGCGCGCCCTTGTTTATCTGTTTGTTTACTCCCTCGAAGAAGTGCAGCAAGTTCGTCAAGCAAGATCTTCACTTGCTGAAGCCATGCTGGCTGGTCCTCATCAGATTGTGTCCATCAAGGTGATCAATGATGCGGTCCTTTATCAGCGCCTCTACCATCTTTCCTGACACTCATCTTTCCTGAGGTCAGACTCATCGGTCTGTAGTTTCCTGGATCTCCTCTCGAACCTTTCTTGAAGATCGGCGTAATATTCGCCACTTTCCAGTCTTCCGGAATCCTTCCCGATTTGATCGACAGATTAGCTATTAGTTGAAGCAGTTCAGCTATAGTCTCTTTCAGTTCCTTGATTACCCTTGGATGGATGCCATCCGGTCCCGGGGATTTATCTTTTTAAGCCTATCAATCTGCCTGCATACCTCTTTTAGACTGACCGTCAATGCTGTCAGTTTGCTGTCTTCGTTTCCTGCGTATAGCCTGTTGGCTTTTAGTATGTTGTGTATATCCTCTTCGGTAAATACAGCCGCAAAAAATATGTTCAGTTTGTCGGCGATGGCTTTGTTCTCCTTTAGCACTCCGTTTATTCCATGGTCATCCAATAGCCCCACCGCTTCCTTCGCGGGTCGTTTCCCTTTAATATACCGAAAAAAACAGCTTGAAGTTTTTTGCCTCCTTGGCTATTTTTTCTCACAGTTTCTTTTGGCCCCTCTTACTGCCTCGTGGCACCTGCTTTGATGTTTGTGCTTTTTCCAGTTTTCGTCCGTTTTTGACCTTTTCCATTCCTTAAATGAAGTCTTCTTGTCTCTGATCACTTCCTTCACCGCTACAGTGAGCCACACTGGTTCCTTGTTTTTTTTCCTCTTGGATCTCTTGTTGATTCATAGTATATATAGATTTTGCGCCTCGGTGACCGTGTCCTTAAAAAGGGACCATGCTTGCTCTAGCATTTTTACAGTGCTTATTCTCTTCTTAATCTTTTTCCCCACCATGACTCTCATTCCTTCGCAATTTCCTTTTGGAAGTTCAGTGCCGTGGCTGACATTCTGGATCAATGTTTTACCCTGTGTCCAGGTTGAAGCGGATCATATTGTGATCACTGCTCCCTAGGCCAAATATGTTGATATCAAGGTCATAGCAGTGAGATATTCTACAGACTAACTAAGAAAATCCTATTTTATTTATTTGGTTTTATATCCCATGCTCCCAGGAGAGCTCAGAATAGGTTACAAGTTTACATACACATGAAAGTGCATTTATAGAAAGTGATGACAAACATTACATGGCAGGACACGGTCCGACAAAATTGGCAAAACATAGTTAAAGCATGGTAAAATATAACACGACGAAACATGGTATGTGAGATATAATATGATGGGCATAGTATGGCAAAACATAACATGGCAAACATAGCATGGTAAACAGTTTTACAAGTGTGGCTGACCTAGTATGACACAACAGCATGACACGCAACATGATAGAACCTAGTGCGGTAGACATGGGATGGCAAACATCAAGTGATAGACATAACATGGCAATTACTGAACATAATGCATTACAAGTGTCTGGATAAACTTATCAACCATCTGGATAAAGTGAAGCTATGCCCCAAGTATGGCAAATCTAACTTGTAAACTGTCTATGTGTGAAATTAGGATAAAAAATGTACTGAAAACCTTGCACTGTAAGGCCAACTATGGCAAATTGTAAACTGTATGGTAAACTGTATATTATCGTTCCCGTCCCCGCAGATAACCACGGGAAACCATCTTCATGTCATTCTTTAAGGAGAGAGGAAAGAATCAGAGTATAATTGGACACAACCACTGACCCGCAAGCTTTGCTTTGAAGAATGCTGGGGTAGAAGGACTGAGGTTGAAACGGACACTACAGAATGACAGTCTCTGGTATCCAGAGCAGATATTGTGATGTCATAATGCCTCATTCCACCAGTGCCTAAGAGCCAATCACATCAGTGATGTCACAATGGCTTCATTATCCTTGGCTCCCATAAGAATCAGAGTATGAATGGCCACAACCACTGACCCTCAAGCTTTGCTTTGAAGAATGCTGGTGTAGAAGGATTGAGATTGAAATAGACACTAGAAAATGACATGGGATTATTTCCCGCGGTTATCCGCGGGGACGGGAACGGTGATGAATTTTGTCACCGTGTCATTCTCTATTCTGCATCCCCAACCCTATATGTCATGTCTGTCTCTTCTGAGCAGGGCCCATCTATAAGTGTCAAAAAGTACAGCGCTATGTATACCTTTCAGCGCTATATTGAGATAAATAGTAGTAATAGTAACCCATTCCGAGCTCCTTGGGGACAATGAGATAGAAAACGAATTAAATAAATGCGCACCATATCTACTTATGAGTCCTTTTACTAAACTGCATTAAGTGCTAATGTACACTTAACACAGCAAAAATAACCGACGTAATTTTGGTACATGCACGAACTAAGCAAAGAGTAATCATTTTTTGATAATTTTGGGGGGAGGGGTGTGTCAGGAATGGAGAGTGGGTGTTCCTGTGCTAACTGATTAGCTCATGGTTAATGCAGGAGCCCTTACTGCCTTCTAAGGGTGTGCTAAGGCCATTTCTTACTGTAGATTAGTAAAAGGAACCCTTAATTGCTTTAATTTTGTCTGGATAACTTTTTAAGCTCAAAGATAACTCTTGAAGTTATATCCCAAAATTTTTAACCTACAGCATATTAATCGCAGGAATATTGGCTGTTGCAGTTCCAGTGGCGTACCTAGCATATGTGATACCCGGGGCCCATCATTTTTTGCCCCCCCCCAATCTGTATGAAAAACAATCCACACATCGCAGTGTACCTAGGAAAAAGCAGCATCTTACATACTGCAGTGAGCAGTAGAACATTTTACTTAAAGTTTTTGCTTCGCCAGCTTTCTGGTATCTTTACATACAGTGGCGTACCTAGCATATGTGACACCCGGGGCCCATCATTTTTTGTCTCCCCCCCCAATCTGTATGAAAAACATGATTTTTAGTAACAATCCACACTTCGCAGTGTACCTAGGAAAAAGCAGCATCTTACATACTGCAGTGAGCAGTAGAACATCAATACACCCATTGTAAAACTAAACAAGCCAGACTAGTAGAGATCAACCCTGCATAGTCAATGCTAACAGAGAACCATGTCTTTCGAACAAACAGAACACAGAAAACACCTTTGCCTAGTATGGAATATGTACTAAAAAAAAAACCCCTCTCCTTTTTACAAAACTCCCCGCTTTGTACTTAAAAAAACCCAAACCAACCCAGTTAGCACTTCTTAATAACCCTCCCCCCTCTTCCCCCCCGCTTTGTACTTTTAAAAATAAACCAGTTAGTCCAGGCCCGGCATGTTCTCATCCTTCTCTCCTGGCCAGTCCAATGTCGCCTTTACCTTCTGTCAAGCTGAAAAACAGCCGGCCTCGGCAGTGATTCTGTGACATTATCCTCGGCTCCCCTTCCTGCTTTCAGTCTGGTGCGGTCCACCTGGGCGGAAAGGGGACGTTGCATCATTGAGAAAGACCAGGCAGACACGGAAAGCGGGAAGGGGTGTTACGGGCAACGTTGCTGAATCACTGCTGAGGCCGGCAGTTTTTTCAGCTTGACGGAAGGTAAAAGTGGCATCGGACTGGACAGGAGGAAAGGGTAAGAACAGGAGAGGAGAGAAGGATGAGAGCCTTGGGGCCAGGCCATGAGAAGGGAAAGTTCTCAGACCATGACTCCAAGGCCAGGAACACCTCCCTCATGCTTGCACCCGGGGCGGTGCGCCCCTCCCCACCCTTGGTACACCACTGTGGAGTTCTAATGATCTTAAAGAAATTATTTTACTTAATTGACCCTTCACTCCTGATCTACCACCTCCTCTACATATTTAACCATGCAAAAGCAGAATGATACTGCCTGCAGGAAAGGTTCACATACTATTGAACCACAGGACTGAATTTTTACGAGAGTTTCCCGTTCACTCCCTTCTCATGACATTTTTATTAAAGTGTACTTGGATGTCATGTGAAATTAAATGGCAAAAAGAAAACAAAAGAAAAAGCTGTAAAATGTTTTATCTAAGGAGCCTCTCTTATATCTTACTAAAGGGTGGATATGGAGCTCCATTTTTAATAATATGTAGAGAATGGAATTCAGGTGTCCAGGTCAGGATGGGCTCAATTCCAGTGGTATTTTTGAAAACGATCTACCATTGCAGAGCCTTTCTAAGGGGTCCTTTTACAAAGGTGCGTTAGGGCCTTAACGTGTGGAATGCGTGCGCTAACCGCTACCACCTCCTCTTGAGCAGGCGGTAGTTTTTTGGAGGCAGAAATAAACCATGTGAGATTCAGGCGAATGATGCTCTTAATCCCTTTTATAACCCTCGCCAAAACAAACTGTTTTAAAAAAAACCTAGGCATGCCTAAGCTGGTGTAAAACCCAACATGGAAATATTTCCCCATACATATATGTTCCCTTTGTAAAAGAGGGGAATGTACATGGAGATTAGGGACTCATTTATTAAGCGTGCTTATATCTAGGCTTAATGCATTATTATGCAGGATTTTACCTTGTGCTACCCCAAATTTAATGCTGCACCTTTTGTTTTCCTTCTATTTTTTTATTTATTACAGATCATGAATTAATGGTACCATTAGTGTACAGTACCTGCAGAGAGTTAACACGGGAGCAATTACTGCCAAATAGTGCATGATAAGTATTACACACAGCTGGCTAATGCTCCCAAGCTCATGCAACATGTGGTTTAACATGCATAAATAAGGAAACTACTGCAAAATTCCTTAATGCATTAACTACAGAGCTCCTTAGTCCTGCCTAAATAGTCATCTGGAAGTTTTACCCCCCCCACATTTCTCCCTTCCATATTTTGCCCCTGGATACTTTTCACCCCAGTAAATTTTGATCCAGTTATAGTAAAGTCACAGTGTGAAATTTTAATTTTCATTAAAAAAAGTCCAAAAATCTCAATTTAAAAATATGCGTAGTAAAAACAGAACGATCAAATAAAAAATCAAAACAACAAGACAAGCACAAAAGTCACAATGAGCTACAACTAGAATTCAAAACTGTAGGCAAAACCTCTGAGACAGTCAACCAAATTTAATTTTTCCAAATCTTGCACAATGTGTTTGATCCTTGAAATTGCAGCATATTTGTAGTTTCTGGCATTGATGGGATTTGCGGCTATGATTAGAGTGATTTCAAAATTGTGGAGTCCTTGCTGACATTTCAGGCAGTTGATGAACTGGTAAATGTTTGGAAAAAGGGTACCACACGTTTCTTGAAAGCTGCAGTGCCATCACATTTACCTGTTTTTGAAATGAATGGCTGACGATGTCCATGCCATCTGGGTATGTGAAAAATGGTTGTCTTGCAAGGGATGTGTTTGGACCAGATGAATCGATGGTGAAATTGTGAATGTCGTCAGTCCCCACAATCACGCAGCACATGCAGCAAGACCCAAAGTAGCCCAGCTTGTCAATGAAGTAACCACAAGGGCAAGGACAACACAGGAGATGCCACATCAGATCCTCACAGAAGTAATTTCAGCGGCCCACGTTGATGTCGGAGCACTTCTCCCAAGGAAAGATTCACTGAAGAGAATGATTCAATCAGCAAGACAACTTAGCAAAATCCCAAGGTTGTCTCAAACCATTGATCAACTTGTTATCCCACAGGAGTTCCAGGAGATCAATATCGATGGTGTCCAATAGCGGTTCCTTCTGCATGACTCAGGTAGGCTCTTGCTTATACTTTAAACAATTTAATAATGCATAATTATTGGGTTTTTTCACACATTTCACAAATTCAACATGATTTTTGTATTCTTGTTTTCATTTTTATTCAGGATATAGGCCCAAGCCTTGTTTGAGCAACTTTACACAATCTACACAGTCCACAGTAGCCTTGTTGTTCCAGTGATGTATGCCTCACTGCTGAACAAGACTCGTGCAACATAACAGAGGCTGCTACAAGAGTTGAAGAAAATGAAGCCTGGACTCCAGACAGAAAAACTGATGACAGAGTTTGAACAAGTTGCAATCTAAGTGTTTGATAACAAGTTCCCCAACATCGAGAAGACAGGTTTCTTCTTCCACCAATCACTGTCGGTTTAGTGGAAAGTTCAGAATGATGGTCTCAAAGAGCAATACCAATTTACCCGTTGGATCCGCATAATACCAGTCCTTGCCTTTCTCCCACCAGAGAATGTTGTGCAATCATTCAAAGAGCTGTTGGAAAATCCTGACTTTCTTCAAGAAGCACTACCCATTGCGAATTACTTCAAAAACACATATATTGGCCAAATGAATCACAGAGGACATCAAGCACTGTTGTTTCCAGTTCAACTTTGGAACGTGTATCAGCAAACACTGAGCAATCAACCTCAAACAAACTGATGTTGAAGGATGGCACTGCAACTTCCAAGAAATGTGTAGTATCCTTTTTCCAAACATTTACCAGTTCGTCAACTGCCTGAAACATCAGCAGACTCCACAATTTTGAAATCAATCAAATCATGGCTGGAAATCCCACCAATGCTAGGAACAAGTTGCAGTTTCATCAAGAATCAAATGCATTGTACAAGATTTATACAATCAAAATCTGGTTGACTATGCATATTTTTTGACTGTTGTGATTTTTTAATTACGATTTTTGGACTTTTAAATGAAAATTTCACTCTGTGGCTTTACTATAAATGGGTCAAAATTTTCTGGGATGAAAATTCGGGGGGGTGAAATGTGGAAGGGTGAACCATCCTGAGGCTGAAAGATGTGGGGGCAACGAAAAGAAACAGTTGAAACTGTGACTTCCAGTGACAAAACATAGGTGTTCAAAAATATATATGAGAGGAAAAAGGGTCTCAGAAACCTGCTCAGAAGCTGATGGAATACTACAAGATTCAAGAATGAGACTTATCAGTTCCAGATTTCAATCACTGATCCGATTAAAAAAATCTCTCATGCTAGTTTATTTTTTTTTAACACCTTTATTGAGTGATTATAAGTAACTAATTTTTCATAGGTTTTTCTCATATTGTTTCAAATGCACAAGAAATAATTTAAAGTGATAATAGCTGACTAATACAAAAAAAGAGCCAGCAAACTTATCTCAAAACATGGTTGCACCAGTCCAATCCCGACGGTGCCCGTTTCGCCAAACATAAATTGGTTTCTTCCAGGGATGCACTTAGAACTGGAAAAATCAGGATTGCCTCAAGAAAATGATTATGTTGTCAACTTGAACTTAACAGGCTAATTCTTCACTTTCTGTTAATGACGTCTGGAAGTCACAGTTTCAACTGAGCTTGGGCTACTTTGTGGCTTTCCAATCCATCTCACTCGATTAGCAGTGTTGGCAATGAAATGTGGAGAGGCAAAACATCTTAGGGGTGAAAGTATGGAGATGAAAAATACCCAGGAGCAAAATGTAGAGGGCGAAACATCCTAGGGGCAAAAGGTGTGGGGGTGAACATTCTGGGGGCGAAATATATCTGGGGCAAAATGTGGGTGGTGAAACTTCCTATAACTGCCTAAATGAAACCCAAACATCCACTTTTAATCTCCGAGTAGTGTGGATCTCCCCATCAATAGTAGTTTTCTAAATAGAAGTATATCCTATATAATAAAACCCTAGCCGTACATGTGCACTCTTAACTGCGTGCTTCCATGATCCGTAGGTCTGTGGCCGCAGGAGTGCGCATGCGCGAGTCCCCAGCCTCACTTCTTCCCAGCACCTACCTACACTCGCCGATAGGACTGGCCGCCAGCGCTGGACTCCCTGCTCTCCACAATATTCAGCTCCTCTCACCAGCTGCGCCAGCGTCGGAGAAGGCTTTCGACGCTGGCGGGAATCGAGAGGAGCCACGGTGACACCTCGCGGGGTGGGAAGGGAAGCGCCGACAAAACACTCCAGCCGCTACGTTCTTCACGGTCCCGACTCCAAACCTGCCGATTCCAGCAGTGTGTGCAGCACTCTACACACGCTGCTTCTGGGCCTTCTACTGCCCTGATTTGCTCTACTGCATCTCTGATGATGTCATCAGGGATGTGCCAGAGTAAATCAGGGCAGTAGAAGGCCCCGAAGCAGCGTGTGTAGAGTGCTGCATATGCTGCTGGAATCGGCAGGTTTGTCGGGACCGCGGGAAGGTAAGCGGGGGTAAGGGAAACGCTACTGCTGCACAGGGAAGTGGTGTGGGGGGAGGGAATGCTGCTGCACAGGGAAGTAGGGGGGGTTCGAAATGCTGCTGTACAGGGAAGTAGGGTGGGGGCAAATGCTGCTGCACAGGGACATGGAGGGGGAGGGAATGCTGCTGTGGCTGCTGCACAGGGAAGTGGGGGGAAAGAAAGACAGACAGTGGGAGGAAGGCAGACAGAAAGAAAAGAAGAAAGACACAGGGGCAGGGAGAGACACAGAAAGACAGACAGACAAAGGGGGCCAGGGAGAGAGAAAGACAGGGGGAGGGAGAGAGAGACAGAAATAAAGAAAGACAGACAGACATATATTCTAGCACCCGTTAATGTAACGGGCTAAAATACTAGTCTAAAATAATTACCTTAAACACTTAGGTGCCCTTTTTCTAAGCTGCATTAAGCACTAACATACCCCTAATGCTTAAAATGGTGCACCTTGGGACACGTTCAGGTGTCCTATGGTAAGTGCCAAATCAGCATGCACAAACCACGCATTAAAAAATATTTTTCGATGGTATGTGTCAGGAGGCAGTGTGGCCCAGATTCTATAAATGGCACGCAAAGTTAGGTGCCTGGATCGACATGCCTAGCCAATCGAGGCACTCAACTTAATTTTTTTTTTAATTAGCTTAATTGATATTATTAATGAGCAATAATGAGCTCATAACTGGTAAAAATTAAAATTAATTGGGTGGGAAGTGCCTACCAGAAAGTGGACGTGGTTAGCGGCAGATAGTGGACAGATCTTGAGTGTGTTTTGCATCTAGGCACCTAAATTGGACTTGGGTACCAGTATTTAGGCTACAAAGACCCCGGCATAAATAGGGGGCACCTAAGATTTTGATGCCTACAAGTTCATAAGTCCAATTTAGGCACCACTAAGTGCAGTTCTATAAATGGTGCCCAACTGAAAGTTGACAAGTGCTAAATGCCGCGTTTTTCGGTGTCTATATTGTAGGCACTGTTATAGAATCAGACCCTGAGTGGACATTCATATGAACATAAGAATTGCCGCTGCTGGGTCAGACCAGTGGTCCATCGTGCCCAGCAGTCTGCTCATGCAGCGACCCCTAGGTCAAAGACTAGCGCTCCAACCGAGACCAGCCCTACCTGCGTAAGTTCCGGTTCAGCAGGAACCTGTTCAACTTTGTCTTGAATCCCTGGAGGGTGTTCTCCCCTATAACAGACTCCAGAAGAGCGTTCCAGTTCTCTACCACTCTCTGGGTGAAGAACTTCCTTACGTTTGTACGAAATCTATCCCCTTTTAACTGTAGAGAGTGCCCTCTCATTCTCCCTACCTTGCTATCTAGTTAGCACAGCCACATTATGGCATCCTAATGGGATAGCGCACAGGTAGTGCATGAGCCCTTACCGCCTACAAAATGGGTGGCAGTAAGTTCATATGCGGTAATTTTTTTATGGTTCCATGCTAATGGCTACATTAACACATGCATGAAAATAGGTTTCAATAACACAACTAGAGTGTTTTAATTTAATTGAGAGGAAAAGATCTCAGATGCCTACGCTGAATAAGAATAGAGATTCAAATAGCATTAGCAGGTCAGGCTATCTTTCATCGATCATAAAAACCTCTCAAATAATAAATATGATATATGATAAACTCTTAAAAGTGTTAATAACTGTCTTAAATAACTTTTAAATAAGCATTAAATCAGTGCACTTATCTTAGTTCTAGTCTCTACTATAAATCACAGAGGAACATATTCAATAAAAGACCTTACATTAATAAGTTAAATTTTGTGAAGAGCTCAGACCTTCCACCAATGTGCTCAATAGGTTCGAACATTGGTAGTTATCAGGACCATCACAGCACTTTTTAAATCCCATACTGCCAAAAAAGCCTCAATACATAAAGCAAATATCTACTTATCTGTTTCTTGTTCTTATTTTTATGAACTTGATTCTTTCAGCCACTGCACCCATTGGTCGGTTTGGTTTGTAAAATCAGGTGCTCATCGATGAGCCCCTTGTGAACTAAATCAAATAAAAAATAAATTGAAAAAATGCATCCCATCTACACCAACCCCTCAACCCGGGTTTCGCACCACTTCGTCAGGAGGGGTAAACATAAAACAATTCAAAACCCAAATTTTTAATACTTTATAGCATTCGCTTCCATGAAATAATCTTTTCACTAAATACTTTTAATTATTTTACTATAATACCTGTAAAATAATTAAAAGTAGTGAAAAGATTATTTCATGGAAGCGAATGCTATAAAGTATTAAAAATTTGGGTTTTGAATTGTTTTATGTTTACCCCTCCTGACAAAGTAGTGCAAAACCTGGGTCGAGGGGTTAGTGTAGATGGGATGCATTTTTTCAATTTATTTTTAATTTGATTTAGTTCACAAGGGGCTCAACAATGAGCAGCTGAATTTACGAACCAAACCCACCAGCGAGTGCAGTGGCTGAAAGAATCAAGATCATAAAAATAAGAACAAGAAACAGATAAGTAGATATTTCAAGTTTCAAGTGTATTATAAATTTGATTGATCGCTTATTCAAAATTCTAAAGTGATGAACATATCAGTAAAATTACAAAATTAAGGGGGCAACAAAACAAACAGAGACCTAAACCTTACAAAACATATTGAAGACTAACTTCACAAACATAATAAAACACGAAGAAAGGATGGGAAAAGAAATACAAATTGATTGATAGAAGAGAAGACAATTATGGTATAAAAACAATAGGAAGGGAAATAACAATGAACCTCAGAAGTTATGGGATTAGAATGAAACTCCTAGTCAAGCTTTCTAATTATTAAATGCTTCTTTAAAAAGAAAGCTTTTTAGTTTGCTCTTAAATTTATCCAAATTGTTTTCTTCCCTTAAGTAAATAGGGAGGGAATTCCATATTTGCTTTATGTATTTAGACTTTCTGGCGGTATGGGACTTAAAAAGTGCTGTGATGGTCCATTGTTCGAACCTATTGAGCCCATTGGTGGAAGGTCTGAGCACTTCACAAAATTTAATTTATTAATGCAGGGTTTTTTTTAAATGAATATGTTTCTTTGTGATTTATAGTTGGTTGTTAAATTCTTGGGCACAGAGATATTATATTATTTACACTCCCTAACTGAGACAGTTTGATTACATTAACAGATGGCCATTAACACACAAAGCAGAAAAAAAGACCATTTTTATTGCAGCAGTAAAAACGGCCTTATCCATATAAGGGCCTCTTTTTACTGCAACTTAGTAAAAGTAATAATAATAATAATAACTTTATTCTTATATACCGCCAACAATCTTGCGACTTCTAGGCAGTTTACAATGAAGATAAATTGCACAGACATCGAATTACAGAGTGTAACGGTGAATATCTGATAGTAGCAACAATAAAAATAATAACAACAGTTTATATATTGCAGGACCGTGAAGTTCCATGCAGTTTACGATGAATTAGAAAAATTCCAGAAAAATTCCATAAAAGTACCCCTCTAACTCAGGACCAAAGCAAGCTCTGTGCAACTGGTGAGACCACAGAGGGCACAAGGGAAGTCGTCCATTGGCTTTCCTTGCTCTGACATCACCAAAGTGGGCAGGGCAGGCGTGCATTGCATCTGTTGGGGCCACCCAGGGCGCATTGGGCACTTGTTATGTTCCTGCCTCAACTAGCCCTGCATTCTGTGAAATAATAGTGAAAAAACTCTTCCAAATGTATCACCTGCTCACTGAACTGTAAACTGCTCTAACAGAGCTGATAAACACATTCAAACAGAGTGACAGCAAGGGTACAGAGATCCTTATTGAACACTCACAAAAGGAAGTTTCAACACCACAGAAAACGTGTGTACCTCCCCTAGTATGAAATTCTGGCATGAGTAAAGTAAGTCCAGCAGTGCTCGAATAATAAAATACTGTAGAACTTACGCCAAAGTTTGTAGCAGCAAAACGGTCTGAGGCAGATACATTTGTTGCGGCTGTTGTGTGAGCATAAAAAGCGTTTATGTTGGCCAGCAGGGTACTCATAACCGCAGGGACCCCAGGGCACATATATTTAGATGACAGACATGAAAAATGCCTACAACACAAACAAATTAAACACCATTAAACACAAGAGTTTGTTATCAATACATTACAGAGAAGGACGGCCCCTAGGGGCTCATACAGAAAAGTGTTAACACCACTCTAAGGGCTGAGCCCTGGTGTCCACGTTTTCATATTTACTGAATAGCATATGAGATTCCACTGGGGAAAACGTGAGTTGCAGGGAAGGCCACATCTCCCAAACTGATTTAATAGGATGCATAAATAAAGAGCAACAGAGCAGCAAAAAGAGGGTGGAGGCACACAGCACAGAGACAGAGTCAACAAGAGCATCAAAGGCTGTCAAGCATGGGATAATCAAGAGCACATTTTGAGGATGCCGACTCACCGTGCTGTGCTTTGAATATCTAACACTGTATGCAATGAAGAAACTTTCTTTTAAGGCCATTCCCCAGATATTCAGCCTGCAGCATTGCAATCAACATTTTTATGAATATTGACCACCATGGGCAGAGTTGTGCCTGGTTCAATACCGGCTTTGAATACCTGGGCTTAGCCAGCCACCAGATGTTATCTGGGTGTCAGCTGATATCTTATGCTAGTCCTAGAAATCTGTACAAGTTAGGGTGCCTAGTTGTGTGGTCCAACTTGTCCAGGTACTTAGCTGAGCACCAGCACTCAGTATTCTGTAGCTGGTGTCCAGATAGCATCCAGGACTGCAAATTCTGACCCAGGATTGCTTCGGCACTACCCAAATAGCAAAGAATCCCATTTGATTCCATGGGCTTCTTAATATTCAGCTTGCACTAAATCTATTAGTGCACATTAATAAAAGGAGTCCTTTGACTTTTAATTAACAACACTCTGGATCGTTTTTATGAGTTCAGATAAAATCAGCTGACTCCTGACGTAAGCTTTGATGTCACAACACAGCCCATCAAAAAAATGGCAAAGATCTAAATAACGTGGGTGTAGCCTTGGTCACTCGAACTTGAATCAAAAATCCAATGTATAAGACCCCGGCTAGAGACACAGTGCCCTGTGCTTTAACAGCACGTGTATTGTGCGAAACATGCATGTCGGGTTCCACTCCCGGATATTGGCTGTTAACCAAAGCTAAGTACAGATTTATCTGAATGGCACTTTAAAGCAAATAAGACATATATACACATTTTTTAACAGTTTTTGATTTATAAAAAAATCTCTTGAGCATAGTTTTATGGGCAGCTGATGATGAGTTCCCACATAATTCTCCCCGCATTGAAACATTGAACTAGCGGCGGAGTGGTGGGGCTGAGGCTACCTTCTAGAGGAATAAAGCACAGGGCACTGTGTCTCTAGCCGGGGTCTTATACATTGGATTTTGATACAACACAGCCCATGTCATGTCCATCAATAAAGGACTCTTGATAATCACACACTTCCAAGTTCCATGTTTATTCAGCACTTGTTATACCGTTCATCTAATATAATAAAACTCTAAACGTGCATGTTCACTCTTACCTGCATGCTTCCATTTTCCGTGAGCTGTAGGTTCCCGCAGGTAGGAGTGCGCATAAGCGCTTGGCTGTGGCAGTGGCCGGTTGACAGAGGCAGCAAACATGCGCAACTCCCCCTCCCACCCTCACTTACCCACCCACCGCCAGAGAAACATCGCTATAGCTGCCCGCATTGGACCGCAAGGAGGTCATTGGGAGTGCTGGCGGTGGTCACGTGAACAGAATTGGCGGTCTAGACCTCCATCCAGGAAAAACGGCACTACCGGTAGAAGTTTATTTTTAAGATTAAAGGTGCTGCAGCGGCTCCTCTCACGAGCCGCACCTGCGTTGGAGAAGGCTTCTGACGCAGGCAGCGATCCTGAAGGAGCTGCGGCGGCACCTTTAAACTTAAAAATAAACTTCTACCGGTAGTGCCGTTTTACCTGCTGTGCCCTCTCTTTCAATGAATGAAGCATTGCGGCAATGAACAATTTTGATGAAGCAACCAATCAGTGTGTCTAATCTGGAGGAGGGAGATCTCCTTGACCACAGTGAGTGCGATGGTAGGCCAGACCGGAAGGGAAGGGGGGGGGGTTTGGGGGAAATGCTGCTGCACAGGGACCTGGAGGGGAAGGTAAATACCGCTGCTGCTGATGCTCAGAGAAGTGGACGGGGAGGGAAATACTGATTCTATTGCTGCACAGGGAAGTGGGGTCGGGGGAGGGAAATGCTGCTGCACAGGGAAATGGAAGGGGAGGGAATGCTGCTGCTGCACAGGGAAGTGGGGTGGGGGAGGTAAATGCTGCTGCACAGGGAAATGTAGGGGGAGGGAATGCTGCTGCTGCACAAGAAAGTGGGGTGGGGGAAAATGCTGCTGCACAGGGAAATGGAAGGGGAGGGAATGTTACATAGGGAGCAGGGAGAGAGACATAGATAGAAAGAAAGACAGACAGACAGCGGGAGGGAGGGAGACAGAAAGAAAGGAAGAAAGACACAGGGGCAGGAAGAGGGACAGAAAGACAGATAGAGAAAGGGGGCCAGGGAGAGAGAAATACAGCAGGAGGTAGAGAGACAGAAAGAAAGAAAGACAGACAGACATCTGTTCTAGCACCCGTTAATGTAACGGGCTTAAAGACTAGTCAAGGAATATTTTAACAGTCTTTGGTGCTCTTTTTGATTCTGTCTAAATAAAAAGCTCCTTTGGACCCTGTTTTGAGCTCCAGATTTACGAGCTGTTTTAAAGCAGGCACAATCAAGTTGAATTGCATTGGGCCTGGTATTTAAAAGGATTTAACCAGGCAGGAGCTTCTCCCGCCCAATTCAATTAAGTTGGCTGCTCCAAACCCAGATATTCAGTGGCACTTATTTATTTAAACTTTTTTATTCCGCTTAAATCTAAGCAGATTACAAATAAAAACAAACATATCAAATAATTCACAAATTTAACAGACTGTTAGCTGCAGTAATGTTACTTAAACAAAATGCACAATGCATCATATCCATTACAAGCTATTAGCTGCCAAGACCTCATTTCAATCATAAGAGAACATCTATCTAAAACCCTGAAAGTGGGTCTTCAACAATTTTTTTAAATGACATCTTAACTCAAGAGTAATGTTAGGAAATTCTTCTTTACGGAGAGGGTGGTTGATGCCTGGAATTTGCTCCCGAGGGAGGTGATGGAGAGGAAAATAATGACAGAGTCTAAAAAAAAAAGCATGGGATGAAACCAGAGGATCTCTAATCAGAAAATAATGGTATAATGGGCAGACTTCCAGGGTCTGTGTCCTGTATATGGCCATTAAGTTAAGGATGGGCTGGGGGAGGGCTTCGATGGCTGGGATGGTTTAGATGGGCTGAAGTGAGCTTTGATGGAGACTCCAATAGATAGAACCTAAGCACAGTACTGGGCAGAACTCTGGGTTTCTAGCCCAGAAATATCTAAGAAAAAGAGCAATTCAAATTAAGTTATTAATTTATAGAGAGTGCATGGTTGGGCAAACTGGATGGACCATTTGAATCTGCCATCATTTACTATGCTACTATGCTACACAGCTTCAAAGAACCTGGTAGAACATTCCATATCTGTGGAACGGCTACAGAAATAGCCGCAGACGATGTTTTCATATGACATACCCCACTTACTGATTCCATGGTTAATCTCGTTGCTATATGTGATCGTATATTTCAGGTTGGAATGTATTTCTTCATAATTTGTACCAAATCGCGTGGCACTTCCGCATAAACCATTTGGTGGATAATAATGAGGATTTTATATTCAAACTGTTGTGACACTGGTAGCCAACGTAATTGATCTGAATATCTCAACAGATCACTGGAGTGCTTTTCAGGTAGTGCTGGACAGTTGTGTAGCAAGGGTAGGAGGTGTCCAGGGTGCTGGCACTCTTTCCCCTTCCCCACCCCCCATGCCACATTCACGCCAACCTTTCCCCCATATCTCTTTAAATCTTCGCCAGCGCAAGCAGCTTCTCTGACCTGCTGCTTGTGCTGGCTTTCCCTCAGACATCACTTCCTGGCCCCGTGACGTGGACATGCCGCTCATGTTGGAGAAGTCAAAAAGGAATGGGGAAAGGGAAGGGGGGGCACACATGGTGAGGGTCATGGAAGAGGGCGAGGAGGGGGGTCGCCATCACCCCAGGCACCGCTCACCCATACTATGCTACTGCGTATACCAACTATTAAACCAGATATAAATCCTTGCATGCAAGTTGGGCATGCATTCATGGTATTTTATAATACTGTACACAATTTCCCAGAACACTCCTGACCACCCCATGCCCCCCCATGGGAAAACTCCCTTTGCATTTGAGTGCTATCCTGTATTTCTGCCCTGATCTGCCATTTGAGCTCCATTTCAGTGCCCTACATCCATTGGTATTCATTTCCACATCAAAAATTGGGAACGAAATTTGCGCAAATAACAGAAGTATAACGATGCTTTAGTTCATTAGCACCTAATGCAGCTTGAAAGCCTAACCTTTTTTTTTTTTTTAAATCAGGTTAAATCTGTAGTCACTGTGATTTTGTATGCATAAATTTTAGCAGGTCAGTAGGAGGAATTCTTAACTAAATGGATTTATAGTCAAAAGATAATCTTAGTCATGTAAATCTACTAGATCAGGGGTAGGGAACTCCGGTCCTCGAGAGCCGTATTCCAGTCGGGTTTTCAGGATTTACCCAATAAATATGCATGAGATCTATTTGCATGCACTGCTTTCAATGCATATTCATTGGGGAAATCCTGAAAACCCGACTCTCGAGGACCGGAGTTCCCTACCCCTGTACTAGATGAACAAAATCACCATTGATCAGAAATGGAAATTGATAAGAATGCATCACAGGATGTTACTGAAGGCAGAGAGCTTAATAAATCCAAAGCAATGGCTTGTTTTTGTGTGGTTTTCCCTTAGACATTTTGGCTCTGTTTCTATAAATGGTGCCTACCGATAGGCACCTAGATCGGGGACACCTACTAATGTAGGTGCCTAATTTAATTTATTAAATTCGTTCAATCGGTGCTGCTAATTGAACAATACCATTATAAAACAATTAATATATGCTTTTAAAAATTGTCACCCAATGGCATAGTAAGGGAGAGCGGTCCATCCCAGGCACCCATCCTCCTCTCTGCTCCCTGATCCTTCCTGACCCCCCTGCCACTCGCATGCACCCTTTCCCTTCCTTTGTACCTCTTTAATTTTCCCTGCCCGAACAGCATTGCGGCCTACATTAGTGCCGCCTCTCTCTGACATCACTTCCGGGCCCTGTTCCTAGGAAGTGATGGCAGAGGGATAGCCAATAAAATGCCAGCAGCAAGTTCCTAATGTTGCATCAGAGGAGAAGCTTCTGCCCACACACGCACGTGACTGCATGAACACTCCGGCGGCTTTTAACAAGTCTGAAACCTTAAAACGCGCCGAGAAGGTAAGGGAGGAGGGGGGACCATGCGAGGGGTGCCGAAGGGCAGTGAGGTGGCGAGAGGGAAGGGTGAATGTGACGGGTACGGGGTGGTGAAGGGGACGGTGGGGATGGGGCGGTGAAGGGGACGGTGGTTCGGTGACAGGGCAGTGATTGGGACAGAATTTTTTCCCCCGTGTCATTCTCTAGTTCTGGGTATAATACTGGACCAGAGTTTGACTATGAAGGACCAGGTGGACTCTTTAGTTAGAAAGGGTTTCTTTACTCTTTGGAAGCTTCGGTCCATTAGAGCATATTTTGATGTTTCATCATTTAGAATTTTGGTACAATCTCTTATATTAAGTCAACTTAATTACTGCAATATTGCCTAGAAACATAGAGTATGACGGCAGAAAAGGGCCATCGGCCCAACAAGTCTGCCCACTCGAAGAACCCTCTCCCTAAGCACTTCCTCGAAGTGAACCCACATGTATAGAAACATAGAGTATGACAGCAGAAAAGGGCATCAGCCCAACAATTAGCAATTTCTCAGAAGAATATGCAACGATTGCAAATGGTGCAAAATGCGGCGGTCAGGTTAATTTTCAGATTGAATAAATACGATCATGTAACACCTTCCTATCGAGTGCTGCACTGGTTGCCGATGGAGGCGCGTGTGAAGTTTAAGTTTGGTTCTTTTTGTTTTAAGGTTTTATTTGGTGTAGCTCCTCAATACATAATTGAGCTTTTTTTCTTTTGCAACCAACAAACATAAGAGAAGCTCACACCTGAATTTTGTTTTTCCGCCGGTTAGAGGATGTAAACTTAAACATCATTAATATATTTTTTTCATATGGGGCAAAGATCTAGAACAATTGTTTCTGCTTACTGATACTTATGGGGAATTTAGGAGACATCTAAAAGCATATCTGTTTTTGAAGTACTTAGGTAGCTGATTTGTAGAATTTTATCATACAATAATCAGATCTTTTTAGGGTTTTTTAGTTATTGTTTTTTACCTTTTTAGCTTTATTCAATTTGTTGTATTTTTAAGTATTGTTAACGGCATAGAACTTTACGGCCTTGTGGTATATAAACTGTTATTATTGTTATGACCACCCGAAAGGCAGGTATGGGCAGAGTTTGGGTGTGGACAGAGTTAGGTACCAGTAGTAACCATTATCTCTTCCTCTCTCTGAGAGAGAGCATTATTAGTGTGTGCTCTTTTGAAAGAGTGTGCCTTATTCACATAATTGGCTGGTTTGTATAAATGGTACTCATAAACGGGCACCATGCTACGTTCAGTTCTATAAAGGGCATGGGCCTTTATAGGATCACACCTAACTTAAACCTGCTAAAACCTGGTGTAAATGCGGGCGCCTAAGTAAGAATGCACACAACTTTTTGGAACGCTCCTGACATGGAACTTGGTGTTACAGAATAGTGGGCAACTGGATGCACAATGGAAATCTCAACTGGTGCCAATTAATGTAAATTGATTGCTAGCATTCAATTATTTCTCATTAATGGCTTGTTAAGATGAGAATGCATCTGGGCACTATAGGTCCGATATTCAGACTGCAGAAGCAGTGGCGTAGTAAGGGTGGGGTGCAGGGCGGTAGACTGTCCTGGGCACCGGCCTCTCTCCACACCCCCCATGCTCGCGTCCTCCCTCCCCTATACCTCTTGAAATCTTCACCAGCATGAGCAACTTTTCTGGCCCACTGCTCACGTCGACCTGGCTCCTCTCTGAAATCACTTCTGGGTCACAAGGTCAAGAAGTGATAGTAATAATAATAATAATAACAGTTTATATACCGCAGGACCGTGAAGTTCTATGCGGTTTACAATGATTAAAGGTATTACAGATTGAGTGGAATAAAGAAAGTTCAGAGTTAGTGAATAACAGTTCTAAAGCTCATAGGAAGTCGATAGGAAGGTGTTACGTGATCAAACTTCTGCAGTCCACAGAGTGGCCTAACCGCTGCATTTTGTATCAGTTGCAATCGCCGCATAGTGATGTCAGAGGGAAAGCCAATAATGGCGCAAGCAGCAGGCTGGAGAAGCTTTTTGCACTGGCAAAGATTTAAAGAGGCATGGGGAGGGGGAGGGGGAGGAGAAGGGATACGAGATACTTGTATACCGCCTTTTTGTAGTTACACAACTACATTCTAAACTAAACTAAACTAAACTAAACCTTAGGTTTGTATACCGTGCCATCTCCACAATAGGTACACAAGTATTTTTCCCTATCTGTCCCAGAGTGCTCACGGAGGGTGCGAGTGTGGTGTGGGGGGCAGGGAAGGAGTGGGGTGGGTGGAGAAGAGGGTGCAGGGTGCCACCACTGCCTCAGGTGCTTCCTACCCTCGCTATACCACTGTGCAGGAGGCAACTCGCCTAAGTCCAGTGGTGTTCCCAGATATTCAATTACGAGCTATTTCTGGTGACAGGCATTTGAATATCCGGGGTTCTTTCTTGACTGACTGTAACTTAACCCATTAAATTGATATGCAGCAATGACAGGTTAATTTATAATGGGTAAAGATAGGACTACTATTTTATTTATTTGGTTAGTTTTATATTCCATCCTCTCCAACGAGCTCATTTAGGCAATCTGATTTGCCCACTAAACCTAGCCAGTCAGCATTGGATATTGCCAGTATTGCATGATATAGCTGGTTAACCCTTTGCTACTAACTGCACTTTTTCAATGGGAGATAACTAGTTATATCCCGCTGAATATTCATAGTTAGCCAGTTAAATGTTATTTAACTGGTCAGCAGCTGTTTCTGGACAGTTAAAAAGCTTTGAATATCAGGGGGTACGGTGCACACTATTTACGATATTGCCCTGATACAAAAATATTTAAATAACATGAAAATTTCCATAGGCGGCATAAGAAACTATTTTTTGGCTGCAGATTCCTTATTTTATGAGAGCAACTGAGGCCCTTATGTATAAAATGGGCCCCTACAGTGAACCTAGTAGTGTACAAATGCTCTCGTACAAATTCACATCTGTTTCATAGAAGGCATTCACATACTCCCATATTTTATGAAATATATATACGTATCACAGCTCTGCCCCTTTTCCCACTAAACCACACACTATGGAATGCCTCTATGCAAATCACATACTTCTATGTGTATACTTGGCCACATAACTTTGAGCCCTTTTCCAGTTGTAAAAAATATTTTACACATAGAAAATGTCTTATAAAATTATCCCCTTGGAAGGATAATATCACTATTGGTTGGTAAAGCATATAGAGTAGGCAAAATATATGTACTTTTGTTCATTTAAAAAGAGAGATAGCCTATAATTGGCATGCGTACCTTTAAAAAAAAATCTATGTTTTAAGGCATCTGAGCTTTTATGAAAATCTTAGGAATCAGCTCAAGTATTCTTATAATTTCATTTAATTTCCCTCAAGCCTCATTCATGCCTGATGCTAAAAATGAGGACATATGTAGTATTATTTTTCCAGTCGCTCAGCTGCTTTGCCATGAATAAATTACCAGTTACAGGACACCTTGCATGGCCATAGAGAATACAGTACTGACACAGCGCTCCTGCTTTATGCTGGAAAAGTCCGCTCATTAAAAGCCGTAAATTCACCGCAATCACTATGCAGTAGTGAATGAATTTAACTAGGAGCAAGCAGTAAATTTTTTTTAAAAAAACAACAAATATTACAAGATCCAGTCATATGAATTACATTAAATTACAATAAAAAGCAGAACAAAACAAACTTCATAATGCTTTATTTAACCACATAAACGGAAATTTGCACAGAGAAAACGATTCATATGTTACAGTGTGGATCTTCTGTACGGTGCTTGAAGTTTAAGAGCTGCAGCAAACCCTTGGTCATCCTGAGGCTAAGGTCAGTATGAGCTGATCAAGTTTGTCCTGAAAATCTATGAGATGGTAAACGTTATCCCCCAAGTTCTATAAATGGTGCTTAAAGTTTGACACACCATTGTATGCTCAGGTATTGATTAGGGTCAGATATGTGTGTAACATAATTAGATAATTGGTGATATACTGGTGCCTAATTGGAGATAAGCAACAATTGGCATTTACAAGCATTAATTGGCACTAAGTAGCAGTTGCAAGTGTGACTAACTTACACCCCCCCCCCTTCCCGAGCATCTAACACGCTTGTGGAAGTGTGTGATGCATTGGTTAGAACTACAGCCTCTGTACCCTGAGGTTGAGGGTTCAAATCCCATGCTGTTCCATGTGACCCTGGGCAAGTCACTTATCTCAGGTACATTAGGTAGGGTATGAGCCCTTCTAGGATTACCAGATTTTCCTGAAGGAAAATCCGGACCCATGGCCATGCCCCCATATCTGCCCAGTTCCGCCTACATCACGCCATGTCCCGCCCCCAGCCCCACCCCATTAACCTGTTTGTGGGTTGGAATGGCATACGCACAGGTATGGATGCCGCATGACGTCACTGCATAGCATCCGCGTGTTCGCAGATCCCTACGTCATAAGCTTTTCAAAACCTGGACAAAGTGCCAGGTTATGAAAAGCCATCCAGACTCCCGGACATGTCCTGAAAAGGAGGACCTGTCTGTGGAAATCTGGATGTCTAGTAACCAGTGGCATACCAAGGGGGGGGGGGGAGTGCAGACCGCCCCAGGTACATAGCCAGCCAGGTCCAAGACTGGAACCTCACGCCCTACTGTGCAACAGGGCCTGCACCTCAGCACAGCTGTCGGTCCACCCCCTCCAACGTACTTGCTCTGGAGTAGAGTCGGCAGTCTCACAGAAGTGCAGGAAAGTCCTGCGATGACTGTATGCTGGCTCTGCTCTAGAAGAAGTAAGTTACATTGGAGGGGGTGAATCTGGAAGATGCAGGGAGTTGCGGCAAGGTCCCATGATGACTGTGTCTGCCAGGTCCACCCCCTCTGATGTAACTTACTTCTTCTGGAGCAGAGCCAGCACATGTAGTCATCGTGGGACCTTCCTGCATGAAGGGAGAGAAAGAAGCAAGACTGCTGATATGGAAGAGTGGTGGAGGGAGACAAAGGGGGAAGGGTGGTGCTGATGGAATTGGTGCGCAGGGAAAGGGAAGAGAGACATAAGGGGGAGGGATACTGGATGGAATTGGGTTGGAGGGAAAGAAAGGGAGGTAGATGCTAATGGAATGGGGTTGACTGAATGGGGTTGGCACTCAATTGAAAGAGCCATAGTAAAAATTGGGGGTGGGAGCGAGTCCTATTTTTCATTTTGTAGTGACTGTTTTCATTTACAAGTCCAAATGTCATGTGCTAAAACAGAAAACGAAATTAATCAAAAACAGCTGAATTTTGGCACAATTTTTGTTTCATTTCATTTCAGCCTCAACACAAATTCTATAATCAGTTCCTAATATACCTTTAGAGCAGCTTCATCCCCCCACTCTCATTGGGGAACAGGCCACCATGAATACAACGCTAAAGCGTAAACAATCAACTTCTCAAATAAACTAAGCAAAATCTGATTTCATATCTACCCAACTATCACATCTCATACACTAACCTACAAAAATGCCCCACTCATTCTATCAACACACAACAAAAACTGTAATCCAAGGGTATACAAAGCAGTCAGGATTGTAGAATATCCTTAATGAATATGCATGAGATATATCTGTATGCTCTGCTACTACTGTATTTGTTTATCATTTGTTAAACTACTATTTCCCAAGAGACTTCATGGTGGTTTATAGCAGTGGTTTCCAACCTGTCCTGGAGGACCACCAGGCCAATCGGGTTTTCAGGCTAGCCCTAATGAATATGCATGGAGCAGATTTGCATGCCTGTCACATCCATTATATGCAAATCTCTCTCATGCATATTCATTAGGGCTAGCCTGAAAACCCGATTGGCCTGGTGGTCCTCCAGGACAGGGTTGGGAACCAATGGTTTATAGTATTCCATTTGAGTAACTAATTAACATATAAAAATAAGCAATAATGGGCAATGTAACTGTGACTAAAGCTTATAAATATCCTGAAAACCAGACTATAACTTGTCAATCCTGCTCTAATCCATTCTGAGTATCATTCCCTTAATTTCACCAATCATCCTCAATGAAGCTTCCCAAAGGGACACTCCCTTTGTTATTATTAACACTGAAAATTGAAGGACGAATTCAGCCCAGCATCAACGGCAAGAAATCAAAGTGAAGCAAACTATTGTCCTTGTGGTTATTGGAGAGGGGAATGGTAACATTTTGTATTAATCAGATAAAGGAGCCCAGCACCTGAAAAGTAACCCCTAATATCAAATCACATCAGGGCCTGCTGACTTTACATTACAAAAGTAATGGCTAAGATGAATAGCTCTGAAATGTTCTCCACCTTCTCCTAATTACTTTTTTGGGTACAGCAGACTCTGATCCGAATTGCAAAATGTCTGTCTACTTACGTCATAGCTTGATAAATTGATTCAATTCCATAACGCATTGCAAATTCGTCTACAATTTCTTGTGCAGCATCCTCAAAGTAAACTTTCCAGGCCTCGTCTCCTTTTACTTCAGGGATCTTAACGATGCCGTTATTTTCAGCTTCTGTCAAATGGTGAAATAGATTCTAAGGGGAAAAAAAATACATTTCTACCACTGAATCCAAGAAACCAATAATGTCACCGTGCAGGTTTGTATTTGTACTCTTCTCATATTTGTCAAAGAGGTTTAGACAATTCAAAAGTAATATATAATTTCCTTTAATGAAATTCATCCTGAAAAGCCTTTTTAATATGGAATGTTGCGAGATGAGTGATTTGGTATAGTAACATTTTTGTTAATAACCCCTCCCCCCCCAATATTGAGCGCACACACATACACACAAGTTTAAAGAGTATAATTTTGTTTTGTCATTCTTGATTCTTTGCCTGTTTCCCTATCTTTTCAACTATTTTTTTATTTATTGATGATATCTAGAGCTAGTACCCATCAAACAGATAAATTCTCATTCATCATTTCATAGCACTATCTCAGTCTATGAATTGAATCACAGCTGCTTCCCAGATTCAAGTGTTAACAATTAAGAGCTGTAGTTCAGCAGCTCGGTAGACAAAATCTTCTATGGGGCAGAGGCCTTTTATTGATT
Source organism: Geotrypetes seraphini (assembly GCF_902459505.1). Taxonomy (NCBI): domain Eukaryota; kingdom Metazoa; phylum Chordata; class Amphibia; order Gymnophiona; family Dermophiidae; genus Geotrypetes; species Geotrypetes seraphini. Next base: position 14,978,662 of record NC_047097.1, read on the forward strand.
TTTTAAATGTACGTATATTCCGCTACATCCACAGTTCTGTGCAGGTTACGTGAAAACATACATAATAGAATAATAATAAAATAATGACAAACAATCAACACATCATGAAATAACAATTAGCTTGTCTTAACTTTACACTTTCTACAACTTAAAACACAGAGAGATGAACCCCTCCCAAAAAAAAACCCAAAACAAAACAACAAAAACCAACCCCCACATCTGCTCACCAGGAATAAAAGGTTTACTTATACTCCCTCTCAAACAACATGAGGTTTTCCGAGGTGCAAATTTTCCTTTAGTTACCACATGCTTTATATTTTAGCAAAAATACATTCTTCAAAAGCTTCCATCTTTTATTTGGAACCTCTCCTGCAGACTGTCACTGTAATGATTTCAGAGAGATAACCAAACAAATTTGTTGTCTAAAGATATCAAACCAATTGGAGGCCAGAAATGGTGTGGCAGCTGTGTTTGTCCACTCTTAAGCATAACATGTAGAAATAACTTCACGGTATAGCGGTATATAAGAAATAAATTATTATTATCATTATAAATAGAAATAAAACAAAAAGAATCCAAGTGATACCTGTTTTATTGGACTAACTAGAGCATGCTTAGATTAGCTTTCAGAGGTAATCCTTCAGATCAGAGATAAGAAAATGAATACAGCTATTAGTAATCTAATCTACAATTTGTGAGCCGCTCTATGCCTAGATAGATTCAAGACGACATACAATTCAAGTGTTAGGCAACAGGATAGAAGAATTAAGGGGCAAGGGAGAGTAAGCTGGAGAAGGAGAGGGAAAGGGTAAAGAGTCTTCTACTGGGAAGAATTGTGTTGACATTAGAAGTACAGATTATATTGGATGAGGAAGAAATCTTTGAGTTGGAAGAAGCTACTAATTGTCAATGGAGTTTAATGTTTGAAAGAGAAGAGTCTTTAATTTCTTTGGAAATCTGAGATAACAGGATTTCATTTTGATGGTTATCAAGAGGCTGTTCCAGGTCTTTGCACCGATGTAAGTGATAATTGTGTTAAATATGCACTTGTACTTCCTTTAGGAGATGGGAGGCTCAGAAGAAGTTTCTTGATGTTTCTGGTTAAATTGGACCAAGAATTGATGAAAAGGTTTCTGAGAGGTTCAGCTGAGCTTGCATATAAGTTGTGATACACTATGCATGAGATTTTGAATTTAATGTACACAGAGATTGGCAGCCAGTGAAGTCTGTTGAAATAGGGCAATACAGAGTTAAATTTTTTTTCAGTTTGAAGATTAGCCGTATTGCCGTGTTTTGAATCAGTTGTAGTTTGCGGAGGAGGGAGGTGTTTATACCTGCATAAAGGGAGTTACAGTAGTCCAGGTGAGACAGTACTAGCATTTGTGTCAGTATTTGCAATGTGATGACTGTGGAAGAAGGGCCTGATCAGTCGAAGTTGTTTCATGCTTTAGAAGGGGTTTTTTCCCGTAAGTTGGAGATCTGGGGGTTGTAGGAGAGGGTTGAGTCCAATATGACCCAGAGTATTTTGGAGGTTTTGTTGGTATCTAGTTTGATTCCTGAGGGCAGGGTGATGGTTGTGTGGACTGTTTGTTGGGAATTGTGAAACCACAGTACTTTGGTTTTTGCTAAGTTCAGTTTGAGCTTGTTGAGTGTGTCCCAATTTTGTATCTTATCTATGCTGTTGGCAATTCTCTTAGAGGTGTCATTGGAGTCGCGTTCAATTAGGATGAGGAGGAGTATGTTGTCTGCAAATGATAATAGGCTCTCATTGTTACTGAAGGTAATATTGCCTAGGGAACTCATGGATAGCTTGTAGAATATTGGGGAGAGGGGGGAACCTAGGGGAACACTGCAGAATGCATGCCAGCTTTGTGAAAATTCCCCATCTTTATGGACAAGGTAATTCCTGTTCTGTAGGAAGTCTTTGAACCAGTTGCATATTGTGCTCATTATACCAACTTCATCGAGTATGGTTAGGAATATTTGGTGGTTGATAGAATCAAATGCTGCTGAAATGTCAAATTGAAGAAGGATGGCTTGATATCCTTTGCTCAGTGTTTGTTTGACACTGGTAGTTAAGGTTAGTAGGGCAAAATCCAAATTGTGTATGATGAAGGCAGGAGTGCTTTTCAATATAGGTTGAGAGTTGTTTACTTACATGTGTTTCTAAACATTTAGTGAGTATTGGGATACCAGCTATTGGCCTGTAATTTATGGGATTTGTTAGATTTGTGTTTGAGGTCTTGGGAATGGGGGTGAGTGCTATCTGACCCATTTGGGGTGGAAGTTGGCCATGGTATAGTAAATTGTACAGAAAGTGAGTGATCCAAATAATGATATGATTCGAGGTGTTGGCTAATAACCAGCTTGGGCAGTTGTCTAGGATGCTGCTGTGGAGGAGAGTTTCTTTAGGAGTTTATCTGTGTCAGAATTTTCTAATGACATAAATGTGCTCCAGATTTGATAAGCAGCACAGAGGTCGGAAATCACCTGTGGTGATGAGCAAGCAACAGTTGTTGTGATGGAAGCATTCTCTACTTCTAGTTGAACAGTCTTTATCTTATGGAGAAAGTGGTCAGCAAGGGTCTGGGCTCTGGGTTGAGAGATCTTATCAGACAAACCTAAATCTGGGGGCATAATCATGGTGCATAGTAAATGAAATAGTTTTTTTATATTGAAGTTGTCATTTTCAATTTCATGAGCTTAGTGGCCTTTTTTTGGCCTCGGCAATATTGTATTTATATCTGTTGATTGCAGCCCTCCTTGCAGTTTTGTGTTCAGATAGTTTACTTTTTTGCCATTTCCTCTTAAGTTTGTGGCAAGTTTGTCTTTCTGCTTTCAATGGATAACGTGGATAAATGTAAGGTGATGCACGTCGGTAACAAAAATCTTATACACAAATACAGGATGTCCAGTGCAGTACTTGAGAGACCCCCCAGGAAAGAGACTTGGGAGTACTGGTTGACATGTCAATGAAACCATCCGCGCAATATGTGGCGGTGGCAAAAAGGGCAAACAGAATGCTAGGAATGATTAAGAAGGGGGATCACGAACAGATTGGAGAAGATTATCATACTGCTGTACCGGGCCATGGTATGCCCTCCCCTGGAATACTGCGTCCAGTACTGGTCCCCGTACATGAAGGAGGACATAGTACGACTCAAAAGGGTCCAGAGAAGAGTGACTAAAATAGTTAAGGGCTGGAGGAGTTGCCGTACAGTGAGAGATTAGAGAAACTAGGCCTCTTCTCCCTTGAAAAGAGAAGACTGAGAGGGGACATGATCGAAACATTCAAGATAATGAAGGGAATAGACTTAGTAGATAAAGACAGGTTGTTCACCCTCTCCAAGGTAGAGAGAACGAGAGGGCACTCTCTAAAGTTAAAAGGGGATAGACTCCGTACAAACGTAAGGAAGTTCTTCTTCACCCAGAGAGTGGTAGAAAACTGGAACGCTCTTCCGGAGGCTGTTATAGGGGAAAACACCCTCCAGGGATTCAAGACAAAGTTAGACAAGTTCCTGCTGACCCAGAACGTATGCAAGTAAGGCTAGTCTCAGTTAGGGCACTGGTCTTTGACCTAAGGGCCGCCGTGTGAGCAGACTGCTGGGCATGATGGACCACTGGTCTGACCCAGCAACAGTAATTCTTAAGTTCTTAATATATCCGTAAACCAAGGGAAAGTCTTTGCAGCTCTTGTGTTGCGATAGCGTAGAGTGGCTTGTGAGTTTAGTGTGTATAAGAGTAAAACATTACCTTATTCAAATGACTTTCTTACAGTAAGAGGGAGGGGAGGGTGGGAGACAGGGATATAAGAAAAGGTGATATGAAGGTCTCTGAGCAGTAAAAATTATGTTTTGTAATGCGAGAGAAACCAATGTCTTAGTTAAGGCATGTCTGGTATAGGGTTACCATATTTGCTAAGTCAAAAAAGAGGACACTTGACCCCACCCATGCTCCGCCCCACCCTCATCCTACTCACTATCCCACCCACCCATGAAGCCCTGCCCCACCTGCTCTTGCATCCTGCTAGTCTCGCCCCTAAACTACCCCATCCCTCCAGCACAGCCTCTCTCTCTCCAGCCCTTCACCCAGGCCACTCTGGAGTAAGGTATGGCTTTTGTGAGTCTCCCCTGTTCACTGTACCTTCTCCAGCATTGCAATTTAAAAACTTTGGGCAGCTGACAGCATTAATGACGTGATCCTTCTGCCGTCGGCCTGCCCCGAAGTCATCACTCTGCAGCGTTCTGCCTACATGGGAGTTGGAAGTGCTGACTGAAGAAACCACTTATTTTCCTTGTGGCAAGATTCCATGTGAAAGTTACTACAAAACTCATTTCTATCTGTAGCAAAATTCACATGATGTTAACCTACGGGATATCCTGTGTGTTAGTACATTTATCTCTTACTAGTATATTATTATCCTTGGTTTTCATGATAATAGTCTTGATTAGTTTTGACAGTCAGGGGTGTAGTGAGGGCAGGGGGGGAGGGGGCAGACTGTCCAGGGTGCTATTTTGGCGGGGGCGCCAGCATCTCTTCATTACCCTACAAATATTCACTGGCAGTCAGCAGCATCTCTTACCTGCTGCTTGTGCTGGCCTCAGCTCTCCTGATGTCAATTCCTGGTCAAGGGACAAGGAAGTGACATTAGAGGGAGAGCTGAGGCCAGAGCGAGCAGCAGGTAGACGCTGCTGTGGGTGAAGATTTGATGAGGTACTTGGGGGGCCATGCATCAGAGAAGAGTGTGGGGAGGGGGAAAGCCTGGGAGTGCGCATGATGTGGTGATGCCAGGAGCCACTACCCCGGGTGCCTCCTTCCCTCGCTACACTGGTGCACACAGTACATCTATTTAGAGAATAAAATATAAGTAACTTACACATATACTTGTTTGATGTTGCTTTATCATTACCATATTGGCTTACCTCATGCAAGCACGTATATTGTATATGGTATGGTGCGATATTCTCTTCTCCTTTAATTTCAACATTGATTTTCAATCTAATGGCACCAGAGACGGCAGATTTATCTGTTCGTTTCTCTATGAAAAAAATGTTAAAACTGTTAACAATCCATGGCTATTGAAATATATTTGCATACGTTTTATTCACAAGGCAAAAAGAGGAGAAAGAAACCCCTATGTGTAATGTATCAACCAGAACAAAGCAAACATAGGGGTGGCACGAGAACCTTCCAAAAAATGAGAATGCCTCAGAAGGTCAGTTGGTTGGTTTCTTAGTCCTTGAGTCTAGTGAATACATTTTCTCTAGGGAGGCTTCTCATATGCATCAGCTAGGCATTTAGGCCCAAATTCTCTATAATGTGCCATAAGTTAGCTGGCAGGAGGCTACTGCCCTATTGCCACCTAACTTAATTGTTTTAACTGGTGAGAAGCGGTGCAGTAATTAACCAAATGTAAGTACTTGCAAGTGCCTACAAACGACGGCATCCAACTCCCATCCACAGAGGCGCCTGCATCTAAAATAGATGTGGTTTATAATGGAAGTGGACATAGGTGTCGGTAGGTGCCTTTATGGATGCAATTCTTGTGGAAAGTAGATACCAGAAATATAGACCTGTGAAACCCTGGCCTGGCCTACAATTCTTTCAATGGTGCCATCATGTGATTCACATGCAATTTTTCAGCAGCTGCCGCTAATGGCACCATTTCGAGAATCCAGCCCTTAGGGCCAGATTCTGTCGCATAAAAAGATAGGCGCCCAAAGTTAAATGCCTATTGCATGTCACTCCCACTTAGGCGCCCATTACAGAATCGTGCTTAGTGGCGTCAAACTTAAAACTTAGGCGCCTGTAATGTAGGCTAGGATTTTAAAGGCCTACATTCTAGGCACCCAAGTCCTTTAGAACAGTGTTCTTCAACCACCGGTCCATGGACCAGTGCCGGTCCACAGAAATTTCCTGCCGGTCCACAGGGCCAGCACGTGCATCAGGCCCAAAACAGTGTTCTTCACCACCGGTCCAGAGTGCGATCGATGCTGTAACCAGACAGACTTTGTGCCTGCCCTGGTTACGGATAAGGTAATTGACTGTGCCATTAAAAGCCAAATAAAAACTTATTTTTTAAAAAAAGGTAGGCATTGTAATCATGTCTTTACAAGTCTTCTAATGGTGCCTAATGTCAAATTAGGCATGGTTAGGGGCGGAAATGACCTTAGTGGCATTAGATGCGATTCTCAATAGAACTGAGGCATCTTGCAATGTAGGCCAGTAAAACAATGGCCTACATTGCAGACGCCTAATTTTTCTGCTAGACGCCGTTAGCCGTGATTCTTGAATTGGTGCCCAAGCATGATTGACATGTAGCCTGGGCTATTTTTGTAGGCAGCTGCCAATTTAGGTGCCATGTACAGAATCTGGCCCTTAGTAAATACCACTAACAAATGCTGCATCAAATAGGTTTAGGTTTTATGAAAATTTGATAAAAACGCTTACATAAAAATTTAAAAGCGATTTACAATGGAAATACTGTAAAATAATCTTTGAGACATATAAACAAAAGACATTACTCATAATGTACTTTGGGGAGGATGGAAGGGAGAACTACAATTTAAATAGAAAAGCACAAATAAGAAAAAAAATATTTTTGTTAGTGGGCAGGGAAGGGGTAGGTTGTACAGCTTGGTTTATAGGAAGTAACAGCTACTGTGGTAAATAAAGCAGAAAGGTTAACACCTTTGTTCATTTGGGAGGATTAGGCGGGATATAATACCTTCTCAAAAGGTACAATGTTGGCACATGGTAATAACCATTACTCCATGTTTTTAAATCGTAACTCTTTATTTGCCTCTTTAATACCTATTATTTTAATCATTCACCCAAAAATGAATCTCTCTAACTTCTTATTTTTCCTGTCCTGTCTTTCTTGACTACATTGTAAGATCTGTCAAGTAGGGATTGTCTCTTTCATGTTTATGTACAGTGCTGTATATGTCTGTAGCACTACATAGCAGTCCACCCCAGGCGCCATCTTGCTCGGGGCACCAGCACCCCTCCTACTTTCTGCACCCCTTCCTACTTCTCCCCCTGCACGTGCATGCCCCATCCCTTCCCTGTCCCTTTCTAACTTTGGTGCAAGTAGCTACCAACTTTCTGCCTACATCGGCTTCGGTGCTCTATCTGCTGCAATCCAGTTGGGTTCTCAGGATTTCCCCAATGAATTTGCAAGAGATCTATTTACATGCACTGCTTCCATTGTATGCAAATAGATCTCACCAATATTCATTTGGGAATGCCTGAAAACCCAACCTGGTGATGGCCGAGGTTGGACACCCCTGGCTTAGAAGTAACGGTGTTCCATTGCATGCAAATCTATCTCATACATATTCATTATGGATATCTTGAAAAGCAGACTGGCTTGATGTATCCTGAGGATTGGGTTGAGAATACATTAACGCGTGAATGCAAATTAGTGTGCATTAAACTGCTTCCTTTTCATTGCCCAGCCACAACATTTCTGTTAAGCTATAAAAGATTTTGGCATGTATATTTGATTGCAAAGACAAACTGGCTCTTGGTGTTAAACAATGACTAATGGGCTAGAATTTACCTCAAAGGAAAGAGACACAAATAGCAAAATCCTAATCATTGTGGGCCTAGTGTACTAATGGTTTGTTTACTATGAAATATGGCACCCACAATATAAAATAGTTTTCTTTTTATGAGTCAGCCTTTCTGACAATGTATTCAAACAATTAGGAATAAGCATTTAGCTATATCTGAGAAACAGGAAATTATTTCAATACCTAAATTGTACCAGACATCCATTTCTCCACTAAGTGTTCTCACATCAACAATGGTTTGTCCAAGAAAGTCATCGGATTCCTTTTTGAAGTGTTGTTTCACTCTTGACTTGATGTCATCGTCTTCATCCCAGACTCTTACTTTGATTCTGTCAGTAGAATTATGGCACTCACTGCAGAGAGCAAAGGACAACAGGAACAGTTTCACATAAATTTCGAAAGCCTGTCAGATCCTGATTTTAAAACAACAGTCTATTTTTTAAAATCTGAAAGTGTGAACAAAATACATATGAGTAAATCTCCACACAGTGAGGCTGAAGATAACCCCAGAAGCAGTCGTAGTAAGGAGGAAGGGGTGGTCCACCCCGGGCACCCTCTTGGTATGGGTGCCAGCACCCATCCCTCCTCTCCACACCCCCCCACTACCATGTGCACCTCTTTAACGTTTGCGGTGTGAGCAGCCAGCATTGGCTTTTCTTCTGATGTCACTTCCTGGACCCGTGTCTAGGAAGTGACATCAGAGGAAGAGATGACACTGGCGTGAGCAGCAAGTTGTGGTTGCTGCTCATTCCACAAACATTAAAGAGGTACGGGGAAGGGAAGGGGTGCATACACATGGCAGGAGGGGGCGGGGAAGGAGCAGATGGGGTGGTGGAGAAGAGGGCTGGGGAGGGGCGCCACCACCCTGGGCACCTCTCATCCTCACTACGCCATTGCAGCCAGGCAACTTTGAAAGAGTGGCCCCCCCTATACTGCTGTCATACCTCCAGTCCAGAAGGCTTCCTTTAACGGCTAGAATACGCCGAGGTTGCATTAAAAGTATTTGTAATTGCAAAATATCTATTTCCTGAAGAAGATCTTTTCATAGAATCAGAACAAAACGGAGATCCTCCGTCGTATCACTTCCAGATGGCTGGGTAGAAAACTACACCTGAGCTACGTACTATAGATAAAATCCCAAATAAGGGCGCAAGTGTGTATATATATGTATATACACACACACAGCGTTCTCCCTAGGGCCTTTTAGCCAGGTGCTCCGCCCAGCTAATTTAGGTGACTGCCCAGCTGTTTTCCTCCAGTGAGTAACATTCTGAGTAAGCAACATTTGTGGGGGAAAAAAAAAAGTTCCGTGTCGACTATGTCCCCTTCCCTCAGGGCATCTCTCCCACACTGCCTTTGTAACTGCAACACAAACAAGTTCCCTGCTTCAGGGTCTGTAAGGCTCCAGCTGGTTGATCCTCGTCAAGCAGCCGGTTCAGGCAGTGGAGGTAAGGCTGCGATCAGTTCAGCCAATTGGAAGAGCAGCAGCAATGAGGAACAGATTTTGATTGGAGGAATGCGTCGCTTCCGCCATGATATTTTTTACCTTGGCGTTGGAGCGCTGTGCAGCGGGACCTCTTTGCATTCTCCCGCATCACTTTCTGGGGAAGTTGCCAGTGCCTCCGGTGTTGGCTGCCCCGGAGGAGAGCATTGGGTATATGGGGCCAGCCGTCATCCACTTCTCTCCCCATAAGGCCCACAAGTTCTTTGAGATAGAGAACACCATGTCCTGAGTCAGTCTTGTTAGTATCAGTAGGCACATGCCTGGGGCCCGCTGAAGGACAGCAAATATTTTTTAACATTTTTTTTAAACTTTTTTGTCGATGGGGGATGGGGGAGGGGCCACATTGCCGATCTTACCCGCCTGACTGGAGGATGGTGATTCCCCGGGCTGATGAAGAGCCGCTGGAAGCACACAAATCAATCTGCAATGGGGGGGGGGGGGCCATATCCATGAGGTTAGAGAGTTTTTTCAGTTAATAGCGATAGTGAGGAATCCAGTGATAACAGCGGACATTTGCGTGCTAGCACGCACTGAGACCCAACAATTTTTTATTTTTGAGGATTATAAGTAACCCTGTTTTTTGAGGGGGGAGAAAGAACAAATAGCAACTGAATGTTTTAAGTGTAGTGCCCCCCCCTCAAAAATCAGGGTTACTTCATAACCGTCAAAAATAAAAGAATTGTTGGGTCTCAGTGCACGTTGGTGCGTAAATGTTCGGCGCGCGATTGTCCTGCGGTTACCGGGATTTCTGAGGAAGAACATCTATACCCATAGCACAAGGTTAAGTTTTCTACAGCTCCTATTAAGGTAAGGTGAATTGAGTTTTATACTTTTTTTGTCATTTAAAGATAGGATTATGCTTTCGAATCTGTTTTTAAATAATATTACAGATCTATTTGAATGTGGAATTCAGCACCTAGCCAGTACTTGCATTGTATTGGGTCTTAAAGCTTGTAGAAAAGTTTGAGTTTTCCTTTCGTTTTGAAATTGAACCTTTTGAGTTTAGAGTTAATCATAACGAACAGTTCATTTTATCATGTTTCTTTTGGGATTTATATTTCATCTCTGCTCAATTAAGTGATTCGTTCATTTTAATTTGTTGAATGGAAACTAGGAATTAAAGTTTAAGGTGATCCCGATTCAGGGAAAAAATTTTTTGATTCGGCCTATTGAATTGATTTTTTGATTCAATTCATTTTTCCTGTCCAATCAGGTGTTTTCTTTCCTTTTTTTTTAATGGCCTGATTTTGGGGGGGGGGGGGGGTTGTAGCCTCTTCAGGCCCCCACCGCCACCCCTTTCCAACTCCACACTAGTGCTGTGTTGTAAACAAAAAAGACTCTCTCTGATAGGTCCTAGCTCAGACTCACTAACTGCCTCTTTCTTACCCTTCTCTTTTTTATTTTTCAGCTACCTATCAAATTTCCATCTTCTCGAAGTTACAGAGAAATACTTTTAAAACCAATAAGAGGAAATTTTTTTCACTCAGATAATACTACTTAAGCTCTGGAACGCATTGCCAGAAGATGTGGTAAGAGCGGTTAATGTAGCTGGTTTGAAGAAAGGCTTGGATAGTTTCCTAGAGGAAAAGTCCATAGTCTGTTATTGAGAAAGACATGGGGGAAGCCACTGCTTGCTCTGAATCGGTAGCATGGAATGTTGATACTCTTTGGGGTTCCGGAATCTTTTATCACTCTTTGAAATTCTGGAACCTTGCTATTCTTTAGGATTCTGAATGGAATGTTGCTACTCCTTGGGTTTTGGCCAGGTACTAGTGACCTGGATTGGCCACTGTGAGAACGGGCTACTGGGCTTGATGGACCAATGGTCTGACCCAGTAAAGCTATTTTTATGTTCTTATGACTCCCACCTCAGCCTGACCTTTTTTTTTTTTTTTTAAAGCGCCAGCAAGCGATTTGAACCCATCCTCCGGGGCTCTAACGGTAACACTATGCATGCCGGCTTCCATTGTCCCACGAAACCTGATTTGAATCTCCTTATTGTCTGCCTATCTTCTTTTATTTCAAGTTGGATTCTTTGGTGGACCGCTTGCCTTGTTGTTTTATTACAAATTAACATACATGGAGTGGAATGTACCAGAGGAGTTACAGATTTGGTTGTTTATTCATACATATGGGTTAAAGTTGGACGACATAGAATGAGGCAGTTGAGGAGTTGCAAACATTGTTATTAATATGGATTTATGTTTCGGATAGTATTACTGCTTTACAATGCTTTTGAACACACGTATATACATATGGAAAGGGTTCAGAGTTAAAGTCCTGGGCAAGTAGATGGGAAGGGAAGGAAGGGAGAGATTTGTTCAGAGATGTTTGGGGCTTGCATAGAACTAAAACTTTGCATTGGTATGTTAATCTTGGTTGTTTGTTTTGAATTTTAACCTGTATTGTGAATCTGTGATTGTATTTCTGGAGTCCCTCTGAGTCCAGCTTTTCTTCCTTTCTCCTCCGCCCCCATTGGCAACATGTATCCGTCTCTCTCTTATTCCCTCCCCTGCTGCAAAGGTGGGAGGACTCAAAATGTTAGCAGGAGGAAGATAGAGAGAGGGAGAAACCTGAAACAAAGGGAAGGCAGAAGAGAGGGAGGCAGATGTTGGATTTAGGGGTGTATAGAGGGAAGAGAGAGAGACTGCAAAGAGGCGGAAAGATTCTAGACGAGGAAGGAAGGAGGGAGAGAGAGAGGCGAGAAAGACCCAGAAGAAAGGAGAACAAATGCTGGATTTTTTTTTTTTTTTGGGGGGGGGGTTGTAAGCAGAAGAAAGACAGAGAGAGAGGCCTGGACCAAAGTGGAAAGACAGGAGGCAGATGCTGGACTATGGGAGGTGCAGACAGAAGAGACAGAGGGGGAGAGTCCCTGAGGAAGAACAGAGAGATGCAGGATCATGACAGAGGAAGGAGAGAGAGGGAGGCATGTTGCCAATAGGAGTGGAGGAGAGAGGAAGAAAAGTTGAACTCATGGAGAGACAGAGAGAAATATTGGTTGGGGAAGGGATTGAGGTCCAGAGGAGAGGAAGGATGCAAGAGGCAGAAAGAAAGAAATGCAGTCAGAAGGAAGTCCAACCAGAAACTAATTAAATCACCAGATACCAAAGGTAGGAAAAATGATTTTACTTTCAATTTAGTGATCAAAATGTGTCAGTTTTGAGAATTTATAATCTGCTGTCTATATTTTGCACTAAATTTGTCTATTTATATAGTTGTTACTGATTGCATATCTGCCATGACCTCTTTGAAACCCCCCAAATGTAAATGATTAACATTTTCTCAGCATACAGTGTGCTTTGTGGTTTTGTTTTTATTTTGTGGTTACCATTATATAGACAGTATTTTCCCCAGAAATTTTTTCCAGCCAGGTGGCACGAAAAAGTAGCCGGGTGGGGTAGGGCAGAACATGGAAATTTGGTGGTGGAAAAAATTAAATGTGCACGATTTTTATTAGTTAATTATTATTCATTATTTTCCAATACTCAATATGACTTCCTTTTTTAAGGTTTGACACTTAGGCAGTGTTCCAATAGCATTTAAGCAACCCTTGAAAAAAAAAAGTAATGCAGATCCTCTTATTCCGAATAGCTACTGGCCAGTACCAAACCTTCCATTTCTTTCAAAACTACCGTACTTGAGAGAAAGGTATTCAACCAACTTCAAACTCATGTTGAATCAGTTAATGCTTTGCATCCTGCAATAGCAGTTCACACAAGGCCATTTTCATTGGTGCCCATAGAGGCAATTGTATTTAAAGAACAATAAAGAATAATAGTAAAAGTTTCCATACAAAATAAAATTAAAAACTAAAAATCAAAAAGAGACATTTGGACCGATGATAGCCCGCATCCAAGTTATTAGCCAAGATTGGTTCTAATGGCAAATATCTGCGGGCACTTGAGATCCGTGGAGGGGGATAATCGAAAGGGACGTCTAAGTCCATTTACGTCCATCTCGCAAGTCGTCCAAAGTTAAAAAGAGCCTAAGGCACATTTTCGAAAGATACATTCAACTTTTTTTGACTTTCGAAAATCGTCTAATTATACGTCCTGCTAATCTGATCGTCCAAGCCGCTAAATCGTCTATCTTTATACCACATTTTTTGTCCAACTTTCAATCCAAGTCCAAAATGCCTAGAACAAGCCCTGTTGGACGTGGGAGGGGTCTGCAAAATGATGGACTGCACACCCAGACATTGCACCTAAATAGTGGGGTACCTTACAGGGCACTGCTGTGAACTTCACAAAAAGGGTGCCATGTCTTCTCCTCCCTACAGCTCACTTATAGGTCATGGTGAGCCCCCCAAACCACCTCCAGAATCCCTTAGACCCACTTATCTACCACTCCAATAGCCCTTATGGCTGCAGGAGCCACTTATATGCCAGTACAAAAGGGTTTTGGGGGTGTATAGGGCAGTGAACATGTTTCAGTATCAATGCAGTGATTACAGGGGCTTATGGGCATGGGTCCTCCTCTCTATGGGTCCCTAACCCACACCCAAGATGACTTAAGCTGCCTCTGGGCTGGACGACTAGGCTTTCCTATGCCAGGCGGCCAGGTGATGATGGTCTGGAGGCTGAATTTTAAAGGTGTGATTAATATTTTTATGGGGGTGGGGGGGGTCGGTGATCATTGGGGTAGTGTGTGGGGGTCTGTGTTATGTGTTTTCAGTGATTATCTGGTGAGTTTATGTGGGTTTTTGTGACTTAGACCATGTTTTACACAATGTCCAAGTTCTATCTAGGTTCTGTTGTTAAACTTTCGGTTATACATGCTGTACGATCAAGTCTAAGCCGGCCCATGTTCCGCCCAACTCCCACCCTCGACACGCCTCCCGAAACGCCCCGTTTTAGCTTTGGACGTTGAGCAGCACTATGAAGGCCTAGGTCATTTAGAAATACATCCAAAACCCGGTTTTATTATCGGCGCTTGGACGTTTTTGAGAAATGTTTATCCAAGTGCCGACTTAGGCCGGTTTTTGGATGTTTTTCTCTTTCGATTATGAGCCCCAAAGTCTCTATTTCAAATATCGTTTGTATAGACATTCTTGATCTAGCATTAGCCTATTTCTAGGAGTTATATGTATTCAATATCACATAAACCAAAATCAAAACAACTGACTGACCAAAAATTAGAGGTAAAAAAAAGGGGAGGAACTACAAAGTTTAATAGGACAGAGTACATTTAAGGTATGAACAGAAGGGAGGAATTAAGATGAGAATAGAGATTAAAATCATAAAAGACTTGGAAGGTTAAAATCAGAAAGAGTCTAATGCTGCCAAAATATCCAATTATTATTTTTCAAAAGCATCCCTGAAGAGAAAACTCTTCAGTGAACTTTCCAAATTCCAAGTCGCTGGATTCTCCGTATTAAAATGGCCATGATGAACTGGCTACGCTGAATCAGCAACAATGAAATGGCTGCGCTGAATCATTCCATTCTGCTGGTCAGGGTGTACAAGATGAGGTAAAATAGAGCTCAAATGTGCCACTTTTATGTCAACCTCTGAATTCAAAACCAAGATGCGGCAATAAGTAAAGCACTGCTTAGGTATAACTGATATTGTTTTAAGCAAAGAAGCTCCCTTAGAGAATACAAACATGGTAAATAAATTTTCATAAGATATGCAAGAAGGAAACATCAAAAATATCTACCTCAATATTACTTTACCATAGAAATTAACTATAAATAATTGTGAATTATCAGAAGAGAGAATCTCTCAATATTCCAGAGAAAGCATTACCCACAATTCATCATCAGTTCACAAGACCACTAGTTCTCAAATCTTACCTGGAGGACCACCAGCCAATCGGGCTTTCAGGATATTCCTAGTGAAAATTCATGAGAGAGATCTGCATATGGCATGTAAATCTCTCTCATGCAAATTCATTAGGCATATCTTCAAATCCACCTTCAAGTTTCAAGGCCCCAAAATATGGAACTGCCTCCCAACCTGCTTACGTCAGATTTCCTCCTATCTTTAATTTAGGAAGGTGCTGAAAACGCATCTGCTTTCCATTATATTCGTGCTATGATTCATAATGTTTGTGCTGCTAATCTTATTAATCTTATGTAAGCCGCAATGATTTCCAGTTGACATTTTCAGGGTATAAGAAACAATATGGTTTGGTCTGGTATCCTGAAAACTCAACTAAAATGGGCATCTCATATGAGAGTTCTATTATAAATACAATAGGAAACAAACCTCGTTGAAACCAGGCCTTAACACCCAATTTTAGCAGGGTTTTGTAGACAGAAACCTTGTAACTTTTAACCAATCAATACCAATTACCATCTCATCAAGCTGCTCTGAGAGCTAGAATCTAACTTTTCGGCAGAACCCTTTGTTATAAGAATGAAGTATTGATAAATACAGATGTATTTATTAGGTTGGGTACAGTCTCCTGTTCACTTCTGTTCCAGGTTTAATTTGATTCTAACATCCACTTTGCTGTTTATTGATCAAATCAAATTACGTTTTAAAGAATAAAGCCACTAAACAGGTTTTACATGGGAAATATTACAAAGAATAAAAGTTGTATATTGTAGATACTTTAATGTTGCTTTTCCTTTCAATGTTAGGCCCATTCTCATCTTTCTTTTACATCTTGACCATTTCCCTATAATATATTCTTCTACATATGTTTGTCCTGTATATTTTACTTGACTATTGTAAGCTCTGTGATGCAAAGGTTGTCTCTCTTTTCTGTGTATGGTCTGTGTTCCAGAAATGGTCAGTAGTAGTAACAGCAGTACGATCACATCCCCCTGAATTCTAGGGGTTAAATCTGGATAAACAAAAATTCTATGAATGTGGAATGCAGCCAAACACGCTTTAAAGAAATGAGTTAGAAACCTCATCTTTATCTGCCAAATTAAGAAAAGTCACCACCAAGACTCCTTTCTTATTAGTTTCTTGTACTGCCTCCATAACTGTGGTCAAATTACTTCCTGTTGATTGCTTTAGGCCATCATCTCCCAGCTTCCTAATGGAGTCAGGGATATAATAAACTCTTGCAACTCATAGGAGAGAAAACGAATCAGATTGCAGTATCTGAAAATATCACATGCCTCTTCAAAACGCCAAGTTTTCCAAAAAGAATTAGCAATGTTTAGAAGAAAAAATAAACAGCGTTTGTGGGAACTATCGGCAGCCATTCAAAGATATTAATCAGAGTAGTTTAATATGTATGAAAATGCTTTTGTGCTGGGGTTATAACCCTGCTTTGATACTGTTTCTTTATGATATCTCATGTTTCTCAGAAAATGAATTGCTTTTTTAGATAGCTACAACAAGCCATTAATTTATGGCGAAAAACATAGCAGCCCTTTTAAACGTTTGGTTATGGTCTAGAACATCCATTTTCATGGTAATTAATTATCTTCCACTTTCAGGTGACATACAAGTCTAAATAATGAGATTCTTTCATTACCAGTCAGTGAGGATGTACGATATGCTTCGTGTTAGGCCTGAAAGAAAATACTTGTTGAATTAAAAAGAGAAAAGCCCTAGTGAATCAGGCCTTCAACTTTATAAAGACTTTTTTTGTGTGTGTGCTTTTTTGACGGGCTACTTAGGTATACTGGGTATAGTATCTTTTCCTTTACTAGCTAAATATGACCCATGGTCCCAAGTATTAATAAAAGCACTCAGGTTCTGCACACTCAGTGCTGCTTTTTCATGGATTCTGTGGCTGGTTGCAGGGGGCCTGGTTACTGTGGGATGGGTTTCTCAGTGATCACTCCACTCCTGAGTACTGGCAGTGGTGTAGTAAGGGGTGGGAGTCAGGGGGTGGACCACCCCAGGTGCCATCTTAGTGGGGGCACTAGCATCTTTCCATCCCCCCCCACGCCACACTCATGCCCTCCCTTCCCCCCATACCTCTTTAAATTGTCACCAGCGCAAACAACTTATCCAGCCTGTTGCTTGTGCAGACCTGACTCCCCTCTGAAATCACTTCCTAATCATGAGTTCAGGAAGTGACATCAGAGGGAAAGCCAATGCCAGAGAAGCTGCTCACGCTGGCAAAAATTTAAAGAGGTACCAGCGCAAGTGTGATGTGGGAAGCAGCAAGGAGCAGAGAGGAGGGCACAGGGGGAAATGCCTATTACCCCCACTATGCCACTGAGTACTGGCACCTTTTCTGCTAGAAAAAAATGCACTGATTGCCAAATACAAAATGCCACATACATAATAACTTTTGCAAACAATTACTTATAATGACAAGAATACATGTAGGCATGAGGGGGTAAATATCAGGCAGAGGGTGGGCAGAATCATGATTTGTACATACACCCCTCCCCCCAATTCTATAAATGGTGCCTAAAGTTGTGCGCATACAGCGGCGTGAGTAGCAGATGTATGTGCACAACTTAATTGGCCTAACTGGCGCTGATAATTTGCAATTAATATCTCAGACTGGATGCTAATTGGGACTAATTAAAAGTTACGTGCACAACTCAGAAAGCCTGATTCTGTAAAAACAATGCAGCAGTTGCAGTGTGGGGATTTGAAAAGGGGGCATGGCCGGGGCAGATCAGAGGCAGATTGGGGGCATTCCTAAAAATTAGGGGCATTTTTATAAAATACAGTGGTACCTTGGATTATGAGCATAATCCGTTCCAGGAGCATGCTCGTAATCCAAAATGCTCGTATATCAAAGCAAGTTTCTCCATAGGAAGTAAGGGAAACTTGCTTTGATATGTTCCCATCCCAAACCTTCCCCCCCCCCCCGAGGCCAGCAGCGCTGCTCCCTCCCCCCCCACGAGAACCGGCATTGCTCCCCCCGAAGGCCCTCCCCACGAACGGGCACCCTCCCCCCCGCGATCCGGCACCCCCCCGCCGCCATCATGCACCCCCTCCCGCCGCCACCGGCACCCCCCCGCCGCCACCTGAGATCCCCCAACCCACCCGAACCCTCTTCTTACTTCCAGTGTAGCCTCCGCATCGGCATCGCCGGCATCAGCATATCCTGTGCCCGAAAATCTGCTTCCTGTGCCGGGCCTTGAGCATGCGCACATGCTCAAGGCCCGGCACAGGAAGCAGATTTTCGGGCACAGAACATGCTGGTGCCGATGCGGAGGCTACACTGGAAGTGAGAAGAGGGTTCGAGTGGGTTGAGGGATCTCAGGTGGCGGCGGGGGGGTGCCCGATGGCGGCAGGGGGGTGCCGGATCGCGGGGAGGGGAGGGTGCCGGTTCTCGGGGGGGGGGGGGCGCTCGTACAACGAGGCAAGCTCGGTTTACGAGGCACCAAATTTGCGAATGTTTTGCTCGTCTTGCAAAACACTCGCAAACCGGTGCACTCGTAAACCGAGGTACCACTGTACATCCGATGCATGCAAAAGTCAGGCACAGGCATTTAGGCCTAGTTTAGCTGGCCTAAATGCTGCACTTAACTTCTACGTTGCATAGTGGTGGTAAGTATGCTTCCATAAAAGGTACGCGCAGCTTGCAGAATCACGCTAAGCGCCGTTCGAGTCAGCACCAGTTGTTTAGGCATTATATATAGAATCTGGCCCATAGGGGATAATTCTATATAGTGCAACTTAAGTTAAGCACTAAAACAGGGATAAAATGGCAGTTACACACATAAGTGAACATAGGAGCTCTTCTATAACTGGGCGACTAAGGGGCTCATTTTTTTTTTAATGAGTTTATCTGCTACACTTGTTGTAACATGCAAAAATAAATAAAGAATTTACAAACATAAAACAACAAAGAAACTCATAAGACAGTATAAACCGGCACTTGGCCATCTTACTAGTCAAAATGTCCAAGTGGGCATTTTTGAAACTGATTTTTTAGATGTTTTTCTAGGCATTTTGTCTCCAGTGTGTCTAAATCTTAAGGGTTTTCAAGTTTATTAGGTTTTTATATACCGCCTATCAAGGTTGTCTAAGCGGTTTTTACAATCAGGTACTCAAGTATTTTTCCCTATCTGTCCTGGTGGGCTCACAATCTATCTAACGTACCTGGGGCTATGGAGGACTGAGTGACTTGCCCAGGGTCACAAGGAGCAGCGCGGGGTCTGAACCCACAACCCCAAGGTGCAGAGGCTGTAGCTCCAACCACTGCGCCACACACTCCGCCAAAGGGGCACGTTTTGGGCAGGATTAGGGTAGGCTTAGCACTTGGCCATTTTACAGCAATATTCAAATACAGTGCTCCCCTGGAATTTGCAGGAGTTCCGTTCCAGGAACCCCTGCGGATTTCGAAAAACCACAAATACAGTTTTTAGGCAGGGGAGACAGGAGAGGGCGGCTGGAGAGGCAGGAGAGCAGCCGGAGCACCGGCGAGTGAAGTAAATCACTCGCTCTATGCTCCGACCGCCTCTTCCTGTACTAAATTCGAGCCTCACCAATCAGGAGCTGCTTGGTGGTTGCATATTCGCAGGGGAGCACTGTATTTTACAAAACGTCCAGGGCACATTTTAGACCAGTGTCTGTCAAACTTTTTTTTAGTTCCGGCATACTAAATGGAGCAAATTTTTTGAGGCACATTATAACTGAAATCATAAAGTTGCAAAACCACTTATTTGTACATATATAAATGGCAAAGGTTCAAGGGTTCCCATTCTATTTATGAACATTTTCTTTGGAAAATGGTTTCTTTGGTAGAGCTCTCTGTATTTTAGAAAAGGCTCTGCCTTTGCTAAGCCTTTTTTAATCTATTTTTTTAAAGACCTAAATGTTCATTTTATTTACCTAGACTTCTTATACAAAATTATCCTCCCTTCCTAGTAACCTGAAAGGGTACACAATACATAGAAATAAAAACAGCAGGGAAACAATTTTTTTAAAAGAAAGCAGTCTGGGGAGCCACCGAGAAGGGAAAACTGGCAAATACTTACAAATGAAACTTTTCATCCCACACTGGATTCAGGTTTCCAAAAATTGTTTTAGTTCTCCTTTTGGTTTTTCCAATCTGT
Source organism: Geotrypetes seraphini (assembly GCF_902459505.1). Taxonomy (NCBI): domain Eukaryota; kingdom Metazoa; phylum Chordata; class Amphibia; order Gymnophiona; family Dermophiidae; genus Geotrypetes; species Geotrypetes seraphini. The sequence continues at coordinate 14,998,676 of NC_047097.1, forward strand.
ACAGTAACATAAGGATCACTGGAGCCGGTTTTATCCTTTGCTTGCAAACCTTGAGCACACAGCACTAAAACAAAAATTAAATATCCTAAATATTTCATTTCTATCAAAATATGGCCTTTGATTTTTTTTAAAGATGTCCAAACAGCATTATTTTTTTTAATTTATAGATACATTCCACTGCACTGTGCTGTTTGTGCTCCTTGCAGCTATCATTTGAAATAAACACTGAAGTTAATAGGGTGGTCAGAAATCCAGGATCAAAATCTCCTTCTAGGAACTAGGACACATGGCAGGCTATGAATATACATAACATTCTCTAACATTTTTATTAGCAAATCACTCAAATTGCTGCAGAACAATGGCTACTAGGGGAACTTAGATTGTAAGCTCTCTGGGGACAGGGAAATACCTTCTACAGCTGAATACTTCTTGCCTTGAGCTACTACCGAAATGGTGTGAGTTAAGGCCACATAAATAAATAATCAATTTTTCCACAGATAAATTAAACCATAAAACAATTCTATAGACTTGAAAGCTTGCCTAGGGATTATCTAAAAGGATTAGCTTTTTCTATATTGAAAATGGCTTTATGATTCCAGTTCTTTATGTGGCTTCTACTTGTTCAAGGCATTGTACTGTATTCAGGACCAGCCCTATCATTTGGCAGACTGGGCCTAAGGTGGCAGATTTTATGATGCCTGCATGACTGGCAGTGCAACACTTTCTGTATGCTACTGTGAGTATAACGCACAACACTACACTCAATATATATGCCAAAAAATCCTAAAATAGTAACAACAAAGAGGCACAACCAGTCACAAGCAGAAAGATTAGAATAAGACTACAAGAACACAGGAGTCGTATCAGAACGGCATCTTTATCTGCCCCTCTGGTGCCTCATTGTTTGGAAGCTGGTCATCAGTTTACCGATTTGGTGTGGTTTGTGCTTGAGCAAATTCCCTGGGATTTCAGGGGGGACAAACAATTTCATTTAAACCTCAGGGAACAATATTGGATTTTCCAACTTCAAGCTGTTTCTCCCCACGGTCTTAATGAAAGTGTGGAATGGAACACCATCATATAGGGTTCCATTCTATCTTTTCTGGGTGCCGTGTCATCGTGTAGGTTTCCTGCGCTGGGTTGTTTCCAGCACTGTCGGGTTTCTAGCACTGAACGGGTTTTATCGCTCCCCTTCCGTAGCATCGGGGCTTCTTTTTCCCGCCCCGGTGTGAGTGATTGATGACGCGCCGCGCGTCCTGTATGATTGGTTGGTTTGTGTGTGACGTGTATCCTGGTCCTCTTTTTAGGCGCGAGTGCTCTCCCGCTCGGATACCCCTCCCTCCAGCCGTCCCGCTCCGCATTTTGGCATTTTTTTCTTTTCTTTTTGGTTTGTGGTCGGGGGCTAGGTTCCTGAAGAAGGGCTCCTCCCCGAAACCAGCGTGGTTGAACTTTGGCTCCTGGCGTTTTCAATTGTGGTAGTTTTGTTCAGATAAGTATTATTTTGATTAAATTTGAGTATTTTTTGATATTGCTTTATATCTAGCGTGGCGGGTTTCGGCTGGCAGGGTTTGTGTGGGGGTCGCTCAGTTTGTAATTCCACCGTTTGAGTTTGATTTGCTCACGGGGTTGCTTAGATTGTATTATTTATTCAGGGCTTTATTGCAGGTGTTTCTTATCTTACACACATAGGGGGCTCAATGATGGTGTGGTGGTGGAGGCTTCTTGCCTCAACCCAGAAGTGAAGTATCGGAGCTTCTGCTCCCATTGCTGATGGTTCACACTGAGAGCGCCCTTCACTTCTCAAGTGGAGTGGTTTCAGATTAGGACTGTAGTTTCTGGGCGTCCCCCATTCAAACCCTGTTGTGACTGGTTGTGCCTCTTTGTTGTTACTGTGAGTATAACAGCAGAGCTTTGAACACCACAGATGTTCAAGGCCTGCCAATCTGCACTCCCCTCCCCCCTCCCCACCGACAGGGAATTTGCATCAGAGGGGTCGTGAGTTTGGGTAGGTGCTCATTGCCCATCACAGTGCTATTTCTGGAGCTGTAGTACGTCTGTTGCGGTAGACAGAAGTGGCATCAGACTGGGGAAGAAAAGAGGAAGGAGATGCTGGACATGGGAAGAAGAATGTAAAGAAGGTGAGATGCTGGATTCCTGGAGGGAGTAGAATTTCAATTTTAATAATAATTTTATGTATTGCCTATCATAATTCTAAGAGATTGTACAAAATATAATAAAATCAAGGGGGAGTTACAAATCAACAAAATAACTTATTACAAAGACAATACTAACTAACAAGCCACAGATGGGAGAGGGTGAACTACAATAAGATCGAGAAAAGAGCACGAAGGAAAAAACAAAAGGAGGGGAGGGAATTCATTTGGGCTGCCTGTAAAGATTCAAGAAAAGAGGTTAGATAGGAGAACTAGTGCTAGTGCTTGAAGGCATCTCTAAATAGGAAACTTTTTAACACTCCTTTAAATTTATCCAGACTTGGTTTCCTCCCTAATATAAGGGGGTAAGGAGTTCCAGATAAAGGGAGCAGTTACTACAAAGGAGGTAATACGGTGAGTGCAAAAAGTCTTAAAGAGTGGGAACAAAGGGTAGATTTTGTGAGGATGATCTGAGAACTCTTCTGGGAACATGAGGACTAAATAATTTATCAATGATTTAAGTGGATTTAAGTGTTTTGAATGTGAGTAATGCAATTTTGAAAATAATTCTATGAGGAACGGAAAGCCAGTGGGCGCTTTTAAGTAAAGGAGAGTCATGGTCATATTTCTTAGAGTTGGTGATGATTTTAATGGAAGTATTTTGAATTAGCTGCAGACGTCTGATTTCTTTTTGTAAGATTCCGTTATAAAGAGAATTACAGTAGTCGATTTTAGAGATAACGAGTGAATGAACTAAGGATATTTAGAGAAGAGGGCTCCAGAAAACTAGCTAGAGATCTAATCATTCGCATTTTGTGGAAGCAGTTTTTGACTACAGTACCTATCTGATTGTGGAAGTTTAACTTGGTATCAATGATTACTCCCAAGATTTTGGTTGAACAAACATCGTCAATTGGACAGTTGTCAATGCAGATTGCCGAGGATAAGTGGATTCCTTCTTTCCATGGGAAAAGAAGACAATTTGATTTAGATGTGCTCTGTGATAGCATATTATCTCTAAGCCATGTTTTGATGTTAGTTAATTTTAAGTTGATGTCATGGATTTTGTTCTTGTTGGGGGGGTGGTTAATTTGGATGGATGAGTTGAATATCGTCGATGTAAGTGTAGGACCTAAAGCCTATTAATTGGCATAGTGTCAATAGTGGAGCCAGATAAATGTTGAAAAGTAACGGGGAAAGGATAGATCCTTGAGGAATGCCAAAGTGAATAATGTAAGGTTTTGATGAAGAACCATTAAATATCACGGTAGAGGAGCGATTAGTGAAATAAGAAATAAGAGAAGGAAAGGAGAGAGCCTAGACATAGCGGGGTAAATTCTATAAATAGTGCCTAAAAAATGGGCACCAAAAATGTGCTATTTTATAAACCTCCCCTTTTATGAAGCCGCGTTAGGCTTTTTTATTGCTGGCAGTGGCGGTAAAACCTCCGACACTCACAGGAATTCTATGAGCATCAGAGTTTTTATGGCCGTGGTCAGCAATAAAAAAAAGCCTAACGCAGCTTCATAAAGGGGGGGGGGGGGAAGTTAGGTACAGTTTATAGTATAGCGTTTATGCCCAGGAACCATGCCTGTGCTGCAAATGTGCTTGCCTAAATTTTAGGTGCAGATGCACTTATTCTATAACAATGCAAATAATTTAGAGGAATGCCCCCAATCTGCCCAGGACCCTCTCATTTCTGTGCTTTTTTGACTTATACATGCAACTTGTAATTAATCATAATTAGTGCCAATAATTGCTTGCTGATGCACCAATTATTGGTGCTACTTAGCATGTTATTCAATTAAATTGCACGCACAAATTGGGTAGGTGTCCAAATTTGCATGTGCAATTTTCAGCACTTTCTATAGAATGAAGGGGAATGTGTTGAGTAGTGGGGATACAGGTAGGGGTTAGGGCCTTAAGCTGTATCAGGGTGTGGGCGTACAGCTGAAAGTTCACTTAAGGCTGGTCCTAGCAATATCAATACTTTATATATATAAAAAAAGGACAACTTTATGATTAACTAGACATAAGGAGGCACAGCCAGTGGTGTAGCTATGGAGGTTGGCGCTCGGGGTGGTGGCTCTCTGCATTGCTGTGCCTCCCCCTTGCTCTTCACTGCCACTTGAGTGCCCCCCCACCCCTTAAGCGCTTGACCCCCATGTATTCTTGAAATGTTCACTGGAATCACATCCTGGTGATGGGGGCGGGGACAGAGAGAAGGAGACAGTGCCTAGGCTGGTATGTCCCTCCCTCTTACTAGGCCACTAGGCACAGCAGTTTCAACTTGGACTGCATAGGAAATACATCAGTCTTACCTGTGATGTTTATCTTAGCTGACCACTTAGATGTTCCATCCAGCACACTTTGTTTTGCTGTCCTTGTGGCCTGCGTAAAGTTTTCTTTGGATATATGAAACATTTCTTGAATTAGTTCAAACACCTCTGGTCTATTTCTCTCCCTTATCTTCATTCGTTCTTTCATAGAAGTTATTATATTCTGAGTTTTATCTTCTGCACCATGCTTAGAACTCTTCTCTGCTGCTCCTGGAATCAAAATTAAAGACAATTCACCGACGAACATACATACGGTAGAAAACAAGATAGAAAGCAAGATGCTACGGACAAAAAACTGCATGGCCCTGCTAGAACTGCAAGGGTAAATTTGTCCCGCAAAGATCCTCCAGTGACAGGAAGTTTAGAAGCATCTTGAGTATGCTTTCTTCTTAAAGAAACAATTCTGTTGTGAATAAAATTCAGTCTATTGATACACTTGTGTCTTTACTGCCGCAAGAGTGTGACATTCATACATTTTCCAGACAGAATTAAGTCTGTGTGCAAATCAAGGTGCCAGACAGTACCGGGAGTGGGCAACCTTTTAGCATAGGGATGCACAAATGTCAGATCTATTCATGGTGGGTTGCAACATTACATAATGTAGGAATCAGAAATGCACAGAGCTCCATAGACCTCTATGACAAATAAATAATTTAACTAAAAATGATAGAAGCAAACTGCTAGAGTGCCTAAATCCTAATTGGTGCCAATTAACATCAATAATTGGTTGTTAGCCTTCAACTATTGTTTGTTCCTGGCTTATTATCCAATTAACCCCCTCCCCCCTTTTACAAAGCCACATTAGGCTTTTTTATCACTAGACACAGTGTTATTAGTTCCGACGCTCAAAGGAATTCTATAAGCATCGGAGCTAATAATGTGATAAGCCTAACGCAGCTTTGTAAAAGAGGGGTAAGTTACATGTGCATCTTGGATCGGTGCCCAATTTGGGTGCTGTATAGAGAATTTATAGTAACATAGTAGATGACGGCAGATAAAGACCCGAATGGTCCATTCAGGCTGCCTAACCTGATTCAATTTAAATTAAAAAAAAAATTTTCTTAACTATTTCTGGCAAGAATCCAAAGCTCTACCAGGTACTGTGCTTAGGTTCCAACTACCAAAATCTCCGTCAAACTCATTCCAGCCCATCTATACCCTCCCAGCCATTGAAGCCCTCTTCAGCCCATCCTCAAACAAAAGGCCATATACAGACACATACCGCGCAAGTCTGCCCAGTACTGGCCTTAGTTCAACATTTATTATTATTTTACGATTCTAGATCCTCTGTGTTCATCCTATGCTTCTTTGAACTCCATCACCATTTTCCTCTCCATCACCTCTCCCAGAAGCGCATTCCAGGCATCCACCACCCTCTCCGTAAAGTATAATTTCCTAACATTGCTCTTGAATTTACCACCCCTCAACCTCAAATTATGTCCTCTTGTTTTACCACTTTCCTTTCTCTGGAAATTATTTTGTTCTATGTTAATACCCTTCAAGTATTTGAACGTCTGAATCATACCTCCCCTGTCCCTCCTTTCCTCTAGGGTATACGTATTCAGGGCTTCCAGTCTCTCTTCATACGTCTTTTGGCGCAAACCTCCTATCATTTTCATCGCCCTCCTCTGGACCGCTTCAAGTCTTCTTACGTCCTTTGCCAGATACAGTCTCCAAAACTGAACACAATACTCCAAGTGGGGCCTCACCAACGACCTGTACAGGGGCATCAACACCTTCTTCCTTCTACTGGCTATGCCTCTCTTTATACAGCCCAGCATCCTTCTGGCAGCAGCCACTGCCTTGTTACACTGATTTCACCTTTAGATCTTCTAGACCGCTTAAACCTAAGCAGTTTCCATACAAAACATACATAATATTTCATCAAACAATACATTACACATATTTGTTATAGTATTTATAATCTAACAAAATATAGTCAACATAAAATCAAACTAAAAATCCATTCATGCCACACATAAACATATCACTTTAAGAAAAGTGCAAAAGTACAAAACCATCAAAGTTCTCTTCAATATGTACCAATGCTAAGTCATTCCTTCAATGCTATTTCATAAAAACAGGTCAACAAATAATTGTGTTTTCAGTATTTTTTTTTAAATTGCAGGCGATCTATACAAGTCCTCCGGATTCCAGGGAGGGAATTCCATAGCTTCACCCCAGCTGTGGAAAGCATTGATGCTCTTGATCTTACATATCGAACACTGTGTTCTTTCACGGAAATCAGTCTCATTCCTCCTTCAGATCTTCAAGTTTCAAGTTTATTTATGGCTTGATATACCGACCATCACATGTATCTGGACGGTTTACAATATTAAAAATTGGAAAAATCTAATATAGCAATTTGGTTAAAATAAAATAAAGAGGGGGTAAAACTAGACTAAGACAAAATTAGACTTATTAGAAACGAAAGGAAATGGGGAATCAGGAAGTTTTAATTACAATATGTAAATACTGTACAAATAAAAGGAAGGATAGAGGGATAGGAAGTAACAGAAGGGAGATGGGGATGTCGCTTCTTAATTTTCTACTAGGCTGATATACCTTCCAGAGAGCATGGATACCTAAAGAAATGATCTAGTATAATTGCTTTAATACCGGGGTAATATGCGCTATCCTGGCATTTAGTCTATCCACTAGTTTCTTGTCCTCTTTGTGTGCTCCTTTTACTCCTTGATGATGTAACAGTCCAACTTCTGTTTTTAATATTAAACTGTAAAGGTTATTCCAGATTTGGATGTGACCTAAGTCGACCTGACTCCTTGCAATCACACAATGATGGACACCTCACCTCATAGTTGGCTTGGCATGATATAGGAGTGGTTTGCCATTGCCTTCCCAAAAAATTATTATTATGCGTTTTTGCCTCTATGGCATGTTTTCTTTTTCAAATTCTCTTTTAGTCTTCCTTATAATGCTTTGCATCTTCCATGGAAGAGCTTATAGTATGCTTCTTCTTGTTTTCTTCATACTTACAAACCACATTCAAAGCGGTTTACATACAGGTACTTCAAGTATTTTCCCTATCTGTCCCAGTGGGCTCACAGTCTATGTAATGTACCTAGGGCAGTGGAAGATTAAGTGATTTGCCCAGGGTCACAAGGAGCAGTACAGGGTTTGAACCCATAACCTCAGGGTGCTGAGGCTGTAGTTTAACCACTACACCACACTGCTGTCTCAATGGGTAACTTTTGGTCAGCCCCTATCACATTACTGTTTAAATGAATTGCATTGGCTAATTAGAAGAGAAATTATCAACATTCTAAAATAAACATAAGTACAAAAAGGTCTTTATGTAGGACAAATCCTTTATAGAATTATTCCATAAAGAATTTCTACAGTCTGCTTAGCAAATCCTGGAGAACAAAACAGAAATATACATAGCTCTGTCTGCCTTAGCAGGAAACCCATAGATAATTACTGAACTGCTATAAAAGGCCTCCTTCTGTACTGTCACATTTTACTTGATGGTATCATAGGCTACATTTAAGAAATGGTACTTAAATACCAAATCAATAAAGGACCAGCTATATTAAACTACTGCAAAATTTTCAAAAAAACATACACAGCTTTCCAATTGCCTCAACAATCTAGTAACTCATAAAATGATTTTACAACAAACACGTGGAGAAAATTTGCTCCATTGAACACCATAAATAGCATCATAAACTAGGAGCCAGTGCAGTCATCAATAAAAAAACCCCAACAACTTCACTTTAGTTCAGTGTCACATAAAATGAGCTAAAATATACTGCTGAAGGCAATTTATATAGAGAGCAATTGTCCCAAGCATATCAAACTAATTCAAAGTTCCAAAAAAACATTATCTGTATGCCAAAGCAGTGGCATACCTAGAGTATTTGACAGCCGGGGCACATCATTTTTAACACCTCCATTCTATATGAACATTTTTTTTTTTTTTTTTTTAGTAATAATCCACGAGTCAAGGGTGTACCTAGAAAAAGACCAGCAACTTAAACATTGCAGTGAGCACTACAACATCAATACACCCATTGTAAAACTAAACAAGTCAGATCAGTGCGGATCAATCCTGCACAATCAATGTTGACAGACACCAGGTCTTTTCACACACAGAGAACACAGATATACCCTCGCCCAGTACAGAATAAATAACCACAAACTAAAATAAAAATATGTAGATAAAAATTAAACTGAACTACCAAGAAGTCGGTTTCTGCATACATATAGGAACAATGATGCATGTCCCCTAGTAATGTGCAATCACCACTTTAAAATTAATAAAGAGAAATAAAAGTGGAAAATAAGACAACACCATTTTATTGGACTAATACATTTTTCAATTAAGGTAGACTTCAGAGGCCAAAACCTCCTTCCTCAGGTCAATACAGCATACTGTTATTATGGTATCCTGTCTTGACCTGAAGAAGGGGGTTTTGGCCTCCGAAAGTTCCTAAAAAATGTATTAAAATTAGCCCAATATAAAGATCATCTTACTTCCATTTTCTATTTACAAACATTTATTAGCATAGTTATTTTATCCTAAAGCAAGAAAAAAAATTGTGTGGTTTTTTTTTTTTTTTAAACCTTTGTCATCTCTGGTTGCTGCTTTCCTCATTTTATATTCACTCTCGTCCTTCCTTCCAGCATCTGCCCTCTTACCCGTTTCCATCCACAGTCTGTCCTTGTTCTATGCCCCTTCCATCCAGCATATCTTCTACTTTTGTTGTCTGGGCAATTTTTTTTTTCTTTCTTTTCAGGCTTGCTCCAGTCATTTTTCCACTTTCCTTTTGTCTGTCTTTATCAGGTTTGCCTTTCTATTCCTTCACAACATTCCTGCCACTAATCTTTCCTTTTTATGCTTTTTTCCCCACTTTTCATAGTAACATAGTAAGTGACGGCAGATAAAGACATTCCGTCTGCCCATTAGTTATTCTCATTAAAATACATGATTAAATTAACTTGTCTCTTCTTTGATATTTCTGGGCAATAGACTAAAGCCGACCTGGTATTTTCCTGGATTCCAACTGCTGAAGTGGCCATCTAAGCGCACTCCAGCCTATCCTATCATCCTGTTTGCAGGATATCTAGTGTAAAGTCTGGCCAGTAACGTCCTCATGTTCCAAGTTAATGAACATCACATTGATGCCCTCCCCAGCCCATTCTATACTGAATCACCATATATGGGACACATGTTGCTCGACCAATGAAAAGTTTTAAACATTACTCTGAAGTTATTTATTGGGAAGAAACAGGAAAGGACTATGGAGGCCAGATTTTCCATTGAGGTTGATGAAGCTTGGAGCAGAGAAATATAAAACTGCTAATTTAGGTATAAAATTATATACAGACAATGCTACACTCTTTTAGGATCTGTGAAAACCAGCGTAGGCTTAATATATGTTTGATTTTTAAAGAGCAAATACACATTACTATTTATAATTCCTACAGTAAATAACCATTGCTTTATAGAGTATCTTAAATTAGCTAAACTTTGTAGAACATTGATCTCAACTGCAAATACAGAAAGTTGGGGCAGGGGGAAGAATAACTCTATTCTAAAACTAATATTAACAGAACAAATACTTCTCTCAAAAATTAAAATATGTATATAAATATGGGTGGCTCATAGAAAGTTGTTGCTAACTGGATAATTCAAGCCAGAGGAACATTCAGTGGCACTAACTGGACAGTGCTATTGAATATTCCCTCTGTCCACTTCAGAACTGTCTGGTCTGTGAGCAGAGGATGAATGGAGCCAGAGGTTAGAACATAAGAACAGCCATATTGGGTCAGACCAATGGTCCGTCTAGCCCAGTTTCCTGTTTCCACAGTGGCCAATCCAGGTAACACATACCAAGAAAACCCCCAAAGAGTAGCAACATTCCATGCTACGTAGCAACATTCCATGCTACTGATCCCAGAGCAAGCACTGGCTTCCCCTATGTCTGTTTCAATAGCAGACTATGGACTTTTCCTCTCTGGAACCTGTCCACACCTTTCTTAAACTCAGCTACACTAGCTGTTGTTACCATATCCTCTGGAAACAAACTCCAAAGAATGGAAAATATTTCTATGTAATTTCATTGAGTGTCCCCTGGTTTTTCTATTTATTGAAAAGGTGAAATTCTTATTGGCTCAATACCACTCAGGATTTTGTAGACCTCAATCATATTCTCCCTCAGCCATCTGTTTTCCAAGCTGAAGAGCCCCAACCTCTTTGTCCTACCTCATAGAAGAGGAGTTCCACCCCTTATATCATTTTGGTCGCTCTTCTCTGAACCTTTTCTAATTCCGCTATATCTTTTTTGAGAAACGGCAACCAAAACTGAATGCAATACTCAATGTGAGATTTCACCACAGAGTGATACTGAGGCATTATAATATTGTTGGTCTTATTTACCATCTCTTTCCTAATAATTCCTAGCATCCTGTTTGCTTTTTTTGCCACAGTGGATAGCATTGATAGTATGGGAAAAAGTTATCAGTGAAGTCTACCATTAAGCTGGGTTATTATATGATGTCCTGCTATTTTAGCAGAATCCTATTTTATACACTGGAATAGCACACCTTGTAGTAAAATAACCCATCTTAACGGAAGCCCAAGTTCATAATTTCCCTCTCCCTTAGACAACTAATCAGCTATTTACTATTTAGCCAGCAGTCTGAATATTGTTTCTAACCGGATTGCACTACCAGTCAGCGCTGATTCCCAGATGTTCAGTACCACCAGTATCCAGATACAGTTAACCTGCATCCATGGGGATTGATAGATGCTGGATAAATTTAGGGCTCCTTTACAAAGCCGTACAAGGGCCTTAATGTGCAGAATAGCGCGCGATAAATTGCTGCATGCGCTAGCCGCTACCGCGTCCTTTAGGTAGATTTTCGGCTAGTGCGTGCTAATCCGGTACGTGTGCTAAAACCGCTAGCGCGGTTTCGTAAAAGGAGCCCTTAGTTTCAGGTCGCTTGAGAGTTACTATTAAAAATGGGCCTAACACTATACCCCATACTATGCCATACCATAAACTGTTCCAGACAAACTAACGGACATGTGGTAGGCAAAGTGTGGACATACTTGGGTGTGGCATGCCAAGTTTACAGTTAAATTTCTACCAGAAATTGATTTTATTTTCATTTTTATTTAAAGTATTGCAGTATTTCTTTGATTTTTTTTTTGCTGGTTGCTTGAGAGTTCTAGTTGCTTGAATTCCAGTTAACAGAGAGTCTACTGTATCAGCTCTGAATTTTTATTTTATTTTTTACTTGCAGAGGTCAGTGTTTAAAAAATGTGCGACTACCAGGAGCTTAACATCAGTCCCCCCCCCCCCCCTTTTACTTGTCTCCAGTGCATGGGGTATATATGAACTTGGAATGGATATATTAAACCAAGGTAGTAGCTTACAATCACACACTGTAGGCACGTGGTTTGGATTGTAGAGGTGGCAAGTTCTACCAGAGTTGGAAAGTATTGTAATCTGATAAGGTGAAATCTCATCCAGACTTTAGGAGAATGGCAAATAGCTGGATTTGTGGATGGAAAAAAAAAAAAAAAGAGATAAAGAACAGCATATAATTAGAGAACGTAGTTTCTTGCAAGGCTATTCTTTCCTAACTAATACAATGTACAGGAGTGTCTTCTTTGAAAAATGTTAGTGAAACCCTGTATTTTTTTGCATCAGACTCTATGAAAAAGTATGGTAAGTGGAATTTATTAAATTCTGAAGATGTTATATTTTATGACCAGCTTCTTGAGTAATCTAAGGAAATATTTTTTTTTTTTCAGAAAGGGTAGTAGATGTGTGGAATAGTCTCCTGGTAGAGGTGGGTAGAGACAACATAAGAACATAAGCAATGCCTCCACTGGGTCAGACCTGAGGTCCATCATGCGTCCACTCACGTGGTGGCCCAACAGGTCCAGGACCTGTGCAGTAATCCTCTATCTATGCCCCTCTATTCCCGTTTCCAGCAGGAAATTGTCCAATCCTTTCTTGAACCTCAGTACCATACTCTGCCCTATTACGCCCTCTGGAAGCGCATTCCAGGTGTCCACCACATGTTGGGTAAAGAAAAACTTCCTAGCATTCGTTTTGAATCTGTCCCCTTTCAACTTTTCCGAATGCCCTCTTGTTCTTTTATTCTTTGAAAGTTTAAAGAATCTGTCCCTCTCTACTCTCTCTATGCCCTTCATGATCTTGTAAGTCTCTATCATATCCCCTCTAAGTCTCCTCTTCTCCAGGGAAAAGAGACAAACACTGTGAATTCAAGAAAGTGTGGGACAGGCACTTGGGATCTCTTAGGGAAAGGAGGAGATAGTGGATGCTGCGGATGGACAGACTGGATGGGCCACTTGGCCTTTATCTGCCATCTTGCTTCTATGTTTCTATTCCACTATATTAAGCAATTTTATTCCATTGCATAACACTACAAAGCTTTAACATAGATTGATATAAGATGAAATATTATGGCAATGGGGTTCACTATTAACAATGAAGGAACAGAAGATACAAAATAACACTGATAGTGCTGAGTAACCAGAGAAAGGCTTACAGGATAGCTGTGTCATATAATCAAAAGGCTGGCATGCAATGGCAACAAACGAATAGGACACAAGATATAGACTTGACTGAGAGAAAAAGAGACTTATAAAAAAGTTACAATTAGGTGATTGAAGGTCATAAAGAGAGACCTTGCACCAAAATAATAAGCCTTGCAAGTGTTTAAGTACTCATAATTAATTTGAACAGCTGGAAGGGAGGTCTTCCTCTAAAAGTGTCCTTCTCGTAACATTGAAGCATGCCTTGCAAAAAGGCTATTCTGGTTGTAACTTATCAGGGTATTAGCACTGAAAACGCTGCTCAAGCACAGAGAGAGAAGACTGCTTTGATCTGCGCAGCCATCCTCTTCTTCAAATATAAGTGTTTTATCACTGCTCAGAACTCATTTTTTCTCCATTTTTATGATAAATACAAAAATGGTCGATTCAAATGGCTGTCAAAAGTTAACTTCGCATCACATCTGACTGAAACTTTGAAACAGATGATTTGAAGAATGAAGCTAGCCAACAGTGATGCCAATTAATGAACTTTGCTGTCAGCTCATGGAAATTTACCAAACTTTTCAAACAAACTTTGCTGAAGAAAAGATTAAGAAATGACAAAAAATGTACTAAGGGGATTCCAAATGTTCCAAAAAGAATAATAATAATAAAACATAAATGAATGAGAAAAATAAACTGAAATGGAAGATCAGATGTTCTCCCACAAAATTTGTAAATTTTCAACTGAGATGGCATAATTTTATTTATCAGGATTTAGTTACCACTTTTTTGAAGATCACCCAAGGTGGTTCCTACAAAAATAAGTCAATCATAGGCAATACACAATTACAGCAATAAAATTATTCAAATACAGTACAAAGTATGACATAGGATGTTATTTATATCAATATGTAATAAACAATATGTAATACAATTTATGAATAGTCAGCATAGGTTGTAAGTAGAGATGAAACATATAGATAAGACAGAGTAACAAGATTTAGAAAATAAGGGGTCTAATTTCAAGAAGTGAAGTCAGAAAGGTGCATGGATGCAATGTTAGCTAGGGTTGGAATAGATAAGTAAGATTTGCCATAGTATGTGCAGTCCTTTTTTGAGCTCTTCAAGTTTATTTAATTTACCACCTTTATCGCAAAAATCTAAGTGGTTGTGACTTGCTTCCATAGAGGCTTGGGAGAAGAGCCAAGGTTTAATCTGCTTCCTGAAGTAGAGATACTGCAAAAGATATTTAAATTACTTTGGAAGCTTAAACGAAAAAGATCATAATTTGACCAGGAGGTATTTTGGCTTGTTGTCTAAACATTGTTGTTAGCTCATATTGATTGTTTCAACCTATGTGGGATGTCGGGAATCAATTTAGAAAACATTGCAGAATATTGCTGTTGGGTTGATCTTTAGGGTGTCTAAGTTTGAGAGTGTTAAGACCGTTATATCAGAAGCTTCACTGGCCGCCAGATGAATCGTGGTTTATTTTTTAAAGTGTGCTCTCTTTTTTATTCTTCAAGGTCAAGTTCCAAACTACATGATCCATTCTGTTCGTCTGTTGGCAAGAAATTGTGATAGCCTAGCTAGACATTACTTAATTTTCTCTTCGGAACTTGAGCTCTCTCCAAGTTTTCCGCAAACATCTGAAAACCTGGCTTTTCTCAAAAAATGTAAGTCTCCCTCCAACTTAGGAATCAAGGAAACTCTTCTATCTTGGCATCCCAAGTCCTCTAAATTTTCTTCACACTTCTACCTCTAACCCTCTGTTGTAGTTCCTTCCTATTTCTCCTACTGTAAACCGTGTCGAGCTCTACGAACGTGGAGATGATGCGGTATACAAACCTAAGGATTAGATTAGATTAGATTGTGACATTACTGATAAAGGTTGGCTCTTAGGCGTTGGTGGAATGAGGCATTATGACATCACAATCTCAGCTCTGGAACGTTGCTACTCTCTCAGTTTCTGCCAGGTACTGGGACTTGGGATGGCCACTGTTAGAACAGGATACTGGGCTTCATGGACCTTTGGTCTGTCCCAGTATGGCAATTTTTATGTTCTTATTTGAGCCGAGTACAGGGCAATGAAGCCCCTCGCTAAAAGGCATTTCCCACACAGGAAAGCTAGGGACCTCCCTCCACTTCAAAATCACTGAGCTCTGGAACAACCTTACCTCCCCTCTTCGGAACTTGAGCTCTCTCCAAGTTTTCCGCAAACATCTGAAAACCTGGCTTTTCTCAAAAAATGTAAGTCTCCCTCCAACTTAGGAATCAAGGAAACTCTTATATCTTGGCATCCCAAGTCCTCTAAATTTTCTTCACACTTCTACCTCTAACCTTCTGAGTTCCTTCCTATTTCTCCTACTGTAAACCGCGTCGAGCTCTACGAACGTGGAGATGATGCGGTATACAAACCTAAGGATTAGATTAGATTAGATTAGATTAGTTTACAAGTCTAGTTTGTTGAAGCGTTTTATAGCAAAATGGTGGAACTCTTTACCCATTTATATAAGACATCTTCTCAATAACAAAATATTATGCAAACAGTTAAGTCTCATTGATTCTATAAATTTGGTATTTAATAAATACTGCTACTGTGAAATGAATGTTGTAATATCCCATTGATGGCCTGGTCTTTTTTATTATTGTAAAACCATGCTTAACATCAAAGGCTAGTGCAGATTATAAACATTACATGTAATGTATTCATATGAGCAGAGCGTAGAGAGAGGGCATGGATGGTGTTGCCATTTACACATGTAACTTACAGATACTACCCTATATGCCAGGCATATAACTTGTGCAACTTTGGGTGTGTAAATGGAATGTACACTGATATCGGGGTATGCCAGAATTCTATAATGGAATCCAGTGCCGAGACTCCATTATAGAATAAGCTCTAACTGTGTGACATCAGAGCACATAAAAGGAGGTGCCCACTTGTAAAAATTGTCCCACACTACTGGATTTTATATATGGAGAACAGAAACAAACCAAAGAAAAAATGGCCTATGTTCCACAATAACTCCGATGAGAACAGCGACAAGGACAGTGGAACTAACAATTCTGGAAGTCCAGGAGATTAAAAGTGCAAAAATGTATTAGTCTCAAAATGTTAAGAAGTATAGATCTAGTGTCAATATTCACATCATCTGCTAATTATTCATGGATTAAACCGTAGGAATGGGACCCCACATGGGCTGTGTTTTGGCAATGTATTTGCCTTTTTTTTAATATATGGAGCCCAAACTAGGCAACGATCCAAGATATGTACCCAACTAAATGGCTAACGAGCTAATTAGTGCTAATAATTGAGTGCTAATTGGTGTTAATTGGCATCAATTTGAATTTATGGACACATCTTGCCCTGTGCTATTCTATAACAATTTGCACCAAAATGCCCTAGCTCTCAACCCAAAATGGGCTATGGATATGGGAGATGCATGGGTGGGTCAGGGGCTTTTCTAAAATTTGCATTCATTTTTATAGAATACCAGGGACTTGTACCCAAATTGGGTGCCAGGAGTTACACCTAGTTTTAGCAGGTCCTTAATGCTATTCTGTAATGGGCATTCATCTTTGAGTTTTATTTAGTGTCAATTTTTGAGTGCCATTTATAGAATTTTTCCCCTGTGTCAAATTCTAAATGCAACATACAATTGATCATTGTAGCAGTTAAGGGCTATTTGTTTAATTTCTTTGGTTCGGGGCATGCTTTCAGCAAGAAATCCCTCAAACAATATTTCTAACAGTAGCTGAAGCAACAGAAACAGTGGCATTTCTTCTGCTAGAATATTCAGACTTATTCATAATCATTATCATATCCCAAATGTGGTCATGCAAGAAGAATTTTAATGATATAAGACTGCGTGAATTATGTTATTGACACTGCAATAAATGTTGGCAGTCTTCCTAATCTTTCCTTTGAGGATATTTTATGGGTTCAAGAAAACCAAGGATTCTGGGAAAATTTTGTGCGATTCCCATTCTTTCAGTTGTGAGTATACACAAAATAAAGACCTTCTCTTCCTCATAAAAAAGGTGGCATGGGAAAATGTACTATTATAACTACATCAAAAAGTCAAAGCAAAGACTATTAATTCAGACTAAATAATTCATCTGACCAAGGCAAGTGAAAAACAGGCACCGATTAGCTGTCAACATCGATTGTGATCTATCAACATGCACCCTGCAGCATTCCATTGGAAATGAAGCACCATGGAAGCCCAACAATTACAAAATACTTACGCTGCAAACAGTCAGCATTGAGAAGGTCCTGGCATTTTTCGTGGCACTTGACACCACATTCTGTGCACCTCATGCCTTGTCTGGCAATGCCCCAAAGTAGCCCTTCACATTCATAGCAGTAGGTGGGGGTTGTTGCCGTCCATACTTCAAAGTTGTGAGGGGTGGTTGAAGAGATTGGATAGATTAAAGCTTGTAGTGTCTTTTTGAAGACGTGCATTTTCTGTTCAAGCAAAAGATCAATGGAAATGTTTTTACATTTAAAAGTTTCACACATCAATCGAGTTTGCACTATGCTTAACATACATTATCAAATCATACACTTTGATAATATCAATGTAATACTATAGAGCACAAAACTACATTTATCAACAAAATGATTCTCTTATCACTTGAAATCCATATGGGACCACTAAGGATTTTTCCCCCCTCACTTTTTGCGTCTGTAATCAAGAGCAAAGTCCTAGGTACAGACAGCAGAAACCTCATTTATATCAAAACTTATTCATTTATTCTAAAATTTATATCCTGCCTATTAACTAGGTGGGTAACAGAATACATACACAAAATAAAAAAATCTACTTTATATGTACACAAACAATACAACAAAATAAATATACATATCCTTCATACCTCCATTCTTATAAATATAATCAAATCCTAAAATACAATGAGCAAAGAAAAATGCTTTCAATTGTTTCTGAAAACTACCAAATCTCAACAGCAATTCATTCCATTTAGCTGATAGAGATCTCAAAGTCCTCCTTGAGGGCCGCAATCCAGTCGGGTTTTCAGGATTCCCCCAATGAATATGCATTGAAAGCAGTGCAAGCACATAGATCTCATGCATGTTCATTGGGGAAATCCTGAAAACCCGACTGGATTGCGGCCCTCAAGGAGGGACTTTGAGACCCCTGATAGCAGGACCAGCATATGACAATGCTGCCTTAGCAGTAAAACGAAACGCAACTGACTCCAAGGCGCACTCAGTTATCACATCATAGCCAACCTCAGTGCATGATTAACTACATAACGCTGTAATACTTTCCAAAGGGTATGCAGGGGCAGAATTACACAATGCTTTAAAAACCAACCCTAACAATTTAAAATGCACTCTAAAGAATACTGGAAGCCAATGCAATGCTTTCAATTGAACTAATAACAGAATCAAAGCAATTTAGTCCAATCAGGTGAATCATTGCATGATGCACAACTTGAAGTGTGTGAACCCTAGCCTCAGGTAACCCTCAATAGAAGCTATAATTAATAGTCTATCCTCAATAGCACTAAAACTAAACAACCACCTGAAAGTCAGAGGCTTCCATTTACTTAAAACTTTCAATTGAAAAAACCCCCAACATGACACCAACGTACATATCTGAGTCTGCAATATCAACTAGGAGTCAATAATACCACCTCAACTTAAAACCTGGCTTTTAATTGGAATCTTCATGCCCTGAAAAACAACAGGGTAATAACTATCATCTATAGGAATCTTACTAATAATCACAATTTCAGTCTTCAAAACATTTAATACAAGACTATTCACTTGCATCCAGTGCTGGATCTTTTTCAAGCATACACCTAACTTTACACAACCAGACTATAAATCCTAACTTCATACAGGAATGGCAAAGTAGAGAAAAACACACCTTCAATGAGTTATTCATGGGGTAGAATCTAATCTAATCTAATCAGGATTTCTTTAATCACAATTATCCAATACAGGTTGTAGACGAGGGGTACCCAAAAGGTCTGCACAGGCAACGTGAGTTGATCATGGAGTCCATCCCGGGCTCCGCGATATACTCATGTTGCCTTTGCGTTCTGTTCTCCCTGCTTCCCCAATACCAGACCAGGGATGTACAAGCGCTGGGCCCACAGCTTCCCCCCCCCCCTCCACGACGTCAATTCTGATGTTGGAGAGGAAGTTCCGGGCCAATCACTACCTGGCTAGAATTGTTGTGTGTGTGGGGGGGGGAGGGGGAAAGGCTTGTGGACCCAGTGCTTGTACGCACCTGCCCTAGCATCGGGGAAGCAGGGAGAGATCGGTGGTGGTGGCTTGGGGGGGGGGCAGGGAGAGAGAAAGAAAGGGGAGCAGAGAGAGGAAGAAAAAGTTGGACTCATGGAGGGACAGAGAGAGATGTTGGTTAGGGAATGGAATGAGGTTTGGCAGAGAGGAAGCATACAGGAGGCAGAAAGAAGGGAAGAAATATTGGGTGCACAGTCAGAAGGAAGTGTAACCAGAGACTCATGAACTCACCAGACAACAAAGGTAGGAAAAGTGATTTTATTTTCAATTTAGTGATCAAAATGTGTCCATTTTATTTTAAATTTTATAATCAAAATGTATCTGAATTTATATCTGCTGTCTATATTTTGTACTAGGGTCCCCTTTTACTAAACTGTGATTGCAGTTTTTAGCGCAGGGAGCCTATGAGTGTCGGGAGCAGCACGGGGCATTCAACGGAGCTCCCTATGCTATAAAACGCTATCACGGTTTTGTAAAATGGGAGGGGTATATTTGTTTATTTTTGTATAGTTGTTACTGAGGTGACATTGCATATTTTAAAGTCATCTGCCTTGACCTCTTTGGAAAACAAACAAACAAACAACAGAATATAAATGAGAATTAACATTTTCTCTACATACAGTGTGCTTTGTGTTTTTTAAAATTTTATTGTTGGTAGATCATTTTGATTTGGTTATTTTAAAAGTAGTTTGTAAACCAGTGGTCTCAAATTCGCAGCCCGGGGGCAACATGCGGCCCGCCAGGTACTATTTTGAGGCCCTCAGTATATCATAATCACAAAAGTAAAATAAAACAGTTTCTTGATCATATGTCTCTAGCTATAAATTACAATATTATTATTAAGACTTAGCCAAAAGGAAAGATTTATAAACTATAAAGAGTTTTACCTCATGCAAAATTGTCATTTATTTAATAAGACATTAACTATTTTTTCTGAGGCCTTCCAAGTACCTACAAATCCAAAATGTGGCCCTGCAAAGGGTTTGAGTTTGAGTCCACTGTTGTAAACCAAAAAAGTGTAGGCACCACTGTTGTAGACAATATACAAGATAAGAGGCCAATGCAGCAAACATGGGGAAGTAGTTACATCATATTGTATTGGGAGATTACATTGTTACAAGAGGGGAAAAAGTTACAAGACATTGTAGATAAAGATTACATTGTTGCAAGAGTGAAAGTAGCTGTATCACCTTGTAAAAGACAGTTATATTGTCTTGGAGAGAAAAAGAACAACACATTTTCTGCATATACAGAATGATTTACACATGGAAAATGGTTCTTATGATTATATGGGACGATCCACAAATATAAGCACATGCGCTAAGATGTGCACCATGTATATGTGCTTCTGGAACATACGAGAGTGGAGTGGAAGGGGAATTGTAACATAGATGTGTATTTTATAATAAAGCACAGGGTATACATGTAGGGCCAGATTCTATAAATAATGATGAAAATTTGTCAGTCCGCATAATTCTATAAAGGGCACTTTAGGATAAGTGCTATTTAAAGAATGGCACTGAGCTTTGAATTTGGTGCTCAGCTTTGGGTGTGAAGACTTTTTTTTTGCATTCTGGCATGCAAATTGGGTGCACAAGTACATTTTGGAGTTCAGAGTTGGGATGGAACCAGCAGTTTACCCGAGTGCCCTTAGGGTTGTAGTACTCAATGTGGACTACCATTAAGATATATTCTTTCACTGTTAACCCCAGTCTAGGTCTCATTGCATAAAATGGGATCTGTGCTAAATAATGTGTCTTAATGGTAGCCAATGTTGATAACTATGCTCCTTAGAGTTTACATTTTTCTAAATAATATATAAGATCCTTCCCAGGTTCTCAATGTACATTTAATAGCAGAGGTTATACTAGCTGAAAACATTACCAGTTCACATGAGTGGTTTATAACAATGAATGAAACAAAAAGATATACAATAAATAAGAAAATGGTATGAAAATTCAGAATTTTTATCTTTGCTCTGGCAACTTCTAATAAAGTAGATTCCGATATCCAAGCTAGCACTCTATCCATGGTCAGGAAGTAGAGAATGACACGGGGACAAATTTTTCCCTGTTCCTGCAGGAACTCATCTTCTCGTCCCATCCAGTTCTTTTCCTGTCCCTGCCCCATTCCTGCAAGCTCTGTCCTCATCTGCACAAGCCTCAAACACTTTAAAATCATGAGTAGCAACATTCAAGAGCTCAGATTGTGATGTCATAATGCCTCATTCCACCAATGCCTAAGCTCCGTCCTCATCTGCACAAGCCTCAAACACTTTAAACTCATAAGTAGCAACATTCTAGAGTTCAGATTGTGATGTCATAATGCCTCATTCCACCAATGTCAAAGCTCCGTCCTCATCTGCACAAGCCTCAAACACTTTAAAATCATAAGTGTTCGAGGCTTGTACAGTTAAGGCAGAGCTTACAGGAAAGGGGCAGCAACAAAACTTATGGGGTCGGGACAGGGAAACTGAGTTCTTGCGGGGATGGGGAAAAATTTTGTCCCCAGGTCATTCTCTATCAGGAACACCTAGCTACTAAGCTTCATTAAATCAGGTGACTTTAACGTGGACATTAGATGTAATACCTGGCAGATGGGCATTAGGCATGTAGTCAGTCCAGTCTGAAACTGTATCTAGCATTTATATTTTACTGGTGAGAATACTCATACCCTTCAAGTCAGGACAAAGATCATTCTAGACTGATACCCTTTAGATCCAAAAAGATGTTTATGCTGCTGCAGTAAATGCACCAAGACCCAAAGGAATTGATTGGGCTTCGATGCATTTACCACAGCAGCATTGCTACCAAGGCTTTGTAAAAGGGGCCCTTAATATAGCACTTAGCTAATCCAAAAATCTAAGCAATTTACAATAAACTTAAAAACACATAGACCAATTAGAAAGGAACTCCAATTTAAGATAGTAAAGTCTCACACTCAACCAAGAAAACCAAAAGGAAGACACCACATCATTCTATCCAAACATATCCAGAAGAGATCAGCCCTCATTAACCTCTAAATTAGTCAACTTAAAAATATGCTTTAAGTTGAATCTTAAAATTCTTTCATAAAATAATGGGTAGGCTATTCCAAAGTGCTGGAGACAACCAGAAAAACTCACTATTCCTGATTGTTGCCAAATGTGCTTTAGAAGCATGGAATATGACCATCCTATTATCATTCAATGATCTAAGGCAGTGGTTCCCAACCCTGTCCTGGAGGAACACCAGGCCAATTGGGTTTTCAGGCTAGCCCTAATGAATATGCATGAAGCAAATTTGCATGCCTATCACTTCCATCATATGCAAATCTCTCTCATGCATATTCATTAGGGCTAGCCTGAAAACCCGATTGGCCTGGTGTTCCTCCAGGACAGGGTTGGGAATCACTGATCTAAGGGACCTGCTAGGAACATATAGAACTACCAAAGAAGATAAAGTGGCGCAAGTTCATACAATGCCCTACGGGTTACTACAAATATCTTAAATTCAATGCGATATTTCACTGGAAGCCAATGAACCCTCAAAAACAATCAAATAACATGGTCTGTAAAACGTGCCTTATCTAATAAAGAAATAGCTGTATTTTGAAGAGTTTGGAAACTCTAACTTAGCTGCGACAAGACCTGCAGAAATCAAACTGCCATGGTCTAATCTAGAGATTAACAATACATGGATGAAAGTATAAAAGGCAGCTTCAATCCATGAAATTCCGGTGGAATCAAATATATATATATATATATATATTGCTGTCACTTAGGAGTTGCCAGCACAGAAAAGACACAAAAATCAGTGGATAATGCAAGTTAAGCCAGGGGTTGGTGAGAGAATATTTTGGAATAGAATTATCCAATGATTATCTAATAAATGTGTGTTAATGCCGCAGGGGGCAAACCGCTCCCACACGGCACACACATCACGGAGGAGCCAGAATACTGGAGCCAGGGGGAGAAGGCATCCAACGAGGTTAACCAAAGAGATCACGACTTATGAATTTATTGATATAAGGAATTATTATTATTTATGCAAAAGCGAAGGCCTATTAGGGTGATAAAAAGAGAACAGAGCAAGGAACATGGTACCTGCAAAGTTGCCTCCGAGGTACAGGGATGCACACTGTCCCTCGGAGGTATGCCACCTATAAACCCCTTCCCATCCTTCCCTGCTTCCTCTTCCACAACCAATCCTCTCCCAGCTTCCCGGCGGGAAACTACACCCCTCCTTTCCACCTCCAACCCACTCTTACCCTACTACTTCCCCTATATACCCTAGCAAAACCATCTCAACCTGGGCGACTACTTGGGCCATCCAGCCAATTGTTATAGTCACCCATCAAGACTAGCTCTTGGACACTTTTGTTCTCATAGTTGCCTTCTAGACTTACCATATCCTCCGTCCAGCTGTTTTAAATTTTTTGCATTAGGGTTGTTTTAGCAGTGTTTATTAGTTAAACCCTAAGAATAACTTATTCATGAGTATTTGTGCCTTTGGTGTACCTTGTAGCCATCTTCAAATACAAGACTTGTTTAGAAATGAAAATATACTTACTAATTCCTCATTATTTAGGGATGTTCTGTTAATTGCAGCAAGTGATATGCCAGCCTTTCTAGCAGCCAGTGTCTGTGGAAAGAAACAAAATAAAATGAACAGTATTCAAAGCAGCAGGTCAATTTTATACCAAATAATGCTTTTCAATAATGGTTATTAATGCATGGGAAGAACAGATCAAATCCCAGCAATTTTGATAAGTAACTCAGAGTTGTATTACATATTATAGCAGAATCCTTCAAAATAAATATATTGTAAGGAAACAATACCACAATATCTTCTCTCTCTGTGCTCAAGATATCGATTCATAGGCTGAAAAGATAGAAGCTAATAAAATAGAAAAAAAGAATAATAATAATAAAAAACAAAATAGACAATTAGACTTGAAGATTAAAACTGAAGGAAACTAGGCCAAGGTGTGTTTTTTCCAATGCTTTTAATGGAAGAATGTGACGCTGCCGAGAGCTTTGGAAACACTTGAAAGGTGCATGGACTGATCATTGGATGGGAAGAATGGGAGGTCTTGGAGGACTGCATTGGTATTTATTGTTCTTCTATGCAAATTAATTATAATTGAGTCAGCTTAGAAGGCTGACAGTTGAAAATGATTATATTGTTACTGTCATTGAATTAATTATGGCATTGTATAAATATATATATATTTTTATTCTAACTCACTTCAGGTTTTTGGTAAAGAATATTTCAGTGCAGTAACTGAAGAGGAGATATTTGACACATCCCAACAATTAGCATATGGTCTTTGCAGTTCCAGTCATTCATTTTTGCTGTTAAAACACAGTAAGTGCAAAAACTTATCACACTTTAGTAAAAGGACTCTTAAATAATTAAGGGATGAATTTATCAAGTAGCATTATGACATTAATGCACCTTAACATGTTTGAAGGGAATTAGTGTGTGCTAAATGCAAAAAGCCCATGGGGTTCATTTTCCATAAATACAGACATCTAAAAGATAGCATAAACCGGCACTTGGACATTTTATTAGTCAAAATTTCCAAGTGGCCATTTTTGAAACTGACTTTCTAGACTTCTTTCTAGTTGTTTATTCTCCAGTCTGCCTAAATCATAAAAGGGCATGTTAAAGATGGGTTTTGGGCGGAATTAGCACTTGGATATTTTACAGCGATAAATATTTCACAAAACATCCAGGGCACAATTTGGACATTTTGGGCTAGACCTGTTTTTAAAATGAATAAGGCCCAAAAGTACCCAAACTGACTAGTTGACCACTGGAGGGATAAAAATATGGCTCCCACATACTCCCCCTCCCCAGTGGTCAGTGAACCCCTACCACCAACCAAAGGTCTGAATGAAACAGTACATACCTGTCTCTAAAGCAGCAGCAAACAGGTGTCTCGAATAACCTTGTAGGCAGTGTAGTGAACCATAGAGAGGGGGCCCAGGCCCAAATCCCATTCTAGCCACTACATTTATGGTCGAAAAAGTGACTCCCCCCAAAAAACTCAAAGTTCTACTGTACTATCATATAGGTGACACCTGCAGCCATAAATGTTATTGGGTGGTAGACAGATGGGTATAGTAGGTTTTGGGAGAGTTTTGGAGGGCTAACCATACATTATAAGGGAGTTATAATGAGATGTATGCCTGGCACCATTTATGTGCCCTCTAAGGTGCCCCACTGCTCTGCTGGCATGTCCGTGTGACCAGTCCATGAAAAATGCTGGCCCCTCCAACATGCAAATGATTGGTTTTGGACGTGTTTCATCTGGATGTCCTGTTTTTCAAAAATGGCCAAAAAAGATAAGATGTCTTGCTAGGTTAAGACGTCTAGCAGGTCATTTAAAAACAAACAGACAGACGTCTTGCGGGTGTGAAAATGGCCATTTCCTCTGCTTAATATTTGGACATCTTGGACATCCTATCGAAACTGCCTCTCCACAGGTATAGAACAGACTTTTATCATTTAGCACATGCTAATTCCAGCTATAATGTGACTAGAATTCTCTCCTCTAAATGCTAACATGCACTTAGGGGGTCCTTTTACTAAGATAGGTTAATAGATTTTGTGCACACTAAACACTACACAGGCCATTATATACATATGGGCTGCATGGCACTTAACACACACTAATTTGTTAGCGTGCACTAAATCCATTAGCACACCTTATAAAAGGCTTACCACATTAAAAGAGTTTTGCACTAATTTGCCTGTCAGTGTGCATTAATATTTATTTATTTATGTTATTTATCTATTTAATTCGTTCTCTGACGTTCTCCCCAGCAAACTCACATAATATATAGTTAACAGGTTATAATTTGCCATAAATACAGTACAACCTTTTCCATATAAGTTTTTATCCTAACTCGACACATACTAGGGATCTAATACCAATATACATAATATCCAGTTTACAGGTTACAATATGCCTTAGTTACAGTGCAAGATTTTTAAATACAAGTTTTTATCCTAACCTAACACATACTGGGGATCTAGTACCAATATATATTTCTTTGTAATCCATCAGTCGTGGGAAGGGGGCGTTAGGTGAAGAGGTATGCTTTAATTGCTTTCCTAAAGTTCAGGACTCCTTGAAGGGATCTGATCTGTGGGGGCAGTTGATTCCAGTGGCTTGGTATGAAGTGGAAGTAGGAGCGTCGCTTGGTGGTTTGCAGTTGAAGGGCATGACCAGGGGGCGTTTTGACGGGTATTTCATTCTGGGAGCAGAGACCTGTTCGGCGCATATGGAGGAAGCTTGGTCATCATGTAGCCTGGTGCCATGTTGTGCAAATGCAAGGATTTGAACACTAGCATCAGGCCTTTGAAGACACAAGATTTGGCTATGGGTAGCCAATGAGCTGATGATAAAGCCTGGGAGACAGGATCACGGGCATAGAGGTTTTTTAGAAGTCTGATTGCTGCATTTTGTACATGCTGGAAATAGAAACATAGATGTATATTCTTCACTGTGAGTTCGATGAATAGCACGTTGCAGTAGTCCATGTGTGAGAGGACAATGGCATAGAATAGTTGGGTGAAGTCAGAAAAGTATTTCTTTATTTTTTGGAATTGTCACAGGTAGCAACTGAAAACTCATCTATTTGACACTTAATCACCTGTATCCTCTCCTCACCCTCCACCCTCCTCTTCTCTTCTCCCACCCCTCCTCCCCCCTTCTCCTTCCTCACCCCCCCCCCCCTCTTTAAGTTGCCTTGAGCCTACTTAGGAATGAGCGACACAAAAATAGAAGATTAGATTAGATTAGCAGAATGAGAAAGATACCACCTGTGACATATGATTGAAAAGCGATAGGTTGCAGTCAAGGAATATTCCCAGGCTGTGTACTTGGTCCTTTACAGTTATGGTAGTTGAGTCCCAGTGCAGGGAGGGAGACATGATCGAGACGTTCAAATACCTCACGGGCCGTATCGAGGTAGAAGAAGATATCTTCTTTTTTAAAGGTCCGACGGTGACAAGAGGACATCCATGGAAAATCAGGGGCGGGAAATTGCACGGCGACACCAGGAAGTACTTTTTCACCAAAAGAGTGGTTGATCGCTGGAATAGACTTCCACCTCAGGTGATTGAGGCAAGCAGCGTGCCTGATTTTAAGAAGAAATGGGATCGTCACGTAGGATCTCTGCACAGAGTTAAATAGGGGAGGGTCATTAGGGTGGGCAGACTAGATGGGCCGCGGCCCTTATCTGCCATCTTTTTCTATGTTTCTATGGATGCAGTTGCAGTGCTCTTTGCATATCCAAAGAAATTCTGTTTTGGAGGCATTTAGTTGTAATTTGTTGAGGGACATCCAGTTTTTTGATTTCCAAAGAGGCAGTTTAGGAGTTTCCTGATCTGGGAGTCATGAGTTTCTCCTAGTGGTAGATATAATTGGATGTCATTCGTGAAGGAGTGAACCTGTATTTGGTATCTCTGGGCTATGTCTAGGACAGGTCTAATGTAGAGATTGAATAATAGGGGGTATAGTGAGCCTCCTGTGGAACACCTTATTTTATCTATTTCGATAGTGCATCATTGAGCAATATACTTTGGGATCTATTATTCAGGAAAGAGGTGAACCATCATAATGCAGTGTCTTGGATTCCAATTTCAGAGAGCCATGCAATGAGGAGAGGATGGTCAATAGTGTTGAACTCCGTGCTGAGATCTAGTAAAACCAGAAAGATATCATTAACCTTATCTATGAGTTTCCAGCAGTCATCAATGAGGTTGAGAAGGATGGTTTCAGTACTATGGAATTTCCTGAATCCCAGTTGGAAGGTGGATAGGACTCCTTGTTTGTCGATGAAGGAGTGTAATTGGTTTAGTACTGTTTTTTTCCCCAGGATCTTAGAGATGAAGGGTAGGTTGGAGACAGGTCTAAAGTTGCCGGGCACGTTAGGGTCAAGTGTGGTGTTTTTTCAAGATCAGTCTGGTGACTTTCAGTTTATGGGCACAAAGCCTGTTTGTAGAGAGGTGTTGATGAGAGGAAGGATGGAGTCTACAAAGGCATCTTTCACAGCTACTAGGAGGTGTGACAGACAGGGGTCTAGCCAGAAGGGCAAATGGTAGCTAGTATTTTGGTGATGTCAGTTTCAAAATAAGTTAGGTTCCCAATTGTAGTTTTAACTTTCTTGTTTGAGTTGTGGGGGGATGATGTCTGTAGCGCAGTAGAGTCATGCACTATTTCATTTTTTGAGGAGAGGGGGATAGTCGTGGGCAGGGAATGGGTATGGAAATGTTATCAAGCTAGCATGTTCTGATTAACATGTGCTAACTGGATAATGCAGACATAACACAGGAAATGCTTCCATGTTATATTTTTTTGTAAGTCCCATGCAATACCATAAAAATTGGAGAGGGACCCTTTAAAAAACAAACAGAAATAATCTTTATCATATGGCCGTGGTAAACCTGGGCTTAGTGCAGGGGAAGTTCCACATTAGCACATGTTAAGCTCAGATTTTGCTGTGGCTTAGTGAAAGGTAGGGTTACCATATTTTACGAAGAGCAAACCCAGAGGCGTGGCCCCACCTTGTTCCGCCTCCAGCCCACCATGTTCTGTCTCTAACCCACCACATTCCACCTCCAGCCCCGCCCTGTTCTGCCTCCAGCCCCTCCCCCCAAAAGCCTCATCTCTTCTTTTCCGACCTCCAGGCCGCGTCTGAAGGTCCTGCAGCATGCGCATATCCATGCGACATCATCCGCACATGCTTGTTGAAGGCCCTGAAGACAGCTAGAGCTTGGGGCTTTCCGAAACCCAGTCAAACTGTCTGGGTTTTTCCGGATGTCTGGTAACCCTAAGTGAAAGGGCCCCTAAACAAATAGACACATATAGCAACAAATAAAATACTCTATCATGAGAAGTACTCGTAGTATCCAATCCGTAATAAATATAGATCTCCTTGCAGGTCAGAGAACCTATTTTTCTATAGTCTGCTCTTGTGCTATCCTAAAAAAATAGCAAAACCCGAAAATAGATGGGAGATAAAAAAAATCACAAAAAGAGCAAAAACCTCCCAAACCCCAAGAAATGAAACTAGATAAGAGGGAGAGACAAGAGCAAGAATGGTAAATCTACTCTTAAAACAATCTACTGATAAGTTTTGTGTGCTCAGGAGAGCCCTCAGTCATACAGCCACCTACTGAAAACTCCCAGAGGTAATGGCTATCACTGGCTTACACCCAGAAGAGTGTTAACTGTGAAACATCCCCGGGCTCTCTCCGGGCTAATTTAATTGTGCTATCCTAAGCATGTGAAGTCAGTAATATTATTCGGTTGAATACAAATACCAAATACGAATAACAGACAATGAGTTTTAACATAAGCAATGAAAGAAGCATTATGAAATAAGAGATCAAGTGTTTATTTCAGTAGGATTTAGCACAGTAGAGCCCCAGATTATTTGTATTCAAGTTTAAATCACATTCAGTCAAACCAAATGCAAATATTTGGTACAGCCCTAAATCTATGTACATTTCAGTGCTCCTTTTACGAAGGTGCGCTAGCGTTTTTAGTGCTTGCTACAATGCTGTGCGCGCTAACCTTGCACTACATGGAAAATACTAAAGCCAGCTCTACGGAGGCATTAGCGTCTAGCGTGCGCGGCATTGTAGCATGTGCTAAGCACGCACTAAAACCGCTAGCGCACCTTCGTAAAAGGAGCCCTCAGTCACAAAAGTTTCTTTTTTAGCAGTACGGAAATGGCTGCAGCAGCATATTTTAAGAAAGTATCTAAAGAAAATCTTTTATTCTTGGATTGACCAGTAGGTGCACTTGAGGGAGGAATAATTTGGAAAGGCTATTAAGTCTGTCAATTTGTTGATTACGAAAGGATAATGGCTAGCTACAGACTTTAATAAATAGGCAAAGGAGGATGCTAAACCCCATAAAATATACACGATGCAAAACAAGACTTGGAAATAACTGATTTGTAAATGACCAGTTAGCCCTTAAACTATAAACAACAAGGTAGAGGAAATTACCAGAGGAAATGAACTGGTGATATATTAAGCACCCAGAACTTAGAGTACCTTCAATACATTTCAACAGCCTGGCCATAGCTGATATGAACTACAGAGAGGGACTAAGAGGGAAATCCAAAGTGAAGGTATAGATTGCTTTTTACCTGCAAAATCCCAGATGCTTCCAAGCCTGATGTGCATAGGGCTGTGGAGCTGCATGTAAGGCCCCCTTGCCCACCATTTAACTGAACCCCCCTCAGGCAGCATCTTCCCTTCTGATCCCCCTACCCCAGGTGGCATCGCTATTCTGATTCCCCCCCTTAGGTGGCATCCTACTCTCCTGATCCCAGTAACCCCCCCCCCCCCCAGCAGAGAGGACCTCAGAGCTCTTACATGGTGGTCCACTGGTTGCCAGGCAGGAGTGATCCCCCTTTATTTCTGCTTGGCAAGCATTATGTCCAAAATGGCACGATTACTGCTAGGGGTCATATTTCCATTCCAAAATATGGGGCCTTTACCTCAATGATTCTATTCCTATTTCTAATCTCATAAAGAAAAGGTGGGGATATTGCCCTATACATAAAAGAGAGAATTGAGTCTACCAGAGAGAACACGCCGGAAACGAACAATAAGGTAGAGTTTCTATGGGCCAAAATACCGGGAACAAATGGAACGGATATGAAGATCAGCATCTAGTACCGACCTCTAGTGCAGTCTGAAGAGACTGATGGAGAAATGAAGGACGAGATTAAACACAAATGCAAGGGAGGCAACACAGTTATCATGGGTGAGTTCAATTATCCAGGGATAGATTGGAACCTAGGCAACTCCAGCTGCAGTAGGGAGACCAAGTTCCTGGATGCTGTAGGTGATTGCTTCCTGGAACAACTTGTCAGGGAAAATACGAGAGGAAATTCTATTCTGGACTTAATTCTAAATGGACTACGAGGACCGGCACAAGGTATAGAAGGAAAAGGGACACTGGGAAACAGTGACCACAACATGATCCACTTCAACCTAGACACAGGAACAAAAAATCGATCCAGAACAACAGCCATGGCACTGAACTTCCGAAAAGGGAACTACGAAGGGATGAGACTCATGGTGAGGAAGAAGATTAGGAAGAGGATAAGCACAGTAAATACACTAGAGCAAGCATGGTCCCTTTTTAAAGACACAGTCACTGAGGCGCAAAATCTATATAAACCACATATCAACAAGGGTTCCAAGAGGAAGAAGAACAAGGAATCGGCGTGGCATACTATAGCAGTGAAGGAAGCGATCAGAGACAAGAAGACTTTGTTTAAGGAATGGAAAAGGACAAAGACGGACGAAAACTGGAAAAAGCACAAACAGCAAAGCAACTGCCATAAGGCAGAAGAGGGGCCAAAAGAGACTATGAGGAAAAAATAGCCAAGAAGGCAAAAAACTTTAAGCTGTTCTTTTTTATATATTAAGGGGAAATGACCCACAAGGAAGCAGTGGGGCCGTTAGATGACCATGGAATAAAGGGAGTACTAAAGGAGGACAAAGTTATCACCAATAAACTGAACACATTTTTTGCATCTGTATTTACCGAAGAGGATATATCAAATATACCAGAAACCAACAGGCTATACACAGGTAATGAAGACGGGAAACTGACAGGGTACAATGGTCAGTCTAGAAGAGGTATGCAGACAGATTGATAGGCTTAAAAACTATAAATCCCCGGGACTGGACAGCATCCACCTGAGGGTAATCAAGGAACTGAAAGGGGTTATATCTGAACTGCTTCAACTAATAGCCAATCTGTCAATCAAATCAGGAAAGATTCCGGAAGACTGGAAAGTGGTGAATGTTACATCGATCTTCAAGAAAGGTTCGAAGGGGGATCCGGGAAACTACAGACCAGTGAATCTGACTTCAGTACTGGGAAAGATGGTAGAGGCACTGATAAAAGACCGCATCATTGATCACCTTGATGGAAACAAACTGATGAGGACTAGCCAGCACGGCTTCAGAAAAGGAAGATCTTGTTTGACAAACTTATTACACTTCTTCGAAGGAGTAAATAGGCAAATAGTCAAGGGTGACCCAGTCGACATCGCATATCAAGATTTTCAGAAGGTGTTCAACAAGGTCCTGCATGAACGTCTACTTTGAAAAATTGCGAGCCAAGGAATTGAGAGTGATATACTCATGTGGATTAAAAACTGGTTGGTGGATAGGAAACAGAGAGTGGGGGTGAATGGACAATACTCGGACTAGAGAAGTGTTGAGTGGCATGCCGCAGGGTTTGGTGCTCTTCAACATATTTATAAATGACCTAGAAATTGGCACGACGAGTGAGGTGATTAAATTTGTGGACGATACAAAGTTATTCAGAGTAGTGAGGACACATAAGGATTGCGAAGACCTACAACGAGACATACAAACACTTGAGGAATGGGCCGCGAAATGGCAAATGAAGTTCAACATGGATAAGTACAAGGTGATGCATGTTGGTAACAAAAATCATATGCACAAATACTGGATGTCTGGTGCTATACTCAGAGAGAGCTCCCAGGAAAGAGACTTGGGAGTACTTGTAGACAAGTCAATGAAACCGTATGCACAATGTGTGATGGCAGCGGCAGCGAAAAGGGCAAACAGAATGCAAGGAATGATTAAAAAGGGGATCACGAACAGATCTGAAAAGGTTATCATGCCGTTATACCGGGCCATGGTATGCTCCCACCTGGAATACTGCATCCAACACTGGTCGCCGTACATGAAAAAGGACATAGTACTACTTGAAAGGATCCAGAGAAGAGCAACAAAAATGGTTAAGGGGCTGGGGGAGTTGCCGTACAATGAGAAGCTAGAGAAACTGGGCCTCTTCTCCCTTGAAAAGAGGAGACTGAGAGGGGACATGATCGAAACATTCAGATATTGAAGGGATTTGACTTAGTAGAGAAAGAGAGATTGTTCACCCTCTCCAAGGTGAAGAGAACAAGAGGGCACTCGCTAAAGTTAGAAGGGAGGGAAAAGATTCCGTACAAACATAAGGAAGTTCTTCACCCAGAGAGTGGTAGAAATCTGGAACGCTCTTCCGGAGGCTGTTATAGGGGAAAGCACCCTCCAGGGATTCAAAAAACGGTTGGATAAGTTCCTACTGGAACAGAACATATGAAGGTCAGGCTTGACTCAAATAGGGCACTGGTCTTTGACCTAAGGGCCGCTGCGTGAGCGGACTGCTGGGCATGATGGTCTGACCCAGCAGTGGCAAATCTTATGTTCTTATGTAATGCTAAACAGTTTAGAGCTTGTCAGCTTGGAGAAAAGCAACTGAGAACAAATATGATAGAAGCTTATAAGATTAAATGTAGGGTATAACAATTGCTTAATTTTTCAAACAGTATAACAAGAGGACACAATGAAACTAATGTCTAGCATAGGATTGGGCAACCATAGTCCTTGAGGGGCACAACCCATTCGGGTTTTCAAGATTTCCACAATGAATATGCATGAGATTGATTTGCATGCACTACTTCCATTACATGAAAATAGATTGCATGCATATTCATTGTGGAAATTTTGAAAACCTGAATGGGCTGTGGGGCCTTGTGGACCATAGTTGGCTATGCCTGGACAAGCAGATTGAAAACAAATCACAGACAGCTATTTTATATGTATCACATAATTGCCAGAGGATGTGGGCTAGGCAATAAAAATAGAAGAGTTCAAAAGCGGTTTGGATAATTTCCTGGGAAAAAAAAAATCCATAAAAAATGATTAGCCGGATAGATTTGGGAGAGCCACTGGAGTGGTCACGGTCTAGAACACAGGTGTCGAAGTCGGTCCTCGAGGGCCGCAATCCAGTCGGGTTTTCAGAATTTCCCCAATGAATATGCATTGAAAGCAGTGCATGCACATAGATCTCATGCATATTCATTGGGGAAATCTTGAAAACCCGACTGGATCGCGGCCCTCCAGGAGGGACTTTGACACCCCTGGTCTAGAAACAGAATACTGGGCTTGATGAAACGTGGTATGACACATCATGGTTTTTCTTATGTTCTTTCAAGAGCTATAGTTTTAACTATGGGCTCCTTTTACTAAGCTACGATAGTGTTTTTAGCGCACGCAGGATTTTAGCGTGCGCTAAACCCGTGCTACGTGGCTAGAACTAACGCCAGCTCAATGCACGAGTGGCAATTCAGTGCATGCTAAGCGCACGCTAAAACCGCTATCGCAGCTTAGTAAAAGGAGCCCTATGTATTCTGACTCTCAAAACTTCCCATGCCACCCAGTCTGAAGTAAAAGTGCAGGAC
Source organism: Geotrypetes seraphini (assembly GCF_902459505.1). Lineage (NCBI taxonomy): Eukaryota > Metazoa > Chordata > Amphibia > Gymnophiona > Dermophiidae > Geotrypetes > Geotrypetes seraphini. Next base: position 15,033,273 of record NC_047097.1, read on the forward strand.
AGTAAAGAGGATATATGGGGGCGATGGAAGTGAAGAAAGATCCTTCTGCTATAAGGCTCTTTCACTTTTGGATCTTGTGGCAGTAAATTACAGTAACCTATTGCCTGCTTAAAATGAGTCACAGATTGGTTATCTGTGACCCTTAAATTCTGATAGTTTACATTTAATATGAATATTGATATTGATATTGAATATTGTTGATTTCAATTTGTGCAGATATCTCTTTTTGGACAAGTTTTGTTTTTTGTTCTTAAATCATATACTCCTTCTCATTTACCCTTTTACAAAACCACAGAAGCGGTTTTTAGCACAGGCCGGCGTGCTGAATGCTCTGCACTGTTCCCGATGTTCATAGGAACTCTACATGAATATTGGAAGCAGTGCAGAGCATTCAGCGCACCAGCTGGCACTAAAAACCGCTTTCACAGTTTTGCAAAAGGGGGGAGGGTTAATGAAGATTTTTTTCAGTGAAGTTAACTACAGTAAACATGATGTAAGGATTAAAAAAAAAAAAAAGATAATAAAGCTTGAAATTTGTAGTTTATTCTTTTCGTGAATTTTAGGAATAGAATATAATTATCAACTAAGAATAGTTTATTTCCATAAAAATTACCCATAATCCATGCTGTTTCATTTTTTAAGTTGTTATGATTGGTTTATAGACCTGGAAGGCAATATGCCTGATACTGATGTCATAAATTCACTGACTAAACTAGTTTCAAATTTTATTTAGATGCGAGACAAAGGCACAGAAGTGATAAGAGCGAGAACATAGCTTCAGGATGGAAAAGATAAGATGTTTGCAAAGGCATGAAGCATCTCTCACTACATTCTATTTTGGTAGAAGCTCTATAGATAAAGCAGAAATTATGATTTCAAGTATGTAATTGCCCTCAGATTATTTTACTGTACTAGGACTTCCTGAGTGCAGGGAGTTGAATCAATACTGCCGTCTGAAATTGCCTCCAAGACAAAACATTCAAATTTGATAACTATGCACTCTGCCACAAAGACCATATCACAAGCCACAAAAAAAACACATCAAGTATAGTCATTCATCCTTAGACAAATGTCTCCCCCCAATAAATACTACATAAGACAACCCAGTTACAGAGGACTTTAACATTTACTAACATGCTGTTTGTTTATTTGAGGTATATATCTTACAGATAAATGTAGCCCCTGCACATAACTTGTGAATAACTTATGGGGGTTGCCACATTTGTGATGGTTTTTGGCAGACAATTAGCTGGATCACTTGCAAGATGAGTCCTCCATTACCAGTTGAAAGTGGATGGATGACTGAGTTGGTTGGCATTTCATTTAGTCCCAAAACTAGGGTTATCAGATTTGTTAAAGCCCCACCCTGTTCTACCCTGCCTCCACACAAACCTTAGCTTTTCTCCTTCCTTGAGCTCTGGGCCGCACCGAGGGCTTCTGAACTTGTGCGGATGCACTGTGATCATGTCATGCATGCTTGCATGAGTGTGGTATCATCACGTCACATCTGCGCATGTTCAGAGGCCCTCTAGATGTGGCCCCAAGCTTATGTCAGAGCCGGGGCCTTCCAAAACCAAAACAAACTACCGGGTTTTAAAAAGCCATTCGGATGCCTGGACAGTCCGCTAGAAAGGTAACCCTACCCAAAACCTTTAAAAATAATCCATTTATGGAAACAAGTTAAGCAAACCACAAAAAAGTGCTGGAATGTCTTTCACACCTCTTGTTTACCTACTTGACAAGCCTTACTAAAAATGCTGCACAGTCTGTAATTCTTTGTAATTATGTTGATTTAACAATGTTGATGACAGCTGTGGCAAGATTTCATGGTTCATAATTTATTGTTCGTTATAAAATTACACTGATTTGTCACTGAAAAGTCAAGAGAAAACTGAGGTTGCCCTTCAGTGCAAAAGTACTTACCAACGCCTAGAAACGCCCATGTAGACAGGAAAGGAAAAAAAAAAAAAAAGAAATAACAAAGTTTAGTAATTACTTCAAATTGATGGAAACATGCCAAAAGATGGCAAACACATTAAGCTGAGCAGTGCCAAAGAGAAGGCATTACTTTCACATTTCTAATTTAAAGAAATAATTACACTGGCATACATAACAATGTTTATTGCAGTTTTTACATCTTCCGCATTCTTTTTCCTTAAAGCAACATAAGATGCATTTGGATTTTAAAAATAACCTCAGTATCATTTCCAAACAAAGAATGGTAATAGGAGAGATACAAAGGGGTGCTGAAAAGTTCGCAACCCAACCAAGAAGAAGATGTGGATATGGTTCAATGGTCAAAACAGAGAACAATAAAACTCCAGCATTTATATATAAATGCTTAATTCCATATAATCCAACTAGAGCTCTGAGATCTAATGAACAAAATTTATTGACTATTCCTTCACTTATGATTATTAATACAAGACGGCAGTTTATTTTTTCGGTAACCGCTCCACAGACTTGGAACGCTCTTCCAATTTACTTACGAAAGGAGCAGGATCTGGGAAAATTCAAAAGTAATCTAAAAACATTTCTTTTAAAAGATGCCTTTGGTATTTTATCTTTTAACCCTTAGGCCATTGATTTTAATGTATTAATATGCTTTTATTGGTTTCCTTCGTGTACCTTTCCTTTTTTTTGTTCTGCTTTTCTATATTGAATTGTATTTCACATCCCCTTTTTACCTTGTGTTATGAATATGATGAGCTAATCTTTAACCCTATGGTATTGTTCACAGTTTGTATTGTATTGTTTCCCACTGAATGTATTTTAAATTGTTCATCGCTTAGAACTATGATTAAGCGATTAATCAAAAGAATTATTAAACTTGAAACTTGAATGTTCTATGTTTTGACAGCTACAGTGGCAAAACAATGCTCATAGGGGAAGTTGGTTGGTTGGACTGGGTTTCTATCAGGTACTTGTAACCTGGATTGGCCACAATTGAGGATAGGATGCTGGGCTAGGTGGACCATTTGTATGACCCACTATGACTATTCTTATGTTCTTATGTGAGCCAAGTTTAGGACAATGAAGCCATTGTGACATTACTGATAAGGATGACTCTTAGGCATTGGTGGAATGAGGCATTATGACATCACAATCTCAGCTCTGGAATATTGCTACGAGGGAATTTCTTTAAAGTTCTCAGCCCAACCAAGAAGAGAATGATGTGGATATGGTTCAATCAATGATCTGAAACAATGTCAAAACAGGTGATTTAACTGGCAAGGAGCCATTTCTGGCTGGTTAAATCACTTTGAAGACCCCTTAATTCCTTCCGTTTTTTTCAATGAAGAAGTAAATTACTTGCACAGTTCCTCAACCATCTCTAAGGCCAAGATGCTACTCACCATGGGCTGGATTCTGTAACCGTCGCCAATATCGGTGTCTGCCTTAAAAGTGGCCGCTGACTGCATGTCAATCACATATTGGCGCCAGATTCAGAATCACGCCTAAGGGAAAGATAGGTGCAGGAAATGCAGGCCAGGGTTTTCCGGACCTACATTTCTGGCATCTATCTTTGCATGAATTGCACCAACATAGATGCTTTAGGCCGCCTAGCACCACGTCTGGCATTGGCCACACCAACTTTGGCATTCGACAGCCTAAAGCGCCTATGTAGGCGTGGTTCTGGAACCTTTAGGTGCTGGTAGGTGCTTTAACTTCACTGTTTTTTTGCCATTTCTAATTACATCCTTCAATTAACTTCCCCCTATGTTTATTTACATACCATTTTCAAAAGTTTCTTATGTAGGAAAAAGCAGTTCAAACAGGTAAAATCCTTGATGGAAAACTGTCCCCCATCCTTCTGTGGGTAATTGTGCTTGTGCTGTTCAGAGTGCAGGTAATTTTAGCTGTTGCCAAATGGGGCACAGGTTTATGTTTATTATTAAAAAATTTTGCCCGCACTTCAGTTTAGCAACAGCACAGTTTAAAAATAAAAAAAAAGAGAAAGAAACACCATTAAAATATAGAAAAGATAAAAAGAAGATAAAATCAAAAATTAAAATTAAAAGATTAAAATTATTTACTCTCAATATTTTAAAGGAAAAGCTAGACCAAAAAGATGTCTTAACCAGTGACCTGAATTTTACATAAGAAAGCTCAGAGTGAATCACAACTGGAAGAGAATTCCATAAACTAGGAACAGATGCAAAAAAAAAAAAAAAAAAAAAAAAAAAATCAGAGTTATGTGTTGAAGCCAATCGCACCAAATGAACTGAAGGCAAAGTCAACTGATGAGCAGATACCGAACACAAATTACGAGTGGCATTAGATCAGGGGGTGGGAAAGTACAAGAAGGTTTTCATTCTGAAAACCTCTGCTTCAAAGAATGTGCAAATGTCCATGGTTAGATTTCACTATCTGCGGCTAATGGCATTTTCAAGCTGATCCTTGCAGAGGTTTCCCTTTGAAGGGGATAGAAGGGGATAGATAGAGGATTACTGCACAGGTCCTTGACCTGTTGGGCCACCGCGTGAGCGGGCTGCTGGGCGCGATGGACCACAGGTCTGACCCAGCGAAGGTATTGCTTATGTTCTTAATAAATTTAAAGTTCCTTGGGTATAACATGCCCATTGGACTGCAAGCCTTAGACATGGTTTAAAAATGCCCCATAAAAGCCATATGGACTAGGACCAATTTTAAAATTGTTTTATAGATGTAAAGTCCCATGGATTTTGCAACTACATTTCAAAGGGAGAGTATTATAAACTTTCTCTTTCTGCTTTCTCTGCGTGTAAAATTTTCAATAGAAAATAATATATGCACATTAATTTCCAATGACACCCAAAACATGATTTGGCTAAAACTATGAGGGCTAAGGAACCTTAAGCCAGACTGATAGCAATTTTCAAATATTTATTTATTTAGTTTTATAGCCCCTCCTCCCCAGTAGCCCAGAATGGGTTACAAGAAAACATACAGAGTAGTTTTCAGGATCAATAACATACAAGCTACAGGATCAATAACGAGTTACAGAAAATTGAGATGGTTTTCAATAATGTTATGGGGAAACTAAGAACACACGTGCTATAGTAAATCTACATGCTACAGGATCAATAACGAGACACTGTGGCCCTGATTCTGCAAAGGGGTCCTACAGCTGTCTAATCAGCCAATCGAGATGCAAATTAAAAAAAAAAAAAATGGTTCCCAGGCAGGCCGCCTATATTGAAGGCGCCTCCGGGAGCCTAGGGAGGCCCACAAGACCGCCAAAGGGTCTTAGGTGAACCTAGGCGGCCCTATGCTTCTCCCTAGTAGAGGGAGAGACGCTTACAATGTAGGCCAGCAAAATGCTGGCCTACATTGTAAGTAGACGCGGCCACTATACTTATCGCGGCAAGGGATCTCCCTGCCGTGATAAGTATAGCGGCCGTGGCCACCTGTCCCCCCATTCGCTGGCAGGAGGGTGCCCAACCGCTCCTGCCAAAGGACGCCCCCCTGTGGGCCCCCCAGTGCTAACACCTCCGATGACCCCCCTAACCTCCCACTCCAACTAACTTCTAATTGTTGACCGGCCGACCGGGTCTTGCTGCCGTCCATCCGGCAGGCTCGCCTCGTCGAAATGAGGTGGGCCCGCCCCTTCCTGGCTCATCCCCGCTAAGCCTAAGGCCTGATTGGCCCAGGCTCTAGAATTCTGGACCAATCAGGCCTTAGGCATAGCGGGTCCGCCTATACCCACTAAGCCTAAGGTTTGATTGACCTAGAGCCTGGGAAAATTAGGCCTAAGGCTTATTCGGGATGGGCGGACCCGGTAAGCCTAAAATCTGATTGGTCCAGGCTCAGCAGCCCTTGGAAGATCATCCCATGGTCTAGGAAGCCAAAACGTTCTCGACGACACCATCCACGTAGCCAAGCATTCATCTCCAGGATGCAAACTTCTCTGCCCTGGCCTTTACCCTCAACAGGGAGGATGGACTGTGCACCTGACTGCTTCACCTTCTCTCCCAGAGCCACAAATTCACTTTTGAAACATTTGCAGGAGTACCTGGCAGTATCGTTAGTGCCAATGTGGATAAGCAGCATCGGAAAGTAGTCATCAGGCTTGATGAGTCTCGGCAAGCTCTCTGTAACATCTTGGATTTTGGCTCCAGGTGGACAGCATACCTCTTGTGACATCATGTCTGGGCTGCAGATGGATGCTTCTGTAAACCAGGGTTACGAATCCAGTACTTTTTGGGATTTCAAGCTCTGGGCCTTCCTCTCTTTGGGTTGCTCTCATCTCCTCCACTACCAGGACTGCATACCGGTTCTTCAGTTCAAGGGCAGGGGGGAGTCACCGTACCAATCTTGCAGTGTTCTGTAATCTGAGTCCAGCTGTCTTCCTCAGCACAGCCTCTTCTTCCCCACTACTGGAAATCTTTGACGCCTCAAGAACCATTTCATTGATTTAACTCTCATTCTCACGGATGCTTCTCAACCATGCCATTTCTTTTACTTCCTTCATGAGGGATTTAAGCTGAAGACAGCTTGTACATGGAACTACTCCCTCTGCCTGGGTAACATTTTCTGTCTGCACAGAGACAGAAGTTGTAACCTGAGCAGCAGCTTTGGTGATACGATGTTTCCCAGTGCAGAACTTACACCTAGAAAACAAAAAAAAAGAATAGGGCAGAAAAATTCTACCAAATTAATGCCATGTTCTAGAGGTAGACAGTAGTTCACAGGCTGCTATAAGTAAAGAAATGAGCTAGGGGTGGGCCTGCCAGAAACTATCTTTAATGCTGATCCTCTACAACCTCTCTGTCTTAGAACCAGGCTTACTGAGGGTTAGGCACTAGGCCAGCATTCCTCCCCTCAAGGGTCACCCTGTGGAGTCTGATCTCTTAAGAAAGTCCTCAGAATTCCATCTCCACTTATATCCTATACTGTCTATTAAGATATTTAATGTGTTTTGTGTCAAAACTGTAAATAACATACTGCACTATAATGTGTACTATTTGAATGCTCAGTGCTGTAAATGTCTAATGGCTATGTCTGGCTTACTCCTGCCTTGGGTGAATTTCTTCAAAATGGCGGTACATAAATTCCAAAAAATAAGACATGTTCTCATTTGGGTGTTGGCACACTGTAAAATAAAGGCTCTTATTTATTAAGGCATTTTTCCTATTCTGTGTTTGGGAAAAAAAGCCTAGCAAATCAGGCCCTAGGGCAGAATATATATTTGTACTTTAACAATGTACATGTAAAATGGATTGCAATCATAATACACAAATTCTTACTCATAGATCCACAATTATAGTTTTTCATTATTCCACACATTTACTAACTTCAGTATAGTATTCAGAATATTAAAAAAAACCTCAAAGCAGTAAAAATTGTATGCTTAAATCTCTCTATCCTGCACCTTCCAGAATGTAATTCTATAACTTGTTTAACAGTCATCTATTATTTAATGAAAGAATGATAAGATATTCTGATATGACTTATCATTACTACAACAAAGCTGTAATTTACAAAGGCGTGGGTGGGCAGATTGGATTTTCAGAATGGAGTAAATTTATCTTTAACAAATGTTCCTTGAGGATAGGATAAGCAGTGACACACATGAGCGATATTATCAAATGATGCCAAAAAGGACAGTGTTATTAGAAAGATGTGGAAAAAACTGGAAAGCTTTTCCATGCTTGCATAGAATTTTCCAAATAGCTGTTTCTAGGCTAGGCCTTCCTCAACACTATAAGTCAGCCCGAGAGCTCGTCTCGATGGGCATAGATAACATGGGGCTGGAAGACCTGCATGTTGGCCTGTCGGGATTGGCTCCCAGAGGGTTTAGGGGCAGATGTTTTGGGGAAGGTGCAGCGCGATTGGCCAGTTTGTCTCCTGCTTTGTGGGACAGCGGAGATAGGTTGCAACAGGTGAAGAAGGTGCAGGATTTTAGGCTGTAACGGCTGCTTCGGGGGCCAAGGTTTTTTGGGTCCTCGTGGCTGCTTCCCCACCCTCCCTCCCTCATAGTTATGGAGTTGGTTCCTGGAGGTGGGAGCCCTGAGCTCGCAGCAGCGGGTATCGAGCTACCAATTGGGGCTCATCGTGAGATGAGTGAATGGTAGGCAGCTGTTTGAATGGGGGTCCCCAGGCGGGCTGGGGACCCGTTTGAAGGGGGCAGGGAGGTCCCTGACACCCCCAGACCCTTGCTGGGGCTGAGGCGGGGTCACAGGCAAAAAGCTGCTTGGGTATCCTTCTGGTAGCTCGATTTCATTTTAATTAACTGTTTAATTTGTTCAATATTAACTGTTAATTTGTTCGATAAACAGAGCTGCGACTCGGTTTTACCAAAATAGAGTTTTGTGGTTATTGTGTGTTAATTGTTATAGGTAGGTTTAAGGTAGGGGGAAGGGGGTTAGGAATTAAGGGACAACTGGGCCTTTCCAGGTCCAGATGTTTATAAAACCTTCAAAGAAATCAGCTCTGCATCGAAGTAAGTATGTGTGGTGCTTATCCTGTTATCCTTAGAGAAGACTTATTACAAGTAAGCAACTTTACTTACACCATAAGTAAACTTGAGCATAGCCTGGCAAACTTAGAAAAATAGTCAAATCCTGGAAAGAATCAATTCTGACACACATTTAAGCTGGTAAACAGGAAAAGTGTGTGTGTGTGTGTGTGTGGGGGGGGGGGGGGCAAACCACTCCAAGCGCCATCTTAGCAGGGGTGCCAATGATGCTGACTTTGGCTGACACACTGTGGCTTCTGACCCTGCTCCCTGAGCCCCTCCCACACCCCCAGAACAGAAAAATAGCCATCATCATGAGTGCTGGTTTTAATGATGACCAGGGTGCGCTCCCTCTGATCTCCAGCTGTTTTTGCAGTGTGCATTTGGCCTCTTAGGAACATGCAGTCATCAAAAAGCAGCTTGGGAGATTCCAGCCATGGTCTCACTGATGACTATAGCATCCCCGCTCCCCCCCCCCTAAAGACACAGACTTCCTATTTCTATGAAAGGTGGGATGCTGCAGAGTCATCATCCAAGCTGAGAGGTCCTGCTGCCTTCTGACTATCGCTGGTGCATCTATGATCCATTGGCAGCAGTGGGTAAAGTGCTGGTAAAGCTGTTGGGGGCTGCTGCAAGTAACAAGAGGATTTGGAGGAGAACTAGAGGGGGTATTTCAGTGGGAATTTGGAAAATAAAGACCAAGATGAAAGATGCTAGGGCACTCAAGGTAGGGGGGTGGATCATTCGCTCAGGAGCTATCTTTCCTTACTACGCCACTGGGAGAAGGCCCAAATCTTTCAAGCATAGTTTTATAATCAACTAGCCATTAAACCAACCTTCCAAATCTGAAATCATGTCTTGATCCTTCTTCCTGGCTATCAAAGCAAACTGATCATTAGATTTGTGGGTTTGTTTTCTGAGTTTTAGGGCTGAAGTCATAGTTGCTTTTGACAAGCAGACCAATACACACTCCAAAACCATTCACTTTTTTTTTTCCAGTAAATCTATATGGAGTAGATGCATTTGTTTGTTGGTTGCTTTATTTGGTGCCAACTCCAAAGGATTCTTTTCCTAATGATGGCAAGGATTTTATGAAATTATTAAGGAAGGATCCATTATCATCACCACTGGATAATAAAGAGCAAAATTTTTTTTATTTCAAATATTTTTATTGAAACTTTTCCAAAAAGAACAGAACATGTAACACAGGTATGGTGGCTGCCAATGTATGTTTACAAAGATATACATATAATATTTTCAAGAAAACATAAACATAACATGTAATCACACAAGGCAACTCCGTAAGAGTCAAAAGTGAAACCTGGAGATGGAGGTGAGGATACCAGACTCACTCATTAAAGGATAATAATGGAGTGTGTAGAATAAAAACAAATTTAACTACAACAACAAAATGTCTATATACCATCTGGAGTTCAAGATCAATTTACCATAAATGTCCAATGACATAAAATAACAATCTCAGAAAAATCAGAAATGAATTGGGCTGCCCAAGTCCGGTCCTCAAAATCTACTGGCAGGCCAGGTTTTCAGGATATCCACAATGAATATGCATAAGAGAGAGATTTGCATACCAAGAAGGCAGTGCAGGCAAATCTCTATCATGCATATTCATTGTGGATATCATGAAAACCTGGCCTGCCAGTAGATCTCGAGGACCGGACTTGAGCAGCCCTGAAAAAAGAACATAAAACATTATCAATTGTTTAAATATTTTTCAAACAGCTAGGCGTTCAATTTTTTCCTAATTTTTAGGTAACAGTTTCATAATGAAAGACAGTGGTAATGAATTTCAAATTAATAGAACTGCATAACTAAAATGCATTTTTAAAAGGGAAAACATATATATATATATAAGTATATATATATATATATATATATATACTTATATATACTATATATATATATATATATATATATATAGAAGTGTTCAAATATATTGTAAAGCAGTAATACTATCTGAAATAAAACTCAAAGCGTGCATGCACACTTAGGAGGGCGTGATCCCTGACAGCATGATGTGTGCTTCCGTGGCCGTATTCTATTTGTGGTGCGTGAGGTGGCTTGAGGCGCGTGCAGCGATTTCAGTGGCGGTGGTGGTTTGACACCTGCGCTGCCATTGCCAGGATGCCTCTTCTCACCCCCGGACCAGCAAACGCAGCAGCCGTGGGGCATTTGCTAGGCCGGCCCACTTCGATAATATGAGGTGGGCCGGCCTAGCAAAAGTCCTGAGGCTGCCCAGCGGATGCTGGACAGGGGGAGCAGGGAAAGGAGAAGGGGTACTACTGGACATGGGAAGCAGGTAATGGGTGCTGATGGACAGGGGGGAGGTAAAAGGCTCCTTCTGGACAGGGGGAGCAGAGAAGAGGTGCTGCTGGACAAGGGGGGAGGTAAAACGAAGGGAGAAGGGCTGCTGCTGGACAGGGAGAGCAGGGAAGGGGTGCTGCTGTACATGGGGAAGTAAAAGGAAAGGAGAAGGGCTACTGCTGGACAGGGGGAGCAGGCAAGGGATGGTGGTGGACAGCTGAGGAAAGAAAGAAAGATAGACAGCAGCCAAGGAGAGAGAGAAACAGAAAGACAGACAGACAGACAGAAAGCGGCCAAGGAGAGAGAGACAGAAAGACAGACACACACATCTATTCTAGCACCCGTTAATGTTACGGGCTTAAAGTCTAGAAAGTCTATATTAATTATCAAGTTTACAACGTCTCTCAACTGCCTCACTCTATGTCAACCAACTGTAACCCATATGTATGTATCAACAACCAAATCTGTAACTCATCTAGTACGTTCCACTCTATGTATGTAACTTGTAACGAAACAACAAGGCAGGCAGTCCACCAAAGAATCCAACATGAAACAAAAAAAGATTGGCATAAAATAAGGAGATTTAAATTAGGTTTATTCAAGGTGCTCCCATGAACCATGCGTAATGCATTTCACCAAACAAGGCTAGTCAATGCTAACAGAAAACCATGTCTTTCATACACACAGAACACAGATACACCCTCACCCAGTATGGAATAAGTAATCACAAACTAAAAATAGAAATATGTAGATAAAGGTTAAACTCAACCGCCAAGAAGCCAAACTGCATACAGTGAAACACCACAGAAACAATGATACTAATACTCTGCAAAATATAAATATAGCAGATGTACATTTGAAGAAACTGACAATCATCACTTTACAAATTAACAAATAGAAATAAAACAAAAATTGAAAATAACTTTCAGAGGCCATAGCCTCTTTCTTCTGGTCAATATAGTATACTGCTGTTACATTATAATGTCCTGACCTGAGAAAGGGGGTTTTGGTCTCTAAAAGTTAGTAAAAAAAAAAAAAAGTATTAAAATTAGTCCAATAAAAATATTACCTTATTTTCTGTTTATAAAAGTTTTATCAATACAGCTACAATACTATTTTATTCTAAAGCAACCAAAAAATCTTTTTTCTACCTTTTGTCATTTCTGCTTTAATTATCTTGTCTTCACTCTCTTCTTTCTAGCCAACATCTGTCCTCTCTCTGTCTTCCATGCAGCATCAGCCCCTTCCATCCACTGTCCGCCCTCTTCCCGTTCCATATGGCATCTTCCCTCTTTCTATGCTATTTCAAGAAACTGTCTGTCCTGTGCTCCTTCTCTCCTTTGTACATGATTGATTTCAGCTCTGCCACCTCTCCATTTTTCTCTCTCTGTAACTACCCCCTCCCCTATGTTCTTGCATCTCTCTCTCTTCTCCTTTATTTCCTCCCCACCCCATGGTCTGGCATCTCTGTCTCTTTCCCTTCCCTGATTCCCTGGCATCTCTCTCCTTTCCTTTTCTTCCATCTCTCCCTCCCCCTCCTTGCTCTGACATATCCTCCTTCCTTTCCCCCTTCCTTTTCCCTTTGTCTAGCATACCTTCCTTCTTCCCTCCATGCCCTGGCATCTCTTCCTCCCTCCCGGCAGGAGAAGGCCGCAAAGAAGCCTGTTTAGAATGCTGCGGCTGCTGACACTGCAGGAGGGAGGTTTATTGGTCGTCTCACGGTGAGAGGGTTGGCGGGGTTCACATGGGAGGGAGAGATAGGAGGGTCAGCGGGAGCTCGGGTGCGCCGGGGGCGACAACAACAATGCTGCTGCAGGCAAATCCAGCAAGGGTGAAGGAGATGGGCTAGTTAGGGGGAGAAATGCCTGGACCGTGAAGATCCAAAAGGCCCTAAAGCACCGCACCAGTGGGCCCCCCTTACTATTTTGGGCCCTAGGTCCGTGCCTACTGGGCTACCCTTTAATCCGGCCCTGGCCAGAGGATGTGGTAAAAGCAGTTACCGTAGCTGGTTTTTTTTAAAAAAAGGTTTGGACAAGTTCCTGAAGGAAAAGTCCATAGTCTGCTATTGACACTGACTTGGGAGAAACCACTGTTTGCCCTGGATCGATAGTATGGAATGTAACTATTATTTGGGTTTTTGCTAGGTACTTGTGACCTGGATTGGCCACTGTGAAGATGGGATACTGGGTTAGATGGATCATAGGTCTTAGCTAGTATGGCTATTCTTAATGTTCTTATGTTTTGACTGAATCCTTCTCCCAGCAGGGTAAGTCAGTAAGGAATGTCACTCATGTGGCTATGGTTGTTGCTGTACTGTTTGGAGTATAACAAACCATAAAATCTCTATTTGAATATAAAAACATGCAGGTGATGCAGTTCCCCAATAGCTGTTATGGTCCTGAGTATAAGCAGATTATCATAGCTCTTTAACATACACTGTCTGATCTGCATTTTACTAAATTGCACACTGTAGGGTGAGTAATATCTTTCAGTGAAGAAAGATTTCAAGTCAATTCTGTCTAGACTGAAATGGCATAAATCCCACAGGTAACAGAATTAAAATTCTCTTGGGATTGATTTTTCCTCCTAGATTAGTGGTGTTTTACCAGGTTTACTGAGATAACAGAGTCCTTCATGTTGTAATAATGAAAGATTAGGTTCTTACCTTGCTAATCTTTCAGTGATAAGACATAGGATTCTGTACAAAAGCTGTTACTTACCCTTAGCCACAAATCTGCAAAAGGATATCTATTTAAGACTCTGAACTCCTCCACTTCTGCAGTGGAGAACAGCTCCCTCTTCAGTTGGTCCCAAAACAATTGAATTCAACTGAAACAGAATACAAGAGAAGGAGGGGCACGGGGAGCTTCCCCGGCAATAAACTATATTCTGCTGTGCTCTGTAACCTATGATAAAAGAACAATGATTAATAAACATTTAACAAATTAACAGTGAAGAATAATTAGGCACATATCTAGCTAAGGTGCCAACCTGCTAAGTGCAACCAGTAGGAGCCATAACCCCCTCTCCCCCCAAGGAGAAAGGAAATAGGCACCCCCATGTTCCTGTAATATTGTCTCTGCCTATACTTAGATACAGAAGAAGAAGAAGCCCCGAAACGTACACTGGTCACGTCCGAAGCAGGCGAATCAGGACTCTAACAGGGCAGGGCATACAGAATCCTATGTCTTGTTTTGACCAGAGAGCTAATCTGATCAATAAAAGTAAGATCAAAATGTACAGTATAATAACACCTAACACTTTTGATTGATAAAAGGTATGGAAAACCTCACATATGCTGAAAGATTAGAGAAACTAGGGCTCTTTTTCCTGGAAAAGCAGAGACTTAGAGGGGACATGATAGAGACTTACAAGATCATGAAGGGCATGGAGAAAGTGGAGAGGGACAGATTCTTCAAACTTTCAAAAATTACAAGAACGAGAGGGCATTCGGAAAAATTAAGAGGGGACGGATTCAGAACCATAGAAACATAGAAACATAGAAATAGACGGCAGATAAGGGCCCACGGCCCATCTAGTCTGCCCACCTTAATGTCCCTCCCCTACCTTTGCCCTGTGAATAGATCCCATGTGCCGATCCCATTTGGCCTTAAAATCAGGCACGCTGCTGGCCTCAATCACCTGTAGTGGAAGACTATTCCAGCGATCAACCACTCTTTCAGTGAAAAAGAATTTCCTGGTGTCACCTCGTAGTTTCCCGCCCCTGATTTTCAACGGATGCCCTCTTGTTGTCGTGGGACCCTTAAAAAAGAAGATATCTTCCTCCGCCTCGATGCGGCCCGTAAGATACTTGAACCGATCATGTCCCCCCTCTCTCTGCGCTCCTCGAGCGAGTATAGCTGTAATTTGTCAAGCCGTTTTTCGTATGGTAGATCCAATGCTAGGAAGTTCTTCTTCACCCTAAGGGTGGTGGATACCTAGAATGCGCTTCCAGAGGGTATGATAGGACACAGTACGGTATGGGGTTCAAGAAGGGATTGGATGATTTCCTGAAGGATAAGGGGATAGAAGGGTATAGATAGAGGATTACTATACAGGTCCTAGACCTGATGGGCCGCCGCGTGAGCGGACTGCTGGGCACGATGGACCTCTGGTCTGACCCAGCAGAGGCACTGCTTATGTTCTTATGTTCTTATGTCTTATCACCAAAAGAAGAATAGCAAGGCACAAAGCTAATAATTCATTCAGTTTCAAAGACATAGGATTCTGTACAAAAGCTGATGTACCAAAGCAGTACCAGACATCTAGAGAGGGACAGATGAGCCTGCCTGCAGTACCGAGGACCCAAAGCGGCATCTTCCCGTGCTGCCACATCCACTCAGTAAAACTTAGTAAAAGTATGGAGAGAAAACCAAGTAGCCGCTCTACAAATCTCACCAGGTGAAACAGTCCAGGACTCCACCCAGGAGGCAGCCACACCTCTAGTCGAATGTGCTACAATCAAGATAGGGGACTGTTTAATAATAATAATAACTTTATTTTTTGTATACCGCAGTACCACAAACAGTTCAGAGTGGTTTACAATGCAAGAGACTGTACATATACAGCGAAGATACAATGTAAGGGAATGTACTATGCAGTTGAGAGCAGTTTACAATGCAGGGGACTATACATATTCAGCTGAATATGTATAGTCCCCTGCATTGTAAACTGCTCTCAACTGCATACAGCAAAAATACAATGCAAATTTAGAATGCAAGAGACTGTATATATACAGCAAAGATATTTATACAGTGAAAATACAGTGCGAGAGACTTATAGAGCAAGATACAATGCAAGAGACTGTATAATGCGGTTGAAGCGGTTTACTAAGCAAAGAAAGTTGTACATATGTAGCGAGGATACAGAGTGGTAAATGACAAGAAAATGCAACCAGTATAAATTACAGAAGGGTGCCGAGAGGGGAGGGGTAAGTACAGGATGGGAGTATTGGATTGAGGGGGAGGAAAGGAGAGATCGGGGGGGGGGGCCGAGAGGTGGTAGAGTTTGGTTAATTGGAGGGGAGGGGTTAGAGAAATTTATCATAGAGGTAAGCGCTGATGGGCTGCTACAACCACCATCACCTTGGTAAAGGTGCAGGGATCAGTGGGCAATCCAAAATGAAGCACCATAAACCGGAAGTTCTGCTGCATAACATGGAATCTTAGATATTTCCTGTGATCTGGAAAGATGGGGATGTGAAAAAACACCTCCGTCAAATCTAGCAAGCCAATGAATTTTCTCAGAGCCACCACCACTATAACAGAGCAGACCATCTCGATGGAAAGAGGGGGACCCATTGGGCCTTGTTGACTGACTTCAAATCCAGAATAGGCTTCCAATTAGGACCTATATAGAGTCCTTCCTTGGGAATGGTTCTGTGGCACAAATGTCTAAGAGTTGTTGCATTATTGCTTGGACTCTGGCCTCCTTCTCTGGATGTCCAGCTGGGGAGACGAGGAACAGATCTGGAGGTGGCCAAGAAAACTTGATCTTGTGCCCCCTCCTGAATAATGTCCAGAACCCAACGGTCAGACAAGATCTATTTCCATTCCTTCCAGAAAGTCGACAGCCGCCCATTGATATGAAGAGGGGCAGCCGTTCCTCTGGTGTCATTGTTGCTTCTTGGAGGCTGAGCCATCCTAGCACCTGTAACTGCCAAATCTCTGTCTGGACCCCTGAAAGGGCCACTGGGAAGAGTAACAAGAGAAAACCTGGCAGAATCTCCTAGATGCATGAAAACTGCCTCTGCCAACCTCAGTAGAACGATGGCTCCTGTTGTCCAGAAGGATTTGGGATGGCAAACCACCACACTGGCCATGAGGTCATCCAGCCCTTTACCAAAAAGCATCTGTCCTTTGAAGGATAATCTGAGAGTGGCCTTGGAGGCTGAGTCATCCACCCATTGCCTAATCCAGAGTATTTGTTGGACAGAAATGGAGTAAGCCAAAACTTTACTAAGGACTCTGATGTCATAAACAGTATTGGCCACATAATCCACTCCCTCCATAAACTTGTTGGGACAGGCATCCCCAAGATCCGAGGAACTAGTCCACAATCTGGTATGACAGGCCTGTGCCATAAAGGAGGCAGCTGCTGCATCTTTGATACCCAAAACCTACACTTCAAACTGTCTTTTAAGGACCACATCCAACTTATGATCCTGTGTGTCCTTCAGCATCACTCCACCCTCACTAGGAAGGGAGGTGTGCTTGATCACTTGCGCTACTGCGGAATCTACTTTAGGTTGCACAAACAGCTATTGGAAGCCATAGGATAGAGCCTAGACATAACTTTGGCTACCTTCAGAGCCTTCAGTGGACTCCCATTGATCAGTGACTATGGAGGTAATCCAGATGAGTGCATTAGTGCCACTCATAACTGAGAGGTGAATGGCTTCTGGGCATCACGCTTCAATACAGAGAAGGTGACAGAAAGGACTTGTGAAACAGAAGCTGATTTAGAAAGGTGACACACTGAGGGATCATCACCGTGATCCACAGCTGCTCTTGCCTCCTGCCCTCCATACCCCGAAAGGGATCCCAAATCATCCACAGAGGAAC
The DNA here is from genome assembly GCF_902459505.1 of Geotrypetes seraphini. NCBI lineage: Eukaryota > Metazoa > Chordata > Amphibia > Gymnophiona > Dermophiidae > Geotrypetes > Geotrypetes seraphini. The sequence continues at coordinate 15,050,601 of NC_047097.1, forward strand.
CATGTGATAACAGGGGCATGGAAAGAGGTTTCCAATCATCCCAGTCCTGCTCCAAAGGGTCAATGACACTAGGAGCCAATGTCTACATTTTGCAATCTTTCAAATGAACTGGTTTCGGGTTTCCAGATTTTAGTCAACTGAAATCTGGTCCCATAGCCAAGCCTCAAGACCACCCAGTTCTGCCCACATCACTCCCCCTAGCCACGCCTCCTCAACCTGTTCTCGTTGGGAAGGAGAGCATCCGCATGTGCGGATGCAAGGTGTCACATGTGCATATGAATGACCTCACCACATTGCATCCGCACATGCACGGATGCCCTCCTGATGCAGTACCATAGAAGAAGCTTTTCAAAACATGGACAAAGTGCCGGGTTTTGAAAAGCTTAAAGAGGACATGTCTAGGTAAATCCAGACGTCTGGATGTCCGGATGTCTGGAGCAGCAGTTTAGACTGGAGTTTTCAGCAACTAATTCACAAAGACATCAGACAGCATATTGCCTAAATACATTTCCTATTTTATTTATTATTTGTGATCACACTTTTCTTTTTTTTAATTTCTTTTTAAAAGTATTTATAACCCACCTATTCGCAAATCTAGGCGAGGAACATACATAATAACAAAAAAACAACAACCCCAAAACAAATAATACATACCAGAAAAGTACAACAAAACTAAGAAACATCATTAAAACATATTAAAATCCCACACAGCTTACCAACCCCTGAAAATAAGAAAGAGAAAAAAAAATTATGTATATTTTTCTCTCCCTCCCTTTCTGGAAAATCAGAAAAATATGTCCTAAGTTTAAAAGATTTACTCACAAGTTGCACTTGGAAAGTCTGGCATTTATGTGTGTAAATGATATCCATGTGTAAGTTGTGATTTTATACAGGACTCAGTTTAAACGTGGATCTCCATGATTTGTAAAAATTGCAAAGGGGGAGTTTTCGTGGCATAGTCAAAATTCTGCATTGTATTCAACATTTCGGAAAGATTTCCATGTGAAGATTTACAGTTGGTGACTGGCACATACATGTTTTGTTTTGTATTTTTTAGTGCTCATGTTTATCCCAACTTCACACTAACCCCCCCTTTTACAAAACCGTAGTGTGGGTTTTAGTGCCGGCCACTATGATAACAGCTCCAACGCTCATAGGAAGTCAATAAGAGTCTGAGCTGTTACAGCTGCAGCCGGCACTCAAAACCTCACTACGGTTTTGTAAATGGGAAGGGGGGGATAAGTTAAGAATGGAGCTCTCTAAAGTTAATCAGAAGCATCACATGTGCAAGTTGCTGCATTTCTCTGTTGACATCTGTACTCTCTGCTGTCCATGCCAGCAAACACTTGAACCCCTTTTCTAAAATACCACTGAAACTGAGCATTTCCAGACCTGGATGCCTCAATTCCGATCTCTATGTAAAATGGGACTCCATCCCCAAAATTCTATAAATGGTGCTCAAAATTGTGTTTGCAAATTTGGGCATGCATCCAATTTGCATGTGCAATTTAATTGGGCAATGAGTCAATTAGTGACAATAATTGGGCACTAAATTATTAGAGCTAATTTGAAACAGTTTGAATTTACAGGAACATCTTGCTAGGCCCTATTCTATAAAAATGCTCGCATTGATATTTCAGCATGCAACTGAAAAGGGGACAAGGATATGGGAAAGGTATGGGTGAGTCAGGGGCATTCTCTGCAAATGCACGCAGTATTAGAGGATATGGGAGATTCATGCCTTATTTAGGTATCAAGATTTACACCAGATTAAATCCTTGCACCCAAAATTAGGTGTGGATCTTGACAATAAGGGGGAAAATCTATAAATGGCATCTAAAAAGATAGGCACCTATCTCTTCTCAAGCACACCCGGATGCCTGTTACAGAATCACGCCTGTCTTAAAACTTAGGTCTGTAATGTAGGCCAGGGATTTAAAGGCCTATATTGTAGACACCTAAGTCCTTTAGAAAATCAAGCCTAGCAATTCTTGCTCCAAAGAATGGCAAACAATTAATTCTAGTGAAGATGAAACAATAGAGTTCAAACACAGCAAATCTCGAGTGCCTTCCCATAATTGATAATTTGTGACTGACTGGCAATCCTGCCCTTAAGACCAGACCACTTACCAACTACTGTATGAAACCATCTTCTTGTGTATGTGCTCCTTCGTCTCTCTTAAACACATCTACTTTGGAGTTAGGCACTGCTCAGTGCCATGCGGTAGGCCCCTATCTTTTGTAGAATCATGCCTAAGAAGACAGGCACCTATCATCCAATGAATTTTTATTTTTTTTCAATTATGAACTTGTTAAAGCTCATAATTGAAGCCAATTTACTAATTAAGTTAGATGCTTTGTAGAATTTTCCCCCGAGTTATTCTATAAATGGCACCTGACTTGGAGCACTGTTTATAGAATAGCATTCATTTGTGGTCATTGGTGGTAAATATTTTCTCCTATTTTGTCTCTCTGGGGAAAATATTTAATATATACAGCCCTTAGGGGACTTTTACTAATGTGTGTAGATTTTGCACTTAATGTTCTTTAATAAAGGATATCAATGTATGGCAAGTGCAAAACTAATTTGGTACCTACTGGAAAGCATTTGCAGTATACAACCTGTAATTGCTGTGTTTAAATGTCCATTAGTGGCACAGTAAAGGGAGGAACAGGCGGAATGATCCTCTACGGGCACTATCATGGTGAGGGCGCTGGCACCCCTCCTCCTCTCCACCCCTCGCCTCTTCTCACTCCTTCTTCCACTGCATGCGTGCCTTCCTCCCTCCCGTCTCCCGTATATCTAATTATTCACCGCCAAGAGTAACAACTTCAATGTACTCCTCACAACCGCATCTGCTCCCACTGAGGTCACTTCCGGTTACCACGGATATGAAATGACATTAGAGGGAGAGCCGATGGATCATGAGGAACATGTTGAAGTTACAGCACCACTCCCTCCTCTCTGCCCCCCACCTCTTCCCACTCTTTACTCTGCAGCGCATGCCTTCCTTCCCGCACCTCTAGTTTCTCACCGCTGTGAGCAATAATGTCAACAATGCTTCTTGCGACCGCTCCCACTGATGTCACTTCCAGGCGCCACACAAAGGAAGTGACATTTGAGGGAGAGCCGAAGCGGTTGCGAGGAGCACATTGAAGTTATTGGTCGTGGCAGCGAACATCGAGGTACGGGGAAAGGAGACATGCAAGGAGCAGGGGGGCAGGGAAGGAGTGGGGGCAGAGATGAGGGTGGGGGAGGGGCACCACTGCCCTGGGCGCCTCTCACCCTCGCTATGCCACTGCACAGGGATGAAGTTAGCATGGAGGCATTTAGCACCTCCTATTCATGAGGCAGCAAGTGAAACCTGGTGTAAAACCTAGCAATAAGTTAGGGGTGGATCCCTAGTATTCAGTAATACTGAGTGTATCTTTAGTGAACGCCCCTGGCCTGCTCACGCCTCTCCCATGGCCATACCCCCTTTTGAGCTGCATGCTGTAAGATTTGCATGCAAATCTTTATAGAATAGTGCTTAGCAAGATGTACTACGCAAATCAAAATGATTGCCAACACCAATAATTGATTGCTAGCACCCAATAATTAACTAATTTAGAACCCCCTTTATTCAGCCGTGTTAGGGTTTTGTTTTTTTAAATCGCCGGCCACTATAGTAAAAGCTCCGACGCTCATAGGAATTCTATGAGCATTGAATCTTTTACCGCAGCGGCTGGCGATAAAAAAACTCTAATGCGGCTTGATAAAAGGGGGCCTTAGTTGTGTGTGCATCTCAGGATAGTGTGCAATTGGGGGCATCCAAATTTGGGTACCAATGATAGAATCTGGGGCTAAATGCTCAACGTACTTTAGTAATGATTATTCCAATTTTGGTTTTTTTCTATTAGATCTATCTTTTTAGACATTTTCTCCTTTATAGCTACTGCTTCCCCAGTAGAATACGTTATTGCTGTAACTAAATAACATAGCAAAGCGGCTGCTGTTTTCCAAGTAAATCAGTTTGTTCCGTTTGTCTTAACTCACCACGTCTCTGACAATAGGTAATGTTTTCTTTCTACGCAAATCCGGCATGCTGTCAATTCCATATAGTTCACTTCCGGGTCTGAAAGAAACCCAAAATATATTTAAGCAAATGATTCTTTAAATATGTTTTCAATTTTGTTTTTTTGACTGAGCAGTTTCCTCCTGCTCTTTTGGGCCACTAGAGCCTTCAGTTACAACTATCCAGGAATACAGTTCCCATATTTTGAATACTGACCTCAGTATTGACAACAGTGAATATTTAGAATACGTACAAACAAAAAAACAGATCATAATTAGGGTTACCAGATGTCTGATTTACCCGGACGTGTCCTCTTTTTTGGTTGACGTTGACCAGGAATTGACGAATAAGTTGATGAGTGGCTCTGAAGTTTTTACATATAGAATTTGGAACTTTTATACAAGATAGTTTGAAGGTGATATGAATTTTGACGGGAAGCCAGTGTAAGTTCTTACAGTAAGGTGAGAAGGAGTCAATTTTTTTTAGTTTGAATATCAGTCTGATCATCGGGTTTTGTTTCATCTGTAGTTTGTTCAGGAGAGTAGAGTTTAGACCCACAGAGAGGGAGCTGCAGTAATCCAGCTGGGACAGTATAAGCATTTGCGTTAGTACAACAAAGTGGCGCTCTTCAAAAAAGGATCAGACAAATCTTATTTATTACCTACATTTCTATCAGTGGGTAATTTTATAAACTATTTCATGCATAATATACTAAATTTATGTGTTAGTAAGCTAACTTAAATTAGATCTCTCCTACTATCTAGTCCTTTTCAGTGGCAAATAACCTGTCATCTTTGCTGAAAATGACAAGTTAACGCCAAGCTTAAAGTTGGCTATGTTGGGGGTATTCCAGGAGTGGAGTCTGGTTAGAACCAGATATTCAAACCTAACTGGCCAGGTTGGGAATAAATAGGTCTGCATAAATAGCTGTCCTATCTTTATGCATTAACTTACAGCCAGTTAAGTCTGAATATTAACTTAATTAGTTATGCACTAGCTGGATTAAAAAAAAAAAAATGTTAATTCAGTTTGTACAGGGCCGGATTCTGAATTTCTAATTTTAATACTGGCAGCAGACAAAAAAATACTGTCCGACACTGGCTGAATATTTGCCAGAGTATGCTTTAGACCTTTGTTATATACCGGAAAACGCATCCAAATAAAAATGACTTCCATATTGAGAAATTCACAATAACTACAGGACATCTGGCAAGTTAGCTTAGTTCTGACATAAATGTGAATTACTGTGTTCTGGTTTTTCAGGACAGTATAGAAATTGGAGTCATTACCTGACCTTAACAATCAGGTATTGAAGTTAACGGCACTAATTTGGATTTTCATGTGCATCTGCCTGGGCACTGTTCAATAACACCGGGCATCAAAACCCCACAGCGCTCAACGAGAATATGGCCAGGGGAGGGGCATAGGTGGGTCAGGGGCTTGCCAAAAATGTACATGCTGAAATGCCACAAGTTGGGCGCTGGCTTTTAAATCAGCTGGCGTAAATATTGGCCCTGAACTTTAAGCGCGGAAATTAGATCTCAGTGCCTTTCTATGAATGGTGCTCAACCGCATAGCGCCAATTTTTGAATGCCGATACCAAAGCGAAAGGCTTTAGAAATGAAAATTAAGATGCCGAATTGAAGGCAGTTCCAAAAATATATTTAAATCTCTAAAGTAAAGAGAAACAAAATCTAAACATGTGAACTGAAAATGAATTGCTGCTGCTTATGAAAATGCTAATTTCACTGTAAAAGGAATATGGCTACTGGGAATTGTACATTTATTTTATAAGCTACGAATTATAATGCCTAAGATACACTTTTACAAATCATATCAGGATTATCACTGTTCTAGATGGAAATTTAAGACCCCAAATTAAGATAAGCATTTCATTTCATCTATTTGTTTATTTTTTTACTTTTTGCATTATTAGAAGTTTATACTTATGACATTCAAGAAAGAGACAGAAAAAAACCCCAATTGCTAGTTTTAAAGAATGACTTTAAATATTAATAAAGTTGTTTTTTTGCGGACAGCCAATTCAAATTTTTCCAGATGTAACAAGAGCCACGCAGGAATGTAGGAAATAGTTCTTGGCCCTGAAATCCAGGATTTTAGCTATTGGAGCAACTTTTTTTTCCTGCATTTTCCCTGAAGATGTATTTTATATTATCAGGGAAAAGCATTTAAATTTTTTGATCATTTGGGAAAAATTTCAATTGGAACATGAAAAAAAGGGTAATTAAAGCAGAAAATGGATCTCAATGTTTATAATTAAAACAAAACTAACTGGATTGACTTTTAACCCCCCCCCCCTCCCCCCCCCGCACATCTTTTTACTAAACCGTAGTGTGGTTTTTAGCGCCAGCCATAATCTCAGCTCTGGTTACCAGAGACTGAAACTCTTCACATTAAAGAGCATGAGCTACCGTAAAATGTGGTATTCCTTACCAATAACTCATGCTATTTTAACATAGGTCCCATGTTATGCAATGAGACCTAGTTACTTATAACTGGAGGTAACAGTAAAATAACATAATGTCCATAATGGTATGGTAGGTGCTGCTTCCCAGGATATTCAGAAGCTGTATCCAGTTAATTTCACAGATTATCCTGCGGAGGAGCATGGACAATCCCAGAAATTATTGCCAACATTCAGTCCACTATACACATAGAAGAGGTAGGTTACAGAAATGGACAGGAACCACATTACAGGTCATAGACCTGACGGGCCGCCGCGGGAGCGGACCGCTGGGCGCGATGGACCAATGGTCTGACCCAGTGGTGGCAACTTCTTATGTTCTTATACAATACGGTTAATTTATCTAGATAAATTAGGACAGATTAAAGGGCTATCCTAATTTATCCATTAGCAGACCGAATATTACCACTCTCCAATGTGCCAACTGACCACATTATCTGGGTATTCAGTGCCAAATAGTGAGGCTGAATGTCTATTATATTTGACTGCTGCAGCTAACATTAAAAAAAAACAACCCCAAAACCGCCGACTGTGGTGGCTGAATATTGATCCGATAGTTGATAATGCTTTAAGATACATAATGAGATGAAAGCGGCTATGAAAGTAATGTCATCCTTAATATGCACCTTTCATAGTTCGACTTGCCACATCTTCATGGATTATTTTTCACAGCCTTCTAATTAAGGGCTCCTTTTATATGGCTAAACTAACAATTCCTGTACAGCACATGCAATAAAGCTGCATGGGAAGTGAACGGGCTTCGTTGTATTTGTTGCAAATATGGCTTTGCAAAACAAGCCCTAAGTTAATATGCATAACCACTATTGCCATTAAAGCTTTAAAACAGAGAAAGGTTAAAAGAACAAAATTATTCAATTACAAGTTTCAAAAGTTTAATAAAAATTTCATAACTTCTAAGCGGTTTTACATAATACAGTAATTTTTTTAAAAAGAGTGATGAACATGAGACTAACAGGACTAACTGGGATGAAAGGGTTGGAAGTAGGAAATAAATCTTAAAATAGTAAAGTAATCTGAGAAGGAGCAATGCAAGAGGAGGGGGAATTTCGTCTGAGGCCAGAGCAGGAATGATTCATAACGTTTTAAACGAAAGAGGTTAAAGTAGTTAACGTAAGATACAAGGAAATAGATGAAGAATTTCTTCCAAATTCAATATATGGCACTCAAAACTGTACTGTACTTAAAAATTTGTGCACATATACAATTTAATTGAATAATTAGCTAATTAGCATCAGTAATTGGACACTATCAATTACTGGTGCTAACTGGCAACAAATTAGAATTTATGCATACATCTTTGTAGTCAGAATTCTTTTTTTTTTTTTTAAAACATGAAATTTTATTGAAAATTTTGTCAAAAGAAAAAGAAAAATCCAATATAACAATTCGGATGGAGGAGCAATCATTCAAATGAGTACCAAATGTACAAGAAATAAACTCTCCAAACCATTCAATAAGAAAATGTTCAGAATAAATCATGAGGGAAAATGAAGGGGGGGAGGGGGGCAGAAGAGAGAAAAAGAAAAAAGAGGACTAAAGGAAAGGTATGACAAAACAGAGGGTGGGGGAGGAGAAAGAAGTGAGAGTTTCTTAGAGGCCAAGTACAGAAAAAAAAAGTGTGCATAAAAGGTATGTAATGTTTAATATGGCTAATAAAAAAGGTACGGTTATATAGTTTAGGTCGATTTCAACAATGGCCCATTTACTAGCTGTTTTATTATACAGAGGCATAGATAGGCACATGTAGATTTTCCGCATGAATCCAAAAAGGGGGAATGGTCATGGGAAGGGCATGGGCTGTTCATGGGTGTTCCTAGACTTGTGCCTAATTAGGCTTTAGCTTGAACCCAAAATTACATGCAGGTCCTGACATTAAGCACTATTCGTAAGAACATACAAATAACTTTACTGGGTCAGACAATAGTCCATCTAGCCCTGTATCATGTCTTCACAGTGGCGCCTGTTCTATAAATGGTACCTAACAGCGCACTGTGTATAGAATAGCATTTAGTAGAGGAGTGGCCTAGTGGTTAGAGCAGCTGCCTCAGCACCCCTTGAGTTCAATTCCCCTTGAGTCTCTGTCTCACAAGCACTGTCATCAGCCCATTGGCTCCCCATCACCAAGTGACTAATAATAATATACAAAATCCTTACACAGCATGGCACCCAGCTACATAACTGACAAGCTTCCACCATACATCCCAAATAGACCGCTCTGCTCTCAAGAGGAAACTTGTCTCCAAATACCCCCTGGCTGTGCCCTCCAACTGCAGAGTGCCAGATGCCACTCCTACTCCCAATTCCTACCAAGCAACTAGAATCAACTGCCTCCACATATCAGATCTCTTGACAGACTTCTTAACTTTAGGAGAGCAATAAAGACCCATCTCTTCCCCAAAAAATCACCAGCTATCCTAACTCTATAGTCAAACTTTATGTATGCAAACTTAGAAAACCATACCATACCATATTGTTTCTTAGACCCTGAAAATGTCAACTGGGAATCATTGTGGCTTATATAAGATTAATAAGGTTAGCAACATAGACATTATGAATCATAGCAAGAATATCATGAAAACAGATGCATTTTTAGCAACTTCCTAAACTGAAGATAGAAGGTCTGACATAAGCAGGTCGGAAGGCAGTTCCATATTTTGGGGTTTTGAAACTTAAGGTGGAATCGAAGAGTGATTTCCTCCGATGCATTGATCCTCAATTAAACAGCTTTGTGGACTGTTGCTAATTAGAAAACACCTAAGAATAAACAAATGGTATATTAAACTGTACTCTTCATGTATATTTACCTAAGAGATAAGAACATAAGAATTGCCACGGCTGGGTCAGACCAGTGGTCCATTGTGCCCAGCAGTCCGCTCACACGGTGGCCCTTAGGTCAAAGACCAGTGCCCTAATTGAGACTAGCCTTACCTGCGTACATTCTGGTTCAGCAGGAACTTGTCTAACTTTGTCTTGAATCCCTGGAGTGTGTTTTCCTCTATAATAGCCTCTGGAAGAGCATTCCAGTTTTCTACCACTCTCTGGGTGAAGAAAAACTTATTTACGTTTGTACGGAATCTATCCCCTTTTAACTTTAGAGAGTGCCCTCTCATTCTTGTGAACAATCTGTCTTTATCTACTAAGTCTATTCCCTTCATTATCTTCAATGTTTTGATCATGTCTCCTCTCAGTTTCCTCTTTTCAAAAGAGAAGAGGCCCAGTTTCTCTAATCTCTCACTGTACGGCAACTGCTCCAGCCCCTTAACCATTTTAGTCGTTCTTCTCTGGACTCTTTCGAGTAGTACTGTGTCCTTCTTCATGTACGGCGACCAGTGCTGGACGCAGTATTCCAGGTGAGGACGTACCACGGCCTGGTACAGAGGCATGATAACCTTCTCCAATCTGTTTGTGATCCCTTTCTTAATCATTCCTAGCATTCTGTTCACCCTTTTCATCGCCACCGCGCATTGTCGACCAGTACTCCCAAGTCCCAGTACTCCCAAGTCTCATTCCTGGGGGGTCTTTCCAAGTACTGTACCAGATATCCTGTATTCGTGTATAAGATTTTTGTTACCGACATGCATCACCTTATACTTATCCACGTTAAACCTCATTTGCCATGTCACGGCCCATTTCTCGAGCGTGTTTATGTCACGTTGCAGGTCTTTGCAATTCTCCTGCGTCTTCACTACTCTGAATAACTTTGTATCGTCAGCAAATTTAATTACCTCACTCGTCGTACCAAGTCTAACTATAATGTACAACTGCAAATTGTATCCTGTTTGTCTATGCATTATGTATGTCAACCTGTAACCCATTCTAAGCTCATTGGGTAGGACGGGATATACAATGAACCAAATAAGTAAATAAATAAACAATTGCATTGATCATAACCACTCAGAAAAAGCGGTATATTGAGACTCGTCCCCTTAACCCTCATTTTTTCTGGTGCCCAAATTTAGGTATGTCATTTACAGAATCTAGTCCTAAAGAGGCACAAAGAGTGTAGTACTCTATTAGCAGAACACTTCCAAAATAAAATTACAAATGCAAGAGCTACCCTCAATGACACTCCTACCCCTCTTATTACATTCACAACTCTCACCACAGATAGAGAATCAACTTCAGCAGACAGAATATGGTCCCACTTCCCCAACATACAATGGCCCGAATTCAACAAATACTACAAAAAATATAACCATGCATCCTGTGACCTCAACAACTGTCCACCATATCTCCTAAAAACATCCAGTACAAAATTCCGTGCTCTTCTTCTAAAATGGATACAAATCACGCTCATAAGTGGCCACTACCCAACTAACCTCAGCGAAATCATCATCACCCCGATCCTCAAAGACCCTAAAGGACCAATAGACCAAACATCCAACTACAGACCCATTGCCTCTATTCCACTCTATGTCAAAATAATAGAAGGACTAGTAGCCAAATTCCTCACCAATTACTTAGAAAACCACAACATACTCCACCCCACGCAATCCGGCTTCAGATCCAACTTCAGCACAGAGACACTACTAGGATCCCTCATGGATACAGCCAGACAACACCTCAGCATAGGAAACAAAATGATGCTCATACAACTAGACCTGGCCGCTGCATTCGACCTGGTGGATCATAACATCCTACTACAAATCCTAGATACAATAGGTATCACAGATAAAGTATACTCGTGGTTTGAAGGATTCCTAAAATCAAGAACCTATAGAGTAAAATCAGACAAAGAAAAATCAGAACCTTGGTCAAACCCCCAAGGATCCACACTATCTCCTACACTCTTCAACCTCTATACAGCCTCCCTCAGCACCCACCTGGACAAACAAGGCATAACCTCCTACAGATATGCAGATGACATTACCATTCACATACCTTTCAATCGACCAAAACCCTCCATGACAGACACAATACACCAAACACTAGAAACAGTAGTGACTTGGATGAAAAATCACAAACTGAAATTGAACCCAGACAAAACAGAATTCATCCTCCTTGAAAATAACAAAATACCAACCATAATCAACACTGAAATCAATGCAATCAACTACCCCATACAACCCACTCTAAAATTACTAGGAATAATAATTGACAGATGCTGTACCATGCAACCGCAAATCAATAAAACAATACAGAAATCATTCTCAGTCATGAGAAACTTAAGACAAGTTCGGAAATTCGGAAATTCTTTGAGAAAACACAATTCCAGCTCATAGTACAGTCCCTAATACTAGGCCTACTAGACTACTGTAATATTCTCTATTTCCACTGCCCTGCAAAAATAACAAAACAATTACAAACAATCCAAAACACAGCACTGAGACTCATCTACTCATTGAAGAAACATGACCACATTACAGAAGCATATCTCAAATTGCATTGGCTTCCAATTCCAGCAAGAATACAATTTCAATTCTACTGTCTACTATTTAAGACTTTATACAGAGACAGCCCAAACTACCTGAACAACCGCCTCATCCACAACACCTCAACCAGACATAGGAAAACTCACACCCCATTTTACCCCTCCCCCAATAAAGGAGATTAAACAGAAGAAACTATATGATGGCCTCCTTGCCACTTAAGCAGCCAAACTAGACAACCAAATTGCCAATCTACTGATGGCATCCCCAGACTACAACACATTTAGAAAAGAAATAAAGACCATACTCTTCAAGAAATTCAAGAAATCCCTGAAAAAGAAATAACACCGCGAGTTTCAAATCTCGTCTCTTACTAAAGCCCCCAACCCAAAACAAATAGCTATACTCATTTCTTACTCTCATTGAAAATGACCAGATATCGCTTTGTAATATCTTTTTGTAATTCATCCTTGATAATTCTTTTGTAATCCGCCTTGAACCGCAAGGTAACAGCGGAATAGAACTCCCTAATGTTATGTAATGTAACTACCCATTTAAATATATTTCTCTTGGTATATGTTCAATATGAAGAATTTGTAGACTAAATGACTAAACATATGCTAAAGAGAAACCTTCTATATTCTATAATCATACTGTGCAATCGGTATGGATAAGACTAGCTGTTCCAGCGATACTCAAACACTACCAATGATCATTACATTCACAGTGACTCCACATGTCCCCACCTCAGAAGAATCTGATAACTGTCTCTCCTTGAAAGGTGCAAAAACTGGAATAAGTGAAATTTTGACTTTAAAGATTAATGGAGAAATTTCTGACAACAGATGAAAAACAAATTAGTAAAATTCAGTGTCTATAGCATTCACTGCGTCTCTCAAATTTTAATGGGCAACAAGCTGCAAGAGTAGAGATTTTTCCCATTTTCTGTCTCTTGCAGGAATATTCTTGCACTTCTTATATTACCACTATTAAACATTTATATGGAATGGGAGTGGAAGATTAGCCTGTGGTTAGAGCACCAGGCTAACAACCAGGGAAGCTCAATTCAAATCACACTGCTTCCCCTTGAGATCTTGGGATAAGTCAATTAACCATTCATTTCCCCAGGTTCTAAAATTAGATTGCAGGGACAGGGAAATACCTACTATATCTGAATGTAACTCACCTTGAGCTACTAATAAAAAAAAGATGTAAGCTATATCCAAATCAATAAACTGCAACCAGAGGTGAATTAAGGCATAAATAAACTAGGAATATGCCTAGAGCCCAAGGGGCTCATAATAAAAATCTATGACGTCCCCAAAACTGCCTAAATCAGCACTTGGACTGCCTAATTGACGAGATGTTTAAGTGCCTATAATCAAAACCATTGTCTTGGATGTCTAGCGGGACATTTTTCCCACTGTGCATCCAGAGATCTAGGGGGCATGTTAAAAGGCATATTAAGGGCATGATTAACTTGGACATCCACCACATATAACTGAACCTTTCCCAAGACATCCTGGATGGAACTTAGATGTTTGGAGCTTGACCTGTTATAGTAGCGACTAAGTGCTCAAAGGTACCCAAACTGACTAGATGATCACTGGATGCATTAAGGTACGACTCCCTCCCACTCCTCACTAACACCTTCCAACCCTCCAAAAAACTGAATGATAAAGTACATACCTGTCTCTAGAACAGCAGCACTTGGTATGGGAAAGCCTAGTAGAGCATCGCATAGGTGTCTTAAGTAACTTGGTGGATGGGTTAGTGAACAATGTAGAGGAGAACCCAAGCCCATAAGGCACTCTAACCATATTTATAGTGGTAAGTGTGAGCCTACCAAAACCCTACTCCACTGCCATATTGGGTGCCACGTGCAGCCATGAAAGCTACTGGGGTAGTAGACAGGTGGGTCTAGTAAGGTTTGGGGGGTTGAGGGTTCGCCATAAATGGTGAGATGTACTTCTGGCACCCTTTATGTGAAGCTTATAGCAGTGCCCTCTAAGATGTTCCACTACTCTGTTGGCATGTCTGTGTGCTCAGTCCATTACAATGATGGCCACTCCCACATCCAAATGGTCTGCAGTTGGATGTTTTCAACTTGGATGTTTCTGTGGTCGAAAATGGGGGTATAAAGTTTGGTGTCCTCAGAGGCAGTGTTTCTCAACCTTTTCAAGCCAAGTACCCCTAAGCCTAACAAATACCAACCAAGTAACCGCGCCCAAGCTCCGCCCCTGACCCCACCCCCATAATAATAGTACTAATTGTAATGCAATTTCTTCCATCCATTTTTCATATACACACAATATAATCTTATTAATACATAATAGTAACCACAAAATTTGAAAAACACAAAGCACACTGTACGCAGAGAAAATATTAATTATCATTTATAGTCTGGGTTTTTTCAAAGAAGTCAAGGCAGATGACTTTAAAATATGCAATGTCACCTCAGTAACAAGTATAAAAAAAAATACACAAATATAATGCAAAATATAGACAGCAGATATAAATTCTCAAAACTGACACATTTTGATCACTAAATTGAAAATAAAATCATTTTTCCTTCCTTTGTTGTCTGGTGATTTCATGAGTCTCTGGTTGCACTTCCTTCTGACTGTTTATCCAATATTTCTTTTTGCCTCCTGCATGCTTCCTCTCCTCCAGACTTCATTCCATTCCCCAACCAACATCTCTCTCTGTCCCTTCATGTGTCCAACTTTTTCTTCCTCTCTCCCTGCCTCCCCGCCCCACTCCCGAGGCCAACCTGCCACCTGTTACACTCCATTCCCTCCCAACTTTTTCTTCCTCTATCCATGCCTGCCCCCACTGCTGAAGCCACTGCCACAAGAGATTCCTCCCTGCCCCACCCCTGAAGCTGACCTTGCCACCCGACAGACTCCATTCCCACCCCCGAGCCACCACCGCTACAGGGATGGGCCAGGCATATGCAGTGACTGTATGCAGCCAGCCCACAGGCCTTCCCCCAAAGTCAATTCTGATGTCAGAGAGAAGGTTCCGAGCTAGCCAGGTAGCGATTGGCTGGCCCGGAACCTTCTCTCCAACATCAGAATTGACATCGGGGGAAGGCTTGTGGGCTGGCTGCATGCAGTTGTTGAACGCGCCTAGCCCATCCCTGTTGCTGCGGTGGTGGCGTGAGGGGGTGGTGATGGGAATGGAGTGTGTCGGGTGGCAGGATTGTCTTTGGGAGTGGGGCAGGAAGGAATCAGTGGTGGTGGTGACTTCAGTGGGAGGGCAGACAGGGAGATATCCCAAGAGGTGGCCAGCCCACATACCCCCAACAGGTGGCCCCCAACAGGTTGAGAAACACTGTCCTTAAGGATGGACATCTTGTTGGCCTAGACATCCAAGTAGACAATTTAAAAAAAACCAACAGTTTTTGGGGATGTCTAGCAGTTTGGTTTCGAAAATGGACATTTCAGTACTTCTGACTTTGGACATTTAGTGGGAAACATGAAAATTGGACTTAAGACGTCCTTTTCAAAAATGGCCCTCTACATATGTAGGTGGCTCAAGACTCAGGAGATAAAGATTTCTAATTGTTTGAACTTTTTCAAGATTCTAAAACAAATGCTGGGTTTTATTTAATGGTGCTAGAGGTTTTTAGCGTGGGACAGCGGGGTATATGCTCCAATGGTCATAGGAATTCTATCAACATTGGAACATTTATTTCACTGGCCTACACTAAAAACCTCTAGCACCATTTAATAAAAAGATCCCAAAGGAAATAAGGAAATGACCATGCATTGAATTCAACTGAGATGACCCTCAAATGCCTGCTTTAAAATGAATGTTTTCAATACCTTCTTAAACTGTCCTATATTCTTAATATATCTCCGGTAAGGAATTCCATAATTTGGGACCTTCAATATAAGTATAGCCTTACTGGGTCAGACCAATAGTCCATGTAGCCCAGTAGCCCATCTTCACGGTGGCCTATCCAGGTCACAAGAACCTGACAAAAATCCAAATCGTAGCAACATTCCATGCTACCGATCTGAGGTCAAGCAGTGGCCTCAATAACAGACTATGGACTTTTTTTCCAGGAAATTATTCAAACCTTTTTTAAAACCAGATACTTTAGCTGCTCTTACCACATCCTCTGACAATGCATTCCAGTGCTTAAAACTATTCTCTGAATGAAAAAAAATATTTTTGCCTATTTTTTAAAAGTATCTCCCTGTAACTTCATTGAGTGTTCCCTAGTCTTTGTAATTTTTTGGAGTAAAACATTGATCCACATTTACCTGTTCTACACCACTCAGGATTGTATAGACTTCAGTTATAACTTCCTTTAGCCATCTCTTTTCCAAGCTGAAGAGACCCAACCTCTACAGTCTCTCCGCATATGAGATGAGTTCCATCCCCTTTATCATCTTGGTTGAAATTCTTTGAACCTTTCTAGTTCTCCTATATCTTTTTTGAGATAAGGTAACCAAATTGGAATGCAATACTGAGGGCGAGGTTGATCCATGAAGTGATACAGAGACATTATGACATTTTTAGCCTTGTTTACCATCCTTCTAATAATTCCTAGCATCTTGTTTACTTTTTTGGCTACCACCACACATTGGGCAGAAGGTTTCTCTGTATCATCTACAATGACACCCAGATCTTTTTCTTGGGTGCTGACCCCCTAGATGGACCCTAGCATCTGGTAACTATGATTTGGGTTAATCTTTCCAATGTGCATTTGTCCACATTTAATTTCATCTGCCATTTGCCCAGTTTTCCAATTTCCTGTACTCATCTGATTTTATCACATATTTACAGTAAAATTACAATTGCAAGCCAATGCAGTTTAAACATAACAGGAGAAATATGATAACATTCAGAATAACCAGTAATCAGATGTGCAAATGCATTGGAACAACTTGCAGTGCCCTCAAAGCGTATTCAGATAAGTCTAAAAATAAGGCATTAAAATAATCAAAAATTAAGACAATTAAACTTTTCTGAACAACCAGTTTGAAATTGGAAGATGATAAATAATCCCTTAATCGTCTGACCAGTCTTAACTTGTAGAAAATTACTTGTCACATAGATTTAGAGGAATCAAGTGTAACACCTAAATATCAAATCTCATGCACAACAGGAATCCTAATCCCATCAAGCAGAAAATATTCTGGAAACTCAGGAAAGGAAAAGCTTGGCAAAGCAAGAGCCTACATTTTAGCCATTTTCAATTGCAAGCCATTCCCTTTCATCCAGGCATTAATTGTTCTCAAACAGAGTTTCACAAATTCAAGTTTCCAAGTTTATTAAAATCTTACTATCCTGCTCCTTTGGTAACACTTCTGGGCGGCTTACAATCTAAAATTCTACGGTTTTATCAGTAAACAAATTAGACAAAGCACACACTGCATACTATAATTCAAGATTAAAAATTGAAATACAATTTGCTTTATAAAAGAAGGAGAGGGGGAAATACAAATTGGTAATCTTGTGTTCTGTAGTTTTCCTCCAACGCAAGAAAATCCATTATTCCTATAATCTCTGACCAAACTTATTACTGTGTATTATAAGCATCTACAAATAAAAACGTTTTAAGATCTGTTTTGAATTTTTCCATAGAATTCAATATTCTTATAGATAATGGTAGGGAATTCCATAATTTAAGGCCAATTACTGAAAAAATGACTACCCTGACATGTTTGTGAACTATTTCACAACATGATAGAATTGAAAGAAGGTTTTGGCTTCTGGATCTTAATGGCTGTAATGGCATATATGGGATTAACAAATGCATGAGATATAAAGGTTCTCCCGTATTTAATTTTTTGAAAGTCAACAAGAGAATTGTATAGGTTATTCTATGATTTACAGCATTTTTCACAGTTTTTTTTTTTTACATGAAAGAAAAATTGAATATCACTAGCAAAAATACTAAATTGGATTCCCAATGCTAATAATTCCCAAAATGTTAATTTATTTATTGAGATTTATAAATCACCTTTATGAATAAATTCACCTAAGAAAGTGTACTAAACATAAAACGTACAATTTTGTTAATAGCACAACAGTAGTAAAAAGGCCAAGAGTTCCTTTTACAAAGGTGCTCTAGCGGTTTAACGCGTGTAATAGCGCAAGCTAAACCGCCGGACGCACCAGCGCGTGATGAAAAGTCGCGTGTGTTAACCCCGCTAAAAGGAGGTTGTAAAAGGAGCCCCAAATATAAACAAAAATACAATAAATTGAGGAAGAGTTAAAATCAGTAAACTGAAACTTAATAATAGGACACCACGAAACCATTTCAAATATATACTTATTAATAGCATTGAAATTCAAAAGAGAAATACGAGAAATACTGAAAAGTTCTCAGCCCAACCAACAAAGTTGGGGCAGTCTCCATTTAGCCCAGCAATTTTCCACTTTTTTCATTCTGTATTTTTCTGATGGAATGAAAAAGATGGAAAATCGCTGGACTAAGGGCTTCTTTTACTAAGGTGTGCTAGCGTTTTTAGCGCACGCACAAAATTACTGCGCGATACACTTCTAGAATGCTGGCATTAAGGTCAACTGCGTGCAGCAATTTAGCATGCGCTGGTCCACATGTTAAGGTCCTAACGCACCTTAGTAAAAGGAGCCCTAAATGTATAGCCCTTGATGGAGAGTGCCCCAACTTTGTTGGTTGGGTTAAGAACTTTTCAGCAGACCCTCACATAATACATACTAAAAGAGAGACATAATACTTAAGAAGCACCTAATAGTACAAATCAGAACATTCAAATAACACAGATATGATGCTAATGCTTTTATATACTACAGCTTAACCTATAGCTGAGGGGACAAATGCAGATATTAGATGGGGACAAGATGGGTGGTACAAAGTGCTTTGGCCCTATATGAATATCTGATCAAGTTAAGTCCAAACCAGAAATATTTATTCTGCTAGGTGCTTGTGATCTGCATTAATCACTCTTGGAAGCTGGATGATCCCAGAATAGCAATTCTTAAGTTCTTATTACATTACATTAGAGATTTCTATTCCGCCATTACCTTGCAGTTCAAGGTGGATTACAAAAAGAGTTATAGATGGAGGGTTACAAAGTAAGATCACATGTCGTTTCCAAGAGTGGGTCAGGTAGTATCAGTGGGTTAGGGAGAAGATGGGAAGAAGGAAGGTTCTCGTGGTATTAAGCCATTTTCAGGGATTTCTTGAAGAGTATAGTTTTTATTTCCTTTCTGAACATCTTGTAGTCTGGAGTTGTTATCAGTAGATTGGCGATTTGGTTATCTAATTTTGCTGCTAAACAGCCCAGGTCAGAAATTCAGGAGGGGACCCCAAAAATTTGGGGTGCCCCTGTAGCAAGGGGGCCCTGGGCAATTGCCCTTCTAAACATCAACTACCTTTTCCTCAAAACAATGAAAGAATGTGCTCAATACTAGAAGTGCTCAAGTACCCACGTCATCTAGATTAGCACCTATGAAAGAGCTGCTCTTACAAATATGAAATGAATTTATCAGTCACTTTCATTATTGCATCAAAAAGGAAGTACTTATAGATAAGATTAGAAAGAAAAGTCAGAATTCTGTGAAGAAAGAAGATCAAATAAAAATCCATTAGGGCCCAGATGCATATATAATATACTGTATAGTTTGGGGCTCATTTTCAAAGCACTTAGGCATACAAAAGTACCATAGAAACCTATGATACTTTGTTGGTCTAAGTGCTTTGAAAATGAGCCTCTATATCTTATTGCAATTATTATTCATTGAGGTAGTACTGAGAGCAAAGACTCTGTGGGTATGTGAACATTGCTCTGCTGGGAGATCTGGCAACTTTACGCTTGGAAGGAGAGAGAGATTGTAGATTCATTGATAAATCCTTTGTTTTAATTTCCTTAAAAACCATTAGTTATTAGCTTGATAGGGAAAAAGACACATTAAGTAACCTATCTCACTAACTCCCACTCATCCTAAGTGCATTCCTTAGTTTATAGGCTGACATTCGAATTAAGATGAGAAGAGGAAAGTTTTTAACAATTAATTTGAGATTTAAATAATGGAGTTAAGTTTGACTTAATAAATTGTAGTTTCTTTGCAAGTCACTGATTAATCAACATTAAATACACCATTGGATTAAACATCCTTTGCTCCCTTAGCAATGCTAATTAAATAACAACTCAACAATATTAGATTGCAGACTGCAGTTCAGCAGTAAGATGGAGGCTAGCCAGTGTTTTACACTGAATGGTACATGTATGACTGTCTACCAGTTGATGAGAGGACTGACATGTACGTTCAATACAAACAACTCCTGACTTTCAGGGTCTCTAGAGGTTAGAGTGGCAGATCTGGAAAAGCCAAAGCAGACAGAAGTTTATAGAAGAGACCAACAGGGACATAATAGTAATGTCCCAACTCTGATCTGGTAGCCCAGTATCAAAAAGCCTTAGATAATTTCAGTTTAAACCCGCTTTAGCATCCTCAACGGTGCATACTGTGTGTAGATTTCATTCACAGTTTCATTAGCACCAAAGTCTTCATCGATCTGTTTTTATAGTTTTTCATATATATATATATATATAGTTTTATAGCTCTATATTTATTTAATTTTGATACTCATCTCTTTCATGAAGCATAGCAGGGGTTCTTCATTCCTTTGGGCGAAACATAGCCTATGTTGGGAATGAAGAACCCCTACTATGCTTCATGAAAGAGATGAGTATCAAAATTAAATAAATATAGAGCTATAAAACTATATATATATATATATATATATATATATATATATATATGAAAAACTATAAAAATAGACCGATGAAGACTTTGGTGCTAATGAAACTGTGAATGAAATCTACACACAGTATGCACCGCTGAGGTCCTAAAGCGGGTTTAAACTGAAATTATCTAAGGTTGTTTGTTGTTTTTTGATATTAGAAATAAAACCTTAGAAAAGTACTGCTGTATTGCCTAATATAGTTGTGTATCTGGTAGCCCAGTGCCATATTAGAAGAACAAAATCACCTGAATGATAAGAAGCACCATGATGTGGAGAAACTAATCTTGTAGTTAGGACCTGCCCTCCCATTGATACAATATCCTCTCACACCAAAATGGATCTCCAAGAGCCTGTGCCCATGAGGAAAATACTCGTTAGCTAGATGGGTAGTAGAAATAAGGATTGCTTGGTAACTTGCCTATTATTTGTGAAATTGATGAACCTTACTCATCTAAATAGAATTTTAAACAATGCTGGGTAGGAGACTGCTGTTCTACGTACTACTGTGGTAAGTAAATTAAAGGACACACTTTTGAAACGGAGACTAGTGAAGTTTCTGGAATCCAGTAGGTTACAGGACTTGAGGCAACATGGATTCACTAAAGGCGGGTCAATTTCTTTCACTGGGTGACCAGAGAATTAGATGTGGCATATTTAGATTTGAGCAAAGCCTTTGACACTTTTCCACACAGGCATCTAATCAATAAACTGAGTACCTCGATATGGGCCCCAAAGTGACAGGATCAGGGACAGGGTCAGGAAATGGTAGAGTGGAAGGCAACAGAGATTGTATGTTGCTAGTGATGTGCCGCAAGGTTCGGTTCTTGCTCCTGTTCTTTTTAACATTTTTTGTAAGCGATATTGCTGAGGATTGTCTGGTAAGATTTGCCTCTTTGCAAATGTTAATACAATCTGCAATAGAGTAGATAGTTTGGATAACAAGAGGAAGGACCTAATGAAGCTTGAGGAATGGTCTGGAATTTGGCAGTTAGGATTTAATGCTAAGAAATGCAAGGCCATGCATTTGGGCTGCAGACACCTGAGGGACAGGTACAGTTTAGGTGGAGAAGAACTTTTGTGCACAAAAGAGGAATGGGACTTGGGTGTGATAGTAGTATATGATGATCTTAAGGTGGCTAAATAAGTTAAAAAATTGACCATGCCATGAAAAACCCATTAAAAATAATTATTTTAATTGGTAATTTAGTTGCATAAGGAATACCGCGCATTGCCTAGCGACACCTGTGATGCCCAATGATGCCTCCCTAAAAAGTAGGTGTGGCTAGGGGGCGTGATTGACTTAGGCATGTCTAGGTGTCTGAGATAGGCATTGAGAAATTAGGCCTGATAAAACCTTGCCTAATATATTTTTGATCTCCAGGTTGACTATCAATGGTAGGTAGGTTGTAATTGGGAGGGAGGAGGTTGATAGTCACATTGTATATGTAATATTCTTGCATTGGCCCTAAATAATTATGTGTATGTTTATCTATAAAAATATGAAATCATATCTAATTTATTTGATTTTTCCAGCTGGCTGGGCCTCCGCGTGTGCGGATCGCTGGACTTGATGGACCGAAGGTCTGATCCGGAGATGGCAGTTCTTATGTTCCAATTATTTAAAACAAACGACATGCTAAAATAACAATGCAGATGAACAGTAGGGGCAGATTGGCCTGCCTAGTATGGAGGGGGAAGGGATATTACTAGTGAGGTTTTTCCCATGGATAAACAGGTGTTTACTAGAAGGAAAATCTTGAATAATTGCCTTCCGCATTACATCACTAGTAATTCCCTTTTGGTAAGTCTGATTTTTCATGCATTTAGTGGCAGACAAAGAATATTGGCCTGCCAAATCTGTGAAAGGCAATCCAGCAACATGAAATTATAATTAGAGTCGTGCATTTTCTCTTCATTGTCAGGTGTTCTTCAAAATGCATGATCAGTGAGCCTTTCCTTTTTATAAGTGAACACTTTCTAATGAACATACTTATGTGAGCTGGATATAACTTTAAAAGACTTTGTTCTTGACCTACATGCTTATGTTTGCATAACAACTAAATTTAGTGGAACTTCTCACGTAATATCACAGATTAAAGCCATAATGCAGGGGTGTCAAACTCAAACACATAAGGGGCTGAAATCTAAAACATATACTTCAGTCGTGGGCAGAATTTTTTATTAAGATACTTAGTGCTCCTTTTATTAAAGTACGCTAACCGATTTAGCGTGCGCTAAATGCACACCTTAATAAAGACTTTTTCTCTCTCTTTTAGGTCCTAGTTCACGTTTGCTGTCTAACACCAGCTCCGGCATGATACTCATTTCAAATCTGACATACTGTAATTACAAAATAGAAAATAAAATTATTTTTTTACCTTTTGTTGTCTGGCTATTATTCAAATCATGTTGGTCCCAGGCTCTGGTTGTCTTCTGATAACTCATTTGCCAGGGCCTCTTGCTCATTTATCGTTTTCTTCTTTCTCTGTGCTAACTATCCATCTTCCATCCCTGCCCTCCCCTTCCGTTTCCCTTCCCTGGAGATCTGGCATCTTTCCTTTTTTCATGTCCATCCCCGCAACTGCAGCAATGGACCTACCATCCCCAGATTCACCATCTTTCCTTTTCTCTTCCCAACTACCCTCCTA
Source organism: Geotrypetes seraphini (assembly GCF_902459505.1). NCBI lineage: Eukaryota > Metazoa > Chordata > Amphibia > Gymnophiona > Dermophiidae > Geotrypetes > Geotrypetes seraphini. The sequence goes on from NC_047097.1 coordinate 15,073,931, forward strand.
TCCAGTATCTCTATACCCCCTCACATCCCTTGTGTCCAACTTCCTCCCTTTCTGTTCCTTCCCTCCCACCATCTCTCTCCCTCTCCTCTGTTTTAGACCCATTATTTCTTCCCCTCCCCCCACCCTTAGTCCAGCATCTGCACGTCTGTTTGGACCCCTCCTTCCTTCCCACTCTCCGTGTACTTCTACACCAGGGTCCCCCCCCCAAAGACCTGCATGTTTTCCCCCAACCACCTCCCTGGGTGCACCAAGGCAGCCTCTGACACGTTCACCAGAAAGTGCGTAGCTACCATCGCCATTTCCTCCAACCCGATATATCACATCCAGTAAGTCCAGGACGCTGGAGGGAGAAAAATGGAGCACACTCACTTCCCACCAATCGGACGTCTGTTGCAGTGGTGATGGAGAAGCACAAGGGCCAATGAGGAAAAGAGTGCCGACCCCGGCCATTCACGCATCCTTCTAGAGCAGGGGTGTCGTGGATCACCGGTCAGCTGTGGCAAACCTAGCAGGCTGCCTTGGCCTCCACAGCACGTTCTCTCTGCCTCCTCTGACGTACGGGACTGTGGCAGAGGGAACGTGCTGATGAGGCTATGGCAGCCTGCTAGGATCGCTATAGCCAACCAGCGATCCTCAGCAGGCTGCTTAGAAGATGAGACCGGGAAGCTGGGATGGAGGGAGGGAAGGAACAGCGGGCCAAATCATGGACCAGATTGCGGGTCAAATTTAATTGCCCCTGCCTTAATGGGAAACTGCAGTATTTCCTGGCAGAGGAAGCTTAAGTATCAGTTCTCAACCATATGTCATGTACAGTACCGATACCAAACTCATTTTTAAAAAATAAGGCACCAGAAAGCTTGCACTAGAATACTGGAACTTAGTGCATTTTTTCTAAAAAAAAAACAAAAAACAAAACCAAACAAAAAAATGCTGCCAGTACTTAAATATTAGGTCATTCTTCAGGAGTGAGATGATCACTGAGGGACCCATCCCACAGCTGCAAGGCTTTCTGCAATCAGTGACAGAATCCATGAAAAGGCAGCACTGGTCTGCAGAACCTGAGCTCTTTTAATAATATTTGGGGACCATAACTCAATTTTAGCAGCAATGAAAAGGTGCCAGTGCTGAGTACCCCGTCAAAAAAAGGCCCTACTGCAACTATGACCTTTTACTGGTCAGGCCATTATTGCTTCCTTATGAAAGAACATTATGCGCATTTCCTCTATCAATGTTTTAAAGAATCCAAATGCATATTCAAAAATTCTGTTTAGCAATTATGCCACCAGCAAATTACCTGAAAGTAATTATTTGATTATAACCTCTGAGGCTATAGTAGAACTGGAAAGGGGTCAGAGAAGCCGAGACAAAAATGATAAAGGGGTTGGAGCATCTCTTGGACTTTATAAGAGAGGTATTCTACCCCATTTATCATTTTTGGGCTGTGTAGCTTGGAAAAGAGAAAACTGAAAAGGAATATGGGAGAACCATGGTTAAATATGGAATGGTTCTTTAACCTTTGAAACAACCCTAAAACAAAAGGACACTCCATCAGTAGATTAAAAAAATACAAAGTATTTTTTTTTGCATGTAGCATATATAAAAATATGTTGCTGGAGGACAAAGTGAAGGCAACTGATATAGTGGGATTCAAAAAAGACTTTGCCAAATTCCTGCAGAAAAAGTCACCGACAAGTATTAGCAAGGTAGACTTCGCAAAGTCATTAAATTGTAAATTAAATTTTAATGTGGACAGGTGCAAATTGATGCAGATAAGAAAAAAATAATCCAAATAACCCCCCTCCCCCCCCGACCATTGGAGTGTTACCACTGCAACCAGAGCTAAAAATGCTTGCGTGGTTTTGTAAAAAAAAAAAAAAAAAAGGGGGGTAAGAGAATGATACAGGGACAGATTCTGTCTCCATCCCCATGGTTAACCATGGGAAACCGTCCCTGGGTTATTCTTTAAGGAGACGGAAGAAGAGTATGAATGGACACAGCCACTGAACCTCAAGCCTTGCATTGAAGAAAACTGGTGCAGAAGGACTGAGGTTGAGATACACACTAAAGAAAGACATGGGATGGTTTCCCATGGTTATCTGCATGGACGGGGACAAATTCCGTCGCTGTGAGACTTTGTTTGATCCATTGAATATTTCTGCCAAGTATGCCGAGACTGCCACAAAAGCAAATGGATTACTAGGGATTGTGTAAAAAGAAGTGAAGAACAAAATGGAGGTCACCTGTGCATATACACCTTGAGTATTTTGTGAATTTCTGGTTGCCTCTTCTCAAAAAAGATACAGCGCAATTTGAAAAGGTTCAAAATGATAAAAGGGATAGAACACCTTCCTTATGAAGACATGCTAAGCAAGCTGTGAGCTCTTCAGTTTGGAGAAAAGACTTCTAAGAGAGAATATGATGGATGTTTATCAAATCATGAGTTAGGTGCATCAGTTAAATCCCTATTTAATTGATGCTGGCTTTGAAAGATTAAGTAACTGTTCCCTAATCTTTCAAAGCTGGCATGTGGACACAACAAAACTGAAAAGCAGTTTGAAAGCAAATTGCAAAAAAAATTTTAATGCAGTGTGTAACTAAGCTATGGAATCTGTTACTAGAGAACGTAGTCATGACGATTGACATGCCAGGATTTAAAAGAGATTTGGACATCTGTTCCCTCTAAGCCAGTGGTCTCAAACTCGTGGTCTGCCAGTTATTATTTTGAGGCCCTTGGTATTATAAAGAATGATTCTTTATGGAAAACTTGTGCCTTAAGTGTCCGGCGTTCACTGTAACCTAACGCAAGCGCTTTCCTGCGTCTGTACACGATTGTGAGGTGGAGTCCAATTGCGTGCAGATGCAGGAAAGCACTTGTGTGAGGTTACAGCAGTGAGGCGGGCGACGTTCCAGGACGAAAGGTAACCATTGGAGCAGTGCAGCTTGTGCGTGTGTCCGGTGCTGGAGGAGGTGAGAACGCTAAGTGGTTGCGGACGCAACCATCGGACACTTCAGGCACAAGTTTTCCATTAAGAATCATTCTTTATAATACTGAGGGCCTCAAAATAGTTGGTCCAAAATCTTGATAGTTGGTCCAAAATAGTTGGTCCAAAATCTTGATACTTTGTTAGTCTTTCGCTGTGTATAGCTGAAATTATCAGAAGCAATTAAGGAAAGATTTATAAACTATATTACAACTATGGGTGAAGCTCGAGAAATGGGCATCGACATGGCAAATGAGGTTCAACATGGATAAGTGCAAAGCGATGCATGTTGGGAACAAAAATCTTATGCACAAATACAGGATGTCGGGGGCGGTACTTGGAGAGACCTCCCAGGAAATGATCAAGGAATGATCAAGAAGGGGGATCACGAACAGATCGGAGAAGGTTATCATGCCGCTGTACTGGGCCATGGTGTGCCCTCATCTGGAGTACTGCGTCCAGCACTGGTTGCTGTACATGAAGAAGGACACGGTACTACTCGAAAGGGTCCAGAGAAGAGCGACTAAAATGGTTAAGGGGATGGAGGAGTTGCCGTACAGTGAGAGATTGGAGAAACTGGGCCTCTTCTCTCTTGAAAAGAGGAGACTGCGAGGGGACATGATCGAAACATTCAGAATACTGAAAGAAATAGACTTAGTAGAGAAAGACAGACTCTCCAAGGTAGGGAGAACGAGAGGACACTCTCTAAAGTTGAAAGGGGATAGATTTTGTACAAATGTAAGGAAATTCTTCTTCACCCAGAGAGTGGTAGAAAACTGGAACACTTTTCCAGAGTCTGTTATTGGGGAAAACACCCTCCAGGGTTTCAAGACAAAGTTGGACAAGTTCATGCTAAACTGGTGAGACTGGACTCATTTAGAGCACTGGTCTTGACCTAGGGGACACCGCGTAAGCGGACTGCTGGGTAGGATGGACCGTGGCAATTCTTATGTTCTTATGTTTTACTAAGGTGCGCTAGCGTTTTTAGCGCATGGATTTTACCGCGCGCTAAACCCGCGCTACAATTCTAGAACTAACTCCAACTCAATGCTGGTGTTAAAGTCTACTGTGCGTGGCAATTTAGCACGAGCTATTCCGCCCGTTAAGGCCCTAATGCGCCTTAGTAAAAGGAGCCCTATATGACAAATTTGCATGAGGTAAAACTCATTATAGTTATTATAATGAGTTTTACCTCATGCAAAGTTGTCATTTCTTTAATAAGACATTAACTATTTTTTCTGCGGCCTCCAAGTACCTAGAAATCCAAAATGTGGCCCTGCAAAAGGTTTGAGTTTGAGACCGCTGCTCTAAGCTGTGTGTATCTGAACCCCACCCTCCCCACACACACAGCAACATATAGAATACAGAAGAAAATATAATATTACATCATTTTGGGGGAGCAAAGGGGCAGGGGCAGTGAGCAAACATTATCATGGCAGCACGTCTCTCGTCATAAGGCCCATAGGAAGATGGGTGTTTAATAGCATCTCTGTTAGCACGGGGAAAAATCCGTTTCACAGGATGATCTCTAAGATCTCCAAATTCCATATCAATGTAGGCTGTAATTGGGAGGGAGTGCAAGATTCAATTCACCAAGGGTGTCTAATATCCTTGCACTGGTCCTAAATATATTTCCCCCACCTAAGTAACATGTATATGTCATCTTTGTCCTGTCTGTCTGTCTTAATTAGATTGTAAGCTCTTCTAAGCAACGACCATTCTTTGCATGTTTCTTGTACAGCACTGTGTGTGTCTGGTAGCATTTTATAAATAATAAATAGTTGTAATAAGCTTATGTTAATCTATAAAAAATATGAAATCATATTTATTTGATTTTTTTCCACCCAGTTATTTAAAACAAATGATATCCTAAAATAAAAATGTAGAATTATAGTCATTCAAATTATTTATTAAATGACACTTGAAATCCCAATATTACTTGTAAGGTGTACTTTACAAATCTGCTCAGCTTATACAAAGTTGCACAAAAGAAAATTTTTGCATAAACAGAGTGTCAAAAATGAAGAGATAATATTGATTTGGACAAGTTCCTGGAGGAAAAATCCATAAAAAGGTCTGTTATATATTTAGGGGCTAAGCCATAGAGTACCTGTTTTTGCTTCAAGGTACTTTATGGCTTAGCCCCTAAATATATAACAGACCTTTTCTCTTTCACAACCAACAGACATAGACGAAGCTCACACCCGAACTTTGTTTCTCCACCGGTTAGAGGTTGTAAATTTAAAAGTCATCACCAACATCTTTTCTCACATCAAGCAGCACTGTGGGGTAAAGACCTAGAACAATTACTCATGCCTACTACTTATAGGAAATTCAGGAAATGCCTAAAAACACATCTGTTCCTGAAATGCTTAGGAAACCAACCTATACAATCTTAGTCTTCAACAAAACGATCTCTAGGACTGTCAATCAACAAGTCTATACTTTGTTGATTCCACTCAATCTGTAACATCTTTAATCATTGTAAACCGCATAGAACTTCACAGTCCTGCGGTATATAAAAAAAATTATTATTATTATTATTAATCAGATAGGCTTGGAAGAGACATTGCTTATCCCTAGAATTAAACAATACATAACACCACCTAACAGAACAACATACAAAGAAACAATTCTAAAAAATAACTCTTCCCAAAGTGGAAGATAACTGATGAGCAAGCAGAGGAGATAAGCCTTGCAACATCCCTGTGGTAAAACATGATGTCATGTCAGGAGTTCCCGTTTTAAATCACTGGAGAAAAAGATAGTCTTATTATGTATGGAGACTATGAAAATGTTAAAATATTTAAAATATTAGAGTGATTTGAGATAAGCTCATGGATTTATGTGGAATTTGATTATAAGATTCCTCAGTGTTATTAATTGATTTCCTGAGGTTAGCCGCTGAGGTCCACTTATTAATTTTATATTACATTGTGATGTGAGAGGATTATTTTGATGTTCGTACTAGAGAATGGCACAAGGACAAATTTTTCCTTATCCCCACAGAAATTCAATTTCCCTGTCCCCACCCCATTCCTGTAAGCTCTGTCTTAACCACACAAGCCTCGAACACTTAAGATTTTAAAGTGTTTGAGGCTTGTGCAGATGAGGACAGAGCTTACAGGAATGAGGCAGGGACAAGAAAAGAACTCGAAGGGACGGGATAGGAAAATGAGCTCTCGCGGAGACGTGTCATTCTTTAGTTCGTACTTTATAAAGGCAACATACATGCAATCATATGCCCATGCATATATTTACATGTAGAATACTCCCCTGAAATTCGCAGGGGTTCTGTTCCAGGAACCCTCGTGAATTTCAAAAAACTGTGAATACGGTTTTTAGGCAGGGGAGACAGGAGAGGGCAGCCAGAGCGCCAGCGAGTGAAGGAAAACACGCAGCTCCTGATTGGTAAGGCCCAACTTTAGTAGAGGAAGAGGCGGTCGGAGCATACAGCGATGATTTCCTTCACTCACCGGCGCTCCAGCTGCCCTCTCCTGCCTCCCCTTCACGGTCGGAAAATACTGCAAATGACTGGGACCGCGAACTGCGGACCACAAATTCACGGGGGAGCACTATAGTCCTAAAAAAGTATAGATGTGTGCGTATATTCTCCATATGTACTAAGATATTTTATCAAACATGTACACCACCACTACTACTATTTAGCATTTCCACGATCTAGGCAACTAACTTAATTTTCTCAATTGGCTCAATCGGCCTCATTTATTGAAAGCGCCATTAAAGAACAATTTAAAAACCATTAAAATATTAAATAGCCGGTAAACACCTACCACTTTGAGGTAGGTGTCTACTCTGAGGCATCTGCCAGCAAGTAGGTGTGGTTCAGGGTGGATTTGGGGCAGATTCTAGGTGGACTTTGGGCATGGTTTGACTTAGGTGCTAGTAGGTGTCTACTTAAGTGCACTCATTTAGCTCAAGAAAACCCTGGCCTATACAGCAGTGTGCTTAAGGTTGGCTGCAGGAGAGATTGAACATCCATCCCGCTGTTGTGTTTTTGGGGTTATGTTTTTGCGTTTATTCTGCGCATGTGCCCATCGCTACCACCAGCGAGTCTTCGCTACTCTCTGTCAACCTCATTTACATAAGCATTTTTTGGAGAATGAGTCGCTTTTTTTAATTTGCTACCAGAAACGCTGTGAAAGTAGCCTGTTTTTTAATGCGGTTTTTAAAGAATCTAGTAGGCCTAACTATTTGCAGAAGAGCGCATAGGCAGAATTTTAGCAAGAACACACATGCAGTATGCATGCATATATGCATCCATGTAAGTGCCTGCATTATAAATTGTCTCTTGTTGCTCACCTATTATATTTTCTGACTTTCCTACCTCCAGTAAAGTGAGAATGTTGAAGCTTAGATAACGAATTGCTGAGCCATTAGGTCAAGAAAAGAACTGGGAAAATGTTGTTAAGTAGGTCAAAATGATCTACTTTTGGAATTTGCTGACTACTGATTGTTGCCCTTGCAGATTCATATTATATTTAGGCAAGCAACTCTCAAATGCTCCTAAATATAATCAAGCTATGATTAAAAATAACAAGCATCATTTTTGACCAAAATTCTTTACTGTGCAAAGCTAAAGAATACATAAGCAAACAAGGATAAAGCATGCATTAGCACAGATTCAAAGTGATCATTAACCTTAATCCTTTTATAATGGGACTCATCCTTAATGGACTTAGGCCATTTGTCTCAGAATAGATGCCATTAGGACTATACTCCACCCTATCCCCCCCCCCTTCATGATATTGACTCCACTTGGCCATGGACTAAGATGCTATTGAGCCCCAAGGAGATATACAAGTTTTGAAATCATTACCAAAGCATTCCCCTCCCCCCCGGTTGAAAACCATTAATTATTAGAAATGCACATTTATTTCCTCTCTGAGCACACTACCAAAACACTTATCCACACCCTCTTCACTTTGCATTTGAACTACTGCAGCTTGCTACTCTCAGGCCTTCCACTTAGCTATCTCGCTCCCCTCCAATCCATTCAGAATTTGGCTGCACAATTTATATTCCGGGAGAGCCGCTATACTCATGTTACCCCTTTCCTAAAGTCACTTCATTGGCTTTCCATCCGTTTCAGACTACAATTTAAACTCCTCTTACTGACCTACAAAATGCACTCGCTCAGTTGCCCTTCACTATCTCTCTTCACTTCTCTCCCCCTATGATCTAATCTAATCTAGTATTTGTATGTTATGCATACCTGTGTAGGCTCAAGGCAACTTACAGTGTAATGAGAAAAAGGATACATATGACATTGAGGGGAATTGGAGGAAGAAGGGGAGAATAGATAGGAAATATAGAGAGAGAAGCCTGGTCAATATCAAGAAAATACTGAGTGTTCATGTAGAGTTAATTTGTCAAAGAGAATTAAGTTATCAAATAGAAGGGTCTTCAATGTCTTCCAAAATGAGGTGTGGTTGGGTTTCGTTTTAATTGTCTCTGCGAGGTTATTTCAGGTTTTGACTCCTAGGAAGGTGAGCATGGAGTGGAATATATGTCGATATTTTAGGTTTTTTTTGTTGAGGGGAAGTTTAGTTGTATCTTATTGAGAGTTCTGCGAGAGGCTGACCATGCCTCAGAGCAGAGTTGGATAAGAGGAGTGGCTGAGTTTCCGTAGAGTATGTGGTGTATAATACAAGATATTTTGAATTTTATCCGAGATGAGATGGGCAGCCATTGACGCTGCTTCAGGTAGGCGGAAACTGAGTTGTATTTTTTCAGATTGAATATGAGCCCCCCTCCCCCCCTCGTAAGCTCTGCTCAGCTGGTAAGTCCCTCCTATCTGTGCCCTTCTCTTCAACTGCCAACTCCAGAATCTATCCCTTCTGCCTTGCTGTGCCATATGCTTGGAACAAGCTGCCCAAATCCCTACGGCACAAGAAACTAAACAAACTGAAATTATTTTTGCTCACACACCCCTAAATGGATATTTTTCTAGGGCAAAACTGATTTCCCCACACTAATCAAATATCTACTTTTCAACATAGGGAAATTCTTCTCTTTTTCCTGGAGATTTTTATTTTATTTTTTTAAAGAAACCTGTTGTTCAGATTATGCAAATCCTCCTATGATAAAGCCAAAATAGTTCCTGAAAACTATTATATTTTTGCTTAACTCAGCAAGATTTAAGACAGTTTCCTGCCATTGTGTCACTATTAATGCAAAGGCTCTGCTGTTAAGAAATGTCATTCTTGGGTCGACTGTTAATGGAGCTTTTGGAATGAAATATTTTGGTGGCAAAAATATTCTGGTCATATATCAAGAACCGGTTTGAATTCTTTGCTAATGGTCTTCAGCCAATGATGATTCATTATTGCAGTAACAAAAAAGAACAGAGTATTTCAGAATTTATAACCAGATATCACTGATCTCCTTCACTGTATGTGATAATGAATCACACAATCCCACTTGTTTGTCAGATAAATCTGGATCCTTTTTGTTCTAAGGCGATGTATTTCAGAAGACAGGAGATGAAATCAAGTACAACTCAATAAAAGGTTTTGACCTTCTTAACCATAAGTGGCAGCTCAGTGGGTAATCTTATATTTCATTACATTATCTTATCATTACATTGTGTTTTGGGTTCTACATTGATTTTTCTTGCTTTGTCTAACTTGTGCTTGGTTTGTCAAAGCTATATTGGATGAAGTTTGCAAAGAAAAAATGCCTTCTTATACTTGTAAACATTGATTTGTGAACAGTGGCGTAGGAAAGGGGGAGGGCGAGGGGGGGTGATCTGCCCCAGGTGCCATGTTGGTGGGGGCACCGGCAACCCTCTCCTCTTCCCACTCCTCCCCTTGCCACACGCACGCTCTGCTTCCCTCCCCGTACCTCTAATTGTTCACCGCTGCAAGCAACAACTTCAACATGTTCCTCGCGACCACGTCAGTTCTCCTGCCAACGTCACTTCCGGGTGCCACGCATAGGAAGTTACATCAGAGATAGAGCTTCTGGGGTCGCACAGAGCACAATGAAGTTGTTACTCATGGCGGTGAACAACTAGAGGTACAGGGAAGGGGGCACACACGCGACAGGGGAGAACAGGGAAGGAGCGGGGGAGGAGGCAGAGACGAGGGCAGGGGAGAGGTACCTCCGCCCTGGTTGCTTCTCACCCTTGCTATGCCACTCTTTGTGAAATTATATTTCATCTAATGTGCTTTTATAGACATGCCTAACTTTATGTTTATAAAACATTCAGCAATCCACAACATCCTATATTAGGGACAGGCAGTCAAAATATTGTCATGTTTCCCATCTCATTTTAGGAATTATTGTGTTGTGTTTCATATCACAAATGTGCAATATTTAAAAATAGGATGCACTCCATTAAGAAGAGTACACACTATACCCCAAAAGTACACATTGTGCAAATAGTGCACCCTGTTCATGAATAGTGTACACACTTTTGGAGCATGCATCCTTTCCTGAGAGCATGCAAGTTGCAGTATTTCTGCACGCATGAATGGTATACACATGTGCATCCTATCAGGAAAGAGTACATCTATTCACAAAAAGAGTTCACTATTTATGAAGAGGGGTGCACTAATGGATAATAGTGCATATTTCAGAGATGCCAGCTCATCCAGTTCCAGGCTGGATTTTGGGACAATTATGGATTTCTGACCTGCCCCTTGTGGTGCATTTTGGTACTTGTAGCACTGATTTAAATGGGCAAGGTTAAGTAATAAAATCCCACAATGCTTTGGGGATGCTCTTCAAAATCAGGACTGACAAAAAGTCTCCAGCCTGGACTTGGATAACTTGATATTTCTGATACGCTTCCAAAAGAGTGTTTCATTTTCATGAATAGAACATGCTCTTTCTGAAGACCATGTAATACTTACAACACAGGCAAAAAAAAACCTAAACTAAATTGGGGTGGGTGGGTTCCTGTTATTTCAGGCAAAAATCAACATGAGAAATGTTGACATTTTCCATGTTACTTTTTTTTTTTAGCAATCTTTTTTTGATTTTCATAAAGAAAAATGAACGGCAGCTTATACAGGAAGAATGTTCGTCATCTAACAAAGCTTAGTGGAATTTGTGTCATACGTCAGTGGGAAATTATTATTTTCCATCCTGATCTCAAATGGTTTCCAAACTTTGATCACCGAAATGAAAGATTAGGTTCTTAACCTTGATAATCTTCATTACAGTAGAAAAGAACATGAGTCTTGAACCTGTGGGTAGTGCATCTTCACCTGAGAGTACTGCAGAAGGCATCATTTACAATTTACATTGTCAACTTCACCTCCCTGCATTGCTGGTCACTACCCTGTCTCCTCAGTTTGTACCACAGCAGAAATAACACCTGAAAGAGCAGAAACAACAAGAAGGGGCACAGGGAACTCTCCAATCACATAATGCAACATAGCATCAACAAGGCAGAATGAAAACAGCCAGCACTAACATTTGTTTGGCTCTTACTGTCAAGAGAATCCTGTATAGACACTCCTGTATCTCTGAAGCTGTAGCTTCATATTGCTTGAGTGCCACTAGACAAGCCTCTGCAGAAAAAATACCTGACTGCGGCTAAAAGCAGGCTACATTGAATACTGATAGGGTAAGGCATCAGGACTCATGTGCTTTTTTACTAGAAAGAAGATTATTGAGGTAAGAGCCTAATCTTCCATTCCAGTGCAAGAAGCACATCAGCCCTGAGTCTATGGGATGTACCAAAGCAGTCCCTTGACCTTAGGGTGGGATAGAAGAGCCTGCTGCGAGCACCTCAGGCCCAAAAGTGAAGTCCTTTTGCACTGCCACATTCACTCTGTAAAAGTTAGTAAAGCTTTGTAGAGTGGATCATGTAGCTGCCCTCAAATCTCATCGGGCAGTATTCTCTTGTACTCCACCTATGAAGATGCCACACTTCTAGTGGAATGGGCTTTCAAGGAAATGGGATACACATGTGGTATCTCTATGGGGGGGGGGGGTAAATTCAAGGGGGTGGGGTCATTAGAGTGGGCAGACTTGATGGGCTATGGCCCTTTTCTGCCATCATCTTCTTCTATGTTTCTATGATGTGTGCAGAATAAATAAATAGTTACCCTTATTCATCTAGAAATTAAGGCCTTAGAGGCCGATCTTCCTCTCCGGCCTGTTAGGACAAAGAGATGATCTGACAGTCGGAAATCATTTATCACTTCCAAGAAACAAAGGAATACCCTTCTGACATCTAGACACAATAGTACTTTGTCCTATTTCTTTATGCCTGAGGCCTGAAATACTGACAGTCAGACTCCCTAATTCATATGGAATGCCAACACCACCTTCAGTAGAAAGGCGGGAACTGTATGCAGGAGAACTCCCACATCCGTGATTCTGAGGAATGGTTCCAACTCTGAGATTCTTCTAGCTGAAATGACGACCACCAGGAAAACCATCTTTACAGTGATATCCAATAGCATGGCCTCCTGTAAAGGCTCATACAGGGCCTTAATTAAGGCCATCAACACGAGGTTAAAGTTCCTTGATGGGCAGTTTTGATGCACAGGTGGACGCAGCTGCACTGCACTCTTCAAGAACCTGGAAATATCTTGATGAGAGGCCAAGGAACCTCTCTCTAGACGAGCTCAAACACAGGATAGACTGGTCTCCTTAACCTCTAGTACTTCCTGAAGGAATGGTAGGATCATGGCTATCGGAGCCCTAACTGGTTCTATCTGTTGTTCCGAACATTAGTGTTGAAATAATTTCCAGGCTTTCACATAAGCCACAACTGTCATTGATTTCCTGGAGTGAAGGAGGGTAGCTATGACTACATCTGAGTATTCTTTTTGTACTAAGACCGTCAACCCATAAGTGTTCAAGGCTTGTGCAGATGAGGCTTGTAGGGATGGGGCAAGGACAGGGACAGAACTTGTGAGGATGGGACAGGGATGGAAATAAATTCTGTGGGGACGGGGTCTAATTTGTCCCCATGTCATTCTCTACTACGACCTCTGAAAATTTAGAGCTGTACCAACAACAAATTTAGAACTGTAACAATAACATATTTTCCTATTTGGTCGAATATGAAATATAAAAAATATTATTCGGCTAAATATGAATACCAAATACAAATAACAGTTACTGAACTTTAATATAACAAATAAAGCAGCAACATGAAATCAGAGATCAAATGTATATTTCAGTAGGATTTAGTACAGTAGATCCCCAGATTATTTGTATTTGAATCTCTATTTGGCCAAACATGAATAATGTATTCAGAGTCGAATCAGATAGATATTTGGTACAACTCTATTTCATAGCATAACAACAATTCATAAGCCTGTCCATATTTGGTAAAAAACATACCTGGATTGCCTCTGTTCTGGATCTTGTAATTGCAAAATATAATTTGACTGCACAAAGACTAAGATTTTATACCATAGACAAAAGGAGGTAGGTCATCTGATAAAGTCATCCATGCACATATATGGCCCCACATAAGCATGTAAATAATCTCTTTCAAAATACCGACTGGAGAAAAAGGCTGTGCTGTGACATGGTAGTGTGTACTTTGCCTTTGAGCATGCACAGGGCACTCCACCATCTGAGATTTTGTGGTTGGACTATTGCAAATCCTTGTACCTTGGGATTTCTGCCTCCAGGTACAGTGCCTTGCAATTGGTTCAAAATGCAGATACCAGGTTAGTGATAGGCATTATCAGAAGAAAACATGTCACTCCTGCTTTGAAGACCTTGCATTGGTTGCCTGTCAACTTTCGGACTGAATTTAAAATATTGTCCCTGGTGCAACAGTAGTTATACACACAAAGAAAAGTGGGGTTGAACAAAGGATTTCCAAGCAGGGAAAAAAAGAGGATTCCACATAGAAAAGTTTATTGGTAAAGTCAACTAGACAACACGACGCTGAAGAGCACCTGACTCAGGGGTCAATACACTGTGCAGATAAGATGAAATCTAGAGGCATCATCTTTATACTTTGGCAGAACCAGAAATGATGCTACAAATTTCAAACATAGACGCATATAAGTACTATCAGGTGGCACAAAGGTATATAGTACTTGGCAGATGGCTCTCCATATATATACCGGCTAAGTGTCTTAGGTCACTGCAAGATTTTATATTACACTCTCTATATTTTACAATGTCACATCAGGCTAGGAATTACTGCTGTCAGAGCTCTAAAAAATACATGGAGCTTCTACTTGTTCAGTTCCACTTAAGTGATCGAGCTTGTGAAGATAAGGACAGAGCTTGCAGGGATGGGGCAGGGGCAGGGACAGGAAAGGGATGGGTTGGGGACAAATGTGTCCCCATGCCATTCTCTACTTCACATAAAGGGTGTCAGGTGCACATTTCACCATATACCTCTTATGTGTGATGAACCCTCTAAAACTTCACCAAAGCCTACTATACCTACTTGTCTACCACCCCAATAGCCCTTATGGCTTCAAGCAGCTCCTAAATGGCGGTATAGTAAGATTTTGGTGGGGTTTGGTGGGCTCACACTTTCTACCATAAATGTAATGGTTAGAGTGGGATATGGGCCTGAGTCCCCCTCTCTATGGTTCACCACACCACCCACCAGTGTACTTAACACACCTGCTTGCTGCTCTTCTAGGCTTTCCCCTTAGGTGCTACTGTTCTAGAGACAGATACTGTATGTACTGTTTTATTCAGACTTTTGTAGGGTGAGAGGGGGTCAGTGACCACTAGGGGAGTGTGAGGGGTCATTACGTAATCCCTCCAGTGGTTATCTGGTCAGTTTGGGTTCCTTGTTGGCACTTAGATGCTTTTAAAACAGGTCTAGCTTGGAAGTTCTATCCCGGACGTCTTGGGAAATGTTCAATTATGACTGTAAGACATCAAGTGCTAAGCATACCCAAAGCCCAACAATAACACGCTCCAACATGCCCCCTCAAACTTTGGATGCACAGTGGCTAAGATGCCTAGCAAGACATCCAGAAATTTGTTTACAAAAATTGGCACTTGGACATCCTGGTGATTAGAACATCCAAATGTCAGTTTATGCCGTCTTTTGAATGTATTTCTTTTCTAGAAATGAGCCACATAGTATTAAAGTATAAAACAATTAAATTATATATTTGGCATGGTGCAAATTGTAGCACTTCTCTTTGAATATTGATCCCATATTTCTTATATCCATATTGATTCCTTAACTAAAGCAGGACTGCATTTCAATATATTCAGTGAGGAACACCTAGGATTGGCTGTGTTTGTACCCTGCAGACATGGAGATACAGGATCACCTAGTTTAGTGTTAACAGATGTCTGAGAAAACCCATACATGCCCTCTTTTTAAAGGACAGTCCAGGCTCCTGGATGGACTTTCCAAAACACGGCATTTGTCCGGGTTTTGGGAAGCCCCTACAAGCTCCGGCTGCATCTGCAGGGTCTCTGAGCATGGGCAGATGTCACACACATCCGTGCATGCTCCAGGCCCTCCAGACATGGCCGGAGCTCCTCACAAAGAGAGGAGGCTTTCTGGGGGCATGGATGCAGGGCAGAACAGGGCAGGGCTAGAGGCAGAACCGGGTAGGGCTGGAGGCGGAACGAGGCCTGGTCATGTGTCTGGGGTTTTCTTTTTTTTAAATATGGAAACCGTAACCTAGTTAGAAGGGGCTTTTATAGTCTATCCAGTCCTCTGTTGTCTCAAAGCAGGATCCTCTGATCCTTTGCTATCTCGAGCAAATGTTTTTCTAAGGGACTTTGGAATTAATTTATTAAAATGAATATATATTACAACTGTAGAATAGAAATAGAAAAGTTATTCCATTGAAGTATGATCTTTTATGCCATGTCCTATTCTTCATTGTATGCTGTCATTTTATCTGTGTTGAGTTTCATACATAGTTATGTTACATAAATCAATGGACTAAATACATGGCTTCTGCACGTGACCATGAAAATGATAGATGATAAACTGTTTATAGCAGAGACCTCCAGCCATCAAAGCCCTTAGATAGCCTATTTCTCTTGGGTCTGACACTTCATGCATACAGAAATCTCCCAGGCTACTACAATTTTACAATTTATCCTCAGTTGATTTCACATTGCACGCTGAAACCTTAAGGTTTATTGAATCACAGCCTAGCTTTGCTTTCCCACCACTCATTTCTAATCTTTCAGCATTTTAAATGCTACTCTAAAACAAACACACTTCATCCAACACAATGTTAATCCAGCAAATGACAAAACAGCATGAACCAAGCATCAGAAAAAAAAGATTTTAGCAATTTTCAGTTGTAAAAGAGATACCCTGCTTGGCAAACTTCTGGGGATCTGACAATTATATATTTTGCTATATAACAATTAATGTATTCCTTATGGTAAGAGTCAACTAGGGACCAGTGAATAACCTGAAACAATCTTTTTTACCAGCATGTTCTAAAGATTCTTGTGGTTTATTGCTCATTTATTTTGAAATATTATATAGATGAGCAGGAAAATAGTGCATCTTCCCTAGGGCCTTCTGCTGCATGGGCACTAAGGAGAGGAGGGCATGAAGCATATGTTTTTCTCTTATATCCCTTCCTTCCTTCTTTCTCCTAGCTAGACTCCTAGATGGATCCTCTTTTTCTCTCACTTCAGCTTTAGTCTCTTCCCCTCTCTCTCTTTGTCTCTTTCTAGCTCAATCTTTGATTTTTACTCCTTCTCCCTTTCTTTTTTTTCACTCATCTTTTGGATTCAACCACAGACAGAAGGTTCAGCAGTGGCATCCTACCAGACTTGCTTTTTTTCCTGTTTTATTAGTTATTGGAAAATAAATCAGTTAAGTTTAAAATGGCAGAGAATTCAGATCACGTGTTCAGGTCATCAATTATATTTCTGAAATTATTCTGCCACTGGATGACATCCAGTATTTTTAAAGTTACCAAAGCATGGGTTTATACACATGACTCCATTTCATGAGCTGTTTCCTATAAGGAAAAGCATCTCTTGTTCTGCCCCCATTTTATGTGGTCAATTTCTCAGTTCTTGTATAAATCAAGTACAGTATATTATGTTAAGATGTGTAAGCAAAGTGTGCCCTGTGGACTCAAATCCCCAGTAGGCTTTGCTTCTCCCAAAGATCCAGGCTGTATCCAGAGAGCTTAAGCCTGCCCTTCTTTAGCTTCTGGGAGAGAACAGTATCTATTTTGTAAGACATCATGATTGCATGAAAACCTGGGTCTAACATTATCCTCTCACCAGGTTTCCTTCCCACAAGGTATGTGGACACACTCCCAGCTTCCTTTTGAATAGGATGTGCTGGTATAGTAAAATTCTGTAACAGTTGGACTGCCTTGAACAATTCAAATTGTAAGTGTTTATTCTTTATCTTAAGTTATTAAAGAAAGTTGTTCAAAAACTACAGTCTGGCTGATAACATTAAGGTTACAGAAGTAAGGGTTAACTAACAAAAAAATTAGCATTTAATAAAATTTTAGATTTCATCAAAAAAACTCAAGTCCTACATCTGAGCCAAACAGGTTTCAGAATTTACCACTCAACAGAGCATTCACTGATAGGTCTTACTACTACAATACTATACCATCTTGATCACCATAAGTCTGTGGTCCTAATCTTGCTTGATGTATCAAGAGCATTTGATACCATCAACCACTCTCTACCACTAAATAGACTGGCATCAATTGGAATATCTGACCAGATTCTAAATTGGTTCCGTTCTTATTTTACAGAAAGAACATCAACTGTAAATTTCAATAGTACCACCTCAAAACCACTCACTACAAACTATGGCATACCTCAAGGATCAATACTATCACCACTACTTTTTTAATTTATTTATTTTAACAAGAAAATAAACTTCTTGTAGAGAAATGAGTAAGATGTAGATTCCAGTACCACAGCAGTTAAATTATGAAAAGTAAAGTTATCAACTTAATCAATATTTAAAGTCCCATATTTAAGAGATCCAAGATTCAAATGAGTGAATCAACAAAGAAAAAAAGGAAATAACATATCTTATTTAGAAGATAAGCGGTCAACTATTAGTGATTACAGAAAGGTTTTCTTATTAGGTAGCTATTGTTACATTTTCCCCCTCAAGACGTTTCATGGCTAGAAATCCTGACAGCTGGGAGGGTTCAAAGAATATATAGTTACAAGACGTATATTTTACTAAATATTTACAGGGATATCATAAAAGAAAAATTCCACCCATTGCAGTTACTCCTGGCTTTAATAACAGAAATTGATTTTTTCATTTCTGAGTTTCTTTTGTCACATCCGGAAACACTTGAATTTTTTGACCCAGAAATTCCTTGTGTCTATTCTTGAAGAATAATTTTAATATCCAATTTTTATCAGGTAACAATACTACTGTGACCAACAAAGTAGTTGGTCTGACTAATTCTTTCAATGATATATCCAACATAGTTATTAAATCCATCTGTTGCTCCTGATCTTGTTGTTGCCGAGGTTGTTGCCTTTCTTGATTTTCTATTGGAAGATAATAGATTTTTGAAAAAGGGGAAAACATTTCTTCCGAGGCATCAAGTATGTCATGAAAGTATTTTTTTTTTACATTTCTTTAGCTGAGATTGAGGATATTTTGGGAAAATTCAAGATTCTAAGATTATTTAGTCGACTATTGTTCTCCAAAATTTCCAACTTCCTTCTCAGGTTCGAATTGTCTCTAATCATGGTAGACTAAATCTTATTAACTTCCAAAAGATCATTTTCAATTTTTTCTATTTTTGTATTTATTACGATATTATCTTGCTTCAAAATTTTTATATCCTCCTTTTGTTCCTGCAATTTCTGTTCTAAATCACTACTTTTTAATATCTTTCTTGCTCCACTTATCACCTTAAGTCAATCTTTACAACATATGCATATGACATCCAATTACTGCATCAGATACAGAAAATCCAAATCAATTGTTTTTCCGCCTGTTAGAGGATGTAAAGTTAAAAAGCATCATCAACATCTTTTTTCATATCGAGCAGTAACATGGGGCAAAGATTTATAACAACTGCTTCTGCTTACCGATACTTACGGGGAATTTAGAAAACTTCTAAAAACATATCTGTTTTTGAAATATTTAGGTTGCTGATTTGTAAGAATTTTATTATGCATTCCTCAGATTTTTAAGGGTATTAGCTATTGGTTTCTAATATTCTAGTTCTTTTTACTTGATTGCATTCTTTTTAACTATTGTAAACTGCATAGAACTTTACGGCATTGCGGTATATAAACTGTTACTATTATTATTATTATTGAAATAAATTAGAAAATGGACAAAATCAATACATGGCTAAAGGAAAATATGCTGGTACTAAACATAAAAAAATCCAAAACCATGTTGTTTAACTGGAAGGACAACATTCCTTTAGAAATGGAGCATTGAGATTAAGCATGAAATTACTGCATCTCAATGGCCACAAATTTGGTCTTGGAGGATGAAATGTAAGTTGTCAGCATCTATGAGACAAACTTGGTTTTTTCTGTTGCATAGAGCGTTGTGGACCCCTATTAGGTTACAAAAATTAGATAGTTCTTTGTCTAATAGATGTTGGCATTGTCATCTAGAAGTAGGAACTTTAGATCATTTATTGTTTTATTGCCCATGTATTATTAATTTTTGGAAATCAATTTGGGACCAAATTAATAATTTATTAGATAACCCAGTGGCATTATCCTATGATACTGTGATATTTGGTATGGAAGTGAGAGCAAAAAGTCAGATTTCTGCGAATAACAATAAATTACTATTTATAATGACTGGTGTTGCCATTCAGCAAATTACATATAATTGGAAGGATTGGAGGAGATTAAATTACAACTTCTGGTGGAATTCTTTATGCCATATCTATAAAATGGAAAGGTTTATTGCATTACAACGGGGATATTTTAAGAAGTTTCAGGATGTGTGGAAACCATTGACAAAGTATTGTAAAGATTAATTTGAATTTGTTTCCCTTATATTTATCAACTTAAGGTATAGGGAGGGGGGAAGTTTATTATTATATGTTTTATATGATAATTGAATATATGGGAGGGAGGGGTGGGAAAGGGGAAGGGATAAGAATTTATGAAATATATCAATGATTGTTTGTAAGTGATGTATTTATTGTTAATATGAATGAATATATTTAACACTTAATGTATTTTTGAAAATGAATAAAGAATTAATAAGAAGTAAAAAAAAAAAGAAAAAAAGAAATGGTGCATAACACTAAAATCCTTGGGGTAATCTTAGATCAGAAACTATCATACTGTGACCAGATAAATTCAGTGGTAAGAAGCTGATTTTATAAGCTCCACATGATAAGATCAATTGCAAAGGTTTTAGAACCAACAGCATTAAATACCCTTATTCATTCTTTCATTCTCTCTAGACTGGATTACTGCAATTCTCTACATAAAAACATCACCCAGATTCAACTAAGATGTCTACAATTAATCCAGAATACATTTATAAAACTCTTAACAAACTCCAAAAATTTTGATCATGTGACACCTTTATTACAAAATGCTCACTGGCTGCCAATTTCACATCGGATCACATATAAAATAATCTTGCTCTGTTTTAAAACACGACAGTCAAACTTACTGACATTTCTTGATAAACTCCTAATTCCATAAACACCCATTAGGACCTTAAGTTACGATCTGTAGATCAAAAGTTGCTCGTAATCCCCTCCCTAAAAATAATTAACACTCAAAGAAACAAAATTTTAACAACTTATGCTCTGCAACTTTGGAATAAGTTACCCCTCCATCTTAGAGAACAAAATCTTGATTGGTTTAAGAGCTCACTAAAATCCTTCTTATATAGAGATGCCTTTCAAACATAAAAGCAAATAATTGATGTTTCTCTTTGTACAAACCCGAACTTCAGGAGGCTTCAGACACCTTCTCTATTGGCCCGTTTAAAACTACCATTATTTGTTTCTTTCCTATAATTATTGTACTTCAACCGTCATCCCTTCTAGTACATGTCTGTAATTTGTAATATTGTTTCCCATTTTAAATTGTACATCGCTTAGAAGTACTATAAGCAATATAATCAAATTTTAAATGAACCTGAAGGGGTTCTCAACCCAATTTTAGTATGTTCAACAGTGCTTGGCCATTTTGAGGAGTCCTTGCTTTTCAGTACAAAACCTGTGGAGGTTTCAGTGACATTTATTTATTTATTTCGATTTCTATCCCATCCTCCCAGTAGTTCAGAATGGGTTACAAGCCAACATTCACAATGGAAAACATTTTGGACAATTCAAAGACTATATACAGCAACTTAAGTACAGGAGAGTTCAGAAAGGAGGGGGGAATATAAAGGGGGGGGTTAGGGGTAGTTTGCAGTTAGAATTTCAGTTGAAGAGGAGGGTCTTTACTGCTTTCCAGAAGGTCATCAGAGTTTTGTAGTCTGATTTCTATGGTAAAGACTGTTCAGTAAAACTGTTACCAGCATAGTGAAACCTGGATCCAGCATATTGATGAATTAAACAGAAAATGACTAACATCAAGACTGCATGAGATTTAAATACAAATCTTTATGTGCCTTGTTGCAATCCATTTATGTGCCATGCTGCAGTTCATTACTGTAACTTTCTCAAACTTCTGTACAAACCATGGTCAACTAAACCTCATGTTTTACAAATCACTCTCAAGTAACAGGTAGAAAAGAATTAGAATGTCCTAGATATCACAGCATCCATTACAAATGTCTGCAATTACTGTCAAACTCAAGAGACTTTGCTTATGGAACACTAACACACAGTGGCATTCCTAGAAGAATCATTATTGTCTATTATAAGGGAACAAAAGTAATGAAGCTGCGATAAGTACAGTGGTACCTTGGATTACGAGCATAATCCGTTCCAGGAGAATGCTCGAAATCCAAAATGCTCGTTTATCAAAGCAAAGTTCCCCAGAGAAAATAGTGGCAACAGCAACGATTCGTTCCAGAACCCGGGGTCTGTACCTGTCGGGTGCTGGGTGCTGCAGTGCCGTCTCCTCCGTCCATCATCCAAAGAAGAACCCCACAGTGCCGCTTTGGGGGGATGCCTCTAATGTCCGCCAGCCTCCGGAGAACCCCGCAATGCCGCTTCAGAAGGATGCCTCCATCTGCCGGAGAGCCCCCACCCAATCCCACGCAGCCGAGCGCCGCCCCACCCGCATGCCACGCACAACGCCAATGATTGACACTGTGCGCATCACACGCAACGCGCAGGCGAGACGGCACCCGGCTACGCAGGCCCAGACAGAGGTCCTCCAACCTGTGGAAGGCACCCGATGTGTAAGGCTTGCCGGAGGACAGAAGAGGAATCCCCCAAAGTGGCACTTCCTGGACTGTAAGTGCTCGTTTATCGAGGCAGTGCTCGGTTTGTGAGTCAAAAGTTTGCTAAGTGTTTTGCTCGTCTTGTAAAACACTCGCAAACCGGGTTACTTGCAAACCGAGGTTCCACTGTACCTGCAAACTAACCTTGGTATCTGGACAGGGCTGCTGTAACCTAACAATAGGCTAGATTCACAAAGCAAACCAATCGTTTATCGATCAGTTTGCGACCCCTTTAATAGCAAATTTCCCTCCGGCCCGATTCATTTACCTCTCCTGTGATCCGCTTCAAATCCGTGCATGCAAATGAGGTGAAACGCATGCAAATTGGACAGTGACTCGATTCACAACACCAAATTTCCGATCCGACTGGGCTGGCCGATCACCTGAAGAAGCGACTGCTGGGGACCAGTCGAAAACATCTTTCCAACTGGAAGCCCTGCTCTCTGCCCTGCAATCTCTCATGCCTGCTCGCCCCAAATGCTGCCCTGCTCTGCCCTGCTTCTTATCTCCTGCTGCTCGTCTTTCCGATGCTCTTCTTCTGGCTGCTCAAACTGCTGCCTGCCTCGACTCTCCCACCCCGCAGTGCACGCCCATAGTTTTAACCCGCGGGCTCTAAGCGGGTTAAAACCAGGGGCTCCATTTATCTTTTTATTATTATTACAGTGGCAAGGTGAAGGCAGCAGCTGGCAAGAGCGAGACCAGCTTTCTGGGAGCCACCCGGGTTGGGGTCAGTGGATGTGGCAACATTTGATTTAGTCTGTGGCAGGAGAAGCAGGAGAGTCGGCGTGAATCTACTAGTTAAAAATCTCCCCAAAGTTCTGTCGCCCTTCACTGTACAAAAGTACAAAAAAGTGAAAAAAGATCGCTTATGATCTGCACATGCACAATCCATGCAGGGAGATGGGGGCGTTTTTCCGATCATCCCCATCTGCATATTTTACTTTAGTGAATTCGTCAGACCTGCCCGAATTGGGCAGGTTAGTGAATCCAGCCCAATGTGATGAAAAGAAAGCCATTGTTTTCATGTGAGTTTGATGTATTGTTTTCAAACCGTCGATCCCTTAATATATTCAACTACTGTTTCCTCCTCTCCCCCCCAACCTCTGAAAAATACTGGCATTGTATTATAAATATGCCCTGCAAAATTGGAAGAGGATGAGTGAACTGATCAGAAGAGCTGTGAAGTATGAGTGAAGGGATTAGAGGGGAGTATATGGGAAAAGAGTGAGTGAAGAACTCAGAAAGGCTGCAAAGCATAGCAAGAGGCCTGAAGGGTATCTGATTCAGTGCCAGCAGAAGAAAATGGTGGCTCTAGGGATCCCATATCATCCTCCAGGATCCCAGATCTGGGTTTTTTCCTTCTCTCTGAACTCTCTTCCGTCATCTCCTCTCATTACCTTTTCTTCTCCCTATTTCTATGAATCTCCTTCTCTTCCCCTTTGCATTTTAATTCCCTATATGGAATATCAACCTTCTATATCCCGAGAGGCAAATATATATTGATGACATCACTTCCAAGAAGTCAGAAAGAATAAAAGCAAATACACAAATGCTTCAAAAATAAGCTCCTTGGTGTGGTGCTGAAAGAATTGACTTTGGTTCCTGGCAGAATTGTGTGTTTTTGACCAGTCCTAACCACAAAGTGAAGCTTTGTTTCTTCCACACCAGGAGTTTTGGGACCCAGTTCTTGGGACACACCCTGTCATTCAGTTTTTCAGGATAAGCACAACAAATATTCATGAAATCCTTAAACCCTGACTGGCTGAGTGTATTCTTAGGGTTGGGTTGTGAACCCCTGTTCTAGTCCCTCCTGTCTGAGAGCCTCTTCTTACTCCCCATTCTCCAGATGCCTTTCCTTTCCAATATTCTCTATCCCCCCCCTTTTCCCTAAATGAGACCTCTTTTCTTTAATAAAGAGTGAAATAAACTAACTGGGCACTGAAATGTCAGAAAATGACATTATTTTTACAAAGCCAAAATCAAATACAATATTTAATGTGTGACTATATGTCACATAATTGCAGCATTATTTGAGGAAACTTTGCCTCAGAAATTTCCAGCCCTTGCTACAGAATCTACCCTTGAGCTGATGGCTGTACAAATAACACAGGAAGCATAAAATACTAATATGTGGTGAACACACAACTCAATTCCGACTTATGCATGTATTTTCAGTCCTTACATAGAAACAGTTGAATCATTTAACACCCCCCACACACACACACACCCATTTTGCCAAGCAGCGCAAGCTAAATGCCAAGTCTCCCATAGGAATAAAATGGTAGCTCGGCATTTAGCTCATGCTGCTTGGCAGCACAGTTTAATAAGGGGGGGGGGGATGGTAATTTGCTAAATGGCCAAATGTTATCTGTATTAGAGGGGGCTAGCAAAAGGAAGGGGTAAAGGTGGCAGTGGTATGTTTCTAAAATTAGGCCACTGAAATAGCAAGCCTAACTTTAAAAGGATTTTTGCTGATACGGTTACCAGTCAGATATTCATTCAGCGGTGTTAGTTAAACAGAATAAACGACTAAAGAGAAATGCTGGACCTGGTACTTACTATAATTTCTTGCTCATATGGCTGAATATCAGGCCTCTAATTTTCTGTCTGAGTTAAAAATCGCCTTTTGGTGAATGGGCCAGATAGAGATGTAAGCGATCTCTTCTCTGAAGAACAAGCCAAGAATCAGGAAACCGTAGAAGTAAAATTGCTGTTTCTTCCAAATACTTATCCCAAGAGATAACTGGCCTGGCCAGAAAGCAAAATGAAGATTTGGCAGTTTATAAGAAGGGGACAAAGAGTGGGACAGTCCCGGCTAAGAGAGTATACAGGTATACTGTTATCACGATCATAAACCAGAGTCCATATAGAAGTTAGAATTTATGCAAGATTTTTTTTTTTATTACAAATGGATTAACTGCAGAGCATGTTTTCTTACAATTAGAACAAATTACAGAGAGAAGATTTGCGTAATGCTTGTATAATTTGAGAACTCACGACCTGCAGATTGACATGTTATTGGGGAATATTTATCGTGTGTAAGAGTTTAACATTGAAAAAAAAAAATTCCATAGTACTTTTACACAAATGAAAAATCTTCCAGAGGTTTCCTATGAATTTTCTATATAGGTGCAGGTCCTCTTTTAATTTTAAATATGAAATTACCGTAGATTGTTGGCAAAAGCAGTTTAGTCAAAAACATGGAGATTTAGGGCTCCTTTTAATGCGCGGAATAGCATGCTAGACCTTAACGCCAGCATTGAGCCATGTAGTGCGCGCTAAAATCCTGCGTGCGCTAAAAACGCTAGTGCACCTTAGTAAAAGGAGCCCTTAAATTTCAGAAAGTATAAGGTAAAGTAGATTGCCTACAAGAATTTGTTTTTCCTTTATTTGGAGCTCAGGACATGTGACTAGACCAAAAAAATGACAGTTTTAATGGGGTCAGCCAGTAAGAAAGACTCAGAGATTTAGATGCTTAGGAAAAGAAGACAGTGATATTTGTGGAAAAAAGAACAGGCTTGGATCTATTTTTGGTAGATGGTGTCCCCACTTGGCCTCAATCATGAGGTCGAGAGGTGGGTGTTTCTACATTGAACTCTGACATCATGTCCAGTGTCTGTAGGAATAAACACAGAAGGTGTTCAGTTAATGAACAGGAAGAGGAAGTACAATGAAAAGAATGTGAGGTACCCTTCAGTAGCACTGAGGCTTTCATCATGAACTGAGCCACATATTTATAAATACCGGTGTGTTGTTTTTTTTCCTTTATAGATGAAACATAAGACCACTTGGTTATCTAAGTTGGTTCTATGAGGAAGCCGGTCTGGCGAAATGTGACAGAACTTGCAAGTGTTTTTGAGTCATTCCCAGTTAAGTATATGAAAAAGTATATATTTGTTTGTGTGTGTGTATATATATATATATATATACACACACAAATATATACTTTTTCATATACTTAACTGGGAATGACTATATATATATACATATATATATACTGTATATATATACAGACTGTATATATATACAGTTTACATATATACAGACACCGGACATGATATATATATATATGCACACACAAATATATACTTTTTCATATACTTAACTGGGAATGACTATATATATATACATATATATATACTGTATATATACAGACTGTATATATATATATATACAGTCTACATATATACAGACACCGGACATGATATATATATATATATATATATATATATATATGTGTGTGTATATATAAATAATGTGTATATAAATAAATAAATAAATATGTGTATATAAATAAATAAATATATATATATATATATATATATTTATTTAAATTTATTTATTCATTCAATTTTCTATACCATTCTTCCAGGGGAGCTCAGAACAGTTTACATGAACATATTCAGGTACTTAAGCATTTTTCCCTGACTGTCCTGGTGGGCTCACAATCTATCTAACGTACCTGGGTCAATGGGGGGATTAAGTGACTTGCCCAAGGTCACAATAAGCAGCGTGGGTTTAAACCCACAACCTCAGGGTGCTCAAGTTGTAGCTCTAACCATTGCACCACACATTCTCACAGAGGATTGATGGATCGAGTTTTGTATGCTTGCAAACATAAGAAACCCTTAAGTGCTCTGATTGAACAAGAGAGGCACATTTAGGGGCGTGTCCCAGCTTGTGGTCTTTCTACCAAAAATATTCTGAGCACTTTTGCTTACACTGTGAGAGTTATGGGAGTAATAGGGTGAGTGATCTTTTTTTATGTGACAGGAAAAGACGACAGTCATAGAATTCCAGAGAGATACATTGAGTTCTATGTGATGTGAGAGTTCTTGGAACATAAGAATAGCCTTACTGGGTCAGACCAATGGTCCATCAAGCCCAGTAGCCCATTCTCACAGTGGCCAATCCAGGTCACTAGAACCTGGCCAAAACCCAAGGTGTAGCAATATTCCATGTTACCAATATAGGGCAAGCAGTGGCTTCCCCCATGTCTTTCTCAATAACAGACTATGGACTTTTCCTCCAGGAACTTGTACAAACCTTTCTTAAAACCAGCTATGCTTTCTGCTCTTACCACATCCTCTGGCAACGCGTTCCAGAGCTTAACTATTCTCCGAGTGAAAAAAAATTCCTCCAATTGGTTTTAAAAGTATTTCCCTGTAACTTCATTGAGTGTCCCCTAGTCTTTGTAATTTTTGACGGAGTGAAAAATCGATCCATTTGTACCCATTCTACTCCACTCAGGATTTTGTAGACTTCAATCATATCTCCCCTTAGTCGTCTCTTTTGCAAACTAAAGAGCCCTAACCATAGTTCCATCCCCTGTACCATCTTGGTCGCTCTTCTTTGAACCTTTTCTAGCACCACTATATCTTTCTTGAGATAAGGAGACCAGAATTAAATGCAATACTTCAGATGAGGTCACACCATGGAGCGATACAGGGCATTATAACATTCTTAGTCTTGTTAACCATCCCTTTTGTAATAATTCCTAGCATCCTGGTGCACACTGTATGCGCACAAAAATGATATGATTTATGAGTCTGATGCTGTTGATGAATCTGTGTTGAGGTCTGGAAAGTACTATTGTAAATATGATTTCATTGTAACAACAAGAACAAGAGCCAGTTCTTAATATCTGCAAAATGTAAAAGCTTACAGAGAATTCTTGGGAAATTGTATATAAGGCATAATAAACATCATGTTTTTTTAAAAGCAAAGAGTTGTGTTGGCTTTAAAAATGGTGCATTGAGCTTTATTAATGACCATAGTTTCATGTGAGAATTTGGAGAAAAGAGATTAAAAATGTATGATATTGTGGCGCTTTATATGGTAATATGTTCTGAATTAGAGGGGTTGTAAAAATATATGTATGGGTCTTAAAGATAATATTGGGGGAGGAGTGGCGGAGAGGGGATAGTATTAGGAAACCTTTAAATGTATTTTAAGAGATTCTTGGAGGTGCATAGCAAATATACAGTATCCATAATGTAAACAGGAATAAACTGAATGTAAAACATTAATTATGAAAACTTGCTAATATTCAGAGATCTGAGAGGCATGGTACAGTCTTTATATGACATTTGCAATAGTGGGGCTGCCATTCAGCATTGTTTAACCAGTAAGGAAAGGCCACTAGGGGCATCATATTTCTAGCAGCGCAGGAGAGGCTAGGAGAGAGGGGACATTGATCCTGGCCACTCCTCCCCCGTGGACTCCACTGGACCACCATGGATTGTAAAGGTAGACACCAGGGGGTGTTCAGCGGGGGCCTACAGGGGGGAGTCAGGCTGCAGGCAGGGGTGGTGGTGATGTGTCTTTATCCTAGAAACCCAGGAGCAACAGGCCACAGGCTTGCATGGCTTGATGCTCTTGGTCCACAGGAATAATGCTGCCTGTGAGGTGGCTCACAGGCAATATTATTTTTATAGGATGAGATTCAGCAACCTGTGGTACTGGGCAAACTTTTACTGCACCTTGATTAATCCCTCCCCCTCCCCATTTTATTTATATTTGGTTATTTTATTGTTGTTATGCTGTTAATATAACTGTAAGTGAATCTCTTAATTAAGGTGGTTAATAAATCAATAAATAGATAACCTTCTTAGAGCTGCAGAAGATGTGAATATGTATGTTGGTACATGGATATTTGCTTACGCAGACGATATACAATTATTACATCCAATCAATACCAAAAATCCTCAAGAAATAGCAATAATAAATGATAAACTGGATCAAATTCAATATTGGCTCGAAACTAATAAATTAGCTTTAAACATTCAGAAAACCAACGCTATGCTTTTTCCATGGAAAGACTGTGAAACACTTTCCTTTCCTATCTCGATCAAAGGCATTCCCCTCCAGATGGCCAAAAATATTAGGATTCTAGGAGTAATAATTGATAATAAATTATCTTTTCACGATCACATAAGTCAAGTGGTCAAATCTACCTTTTACAGACTCCGCCAGATCAGATCCATATCAAAATTTTTATGTGCACAATCTTTGAACATCTTACTTCATTCCCTTGTAATCTCTAAAATTGATTACTGTAACGCCTTATTTATAGGTTTGCCACAAAAAGAGCTTAGGCGCTTACAAATAATTCAGAATGCCTCCATTAAAATTATTTATAAAGCCAAAAAATTTGATCATGTTTCGCCATTGCTCAAGAAAGCACACTGGCTTCCGGTAGCACATCGCATTATATATAAACAATGCCTACTTACTTTCAAAGCTTTAGAATTCAAAACTCCTGCCTTTATTTTTAGAGTCTTAATACCTTATACTACCTCTAGATCTCTCAGATCACAAGATCAACACCTATTAGCTATCCCCTCATTAAAAGTTATTAACACAAGGCGTAATACAATCTTTTCCATAACAGCCCCTCAGTCTTGGAATAATCTCCCACTCTATTTAAGACAAGAAAAAAACTTAGAAAAATTTAAGACTAAACTTAAAAGTTTTTTATTTACAGATGCTTTTAATGACTAAACTCCTCTGCATTGCCAATCTAATTTTCTTCGTTAATTGTCTGTGTCTCCCTTCCTAATGTACTTCCCTTGAATTATTGAACTTAACAATGAATGTAACCATTAAATAACTTCCCTTTTGTTTGATTATTATATGTAGAAATATCTCTCCTAAATGTATTTATATCTATTTAAATAAGTTTACTTTTTTTTTTTTTACCCAAATTATTGTATGTTTAAATGATATGTTACCTAAATTTTTGAACAATTTTGTACATCGCCTAGAATTTTGAATAGGCGATAAATCAAAATATTTAATAAACTTGGAAACTTGGATATGACCCAGCACAGAATATCCAGGTCTAATTCTGCCCATGATCATCATCATTTATTAAAAAAAAACCCAAACAAACCCACCTTGTACAATGGACTGAATATCAACTGAAGTATTTTTTTAGATTTTTATTATCTAAAACTTATAGTCTAGCATTATCTTCTGATTATTATTATCTCTGCTGATTACAAATAGGAACAAAAAATATATTCCAGTCAATATTCAGTACCATTAACCAGCCAGAAACAGCTCTTACCATGAAGCAGGAGAGCGGCATAGGAGCCAAACTTCCATCCCTGCTGACATCACCAGGACTGCCAGAATTCCTAATTAAGTTCCTCCAGGCAGATCCGATCCATCCAGGAGCTACCCTAATAGGACCACGAGACAGGAGAGAGGTGTGGGAGCCAAAGCTCCGCCTACCTGCTGACCTCACCAGGGCCACCGGACTCCCTAATTAAGTTCTTCTGGGCAACTCCTATCCACCCAAGAGCTGGCCCAAAGGAAACACAAAGTAGGAGTGGCCTTCCGCTCCCCCCAGCCTCCCTGCTATGCTCCTATGTAGGAGTGGCCAGGAACCCCCGTGAATCTAAAAAAAACACGAATATGGTTTTTCATGGGGGAACATGAAGAAGGCAGTGGGAGAGGGCAGCAGGAGAGCAGCTGGAGCGCCGTGAGTGCAGGAAATCACTCTCAGTATGCTCCGACCGCCTCTTCCTGCACTAGGCCCGACTTAGTGCAGGAAGAGGTGGTCGGAGTGTACCGCAAGAGATTTCCTGCACTCACAGCGTTCTGGCTGCTCTTTCCTGCCTCTCTCGCTGCCCTCTCCTTGTCAGCAGTTCGCAATCAGAAAATACCGTGAATGACCAGGACTGCGAACCGCCGACTGTGAACGACCAGGAGAACACTGTATTGAAGAACTAAGGCATGTACTGGGCAGACTTGCATGGTATGTGTCTGCATATGGCTGTTTGGTGGAGGGAGGGTTTCAATGTTGGGAAGGGTGTACATGGACTGGAGTAAGCTTTGGCGGAGACTTCAGCAGTTGGAACATAAGGACAGTATCAGGCAGAGCTTTGGATTCTTGCCAAGATATAACTAAGAAGAAGAAGAAGAAGAAGAAGAAAAAAAACAAAACCCCAACAAATTTCTAGATTGAATCAGGTTGGAGATATCGATGAAGAAACGGAAGCCAAGATGAAGCGAGAATGCAAAAGCGGTAACACGGTTATTATGGGAGACTTCAACTACCCCGGGATAGACTGGAGTCTTGGAAGCTCAAAATGCGCTAGGGAGACAGAATTCCTGGAGGCTATACAAGATTGTTTCATGGAGCAGCTTGTTAGAGAACCAACGAGAGGAAATGCCACTCTGGATCTAATCCTAAATGGGTTAAGGGGACCTGCAAAGGAAGTAGAGGTAGTGGGACCGTTGGGAAACAGCGATCATAACATGATCAAGTTCAAGGTTGAGGTAGGAATACCGAAAGGA
This sequence comes from Geotrypetes seraphini, assembly GCF_902459505.1. Lineage (NCBI taxonomy): Eukaryota > Metazoa > Chordata > Amphibia > Gymnophiona > Dermophiidae > Geotrypetes > Geotrypetes seraphini. Next base: position 15,105,515 of record NC_047097.1, read on the forward strand.
AAGAGAACCATAGCGACAACTTTCAACTTCAGGAAAGGAAACTACGAAGCAATGAGGGAAATGGTAAGGAAGAAACTTAGGAACACTTCCAAAAAATGGCAAACAGTAGAACATGCCTAATCTTTTCTCAAGGACATGGTGAGCGAGGCGCAAAATCTGTATATCCCCAGATTCAGAAAGGGGTGCAAAAAGAGTCGAACAAAAGACCCGGCGTGGATAACTAAAATAGTGAAGGAAGCGATAGGCAATAAGAAAAATTCATTCAGGAAATGGAAAAAGGACAAAACTGAGAGGAACTGGAAAGAGCACAGGAAGTATCAAAAAGAATGTCACCGAGTGGTTAGAAAAGCCAAAAGAGAGTATGAAGAGAGGCTAGCCAGGGAACCATGAAATTTCAAAACGTTCTTTAGATATGTTAAAGGGAAGCAACCAGCTAGGGAGGAGGTGGGACCGCTGGACAACGGAGACAGGAAGGGAGTGGTGAAGGAGGAGAAAGAAGTGGCAGAAAGACTTAACATGTTCTTTTCGTCTGTATTCACAAATGAAGACACATCAAACATACCGGAACCTGAGCAATTCTTCAATGGAAATCAAGCAGAAAAATTATCATCCATGGAAGTGAGCCTTGAAGATGTACACAGGCAGATAGAAAAACTAAAAACTGACAAATCTCCAGGTCCGGACGGAATCCATCCAAGGGTTCTGAAGGAATTAAAGGAGGAGATAGCGGAACTACTGCAGCAAATTTGCAATCTATCCCTGAAAACAGGCATGATCCCGGAGGACTGGAAGATAGCCAACATTAAGCCCATCTTTAAAAAGGGATCAAGAGGTGACCCAGGAAACTACAGACCGGTGAGTCTGACCTCGGTTCCAGGGAAAATGGCGGAAGCACTGATAAAAGAAAACATCGATGAACATTTTGAAAGAAACAAACTTCTGATAACCAGCCAACATGGTTTCTCCAAGGGGAGATCGTGCCTAATGAACTTATTGCACTTCTTCGAAGGAATTAACAAACGGATGGACAAAGGAGACCCCATAGACATCATATATCTAGATTTCCAAAAAGCCTTTGACAAGGTGCCCCATGAACGCCTACTCCAGAAACTGAAGAACCATGAGGTAGACGGAGACGTACATAGATAGATCAGAAACTGGTTGGCGGGTAGGAATGAAGGGCCACTACTCGGACTGGAGAAGGGTCACGAGTGGTGTCCCGCAGGGCTCGGTGCTCGGGCCACTGCTATTTAATATATTCATAAATGATCTAGAAACAGGGACGAAGTGCAAAATAATAAAATTTGCAGACGACACCAAACTATTTAGTGAAGCTCGGACTAAAGAGGACTGCGAAGAATTGCAAAGGGACTTGAACAAACTAGGGGAATGGGCGACGAAATGGCAGATGAAGTTCAACGTTGAGAAATGTAAAGTTTGAGTGAGAGAGGTGGGGGGAGGTAGAGAATCCTGATATGAAGGAGCGGAAAGACAGAGGGAGTCGGAATGGGTGTTGTGACTGGGTTTGTTTGCCCGGAAAGCCAAGGAGCTGGAGGTAAAAGGGAGGAGAGCTGCAATCGGACCTCTTGCTTGCATCTCGGGGACGCAGCCTATCTACCTCTAAATTGCCCCAGCTGGAAAATTCAAAAAAAGCCGAATCCTCCCTCCCAACCGACTGGAAAGGAAATGAAATCCTTTCAGAGCAGGGGAGACAGACAGCTGGCTGGAAGAGAGACAGAAAGAAAGACAGACAGACAGAAAGTCAGGGGGCAGGGAGAGAGAGAGACAGAAAGAAAGAAAGACGCACAGACAGGGGGGCAGGGAAAGAGACAGACACAAAGAAAGAAAGAGGGGCAGAGAGAAACAGAAAGAAAGAAAGACAAACCTACAGAAAGAAAGGGGGGCAGGGAGAGAGAAAGAAAGACAGACAGAAAGAAAGAGAGAGAAAGAAAAAAAGAAATGCCTCAGGGCCCCATTGTGCTAAAAGTCTACACATCTATTCTAGCACCCATTAATGTAACGGGCTTAAACATTAGTGCATTATATTTACTTCCCTTTCCTATTTATAATGTTGTTCCTTTCTTCTTTGTAGATTTTAATGCAAACTGCTCTGATGGATCTCCCACTTGTGGTACATCAGGACTGACAAACTTGAAACTTAAAATAAATTAACAATCACTGATCCTAAAAGAAACTCCATTCTAGGCCAGTGATCTCATAAGCAATCCCCCCCAAAAGCATCAAAAAAGTGTCCATCCCAGCCTTTATTTCCCTACTTCTACATGTGGAGGAGTATAATCAAAAAAAACGTCTAAGTCCCCTTTTGGCCTAAGTCCTTAAACGTTCAAAGCAGAAGCAGGGAAAGTGTCCATAACCAAAACAAATATCCTTGTTTTGATTATGGCCTGCCTCTACTAAACGCCCAGATCACCACTACATCTACAAGTACACCCCCACGACGTCTACACTTTTTGCCCATAATGCCCCATTCGTCCAACACAAGGGCTTTTAGGCGAAGGAGGAGCCTAAAAGCTGGATTATGTAACCGGTGTCTGTCAAAAACACCACCAGTTACAGAATCTACCCCCCCCACAACGATCCAGGCAGGAGGGTGCCCAAGCCCTCCTGCCCTGTCGAACCGCGACCCCCCCCCATGACATCGGGGCAAGAGGGAGCTCAAGCCCTCTTGCCCCGGTGATCATGCCCCCCCCCCGACTCGATATGGCCAGGAGGTAAAAAATTGATCCACCTGTACCTATTCTACACTACTCAGAATGTTGTAGACTTTAATCATATATCCCCTCAGTCATCACTTTTCCAAGCTGAAGAATCCTAACCTCTTTCGTCTTTCCTCCTTTATCATCTTGGTCACTTTTCTTTGAACCTTTTCTAGTTCTGCAATACTCAAGGTAAAGTCGCACCATGGAGCAATGCAGAGGTGTTATAACTTTCTTAGTCTTGTTTACCATCCCTTTTCTAATAATTCCTAGCATCTTGTTTGCTTTTTTGGCCGCCACTGCACATTTGGTGGAAGGTTTCAGAGTATTGTCTAGAATGATACTTTAGCTAGATTGTGAGCCTTCGGGACAGTTAGGGAATTTCTAAGTACCTTTTTTCATTTATTTCAATTTTTATTGCATATTTATGGTATCTATACTGTAAACCGCTTTGAACCTCACGGTATAGCGGTATACAAGAAATAAAATTATTATTATTATTAATGATACCCAGATCTATTTCTTGGGCGCTGACCTCCAAGGTGGACCCCTAGCATCTGGTAACTCTGATTTGGGTTATTCTTCCCAATGTGCATCACTTTGCATTTATCCATATTAAATTTATCTGCTATTTGAACACCCAGTCTTCCAATCTCCTAAAGTTTGCCTGCAATTTTTCACAGACTGCATGCATTTTAACAACTTTGAACAGTTTAGGGTCATCTGCAAATTTAATCACCTCACTCGTCGTTCCAGATTTTGGTGAGGATCCTCTACTAAGTATTTATTTAAGTTATTTATATACTGCCTATCAATGGAGGTTGTCTAAGCAGTTTACATTCAGGTACTCAAACATTTTCCCCTATCTGTCCCAGTGAGCTCACAATCTTTCTAATGTACCTGGGACAATGGAGGATTAAATGACTTGCCCAGAGTTACAAGGAGCATCGCAGCATGAACCCATAACTTCAGGGTGCTGAGGCTGGGTGTCAGTTCAAAAGTGCGCCGGGACAAAGGCGCGCACAGACAATTGAGCGCAGCGTGGAGGTGCGCGCCGCAGAAAATTACTGTTTTTACGGCTCCGACGGTGGGGGGGGGGGCGTGATCGTGCCGCGTTGTGGGGGCGTTGTGGGGGGTGTAACCCCCCACATTTTACTGAAAATTTCACTTTTTCCCTGTTTTTAGGGAAAAAGTTAAGTTTACAGTAAAATGTGGAGGGTTCCACTGTTCCCTCTAAGCTGAGCAGGAGTCCTCCACCCACAGTCTCACCAATAGAGGGTGCTGTTTTACTGTCACATTTTTCAATTGTGAGGGACATGCAAGTTCTGCAGGACTCCAGGGAACATACCTGTCCTTAGCGACTGAAAATATTCCACCCCCTAGTGGTAGCAATGCAGCTGGAGGACACCTGCTCAGCTTAGAGGGAACACTGGCGTCACCGTCACAACCCCCCAAACCCCCCACAACGCCGCCGCAATCTCTATTAAGTAAACTGGGGGGGGCTCCCCAACAAAAACCCCCGTCGGAGCCCCTAAAAACTGTAATTTTCTTCGGCGCACGCCTCCGTCTTGCGCTCAGTTGTCAGCGCGCACCTTTGTCTTTCGCGGTGTTGTCTATGAACCCTGAGGCTGTAGCTCTAGCAACTAGGCCATTCTTCCCTCACTTATTCTTTGTAAGCACCTTAAAATGGAACTACCTGTATCGCTATCCTTTAACAATTAAGTACAGAAATAAAACATAGGGAATGCTTTTAAGAAAATTAGTATCACCTTTGTCAAATCTTCAAAGTTACTTGACATATAAAACAGTCTTGGCTTAATGTGATATGGTTTGGCATAGTGAGAGAAATAAGAGGAAATAAAGGTGGGGGATTTAGTGTACTTGAACAAACACCTAACTAGATTGAGTCATGAAAACATTACATAAGAATAATTCACAAGAATTGGTTATGCAAATTAAAACAGTTCCCTCGGAGTTATAATTTGCACAGCTGGTAATTATTTCAAGTGGCAGATCACCAGAGTTTTTAATAACCTGAATTCTCCGTGAATAATTTGCCAGAGTAATGCACAAATACAATTTATTTTAACATTAAATACATTGCAGGGGGATCAGGTGATGCAGAGGACCCGAGAGAACATGTGATTGAGGAGCTCCTGCAAGGCCTACCTGTAAAACTTGCAAAAGTAGCTGCTTAACCTATTTGTAAATTAGAAAGTGGCCTCTGTGAAGTACAGAATAAAATGAAGGGAAATCCTTCAACCAGAATCACGGGCAGGTCCCCATGGAACCTGAGCAGTGGTGACGAGTAAAATTAACACAAAGGAATACTGGATTTTAAAAGGGAGGTGACATATAACAGGCAACACAAGTTAACAAGGTTTATCTGCTCTCCAGTGACAGGGATAGTTGGGATGGGTGTCCCTCTCCATAAGAATTACATATTGCTGAAGGTGTGGAAAAATGTGTGCCAGATATTTGAGTTCACTACAACCAGCCATGTAACCAGTCAAGCTTCCATGGACTCTCCAGAGAACATACTTCCTCCATAATTGTCCCATTTCTTCGAGTTTGGTCCCTGTCCCTTCCCTACAAGCTATGTCCTCATTTGCACAAGTGTTCGAAGATTGTGCAGAAGAGGACAGAGCTTGCAGGGATGGGGCAAGGCCAGGGACGGAACTTGCAGGGACAGGACAGGGATGGAGATAGATTCCATAGGGACAAGGACAAATTTGTCCCCGTGTCATTCTCTACGCCACAGTAACAATGTTATCCCCGGATTCTACATATGTGCTCAAAGTCGAATGTACACTCAATTTGTACATGCAGTTTGAGTAATGAGCCAATTGGCCCCGATAATTAAATATTAACATTCATTTATTGGGCGTAATTGGGAATAATTTGAATTTACATGCACATCTTGCTAGGCTTTATTTTTATAAAGATGCATACATTAGTTATGCACTGTGCAACTGAAAAGGGGACTGCTATGACAGGGTCAAGGGTATTCACTAAAGATGCGCGCACTATTATAGAATTCAGGGGATCTATACCTAATTTACGTGTGAAGATTTACACCATGTTTGAGCTGGTGGAAATTCTCATGCCCAATGTTGAGTGTGGATCCCGGAATACCTTAAATATACAATAGCACTCGTTTTTTTCTGTGCCCACATTTGGGCATCATTTACGGGATCTAGCCACATTTTTGGGGTGGTGGAAGTGGGTCAGTGACCACTGGGGGAATGTGTGTGTGTGTGTGTGGGGGGAGGGGGGGGTCATGCTTACATCCTTCCAGTGGTCACCTAGTCAGTTTGGGCACTGTTTTGGCATTTATTTGTTGTTAAAGCAAGTCTAGCCCCAAATGTCTAAACTGTACCCAGGACACATTCTTAAAAGTTCAACTATTGCAGAAAAAGGTTCAAGTCACGAGCCTGCCCTAGTCACACTCAAACCATGCCCTAACATGCCCTCTTGAGATTTAGACATACTACGGACAAGCATCACAGATATCCATCTAGAACATGGGTTTCGAAAATAGCGAATTGGAATGGTTTGGTGAGAAAAATGTCCATCTGCTCCTTTATGCCACACAGTGAAATAGCGAGGGTAAGAGGTGCCAGGGGCATAGGTGTCCCTTGCCCTCCTCTCCACCCACCTGCTTCTTCACTACCCTCCATGCCATACTTGCGCCCTCCCTTCCCCCACCATACTTCTTTAAATCATCACTAGCATGAGCAGCTTCTTCGGCTTGCTGCTCATACTGGAGATGGCTTTCCCTCCAATATAACTTCTTGGCCCTGTGACCCAGAAGTGATTTCAGAGGGGAGCCAGGCCGGCTGACACCTAACTTCAGGTGTTGTTTACAGAATCAGGCCCTGAATGCTAATATTCAGTGGCTATCTGCTGCTGAATATTAGCGCTTAGCTAGCTAAGTGCTATTTAACAGGCAAAACTATCTGGCTGGTCGAGTAGTCAGGAAAGCAAAGATACAAATGGAAGAAGAAATATCGGTCATGGTAAAATGGGGAGACAAGATTTTTTTTAGATTTATCAGTGATAAAAAGAAGTGCAAAAGTGGCATTGTGAGACTCAAAGTGAAAGAAGATAAATATGTAGAAGCTGATAAAGAAAAGGCTGCTTAACAAATATTTCTGTTCTGTGTTCACGGCTGAAGCGCTGGGAGCGGGGCTATAGCAGACAAAAGCAAATGGGATGGTGGAGTGGTTGATCGATCAAAGGGTTGTGTTTGTGAGAAGCTAGTTAAATTAAAGGAAGACAAAGCGATGGGGCCAGATAGTGTACATCAGAGAGTGCTGAAGAAACTTAGGAAGGTTCTGGTAGCACTGCTGACTGACTTTTTCAATGCGTTTCTAGAGTTGGGAATGGTACCAAAGGTCTGGAGAAGGGCAGATGTGGTCCCTCTACACAAAAGTAGAAGTAGAGAAGAAGTGGGGAATTACAGGCCTTTAAGTCTGACTTCTGTAGTACGCAAATTAATGGAAATGCTTTTAAAACAGAGAATGGTAAAGTTTCTGAAATTCGGTAGATTACAGGAACAGAGGCAACATAGATTCACTAGAGGTAGGTCTTGTCAAACAAATCAGATCAATTTTTTGGGCTGAATGACCAGAGAATTGGTTAAAGGGAATGCACTAGATGTGGTGTACTGTATTTTTTGGACCATAAGATGCATTTTTTCCACCCTCATAAAGAGGGTGGAAATAAGGGTGCGTCTTATGGAGTGAATACTCTATCCACTTTGCCTTATCTGAATTCCACTGCCTTTCCTCGCTGTACGTGGCTGTCTCCTCTTCTCTAGCAGCGGAGCTGTGCGTGGGGCTGCCTGCCTGGTCGGCTAACGCGGCTGCATCCTCTTCTCTAGTGGCAGAGTGGTGTACGGGACTGAGTTCTTGCAGAAGGCAGCGCAGGACCGAGCAAGTGGCCTTGTGTGCCGCTCTTCCGCAGGAGAGGAGGAGATGGCCATGTCAGTTGACCAGGCAGGCAGCCTTGTGCGCTGCTCTGCTGCCAGAGAGGCAGCTGCGTCCAGCGAAGGAGGGAAGTGGAATTGAGATAAGGTAACCCGGGCTGGGGCCTGCCAAATTAAAAATAGGTACCGGGAGAATTAGGTACGGGGTGGGGTGGGGCAGGCCTGCTGAATTAAAAATAGATATGGGGGAGTTGGTGTGAGGCTGGGGCCTGCCTGCCTGTAGGGGGAAGGAAGCTTTGAGGGGAAGCCTGCCCTGTCCCATGTCCCTACTTGCCTACCTACCAACCATTAGGCCTACCTGCCCTGTGCCTACCTGCCTGTCAGCCCCTAGACCACCAGAGGGGGGACAGAGTACAGAGCTTGGCAGAGAGGGTGGACAGGGTGCAAAGCATGGCAAGGATTGTGGTGTTGGATGCAGAGCCTGGCAGGGAGAATTTGGTTCAGAATGGTTTTTTTTCTTGTTTTCCTCCTCTAAATCTATTGTGCGTCTTATAGTCAGGTGTGTCTTATGGCCCGAAAAATACAGTACTTAGATATTAGCAAGGCTTTTGACAGTGCTCCACATAGATGTCTAATAAATAAACTGAGTGCCCTCGGAATGGGCCCCAAAGTGATGGCTGGGTCAAGAACTGGTTGAGTGGAAGATGACAGAGGGTAGTGGTTAATGGAGATCGCTCTGAGAAAAAAGGGATGTTACCAGTGGTGTGCCTCAAAGATCTGTTCTTGGGCCTGTTCTTTTTATATAAGCAATATTGCTGAAGGGCTGTCAGGTAAGATTTGCCTCTTTGCAGATGATACCAAAATCTGCACTAGAGTAGATGGTATGAATAACATGAAGAAAGACCTAGCGAAGCTTGAATAATGTTCTGAAATTTGACAGCTCAAATTTAATGCTATGAAATGCAATGTCATGCATTTGTGCAGCAAAAGCCCAAAGGAATGGTACAGTTTAGGGGGTGAAGAACTTATGTGGACGAAAGAAAAGCGGAACTTGGGTGTGATTGTATATCATGATCTTAAGGTGGCCAAACAGGTTGAAAAGGTGACGGCAAAAACTAGAAGGATGCTAGGGTGCATAAGGAGAGGTATGGCCAGCAGCAAAAAGGAGGTATTGATGCCTCTGTATAAGACTCTGGTGAGACCTTATTTAGAATATTGTGTACAATTATGGAGACCGCACCTTCAAAAAGACATAAAAAGGATGGAGTCAGTCCAGAGGAAGGCTACTAAAATGGCGCATGGTCTTCATCATAGAGCATATAGGGACAGATTTAAATATCTATATCTATATATATCTATATCTATATATCTATCTATCTATATCTATATACACACACTTTAAAGCTGTGGTCTCAAACTTGCAGCCCGCCAGGTAATATCTTGAGGCCCTTGGTATGTTTATCATAATCACAAAAGTAAAATAAAAGTTTCTTGATCATATGTCTCTTTAGCTATAAATGACAATATTATTAAGACTTAGCCAAAAGGAAAGATTTATAAACTATAAATAGTTTTACCTCATGCAAAATTGTCATTTCTTTAATAAGACATTAACTATTTTTTTTCTGAGGCCCTCCAAGTACCTTCAAATCCAAAACGTGGCCCTGCAAAGGGTTTGAGTTTGAGACCACTGCTTTAAAGGAAAGGCAGGAGAGGGGAGACATTATAGAGATGTTTAAATACCTATGTGGCATAAATGCGCATGAGTCGAGTCTCTTTCATTTGAAAGGAAGCTCTAGAATAAGAGGGCATAGGACGAAGTTATGAGGTGATAAGCTCAGGAGTAATCTAAGGATATACTTTTTTACAGACAAGGTGGTAGATGTGTAGAAAAGTCTTCCAGAGGAAGTGGTGGAGACAGACACTGTGTCTGAATTAAAAAAGGCATGGGATAGGCACATGGGATCTTTTAGAGAGAAAGAGATAATAGTTACTGTGGATGGGCAGACTAGATGGGTAATTTGGCCTTTATCTGCCATTATGTTTTTATGTTATAAAGTGCTGAGTATCAGGTGGATGTATAATTTTTTTAAAAAACCAATTCTATGAATCAGAAAATAGCAAAACTAAAGTAGAGGCAAACAGGCTGAATCATCCTCATTTACAACAGGTGGTGTTGATGCCAAGTTAGGGTGCCATATCGCATGCTATCGCATGCATAGCTGTTTCATGCAGGTTTGGGTATATCCTGAAAACCAGAGTGGTGTACAGCCTTGGAGGGCCTGAGGTTCACTATCTCTGCCATATAGTTGCATATTAAAAGGAACAGACCAGGCCAGTCCCAGCTTTGCTCTCATTGCATGTGTAGACTTGTGACAGCGCTCCTGAGAACCTCCTAATATTAATGAGCACTGGGCAGAGGACATCTAAATTAATTTTCTTAAACTTCCACTATCATAGCTGTAATTATAGTTAAAATGATTTCCCTGAAACATTCACCGAATTGTAGAACAAGCTAGTGTCAGAAAAAAGCTATTTATATTTCTGAAGATTGGTCTATCAGTGTCATCACAACATGGAACCATTTTTTTAGGGTGTAAATGAATGACTGAAACTAATTAATAGCTAGCTTCTTTTGTGCTAATATTACAGTGAGATTAAATTTCATAAACGTACCAAGACATACAGTGTAAAAGCTAATAAACCTTAAACTATGACATGATGGGGGGGAGGGGTGAGGCCATATGACCTATTTAGCGTGCCCAACCAAATCCACACTACAAGCTACAATCCCTTCCCCTTCTTCAAAGATTTTCTGTGCTTGTCCATACATTTTTTTAAGACTCCTCACTCTAAAGCTTCCTTACCAATAAAAGAAGAAATTAGGTCTTTCCTGATAAAAATTTCTTTTCATTAGTTCCAATATATCAATCCACTCACTTGTGGGTTGTGTCTGTCTACCAGAGCTCTGCCATATAGCCTCCTGAGCAGAAGCCTCACTTTCAGTATTATGCCTATCAAAGAGCAAACCACTTACAGATGCCTCTGAAAAAAATATTTTAAACCCCAAATCAATCGGTAGCAACATGCCCTGAGCAACAAGAAAAGGCCAGCGCTGACCTTCATTTTTTTTTCTTCTGGCCTTGGAAGTACCCACTCTGCCACCGGTGCCTAAACCACTAGCCTTCCTGAACTGACTAGGGTAAGCTTCTGGAATGATCTGTTGGGACTAATGGAAAAAAATTATCAGATAAAGCCTAATTTCTCCTTCCATTGCATAGCACAGATCAATCCAGACACTTGTGGATGTAACCAAGCAGTCCTCAAGTTTGAAGGGACCTTGTCACCCCAACTATCAACACCAAGGCCCCAAAGAACAAATATTCCCGAGCTGCCACAAAACAACCTGTAATGCCTCGAGAGGACCAAGTCACAGAGTGACAAATTTCATCAATTGAAACTGCTTGTGATTCCATCTAAAATGTTGATTCCACCCAGGTAAAATGTGCTTTTTCACCTTCTAGGGGCAAAGGGTACCCCTTCAGCACATAGGGCAACAAAATAGCTTCCCTGAGCCATCTTGCAATCAGTTTAGAAACATGGATACCCTTCCTGCATCTGGAAAACAACATGAACAAATGATCAGAGTGGTGAAATTCATTGGTGACTTCCAAGTATCTGATCAAAACACGCTATATGTACAGACAACACAGAGCCCAGATATCCTCTGGATAATCCTACCCTATGGAAATCTGCTGATGATGGAAAGCTGAAATTACTTTAGGCACGAAGGAAGGTAGTGTCCCACCCAGGTGTCACCAGATATGCACCTTGGGTCACACTAGGTCACTTAATTATACTCAAGGTTCAACTAAACTTGATGGACAGACCAGAAGCCTCCAATCAATCCAGCCAAAAAGGTTGTGACCGTCCACTTACAAGATAAGAGAGAATACCGAAAGAGAGGCTGCTGCAAGGGAGGCTATATGGCAGAGTTCTGGCATTCTCTCTATCTTCATCTGCTGGTAGTTGGACACAATCCACAAGTGTCTTGATTAATCTGTGGAAAGTAATGGAAGAGTTCTACAGTCTGTGCATTTATATCTTGGAGGCAGGTCAGACTTAGGCAACTGGTTCCAGAGTCAAATTTTGATAGGTGCTGGAGTGTTGCTATCAAGCCTCAATCCAGGTCTGATTCCAAGTTGCCAACTATCAAGTTCAATGGCCGACTCCGAGCAGCAGTGGCAGCAAGGCGTTTCCAATAGCACAATTCAGTACAGAACCTGGGAGCCCTCTGGTACCGATAGGTCCTGAAGAACTACGAGAAGGAGCAGAGAAATTTGGCCCTGTGTCATTCTCTATTCAGTAGCACTGTGAATTGTGTTTTATTGTGAAATGAGCCGCATATTTAAAAATGCCTGTGATTTTTTTTCTTTTAAACATAAGACCACTTGGTTATCTAAGTTAATTTCAGAGTGGGTTCTCTGAGGAAACCGGTATGGCAAAATGCAACAGAACCTACAAAGTTTTTTGAATCATTCCCAATTAAGTATATGAAAAAGTATATATACTGAATATTGACGGATAAAGATTTATATGTTTGCAAACATAAGAAACCTTTAAGTGCTGTGATTGAACAAGAGAGGCAGATTTAGGGGCGTGTCCCTGCTTGTGGTCTTTCTACCGAAAAGGTTCTGAGCACTTTTGGCTACACTGTGAGAGTTAAGGGAGTAATATGTCAGGTGATCTTTTTTATGTGAGAGGAAAAGAAGACAGTCATAGAATTCCAGAGAGATACATTGAGTTCTATGTGACGTGAGAGTTTTTGGAAGAACTCTCCTCCTTGGTGTCTCTCCATGCCTCTTCCCTTACAGCATCCCCCCACTGGCGGCTCAAGGCCCCGCCTGGAAGACCTTTGCACATGCACAGTCATTGATGTATTGATGTCACGTATGCGTGTGATGTCATCGCACTTTCGGATGCCCTCGAGCAGTTTACTGTGCTGCAGCTTTGCAAAGTCTGCGAGACACTGCTTTAGAGAATACTAGTGTAAGTCCGCATTTTGGTATCTAACTCTAGGCACCTACATCAGTGCACTTAATCAATTAATAGGCTTAATCGTTGGCAATTATTGCCACTTAATGCCTCCTAATTGGCTTTAATTGGACTTAATCCAATTATTGCCACTTAATACCTCCTAATTGGATGTAATTGGACTTAATCCAATTATTGCCACTTAATGCCTCCTAATTGGCTTTAATTGGACTTAATTGAAGTTAAAAGTAGGTGCCTAACTCAAAACCATAATTGTATAAGAAGTAGGTACCTATTCCAAAGCGCCTACCTAAGTGTGATTCTATACAGTGCATCTAACTTTTAGAGAATTGCGCTTAGCGCCGTATTGGTTGGTGCCAATTTTTTTAAGTGTACTATACAGAATTGGATCCTATATTTATAGAATAGGAGCATAAATTGTTTACGTGCATAGCTACAAATTTGTGTCAATTATTACTAGTTGATGCCAATTATTGGTATGTAATACCAATTTAGCGCCAATTAGCTAATTTAGTTGCATAAATGAGCCTTGGGCCCAACTGTGAGCCCAATTTTAGCATCCTATATAGAACATGGAGAAAAATGTCCAATTATACATTTGTACAGGATGGTTTTAGGAAAGGAGGCACTAGGATTGATCATGTTTTTTGAGCTTAATTATCACAATCTCTGGGGAAGGCCCTTTAGGGGGTCTAAAGTTTAACTGAGACTGGCAAAAGTCTGAAGGTTCACCTAAGGCCCCAAATACCTTGTACCATCCATGCTTATGAAGAGGACCATCGAACATTTTAGTAGCCAACCTTTGGGCCAAATCCATCCAGGTTATATTCTTTTGAAAGACTCACCTCAATTTCTTTAAATGTCCAGGCTCAGTACCATTTAAGTGGCAAACTGGATCCTCATATTACAGTAAATATAATATAGTTCATATTTAAAGCCAAACAAACATACAAAAAAACCAAAGAACTTACCTCAATAGGTATCAAGTGAGTAAAAATTTAAGAGAACAAATTTCTACAGCACAGAGGAACAACAGTGTTTATAATCAAACTCACCCTCCAGACGTCTGGATATCATAAAGTCTAGAAGCATTTCCACTAAGTATTCGAGCCTTAAATGAACAAAGAATGGAAAGAAAAACTTCAGAAATGACAAAATGACGCTGAGGGGGTAATTCGCTAACAGTGTGCCTATACATAGGGGCCCAAAGGGTGCCGACATGGTGCCTATTCTATAAAGGAAAGTAACAGGTGAAATACACCCCTTAACACTACTCTTAAGAGCTGTCATAAGTGTTCATGCCGAAAAGCAGGAGATACACGCATAACTTACAGCATTCTATAAGTTACATGCGCAAGTGTGAATCCTGCTCATGCTCTGCCCAGAGTCCACCCATGTGTATGCCCATCTGTCAAACATGCACTATTTAAGATATGCACATATTTACAGAAGAGCACTCAGGCAGAACTTAGGTATTTACAGTACATGGAGATGTGTACACACATATGCATATCTATGCCATTATTCTAATCTTTTATGCCAATAATCGATACGTAAATGTTAGGGCTCACTTTATAGAATTACCCCCAAATGACAATTTGAAAATAATTGTAGATCATCATACATAAAACATCTTACATGAAAAATGTTAAGCAGGGTCAGCTCCAGGCCAAAGCAAGTATGTTTTGTTTATTTGAAATACACCTAATCAGGTAATGCACATTTAATGGAAAACAATGAAATAACCCCATGATGCAGGAAAAAGCACAACAAAGTGCACAGGAATTACAGAGCATGTAACACACCCTACTAAATGTTTCCCTTTATATCTTGGAATGCATGTCATGACATTCACGACACTTAATACAAAGATGGTGTTTGACAGCAGCAGACCCTTATGTTGCCAAATATGAAATAGGGAAAGCACCACAGTGAGGAATATCCTGTTCAGAAGTGCAACACATTTAGAGTTAAGGACAACACAGGAATGGGAAGCCGGGAGAGCATGCAGTATTTCACAGCTAAAATGAAAGAACTAAGCAGGTCAAATCAGTCACAAACAAAGATCAACGAAACATGACCCCTTAAGAAAGATGTGATTTAAAACCTTTTCATCCACTGAATTGCTATCTGCAAGAGAATCAGGAAGAAGGGGGAATAAATGTTAGAGAAGTTAATGTTTGTGAAGTATTGTTTCATGTCTGAACCACTACAATCCTATCAAATTCTGGAAGGAAGAGCTCAGTAACAAAAGAATATACATTTTGGAATGGTTTAGCAGTTTTGCCAACATATTTTAGAAACATAGAAATATAGACAATGGAGGCAGATAAAGATCATATGGCTTATCCAGTCTGCTCATCTATACTATCCACTATATTTTCCTCTGCTTTATCCTATCTGTTCATCTCATGCTTTCTTGAATTCAGACACAGTCTGGTCTCTACCACCTCTACCAGGAGGCCATTCTCTTTAAAGAAGACAGTTAACATTCAATTTTATGGTCAGGAATTTGACCCCAAGTTTGTTCTGCAGACCAGTCTCTCATCTTACCTTCCTCAAACTATAATGTTCAATTTACATCATTTAAATCATAACTACCGTAGTCTACAGATTTATACATGTACAATCTAGGGCTTTCAGTATTTATGATGGAAAATGCACATAGCATGTATGTCTTACAGGGCAGTTCTATAAACTGTCACCTAGAGATATGACCACTCAGACACATCAAAGGCACCATTAACAGGCACCTTTCTGCACTAGTCGTTATTCTATAAGGTAGCACCTAAGCCCTGATTCTATAAAGTCTGCCTAAAGTTAGGTGCCAATATCGGCATTGATTCTTTAAAACTTAAGTGCCTGTTATGGAATAACAGCATTGCCTAAGTGTGCTTAAGCGGTGCTGAGCATTCTAACATTTAGACATCCCCAATTTAGGCCAGGGTTTTTTTATGTCTAAAGTTAGGTACCAATATCAGAGCCTAACGGCACCTGATTCACAAAGAGGCACCTAACTCGAAAACACACCCATGATCTACCCCTAACCATGCCCGCTTTTAGAGTAGGCACTATGGGCTAGACGTCTACTTTTCATAGAATCGATGTTTTCGAGTTAGACATCTAACTTTCAATTAAGTCCAATTACAGATGATTTTAAGTTGATAAATGCCAACATTGGCATCAATTAAACCTATTGTTCAATTAAGTTAGGTGCAGATATCGGCACTTAACTTTAGGCGGACTTTATAGAATTAGGGCCTCAGAGCCTAAGCGCCAAAGCACCTAACTGCAAAGGGGCATACACAAGGGTGGACCATGGGCATGTCTCCCAGTTATAAGCATTGAATAATATAAATTATAAACTTTGGCATGCAACCTTGTGCCTGTTAGTGACATGGTGTATAAGAGCGTGCCCAAATATGGATGCATCAATGTTGACATAACAGAATCTTGGCATCACGATGTCATTATAGAATTGGTGCTAAGCTCACGCCATTGGGGCATTTGAACTGAGGCACCAATTTATAGAATTGCCCCATTAAGGTTTTTTTCTGCTGCTGAAAATGCATATATGCAGATTCCTCTGGGAATTTAGAGACAATTTAACATTGATTCCATGAACAATAGGTTGTTTCCAGAAGCTAATAGGTTGCCCAATGGTATTTGCAGTATATTTCTGATCTGTAATGTTTAAAATTCAAGGCACAATGATAACTATTGTGCAGGATGTTCCATTTTCATAATTGTCACCTTCACAAATCTGCAATGCTCTATGCAAGTCCCAAAAGAATAATGGAGAACAAATCAATTTTAAAAAACTTTGAATATTAATGTTTGTGCATGTTTGTAAGTGGTACTTTTATATTAGACACTTATGTTTGACGACTATGTAAACTAAACACCTATTTCAAGTCTATTTAGGTGTATATATATATATATATATATATATATATATCTTGACTGATGTTGTGGATATTTACACTTGCTCAAGAGCGGGCACAAATGTTTATGGGTAAAGAGTGCATACATTTCATAAACATTACTCAAACACAAATTGGAACTCTGCCTGTGCTCTACCCAAACTCTGTCCCCGAACATGCCTGTACATGGGTCACATAGAAGTACATATTTTTTTGCCACCCCTACAGTAATTTTACAAAAGTTCATACTATGCTCTATTGTATTTTATCCATTTAATGCCAAAATAAGTGTCATTTAATTTATGTTGTTTAAAATATTGTGCATGTATATGTAATTTCTCTTGAGTATTGGAAAGCATGGACTATAAGCTTTTATTATTATTATTACACTATGTAACACCATTTTTGTTCCTGGGCAGTAAGGGTAATTTTCTAATTGCTCATGCCTAAAAAGTATAGAAAATGTCTTATTTCCATAAAACTTTGCTTTTGTGATTTTGCAATTTATCTATTTAAAATGTGTAAAGGCTAAATTTTCATCTTTTCATTCTTATAAAGTCATAAAAAGCAACATATGAATTACAATTAACATGTGTTTATATTAAAGTTATACAAAGATGACCACAGAAGTTTTAGAAGTGAGTAGTTTTTTGAGATTTGTGATTATATTGTAAGTTACTTTCACGAAATCAGTCCCCAGATGCAATCTCCTATCATATTCTCATTATATTGTCCTTGGTAGCGGCATTTGAAGTCCTGGTGGATGCACACATCTTGCTCTTCTGAATATGCTCATATTCTCCTCAAATGTCTCAAGATGAGCATGAAGGACATGAACTTTGAGAGACATCTTACAGCCCATTTTATTGTAATTCTTCACCAGATTCTCAACCAACTCCATGTAGTTTTCAGTCTTGTGATTGCTCAGGAAGCCCCAAACCACTGTGACAAAGCTGTTCCAAGCTGCTTTCTCCTTCCCAGTTAGCTTCTTAGGACATTCCTTGCACTCCAGGATCTTCTTTATCTGTGGTCCAATGATGACACCAGCTTTGACCTTTGCCTCAGACAGATTAGGGAAGATGTCTTGAAAGTACTTGAAGGCTGCCAACTCCTATCTAGAGCTCTGACAAATTGGTCCATTATTAGGCCCAATTTGATATGCAGTGGTGGCATCAGTTACGGTGATCCAACAGTGGTTCCCATTTGACGTTGTTTAGAACTCAGTTCGTTATGGTCAGTCCTGCCTCTGATAGTGTGCCTTTGTGTCCCTGCTGTCCCAAAGGCAGAGATAGCAGGGAAACTCAGTAAAACCTTCTTGGAGACCCATTAGGAATGTCACCATTTTGAAATCTCTGATCTTCCAGCTGTACTCATACTTCAAGGTGCCTAGTAAGGTCTTGTAATCCTCTTTGAAATGCACTGAGTGAGCCAGTGGAAGAGACGGGTACCTGTTCCCGTTATGGAGTAGAATTTATTTGATGCTCCTGGGTGAGCTGCCAATGAAGATACACCACTGTTTCGGGTTACAGGCGATTCCAATTGCCTCAAACAGACTGGTCACATTGTAGCAGAAGAAGAGCTCATCTTGATGGGTGAAGAAGGTGGAAAAAGCTTGGCGATGCTTTCTCTGATCTGTGACTTACACACTTTCATCGAACAAGTTCTACTGCTTGAGCCTAAATGTCAAAAGCTCGGCATTGGACTTGGTGAGACCAAGATCTCTGATCAAATCTTGAAGTCTTTTTGGTTGGATAGTATAGATTTCTCTTATCAGCTGTACCACTGATATTGTAAACTGGATCTACAGTGTCTTTCTCACTCTCTGAACTGCTGCTCTCTTCTGAAGATAGCTACTCTCTCTCAGGGGAGTGGGTATGGAGCTCAGGGCAAGGTAGTACCAGGGTGATGGATGAAGGCATGTCTGGACATGTGATTGCAGATGCACGCTTGCCAGTTTGATATTTGGAAGGAACCACCATGCAGAAGTGGCAGTTGCTTGAGTAATCAATGGGTTTCTGCCAAATTCTTGGGATAGTAAACTTCATGGCTCTTTTTCCCTCTTTACCATTCTAGTAAAAGGGCCCCTAAGTTTATTCAGCTTGGAATCAATCTGGAATGTTCTGCAATAAAGGCAATTTTCAAAATATCAATGCCCTGGGTCACTAAAGCAAAGTTTGAGAGAAATGATAGCCATTTTCTATACTTTTGTGGCATAGGCAATTCAGAAAAAAACACTTATTACCCAAGAAAAAAAATAAAGGCCCCCTTTTACAGAGCCATGGTAGAGGTTTTTACCACAGGCTGGTGAGGTAAATGCTCCAAAGTTCAAAGGAATTCTGTGTCAGAGCATTCAGCTCGCTGGCCTGCAGTGGAAACCTCTACAATGGCTTTGTAGAAGCTAGTTAGAATAAAATTTTGTTACACAATGTTATTAATAATAATAATACACATGAAAAATGCATTGTAAAATTACTGCCATACTCTACAGAAGAAAAAAAAAAAACAGTGTATGAATGTGTTTATTTTCTATCAACACCCCCCCAAAAAAAAACAAACAAACAAAAAAAACCTCTTCAAAACACTGAAAGATCACAAAAAATTCACAGACCAAATCAGGTGAACAACAAAGAAAATTATTTGTCTGCTTTCCAATTTTTTTTAAAGATGTTGTTTGGCTTTAACTGCTTTCTTTTCACCAGCATGCTGGGAATCTTCTGGTCTTTCATTGATTCTTTTTCAATGTATAGAATACATTTTATCTGTGCTTCCAACATTATGTTTTAAAATAACATCTGCGTCGCAAGTAAACTTTTGACCCTACAACTGCTCCTTATAACAGTCCCCCTTTTCAAAATGAAATACTTTTAGCTGCTCAGAGTTAATTTGTGCCATTAAAACTGTGATCTCAATTTAATTTCTTAGTTTTCACTTGTACTTGGTTGATCCCTTATTATTTCCTTATACTATGGTAGTAGGGGAGGAATTCAATTTATTTGATGTTATGTTTTCTTCTCTTTCTTTCTTAGGCAATTTCTAGTTTCTTGTTACGTTTTATGATGCGTAAACAGCTTTAAATGCATAAAATAAAAGAATATGAAATATTTTCAATAAATATGATAGATTTGATTGCATTATGCTCATGTCATCATTATGCCTTGCACTGAATTCTGAATTCCTGTAAGGGTTAAATCTAAGGTAGTTACGCATCTTGTTGGTTCCAGGGCCTGCTTTTTCATGAAGCAGTTATTTACAGCGTTTAGGATTTTTACCTCCTTAACATGTCTTGAAGAGATATTTACCTACTTAATTATGGAATAATTGAAATCACTCATTATTACTGTGCTGCCTAATTTATTAATCTTGCCAGTTTCTGTTACCATTTCACTGTCTTTTCACTCAATGCAACTGTTTCCCCAAAAATAAGACCTATCCCGAAAATAAGCCCAAGCATGATTTTTAAAGATGCTCCTAATATAAGCCCTCCCCTCCCAAATAAGCCTTAGTTAAGGTCGACCTCTAAAGCCCCTCTTCCCCTAATGTCCCCGACACTCCCTGACTCCATCCCTGACACTAATGCTGCCTCATCAATTCAGCAACTCCCACCCCTGCTGCTTCAGGAGGCCTCAGAGTAGAGGTATGTCAGTCTCACAGTGAGAGGGTTGGTGGGGTTCTGCTGCACAAGGGGATGGGTAAGAGGGGAGGAATGATGCTGTACATGGGGGGGGGGGTAGAAAGGAAAGAGGAAGAATTGAGGTAGAGGAGAGGAAGGGAGAGATGATTGTTGTACATGAAAAAAATAAAACATCCCCGAAAATAAGTCCTAGTGCATTTTTTTAACCCCAAATTAATATAAGATACTGTCTTATTTTCGAGGAAACACGGTAGTATATCCCTATTGTTTCCCATCTCACATGGAATTTCTATCCTTAAAAATTCAACATTTAATTTTTCTTCACAAAGGGCTTTTAGCTTGTGATCTCTACTGTTCCTGCCCCCTCCTGCATTGGGTTGAAAACAATACTGCTTGAGCCCTAGTGGCATAGGCAGTGGAACGTTTTTTTGTTTGGGGGGCCCCAGAACTGCCCAAGCTCCTCCCCATACCCTACCCCCATAATAATAGTTCTAATTGTAAACACCATTTCATCCATTCATTTTTCATATACACATAATATAATCGTATTAATAATCCACAATGGTAACCACAAAATTAAACTACACAAAGTGCACTATTTTCCCCTCCCCACCACTTCACAGCATTTCTTCCTCTCTCCTCCACCCCCATGTGCAACGTCTTCCTCTCTCTCACTGTCCACCATCTCTCTCTCTCTCTCTCTCTCTCATGCCCTCCCTTGCTGCAAAAGTAGTGGGAAATGAGAGAGAGGGATCCATGGTGCCTCTCTCCCACCCCCTCTACTGCCACATCCAATATTTCTTTTGCCCTTGCCCACCAGCCCCATGTCCAACATTTCTGCTTCCATCACCCCTCTCCAGCTCCATGCCACATTTCTTCCTTCATTCCCTCCACCACCATGTCCACCATTCCTCCCTCTTGCATCCATTTTTATCTGTCCCACTGTTTCATCTCCACCACATCCAACATGTCTCCCTCTTATCTCTCTCTACTTCACTCCTCTCCCATCACCATGACCAATAATTTTCCTCTTTCTTCCTTTCTCCATGTACACCATCTCTTTCCCTCTCACTCACACCCATGCTTAACAATTCTCTCGTTCTATTCCCTCCCCCAACTCAGCATCTCTTTTCCCATCCTTCCATCCTATGTCCCAAATTCATGTCCCCTCCCTCCCTCCTTCCTTTCCAGCCTATCCCAAATTCATGCCTCCTCCCTCATTTGTACCATGTTCACGCTCCCTTCCTTGTCTCAATGTGTCTCTCCCTCCTGTGTCCCAAGACCTGCCCCTCTCCCTTCCTCCCTCCTGTGACCCAATGTAACATAGTAACATAGTAAATGATGGCAGATAAAATGTGCCTCTCTTCCTCCCTCCCTTCTGTGTCCCAAGTTCATGCCCCCTCCCAAGAGTATGTGCTCTGGTTGGCTCTAAAACATCCAAGTAGGTCTTCTCCTCCTTCTTTCCAGCTACACTTCTTTCTTCACAAAGTCACAGGCAGTAGAGTATGGCCAGAAATCCTGGTGTTCTCCCAAGTATGACATCCCTCACCTCTCCCGGTCCCCAGTCCATATTCCCTCCACCTTTCCCTAGCCATGTCTTTTCTTCCTTCTCTGCTTTCCCCGAGTTGTCCATCTCTCCCTCCCCCTTCTGTCCCCTTCCCTGAATCTCTTTCCCTTTCCCCCATCTTTCTCCCTCCACCAAATCTCTCACTCTCCCTATTTTGTCTTCTCCACATCCATTTCTCCCTTCCCCCCTCTTCCCTATCTCTTCCTCTCTTACTCCCTCTGTCCTTCTCCAAATCCAATTCTTATTGTTCCTCTTCTGCCCCCTCCCTGTTCTCCTTCTACCTCCTCTGCGGTACCCAAATCCACCTCTCCCTGTCCCTCACACATCTGACATCATTCCCTCTCTTACATCTCTCCCTCCTTCCCCGATATGAGTCCAATATCACTCCCTTCCCCCAGTCCCATATGATCCTCTCTACACCTAGCTACCAGTCAGCATGCCTGCTGGTCGGCACTCTCTAACACGCCCCTTCACCTGCATCTACTCCTCCCCCTCACTCCCGCCCGCCTGCTCACCCACCCACTGGACTTAACTTCTTAGAAAAGCGCTGTGCCGCCCTGATGCTGGTCCTGGCGTCCTCTCTCTACTGCGGCTCACCCTGTCTGACAACTTCCTGTTTCTGCTAGGGCTGGCTGCAGTGGAAAGAAGACGCCGGGCCAGTGGCAGAGTGGTGCAGCGCTTTTCTAAGAAGTTAAGCAGGGCAGGCGGGTGAGCGGGCAGACAAGGGGAAGGAATAGATGCAGGCGAAGGGGTGCATTAGAGAGTGCCGACCAGCAGGCATGCTGTCCAGTAGCAATCACCCAGCCTCACAAGAAGTGTGTGTGTGTATGTGTGTGTGGGGGGGTGTTCCCCCCATTGGATCACCCACAGAATGGGCAATTTTGGGGGGAGGCCATGGCCCCTGTGCCCCCCCCCACCCCCATTCTGACGCCTATGCCTAATGGCATTCTTGCTATACCATAGCTAGGGTTGAAGTTGCCATTTTGAATCTGGTGCCATAGGAGGAAGTTGTGATTGGGAATTGCCCTGTCCTATTACTCTAGACCACGGGTCAGCTTGTGAGTCACATGTGGCTTTTTTTGCATGTGTCTGTGGCTCTACCATCTCCATGATCTACCGCCCTGGCCCTCTCGCTCCTGCCTCCTCATTGCTGCCTTTCACCTTGTGGCATTTCCTGTAGTACCTTGAGCTGTTGCAACGTCTTTAAGCTGCTCATTGCATTTCCAGTAGTACTCTGAACTTCAGCGAGAAGTCACGGCACCCATTTTAGAAGGCAGCCACGAGGAGGTAGGAGTGAGAGGGCTGTACTCCCACCACAAAGACCCCTGCAGGACCACCAGGTACCTCAGAGGACCAGGGGAGCAGGAATCATGGGGTTGGGAGATTAAAGGGTCAGGGTCTATAGAGGGGAGTGAACCTTGGCTATGGGTTGGAGGAAGAGAGCGGGAGGGAGGGATAAGAGACCTGCAAGGGGTTGGAGGGGAGAGAAGCTACATTTTGTGGCTCTTTGTAAATCTTGGGTCAAACATTTGAGATACATTTGCTATTTGTTGTAAAAAGGTTGCCGACCCCTGCCCTAGACCACTAAGGAGTTCTTGAGATACGCACAAATGGCCTTAAGGTGGGCTGGGGGTCTTACTTTGGCGAGCAAGAGGTCTTCTTTTTTGGGGGGAAGGGTATCTTCAAGGTTTCAAAGGCCACCTTCTGGAGTGAACTGCATATTTATTCTAGGTGGCTTCATAGTCTTGTAATATCACTTTTCTTTCCTCTTCTCCCTACCTTTTAATTTTAACAGCTCTCTGATTAGTTTCAGTGGAGAAATGATAATACGGTAACTGTTGAAATCCTAGCAAAATGAATAGATACCGTTTATATGTTTCTACATGAACTCTGGGATTTTCCTATACCATTGCAGTAATTTTGGCTCATGGCATACACTGTGGAAAGGTATTTTATTGAAACTGCTATTGTGAGACGATAAGAAGGAAGAACTTTTTGTGAACAATTCTATACAAGAACTTTTCTGTATGTAAAGAAAAACCAAAAAAACAGAAGATAAAAGGATCAAACCAATCTTTTATTAGAAGATCAAGTGTTCCCAGATAAGCATATAAGACTTCATAAAAAGTTCTTTAAACCATCCAACATGTTTCGGCTCCTTGGTGCCTGCGTCGGGGGCATCAATCACAAATTATAACCTGAGTCTGATAGATTGCAGATAATTACATATATACAGGGAAGTAAACATTATCAATTAAAATTAATAGCAATGAAAAAAAACAGAGAAAGAAGAAGAAAAAAACCCCAAGAGATGTGTTGGTAAAATTATCTCTCAAATTGAACCACTTAAAATAATGGCAGAGCCTTCCAAAGTACTTGAAAAACACAAAAACACTTATCAAAGTCCAATCAGCTTACCCAAATTCAAATGTTAAAAGAATTCAGATATATTTATATTTTTTTAAAAGGAACTGCACAATACAATTTTTTTAAAATATAAAATTGCTTCTTTAAATGTGAAATACAGCTAAAAATCTTCAAACTTGCAGGCATGCACATCTTGCATGCACACAAAAATATTGCAAATACATGTGAAAGTTAAAAATAAACCCTAATCTGATTTTACACTATAAGCCCATAAAAAGTACCTGAACAGCAATAATTTTGGTGTATAAAGGTCCTATAGCAGATAGCAGCATTTTTTGAATGCATACAGGTGAAAGTGAAAGTAAAAACAGCTTCCAATTTTTTTAAAAAATAAAACCCATTAAAAATACCTGAAAACCAATGATTTTGGTATAAAACAGTGTCCCACAGCATAAATTCATTAAAGCCATATCCACAGTGCTTAAAAATGTGTTTTCCCACTGAAAATGTCATCAATGACATCATCGCCATTTAAAATGCTAAAAATTGCTTTAAAAAGTATAAAAACAGTGATTTAAAAAAACCCAGCAATTTTATAAAAGAAGGCCCTCATACTCCGTTTATGTTGGTGATTTCAGGTGGTATTGTTGGTGCCTGAAGATGTCCCTGCGGTTCTCAAGCGACGGCAAGGATTATTTGATCTGATTTATTTCTGGATGTTAGAAAATCAACTTGATTTTGAATGTTGAAAAGAAAAAGTTGATGTATGTTTCCTTGGGTTCATCTGATTTATTTCCAACTGAAGTGAAGCTATCACAGGGAACATTAATTGTGTCATCTCATGTAACATATTTGGGCGTTATCTTGGATTCTGGTCTATCATTTCAGAGGCAGATGTGCTCTGTTATTAAAAGTTGATAAGATGGTAAGGCATAAGATAAGTGGAAAAACAGTGGTCCAAGCTGAAAGGAGCAATAAAAATGGCCACCAACCTTTATGTAAGGAAAATAAACAAAAACATGAGAAAAAGGAAACCAATATGGTTTTCTAAACTAGTGACGGAGAAAATAAAGGCAAAAGAGATGGTGTTCCTGAAATTAAAAAAATTAAATAAATAAATAAATAAAAATAGAGAGAGAGAGAGAAAGAGGTCTGGTGAAAATGCAGGCAGAAGAGTAAATGGCTAGAAATGTAAAAAAGGAGACAAAATTTTTTCAGGCATATTAGTGAAAGGAGGAAAACAAAAAATGGAATTATGAAACTGAAAGAAGCTATGGATCACTATGTGGAGAGTGATGAGGAAAAAACAAATGTGCTACACAAGTACTTCTGCTCTGTATTCACGGAAGAAAACCCTGGAGAAGGACCGCAAATTGGTGGCAAAGTTATACATGAGAAGGGAATGGATACCACACTGTTTATTGAAGAAAGTGTTTATGAACAACTTGAAAAATTAAAGAAGGACAAAGCAATGGAACGATGGGATCCATCCCATGATACTGAAGAAGCTCAGAGAGGTTCTGGCAGGCCCTCTTAAAGATCTGTTCAATAAATCCTTGGATATGGGAGAGGTTCTGTGGGATTGGAGAAGAGCGGATGTGGTCCCTCTTCACAAAAGTGGTCGCAGAGATAAAGCAGGAAACTATAGGCCAATAAGCCTCACATCTGTTATTGGACAAATGATGGAAGCGTAGCTGAAGGAAAGGATAGTGAATTTCCTAGAATCTATGGGTTACAACATCCGAGGCAACATGGTTTTACTAAAGGTAAATCATGCCAAACAAATCTGATTGAATTCTTTGACTGGGTGACTAGAGAATTGGATAGAGGACATGTACGGGATGAAATTTATTTAGATTTCAGCAAAGCCTTTGACATGGTTCCTCATAGGAGGCTCCTGAATAAACTTGATGGGCTGAAATAAGACACAAAGTTATGAACTAGATTAGAAACTGGTTGATGGACAGATGTCAGAGGGTGGTGGTTAATGGAATTCACTCAGAGGAAGGAAGAGTAAGTAGTGGAGTACCTCAGGGATTGGTGCTAGGGCAGATTTTGTTCAATATGTTTGTGAGCGACATTGCCGAAGAGTTAGAAGGTAAGGTTTGCCTTTTTGCAGATGATTTATAGCAGAGTGCACACAACTGGAAAACATGAAAAAGGATCTGCAAAAGTTAGAAGAATGGTCTAATATCTGGTAACTAAATTCAATGCAAAGAAGTAGAAATCCAAGGAAGCCATATGTGCTGGGAGGTGAAAGGCTAATATGTACTGAAGGGGAGAGGACCTTGGAGTGACAGTCTGAGGATCTGAAGGTGCAGAAACAGTATGACAAGGCAGTAGCTGTAGCCAGAAGGATGCTAGGCTGTATAAAGAGAGATATAACCAGTAGAAGAAAGGAGGTGTTGATGCCCCTATACAGGTCATGGTGAGGCCGATTTAGAGTATTGTGTTCAATTTTGAGACTGTATCTGGTAAAAGGTGACAAAGATTGTAATGTAATGTAATTTATTTCTTATATACCACTAAATTCTGTTAGGATTCTAAGCGGTTTACAGAAAATAGACAATAGGGTGCATTAAAATGATAAGTAAGATAGATACTTAGAAATTCCCTTACTGTCCTGAAGGCTCACAATCTAACTAAAGTACCTGGAAAAAATGACAATTAGTAGAGTAATGAAGAAATAAAATAGTGATAGATGAGAAAAATAAGAAAATAAACATTCTAATAAGACTACAATGATCTAAAGGACTTTGAAAGGTTGAAAAGAGGGGAGATAGGAAATAGAAGCAGAAGGGAGAACCGTTGAAACTATAGAATTCTGGGGAAATTTAAATAATAAAATAAAAACAAAAACAAGTGGCAAAACAATGAATGAGATTTAAAATATATCATAAACTAAAAAGAAAGTGAAAAATAAAAAACAAAAACAGTCAAGACTGAAGTCCAGCTTGAAATGACTTCACTGCTTTGGCTGCCAAACTTCTCCAGATGTCATCCGATCCTTGTCAGCAAACCGGAAGCCCCAAATCCAGTGTCTCCGATCATCAACTCATCTAAGACATTCACACTCGCCTCCTGCATGCCAAATTCGCTGAATCTGTCTCCTTTCTGGACAGGCACCGCCTGTGCCTCTCTGACCGTTTGCGGCGCTTCGATGACCGTGCCATCTGCCAAATTGAATCAGGTTGGGCAGACTGGATGGACCATTCGGGTCTTTATCTGTTGTCATCTACTATGTTTGCAATGGCTGACTATTGCTGATAGGTTAAAATTAAATGTTGATGACCGTATATACATGTCTGCATCAACAAACTTGTCAATATTTGAAGGACCGTATTCATCGGTATGTACTAAGGAGGTCTCTCCATTCTGAAACTTCATGTCAGCTGCTGATTCCTTATGATTCAGGAGGCACGTCTTGAATATACTCACAAATGATGTTACTGTGTGGCAGGCCCTGTGGCTTAAAATAAGTTGCCAACAGGACTTTGATATCAAACAAATTTGGTCAGTTTATCTTCTCCCAGGAAGAGCTGTCCCAGAAATCCTGGGAACCTCTCAAGCATCGGAAAGCCTTGAACTTTAGATTAAAATCCGAAAATAATATGTGATTTGCAGAGCAGAAAAAAAAGGACACCTTCTCAACTAGCTTGCAGAAGGAAAAACTAAGGAGCTGAGGCACAACCCAGTGACACAAGGAAGCAGAATTGAAAAATGTAGATGATGCCTTCTGCAATCCTCATGGGTGAAGGGAAGTAATCCACTTGTCAAGACTCAAATCTCTTTTGCATAGGAATTCTATAATAGTACCTTCCCATGCCCCTCCCATAACCATGCCCCCTTTTCTGTTGGATGTTAAAAAATATATACGCATATCTTTATAGAATAATACCCAGAAAGATGCACATGTAAATCCAAATTGTTGCCAACTAGCACTAATAATTGTTAGCAACCAATTGTTGCTGCAAATTAGCTTGTTACTAAAATTGTACATGTAAATTAGGCAGACCCCAAAATTTGTGAACAAATATGGCAACCAGGGGATTGGGTGGGCAAATTTGCAACAATTCTCTCTGCATTATTCTCATTTATATGGCATTGTTATAATTTCAATATTGATATTGTATTTTTATAACTGTTTTATGTTTTCTCCATTTATTGTAACATGCACCGAGTACTGGGTGAAAAGTAGAATTTATGACCTCCCCCCCCTCCTCCACCTAAAATTACAAAAGAAAGGGGGAGCTAGAAAAGAGAAAACTAAGGCCACCTTTTACAAAGCCGTGCAGCTGACTGCCGCACAGCAAATACTCCAATTCCCATTCAATTCCTATGGGTGTCAGAGCATTTACCACGCCGGTCAGCGCTGCTAGCTTTAGTATAAGAGGGGTAAGACAGTGAAAGGAAAATGAAGGTAAGAATAACAAGAGAATAAAAGTTATGTCTCTCATTTTAATCAGTTTTCTCAAAATCTTAAGCCACGGTTGATTCTGCAGTACCTGCTATTAATACACGTTACCTTCCTACTCTTGTTAATTTATTTCTAAACGTGATAGCACTGACCTGCTAATATCTGTTTTTCACACTTCCAAGATTACTGGAAAAGTGCTTCATTGCAGAAACTCTGTTATCAACTACAAGACTCAATTTCAAACAGGAAAAGCCATGTTTTCCGTTAAGTTGAAAGCACTACATTATTGAAAGATTTTGTAGATTAATACAGTATAGTATATCAATAAAAAATGGAATTTAAGGCATATCATACAATACTGCACAATTATTCACAAGAAATAATGATGTGCATCAATTTACAATGACACTTTTAATTAAAGCAATGGTGTCTCTGTGGCAGGGCTATTGCTCATTATACCATTACAGGGATAAATTATCAACATGAACTACCCTTATGATATATTTTACTGTTAAAACCCAGGTTATTATTAAATAGAGGATGCAGTTATCAATGTAGGCTACCATTATGATGGGGTATTTTACCATTTACTCATACTATTTTAGCACAGATCCCATTTGATATAATGAGACCTAGTTACTAATAACTGGGGTTATCAGTAAAATACAAGGTAACTGATCTTAATAAGTCTCCCTTTCTTAAAGGATCAAAATCTAATCTAATCTAAATCTTGGATTTATATACCGTGTCATCTCCCCAAAAGAAGCTCAACTCAGTTCACATAAAAGTCGATAATCGAAGAGAAAATAGTTAGATTAGAGAGAAAATAACTTATTAATGAAGACCCTTTCTGACATCCTAGAGAGAAGAAAAACTAATTTTCCTTAGAACAATTTTCTAAGAACGGTTAAAATAAGTGTTTTCATAGATTTACGGAAAATCTGCTATATGTAATAAGAGTGAGACCAGTATAAGACAATCAAGCTATTGTAACATCACTAACGAGGTTGGCTCTTAGGCATTGATGGACTTAATCATTATGATTTCATAATCATACTGAAACTCTTTACAGTAAGGGCGGAAGTTATCAGTGTGGTCTACTGTTAAGAGTTATTTTGCCACTAACTTCAGCTATTTTAGCACAGGTCCTCTTTTATGCAGTGAGACCTAGTTACTAATAACTGGAGTTAACAGTAAAATAACAAATCTTAATGGTAGCTCATGTGTGCAGACAGATAGAAAAACTAAAAACTGACAAATCCCCGGGTCCGGATGGAATCCATCCAAGGGTGCTGAAGGAACTAAAGGAGGAAATAGCGGAACTACTACAGCAAATTTGCAACCTATCTCTGAAAACAGGTGTAATCCCGGAGGATTGGAAGATAGCCAACGTTACGCCCATCTTTAAAAAGGGATCAAGAGGTGACCCGGGAAACTACAGACCGGTGAGTCTGACCTCTGTTCCGGGGAAAATGGCGGAAGCACTGATAAAAGAAAAAAAATCGATGAACATTTTGAAAAACATGAACTTCTGATAACCAGCCAACATGGTTTCTGCAGGGGGAGATCGTGCCTGATCAACTTATTGCACTTCGAGGGAATTAACAAACAGATGGACAGAGGAGACCCCATAGACATCATATACCTAGATTTCCAGAAAGCCTTTGACAAGGTGCCTCATGAACGCCTACTCCGGAAACTGAAGAATCATGGGGTAGACGGATACGTGCATAGATGGATCAGAAACTGGTTAGCGGGTAGGAAACAGAGGGTAGGGGTGAAGGGCCACTACTCAGACTGGAGGAAGGTCACGAGTGGTGTTCCGCAGGGCTCGGTGCTCGGGCCTCTGCTATTTAATATATTCATAAATGATCTAGAAACAGGAACGAAGAGTGAGATAATAAAATTTCAAACGACACCAAACTATTTAGTGGAGCTCGGACAAAGGAGGACTGTGAAAAATTGTAAAGGGACTTGGACAAATTAGGAGAATGGGCAGAGAGATGGCAGATGAAGTTCAATGTTGAGAAGTGTAAAGTATTGCATGTGGGAATCAGAAACCCGAGGTACAGCTATACGATGGGAAGGATGTTATTGAATGAGAGTACCCAAGAAAGGGACTTGGGGGTAATGGTGGACATGACAATGAAGCCGACGGCACAGTGCGTAGCGGCCGCTAAGAGAGCGAATAGAATGCTAGGTATAATCAAGAAGGGTATTACAACAAGAACGAAATAAGTTATCCTGCCGCTGTACTGGGCAATGGTGCGTCCGCATCTTGAGTACTGCGTCCAGTATTGGTCACCATACCTTAAGAAGGATATGGCGTTACTCGAGAGAGTTCAGAGGAGAGCGACACGACTGATTAAGGGGATGGAAAGCCTTTCATACGCTGAGAGATTGGAGAAACTGGGTCTCTTTTCCCTGGAGAAGAGAAGACTTAGAGGGGATATGATAGAGACTTACAAGATCATGAAGGGCATAGAGAGAGTAGAGAGGGACAGATTCTTCAAACTTTCAGAAAATAAAAAAAACAAGAGGGCATTCGGAAAAGTTGAAAGGGGACAGATTCAAAACGAATGCTAGGAAGTTCTTCTTTACCCAACGTGTGGTGGACACCTGGAATGCGCTTCCAGAGGACGATATAGGGCAGCGTACGGTACTGGGGTTTAAGAAAGGATTGGACAATTTCCTGCTGGAAAAGGTGATAGAGAGGTATAGATAGAGAATTACTGCACAGGTCCTGGACCTGGTGGGCCGCCACGTGAGCGGACTGCTGGACGCGATGGACCTCAGATCTGACCCAGCAAAGGCATTTCATATGTTCTTATGTATGTTCTTATGTTGATATCCCTTCCCCTCTTAATTAAATATCTAGGTGTAATTGTGGATACACTAACTTTTGCAGATCAGATATCGTCTGTTTCAAAGAAAGGTTTTTATACCTTAAGATCATTAAGAACTGTCAGAGAAGAATGATTTTAATACTTTAATTCATGCGTTCTTTGTATCAAGACTAGATTATTGTAATATTGTTTTTGCTATCAAAATTCCACTTAAAGCGTTTGCAAACATTACAAAATGTGGCACTTAAGTTGTTGGGACATAAAAGTAAATTTGATAGAGTCACTCCTCTTTTCTTAAAATACCATTGGTTACTGGTCACTTATAGAATTAGGTCCAAGGTATTGCTATTAACACACAAGGCAATATATACTTCTGAACCTTGCTATTTGCATTCATTGACTAGTCCTTATACACCAAGAAAGACACTAAGATCTTTGCAAGATAATATCTAGAACAAAATGGGAATCAACACGTAATTAATCCTTCTTCTATGTAGTCCCTAGTCAGTGGAATAAACTTCCATAAGAGATACGTACAGAATTAAATCATAAAGAATTTAAAAAATAATTTACAACATTTCTTTCAAGAGGCTTTTGGTATTGATTCTAGTCCAGATGAACATATTCATTAATCTGAAGTGTGAATAGGCAATTGACCTGTAGTGATTTTTTTTAAATTAGGATGTATGAGTGAGTATGATTGTATCTTGAATGAGTGTAAGTTTAAGTCTTTTATATTATATTATATATATATATATATATATATATAAATTATTTCAATGTGTAATTTGTATTTTATGTGATCCGCTGAGAACTTGTGAGAGATTTAGCGTAATATCAAATTTTAATAAATAAACATAAAAAAGAAATGTCTCTAGAAATCAAAATCACTGCTATATGTAATAAACATGAGCCCAGTATAGGGCAATCAAGCTATTGTGACATCACTAATGTGGTTGGTTCTTAAGCAATGGTAAAATGAGGCATTATGACATCACAGAATCCGTTTTGCTTACAAGAAATTCTTTACACTAAGGACTGTAGTTGACAACATGGACTTCTGTTAAGTTGTGTTTTACTACCAACTCATGCTATTTTAGCACAAGTCCCACTTTATGAAAGAGACCTACAATAGTAATTAATAACACATCTTAATGCTAGCCCACAATGATAACTACATCTCTAGGTTATGTCTTGTTGCATGTGAAAAATGCAATCTGATATCGGTATATAATCAATTTGTCATGTTGGATTAAGCATGTTATGTTCCTCTTGTTTCTGGTCTGCAATGCATTTCACTTCCATCTAGACCAGTGGTCTCAAACTCAAACCCTTTGTGGGGGCCACATTTTGGATTTGTAGGTACTTGGAGGGCCGCAGAAAAAATAGTTAATGTCTTATTAAAGAAATGACAATTTTGCATGAGGTAAAACTCTTTATAGTTTATAAAACTTTCCTTTAACAGTTAAAAGGAAAGATATATAAACTATAATAATAATAATAATTTATTTCTTATATATCGCTATACCGTGAAGTTTGAAGCGGTTTACAATAAAGATACATTTCACAGTACATGGGATAGAAACGGTTTACAATAAAGATACGTTTAGTCAGTACATGGGATGCAAGTGGTTTACATTAAAGATTCATTTTGTCAGTACATGGGATACAAGTGGGTTACAGTAAAGATACGTTTTGTCAGTACATGGGGTGCAGGTGGGTTATAATAAAGATACAATATGTCAGTACATGAGATTCAAGGTGGAAAGTATAATTAGTTTCGGGCCTTGGAATTAGAGTTTTACCTTATGCAAAATTGTCATTTCTTTAATAAGACATTAACTATTTTTTCTGCGGCCCTCCAAGTACTCTATTTTTTTTCTGCAGCCCTCACATTTAAAGTTTAATATCTTTTCTTTCTCAAAACTGACACATTTCAATCACTATATTGAAAATAAAATAATTTTCCCTACCTTTGATGGCTGGTGACTTTATTTTTCTGTGCTTTTAACTATGTTTCCAGGGCCTTTGACTGTTTTTCTCTCCGTCTTCACTTTCTGCCATGCATCCATCTTTGGCATTAACTTAATATTCAATTTTTCTGCTTTCTTTTCAAAATCTACATTTCCATGTCTTACCTTCCATTCCTATCTCTCTCTTCTTCTATCCTATTTCCATGGTCTGACATCTCTTTCCTTCCTTTCTCTCCCTCCCTCCTTCATTCCTTTCCCCTGGTCTGGCATCTGTCTCCTTCCCTCCCCCCATGCCCTGACTTCTCTCCCTCCCCTTCCATGGTCTGGTATCTCCTTTCCTTCCCTCCCTCCCGTGAACTTGGCATCTCTTGTTCCTCTCCTCGTCTTCCTTCTCCTTTCTTCCCTCTCTTTCCCCAATTGGGTGCAGCAGCAACAGAAGCAGCATTTCCCTTCCCCCTTTCCTGTGCAGCAGAAGCATTTCTATTCCCCTTTCCCTCCCCCTTCCTTTCCCTGTGCAGCAGCAGCAGCATTTCCCTTCCCCTTTTCCTGTGCAGCAGAGGCATTTCTATTCCCCCTTCCCTCCCTCTCCCTTTCCCTGTGCAGCAGCAGCATTTCCCTAGGGTCTCCCTTTCCTATGCAGCAGAAGCATTTCTCTTTCCCCTTCCCTTCCGTTCCCTTCCTTATGGAGCAGCAGCATGTCTGGCCGGCTCCCTTGCTCAGTAGATTGTTCCATTCAAAGCCACAGGTGGTGGCTCCTCGCGAGATCCGTGCCTGCGTCAGAAGCCTCTCTGATGTTGTGATGTCAGAGAGGCTTCCGATGCAGGAGTGGATAGCGCGAGAAGCCGTCACCCGCAGCTTTGAACGGAACGATCGACTGAGCAAGGGAGCCGGCCAGACACACCAGTGCTCCACAAGGAAGGGAAGGGAGAAGAGAAATGCTGGTGTGGATGGAGCGAGGAGCCGCCGGCAGCCGCAGCTTTGACCGGAACAATCAACTGCAGCAAGGGAGCAGTTGATCACCGCGTCCAGACCGTGGGCCGCAAAATAGCACCTGGAGGACCGCGAGTTTGAGACCGCTGATCTAGACTGAATTTTTCAACTACAATTATCTTGGTATTAGACCCCCACGGACATTTGGGGTAGAGAAAGAGTTTTACATTTAGGAAATGTTTCTTTAATGTAATGTAATTTTATTATATTTTTACTTTCTTTCAAACTGATCAACGAGCAGCAAGATCCAACAGACCTCACTGTATTCTAATGAGCACTAGATGTCACTGCTGAAGACGTTGGCAGATACATAACATTATCTATGCTGTCACATTAGAATGTCTTTAAAATGAATTTATGACAACTGAATAAACATAAGAAGGCACGTAAATGTGAAGGCCACACTCTAAATCACAATGGGTTGTGACAAACAGCAGACTGTAAAGTACTTTTTTTGGGAAACGAAAGGGTTGTCCTTTTGCATGGCTCAAGAGTATTTTATCAAAGCAATCAGTATTAGCCAATGTATTCTATCCTGTGAGAATTCAATACACATATAAAAATAACTTATAAAAAGATGCCACGATCAAAGAAATCTCGATTTCAGATCACGCTGCCATAACTCTTACCTTAAATAACATTAACCGAGTGTCTGTTCCTAAGCAATGGAGATTCAATTCTAGCCTTCTTTATGAAGTAGAATTTAAGGATCACCTCATCACTGCTATTAATGAGTATTTTCAGCTTAATAATCCTAGGGATACCAATTGGATAACGACATGGGATGCCTTCAAGGCATATATTCGTGGCGTGATCATTTCACTTAACTCCAAAATTAGGAAATAACAAGCTGCGGAAATTAACACCCTGGAGCATGACATTAAAAATATGGAACAAGAGCACCAACTGGATGTTAAGAACACTAACATTCTTCTTGAGCTTCAAAAACTTCGTTTCCAGTATAATTCCATTTTACGGAAAAAGGCGGCTCGCTCAGTCTTTATCACAGTGGCTAATTACTATTCTGATAACAATAAATCAAGTCATCAGCTTACAACATATTTACAAAAGAAAATTGAAAAGAAACCAATTCAGTTAGTTTCTGGTACTGGTGACACAATGGGGCTCATAATAAAAAAAAAAAAAAAGTTCAAGATGTGGCCTAAATCGGTACTTGGACAATCAAAAAGACAGATTGTCCAAGTACCAATAATCAAAGCTGGTTTTAAAACCAGCTTAGGTTTTTACCCTGCCTCTGAATGCCTAGAGCGAAAAGAGGCATTTTTAGAGGAAGGGAAAGGGCGGGAGGTGGGCAGGAGGTGGGCGACCTAGACTTAGTCGTACTGCAAGTATAACCAAAAGTCTAGGGAGATGGCCCAGCCAGAACTTATACGTTTTGACTTAGACCAAGTAAAAAACAGGTATAAGTTCTGAATAGGGGCCGCTGAGCTGATCGCAGCCCCGGCAACCTGCCCACCCCTCACCGCAACAATTGTGGCAGGAGAGATGACCAATCTCTCCTGCCGCGATCGTGATCCCCCCCACCTACGACAAAACCCTGAACCGGCAGGAGGGATCCCAACCCTTCTTGCCGAAGACAGCACCTCCATCCCACCCCCCACCCATGCAAATACTGTAAGGAGGGAACCCAGGCCCTTCTGCCGAAGATGGCACCCTGATCCCCCCCCCCCATGAATACTGGCAGGAGGGATCCCAAGCCCTCCTGCCGTCGGCACCCCCCCAAACCGCCCACTCCCCTGACAATACTGGCAGGAGGGAGCCCAGGCCCTCCTGTTGAAGGCGTACCCCTCCTGATCCCCCAAATGGCCCCCCACTACCCGACCCCCCCTAACCCCGAACAACCCTTCTAGCTTACCTTACCGTTGCCAGCCGGGTCCCTAGTCTGGGGTGCATTTCTGTGTGAATCAGTTAGCACAGTGCTCTTCAACCACTGGTCCATGGACTGGTGCCAGTCTGCAGAAATTTCCTGCCGCTCCAAAAGGCCAGCTCGTATATCGGGCCCCAGACAGTGCTCTTCAGCCACCAGTTCACGGTGCGATCGATGTGGTGTTGTCTTCGTGACGGTTTCCTCTTCCTCAGTGCTGCAGTGCATAAATCCGTGGGCAGAGGCAGAGGCCATGGGCAGAGGCAGAGGCAGAGGCCTGAACTGGAAACCTTCTCTCTGATGTTGCAACATCAGAGGGAAGGCTTCCAGATGAGGCATGGGACGTGCGAGGAGCCACTGCCCATGGCTTTGTGCACTGCAGCACTGAGGAAGAGGGAGCTGGCCTGAAGATAACACTGGGGGGCAGGCCAGAAAGCAGGGCACTGCATGGAGGGAGGGAGACAACAATGGTAACATAGTAACATAATAGATGACAGCAGATAAAGACCCGAATGGTCCATCCAGTCTGCCAAACCTGATTCAATTAAAATTTTTTTATTTTTTTCTTAGCTATTTCTGGGCAAAAATCCAAAGCTCTATGGCGGGCCTAGGGCCTGATTGGCCCAGATGCCTAAGGCCCCACCCATAGAAGCCTTAGGTGCCTGGGCCAACCAGAATTGGGCCAGTTTCCTAAGGCTCCCTCCTATGGGCTGGGCCTTAGGCACATGGGCACTGTTGGCATCTCTCCTGCCGTGATCGTTGTGGGAGTGGGCCAGTTATAGGATTCTGTAACCGGCATTGTTTTTGACAGACGCTGGTTACAGAATCATGCTTTTAGGCAAAGGACTGGCCCCTCATTTGCTTAAAAGGTCTGGGTTTGAGCATTTGGGACCGGTGATTTTTGGGTTGGGAATGTGGTGTAGGGATAGACTTAGAGGCAGTCTGGGCCAGTAGATTGCTGAACGTGCAGATAGGCTATTCTAAAACAACCCCTCAATTTGGACTTTTTTTTTTTTGAGAATGAACAATTCCCTGCTGCTAACTTCAATGTCTACTGACTTAGGCGAAAAGGGGACCTTTTTTTTATTATGCCCTTCCACATCTACAACTCTTGAGATTCTACAGGAATTTAAAAGATATTATGAAAAATTATATTCCTCTGAACCAGCTGACAAGAAAATCTCACATACTTTTCTAGATGGAATTGAATTACCATCTTTACCTATCTCAGCTCAAGAATAGCTCACCTCTCCCATTACACAACGTGAGATCCTTGACACAATATCTGAAATGGCTAAGAATAAATCACCAGGCCCAAATGGGTTCACCACTGAATTTTATCAGTCCTTTAAGAATACATTCACCCCATATATGCAACAGCTTTTCGCTCACCTGATATCGCAGGGATCAGCCTCAGGAACATTTACAGAAGCAACCATTATCGTCATCCCTAAACCAGGAAAGGATCCGCAACTTGTCACTAATTATAGACCATTGTCTATGATTAATGTGGATGCCAAGATCTTCGCCAAGATACTTGCCACTAGACTATGAGTCATACCGCTCTTGATTTCCACAGATCAAACCGGCTTTATTAATGGCAGACACTCTTTTAACAATTCCCTCACACTATTGAATATTATTGCTGCATGCCAACCTTCCGCTCAAAAACTTGTACTAATAGGACTGGCCTTTTATTTATGCCACTCTACGTAAATTCAATATCCCTGCTCATTTTATCAATATGATAGCGATGCTATACTCTGACTTTAGAAGAAGAATATTTATTAATGGTTACCTTCGGATGCCTTTAAATCCAGAGGCACTCATGCCAGCTGTCTCCGCTACTTTTTAATTTAGCACTGGAACCGTTACTGGCGGCTTTAAGAGCACAATCGGAGATTTGTGGATTTAAACACAATGAAAGTGAAATGAAACTTTCCGCATATGCAGATGATGTCATGCTTTATGTAACACCGGAATCTATCCAAGTCATCAAGGTAATTGAGTTATATGCACAGGTTTCTGGCTATAAATTGAACATGACCAAATCAGAATTAATGCCTCTGAACTGCAGTGAAGAAAAACAAATCATCAAATCCTTTGGTTTTGCTTGGAATGCCTGCAAACTGAAATATTTAGGTCTTTTCATAGGTCCAACCTTGGAGGATACTGACCAGCTTAATGCTGATTACCTACAATCTTTTTTTAAAAAAATTATTTATTTATATATTTCAATATTTG
The DNA here is from genome assembly GCF_902459505.1 of Geotrypetes seraphini. Taxonomy (NCBI): domain Eukaryota; kingdom Metazoa; phylum Chordata; class Amphibia; order Gymnophiona; family Dermophiidae; genus Geotrypetes; species Geotrypetes seraphini. Next base: position 15,144,060 of record NC_047097.1, read on the forward strand.
ACAAACTATCAGTCAAAAAAAGAAAGAAAAAAAATACATTGCCAACAGACATATCATAGCAAGTACAATAATTTCTTGCATAAATTAACAATTAGAAATACAACGACATGTATAATTAGTCCACTATGAGAGAGGTGGAGCTGCAACTAGACTGAAATGTTTAACTAAATACTATTAAAAAAAAGGAAAATAAAGATGTGGCTGAATGGCACCAAGACATATCCTCACTGAGCTACTATTGGAGACTGACAGGTCTCACGTAGTAGAAACACATTGCCCTTTGGCCGAAATGAATTTTGACAACTGCTGTGGTTCATAAAAAACATATTTATTCTCTTGATATACCATAACACATTTACAGGAGTATCTCAAAATGAATGTTGCGCCCAATTGCACTGCTTGAGGTCTCAAAATGAGGAACTGCTTTCTTCTCTTCTGAGTGGATCGTGATACATCAGGATACATTCGTACTGCATTTGACATAAAAGGAACATCTTTATATTTGAAAAAAAGTTTTAGCATCCATTCCCTATCTGAATCTATAGCAAATTGTACCAGCAGCGTAGTTTTAATCTGAGCTTCAGTTATCTGATCGCTCTAGGAAATTAGATAAATTCAAGCTATTAGCAGATAAATTCTGCTGATTAGGATTTTGAGATTTAATTCTCCTAGGTAAATAATACATTTTGGAGAGAGGTGGGTATGAAGCTTCAGATACCTTCAAAATTTCAGATAAGTACTTTTAAAACATATCATGTGCTGATATAGAAAATATTTTTGGGAAGTTTATAATCCTAAGGATTACACCTCCTAGTGACATTCTCCCAACATTTCTAACTTGAAATTAGGATTTCCACTATCCTTAACCCAGGGTATGGCCTGAGCCTCAACTACTTTTAATCTGGTTTCATATTTGTCCATCTTATTTTCCAGACATGAACCTATTATCTTTAATAAAGGACTTAACATGTAGTTGATCTCTATTAAAAATCACTTGTGGGGGCATCTTGCTACGATTAAAATGATGATGCAACCCAAAGTAAACTATGTAATCAGCATGTTGCCCTATTTTCTACATAAGAAAGTGTACTATGACATTGAAAAGGCTCTGAGTAATTTCTTGTGGAAAACTAGTAAACCTCGGATTGCAATGCACAAACTCAAAAGTGATAAGTCGAACGGGGAAGTCAATTTTCTGGATTTTTTTTCAAATATCACCAAGCATTTATAATGCATCAGGGCTCTTCATGGATTCTTAATGAAAGCACATCTGACCCCCCCCTTCGTGGCTGTCTCTGGAAAAAAAAGCTTATTTGGCACCAATAATCTTGCTCTTACTCTTTCAACATCTTGTCCTCTAAAACAACAAGCTAATTGTATTTTCCGTTCAACGTATGTGGTACTTCACCAGTTTGACGACAGTCATGAAGATCAAATGGAAAGACACTGCTCTGATCTCATTCTGGAATAATAACACCTTTAAAATCCAAAACACTGCCCTGAACTTGTCTATATGGCACAAATGTGAGATATGGACATTGCAAGACCTCCTTATTAATAATTGTTGGTTGTCTTTTGATGACGTATGCGATAATTATAGTTTACCAACCAACATTTTAGATGGCTTCAACTAAAACATTGCATTTGTGCTTCAATACCAGATCTTCTAAAATTAAAGCCTGTACCTGATCTCCTTCAACAAATTATTATTATTGCCCCTCTTAAAGGTGTTGCCTCAAAATGGTACGCATTACCATATCGCATTACTATATCTAAGCTGATGAGTGCTTGGTACCCTGACCTGGATATTTCTGGAGATGATGAATTTTGGCAGGAAGTGTGGACCAGAGTATTTAAGTCTATTCGATCGGCTCCAGTACTCCAGTTGATATACTTTCTATTACATCGGTTCCACTGGACTCCACAGAAACTAGCTAAATTCTCTCAAGAAGTTTTGAATTTATGCTGGTTCTGTGGGAAATCTGTGGGTCCACTGCCTCATATGATATATCAATGTTTACTGGGATAAGGTTTGGAATACAATATTAAATATTCATGAACTTTTACATCTCAAAATTATTGTTCTTGGACAACAAGGCCTGGCACATCTCTGTCTGAATCCAATGCTCGCTTGCTCAATGTTTTAATGTTTTTGGCTATCCAAGGAAGAGTTTAATGTATGATGGAATACAAAGCAAGTTCATACAGAGACCTCTGGTCAGTGATTATCTTTGATTTACACAGGCTCATGTTCATTTTTTTTTTTTTTTGCGGTTTAATTTCATACCTTGTCAACTAGGGACTCCTGATGAAGGTGTGCTAACTGAAACACGGACCGTGTCGGGTCCCTTCGTTTGTAAAAAGGTAGTGGCATTAACTGCAATCAACAATTTATATAATAAACATAGCCTGCTTCTTGTACGCTCGTCTGCAGTTTTCTTTGTTTTTGTCTGTTCTGCCTCTTCCTCACTGCAGATTGTGTTGGATTTTTTTCTTTTGTTTTTCATTCTATTTCAAGGACATATATACAAGTACTCCCCCAAAATTCACAGGGGTTCCATTCCAGGAATCCCTGCAAATTTCAAAAAACCGCGAATACTGTTTTTAGGCAGGGGAGATAGGAGAGGGCAGCTGGAGAGGCAGGAGAGGGCAGCCGGAGCGCCGGTGAGTGAAGGAAATCACTAATTGTATGCTCCGACCGCCTCTTCCTGTACTAAAATTGGGCCTTACCAATCAGGAGCTGCGGGTCAAAGCAGCTCCTGATTGGTGGGGCCTGACTTCAGTACAGGAAGAGGTGGTTGGAGCATACAGCGAGTGATTTCCTTCATTCGCCAGTGCTCCGGCTGCCCTCTCCTGCCTTTCCAGCTGCCCTCTCCTGCCCGGTCATTCGTGGTAGGAAAATATCGCGAATGACCGGGATCGCAAACCGCAGACTGCAAATTAGCGGGGGAGCAATGTATATCATGTTAAAAAAACTGGGTTCAATTCTAGAGCCCACTTTCTGGTCATCAAGAGTGGGGATATTTGAGAAGGAATATTCCCAGTCACTAGAGGAGATAAAATCCCACTCATAGAACAGTAGTTTCAAACTCGCGGCCAGGGGGCCACATGCGGCCCGCCAGGTACTATTTTGAGGCCCTCGGTATGTTTATCATAATCATAAAAGTAAAATAAAACCGTTTCTTGATCATTTGTCTCTTTAGCTATAAATGACAATATTATTATTAAGACTTAGCCAAAAGGAAAGATTTATAAACTATAAAGAGTTTTACCTCATGCAAAATTGTCATTTCTTTAATAAGATATTAACTATTTTTTTTCTGAGGTCCTCCAAGTACCTACAAATCCAAAATGTGGCCCTGCACAGGGTTTGAGTTTGAGACCACTGTTATAGAACAATTGCACCTATAGGTACCCCAGGACTAATACAGTTCTTGGAAATACTGTGCTACATTTTTAACTCCCAGAAAATGAAAATTGCCAATGATAACACATTGATACATCTGTGTTTCTTCCTTTGACAAAAGGTAACTGCTTTATATTAGACTGATCAGAAATAGTTTCTAGAGAAAGGAAAATGACAATTGTGTCTGCATTCTTCATATGCTATTGCTATCTGTCCTCTCAGTTAACAAGGAGCAAATCAAATGCTTGGTTCACTAAGCCCTATACAAAGCATAATACCCTCCAGATACAGATGTGGTATCTTTTTTATGCCATGGTGCTTTGTGTGATTATCTGTACTCTCAGTGAGGCAGAGGGCACTGATTATGTCATGGCGTACTGTGATTCTTCAAATCCCTTCCCTCCCACCGTTTGTCACCTAAGAAACAAAGCAAGCCAGAGTGTAGCCTTCAGCTATACCTGCAATTGTCTCTTCTAGTTCAAGAGTAAAGTTTGTAGATTCTCACATGCCTTTTCAATCTGACAGCTTTATGATTGAATTTAGCAAAACAGACTGTGAAAATTTAGTGGTGCGATAATAGAAATTTTAGCAGATCACTAACAGCTCTAGCAGGTGCAAGGCTTTTCACATTAATGAGGATTTTGATATGCAGAAGGGTTTAAGCTATGAACCTCTGAGAATGTCACGGGGCATGGATTTTTGATAGAGCTGTTGGAAAGTATTGAGTCACAAAACTCAAACAGCCCGCAAAAGTTACTGCAGTGCTCACAGGCTGCCATTTGTATAGACCGTCAGTGGAAAGCATGCTGAGCAATAAGAAATGAAATGTTTTCACCTTTTGGTTCTTAACAATGATCAACTCATTTTATTATGTCATGAGTGGATGATAATTTAGGCCAGAAGTCCTTCTCTGGAGAAAGAATGATTGGGCATAAATAGCGCTGACTCTTCCTATTTGCAAATGACATTAATTGCAGGGTAAAAAGCAGCCACAGAACAGCAGAGATAATGAAATTCCTCTTCATTCTAAATTCTCAGTATTACAACTCTTTGCACAAGCCTTGAAGAAAAAGCTGCTCAGAAGGTGTAAAGTGGCTGACCTAGTTTCATTTGCGGTGATGCAAACTTCTACATTTATGCAAATATAGTAAAGGAGGATGAATAAAGCCCAAAGTAACCCATCCAGCAGCGGATTGGTCCACTTTTAGTTTATTTGCATACAAATTTCCATATGGTACTTAACACTCAGCCTTCCCTGTGTCCCTCACATAACCTGTTAAAGGGATACCATTCTTTTGTAAGGATGCCACTGTCACTCTATATGGATTACCCTCGAATGCTTTCTCATAGATACACTGCCACTCTGTGCCTGTTCTCCCTCAAGACTATCTTGCTGTTCGGGTTGAAGTTACATTGTACCTATCACTCTGTAAGGGTTGCTTCCGTCCCCTCTCCAACAGGAATTATCTTGTTTATTCCAAATTTAAAGACTGTTTTTGTTTAACACCTCCTCTGGGAAGGCATTCTAGGCATCCACCCTCCTTTTCATGAAAACAATATTTTCTGATTTTCTGCAGTCTGCCTCCTTTCAGCTTCATCTTATGGTATGTAGTTCTGGAACTGCTTTGCTATTGGATAACGGTGGCTTGAGTATTATGAATACCTTACAGATATTTAAATTAGGGCCGCATTTCGATTAAAATGTTAATTGTGATTAATTGTGCGATTACAGATATGTTATTTCCCCCCCCCTCCCCCCACTGCAGCTCTTTGTGACTCTGGGCAAGTCACTTAACCCTCTATTGCCTGGAGTCACAAGGAGCTGCAGTGGGAACAAAAAAGAAAGAAATAACATACCATTAATTGTGCAATTAACTTGTGCCACGTGTATTTCTAAAACTGACAGAACACCTGCTGAGTCTGCTCACTTTTCCTTTAAAATGCAGCATTTCTTTTAATTTTTATGCTGTTCTCAGGGATTAAGTACAAAACAATGGTGCACTTTTGGGTTTCTTTGTGCTTTCATCATCTCCTTCGATTACCTTTCTTTTCAAAAGAACGTAGAAACTAATTTATTTAGTTGGGCTGAGAACTTTTCAGCGGCCCCCTGTAAACTAAACTAAACTAAACTAAACTAAATCTTAGGTTTGTGTACCGCATCATCTCCACACTCGTAGAGCTCTGCACGGTTTACAGGAGATGGAAGAAAGGAACTACAATGAAAGGGAGAGGTTTACAGGAGAAGGGATAGAAAGGAACTACAATGAAGGGTTAGAGGCCAGGTCTGCAGAGTTTTACAGGGTTTAGAATGCCGACTCTCACATCTTATGACTTCTGATGTAGACCCACATCATTATGGTTGGATTTGCTGTCTCTAACCTATTTCGGTCATTTCTGAGATACAACCTCCAGAATCACACATACGTAGCATTCTCAGTCAGATTATCATTAATTGTTTCTAGAGGAAACAATCATTTTTTTTTTCTACTGGTTATGCCTATTGTGAGGCAATCTACCATCCCTCTGACAGTAGCTTTATAGTACTTGAGATCTATTACCCTGAGGTATAAACTGGGCATGTGTGGGGGGTGGGACTGGTGAGGTGGCAACATTGGAGTTTTGGGTTGATGAAGGACCTCTTCAAATGGCAGATCTTGGGTATTCCTGCCACCTCAAGTATTTAAAGGTTGAGCTGAGGGGTCATAGGGGGAGGGGGGGTCATAGGAGAGCAGGAAAGGAGCAGGGAGAAGTAGGGGAGGGGGCAAAATGTTGTCCTCCCCACTTTGGCCTCAAGCCCCCTCCCCCAAATTGAAGGTTGCTGCCATTCCTTTGGATTTCTGAACCCTATTCCTCAAATTCTGTATATGGTGCCTAAGCGCTAGATTCACAAACCGGCCTGATCGGGCCCGATCCGGGCAGGTCCGATAAATTCTCGAAACCCCAATATGCAGATGGGGGGCGATCGGAGGAATGTCCCCATCTGCCTACCCGGATCGCTCAATAGCGATCCCAGCGCATGCACAGACCATCTGTAGATGGTCTGCGCATGTGCTGGACCTCCAGGCCCAGCATAGATTTTTTTTCCCAGGAACTGGGACCTTTTCTTCATGCGCGCCGACTCTCCTGCTCTCCCCCAGCCCTGCTCTTGCTGCCCAGACTCTCTTGCTCTCTGTCGTCTTTCCTGCAGTGCGCTGGGCCAGCAAGATAGAGATTTTTATTTCTTTTTTTTAACTTTGGACCCTTGCACTGGCTAGCACTACAGGGAAGGGTGAGAGAGTCGTGGCTTAAAGGCATTCGGGGCAGGCAGGCGGCTTATACAGCAGGCAGGAAAGCTTACAGCTATGAGTTTCATTTCCACCGAATAGGGAGAAAGAAACTGAATTTTTAAGTACACTTTCATGTAGCTGGATATTTGAGTTGCACAAATGTTGTTGAAAAGAGTGTTTCATCCCTCTACTCTAATGGGAAAAATTGCCCAGTAACTGGTCGAGTCAATGGTGCTGAACCGACATAAAATAGTTGTTATGGCTATGTTGTGAAATAAGACTTCTCTGTTTTCAAAACAGATGATCCGGGGCAGCGGGAGAGTTGGGGCTGTAGGAGGAGTTCAGGGCAGCAGGAGATCGGGGCTGGCAGGGCGGCAGAAAGCAGGGCAGACGGAAAGGGCTTGAGCAACTGGTCCTCAGCAGTTGCTTGTTTGTGATCGGCCAGCCCAGTCAGTGTTGTAGGGCTTTGGTTTGTGAATCGGGTCCCTGTCTACTTTGCATGCTGTTGCCCTCATTTGCATGCACAGATCAGAGGATGGTCAGCAGAGAGGTAAGTGAATCAGGCCGGAGGGAAATCAGGGTCGCAAACTGATCGGTACATAATCGGTTTGCTTTGTAATCTAGCCCTAAGTGTTATGCACACATCGGTGAACAAGCCAATGTGTGTGAAAACTTAATTGGTCTAATTGGTGCATCTAATTAGCAATTAACACCTCATAATTGACTCTAATTGGCACCAATTAAAAGCTATGCGCACAATTCAGAAAGTGAGACTCTATAAAAAGTATGCGCCCTTTGCAGGGCCAGATTGTGTGCGGATCATGGGCATTCCTAAAAGTTATGTGCATTGTTATAGAACACACTTTATGCGCACACAATTAGGCCTGGTTTTAGCTGGTCTAAATGGATGCACTTAAATTACACGACACATAGAAGTGCTAAGACTGTTTCAGACTACACTGACTGGGGGGGGGGGGGGCACTCTCAGGGGCTAAATGCACTGCTTTGCACTTTTTTGTGTTATATTTTAGTGACCGTGCATTTGACTATGGCTCAAGAATTCTTCTTATTCTGTCTAATCCCTTAAGAGTATTTACTCTGTTGATCTCTTTTTCCAGTTCAGTTCTTAGGGATACACATAGGCCAGGCTTTCAGAATATCCCTTATGAGTATACATAACAGATTTTCATGCTTACCCTTGAGTGGCAGTGTGTGTGTGTGGGGGGGGGGGGGGTGAGGAAGGAGGGTGTCTTCAATATTGTCTTCAATATTGTGTTTTCAGTTGATAGGAACAGGCAGACGTCCTGATGAGCTTGCCCATCCCTCACTACTGAAAATGTTGTAGTGAAACAGCACCCCCTCTGGTAGAACCATAGGTGGAGGACTCCTGGTCAGTTTAGAGCAGGGGTGTCCAACCTGCGGCCCTGTGAAGTATTTTGTGCAGCCCTGGCCGAGGGCGATGCAGTGTTTTCCTCTGCTTGCCCCCGGGTGTTTACTGTCTTGCCGGCTCCCTCTTCTGTCTTGTTGCAGTGTTTGTGTGGCCCTAGAAACATTTTTTTTTTTTGGCCAATGCGGCCCAGGGAAGCCAAAAGGTTGGACACCCCATGTTTAGAGGGAGCAGTGATGCCCACTCAGGGCAGGATTAACCCTTTGTTGGGCCCTAGGCAAACAGGTATATTGAGCCTCTTACTGTAATTTAAATATATTTTAAAGCTCCTACAAATGGAGCCTTGTATGAGTCTGACTATAAGGAAAACTGGCAGAGGAGGAAACAGCAAGTAAGAAGCCCTGTTTGCTGGCTCCCCCTGCAGACTAGAAGGCAGAACAGAGGGAGTGAAGAAGAACAGACAGACCTCTGTGGCCAACAACGGCTCTGCGTCCTCTGTTCCCTCCCGATTCTCTTCTCTCTGGAAGCAGCTAACATACCAGGGGCTTGATACAGTATATTTGAGAGGGCCCTTCCTAAATATTTGGGCCCTAGGCCAATGCCTAATTTGCCTATGCTTTATTCCTGCCCTGTGCCCACTACCTTCATTGTATGCTAATTTCTTTGATGTATATTCATGAGAGATATCTTGAAAAGCATGCCTGTTAGCAGCTCACAGGCACAGTAAAACTTTACTCTGTCAGGATTTCCTCTCTGCCAAATCAGCACTACCATCAGACAACCCAGTGAAAACATATCATGTTTTTACAAGACAGATAGCTGAAATCAAAGTAAGGCAGCAAGATATATTTTTAAAAACAACAGCTTTTTATTGCTGCAATAGTACTACAAGTTGCCAGTTCTGATCGCTCTTAGGAACCATATTTCAGATCTGTCTGTGAATCTGTATAGAAGATAGTTTGCGTGCCTGAAAATATTTGATGCATTTTGTAGGTGTTCCCAATGGCCTGGGACCCTTTACTGACAGTCAGCTACATCCTATACAGAGGCAGGATGCCACAATATCAGGCTTTAGGTGTTACTGGGGTCTAAGCAGCCTTTTTAAAATGACTTAGGGGCCCATTTACTAAGCTGAAACAAATACTAACGCACCCTTATCACAGCAAAAAAATGGCTTACTGCAGGGTGCACTGGGGTGTCCCACAATAATTTTGGGATGTGCACATGCTACCCACTTGCTAAAAATAAAATTAATATTTTTAGTGCTGTGGCGGATCTGGGGAGAGAGAGTGGGCGTGTTCTGTGCTAACCAACCAGCGTATGCTTAGGGTGTGAGCCCTTACCAGCTACATAATGGGTGGCAGAAGGGGCGCATGCTGTTATGCTATGGTTATTTGGCCACCTGTTAAAGGGGAAATTAGTGCATGACCATTAATAAAGAAAACAGAGAGAGAGAGAAAAAAAAAAAAATCACACTTTACGTCATCGGTAGAAATTCCTGCACCAGTAGAATGCAGGAATGAGCCACATAAGGATGTGCTATGGCTTCTTTTTGTTGAAATTTGGTAAAAGGGATCCTTATACTGTAGAATACTTTCAGGAAGTACAGCGGCTTTTTATAAGGAATACCGATGCTCATTATCCCTCCCTTTTACAAAACCGTAGTGTGGTTTTTAGCGCCGGCTGTGGTGGTAACAGCTCCGACGCTCGTATGAGTGTCGGAGCTGTTCCCTCCGTGGTCAGCGCTGAAAACTGTGCTATAGTTTTGTAAAATGGGTGGCTGGGTGGGTAATTGCAGTGCTACTATGGACACAAAATATGAGGTGTATTTAAAAAAAAAAGTTGAGGTGCCTTTTTAACTATGCTGCATTAGGTGTTAATGTATGCATAACGTAACAAAAAACAAGAGTGCTGCAGAATGCATTTAATGATTCTGAAACGTGTGCACGCTAACTGCAAGCTAAAAAAATGTTCTGCTTTATTTTGCGGGGTCATGTCAAGGGTGGAGGGTGATTTTTTTTTTTCCGGTTGATTCCGTATTTCATCATCTTTTATTAAATTCAGATTATCTACCCTTTCTCTTTAGATTTTCCTGTTCTCAAATTCTTTTCCCCCACACCTTCCTTATGTTCTAACCTAATCTGATTAATACATTTTTTTTTTTTTTTAATTGTATTTTTTCTTTTTTTCCTCCTATCCTATTGTTTCATGTGGTTTGTTACCCTGGTTTGTTTTTTATTTTTAAAGTAATTATTTTTATTTATGATGTATTGGTGATAATCCAATTTTATTTCTTTGTAAAACGCTTTGTATCCTGAAGAGCGTTCAATCAAATAATATAATAAACTTGAAACTTAAACTTGACTTTGCTGGACATTGCAGTTAGCGTATCTACATTACAGTGTGCTAATTGCTTAGCACCTTGATATCACATGAGCCCTTACCACCTACAAAAAGGGTGTTGAGTTAAATGCTCACATAGGCCTCCCTTTTACGAAGCCGCGTTAGGCTTTTTTTTTTATCTCTGGCTATGGCGGTATTAGCTCTAATGCTCATAGGAATTTTGTAAATTAAAGTACACACTAAAAATATATATATATATTTTTTTTTTTTGACATAGGCGGCATGTCCAGAGATAGAGAGTGGGTGTGTTCTGCGCTAATCAAGGAACATCACTATCTGTATACTCATCAAAAGAAATTAAATGATGTGAGACCCGCCAGCAAGCCTTCTCAGGAATAGCCCCTACACTCTGGAATTTACTCCCAGAGGGACTACATCAAACTTGAGACTCCCCCCTACTTCAGGAAGCAAGTGAAAGCCTGGCTCTTCTCCCAACCCTTTAAATCCACAGGGGACGGACCATACATTCATTCTACATATGAACCAGCTTACTACACACACTGTAATTTAGATCAGTTCCTTAAATCTCGTTTAATTGTACAAACTTGCCTTGAGTTTAGCCACTCATCTGTTTATCCCAATGGACTCTGTACCACTCATCTTGTCCCCATCGATATATCTGCACTTGGACCCTCGTCTATATGATAAGTTGCGTTCTACTGTATGTTATCTGAATGTTCTAATGTATGCCTACTAGGGTCTCCTTTTACTAAGGTGCACTAGCTAAACCTGCGCTACACTTCTAGAACTAATGCCAGCTCTAAGGCCCTAATGCACCTTTGTAAAAGGAGCCCTAGGTGTTTCATAAGTATTATGCGTATTAATTATAATTAATTATAAGTATTAATCTCAGTTAATGTTAGTCCACTCATGTCCCTTTGGAACAATCCCAAAATTCAAAATCACGACAAATCTCTATCATGGAAAAGGTGGCAGCGGGCAGGTATATGGTTTGTCCATCAATTGTTTACCCTCAACTCGTTAATTCCATTCGATATACTATGCTTTACATACTCGCTGCCTCCTTCTACTTATTCACAATGGCGTTCTCTCACTGGAGTGTTGCCTTCTTTGCATATACGATTTGACTATATGACTTCCAAAAATACTATTTACAACTGGTCTTCTCTGTCTCTATTAAAAGGCAAGGCGATATCATCCTTCTACAGAATTTTAAGAGATCACTCCTTCACTTTTTCACCTCACTCTATGAAGCACTGGGACGCTATACTTACCACTCCGCTTTCTGACATTGATTGGGAGCTTTTCTGGTCATCAACAAATCGCCCGCTTTTATCTTCTAGAGTATCACAATCAATGTACTTTCTTATGTGGCAGGCAATATGGACCCCACTTCGCATGTGGAAAGCTAACTTAAAGCAAGACTCTGTTTGCTGGAACTGTTTGAAAGAGGAAGGAACTCTTGATCATATGTTATTTCATTGTACTCTAGTCCGTTCTTTTTGGACCTACGTCTGGAACACCATACAATCTATTACTAACTGCTCAGAAGAAATCTCTATGGACATTGTAATCCTTCGCTCTCAACACCCATGTTTCACACAATCAAATTGTCCACCTAAACTCATTGATACCATGTTGGTGACTGCTCTCATGCACATTCTAAAAAATTGGAAATCACCTTCGCTACTAGATTATACCTTTTGGTGGAACTCTCTGAGTATGTATCATAGATTTGAATCCTATGCATATGAGAAAAGAGTTACATTCCGAACCTGCATGAACTTGAAATACAACAAATCTCCATGGTCATTCTTAGATTCCTATGTACGCTCATCATCTTAGACACTCCTGTTATCCTTTTCTTCTCCTCTCTTCTCTCTTTCATTTTTCTTTCCTTTTTCCTTTACTGCTCTCTCTCATCTTTATCTTATATATCCCTTACATACATTTTTAATAATTGAAGCCTTTGCTCTTATACAGTTAAACATAGATTTATATATTTTATATACAGAAAGCTTTATCTTGTTTCTATGTACTTTAAATGATTCTTGTATCCTTTAAAATACTTAATAAAAATTATTGAACTGAAAAAAAAAAAAAATAAGTATTATGCGGACATTGTATCTCTGCTATTTGAATTTCAGAGCTGTTAATAAGTATATTTTTGAAACTCATGGTAGTCTTATTAAGTTTTAATCTGCTAATTTTGAATTCACTTCATTCATTGTATTTATGTTTATGTTTGGTCTTTTTACTACTATTATGTTCTTAACAAAAAAGTTTTATGTTGGATTGTATTTGCTGTACACTGCCTTGGATAAATCTCTTCGTAAAGGCAGTTAATTAATCCCAATAAATAAAGAATGTTGCCATATTGCCATGCGCTGTTTAGTGCTGGTTTAGCATGTGAATCCCTACCACCTACAAAATAGGTGGCAGTAGGGGGATGACATGAGAAAATTGGCCATTTTACACTAGCGGTAAAAATGGCTTTAGAGCATGGGAATCACCCGTGTAAGGCCTTGCTAAGGTCATTTTTTACCACTGTTTGGAAAAAAGGCCTCTATATTAACATTCACGCTAAATTACAGCAATATTGTTCAGTTTCCTGAAGACAACTATACTTGCTCTAAGCTTGATGAAAGGGAATGGCTACCTTTTCTATCAAATAGCAATTGCAAATAACAGCCTTAATTCCAGACAGAAGTAAAAGGAAAGAAATTGTTTAGTGGGGTATGTATGCAGGATTCTGTTCTTACAATATCTAATATGCACATCTGCTTATATAGAACACAGCTAAGCTCTGAAATGATAACAGATGTTGAATTTAATTATGTCAGAGGATTTAACCCTCCACCCCCCCCCCCAGTTATTTTTTTGAAGTCCTGTGAACACTGCAAAATTCTCATATTTGCTATTCATTACTCAACCACTAGACGGGTTGGATTACCTTTTAATTTCACGTTGTTTGGCTGGCATGCATTCCTTCTCTGTTGGTCCCTCAGGCCTGGATTCTCTTAAACAGTGCTGTTGATCGAATGTCAGTCATGTATGTGACGGTGCCGTTTAGAGAACTGCGCCTCCAGCAAAGGTAGGTGCCAGAAACGTAGGCCAGGGTTTTCCAAGCCTACATTTCTGGCATCTAATAATAATAATAATAATAATAACTTTATTCTTGTATACCGCCATAGTTGAACAGAGTTGCGTGGAGTTAGGCGTTGAAAGGAGCAGGGATGCAGGCAGGGGAGAAGATAAAATTGGGGAGAAGGAAAAGGTGGGTCGGGGGGGAGGAGGGGCGAGATAGAGGGGGGAGGGGGGGATCTATGAGGAGGGGGGCCATTAAGTGTCGTGGCTTTGGAAGAGGTGTGTTTTGAGTAGTTTTCTAAAGCTGGGGTAGGTTGGAGCCTCGAGGATTAATTGGGCTATCCATGGGTTTAGCTTGGCAGCCTGGAAGGCGAGGGTTTTGTCGAAGAATTTGTTGGAGTGACAGAGTTTTAGGGAGGGGAAAGCAAATAACTGGATTCTGCGGGGGTTCTTGACTCTGTTATTCAGGATGAAGTGTGGGTTGATGTAGTTTGGGGTTAGGCCGAATACTGTTTTGTAGCAGAAACAAGCCATTGAATGACTATGGAATAAAGGGAGTGCTAAAGGAGGACAAAGCAATTGCCGACAAACTGAACACATTTTTTGCGTCTATATTTACCGAAGAGGATATACACAGCATACCGGAACCCATCAGGCTATATGCTTGAAATGAAGACGAGAAACTCACATGGTTGACGGTCAGTCTAGAAGAGGTATGCAGGCAGATTGATAAGCTTAAGAGCGATAAATCCACGGGACCGGATGGCATCCATCCAAGGGTCATTAAGGAACTGAAAGGGACCATAGCTGAACTGCTTCAACTAACAGCCAATCTGTCGATCAAATCGGGAAAGATTCCGGAAGACTGGAAGGTGGCGAATGTTATGCCGATCTTCAAGAAAGGTTTGAGGGGAGATCCGGGAAACTACAGACCGGTGAGTCTGACTTCGGTACGGGAAAGTCAGTAGAGTCACTGATAAAGGACTGCATCATTGATCATCTTGATGGACATGGGCTGATGAGGACCAGCAAGCATGGTTTCAGCAAAGGCAGATCTTGTTTGAGTAACTTGCTTTACTTCTTTGAGGGAGTAAACAGACAGATAGACAAGGTCGATCCGGTCAACATTGTATATCTGGATTTTCAGAAGGTATTTGACAAGGTTCCACATGAACGACTACTTCGGAAAATTGCTAGCCATGGAATCGAGGGTGAAATACTCAAGTACATTAAAAACTGGCTGGAGCAAAGGAAAGAGAGAGTGGGGGTAAATGGACAATACTCAGACTGGAAGAGTGTCACCAGTGGGGTGCTACAGGGCTTGGTGCTTGGACCCGTGCTCTTCAACATTTTTATAAATGATCTGGACATTGGTACGACAAGTGAAGTGATTAAATTTGCAGACAATATGAAGTTATTCAGAGTAGTGAAGACGCAGGGGGATTGCAAACATCTGCAACGTGACATAATCAAGCTTGAGAAATGGGCATCGACATGGCAAATAAGGTTCAACGTGGTTAAGTGTAAAGTGATGCATGTCGGTAACAAAAATCTCATGCACGAATACAGGATGTCCGAGACGGTATTTGGAGAGACCTCCCAGGAAAGAGATTTGGAAGTTCTGATCAACAAGTTGATGAAGCCGTCCGCGCAATGCGTGGCAGGGAAAGGGCGAACAGAGTGCTAGGAATGATAAAGAAGCGGATCACGAACAAATCAGAGACGGTTATCATGTCGCTGTACCGGGCCATGGTGCACCCTCACCTGGAGTACTGCGCCCAGCTCTGGTCGCCATACATGAAGAAGGACACGGTACTACTCAAAAGGGTCCAGAGAAGAGCAACTAAAATAGTTAAGGGGCTAGAGGAGTTGCCGTACAGTGAGAGACTGGAGAACTGGGCCTCTTCTCCCTTGAAAAGAGGAGACTGAGAAGGGACATGATCGAAACATTCAAAACACTGAAGGGAATAGACTTAGTAGATAAAGACAGGTTGTTCACCCTCTCCAAGGTAGAGAGAACGAGAGGGCACTCTCTAAAGTTGAAAGGGGATACATTCTGTACAAACGTAAGGAAGTTGTTCTTCACCCAGAGAGTGGTGGAAAACTGGAACGCTCTTCCGGAGTCTGTTATAGGGGAACACACCCTCCAGGGATTCAAGACAAAGTTGGACAAGTTCCTGCTAAACTGGAACGTATGCAGGTGAGGCTGGACTCATTTAGAGCACTGGTCTTTAACCTGGGGGCCGCTGCGTGGGTAGACTGCTGGGCACGATGGACCACTGGTCTGACCCAGCAGCGGCAATTCTTATGTTCTTAACTTACAGTATTCTGTACATTACATGTGTAAGTGGAAGTCCCACCCATGCCTGACACATGTGCACTGCTCCTTGCACTTACACACAGTGGCGTAGTAAGTGGGGGCAGGGGGGGGGTAGTCTGCCCTGAGTGCCATATTGGAGGGGGCATCGGCACCTGTCCACCTCTCTGCCCCCCAGTACCACACACATGCGTCTTTTCTCTTCCTCGTACCTTTTTAACAATCTAGGCATGAGCAGCAACTCCAACCTGCCTCTCATGCCAGTGTAAGCTCTTCCTCTGACATCACTTCCTAGGCACGGGCAGCAGGTTGGGGTTGCTGCTCACGCTAGGAACGTTAAAGAGGTATGGGGAAAAGGAAAGGGCACACGGCAGGAGGAGGTGGTGAAGGAGCGATGGGGGGGGGGGCAGAGAAGGGGGTAGAGTAGGGGTGCCACCATCCTGGGCACCTCTCACCCTCGCTATGCCACTGGTTACACACTAAGCAATTTGCACTTGTCTTTAACAGAATACACTGAGCACTCACATAGCACTTTCCTGTGTAAGTGTACATTTACCCCATGGCAAAGCTAGTATGCTTTTAGCTTAGTTTGTAGTTTATTCATTTGTATCCTGCTTTGTACAAAGCCGGTCACAACAAATACATGCACAATATTAAAAATACCAGTACAATCACAACAGAACACTTGCCTTCCAAGCAGGTCATCTAAATGACTGGCTGAGCAGAATTATCTCGCACTCCTCATCCTACCTAAACTTCAGGAAATGATTAAAAACTAGCCTATTCAACCGAATTACAACCTAGCCCTCCCTCCCTCCCCTGCTCCCCAAGTTCTATTTCCCTACCCTTCGCCCTGTCCACCCACTTTTGTCCCTATATCGCCCGTTTCCCCGCACACGCATATTTATTGTATCTGTATTCGCTGACTGTAACATCTCGCTGATTGACCTGCCCTTCTCTGTTGTAAAACGTATTCGCTGATTCTTTGTTGTATCTGTATTCACTGATAGTAACTATTCGCGTATCTGTATCTGTATTCACTGTTTGTAACTATTCGCTGATTGTCCAGCCCTTCTTTATTGTAAACCGCTTCAAACTACTACGGCTTTGGCGGTATATAAGAAATAAAATAATAATAATAAATACAAATTTAAAAAAGATATATCAATGGCCAGCAGTCAAATATACCCATACTTCACCTTACAAAATAAATACAAATGATGACATTTAGATGACAAAATTATAGAACGAGGGGGTATTCCCATAAGGGAATCTCAGAGAGAGGCGGGAGCCAGAAGGCCTTGAGCATGTGCAGATGCTCAAGGCCCAGCCCAGGCAAGAGGCAGGATCTTCAGGCACCGGCACGTCCTTTGGGTTGGTGCTGCGTGCTGGTGCCAGATCGGGGTAAGGGCTGGTGTTTGGGTGGGCGGGGAATGCCGGTTCGCGGGAGTGTGGGTGTGTGTGGAAGTACGCCAGTCGCCTTGGGGGTGGATGGGGGTGTGTGAGGTGGAGCAGCACCGATGGTCTTGGGGGGGGGAGTGAATCAAGTGAGTTTCCCTTACTTCCTATGGGGAAACTCGTTTTGATATATGAGCACTTTAGTTTACGAGCATGCTTCTGGAACGAACTATGCTCTTAAACCAAGGTTCCACTGTAATGATGTAAGACGGATTATAATTTAGCTCGACATGGGTGTCTTCATCAGGAGTCGTTATGAATCCTCTCATGGGTTTGAGAATGAAAAACAGTAGGTGGTAATCTACAGAGTGATTGCAAGAGCGATTCATCAGAGCAGCAGCATGCAGAAACCACTTCCTGATGAAGACACATTATTTGTGTCAAAACACTGGCCATGTCGAGCTGAGCTATAATCCATTTTATGTGATTCTCCAATAAAGTTTGTGTGTTCCTAAAGAAGGACTATCTTTTCATCCTCACTTTTTTCTGCTTGTGCATCTACTGCATGGGGTATGAATTTCCTGTTTCTTTTTGGTGCATATAATGATGACCATGTCACAATGGGTAAAGCATGAGATGTATTACTCAACAAAATGCAACCCTCCAATCCCCCCCCCCTATTAATGCACATGATTGCATCACCCCTGGTGGAGGCAAGTGATCCACCCTTTACTTCCTTCTTGCATAACCCTTCACTATCTCTAGGAAGATACAATATTTTCGAAAGGAGGCCAGGGAAAGTAAAAGATTGTCACTGAATGATATGAACTCCCAGAAACAGTGCATGCCAAGCTACTGTACATAATATAATGATTATAGTAAAAAAGTGATTTGTAATCTTCGCAGACTTGTTTTCTGGTAATAGAAAGGCTTAATTATTTCTTACATCCCTGACTTGATCCAAAGGGAAAGGGACTAGTGTCCCACAGAATCTCCTATGAGCAGCCCTTGACCACTGCCGGATAGTGACTGGATCTTGAAAGGACATTTCAGGAAGGGTTGAAACTGGAATGCTTTTCAGGGAATCAGAAGGTTTCACATGAAACCGAATCGGACGCCATGTGTGAACTCCATGAGATATGCCTGTATCAGATGCTGAGCTATCATTAATACAAATTCCCAAGTGATCCAGGGATTTCTTAAAGCACATTTCTCCATAGTCTGGATAACTCCTGTGACAGATAGCCAGAGGACTTGACAGACAGCCTAGTAATTGAAATTAATAGAGTTTTTACATTTTTTTTTTAAATGTATGCTAAAAATAAAATTCTGACTGTAAGCCTAGAAGCAAGAAGACAGGAAAAACTAAGGAAAACACTTCCATGCTCATGTCAAGCTTAGGTCCTCATTTAGGAAAGCAATCCCATATGTGAATAATGGTTTTTTAAATGTGTAGATCTCCAGCATATCACACTGGGAGTTTAGAAAGCTACTATTTACACATGGTGGTCCACATCACATTTAGATTGCAAGGGGGTGTGGCTATGGCATGGTTAGAGCAGGCTAAAAATACTGATGTGTAATTCCCATTTTACATGGGGAATGTATGCCCTATGAAAAAAATCCAAAAGGATGGAGGGACAGATCTAAAGGCCAGGGCCCTATTTCTCTTCCCCCGCCCCCAAAACATCAGTTTAACCCCCTGATCCTCCCCCAATATCAGCCTAACCACCTGATGACTCTCCCATCACAGCTGCGCCCCTTATGACGCCTCGACATCAGCCCAACCCAAACTGAGCTAATCAATCACATGGAACCATTCTGGAGATTTTATGGTAAACAGGTTAGCTAACGGATATCCATCGTCTGCAACACAATTGTCATACAGTTGATAACTTTCCCCTGAAATGTCTGACTGTATGTTAATTGTGTTATAGATGACACAAGGGAGATAACTAACCTATTTGGGTGGCATATACCAGAGTGAGGGGAGGCGGAGCAGAAAAATGTAAATGAGGCTCTCTACACCAGATGTGCTACTATAGCTTTACTGGACAGTTTACAGCTTCCCTGAACAGCTTCCCTGAAATCTCTTCAGGCTTTGTACTGAAAACAGGACTCCTCTGAATGGCCAAACACTATTGAACTCACTCTGAGTTATATTGGCAATTGTACGAGGCTCTTATTCAGTTAACCCTTACTTACGTAATCGTGGAGGGGCATAATCAAAAATGTACCTAAGTCTAAGGTTGGATGTTTTAAGCAAGACGTCCACAAACCCAGCAGGAAAAATGTCCATTTTCAAAGCTGCCAAATGTCTATCTTTTATCTTTGAAAATGAGCTAGGTATAAGTTTTGGTCCTTAAAACATCGACCTTTTTTCTCATTTTCAAAAATAAAAACGTACAAAAGCAAGTTTTGTAGGCGTACCAACCAACTACCTTATCTAATTGAGGAAGTAGGAATCCTCATCAGCTGAGCCGGTTTCGGGGATTACTGGTGGCTCAGCTAATGGGTATTCCCCCCTGCCAGGATCAGCTAAGCCGCTGAGCCCCACACCCCTCCCAGCGATATCCCCGACCTCCCGCAAACATCTCCCACATCCTCCCGACATCCCAGACCTCCCCCGACATGGCCTGACATCTCCCCCCCCCCCCACATCACTGGAAACCCCTCCATACCTTTGGAAAATTAAATGCAGGAGGGAAGCTCACGCCCTCCTCCCTATAGGGCCTGCGTGCTGCAAATAATGGAGCTTCCCCCTCCCAATGCATCTTAGGATGCAGTGGGAGGGGTTGAAGGCCTTGATTTGGTGGATGTGGGAGGGGCATAGATGTCAGGGCATGTCGAGGAGGGGGTAGGGATGTCAGGAGAATGTGAGGGATGTCGGTGTGTGTGTGTGTGGGGGGGGGGGGGTTAGGGCTTTGTGGCTCAGCTGTTCCAGGCAGGGGAAATCCCTATCAGCTGAGCTGCCAGGAATCCCCTAAACCAGCTCAGCTGATGGGAAGCCTACAGGTTTTTGTTTTATTTTTTGCTCTTTGGATGGTAAGAGGGGATTGTGATCACTGGGGGAGCAAGGGGGGTCCTGCCTTAAATCCTCCAATGGTCTTCTTGTCAGTTTGGGCACCTTTGTGGAACTTAGACACAACTCAAACAGGTCTAACTGCCGTCATCTAAGCTCCCTCTAGGAAAGCTTTGATTATGGCTGGGGTACATCCAGGTTGAAGACCGCCCGATTCCTGCCTATAACACACCTCCCAACACGTTCCTTTGCTCTCTGGATGCACAGCAGTTTAGAAGTGCTGCTGCATGTCCAGAAAGTTGGTTTTATCAGCACTTGGACATCCCTGCTATTAGGACATCCAAGTGCTGTTAGATTGTTAGAAATAAAGGCTGAAAACCTGGTGGGAGAATAATGCTAGACTCAGGTTTTCATACAGCCATGCGGTCTACAAATATGGCAACTGTTCTTCCTCACACTGAAGAAGGAGATCAGGCTTAAGCTCTGTAGTTGCAACCTAGCTCTCTGTGAGAAGCAAAGCTTTCTGGGGATTTAAGTCCACAGGGCACACTTTACTTATACATCTAACATAAACACTTAAACTTGTTCTTATAAAAGAAACTGAGCAAATGCCCACATAAAATGGGGCAGAACACCAGATCTCACGATCAGAAATACACAACCCACAGGTTTAAGAATGATGGTGCCTACTGCACTAGAATAAAATTTGTGTGTGTAAATTTAGGTGAAAAATGTGAGCTTAAATTTTGCACATGAGTTCCAAAAAGGGGGGTGGGGAAATGGTAGCGTTAAGGGTGGATTGGGAGTGTTCCTTGAATTTACACATGTGGTTACAGAATAAGGGGGATCTGCGCCTAATTTAGGCATGAGGGTTTACACCACATTTCAGGAGCAGTTCCCGGCACTAAGTGCTGACCCACCCCTGCCTCCCAGATTTCTCCACAACTTATTTTAAAGCTTGGTGGTCTAGTGGTGAAGTGGGGCAGGAGTGATCTTCCTACACTACTGTCCTGTGCAGAGCCGCAAACACAAATGGCTGCTGTGAATTCCCATGGCCTCGCAAGACAACAGTGGGAACTCACAGCAGCTATGTTTTTTTTCATGCTCTGCATGGGGCAAGAGCTTAGGGAGATCACTCTTGGCCTGCTTCACTGCTAGACTACCAGACTTTAAAAGTAAGATGTACAGAGGTCCGGGAGATATGGGTGGGTCAGAGTCGGGAGGGAGATGGGGTGAGTTAGAGTCAGTCCTAAAGTTATTTGCAAATTGGTCTTGGAGATTAAAGTCTACAATGTTGGCATCTATGAGGCAAACATGGTTGTTTTTATTGCATAGAGTGTTTTGGACTCCAGTTCGTTTACAAAAAGTAGATACTTCTAGGTCTAATAGATGCTGGCATTGTAATAAGGATGCAGGGACTTTAGATCATTTAATTTATTTCTGTCCTTGTATTAATACCTTTTGGAAATCAATTTGGCCCCAAATTAATTTGCTATTAGAAAACTTTGTTGCCTTGTCATATGACACAATTTTATTTGGTACTTCAATGAGGTTTAAAAGTCAAATTTCAATATCTAACAATAAATTATTATTAATATTGACAGGAGTTGCCATTCAACACTTCACTAGAAATTGGAAAGACTATACAAGACTTAACTATACCTTTTGGTGGAATTCAGTATGTTATACATATAAGATGGAAAGAGTTCTTGCTTTACAGAATGGGAATTATGATAGGTTTAAAAAGATATGGGGGCCATTGATTGAATATTCAAATGATTAGACACCTTTAAATGTTTGAAATTTTATAATAAGAAGGGATATAATACATATATGAATGAATTTTATTGATATAGGGAGGGCTGGGAGGATGGGATGGGGGGATAATTTAAAGTATTTAAGATTTATGGTTAAGAATGTACAAGTGATTTTGTATATTATAAGATATCATATTGTATACTTGTTAATTGAAGTGAAAATGAATAAAGAATTTTAAAAAAAAAGTTATTTGCAAAATTTTCTTATTCACGGGCCGGCTTTGCACTTAACCCACATGAATATGGAGGAAGGAGTGTAATTCTATCTATTGAAGCCTAGTCTATAAAGAAAGTAAGAACTTACTTTATAGAATGCTGACATACAGAGGCGAGCCATGAACCTGTCAAGGGATTGGAAAATTTGAGCTACAAAGAACGCCTTAGGAAACTGGGACTATTTATCCTCGAGCAGAGAAGACTGAGAGGGGATTTAATAGAGACTTTTAAAATAATAAAAGGTTTTGATAAAATAGACCAAGAAGCAGCGTTACTAACTTTTTCGGATGTGACACGGACAAGAGGTCATAGACTGAAACTGAGTGGCAGCAGGTTCAGGACGGATATCAGGAAGTACTTTTTCACACAGCGCGTGGTGGGAATTTGGAATGCTCTCCCGGAGGATGTTGTGACAGAGATTACTGTTCTAGGATTTAAGCGCAAGTTGGATGCACACCTTCTTGCAAATCATATTGAGGGCTACGGTATATCTGGGTCTCCATTAGGGAGTACCTAAAGGGGCCGCCGCGTGTGCGGATCGCCGGACTGGATGGACCTCGGTCTGATCCGGTGAGGGCTTTTCTTATGTTCTTATAACTGGCAGAAAACAAGCCAATATTTAAGGCACACTTACACCAGCCTAGCAAGCAAAATGCCATGCACAGATTATAAGATTTCAGTATCCACATGCATAATTATGTGCAATACCCACATTCTGTTTAAACTCCACCCATGTGAACATCCACCCCATCACATCTAGGTGCATAATTAAAACCATTTAGCCATACACTGGTATATAACTAGAATAAAAGCCTTTAAGCGTGTACTAGGTGGGGGTTTTCTCATAGCATGGTTCTCATTCAAATTTCCTTCAGAGGAAATTAAACTGTAATCCTTGATGCAAGTGTTAATTTGTAGACTCATCTATTATACTTTGAAATTACTTTACTAAAAATTGTATTATAGCAAATTGCATCTCAATTTAATGCATCCATCCTCGAGAAAATGTTATTGGCACAAGATAGTCCTTCTGGGACCCTGAATAATGTGATCTAATGACAGCAAAGTAACACTGGTGGAAAAAAAAGAATATGTGATGTTGCATCAATCACCAGTAGCTTGGGGAGAATTTGAGCACTAAACTATCAGCAGTGGTTCAGTAAGTTTTGGACACCATATGAAACAGAAAAATACTGTGAGATCAATATTAACAGGGCTGATGAGCAGGAAATTTAGCTGGACAACTTTATCTGGTTAAGTTTTTCTGAGTGTTCAAGGCTGTATTGAACATATCTAAATAAGGTTAACTGTATACATTTTCCTGAGTGACTTTAGGACAGATGTCTGATGGTAACTTTATAAACCATGTTTGTGTGTAAAAGAAATCATATAAAATTAAATCACGGCTAAAAGATTGTATGGTGCAAGCTGCCAGATTTTTTTTTTTTTTTTAAGAGGAAGAGCGGACACCTGTTCCCGCCCTGTTCTGCCCCCAGCCCCGCCCCCATATGAACTGCCTGTCTCCTTCCCCAAGCTCTGGATGTCCTCGGCGCATGGGTGGACGTTGACCCGATGACATCATGCGCATGCACGCATGTATGTAACATCATCATGTCGACATCTGCATTAGCACAGAGGACATCCAGACATGACCCCGAGCTCGGGGCCTTCTAAAACTTAGCCAAATTGCTGGGTTTTGGAAATCCCTCCAGGCACCCAGACACAGTCCTCCATAAAGAGGACATGTCTGGTAATCCTAAGCATATGCAGTAAGCAGGCACAGGGGAGGAATTAGGGTGGAGCCTGGATGGGGTCCTACATGTATTTTTTATAAGCAAAACCATTTGCATCTTCTCTTGAGGGGGACTTAAATGCTAAATATATATACCAACTGATATTCAGCCAGAAGCAGTCAAAGTTTTTTTTTAAACGCTGACCATCACCAGCTACATTAGCTTCAGTAATGGCACCTGTACTAAATATCGAAGGCTGAGTTCAGTGGGGCTGGCCACTGGAACTCATGCAGGCCCCAACTAATATTCAGCCAGAGCTTGCTTAAGACAGTTATGCAGGCCCAAGTTGAATATTGGCCATAACTTGCATAACTAATTTTTGTTTTAAAAGCCCTGTGATCCTTCTATTGTCTTTAATGCAGCCCACTTCCATCCCTTCCCTTTCCCCTAGGCATTAACACTTACTATCTCCCTCCCTCCAACCCCCTGGGCCTACCTAATATCCCTGGTGGTCCAAGTGGGGGTGATGGGGGCAGGAACAAAGCCTGCTCACTCCTGCCCCTTGCAGCTACAAAAGGAAAACGGCTATCATATGACCTCTCATAACAGCTATTTTCTTTTTTGCATCGGCAAGGGGCAAAAGCAAGTGTGTTTTGCTTCTGCCCCCATCACTCCCACTTGGACCACCAGTGATATTAGATAGGCCTGGAGAATTTATCTGGACCAGTGTGCTTGTGGGGCAATTCCAGTGGGAAGGGAGGGTTGTGAATATCAATGTCTAGGCAGAGGGAGAAAGGAAAGAGGGAAGCTGAATCAGTGCTGGGACCAGCAAAGTTAGAACAAGTTTTGAGCCATCTTAACTTGGCCAAGTTTGCTATGCAGGTTCTGGCACTGAATATTGCCATCCCCCTCCATAAATGATAGCTGCTCCTCAGTGCAGCCCCCTTGAACTGCCCCTGACCTGTCCATTTTTGACATGGGTGGTCAGAAGTGATATTCAGTGACACTACCCAGTTTAGTGCTGCTGAATATTAATGGTTGAGTAGCCCAAAGTAGGGTTACCAGATGTTTGGGACAACTCGGATATGTACTCTTTTTAGAGGACTCTCCGGGTGCCCGTTGATGTGATGACATCAACACATGTGCGTGAAATTACATTGACGTCCATGCATGTGCAGAGACCTTCCAGACGTGGCCCTGAGCTCAGGGAAGGAAACACAAGGTACATGTGGGGGTGGGGCTGGGAGGAGGGATGGAGCAGGGCTGGGGGCAGAGTGGGGCAGGGCCTCTCCTGCTCACTTAAGCCACTCTGAATATGGCCCAGATAAATCCCTTTAAGGATCGATTCCACTATTTTTTTTATGGTATCTGAATTTAAAAGGTTTATGGGAAAGATTCAGGGTGAAGTTTATGACTGTTAGAACTACTGCTAACAAGTTCCAAACTTTCAATGTGGGTCTAATTCTATAAACAGCGCCTAAATCGGTAGGCGCCTAGAAAATGGTGCCTACTGCAAGTCAATCAAATTTAGGTGTCATTTGTAGAACTGTGCCTAGCTGCATCATAATGTTAGGTGTTAGTCTAGGGTTTCTTGGCTTCATTTACCGGTGCCTAACATCGACATCTACCAGCGCCTAAGGCAATCCATGTCCAAACGCTGCCCCTAGCCACATCCACTTTCTGGATGGATGTCTCAGTGTAGACATCCACATGGTACCTACCGAATCAGGCGCCTATCTGAAAATTTATTTTTTATTTATTAAAACATTTATATACGGCATATAACTACGCGGTTTTCAAATGGCACTTTCAATTACCAAGCCAATTAAGCCCATGTATTGTAACATCTCACAGATGTTCTATGTAACTCTGTATGGTAACATCTCTACAGAGATGCTACCATACAGTGTAACATAGTGTAACACCTTTGCAGAAGACCAAGTACACTGCTCTGAATTGACTTCCCAGTCATAAATAGCGGAATAGAAACTCTCAATAAACATAAACCTATCTCAGTAGGTGTGTCATAGGCACCTACCAGTGTGTGTGTGTCTGGATGTGGGTGTGTGTGGATGTGGTGTGTGGGGGTGTGGATAGGTGTGTGTGGATGTGTGGTGTGGTTGTGTGTATGTGGTGTGTGGTGTGTGTGGGGGTGGTGTGGTTGTGGGTGGGTATGGTGTGGTTGTGGATGTGTGTGGGTGTGGTATGGATGTGGTGTGGATAGGTGTGTGGAATGGTTCTGTGTGGGTGTGTGATGTGGTTCTGGGTGTGTAGTGTGGTGTGTGGGGTGGGTGTGGTATGGTTGTGGGTGGATGTGGTGTGAGTGTGGTGCGGTGTGGTGTGAGTGGGTGTGTGGGTGTGGTGTGGGTGGGTGGTGGGTGGGTGTCCGCCCACCCAAACAAGCTCCTTGCCGATGCCAGTTAAGAAAAGAGAGCCAGAAGGCCTTGAGCATGCGCAGATGCTCAAGGCTCAGCCCAGGCAAGAGGTGGGATCTTTCCTTAACTGGCACCGGCACGCAGCAGATGGGGTAAGGAGCTTGTTTGGGTGGGCAGGCAGATGCCGCTTCCAGCACAGGGGTGCGATGCCGGTTCTCGGGGGGGGGGGGGGTATGTGCTTGTTTATCGGGACAGTGCTCGTTTTGTGAGTTATGGTTTGCAGGAATGTTTTGCTCATCTTGCAAAACACTCACAAATCGTGTCACTCGCAAACCAAGGTTTGACTGTATGTGTATATATATATATACACCCACACGTGTACTTCTGTGTACAGTGTATAATGAAACTTCTATTGTAAAATCTTGCACTGTAACTATGGCAAATCCAACCTGTAAACTGTCTGTGTCAATTAGGATAAAACGTACTGGAAAACCTGCACTGTAAGGATAACTATGGCAAATTGTAACGGTAAACTGTATATTATGTATATTAGTATGTATTAAGTTAGAATAATAACTTGTAACGTAAACTTGTACTGAAATTATGGCAAATTCAGTGCAAATCGTAACCTGTTAACTGTATAGTTTGTATGTTTAACTTGTAACCCGTTCTGAGCTCTTTGGGGACAATGGGATAGAAAACCAATTAAATAAATAAATTATACAGGTAAATGCCAATTTTCTGTACATTTATGCATGCAAGCACCCTGTTATAGAACTGCTCTTACTGTGCACCAAGACTCCTCATAAAACTAATTCTTGAAAACAGAATGATGTTTTGGGCTTCCCTGCATCGTATTTTCAAAACACATTTGCCCAGGTGAATAGAAACTTCCTAGGCAAAAATGTCTGTTTGAAAATGACCCAACTTTTCCTGAGGTAAAAGCGGGCACAGCAATCTACACCACCCTGGGTAAAAAGTAGGAAGGCGCCAGATTAGGGAAGACAGCAGCACATATTTCTGCATTTTCAAAACTTTTGTTGTGCTATTGTAGTATTATGACTGTCTTTATAAACTGCTTAGGTTTTAAGCAGGTAATAAATTTTTAAAATAAATAAATGCATGTTGTTGTTTTTTTCATGGCAATTTTATCCTGGAATAATTTCCAGAAGAAAATATCTTGTTTCCAACTGAACTTGTTTATAATATTACTATTATATGGCTGTTATTCCTTTACTCTTTGGTACCCTCACACTTAGATTACTGCAATCTACTTCTAACTGGTGTCCCGTTGTAGTTTCAAGTTTCAAGTTTACCTTTATTTGATGAATCGCTTATCACAATACCTAAGCGATGTACAATTAAAAACCATCAGAGTGTGGCAATACATTTAGTTAATAAAAATCAATTAAGAGACAGATATACATTTAGTTGACAAAAAATCACTTAAGAAACTGACAAAGATTGACGAACATGAAGGGGTGGGAAGCAAGGGAAGAAGTTACAATTTTGTTATCTGTTAAAGTTTAACATCCAAGGGTAAAAGCACATTGGGTAAAGATGGGTTAAGGGGAAAAAGAAGGGTATGGAAACCTAAAAAAGACTATGTTTTATAAGTCAAATGCGTCCTGGAATAAATATGTTTTTAAAATTTTCTTAAACGCAACAAGGTCTTTTTCGTTTTTGATAAAATTTGGAAGGGAGTTCCACAGTGTGGGCGCTTTTACAGAGAATATATCATTGCGTCTTGTGCCTATGATTCTTAATGAAGGGACTGATAGCAAATTTAATGAAGAGGATCTTAATGAGCGAGCAGATTTGTGTGGGACAATCATTTTTGCAATAAATTGGGGTACCATCTCTCCCCCCTACACTCTGTACAAAACTCTACTGCACGGCTCATCTTCTACCAACCTCGCTACGCTCATGTCACCCCTTTCCTTAAATCACTTCACTGGCCTATTCGCCTTCACATACAGTTCAAACTCCTATTACTAACCTACAAGTGTGTTCATTCTGCTGCTCCTCAATATCTCTCCTCTCTTCTCTCTCTTTATACACCTCTCAGAGAACTCCGTTCCTCAGATAAGCCACTCTTAGCTGTACCCTTCTCTTCCACTGCCAATTCCAGACTTTATTCCTGTCATCTAGCTGCTCCCTATGCCTGGAATAAATTACCTGAGTTTGTCTACCAATCCCCTTCCCTTGTTTAAAAGCAGACTGAAAAACCACCTTTTTGATACAGCCTTCAATCCATAACCCTACTCCCCACCAACCCAGCCAGCTGATTAACCGTTCCCCTTAACTGTATCCATGACATCCTGTTTGTCTGTCTTGCCTGTTTAGATTGGAAGCTCCTTCGAGCATGGACTGTCGTCTTCATGCACTGCACGTTTGGTAGCACTATAGCAGTGGTCTCAAACTCATGGCCACATGCGGCCCACCAGGTGCTATTTTGCGGCCCACGGTCTGTACTAGTGCTGCCCACTCTTTGAAGCATCCTCCAGCTTCACCCCTGGCCTCCCGCTCTTACCTTCAGATAATTACCGCTACCTGCAGAGAGGATTGCCAGGGCTGTAGCGATACTTTCAGGCAGCCGTCATCCTCGGCAGTACGTTTCCTGTGCTGCGATCCTGCCCCTGACTGGGACGGGACCACGCAAAAGGAACGTGCTGTGGAGGCCGCCTGCAAGGAACGCTACAGCACCGGTGATCCTCTCTGTAGGCTGCGGTAATTAGTTGAAACTAAGACGGGGAGGCCAGGGGGGAAGCTGGAGGATACTGCAAAGAAGGGGGAACATGCAGGACTTCGGGGGGGGGTAAAGATTTATAAACTATAAAACAGTTTTACCTTATGCAAAATTGTCATTTCTTTAATAAGACATTAACTATTTTTCCTGCGGCCCTCCAAGTACCTACAAAGCCAAAATGTGGCCCTGCAAAGGGTTTGAGTTTGAGACCACTGCACTATAGGAATAATTAATAGTCGTAGTAGTAGTAGTAGTAGACTGAGCTGATCATGTTTGTTAGATTTTAAGATGAACCGTTTTTCTGTCATACTACTTTTATTGAACTATGTGCGTTATATTTCAGAATGAATTGTTCCCGTTTTCTTACTTATTATAATCTGTCCTGAACCTGCAATTTGGTGTAGGTGGAATATACCTAAAAGATGGGTAAAGTAAAATAAAGAATGTGTGTACTTTCCATTCAAGAATTGGTGCAAAGCTCAGGGGTAGGAGTTGCTGTGGGCTTTGCGCCAAAGTGGGTCGTTTTGAAAACTCTCTCACTTATTAATACTATCTTCCACAATATAAACTCCATGACGAAGTCATTTCTCTTTCTGGTAAAGGAACTTAGGTGGGTTGGTTTGGTTTTCTATGTTTGATAGAAAAGAAATTCCCAAAGTAATAATTTGCCCAAGCTTGCAAGGCACTAATGAGCACAAAATCAATTATTTTATAACACAAAGGCATAAACATTAATCTTATAAGGGAGGGTGTCAAATTGTGTTTTGTTTTGTTTTGATGGCAAGAAAGAATAATGAGCAACAATATAGTCAAGGTGACAATTATCTAGAGTTTATGGCATTTATGAACTTCAAATTCGTTTTACTACATGAATATATTTAGATTCTACATATTTTTTTTCCCAAAAAACATCTTCTGTGGATAGGTATGGCTATTAGGAGGAAGTTTTGCAACATATCACTTAGGGACCCTTTGACAGAAGCTGAACATGTGCTAATAGAAATTAGTGCATTTTAAATGCAAAGAAGCCCAGTAGGTATAACATGGGCTTCTTAACATTTAGTACACACTGATTCTGTTAGCATGCACTAAGCCTCAGTAAAAGGGCCCCTTAAATTTGTTCAATGTTTCATAGCAAGCTCAATTCCTCAAGTTTGCTTTGACAGTTCCCCCTGCAAAACTCACACTACTGATATTTAAAACCATTTAACTGGCCAGTAATAGCTCCTGGCCTGTTAAATGGCACTTAACTGGCTCTCTGGCAATATTCAGGTCCTGCGATATATTATTATTATTATTCAGTGGGAGATAGTAATTTATCCCTCTGAATATTGCAGTTTAGCGCTTAATAGGTAGCCGGTTGTATCATGTGATATAACCGGCTATCCGGCAATATTCAGTGCATTGCCAGCTAAGTTTAGTAGTCAAATTACCATAGCTCACTAAAATAGCTGGAATATATTTTGCCAGTATAAACTTAACTGGCTAGCGTTGCATATTGGCTTGGTCAAAGAACAACCCAGATTTTCAATGTCGATCACTGGAAACAGCTTGGCACTGAATAACCGGGCTGACTGCAGGAGTCACCCAGCTGACCCTCCAAGTCTTGACTTCAAATATACTGGCTAGTTGATGGAGAGAGTTTTGCTCTGAAAATCTGCATGCATTCTTTTTAAATTCTGTGGCTGGCATTTAAAATATTGAATGTGAAGCCATACCTGGCCATCAGTGCAAAATATCTAAGTACTGTATAGGGTAGCTGCCAGAGAACTTAGGGAAACTACTATACTGTGCTAACTTGCCCAGAGAGTTACCTGGGTACCTGTGTTGAATATTGGTGGTACCTAGATATCTTCTGGCTCTATTGCCTCTGCTCCCAGACACCGCCCCTCTTCCCCCAAGCACTACTTGGATGGTGTTGGGGCAGTCATTAAAGATTTTAAGCAGCATTATCCAGAAACAGAGTGGTTCTTTAAAGGAACGCCTATGCTGGGCCTATTCTATAATATTAAGTAGGCATCTACTTTCCTATATACATATAATGCTAGCATAACTGGGTATATATGCAAACACATGCTTTTCCACAAGCATTTACACCAGAGCTTCCAAACTGTGGGTTAGGTCCCCAAATGGGCGCCACAAACTAGGTGCTCTCTCCATAGGTATTCTGCACCTCCAGAGGGGGCACACAGTTTTACTTGGCTGTGAACAAGGGATCACAGACACTCCCTTGTTGCACTTTGTTTGTATTTGGTTGTTTTTGTACTTTACTGTATTTTTACATACTGTTTGGTTGTGATCCTTTTCGCTTTCAATAAACATAAGTTAAAAAAAAAAATAAAAAAGAATGGAAAGAACTGATTTAAATTAACTATACCTCGCTCCTAGATCAAACTAACCATATGCTCACTTCTAGATTCAGGAGATTGTACACAGATACTGGCAAATTCCATATAGTTCGCCTAAAGTTAAGCACCTACACTGGCCCGCCTATTTGATGTAGGTGCCTAACTTAATTAATAGGCTTAATCAGTGCTGATAATTGGCACTTAACACCTCATAATTAGCTTTAATTGGACATAATTGAAAGTTAGGTGTGCAACTCGAAAAACATGATTTTATAAAAAGTAAATGCCTAGTCCAAAGCGCCTACCTACAAGTGTGCGTGGTTGGGGCAAATTGTGGGCATGTTTTCAAGTTAGTTGTCTCTTTATGAATTAGGGCCTGGATCCTCTAAACCACAGGTGTCAAAGTCGGTCCTCGAGGGCCGGAATCCAGTCGGGTTTTCAGGATTTCCCCAATGAATCTGCATGAGATCTATTTGCATGCACTGCTTTCAATGCATATTCATTGGGGAAATCCAGAAAACCCGACTGGATTCCGGCCCTCAAGGAGGGACTTTGACACCCCTGCCTAAACGGTGCTGTTTTTTCAGATGCCAGTAGGCACCCACGCTCAGTGAAAAATACTGTTTAAACAATATTTTTCACTGATTTCAAGGCTTCTACCGCACCTAAAATATTGACACCAGACTCACGACTCCGCAAGCACTTCACAGTGCCCAACACCATTGTAGGCGTAGCTAATGCCAGAAGTGGCATTAGGCACCCTAAAGCGCCCTTAGAGGCGTGTTTCATATCAAAGTTAGGCACCGGAAATGTAGACCTGGAAAACCCCAGCCTACATTTCTGGCGCCTACCTTTGCCAAATGCATGATGGTCTAACCGGTGCCACTGTGTGATTGGCCAACAGCACCAGTTAGAGAATCTGGACCTCGGTGCCTTACATAGGTGATGAAAACCCTGGCATAAATTGGTTATGCCTAGAGTAAGGACATCTAGTGACACTTAAGCCCGCTTAGGCAGCACCAAGCTAGAATCATGGTGCCATACTAGTTCACGCTGATTTTTTTAGGGGGACTATATAGAATCAGGCCCATAACTTATAGTGTTCTAGAAATTATAAGCATAAATGTGAGTCCCGCCCAAGTAAATGCCCACTTGTAAAATATATGCTATTGAACATATGCATATATTTCCAGCATCAGCACACAGATGTATATTTAACATTTATGCATAACTGTGCACACATTAGCACATCTATGAGGGTATTCTGGCAATTTATACAGGTTTTTGCTGTGTAAATGCTGGTGTTTCTTTTAGCAAATGACTTCTATAATGACCAGTGGCGTAGTAAGGGAGGGGGTGCCGGCACCTTCTCCTCCCCACCCCCGCCTCTTCCCTTTCCTCCCCTCCATGCGTGCACCCCCTTCCCTTCCCCATACCTCTAGCTGAAGTTGTTCACAGCGGTCAACAACATGCTCTTCGCGACCCTATCGGCTCTCCCCTGCTGACATCACTTCCAGGTGCCACACACAGGAAGTGACGTCAGGGGGAGAGCCAACAGGGTCACGAGGAGCACGTTGTTGACCGCCGCAAGCAACAACTTCAATTGGAAGTACAAGGAAAGGGAAGGGGAGGCATGAGTGGCAGGTGGGATTGGGGAAGGAGCGGGGGGGGGGTCAGAAACAAGGATGGAGGAGGGGCACCACCACCCCGGGCGCCTCTCACCCTCACTATGCAACTGATAATGCAATTGAAAATTCTGTCATAATTTTGCCATACTTCATTCTCTGATTTTTATTAATCTTATCTGGGTAAGAATGGCTCCTAAAATGTGCCAAGAGCTGATAATACCACAGATAATGCAACTGATAATGCCACAGAATTTTCAATGTAACCTTAGGCACTAGTTAAATCGATTTGAATGAAGACCACTCCAATATCCAAATGATCAATTGCAATATATTATCTCACAATTTTGCCATACTTCATTCTCTGATTTTTATTAATCTTACTGGTCCTCAGTGGGCCACCACGCATTCAAACTACTCTCATTGTGCTGGGCTTTATGCTCCCACTCGTCATCGGATCCAGTGCAATAAATGTTTTAGTTATTTTTAATAGTTATAATTTAACTCATTCAAATAAATATGTACTTGTGCAAAAGACGCTACTCAACAGGGGTAGAATCTCCAAATCACCAACATGTTTCGCCTGTGTGGTTCTAAGGGCTTTCTCAAGGTTCCCACTTCCTCTTTTTACCATTCACTCCAACCATTGCATCTGACGCAATGTTGGAGCATAAAGCCCAGCACAATGAGAGTAGTTTGAGTGCTGAGGACCAGTAAGATTAATAAAAATCAGAGAATGAAGTATGGCAAAATTGTGAGATAATATCTTACAGTTGATCATTTGGATATTGGAGTGGTCTTCATTCAAATCGATTTAACTAGTGCCTAAGGTTACATTGAAAATTCTGTGGCATTATCAGTTGCATTATCTGTGGTATTATCAGCTCTTGGCACATTTTAGGAGCCATTCTTACCCAGATAAGTGTCGCTGAGTATCAGTCTGCAAAGTGTGCATGTAAACAAAACTTCCCCTAGACCTTGCCACACAGAATACCGCTCCTGAATGCGAGTAACATTTATTGCCACAATAAATGTTACTCGCATTCAGGAGCGGTATTCTGTGTGGCAAGGTCTAGGGGAAGTTTTGTTTACATGCACACTTTGCAGACTGATACTCAGCGACACTTATCTGGGTAAGAATAGCTCCTAAAATGTGCCAAGAGGTTTAACTGTATGTGGCGAGAGAAATTTTATGTGAGGCCAGGTCTGCAAGACTAGTATTGATTTTTATGATTACCCTCTTAAATGTAATATTGATAATAAATTATGTGTGCTGAAAAATCAATTCTTTCAAAATAAAAGCGTATAAAATTGTATAGAAGAAAAATGACAGTTCTTGACATTTTCTTCTAAAACTTATGAATTATACAAAACATTTAAAGTCCACTGATAATCAGCTAGTTAAGTGAAACCTACAAGGTAATTTTATACTCTTAAATCAAAGCTTGATTGTTCATTTATGTTTAAAATAAATAATAATTTCTTTATCATGCTGAAAACAATAGTTTCATTATAGTTTGATGTGTACAATCTACTTAGCATTTTAGCACTGATTAAAATTAGATGTTAAGTATCAAATAGCATTTTGAGTTCACAATTAGAATACTTATCTTATTCCATGTTGCATGTAGGATAATAAAACTGTTGTTCACAATCACTATAACATTTAAAATATATGTTTAAATATCAGTACCTCCAGCAAGAATCTTCTCTTCAAGGTCATCCATTTGTTTCTTATATGCTCTCAGCGCAGCCTCTTTAAAAGATGGCCGCATTTTATTTTTCTTTGGAATTTCAGTAGTTTGCTCTGGAAAGTTTTGATTTTCATCTTCCACTACTTGTACTTCAAAATTTAGTTCCTCTGAAGAATCCAGTATTTCTTCACTAACCAAATTGTTATATTGAGTGTCATACTCATTATCCTGTAAAACTGTATAAGAAATCTCATTGGGAGAATTTTCATGTTCTTGAACTTGCTCAAATATTTCATTTGTGCAAGTTCTGTTTTCCAATTTGGCGAGAACTTGCTCCATGACTTCCACATAATCTGTTTCATTGTCAGCAGTTGTCTCACTATCATTGTAATCATCTTCACCCTCAGCTTTGTAATAGTAAGGCTCTATGTACACATCAGAATCAAGTGTTGTGCTAGATTCATTTGCAGTCGATTGGGATAAAGTCCGAAATCTTCCCATAAATGAGGAGCCACTGTCTTCACCCCCACTTAGACTTTGAGTGCTTTTGTTCCACACTACTTCTAAAGCAGATTTAGCACGCTGAAGCGTAGACCCAAATTTAGGAAAACTGAAGGTCTTATCAGAAAGGTCTATGCTTAATCGGCTATGCCATGATTTAGGAGGTGCATCCTCTGAGTCATCACTTTGTAACTCACTCTGACTTCGATACATCATGGGCAATCTGTTTTGATTTTGGTAAATGTCATTAGTGCTTGTTTCCACATAATCATCATACTGGCTCACCCATTCATTTTGTGCTTCACTGTCAAGCCCAGGACATGATAGGGAATTAACATCATCAACAAAAATGTAGTTATCAGTGTCATACTGAATGTCTGTATTAGGACAGTTTTCAAAATTTTGCGTGTAATTTTCTAACTGCTGGTCTGAGGAACTGTCAATATTATAAACAAAGCCTTGTTGTGTGGACACATCCAGACCCGAGTCGGTGCCATGTTTTAAATGTTGCCAGTCTTTCCATGGTGAAAGATCACCTTGTAAAGAAAGCTGTGAATCACTGTAACGACTTCTGTCTCCTGATATACAAACTATTCCATTGCTTACACCACTATCAGCAGTTTCAGTAGTCTCTACTTCATTTTGTTCTAGACAAGGTTGACTTTCATTAGTGAAAGGTTGTTCTTGTGAGTTTAGTAACCACTTAGAAGATGTATCCTCCTGCCTTCTTTGCCAAAGCTCTCGATCAGAAGATGACATCAACGTACTGCCACTAATAAAATATTGTGTATCTGAAAAATCCTCTGAATAAGACTGGCACAATTTGGAAAAATCCGATTCTGAACGGCTAAGTTTAGGTGTCGGATAATCACTGTGTGAATGCCAACGGGGTGTCACATCAGAATAATAGGTCTTATCTTGTTTTTCAAGGCTATCTGATCCTGATGACTGATAAGTTGATTCACCATATTCTTCTTTATTTGCAAATGCATTGACATCAGTAATTCTGTTAAGCATTCTTGAGTCTGGAGATTCTTCAGTTCGTTTGGAGCCGATTGCTTTTATCTGAAAATCTGACTTTGAGATCATGGCATAACTGTTCCTGTTAATATCAGATTCTATTTCTTTATCGCTGTCATCAAGTGAATCCCAGTAATCCTGATTTGTGTTCAGATCAGTGGCTGAGAGTTTCATGTCCATGCTTTCATAGGTTTGGGAAGATGGTAGCCCTTTCTCTTTTTTCATTTTTATATTGTGAGTAAAAATATCTGTAGAAATCCCAATACCTGTCCCCTTAAGTTTGTAACACTTTTTTAAAATGATATCCCTTTCCTGTGGTGATGCAAAGTATACGAGGATGGGTCTTGGCTTTGCGTTTGGACAGTCTCGCTGCTGCCCTAACCTATGGGCAAATTCAACTTTAATTGTGTTTTGTGCATCTGAAAATCCCATTTTGTCAATTAAAATTCGGTAAACAACATTTTCTGAGTTTTCATATCTTTCTTCAGGCACATTTAGAAATCGAAGACTTGTTTTGTTACCTTGATGACCAATTTGTTTAATATACTCATGTATATCTCTTGTTTCTCTTCTAGATTGTACAAACCCAGAACGCAACTGTTCTATTTCACTTTGTACAACTTCAACGCTGGTAGAGATTTCATCAATTGACTGCTTAAGAGCATTTACATGTCCTCTTAGCTCTGAAAGTTCTGTCTCTATTTGACTAATGCCTTGAAGTTCTTTAAAGATCATTTCCATAACATCATGCGTCTGGCTTATACAACTAGTTGAACTAAAGCCAGGTTCAAGAGTGCTTGTTTTCTGCTGCCGACCTGCTCGGTCGAGAGACTTGCTCCGCAGTCCCCAGGTTTTTTTCCAAGTGCTCCCTTCTGAATCTGAAGAGACACAATCTTGGCTCTTTTTCCATTTCCTTAGTTTCTTCAAGGCCCCCAGTTTCAGAGTATGTAGGGTACGTTCGCCATCTGAGCTTCCATCAGATGGAGCTAGACTATTTAAACTTTTTCTATTACGCCTTACTGGCATTGTGTGTGATACGTATTCCTTTATTCTATTACTTCCTTTTATTTCACTTAATGACTCAGTACATGAACTCTCGACTGAAGATATCTCTTGAAGTAAATCTTCATTATTATTAGCTGCAAAATCACCTTTTTTCAGTCCATTAGAAATAGCTACCCTGTAACTGAATGTTGGAGACAGTGAGAAATCCCTGCTTCCTTTAGTGTCTTCTGCTGACAAGTTGCGTGCAGATGGACACTTAGCAATCTTTTTGACAGTGCTTTTTATGGCATTCGAAATTTTGGGAGTTTTTGTTTCAGAAAGAGCTTCTTCCTTTTTGCTTTCACAGTTTTCTTTCTTTTTTGTAGTATTTCCCAATTTCTTTGTAAACATTCCTTTGCAAAGCTTATATATGCAAAATAAGATCAGTCTCTTTAAGAAAGCAGAAACCATGGAGGACACTTGTGTCAACCTTTCCACACAGAGAAACTAAATTCAAATCTTGAATAAAAGGTGCATCTCCCCAAGATCCTTGCACGGCATGTCAGTAGTTC
The DNA here is from genome assembly GCF_902459505.1 of Geotrypetes seraphini. Classification (NCBI taxonomy): domain Eukaryota; kingdom Metazoa; phylum Chordata; class Amphibia; order Gymnophiona; family Dermophiidae; genus Geotrypetes; species Geotrypetes seraphini. Next base: position 15,181,941 of record NC_047097.1, read on the forward strand.
AGATCTGAATTGTTGACAATATTGCAGGGTATAAACCAAATCCTGAGAAAGGCTCACACGTGCCACAAATTCTTGCTTTGCTTCCCATGGTTCCTGGTTGAGTCTAAAAAGGAGGGAACTGTGTTACCATACCTTCCTTAATCAGAATAATTAATCCAGCATAAACTAGTATTAGATGATATAAGATACATGCAATAACTGAAAATTTAAATAAAAATGAAAATGCACAGCTTAAAGAGAAGTCTATTTGAAGTATGAGTAAAAGCGATAACGTTCATTACAATGCAAAATTGTACATCACCTGAACATATCATTACTGATTTTTGCATATGCTCAAAAGTAATTGAGGCTTTATGCTTCCTTCTATATAACTAATCTTGAAACCACATCCAGTGCTTGCAGGCCAATGGGAATTTGGTTTACAAATCCCTACAAGCATATTTTCTCAGGGAAAACCCCCATGGAATTTCACATTGTAAATACTGGGCTGGCCATGCCACTGGCATAGACTTTCAGTCTCTTTTACTTGAAGGACAATGTCTGTGGCCTCAACAGTTCACAGGGATTTCAAAATGGTGGTCAGTCAGCTCTGTGCTTTCTTGCCTCTAGAACAGTGCTTCTCAACCTTAGTGGTCAGGACACACCTAGCCAGTCAGATTTTCAGGATCTCCACAATGTATATGTATAAGAGATTTGCCTGCACCAACTCCTTGGTATGTAAATTTATCTCATGCATATGTATTGTGGAGAGCCTGAAAATCCAACTGGCTGGGTGTGTCCTAAGGATCAGGTTAAGAAGCACTGTTCTAGAAGAACCTAATTTTGTTGCAGGCAATACATGTTCTCTGTGAAACAACACAATACGTTTAACCCACAGAGGAGGAGGGCAATTTTATGTGGGTAAACTGCTTTGAAAATAGCCTTCCCTATCTATTTTTAAAAGTGCAGAGAAAGAAAGAGAAATCGACCCTGATTAATTAATGTTACGGAGAAAGAAGCTACAACACTGCTTAAGCACAGACTGCTCATTGCTATTAAGTACTAGTTTATAATTACATTTCTTTCAGAGTCTAGTGGATGCACCAAGAACTGTTTTTACTAAATAGTATTATTTTCGACTCACTTAGCAACTTGCAATTTTGTGCAATACATATTGGTCCAATTACATCTTGAAGAGAATAAGATGTGTCATACTTAAGGTGACTATACGTCCCATTTTGAACGGGACCATCCCTTTTTCTGATCCCCTGTCCAGTTGTCCCCATGCACAGCTTCAGGAAGCCAAAATGTCCCATTTTCAGCGACGGTGTCCCAAAGCTGTGTGTGGGGACAACGGGAGAATGGTAATCTCCTTGGTTACCCGTCTTCCACTGCAACAACAGCTTGAAAGGCAAATCCAGGCGCTGGCCCAGAAGCCTTCTCCCCGACATCAATTCTGATGTCATAGAGGAAGTTCAGGGTCAGCCAATCGCTGTCTGGCTGACCTGGAACTTCCTCCCCGATGTCAGAATTTACTTTGGGGAGAAGGCTTCTGAGCTGGCGCCTGGACTTGCCTTTCCTGCGGTTGCAGCAAGGGCAGGAAGTAGCAGCGGGCATCGTCGATGGATCGGGGGAAGGGAGGAAGGGAGCAGAAAAATCAGGCAAGCTTCGGAGGGAGGCAGACAGACAGGCGGGAGTCCTGCAATTCAGCTCTCTCATATTTGGCGCGACAGGGAGGGAGGGAAGTTGGCTGGCTTTGGGGGGGGAAGTGGGACAAAGGCTGGAAGACAGTGAGGAGGAGGCAGGCAGACAGGCTGGCTTTGGCAGGGGAGTGGCACTAAGGACAAAGGAAGGAGGCACATGAAAAATGAATGGAATAAATTGGGGGCGGGATTGGGGCGGGGCGAAGGTGGGATTGGGGGCAGGACTGACAATTAATAGATGTCCCGTTTTGATAAAAAAATAAATGGTCACGTTATACTGGGTCAGACTAGCACTCTGCTCTTACACTAGCCATTCCAGGCCACAATTATCCATAGGGTAGATCCATTCCTCATTCCCAGGGAAAAGCAGTGGTTTTCCCAAGACTACTTGACTATCAATGATTTCTAGGCTTTTCTTCCAAGAGCATGTGCTTTCTAACCCACGCTATCTTACACAAATTGACCACACCAAAGTAGATTTCAGTGCTATTTAACTGAGCAGGAGAGGATCTTACCAAGTTAAACAGCATTCGTCAGAGACAGATTGACCGGTGGGACAACAGGGCAGTGCCCGAGGACCCACATCAGTAGAGGGCCCACTCTCCCCTAGCTTCCATCTAATTTAAACATTTTTGATAAGTAATTACAGACCCATGACTCTTAGGGCCCGATTCGGAAGGTGCCTTCAAACAGGCATCCAGAATCACACAGATTTTTAGTACAGACACCTTAAATATAGGCCAGTATTTTACAGGCCTATATTTAAGGCATCTGACTCACCCCTACGGCATGCCTACAGTCACCTAAGGCCACTTCCAGCATAAGCTACGCCTACGCCAGCCTTAGGTGTATGTAGGCATGCCTAGATATCTCCATACGTGTGCAAACAGTAACATTGTAGGTGTCATTCTCACTGCATCGATTTTCTTTTCAAAACACGCGTCAAGATTGTTCCATTAGACGGCAATAGGATGCCTACAATTGGGACGCCATTTTTAGAAACAGGCCCTTAGCCCCGGATTCAGTATAGGGTACCCATTCTCAGAAGTTGCCCAAGTGGCTTTTGAGAATCACACACGTGTGCCCTATACAGAATCGCCCTAAGCCGCCTAACCACCACTCTAACCGGCACCCACATTACAGGTGCCAGTTAGAGAATCGCATTGCCGCTGAAACTAAATAAAGCTTAATTTTATACACCGGGTGGTCAACCTACGGAAGCTCGACTCAGTTTACAATTATATAAAAACTAAAGACAGTTTACAATGATTAAATAGAAACTAAAGAAAGTAATAGCAAAAGTTTCAAAGAGATTAGTTTTCAAAATGTTTGGCAAAAAAGAAGTTTTTAGAAGTTTGCGGAAAGATTGGAAAGAATTGGGGCTCCTCAGAATTAAGGGGAGTTCATTTCATAGTTGAGAAAGTTTAAAAGCCAGAGATTGACTGAAGATCTTAACTCCTTTAATTTGTTTTCTAGATGGAAGGAAGAGTTTGAATTGATGGATGCCTCTTGCAAAGGAAAATCGGTAAGCATTCCATAATAAGGGAACGAGGGTAATAAAAATGCCATATAAAATTTTTAAAGAGATGCAGGCACATTTGAATTGAATTCTAAGATAAACCGGGAGCCAATGAAGACTCAGGAGCAAAGGGGTCACATGGTCAAATTTATTTATTCCAAAGATCAGCTTCGCAGCAGTATTCTGGATTAATTCTAATCTTTGCTGCTGAACTGATGGTGGCAAGGGATCTCCCTGTCAGGGAAGACTACCAGCAGGAGGTATGCCCAGTCCCTCCTGCCAGGACCCCCGAAGATGGCCTCCCACTCCCAAATGTCCGCAGCAGGAGGAGTGCCCAATTCTTCCTGCCGCCACCCCACTGACACATCCCCCAGCAGGAGGGATAACCAGTCCCTCCTGCCAGACACCTCCCCACCCCCACATAATGACCGTTCCAGGAGGGACCCCCCATCAACCCTGTAATGGTAGGCCACCGATCCCACAGCAGGAACCCCCCCCTCCACAGCAGGAACCCCCCTCCTCCTAGCCCAGCCGGACCAACTCCACCCCTTGCCCACCCAAACCACCCCCATACCTTTAGTAGCTGGCCAGCCAGCCAGATGCTTCCTCCATCTGTCCGGCCCGCCTTCATCTGAATGGCGGGCCTGCCCCTTTCCGGTGCATTGCGGTATGTACCGGGAGGGGCTTAACGGCCTGATTGGCCCAGATGCCTAATGCCCCTTGGTCAATCAGAATCTTAGGCCAGTGGCGTGCAATCACTGCACGCTAGCCCTTGCCTTACCTTCTTGGAGATGCAGCGAGCGGCGGAGGACCAGGGGCAGAGGAAGAGGAATCAGTGGCAGGTAGGCAGGCTTCGGCTCGGTAGGGATGGAGGGAGAGAGGAAGGCATGCTTCGGCAGGCAGTCATGGAGGGAGGACAACAGCTGGAAGGCAGTGAGGGGGAGATGGCATGGAATGGAGACATAGGGAGGAAGGAAGGGGCCCTTACCTTCCTGGAGTTGCAGCAGGTAGCAGCGGCCACGGGCGGGCGGGAACCAATGGAATCATCTGAAAGTGATGGCATACCCGACCAGCCCCCTTAAGACAACCTCCCTACACCCAGTTTGCAACAGACTCTGCACTGCAGTGGGCATGCACGCAAACTTTTTCTAGGGCTTAGCTTGGGACGGTGTGATCACGCTTTGTGCAGGTTGCCGCTGGCTACTCTAGTTTTCCGGGGGGGGGGGACTTTGCCAATTTTCCCCGGGGGGGGGGGCACCATCACCGTTTGAAACCCAAAAAATTCAGAGTTGTCTATTTCATGTTGTTTCTTCGGCGGGCCCCCCTGACAAGTTCAGGCCCTAGGCATGTGCCTACTGGGCCTGTTGGTTAATCCGGCCCTGTTTATCTGGCCGCTCAACTTGGCTGGTCAGCCAATGAATATAGGTGCTAACTGGCTATGTCACACAACATAGCTGATGACTGGGCTAGCTGCTAAGCAGCAGCCATTTTGTCCTGAATATTAGCACTTAGTGGTTAGAGCTACACCCTCAGCACCCTGAGGTTGTGGGTTCAAATCCTATGCTGCTCCCTGTGACCCTGGGCTAGTCACTTAATCCCCCATTGCCCCAGGTACATTAGAAAGAGTGTCAGTCCACCAGGACAGACAGGGAAAATGTTTGAGTCCCTGAATGTAAACCACTTAAGCTATAAGTGGTATATAAATACTTAAATAAATAAATCTAAACCTTAGATAGGGCAATTGGGCTTTGCTCAGTTCGTTGGTGGTTCAGTGGGGGTGAATGTGGGCAGGAGCAAACCACTCACTTCTGCCCCTAGTGGCAGCATCTTCAAAATGGCTGCCATGTCCTCTCACAGCAATACAGCTGTTGTCTTATGCTGGCCCAGCTGGATATCAGCCAAGACCTGCAAATTATTTTATTATCATTCATTTGGTTTTGCTCACACTTTTTCAGTAGTAACTCAAGGTGAGTTACACTCAGGTACACTACATATTTTTTACTCTACCTGGAAAGCTCACAATCTATCAGTGTACTTAGAGCAATGGAGGGTTAAGTGATTTGCCCAAGATCACAAAGCAGTAGTGAGATCTGAACCAGAATCTCCTGGATATTAAGCCTATATTCTAATCACTAAGTTGCTCCTGACAGCTAGCAACAGGCAATAAGCCCCAGATATTTAGTGCATGTGCTCACACATGGCCTGACAATGAAATCCAGGCTAATGTAGATGTAAATGGTCAGCATTTTAAAAAAATACCAACTTCCACTGGATGAACATAAGAACATAAGAACATAAGCAATGCCTCTGCTGGGTCAGACCTGAGGTCCATCGCGCCCAGCAGTCCGCTCACGTGGCGGCCCACCAGGTCCAGGACCTGTGCAGTAATCCTCTATCTACACCCCTCTATCCCCTTTTCCAGCAGGAAATTGTCCAATCCTTTCTTAAACCCCAGTACTGTACTCTGCCCTATAACGTCCTCTGGAAGCGCATTCCAGGTGTCCACCACACGTTGGGTAAAGAAGAACTTCCTGGCATTCGTTTTGAATCTGTCCCCTTTCAACTTTTCCGAATGCCCTCTTGTTTTTTTATTTTCTGAAAGTTTGAAGAATCTGTCCCTCTCTACTCTCTCTATGCCCTTCATGATCTTGTAAGTCTCTATCATATCCCTCATTCTGCCCTGGCCCTGCCACATTCTGCCCACAGCACTGCCCTATTCCATCCCTCAACCCCAGTCCCACACAAACCTTGCCTCTTCAGTGCCACGTCTAGAAGGCAACTGCGCATGTACTGCAATGAAGTTACACACATGTGTATGCATGTGTACACACATGTGTATGCATGTGTACACACATGTGTGTGCATGTGACATCATCGTGTTGCTTCCGCACATGCACAGATGCCCTCCGGACATGGTCCCGAGCTCAATGGTTTTCAAAGCTTGGACAAAGTGCTGGGTTTTGAAAACCTGTCCGGAAGCCTGGACAGTCCTCTAAAATGAGGACATGTCTGGGTAATCTGGACATGTGGTAACTCTATTCCGGCTGAATATTGTCTAGTGTAGTGGTCCCCAACCCTGTCCTGGAGGACCACCAGGCCAATCGGGTTTTCTGCATAGCCCTAATGAATATGCAAGGAGCAGATTTGCATGCCTGTCACTTCCATTATATGCAAATCTCTCTCATGCATATCCATTAGGGCAAGCCTGAAAACCCGATTGGCCTAGTGGTCCTCCAGGACAGGGTTGGGAACCACTGGTCTAGTGTATGTAAAGAGGGCATGCTATGAGAAAGAAGGCACACACAGGATATTCAGACTATGGGAGACTCCCTGCATGAGTCCCATAGTTGGCACTGAGCCCTGGATATTCAATGCCAGGCCAGTTTCACTTTTGCCCATGGCGACTTAGCTGGTTAAGCCGATATTCAGTGCCAACTAGCTAAGTACTTAGTAACAAAGCCTAAAAAAAGATAAGAGTATAGCCAGAAAACAGACTAAGCACTTTAGCAATTATATCAAATAGAGATGCACTAGTTTCAATAGTGGAGAAAAAATACCTTGGATATCTTGCTCCAACAAGTCCCAGTTTCATAAGACTGAATATATATATATTTTTTATAAAGGAGCATTTCCAGTCATTGGTCAAAAAAACTCCAATTTAAGTACACCACTCTATCGCAGTCTTCAAAAAATTGAGAACGTGTCTTTAAGCACAGTTTTCATAGATACAATCCCATATCATTCATAACAATTGAAAAACAAGCAAAGTCCAGCTGCATTCTTCATCGCGCCTTCACAAAAAAGTCCAACAGTCCAGTTTTGCCTCTAGATTTATCAAAGGCTGTAACATTAATTCTCCATCAGCTGTCTTTGCTTAACACAAAATTCTTCACCTTCACAAAAAGATTGTGCCAAACGTTTCAAAACACTGAAAGAACTGGGCTCACTTTTCCTTAGTAGTCATAGATGACCTGCTATTCATGTGGCCTATTTTCACCACTAAACATAGTCATTTCCTGCTCATCAAGAGCATCTTATATACCTTTTAATCTGTAACACATCTATAGAAGACTATTGATGTGCTATGTTGAAGTTTATTTCATACTTTCTGAATAATTGTTTGTTTTTGCAGCATATTTCCCCTGACGAGGCTTATTGAAGCGAAACAGGGGCCCTGTCAGGAGTTTGCTGAAGAGGGTCCATTGAAGAACACCGTTTTGATTTGGATATAGCTGGACCCTTTCTAAATACCTTCTTTCTGCACCCTGTCATATATTGTGTGGAAGAAATTCCTGCTGTAGATAAGTTTTTGTTTTCTTTCTTTGCTATGATATTTGAGAGGACTGATGTTATGTAGCTACTGAGCTGTTGAAACATTTGAAAGCTACTATGCTACTTATCTGATTAATAGTTTTACTCAAGTAAAGAACCTAAAGAGAGTTGAGTTTTTCTAGACCAAAGGATGTGTCTGCATCTTCAGATTATTTTTTTAAGTTGGTTTGTCTGGATTTTTTTTTACACTAAATCCAACGTGACATTGAGATCTTTTCTCCACTTCTCTAATCTAATCTGTGGTAATCTTCCTCACTGTTATGTTTTTCTTGAATGAGGACATTGCTGAGGACATAAGGAGAATTCTATTTGATTTATAATTCTAACACATCTCTAGTGCCACCCTAAAAGAGGACAATTTTTAAAGCAAACTATAAGGATAAAGGCAAGATACGATCTATATCCACCCACTCTGAAAATAACCCTCCCTTAATGAGGCCAAAAGGTTGGTACTGGGCCACAAAGAATGGACTTTTAGCTGCATTAAGAACAGGCATGAGAGGAAAAGTGTATATATAGATGTCATTTTTAATTCTTCAGCAAAACTCTACTCTCAGAAAAAGTAGATGTGATTGTGTGCATTTTGTGTCCGCGGTAAGTTTCAAAGTACGTGGGTATGTTTGCTTGGAAAACTGGCGCAAAGCCTGTGGGTAAAACATATCCAGTCTTTGTCACTGTGCAGACACTTTGAAAACTGTCCCCATTATGTCTCTTTACACACAAGACAATTCTTATACAATCAGTTGGGCTCTTTCCTGCTCCCGAAGAAGCCACTAGACCACTGGGTACATTAAAAGGTAGGGCATGGGGGGGAGGAGTTGGATCGGCGTAGGACCACAGGGGGGAGGGCGAGCAGTTGGCAGGAGAGATGAAGGGGAGGGGAGACATGAACTGATGGCAGGCAGAGCATGGAGGAAGGGAGGGACGGTGGCACAGAAAAGGGGGCAGGGGTGTAGCAATGTGCGGGCCTCCCACTCAGCAACCTGCACATGCTCCCCCTCCACACCATAGAAACATAGAACATGATGGCAGAAAAGGGCCACGGCCCATCTAGTCTGCCCACACTAATGGCCCACCCCCCTAACTACCTCAATGAAGAGATCCCACAAGCCAATCCCATCTTTTCTTAAAATCTGGCACACTGCTTGCCTCAATTACCTGTTGTGGAAGATTATTCCAGCAATCAACCACTCTTTCGGTGAATAAATATTTTCTGGTGTCGCCATGAAATTTCCCACCCCTGATTTTCAACGGATGTCCTCTTGTTGCTGTGGGTCCTTTAAGGAAAAAAAGATCCTCTTCTACCTCGACACGACCTGTGACATATTTGAACATCTCGATCATGTCTCCCCTCTCTCTGATCATGTCTCCCCTCTCTCCGACATCAGGCAAGCAGGTTGAGTCCCGTGGTCCCTGAATCTTCCTTTCTTCACTCTCCACTGGCCAAGCCCCCCCTTCCCCCAATCAGCATCAAGTAAGTGGGTTGGGTACCACAGACTTTGCATTTCCTTCTCTTCACTGGCTGGCTTCAACAGGTCAACAGGCTGCCTGCTAGTAACTTGGAAGTCTCTCCTCTGCCACTATTTATAACTTGCGGTAGAGGAAAGGCTTCCAGGTTAGCGGCAGGTAGCCTATAGCAACAAATTAAATAAATAAATAATAAATAGTCCACACGTCGCACAACAAAGGTGTACCTAGGAAAAGGCAGCATCTTACATACTGAAGTGAGTAGTATAACAACAATAAACCCATTGTAAAACTAAGCAAGTCAGACTAGTACAGATCAATCCTGCACAGTCAATGCTAACAGAAAAACACGTCTTTCGTACACACTGATGAGGGCTAATATTGGTATTGACTTGCTTTGATTTAATAATAATAATAATAATAATAATAATTTTATTCTTATATACCGCCAAAGCCATAATAGTTTGAGGCGGTTTACAATAAGAAGTGCTACTACATCAAGGCAAAAAATTTTTCATTGTTCCAGATCTGGCTAAAACTACAGCCTTGAAGAGAAAGGCTTTTCTCTCTCACCGGCAAGAGCTCAAAGACATTGGAGCCAAATACGGTCTTATGTATCCTGCCAGGATGAAAGTTACTTACAATAACCACACCACGTCTTACACTGATCCTGATGAGCTGACTGCATTCCTGGACTCTCTGAAAATGCGCTAACATGTTGAGCTACTGATGTCTATGCTTGCATCTGTTTCCTGCTGTTAATGTTCTCTGCTGTTTAAGATTTTCTGCTGTTATAGCTTGTTAATACAAGACTCTACAATTTATTGCTTAGTGTGAAAAAGCACACCACTTTCATGTTTCTCAAATTGAGTGAGTGTGAAATAATGTTAGCTGTTCCATATGAGTTATCTCTCCGTGCTCATAAGAGCATTCTTAAACTGTTTTCTTCCATACATGATATTTTGGTCTTTCTTTTTTCTGACCTTGTATTATGCTGCCACTGCTAGTCTATTTGCTCTTTATCTTATGCTTTCTTTATTTCTACCTTCTGGCAGAAGTGTCTGTCTGATATTTTGGTTATGTCATTTACTTTTTTCTTATAAAGGTGATATCTGCTATGCTCTAACACCACATATAATAGATTATGGCTGACTTACATATCCTTTCTTTTAATGTGAATGGTTTGAACCATCCTATTAAAAGAAAAAAGATAGCCAACTATGTGTCTAATAAACATCCTGATGTGATATACTTACAAGAGACCCACCTCCCGCCCACTGCCTCCTTGAAATTTAAATTGAAGGGATATTCCACTCATTTATATTCTCCTGCAACTCAGAGAAAAAAAAATGGGATATCAATACTTCTCAGTGACAAGCTATCCCCTGTTGTTCACTCTATTAAAACGGATTCTGACGGTAGATGGTGTCTAGTACATGCTGCGTTGCACTCTGTAGATTTTGTGTTCCTTAATATTTACGCTCCTGTCTTGGACCACCCAGATTTTTTTAAAGACCTTCAGCTGGCGTTAGTTGAACACAATTCTTGTTCTCTGATATTGGGCGGGGATTTCAATCAAATTCAAGATACTTACATAGACAGATCATCCTCTTGCAGACCCTCCAAATCCAAATCTTTTGCAGCTCTACATGCTTTAAAAGAAGCCTTCTCCCTTGTAGATCCATGGCGCTTATTAAATCCAAAAGGTAGGGAATATTCCCACTTTTCACCGCCACATAACACCTACTCGAGGATTGATTTCTTTCTTCTTTCCTCTCCTCTCATTCAAGATGTGACAAACGCTATCATACACCCAATATCTCTTACAGACCATGCAGCTATTTCTTTGCATTTATCTATTTCTGCTCCGCACAAAGAATCTCCTTCTTGGCGACTTAACAATACCTTACTCTTAGATGAGATAATAGTGGACAAAATCAAATCCTTTACTACAGAATTCTTCGAATTTAATACAAAAGATCCAGAAATTTGTCCTTCTATCATCTGGGAAGCCTACAAAGCTTCTCTCAGAGGTGAATTGATTAAGCTTGCTTCCTGGAAAAAGAAACAATCCATGCAAAAAGAAAAAGAATTGGAAATTTCTATTAAAAACCTAGAATTACAACATATGTCTACTCATTTACATGATCCATCCTTATTCCAACGTATTCAAAACCTTAAATATGAATATAATACTTTGGTCTCTTGCACGGCCCGAAGAGATATCTTTATTTCAACTTCTGGTCACTATATGGGAGATAATCTCATGGGTCGCCCTTTAGCTAGATATCTCAAAACCAAATCAAAACGTTTACACATTTCAGCTATTCAAGACCCATCAGGACAATTAGTAAGAACCAGACCGTTGATTTCCTCCCAATTTGAAAAATTTTATACTGCCCTATATCATTCTGAGTCTTCGGCCCCTGATTCGGACATAGATTCTTTTCTTGCTTCTTTAAATCATCCGACTATATCGGAATCTATTAAAACAAAACTAGATGCTCCTATAACTACAAATGAGATTGAGACTGCTATATCTTCCTTACCCGCTGGGAAAGCCCCTGGACCAGATGGTTTTACTGGAGAGTTTTTTAAAAGTTTCCGAGCTCTCTTGGCACCTCAACTTCTAACATATTATGATTTCCTCCACTCCACTCCGGACAAACAATTTAACTTCACTGAGGCCACCATTGTAGTTATTCCCAAGCCAGATAGGGATGCTACTATGGTTAAAAATTTTCGTCCTATCTCTCTCCTCAATTTGGATTACAAAATCATGGCGAAAATTCTATCACTAAGACTTAACACAGTGATCCCAACCCTCGTACATAAAGATCAAACAGGATTCATCAAACAAAGATATATAGGAGATAATATACGTTTATTTCATCATATAAATGCTCACGCTAAAACAATGTCGGAGCCTGTGATTGGCCTGGCCATCGATGCTGAAAAGGCCTTTGACCGAGTGGAGTGGCCTTTCTTATTCCGAGTACTGAAATGGTACAACTTTGGTTCCTTTTTCACAAATTGGATAGAAACATTATATCGTCAACCCACGGCCCGTATCCTGATTAATAACTCTCTCTCTAATAGATTTTCCCTTTACAGAGGTACCCGTCAAGGCTGTCCCCTTTCACCATTATTATTTGATCTAGCATTGGAACCTTTATTATCTGCTATCCGACAGTGTTCCCTAATAAAAGGTATTCCCTCATCCAATCGAGACATTAAATTGGCAGCCTATGCCGATGACGTTCTCCTCTTTCTCAGAGATCCCCTTTTCTCTCTACCCCATCTCATTTACATAGTTTCCCAATATTCTCGTCTCTCGGGATACTCTGTCAACTGGGAGAAGTCGGAGATCTTTCCTCTTAATGACCATATTTCCTTCTCAGATCTAGCTCACTTCTCTTTTCCATGGTCACAAGGAGCTGTGAAATATTTGGGAATCCTAATTCATAAAGATCCAGATCATGCTCAGGATCTTAACATATCCAAAATCAAAAATTTAATTTTAAATACTACAACGCGTTGGTCTCCGCTTTATCTGTCCTGGTGGGGTAGAATAGCCTCCATTAAAATGACTCTGGCTCCACAAATTAATTACATTCTTTCTATGCTTCCCCTTTTATGCCGGAAAAAATTCTTTCATTGGCTTAATATGAAAATTTCTGAATTTATTTGGAACAAGAAAAAACCTCGTATTGCTCTCGCCAAGCTGAAGGCCTCTAAGATTAATGGCGGCCTAAATCTACCAGATTTTTACTACTATTACATTGCATCATTAGCCAAATATGGAGCTCAATGGATAATTGACTCGAACCCTCAAGATCAACCAGCATGGTTCGAAATGGAACGCTTTTTATGTACACCACTACACGTCTCGTGCTTTCTTACAATGTCAATACCTAGACACTTGAGAAGGTATTCTTTATTATGTGCAACGCAGCATGCTTTACGCCTATTAGATGCAGCGGCTGAAATTCACGCTGATGAAGGCCCACTCATGTCCCTTTGGAATAACTCTAAAATTCAGATCAATGGAAGATCCCTCTCATGGAAAAGGTGGCAGCGGGCGGGTGTGTGGTTTGTTCATCAATTGATCTCCTCTAATTCTTTTGTCCCCTTTGATATTTTCCGTTCCACATACTCACTCCCATCCTCTGTACGATCACAATGGCTTATGCTTACTGGAATATTAGATAATATACATACACGCCCTGATTTTATGACCTCTATTCATACTGTTCGTCATTGGTCTACTCTGGCTTTACTGAAGGGTAAGGCAATATCTCTTTTTTATGGTATACTAAGAGATCACTTCTTCACTTTTTCAACTCAATCTATGAACCATTGGGACTCTATTTTGAAAACCACGCTTTCTGAAATAGATTGGGAACTCTTCTGGTCTTCCACAAATCGTCCTCTTTTATCATCCAGAGTTTCACAATCAATGTACTTTGTTATGTGGAATGCAGTATGGACTCCATATCGTAAGTGGAAAGCGAATCTACAACAAGATTCTACCTGTTGGAACTGTCTGAAAGCACCCGGAACTCTCGATCACATGCTTTTCCACTGCAATATGGTTTATTCCTTTTGGCTTCGTATTTGGGATACCATAAAATCTATCACTAAATGTTCAGAAGTGATCTCCATGGATATTATAATTCTTCGTTCTCAACACCCATGTTTTGCACAATCAAATTGCCCGCCTAAACTCATTGACACCATGTTCGTGACAGCTCTAATGCATATTCTGAAAAATTGGAAATCATCCTCATTGCTAGACTACACTTTTTGGTGGAACTCCTTAAGTATGTACCATAAATTTGAATCTTATGCATATGAGAAGAAATTGTTTTCTCGATCTTCCACAAATTTGACACGAAACAAATCACCTTGGACATTCCTAGATTCATATGTTCGTTCTGCTCTATAGACACTTCTGCCTCTCTCTTTCTCTCTTTATATCTCTCTCTATTTCTCATTCTCTTTCTCTTCCTTTATATTTCTCTCTCTTTCTCTTATCCCTCCTGCTTCTCTGTCTTCTTCTATTCCTTTTCTAAGCAGTTCCAGATACTCTGGATCCTTCTCATTAATCTAGTTTTATTCAAATGATTGTAGATACGAATATTTGATACATGATTTTTATTATGATCTATATGTTTGAACTGCTTTCTGTTTATAATTCCTATAATATTCAATAAAATCATTGAACTAAAAAAAAAAAAAAAAAAAAAAAGAAGTGCTGGACAATCAGAAAAAAAAGCACAATGTAAAATCATCAGATAGCTACATATAAATAAAAGAAGTAAAACAATGAATCCTTAGGTTACAAATCGATTAAACAGTTCCGTTTTTACTAATTTTCTGAAACTAAAATAAGAACATAAAAACATAAGCAATGCCTCTGCTGGGTCAGACCTGAGGTCCATCTTGCCCAGCAGTCCGCTCACGCGGCGGCCCAACAGGTCCAGGACCTGAGCAGTAATCCTCTATTTATACCTTTCTATTCCCTTTTGCAGCAGAAAAATGTCCAATCCTCTCTTAAATCCCAGTACTGTATTCTGCCCTATAACGTCCTCTGGAAGCGCATTCCAAGTGTCCACCACACTTAGGATGAGGAATGCATGATATTACCCAGCCAATCATTCAATTTACCTACTTTCATTTGAAATAGTGAATATTGTAAAGTCTCACTTAAAGAAACTATCACTGGCCCACCTTATGAGACCACTTTCTCCAGTTCACAATAGAGAGGGTGGGGGTTCAACCAGGACAGATTAAAACAAAGCCTAGAAAAAGTAAGTGAGGCTTCAGGAAGAGAGCAGCAACCCTCCAGCCTAAGCCTCAACAATCTGTGTGTACGATAATAGAAGACTTCCTTGACTCACTTTGAAAATCCTGATCCTGCATGTCCAGGCTGGAGTCAGCCCAGAATTTGTGCATGATTGTATTAAAGCTGCTGTATACTGAGTTTAGAACCTATTAACAACCTAGCCATTGTAAGACTTCCCACCAATGTGCAAGAGACTATTTCCATAATTCCACAGGCAGTAGAATGTTTTTTTGTTTGGGAGGGCCCCACAAGCTCCGCCCCATACCCCACTCAAGTTTTGCCCTAGACCTTGCCCCCATAATAATACTAATTGTAATACCATTTTTTCCATTCATTTTTCACATATATACACACAATATAATCTTATTAACAATACATAATGGTTAACCACAAAATTAAGCTATGCAAAGTACACTGTATATTTCTCAACATTCATTCCTACCAGAACACCTGGCCTTGGTCACACATGCAGAACACAGATAACCCCTATGCAAATACAAGACCACAAACTAAAAGTACAAAGGTTTGGTCAACCAGGACCAAGTAATGTATTTAGACAAATTCAGCATACTACACAACAACCAATCAGGCTTTCGATCGGGGTTTAGTACTGAAACAGTCATTGCATCATTGCTAGATTTCCTTCATAGCCTATTTAGTCAAGGTAAAAAAAAGTGCTCTAGTTCTGCAATTAGACTTAAGCAGTGCCTTCGATTTGGTTGATCATGCCATTCTGATTGAGTGTTTGGAGTCAATTGGCCTTTCAGGTAATGCATTAAAATGGTTTCAGGGATTTTTGACTAAACAATCTTATCAAGTCTATAGTGATAATAAACAATCCAGCAGCTGGGTAAACTCTTGCAGAGTGCTGCAGGGCTCTCCCCTATCCCCAACATTGTTTAACATTTATCTCGCCTCACTAGGGAACTTACTGCAAAGCATAAAAGTCAAATTCTACATCTATGCAGATGATATCACTATTGTCATCCCTCTTACATCCCTGTCATCTGAAACAAACAATCATCTGTCATTCATCCTGAAACAGATCGGATTATGGATGACAGAATTTAAACTAAAACTCAACGCAGACAAAACCAAATTTTTCTTAGCAAGCCCAAATGACAAAATTAAAGACTCAACAACTTTGGTGAATGGTCAGGCCTTCCCTATTGAAGATTCCTTAAAAATCCTGGGAGTGACTCTGTACCGCCACCTTACCCTAAATATACACACGGATTTACTGGTTAGGAAATGCTTCTCGATATTGTGGAAACTCAGAAACATCAGAAAATATTTTGACACAGTCTCATTCCGCTTACTGGTTCAATCTTCCATTCTTAACATATGTAACATCATTTATTTGGGAACCTTCAAAAAAACCCAAAATCTCCAAAGACTCCGAATCATTCAAAATTCGGCAGTTCGACTGATTTTTGGGTTGAGAAAATGGGAACACATTAGCCCCTACTACCAAAAACTTCACTGGCTGCCCCTGGAAGCACGAGTCTTGTTCAAATTTTTTTGCCTTTGTTATAAATCAATTTTTGACCTGGCCCCTAAGTAACTGGTTTCTCAATTTAATCTGGACAGTCCTATTAGGCCCACACACAGAATTCACATGTTCACCTTCTCATCCTTAAAGGACTGCCGCTACAAAAGATTCCTGGACAGAACTCTTGCCTCCCAGGCAGGCAAATGGAACGACTGGCTGGGTAACATTATCATGCATTCCTCATCCTACTTCAACTTTAGAAAAGCAATAAAAACAAATTTGTTCAATCGATTGTAACCTAAAAATCTTATAATGTATCACTACTCCCAACCTGTACCTTATATACGATGACTTTGTATTGTACCACTTCACTGTATTGTACCACTTCGCTGATTGTCCAGCACCTCTTATTGTAAACCGCCTCGAACTATCATGGCTTTGGCGGTATATAAAAAAATAAATTATTATTATTATTATTATTATTAATATATACAAACAAAACCCTAAGATGCAAGACTCTGCATGCAGTACAACCCAGGAGCCTGCTGCTAACCCAGCATGGCTGGTTTCTTCAGCTGCTGAGCGTGAGCGTGCTTTGATGCTCTTGCTCAGTGCTCAGCGGCTTCTTTGACTGGCTCCCACAAATTCTCGTGAATCACGAGAATTTGCAGGAGCCAGATAAAGAAGCCGCTGAGCGTCAAGCAGAAGCTCCATAGCGCACTTCCACTCATTGCTGCTCAGCGGCTGAAGAAACCAGCCACAGCTGACCAGGTTAGCAGTGGGCTCCTGCCCACTGCACATCTGGATGACCAAGGATAAAAGTAAGTGAGTAAGTGGCAATTTTTGGGGAGACCATCCCCCCCTGTGGATCCCATCCCCCCCGTTCCGATGCCTATGCATATTATACCTGTGAATTAGGACAATAGGCTTGAACAATATTCTCTTACAAGGTGCTGTTAATTGTTCACCCAAGGTGATGTTGTAGATCACCCTTTATACCTTGTAACTAAGGTGTATCAATCAATCTTTATGGCCCTCAGAGATGCCACCCAGGGATCAATATGATCATATCCCTTGGCTTTACACACCCTATCGTCATCGGGTCAATATCAAATGTGAAAATGATATAAACTTTTTTTCTTTTTGCTTTTTTGCTTATTTTACTCGTATGTATTAAACTCTTTTTGCTAATTTTAAAACAATAAATATGGCTAATGAGTTTAAGGTAGATACTTAGCTTCACCGGGATGGTTAGTAGCTGTTGGTAAGGGATACATATGCCAACATGTTTCACCCCTAAGAAGGGGGTTTCTTCAGGGCTACTATCCCTTTTATATTAATTATACACGGCTGGCCACCCGATCTGGGTGGCCAGCCGTGTATAATTAATATAAAAGGGATAGTAGCCCTGAAGAAACCCCCTTCTTAGGGGTGAAACATGTTGGCATATGTATCCCTTACCAACAGCTACTAACCATCCCGGTGAAGCTAAGTATCTACCTTAAACTCATTAGCCATATTTATTGTTTTAAAATTAGCAAAAAGAGTTTAATACATACGAGTAAAATAAGCAAAAAAGCAAAAAGAAAAAAAGTTTATATCATTTTCACATTTGATATTGACCCGATGACGATAGGGTGTGTAAAGCCAAGGGATATGATCATATTGATCCCTGGGTGGCATCTCTGAGGGCCATAAAGATTGATTGATACACCTTAGTTACAAGGTATAAAGGGTGATCTACAACATCACCTTGGATATTATACCTGTGAAGCATAGGGTTTCAGCACACCTGAGCTGAGGCAATAAAGGGTTTTTGTTTACTTTTATATCTTGACTGGTTATTTCTGTGATAGTCCATAGCTGGCCCTCAACTCCACTACCATATATGGTTCTGGCAGCAGGGTCTTTATTTTCCAAATTAAAGAAGGCAAAATATGCTAATTTCCAGAGCTTGGGGCCTCACTTTACCATGGATAATTGAGTTAGAAGGATTAGCTCTGCCCAAGAGAGGGACCAGAATGATTTTTAGTCAGAGAGTCATGATTTTGGTTTTTAGTGCATAAACCTAAGAGGGTAAGCCAGAATGGAAAAGTTATTCCAGGTCCTATTGGAGGGGCTACAGCTATAACAGCAGCAGCAGCACATTGTGCAAGTACAATGTGAACCACAATAAGTTTTGCAAAGATGTCCCAAGTGAACCTGGTAGTTCCTGTGATGCCTAACATGACCCCTAAGGATGATCCAGATAATTTCCTTGTGAACTTTGAAAGAACTGCTTGACTGGCCAGGTGGCCTGACAAAACATAGACTATCTATCTGGGGAGCTTATTAACCAGAAGCAAAAATGCTAACACCTAGCAGGGGTTAAGGCCTCCATCTTGCAGTGGGCAGCATGCATCCAGGAAGCATATTGGCAGCAGTTCAGAAAAGAAGTTCTCCATTCAAAAGAGGGTTCCTGAAGTTTCTTCTACAGAATTAAGGAAGGTGCCTAGAAGTGGCTGCAACGGGAAGAGAAATAAGAAATGGAGATAGCCAAAGTCATTCTTTCAGAATAGAAGTGCTGATTCTGCCCATGAGTAGTGGGCATGCCAATATCCTATACTAACATTATAGAGTGTTGTAGATAGTGAAAGTCTTCTATGAAGCTCAGCATGCATCTGAAGTCTTCTAATCAACAGAGTAGAAGTCATCCTTCAGCCCAAGGGACAGGAGGGAAAAACACCCCAGTGATTTTTTTCAGTTTATGCTGCTGCCCCTTGAACTTCATGGGGCTTCTGCTATGTTCCAGCAACTTGTCAACTGCCTGTTGAAACCACATCATGGCTATGTGGTAGCATACTTGGATGACTGTCATCTACTGACTTACAGTTGTATGTACCTCCAGTCCTTCCTTAGTTTATAGTTTTAAAGTTGCTGCATACTGTGTTTGGGCCATGGCAGAAACCTGTTCCTAGTAGACTTCCACTATTCAAATTTGCATGTATCTGTTTCAAACAAGTTTGGGGACTATTACCTTCCTACCTTCTATCACACTTTACGCTACACAACCCCACATGAACAACCAGAAACAGAAACATCTTTACATATCCAAAGATCACAGGCTGCAAATACAAATCCTTCCTGCACAGAATCTTCATGTTCCAAGCAAGCAGACAGCAATCCTGGCTGGGAAACTACATAAATAGAGCCAGACAGGATCTACGGCACATATCGAAAATCAATTAAAACTATTCTGACAAACTCATCGCCTAAACAAATGACCTGCTCTCACTATGATATTTCCCTTCACATACCTGATGTAATTTCTCATGTAACTCCAATGCCTCATGTAACTCTTCTCATATAACCCCAATTTTTATTTAACTTTTCCCCTCTTGCATTCTGTAATTCGCTGATCGTCCAGCCTTCTTCCAATGTGAACCGCCTAGAAGTCTTTTGACTGCAAGGCCATAGAATAGAAGGAGATATATTAAGATGGATAGGCAAATGGCTGGAGAACAGAAGGCAGAGAGTGGACATAAATGGGAAGTTCTCAGATTGGGAGAATGTGACTAGTGGTGTGCCCCAGGGCTCGGTACTTGGGCCCATCGTATTTAATATTTTCATCAATGACCTAGAGGATGGATCATCCAGTGAGATCATCAAGTTTGCAGATGACACAAAGCTATGCCGGGCAATCAAATTGCAGAAGGACAGTGAGGAATTCCAGAGCAACTTGAGTCGATTGGAGAAATGGGCAGATAAATGGCAGATGAAGTTTAATGTGGAAAAATGCAAAGTGATGCACTTAGGCAGAAAGAATAAGGAACACAAGTATAGTATGTCAGGTGCAACTCTGGGAAAAACCGAACAGGAAAAGGACCTGGTGTACTAATTGATAAGACCCTGAAGCCGTTGGCACAATGCGCGGCAGCAGCGAAGAGCGCAAATAGAATGCTAGGCATGATAAAGAAGGGAATCACGAGTAGATCGGAGAAAGTAATAATGCCGCTTTATAGAGCGATGGTCAGACCACACTTGGAATACTGCATCCAACATTAGTCTCCATACCTAAAGAAGGATATAAAACTGCTGGAGAGGGTGCAGAGACGAGCAACAAAGCTAATAAAAGGTATGGAGAACTTGGAATACGAGGAACAACTTAAGAGACTGGGATTGTTCTCCCTTGAGAAGAGGAGACTGCGAGGGGATATGATCGAGACTTTCAAAATACTGAAAGGAATCGACAAAATAGAGCAGGAAAAAATATAATTTACAATGTCCAATGTGACACAGACAAGAGGACATGGACTGAAGCTAAGGGGGGACAAGTTCAGGACAAATATCAGGAAGTTCTGCTTCACGCAGTGGGTGGTAGACACATGGAAAGCTCTCCCAGAAGAAGTAATTGAGGAATCCACTGTTCTAGGATTTAAGGGTAAGCTAGATGTACATGATCCCGGAGGACTGAAAGATAGCCAACGTTACGCCCATCTTTAAAAAGGGATCAAGAGGTGACCCGGGAAACTACAGACCGGTGAGTCTGACCTCGGTTCCGGAGAAAATGGCGGAAGCACTGATAAAAGAAAACATCGATGAACATTTTGAAAGAAATGAACTTCTGATAACCAGCCAAGGGGAGATCGTGCCTAACGAACTTATTGCACTTCTTCGAAGGAATTAACAAACGGATGGACAAAGGAGACCCCATAGACAACATTATCTAAATTTCCAAAAAGCCTTTGACAAGGTGCCCCATGAACGCCTACTCCGGAAACTGAAGAACCATGGGGTGGAAGGAGAGGTACATAGATGGATCAGATGGTTGGCGGGTAGGAGTGAAGGGCCACTACTCGGACTGGAGGAGGGTCACGAGTGTGGTCCTGCAGGGCTCGGTGCTCGGGCCGCTGCTATTTAATATATTCATAAATGATCTAGAAAAAGAGACGAAGTGTGAGATAATAAACTTTGCGGACGACACCAAACTATTTAGTGGAGCTCGGACTAAACAGGACTGCGAAGAATTGCAAAGGGACTTGAACAAACTAGGGGAATGGACGATGAGATGGCAGATGAAGTTCAACGTTGAGAAATGTAAAGTATTACATGTGGGAAACAGAAACCCGAGGTACAACTATACGATGGGAGGGATGCTATTGAATGAGAGTACCCAAGAAAGGGACTTGGGGGTAATGGTGCACATGACAATGAAGCCAACGGCACAGTGCGCAGCGGCCACTAAGAAGGCAAACAGAATGCTAGGCATAATCAAGAAGGGTATTACAACCAGAATGAAAGAAGTTATCCTGCCATTGTATCGGGCGATGGTGCATCCGCATCTGGAGTACTGCGTCCAATATTGGTCGCCTACCTTAAGAATGATATGGCGATACTCAAGAGGGTTCAGAGGAGAGCGGCACGTCTGATAAAAGGTTTGGAAAACCTTTCATACGCTGAAAGATTGGGAAAACTGGGACTCTTTTCCCTGGAGAAGAAGAGACCTAGAGGGGATATGATAGAGACTTACAAGATCATGAAGGGCATAGAGAGAATAGAGATGGACAGATTCTTCAAACTTTCGAAAAATAAAGGAACAAGAGGGCATTCGGAAAAAGTTGAAAGGGAACAGATTCAAAACGAATGCTAGGAAGTTCTTCTTTACCCAACGTGTGGTGGTCACCTGGAATGCGCTTCCAGAGGGCATAATAGGGCAGAGTACAGTACTGGGGTTCAAGAAAGGATTGGACAATTTCCTGCTGGAAGGGGATAGAGGGGTATAGATAGAGGATTACTGCACAGGTCCTGGACCTGTTGGGCTGCCGCATGAGCAGACTGCTGGGCACGATGGACCCAGCAGGTCTGACCCAGCAGAGGCATTGCTTATATTCTTATCTCCTTATGAGTGGCATAAAGTGATACGGGTAAGGGTAAACTAGATGGACATGAGAAGCTTAGAGTGATATGGGGACTAAAACTATGCCAGGGTACACCTGGCGGGGCCTCCACGTGTGCGGATCGCCGGACTTGATGGACCTAGGATCTGATCCGGAGATGGCAATTCTTATGTTCTTATGGCGGTATAGAAAAATAAAGTTATTATTATTATTTTCCTATGTCTAAGCTGGGATAATAAAGAGTTGTTTAATTTTCTACCTTGTCTGTTTTTGTGAATGCTGTGTGGCCAGCCCCTCGATCCTGCTAGCAGACATACCTATATATTTTTTCTCTTGTTTTGAGATGCAATTGAACTTACAAATAAAAAAAGAAGAAATGTTATTTATTCTGAGACAAGATTTCAGAATGTTTTGAATTGCTGTTTCCTTGGTGAGAGAGAGAGAGGGACTATTTAGGTGATATTTACGCTTTCATTTTTGTTTGTCAGTGAAAAGGAAGTTATGTAGATCCAATTATGATACTAGGAAGCTGTCAGACAAATGCTGATGAATAACTTGGGCTTGGATGATTAAGGATCCTAGCATTTCCCCCACATTTTCTACATGGAAATTATTGTCTAACATGAAGATAAACAGCAAAGAATAGGAAAGCCTCATATAATTGAATTATTCCTTAGGGTTTAATGGCAGTGACCTTAAGAAAATGGCATATCTGAATTCATGCTTTAGACTTATATAATTGCTTTGCAGTAGCTTTAAAATGTACAAAACACCAGGACACAGAATAAGGAGAATAAATGAACTGATTTAGTAATTTACATTGGAAAGTAGATGCAATATTTAACATTTTTTATATTGTACCCCACTCTGACATATTATGAAGAGTGGTTTATCAAATTTTTTAAACTATTAAAAAGCTCTTTTTCTGACTGTGGAACCTGTATTACATGCTTCTGACTTTATATTCTGGTATTAAAGTGACCTTCAAGCAAACCAAAAAGTTCTTTTTTTGTGCATGTCCCTAACCCTTGTTCCTCAACTGTGAAGCTTCATTTTCAACTATACTTTTACATAGTATACCCTCAATCAATTTCTACAAACTTAATTTTGGAAAAGAATATGCATTATTTATCAGATATTTTCCACCCAGCTTATAAAAAGATAAATATCAAGCAGAGCCTTGGAACTATCTTTGGGCTTCCTTATGATCATTACATCCTGTCATGGTCTTCTTCCTAGGCCCTTTTTCATTTTTATTATTCTAATATATTTGGAGTCATATTTTCACATTTTTGAATGTAAGAAGTGTGCACTGTGAGAATAAACATATAGATAAAGGTGAACCAGTTGATGTAGTTAGGGCCGGATTAAAGGGTATGCCCAGCAGGCACGGGCCTAGGGCCCGAAATGGTCAGGGGGGCTCACGGGGTCTGGAACTACCCTCTCTATTCTCAGGGCCGGCGTGGCGTTAGGAGGTGGCAAGGGGGCCCCATGATCCAGGCAGCTCACTTAGTTGCCATCAGCCCTGCCTTCGGCTATGCCAGTACCGCTAAACGAGACGGCAAAAACAAAGACAGAAGCCGGGGGACTTTCCTCTTGCCTACATTGCTCTAAGTTCTGCCGCTCTTGATCCCGCCCCCCCTGAAGTGACTTCCTGTTTTAGAGAGGCAGGATTGAGAGCGGCAGAACTTAGAGCAATGTAGGCAAGAGGAAAGTCCCCCAGTCTTTGTTTTTGCCTATCCATGCAAATTAGTAATCTCTATTATATTTTCCTCTTTCTTAGAGATCTTCTATGCTTGTCCCATGCTTTCTTGACTTCAGATACAGTCCACCACTTTCACAGGAAGGCTGCTCCAAGCATCCACTGCCCTTTCTAGTTTATGTCAGATATTATTGTCAACTTTTCTGCACCTTAACTAGTCCTTTTCTAAGTTTTTTGAGGTAGGACAACTAGAATTGTACAAAGTGCCCAAGGTGTGATCTGTATTTATAGAGTAGCATTACATTCTCAGCTTTATTTTCTATTTCTTTTATCTCTTGACAAATTTTCCTTATATCTGGGAGCCAGTACAAATATTTAGAAGCCAGCCAATTCCCCTAATCCTTTTGCCAGTCACTCCTCATCTATCCCTGTTCCTCCCTCTCCTACCAGTTATGTCCTTCCTCGCTAACAGGAGCCAGAAAGAACATTAGGGACATGAAAATACTCAACTTCATGGCCAACTGGCACCTGGGATTTATGAGACCTGCTCCAGTGGCTTCAGAATATTAAGATTTTATAACTCGAATTACCCCTGTTGAATTGTATTATCTGAATAGATATAATAGCATGTTAAAAAGTGTGGTCGTTCTAGTCAAGGAAGGGAAGGGAAAGCAAAGTGTTATCAGCCCGCACATCATGTTGAAAATGTCGAATGCTATACTAAGGAGGGAATTCATCAAGGGGCGCTAACTGATGTAGCATGCGCTGGCGATTAGCATGTGCTAAATACTAAGATGCCCACAGGAATATAATGGACGTCTTACCATTAAGCGCAGTGGATCGTAAACTGTGTGCCGCATGAGATTTCAGGTGTGCCACCAGACACCAGGGAGGAGAGGCAACAGCGCCAGCTGACTGCCTACAGGACATGCCTGTCATGGCGAGAGGCACATCCTGTAGGCCAGGGGTGTCAAACTCAATCACATAAAAGGCTGAAATCTAAAACACAGGCTAAGTCGAGGGCTGAATTTTCTATTAAGATACTTAGTCTTAGTAGAAGTATAGATCCTTCCTCGCCCTGAGACACCTGTGGCGCAGTCAGGCACTTCTGTGCCCTGCCCTGCTCCAACCTAGCTCTTACACTAGGACTGGGTCCTTCTGTCTGCAAATGGGTACTGAGGCAGCATGGTGAGGAGCTTGGAGCACCACCGGGACCAGGGATGCACAGTCAAGCACTTAGATGTGACATAGTCACCTAGGGCCACATAAAACTGCCAGGCGGGCCGGATATGGCCCCCAGGCCTTGTGTTTGACATGTGTGCTGTAGGCAGTCAGCTGCCACCAGCGCCTCTCCTCCTTCCTGGCATCTCTCCTCCTCTCTGTGCCTCTTCTTTATCTGCAACCCCCACTAGCAGCTCAGGGCCCTGTCTGGAGGGCTTTCGTGCATGCATGGACGTCAACGAGATTGCATCACACATGCGTGTGATGTCATTGCAGCGACGTCCGTGCACTTCCAGATGCCTTCAATCTGCAGCCACCAGTTTAGTGTGCCACTGCTCGTAAAGTTTGCGAGACATTGGTTTAATGTGTGCAAATCATTAGCAGGCACTAACACGGTTAATGCTTCTTAATGAATTCCCCCCCTAAGTATTTAATAGATTATTTTAGTATCTTTTTACTAGAATACCTATTTAACATCATGAAATGCAAGGCAGAATGATATATTTTGACCCTTTTGATCCATTTAGGCTTTCAGATCAATCAGAATTAGCCCATAAGGGGCTCCAGTACTATGCATCTTCATCTGCAAAAGACTCATGATTATTTACAGTTGGGAGAAGAGGAGTAACCTAATGGTTAGAGCAGCAGGCTGAGAACCAGGAAAGACTGGTTCAAGTCAAAGTGTGCTCGGTGTCTCCAAGGCCTCAAATACAAACTTAGGGGGCAATTCTGCAACAGGAAGACTATATTTAGGTGCACTGATAACACAAGGTGAGAGCTTATTCTATTTGGACACCGACCGAGTGACTGGAAGTGAGCCTGAATATTCAAGGCTTAGCTAGGCCTGAGTCTTCTGGGGTTTTTTGGATCCTAATTTTATCCACCTATTTAATCAGTTAGCAGACTTAATATTGCCACTAACCACCTTGAAAATCACTTTGGACACCTTTTAGTAAGCTACGGGCTTTGGTGCATTTACTGATGCAACGTTGTAAAATGAGCCCTTTGTTCTGTATCAGTGGTGTGCCAAGGGCGGGGCGGGAAAGGCAGTCTGCCACGGGTGCACAGCTGACACACCAAGTCCAGAACGTCCTGCCCTACTCTGCCGCTGTTGCTTTCCTGAACCAGCAGCAGCGGCAGAAAACTTTAAAATCAGTCATCACAGGACCTTGCTGCACCTCCCCGTGACTGCCAGTTCACCCCCTTTCCGACATCACTTCATTGCTCTGGAGCAGAGCTGGCAGCTGCAGGGCAGTGCAGCAAGGTCCCGTGATGACTGTTTACGTTTACAGCTGCTGCTGTTGCTAGTGTAAGAAAGCATACAGCAGTAGTGGTGATGTGAGGGGATAAGGCTAAGGTATTTTATGGCATTAGGGTGGAGGGAGGGAGAAGAGAGCAGGAGACTGGTATTGAAGGAGAAAAATAGGACAGATGCTGATGGAATTGGTATGCAGGGAGAGGGATAGAGACATAGAAGGGGGAAGGATACTGGATGAATTGGGATGGAGGGAGAGAAAGAGGGCAGATGCTGATGGAAGTGGGGTGAAGGGAGAGAGAGAAAGGGCAGACAATGGAAGTTAGTGGGGAGGGGGATCCTATGCTGGATTGAAGTGGGGATGGGAGAGAGAAGGGAGCAGATGCTGGATGGAAGTGGGGAGGAGAGAAAGAGAGGAGCAAACATTGGAAGTGGAGAGAGGGGCAGATGCTGGATAGAAGTGGGCAAAGAGGAGAAGATGCTGGATGGAAGGGGTAGAGAAAGAGGGCACATGATAGAAGGAGGGAATAAAAAGGGCACATGATGGATGAAGAGAAGAGGATAAACTTAGTGAAATGCAACAGCACAGAAACAGCGATGCATCACCCCTAAAGCAAAAAAAAAAAAAAAAATAGAATTGTTTTCTACCTTGTCTTCTCTGGTTTTTGCTTTCCTCATCTTCTTGTCACTCTCTTCCTTTCATCCACTGTCTACCCTCTCTCTGCCCCTTCTATATGTCATCTTCTCTTCCCCTTCCAGAAACTTTATGCCTCCCCCTTAAATTTCTCCCTTCACCCCCATTGGTCTGGCATCCATCTTCTTACCTTCCCTCCTCCAATGGTCTGGCATCTCTCTCCTCTTCTTCCCTTTCCTCGCCTACACCCCCATGGTCTGGCATTTCACTCTCTCCTCACTCTTCCCTCCACTTCCATCAACATTTGACCCCTTTCTTTCCCTGCAACCCAATTCCATCCTGTATCCTTCCCCCTTATGTCTCTCTCTCTTTTCCCTGCACACCAATTCCATTAGCATCTGCCTCCGTTCTCGCCTTCCACCACCCTTCCATACCACCCAGCCCCTTTCTCTCCTTCCACCACCCTTCCATACCACCCTGCCCCTTTCTCTCCTTCCACCACCCTTCCATACCACCCTGACCCTTTCTCTCCCTCCACCACCCTTCTATGCTTCTCTCTCCCTCCAAACCATCAAGGTCCCACAATGACTGCTTCTGCTGCCTCTGCTCCGGAAGACGTAAGTGACGTCGGAGGGGGTGGGCCGGCAGATGCAGGGAGTTGCGGCAAGGTTCTGCGATGACTGCGGCTGCCTGTCCACCCCCCTCTGACGTCACTTATGTCTTCCGGAGCAGAGGCGGCAGACGCAGTTATCGCGGGACCTTCCTGCACTTCAGCACGGCTGCCGACTCTGCTTCAGAATAAAAACGGCAGCCGCGCTGAGGTGCAGGTGCCATTTAGAGCAGTGCAGGAGGTTCTGGACCCAGCCGGTTGTGCACCCCACTTGGGCTGGCACCTGGGGCGGTCCACACCCCCTGCCACAGGTACACCACTAATTAATTGTAATACATTTTTGACTAATTCAGAGACCAAAACCCCCTTCCTTGGGTCAGGACAGGATACCGTAACAACAGTATACTTTACTGACCTGAGAAAAGAGATTTTGGCCTCTGAAAGCTAACTGAAAAATGTATTAGTCCAATAAAATGGTATCTTATTTTCCATTTTTGTTTTACTGTATATAAACTGGGATTTTGGAGCCAAAAAATTGGCCCAGAAATGGGGTCCCAGTTTATATTTGGGGCAGCGCCCCCTTCTCAGACTTATTGCAGGCTACCGCCAGGCTCTGCACCCTGACCCCCTCCCTGCCCTTTCCGTTGTACCTGCCCTGCTGATCATTGGTGGTCCAGAGGTGCAGCGGGCAGGAGCAAGCTTTCCGCACTCCTGCCCTGCTGCTAACCTGGTCAGCAGAGCAAGTATGACGGACAGGGCAGGGAGGGGGAGCAGGGTGCAGAGTGAGGGAGGGAAGGAAGGGGCTGGGTGCAGTACCTGGCAGGGGAAGGAGGGAAGGGAGCTGGGTGCAATGCCTGGCAGGGAGGGGGCTGGGTGCAGAGGAGCTGGGTGCAGTGCCTGGCAGGGAGGGGGCTGGGTGCAGAGCCTGCACAATATTAGGCGGCATATATCACTGTTTCTGTGGTG
Source organism: Geotrypetes seraphini (assembly GCF_902459505.1). Lineage (NCBI taxonomy): Eukaryota > Metazoa > Chordata > Amphibia > Gymnophiona > Dermophiidae > Geotrypetes > Geotrypetes seraphini. Next base: position 15,210,545 of record NC_047097.1, read on the forward strand.
CATTATATGTAGAGTTCAGCTCCTTGGTGGTTCAGTTTAATTTTTGTCTACATATTTCTATTTTAAACCCCCCTCCCCTTTTTACAAAACTGTAGCGCGGTTTTTAGCACCTATTGTGGTGGTAACATCTGCAACGCTCATAGGAATTCTATAATTCTATGAACATTGGAGCTGTTACCACCATGGCCAGTGCTATAAACCGCGCTATGGTTTTGTAAAAAAAAAAAAAAAAAAAAGAAGGTGGGAGGGATTGGATAGTTTGTGATTACATATTCCATACTGGGTGAAAGTGTTTTTTGTGTGTATAAAAGATATGGTTCTCTTTTAGCACTGACTGCAGGGACAGTCTGTACTAGTCTGGCTTGTTTAGTTTTACAATGGGTGTTATTGTTCTACTTCTCACTGCAGTGTGTAAGATGCTGCCTTTTCCTAGGTACACTCTTGTTGTGCGATGTGTGGATTGCTACTGAAAATCATGTTTTTCATATAGATGGGGGGGTGTCAAAAAAATGACGGGCCCCGAATGTCACATATGTTAGGCACGCCACTGTTCTTTATGTGTTTTTAAGTACGTTTATACTTTGCAGCTATATGAAATATGGGCCTGCATTGTGATCTCATGACTAGAACTAAATTATTTTTCCTCTAGCACCTAAGGGTTCACCCTGAGTACTCAAGGTAATCACCTTGCTTTCAAACTCACACTGGGAACTCTTTAGAGCTGATGGCACTATATAGTCATGCATAAAATATATTATGTCCTGATGCAGTACAAGAACTTCATTGTGTTTGTTCTTGTACTAGATGTGTGAACGTGACCTAGGTTTACTAGACATGACTGGGATTTTCAATAAAATGTAGTGTTTTGCTGAGCAAGGCTGGTATAAAGAGAACCCACAGTACTTAAACAAGGAAATGGTTCTTGAAGAAACCCTCACATCAATCCTGAAAGGTGGAAAGACCAATTTTTGCATAGGTGGCTAGATAGGAAAAGGGACATGCAAGTCTGGATTTTCACTTTTAGGCAGGTATTTGTACAAAAGACTCCTGAATGTGAGCAGGAAATATGTTTTATGTTTATTGAGGATTTAGCATACCACCTAATTCTAGTGGGTGGATCAAGGCAGTTTACAAGTTAACACACATACCAGCTGATATTCAGTGCTATTTAACTGGCCAGAAATAGAAATGGCTTAACTGGTTAAATGTGAATATTCAGCATGAGATAACCAGTTATCTCCACTGAATATTCACGGCCAGTAGCTAAAATTTAATCAGTTATATTGCACAATAACCAGCCATTTTCAGCATTGAGTGGCTAAGTTTAACAGCCAAATTGGGCCGTGTGAATAGCAGTCCAATCTTTAACTACTATATTGGATTAGCCGTCACCAGAAACAGTCCAGCACTGAATATTCACGGTCAGCACCAACCACAGGAGTTAGCCAGTCTGCCTCTCCCAGTCTGAATATTGGCCCTTAGCCTGCAGCACATCTAATAAGAACAGCAATGATCCAAAATTCTCTGCGGTTTCCAATATAACATTTATAATAAAATTAGTCTAAAACAAAGACATATCCAATAAAATAAGAATGCATAAAAATTAAATCATCCTAAGTCAAACAGTCTGTTTTCCACCTTCTAATATCAAAGACCTCCTCCACTTAGATCCATACTTAAATATCATACGCTCTCAGGAACAATGTTGTTTTTAATTCCTTCTTACATGATTGTAAGGATGTAATAACATGAACCTCCGGAGAAAGAGCATTCCACAGCACAGGCCCTGCAACCTGGAACAGAGTTTTTCTATAACACTCTAATCTGATCCTATGAAAAGAGGGAATCTCTAATATTAGTGTATTCGCTGATCTGAATGCCCTTGATGGTTGATATCATTTTAATATTGATGACAGGATGGGAGAAGTCAACCCCTTCAATACTTAAAAAATCAGAGTATCTTCAACATAATTCTATACTCTTTTGGTAACCAGTGTAAAGACGTCAAAATAGGAGTAATATGCATCTATCTTGCTGAACGAGTTAACATTCTCGCTGCTGCATTCTGTGAAATTTGAAACATTCCTAAATATTTTTTTTAGATACTCCTAATAAAAGGCCATTACAATAATCAAAGACTGGTAAAATCGCTGCATATGCAATTTTCAAATGTTAACAAATCACATAAGCGTCTAACAATTTTTAATCAATGAAAAACCATAGCAATGATCGTAGATATTTGATGTTTCACTGACAATTCTAAGTCCAGTATAACCCCAAAACTATGAACTTAGTTACCACGTTCAATTTTTCTCCATTTATAAAAAGTGTTTTAGGGATGTCTAATGCAGTATAATCTGCTAACAACAATACTGTTGATTTGTCCATATTCAGTTTCAGATGATTATCCCGCAACCAAAAAATAATTTTAATTCTTCTAGAGTATCATTTACGTTATGTTTGATTTTCAGCAGAAACTGTACATCATCTGTATATAGACAAAAAGAGACATCAAAATTTCTTAGCAACTGGTACAACGGTTACAAAAAGACGTTAAACAATATTGGGGATAACACTCTTCTGTTTCATTGCGTATCCTCAGATTTTTCATGATTCACAATGATTTTATAAGTATGCTCTGATAAAAATAACAGAAACCAGAGTAAAACTTCACCCTGTAATCCTATAGCCTTTAGTCTATTTAAGGGTGTCAAATGCAGCTGACAAATCCTAGTCAAATTGTATCCATCAAAGACAATAAATAGCCCCTGGCTTCCTATGGTACCCTGTGACTGGATATGTACACAGAAGGCAGGCCAGAAGAACACCATCAGGTAAAAAGCAGGTAAATAGGACAAATAGAAATTCCCCCTTTACTAGTACATTCAGGCCTCTGGGATACTAATCTCTACAGCTATATGTATAGAGGTAGCCAACTGCTTAGAAAAATGTTCTGCCGGCTCCCACAAAACTATTAACCAGAAAGAACCAAATTGTTTCTCCCGATTCCCAACTGCTCCCTTCCCCTTCTCACACCAACTGATTTCTGTCTTTTCTCTACACTGTTTCTCAGGCTGAAAAACAAAATTGGAATCTTTCAAAATAGCCAATAGTAGCGCCCTATTGCTATGACCTCAGAGGCCTGTTTACTGAATTTCTGCACTAACTTTAGGCGAACTCTATAGAATCAGGACCTTATTGCCTACAAATTGGGCACTATTTTTTTTTTTTTTTAATGAACGTATGCCAATGGCATTAATTAGGGAAATAGAAAATTTACCATTTTCCAGCTGCGATAAAAAATGGCCTTAGCAGACATGAAAGACCTATGTAAGGCTACCTTTTATTGCACTTTAGTAAAAGGAACCCCTAATGACTACCTAAAACTAATGCTTTCATAATCTAAATGAGATATTTTTCAAATCAACTCTAAAAAAAGAAAATCAAGGCTGTTGCATTTGAGTACTTTCATGGAATGTAAGTTGTGTTTTCAAGAGCTGAAGAAACTCCATACAGGATGCTTTAAAGTTATATTTAAGGGACAGTCCAATGGCTCAGTAGCCGTGCCAAGCACTACCAAGAGGAACAGCCACACACAGTTTCCTAATCCATCTTTTGCTACTCAAATGGGCCAGGCTGGGATGAGAAGTCTCAGCTACAATACAACAGCGATGTTCACTGACCTGATACAAGCTGCAGACATAATATGTTCCAACGGGAACTCAATTAGCAGTTATCATGGTAACAACTGGTCCAGCCAGTAGGGTTAAAAAAATTGAAAACCTGGGTAGTTGAGACTGAAGGCTCATGGCATCAAAGCCCAATAGAGACTGATTATGATTCAGCTGAAAGCCTAAAGAAGCAGGAAAGAACTATAGGATAATAAACAAAACAGAACACATTTAATAACAGCTGAGAAATGGATTAGAGTAGACTTGGGCCTGATAAGCCGGCAGCAGATAGCGCTTTTGCTGTCCGCTGTCAGCATAGCTATCGCTACCATTCAGCATTTTCAGTTGGTATTACTTATGTCAGCGAAGGCCTATGGGAAATTATATCAATCTGACTCTGGCATGTGAATGCAGATAGACCCTGAGGGCAGGGAGACTGTTTTAAGTAGCCCTGATTGAATCATGACTAGCTAAAAGGTGTTAATGTCTGATTAAGAGGGTGCTTAGGACAATGGGTCCAGGTGCACAGATCAAGAAGATAGGCTGCTTGAATGGGACAAAGAAGCCAGAGACTAATCCCATCTACCATGCCTGCAAGTATCACACCTTCCTTAGCAATTAAATTAACCATTGTTTCAAACAGTTTACAAATTATAAACAGAAAGATACTGGGACATACAATAGTTTCTATACACAGAATAAGATTCCAAGCTATAAAAGCCTCCTCTCTGCTCTCTCAATATATCTATCTATCTCTTGGCTCTTGGCACTCTGGTCCTCTCTTGTTTCTCTTAAGTTCTAGCTCTCTCTCTTTCTCTGTCTATCCTTCTCTTTATCTATGAAATACGAAGCTTGGACCATCACCCCATCCCCCTTTTCTCTCTCTCTCTGCCTTTCCCTGGAACTTCACGCTTCCTTCTGGACTCTGTAAGGCAGGGAAACTGCTTTGCTCTCTACTTAATTGTAATGCTTAATTGTTGTAATGCCTATGAATACTACTTTTCTGTAAGACTATTTCTATAATATATTCTTTATGTAATCACCTCTGGCTGTGCCTCTTTGATTCTACTTCCTGGTGAGTCATCTGTGAGGGAACTGAACCTGGGACCGGGCGTTTGTCAGGGCGCCTCTCACTTAACCCCTACCACCATATATTGTGGGGGCCACTAACAAACCTGACATCCGCCACTAGTGTTAAACCTAGATAGTCAATGACAGGCAGTTTATGGCGACTGGCATTGAATATCTGGGGTTTTATTAACCAGTTGTGTGCTAACCAGTTAATTGTTTACCGGTTAAAGACAGGACAGCTATTTAATCACTAAACTTATCCGATTAAGCAATGGATATCAGCACCAAATTGGATAAATCATGTGATACAGCTACCAAGGGTATTCAGCAGGAGATAACTACTTATCTCCTACTGAATATCTGCAGTTAGGTGTTAAAATGCTATTTAAACAGCTAGAAGTTGTTCTTGGCCAGTTAAACAGTTTTGAATATCAACCAGCTTGTGTCTGGGAATGAAGGACTAGTCTAATGGTTAGTTCAGTGGGCTGAGAATCTTGGAAATTGTGTTCAGTTTCTACTACAGTTCCTTGTGACCCTAGGCAAGTCACTTATTCCTCCATTGCCCCAGGTACAAGGCTTAGCTTGTTAGCCCGTTAGGGACAGAGAACAGAGAAAATGTCTGCATGTATCATACTGTATGTAAACTGTTCTGGTTATATCACAGAAAGGCAGTCCTTAATTTTGTATTAATGCTGTATTAAAATGCAAAGTTGACTGTCTCTTTGGAACCCGTCCCCAACTATAATTCCAACTAAAGGCTTGGTTCACCCCAAATTAAGACTTTCTAAGGCCAAGGTTTTTCAGTAAATTGAAATATATATAATCAGAAGTCATGTGGACAAAGCAGATGTCCTGCATATCATGGTAAGCCACGTAAATCCCTGATTTTGTGGGCTTTAAGTCAGCCCTCATTCAGGATCACATAATAAATTTACCTGTTTCATTACAATATCCATAAACTTCATTATTCTTTTCAGATATGCAGAGACACTCTCCTGATGTCACCGTGCTCTCACCCTGTCAGTTCAAACTAACTAAAAGCCAAAAATATTTGCAGAAACCTTTACAAGGTTTTACTCCAAACAAATCAATAGGGAAAATAATGAAAAAGATCTTGGAAAAAAGTACAGTCTGCAAAAATTATCTTGTGAAGCTTTTTCACAGGCCTCCTTTTTCCATTAACAAGTTTCTTCCATGAACAGATTATTCCTTCCTTCTATCCTCTTTTCTCTTCTTTATTTTCCTCTCCAGATTGCGATACTACCCTCACTAGAACTCCCTTGCACACTAATATATATTGGTTCTGCCTTGTCACTATGGAAGAGTATGTGTTGTGAGGTTGTTCTTTACTGACCTTGTTATTTCTTTTTTTTTGTAATTGTTCTATGCTGATTGATATTTGTTCTTTTCTAAAAACCAATAAAAATATTTGAAATCGAACAAGTTTCTTTGCATGGTTTTAAATAATGAAAAAGAAAAGCTGAAGACGATATGATTAGAAAAACACTTACCCCCCCCCCTCTTCTATTAAACTGCGCTAGGAACTCTACAAGCGTCAGAAGCAGCATGGGCCATCCAGTGCGTCTCCCGTGCTAAAAGCTGCTATCACAGTTTTGTAGAAGAGGGGGTTAGTGGCCCATTTATTAAACTACGTTATTTTTATCATGTGGGTTTCCCATGCGATAAGACCACTTTTAGTGCAGCTGTAAAATAGCTGCATTTCCCATATTTTCTACTAATGGCCACAAGCTAATTTCCCAATTAGCACATGGCCATTAGTAGGTGAGCCCTTACTTCCCCTATTTGCTAGACCAGTGGCTCTTAAACCTGTCCTGGGAGACTGCCAGCCAGTCAGGTTTTCAAAATATCCCTAATGAATATGCATGAGGCAGATTTGTATGCCTGTCACCTTTGTTATATGCAAATCTACCTCATGTATATTCATTAGGAATATTTTGAAAACCTGACTGGCTGGCGGTCCCCCAGGACAGGTTTAAGAACCACTGTGCTAGACAGTAAGGGCATATGCACTAACCATGTTCTACTCAGTTAGCACTCAGCTGAGTAGCTGCACTAACCAATTAGCGCAGGCCATCCCTACTCTTTGCCTCCAAACATGCTAAAAAATAAAACCTATTTTTTTAACACAGGGGTACCACGTGCTGATTCCAAAATTACCATGGGTTGCCTGAGCATGCCCCGTGGTTGTGGAATTTAACCTGCGATAGGCACATGTTAGTATTTACTGCAGCTTAGTAAAAATAGCCCTTATATTGCTCATAATGTAATAGAGAATAAAATAGATGTAAAATAAAAATTCCTCTTTGTTTAAGTTCTAATGATCTCTCTACATGACAGGATTTTTGGAAAAAATATTTTTCTAAGAAATACCAAATTCCTGTATTAGGGATGAACATTCTTTAAATTACATTCAGTTCGTTAGCATGCCTTAAATTATTTAGGGCCCCTTTTCGTCGCTTTTGCCACGCCAGGACTCGTTTCTGCGGCTTTGTAAAAGGGACCCTTGGGGCTTTATGCCAAACTTGCATGTTGTGTGAAAAATAGAACAAAACACCTGGAAGCATCCAAAATACTAAAGCTGAGACATTTTGAGGGAAATTCTAAAAACTGAGCCTAAAATACCTATGTTAATTAGGAAACACCATCTGAAGTGGCAAGCAACATTAAATACCTAACTCCACTATAGGAGTGGATAACACCAGACGTGGCATTAGGAACCATAAAGCGCCTACATAGGTATGATTCATGGGAAAGATAGGCACCAGAAATGCAGGCCTTAAAAACCCTAGCCTACACTTCCAGCGTCTACCTTTGCCTGAGGTGTGATTCTCTACACGGCGCCATCGCGTGACTGACTTGAGATCGGCACCATTTAGAGAATCCGGCCCTTTGTATTTTCCACACAAACTTTCAGCAAGGTCACCTTGCAAAAATTTATTTCATGGAAGTTACTTTTTGTGCAAAGTTCACTTTACATGAAAGTTTAGGCAAATTTAGCATTAGTGAACTGTTGCAATTTAAAACCATGCAACAAAACTTGTTAATGGAAAAAGGAGGCCTGTGAAAAAGCTTCACAAGATAATTTTTGCAGAAAAAAATAACCAACTCATGGACTGTACTTTTTTCCAAGATCTGGAAAAAAAGTGGCTTTTGTCAGTGGTGCAATAAATTTAAAGGTCTCACCAGTACAAATTAGAGAGCCCCCATCCCCGTCCTCCAGGGGGACATCAACTCCCTGGGGGCTCAATGAACTGACACAGGACTGAAATGTTTAAATCCCCCTACCTCCCAGAAGCCTAGATTTTAGATGGATAGTAAATATTTTAAACAAATAAATAAAATACTGTACTAGGGTTGGGTTGGCTCATCTTGATCCAGTTTGGTCCACTCCCGCATTCCCACAATATCTCAAATTACCCTGAGGTCCAGGGGGGAAGTGGAAGAAAAATTAATAATTGCTTGCCTCTGCTCTGTAGGCTGCCATCTACCCCAAGCAGTAATTCATGTAACTACTCTTAGGGGTAAGACTGCCAAACAAAGGCATGCTTTGGTAATTTGATCCTTAGCTGTAGTACTATGAGACTATCACTGGGGGTCAGTTGATTATTTTTACTCTGCTATCCCCAGAGCCTTTGGGGTGAATCAGGGGGATAGGATGGGGTCGAATGAATGCCAAGGACAAGATGAATCAACCCTAGGCCATTGGAAAATCGAGGTCCACCAAAGGGGGAGGGGTCCAGGGGAGACTGCCAATATCCTAACTGTACCACCACTCCAGTCCCATGCTCGGTCCACCTACCTCATCACGTTCCAGCTCCTGATGAAACCACCCCAGCCCCCCCAAGAAACCCAAATCCCACCACTCACACTCATATCGCACACTCAGTTAACCCACAAGACTTGGCAGCTGACATCCAGAACGTCGGCAAAACCTGCAGTCTATACCACCAATCCATCGACTTGGCTGCCTCCAACTGGCACTCTGGGATCCAGTCCCTCTACAACAACCTCGCCCAGAAAAGAATCACAAAGGTTCCTACCAACAAACCCCAGCCCCCGAGTTTACTAATGACCTGCGATCCCTGAAAAGCACCCTGAGGAAATCTGAAAGACAATGGGTTAAACACCCAAATGAAGAATCAAAGGCACACTGGAAGAGCCTACTAGCTTCCTACAAGTCCTCAATCTTAGAGACAAAAAAAAAAAACAGACCTACTACTCTTAACTACATAAGAACATAAGAAATGCCTCTGCTGGGTCAGACCCGAGGTCCATTGTGCCCAGCAGTCCACTCACGCGGTGGCCCAACAGATCCAGGATCTGTGCAGTAATCTTCTATCTATACCCCTCTATCCCCTTTTCCCGGTCTTGACACTTGTTTGCCCTGACAAACCGCCTCTTCTCTGCTGCCCAAGGATGCAATCTCAACAGCCCCACAGATCTAGACAGTGAGACTCTCTCTAGCTTCTTCCAAAACAAAATTGACATCATCCGCAACAATAGTCCCCCCAATCCTGCTCCCCTCAAGACATCCCAGCATCCCCTCAAGACATCCCAGCATCGAGATCGCTAGCCCAACTCACAATGAACTAGCCAAACACAATGAACTCCTCAAAACTCTGAAGGAGCTCAAACCCACTATCCTGGACCCTGGCCCTTCCAGCCTCCTCCTATCCACTGCCGATACCCTAGCTGAATCCCTCCTCCCCATCATAAACACCAACCTAGTAACTAGTAAGGTTTTACTCAGCTGTAAAATGGCTATTATCAAGCCCACTCTCAAGAAACCTATCCTTGACCCAAATGACCCGAACAACTACAGCCCAGTCTTCAACCTCCCATTTGTATCCAAAATCCTGGAAAGAACAGTTCTTCATCGACTACTTCCTTTCATAGAAGAACAAAACACCCTCTCCCCTTATCAATCTGGCTTCCGAGCAGGCCACAGCACAGAAAGAGTTCTTCTAGACATCATCGATGACAGTTGGTCGATACTAGATAAAGGTAGTACTGCTGGATCTAAGCGATGCCTTTGACACTATTGACCATCAATTCCTACTGCACAGGCTCACCGACCTAAGAATCAAGGACTCTGCACTTCAATGGTTCACCTCCTTCCTTCAATCAGTACTACTAGTCCCAAACAAATCAGAATCCAAACCTATCAAATATGGAGTCCCCCAGGGTGCCCTACTGTCCCCGCTCTTCTTCAACCTATACATCAGACCAGTTATCGACATTGCCCAAAAATACAACATCAAAATCCACTCCTATGCGGACTACATTCAGCTTCTCCTCCCGCTAGGTAAAGACCGATCTACCCAACTCACCAATCTTTAACACTGCCTCACCGACGAAGAACTGGATGACAGACAACAAGCTCCAGCTGAATGCTGCCAAAACTGAGCTACTATGGATCAGAAAGAAGAACACTAATTTCACCTGCCCAATACTATCCTGGGATTTCACACTCTTATCAGCTAAAGACAAGTGTGCAGTCTTGGGGTGGTACTAGATGGCCACTTGTCCCTCTCAGCCCATATCTCCCAAGTGGTCTCTATCTCCTTCTACTATCTGCATCAGCTAAAATGTATCAAACCGTATATCATTAAACCTGACCTAGCCCAACTCCTCTATGCCTATGTGCTCTCCAGAATGGACTATTGCACCTCCATCTTCAATGGATTCACCGCCAAGGAGCTCAAGTGCCTCCAGCGAGTCCAGAACTCCGTGATCCACCTCCTACATGACCTGGTTTACCAAGACCCCATCTCCCCAGCCCTCCATGCAGAACACTGGCTACCAGTTAACAAACACTGTGTTTTCAAGACCCTTATTATAGCCTACAAGAGATTCCACCTCATTGCCCCTATCTACATCACATCCAAACACCCTCAATATACTCCCGCCCACCCACTCCGCTCTGAGGCTGAGAAATGACTATACATCCCTGCAGGAGGATCCCTCAAAATGGAAACAGCTCATAAACACTCCTACAGCCACTTCATCCCCCGACTTTGGAACCAATTGCCTGCCCAGATAAGCTCTCAAGACTCGCTGATGACCTTCTGGAAAATTCTGAAGACCCATCTCTTCAATTGAACAGTCCTAACGAACAATCCCTTCCTTGCTCCCCTTCCTTAATCTCCCACTTCCTCCCTCTCTACCCTCCTCCTCTTCTCACCTGTCTCTCTACGAATGCCTGTAAATTTTGTCCTGTATTAACTGTGAATGTCAATTGTAACCTGTTCAGAGCTCCCGAGAGAACGGTATAGAAATCCAAATAAATAAACTGCTTGTCCAGACCTATGGGGGGCGGGGGGGGGTCATTAATTTTTTGTATGCTACTACATAAAAGACAGTTTTTTAAAATGTCTTATGCAATGCCACAGTCATGAAGATGGATACTCTTGATTGTGGCAATGTGTTAAAAAAAAAATTCACACAAAGTGTAGGTAAGGATATTAATGAGCTCATTTGCAATTCTTAACTACATTTTGCAGCAATGAGCATTATTAACCTAAAAGTATTTTTTCAGGATAAACATTGGGCCCTTAGGGAAAAAAAGTTGGGTATAGTCTGAGTCAGGAGACAGATGCTGAAAGACTCCAATAGAAGTAACACTGCTTCAGCAATTCATGGCCTACAACAGCTGAATCTTTAGAAACATTTTACCTTGGTACTATATTGTATCCTGCTTGAAGAAGTATTTTCCTACAGTGGTGGGGAGGGGAGCCTTGGTCTGTTTGTTTTTTAATAGCTGCTTAACTTTTTAGATCAAGTATTTCTGTATATTTGACTAGCATAAGTGCTCAAGTCTAACCATAGAGCCGCATATATATCCAGTTCTATTAGTATTTTATACAATAGGGCTAATCAAATGGCAGACTGTGTGTGGTTCACAGTGCGTACCGTGGAGCCCTTGTATGTAGATTGCAGGGGTGCTGGAGTTTTTGGTTTTGATGCCATGGAAGAAGCGGACTGACCTCCACCCCGGGTCCGATGCTCCCCTTATATTTGTCTCTTTTCCCCACCTTAAAGTGTTTCTCTGTACACAGCAGCAGTAGCAATTCATATAGACCGTCTGCCTGCACCTTCTCTCTGCTGCATCCCACCCTCTTCTGAGCTAACTTCCTGCAAGATGCCGCAGAGAACAGGATCCAGACTTGGGGAGTTGGCCTCTGTGAACCGCTTCCACAGCTGTGTACAGAGAAATGTTTACGGAGGTGTGGGTGTGGAGTCAGATACTGGGGGATTGCCAATCTGGGGAGGGAGAGAGAAATAGAAAGAGATGTTGGACAGTTCAAGTTTTATTTAAGTTTGATGAATCGCTTATTTAGTGCAGGAGGGAGGGAAGCGAAATAGAAAGAGATATTGAAGTCAGAGGAGGCAGGGAGGGGAGTGAAATACTGGATAATGGGAGGGAGAAAGGAAGAGTGGGAAGAACGCCAGATAGAGAGATGTTGGACCAAGGAGCAGCAGAGGTGAGGGAGCAAGAGGTACTGGACAGTGGGACAGAGGAATGGAAGGAAGGAAGCAAGACAGAGAGTTGCCAGACCCAGGAGGTAGAATGGAGGGAGAGAGATATTGGACAGGAAGGAGGGAAGAGAGATATTGGATCCATGGGTGAAGGAGACATGAGGTACATGTGGTAGTTTGTGGACTCAAAAGCAACTAAGGAACCGACACATGCACAATCACAATAAGCCAACAATATACCCTATATGAAAAAAACATGGGGGTCCCTTACAATGCTGAAAGGCCCACCCACCGCACAAACACACACACACTCATACACAGCTCACACAAAAAAAGAGTGAAAAGTGGAGAAAAAAACCTCAATTGAGCTTCATTTGGTAAAATAAAAACTCCACTTGATAGAAAAGAAAGAGAATTAAATCACTTTCAAAAGTATGGTTGGTATTCAACGGTGGGAAAAATACAGGCACTGTAATAGCCCTAAGAGAAATCACCCACATGCCAAAATAGATGTGTCAATGTTTGTGTGGAAAAAACTGCACATCCACAGAGTCTCAATTTCAAGAAAAACTTGTGAGCAGAAAAAATGAAACTTCAAACTTAGCTGCAAATCAGTGTCCAGTCTGTCTTCAAAACACCTCCATTATGTGCTGCCCCACCTGAACATCGCAGACAGTTGTACCCAAGTTTCAGACAGCCAAAGTTTCTGGACCTCTAGTCAAAACATTTGAGTAGCCTGCTACATAGTAAGGTAGGCACCTACTTTTCTTGATAGAAAAGATGACATGTAAATGCCCTGATATTACCCTCACTGTATTTTGACAGTGTCTTAGTCAGCGGTGCTAGAGAAAATGAGGAACATTTATTCAGCGCTGGGTGCTGCAGCTTCTACAATGGTCAGCAAGACAGGAGGAAACCATTTGGGATCTGGGTGGGCCACTATTGGAAACAGGATACTGGGTTTGATGGACTTTCAGTCTGTCCCAGTAAGGCAATTCTATAGAGCTCACAATCTAAGTGGGGCAATGGAGTCCAGGCAGCGGAAGTGGGAATTGAATCGGATTCCCCACGTTCTCAGCCCTCTGCACTATCCACTAGACCACAGGTGTCAAAGTCGGTCCTCGAGGGCCAGAATCCAGTCGGGTTTTCAGGATTTCCCCAATGAATCTGCATGAGATCTATTTGCATGCACTGCTTTCAATGCATATTCATTGGGGAAATCCAGAAAACCCGACTGGATTCCGGCCCTCGAGGAGGGACTTTGACACCCCTGCACTAGACTGAGCAATTCCTCCAATGTATACATACCACGTTACAGCTGGTGTGCAGATTTGTGGATGTGGCCAAACATTTTTGGGGAAAAAAAGTGTCCAAAATTTTCCCCACAATACTTTTTAAATGCAGTAAAGTATAGAATACAATCAGTCACTAACCCCCAAATTCTGTATATGGTGTCTTATGCTGAGCAAGCTAATCAGTGTGCACAGCTGATTTGTACACACAACTTAAATTGTTTAACAAGCCTGATCGGTGCCGATAATGGGCAATTAACACCTCATTACTGGCATTAGTTGGCACTAGTTAAAAATTATGGTGCACAGCTTGGTGTATTCTGTAAAGTGCTGCTAACCAATTCTAGTGCCTGAATTTGAAAAGGAGGCGTGGCCAAGAGAGGAGCATGGGCAGGTCGTGAGCATTGTTACAGAATATGCCTGATGCACGCACAAGGTAGGCCCAGGTATTTAGGACTGATTTTCCTTGGCCCTAAATGGGTGCAGCTAAAAGTTATGTAATGCACTGGCAATTATTGTGATTCTTTCAGGTCTGCGTATTTTTTTTATTAACTCACACTCAGCACTGTTCTAGTTAGTGCCCGTTTTTTAGGTGCCCTCTATAGAATTTGACCCTAAGAGGATAATCACTTCCAAAGTTATACCCTCTTTGAAGCGGGTAACAAAATTAAAACTATGTTTTTATAGCTTTTTATGTAGCCATCTTAAAGATGTGATGATAGCAGAATCCATTTATAGGGAAATTGTCTATAAGACTACCAGGTCCTGAACTGTGGGACCTGTTGCCCATTCATATCAGACTACAGCCTTCATTAGATCTTTTCAAAACTGACCACAAGACTTTCCTCTTTAAAGACACTTTTGTCTATTCTCCTTCTGCAAGCTATAGAAACAACCCTGGATGCACATATGCCCACCTTCTTGTATTGCCCTCCCCTCTATACTACCTACTATTTAAGTTTCACCCCTCCAACCCACCCTGCCCATCTTGTCAATGCCACACCCTACTAATAATACTTTTATTAGATTGGAAGCTGTTTAGATATCCGGTCTAATGGGCAGGCTAGTAAATCTGAAATAAACTTGAAACTCGATGGATCTCAATTGAGGAAAAGAGACAGAGGCTTGGCGAGTATTTTATGGGAATCTTTTCTAACTCATCGGAAGGCAGGTTATATATATGTGCACAAGGTAAAACATGTCGAATCATTTTCAGTTCATTTGGGCTTCTTCCCAGTTTTTGGACATTTTTCAATTAATTTTACACATCCATTTTAATAAAAATAATTTTTGTGTGGGAGAGCTTTTTAATGCATATTAATTGCTAATCATGTTAATGCTTGCTAAATGCTAATGATGCCCATAATGTAGTAAACCAAAAATTCTAAAAACCCTCTTAAAAAAATGTCATTTGGAATAAATAGTAAATATCCTAAGATACTAGAGACTGTCAGCTACAAAAATATATGTAACAAAAGGTTTAAATATGAAATTAAGAGATGCCCTCAGATAAAAAGAATAAACTTACTAATACATGCAGCTAATTAAAGACTTTTTGAAGAGCTGCACTATATATTTGTATTATAGACTTTTGTGCAAGCAAGATTATACATATGTAAATAAGAAAAGGATATATCCTCTACATTCCTTTCAATAAACTCACACTTATCAACAAATCTAAATATTCACCGACCCTCAGAGATACTCAAAATATTTCACTGTATCTGGCTTCACACACCATATCTTCACCGGGTCATACTATATAAATATTGGACACCAATTGCAGATCCACATTCAAAATATTTATTTAAAAGTTTTTTTTTTTACATCGTTTACAAAAAACTAAACGATTTACATCAATAAAAACATACATAAAAGATGACAAACTAAAATCTTAAAATCTGCATAATTAAACAATTTATTCTCTTCAAATATCAGCTAATAAATCTCAAGAATACAGTAACAGACACAGTTAAACAGTTCCTTCGCTTCAAATGCAGTAACAACCAACTGAGGGTTTAATTGTTTCTTAAACTGAATCCGGTTTACACACAGGCGCAATTGGCCCACTAAACTAAACTAAACTAAACTAAATCTTGGATTTATATACCGCATCATCTCCACTGATGGAGCTCGGCACGGTTTACATGGTTAGGGAAGGAACGGAAATCCAATGGAATTATATAAGTAAGAGAGGAGAGAGGTTTAGGTGTAAGAATGCCAGGAACGGGACGGGGTTACGTTTTGGAGAAGAGCCAGGTCTTCAGACGATTGCGGAATGGTAGAAGTGGACTCAAATTGCGGAGAGGGGAAGGGAGACTGTTCCAGAGCTGAGCAATTCTAAAAGGGAGGGAAGAGCCAAGTTTACCAACAAGGGAGATGCCTTTTAGGGAGGGGTAGGATAGTTTTAATTTTTGCGAGGATCTAGTGGAGGTTGGATTTGAGGAATTCCAGGATAGCGGGATAAAAGGAGGGAGGATACCATGGAGGATCTTGAAGGTTAGACAGGCACATTTAAAGTGGACCCTGGAAATAACGGGAAGCCAGTGGAGTTTGGATAGGAGCGGTGAGACATGATCAAACTTACTTTTTGAGAAGATAAGTTTAGCCGCGGTGTTCTGTATTAGTTGGAGTCTGTGAATGCTTTTCTTTGTTACGCTAAGGTAAATGGAATTGCAATAGTCCAATCTGGAAAGGATAATGGATTGTACGAGGACGGCAAAGTGTTTTTGGTGGAAGCAGGACCTCGCTTTCCTCAGCATGTGAAGGCTGCAAAAACATTTTTTTATCAGGGAGTTGAGGTGGTCATTGAAGGATAATGATGAATCTATGGTGATGCCCAGAACTTTGCTAGAGAACTCCAGCTGTAGAGAGGAACCTGTGGGCAGTGGGATTGAGGTGGGTAATTGATCAAGTTTGGGGCCGAGCCATAGTAGTTTGGTTTTGGACTCATTCAATTTCATTTGTACAGTGTGAGCCCAAGATTGAAGGTTGGTTATGCAAGAAGAAATGTTAGCTACGAGATTGGTGAGGTTTGCATCGGTCTCGATGAGGACCAGGATATCGTCGGCGTAGGTGTAGAGTGTTTCTAGGGGGGATAGGTGGAGAAGGTTCAGGGAGGACATATAAATGTTGAAGAGGATGGGAGATAGGGGGGAGCCTTGTGGGACTCCACAGGTCGGTTTCCATGGGGAGGAGGAGGAACCATGTTTGGTGACGGTGTAAGAGCGAGAACGTAAGAAATTCGAAAACCAGTCGAGGACTGTAGAACTGATGCCTATCTCGGAGAGTAGGAAGATTAGAATGTCATGGTGGACGACATCAAAGGCAGCAGAGAGGTCGAATTGAAGGAGAACGGCAAATTTTTTATGAGAATGAAATTGTTGGATCTTCGAGATAAGGGAGGCCAGGAGGGTTTCGGTACTGAAGTTGGGTCTGAAGCCGTATTGATAGGGTAGGAGGATAGAGAATCTTTCCAGGTAGGCTGAAAGTTGGGAGGAGACGATGGACTCTAGCAGTTTGGTTAGGAGCGGAATGTTTGCTATTGGGCGATAATTAGATGGGGCGGAGGGGTCTAGGTCAGCTTTCTTTAGTAGGGGGGTCAGTGCAATGCGTCCCATTTCAGGGGAAAAGAGGCCCGATAATAGGGCAGAATTTATGAGTATAGTGAGAGAGGAGATGGCCTGAGCGGGAATTTTCTCAAATAGATAGGATGGGAATGGGTCCAAGGTGCAATTACAGGATTTCAGTTTCAGACAGAGTTTGAGGACCTGGGAATCGGATACTTGCTCAAAGGTGGTCCAGGATCTATTGACTGGGATGGGGGTGGGGACCTTTGTAGTAGGATCGGGGGAGGCGGCCACCAGAGGATTGTAGGAGACTGCAGGAGGGAAGGAGCTTCTCAAGGCGGTGACCTTTCCGTTGAAGAAGTTTGCTAGTTGATCCACTGATGGGGAGGAGGGAAGAATAGAAGGGTTGGTGTTGGGGGTTAAGGAGCGCCAGATATGGAACAGCATACTGTTCTGGTTTTTCGATCTGGAGATCTTGTCACCATAGAAGTCTTTCCTAGCTCTTTTGAGTGTATTGTTGTAAGATTTAATGTTGACTCTCCAGATTTGTTTATCTGTGGGGGATTTCGATTTTTTCCAGATGCGTTCCAGGGATCGACATTTTTGTTTTAGCGCCCTGTGTTGTGGGAGGAACCAGGGGGCCTTACGGGAGTAGGAGATGGTTTTGGTGGAAAGTGGGGCGAGAGATTGGTAGGTGGATTCTGAGAGAGTGGTCCAAGTGTGCCAGTTGGTTGCAGGATCTGATGGCTTAGGCTTGGATGGGAGATTGTCAAGAAATTTGGACCAGAACTGGTCATTTGAAATTTTCTTACGGAAAGTAATGGACTTAGAGGACTGCGGAGAGGTTCCAAGGGGGGACATGAAGATGGGGAGACAGAAGGTTCCTAGGAAGTGGTCGGACCAGGGAACGTGATCCCAGCGGACGTCGTCGGTTGAGGTTTTGTAATCCGTGAGATCGAGGAAGCTGATGAGATCTAGAGAGTGTCCTTTTTCATGGGTTGGAGAGGAGGCGGGGGGGGAGAAGCCGAGAGAGATGAGGAAATTATTGAAATCGGATGCATCTTTACTAGAGGTGTCATCAAGGTGGAGATTGATATC
Source organism: Geotrypetes seraphini (assembly GCF_902459505.1). NCBI lineage: Eukaryota > Metazoa > Chordata > Amphibia > Gymnophiona > Dermophiidae > Geotrypetes > Geotrypetes seraphini. The sequence goes on from NC_047097.1 coordinate 15,228,746, forward strand.
TCCGATGATCAGTAGTCTATGGAACTTAAGGAAAGCGTTAGATATGGTCTCGTAAACAAGTTCGGAGGAATTGCTCCAGGGGGTGGGCGGACGATAAAGTAATAAGATACCTAGTGGGTGAAGATGGAGCTCATCATTGATAGAGGCTAACATATATTCTAGTGAATGGTGGCTGCCTTTTTCGAGGAGTTCAACATTAAAGAAAGATTTGTAGAGGAGTGCCAGTCCGCCTCCTTTACGGTTTAATCTAGGAGAAAAGAGGCCTTGGTAGCCCTGGGGGCAAATCTCGTTTTGAGTATAATAATCATCTTTTTTGATCCAGGACTCTGTGATACAGAAGAGTCCAGGATCAAAATCTGTGAGGAGGTCTTTCATAATTTGGGTCTTGTTGCATACGGATCTGGCGTTGCAGTAAAGTATCGGGACTGGGGTTAGAGAGTCAGGGGCATGGTTGGGAAGGTTGGCAGGGGGCACAGGCTTTAGGTAGGCTAGGTTGGCTTTGCGGGATTTATGTTTGTGAGAGTGACTTCTAGTGCGTAGCAGCGTGGGGATATTTAGGCTGGGGCAGGTATTAGTGACATTTGGGGAGTCTGGTAGATTAGGGGAAGAGGGTTTTAAGCAGAGGGTGATTTTAAGAGAAGAGCAGAGAAGGAGAAAAAAGAGCCAAAAGGGAGGCTTCATGTTTGACTTGGGGAGCCTTTTAAGCTGGGAGGCAAGGCTTGTTTGGATCGATTGTGAAGCAGTATGTTAAGTGGAGGGAATTTTTTTTTTTTTTTTTTTTTTTTTTTGGACAACACAGGAGGGAAAGAGTGGATGAACCAGAATCCCTGCAGTGAGAGCGGATTTACCTCTGAAACTGTCTGTCTTTTTGGAACCTGAGCAATAGGGTGTTCCACACGGAATCGTATGCGGAGGGGGCTAAATCGGAGGGATTTAGCAAGGAGAGGCTATACTGTCGGAAAGCCAGGGCCGGGAGGGGGCTAAATGAGCTAGTGGGAGGAAGGGTGAACAGGGAGGGAATTCAGGTACTGATCTCAACAGGAATACAGTTTAGCATCTAGACAGTTTCCAATAAAATATAGTACAGTTTGGCATCTGATAATTTCCAGTAAAATACAGTGAAATACAATGAGGTTCAATGAAATACAACTATGGTGCTTGGATGGTATAGCGCTCAGGAACAAGGTGTGGCCCACCACATCTTAACACCAGCAATACAGAACGTCATCGCTCTAGTATCTGCATAATTTCCCTGCACTATTGGATTTAATAGCCTTTGATTTTCAGATTGTAAGGATCTATTAATTAGCTAATGAGGTATTAACAGTCAATAATTGGTATTAATTGGAAGTAAAGCGGAGTTATGTGTGCATCTACCCTATTTAAAGAATGTGTGCCTAAATTTCATAGTGCAAAAAATCTAAAGGGTCATGACTGAAGAGTTTTCTTTTCAGAGATGCATTTGAGATTGGACATACTTAGATACACCCTCCCAACTGCTCAAGTCACAAAAGTCTAAATATTGCAGTACCTAAGCCTCAATCTGGCAGATTTCTAAACCCCTTACCCTATTGTTATTAGCCCTCTGTGTTCTTCTTTTCTGTATTAATTTGTAGTTCTACCCCTACTTCCCTGAGATTCAAGTAAGTTATAGTCGATTTCTGTCTTTATAAGTTTCGTTTCCCCCAACTTTTATTACGTAATCACTTAGAAATTTTTAATAAGCGTTGTATCAAATTTTTAATAAAACTTGGAAACCATGGGAGGGGCCTAAGCAGATCAGAGGGCATTCCCAGAAGGTAGGCACAATGTTATAGAATGCTATCAACCGCTGCACATTGGGCGCCAGCCTTTACACTAGCTTTTGACAGGCATAAATACTAGCAGCCAAAATTAGGCCCCAAATGCACTTTAAGCTAGTGTTTTATAAAGTGTGCTCTGCATGCAGCACCCTTAGCGTAGATCATCCTGGCGTCTTACTGTGGGTACAACAAAGGAGTCATGAGGATGAGATGTCAATGATTCAGCCACGGATGTAACGTTCAAAGTTCACTTTATTGATAATAGCACTGCAAAGACTCGAAGACTCGACACTGACAGTGTTTCGGCATCTATGCCTTTATCAAGAGACTCAGGCCTTGATTCTCCAAAGGCATAGCGGGTCCGCCCATCCCCACTTAATCTAAGGCCTGATTGGCCAATCAGACCTTAGACTTAGTAGGGATGGGCGGACCCGCTATGCCTAAGGCCTGATTGGTCCAGGCTTCTAGAGCCTGGGCCAATCAGGCCTTAGGCTTCGGCGGGATGGGCCAGGAAGGGGCGGGCCCGCCTCATTTCGACGAGGCGTGCCTGCTTGCTCGATGTGCAAGACCCATCTGTAAGAACAGGTTTGGTGGAGTGGGGGTTGTTAGCGCCGGGGGGGGTGCGTCTTCGGGCAGGAGGGATTGGGCACCCTCCTGCCAGCGACTGATATTGTCAGGGGGGGATCGGTAATGTCAGGGGGGGGCGGTCGGTAGTGTCGGGGGTGGGGCGGTCGGTAGTGTCGGGAGGGTGCGTCTTCGGGCAGGAGGGATTGGGCACCCTCCTGCCAGCGATCGGTAATGTTGGGGGGGCGGTTGGTAGTGTCGGGGGGGGCAGTCGGTAGTGTCAGGGAGGGGGGTGCATCTTCGGGCAGGAGGGTTTGGGCACCCTCCTGCCAGCGATCGGTCAGGGGGCCACGGCCCGCTATACTTATAGCGGCAGAGAGATCCCTTGCCGTGATAAGTGTAGCGGGCCGTGTCTAATCTAACCCGATTCTCTAACCCGCGTCTGTAACATGGACACCGGTTACAGAATCGGGGTTTAGTTTAGGCCAATTCTGAATAGGACGCCTCTCCCGGGCGTCCTATACAGAATCAGGGCCTAGGTGTCTTGCGGGCCTCGCCTTCAATATAGGCGGCCTGCCTGGGGAGCATTTTTTTTTTTTTTAAACGTGCATCCCGATTGGCTGATTAGACAGCTGTAGGACGCCTACAGCTGCCTAAAATCGGGACGCATTTTTAGAGAATCAGGCCCTCAGTGGCTGATAGTTCCATCACATAAATAGAGCATTTAATGCAGGTCAATTTTAGAAGCGAGCAGGGAAATAGCTGGTGTTCAAAGCGAAGCTGAAGGTCACTGTCAGTGTCGAGTCTTCGAGTCCTCGCAGTGCTACTATCAATAAAGTGAACTTTGAACTTTACACCCATGGCTGAATCATTGACATCTCATCCTCACGACTCCTTTGTTGTGCCTTGATTGTCTTGTCTTTGAGGCCTCCCTTGGGCTCTCGTTTTGGTGTTTTACTTTGGGTACCATTTACTGAATCGTACCCTAATTGTCACAAGCATGTGCTATTAGGCCATGCTCTAGCATTTACTGCATTTTAATTCACCTGGTAACTGTTTTCCGCACTCTAATAAACAAGCCCTTAGAATAATTGCAAGTTAAAATGACACACTAATAACACAATATAAAATATTTGCACAATATATGTTATTATTATGAATGTTGACATTAATGTTTACATTTTCCATTGAAGTTTTGCTATTTCTGTGATTTTAACCATTGTAACTTACGTGTAGACTGGTGTTTCCCAATACTGACCTGCAGGCATATATTACCAGTCAGGTTTTCAGGATTGACAGTGAATAATGAACAAGAATAGATTTGAATGATAATCTTCCGTGTATGCGCATCTCATTCACTACAGATAACCTGAAATTGAAATCAGCTAGGTGTGCCTCTAGAAAATCGCATCTTATACAGAAACCTGTTATGAAGAAAGCTTTATAAGATACCTTGGCAAGACTTCAAATGCTGTGCGATAGAGAAACCTTTCTTTCCATGGAAATCATGGGAGGCTAAGGGTTAACTCAAGAATCAGAGTAAAACTTAACTCTTTCTACAATAATACATTGGGGAAGAGGATCCGTTGTGTAAAGGATGATTCTATCATCTAGGCCAGGGGTGGGCAACTCCGGTCCTCAAGGGGCAGAATCCAGTTGGGTTTTCAGGATTTCCATAATGAATAGATCTCATGCATATTCGTTGGGGAAATCCTGAAAACCCAACTGGATTCTGCCCCTCGAGGACCGGAGTTGCCTACCCCTAATCTAGGCATCAGTATTTCTGAACCCCTTGTACATGTGAATGTCTAGAAAACTAGTACTTATGCATATGTCAACCTACCTGCAAAAGTACCAAGGGACCAAATTTAATAAACGGTGCCTATATTGTAGGTGCTGCTCAGCGCAGTTGTCAATCAACCTGTAGGGGAGAGTGTGGCGCAATGGTTAAAGCTACAGCCTCAGCACCCTGGGGTTGTGGATTCAAACCCATGCTGCTCCTTGTGACCCTGGGCAAGTCACTTAATCCCCCCCATTGCCCCAGGTATATCAGCTAGATTGTGAGCCCGCCGGGACAGACAGGGAAAAATGTGTGAGTACCTGACTAAATTCATGTAAAACCGTTCTGAGCTCTCCTGGGAGAATGGTATAGAAAATTTAATAAATAAATTAATTTCTGCTTAGGTGTCGCTAGGCATCCTGGAGGTAGGTGCCAGTATATTAGGCTAGGTTTTACTTGGCCTAATTTGGACACCTAGCGATGTCCAAGTCAACCATGCCTATTCTCTGCCCCTAACCATGCCTACTTTTCAGGCAGGGGTCATTAGACATCAGGGGGCACCTCCCACTTAGGCATCGCTAGGTGTCCTAAGAGTTGGGCACTGAACCCTTAATTGCTAATTTTTATTTATTTTTTTGATTTTCTGAAAACTGGCGTGGTCAATGACCATGCCAATTAAACCAATTAAAAAAAACTGCACACAGATCTCAAAGCTAGGTGTCCGCTATTCGGGCACCTAGCGGCGACTAATGTAGGAGCCATTTATAGAATCTGGCCAAAGGTGCCTAAGCGCTATTCTGTAATGACATGACTTATTTACATAGCGCACAAATGCAAAGGCAAGTCACGAGCATGGCAAAGGCACATACGGGCACGTCACAGGCAAGGTGGCCACTTACATGTACAACTTTCAGAATACTGTATGTTATGTGCACCCTTGCCTTATTTAGATGTCCATGCTCAATGACTGGTATAACTAGGGGTGCAGAAATGTTAGGCATGCCAATACCACTCAGCGTTTGTCTACTATAATAGAACCTGGGCACCTAGGTGCTCTTATAGAATAGGCTTCTACCATACAGCCTTGTTGTAGTTTCCCCTGTAATTTCTCAGTAGGGCCAACTAAGCATGGTCCTAAGATTATGCTACAAACCTATTCTACCTCTTATTTCACACTTAACCAGTATTACATTTTCTATGACCTGTTGCAAGATTTAATATTAGAAAACTGATATCTGTGTCCAAACCTGTATTAATTTTTGAGCAAAAATGTGGTCTTGGAAATTGCAGAGCCCTCTCCCCAACAACTATTCATATTACCTTAAAGAGAAGTTGAAAATTAGCTTAATGCCATGTAATAATGCCTAATTAGTAGAAATCATTCTATCTCTAGCTCGGTGTATAACTCTGCAGAAGCTGTCGGTCTTAGATGGCAACAGCTACTTTGGGAGCCAATACACCCAGCAATTTCATAAGAATCAGATGCATGGTACAATGTGCAGTAATTATTGTTTGTCCACTTCTTGACTGCACAACAGGCTTATCAGATTAAACAGGTAACACATCTAACTGCCTCCTTAGAAGGGGAAATAATTTTTGTTTCTCCGTCTATAATTCAGTCAGTATTTGAAGCAGGCTGTCTCTTTAAAGCCGAGCTGCAGGGTATTCATCTTGAGAGATTAATCAAGACCCAGCAAAGCACAGGCATCTGGAAAACTCAATTTATTACTAATCTTGCAATGAACTAGGAAAAAAAGAAAAAAGTATGGAGTAGCACAAGCAGTTACTACACACCACTTGCTCACAATTAATGCATGCATTAAGGCTGCTTTGTTGAGCCCCTGAAAACCTTACATGCAATTTAAACTCTAAATACGGCTAAAGCAGCATAAAAGATGCCTCTGAAGCTACTCATATATTTCTCACATTTAACTTCACTGGTTGAGCTGCATGTGAAAAACATGTAAATGAAGTCATGACTGGCCGAAGCATCACAAAAACTGCACAATTCGGCATGCCCCAGTTTGAGTTGTATGTGGAAGGGCAAATAAACATAAGTGAAAAGAAAAGGAAAAAAAAAGATACATAAATGTATAGACATATGCACTAGACACTGTCGGGTAAGTAAGAGAGTACATACCTGTCTTAAATTCTTCTCAAAAACCCAGAAAATTACATACCACAAATGTTATAACAGTCTCGTTTTCTGTGAGAACACACATTCCAATCTGTATTCTCCCATTATTCATTCGGTCATAAACCGTCAACAATTCAGCACAAAGCTGTTTCGCGGTGATTCTACTCAAGTGCAATCAGGCATGCTGCTGGTCTGCAAAGGTATCTGTTCTTCTAAATTCCATCGGGTTCCCTAGGCAGCATCAATTGCATTTTTTTACAAGTTAGCTATCAACACAAACCAGTCGCGCTACGCTCAGTTTGGCCCTTGCTCCTGCTGCTCATTTTTTTTATCTCCTCTCTGTACGAGCAAAATCGGCGTCCGTTTCCCACTACTGCCCAAATTGCATCAACAATTGAGAATAGTAGGCATCCGAGTGCTTTTTAGGCTTAGAAGTTCACACAGCATTGTTCCTCCTACTCCAGCTCGTGAATGCAGCATTCACCGCAATAGCCACAGCCCTCCTCTCTGGGAAAACAGCCCCTCCGCTTCACAGATTAAGTGAAATAGGCTTAGCGAGGGTTGCCTGCTCACAGACACAATACATGTGATACGCTGTGAAAGCCAGCAGGTGTATCGCTGGCCACAACACTAGCAGCATGGGCACTGCCTTCTGCTTGGCGAGGAAAGCTGGTTGCTAGGGCCATGTCTCAGCTGACCTTTCGTTGGTTAAATGAATGGGACCAGGAGTGACAAATGCGCAGTCATGTCTTTTCAACAGAGTTTGTTCACCAGTAGCTGGCCACTTTGGTAATGAGGCAGATAAATAGTCAAATGAGGACTTATTTATATTTGTTTAATGGCTGTTTTCTGGAAAGCTCTACTACATGGAATTATGCAAATGTGTTTTCTTCCTGGATAGACATCATATATGTGCATTTTTTTTTTTTAAGAAATTGTTTTCTCTTCCTTAAGAGATAGTCATAGAGGGATAAATATGCTTCTCCTCTTAAGAAATAAAGAGCCCCAGCTGCAAAAGTCTTCAAGTGTAATATATTTCTGCATAAAAGGCAATTAATACATGATGGTGTAAAATTCAGCATCGCACCAAATTTTTTTGTTTTTCTTTTGTTTTGCATTATGCTTTGTAGGCTCTGATCACTCATTATGAACTGAGATAGTGCACATGAACACAAAGACTGAAGCAAGTTATGAACACCATATATAGTCCCATTTGCCCTGAAGCATCAGGTTTTTTTTTGCTGCAAAACACGTCTCACTTCATATAATGCGGCATGAGCATAGGAAGATCACTCTTGCCCTGGCTTATCACTGGACCAGCAGGGAGAGGCTTGTGCTGGATCCATGTCTGTTTTATCATTCCCTCTTTGAGAAATTCCCTAACCCTAATTTGTCCTGTTTTGTCTGTTTTAATTAGATTGTAAGCTCTTTTGAGCAGGGACTGTCTCTTTCATGTTTAATGTACAGCACTGTGTACATCTAGTAGTGCTATAGAAATGAGAAGCATATTCACTTGTTAGAGATTTTCACTATTTAATGGACTGTCAGGTGATAAAGGTTTCTTATGCCAATGATGGATATTTGTACCTGAGCGACATTTGTGAGCTCACCATAGGGTGTATGAAATTGTGCCTGTTATTTACTGGCTCGAGGCACCCATGATGACATCATGGGCATGCGTGACATCATCAGATTGACATCCACGCATGCGCAGAGGCCCTCCAGACAGGCCCTGAAATGCCAGTTGGGCGTGCTAGCAGGGAAGTCTAATAAATATCAAATGAGTACCCCCAACTACAGACCTCCCAAACTCCACCCTAGACCCACCCAAGCTCTTCCCCAGATCCCGCCCCCTTTACTAACTGTAATGCAATTTTTTCCATTCATTTTTCATATGCACACAATATACACAGCAGATATAAATTCTCAAAACTGATACATTTCAATTGAAAATAAAATCATTTTCCCTACCTTTGTTGTATGGTGACTATTTTTCTGTGCTTTTAACTATGTTTTCTGTGCTTTAACTATGCCTTCTTATCCACTGGCTATTTTTCTCTCCGTCTTCACTTTCTGCCTTACATCCATCTTTGGCATTAAGTTAACATTCAGTTTTTCAATTTGTCTGCTTTCTTCTCAAAATCTACATTTCCATGTCTTCCCTTCCCTTCCTATCTCTCTCTCCTTTCCTTCCTATTTCCATGGTCTGACATCTCTCTCCTTCCTCCCCCCCCCCTTCCAATCTGGCATCTCTCTCCTCTCCTTCCCATAATCTGGCATCTCTCTCTACTACCACTAATATTATTCTATAGTATTCTATAATAATTCTATAGCACTACCAGACTTCCCTCCTTTCCTTCCATGCCCTGGTCTGATATCTCTCCCTTCCTTTAGTCATCTCTCTTCCCCCCCTCCAGTGTAACATTTCTCTTTCCCTTCCTCCTTTCTGCCCCCTGCAGTCCATATCCCTTCCCTTACTCCTTTCTGCCTCCCCCCCAGTCCAACATTTTTCCCTCCTTTCTACCAGTCTAATATTTTTTTCTCTCTTCCTCCTGCATGCTTCTCCTCTGGTCCCCCTTCCCTCCACTAACCAACATCTTTCTCCCTGCACGAGTCCAACTTTTCACTCTCTTCCCTCTCCCCCTTCCCCCCCCCGAGTGTGATATTTCTCCTTCCCTCCTTCTGTCCTCCCCATCCATCTCGCCCTCTCCATGAGTCCAACCCTTTCTGCATCTTCCACATTTTCTCTCTCTGCATGCCTCTTCCCTCGAGTGACATTTTTCCTTCCCACTCTACAACCCATGTTATCTCCTCATGCACCATTTCTCCCTCTCCTCCACAAATCCATTTCTCCTTCTCATCACTCTCACTCCTCTTGTAACAATTTTCCTTCCTTCCCTCCACCCAACCCCACTCACTGCTAATATGCTCTCTCCCAATCCACCATCTCATCCTCCCCTACAATGTGTAGCATCTTTCCTTACCCTCCCCTTCTGCCAGATCCAGCAGCACCTCTTCTCTCTTCCCTTTCCCTGCCCCCTGTCCAGCAGCATCTCTTCCTCTCCCCATGTCCAGCAATACCCCTTCTCCCTTCCCTTTCCCTCCTCCCCTGCCAAGCAGTATTTCTCCTATCTAGCGGCAGCTCAGTGTGCTTTTAAGTTGGCCACAGAGCTGCCGCAAGGGTTAGTTTAGACGCAGTTTTCGTCAACAGCCTCAGACCTTTGCTAGGCCAGCCCATTACAATGATGCGACTTCCTCTGTACCTCCCTACATGAAACGCATATATGTATTTACCATTTTTGTCCAGTGTGTCTGTCATAATTAGATTGTAAGCTCTTTCGAGCAGGGACCATCTCTTGCATGTTTAATGTACTGAGCTATGTGCATCTGGTAGCGCTAGAGAAATAATAATTAGTAGTCATAGTAGTAGTAGTAGAAGTAGTAGAAGAAAGGCTTCTTACGATGAGTAAAAGCTGATGTGGAAGTTTCACATTTGCAAACTTTTCTTACGAATAGGGTGGGCAAGTATCAGAAAACCTATTTTCTGCAAGTGAAATGATGTTAAGCAGTGGCTGCTTAATGATCAACAAAATAATCATCCATAGGGACGCTGAGTTGATGTACAAATGTGTAATGAACTCCACAAGTCTGCAATAGCCAGCTGTCTTAAATCATTGGTAAATGATTACAGTACTTTGTTTTTCATGGCCTAACAATTACGGAAAAAAGGGCAAAGCAACCAATTACACATGACACAGGTGTTTACTGTGGGCCAAGGTGTTGCTGTTACTGCCTGGTAACTGCCAATATTAATGCACAGTAACTACAGAAAACTATATTAACTGATGGGGATGTTCTCAGAGGTTTCCCACACTTAGTTAATACAAAGAGTTGTTAATGAGCACAAGTAAACTGCAGATAATGTGATGTCGTTAACTACCCCTATTCATATGGAGTTACTTGAGTTTTCATATGCTATTGAAAACGTGACTTTTTATTGAAAACGTCTGAATTGTGGAATGAACACTATAGCATGGAAAGTAAGGAGAATCGGAATGCTATGGGCAATAGCTATTTATTGAGGTCTTTTATATAGTTAATGAGTGGATTTGATAATGAGGGTTGCAATTAGATTAATGTTATATTTGGGGTAGATCCTATGGGTGTGATGGTATAATTAGTAGAATAATAATTGTTTTTGCACAATGAGATGTTATTAAGTTTGTAACTTGTTATAATGAGCTGTTTTTAGAATTGTAAACCACTAAGCACTTCGGTTTTTAGCGGTATACTAAGTTTTAAAATCAAATCAAATTTACCGTGTTACATGTCATGTTAATAGTTAACTCAGTGTTCTTTAATGCAAGGCCTGGGAAAGGGAAGGGAATGGGATACATACATACATATATACAAACGAGATATATATATTGTATGTATGTGTATATCTATCTATCTATACACATACATACAATATATATACAAACGAGATATATATATTGTATGTATGTGTATATCTAACTATCTATACACATACATACAATATATATATATATATATAATTTTATTATTATATATATATTATATATATAATAATAAAATGCTAAGCGCGCATGCGCACTCTTACCGCCGTGTTCCCTGATCTGTAGGTCAGTGGTCAGAAGGAGTGCACATGCGTGACACCAGGATGCCTTCGGTTCCACGGGCCTCTCAAGCAGCACGATGGCAGGGATGGCAAAAATGTTAACGAGGCGGCTGTAGGCTTCAGGCGCGCATGGTGGCTGTCGACACCTGCAGGGCACGGCGGCTTGCAGTGCCTTGAGGTGGCTGTCGGCGAAGGGCAGATGCGAACGGAGGTAAGGGGTGCTGCTGGATAGGGGAAGAGGTGCTGCTGGACAAGGGGGGCAAAAAAAGGAAGGGAGGCCTACTGCTGGACAGGGGGAGCAGGAAAGAGGTGCTGCTGGACATGGGGGGCAAAAAAAGGAAGGGAGGCCTACTGTTGGACAGGGAGAGCAGGAAAGAGGTGCTACGGGGGAGGTAAAACAAAGGGAGAAGGGCTGCTGCTGGATAAGGGGAGCCGTGAAGGAGTGGTGGTGGACACAGGAGAGGTAAAAGGAAAGGAGAATGGACAGGGGGAGCAGGCAAGGGGTGGTGGTAGACAGCCAAGGAAAAAGAAAGAAAGAAAGACAGAAATACAGAAAGCAGCTAAGGAGAGAGAGAGAAAGAAATAAAGACAGACACACACACATATATTCTAGCACTCATTAATGTAACGGGCTATAAGACTAGATGCGCCTGCCGGAAATGGGAAGTTACGCCGGAGGGTGGGCGGGGCAATTGTGTGAACTGGCTTGAGCCTGCCGCCGAGATTTGTCCCTCCTTCTGAGCCATGAGCGAGACGGGGTCTCGGCAGCCTAACACTGGCCAATGGCTGCGGAGAGACGAGGAGCGCGAAGGTGGGAGAGTGCACATGCCCTCTCGGGTTCTGCTTGAGGTAGGAGGAAACAGACAAACTCTACGTTTAGGTGCTGAGGGAGGAGGAGGGCTTGGCTGTTGGGGAAGGAAGGCATAAGAACTGTCATACTAGGACAGACCGAAGGTCCATCAAGCCCAGCATCCTGTTTCCAACAGTGGCCAACCCAGGTCATAAGTACGCAACTAGATCTCAAATAATAAAACAGGCATTAAGAGCACTCAGGCATGGGGAGAGAGGAGGAAGAGCACTTACAGCAAATCACACACGATTCAAATAAAAAACAGACAGGGGCTGCCCAACATAAAAAAGATTCCATGGGCAGCTTTGTGTGTGTATGTATATATATATATATATATATATACACATACATACACATACACACAGTGTTAACTACATATACTCAGATATGATTGAAGTCTACAAAATCTTGAATGGAGTAAAATGGGTATAAGTGGATTGATTTTTCACTCTGTCAAAAATTACAAAGACTAAGGAACACTCAATACTTTTAAACCAATAGGAATTACTTTTAAAAGCAATAGGAGGAAATATTTTTTCACTTAGAGAATAGTTAAGCTCCGGAATGCATTGCCAGAGGTTGCGGTAAGAGCAGATAGCGTAGCTGGTTTTAAGAAAGGTTTGGACAAGTTCCTGGAGGAAAAGTCCATAGTCTGTTATTGAGAAAGACTTGGGGAAGCCACTGCTTGCCCTGGATCGGTAGCATGGAATATTGCTACTCCTTTGGTTTTGGCCAGGTACTAGTGACCTGGATTGCCACCGTGATAACGGGCTACTGGGCTTGATGGACCCAGTAAGGCTATTCTTATATTTGGAAGAGCACTTGACTGGGAGGGCCTTATTTGGAGGGGTAGCACTTGATTGGAGGTGCCCTTTAAGAGGTGGGTATGAGGAAGCAGCTCATTTGAAATGTGGCCTGAAAGCAACCAGTCCAGTGCCCCAAGGATGGTAAAATAATCCCAGCTTTATGAGTTAAATATGCAAGTTTTTGCATCTCATTACTATCTACTATAAATAATGCTGCATTATGGCCGCACAATCAGCAACAGAATAACATGGGTAGTGCTCTAATGTAGCTTGATAACCATCCCTCCTTAATAGTATATAAAACAAATATATTATTTCACATCCCTAACTCAAACCTTGAGAGTTATTAGTCTGCATTTTGCATAACACACATTTTCTTGTGACAGAACCCAACATTTGTTTTATTTAGCGTGTCCTTCTTGAATAGCATTCACTATTTCTCATCCTATTTGAAGGCACTCAGCAGAACTCCTACGCATTTTATCCAAAGAAATAAAATGGGAAACACTTCTTAATCAAGCTGGCGTTATGTTTTCAAAGATCCACAAAAACAAATTACTGGGCCTTTCACAGGAGCTGTCACAGGTACCGATTAAAAATCATACTAATAACATAGTGTTTGCTAAAGGTGATGGATAGCTGACAGCTGACATTATGTTCTATATGCTCAAGTCACTTATGAAATTATCTCCAAAATGTATTTATTAAGAGTATGCATCATTTTCTAGAGATGGGCTTGCAACTAACGAGGTATTTTGAAATCAGTATTTTTTTTAAAAAAGCATGCAGCTAAGCTCAAAGTTAACTGCATAAATCTATTTTTTTTTTTTTTTTGCATGGGTCCATTTAATGTATCCAAACCAGAGAATTTATTAACAATCAGATGATAAAAGAAACATCATAACTTGACTCAACATGGACTTTTTAGCCTAAATAAAGACGATTGTCATCCGATTGTCATACGATTGTCAATCCGATTGTCAATCCGATTGTCAATCCGATTGTCATCCGATTGTCAATCCGATTGTCATCCGATTGTCAATCCGATTGTCATCCGATTGTCCATCCGATTGTCAATCCGATTGTCATCCGATTGTCCATCCGATTGTCAATCCGATTGTCATCCGATTGTCAAATGCCATTTATTTATTTAATTTATTTATTCATTCCATTTTCTATACCGTTCTCCCCGGAGAGCTCACAACGGTTTACACGAGATCATTCAGGTACTCGAGCATTTTTCCCTGTCTGTCACGGCGGGCTCACAATCTATCTAATGTACCTGGGACAATGGGGGGGGGGGGATTAAGTGACTTGCCCAGGGTCACAAGGAGCAGCGCGGGTTTGAACCCACAACCCCAGGGTGCTGAGGCTGTAGCTTTAACCACTGCGCCACACTCTCCCTCGAAGCCCAGCCAAAAGTTCTAGTTGGTTTTATGCCAGAAAGGCAGTATATCAACTGCATAATTAATAAAAGATAAGCAAGATAATGAAAGATAAGCAATTAATTAATTAATTAATTAAAGATAAACAGTCAGGGACATGTTGTAAACTTAAATGATTAGTGGTGATATTAAGCTGTAATCCTGTTTCATTTATCCATTTAAGGGTCTATTTTACTAAGCTGAATTAAGCACTGCTGCACTCTTAACACAGCTCAAAATGGTATATGGTGGGACACGCTCAGGTGTCCTGCAGGAACTGACAAACCAGCAAGCACTGTGTGTTAGAAATATTTTTTTATTTGTTCAGAGGGAGATTGTCTGGGAGTGGACAATGGGCATTCTTGTGCTAATCAAGTTTAAAGTTTAATAGTTTCTTGATATATTGTCAATAAGAACATAAGAACATAAGAAATGCCTTCACCGGATCAGACCGAGGTCCATCTAGTCCGGTGCTCCGCACACGCGGCGGCCCATTTAGGTATTTCTTTCTGGAGACCCGACTTTACCGTATCCTTCAATATGATATGCAAGAAGGTGTGCATCCAACCTGCGCTTGAATCCCAGTACAGTAGTCTCCGCCACGACCTACTCCGGGAGTGCATTCCAAGCACCCACCACCCGCTGTGTGAAACAGAACTTCCTGACATTTGTCCTGAACCTGCTGCCGCTCAGTTTCAGGCTATGACCTCTTGTCCGTGTCACATCAGAAAATGTTAGCAATGCTGCTTCTTGGTCTATTATATCAAATCCTTTTAATATTTTAAAAGTCTCTATCAAGTCCCCTCTCAGTCTTCTCTTTTCGAGGGTAAACAATCCCAGTTTCCTGAGTCGTTCTTTGTAGCTCAAATGCTCCATTCCTTTGACAAGTTTCGTGGCTCGCCTCTGCACTTTCTCCAACAGAGTTATATCCCTCTTGAGGTATGGAGACCAGTGTTGGACACAATATTCTAAGTGCGGTCTGACCATTGTTCTATAAAGTGGCATTATCTTAATGATTTACAATAGAGTTAATATAAAAAATATTTAAAACTATTCTAAATCATTAAGGGGAGTTCACAGACTAAGCTTAACTGACATGAACCCAAGAGGAAAAAGAGGAAAGGAGTACTAATTACATCAAAATAAAAATAAACTGGGAGGGAAAAGAGGAAAACACAGTAGGTTGGGAAAGCACAGTTACTTACCGTAACAGGTGTTATCCAGGGACAGCAGGCAGCTATTCTCACATATGGGTGATGTCATCGACGGAGTCCGGATGCGGACGCCTCACAAGCAGACTTGCTTGAAGAAACTCGAAGTTTTGAGTCGCCCGCACCGCGCTTGCGCGAGTGCCTTCCCGCCCAGTGCAGGGCGCATTTCCTCAGTTCAGATAGCTAGCAGAGAAGCCAACCAGGGGAGGTGGGTAGGTTGTGAGAACAGCTGCCTGCTGTCCCTGGATAACACCTGTTACGGTAAGTAACTGTGCTTTATCCCAGGACAAGCAGGCAGGTATTCTCATAAATGGGTGACCTCCAAGCTAACCAGAATGGGATGGTGGGAGTGTTGGCAAGTTAGGAGAAAAAAAATTGTAATACTGTTTGGCCAAACTGTCCATCCCGTCTGGAGAAAGTATTCAGACAATAGTGAGAAGTGAAGGTATGAACCGAGGACCAAGTAGCAGCCTTGCAAATTTCTTCAATAGGTGTAGATCTGAGGAAAGCTACCGAAGCTGCCTTAGCTCTGACTTTATGGGCTTTGACTTTACTGTGAAGGGGTAAGCCAGCCTGGGCAAAGCAGAAAGAGATGCAAGCCGCCATCCAATGGGAGATGGTACGCTTAGAAATAGGATGTCCCAACTTATTTGGGTCAAAGGAAACAAAAAGTTGAGGAGCAGTTCTGTGTGGCTTGGTGCGTTCCAAGTAGAAGGCCAAAGCACGTTTACAGTCCAGAGTATGAAGAGCTGATTCTCCAGGGTGAGAATGAGGCTTTGGAAAAAACACTGGAAGTACGATGGATTGGTTGAGATGAAATTCTGAGACCACTTTAGGTAGGAATTTCGAATGAGTACGAAGAACAACTTTGTCATGATGGAACACCACCAATGGTGGGTCAGAAACTAAAGCTTGCAACTCACCGACTCGTCGAGCAGAAGTGAGGGCAATGAGAAACACCACTTTCCAAGTGAGATACTTCAGATGAGCCTTATCAATTGGTTCAAATGGAGGCTTCATTAGTTGAGCAAGGACAACATTGAGGTCCCAAACCACAGGAGGTGGTTTGAGAGGAGGTTTGACACTGAAAAGTCCTTTCAAGAATCTGGAAACCACTGGATGAGCAGAGAGAGGTTTCCCTTCAATAGGCTGATGGAAAGCCGCAATTGCACTGAGATGGACTCATATAGATGTAGACTTGAGGCCAGAATTCGATAAGTGCAAAAGATAGTCCAAAACAGAAGATAAGGAGGAATGCTGAGGCTCCTTATGATGAGAAAAACAGCATGTAGAAAATCTAGTCCCTTTTTGGTGATAACATTGTCTAGTTGTAAGTTTTCTAGAAGCTTCTAACACATCTCTAACAGATTGAGAAAACTGAAGAGGGGTTATGCTGAGAGGTACCAAGCTGTCAGGAGTAGAGATTGAGATGTTCGTTAACATGTATTAAAAGCATCTTTGAATAAAAACGTTTTAAGCTTAGATTTGAATTTCACCAAAGAAGATTCTTGTCTAAGGTCTAGGGGCATTGCATTCCAAGGTGAGGGACCCATCACTGCGAAGATCAATTTGCGAGATGTGTCATACACAGTTTTGCAAATGGAGAGGATTACCAATAAATTCTGCGAGTTTGATTGAAGTGTTTGTGATTAATTGTATGGGGTAAGGATTTTATGATAAAAGCTGGCTTTTTATGATAAAAGCTGGCGAGTGTTCAAGTCTGGTTTTAAAGGTAAGAAGAAGTATTTTGTAAGTGATATGATGATGGATAGGCAACCAGTGGGCGTTGCGGAGTAAGGGAGTTATATGGTGAAATTTTTTGGTTTGGAAATGAGCACAGCTACATTAACACTCAGTAACTGATTAGGGCAGGAATAGCGCCGAGTTCTTACCACACACAAAATAGGGGGTAATAAGGACCTGATTTTATAAATGGTTACTAAATCAGTACGTGCTTTTGAAAACAGCACCTAATACTGTCATTCAAACTTAGGCGCTGTTTATACAAAAATTCCTAAAATACTGATGCATAACTCTATTCATGCCTAACGGACCATTTATTTTTTTCATCAAAAGGGGACATCTATTAATTGTCAGTCATGCCTCCAATCCCACCCTAGTCCCACCCCCAATCCCGCCCCCAATTTCTTCCATTCATTTTTCATGTGCACATAATATCTTATTAATTCATAATGGTAACCATAAAATTAAAAAAACTACAAAGCACACTATACACAGAGAAAATGTTAATTATCATTTATATTTTTGGGGGGAGGTTTCAAAGATGTCAAGGCAGATGACTTTAAAATATGCAATGTCACCTCAGTAACTATAGAAAAATAGACAAATATAGTGCAAAATATAGACAGCAGATATAAATTCTGAAAACTGACACCTTTTGATCACTAAATTGAAAATAAAATCATTTTTCCTACCTTTGCTGTCTGGTGATTTCATCAGTCTCTGGTTGCTTTTCCTTCTGTCTGTGTATCCTTTCTTTCATTTCTTTCTTTCTGCACTCAGGCCCAACAATTGTCCCTTTCTATTCCCTCCCTCCTTCCTATGTCCTTAGTGCCTCCAGTGCCTCCTTCCTATGTCCTTAGTGCCCCTTCCTGTGTCCTGAGTGCCTCCAGTGCCTCCTTCCTATGTCCTTAGTGCCCCCAGTGCCACCTTTCCATATCCTTAGTGCTCCCTTCCTATGTCCTTAGTGCCCCCAATGCCTCCTTCCTATGTCCTTGGTGCCCCCAGTGTCTCTTTCCTATGTCCTTGGTGCCCCCAGTGCCTCCTTCCTGTGTCCTGAGTGCCTCCAGTGCCTCCTTCCTATGTCCTTAGTGTCCCATCCTATGTCCTTAGTGCCCCCAGTGCCTCCTTCTCATGTCCTTAGTGCCCCTTCCTATGTCCTTAGTACCGCCAGTGCCTCCTTCCTATGTCTTAGTGCCCTCAGTGCCTCCTTCCCATGTCCTTAGTGCCCCCAATGCCTCCTTCCTATGCCCTTAGTGCCCCAGTGCCTCCTTCCTATGACCTTAGTGCCCCTTCCTGTGCCTGAGTGCCTCCAGTGCCTCCTTTCCATGTCCTTAGTGCCCCCTTATTTCCTTAGTGCCCCCAATGCCTCCTTCCTATGTCCTTAGTGTCCCCAGTGCCTCCTTCCTATGTCCTTAGTGCCCCAGTGCCTCCTTCCTATGTCCTTAGTGTCCCATCTTATGTCCTTAGTGCCGCCAGTGCCTCCTTCCTATGTCTTAGTGCCCCCAGTGCCTCCTTCCCATGTCCTTATTGCCCCTTTCCTATGTCATTAGTGCCCCCAATGCCTCCTTCCTATGTCCTTAGTGCCCCCAGTGCCTCCTTCCTATGTCCTTAGTGCCCCTTCCTGTGCCTGAGTGCCTCCAGTGCCTCCTTCCTATGTCCTTAGTATCCCATCCTATGTCCTTAGTGCCGCAAGTGCCTCCTTCCTATGTCCTTAGTGCCCCCAGTGCCTCCTTCCCTTGTCCTTAATGCCCCTTCCTAAGTCCTTAGTGCCCCCAGTGCCTCCTTCTTATGTCCTGAGTGCCTCCAGTGCCTCCTTCCTATATCCTTAGTGCCCCCAGTGCTTCCTTCCTATATCCTTAGTGCCCCTTCCTATGTCCTGAGTGCCTCCAGTGCCTCCTTCCAATGTTCTTAGTGCCCCCAGTGCCTCCTTCCCATGTCCCCCTCACTACATTCCAGACTTTGTCCCACCCCCACCCCCGAAGCCAGCCTGCCTGCCTCCCTACCACCCTCCCTGCCGCACCAAAGCCAGCCTGCTTGCCTGCCTGCCTACCTCCTTCCCTCCCTGCCGCATAAGCCTGGCTACCTCCTTCCCTCCCTGCCACACAAGCCTGGCTACCTCCTTCCCTCCCTGCCGCACAAAAAAAGCATCCCTCCAGCGCCCAATTTAAACCCTCCCACCCGGTCCGCCGTCACTGCTGCCCTCTTACCTCCCTGCTACTGTTCCTAATCTCCGCCCAGAAGCCTTCTTCCCGACGTCAATTCTGACATCGGAAAGGACGTTCCGGGCCAGCCAATCACTGCCTGACTGGCCTGGAACGTCCTCTCCGACGTCAGAATTGACATCGGGAAGAAGGCTTCTGGGTGGCGATTAGGAGCAACAGCAAGGAGGAAAGAGGGCAGCAGCAGTGGCAGCGGACTGGGGGGGGATGTCCCATTGTCCCCCGCGCACTGCTTTGGGACACTGCCCCTGAAAATGGGACATTTCGGCATTCCGAAGCTGTGTGTGGGGACAACGGGACAGGAGATCCAAAAACGGGATGGTCCCGTTCAAAACGGGATGTATGGTCACCTTATTCATGCCCAAACTGTCCCTAACCATGTCTACTTTTGGGGTAGGTGCTGCTAGACGCCAGTAGGCACCTCAGCATAGACACCTGTTCCAAAATTAATTTTTTAAATTGGATTTTATTGGTGCTGTTCAATTAATATTGCTGATTGAACCAATTTTAAAAATTAAGCTAGGTGTTTACATTGGTAGGCGCCATTTATAGAATCAGGGCCTAAGTACTCATGCACTAACTTTTTTAATGGCCGTGTGCTAATAGAGGGAACGGTAAACTAAAACTAAACTAAACTAAACCTTAGGTTTGTATACCGCGCCATCTCCGCAAGCGCAGAGCTCGGCACGGTTTACAGAATTAAGAGGAAAGGAACTACAATGAAAGGATATAGGAGAGGGACTAAGAAGATAGAGAGGGACAAAATATGGGAGGTGATTAGATTTTTGAAAAGAGACAAGTTTTCAAGTGTTTGCGGAAGGATTGGAAGGAGCTTGAATTTCTGAGTGGGGATGAGAGGTTGTTCCAGAGTTCTGTGGTTCTAAAGGGGAGGGATGTTCCAAGTTTTCCTGCGCGGGATATCCTTTTTATAGAGGGGAATGATAGTTTCAGTTTTTGGGAGGGTCTGGTGGAGTGTGGATTTGAGGAATTCCAAAAGAGTGGGATAACGGAAGGAAGGACGCCATGTAGAATCTTGAAGGCTAAGCAGGCACATTTAAAGAGGACTCTGGAGTATACTGAGAGCCAGTGAAGCTTGGAGAGGAGTGGGGAGACGTGATCAAACTTGCCTTTTGCGAAAATAAGCTTAGCCGCGGCGTTCTGAATTAGCTGAAGTCTATGGAGGTTTTTCTTAGTTAGGCTTATATAGATGGAGTTGCAGTAGTCCAGTCTAGAGAGGATGGTAGATTGAACGAGGACGGTGAAGTGAGAATGATGAAAGCAAGATCTCACTTTCCTCAACATATGAAGGCAAAAGAAGCATTTTTTTTACCAAGGAGTTGAGGTGATCATTGAAGGAGAGAAAGGAGTCTATGACGATGCCTAGGACTTTGCTTGAAAACTCAAGCTGAAGAGTGGGGCCAGAAGGTAATGGGATGGAGGTGGGTAAATGATCTAATGTTGGGCCGAGCCAAAGTAGTTTTGTTTTGGACTCATTCAGTTTCATTTGTACAGATTGGGCCCAGGATTGGAGATTCGTTATACATGTGGATATATTCTCAGCGAGGTTAGAGAGGTTCGAGTCGGTCTCGAGGAGGATGAGGATGTCATCAGCATAGGTGTAGAGAGTTTCTAGGGGGGATAGAAGAAGGAGTTTCAGAGAGGACATGTAGATGTTGAAAAGGATAGGAGAGAGGGGTGAGCCTTGCGGGACTCCACATTTCGGTTTCCAGGGGGGGGGGGGGATGAGGTACCGTTTATGTTAACGGTGTAGGAACGGAGGCGTAGGAATTTCGAGAATCAATCTAGGACTGTGGAGCTTATGCCTATTTCGAAGAGTAAATTCTTTTACATGGAGAGGGTGGTGGATGCCTGGAATGCCCTCCCGAAGTTGGTGGTGGAGAGAAAAACGGTGCCACAATTTAAGAAAGTGTGGGAAAAATAAAGGAGGATTTCTAATTACAATATGATTGTTATAAATTGAATTACTAAGACCGGTACTGGACAGACTTGCTATATATGGCAATTTAGTTTAAGATGGGCTCGGGAGAACTTCGGGAGACTCAGCAATTTGGAACATGAGGACGGTGCTGGGCAGACTTTCACAGTCTGAATCCCACAAAAGTTTGAGATGGTTTGGATAGGATGGAATGAGCTTCGAAAGCAACTCCAGTAGAAACCCAAGGACAGTACTGGGCAGACTTCTAAGGTCTATGACCCATAAATAACATAAGAACATAAGAAGTTGCCTCCGCTGAGGCAGACCAGAGGTCCATCTTGCCCAGCGGTCCGCTCCCGCGGCGGCCCATCAGGCCTAATTGCCTGAACAGTGTCCCAGTCTAATTTTGTAACTGCCTCTAAACCTATCCCTATATCCTACCTCTAATCCTATCCCTATAACCTACCTCTACTCCTATCTGTACCCCTCAATCCCTTTGTCTTCCAAGTACCTATCCAAACCTTCTTTGAAGCCCTGTAGCGTGCTCCTGCTTATCACATCCTCCGGTAGCGCGTTCCATGTATCCACCACCCTCTGGGTGAAAAAGAACTTCCTTGCATTTGTTCTAAACCTACCCCCTTTCAATTTCTCTGAGTGCCCCCTTGTGCTTGTGGTTCCCCATAATTTGAAAAATCTGTCCCTGTCTACTCTTTCTATGCCCTTCATGATCTTGAAGGTGTCTATCATGTCTCCTCTAAGTCTCCGCTTCTCCAGGGAGAAAAGCCCCAGCTTTTTCAGTCTGTCAGTATATGAGAGGTCCTCCATACCCTTTATTAGCTTAGTTGCTCTTCTCTGGACTCTCTCAAGTACCGCCATGTCCTTCTTGAGGTACGGCGACCAGTACTTCAAGAAGGACATGGCGGTACTTGAGAGAAACGAAGCAAAGCACTTTAATTTAATCATGAAATTATAATGCATGTAATTAAAGGGCAGAGTGGATGGACCATTCAGGTCTTTATCTGCTGTAATTTACTATTACTATGTAATATAATGCTTTTTTAAAGGGGGAATTCCTTGAAACAGCATATTTAGATAAATATGTCAGATGCAATCCCTTGACCAACTCTGAGAGAATGTAATAGAGCTGAATCTTCATGAAAAGATGAGTATTTAAGTGACATTTAGTTTTCAGATATCAAATTATATCAAATTATGATTCTGTAGTAAATATAAATGAGTTATTAACATGCATAGATAATACCGGAACTGTGATGAGGTGGGATGTCTAAAGCTTAAGGCAATGAAAATTTGAACCTTTAGGTGGCACCACTGAGGTCCATTTAAGCAATGAAAAGGGAAGATGCATTTATGATTTTAGTGTCACTATATAGCTCTTCCTGAAGATCTATTTAGCATAAGTGCATAAAATAAGATGAGGAAATTTACGCATGCTAGATAAGAAGCAGCTACTTTCAACAGAGAACTTGTGTATGTTTATTATTTATTTATTCATTCAATTTTCTATACTGTTCTCCCAAGAGAGCCCAGAACAGTTTAAGAACATAAGAAGTTGCCTCAACTGGGTCAGACCAGAGGTCCATCACGCCCAGCAGTCCGCACCAGCGGCGGCGGCCCATCAGGTCCATGACCTGTCAAAGTGGTCCCTGCCTCATCCTATAATCTATCACTACTTCTGTCCGTACCCCTCAATCCCCTTATCCTTCAGGAATTTATCCAAACCTTCTTTGAATTCCTGTAGTGTCTTCTGCCCATTTTTCCCCGTCCATCCCAGTGGGCTCGCAATCTATCTAGTGTACCTTGTGACTTGCCCAGGGTCACAAGGAGCAGTGTAGGTTGAAACCATAACCTCAGGGTGCTGAGGCTGTAGCTTTAACCACTGCACCACTCTAGAAATAAAATGTAGTATAAATAAGCCAAATAAAAGACAGTCAAGTCATTGTGACATCACAGTGGTTCTTAGGCATTGGTGGAATGAGACATTATGATGTCACAATAGAAGCTCTGGTTATCAGAGGCTGAAGCTTTTCACACTATTTATTTATTCCATTTTCTATACTGTTTTCTCAGGGGATCTCAGAATGGTTTACATGAATTTCTTCAGGTACTCAAGCATTTTTCCCTGTCCATCCCAATGGGCTCACAATTTATCTAATGTACCTGGGGCAGTGGGGGGGGGGGGGGGGGAATTAAATGACTTGTCCAGAGTCACAAGGAACAGCGTGGGTTTGAACCCACAACCCCAGGGTGTTGAGGGTGTAGTTTGAACCACTGCACCACACTGTGATGCCATCCTATATGTTGATCTACCTTTTGTCAGGTAGCTTCATGATTTAAAATGTTACTTAATAATCTGGTACATGATTAGGCCAATGTACTTAATATGCAAAACAGTTTTTAGGATTAATGTCCTGGCTCATGTGTTAAATTTCCTCCATATAACAGCAGCCCTAAAAGCCTTTCTTGAAATCTAGATGCTCTCCAGCATCTACCTTAGCAATGGCAAGCAATCACTACATCAGGCTTATTTTAATGCAGCTTTGCAGAATGAAGCCATGAGGAAAAGAGGATTACACATGCTCAGTTTAGTACTCTTGGAGTGGTGTAAATATAACCAGGCTCCTATTACTTGCAATGTCTTATGAATTTTGGCAGTATTTTATAAAAACAATTAGCTGCCTTCTTCCCCTCTTAGCCAGGGTCATTTTTGCATTTGACCTTGCAAGTTGCATTATTCATTGAACAAAATCTATGGGTAATCACAGCATACATGAACTTATTGTATTGCATTGAAAAATAATGCCAGCTACCAGAGAATTTCTTGGTGATTAGTCACTGGGCAGAAACAGTCCCCAATGGTCCTTATCCAATTGATTTCTGGCTTCAAAATAGTGCCTCAATACTTAGAGGTAGTCCTGCAGTACTATTGCTAAGGATCTTATTGAGCGCTAGAAGTAATACCATGAGATACCAATAACGTAACATATAACATAAATCTAAGGGACACTCGAAGTTACAGGGAAATACTTTTAAAACCAATCGGAGGAAATTTTTTTTCCACTCAGAGAATAATTAAGCTCTGGAATGCGTTGTCAGAGGTTGTGGTAAGAGTGGATAGCATAGCTGGTTTTAAGAAGGTTTGGAAAATTTCCTGGAGGAAAAGTCCATAGTCTGTTAATAAGAAAGACATGGGGGAAGTCGCTGCTTGTCCTGGATCGGTAGCATGGAATGTTGCTACTCCTTGGGTTTTGGCCAGGTACTAGTGACCTGGATTGGCCACCATGAGAATGAGCTACTGGGCTTGATGGACCATTGGTCTGACCCAGTAAGGCTATTTTTATGTTCTTATGAAAGCCTTTCAGTTTGTGGCGGTTTACAGATGTTAAAATAAAATGGGTACTATTAAACTTCCCTAGCTGTCCCAAAAACGGGCTCAAACTAACTACAGTACCCAGAAATACAATGAAACTGCAAGGTGGACTGAAAAGGTGGACTGGAAGCCAAGCTAAACGGGCTCCAATTGCAATATTAATTTCTCTCCAAAAATACTTCCAACATCAAAAGGCTGCTGACAGGAAAGGCGATCTCAGATCACAGCCTGCACCAAAAAAGGCAGAAGAGCAAAACAGCTAAGATTAACACCTAACAAAATAAGTGTTGAGAGGTGCCATTTTGAAGCCAGTAATCAACAGAATAGGAACAACTATGGATTGCTCTCACCAGCCATTAGACATTAGAGAAGCCCCTCCTTCTCTTGGTGCCTAAGAAGTTTAGGGAAACGGTTTACTGATATCAAGAGGTATCAGAGGGTGGGGCAGAAAGGTTATTTGATGCCGGGGCAAAATAGGTGGGGGATGGGCTATTGATGCCAGTAGGAATGAGGTATTGGGGCTGTGGGAGGAGTCTGGCAATCAAGGGGATATTTGGCAATTCGAAGTTTCAGGAATGTTGATGGTGGTGGTTATGGGATTTGGCAGTTAGGTTACAGTATACATTCTCCCTGAAATTCAGCTGGTGGTAAGCCAACACTGTTAATGTCCACCAACCGGGATTGAAAAGGGTGCCAGGTTTCTCCTTTTTATATTCAGAATTATATTGGTAATAAATGTAAATAAAGCAAAACAAAGAAATATTTACATAAATTTCCAACACTATACGTAATTTTTATTGATTGTGGAATGAGAAATTGAACTTCAGATGAAAATAATGACCAAAGATACATATTTGACAACTGGACAGGCAAAACAGACATATTCGCTGCAGTGAAAGCCAAAAATGGTATACAATTACCATTACCTGTACTTATAAGCCTAGTGGATCGCTCTACTCTGTATTTGCTACAGTCGCATTAAGCTAAATTGTAAAGAATTCTTTTTAAACTTTCTCTTTCTGCCTAGAAATTCAGGTAAACTCTAAAATTGGCAGAATTGGGTATTGTGATTCTCTGTCTTTTTCAGTAAACTGTTGATATACAGTGATGAGCTCTGGAAAGCACAGAGGAGGTCAGGGCTGATTTTCAAACGAGAAGCAACCAAATCATTGTATCATTCTAGAAAGTATGGGTTTCTCATTGCCTTCAAAAAGAAAATTGCTGTATTTCAGAATCAAAGAATGAGAAGCCAAACAAATAAGGCAACAGTTTTTGCCTGTTTCAAAAGACAGGATGATCCTGTCTTGAACTGGATAAATTGAGTTCCATTACATAATTTTCTTTCATGCAGAAAATAAAGCAGCATACCTGAGAAATACCAATACAAAAGGCAAGCTGCTCTTATAGCACCCCCTTCTGGTCTACGTTTGCCAAGTACAGTACTTGTTTTTGGGTTGGGTGTTTTTCTTTTACAGCATTTTCTTTAAACGTCAAAGGCCTTTTTATTAAATTGTGTTTTAAGTTTTTGGCTTAACGTGCTATAACACAGGATTTCAATGTGTGCCAAGCCCCAAACTAACACTGCATGAAGAAGGAATGTTCCCACTATTTTTTATTGCAAGTCTGCTCCTAGTTAACATTGAAGCACTTGGCACCTCCTATTTAGGAGGTGATAAAGTGCTCCTGGTTTAATATGTTTTAGCCAGTTAGCATACAATACATATAACATGCTAGCTGGCTAATGCTTTCATGCCCACTCTCTACCAATTCCAGAAAAATTCAGCAAAATTCAATAATGTGCAGAAACAGGCAAACTATCACAACTCTTTAACACTGCTGGGCGGTTGCTTGTTTCTTCACATTAACCACCTAGATCAGCATGCACAGCTAATCTAGGTGTCTAAGTAAATTATTCAATTAGGCTTAATTGGTGCCCATAATTAAAAGTCACAAATAGTGGTTAAAAACAATTACAGAATAATTTTGGTTAACTGGATCTAATCTAACCAGCACTCTCAACTAAATGGCAAAAAATCACCAGTGAAAAACCAAAAAGACCCCCGAAGCACCAGCGGCAGCTGTCCTGAGCCGCAAAACCCCCTTCCTCCATCAAGCCCTGAAGAACTACAAGCGGTGGCAGTCCTGAGCCATGAACCCCACCTCCCTCCTGACCTGAAGCACCTGTGGCAGCAGTCCTGAGCCACAAAGCCCTCCTTCAATCCCCAAAGTGGAAGAAGCAAGTGGCGATCCTGAGCTGTGACCCCCCCCCCCCGTCACTCCTTCTCTCCCCTCCTTACCCAAAGCACAGCCAGTCAGTAGGAGGCAGCCTCAAAACAGGCTGCTCGTGGCCAGCCCCGGCAGGGCTTCTCCTCCGATGCATCACTTCCAATGCATCAGAGGAAAGGCCCTGCCAGGGCTGGCCATTTGCAACCTGTTTTGAGGCTGCCTCCTGCTGTTTGGCTACGCTTCGAGTAAGGGAAGGAGGGAGGGAAGGGGTTCATAGCTCAGGATGCTGCCTGTTTCTGCCACTTCGGGGCTTGAGGGAGGGAAAGAAGAGGGCTTTGTGGCTTAGGACCACTGCTGCACTAATGCTTCGAGGCGGGGGAAGGGGAGGGAGAGAAATTGAGACTGTGTTAGACAAGGTTTCTAACACAATCTCAATTAACCAGAAAAACAGTTATCCAGTATCTACCGGATACTGGATAGCTGAGATTCTACTATGATTAGACTGTAGGCACCTTGCAAACACATGATAGGGACCGACAACTTCCAGGCAGGTGCTTAGACAGAGGTGTCTATCAGAGAGTAGGTGTGGTTAGGGGGCAGATCATGGGTGGATCTTAGGCATCAAGCAACTCAGTGCATAGCAGTTGTCAATTTAGAGTTAGGCTTTGTTTATAGAACCAAACCTAGTGACACCTAAATTGGACTTAGGCACTTGTAGGCATCTGACTCAGACACCAGCATTTAGGCCAAGAAAACCCTGGCATAAATAGCAGGCTCCTAAGGTTTTGACACCTACTGGCGCCTAAGTCTAAATTTAGACGTTCTAGGTGCAAGTCTATAAAAGGCACCCAACTCAAGATTGACTAAGCGCTGCATTGCTCGTTGCCTGTGTTTTAGGCACTGTTTCTAGAATCAGGGCTTAAGTGCTTAATGCTCTTTAGTGAAAGGGCTGGTGGCCAACATGGAAAGAAAGAAACAAGAGCAAAAAACCTAACACAAAACAACAACAAAAAGTTCCACCTTAGGGGTCAGCACCTAAGAAAATGATCTAGCTCAATGTGTGGTAGCAGCTAAAAAAGCAAACTGGATGCTAGGAATTATTAGAAAAGGGATGGGGGGGGGGGGGAAAAAAGACCCAGACTACTATAATGCCTTTGTATGCTCCTTGAGTACTGCATTCAATTCTGGTCACCATATCTCAAAAAAGATATAGCAGAATTAGAAAAGGTTAAAAGAACAGCAACAAAAATGATAAAGGGGATGAACTCTTCACATATGAAGAAAGGCTAAAGCGGTTAGAATTTTCCAGCTTGGAAAAGAGATGGTTGGGGGAGGGGTGGATATGATTAAGGTCTACAAAATCCTGCGTGGTATAAAACAAAGTGCATTGATTCTTTTACTCTTTCAAAAAAGTACAAAAAAACTAGGGGGACACTCAATGAAGTTACATGGAAATATTTTTACAACAAATAGGAGGACATACAATATTTTTTCACTCAACATAGTTGAGCTCTGGAACTTGTTGCCAGAGGATGTGATAACAGTGGTTAGCCTATCTGGGTTCAAGTTTCAAGTTTATTTTTGACTTATTGAATCGCTTAATTTAATTTACTAAGCGATTTACAAATAAAAAATAGATATATCAGATTAATTATAAAAGGATACATAAATTTAACACGTTATCATACAGAATAATAAATAAAGTCATACAAACTAACAGACACATGAGAAAAGAAAGGGTAGAACTACAATCGTATATATTAAAGAAAACATAAATGGTAAAAATACAACAGGTAGGGGAGATAATGGGGAAATAAAAAGGTTAAAAAAAGTTTGGATAAGATCCTGGAGGAAAAGTCCATAGTCTCCCATTGAGATAGATATGGGGAAGCCATTGCTTGCCCTTTGATCGGTAACATGGAATGTTGGTACTTCTTGGGTTTTGGCCAGATACTAGGGACCTGACTTGGTCACTGTTGGAAGCAGGATTCTGGGTTAGATGGATCATTGTTCTGACACAGTATGGCTATCCTTTTGTTCTTTACCTTTTTATGACCAGCGCAAATGCCTACCTTATGCACAACATTTATAAAGCTAGCCATTGATGCAGGCAAGACACCAGAATATGTTGGGTTGATGGAACACTGATACATGAGAAGAAACCAGAGATTGATCTGCTATATTTGCTTATTCTAATTAATTGGAAATAAAGATTTGTACATTTGAGCTGCTTTTTGTACTATGTTTGTTATGGATTACTACTATTTATTATTTCTTTTTTTAATGATTATTACATTTTTAATTGTTACACACAATCCGAAAACACAGTTAAAGAAAATGGATATCACTATAAAATATAAGAAAGGAAAAAAACATTACAGACAAGCCATCATTAAGAGAGACGTTATTACCTAATTTAGAAGAAAAAGAAAATACGAAAAGAAATAACTAGGATATTTGGTACTATTTGTCGCACAATATTCCTATAAAGGCTGTTTCTCAGTATCTTTCAAAAACTGTTCTAACTGAAGTGGATCCCAAAAACCATAACCTTTATTCTGGAAATGTAATAAACATTTACAAGGAAATTTAAGGAAAACAAAGTAGCTTTCAGAGCCAATGCTTTAGACTTCAGAGCCAAAAATGCTTTCCGTCTCAATTGAGTTGCCCTGGCTACATGAGGAAATAACATTAGCTCCACAGAAAATCTCATCTTTTTAAAAATATTATTTCATTATCAAGGATTTATCGCCTTCATTAAGGCAAGTTACCAAAAGAGTAGATCTTGTCTGTATCACATCTTGAGAGTCTTCTAGAAAAGCAGTTAAATCTAATTCTGAAGATACCAAACAGCCTACCCCCTTGTCACCCGGGAGCTTTTTTCTTGAAGAAATATACCGGTAGTAACATTATGAAAGACAAAGTGGCAGCATTCTCCATACCTAGAATCTCTTTGAGGCATTTCGTCAAAAGGATCTCAGGTGGAAGCAAACATATAATGGGAAAAATTCACAAAACTCAAGTTTCTAGCTCTATCAGCATTTTCAAGCATTTCCATTTTAAAATATATACTACAAGAATCCTTAATTGCTGAAGTTGGAACAGCTCATAGAACTGAAACTTGAGATTCTACCACACGTTTTTACTGATTATGATGTTGGCATGTCCCATTCTGTATCAAACAAATGCACACTATAGTTTACACAGCATGCTGTTCGCATACAGGTACTTTAGTATAGATAATGACATTTTGGGGTGGAGATGGATAGGGAATGAGCATGGAATTCACACTGCACTTTAATTGGTTATATGCCAGATAACACATAACAATTAATAAAAAGGCACATTTGCTAGTACCCATTTGTCTTATTAGTGTGTCTTAAAAATTTAGTGCATGTTAAATTGATGTAGCAGGAATTGACCCACAAATTAATGCATGATAAAATTATTAAGGTGCATTAAATATTTCCTATTTAAATAAATATATAATACAAACAAAAAAATATGCCAAAAATAAAGAAAGCCAAACAAACTGAAATTCTTTGCCCTGTGCACATCTCTAGCAGTTAATTCCATTTCAATGTAACATATGATATGATTAATTTTGCTGAATTTAAATATTAGAAAAAGTATTGCTTAAACTCAACTCTGCTTTACAAATATATAAAACAGCATACAAATGATCTTACAGTTCCATAAAATGCTTCCCAAGGCTAGAAGAGTCAGTAAATTCTATTTTCAGTAGCACAGACATCTTTTCTAGTCTCAGAGGTAATGTATGATGGCACAGTTTGCGATTCCCAGACAAATAGTCATAAACATTTCTAAGTTCTGATACATTTACCTTGGAATCACACTATGAAAACCAGTAAAGAGTAAAGAAAGGACAAATGAGATTATCAAGTGAAAATACAGTATATAGGTGTGATCTTAAAATGATCTCATTTATCATTGCCTAATAAATATTTCTAACAAGATCTAGCATTTGCTTGTCTGTGAGGGCTCTGACAATACTTATACTGCTTACAAGCCAAAACTCATTCTTAGCTGTTCTCCTCATACCCTATTCCTGCATTTCCCTAGTTTTCAAGTTTATTTAAAATTTGATATATTTCTTAAAAATTGTCTAAGCGGTGTACAAAGAAAAAATATATCAAATTTTTAAATTTTAGGGGTATCACAATTTAAGACATAGACAAAGACAGAAATGTATAGACACATGTAGAAAAGGGGGTGAAATACTCTGCTCTGAAATGGAGAAA
The DNA here is from genome assembly GCF_902459505.1 of Geotrypetes seraphini. Lineage (NCBI taxonomy): Eukaryota > Metazoa > Chordata > Amphibia > Gymnophiona > Dermophiidae > Geotrypetes > Geotrypetes seraphini. Next base: position 15,259,736 of record NC_047097.1, read on the forward strand.
CTCCTATGCATCCCCTCAGGAAGGTCTCTCCTGTCAGAAACCGCTCGCAAACGCTCCTACAGCCACATCTCTGGAACCAACTCTCCCCACATATCAGACTACAGAACTCTCTGATGACCTTCCGGAAAGCAGTAAAGACCCTCCTCTTCAACTGAAATTCTAACTGCAAACTACCCTTGACCCTCTTATATTCCCCCTCCTTTCTGCACTCTCCTGTACTTAAGGTGCTGTATAGTCTTGTACTGTCCAAAATGTTTTCCATTACGAATGTTGGCTTGTAACCCGTTCTGAGCTACTGGGAGGACTGGATAGAAATCAAAATAAATAAATAAATAAATACAATCTGTGATAGGACAGAAGAACAAAAAATGAGAAGTACAATAGGAGGGGTGTACTCTTCCTTTGATGTTATTCTGTTAAAGGTCTAGGTGTTACAGACCATGAGCATTTTTAAATAGGAACGTCTTAAACAAAAAAGACCAATGGACATACTTGAGTATATTGGGCTGGGAGGCTTCTATTTGAGGGCCGTTAGCTCTGTTTATTCTAACCTGCGTGCCTCATTATTGGTTAATGGGATGCGTACAGATTTATTTCCTGTTCTTCGGGGTATGCGTCAAGGTTGCCCTCTCTCGCCCCTGCTCTTTATTCTTTCCTTGGAACCTCTGCTTTGCACCCTTCATGGGTTTGATGTGGTACACGATCTTAATGTTGCTGGGATTACTTTGAAGACTTTGGCCTTTGCTGACGATATGCTTTTTATTCTTACCAGGCCGGAGGAATCTCTTTCGACGGCATTGGACCTTATTTCAGAATTTGGATTTCACTCCGGTCTTTCCCTCAACTTAGATAAATCAATCGCTTTACCCTCCGCTCTTGTGGTGCGCACAGCATGAAGGGGTTTATTTCCTCTTCGATGGGCAGACTCATATTTAAAATATTTGGGTTTTTTTATTCCGTTTGATTTATCTCGATTGTACTCTCTTAATGTGGAAGGGGTTTACCGTTTTCTCTACTAGGCCGGGTTCGCTTATATAACATGCTTATTGTTCCGTGTTGGCTGTATGTTTTTCAGGTGCTCCCTCTTTATTTGACTTTACGGGATGAGCGTCGCCTAGAGCGTGTAGTTCAACAGTTCCTATGGTTGGGCAAGAGGGCCCGACTTCCTTACAAGCGGGCAGTGGCTCCGTGGTACAAGGGTGGATTGGGTTTGCTGAATATCCGCTATCAGACTATTAGTTGTGATATGCGCCATATGAATGACTTTTTTCGGGGTTCCACTGCTTTCACTAATACTTCTTTAAAACTTTCATGTTTCCGGACCACACATTTTAGTGCATACCTGCATTCTGTTCCCTCTGCATCTCCTGAGCCTCTCACTAGTAAGGTGTTACATCGTTCCTTGCGCAAGACATGGCATTGGGTGTGTAAGTTTCATTCTCTTAACCCTACCATTACTTCTTTTCTGACTATTCGTTTCAATAATAATTTTCTTTCGGGGGGTGATGGTGTAAGTTTTGCTAGATGGGAAACAAAGGGCATTCATTATGTGTTTCAATTGGTGGATGACGATGGGAGAATTAAGTCCTTTAATCAATTGCGGACAGAAGTTGGTATTCCGTCTACTGATACTTTTGCCTATATGCAAATTCAACATTATATTAATTCCTTACCTTCTAACTCACTTACAGGCCCCTGTCAAGAATTGTTATCCATGGCCTTTACTATTGACTCTCAACTCTCTGTTCCTCTTAAGTTCCACCATCGTCATTTGAAGGATGAGTCCCCCTTGTTTGATCACTCTAGCTTGCAGGATGCCTGGACACACGACCTGGGGGTGGACATATCTGGAGATGTGATTTTGCCAGCTGTTCGCAGGTTGTCTACTTATCGTAAATACACTTTTTTGGGAACAATATTATAAATTGGTCCTTCGATTGTACATTTCTCCTAAAAGGGCTCATCTTTCTGGATTTAGGGAATCAGCTGCCTGTCCAAGATGCCAGACGTCTGAGGCAGATTTGGGACATATGTTTTGGACTTGCCCTAGTGTTCGCTCCTTTTGGGATGTTATTTTTCTCTTTGTGGAGTGCATTTGGACCATAAATATATGTCCCTCTCCTTTGGTATTATTTGGAGCTGTTCCCCACTATCCCCCCCCCCCCCGTACATGGGGGACTGCAGCTTTCCTTAAATCAGGGGTGTCAAAGTCCCTCCTCGAGGGCCGGAATCCAGTCGGGTTTTCTGGATTTCCCCAATGAATATGCATTGAAAGCAGTGCATGCAAATAGATCTCATGCAGATTCATTGGGGAAATCCTGAAAACCCGACTGGATTCTGGCCCTCGAGGACCGACTTTGACACCTGTGCCTTAAATGGACAATCCTTATTGCACTGAAATGCATCTTGCTCAAATGGCTGGATAGCGAGGCGCCAGATTACTCTCTTTGGTGGTGCCAGATGATTACTCTGCTGCTATGGGAGCGGTGAGATGTTTCCAACTTCTCCGCTCGCCCAGGGCGCTCTTTTCAATACACGGGAACCTTTTTGGAATACTATGACGCCTTTGGCACGTAGCCGCTTGCTTAATTGTTGATGCTTTTTCTACTGTTATAATTATTTTCTTTTTTGTATATTGTTCTTTTTTTGTGGTACTACTCCTGTATATTAACTGTATTTCTTTGGAAGGAGGACCGAGGGAACGGACCGGGGGGGGGGGGGGGGGGGGGGGAGAGGGTTTAGTTTGGGGTGTTGACTACCTGTATGTTGAAGTTATTGATATACCTTGAGCTTGTTTGCTGTTCTCTTGGCATGTGTTCCCATTTGAGCTCAATAAAATACATTTGAACATAAATAGGAACGTCTTTAAGCTGGATTTAAATTTGTCTATGGAGATTTCTTCCCAGAGGTTCAATGGTAGCAAATTCCATAAGGTGGTGCGGTCACTGAAAAGATCTTTTTGCATGTGGTGTCATAGAAAAGATGATGTAAAAAGGGAGATGTTGGTTACTAGATCTAAGGGCTCCTTTTACAAAGGTGTGCTAGCGTTTAACACACGCACTGGATTAGCGCATGCTAGCCAAAAATCTACCGCCTGCTCAAAAGGAGGCGGTAGTGGCTAGCGCATGCAGCAATTTAGCGTGTGCTATTCCGCACGTTAAGGCCCTAGCGTGGCTTAGTAAAAGGAGCCCTAAGTGTTCTTGAGAAACAGTATGGAATAATTAACCTGTCCATGAATCCTGGAGAATGAAAGATTTTTGTTTTCAACGTGAGAAGATTTTGTAGGTGATTCTATGAGTAATTGGCAACCAATGGGATTTTATCGGAAATGGAGTTACGTGGTCAAATTTGTTTGCTTTGTATATCAGTTTAACAGCCATATTTTGAACACAGCTACTCCCAGAATCAAGACTGGGAACTCCTCACTATAGCCAAAAGAAAAGGAGCATGGAGCACTTTAAAAACAGAATGGGACCATACCTGTAGAGCTGGTAATGGGGTGTTTTGAGAGGCAAAGAATAATAGTAGTAATAATAATACTATAATAGTCATATTAATAGAACTAAACACCACTGACTTTGCTGCTGTATCAATGAATCATATTTGGTTATTAATATAGCTATATAAATCGGGACAGAATGTTTCAAACCTTAATTACCATATAAATATAAATGTTCTGTATTGGGGGAGCACATTAAGCTAACTTTACAAGTGGAGAAACCTCAATACAATTACACTTTTTAGATTGATGGATCCAATAGGATCTATGTGAAGAAAAGGAGCCCCTCAGAAAATATATAGTATAAGACATACACTGTGAAATGAGCCATAAGAGCAGAGCTTTGCTATGGAATCAAATCCTTGGAAATGAAATGTTATGCTTACAGCTTGATTGTCTCTGAGAATGAAATGTTATGTTGATTAAATTGCTTACAGTTTGATTGCCCTGTGACCAGATAAGAAACAGCCTGAAAACTGCTTGTTTATGAAATACATATCCTTGGCATTTTTAGGAAATCATGAGAATGACGAGGCTAATGTAAACAGGGAAGGCTAATGTCGACAAAAGGGAAGTTCTATCCGTTCAGGGAAATTGAAGTGTCTTTGATTTTGTTGTTTGGGCTTGCCAGGAAGAATTTGGTTTTTTCGGAGTTGAGTTTCAATTTGAGCATCACTAATTCTAATTAACATAAGAACATAAGAATTGCCGCTGTTGGGTCAGACCAGTGGTCCATCGTGCCCGGCAGTCCACTCACGTGGCGGCCCTCTGGTTCAAAGACCAGCACCCTAACTGAGTCTAGCTCTACTTGTGTACATTCGCAGATCAAAAATGGCAAAGGGCAGGTCAAGCTGTTCACACCTGAACATTAGACCCCTGAAAATGGGTACTTTTGGGCCATTTGTTCATGGGCTATGCGTTCATGTTCAACAACAAGCGACTAGACAAAAGATAAGTGTCGCTGGTTATATATATTTTTCATTCTTTCTGCACATACTGTAGTGTGGGTGTTAAAAAAGGGTTGGAAGAGTGTTTAAGAGATCACTTGTCAAAAAATATATGAAAACCCAATGAAAGACAATCTGCAAGCCTGCCGTTAGCTTTCTCAATGTGTTCATTGAGCAGTGCAGGACTCTGAGGGTTTCATATTCAAAAATATCTCTATACATCGATTGTTTCGGTCAAGTGCAACAAGTTCGTCTTTGGTTTTCATTATATTGGTGGAACTTGATACCATTGCTTTTGAGTAGTGAGCCACTTATCTTCCAGTACATGTCAGGACTCTAAACAACACTGCTAAGGCACCCAAGGCTTGATTCTATAAACATCTTACTCCTAGGTACCTTCGGCACAGTTGTCAATTAACTGCTAGGCACTGTTTAAAGAATTGGGCCTAGCAGCACCTAAGCAGACTTGACGAACTTGGTGCACTTCTTCGAGGGAGTAAACAGGCAGATAGACAAGGGCGAGCTGGTCGACATTGTATATCTGGATTTTCAGAAGGCGTTCGACAAGGTCCTGCATGAACGACTACTTAGAAAAATTGCAAGCCATGGAATCGAGGGTGAAATACTCATGTGGATAAAAAAACTGGTTGGCGGATACGAAGCAGAGAGTCCTGACCCAATGTGTGGCCGTTTTCCCTGCCAGCTCAGTGAGGGTTGAGAAGCTAATCATCCCACCTCCCTTCGAACTGCTGGCCTTAGTCTCATTCACTTTAAATCCCTCTTTTAACCACAGGGCTATCATGGCCGACTTTACAGGAAAGTTGATAGCCCTTCTCCTTCTATACTTGCTTGGTACGAGAAATTGGGTCTCAAGAGCCTTAGCATTTGAACCGATCTCAACCTACTTCACATGGAATAGAATCATTGGGCCTGAAAAGTCTCTTCGCCCCCCTCGTGTCCTCCATGACTGCATGGAAACAGGTCCCTTCCCAATCACCATGGTTAATACCATCCGCCATTCCTCTAGACCATCGCACAATAAAAAATGACTCCTAAAAAGCTTACAATGTGCTGAGCCCTCAACCCCCTTGGAACAGTACACCATCTCAGGAGCATATTTGAACATCCGTTCGGTTAGGAACAAAGCTCATTTGGTCAAAGACTGGCTGGAAGAAACACACCTAGACATCCTACTTTTAACCGAAACATGGCTAATTTCTGACCAGGATGCTATCATAGGTGACATACTACCTTTAGATTACAAAATTATTCCTCTATCAAGAAACTCAAAAAGAGGAGTGATCTAGCAATAATTCTCCAAGATCATTTTGAGTTTCAAATACTTGACTCTAAACTAACCAACGATCTGGAAATTCTCACTTGCAAAATATCCAGAGGACTGCAAAGATAATTTAATCGTTATAGTATTTTACATACCCCCTAACAAATGGAACCTAGCAAAAGAAGACCTCTACGAATTCCTCCTTACTAACTCGGTAGCCGGCGCCTACAATCTCCTAGCCGGTGATGTTAATTTACACCTCAAACAGGAAGAGAATTCCAACGTAGTAGATCTACTCTTCTTCCTCGCATCTTTAGGCTTTTCCAAACCACCTCCGACTAAAACCCACAGGAAAGGTCACCACCTAGATTTGATCACATTTCTTACCAATGCTCCAACTACCCCCAGTATAAGTTTTAAAGGTGAAACCTGGGCTAACACCCCTTGGTCAGACCACCTTCGATGTAATTTTGAATTACACTGGAACAAGAAACCACCCAAAAGGAAACCAAGGCTCAATCACAAAGAGAAAACAATCTGGACAAGAAGACAACTATACCCATTAGAATTCTGGTCGCACTATAGCTTAATATCCATCCCCGACTTAGACCCAAACTTCATCCTAGGAAGGAAAAATTTCAGCAATCAGGTTCTAAATAATATTGCACCATTGAAAGTATGCAAGAAAAGACACCGTGTAACATCCTGCTGGTATGATGTCTATTGGCATTAAAACGAGAAGAATGTAAATTGGAAAGAATATGGTGTAAATCATGAAAAGATAAGGACAGATTCACTTGGCAACTAAAAGTTAAAGAGTACAAAAGAATGATTAAAGAAAAGCGCTGTAAATATTATTCCCAATCAATTAACTCTCCTTCGCTGAATAACAAAGAACTCTTCAGAATTGTCAATTTGTTATTTGATATTGAGCTACATAAACGCTCTCTCACAGATCTCCCACCCTCTGCTTCAATCCTAGCCAACTACTTCGCTATAAAAATTCGTAAACTGAAAACGTCCCTTACAGCTACAAGCATAGATCTATCTATCAATCTTTCTGCCCTAGGAAATAAAGGCACAGACATCATCTGGAATCATTTCGAAAACCCAGATTGGAACAAATTCTTCAAGCTCTACTTTAAATATGCTAAATCCAACTGCCTACTAGATAACTGCCCACCAACTATTATGGAAACAGCCCCCCCCCTTTTAAAGCTGATCTTTTCAACTGGGTTTCTCTTTGTTTGTTCACTGGCTACTTCCCATTGGAACTCGGCCACATTCTTATAACTCCTATTATCAAAAAACTCCAAGGAGGCAGTCACTTCGGCTGCCACTACAGACTTATTGCCAACATACCTCTTTTCCTTAAACTAATGGAAGGCCTAGTTAACCTCGATCTCATGAACTACTTAGAGAAGTTCAACATTCTACACGACTCTGAGTCAGGATTTTGCACAAATTACAGTACAGAAGCAGTCTTAGCTTCACTGACAGACTACCTCCTCCATCTGTTCTCCCTGGGAAAAAGTGCACTGGTACTTCAATTCAACTTGAGCAGTGCCTTTGACCTTGTCGACCATGACATTCTGCTCAGATGCCTCGATTCTATTGGCATTTCTGGACAGGTACTAACCTGGTTTACAGGCTTCTTAAAAATCCGCACTTACGAAGTCCACAGCGACGGAACCTTTTCCCATTTCTGGTGTAATCCCGTCGGAGTTCCTCAGGGCTCCCCTCTCTCTCCTTCTCTGTTCAATGTCTATATGGCACCATTGGGACACATGTTATCTGATTTAAAATTGAAATCGTACATATATGCAGAAGACATTACAATTATCATTCCCATAACCTCACTGACACAAGAGACAGAACAATTCACCTCATCTATTCTCACTAAGGTAGAACAATGGACTACAGAATTCAAACTAAAACTGAATCCAGAAAACAACAAGCTTTTCACGGGAAGTCCCAATCACAAACTAACGAACACCTCCTTGAAATTAAATGGGTTAACTTACCCAATCAACTCTACCATCAAAATCCTTGGAGTCATCCTAGACCACTGCATGACTTTTGAAGACCATACTAATGCTCAAGTTAAAAAATGCTTTGGCACTCTCTGGAAACTTCGTACCATCAAACACTATTTTGACTTCCTCTCTTTTCGATTGCTGGTTCAATCTCTAATTTTAAGCATCTTAAATTATTGCAATATCATATACTTGGGTTCCTTTAAGAAAACCATCAAACGACTAAGAATCATTCAGAATACTGTCTTCTGTTTCATCTATGGTCTCATAAAATCAGATCATATAAGCCCGTATTAATGAAAACTACACTGGTTACCCATGGAGGCAAGGGTCATCTTCGAGTTTGCCTGCCTCTGCTTCAAAACCATAACTGGTTCATCCCCAATCTATCTGTCGCACCATTTTGAATTTCCAGGCACCATTTGCACACATAATACCTATCTGTTCGCCTTCCCCTCCCTGAAGGGCTGTACCTATAAGAGATTCCTTAATAGAACACTGTCATTTGAAGCAGGCAAATGGAGTAAATGTCTAACCACCCTCATCTCCAATTCACCCTCCTACCAATCCTTCAGGAAAGCAATTAAAACCTATTTCTTTGATAAATTTATCTGATTCCTTCCTGCCTTGTAATATCTCTGAAACATTTCTGGATATACCTAACTACTCTCGGCTTACCAATGTAATTTGAAAGTTTTTTTCTTCTGTAACATCGCTGTCTGTGTAATCTCTTCCTCTGTAAACCACTCTGAACTGCTTGTGGTATTGTGGTATACAAAAATAAAGTTATTATTACTATTATTACTCGGACTGGAAAAGCGTCACGAGTGGAGTGCTATTCAGAGTAGTGAACACGCAGAAGGATTGCAAAGACCTGCAACGAGACATAAACACATTTGAGAAATGGGCTGCGACATGGCAAATGAGGTTTAACGTGGATAAGTGTAAGGTGATGCATGTTGGTAACAAAAATCTTATACACAATACAGGATGTCTGGTGCGGTACTTAGAGAGACCCCCCAAGGAAAGAGACTTGGGAGTACTGGTCGACAAGTCGATGAAGCCATCTACGCAATGCATGGCAGTGGCGAAAAGGGCAAACAGAATGCTAGGAATGATTAAGAAAGGGATCACGAACAGATCGGAGAAAGATCCCCACCTGGAATACTGCATCCAGCAGTGGTCACTGTACATGAAGAAGGATACGGTACTACTCGAAAGGATCCAGAGAAGAGCGACTAAAACAGTTAAGGGGCTGGAGAATTTGCCGTACTGCGAGAGGTTAGAGAAACTAGGCTTCTCCCTTGAAAAGAGGAGGCTGAGAGGGGACATGATTGAAACATTCAAGATAATGAAGAGAATAGACTTAGTAGACAGAGACAGGCTGTTCACCCTCTCCAAGGTAGAGAGAATGAGAGAGCACTCTCTAAAGTTAAAAGGGGATAGATTCCGTACAAATGTAAGGAAGTTCTCCTTCACCCAGAGAGTGGTGGAAAACTGGAATACTCTTCCGGAGGCTGTTTTAGGGGAAAACACCCTCCAGGGATTCAAGACAAAGTTAGACAAGTTCCTGCTGAACTGGATCGTATGCAGGTAGGGCTGGTCTCAGTTAGGGCACTGGTCTTTGACCTAGGGGCTGCCGCGAGAGCAGAATGCTGGGCACGATAGACAACTGGTCTGACCCAGTGACAATTCTTATGTTCTTAGGTGCCAGTAGGCATTAAAATCCTTAAGTGCACTCCATTTAGGGCAGGGTTTTCTTGGCCTGAGTGCTCCTCCTAAATTAGGTACCTAGCAGCACCTAACTCAACCAAACTCCACCCCTAATCTGCCCCTAACCATGCCTACTTGCTGTGTAAGTGTCAGTAGACACCTTGGTATAGACGCCTACCAAGTTAGATGCAGGAGTGTTAGCCACTTCATGCATTATCAAATGCTACCTTTGTGATTCCTAAGACCTTGGTGAGGGCTTGAATCATAATGGAGGGAACCGACCAGCATTGGCTGTGATATACTATTTGTAAATTGTGGTTAAGTAAATTGCCATATAAGATGCTAGAATCATTCACTACAGGCAATCATCTTTTCCAGTCAAATTAGAGGTGTATCGGTATCTACCAGATCAACAACAGAGAAGCTAACAAAAACTGTGAACAGTCTGACAAAGAAAAAACACTGTTCAGCCTATGGAGGAACCTGTGGGATAACAATAAAGACTGCAAGAAAGATACATTATTAAAAGCAGTGGAAACTGAACTGGTTGGAAATTTTATAGAAGAGCTAGTATCAACATCTGGACTAGTTGCAAAAAGAGCATAGACAGTCAAGAATTGGACAGTACATGGAAAAAAACGGCTACATAATTTCTGGCTTTTAAACATCTGACTAGTTAACAGCATACTGCAAGGAGAACATATTGATTAATCTCCTGCAAAAAGACCCACAAAAGGGTCAATAACCTGTCTGCCAAAAATGTTTAAACTACTTACAGGAATAATAGCAGATGCAGGCCAAAACAATTTAGAAAATAGCAATTTGCTTCCAATGGAACAAACAGGAAAACTGTCAAAAAACAGAGATACAACAATCAGCATCTGTTTGATAAAATAATTATGAGAAATTGCAAATGTAAAAAAAAATAACATACTTGAATGTAGGTTGGATTGATTACAAGAAGGCCTTAAACTAGGGCTACTGAAAAACCTGGACATGTCTTCTTTTTAGAGGACTGTCTGGGTGCCCGGAGGGATTTCCAAAACCCGGCAGTTGTCCGGGTTTTGGAAGGCCCCAAGCTCAGGGCTGTGTCTGGAGGGCCTCTGCACATGCAGAGACATTGTTGTGATGGTGCCAAACGCATGCATGTGATATCATTGTGCCAACATCCATACATGCACAGAGATCCTCCAGGGGGAAGGAGACACGAGATGGACAGGGCTGAGGGTGGAGCTGAGCTGGGGCAGAATGGGGCAGGCCACATGTCTTTAAAAAAATATATAAAAAATAGAGGAAATCTGGTAACTCTACCTTAAACTCACTTCTATACAGTAAGATTTTGAAATGCCTGGATATAACTGGCGTGAGTGAAAATATAAAAACATTTGTGCAGAAAGTATCAAATCTGTGAAGATAGAACTGCTGGTGGTGAATAGACAGTTGGTAGTGAAGAAGTGAGTTAGAGATCTTAGGTTTAACAAATGCAGAGACTTTCCCAATACTGAATTTCTATTATATTCCATGGGAAAAAAAAAGTAACATCTGATCAAGGAGTAGACCTGTTGGTCTCTACAGAGTTTGATTTAACTCACTTCCTGGAAGATTCCCAGGATATTATTCAAACCAGGTCTACTCTCTTAATGACTTATTTGAGTGAATTAGATAAAAATATGCTCATGATAAAAATAAATATGCATATGATCTCAGTATTTATATTCCCTGATGTGGCTAGAGCAACCCAATTACGTAGAAAATAATTTCTCCAGTTAAAATTTCAGGTATTAGCTCTTAAAACACACTTTTTAAAAAAATTTCCCTGCAAGTGCATAATTAAAATACATGAAAAAGAATTTATATTTTGGGATCCTACTCAGCTTCTACAAATTCTAAGTATTCGGAACCAAGAAAAAGAAAGGGAAAAAGTAATAAAGCTGAGTTTTTTTTGTTTGAGGAGTAAAACTAAAATAGCACTAAGAATGGCTAAGCTTGGGTTTATTTGAGAGTTTTATATTTTCTTTGTTTAATGAACGAAAATTAAGGGCTCCTTTTAGGAAGGTGTGCTAGCGTTTTTAGCGCAAGCACAAGATTAGCACACGCTAGCCGAAAAACTACCGCCTGCTTAATGCCATGCGGCTAGCGTGCATGGCATTTTAGCGCATGCTAAGCACACGCTAAAACCGCTAGAGCACCTTTGTAAAAGGAGCCCTTTATAAAAGGAGCTCTTCCAATTAATGTGAGCTAGAAAGATTTACAGGGAATATTGCTTTAATTGCTTTTCCTGTGTTTTGCATCTTTACTGTTCTGTAAGAATTGTATGATGAAAAGTTGAATAATTTTTAAAAAAATTCACATCTACTGTACATGGAAGATTGGTTGGGCAGACTGGATGGACCATTCGGGTCTTTATCTGCCATCATCTACTATGTTACTATGTTATTTGAAACTCTATGGAAAATCATAAATGGAAATCTAATCACTGCTAGATATCATCTAACTTTTCAGTGATGATATTGCCATAGAATTTGGATTAGAGAAATGTGTAACTATGAAAAAGGGGGAAATGATCGACACTGAAGACATTGAAATTGCCCCATAAGAAGATCATCAAGGGATGGGACAGTGAAGGAGCCTACAAATATCTGGGCATGCTACAGGCGGATAACATGAAACATACCATGATAAAGAGCAAAATCACCAAAGAATATACATCAGAAGGGTTTAAAAAAAATTCTGAAGACTAAACTCAGTGGTAAAAATACCATCAAAGCCATCAACATCTGTGACACATCTGTAATTAGATTCAGGGGAAGACTCTCAAAACTAACATGGTCACTAAACCGGTTCCAGAATACATAGGGCTCCTTTTATTAAGGTGCGCTAGCGTTTTTAGCGCATGCAGGATTTTAGCAAGCGTTAAACCCATGATACGCTTCTAGAACTAACACCAGCTCAATGCTGGCGTTAAGGTCTAGCGCGCGCTATTCCGCACGTTAAAGCCCTAACGCACTTTTGTAAAAGGAGCCCATAGACTCTTATCAAAAGCAGCAAGCCATTATCTTAGAATGGAGAGGAAAATAGTCTCAGAAAACAACTCAAGATTCAAAGATCTGAGAATTATTGGTTCAAAGTTTCTCATCCTTGATCCTGAAAAACCTCCCATATGAATTTATTTCACTATTTACACATTCATCAAACTTAGGACTTAATATATGCCAAGCATCAAATGAGGTGCAAGTTTCCAGTTGATACAAACCCCATGATTTATCAATAGATATCTTACTCCATACACTCCATTGTGATCTCTTCATTCCAGTAATCAAAGCTTATTAGAACACCCTTCTACCTATCACATAGTTAAAGATTCCACTAGGAAATCAATTTTTGTGTCACAGCCCCAGCATTATGGAACAATATGCCATTTCATCTCCGTGAAGACTCTTCCCTCTCTAAATTCAAATCAAACCTAAAAACATTTCTTTTCAAAGATTCTTTCGATTGTTAACAACACCATAAGTATTGCCTACCAGGCAGATTTCTAAACCCCTCCTCCTTTTGAATCTCCCATAAATGTTTTCTTTCCTCATTATGTTTATATGTCTTGTTTTTGCATCACCCTGAGCAATTTTATATTTTAGCCTTTTTACTTGTGTTCACCGCTTAGAAAACATGTACGCGATATATCAAATTTTAATAAACTTGAAATTTGATTTTTACAGAAGGCACTAGAGACAGTGCTAACTCAGCTCCCCACTGAACAAGCACTTACTCTGTAACCACTAGAGCTTTAGCAGGTGGGCTTGCACATAGTGGGTCAATATGAATGCACACCTTTATTAAGTTCACTGGTTTCCTTCTCAGCATGTGATCTTTGGGATTTTCAGTCTGAGAGCAAGAAGCACCATATGCAAATGTGGCTCTAGGGGCTGTGGAACAACTGATTGCTGAGCTTTCAAGGTTTGTGCGTTCAGGCGGTGGAGCAGTTCATAGGGCTTTTCTGGATGTATTTGGACACTATTGTATTTCACACTGCGAGTTCTAGATATGAATGGTCTCTGGGGCTCTGGGAAGGGGAAGTAGGAATAAGATCCTTGCCAGGAAGGGTGGGGATAAAAATGCTGAAATGTACAATGAATCTTGCTTAGGAAGTATGAGGGGAGGGGCACTGACCAAGGTAGAGTGAGAGGGAACCCAATGAAGAAAGAAATTAGTAGGGGGCAAGGACGGTCAAGTCAGGAATAAGTAAAGAGCAAAAAAGTATAAAATGGGGGGTTGGAGTAGGCATGGGGAGCAGATGATATTAAGCATCCTACCCCAAAACAAAAGTCAAACTACACCGAATTGAGGAAAAAACAGAATAAGAAGATGAGAGAAGGAAGAGGACATTAAGGCAGGGAGGGAGTGAGACAGAAGTAGAGATGGTCTAAGAAAAGAAAGTGTAAGGTTTATTAAGGAAAAGAAAGTGTAAGGTTTATTAAGGAAAAGAAAGTGTAAGGTTTATTAAGGAAAAGGGACTACTGAGGACTGGCTGGGAGGGGGAGAATAAGGGTTGTATAGATGGACCAGGGTAGAATGGATGGCATAGCATGAGTGTGGTATAGATGGTCTGGGAGTAGGATGATTCCACATCTGAGTGCCAGCATTTACACTTACAACAATCATATGGACAAGCTGGTGCCCAATTTGTGGCAGTTAGACAAACAATTGATAGCATTCTATAATATTGCACCTATCTTCTGGGAATGCTCGATCTACCAATGACTCTTATGGCCACACCCCTTTGGAGTTGTGCAATGTGAAATTTAGGTGTGCATTTTATAGAATAAGATTTGGGGTAGATTCATACTAATATCAGAATAATCCTAATTAATGCAAATCAATGCCAATAATTGTTATCACCTCATTAATTACTAAGGCCTTCTTTTACGAAACTGCAATAGCAGTTTCTAGCGCGGGGAGCCACACTGAATGGCCCGTGCTACTCCCAACGCTCAATGAGTTCCTATGAGCATCGGGAGAAGCGCAGGCCATTCAACACTGCTTCCCACGCTAGAAACTGCTATCGCAGTTTCGTAAAAGAGGGGGTTAGTTTTGGTGCAGATCTGGCAACCGCACTTAAACTTGGTGCTAATCGGCACTATATCATTTATGATTTTGGCTTATGATTCGTTTATTTAATATATCTCCTTTCCTTAAAGATAGCAAAGCAAAGGAATTCTATGAGCGTTAGAGCTGTTACCACCACAGCTGGCATTACAAACTGCACTAGGGTTTTGTAAAACAAAAGGAGGCGGTGGGGGGAGGTAAAAGAAAAACACCATTTGGAATAGAAAAGGGAGAGAGAGGAGAGAAGTAGGAGAAAGCCATAAAAAAATAGCAGAAACGACAGGAGAGTAAACTCTCAGCGAATGGTCAGCGTCAAGGTGTAAGTCAAAGACTTTCTCAAATAAAATGTGTTTTCAGAGACATTCTGAATTTTGGGGGGACAATTCCACTGAAATGGCATGAGCCAGAAGAATGCATGATTCCTCATTGACTCAGGATGGGCTGACTTAACGGGAGGTATTTGAAAGTGGTGTCTTTGAGAGAATGAAGAACTCTTAGTGGAGTGTTAAGGGATGACTACTACTCCTACTTATCACTTATATTTTGACATTTATAGGTGGTCCCTTCTCAGAAAAGCTCACAATCTAACTTGGACAGACAGACATGATATAGAGGGTAGGGGATGCAGAACCCAAGGTGAGAGGAGTTAGGATTCGAAAGCACTCTTGAAGCGGTGGACTTTTAATTGGGCCTAGAGATTCGGACAGCTTGTTCCAGGTCGACGTACCAGTGTGAAATGCTTTATAAATTAGGCTTAGTAGTTTATGCTGAATCTGAAACGTAACTTGAAGCCAGGATTGGTGGGAATCTGGGGGGAATATATCTAATTAAAATGACTATGTTTTGGATACTTTTGAAAACTGTATTTGGATAAATACATAAAGGGCCAGTGCATAATGAGGGTAGGAGGTGGCTCCGCCCCGCCACACTCAAGCCCTTCCTTCCCACCCCTGTACCTCTTTAAATCTTCACCAGCGTGAGCAATTGCTCTGGCCTGCTGCTTGCGCCAGCGTTGGCTTTCCCTCTGACATCACTTCCTGGCCCCGCAACCCAGAAATGATTTCAGAAGGAGCCAGGCTAGCGCGAGCAGCAGGCCAGAGTAGTTGCTTGCAATGGCAAAGATTTAAAGAGGTACGTCGGGGGGGGGGGGTGCAGGGAAGGGAGGGTGCAAGTATGGCATGGGAGGAGGAGAGGTGCTGGTGTCCCCACCATGGTGCCCCCCCCTTTTTTTTTACTACACCACTTTAGAGAGCAATTTTCTCTGCACAGTTTGCTGGGGCAAAGTATACAGGGAAAAGCAGGTGAAAGAATTTATAATGAAATTCTAATGTACACTTCTGCTGTCCCTCCTTGGCTTTCCCCATAACTCTGCTCAAGAAGGTTTTGTTGGGAGAACACATACTGTTACCCTTAGAGTTCTGGGTAGTTTTCAAAGGAAGGAAGGGGATTCTGTGCCAGATTAACCTCATAACTGAAGAGGACTCTTTAAAAATGGCACTCCCTTGTTTCCAAGGATTAGTCTACAGAGTCTTAATGTCATTGCAGACCAGAACATCTGAAGAAATTTGTGCATTAACGTAAGAAAAATAATAATAATAAAAACAAACTAAACTTAGCCACTGGAGAAATTATTTCAAAATCTGTCTCATACACTATTTCTAAAGCAGGAAATGGGGGAAATAAAAAGTAAACAATCTTTAATTAAATTATTTATGAAATATATGCATTGCATAGCTCAGCAGAATTTTTGCTTTATTCCTTAGTAACAGCTGTTGAGACAGGTGTGTCATATCCAGAGCATATCCAGGGTGCCGTAGATAAGCTGAGCAGGGAGACTTTTAATGATCAACCCATCTACCACATTAAAAAAGAACGAAAGAGAGACTGAGATTTTTTTTTTTTGTAAGTGAGTTAAACCCACCATAAACAAAATGAAAAATACTATTATTCATTTGAACTCGTTTATTATTTGAAACAAAAGGAAAATGTGCAGGACTACAAAATTAAAAATCACTTTTTAACTAACCCCTCCCCCTCTTTTACAAAACCACTCAAGAGGTTTTTAGCACCGACCAGCACGCTGAATGCTCTGAGCTGCTCCGATGCTCATAGGAACTCTATGACCGTCAGAGTAGCGCAGAGCATTAAACACGCCAGCCGGTGCTAAAAACCTCTTGTGCGGTTTTGTAAAAGCGGTGGGGGGAAGATAAATTTTATTAAGGTTTTCCCTAACCCTTCTTCTCCCAACCTTCCTGCAAACCATACTAACAAGTCCCAAGTCCTTTAGGGAGCTATAATGCATTACCATTGGTGGAAACCTCGCCATCTGTGATCAAAAAGGCTTAGTTTGTAGGTATTCATTGCTGTTATCCTTTATATTGAATACCATTGGTTCAATTTTACCACCACAGTTCTCCAGTTCGGGACAGTTCAGTGGGCAGCAATGACCACTCTGGTTGGCACCATCCCCAACTGAAGAAGTAACATCTTCCCCATCATCCAACCCCTTATCAGGAAAATTCAACAATGCATCTTCCAAGGATGGACTTATTACCTGATGAAACATCCAGGAGAACATTGACACAAATTAAGTAACTCACGCTCCCACTACGTGCTCCCCACACTCACATAATCAGCTACCCAATCCCCAGCCATAAAGTTAGTAGCACCAATGCATCAAAACCTTATATCTCATCTAATCTTCAGTTTATATACCGGATCAATTCCCGAAGGAACTCGATTAGTTAAGATTAGATAGATATTAAAAAGGTTAAAAAGAGAATATACTTAGTTACTGTTTGTTGGCTGATAATCTTGGATAACTATTGTGCAAACAGCCAAGTTTTTAATTTTTTTCAAAATTGATGTAGCTGACCTAACAGTCTTAAAGAATCTGGGAGTCTATTCCAAATTTTTACCACTTTAAATGCCATAGATTACTGAGTTTCCCGGCACATTTAAGTCCTTTAGAGGATGGAAATGATAATTTATAGATTGTTGTAATCCTTGAGTGGCCTACAATCATTCATAAACATTAGTGAGCACAACATGAATATTATAAATCCTCCCAAAGTGGGCCCGCGTTTCACGGCTCAAATACGGCTTCTTCAGGGCACCGGGGGATACCAGTGTAACATTGTTGCGTCTTCCTTACATAGAAACATAGAAGTTGACGGCAGATAAGGGCCATAGCCCATCAGCTCTGCCCACTCTACTGACCCACCCCCAAGTCTACTATCCTAGGGATCCCACTCCTGGTGACAGGTTCCCTTGGCTTAACCCTCTAAGGGATCCCATTTGCTCTTAAATTCTTGCACGCTGTTTGCCTCGATCACCTGCACCGGGAGATCGTTCCAAGGATCAATCACTCTCTCGGTGAAGAAACACTTCCCAGTGTCGCCATGAAATTTCCCGCCCCCGAGTCCAAGCGGATGCCCTCCTGTGGCTGAGAGTCCCTTGAGAAAGAGAATCTCTTCTTCCATCTCGACACGGCCGGCAATATACCTAAACGTCTCGATCATGTCTCCTCTCTCCCTACGTTCCTCGAGTGAGTACAGCTGCAAATTTTTCAGCCTTTCCTCGTACGATAGATCCTTGAGCCCCGAGACCATCCCGGTGGCCATCTGTTGCACTTACTCTACTCTCAGCACATCCTTTCGGTAGTGTGGCCTCCAGAATTGCACACAGTATTCCAAATGAGGCCTCACCCTGGTTATGACTTCAGGCTTCCGGCTGATGAAACTCCTGCGGATGCAACCCAACAACTGTCTTGCCTTAGATGTGTCCTCATAAGGAAGAAGCAATAAGGTTACATTGGTATAGTACTTGCAGGCCTGAAAGGGCCCAAGGCCTATAAGTCCAAGAACAGCATTATACAATTTCAAGACGTGTTTGGCTCTTTGGACCATTGTTCCGGCTGACTTATGGTTTTAGCCAGTTCCACCTTCTTGCCATTATTACCTGGTTGGTGTCTGTTGGTTGCTGTGCAGGTTGAGCAGATGTCCTCTCTGACCGTGTTTGAACCTTTGTATACTGTTAACAACAGACTTTTGGACATGTGCTATCCTGTGTATGTTCGAGGGATAAACATTGTACACTACAAAAGAAACCATTCAGTTTGGTAAGCTTGTAGTTTATCTGCAGAATGAACATGTGCACTGCCCAGAAGCCCCTTTCATGGAAATGGTACCCAGTTTGAGAGAGACTAGAGGATGCAGTTTCTACCCACAGTGATATATCTTTTCTTTATTAATAGATATTAAATGTAGTAGTAATAGAACTTGGTGTGTGTTGTTCTATTTTCTTTATAGAAATCAGTGGGTTGTCAAAAGTTTTGCAGTGGCCTGTTGTAGGGTATGGCTAAGCAGAACAACTGGTATCCCCAGTGCCCTGAAGAAGCATTTGAGCCATGAAACGCGGGCCCACTTTGGGGGATTATAATATTCATGTTGTGCTCACTAATATTTATAAATGATTGTAGTTAGTCAAGATAAGTGTCTGGAGGTTTTTCATGCCTATAATGTTGAAGAATAGAACTGCAGAGCAATACAGCTCACTAATAATTTGAGGCTTTTTCCTCCTAATATGACATTAGCACTAGAAGTGTTTATTTATAGTGGATAGTGGAATTGTTTTGTATTGATTGCTGTTTCATATCCTTCACCCCTGTTAATATAACAGTGCATCTCTGTTATACATTATTCACTTTTTTTTACATTGGCACCAGTTTCACACACCTCATATGTTCACCTAAGTAGTACTTTTTACGTCACATATCACTCACTTCTTTCATATCAGTTTACACATGCTTTCTATGTAGCATCTCTGTGCCATATACTATATCTACTAGGCTCGATCTCTGCACCAAAATTTATATTTTCAGTGTTGTATATTTTAGATATTGCAGGGGGGTTTCTCAGTTCTGCTTTTTTGCTGCATTGACAATATTTGGTTATACACATCAGACCCAGTATTGGCCAGGTATGCACTAGTAGTGCTGCCCAATTTAGGAAAAAAAAATTTGATTAGATTTGATTGACCCTGTTGAATCGATTTTTCAATTCGATTTGATTCACTTTCAATGACACAGCTTTTTAAGTTTAAACATTTTATTTAACCAAGGCAATATCATGTCAAAAATAGGAACATCCAAACTATAACATAGCTGTAAAATTAGTTAGAAACATGTTAGGAAATTCTACTTTACAGAGAGGGTGGTGGATGCCTGGAATGCGCTCCCGAGAGAGGTGGTGGAGAGTAAAACTGTGAATGAGTTCAAAGAAGCGTGGGATGAACACAGAAGATTTAGAATCAGAAAATAATATTAAAGATTGAACTAGGCCAGTTACTGGGCAGACTTGCACGGTCTGTGTCTGTGTATGGCCGTTTGGTGGGGGATGGGCAGGGGAGGGCTTCAATGGCTGGGAGGGTGTAGATGGGCTGGAGTAAGTCTTAACAGAGATTTTGGCAGTTGGAACCCAAGCACAGTACCGGGTAAAGCTTTGGATTCTCGCCCAGAAATAGCTAAGAAGAAAAATAAAAATAAAAATAATAATTTAAATTGAATCAGATTGGGCAGACTGGATGGACCATTCGGGTCTTTATCTGCCGTCATCTACTATGTTACTATGTTACTATGTTACTATGGATTCACAGCTTCCCCAAAGCAAATCATCCCCAAAGCTTCCCCAGCCCACCTGCCCAATTCTTAGCTTCCCTCTCCCCTCCCCCTCCAATTCCCATATGGCCTCGGGAAAAGAAGAGATCAGAACTGCAGCGAGATCCTTTACTTACACTCAGTTAGATGAGGGGAGGAGAGGAGAAATGCTTTCGGAGTACCAGGAACAAGCCAGCCAACAAATACCAAAAATCAACGTGCTTGCCGCCATCGCCGATCCGCACAGGCGCACAAAGAGGTCCACTCAGTCATTTATTTTGATGTAATTTCCGGTTTCACAAAACCAGAAGTTACATTAGATGAAGGACTCCGGCGGCAGAGGAAAAACTCAAACAGGGCTCTAAGAAGGCCGACAAATCAGTTTTTTCTACAAACAAATTGATTTACCCGAAGTGAATTGGTGAATCAATTTGAATCGTACAGCACTAGTATGTACCTCGTTTTAGCATTTTAGGTATTTGTTCATTGATTTATTTGGTGTAGACCTAGGATTTTAGAGAGTGTAATCTAATTGATTTTCTTATTTAATTATTTATTTGATTCAATTCAATTGATGTATTCTATTCCTTTGTTATGGCCTTAGCTTCCTTTACATATAATTTAACCTATGTATTGAGGTTGATGATTATCCCAGTGGTATTCCTTTTGCTCTTGCATAGTCTGTTATGATATTTATACTTATTTTCTGATCTTTTGTTTCTGATCTTGTGACTCCTGAGACAGGTGTTTATTGCTGAAATACAGATCTGTGTCGAGTCTGGCAACATTTTCATATGTATTACATTTTTTTTCTGTATATAATTGAATTAGGCAATCTATTTTTGTATTTTATTGGTTTTTGAAAAAATGTTTATTGTTATTTGGTCAGTTCATAAATACAATTTTTTGTATGTTTATTCACCTTTGTAATTTGGTGGCATTTAAAATTGGTCTTCTCCTACTTCCTTAAGATTTGTAAACATTCAAAGGGATTTTTCTCCTTTGATTTTTTTTTTTTGCAGTCATTAAAAAATTACTGTAAAAGCACTTAAAGACATCTGTTTTGTAGGCAGTAAGGGGCTGATTCTCGAACCATGATTTTAGGCGGCAAGTGGGCATCCTACTGCTGTCCAGCAGCCAATTATGACGCATCTTTTTAGAAAAAAATGCTACTGAGGAAGGACACCTGTGAGGAAGGTATCTGTGGTCCATCTATGGAGATGCACAGGTATGCTTAAGCACGCCCAAGTTAAGATGTGGGTGTGGTTTCAGCCAGAAGTAGCCTTGGCAGGCTTAAGCATGGATATGCTTCTCCATAGGTGGAAAACAGACACCTTAAAGGTATTAGCGGTTTTAGCGCACGCCATTCCGCACGTTAAGGAGCCCAAAAATGTTTTGCTTGTCTTGCAAAACACTTGCAAACCAAGTTACATGCAATCCGAGCTTTTACTGTATATTTTAGTGCGTGGCTACCACGTGCCAGTTGGGAACTTACCTCTTCCCACAGTAAGCTCTTAAGATGTTTCAAGTTTCAAGTTTATTAAGATTTTATATACCGCCTATCAAGGTTATCTAAGCGGTTTCACAGTCAGGTACTCAAGCATTTTCCCTATCTGTCCCAGTGGGCTCACAATCTATCTAACGTACCTGTGTGATGAGCGCAAGCTAGCACTTACCACAGCTTAGTAAAAGGACCCCTAAACAAGTAAGAAAATCACATTTTATAAGCCACATCCTTGTATAAAATAATCAGATGTGCTAATGTTTACCCAGCAAACCATAATAATTCTGGACTGTAAGGACACTGCAAATGATAGCATGATAAAGAGCCACTGAGAAATTTAGGAGGACCTACTTTCAAATGTCTACACAGAATTAAGACCATACTCCTAAAATGATTTACAAGGCAGACACTGGGTCATACTTAACATTTAATGCGCTGTGAATTATGGTGAAGTCATTCCCAAGTTAGAACTGGAAATTACACAAGTATGCTCATCTGTTTTTATACCAAAAAAAAAAAACCCTAAATCTGCATACAGATTCATTTCTCAGATAAATAATTCATGTTAATCTCACATTCATAATCTCTCCAAGTATTGATGTGTTCTTGCAACGTACAAAACAGAGCTAATGAGCAACTGTAACTGCACACTGAATTTTAAATGGTCTGTTTTGATGAGGCCAGTTAAATCTGCCAAGTCAGTAATTTATTTAAAGAATCTACAAGATTAAAACGTGTCCCTTCTTAAAAGTCCTCTTTTGGTTTTTTTTGATTAACGCTGTGTGAAATCAGTATGTGCTGCTGGTGGTTTTATTTAGATAAGAAACCATCCATGGTTAAGGTCACTTTCTCCACAAGCCTTGAGTGTGCTATCATTCCTAGGACCCCGAAAGTTACATTAAAAGCCCTAACAAACCTTAAACAAGGAATAATCAGTGTTTGCTACTAGAATGAGTTTAAACTTTAGAGGTAGAATGGATCAACAATGGCCAGGTCAATATTCAATAGCAATGGTGATTGCATCCTGTTAAATACCGGCAGCGATGCCACTCTGCAAATAGGCAGATCTGAATTTACACAGCACTTGAGCCAATACCTCTAGTGGTGATATTCAGTTATTATCAGGGTAATCCTATTATCTAGGCATCCATATTTATACACCCCTTGCATACATAAATGTCCAGAATATCAAAATTTACACGTGTAACTGTACGTTTACCCACAAAAAGTATCTATCCAGTCTACCCGTTCAGTGACAAGAGAATGACATGGGGAAAAAATTTGTCCCCATCTCCACGAGCTCAGTCCCCGTCCCCACAAACTATCTGATCCCATCCATACAAGCCTCAAATAATTTTATACTAAACTTATCTTATTGAAGTATAAAAAGAAACAATATTCTGTACAATTGTCATTTTATAAATCAAAATTCTGGCTGCTGAACTAGAGAAAGATGTTCAGCTTTTTTTTTTATTTTTTTTATTTAGCATTTTAATTGATCATACAAGCATAATAAACATACTCGATCAAAGATTTGTAATTTCCAAGAATAAAATAATCTAACGTGGAAGCCCACAAAAGAAAAAAACATTATTATTTAGTCCACAAATAATATGGAGTCAAAGAATAGAAACAAAAAGAATGAAATAACAATCTATCATCTTAGGAGCATTCACAAAGGACGCAGGAAGCTGCCAGTTCGCGCTACTCTTTTGGAATGGCAACAGAATCAATTATGATTTCACTACCTTCTTTAGCCACAATAAATTCTAACAGGGCTTTGTTTATAAACACAACTAATACACTACTTTATCCTAAAGCAAAAAAAAAAAAAAAAAAGAAAAGAAATAGAAATTTTTTTTCTACCTTTGTTGTCTGGTTTCTGCTTTCCTCATTTTCTCCTCATTCAATTCCTTCCATCCACTGTCTGCCTTCTCTCTCCCTCCATCCCGCACCCCCCCTCCCCCCCACCTTCCATTGGTCTGGCACTCATCTTCTTCCTTCCGCTCTCCTCCACAGTCTGGCATCTTTCTCTTCCCCAGTTCCCTTCAGCATCTTCTCCCCTCTCTCTCTTCCCCAGTTCCCTTCATCGTCTTCTCCCCTCTCTCTCTCTCTTCCCCAATTCCCTTCAGCATCTTCTCCTCTCTCTCTTTTCCCCAGTTCCCCTCAGCGTCTTCACCTATCCATCTCCCCCCTCTCTCTCTCTGCACCCCACTCCTTCAACCCCCTTTGCATGGTCCAAGAGCCCCCTCCCACTGGCCGGGCATCTCCCTCCCTCCCTCCCTTTCCCTTACCTTCGTGGCAATTTCTACAAGGCTATTCTTTCTATAGCAGCCGAAGGCTTGAAGTCACATTGCATGTGGCTGCTGGAAAGGCCTCCTCTGACGCAACCAGAAACAGGAAGTTGCATCAGTGGAGACCTTTATTCCAAAGTATACATATTTAGATTTTTTTTTCTGTCCCTATATGTTATGATGAAGACAATTGACCATTTTAGTAGCTGCTCTCTGGACTGACTCCATCTTTTTAAAATCCATTCAAAACAGTGGATTGGATAATTGCACACAGACTCTAAAGAAAGACACAAACACCCACTTTTTCCTGTTGGCTACTTTTCTCTATGCACCCAAAAGTAATTTAACTCCATATGGACATTTATATTCCACACTAGTGTTTAAACCCGTTACATTAATGAGTTCAGGAATATATGTCTATCTGTCTTTCTTTCTTACTTTCTGTGTCTCTCTCTGCCCCTGTCTCTTTCTTCCTTTCTTTCTGTCTCTCTCCCTTCCGCTGTCTGTCTTTCTTTCTGTCTGTCTCTCCCTGGCCCCCTTTGTCTGTCTGTCTTTCTTTCTGTCTCTCTCCCTGCCCGCTGTCTTTCTGTGTGTCTGACTTTCATTCTCATGCGCTGCCTGCCTCTTTCTGTCTTTCTCCATGGCCCCCTTCTGTCTCTCCCCAAAGCAAACCAAGATTGCTCCCTGGCCCCCTTTCCCTCTCCCCCCCACTTCCCTGTGCAGCAGCAGCATTACCCCCCTTCCCTGTGCAGCAGCAGCATTCCCCCCCCCCACTTCCCTGTACAGAAGCAGCAGCAGCATTTCCCCTTCCCCAGTGCAGCAGCAGCATTTTCCCCCCTTCCCTGTGTACCCACCCCTTGCCTGCTCCCCCTGTCCTGCAGTAGCCCTTTTCCCTTCCTTTTACCTCTCCCCGTCCAGTAGCACCCCTTCCCTGCTCCCCTTGTCTTGTAGAGATCTTCTTACCTGGGGATAGCTGCAACAGTGTCTTTGAAGCCTATGTATCCTGTCGTAAAACTACCCTCAATGAGGTAATTTTTATAAAGTGTATTCTTCATATAAAGCTTTTATTTAATACCGTGTTTAATTTCAAAGAAAAGCGCTGTGCCACGCTGTTGCTGGCCTCGGCATCTTCTGTCCACTGCGGTCAGCCCTAGTGGAAACAGGAAGTTGTCAGAGGGCGGGCCACAGCGGAGAGAAGACGGCGAGGCCAGCAGTAGCATGGTGCAGCGCTTTTCTAAGAAGTTAAACGCTGCAGGTAGGTGAGCAGGCGAGAGGGAGGAGGGAGAGACGTAGATGCCGGCAGGGGCGCCTGTGCCCCCTCCCGAATCAGTGGCAGCAGCGGTTTATCTGGCGGTGAGTGAGGGCAGGAGGGGGGAGTCGCCGGCGTGTTCCCTGCCTCCGTGTTCGAAAATGGAATTCGGCACGGACCCAGAGACCACGGTCGCAGGGAACATGCCATCCTAAGTGCGCATGCGCGCTTAGGGTTTTATTACAGAGGATTACCAATTTGGTTCAAGATGGATTACAATATTAATAATCACAATTATCCCACAACATTTTCCTTTCACATCACAGTCCAACAATATATCAATTCTAACTGTAAATCATAATTAAATCTACACAATTATCTCAAGAAATGTAAATAAGACAGACAAGGCTTTAAAATGTTCCTAAATTCCCCATAAG
Organism: Geotrypetes seraphini; assembly: GCF_902459505.1. NCBI lineage: Eukaryota > Metazoa > Chordata > Amphibia > Gymnophiona > Dermophiidae > Geotrypetes > Geotrypetes seraphini. The sequence goes on from NC_047097.1 coordinate 15,285,456, forward strand.
TGATTTTCTCCCTCCCTACATGTGACAAATTCCACAATAAGGGTCCAATACCTATAATGGTCCTGTTTCTTGTATTCTGCAATTTCACGAGACCCTTGAGAATCCTTTTGACTTTTGCTGTTGTCTTATCTGTTTGGGCACCATGAGATCATCAGTTGCAATCACCCTCTGATCCTACTCTTGTTTTGTGAACAGAACCTTGTCCCCATATCATATATTTGCCTTTGGGTTTACAGCCTGAATTATGACACTGCGTTAAATCTTAGCTTTCAAAATCTAGATGATTTCTCAAACTACTAGGGCAGGGATGCCCAAAAGGTCGATTGCGATCGACCAGATCACAAGGGCAACGCGAGCCTATCGCTTGCCTTTGCGTTCTCCCTGCTTTCCTGACACCGCAAAAGCCATGCGTGTGCAGCCACTGCACAAGCCTTCCCCCCTCACCCCCGGACATCAATTCTGATGTCGGAGAAGAAGTTCTGGGCCAGTCAATCACTGCCTGGCTGGCCGGGAACTTCTTCTCCAACGTCAGAATTGATGTCGGGGGGAGGGGGGAAGGCTTGTGGGCCTGGCGCTTGCATGGGCCTGGCTTTTGAGGCATCGGGGGAGCAGGGAGACAGACAGAAGGGGGTAGGGACAGGGAGAGAGAAAGACAAAGAAGAGGGCAGAGCAAGAGAGAGAAAGAAAGACAGAAAGAAGGGGTAGGGAGAGAGAGAAAGAAAGACAGGCAGGCAAAAAGAAGGGAGCGGGGAGAGAGAAAGAGAAAGACAGGCAGGCAGAAAGAAGGGAGCAGGGAGAGAGAGAGAGAGAGAAAGACAGACAGACAGGCAGGCAGAAAGAAGGGAGCAGGGAGAGAGAGAGAGAAAGAAAGACAGACAGAAAGAAGGGGCAGGGAGGGAGGGAGAAAGAAAGACAGGCAGGCAGAAAGAAGGGGGCAGGGAGCGAGAAAAAAAGAAAGACAGACAAGACACAGGCATTCAGAAAGAAGGGGGCAGGGTGAAAGAGAGAGAGAAAGACAGACAGACAAAGTAGGGGGCAAGGAGATAGAGAGAGAGAAAGACAGAAAGTAGGGGGCAGGGTGAGAGAGAGAGAGAAAGACAGACAGACATAAAGTAGGGGGTAGGGTGAGAGAGAAAGACAGACATAAAGTAGGGGGCAGGGTGAGAGAGAGAGAAAGACAGACAGAAAGAAGGGGGCAGGGAGAGAGAGAGAAAGAAAGACAGGCAGGCAGAAAGAAGGGGGCAGGGAGAGAGAAAAAAAAGACAGACAAGACACAGGCATGCAGAAAGAGACAGACAGAAAGTAGGGGGCAGGGAGAGAGAGAAAGACAAACAGATATAAAGTAGGGGGCAGGGAGAGAGAAAGACAGACAGAAAGTAGGGGGCAGGGTGAGAGAGAGAGAAAGACAGACAGACATAAAGTAGGGGGCAGGGGGAGAGAGAGAAAGAAAGAAGGGGGCAGGGAGAGAGAAAGAAAGAAGGGAGCATGGAGAGAGAGAAAGAAAGAAAGGGAGAGAGGAAGAAAAAGTTGGAATGGAGGGACAGAGAGAGATGTTGGTTGGGGAATGGAATGAGGTCTGGAGGAGAGGAAGCATGTAGGAGGCAGAAAGAAGGGAAGAAAGATTGGATGCACAGTTAAAAGGAAGTGCAACCAAACACTCATAAAATCACCAGACAACAAATGTAGGAACAATGATTTTATTTTCAATTTAGTGATCAAAATGTGTTCGTTTTGAGAATTTAGATCTGCCATCTACATTTTGCACTATGGCCCCCTTTTACTAAACCGCAATAGCGCAGAAGCCTATGAGCATCAGGAGCAGTGCAGAGAATTCAGCGCAGCTGTGTTAAAAACCACTATTGCGGTTTAGTAAAAGGGGATGGGGTATATATTTGCCTATTTTTATATAGTTGCTACTGAGGTGACGGATATTTTAAAGTCATCTGCCTCGACTTCTTTGAAAAAAAACTGAATCTAAATTATAATTAACGTTTTCTCTGCGTACAGTGTGCTTTGTGTTTTTTAAAATTTTATTGTTGGTAGCTCATTTTGACTTGGTCATTTTAAAAGTAGCTCGCAAGCCAAAAAAGTGTGGGCACCCCTGTTCTAGGGCATCCATCCTGTTGCATATTTTGTATAATCTTCAAAAAGGCAAATCATTCCAGCTAGGCTGTTCACAATATCGCTTACAAAAATGTTGGGGGGAGGGAGGGAACCAGAAGTGATTCTTGCAGCATACCATTAGTAACACCTCTTTCCTTGCAGTGAATTCCATATATCACTACCATTTGTCATCTCTCACTCAACCAGTTTCTAATGTTTATAATAAGGTCTTACCTTTTCAATAGCTCTGATCCATCTTTCCTTTGCCACACTACTTGTAAAAATAGAATTTTCATCTCTATGGGAAAAAATGTCATAGATAAGATTGGTATAGCCTTATGACAAATAATAACAAGTGGGGGGGGGGGGGCAGTATTCAAAGGGGCTTACCTGTTTAGTGGCAGCCACTAGGAATATGTTATAGACACATCTACTTAATATGAATGAATGCAAAAATGAATTGAGCAACAAGAACAAACCTTAACTACCAATGATTGGGTGCTAACAACAAATACTCGAGTTAATTGGTGCCACTTAGCATTTGCATGCGTATCTGGCAGCGTAGTATTTTATAAGGCATGGCACCTAACTCTGCTAGCATGTAACTCAAAAAGAGTGTGGTCATGAATGTATCAAGGGCATTCTGAAAAGCTGCACACATAGTTACAGAATACTTCCTCAGCATGGCTAACTTGGGCACCTACATTTATATCAGGTTTCAGCAGGCCTAAGTCTTTTACCTATAGTTAGGAGCAGGACTCATCACTAAAGGCCAGACTCTATAAGGCCCTATTAGGTGTCCCGATTGAGGACACCTAGCCAAGTTGTACGTGAAACTCAAAATTGAATAATGACCTAAATTGGCGTAATTGGCCAAAATGTTTTGTTTTTTTAAATAATTAAGAGTTACATGTGGAACTCGGAGCAGCAGTTACTGACACCTAAGTCAAGGTGTCTAACAAGGCCTAATGATGCCTACCCGCAAAGTAGGTGTTGTGGTTAGGCATGGTAGGACTTAGCTGGTATCAGACATCTGTGTTCAGTGCCAGTAAATTAGGCCAGGAAAACCCTGTCTTAATATACCAGCACCTAACATACGAATGCCTTAAAATACTTAGGCAACGCAAGGCGTGATTTTATAAATGAAGCCTAGCAGTTGATTGGCAACCACGCCGACTGACGCCTAGGAGTTAGGCGCCATGAGGTGCTGTTTATTGAACCAGGTCCTAAGTGCTATTCTATAAAGGATGGATGCCTTTTATAGCATAGCGATTAGCACCAATTTTTTTCAGCACCATTCTTGAATGCCTTTTTAATATCTTAATGGGAGAAATTCTATAAATCCCCATACAATTTAACATGAAAACCACTGATGGTCTTACTAAATGCCCTCTGAATCAGTTTCTCTCTTTTTGAAGGTGTGGTTTCCAGAATTGTACACAGTGCTTGAAGGACTCAATTCTATACACGTTGCCTAAATTTGGGCACCTATAAAAATTATCTCTAACAGCTTTTCCATAAACTGCATTCAGAGCTGGACATCATTTATAGAACAGTGTTTGGTGCCAGGATCTGTGCCCAATTTCAGGCATAAGGATCTACTGTGTGCCACGGCACACTAGTGTGTCTCCTGAGATTCCAAGTGTGCCGCGGCACATTGAGGAGGAAGAGAAGCGCCGCCCAGCTGACTTGCCTCTCATTGCAAGGCACCTCCTGCAGGGCCAGAGGTTCATGTGCCAGCGCTGCATCTTCCTGCTGCCGTCACATTTCTCTCTGTGCACCCCCTCCTCCCTCTCTCCCTCCCTCTTACAGGCAGCATCATCCTGCTGCCATCACGTTCCTCTCTGTGCACAGCCTCCCACCTACAGGCAGCATCTTCCTGCTGCCGTCACATTTCTCTCTGTGCACCCCCTCCTCCCTCTTACAGGCAGCATCTTCCTGCTGCCATCATGTTCCTCTCTGTGCACAGCCTCCTACCTACAGGCAGCATCTTCCTGCTGCCGTCACATTTCTCTCTGCACCCCTCCCCTCCCCAAACCAGCAGCGGCAGCTCTGTGTGCTTTTTAACTTAGTCACACAGCTGTCACTAGGATTCATTTAAACGCGGTTTCATCCAGGAGCCTCGGGGCCTTTGCTAGCAGCAGCTGTGGCAAAGTTAAAAAGCACACAATGAGCTGCCACTAGAGACAGGAGAAGTACTGCTGAACAAGGGAGAAGGGGTACTGCTGGACATGGGGAGAGGAAGAAGTGCTGCTGGACACGGGGAAGGGAAAGGGAAGGGAGAAGAAGTGCTGCTGAACCTGGTAGAAGGGGAGGGAAAGGAAAGATGCTATACACTGGAGAGGAGGTTGAGATGGTGCATAGAGAGAGAGCATATTAGCTGTGAGTGGGGTTGAGGAGAGGGAAGGAAAGAAGGAAGGAAGGAAGGAAAATTGTTAAAGGATGAGGGAGAGTGATGAAAGAGGGAGAAATGGATATGGGTTGAAGAGTGGGAAGGAAGGAGGTCACTTGAGGGAAGAGGCAAGGAAAGAGAGAAAAAGTGTGCAGGAGGCAGAAAGGGTTGGACTCATGGAGAGGGTGAGATGGATGGGGAGGGGAGGAGAAATGTCAAACTCGGGGGGGGGGGAAGGAGGAGAGGGCAAAGAGTGAACAGTTGGACTCATGGAGGAAGAGAGATGTTGGCTAGGAGAGGGAAGGAAGACTGGAGGAGAAGAAGCATGCAGGAGGAAGAGAGAAAGAAATGTTGGACTGGTGGAAAGAAGGGAGAAATGTTAGACTGCGAGCAGGGCCAGAAAGGAGGAAGAGAAGGGAGATGGACTGCAGGGGGCAGAAAGGAGGAAGGGAGAGGAAAATGTTACACTGGGAGGGGGGAAGAAAGATGACTAAAGGAAGAGAGATATACCAGACTAGGGAATAGAAGGGGAGGGGAATCTGGTAGGGCAATAGAAATAATAATAGTAGTAGCAGCAGCAGCAGCAGCAGCAGCAGCAGTCGTAGTAGTAGTAGAAGAAGAGATGCCAGACTGGGAAGGGGAAGGAAGGAGAGATGTTGGATTACTGGAGGGAGGGGGGGAAAGGAGGGAAGGAGAGAGATGTTTGACTACTGGGGGGAAGAAGAGAGATGTCTGACCATGGAAACAGTGAGGGAAAGAGAGAGAGAGAGAGAGAGAGAGAGGAAGGGAAGGTAAGACAAGACATGGAAAAGTAGATTTTGAGAAGAAAGCAGAAAAATTGCATGTTAAGTTAATGCCAAAGATGGATGCAAGGCAGAAAGTAAAGAAGGAGAGAAAAACAGTCAGTGGATAAGGCGGCACTGGAAACATAAGTTAAAAGCACAGGAAAATAAAGTCACCAGACAACAAAGGTAGGGAAAATGATTTTATTTTCAATTGAAATGTATCAGTTTTGAGAATTTATACCTGCTGTGTATATGGTGTGCATATGAAAAATGAATGGAAAAAATTGCATTACAATTAATAAAGGGGACGGTATCTGGAGAAGAGCTTGGGTGGGTCTAGGGTTGAGCTTGGGAGGTCTGTGGTTGGGGTATTCAGTTGATATTTGTTAGACTTCCTTGTTGGCACACCCTACTGGTATTTCAGGGCCTGTCTGGAGAGCCTCTGCGCATGCGAGGATGTCGACATGATGATGTCATGTATGCACATGATGTCATCATGGTGACGTCCGTACACTTTCTGGTGCCTCGAGCTGTGGCCACTACCTTTAGAGAAAGTTTGAGACACACTGATCTACACCATTCAAAATCTGGTGGAAATTCTCATAATTACATTATATGTGGATCTCCCTTATTCTATAATACTGTGCGTAAATTCCAGGAATGCCCCTTATCCGGCCATGTCCCTTTCCAGATCTACACGTAAAATTTACTTGTATTATTAGCACCCATTTATAGGACCCTGAAGCCGTCGGCACAATGCGCGGCAGCGGCAAATAAGGCAAATAGAATGTTGGGCATGATAAAGAAAGGAATCTCGAGTAGATCGGAGAAAGTTATAATGCCGCTTTATAGGGCAATGGTCAGACCCCACTTGGAATACTGCGTCCAACATTGGTCTCCCTACTTAAAGAAGGATATAAAACTGCTGGAGAGGGTGCAGAGACGAGCAACTAAACTAGTGAAGGGTATGGAGAAACTGGAATATGAGGATCGACTTAAAACACTGGGATTGTTCTCCCTTGAGAAAAGGAGACTGCGTGGGGATATGATCGAAACCTTCAAAATACTGAAAGGAATCGACAAAATAGAGCAGAAAAAACTATTTACATTGTCCAATTTGACACGGACAAGAGGACATGAAAGGAAGCTAAGGGGGGGCAAGTTCAGGACTAATATCAGGAAGTTCTGCTTCACACAGAGAGTGGTTGACATCTGGAATACTCTCCCAGGGGAGATTATTGCGGAATCGACAGTCCTAGGCTTCAAAAGCAAACTAGATGCATATCTCCTTGAGAGAGGCATATAAAGATATGGTTGGCTATAAAATAAGCCAGGTGTATACCTAGCAGGGCCTCCGCGTGTGCGGATCGCCGGACTTGATGGACCGAAGGTCTGATCCGGAGATGGCGCTTCTTATGTTCTTATGACACTAATTGGCTCATTAATTATATTGCACATGAAATTTGGGATTGGGCTCATATTTTGTGCATGCAATTTTGAGTGTCATATATATAATTTAAAAAAAAAAAAAATCTAATGGTTATCTGCCAAATATTCATTAATTGATCTATCAATGATATATGATTCTCAGTATAAGGTTTCGAAGAAACACTTCAACGATCCTCAAGGATCAGCCTCATATTCTTCATAAAGTCAGATGTAAAGATATTTAAATGGTTAAATTCAATTCCTCATTCAATATAAAGATGAAGTAATTGAGTACCTATCTTAAAAAAGCAGATGCTATTTTGCACTTTAGGAGACATACTTTTACAGACATTAATTCCTGTTTCATTAAGACTGAATCATGGGAGTCTCCAACTTCCTCGGACTGTTCCATCTCTAGATGTCCGAGGAAGTCGGAGACTCCCATGATTCAGTCTTGATAAAACATGAATTCATGTTGGGCAAAGTATGTTTCCTATATCGCAATATAGTGTTCATTTGATAAGTACTCAATTACAGGCAGTCCCCGAGTTACAGATGCCTAATTTAAGTATGACTCATACTTAAGAATGTGGTTGCGGCTTCATTTGATTTCACTGAGCAGTATTTCCAGTGGCATAGACTCCTACACTTCTCCTGTAGCAGATTCATGAATGATGCATGGCCACATTAAAAACAGTGTGTGGTTGTTCATGCTGTACCTTAGAGGGAACACTGGGACAGTTGGCCCTTTTGTCAGCTGGGTGCAGAGGTAAGCAGCAAGAATCTTAAAATCTACAAGTTCTGAGTTACATACAAATCTGACATAAGAACAACTTTAATAATGTAACCTGTTCTTAACCTGTGGACTGCCTGTACTTCATGAAGAATTGAATTCAACCATTTAAATATCTTTATGTCTGACTTTATGAAGAATATGAGGCTGATTCTTGAGGATCGTTGAAGTGTTTCTTCGAAACCTTATGCTTCTGAAAGTCACTGAGAATCATATATCATTGATTGATTAAATAATGAATATTTGGCAGATAACTACTAGATGTTTTTTATATTATATATCTGCTGACAAAATTGATTTGTGCATTTTTGGCAATTTTTATATATATTAGGCCTTAAATGGGGTCGTACCAGAGATCTATGAAGAGACATTATCACCTCCTTTTTCCATTTTTATGATTTATATGGCAAATTTGTAAATTGATATTCTATCTTAATGTAAAGTTATAATTTTGACCTTTTCTGAATGTATTTTCATATTAATTGTATTTTTTTTCACCGATTGTACAGTCCTATTTGTTGTGAACCACCTAGAACTATGTGGTGTGGTGGTACCGAATATACTTGAATATAAGTCGAGACCCCCCTTTTCCCCCCAAAAGGAGGAAAAATGGTTGACTCAAATATAAGTCGGGCGGCTTAATATTCAAGTGTCCTGCCGTGTCAAACTCTGCACCCATCCCCTTCCCTCCATCGTCAGGCACTGCACCCAGCACCCTTCCTTCTCCCCTCCCCTGTCAGGCACTGTACCCAGCACCCTTCCTTCCTCCCCTCCCGTCAGGCTCTACACCCAGCATCCTTCCTTCCCCTGTCAGACTCTGCACTCTCCCTCCCAGACTCTGCCCTCTGTCCCCCTTCCCTGCCCTATCTTCATACCTCTGCCGATCACTGATGGAGGTGCAGCGGGCAGGAGCAAGCTTTCCAAACTCCTGCCCTGCTGTTGACCGGCTGTGCAATCCAATTTCGCCATCTGAGCTGCAAGAGCAGCAGTGCGATTTGGCGCTGCTTCTCGGCATTGAGCGGCTTCCTTACTGGCTCCCGTGAATTCTCACGAGTTTGGAAAGCTTGCTCCTGCCTGCTGCACCTCCATCAGCAATCGGCAGAGGACCCGCTGCACCTCCACCAGATTGGCAGAGGTATGAGAGTAGGGAGAAGGAGGGGGGTCAGTACCTGGCGGCGATGACCTTAAAAAATTCTAGGAGGGGGCATTGACCCGAATATAAACCAGGACCCCCATTTTTGGCCCAATTTTTTGGCCCAAAAATCTTGCTTTATATTCAAGTACATAAGGTATATAAGAATAAAGTTATTATTATTATTATCATTATTCCTCTCCCTATGCACTTAATAATCCTTTTGGTTTTGCCATGATCTTTTCTACCTCTTTGGCCACCTAAAAATCAAAAATTCTTGTCTGTTGTTGGCTGGCTCCACACTCCACAGCTGTCTTTTTGGTGTGAGTGAATTTTCAGCACTCCACTTTAAAATTGTTTCCCCCACAAACACTGGCATTGGTCAAACTATTTGCATGTTAGAATGTTTTCCAGAACATTCTGCATCTGCAACAATTTGAACAGCATTGCATTCAGTTCTTAAGGTTTGGCAATCATCTATAGGTTAAATTAAATGTCAACGCTTATTTTTCATCTACTGTAACTGCTTGTACTGTGGTGCATCAAAGGTAAAGGAATTTATGGGTTTGTATATAAAATGAATATTTCTATTTTATACTCTTGTTCCAGAACATAGTTTTCTTCAACAAACCAAACCAAACAGTAAGGATAATGAAAGGTGGCAAGGACAATTAAAGGAATTCTCGGAGAGTCCACCATGCTGGACACACTATCACCTGGGAAATCAAAGCTTCGGCACAGAGCAGATTCCCTTATAAGGACAGTGCATGATGGGTCTGGAATGCTCTGTGCATTGATTTTAGGGAAAGGGAGAGAGAGACTCACAACAGAATCATTCATTATAATGGTATCCAGCAGTGGCAGCATAGTCAAATTGGCAGATAAACAAGGCACCCTAAATCTCTTTTAAAGTATCATCTGGATTTTTTGTTTTCTAACTAAAAAAAAAAAAAAACAACATACAAAAAAACCCCACCTTTGATGCAATGAATAGAGATCAACTTTTATTGAGAAGTTATAAGGCTAGTGAACATTTTTAAATAAGCCTATGTAGCTAACAATAATTGTATATGCCCTCTACTGTATTTCTAAAGATAGCTATGACATTCCTGTCACCTATCCCTTTTTCCTGACTGCCTGCGAAAACAAAGCAAGCACAGAGGGAATAGCAAAGCAACAGCTTTATTGAGCCGCTACAGAAAATGAGACCTATCCTGTCAGTATTCAGCTTGTGGCAGCCAGTGACTTTTTTAAAACATCGACTGCTGCAGGCTGAATTAGCGCTGGATATTCAATGTCAGGCAGTCTCCGGGTACTGTCATTGTATATCTGGGACAAAAGCAACATGTGTTGGCTGCCAGAGATTATGCCGGTCCGAGCCAATATTCAGCCGGGACGGGCATAAGACACCCACAACAGGCAGGCGCAAATGGGTGTCAATCCTGCCCCTAAAGCCCATCTAGACCACCAGGAAGATTCAAAGTAGGTCTGGGAGCAGGGGCTATGGAGGGGAATGCTTGAGCCTGGACTTGATTTGGCTTTAAGGTGGGGGGAGGGAGAGGGAAAGGACTGTATTTTGCATTAACTAAAGGCACTTCAGATTAGCCTAGTTGCTATTTACAAATGAGGAATTCAAATAATGCAATCAAATGATCCCTAATGCATGGATTAATGTCTTGAAAGCCTTGAGATCCAAGAATGGAGGCAAGGAATGAATTTTCCTACAAATGAAAAAATATGTCTTTACTACATGTAAGATGTGTGAAGAGTTGTGTAATTAAAGGTAGTCATGCCAAAATCCTGGATAACAGTGGCCAGTGGTGCCAGGAAGATACTAAACAGAATTGGTGCCCAAGACTGAGCCTTGAGGTACACCACTAGAAAAGACAGGACTGAAACCAGTTTAGATTTATGCTTGTTAATCCAATGTCTCCTACTCTTACTAGAACTAATTAATGATCAACAGCAGTGGCGTGGTAAGGGGGGGAACTGCCCCAGGAGCCATCTTGGTGGGGGCACTGGCACCTCTCCCCCCTCCTATGCCATGTTCGCACCCCCCATTCCTCTTTAAATCTTTGCCAGCATGAGCAACTACTCTGGCCTGTTGCTTGCGCCGGCCTGGCTCCCACTGAAATCATTTCAGGTCACGGGGTCAGAAGTGACGTCTCAGAGGGAAAGCCAATGCCGGCATGAACAGCAGGCTGGAGAAGGTGCTCACGCTGGTGAAGATTTAAAGATATATGGGGTGGGAAGAGAGAGCACGAGTGTGGCATGGAGGGCACGGAAAGAACAGGGGAGTGGAAAGGATGGCGTGGGGGGCACTACCCCAGGTGCCTCATATCCTTGCTATGCCACTGATCAACAGCATCAAAAGCAGCACTAAGATCATGTTCAATCAGAAGAGCATATTTTTCTGCATCTATATGGATAAGAATATCATTGAGCAAAGAGACTGGTGCCATTTCAGTGCTATATTCCATCTAAATCCTGATTGCCTCACATGGAAATTGGCATCATAAAACTTTGATAGTTGTTGGTTCTAGAAAATTACCTAAAGAAGAAGAATCCAAGTTAGGCTTCTTCAGCCTTAGGCATATAATTGACTTCTTCCAGGTTAAACTAGTTTATGAGATCCCATAAGGCAGGGGTGTCAAAGTCCTTCCTTGAGGGCCGCAATCCTGTCAGGTTTTCAGGATTTCTCCAATGACTATGTATGAGCTCCCCAATGAAAGCAGTGCATGCAAATAGATCTCATGCATATTCATTGGGGAAATCTTGAAAACTCGACTGGATTGTGGCCCTGGAGGAGGGACTTTGACACCCCTGCCATAAGGGCTGAGTGAGATAGGGTAAAGGATCCCATAGTAGTTAATTTTATTACTACTACTAATTATTTCTATAGTGCTATCAGATGCACGCAACTCTGTACAGCAGGGGTGTCAAAGTCCCTCCCTGAGGGCCGTAATCCAGTCGGGTTTTCAGGATTTCCCCAATGAATATGCATGAGATCTATTTGCATGCACTGCTTTCATTGGGGAGCTCATACATATTCATTGGGGAAATCCTGAAAATCCGACTGGTTTGCGGCCCTCGAGGAGGAACTTTGACACCCCTGCTGTACAGAGAGTCACAAAGAAGAAGACTGTCCCTGCTTGAAAGAGCTTACAATCTAAAACTATACCTTACAGCTCTCAGCAGTGGCATAGTAAAGGGGGGGTGCGGTCTTCCTAAGGGCTCAGCGGCAACCCTCCTCCTCTCCACCCCCCCAACTCTTGCTCGCCTGCCTGCTCGCCCACCTGCCTGCTCACGCTCCTCTCCTTGTCACGCGCCCACCTTGCCTTCTTCCATACCTTTTTGGCACGTTCTCTGACATCACTTCCAGAACTCGCGCCTAGGCAGTGGCGTCAAAGGGAGCCGACACCGACGTGGGCAGCATGCTGCTCATGCTGAAGAAGTTTAAAAGGTACGGGGAAAGTGAAGGGGGCGTTCTCACCCTTACTACGCCACTGGCTCTTAGTGACTTTGACCTATGTGCTGCCCAAAATCACACTATTTTCACAAGATAGAGAGCACCATGAAAATCAAACTCACTGGAAGCAAACAGGATAGCACTACATACATAGAAGCCCCAGATCAAATAGAGAAGGAGATTAAACATTGAAGGAGGTGGGAGGGGGAGAGCGGTTCTGATCTTGCAAATGACAGTCAATTTTTTTAAACAATGTAAAGATACCCTAACTTACCATGTCAATGTGCTTTAATTTCTAATTACAACTAATCATACATGAGGTGCGCATTTGTGACAGTCTGGAAATTCTGATTTAATGCATCACCAAAATATACACCGTTGATGACATTTTTATAGACAACTAGATTTTCATCTTAATTATGTTGGCATAAATATGAAATTAGTTCAGAGAGGCAAACATATTTGCATTTTTGTAGAGCTTTTAACAGAATCAAACATCCCCGAGCCTTTGTCGCACCATATAATGACAGCCAAAGAGTGCCAGTTCAGAGTGAATTGATGGCACCCATCAAAGTATCAGCTCAAAACACTTCCATTAGACTTAAATTCATCGAGCCTGATATTCAAAGGGAGTTATACTATTAGCAACCCCTACTAAACATTTAAGGGGTCAATATTCAGTGTGACTGAAGCGGGCAGGAGAGGCTCCTGCCTTCTTAAACCATGCTGGGCACTCCAGTTGCTAAAATTCAGAATCAGAAAACCAGTGTCACAAACACTCCTCAGAGCGGAGTTGAAAAGTGACAAAAACTATGATCTTACATGTCCCCTGCTACCAGGGGTTTCTTCAGGTCGTCTACTTGGCCCTAGGTAACTGCCTAGGCCTGGGAGAAAAGGTAAGAACTGACTTCAACCAATTAAATACAAAACTTAGGCGGAATCTCTTAAAGTCAAGAATGGTCTTTATTCTGACCCCAGTGGTCAAAAAAGGTATAACATAAACCAAAAGACATTCAGCTTTTCACACCAAAAAACAATCAGTTTTCAAAATAAAGTCATAAGAAACCATATGTCTGGTAAACAGTACAGAGAATACTATGGGCTTTAAATCCAGCTCTAGTCCAGCACTACAATAGTGATTCATCAGCATTCAACTCCTTGCATGAAGGTAGAGACCTCAGTCCTGATTGCAGGGAGTTAAATTTTTCACAATCCGCATGCGTTTTAACAACTTTGAACAGTTTAGTGTACCCACAGTCCTACATATCTGGATATTGAAGAAGATCTTAGATGATGATAGCCTTGTGTGACTGCTGTGTAAAAAGTCCTAAAACTCTCAGCCATACTGAAAGAATTTGATCTTTATTTCTCTTCGAGATAAATAACACCTCCCTTTGCACCAGTGCAATACAATTTCTTTTCTATGGGACTCAAAAGATTTGTAGATAAAATAGGTAAAACAATTTCTTGGTTCTAAAAGGTTATAAATTATTTGAAGCAGAAATAAAAGACTGAATATATATCCATCCCATACTGATTGAAAAAAAATAAAAACAGTCTCTATAGGACACAATATTGTATCCTCCCATTTCCCTAGTCTTAGTAATTACTGTCAAGTATGCAACCATCATCAACAGTGCACTTTTAAAAATAACTTTTAGAGCTTCATTAGAAGTAGAACAAATATCAACATTTTTGATTTATTAATGTTTTTATTCTGCCTCTCATATAAATATGAGGAGTAGGGACTAATCTCAGGTTCATTTTGGAATTTATTTAAACTTTGGGGTCTGTTTCTGTCTAGAATGGTAGGCCCAGCAACTGACTCCCTTTCTTGATTCTCTCCTCTACCCATGACCCATGATGACATCACCTGGGATCGGCAGGATAAAGTGCTGACAAGGATACCAGATCCTATCTTTGTCTTCAATGCAGCTGTATGTGCTTTCTCCAGAGGAAGAGTCCTGTTTTCAGTTCTTTTAGGGATTTCTTGAACATTCCAGAGCTGTATCTGCCTGAAATTGTGTGGTTCCTATAAATTATTCTGTTTCCTGGCTGACTCGGTCCCCTGTTTGACCCCATCCACTATAACAAAAAGATGGTCAGTAAGGTTCAAGGGTTAAATGAAAAGAAATGCCTCTACCTCCATAACTTTTTAAAAATGATGATATTATAATGAATAAAAACCAAAAATAATGATTAAAACTTGCTCTTTTATTACACATATTTAATTTTCGACAGATTTGCCAGTTCCACACATTTCTGCCATCAATGAACATGATTCTGAAAGAATGCCCCCAAAGATATTCAATAAATTTTGGAAAAAAATGGAACACGCATGGTGACCATGGCATAGCAAGGGTGAATGGTGCCCCAGGGTGGTGGCACCCTTCCCCCCCGCCCTCTTCTCCACCCCCTTGCCTTGCACGCACCTCTTCCCTTCCCCATACCTCTTTAATTTTCTGGGCATCATGTCAATTCTCTCTCTAATTTCACTTCGTAGGTGTGGGACCTGGAAGTGATATCAGAGACAGAGTTGACACCGATGCAGGCAGCAAGTTCATGATGCTGCTTGTGCTGGGAAAATTTAAATGGTACAGTGGAAGAGAAGGGGTACACGGCGGGGGTGGGAAGGAGAGGAGGATGGGGGTCGGTGCCCCAACTACCATGGCGCTTGGGGCGGATTGCTACCCCCCCAACCTTAATACATCACTGCATATCAATAAGCCTGGGTTGTAAGCAGAAAAGGTAAAACTGAGAGACCCATCTTGGCAATTATCTCTGTGATGTTTCAGCTATGTGAGGTCCAGCGTTGTCATGCTACAACAAAATTTCCTTCTTGTGCTTCTGAACTCTTCTCAATTGTTCTTTCAACGTTTTCAGGGTTGCAATATAATGCTTTGAGTGATCCTCCAATTCTCCTTTACCAGATCATCCATCTTTTTCTTGTGAGATTCTTCCATTGATGTCACTTTGTTTCAATCACATAAATCAGTCCATCCCAGTCCACAATCTTTACATTTTTTTGGCCCAGCAGCATACAGTACTCACTTCAGCACAGCCCCTGCCATAAACAACCCGATTGCGGTGGTGAATTTAAGTTGGAGGGAAATTCTATTACAGCACATAAGAACATAAGAAATGCTGCTGCTGGGTCAGACCAGTAGTAGTCCATCGTGCCCAGCAGTCTGCTCATGCTGCGGCCCTTAGGTCAAAGACCAGTGCTCTAGCCTGAGTCTAGCCTTACCTGCATGCGTTCTGGTTTAGCAGGAACTTGTCTAACTTTGTCTTGAATCCCTGGAGGGTGTTTTGTCCTATAACAGCCTCCAGAAGAGCGTTCCAGCTTTCCCACTGTGTTCACTGCATGGCTCCATTTCACAAGCAAAAACAAGTGGGAAACTAGAGCTGTTTCCAAACACAAACTTTTCTTAAAAGCAGAGATCTTGAGACTCCTGAAGAATGTACAGTTTTCTGTACCAAAATGCCTGCAGCATTGGGTTTTTTTTTTTTTTTTTTACATTTACAGAACTGAATCGCCGCTTTTAATAAAAGTTTGTGTTTGGAAACAGCTCTAGTTTCCCACTTGTTTTTTCACTGATCTATGTCTTTGTGAGGACATTGTGTTGCTTTGTGTGCTTCCATTTCACAAGCAACAGCAAGCAGCCTCTTCACATAGACACTTCTCACCAACTGAGGTGAAAGGATTTTAAAGAACAAGTGAACACATGTAGCACATCAGTGCTTCCTCTCTTGATGAATTATGGAACTGGAGGCATTACTTTTCATTTAACCCTCACATGTTACAACAAGAGGACACACACAGAAAGAGAATGCTCCTGCTCTTTGACAGGCTGAAAGTAATGGATACTGATTGGTTGAAAATTGCCACTATGTGCAAAACCTTTTCACTCCATCCTCCCTCTACCCCCTTCACTGTACAGATGATGAGCCAGCTAGAGGGATTTTCAGTCTGATATTATGAGGGTAATTCTATAAAATAGGCAGTAGAATTTATGTGCCAATTAGGTATGTAAATCTTTAGAATTATGGGATATCTGCAGGTATGTGTGTATCTGTGTGTGTAAATGTCAACATTCTGTCGATGAGCAAACAGAAAAGGCAAGCAAGATGTATGAAACAACCCCGAAGTTATAAACATACTAGTACACTCATTAGCCAACAATTAGACTATTGTAACGCTCTTTATGCAGGTATCAAGCAAAAGGAAATTTGTAGACTAGAAAATATGGCAATTCGTTTAATATACAACCTGGGAAAATTGAATATATTACCCAGTATTTGAAATTAGCACACTGGCTTCCAATTCTACATCGTATTGTTTATAAAATATTATTATTAAGTTCTGGAAATAGATGAGCCTCCTTACTTGGCAAATGTTTTGAATTTATATGTCCCATCGATATCTGTTAGATCGGAAAATCAAAAATGCCTCACAGTACCATCATCCCGCAAAATAGTCCACAAACACAGTAGAGCTGCAACCTTTTCCGTGAAGGGCCCCCAACTCTGGAATGGTCTACCATTAACAATTAGATTGCTAGGGAATTTGGATAAATTTAAAATAGATTTTAAAACATTCCTCTTTTCTGATGCATATATGTACAATTAGGGATGGTTTGGCATGGAGAAAACGCTGGAGACAGCAGACTAACTAAACAAAATTAGATATTTATGTTGTTTGATTTAAAATTTTTAATTTTATTTTTATTATTGTGTTTTTTTCCCCTTATAGACTATGTAAATTACTTAGTTGGTTTTTAGACTGTAAGCTGCCCAGAAGGGCAGCTTACAGTCTAAAAACCAACTAATTTACATGGAATAGAAATTTTTTTTAAATAAAACTTGGAAAAATGTATTTACATAAAGTCCAAATAACACTTTGGCATAAAGTCCCAATAAAATTGCTCGACTTGGAATCAGATCTTTCAAAGAAGTCCCAACTAGGATCCAAGTTTCGGCAATATGGAATGCCTTCTTCAGAGGACAATCAAGTAACAAAATGATGATTCCAACTAAAATGCAAATCTCATTACAACGATATCAAAAGTGCATATTGTGTCACCGTCTTCACAGAGTAAGTGCACTAAAAACCGCACATGCACAATGAGTAGAAATTTAAACCTGAGCCGATTGGCTAGGAATGGGTATGCCAAAGTAATATTTGGACTTTATGGGGCTCAATCGAAACAGAAATACATCTAAAAACTGACCTAAATCAGCACATAGACGATCAGTGAGACAAGTCATCCAAGTGCCGATAATCGAACCGGGTTTTAGACATATCTAAAAACGACTTAGGCCTTCACAGTGCTGCAGTACGCCCAGTGCTAAAAGGGGCATTTTAGGAGGAGTGGTGAGGGCAGGATTTGGGCGGGACATGGGCCATCCTAGACTTAGTCGTACTGCATGTATAACAGAAAGTTTAACAACACTACCTAGACGGAACTTGGACGTTGTGACTTAGTCCATCTAAAACTAGGTCTAAGTTACAAGAGGGTATCTAAAGTGACCAGATAACCACTGCAAGGACAAAGTACAGACCCCTACACACTCCCCCAGTGATCACTGACCCCTCTGCCATAAAATTCATAATAAAAACATCACATATCAGCCTATAGAACATCAGCACCTGGCAGCCTGGTATAGGAAAACCTAGTAGAGCTGCACAGAGGTGGCTTAAGTGGGCTGGGGGTGTGGGATAGTGAACCATGGAGAGAAGGACCCAGGCCCATAAGCCACTCTAACCACTGTATGCATGGTGAAACATGTGCATCCCCCCAAAAAAACCCCAAACCCTTATGTACTGCCATATAAGTGGCACCCACAGCCTTAAGGGATATTGGGATGATAGACAGGTGGGTCTAGTAGGGTCTGGGGGTGTTTTGGGGGGCTCACCATGACCTATAAGGTTGTTGTGGCGAGATGTGTATGTGGCACCCTTTTTGTGACATTCACAGGAGTGCCTTTAAGGTACCCCACTACTTTGGTGCAATGTTTGGGTGTCCAGTCCATCACTTTGCTGACCCCGCCCATGTCCAAAAGGTCTTTATCTAGGCGTTTTTGACTTGGACAAATTTTTGGTCGAAAATGGGGTATAAAGATAGAAGACTTAGCGATCTGGGCGATCAGACGGCTGGACGTACAGTGAGACGATTTTTGAAAAATATATATATATATATTTTGGATGTATTTGTCAAAAATTGACTTTTTCCATGTCCAACTTTGGGCAACTAGTGACTTAGGCCCAAAACGGACTTAGACGTATCTTTTGATTATGCCCCTCCACATATATAAATGTAATTGTTAGTTGATTCATACATCTCGCTTGCCTTTTCTGTTTGCTTGGTTCATGTGCAGATGTTTTGCTGCTTATCCTAGAACTAAGCAGTGGATTTCCCCAAACCATCTCAATAATGGCCTATGGACTGCTCTTTTAGGAAATTATCCAAGCTTTTTTTTAACCCTGCTATGCTAACTGATTTTACCACATTCTCTGGCAACGAATTCCAATTACATATTGTAAGAAGAAATATTTTCTCCAGTTTGTTTTAAATCTACTACTTAGTAGCTTCATCGCATGTCCCCTAGTTCTACTATTTTTGGAAAGAGTAAACAAGAAATTCACATCTATCCTTTCCACTCCACTCAATATTTTATAGACCTCTATCATATCACCCCTGAGCTGTCTGTTCTCCAAGATGAAGAGCCCTAGCCACTTTAGCCTCTCCTCATAGGGAAGGCATCCCAAACCTTTTATCATTTTCGTTGCCATTCTCTTTACCTTTTCTAATTCTGCTATATCTATTTTGAGATATGGTGACCAGAACTGCACACAGTATTCAGATAGGGCTGTAGGTGTGGTAGACCAGTGGTTCCCAACCCTGTCCTGGAGGACCACCAGGCCAGTCGGTTTTTTGGGATAGCTTTAATGAATATGCATGGGGCAGATTTGCATGCCTGTCACCTCAATTATATGCAAATCTCTCTCATGTATATTCATTAGGGCTATCCCAAAAACCCGACTGGCCTGGTGGTAGACCATGATTGATTTTGAGAGAATTGTGTTCGTGAGGAGCTAGCTAAACTAAATGTAGATAAAGTGATGGGGCTGGATGATCTACATCCAAGGGTACTAAGGGAACTTAGGGAAATTCTGGCTGACCTATTCAATGCTTCTTTAAAGTTGAGACTGGAGATGTGGCCCCTCTCCACAAAAGCGAAAGTAAAGAAGTAGGGAACTACAGACCAGAAAGCCTGACTTCTATGATAAGTGTTTTCTGTTTGCAAGATGGAGTTCCCGTCCCGTACCCCTCCTGAAGAAGCCAACCGGTGAAACCCGGGTTGGGGGGGGTCGGTGAATCTGTGTCCATGTTGTTGTAACTTTAAGGAAGTGCCTGGAGTAGCTGTTGATTGTTTCCCACCATAAACCAAGATAAGTTATTACAGTTTTTTTCTATACAGATTTGGTTTATTGTATGCTCTGTACTGGTTTTGATGGGTGAGAGTGTGAACCACTATGATGGTCTCTCTGCACAGCTACTCCGTGATCTTTGTTCACTGGGATAAAGTTGTGGGTCTGAGTGTTCACTTTGTATAAGTTATATTCATGTATTGAATATATTTTGAGACTTATAAAATATTTTTAGGTGATCAATGATAGTGCATATTTAGATTTTAGCAAAGCCTTTGACAGTATTCCCTTTCAGGCATCTAATAAGCTGAGTGCCCTCAGCATGGGCCCCAAGTGACAGATTAGGTCAAAAACTGGTTGAGTGGAAGGGTAGTGGTCAGTGGAGATAGCTCTGAGGAAAGAGATGTTTACCAGTTGGTGTGCCTCAAGATTCAGTTCGTGGGCCTGTTCTTTTTAACATTTTTGAAAGTGATATTGCTGAAAGGCTGACTGGTAATATTTGCCTCTTTGCGGATGATACCAAAATCTGCAATAGAGCAGACACCCCTGATGGTGTGGAAAACTACAAAAAGGCAGTATACAAAGTCCCAATCTCTTTCCCTTTCTTTGACCACTTTACCTGCCTTATCTCTTAAGGAGGTAATATAAGTGGAACCACTCTAACTCTTAATCTGGCCAATAGATGTCCAGGCTTGTTGCCAAACCTGTGTAAATTTACAATAGCTCCTCTGATCACTGCTTTAGCTGTGTCCCAAAAGAGCAGTCCATTACTAGTGTGTGCTCCATTAAATGCAGTATAGTCCTGCCACTTTTGATGAAGATAAGTTTTAAATTTAGTATCATGGTACAGAGAAATGGGAAATTGCCAACGGTCTCCCCCCCCCCCCCAGTTTCCTCAGCCCCCCCCAAATATCTAAATCAGACCAAATAGGAGTACGATCTGAGATTGCTAAAGGACTAATATGCACACAATTAACTTTATATACGCCAGCAGAAAGATTTGCAGAATTTTAAAAGATTATTAAGACACATTTTTTTGTAAAATAAAGTATGGGACCTGTGAATTGTGCACATGATAGGGTGCTGGTCATTTAATTATTTTATTGTTTATAACTGTTTTTGTATGTGTATTGTTATGATGATGATTATGTATGTACTTGTTGTGACCTGCTTTGTGTAATGCGGGATACAAGCAAATAAACTATAAACCATAAGAGAGTTCCCTAGAATCAAAAATATAATCTATACACGACATAGTCTGATGTACTTTAGAGACATGGGTGAAATCCCATTTCTGAGGGTGGAATACTCTCCATGTGTCCACAAGGTCTAAGCTTTTTAACCAAGGCCCCGACCCATTGTCTGGTTGCATATATTGCCCAGAGGCTCCTACAGAAGTATCTAAAGCTAAATCCAAAATAGAATTAAAATCTCCCATAATAATTTCTTAGTTCACAGGCACAGCATGCACAGGCATCCATACCCCAAACAGGGGTTTAAAGAAACTTTTAGGAGCATAAACAAATTCAATAAACATAGTATGGTGATATAACGACCCCAGCACAAACAAATCTACCTTCGGGAGGGTAGCAGCAGGAGGACTTGGGCACTCCTCCTGCCGTGGACAGTCGGGGGGGGGGGGGGGGGCGTGGAGTTCGGGGGTTCTGGAAGGAGGGTGTTGGCATCCCTCCTTCCGGCCAACTTGCAGGGGATTTGGGGGTTCCCTGCTGCTGCTGCTCAGCTGAAAGTGACAATGAGATTCCCTTGTCACAATCAGCTCAACAGCAACGTAATTCCATACACGGCACCTGTGACATGGACGCCGGTTAGAGGATTGTGGTGGTTAGCCGGGGTTAGGCGTCTGTCTATTAGCTCAGATGCAATTCTGTATAGGATTCTCAAAAGCCGCTTAGGCAGCTGCTGAAACCGGGCATCCTATACAGAATCAGGCCATATATATATATATATATATATATTCTATAATTCTTCTCAATGAGAACTGTTTCATTCAGACAAAGAATCTATCATAGGGTGATCTAGTTAGGTCATGATTTATTTTCTGAATCCAGACAGTGGATATTTTTTGCTATCTTGATTTCTTTGATATATTTGTTATTTTTTTCCAATGACATAGACTGTTGTTTCTCTTTTTCTTTTGTATTTGATGCAATTGAAAAATAAAATGTGAAAAAAGAAAAGAAAATTTAAATAATAATAATAACAGTTTATATACCGCAAGGCCGTAAAGTTCTATGCAGTTTACAATAGCTAAAAATACAACAAATTGAATAAGGCTAAAAGGTAAAAAACAATAACTAAAAAAACCCTAAAAAGATCTGATTATTGCATGATAAAATTCTACAAATCAGCTACCTAAGTACTTCAAAAACAGATATGCTTTTAGATGTCTCCTAAATTCCCCATAAGTATCAGTAAGCAGAAACAATTGTTCTAGATCTTTGCCCCATATGAAAAAAATATATTAATGATGTTTAAGTTTACATCCTCTAACCGGCGGAAAAACAAAATTCAGGTGTGAGCTTCTCTTATGTTTGTTGGTTGCAAAAGAAAAAAAGCTCAATTATGTATTTAGGAGCTACACCAAATAAAACCTTAAAATAAAAACAACCAAACTTTTAAACTTCACACGCGCCTCCATCGGCAACCAGTGCAGCACTCGATAGGAAGGTGTTACATGATCGTATTTCTTCAACCTGAAAATTAACCTGACCGCCGCATTTTGCACCATTTGCAATCGTTGCATATTCTTCTGAGAAACTGCTAAGTAGGCAATATTGCAGTAATCAAGTTGATTTAATATAAGAGATTATACCAAAATTCTAAATGATGAAACATCAAAATATGCTCTAATGGACCGAAGCTTCCAAAGAGTAAAGAAACCCTTTCTAACCAAAGAGTCCACCTAGTCCTTCATAGTCAAACCCTGGTCCAGTATTATACCCAGAACCTTCATAGTAGATTGAATAGGATAGCTAAGTTTATTGATACATATGATGTTTTAGTATCAAAGGGGTGAGGTGAAGTTACAAAAAAATTCATTTTTTCTGAATTAAGCTTTAGTCTAAATTCAGTCATCCATTGCTCCATCAAATTTAACACTTCTGTTGCCTTAAGAATGACTTCAGAGAGAGAGGTAGCAAATGGAATAATGATCATAAAATTATCTGCATAACTAAATAACTTTATCCCCAGCTGGGACAATTGCACACCTAACGATGACATATAAACATTAAAAAGCAATGGGGATAATGGAGACCAGATGAATTAGTCCAGGTACCAGAAAGATCATAATTAAAATGTACTTGATAGGTATGAGACACAAGAAAACCCCAAAACCATAGGTGATCGGGTACAAGCCTCCGATTGAAGCGCTTCTACTTTTGTGATTTTTGGCTGGAGACTGCTGTTTCCGGCTTGGTTGTACCTGTTTTTGCGGTGCGATGCCAAAGAGGAGAGGCAGGAGCGTTGCTGGCGCCTCGCGGCGCTCCGAGGTGCCATCCCTCGGCAACACTGAAGAACTCCTTCGGAGGATGCAGGGAGCTGCTTCTGTGAGTCCGGTCGCTAGCCCGCTGAGGATCCCGGGTGTGAGTGAGACCGAAGGGATTCCTCTTGGGCCAGACACCACCCTTAGCCCGGATGTTAGAGCACCATCTCCTCCACCACAGTTGGCCAGCTCTCCCAGGGATCAGGAAACCCCGGAAGAAGGGGCAATACTTTCCCCAGAGGCAGACAACTTAACATCAGGAAGCTTGGAAATGGAGATCCCGGTTCGGGTAATCTCCAGGGAAGATTCTGTGGGATTCATAACACCTGGAGGAGGATTGAACCAGAAGGAACAGAAACCAGAACAATCAAAGAAAGGTGAGAGACTCTGTACTACAATACAAGCTACTTTTTAGGATAGACCTGCTGAGGTGACCTTAGAAGCCCTTTGGGACCTGGTAGCAAATTTTGGGAAGGTAATTAGTCCCAATTTCCAACAGATTGAAAATAAACTTATCCACCATTCAGAAGAATTAGAAAAATTAAAATTCGATATGACTTCTTCTAATAATTTACTTCAAAAGATTCAGCAGGATATGGTTTCAATAAAACAACTCCAGGAAACTATAATTAAAGATAAATTGAATTTTAAAAGAAAAGTGGAATCATTAGAGAATCAGGCATGTAGTAATAATTTGAGATTGATAAATTTTCCAAGAACAACTATGGTAACACCCAGAGATATGCTCAGGAGATATTTATTAGAAATTTTGGAAGTTCCGGAAGGTAATCTTCCACCATTCTCTCAAGTTTATCATCTCCCCAGCAAAACTCCGCATCAACCTGAACCTACTGAAAGACAAGTATTGAATATTACTGAGATTCTGGAGAAGTCAGATAAGGAAGTGGCAATACCTGCAACATTAGTAGCTACTTTGGCTCTTTCTATTGATAAATCTTGGTTATTGAGACTATTTCTAAAGAATAAACAAAAGGAATTCCTTGGTTGTAAAATTCAAATGTTCCCTGAAGTTACAAGGGAAACGCAAAAACGTAGACATGACTTCCTTTTCTTGAAACCGGGGGTCATCTCATTGGGGGCTACATTTTATTTGAAACACCCTTGTAAGTGCATTGTCCGTTATCACTCAATTAAATATGTATTCTTTGAGCCCCAACATTTGACTAATTTTCTGGCGATGTCCCACCTGGACAAGGAGAAAATTCAAGCTTGAGCTCCAAAAGAAAATAGTAATCTCCTTTCCGACCCATAGGAATAGCATTACTTCTTTGATTGTTTCCTTTTTTATATTTTCTCACAATTAATTCTTGGATTCAATGAGGACTTGAGCTAATTTTACCATAACAGTTTTTCTTGTAAATTACTTAACATTGTTAAGTATGGATTTATATGATTGTAATATGTTTTGGTTAAATTTGCTTTCTGTACAAGTTCACTTGATATAATATTGAAATCAATAAAAATACTTAAATACAAAAAAAAAAAAGAAAACCCCAAAACCAGTCCAACACCTCTCCTCTGATGCCAATAGCATCCAAGCATTGTAACAATTTCCCATGGTCCACTAAATCAAATGCAGAACTCATATCAAATGGCATGATCAAGGCATTAAGGCCCCATGCTGAACAAAGAACGCAAATTGTCCAAAGTGGCCACAATTACTGTCTCTGTGCTAAACAAAGATCTAAAACCAGATTGAGATTCATGCAAAAGAGAAAACTGATCAAGATATTCCATTAGTTGAAAATGTACCGATCCTTCCATAATTTTTACAAAAAATGGAATGGATGCTACTGGTCTATAATTAGTTATTAATGCTAATGATTCTTTACAATTTTGGGGAATCGGAGTTATTATAATGTGACCATTATTACTAAGGAATTTTCCATTCTTTAAATTATCAGTCAAATAATTCAGCAAATTTAGTTTAAAATCTAATGGAGCTGCTTTCATAATTTCCAGAGGTCAAGAGTCCAAAACACAATATAAATAGGGAAATCCAAAGTACCATTTTTATTTATTTTATTTTAATGTATCTTTAATCTATCTTCATTGTAAACCGCTTTGAACCCCACGGTATAGCGGTATATAAGAAATAAAATAAAATAAAAAATATATATATAATAGCATACTTATTATACAATTTAATATAATTATTCCATTCTAGATTATGAAAGGAACTCTAAATCATATCCACTTATATTACACATTCTTGCATATTTAAGTGTTTGATATTCATACATATCATTTATCGAACAATTATTTCTTAAATTTTTAATTTTTGAATCAAAATGCT
Source organism: Geotrypetes seraphini (assembly GCF_902459505.1). Lineage (NCBI taxonomy): Eukaryota > Metazoa > Chordata > Amphibia > Gymnophiona > Dermophiidae > Geotrypetes > Geotrypetes seraphini. The sequence goes on from NC_047097.1 coordinate 15,310,812, forward strand.
GTGCTAAATCATTTGCTGAAAGTAACTTAATATTGTGTATGAACTGAGTGTAGCGTGTGGTATCAAATAAATTTGTAACCAAATTGAACACTTCTTTTGTATCGATACCCTTTGAATCAATATTAGATGAATCAATTTTAGACGAATAAAATGCTTTACGTTTTCTTTTATCAATTGTTTGTAAATTTTTATTTTGGATCTCCAGTTATTCCGGTCTAATAATTTTCCCGTTTTTTTGCCAAATCCTTTCCAATCGTCTTAAAAAAAAATAGTGTTAGAGCAGTGGTCTCAAACTCAAACCCTTTGCAGGGCCACATTTTGGATTTGTAGGTACTTGGAGGGCCTCAGAAAAAAATAATGTCTTATTAAAGAAATGACAATTTTGCATGAGGTAAAACTCTTTATAGTTTATAAATCTTTTCTTTTGGCTAATTCTTAATAATAATATTGTCATTTATAGCTAAAGAGACATGATCAAGAAACTGTTTTATTTTACTTTTGTGATTATGATAAACATACCGAGGGCCTCAAAATAGTATCCGGCGGGCCGCATGTGGCCCCCGGGCCGCGAGTTTGAGACCACTGTGTTAGAGCCTTGAAAAAAGGCAGTGTCTGTACTGCCCACATCACTGAAAAGTCTGTAAGCCCTTTTAACCATGGATTTTGCCCCAGTTCTCAAAGTGAAAGTGCACATACAAAACTTCAAAGACATGCACTTCATCTTTGGTTACTTTTTCTGGACAAAATAATGCACATAGTTTTGAAGACTCAAAACTCATTGTTATAGTCCCTATCTTAATTGTGCCTGAGAATGCCATGGCTCTATATGGGTTAAAATATTAATATTGTAAGGGCAGGATTAACCTCTTCGTGGGCCTGAGACAAACAAGTACATCAAACCCCTCCCATCATAATATAAATACATTTTAAAACATCCATAATTGGGGTCCCCCAGGGTTCTGATAAAAGCCAACAGAGGTGGAAGCAGCAGATTATCAGTCTTGTTCTCCTGCTGAATGGAGGAAATTGCATGGGTTGGGAGAGAATAGGCAGGCTTCTGTAGTCTGTGGTGGTTTTAGTTTTTTCCCCTTCCCCCACATGTACACCCTTCTCTGCCAGCACTTGATCTTCCAAAGAAATCCTTACCTTAGGAGCCACTGAACTAGTTATACCTGAAAGGGCCCCTCCTATATAATTGGACCCTAGGCATGTGCCTAGTTTGTCCATGTCTTAATGCTGGCCTACATTTTGTAGAACACCACAAAGAGCTCCTTTTACTAAGCTGCGATAGTGGTTTTAGCACGCGCGCTAGATGCTAATGCCAGCATTGAGCTGGCATTAGTTCTATAGCCACGTAGCGCGGGTTTAGCGTGCATGCCAATTCTGCGTGCGCTAAAAACATAGTAAAAAAGAGCCCAAAGACTTTTATCCATAGATAGGGTAGACTATCAAAAGCAAATAAAATGCTTGCATGAATTTGGTCATGTTTCTAGAGCAACAGTTCTTCAACCTGTCCTGAGGAATCCCCAGCCAGTCGGGTTTTCAAGATATCTCCAATGAATATGCACAAACAAATATTTAATACAAACAAACAAATATTTAATACAAACAAGTATTATCTGAATCAATTCAATTTTAATCTTATCTCCCACAATTCATTTCGTTACAGTACTTTTACAACTTACCAATACTTAATTTATTAATAAATATCAGAATAATTTAGTCAGTGAATATGCACGAGACAGATTTGCATATAATAGAAGTGACAGGAATGCAAATCTGCCTCGTGCATATTCATTAGGGATATTTTGAAAACCCAACTGGCTGGGGGGGTCTCCCAGGACAGATTTAACCACCACTGATCTAGAGGATTCAACAATAACAGGCTTCTACAATCTAATTTTAGTCTGAAGTGTTGTAGATTTGCAAACTTGAGCTGTTGGGAATCTAGCACTGTACCATGAAGACTTTTCAAGTACAAGTATAAGCAATTATAAGACGGTGTACTGGGACTCAAGAAAAACTCAAAGGCAACAGCTGTTTCCTTCATCTCCTTTTCTGAAAATCTCATCTAAGGACGTCTAACCCAGCAATAATACCCTGAGCTTCCTGTGGAAGAACCTTTTTTTTTTTTAACTTGAAATACTTTCCAATGCTATACACACAGTGAAACTTCATTCATCTCACATTCACCCCAAGGTAAGACCTTCATGTAAAGTCAGACAGAATAAGAATTGCAACCTGCAGATTATTAAACAATGAACACAAAAACCCTTAAGAAGGCAGGCCACTGAGACCAGGGTTAAGGTAAGTGTCTGAAGTAAAGGTCGAGCAGAATATAAACTATAATCGGCGCACATTATGCTACTCATCTCTGCAAAGTATAAAACAGGAGATCTCTTCAGATCATCTACTCCAGGAGTCTCCAAAGTACGGCCCGTGATATGATTTTATCTGGTCCACGGAAAAATTGTGCAGAAATGCGCCAATTGGGCTAATTTTCTAATGAGAATCCACACAAAAAAAAAACAACAACACACCAAGGGGTGTTGATAGATTTCAAATGCATTAATTAAAATTGTGTTCAAAATATATTGATATTTCATGTTATGTTAATATTATTCACAACTTTATTTAATACTGAATTGTAATTTTATACTTTGCGGTATTTCTTTGTACTTGTTCGGCTTCGATCGACAGTATCAATTCATGGCGTTGTAGGTAGCTCTGACGCTGTGACAAATCTTTAAATTAAATCTGGAAGTTCGCTACTAGTCATTACAGGTAATTGTCCATAAGAATACTTGCAGTGGTGAAGTAATTCTCAATTTGTAATTACATACATTTGAAGTCGCTACTTGTAATTAGCATTTCAAAATTTGAACCTCAGTTTAATAAGATTTTAAAACCACAAAACCAGTTCCATCATTCACAGTAATGGTTTTATTATAATTTGTGATTAAAATATGAGAATTTGCTGGTAGTGTTTGTCATCATTAATATACAATAATTTAATCTCATACACGCTGTGATTAATTTATAAAATTTTCTACTTTCAATAAAACTCATATCTAGAGTTATTTATCTTTTTTTTTTTTTTTACTACGACTCACTGAAAAGTGCTGAAGTACTCAATCTGGCCCTCGTGGCAAAAAGTTTGACGACCCCAGATCTACTCCAGAATAGCAATGCCACCTATTGTCACTGAATTTCACTAGCATATCTGGCTTTATGCAAAATTTCCTGATAAAAGAGATGGAATTTGTTTGGAGCTGCAACAGAATTCAGCTCAAGTTAACCCTATTTAATAATTAACACTACTTTGACTCTTTATTGGATTCTGCTTGCTGTTAGGCTTACATTCCAGAAATATATTTATTTCTATCTATACGAAGATATCAACATAGTCTCTACCCAAATAGGGTATAGCAATTTTACTAAGAATTAGAATGTCTCATTTGCAAAATCAGAAGTAGGAGGAAGATCACAGATGCTGGTTAAAGTGCTCTGCTCAGACAATTGGTGAAGGAACTCCACAAAGGAAGGAGCCATACTGGGTGCCAACGTGTATAACAATGATAATTGCAAGGTATGTTTTATATAACAGAGCTAAAGTGCAGAGAAGACACACAAAAGTCAATGTCCTGGATTTCAGCCATGATGACTAATAAAATGGGGAACAACCTAAAGAAAGAGCTGACAGAATGGGAGCAGTGGTGTACCAAGGGGGGAGGGCGGGAGGGGCGGTCCGCCCTAGGTGCAAAGCCCGAGGGGGTGTTCAGCTGGCCACTTACCGAGGAATAGGCTGCCGCCGGGGAAAGAAAGAAGCCGGCGCCAAATTCTCCCTCCCTGCTGCTTCTCTTCCCCGAGCTGAGCAACTCTAGCTGTCCGACGTCAATTCTGAAGTCGGAGAGGACGTTCTGGGCCAGCCAATCGCTGCCTGGCTGTTCCGGAACGTCCTCTCCGATGTTAGAATTGACGTCGGACAGCCAGAGTTGGCCGGCCCGCGGGAAAAGAAGGAGGGCGAATTTGGCGCCGGCCTGTTTCCGATGGCCAGTGGCAGCCTTTCCCCGGCAGTGGTGGCAGCATGGTGATGGTAGCGGCGGCGGCATAGGGGAGGGAAGGGAGAAAGAAAGAAAGGGGGGGTGAGCCAGGGAGCCAGAAAGAAAGCAAGGGGGGGACAGGGATCCAGAAAGAAAGAAAGGGGGAAGGGTGAAAGAAAGAAAAAAAATGGGGCATGGGGAAAGAGAGAGAAAGAAAGGGGGACATGAAGAGAGAAAGAAAGAAGGGGGCAGGGTGAAAGAAAGAAAAAGTTTGGGGAGGGAATGAAGTCTGGAGGAGAGGAAGCATACAGGAGGCTGAAAGAAGGGAAGAAATATTGGATGCACAGTCAGAAGAATAAAGTGCAACCAGAGACTGATGAAATTACCAAACATAAAGGTAGGAAAAATGATTTTATTTTCAATTTAGTGAACAAAATGTGTCCGTTTTGAGAATTTATATATGCTGTCTATATTTTGCACTATGGGCCCCTTTTACTAAACTGCAATAATAGTTTTTAGCGCAGGGAGCATTGAGAGCAGCGTGGAACATTCAATGCAGCTCCCTGCGCTAAAAAACGCTATCGCAGTTTAATAAAAAGGGAGGGGGTATATTTGTCTATTTTTGTATAGTTGTTACTGAGGTGACATTGCATAAAGTCATCTGCCTTGACCTCTTTGAAAACCCGCAAATATAAATGATAATTAACATTTTCTCTGCGTACAATGTGCTTTGTGTTTTTAAAATTTTATTGTTGGTAGATCATTTTGACTTGGCCACGAAGGTAATGGGGAGGAAGGGAGGGGAGCTGCTGAAAGACATCTAGTAATCCTTGCAGGCTTGACTGCAGGGAATTATTTTTGTAAAATCATGTTTTGTTATATGACTGGCATTATTTAGACTTTAATTTCTATGAATGAATAGAATGAAAATGATATAAAATTACTTGCTTGTTTTTATGTGCATGCGCTGAAGGAAAGTGGAGCGAGAGTGGGCTGAGGACGCTGAAGGGAAATGGGGAAGAGAGAGTGGGGAGAAGACGTTGATTTATAAATTGACAATTGTACAGAATATTGTTTCTTTTTATACTTTAATATAATAAGTTCAATATAAAACAATTCAAGGCTTATGTGGATGGAATCAGGTGGTTTGTGGGGATGAGGACCGAGCTTACGGGGATTAGTCCAATAAAATGGTATTTTCATATTTCTCATTATTTGTTTTATTTTTATTTGTTAATTTGTAAAGTGATGATTGTTATATATCAGTTTTTCAAATTTACATCTACTGTCTTTATATTTTGCACAGTATTAGAGGACATGTATTACTGTTTTAGTAGTGTTGTGGTGTTGCATTTCTTGGCAGTCTGGTTTCTTGGCAGTTCAGTTTAACTTTTGTCTACATATTTCTATTTTTAGTTTGTGATTATTCCATATTGGGCAAAGGTGTATCTGTCTGTGTGTATGAAAGGGACATGGCTTTCTGATAGCATCAACTGTACTGGATCAATTGACTGTGCAGGATCTGGTTTGTTTAGTTTTACAATGTATGTGTTGGTGTTCTAGTGCTCACTGCAGTGTTTAAGATGCTGCCTTTTCCTAGGTACACTCTTGTTGTGCGATATGTAGATTGTTACTAAAAATCATATTTTTCATATAGATGGGGGGGGTGTCAAAAAATGATAGGCCCCGGGTGTCACATATGCTAGGTACGCCACTGAATGGGAGAATATAGAAGTGGAAAAGTAGTGATCCAAGCTGCTCACGTAACCTAAGCCCTTGTTCTGCCTAAGCAAGAACATTGTATCTGCAGTAAATCACATTTAAAGGAATGTGAACTTATCTAATAATCCTTTGCCAATCAGACAATATGTCATGTTTCCAAAGCTTTATCGTGTGTTTATAAGTTTATTTTATACAAATCTTTGGAAACAAAATATAGCAAATTTCTAAACATTAATTTGCCAACCTAACAATATATTTTGTTTCCAAAGATTTGTATAAAATTTTAAAAATAAAATACACAGACCAGTATAATAAACAGCCCCATAAGTGTCCTCACTGTGTAGTTGTTAAAGTTTTTCTTAAAAAGATAGGTTTTTAATAATTTCCTAAAGTTAAAATAGGGATTGGAGCTGGAAATCAACTTACCAAAGCTCTTATTCCAAAGAGCAGCCTGGTAAGCCATAATTCTACTGAAAAATCTCTTATACCAACAATTCTTAACAGGAAAAAGCAAAATAAAATCAAATTTCTCGAACAAGGCGTCTTCTGTTTGCAAAGAGGAAATGCTCAGAGATGTAAGTTGGAATTAAACCATATAGTGTTTTATAACAGAAACACCCAAGTTTGAATAATATCCTAATAGTAACCTGAGACATGATCAAATCTCTTAAGGCTAAATATCAATCTAACAGCGGTGTTCTGGATAAGTTGTAGCCTCTTAATGTTCTTTTTACATGAGGCTAGATAAATCAGGTTGCAATAATCCAAGGTACTCAGAATCAAAGATTGCACCAACAGCCTAAATGCATTAAAGGAGTTCATAGACAACGGCGCAAAAGACAAAAGTGTGCGTCGACAATTGAGCGCAGCGTGCGCCGCCGTGCCGCTCTAAATTACAGTTTTTAGGGGCTCCGACGGGGGGGTTTGTTGGGGAACCCCCCCAGTTTACTTAATAGACATCGCGCCGGCGTTACGGGGGGTTTGGGGGGTTGTAACCCTCCACATTTTACTGTAAACTTAACTTTTTCCCTGTTTTTAGGGAAAAAGTGAAGTTTTCAGTAAAATGTGGGGGTTACAACCCCCCACACCCCCCCCAGAACACCCCCACAACGAGGCGCGATGTGTATTAAGTAAATTGGGGGGGGGGTTCCCCCCACGCCCCCCCGTCGGAGTGCTAAAAACAGTAATTTAGAGCGGCGTGGCGGCGCGCGCTGCGCTCAATTGTCTGGGCGCGCCTTTGTCCCAGTGCGCTTTTGACCTGACACCCAATTAAAGGTAAAGTAGGACCTAATAGTCCCAAGTTTCCAAAGCAGAAAATAACACTTTTTAACTACAGTGTTGATTTGTGTCTCAAGCAATAACTCACGATCCAAATTAATAATAATAACAATTTATATACCGCAGGACCGTGAAGTTCTATGCGGTTTACAATTATTAAAAGAGCTAGTGATTAACAGGTATTGATTAGCAGTTATTTTGGAGTAAGAATTGTACAGGTCAGCTGCCTAAATACTTTAGGAACAGATATGTTTTTAGGCTTTTCCTAAATTCCCCATACGTAGGGGAAGGCTGGTTCGATTCAGAACTACTGCTATTAAAAAAGGAGCTCAGAAAAACAGAAAGACTATGGCAAAAATCAGGAACCCAAGAACATAGACTGGCCTGGAGACAAAAATTAAAAAATTACAAAAACCTTACCAACGAAAAAAGAAAAAACTTTTACTCCCACAAAATTGGCAACATTAAAACCAACAGTAGTAACCTCTTTAAATTGGTTAACGACCTATACAACATCGAAACCATCACAAACATCTATGAAGAACCCACTATAACTGCCAACGACCTCGCAGACTTCTTCATCACCAAAACTCAAAAACTAAGATCAACCTTACCCACCAAGATGAATCCCCTCGAACTATTCCCCATTCTCCCAGACCCCGATACATCTAACCCAAACCTAGGATCCATAACAGACCTTAGCTGGAAACAATTCTCAACAATAGACTGGCAAACCTTTAACACCTACTACAATAAATACACCCACTCCTTCTGCAAATTGGACACATGCCCACCATATATCATGAAAACTGCCCCATGCCACTTCAAAGCAAACATGATGACATGGGTCAACCACCTACTATCTACAGGAAACTTCCCACCAGAGCAAGGACATATTCTGATAACCCCAATTATAAAAAACGCAAAAGAATCCCCAAATTCCCCATCTAATTACAGACCGATCGCAAACATCCCCCTTTTCACCAAAATAGCAGAAGGGGTGGTAAAGACTGAACTCTCCACTTACCTAGAAAAATTCAACATCCTCAGCGACAATCAATCAGGCTTTCGCACGGACCACAGCACCGAAACCATAATTGCCTCCCTCCTCGACTATCTTCACACGCTCTTCAGTCTAGGATCTAGTGCCTTGATCATACAGCTAGACCTAAGCAGTGCCTTTGACCTGGTCGACCACACCATACTCCTCGAATGCCTGGCACACATTGGCATATCCGATCAGGTCCTCAACTGGTTCCAGGGGTTCCTAAAAAATAGATCCTACAAGGTACTCAAGGACAACAATATCTCACATAGCTGGGACAACACATGTGGCGTCCCGCAGGGCTCCCCCCTCTCCCCCACTCTATTCAACATCTACCTGGCCTCCCTAGGCAACCTCCTTCACACCCTCAAACTCAAATTTTTCATATATGCAGACGACATCACAATAGCCATCCCCCTTACCAATTTCACACCAGAACTACTTGACTACATTACTAACATTTTCAACCAGATTGAACGTTGGATGTTATCGTTCAGGCTGAAACTAAACCCGGACAAAACAAAATTTTTTCTAGCCACCCCCAAGGAAAAAATCAAAAACACCACAATTCATCTGAAAGGAATGACCTTCCCCCTAGAACCCACCTTAAAAATACTGGGAGTCATCCTAGACAAAAACCTATCCTTAGAAAACAACACAGACCTCATTGTCAGGAAATGTTTCATGGTACTTTGGAAACTTCGTACCATAAAAAAATTCTTCAATGACACCTCCTTCCGCCTACTAGTACAATCCTCCATACTCAGCATTCTGGACTACTGCAACATTATCTATCTGAGCGCCACAAAGAAAACCACCAGGAGACTAAAAACGATCCAAAACACCGCCATTCGCCTCATCTATGGCCTGAAGAAATGGGAACACATCTCCCCATACTACAACCAACTTCACTGGCTGCAATTCGAATCCAGAGTTCTTTTCAAATTTGCATGCATATGCTACAAATCGATAAATGGTCTTTCGCCAAGATACATCACTCCCCACTTAAATCTTCACTGCACCAACAAGAAATCCCGCAGAATTCAGCTGTTCGCATACCCTTCGCCAAAGCTTTGTCAATTCAAAAGATTCCTTGATAAAACCCTCGCCTTCCAAGCAGCCAAGATGAACCCATGGCTAGCTCAAATGATACTCGAGGCCCCCACCTACCTCGACTTCAGAAAATCACTCAAAACCCACCTTTTCAGCAAACAAAACCCTTAACTGACCCTTCAGATAATCTCAAGGCCCCCTACCCGACTCTTCTCCTTCACGATAGCTCCTATCTCCCCCTGCTTCTCCTTCCCACTTCCTTCAAGTCTGACCAAATCTGTTGTAAATCCGATTAATTGGTTGTAATTCTGCCCTCTTCATCTACGAAGTTGGCTAAACTTGTTGTAAATTTCCCTTTTCATCTGCCAAGTTTTGGCTACAGTTGTTGTAAATCCTATAAATTTGTTGTAAATCCACAAGTCTATGCGGATCCTAATCTAATTTAATGTAAACCGCCTAGAACTCGCTGGGTATGGCGGTATATAAGAATAAAATTATTATTATTATTATTATAGATCTTTACCCCATAATGCTGCCTAAGATCTGAATATTGGAAAGAAAAGGGTAAGTTATCCCATTCAACTCTAATGAATTCACATTAAGTTTGCTAAGAGGAGAGGCCAGAAACAGTTTGGTTTTGTCAGAATTCATTTTCAATTTAAGTCAAAACATAAAGACAAAACCCATTTAACGGCTTTAATAGAAGTAACTGTGAGCAACCGAACATATAATTTTTACACATAATCCCCATGCAAGACAGCACATTTGTTGTATCATTCAACTAGTTTTTCGGCTGCTCCCAGGTGAGCACTGGCTTCATCATGCGTTGACTTTTGCTCTCCGGGTTGCAGTGATGCACCCACATCTAGTCGTCAGTGACAATTCTCTCCAGAATACTTGGACCTTATTCATACCATCTCAGGAACTGGGCTGCAACCTCCACACGCTGTTGCTTGTGCAAGTCAGTAGGCTGTTTGGGAACACAACTTGCACAGATTTTCCTTTATACCAATTCATCATGCATTAAGGCAAATACAGATCCATAGATGAGACACAGTTATCCGTCGGTCTTCGCTAATCAAGGCATCAGCCCTGTCAATATGCTCTTGTGTGCATGATGTTGATGGGCAACCAAAATGACTTTTGTCGGTTACACCTGTTCTTCCTGCTTTAAACCTTTTTACCAACTCATAAACTTTTCATTGATTCATGGTGCTATGTACATAATGCAAAATGGGCGTTCTGTCAGTGCAGGCAAGAGCAAAGTGGAAATGTCCAACCAGAATGGTGCACAAAAAAGTGTCTTTCAACTCATCTGATAAATCCAATGGTCTTTATTCATCCAAAATAACTCATACATCCAAAGTAACTCAATGACTCGACATGATCATGTTTCGGCCAACCGGCCTGCATCAGGAATCTTAGGAGTCTTTGGGTTTCAAATGGATAAATATGATCTATAACAAAACGGTCAAACCGTTGCTCCGAATCTGTAACGCTACAAAACAACACGGCCTTGCATAGGCGTGACGTGTGACATTGAGGAATGTGTACCTTGGCGCAATAATGGATAGCAAAAGTATTTGTCTGGGCATCCCAAAACATGCCCAGATTTAGACCTGCTTTAAAATCGAATAAGTTAAGCAACAAATTGTTTTTTGACCCACTATTGATCTGGTTGTGTTGGAGATTGGAGAGCAAGAATCAAGCATCTGTCTGAATGAATTGCCTGTCTGCATCACTGTCTAAACTCCCATCTAACCAGCCCTGCTCCTCTGCTTGCCATCTCTCTATTTTACACCCATACCTTCCAGACCCTAGCCACCCTTTCTCCAGTCCTCCTACCTGCTTCTGGTCTTTCACACACGGTTCCACTCCCAGTCATCATGCTCTGTGTTGCTATGCTGTCTCTGTGTGTTTGTATTCTGTGCTAGAAGCTGGAGAGTGAGTGCTGATTAGTAGGTCATCTGTGTACGTCAGGAACATGAGAGGGGATAGGGTGTATGAATGAGTACTAATGTTGCTGTGTCTTAGGGACCATATGCTGGGGGTTGGAGAGTGAGTGTCTGGGTGTCGTCTATCTGGGGAGAAGAGTACTACTTGTGGTAACATAGGGCTAGATTCACTAAACTTACTTCTGTGCCCAATCTTTGGCCGATCCCTGCAGGCCCAAGCAATTCACAAAACCAAAAAATTAAAATGAGAGCGATCGTAGGAACGCCTCCCTCCGACCGCATGGATCACTAGTGTGCGATCCCGACGCATGCGCAGACCATCTCTTTGCCTTGTCGATGGTCTACGCATGTTCTCTCCGCACAAGAATACTGCAGGGAGATTGGGAGGCAGGCAGGGAGGGTGCAATCAGCCAGAACGCGGCCTCCTAAATGTCTCAGCCCAGGAGTTTGAAATCCAACCGCTTGCAGATAACTTCCCGAGCTGGAGAAAGAACAGGGCTCCCAAAGAAAAGTGAAAGAGAGCACAGCCCTGCAGAGACTGCCTCTCTGTTTTTTAACCCGCCCGACTCTCCTGCTCTCTGCCACCTTCCCTGCAGTGCTAGCCTGTGGGTTTAAAGCGGGGCTACACTGCAGCGTATTCTGGAACATGCCATAGTGCAGCCCCACTTTAAACTCACTGGCTCGCACTGCAGGGAAGGCGGCAGAGATCCAGTCGGGGCAGCTGAGAGCAGGGCAAGATGGGGCGGAGAGTTGAGAGCAGGGCAGATATATTTTTGTCGGGGCAGAGAGTTGAGAGCAGGGCAGAGAGAGAAATATTTTTGTCGGGGCAGCAGAGAGCATGGCGTGTAGAGTACAGGGCAGCAATGGAGCTGGAGAGTCAGAAAGGACGTTTGCGACTGGTCCCCAGCAGTCGCTTCTTGTGTTGATCGGCCAGCCCAGTCGATTTGCAAGATTTCTTTAGTAAATCAGGTCCCTGCCTACTTTGCATGCCATTCCCCTCATTTGCATGCACGGATCAGAATCAGATCAGCAGAGAGGTAAGTGAATCGGGCCGGAGTAAAATCGGGTCACAAACCGATCGGTACACAATCAGTTTGCTTAGTGAATCTAGCTCATAGTAAATGACGGCAGATAAAGACCGGAACGGTCCATCCAGTCTGCCCATTAGTTAGACCCATTAAAAATACATGATTAAATTAACTTGTTTCTTCTTTGATATTTCTGGGTCATAGACTGTAAAGTCCACCTAGTATTGACCTAGGCACCAAATGCTGAAGTTGCCGTTCAAGCTCACTCCAGCCTATCCAACCATCCTGTTCGCAGGATATCTACCATAAAGTCTGGCTAGTAACATCCTCATGGTAGGTGTAGGCACACACAGTGCTGTTTGGAGGGGGGGGGGGTTGAATAGAAGATTGTACTTGTGGTGGCGGGTGATGGATGCATTCAATGCACTGGTAGCAGTGGAAGCTAAGCTGCAGGCAAAAGGCAGAGAGTACCCCCTCCCCCCCCCCCCCCCCCGGGTTCAGGTTCCGCCCTTGCTTTCTGCACTTCACAGACTAGGAATGTCTAGACAGATTCTGCTTTGACAGGGTTGCCATACAAGATTTTTTGTGAGCAGCTCAAACCCCTCCTTCATGTCATCCACCTCAAGGTCACCACTTTGCTCGCATTCCTGGATACTAGGAGCTTCCAATCAGTCCTAGCAACCGACACAGTCCTTAAACAGCCCATCACTTCCAACTGCCTCACTCAATTATAACTAGGGTTACCGATTTCCTCTTAAATAAAAAAAGATGACCCATGGCCCTGCCTCAGCTCCACCCTGTGTTTAGTGCTTGCATATGAGCGTTGCTGTGGTTCTAAGAGGCAGAATTTCACGCTCACCTGTATAGATTGCTGTGGATGGCTTTCCAGTCCCTCATGGATACATTGACGGGGGAGGGGGGCAAGTGATGGTGATGTTTAAATATGTGCCTCCTGTAGCAGAAGCACAGTAGCACTATGGCCCAGTCTCCCGATTGGGGAGTGTGGGGGTGGGAAATTAATTAAGCTCCATCCTATGGGAAATTCTCCTGTCCTATCTTGTCCCTTCTCTTTCCTGCCTCTATCTACTTCTCTCACTCCTCCTCTTTCCTTTTCACACTCTTTCTCTCTCTCTCACACACACACTTTCTCTCTATCACACTCTCCTCTCTATCTGTCTCTATGCTTGCTACTTTCATTACCTCTCCTCTACTCTCGCTCACAAGGAAATGTTTATCCACATGTAGTGTTATATATACACATTCCAGTCTTTCAATTGTTTATATTTATATATATATCTTAATGATCCTCAGAGGGCACCGAAGCCCGTTTGGTTACTGTGAAACATATCACAAGCACCCGATCGTCATAGGATCGATATTGCGTATCTTTTTATATATCTTAACATGATATCTTATGGAGAGGAGCGACAGTTTTGAAGCACGTTATTATATGTGGGAGCTTCAACCCTGATGAAAATCATTTTGAAACATGTGCGTGTCGGTAAAGGCGCTCCCAGGGATTCATTATATTAATCAAGATAAGTAAAATTAAAATATGATAAAAGATATTTAAAAAGATACGCAATATCGATCCTATGACGATCGGGTGATAGTGATATGCTTCACAGTAACCAAACGGGCTTCGGTGCCCTCTGAGGATCATTAAGACATATATATATATAAATATAAACAATTGAAAGACTGGAAGTTGATGTTTGATGTTATAATTGGAACCAGTCTATGAATAGCCGGTGTTATATATACACATTCAGCACATCACAGGAACATCATTTCACTACTACGTTAATATTGTCGCCGATGTTCTCTATGCACTACCAATGTTTTCCATGGTGCATTTTTGACATGTAGTGATGTTTATCAGCAAATAGTGATACCACCTCTAGACGTCACTTTCCCAGACATTTATCTCACCGATTTTCAAAACACGCCATATATTTTGGGTGGGTTTTTTTTTTAAATTTATTATAGCTGCTGACTTTTGGGCATCTTCCAAGAGACATCTATGCTTTCCATTCTTGGACGTCATATTGAAAATGTACCTCTATACCTTAAAAAAAAGTGATCATCATCTGAAACTATGCATAAGTTTTCCCTTTCGACTGAATAGTTATGCAGAAAAACATCATTAGATCTAAAATGGAATTTGATTTCTCTCTCACTAGATGTCTAGCAAGCGTTAGTAGTTATGTCTTGAAACATTTTTATACACAACAAACAAAGTACAAGCATATTATATATGTAAACCACATTGGTTGTACCATCGAAAGGCAGCATATCAAATCTATGACCTTTTACCCTTAACAAATGACCACTCAAAAGCCTGAGATCAGACCCTGTACAATTTTGGTAAGTTAGGATTCCTTCCAGTTAAGAAAAGAAGTAGACACATCAGCATTTGCTACCCCTGAACATGTGTTCTATGACAGACATATGCAATTATGAAAATGAGAGGTTTGCCACAGCTAAGCCAATGAAATTGCTATTGAAAATAGAAAATCATTTGCTTGACATAACAGTGGAGCAACATGGAAAAAAAGTGACATAGAGAAATCAATATTATCTGGTGAAACTTTCATGTGAAGACACAGATCACATCAGTTGTATTATTCTGTATTATCCCTAAGTGTACCAAAAAAGAGATGACAAATCGGTGTTCCTGTTATTTTGATAGAGAGCCTTAGAGAAAAGTCTACATCTATCAAAGACAAGCCTATTCTGAAAACTATACTTTGCAGTGGTGTCCTGCGTACTTAAGTTTTTAAAAACCTATTATCTTGGTGTTCCTATAGCTCACATATTTAAAAACAATCAGGAATCTTGAATACTATGGGTTCTCTGGCAGTGTTTGCCTTAAGGGACCCACCTTCAATAAGCCAAACCTCAAGTGTGAACCATGGCTTGTAATACAGCTTTATAGATTTCCAGCATTTGTCGCAGAGAACAGCACAGCTGCAAGGTAATATCATCTAGCTCCTGTGGAAAAAAAAAAAAAAGAGGCCTTCCATGTTTTCGACTTGTGCAGTGACTACCAATGAACCTACAGTTTATACACATCAGTGGCTTGGAAATCTTCCACTCCTATGCACTGATTTTCAACATGGTGTAAGTGTTTTGTCGGATATTTTAAAAGCAAGGATTGTTATTTAATAAGAGTAGCATTACTTTGCTGTAGATAAAGGTGAGCAGGGTTTCTTTTGGGGCTGTTTTTCCTTTGGTGGGAGGTTTACATTTTTTTTCTTTTAAAAAAAATTTTTTTTTTCATTCTAAGGCAATTTTATAAGTAAGCGAATGCATTTATGTGCCCCTTGCATGCATAAAGTTAACAGAATGGAAGCATTTGCACAGGTAAGTGTACCTGGACTTTGCCTTTGCGTATCAGGGTGTTAAAGTGTGGAACTCAGTATTAGACAGGTTAAATCTATCACCTCTGTTGCACTACAACTCTACTGCAATTATAACTTCACTCGTGACATCGCTGAGAAGCTTACAGATTTGACGGAGGAAAAAACCTCAGAATTGGAGAGAGCCAAAATGCAGTTCAACTCTCATAGGCACAAAAAACCTCCGGAACACTGAATGAATTATAAACAAAGGGCAATGCAACCATGTGAGCTCCACTTTTGCAACAACTTCCCCCCTAAGAGGGGATGTCGTTTTCTGTACTTTTCCCCATCCATCAGTTTTTTTCTGTTTGATTTATCTCCCTCCATTTGACGTCCCTTCCTCCCCACTGACTCGGAGTAAAAAAACAGCAAGAACCAGCCCTATTAAAAGCAAGCCAAATTCCTAGTGTAAGGGTAAGTTATCCTGAAAGAGGGTGTGGGTCAAATCAGTGCCATAGAAATTATGGCAGACAGGGCCAGCAACAAAGCCCCAACTTTGCAGCAATTCTGTGCAATGGTGTACTATGGAGGGGGAGGGGGGGGCGGACCACCCCGGGTTCATGTCCTAGGGGGGGGTGCACAGCCTGCCGGGTCCAGAACCTCCTGGGACCTGCATTTCAGCATGGCTGCCGGTCCACCCCCGCAGCCAAGAAAAAGGCTAAGAAGCAGGCGGGAGCGGCGAAAGCGTCCTTTAAGGAACACCCTCCCGATCTGGCTCTATCCTGCCCCCTTCGTGACACCATCAGACAGCATTCTCAGCCATTGGTCGACCTTTTTCAAACCATAGCAGTGGCATACCAAGGGCAGAGGTGTGTGCCAAAAAATGATGGGCTGGGGAGAGGGGTGTATAAAATGATGGGCTCTGGGTGTCACATACCCTAGGTATGTAAGCCATCTTTTTGGACTCAGCAGAAGCGGTTGTTTCCGCTCTTCTAAGACTGATCGGTCGGGTCACACCCTGATGCAGCTAGTCGGTGAAACGCTGGCCTCCGTCGGTGTGCCGATCAGTTAAAGATAAGTGGCTTTATTCCTCTATCTACATCAACACACTTGTGAAGCATTAGTTTCTTTGCTCGCATCAACTCATTTTTGAAGGTTTTGCCTGTGAGGTTACCGTCTAACCACCTTGATATCCACTTTTGTGGCGGTGGGAGGGCCTTTTCTGAGGCTTTCTCCTTCTTTTTGATTGAAAAGCGAGGAGACACCTGCTCCACTGTGTTCCAGCAAAACGTTATCTTTCAATGTCCTAACATTACAGCAGTCGACAATTGAAAGTGTTGGTCTACATACCCTAGGTATGCCACTGATTCTGTGGCATGAAGCTGATTTTTGGAGAATTGTGCTAAACTGGTCACTACATAAGTTGCAAAATACCATTGCCAGCAGTGGAGGGAAATTTGTTCTAAGCAAAAATGTAACAGCCAAAAAAAAAAATGTAGGGAGGGCGTGGCCTAGTGGTTAGCACTTCTGCCTCAGCATCCTGAGATTCTAAATTCAATCCCAGCCTATTCTCGGTGACTCTGGGCAAGTCACTTAACCCTCCATCGCCCCAGGTACCACAGTTAGATTCTGAACCTGCTGGGACATATAGGGAAATTTCTTAAGAGGACCCACTTTGGGAGAATATCTTCATGAAAAGGTGGTTAATACATCCAAATAAATATTCCAATAAGGTTCCCGCACCAAGCTAAATCTCTTCATAAGGGAGGAGTCCAAATCTGAAAATTCATGATATTCCAGTGATGTTTGTGTAATCATCACTGTGGGCATGTATATTTAATGGGGTATGCTAGTAACTCTAACATAATCTGAGTGCTCACATGCCATTATAGTATAGGGTCTCATTGTGCTACATTGGGGTCTAAAAAGAGGCTTCCACTTATAGAATTTACCCCTAAGAGCTCCCCCACATGTGTTCTTCTCACATTTTCTTGAACTCAGATAGTCTTAGTCTCCAACACCTCTTCTGGGACACTGGTGAGGTATAAAAGGCACCCAAATACCCACTCCCAAATTTGGGTGCAATCTAGAGATGTGAATGCAACCTAATTAAGAAACCACTTAATATACTGGACATGAGCCCATGTGATATCCTTCCTGTATGTAGATTTTTGCTTCCTCCTGATGAAGTTTTGTTGGAGAAACAGTTGTGTTAAGGTAACTGGTACATTGTCACTTCCGGCCTAATTCTTCAAACAATGCTAAAAATTGTGTATAGAAATTTGGGCGTTTCACATGCAATTTCATTGAACAACAAGCCAATTACTGTCAATTAGCAATTATCACAGTTAATTAGCATCAATTCAAATTTATGTGCACATTTTTCAGCATCAGGATCCACTAGTGGTGCCATTTTGAAAGTGGCACAACACAAGGCAGGAGCAACTAGATATCATTCCTGCTGAAGACCCCCCCCCCTCCCAGACAACCAGATTGTCTGTCCTGGACCCCTGAAGACCCCCTCCTCGAACCACCAATGGGAGGCTGGTGGGAGGACCTTGTGATAGGTAGCTAAAGTCAGGGGATACAAGTGATCCTCTCCTTGTGGCCAGGGAACATCAGACCACGACTTTTTAGCCCGATGCTCTGGGCGATAAAATAACCCCAGCTAAAAGCTGAAACATGTTGGATGCCTAACCCTGTATCATCTTTTTAATATTTTTAACTGTGAAGATGCTTGTTTGATTTTTTGTTAGCAATCCCTGATTACATAAAACTTAAAAAATTAATCTTGTAATCTGGTCATCTTTATGCATTTATTATGGCTTTGTAATTTATCCCCGACCCCCTCCTTTTACAAAGCTGCATTAAACATTTTTATCACTGGCCATGGCAGTATTAGCTCTGATGCTCATAGAATTCCTATGAATGTCAGAACCAATACCACCATGGATGGCAATAAAAAAGTCTAATGAGGCTTCATAAAAGGGGGTGGAGGGTTAGTAATTCTTATTCCTTTTGTGTGCTCCTATTGTGTGGGTCTTTTTTTTTCTTGTCTTCCCTGTTTTGCTTTTTAAATCAGCTTTGTATTCCTTTTAAATATATCTTATTAATTGCTTAGAAATGATTTGTGGCATATCAAAAATAAAATGAAAGCTCAGCTGTATAGTTTATATGTATTTTTCAGGGGGTTTTTTTGAGTTGTTTTTTTTTTTTACACACCTACAAAATTGTATAGCCAAAGTAAATAATGAATCTGCTGTTTTTATTAATAGGAAAAGAAGAAGTACTGCGGCATGTTGCATAAATTCAGAAACACAAATAGAATGTGGAAATAAATCCCAGCGAGAACGTGGCAGAAAGATACAGAGATATTTTCCATCGTATTGAGTGCCATATGCTTGGTCATAAAGAACTTCCAAGCACACCTGGATAAGTTGCCTATCCAGAAGGAAGAACTCTTTGGTACTATGATGAGCACTAGCAGTAAATTTGAGAGACTGAGATCATATTCTATATACCCTTGCTTAGGAGTGAGGTTCATTACTGCCACAGTAGGATGGCCCAAAAAATTAATTGATCACTATATGACATTAAAGTATCCCATCCTCTCGAAGCCATATCTGGACCCCTCTTAGGTAAATTGCAGACTAAGTCACACTGAATATAGTACAGGGTGTGTGTTGTCGTAGCTTAAAGGGCAAAGAAGTCACAGTAATACTGTATAACCGGATACGACTTCTCAGTATACAAATAAGCAAAATATATATATATCTGGCTTATAATGTAAGTAAAGTGTTCAACACTTTACTTACTTTATAAGCCAGATATATATTTTCCAAAAAATTAATTAACACATTTTGTTTGTCCACAAGGCTAACTTTATTCTTTTATATAAAAATGAAAAACACACAAACTTTTACTTAAAACAAAGTTTAGGGGTCGCCCCACTTCGTTGTTTTTCTAAAACTACCGCTAAGCTTAACAGTATAATGTAATTCTTGTGCACTTGACAAATAATCAACGGTCCATGACATAAGAGCTGCCTTTGATGCAGAAGGAAACTTCTTTCGGTGGCTGTCACTAACCGAAGAATAAATAGCTTCTGTTCTTCATTTTTTGTCAAAGCATTGTTGTGTTTTTCAATGAGGCTTATCCATCTTTCTGTTGCATCATTAACAGTCAGTTTGAATGACCAATTCCAAAGTTTCTTGAAAACTGGTTCGTCAGTCCACTCTGAGATGCTTCTTCAGGAATACTTTCGCTTTTGTTGATCCTCCTTCAATCAAGAGATCAAAAAATGACTGTGTTCTCTGTGTTACAAGACTTTCAAAGGTCATGGGGTCCGTTTCATATGTACGCATGAGACATCGTGGAATGCAAGGCAATGGTGGATGCTCTAAGTTTTGCACCATTTGTAGCTTTGTTTCTGGTGCAATTCTACCATCAAAAAAGGCAAGTGCTGCTAGGTGCTCGGACAGAAACCACAGATGTCTGGAAATGACTGTGAGCACCTGGTTTGCAACAGTTTTATTTGTATAGTTTCTTCAGCTTTCTTATCGCAAAAGTCTATGCATTGTGTCGGTATCCTGGCTCGATCCCATACTGCCATCGCTGACTCACACGCTAACATAGCTTTATTGTAAAGCTATGTTTCCTTCATCATAGTGATGAAAATTGACGAGTCGAAGAACATCCAGTCCATGTGGCAGTCTAGTAGTTGACAGCTGACAGATTGACTTCCCAAGTTTTTGGGTGCAGATCGCAAACTAGATGATGCCATACAAAGAAATTATGCACAATCACCTGCATACACAACGCATAGGCAAACAGTGCATGCTGCCTAATCAAGCTGAAATTTGACACGAGTAAGACATACCAAGTGGACAAAAATAAGTCTAGTGGAGACAAAATTTGACAAGGTTGATTTTTTTGGCATACTAACATGGACCGCCCTACTGCCACTGCACAATATGCACAAAAATAAGCAGCACAAAAGAGCTCCGACCAAGCGGGGAAGAAGAAAAAAGTCCTTACGTGGGAAACACCTTTGGAGAAGAAGTAGGGGTGGACCATACAACTTCCAGCAGCCCAATAGCAAGGGCTGATGCGGTAAACGCTCCAACGCTTGTAGGGATTGAATGGTCATTGGAGCATTTGCCGTGTAGCTTTGTAAAAGAGGCCCTAAGGGCCAGATTCTGTAATTGGCACCTAAAAAAGACAGGTGTCCATTGCATGCCAATCACACTTAGGCGCCTACAATGTAGGCCAGGGTTTTAAAAGCCTACATTATAGGTGCCTAAGTACTTTAGAGAATCACATCTAGTGGCACTTAAGTCCTTCTCCGCTCCTAAACACACCTACTTTGCAGTTAGGTGCCGTTAGGCGTCATAAGACAGGCGTCTCTCTTATGTGGAATTACACCTAAGAAGATAGGCACCTTTCACCCAATTACTTTTTTTCCAATTATGAGCTTATTAAAGTTTAGGTGCCCTATGCATATTCATTAGGACTATACTGAAAACCTGATGGCTGGTGGTCTTCTAGGAAAGGGTTGGAAACCACTGCTCTGTACTAAGGAAATGAATGCAGCTTCTGCCAGCAACTGAACCAAAAGAATGTTGTTATAACCTGCTGGAAAAACTTGCCTAAAAATCACCACTGGAGGCTGAAAATTGACAGCTAGAGATGCTAATGTTCATTAGAATGCACTTTACCTTTAGCATGTGCTATTTTACAGTGCATTCCTTCAGTGGCATAGTTAGGGAGATTGGCACCTGGGGCGGTGTTGCCCAACATCGCTGTGCCATACACCCCTCCTGATCTTCCCCACCATGCCGTGCGCCCCTGCCCCACCCCTCACTGCTTGAATGACTCCCCCCTCCCCCCCGCTTACTTCTTGTAATGTTTGCTGGCACAATCAGCATCTTCCTCTTGCTGCTCGCGCTGGCCTTGCTCCCTTCTGTGACCAGGAAGTGACAACCACTACTACTACTATTTATCATTTCTTTAGTGTTGAAAGGCGTACTCAGTGATATTCAGTAGATGGTCCCTGCTCAGAAGAGCTTATAATCTAATTTGAACAGACTTAGGATATCTCAAGGTTGGGGAGTATCTGGTAGAACAGGGGGAGATAAGTGACGTCAGAAGGGAGCCCAGGCTGCTGCAAGCATCAGGTGGCGGATGCTGCTCGTGCCAGTGAACACTTCAAAAGCAGAGAGGAGGAAGGCGCTGGTGCCCCTGCGAAGACGGCTTCTGGGGTGGGCCGCCATCCCCAACCCCCCCCCCCTAACTATGCCACTGCATCCCATTTTATTTAATGAAATCTAGCTCCTAAAAAATTCATGTTAACAGGCCACCATGTTAGTAATTCTAGCTTTCTTTCTGGTCAGCTTCACTTCAGTCCCGGCTGCTGCTACTTCTCTGCACTTTACTTCTGCATTGTACAACTTCCTCACTCTGCCTCCTTCCTGGTTTTATCCCTTCCCCTCTTACACTATAATATAGGCTTTGACCTTTTTTATTGTGACAATATAGGAAAATATGCCAATAAACTAAATGTCACCTAGATCTTTCTATATAATTTGATTACAGAAAAAAATGTCGGCTGCTATCGTCACAATATTTGTTTTTGAAGACAGAAGCTAATATTCTATAATGTAGTAAAATCCTTCATTCCAAATATAAAATTACCACAGCCAAAATAACTGTCCATATAAGGGCATTCTGTATAAGCTGTTATGTTATCAATAAAACTAAGATGCCTTTATAATATGCTGCTTAGGTGCTAATGCACACCTAACACAGCAAAAAAAATGGGCTACTGCAGGACATGCTACAGCAAAACAAGGTTATTTCTAAGTGCATGTGCACTAAATTTTTTACCTTTTTTGAGGAGGCGTGTCATGGGCAGAGAGTGGGCATTTCTGGGATAACCAGTTAGCAAATCTAATTGGTTAGCACATGGATAAATGCGGGAACCCTACAAAATAGATGACGGTAAGTGCCCCTTTGATCATTTAAAAAAATGGCTGCACGCTAATGACAACATCAGGCATGGTCACTGAAGGGAAAAATAGAAAAATCTGGATTTTTACATCAGCAATAATAATGCCTTAGGGGGTAACCCTGCAGTAAAAATAGGCCTTCAACCTAAGAGAAATACCTTTTCTTTGATAAATCACATGCTAAGAACATAAGAATAGCCTTACTGGGTTAGACCAATGGTCCATCTGGGCCAGTATCCCGTCTTCATGGAGGCCAGTCCAAGTCACAAGTACCTGGCAAAAACCCACATTCCATGCCACCTATCCAGGGCATATACTTAAACACAATAAGATAATCACTCATAACTGAATTTCAACAACAGTTTCAATTTTGCTCATGAATCTTGGTAGCATTTTGTGCTCAGAATCATGAAGACAATAACTGGGGCGATGATTGGGTGGTGAGACAGTAGTGTTGGGGCTTCGCCCCGGTTATTATCTTCATAATTCTGAGCACAAAAGCTACCAAGATTCATAAGCAAAACTGAAACTCTTGTTGAAATTCAGTTATGAGTGATTATCTTATTGTGTTTAAGTATATTTCCTTATAATCACTCAAGTGGAAATTTCTTGAGTCCATCTGCCCCTATTCGTGTGTATTTGACCTATTCAGGGCAAGCAGTGGTTTCCCCCATATCTGTCTCAACAGCAGATTATGGACTTTTCTTCCAGGAACTTGTCCAAACCTTTTTTAAAACCAGCTATATTAACTGCTCTCACCACATCCTCTGGCAACACATTCCAGAGGTTAACTACTCTCTGAGTGAAAATGTATATCCTCCAATTGGTTTTAAAAGTATTACTCTAACTTCATC
This sequence comes from Geotrypetes seraphini, assembly GCF_902459505.1. Taxonomy (NCBI): domain Eukaryota; kingdom Metazoa; phylum Chordata; class Amphibia; order Gymnophiona; family Dermophiidae; genus Geotrypetes; species Geotrypetes seraphini. The sequence continues at coordinate 15,334,141 of NC_047097.1, forward strand.
AAGCGTCCCCTAGTCTTTGTAAATCTTGATGCAGTAAAAAAGTGATCCACTTGTACCCGTTCTACACCACTCAGGATTTTGTAGACTTCAATCATATTTCCCCCTCAGCCGTTAGTCTTTCATCATACCACAGGCGTTCCAATCCCTTTATCATCTTGGTTGCTCTTCTTTGAACCTTTTCTAGTGCCGCTATATATTTTTTGAAATAAGGAGACAAGAACTGAATGCAGTACTCAAGGTGAGGCATTATAACATTCTTAGTCTTGTTTACCATCCCCTTTCTAATTATTTCCAGGATCTTGTTTGCTTTTTTTAGTTGCTGCCGTACATTGGGTGGAAGGTATCAGTTTATTGTCTATGATGACACCTAAATATTTTTCTTGGGCACTGACCCCTAAGGTAGGCCTTAGCATCTGGTAACTGTGATTTGGATTATTTTTCCCAATGTGCATCACTTTGCATTTGTCCACATTAAATCTCATCTGCCATTTGGAAATCCAGTCAGTACAATAAAAATCTAGTCTCTTCAGTCATCTATCAATACTGATAATGATGCTTGCCCTGCATATTTTGACCGAAGCAGACTGGGACAAAATATGTAACTTCCTCATTAACTACATTTGTGACTAGTAGAAATACTGTATTGACTTTGGCAAATGAAAGTAATCACATTGGGGACCTTTTGCAAAGCGGCACTACTCTGGGGCTTTCCCGCAAGCTGAGGCCACTTATAGCGTGGCTGTAAAATGGCCGTGTTTCTCATTTTCTCAATTAATGGCCATGTGTTAATAACCCCATTAGCATGTGGCCATTAGCATAGTAGTAACGGTTGAAACGATTCATAGACAACGATGTGAAAGACAAAAGCGCGCGCCGACAATTGAGCGCAGTGCGGAGGTGCGCGCCACAAAAAATTACAGCTTTTAGGGGCTCCGACGGGGGGTTTTGTTGGGGAACCCCCCCAGTTTACTTAATAGACATTGCACCGGCGTTATGGGGGGCTTGGGGGGTTGTAACCCCCCACATTTTACTGTAAACTGAACTTTTTCCCTAAAAACAGGGAAAAAGTTAAGTTTTCAGTAAAATGTGGGGGGTTACAATCCCCCACACCCCCCACAACGCGGCGCGATGTCTATTTATGCCCCCCCCCGTCAGAGCCCTAAAAACAGTAATTTAGAGTGGCGCGCGCCTCCGCGCTGCGCTCAATTGTCTGGGCGCGCCTTTGTCCCGGCGCGCTTTTGACCTGACACCGTTTGAAACACTGATTTTCTAGGCCATAGGGGCTCCCACACTAATCACATGCTAAACAGTTGGCATGTGATAATGTAGATGTGCTAATTGATTAGTGCAGAACACTCCTACTCTCCACTCCAAACACGCCCTCAATGCTAAAAAAAATCACACGTAATTTTTAGTGCACGGACAGAGCATGCAGATGCCAAAACTATCACGGGACACCCGCGTGCACCCCGCAGTAGTGCTGTTTAACCTGTGGTAATCATGTGTTAGTGTTTATCGCAGCTTAGTAAACGAACCCCATATGACTCTGCAGAGCTGAGAAAAACTTACGTATCCTATGCATGTAGTTTTAGATTGGCTCTTATTTCAAATGTACATTATCAGGGTCATTATAACATATTTGATCCTTTATCGCTCATTAGATATATTGACTCGGGCCCGGATTCTCTAACAGGAACAGATTGGTTAGGTGCTGGTAGGCACCCAACAACATTTTAAACTGATTTTCAAGGTACCTGGCAGCACCGACAAAATTGACACTGAAATCGCGCCTCTGTAGACACTTTAGGTTGCCTAGCGCCACTGTAGGCGTGGCTAACACCAGATGTGGCGTTAGGCAGCCTAAAGCACCAACAGAGGCGCAATTCCCATCACAGGTAGGCACTGGAATGAAGGCCTGCAAAACTCTGGCCTACATTTCTGGCATCTGCCTTTGCCGGAGGTGCAATTATATACCCAGTGCTGTTGCGTGATTGGTATGAGATCAAGCGGCCACTGACAACGGTGCCAGTTACAGAATCCAGGCCTTACTCTCCTGATGCGATAAGCATCTGGATTAAAGCAGAGGAAGCTTAAAACCTATTGGGATATGTACAGGGCAAAAGTTTTGGTTTGTACTTTATTTGAGCTTTTCTAGTTTTTCAACTTTCACGATGTTCATATTCATTAATAAAATTATTTTTACATAGATTATAACTTTTTTAATTGACATAACTAGGGTTATCATATTTAGTGAAGTAAAAATTGACCCATGGCAACACCTTCAGGACCGCCTCGTTCCGCCCCCCCCAAGCTCCACCCCCAGATGGCATCTGCACATGCACAGATGTCCCTTCCCGACCTGATTTTGTCAGGTAGCTTTTCAAAACCTGGACAAAGTGCCAGGTTTTGAAAAGCTGTCCAGACCTCTAGACATGTCCTCAAAAGGAGGACATGTCCGGGGAAATCCAGACGTCTGGTACCCCTAGACATAACTGCATTAGGAGTCCTTTTACAAAGCTGCATTAAAAAAATTGCGAGCCATGGAATCGAGGGTGATATACTCACGTGGATTAAAAACTGGTTGGCGGATAGGAAACAGAGAGTTGGGATAAATGGATAATACTCGGACTGAAAAAGCATCATGAGTGAGGTGCCGAGGGTTCGGTGCTCAGGCCTGTGCTCTTCAACATATTTATAAACGACCTAGAAATTGGCACGACAAGTGAGGTGATTAAATTTGCGGACGATACAAAGTTATTCAGAGTAGTGAGGATACAGAAGGATTGCGGAGACCTACAATGAGACATAATCACAATCAAGGAATGGGCCGTGAAATGGAAAATGAGGTTCAACATGGATAAGGGCAAGGTGATGCATGTCGGTAACAAAAATCATATGCATGAATACAGGATGACTGGTGCTGTACTCGGAGAGAACCCTCAGGAAAGAGACTTGGGGGTACTTGTAGACAAGTCAATGAAACCGTCCGCGCAATGCGCTGTGGCAGCAAAAAAGGCAAACAGAATGCTAGGAATGATTAATAAGGGGATCACAAAACAGATCTGAAAAGGTTATCATGCCGTCATACAAGCCATGGTGCGCCCCCACCTGGAATACTGCATCCAACACTGGTCGCCGTACATGAAAAAGGACATAGTACTACTCGAAAAGGTCCAGAGAAGAGCGACAAAAATGGTTAAGGGACTGGAGGCATTGCCGTACAATGAGAGGCTAGAGAAACTAGGCCTCTTCTCCCTTGAAAAGAGGAGACTTAGAGGGGACACGATGGAAACATTCAAGATATTGAAGGGAATAGACTTAGTAGAGAAAGAGAGATTGTTCACCCTCTTTGAGGTGAAGAGAACCAGAGGGCACTCGCTAAAGTTAAAAGGGAATAGATTCTGTACAAACGTAAGGAAGTTCTTCTTCACCCAGAGAGTGGCAGAAATCTGGAACGCTCTTCCAGAATCTCTTATAGGGGAAACACCCTTCAGGGATTCAAGAAACAGTTGGATAAGTTCCTGTTGGAACAGAACATACACAGGTAAGGCTAGACTCAAATAGGGCACTGGTCTTTGACCTAGGGGCCGCCGCATGAGCGGATTGCTGGGCACGATGGACCACTGGTCTGACCCAGCAGCGGCAAAATCTTATGTTCTTAGTGGCCTTAGCATACCCTTATGCAGGTCTTTACCTGCTAAGGCTATTTCTACTACAGCTGGAGAATTGCTCCATGTTTCAAATTAATGGTCATACACTAATGTCAGATGTGTAGAAAACCAGGATTCACACATAGTCTTTATTCACAATATGAATGGCTCTCATATTTTATTGTAAATGAAGACTGTGTGTGAATCCTGGTTTTCCACGCGTTATGCTTTCCCGCTCCTTTTGTTTGTGTACTGGTAGGACATTCTTCTCCTTCTTTTGTTTTCACTAATGTCATCATTAACATGTGTCCATTAACAAAAATTACCATGTGAGCTGTTATTTTCACCTATTTTTTTAAGTGGTAAGGGATCACAAGCAATATCAGCATAGTTAGTACAGATATGCCAATTTCTGCCTCCAACATGCCCCCTCAACCCAAAAAATACAAAAAATGTTTTTAATGCATGGGTAGCATGCAAACGTTTGAAACACCTTGGTGCTCCCAATTAAGATATGAAAAGCATGAGCTAGTATTTACTGCAGCTAAGTAAAAGGACCCCTTGGTTATAGGTAAACATATACTAAAAGTAGTTATTAAAGTATGTTACAACCAGTGTTCCCGCTAAGCTGCGCTGGCGTGCGCTGGCGCACAAAATATACATCGCAGCGCACAAGTTTCTCGTCACAGCGCACGGCGTACGGCAGATGGCAGGGCGGCGAGAGGAGAATCGGGCGAGTTGGCTCATAACTTTCTGGCGCTAGCTCACAGCGAAAAAAGGTTTGCTCACAACACCCGCCCGCTTAGAGGGAGCACTGGTTACAACCCTGATGTGCGTTATTGTCCCTTTGGAATCAAGGAGTGGCCTAGTGGTTAGAGTAGATGCCTCAGCACCATGAGGTTTTGAGTTCCATTCCCACTGCAGCTCCTTGTGCCTCTGGGCAAGTCATTTAACACTTAATTTGCCCATGTAAACCACAGAAAAAGCAGTATACAAGTCCCCTTTAATGCATATTAATATTATAATAATAATATTAATAGCAGTTTATATACCGCAGGACTGTGAAGTTCTATTCAGTTTACAATGATTAAAAAGAATGCTACAATTGAGTAGAACTTACATATTTGGAGATTAGTGACTGACAGTAAATGAGAGCAGTTGTTGTGGGAGAGATTATGCGGATCAGCTCCCTAGGTAATTCAAGAACAGATATGTTTTTAGGTGTTTCCTAAACACCATAGTTGTTTGTATGTGTAAGTAATTTTTCCAGGTCTTTGCCCCATGATTAGATACTTCAGGATACATGGTAATAAGGTGCAAATATATGCAAAACAGCACATAGGGCAGACAGAGAAATACTTATAAAACCAATAGGAGGAAATTTTTTTCACTCAGAGAATAGTTTAGCTCTGGAACGCGTTGCCAGAGGATGTGGTAAGAGTGGATAGCGTAGCTGATTTTAAGAAAGGTTTGGACAAGTTCCTGGAGAAAAAGTCCATAGTCTGTTTTTGAGAAGGACATGGGGGGAAGCCAATGCATGCCCTGGATCAATAGCATGGAATATTGCTACTCCTTGGGATTTGGCCAGGTACTAGTGACCTGAATTGGCCACTGTCAGAACGGGCTACTGGGCTTGATTGACCATTAGTCTGACCTAGTAAGGCTATTCTTATGTTAATTCTCAAGTAGTTGAATAAATTCATGTAAACCGTTGAGCTTCCCTGGGAGAACTGTATAGAAAATTGAATGTTTCTATTCGTCACGTGGGATCTCTGCACAGAGTTAAATAGGGGAGGGCTATTAGGGTGGGCAGACTAGATGGGCCGCGGCCCTTATCTGCCGTCTTTTTCTATGTTTCTATGAATAAATAGCTGTTTAAATTGAATAACATTTCTTTAGAAATCTTGCCAACTGCACTGCAACTGGTCTGAAAAGCCACAGTCTGATCTTCCCAGCCACAAGAAGCTGGGGCTTGAAATAAGGAGTTGATTGCCTTGTTCAACCCCCACTGTCATGTGTACATTCAGTTTGCATTATATTGATAGCCTTTAGTTAATGTAAGGAGTGTGTGGGCAGGAGTGTGTGGCGCAGTGGTTGGATCTACAGCCTCAGCACCCTGGGGTTGTGGGTTCAAACCCCGTGCTGCTCCTTGTGACCCTGGGCAAGTCACTTAATCCTCCATAGCCCCAGGTTTGTTAGATAGATTGTGAGCCCACCGGGACAGAGAGGGAAAATGCTTGAGTACCTGATTGTAAAAACCGCTTAGATAACCTTGATAGGCGGTATATAAAATCCTAATAAACTTGAAACTTGAAACTTGATGTTTCCTACTTGTCATGTGATCCTTAAAATTATAGGTTAAATGTCACATGTGACCTTTTCTCTCCTGTCTCCTTTGAGACCTGCCTTGCTCAAACCTCATTAAGCCGTAACCATAGTCCACAAATCAATTCCAGAGTACAGTGGTGCCTCACACAACGAACTTAATTCGTTCCAGGAGCAAGTTTGTTATGCGAAAAGTTCGTTATGTGAAACGCGTTTTCCCATAACAATACATGTTAAAAAAAATAATTCGTTCTGCAGCATAAAATATGCTAAGATGACATAAAAAAAGATAAATTTGTCAAAATGGTGAAAATGGTGGTCTTGCTGAGGCCAAACTCTTTGACGAGGTCACACTGTTTTACCCCACATTCACTCCTTCTAATTATTTCCCGTTTCATTTCAACAGAAATCACCTTCCTGCTTTTTTTAGAAGCCATGATATATAAAAAATATTGAGTTTATCTTAAAAGGACGACTGTATACAGTGAGAGAGGGCAGTTAAGCGCAGTGACTAACGACTGCCTGCAGTGCCTGCGCGGAAGGATGCAATACATCGGCAGCTCGGGCGACTTCGTTGTGTGAAACGAAGTTCGTTGTGTGAAACGAAGTTCGTTGTGTGAAACGAAGTTCGTTGTGTGAAGTTCGTTCTGTGAAACGAAGTTCGTTGTGTGAATCAAGACATGAAGTTCGTTGTGTGCAGCGTTTGTTGTGCGAGGCGTCTGTTATGCGAGGCACCACTGTACTTTCCATTTGTGTAGTCTCCTCCTCCCTCTCCCTTCAGACTCTCCCATCTTGACTTCAGCACAATAAGGCAAGGCCATAAGCCTCCTCTCTGCTTTCACCACCTGGCAAATCCATCACCTCCTGTCTGGTTAAACCCTACTGAACTGGCCACTTACCAGTATTCAGTGGCACTTAACTGGGTAGTGCCCCACCACCAACCATCCATTCTCTAAATGGCTAGATTAGAGCCATGAAAGGGTAGGGTTAGGGTGGAGCGTCAACTTAGCCAATTAGCAATATTCAGACTGTTAACATTGCCTGAATCCTGTAAATAGCCTGCAGTTTTTGTTTGGAACTGCCGTGAGTGCACATATTTAGGATAGTAAACAGCTGTCATAATTATATGCACTGAGTTAACTGGCCCAGTTAACTTCCAAGTCATTGGACATGCCTAGTTAGGATTATCAGATATCCGGATTTACAAGGATTTGTCCTCTTTTTAGAAGACTGTCCAGATGTCTGTCTGGATCTTGAAAAACATTGAGATCGGGGTCACATCTGGAAAGCATCCGAACATGTGCAGGTGTGATGTGATGACATCACATGTATGCGTGCATGCTTGTGACATCAAAGGGTCAAATACACACATGTGCAGATGCCCTCCAGATGTGGCCCTCAAGAGATGAGATTTATATAGGGATGGGGGGGCAGAACAAGGTGGCTCTGGGGGCAGAATGGGGTGAGTCTGAAAGCAGAATGGGGAGGGGCTGGGTGGAATGGGGGAGGGGCCACACATCCTCTTTTACCGGACCATAAATCTGGTAACCCTATCCCTAGTTAACGTCCAGGTCATTAGACTTCCAGGACTCTGTGGGTAGAAGTGATTTATAAACTGCTTATTGGCAGGGAGGAAATTCTGTAAGTGGCGCCCAAAATTAGGTGCCGAGAAGATTCGCACTTAACTAGCATTCTGCCAAACGCAATCTCGTGCCCTTTGAGAGTCGCAGTTATGCCTCCTGAAACCTTGTGTGCCACTAATTGCAGTTGGGCGTGTAAATGACTCTTCTATAACAATGTGCCTTATTTCTGGGAACACCTCTAACCTGCTTCTGTCCCTAACATAGCCACGCCCCCTTTTGAGTTGCATGCTATAAAATTTGGGTGTGCACTTTATAGAACAGGGCTCTTAGGGCAGATCTGTGCATAAACCCAATTACTGACTGTTAACAACTCATTAACTATTTTGTGCGTCAATCTGGGATCTGCTCCCAAATTTGGGCAATCTGTATAAAATCTGGAGATAGGTGTCTACTTTTTTTTACAGAATACTAGAATAAAAATCACTACACACCTGTACCTTAGGTGGAAATATTCATGCCAACCATAGAGCTGGTGCAAAGATTTGTGTCTACATTGTGAAAGTACACACCTGCTGATACTATGCAGCTCCCAACAGATAAGACAATTATGTGGGCCCTGCCTGAATATGGCTGACACTTGCTTAACTATATTTTACCTTTGAAGAAGCCCCAGTCCCCCTTTCCAGCCTCTAAAAAAAGCCTCCCTCCCTCCTACCCCGTGAGAATCAAAGCCAAGACAAAGAGATGGTCCACACATCCAAAATGTCCTTAGACTTGCAGCCCGATGGAACAAAAGTGGGCAGCCAAACCTCCTGGTTGACATGGAATGAGGAAACCACTTTCAGGAGAAAGGAAGGCACTGTCCTCAAAACCACCGCAGACACCGTGATGCGAAGAAAAGGATCTCTGCACGACAGAGCCTTAAGCTCCGACAGTCTCTGTGCCGAAGTGACTGCTACGAGGAAGATGGTCTTGATCCTTCAGAGAGATCTGATCCAGAGGTTCATAGGGCTGAAGAGCCAGAGATCGGAGAACCAGATTCAGGTTCCACATAGGACAGGGCATTCACAAGGGTGGCCTCAGCCTCCCCACCCCCCGCAAGAAGCGGACAATGTCCAGGTGGGACGCCACAGAACCCCTGAGAGAAGAGGGACCCAAACATAGTCCCGCAATCTGAACATGGAGAGAAGAAACCGCCATACCCTTCCTGAGGCCAGTCGCCGAAATAGAAAGCCGGCAAACTAAGGTGAGGTGGAGAGAGGAAGCTGGTTAAATGATCGAGCTGGTGTGCGGGTGGGGGCTGCAGTGACCGCGTGTTCCCGGCTCACACAAGGAAGGAGGGAGTGAAAGGGAAAAAGTTTCTCTTCCTTGGAAATAGATTCTGAAGTGACCTCATCAAAGAAGACCAGCACCAAATGTACAAGAAATCCCTTAAACAATGTCAAAAGAGCCCAAAAGAGAAAACTGCTACTGCCGTGAGACTCCATTATTGAAGGAATCAACTTGAAATCACAGTTCAAGAGACAGGAAAAGGTTAAATGCCTCATGGAATCCTCAGCCACAACACAAACCAAATTGTGAATGAAATCAGAGCAGACAGTAAGAATTATAAAATTGATGTCTAATGCTGAGGCATTAGAAATAATGCCTCAGCAATACAATTTTCAGAAGTTCTATTTGCTCATGGTAAGGGAGAAGAGAGACTGCTAGTGATGGTGGGGGGACTGATAGAAGATATGAAAGAAGGGTGGTAGAAAGGAACAGATGGTAAAGGAGGGAGGGAAGGGTGGTGGTGGAAAGGAATAGAACAGACATTGAAAGAGGGTAGAGAGGAACAGACTAGATAATGACACGGTGACAAAATTCATCACCGTTCCCGTCCCCGCGGATAACCGCGGCAAACCATCTTCATGTCATTCTTTAAGGAGAGAGGGAAGAATCAGAGTATAATTGGGCACAACCATTGACCCGCAAGCTTTGCTTTGAAGAATGCTGGTGTAGAAGTACCGAGGTTGAAATAGACACTAGAAAATGACATGGGATTAATTCTCGCGGTTATCCGCGGGGACGGGAACGGTGATGAATTTTGTCACCGTGTCATTCTCTAGAACAGACCCTGAAGGGAAATGTGGAAGGCAGAGTGGGGAGAAGACGCTGGAAGGGAAGAAGACAGATGCCAGACTATGGGGGAGCGGAGGGAAGAAGATGGGCGCTAGACCAATTGTGGGAGGGGGTGAAGGGAGAGGCACAATAACAGCAAATGGAAGACGCAGAGAGAAGACACACAGTGGATGGAAGGAATTGAATGAGAAGATGTGGAAAGCAGAAACCAGACAACAAAGGTAGAAAAAAAAATTATATTTATTTATTTATTTTTTGCTTTAGGATAAAGTAGTATATTAGTTGAGTTGATAAAAATTTATAAACAAAGCCCTGCCAGCTGAACATCTCTTTCTCTAGTTCAGCAGCCAGAATTTTGATTTATAAGAAAGGAATAAGCTAAATATTGCAGTACTAAGGCTTATATGGATGCTGCGGGGACGGTGACGGGGCGGTGAATTTTTAAACTAGACACATGTACATACTTTAACTCTGAAATTTGCCACAGGCTCTTTATACATGTTCATAGTTATAAAACAACTCCCTATTAACATTTTGGTACTTGTTTTGATTTATGTTATCCTTCTGTTAGTCTCTTCCTTGTTACTGTTTTGTATGCTTAGGAATATTAGTGAATTTCAATTTGGATCAGCTAGATAGAATCTAACACAAATTAGGTAAACTCTCTTAGTTTGGAAAACTGCAAATATGCTACATGAACAAAACGCTGCAGTATTCCTTGTAGTCTCCGCATCGCACTTCTGCAGGCTGATAGCCCTTTACGTTCAAAAAGCTGCTATCTCACATTTTCCCACCAAAAGAAAGCAGAAATGTGTACGGATACAAAAAGAAGTACTGCCTGTAAGCATTATTTAATTTCCTATGGATGGATTATGCTGCTGAGTTGGCCACTGACCCTGGCAACATGCAGTGAGGAGGAATCCACCCTGTGATGTTTTATGACACAGGAGTGGTTTGCAATTGCCTTCTCCCATGCAGTGTGTGGCTCCACTAAGTTACTGCTGCCCAACATAGGGCTCTTTCAGTCTACAGCCCCTGATATTCCCTGGCCTCCCAGACAAGGTACTTGCCAGGCCTGACCCTGCTTAGTTTCCAATGGTAAGAGAAGGCCTACTCAGGGCAACCAGGCTATAGGCTAATTTCCTATACCCTTGATTAGTGCGCTCTGTACCTCTAAGTAAATCACCACAAATAAGCCTGTCCTTACTCAGCATGGAGTTCAGAGCTTAGTGGTTAATACTGAATTGACTGTTTTAATGGAAGCACAAATCTCTGCAGTTTCTGGGCTTACCAGGCTTCAACTACATTATGCTAGCTACACTTTTTTTTTTTTTTTAAAGATCTGCTTTTGCTACTGGAATTCATGCAGTTATAACATGTTGGCTAGATGATTTTTAACTCCTTTTTCTATGCTTTGCTATATAAGTATTTTAAGAAATTACCAACAAAAAAGGGGGGGGGGGTGAGCAAAAGTACTCACATAAAAGGCAGTCCAAAAAAAAAAAAAATAAATAACAAAAAGAGGTGGGATTGCTAACACTCTGTATCCAGATAACCTTTATTAATGAACATCTTCATTAATTCACAAAATCAATACAAGAAGAAATACATGATATGTGAAGGACCCAGCACAGTCCATATTTTGGCATGCAAATAGCCAGGCTATACACAGGAAACCCCAGTGATAGGGAGACCAACAGGTTCCCCAATAAAATAGTTTGATGTGATCAGGAAGGCATTACATGCTGAAACACGGCTGTGTTGGGTCCTTTACACCTCATTTAGTTTTTTGTGTTGATTTTATGAATTTATTGGCTGCTGCAATCAAGATTTTCATTACTAAAAGTTCTCTGGATATAGAGTTTTGTCAATCCCACCTCTTTTGGGTTTTATAGCCCATCCTCCCCAGGAGCCCAGAACAGGTTACAAGGATAAGTACACAGTACAGTAGTCATCAGGATCCACAACACATAAGTTACAGAGAATTTAAGACTGGTATCATTAAAAACATGTACTAGGAGAAACTAAGAACACATATGCTATAGAGAATCTAAGAATGGTTTCAGCATGGCTATGGTAGCTAGGAGAACAAGTTCTTATGGGGAATTTAGGAAACGCCTAAAAACATATTTGTTCCTGAAGTATCTAGACAGCTGACCCATTCAATTCTTTCTCTTCAATAACAATTCCCTTGAACTGTTAACCACTATCTTTCACCTCTGTTAAGTTCATTCAATTTGTACCATCTTTTAATCTTTGTAAACCGCATAGAACTTCACAGTCCTGTGGTATATAAAAAACTGTTATTATTATTATTATTGTTACAGGTGAGCCGTGTCTTGGTCGGTTATAGTTTGAGACCAGCAACATGCTGGTTCGGAATAGTGGTGTCTTCACTGTCTTCCGGAAGGGCAAGAGATTGTCAATTGCCCTGATGACAGGGAGGAGTCGGTTCCATAGTTTAGGAATGCTGTAAGAGTATAATCGCTTCTGGGCCATTTCTAGGCATAGGTAATTTGCAGGAGGGTTGCACAGCCTGAGTTAAAGTTGAGATTGGAGAGGCCGCCGAGGGTGGTAGATTGCAAGCTTCCTTGTCAGGGGTCATGCCATGAAGGAGCTTAAAGGCTAGCATTAGTTGTTTGAAGATGGTGCGCATGTGCATTGGAAACAATGGGCCTGATTCAATGTGGGGAGATGTGGTTGAAAGGGCCAAGGTTCTTTAGCAGTCTCACCACCACGTTTTGGACTCTCTGTAGCTGGTATTGCTCCTTGGCTGGTAGACCACTGCAGTAGTCCAAGCGGGATAGTACAAAGGCATTCAGCTGGGTAAAGTCAGTGTCAGAGAAATAGCAGCATATGGGTTTTAATTGTCATAGGTAGGAGGAGGAGGATACTACTTTGGAGATTTGTGCTGATAAGAGTCAGGCTAGCATCAAGAGTGATGCCCAAGTATGTTTTCACATGAATCTACCATTCTGTCCTATTTTGATATGTTAGAATGCTTTGTTTGCACCAAAAATTCAGCATGGAATTACCACCTAACAGTTAGCACTATATGCAGAGTTTCTCCCTATATGCAAAAAGGGCACACACTTTTCTGATGTGTGTATGTGTATGTTGGTTCTCTTTGGCTGAAATGCAGTTGCCTGGGATTGGGTTGTGGGATTTGTCCACTGCCACTCTATAGAGCTCTTTTACTAAGATGTATTAAGCAACTAAAGCAGGCTTTATTGCACAGTAGGCATTAGTGCAGACCCACACTGACTATTGCAAGCTAAAACCAGCCAGCAAGGTAAAAAACTACCACTAGCTGCTTAACAGATACTGGTGGGTCATGAGGTGGACTGGAGTCATGGCTGAAAGGTGATCTCTAGCTACAGTAACTCCATGGATCATCTGCTCAACTAGATAGTGTGAAAGCAGAGAGAAACCATTCCCATCATGTTCCAGTAGACTACCAGAGACCCCACAGGGAAGACCCAGAAGGTACTTGTGCTAGGGGGGATCAATGGGTAGGCTGGGAAGGGGTGAATCCCAGCTGTTGTGGCTTCAGATTTTTTTTTGACAGTTAGGGTAGCACTGGCTTTGCAGGTGCTTGGAGGAAGTACTGTACTAGTGATGTTGCATTATCTGCAAATGGATGAGTCACGGTTGCCTGTACAGTCAAGCCTTGATTCTATAAACGGTGCCTAGCTTCTAGGCACAATTGAATGTGATTGTCAATCATCTGTTAGGTGGCATTTATAGAAACGCCCCTAGCAGCAATTAAGTATTCTTAGGTAGGCGTTAAAACCAAAGGCATACTGCCCTAACCATGTCTACTCAAAATAATAGGCATCTACCGAATTAGGTATCTATCAATTCAGTTTTTAAAAATTTTTTAAAATTAGTTTTTAATGGTGCTTTCAAGTATTCAAATAGAGAACAAAGTAAAGGGAACAGAAACGCCACAAAGAATCCAACATCGAGAGAACAAGTGGGGAGTGAGATAGAACACATCAACCTTGGGACAAACAATCTTATTTCCATAAATTCAAAATAAATACAGAAACACATGAATAAGAACACATGTATAAAAGGCCTGTGAGTGTGATGTCCTTATTGAAAGGATCCAGCACTGATTAAGCCAATTAAAAATAAAATCGGCTAGACCAGTATATTGGAAATCCTGAGATTTCAAGTGTGCCACGACACACTGGGGAGGAGGAGAGGCACCGGTGCTGACTGACTGCCTACAGGATGTACCTCTCGCAGCGAGAGGCATGTCCTGTAGGCAATCAGTGGGTGCCAGTGCCTCTTCTTCTGTTCAGCCCTCTTTCCTGCCAGCCTTCACCACTGGCATCTCAGGGCCTGTATGCAGGGCCTTTGCACATGGGTGGACCAACGTGATGATGTCATGCATGCGTGTGATGTCATCATTGTGACGCCTGTGCACTTCCGGGTGCGTCAAGCCATGGCTACTACCTTTAGTGAGCCTCAGCTCAAGAAAGTTTGCAGGACACTGGGCTAGATGCACCAATCTAGGTGCCTAACTTTAGGCATCTTTTATTAAATCAGGGCCTGTGTGTGTTGTGTGCAATAAATGCAGGATAGAAGCCAAGCTGTTCCTTGCTTTATCGCACAGACTGAGTCCTTACTACAGCTTAACATGGCAGTTTAGATGCATTAAGTACAAAAATTTATTACCTTTTAGTAAAATGGCCCCCATATCTCTGGAAAAGTATTCCAAATAAAGTACATCACAATTTCCTTTTGTTTCACAACAACGTGAAAGACTAAAGAGGTTTTTAGCAAGTGACCTTTTCTGATTTTTAGTGCTCATCTAATGCTTGATATTTTATGTGTTTGAGCATTCCATTAAACACTGACCTTCTGGGACTTTATTGCTATTTTACTGCTTGACTTTTTATGTGTTTGACTAGGCTTTTTTGTTTTTTTTATTTAACACTGTTCTTATAATTGCACTTCTATTATACTTTTTGCCCTTTTTTATTACTTACTGTTTTTACTTTTTTATTTATTCTTTCATTTGATCCTATATATAATGGCAGAAAGTTGTCACTGTATAGTAAAACATTTTTACTCCATCATTCTGTAACTGCCTTTCGATATCTGGGCCCCAAATTATGGTATGACCTTCCACTTCATATCAAAGATCATACCATACTTGTAGCTTTGAAGAAACTTCTCAAGACGCATCTTTGTTTCTGAATCTTTCCCTCCTCAAGATTAAACATCACTCTTTACTCTCCCTCTTTACTCTCCTCTAACGTTTTAGCTCTCCTCTCACCTCGTTCTCTCTCCTTATTTTTACTTTTGTGAACTGCCTAGGCCCAGTGTGGTATATCCAATGTGATATAAAAACAAACAAATGAAATAAATAAAAACTTTCCCCTCAATATTCAAAGCTAACTGGCCATAAATGGCCACTAACCAGTTAAATAGTGTTGAACTGGCTAACTGCAAATATTCAGCATGAGATAACCATTTATCTCTGCTGAATATTCATAGACAGAGGTAAAAGGTTAACCAGCTCTATTGTACGATAACCAGCAATATTCAATGCTGACTGGCTAAGTTTAGCGGGACAAATTTGGTTGCATAAATAGCAGGTCTAGCTTTGGCCACTATTAACTTAACCGGCCAGTGCTGAATACTGACTTAGCCAGTTAAGTTAGCACTAACTCCCCCCTCCTGCAGTGGCGTACCAAGGGGGGGGGGGGGCGGTCCTCCACAGGTGCACACCCCGAGGGGGTGCACAACTGGCCATCCACCGGGGAATAGGCTTCCACTGCCGCCACCGGGAACAAGCTGGAGCTGAGTTCTCCCTCCCTGCTTTTCTTCCCCACGGGGCCGACCAACTCTCGCCACCCGACATCAATTTTGTAATCCTCCGGACATAGCA
The DNA here is from genome assembly GCF_902459505.1 of Geotrypetes seraphini. Lineage (NCBI taxonomy): Eukaryota > Metazoa > Chordata > Amphibia > Gymnophiona > Dermophiidae > Geotrypetes > Geotrypetes seraphini. Next base: position 15,349,725 of record NC_047097.1, read on the forward strand.
ACTTCCAAAAAATGTTTGGAGGTGCAGATACATCCTTGGTCTCAAAAACTCCACGTTTGACTATTATTCATTGCTTGGGTCATTTGGGAATCATATAAATAATTGCATAATAAATAGTATCAAATAGTATCAAAATGGCTTTTGATGTAATTTTAGCATAAAAACTGCTTTTGATGTAATTTTTGTACTATTACAGCTGATTCCCCTGATGAAGCTTGGAGTAGCGAAACAGGGGCCTTGTCGGGAGTTTGCTGAAGAAAGAGGTCCGTTAATGCACTTCCTTGGAGCCATTCAGACTTAGAGTAAATACCTCTCTGTGATATTCTGCCCACAGAACATGTGGAAGAAATTCCTGCTGCAGATAAGTTTTTGTTTCTTTTCTTTGAGTTTTGAGACGTTTTGATACTATTTGATACTATTTATTATGCAATTATTTATATGATTACCAAATTATTCAAGCAATGAATGATAGTCAAATGTGGAGTTTTTGAGATCAAGGATGTGTCCTTATGCACACAGATGTTTGTAACTGTGACAAACTCTTGCGTATGAGACATACATGCCCATCTATTCTAGTGTATACTTTTGAAGGGAATTAAAAATAAAGTAAAATTCTAGAATCTCTGGTGGAACACCCAAAATTTATTTGGGGCATACCAATGTGTCATGGCACACAGTTTGAGAGACACTGCCATAGAGCTATGTAAGTGTGGGTACCTATACATGGCACAGACTAGTTACTTACAGTATTTTGTAAGTTACCCTCATAAGTGGGAGACTTACCTTTATCGCACCCATGCTTTACCCTTGTGTATGCCCCCCTCCTTGCAAATACTTGCTATGCAAGTTAAAAGGTATTTGTAGAATAACATCTAGCGGCCCTTCTGGTTCTTAAACTTGTTCTGGAGGACCCCAGTCAGCTGGATTTTCAAGATATCCCTAATGAATATGCATGAGGTAGATTTGTGTAACTGTCACCTCTATTATAAGAAAAATCTTTCTCATGCATATTTATTAGGGATATCTTGAAAACTTGACTGGCTGGGGGTTCCTCAGGTCAGGTTTAAGAACCACTTGTCTAGACATTTGCAAACATAGAAAGTGTGCAAGATGAAAGTGCCTCGCTTACAAAACTGCTCTTCACGTATTTAATCGCCACTGAACATTTTGTCATATCAGGACATAAAAACCATATTCTTTATTTGACCAATTGAGGACATGTTGGACATTTCACGATTCATATTTGAAGTGCTCTAAATTCATAAGAATTGCTTTTATATGCCATCATTTCAAATGGCATTCTAGTTAGCTTTCAAACTCATTTTATTGATACCTACAATTTATCATTTTCATTTCTTAGGACCGGGTTGTTTGTTTTAATGGTCAATTAGTAGATTCCATTTGACATTTATTGACAACATATTTTATTGTTCTTATCTTCCAGGACTCATTAATCTCGCTTTTTGAAAAGGGCTATGCATAATTCATACAGAAACCTGCAAAATATTAATAGCAATATTTATTTCTATAACATGTACTTCTTCCATTCTATTATTGGAGATTTGCTGACTTAAAAGAAAATGAAAATATGGTATAACATGAACACTTTTATTCTGAAAGAATAATTGGTTTTAGAAAAGCCTTTTTTTTTTTTTTTTCAAATGAACATTGTAAAAAGTTTTCAAATGTCAGCAGTGCATCAGCACACTTTAAGTCATAAGTGAATCTAATGATGACCAAAAAACTGCAGATGTGCAAAAAGCCAATTTCTTGCTTTGTAATTTATTTACGAGAACAGAATGCTGTCTGCCTCCTGGCAAACATTTTCACCATAAATTCTCATATATAAGCTTTCGCATAAGCAGTAAAAATTCCATTTGGACCTTTTGAAAGAAAGCATAAACTCCATAAGCATAAACAGCTTCAGTTTCTACCAGTATGGGGCAAGTTATCAATGTGGGCTACCATTAAGATGTATTTTACTGTTAATGCCAGATGTTAGTAACTAGATCTAATTGAATCAAATTGGACCTGTGCTAAAATAGCACAAGTTAGTGGTAAAATAATACATCATAACAGAAGCCCATATTGATAATTTCCCCCCTTAGTGTTAAGAGTTTTAGTCTTCAGTAACAAGCGGTAATATTGTGATGTCAATGCCTCATTCCACCAATGCCTACGAGCCAAACTCATCAGTGACATCACAATGATAATTGTCCTATACCTGGATCATTTTTATTAACTATATCAGGGACTTTTTTTTTTTTCTTTAAAGGGGGGGAGGTATTAGTAATTAGGTCTCATTCCACAAAGTGGGACCTGTACTAAAATAACATGTCTTAAAGGTTGATAACTATGCCTCTATGTGTGGTCAAAGGAACTAGATAGAAAGGAGTTTAGAATTTGATTGAGGCAAAAGATTTAGATGTTATGGAAGGAGCTATTTAGGGACCTGCAAATAAACTAGAGGAAATGAAGTGTTTTCACCAGTTAACCCTTTCACGACCAAGGGACATATTTGTCCCATAACTTTAAAATCCTATAAATTTTGATTGGGATAGTCTACAGTTCTAAATTTGATATGTACGGATTCCATATGATACTGCCTTTATGTAAACAAACTGGTTCCGACATTCATTCATTAGCGTCGTTGCCAGATTGACGAGAAGATTCACTTGCCACAGTCCATAAGCCAGAAGTTTGATTTTTTAAATAAAAATAATGATATTTCACAAAAACATTTTGTCTTTGGTTTTGCCTTCCTATGTCGCTACTATAGCGTTCTGATGCGTTTTACGCCACATCTGATCTCTCGTTCTCAAGATGTCGCCTTATTTCATCATGGGACACATATGTCCCTATGGTCGGTAGTAGAATTCTGAGGTTGATGTGCACGTGTCGTGATTCTTTTCGTTTTGTGTTACCTGGTGCCGAGAGCTCTGAGGTAAGTTGGCCGACCTGTCCAATAACTGTAGAACGCATTTTGGATCCTTTCTCGAGTACTTGTATACTCATCAAATATTTTGTTGCAGTTGCACCCAATAGAATAAGGATGCCTTTAGCAGAACGCTTCTTCGAAATAACTGAGGATGCCATTGAGCAGATATTGCTGGCAGATAACAGTGATGATGAAGACAATCTTCCACTTGATGAAGAAGATAGAGGCTTTCTTGACGAGGATGTTGAGAAGGTAGGCAAAGAAATTGTTATTGAGCGCCCTGTAGCAGCAACTAATGACTTACCCGAAGCTCCACGAAAACAACGTCGTGCAAAAGCAGGCCAGAAAGAAGACATCAATTTCATCTGGAAGCCTCGGAAAGAAAATTTTCAAAAGAACACCAATGAGTATGAATATGAAAATGTGAACATAGATGTTGATTGCAGTGTGGAACCTAATACCTACAAGGTATTTGAGAAAACTTGCGGTTTCAATGATCTGGTAGCTCATATTGTTGAACAAAGTAATTTATACATGAAGCAGAAGGGGGTTCCTTTCCAAACCGATGCCCAAGAAATCCGTGCGTTCTTGGGAATAAATTTAGTGATGGGTTACCATGTGCTTCCTAGTCTGAGAGACTACTGGTCTACTGACCCTGACCTACAAGTGCCATACATTGCTAAAGTAATGCCTCGACAACGGTTTGAAGCGATCAGGTCTGCCTTACATTTTTCAAATAATGAAGAGATGCTTCCGAAAAGCCATCCCGATTTTGATAGAGCTTTCAAAGTTCGGCCTGTAATGGATCACTTCAATCGATGCTTCCAGAATGCACGGAACCCAAGCCAACAACAGTCAGTAGATGAACACATGATACGATTCAAAGGACATAGCATCATGAAGCAATACATAAAAAATAAACCTATAAAGTGGGGTTTCAAGATGTGGTGCAGGTGTGACTCAAAGACTGGCTATTTGTACCAATTCGACTTGTACACAGGCAAGAAAACTGACACAGAACATGGACTTGGAGAGGGCGTGGTCCTCATGCTAATGAAATCACTCGAGCACTTATGCTGTGAGATTTACATAGACAATTTCTTCAATTCCCCAATTCTTCAGCTGAAAACACAACAACAGGAAATATATTTGTGTGGAACGGCTCGGGCAGACAGAAAGCATATGCCAAAGAATCTCAAGCAGGACAAAGAGCTGAAACGTGGAGAAAGCCAAATGCTTTCAGCAAATGGCATAACCTGTGTAAAATGGATGGACAACCGATCTGTTGTGATGTTGTCTAATTTTCTGCATTCCACCAACTCGGTCTCAGTGTCCAGGAGGCAACAAAAAAGTGCAGAAAAGATCCAAATTCCTTGTCCTGAAATAATAGTTGCCTACAACAACTTCATGGGCGGCGTCGATCTCATGGATCAAAAGAAGATAACATATGAAGTTGACAGGAAGTCGAAGATCAAATACTATTTGCGCATATTTTTCGATTTGATTGATATAGCTGTCAACAATGCTCATTGCATATTTACTCAACTGAACCTGAACATGAATCCTCAATGTAAGGCCATGACCCCTCTTCAGTACAGGCAACTGATTGGAAATTATACAAACAGGAAGAGAAGTCTTCCAGCAGGACCTGTTCGAAGCAGCAAGAACAGTATACCATCCCCTATGCCTGAACACAAGTTGGCGAAAATGGGAAAGCGGAAAAGGTGTGCTCAATGTGCAAAGGACAAAATTGAAAATCGGACTAATAATATTTGTGAAATTTGTCAGGTTCACTTGTGCTACACATCATCACGCAACTGTTTTGAGAAATATCACACATAGCGGTTATTGCGGGTCAAATAAAGATGACCTCGGTGCTTGTAAGTTACCTGATTTTGTGGTTTAGTCATACTCATGTACGGATCGTGCAATAATAAATTCAGGATGAAACTTATGCTGTGTTATATATTGGATATGCATACACGTCTCTTATATACAACCTGTGTCCTTAGCCGACCATAGGGACATATATGTCCCAGGCTATAACTCGTAAACTATAACAGCTATCGTCTCCGAATCAATTTTTTGGCATCTGCAAGCCCTTTTTACCATAAAAATGTCGTCAAAACCACAAAAATTGGCCTACGATCCTTATGGTCCTGAAAGGGCTAAGATGCCATGCAAATAAGGTACAATCTTATACTCATTTATAATTTTTATCTTTTGAAAACAGTATTACTTCCTGGGCTCTAGTGGTTCTGTCCAAATAAGCAATATATTACTAGTATAAATCTTAATTTACACACAATAGTCTACCCTGAAGTCAAAATATAATTACTACTATGTGGTAGACTTCAAAATCGCAAAACAAAAAAGTTGAAGGCACACACTAAACTCCCAGTTGATTTATTTACCTGTATAATTTTAAACTAGCACATTTATTTCCCAAGGCCCATTTTAAATATCCAGTATGAAGTCCTTGATAACACTGTACAATTATTGCAATGGTCTTTATATGAGCATGCCAGCTAAGTGGCTACATCCTTTGCAGCAAGTTCAAAATGCACAGCTTTACTAATATTTGGTGTTTGAAGACAAGAGAATACCCATTAATGTTTGGGTTCTCTGCATTGGTTGTCAGAATTTAATTTAAATGGATGGTGTTGACATTTAAACTGGTTCAATTTTAGAGCCCAAAATTGTAGGCTGGTAGCCTGAAGCAGTGTATTCCTGCTAGGCAGCTCTTTTCAGCTCAGGGAAATTTGTTGTCTGTATCACTGATGATTTGGGAAATACAGCTTTCTCTGTGGTAGCATTAGAAATAAGGGAAGGGAAAGAGTTTGAGCAGAGGTGGAGACTAGAAAGAAGGAAAAAGAATGGAAGGGAGAGGGAGAAGGGAAGAAAGGACGGAGAGAGAGAGAAGAAAAGTATTTGAGGAGAAGTTACTTTCATGAAGCATTTGGACACAAAATTTTCTTTCATTCTGGAAGCAACTATAAACTATGCTTTCTCCCTAAGCTTATCCTATATAATAAAAGGTTAGTGGCGCATGCGCTTTTAAAAAGGCGTGATTACTGCGGCCATGGTGTGTGATCCGTGGCCGTGTTCCATTTTAGAACCCGGCCAATGATCACTCTGGCCACTCCCCTCCTCCCGCCCTCACCAACCCGAAAAAAGCTCAGACCTCCCGCCCTCACCTCACCAACCCGAAGCAAGCTAGACCATACCTCCCGCCCTCGCTCACCGCTGCCGCTGATCCTCCTCTTAGAGGCAGCCTGCGTTCGTGGCCAGCTTTGGCGGGCCTCGCGGGCCACTTGCCAGCCTCAGTGGCACGTTCCCTCTGACGCATGGGATCGCTTCGGGGGGGGAACGTGTTTCCGGGTTGGGGAGCGGCCTGCGAAGTTCGCTGGGGCCGGCCACCACGATCACGGCCTGCTTTGAAGAGGAGCAGGCCAGGTAAGCAGGGAGATTAATTCAGAGGGCCAGAGGGAGAGGGAAAGGGGCCATGGAGAGATAGGGAGAGGGAAAGGGGGCTGCTTTGGGGGAGGGGTTTGCTGGGGGGAGACAGAAGAGGCCATGGAGAGATAGGGAGAGGGAAAAGGGGCTGCTTTGGGGGGGGAGGTGTGCTGGGGACAGACAGTTTTGCTCTGGGGCAGACAGAAGGGGCCATGGAGAAACAGGGAGAGGGAAAGGGGGATGCTTTGGGGGAGGGGTGTGCTGGAGGGAGGGGTGTGCTGGGGGAGACAGCTTTGCTCGGGGGGGGGGGGGGGGGAGACAGAAGGACACAGACAGCAGCCAAGGAGAGAGAGATAAAGAAACACAGACAGACAGACACTCTATTCTAGCAATGTAACCAGAGCTTAAAGACTAGTTCAAGATATAAGCTGAAGATGACTCAGTTGCTAAGCTGCTGTAGAAAGTGGCCTTGGTGCATCCTTATGAGGGTTTTTCTCTGTGTTAAAGCCATTTTTACCACAGCTGTAAAATGCTGATTTTCCATTTTTTCGCTGTATGGCCATGCGCTAATGTTGCAGTTATTACACAACCATTAAAAAAAAAAAAAATGCGTAAGCACTTACCGGCATCTATTTTATAGGCGGTAAAGGCTCATGTTAATCCTTTGTTAATCAGTTAACACATGGTAATGTCACTGTGTTAACTGATCAGTGCAGAAATGCCCACTCTCTGATCCTCCCCAGACATCCCCCTTCTGCAAAAAAATTTTTTTAAAATTTTACCCCCCCCCCACCCATCCCCTTTTATGAAGCGGTGTTAGGGATTTTTTATCACCAGCTGCAGCAGTAAAAGCTCTGACACTCATAGGAATTCTATGAGCGTCGGAGCTTTTACCGCTGCTGCCAGTGATAAAACCCCTAACGCGGCTTCATAAAATGGGGAAAGGGGTTAGTGTATGGTCCACATGCATAGATTTCAGACTTACCACAGAATACCTGAGTATATTCCAAGGTAAGAACATAAGAACATAAGCAGTGCCTCTGCCGGGTCAGACCACAGGTCCATCCTGCCCAGCAGTCCGCTCCCGCGGTGGCCCAAAAACAGGTCAAGACTTGTCTGAATCATCAGAAGGGGCTCCCTTGCCACCTTGGTTTCTCATTTAAGTCCTGCCTTCCTATCGAAGTCCTAGCCCTCCGGTCTTGCACATGCACGACCAGGTTGGTTTATACTCATTACCTGGTTAACTTCCTATACTTGTGTTACATCCCAGCTCCTCCCTCAGTATCCCACGATCCCTTTATCCCTCAGGAATCCATCCAATCCCTGTTTAAATCCTTGTACTTGCACTTACTACAGCTTGGTAAAAGGAACCCTTTATATGCCTTTCATTAGTTTCCTCTGTTTTCTGTTTCTTTGTATTTGGTATGATTGTGTTTGAGAGACCTTATTAGAGGATGACTGTTTTTAAATTTTAATGGAGAAAGGAGTGGCCTATGGTTAGAGCTACAGCTTCAGCACCCTGAGGTTATGGTTTCAAGTCCCACGTTGCTCCTTGTGACCCTGGGCAAGTCACTCAATCCTCCATTGTCCCAGGTACATTAGATAGATTGTGAGCTCACCGGGACAAAGAACCTGAAGGTGAACCGCTTAGACAATTAATAGGCAGTATTATAAATTACTTAAATAAATCTAAACCAATCTTCAATTTCTGGGTTGCTCTATGCTTATCTAGGTTCAAGGCGACATATATCAAGATGTTTACATTGCATTTAGGAGTTACATCAACTACAGTACTACTATTTATAATAATAATAATAACAGCTTATATACCGCAATACCGTGAAGTTCTATGCGGTTTACAAAGATTAAGCAAAGGTACAAATTGATTGACTTTAAGAGGGGAGGAAGAAAGAGGGTTAATAGGACAGGAAATCCATTTTTGAGGAGAGAGTGATCAATAGAACAAGTTAATTGCTATAGAGGGGAGAGAGAAGAGAGGATCAGTTGTCTAGATACTTTAGGAACAGGTGTGTTTTCAGATGTTTCCTAAATTCCTCATAAGTAGTGGGCGAAAGCAATTGTTCTAGGTCTTTACCCCATGATGCTGCTTGGTGCGAGAGAAGATGTTCATGGTGTTTTTTCAGTTTACAACCTCTCACTGGGGGGGAAACGAAGTTGGAATGTGAGCTTCTCTTGTGTCTGTTGGCTGAGAAGATGAAAAGGTCAGTTATATATTTAGGGGCAAGTCCATGTAATGCTTTGAAGCAGAAGCAGGCAAATTTAAACTTTACGCGCGCCTCCATTGGCAGCCAACGGTAGTAGGGTGTCACATGGTCAAACTTCCTCAGCCCAAAGATCAGTTTGACCGCTGCATTTTGCATCAATTGTATACGCTGCATGTTCTTTTGGGAAATTGCTAAATAGGCGATGTTACAGTAGTCAAGTAGACTCAGTACGAGGGATTGGACTAGGGTTCTGAATGCCGCTGTATCGAAATAAGCTTTAATGGATCTGAGTTCTATTTCTATAGCGCTGAAAGGCGTACGTAGCACTGTACTTTTAATATTCAATAGATGGTCCTTGCTCAGAAGAGCTTACAACAATGAAATATAAAGTAAGCAGTATACTATGAGGTAGTTACCAGAGATAGGAGACGTAGTAATCATTCAACAGAGGGGAACATTGAGCTGTCATTAGAAGCACAGTACAGCAGTTTGAAGTACAATACAGTTAGATACAAGTAGATTGTGCAATTATGTTATGTAGAGTTTGGGGAGGGAGCTCTTGTGGTTTCTGGAAGTGTGAAATGCTGTGTAGGTTGCTGTGGAAGAGCATACTTGTTAAGGATCGATGAAGGAAAGTGTTCAGTTTCTTTCAAAATCTAGGGTAGTTATGTTCTGTCAATAATTATTGGAAGATTGTTCCAGGTCTTGGTGCCAAGGTAGGTGAATACTGAGTTAAATATACATTTGGGTGTCAGGTCAAAAGCGCGCTGGGACAAAGGCGCGCCCAGACAATTGAGCGCAGCGCGGGGGCGAGCGCCGCAGAAAATTACTGTTTTAAGGGCTCCAACGGGGGGGGGGGGGAACCCCCCACTTTACTTAATAGAGATTGCGACGCATTGTGGGGGCATTGTGGGGGGTTTGGGGGGTTGTAACCCCCCACATTTTACTGAAAACTTCACTTTTTCCCTGTTTTTAGGGAAAAAGTTAAGTTTACAGTAAAATGTGGCGGGTTACAACCCCCCAAACCCCCCACAACGCCGGCGCGATCTCTATTAAGTAAACTGGGGGGGCTCCCCAACAAAAACCCCCGTCGGATCCCCTAAAAACTGTAATTTTCTTCGGCGCGCGCCTCCGTCTTGCGCTCAGTTGTTGGCGCGCGCCTTTGTCTTTTGCAGGGTTGTCTATGAACCTACATTTGTATTTTACACTTTTGGGAGAGAGAAGGATCAATTGAAATGTTTTAAGTTTTCTGGCTGATATTGACCAGGGGTTGACAAAAAGGTTTTATAAGTGGCTCTGAGGAGTTTGTATATAGATGTGGAACGTGATAGGCCTAGATTCACTAAACTTACCATTCGTGTACCGATGGTTTTGCGATCATTTCCCGACCCGATTCACTAAACAGCTGTGTGATCAATCTCTGATCCAATCCGCACATGCAAATGAGGGGAAATTGCCTTCATAAGTAGGAAGGCAGTAAATTCACTAAGCAGAAGAAGAAACACCGATTGGGGTTGCCGATCTGAAATGAAGCGACTGCTGAGGACCAGTCGCTTACTGCCCTTGCCGACTCTCCTGCTCTCTGCCGCCCTGAAATCCCAGTAAACAACCCTCAAAATAAAAAAATTAAACTGTCCATTACTCCCCATATATTCTGCAAAAAGCGCAGTGAAGTGCAGTGTGAGCCCATGGTTTTAACCCGTGGGTTAAATGCATGTTCTGTTCCATATCTGGCTGCACAATTTGAAATAATTCCAATGGCCACTCGTGGGGCCAGTGAGGCAGCCACCCCTCCCCCTTTGTTTTGACTTCGCTTGTGCCGAGAGCAAGCGCATGCGCGGATCGCCATCTACAGCCAACCAGGATGGTCTGCATGTGCGTCGTAATTGCTCTGCAGCGATCCGTGGAGGGCGAGTGTTCAATTAGATAATTTGCATGAGGACTTAGTAGTGAATCAGTCGCCTGGCAGAACTTGGCCACAAATCGCCCAACAATGATCCAAACTGGTGAGTTTAGTGAATCTAGCCCTTAGTTAGAAGGTGATGTGAGCATTAATAGATTGTCAGTGTAGTCTACTGTAGTAAAGTGAGATGGAATATTTTAATACCGTACGAGCGTAAACTGCTTGAATGAGCATTGGAGCATATAGCGCTCCAGGCTGTGGTAGAAACTTCTATCGTGGCTTAGTTGGGGGGGGGTGGGGTTAATTATTGTCAGCAAACTGACTTACAATAATGAACCTTCAAATGGATATTACATAACTGTACCTGATTGAGACATTGTAAGCGTGAAAATTGGTGGGGGGGTTTTGTTTGTTTATTTTGCAAAGGTGCTTGTTGAACTTCATATTTTGCAGTGGAAACTTGTATACCACATACACACAGATGGAAAGATGCTGGGAAAGATTAAATAGATCAACAAATGGAAATATTGGCAGAAATGCTTTATTGTTTGATAAGCTAATGATTTAATTCTTCGTTCAAGCCAAAAATTCTGAAGTGACAGAGGGAAAGGCCCTGCCGGGGTTTTCCACGAGTAACCTGTTTACAGCACTGCCTCTGCTCACTGGCTGCCACTGCTGTTTCGGGAGAGGGAGGAGGGTTAGCGAGTCAGGACTGCTTTGGGTAAGTTAGGGGTTCCAGGAGGCCTCCAGGAGGGAGGGAGTGCAGGCTCAGAGTGGTGGAGGTGCACCAAAAGTGTGTGAGAGGGGAGGGACCAGCAGGGTGAAGAGGAGATGGATGGATTCTGGACCCATAAGTGTGTGTGTGGGGGGGGGGGGGAGAGGAGAGAAGGGGAGGAAGAGAATGTGATCTAGACCAGAAAAGAGGGTGGGAAAGGAGGAACAGATGCTAGACCTACAAGTGGGGTGATGAGGAGGGAAGGGAGACAACACTATTGTATAGTAACTCGCAAGCAACCAGAAACTACAGTTATCCGGGATCTACCAATCTCCATGGGTGCCAGATAACAGAGTTTATTATACTTATTTCTCTGATAAATAGAAGGTGATGTGAGCATTAATAAGGTAGCTGTAGCTGGAGATCTTGATGCTGCCATACGGACTTTTTTTTTAATCCTGCCTCATCCTTACTGTTCTAAAGGATTGTTTTTTTATTTATTTGATTCTTGTTTAATTTTTCTTTTACTTCTTTATTTTCATCTTTCTATTTTGATTGATTGTATTTATTTCTTTTGTTATTTTTCATTTTATACTTATGAAATCTACTTTTTGGGGGGGGATTCTGGAGTTCTTTATAGTTATATCCTATGCTTACTCTGGGGGTTCTTCTTTCCCTCCCAGGCACTTAGGCCCGGATTCTGTAAACTGCGTCCCGATTATAGGCAGCTGTAGGTGTCCTACAGCTGTCTAACCAGCCAATTGGGACGCACATTTTTTAAAAAAATTGCTCCCCAGGCAGGCCGCCAATATTGAAGGCGCCTCCGGGATGCTTGGGAGGTCCGCAAAACCGCCTAAGCTTGCCTAAGGCTAGGCGTAGTCTTAGGCGAACCTAGATGGCTGTACGTGTCTCCCTAGGCCAGCGGGAGATGCGTACAATGTAGGCCAGCAAAAGGCTGGCCTACACTGTAAGTAAACACGGCCACAACACTTATCACGGCAAGGGATGTTCCTGCCTTGATAAGTACAGCAGCCGCAATTGCGGCCGCCAGTTCCCCCCCCCTCCCGAATGATTGTGGCATGAGGAAGCACAACCACTCCTGCCCAAAGACCGCCCATCCCTCCACATAGATCGTGGCAGGAGGGAGCCCAACCCCTCCTGCCCGAAGACCTGACCCCCACCCCAAAGATCGCCAGCAGGAGGGTGCTCAATTCCTCTTGCCGGACCCCCCCCAATGAAACCCCCCATCCCTCCCCGAAGATCGCCGGCAGTAGGGTGCCCAATTCCTCCTGCTGGACTCCCTCAACAAACTCCTTCTCCTCGGACCCCCCCCCACAACGAACCCCCCCAACCTCCCCAGGCTCACCTTGAACATTGGACAGATGGACGGGTCTTCCCATTGTCTGTCCAGCAGGCCAACCTCTGTTGAAATGAGGTAGGCCCGCCACGCACCAGCCCATCCCACAGAAGCCTAGGTACCTGGGCCTTCCTCATTTTGATGGAGGCGGGCAAATCCGTCTGTCCAGCCAACGTTCAAGGTGAGTCTGGGGGGGGGGGGGTTCCAGGGCAGGGGGGTTTTGTTGAGGGAGGTCCAGGGAGGGGAAGTTGGGGGTTTTGTTGGGTAGTCCAGCAGGAGGAATTCAGCATACTCCTGCCGCAATCTACGTGGGGGGGGGGGCGGTCTTCGGGCAGGAGGGGTTGGGCTCCCTCCTGCCATGAGGGTAGGGGGACTGGCAGCCGCGGCATGGCAGGGACATTGGGTATAGAATTGGGTTTATTTTGGGCAGGCGTAGGCCCGATTCTGTATACAGAATCCGGGTCTTAGTTTAGATTGTGAGCCCAATTGGGATAGAGAGGGTAGTTTTAATGTGCCTATTTTAATTTTTTTAACTGCTTTGATTTGACAAAAATTGTTAAGAAAAGCAGTATATCAAATAAACTAACTGTAAATAACTGTAGCCAGTGCAGTCTACTGTAGTAAGGTAAGTTTACTATACTTATTTATTTTATTTTTTAGCCCATCCTCCCAAAGGAGTTCATAACGAGTTACAAATCAAGTACTCAAGCATCATCAATTTTCTGACATCCCCAGTTCCAGACCCTTGCTGGATTAACCATTCTGCCAAACCAACAGTGGTCACCTTTAGAACACTCTAACCACAGCACCTCTCCTCTTTTCCGCTTCCCCCCTCCCCTCCGCCCCCACCTGTGCCTCTTTAATCTTCACCAGCGGCGAGAAACATTTGCAACCAGCTGCTTATGCCAGCCTCGGCTGTTCCTCTAATGTCACTTCCGGTTGCGGGACCATGAAGCCACATCAGAAGGAGAGCCAAGGCCGGCAGAAGCAGCTGGTTGCAATTGCTGCTTGTGGCAGGACTAAAGGAGGTGCCGGACCATCCGTTGCTGGAAAATAGGGGATATATCTGTATGCATTTGCAGAGAGGCAGAGGGAGAGAGCAACTAAAGGGGAGAAAAGCACAGGAGAGAAAAGTAGAGGCAGAAGACTAAGAGGGTAATCGGTGAGAGTTAGCTCCGCCTACCCCCCAACGTCAACCACTGAAGCTCCCCCTTAAAAGGGGAGGGGCCTATGGCGCTCAGCCGATCGGCGCATGCCTTTGCGAAAGGCCTTGAGAAGGGATGAGCCATCGCTATAGGAGAGCAGAAGGAGACCACAGCAGGGCAGAGGACACATAGTCAGGCAGACGCAAAGGACACAGCAGGCACAGAGGACATCCACAGCAGACCGGCAAGCAGGCAGCAATTGAAGCAACAACACCGAAGCAAGATGTTGAGCTACCCAGTTTTCTGTACCGTCTGCCATATGTATGACTACCTCCTCTCTGGGAGGCGGTCTTACGTATGCGCTCGATGCAGAGAGCTGGAGAGCTTGAATAAACAAGTCAGACTCCTGGAGGGCAGAATACTGGAACTGGAGGCACTTCAAGCAGTGGAGAAGGAAGGCAGAGAACTTCAAGCAGTGGAGGAGGAAGACATATGCAGAGAACATCAAGACAGAGGACACCATTGAGGAAGAAGTCTGAGAGCTGAAAAGGTTCATAGAGGAGGCTTACAGGGAGGCCGTGGAAAATCACCAGCAACTGTGGAACTGCCGAGATACACCTACAGAGAGTGTGGACCACCCGATGGACAACCACCATGAAGAAATCGGCGACACAGCAGCGAGAACGAAGGACATGGACCTACGGTGGACAAACACCAGGGACACAGACCTGCGGCTGGAGAATCAGGAAAAGATAGAGAGGACAGCAATCGTCGTGGGGGACTCCATCATCAGACAAGTCGACAGCCACATAGCGGGAGGAAGACTGGATCGGCTGGTGACCTGCCTACCGGGAGCCAAGGTAGAAAACATAGTGAGCCACATCGACAGGATCATCGACAGTGTGGAAGAAGAAGATACGGCGGTGGTGATCCATGTGGGAACGAACAACATGAGCAACAGGGAAGTACTGAAGGACCAGTTCCGAATGCTAGGAAGGAAGCTGAAAACTAGAACGCAGAGGATAGCATTCTCGGAGATCTTGCAGGTACCCAAGGCCAACGAGAAGAGGCAGATGGAGCTGTAAGCAGTCAACACGTGGATGCGGCGCTGGTGTGAGCAAGCAAAGACAGATCGTGTTTGACGAACTTGCTGTACTTCTTTGAGGGAGTAAACAGGCAGATAGACAAGGGCGACCCAGTCGACATTGTATATCTGGATTTTCAGAAGGCATTTGACAAGGTTCCACATGAACGACTACTTCGGAAAATTGCGAGTCATGGAATCGAGGGTGAAATACTCACATGGATTAAAAACTGGCTGGAGCATAGGAAACAGAGAGTGGGGGTAAATGGACAATACTCGGACTGGAAGAGTGTCACCAGTGGGGTGCCGCAGGGCTCAGTGCTTGGACCCGTACTCTTCAATATCTTTATAAATGATCTGAACATTGGTACGACGAGTGAGGTGATTAAATTTGTAGATGATACAAAGTTATTCAGAGTAGTGAAGACACAGGGGGATTGTGAAGATCTGCAACGTGACATAATCAAGCTCGAGAAATGGGCATTGACATGGCAAATGAGGTTCAATGTGGATAAGTGTAAAGTGATACATGTCGGTAACAAAAATCTCATGCATGAATACAAGGTGACTGGGGTGGTACATGGAGAGACCTCCCAGGAAAGAGACTTGGGAGTTCTGAATGACAAGTCGATGAAGCTGTCCGCGCAATGTGCGGTGGCGACGTAAAGGGGTGAACAGAATGCTAGGAATGATAAAGAAGGGGATCACAAACAGATTGGAGAAGGTTATCATGCTGCTGTACCGGGCCATGGTGCGCCCTCACCTCTTGTACTGCGTTCAGCACTGGTCGCCGTACATGAAGAAGGACACAGTACTACTTGAAAGGGTCCAGAGAAGAGCGACAAATGGTTAAGGGGCTGGAGGAGTTGCTGTACAGTGAGAGATTGTAGAAACTGGGCCTCTTCTCCCTTGAAAAGAGGAGACAGAGGGGACATAATCGAAACATTCAAAATAATGAAGGGAATATACTTAGTAGATAAAGACAGATTGTTCACCCTCTCCAAGGTAGAGAGAACGAGAGGGCACTCTCTAAAGTTAAAAGGGGATAGATTCCGTGCAAACCTAAGGAAGTTGTACTTCACCCAGAGAGTGGTAGAAAACTGGAACGCTCTTCTGGAGGCTGTTATAGGGGAAAACACCCTCCAGGGATTCAAGACAAAGTTGGACAAGTTCCTGCTAAACTGGAACAAACAGGTGAGACTGGACTCATTTAGAGTACTCGTCTTTGACCTAAAGACCGCCGCGTGAGCGGACTTCTGGGCAAGATGGACCACTGGTCTGACCCAGCAGCGGCAATTCTTATGTTCATAAATTAAATTTAACTTATAATCCACTCTGTCTAACCTCAGTATTTTCAATGCATTTGTACTATGAGACTAATTTTCTTGAGATTTTCTCTTAAAAAGCACTGTTCCTTATTTCTCCTACTGCAATACCTGTCAAAGCCTCCCACACATAGCTGGAAAGGGAAAACATTGTTTAAAAATGAAAAGGAAAAAAAAATAGGTTTCTTTAGCAAAATTAGATTTACTACACACTACAACAAATGATGCACTTTTAAAAGGATGCAAATTTAAAATGGAATTAAGCAGTAGCCACACTTTGCATCAGTTTCCCCAATCACAAAACAGACATACAAAACATTAAGGACCAAATTTACTGAGTAGTTTCCCTCAGACAAAAGGGAGAGAAACTTCTATAAATCGCCCAAAGTGATCGACTTGTGCCATTCCACAACGGTCTTCTCAGGTTAGGGTTGCCAGATTTTACTATAGTAAAATCAGGGCCCCCCTAGAACCACCCCCAGGCCCGCACAGTTCCTCCCATTTCCACCTAGCCTCAGCCCATTATGCCCCAGCCCAGCCCTCTCCCCCCCTGCTCTCGTCAGGCAGGAGGAAATCCGCGCATGCACGGATTTTGCATGGATTTCCTCCTGCCCGACACAATTTAGAGGAGGCTTTTCAAAACCCAGAAACAACCTGCAAGGGAAGTGGTGGGGCCGTTGGATGACCGTGGAATAAAGGGAGTGCTAACGGAGGAAAAAGAAATCGCCGACACATTGAACACATTTTTTGCGTCTGTATTTACTGAAGAGGATATACACAGCATACCAGAACCCATCAGGCTATATGCTGGAAAAGAAGATGTGAAACTGACACGGTTGATGGTCAGTCTAGAAGAGGTATGCAAGCAGATTGATAGGCTTAAGAGTGACAAATCCCCAGGACCAGATGGAATCCATCCAAGGGTCATCAAGGAACTGAAAGGGACTATAGCTGAACTGCTTCAGCTAATAGCCAATCTGTTGATCAAATCGGGAAAGATTCCTGAAGACTGGTGGCAAATGTTACACCGATCTTCAAAAAAGGTTCGAGGGGAGATCCAGGAAACTAAAGACCGGTGAGTCTGACCTCGATACCGGGAAAGATGGTAAAGGCGTTGATAAAGGACCGCATCATTGATCATCTTGTCGGACATGATCTGATGAGGACCAGCCAGCACAGTTTCAGTAAAGGCAGATCTTGCCTGACGAACTTGCTGCACTTCTTCGAGGGAGTAAACAGGCAGATAGACAAGGGCGACTCTTTTGACATTGTATATCTGGATTTTCAGAAGGAGTTCGACAAAGTTCCACATGAACGACTACTTCAGAAAATTGCATGCCATGGAATCGAGGGTGAAATACTCACGTGGATTAAAAACTGGCTGGAGCATAGGAAATGGAGAATGGGGTAAATGGACAATTCTCAGACTTGAAGAGCATCATCAGCGGGTACGACGAGCGAGGGATTAAATTTGCGGACGATACAACGTTATACAGAGTAGTGAAGACACAGGGGGATTGCGAAGATCTGAAACGGGACATAATCAAGCTCGAGAAATGGGCATCAACATGGCAAATGAGGTTCAATGTGGATAAGTGCAAAGTGATGCATGTCGGGAACAAAAATCTCATGCACAAATACAGGATGTCCGGGGCAGGACTTGGAGAGACCTCCCAGGAAAGGGACTTGGGAGTTCTGATCGACAAGTCCATGAAGCCATTTGCACAATGTGCTATGGTGGCGAAAAGGGCGAACAGAATGCTAGGAATGATCAAGAAGGGTCATGAACAGTTCCAAGAAAGTTATGCCGCTGTACCGGGCCATGGTGCACCCTCACCTGGAGTACTGCGTCCAGCACTGGTCCAAAGAAGGGCGACTAAAATGGTTAAGGGGCTGGAGGAGTTGCTGTACAGCGAGAGTTTAGAGAAACTGGGCCTCTTCTCCCTTGAAAAGAGGGGACATGATCGAAACATTCAAAATACTGAAGGGAATAAACAGTCAAGAAAGACAGACTGTTCACCCTCTCCAAGGTAGGGAGAATGAGAGGACACTCTAAAGTTGAAAGGGGATAGATTCCGTACAAACGTAAGGAAATTCTTCTTCACCCAGAGAGTGGTTGAAAACTGGAACACTCTTCCGGAGTCTGTTATAGGGGAAAACACCCTCCAGGGTTTCAAGACAAAGTTGGACAAGTTCATGCTAAACTGGTGAGACTGGACTCATTTAGAGCACTGGTCTTGACCTTGGGGCCGCCACGTGAGTGGACTGCTGGGCAGGATGGACCATTGGTCTGATCCAGCAGCGGCAATTCTTATATTCTTATGTTTTGAAAAGCCGTCTGGACCCCCCAGACACGTCTACAAAAGGAGGGCAAGTCCGGGGAAATCCAGACGTCTGATAACTCTATCTTAGGTTTACACAATGCAGCAATGCAAGTTCTTGTGACAATAATGTGACTAGCTATAGGCAGTGGGTAGTTTTTTCAGCATTCCTTCTGCACAGTAATAACAGAAATTTATTTCTACAAGAATTTTGCTGGTCGATATTCAAAATGATTTAACTGTCTGGGTAAATTGCATGTATCTGCTAATTTTCAGTGGCACTGAACCGTTTATTACTGCTGAAAATTAGCAGTTAACATCAAAGTGAAGGACAGCTGCTCCGCCCCAGACCCTGCCCAAGCTCTGTCCCAGACTCCACCCAGGCTTTGCCCCTGACCCCGCCCCCATAATCATACTAATTGCCATTTTTTTCCCTTCATTTTTCATATATACACATACAATATAATCTTATTAAAAATACTCAGGGAAGAGAGTGTGGTGCAGTGGTTAAAGCTACAGCCTCAGCACCCTGGGGCTGTTTGTTCAAATCCATACTGCTCCTTGTGACCTTGAGCAAATCACTTAATTTCCCCATTGCCCCAGGTACATTAAATAGATTGTGAGCCCACCGGGACACACAGGGAAATGCTTGAGTACCTGAATAAAATCATGTAAACCGTTCTGAGCTCCCCTGGGAGAATGGTATATAGAAAATTGAACAAATAGTAATAAAATATTAAATAATATTTCAGAAGAGTTCCAGGAAAGAGTCAGCACTTGGCTAGTTAAATGTTGATATTCACACTTAACCAGCCAGGGTAAATGCATAAATAGGATCACATACAATACAGTCCTATCTTTTGTGGCAACCCATAGCCAGTTAAGTTCTGGATATTGACATAACCGGCCATGTTTTATCCAGCATCATATAAACCGGACATTCAGGCCCGGATTCTGTATAGGACGCCTGGGAGAGGCGTACTATACAGAATCCGGTATACACTAACCCCGATTCTGTAACCGACATCCATATTACAGACACCGGTTACAGAATCGGGTTAGAATACACGCAGCTGCTACACTTATCGTGGCAAGGGATCTGCGGCTGCCAGTCCCCCCCCCCCCCCCCGAAGATTGCCAGCAGGAGGGTGGCCAACCCCTCCTGTCAGAGGATGCCACCCGACGTTCCCCAATCACCGGCAAGAGGGTGCCCAGCCCCTCCTGCTGGAAGGCCGCCCAACCTCTCTTGCCGGAGGATGCCCCCCCCCCACTAACCTTTAATTGTTGGCCGGCCAGGTTTTGCTACCGGCCGGCTGGCAGGCCCGCCTCGTCAAAATGAGGCAGGCCCGCCCCTTTCCGGCTCAACCCTGCTAAGCCTGAGGCCTTATTGGCCCAGGATCCTAGAGTCTGGGCCAATCAGGCCTTAGGCTTATAGGGTCCGCCCATCCCCGCTAAGCCTAAGGCCTGATTGGTCCAAGCTCTAGGAGCTTATAGGGTCAATCAGGCTTTAGTTTTAGCATGGGCCAGAAAGGGGCGAGCCCGCCTCATTTCGACAAGGCCGGCTTACTGGCCAGCAGCAAGATCTGGCCGGCCAACAATTAAAGGTTAGTGTGTGTGGGGGGGGGGCAGGTTAGGGGGGGTCCACGGGGGGTTAGCATTTTGTTGGCCTACATTGTAAGCATTTCCCGCTCTCCTAGGGAGATGCGTAGGACTGCCTAGGTTTGCCTAAGGCCCTTAGGGGAGCTTAGGCGGTCTTGCGGGGAGCCTTCAAAATAGGCAGCCTGCCTGGGGAGCATTTTTTTAAAAACGTTCATCCCGATTGGCTGATTAGACAGCTGTAGGACACTTTGCAGAATCTGGGTCTCAGTGTCAAAGCCTGGATATGGCCCTTTATTGTTTATCTGGGACTAACGCCGGCAGAAGTCAGCAAAATACTCACCACCTCTGGCTGAAAATGACTCCTTAAATAATTTATAGTTTATAATTTATTATTTATAGTCCACCTTTAACAAGGCGGATTACAACTTTACATACACAATGAAAATACAAAACAAAAAATCATCCTCCATAGCAAAGAAACATCAACTAGAATTACAGGACTTGGTAGTGAAGGAATTCTGGCTAACTTCTGGAATTAGCTGAACAAACTCTGGCATTTGAAATTTCTCTCTAAATTTTGTCTGGGTAAGTTGAAGTCTGGTAACAAATAGACAGCATTGAGGGCATCGTTTTATTTTGACTGGTCTGCGCTGATAAGACTTGGACTACATTTCTCTGCATAAAAGTTTCCATGAGAAAACCTTCATAGCACATGTGGCCTAGTTTAAAGCTCTAGGGTGACATCTTAGTGTTGATGACAAGCAGCCATCTGCTGCATCTAAATGCAGAGAATGTATTTGCTTTTCAGTTAAGGAGCCATTTTGTGTGGAATGTAAAATGACATCAATGGGTTTTGGATAGTTTATCTATACATGAATATTGTGTCAAAGGATTGTATATAGTTTAATAAGACCCAGTTATATATACTCTGAAGATACAGATACAAAATAAAGGGGTAATTTTATAACAGGGTGTCTTGGTGAGAAAACCAAAAAGGCATCTTTTTAAGGTCTATTAAAAAAAAAAAGCAGCATAGCATTTTTGTAAGATAGTATTTAGGAACTGGGGATGGATCTGGAAGCCTAATACAAATTTATATCTCTTCCAAAGACAACATAAATGCTAGTGATGTGCAGGCCTTTGTTTTAAACAAGCTTTTACAATTTTTGTGATTTTTTTTCATATTTTTGCACACATTTATGGGTTTTGTGCATACTGTCCTCCAGATTCTGTAAAAGTTGCCTAAATTTGCATGGCCGAATTAGTTAAACCATCCCCCTTTTACAAAACCGCAGAAGTGGTTTTTAGCACAGGCCAGCACGCTGAATGCTCTGCGCTGCTCCTGACGTTCATAGGAACTCTGAGTGTTGGGAGCAGTGCAAAGCATTCAGCGTGCTGGTCTTTGCAAAAAAAAAAAAAAAAACCAGCAACACTTTGGCAGTTATGAACAAAGGGCGGGGGGGTTAATGCACTGTTAACAATTGATTATTATTGTTAATTGGCACTATTTTGGACTTGTGCACTCATTTGCCTATGCACTATTCTATAACATTGCACACCAGAAGTGTCTCGCATGAAACCTAAAAGGGGGCGTGGATGTGGGAGGGGAATGGAGGGGGCGGGGTCAGAAACATTCCAATATTTTAGGCACAGTGTTATACTGCAGAATTCTTGGGATGCACATCAAACCTCTGTATCAGGATTGTTAGGCCAGATTGTTATTTGTGATCATGTGACTCCTTTGTATTTGAAATTCCACTGGTTACCAATGGAATTTAGGATTAAATTTAAGATTTTGATGTTGGCACATAGACTAGAGCATTATTTGAGTTACAACCGTGTTATCATTCTATGCGTCTAGGCGAATATTAAGATCATTGAATGATAACAGAGTAGTGGTACCCCATATTCTAAAGGCTCATCTTGCCTCAAACAGAAATTGTGCTTTTTTTATTTAGTTCCAATTTTATGGAATAGTTTGCCTGTAGAATTGAGAAAGGAAGAATCTTTCCAAAATTTCAAAAGACATTTCAAGGCACATTTGTTTTCAACTGGCCTTTTTAAACTGAAGGGTTGTGAATTTGGGACTTCAATCTGCATTTATATATTCTTATATTTTTCATTTTATTAATTAATTTTTCATTTAAATGTTATTAATTTAGATTGTTATATAATATGTATTAGAAATGTTACTTTTTTCTTCTTCTTTTCTATTTAAATAGAGTTCTTTTCATAGTTTTGACTGAATTATATTGTAAACCGCTTTGACACATTTGCAGGTCCCACCATGTGTGTTTTTCATTCTCTATATGATTTTAGTTGGAAGACAATGATGTTATTTTAGTACTTTCTTATTTTACCCTGGAGTTCCTTTCACTAGTTTCTGTTCAGACTGTAGCAAAGGCAGAACAGAAAATGTAAATAAACTATACTCCTCACCTCTCCCATTAGAAGGGGGAAATGTAAACTGCCTTTATGTGGGTCCTGGACAATATTCAACTGGGATCTGCATAAAAAAGTCTTATTCGGGTCCCAGCTGAGTCCTGGCTGGCAACTGCAGAGCGCTTCAGTTGCCACAGCTAGCTTCTGCTTTCTGAATATTAACCAGATAGTTTACAAAGGTAGATATCCTAAATCCACCCTGCTGATATCCCTGAATGTTTCAACTGTTGAAAGTTTTACAGCTCTTTTAGCAACAGTAAAAAGAAGCACTCTGGAGGTATAGCACAATCAAGAGGAAAAAAAACCAAATAAATAAAAAATAATATAAATTTTAAAAGTACCTCTGGCTTAGACAGCACAATGCTATTTTTGATATATTACCTTAGATTCTATGCACACTTTGATAACTTTATGGAGCATCTTTATAATACGTTGAACGCTATACAAAATTCTATGTAACAATATGTTGCCTGTAACCCAGCCTAGAACTCTAATGAAGATTCGACAGGATATACGATTGCCTATAACGTAGCATAAATATATTTAGCCACAAGAAGAAGTTAATATTTCAAGGCATAGACACCTTGCATTTGAGTATCAGCTGTATTTGTGTGGGCTAAAAGGTAGAAGTGAAATGTGCCAGTGAGGCTCCCTACTGGGAATTTATCATAGCAGTAGCTCTTCTGAGAATATAAAAGGTTAGAGAAATGCTGTGGATCAGATGCACTGAAGACATGGGAGAGGGAGGCTGCATGAAACAGGAATGCCTTTCAGGAAATGTCTCAGAACAAGTTCCTGAAGGAAAAGTCTATAAACTGCTGTTGAGACAGACATGGGAGAAGCCACTGCTTGACCTGGATTGATGGCATGTAATGCTGCTACTGTTTGGGTTTTTGCCAGGTACTTGTGATTTGGATTGGCCTCCATGAAGATTGGATACCGGGATAGATGGACCACTGGTCTGATCCAGTAAGGCTATTCTTATGTTCTAACATTCATTTTTAATGTATTATACAGTAATTTGTGACTGAAGCTCCCACGCTTAGGATGCCACATATACTGCCCTACCACATAAGGCAATCACAGAAAAAAGGCTTGCGGGATCAGGAGAATGCATTGCCTAAACCAGGGGTGTCCAATGTCGGTCCTCGAGGGCCGCAGTCCAGTCGGGTTTTCAAGATTTCCCCAATGAATATTCATGAAATCTATTTGCATGCACTGCTTTCATTGTATGCTAATAGATCTCATGCATATTCATTGGGGAAATCCTGAAAACCCGACTGGATTGCGGCCCTCGAGGACCGACATTGGACACCCCTGGCCTAAACAAACCACGATACAAGGAATGCTAGATGAAACTACACAGTGCACAGTACTGTGTCTGGTCTTCATTACTGTATATCCTGGACTGAAATCATCATCATTGATCTTATCCCGCTGTCTCGGGTGGATAGCTTATTGTCCTATCCCACTGCTTTCCTTGTTTGTTTTTAGTTTTATTTGGATAACATAAATCAAGAAGAAGATACTAAAATAGTAAGAACATAAGAATTTCCGCTGCTGGGTCGGATCAGTGGTCCATCGTGCCTACCAGTCCACTCCCGCGGCGGCCCTTAGGTCAAAGACCAGTGCCCTAACTGAGTCTAGCCTCACCTGCGTAAATTCTGGTTTAGCAGGAACTTGTCTAATTTTGGCTTGAATCCCTGAAGGGTGCTTTCCCCTATAACAGCCTCTGGAAGAGCATTACAATTTTACACCACTCTCTGGGTGAAGAAGAACTTCCTTACGTTTGTACGGAAACTATCCCCTTTTAACTTTAGAGAGTGCCCTCTCGTTCTCCTTACCTTGGACAGGGTGAACAACCTGTCTTTATCTACTAAGTCTATTTAAAACAAACTGTAAAAAAAAACATTTCTTCATACAACAAGTAGTTAAACTCTGGAATCCTAAAAGAGAAGTCCATAGGCCATTATTGAGATGGTTTGGGGAAATCCACTGCTTATTCCTAGGATAAGCAGCATAAAATCTGTTTTACTACTTAAGTCCCAAGTAGTTAGCTAAATCCTGAGTTAGCCACTCTTGGAAACAGGATACTGTCCCAATATGACAATTCTTATTTAAGTGGGTAGAAAAGGCTCCTTGTAGGCGCTTTGTGGGCCAGATACATATAATTCATTAGCATTAATCAGGCAGTGTTACTAGATATTGGCTTTAACTTAACTAATTTTTGGATTGGCTGAATAGGGATGTTCCAAGAGAGGAGTCAGAGAGGAACTGGTAGTATAGCTGAAGCACTATTCTGTGGAGCCAACCACGATGGGCCAGAGCAAGTGGATATTGCTTCTGTCCATTCCTTTCCAGACCACCAGTGATCAGCCAGGTAAGCCAGGGGAGGAGCAATGTTGATGTTCCTGGAAGAGGTGTCTTTCTTCATGTTGTGGGAAATGGAGGAATGAAAGGTGGGCTTTCTTCATGTTCTGGGGGTGAGAGGGGGATTGGAAGTTTGAAGTGGGGGTTGAGACCTAGCTAGATATCCATTTGTGGGTCCTGGCTGATATTCAGCTGGGATCAGCACATGGCTGCCAGTTTAGCCCTGGATATTCAATAAAACATAGAAACATGATGGCAGATAAAGGTCCATCCAGTCTGCCCCTCCGCAGCATCCACTATCTCCTCTTCTCCCTAAGAGATCCCACTTGCCTGTCACACGCTTTCTTGAATTCAAACACAGTCTTTTGACTCCACCACCTCTGCCGGGAGACTATTCCATGCATCTACCACCCTTCTTGTAAAAAAGTATTTCCTTATTCCTGAGCTTCTTAACTTCACCTCTTAACTTCATCTCTTCACCTCTTAACTTCACCTCTTATCTTCATCCTATGCCCTTTCATTCCAGAGTTACTTTCAATTGAAAGAGACTCACCGCCAAAGTATACATATTGAAATCTTTAAGTCTGTCTCCATATGCCTTATAACCAAACCACCAAACATTTTAGTAGTCTTCTTCTGGATCAACTCCATCCTGTTTATATTTTTTTGAAGACATGGTCTCCAGAATTGTACACAATATTCTAAATGAGGTCTCGCTAGAGTCGTATACATGGCCTTTAATACCACCTTTTTCCTACTGGCCTTACTTCTCCCTATGCACCCAAGCATCCTTCCAGGTTTCACCATCACCTTTTTCAGCCTGTTTAGCCATCTTAAGATCATCACATATTATTACACCCAAGTCCCATTCCTCTTTCATGCACAAACGTTCTTCACCCCCTAGACTGGGTTTTTGCAATTCTTAGCATTAAATCTTAGCTGCCAAATTTCAGATCATTTTTCAAGCTTCACTAGGTCCTTCCTTAAGTTATCCATACCATCAGGGGTATCTATTCAAATTTTGGTATCATCTTCAAAGAGGCAAATCTTACCCTTCAGTAATATTGCTTACAAAAATGTCAAAAAGAACATGCCCAAGAACCAAACCCTGACGCACACCACTGGTAACATCCCTTTCCTCAGTGGTCTTCATTGACCATTTACCCTCTGTCGCCTTCCACTTAACCAGTTCCTGACCCACTCCATCACTTTGATTCCCATACCAAAGGCACTCTATTTATTAGAGGCCTGTATGGAATACTGTCAAAGGCTTTGCAAAAATCTAAATACATCACATCTAGTGCTTTCACTCTATCAATTTTTCTGGTTACTCAGTCAAAGAAATTGATGCTGGGGGCTGGCCATGTTTCAGGATTGAATATCCATAAGAACATAAGAACATAAGGATTGAATATCCATAAGAACATAAGAACATAAGCTACCAGGGCTACCTTTGCCTTTAAAAAAAAATGCTGATGGCCATGTGCTGAATATTGACTGGAGAGTTCTTAGTGCCATAGGTACTAATATTGGTTTACCATTACATTAAGTTATGTTACTTGCTGTGGTACAATAACACAGTTAAATAGTAGCACATGTTAGTAGCTAAGGGGCTCAATTTCAAAGCACTTTGTAAGTCTAAGTTCCATAGATTACAGTGGAACCTTGTAAGTCTAAGTGCTTTGAAAATATGCTAAGATGCTTATGAATAGATGGACTGAGCACTGGCAACAGGTGGTCTTACACTAATATTGAGAGACTCGCCTAAAGAGAAGACAGAAACAAGCAAAAGTGATGAAACCAGGTATCTGCACATTAAAAAGCAGACTATTCAACAGGTAGGTGGTAAGCTATATGAAGATCATAAGGAAGAAGGTTTTATGCACATATTTGCAATTTACGTGCTTGTTTATGCTCATTTACCACATTTCCAAAACTCTTCCCCATGAGGTGAACAACTAAGTGAACTAAATAAAAACAATCAAACACAATATAAAATGAGAACATACATTAAAATGCAACTTTATCAAAACTACACAAAACAGCAAGACTCCTCTCAAAATTCAATAAATCTGAGGAAAGGGTGCTATAGAACCTGCACAGATGTTGCCGTGCTGATAATGTGAAAAACTGCATCCACACCATCATGCTCCCCTAAACCTGCTGGTATCAACCCAAGAGCACACAGATTGCAGTTTGGCAGCGATGCAGTGAAGAAGAGAAAATCACAGATGAATGGCACCTAAGAGCCCCTAAGTGTGCCCTGCTCATACCAGCTGCCTACCATCATATGGTGCCTTAGGTGTAATTACAGCTGCTATACTGGGGAACCTACCATTGTCTGGCAAACCAAAGGGGAGGCATCCATTTTGGAGTAAAAATGCTGAATGCAATAACAGCTCTATATGATGCTATCTACTAGACCAGGGAAGGTCAAAAGTAGACCAGAAATTAAAATAACTTGTGTTAGCAACTAGTGGGAGGTATATGCAGCTGAGAATGTGATGTGGCACAGATAACAACTATGGGAGTCTCAAGATGGTAAGCAGAGAAGACATGTATTGCTGAAGGCAGTTCAGAAGTCATAGCATACCACAGTAGGGTACGCCAAGAACGTTTAATCTTGCATGTTGTATGTTGGCTTATTTGTGAAAGAAAAGAGTGATATCTCATAGACAAGTGCTACCTGGGAACTACTGATGTGTTCCTGGAAAGAGAGGCTAGCATGATTAGGTTATATGGAAGACAGGCCTACTGACTGCAGTTTTAGTAAAATTCTGTCATATGCCTAAGCGCTGCATTGAACCGAGCCTAAAAGCCAATTCTGTGGCTACCCAATCACCAAAAGGTCTCTCACAGTCCATTGAGTTTCCACTGACACAGTCAGATTTTATTGAACTAATGAGTGAGATAAGCTCCTTAGGATGGATGTTGCAACTGCAGACAAAGATCTGAAAGCAGAGATTACATCCCCAGGGGATCTAGGACGCAACATGAAATAAATATTAGAAAGCAAATCATGCAGTAACTGTTTTCTGGAAAAAGCTCCGATTGCTGCAGATTCCTAGCAAAGAAATTTGAGAAAAAAAAAACCCACAGATGATATTGAGGACAGACAGAAATGCAGGATAGTTCATGTTTTTGGAGTCCCAGAAACAGAACGAAGATGTCTTCTTAGTAATCTCAAACCTTTTAAACACTGTTTCAGGGACTAAAAGAATTAAGATCCACTTTAGAAATTGCTCAGGCAGCCTACTGATCCACCAAGGTAGAAAGGACGACCTAGGCCATTGTAGCCTTTCATTATTTTGAAGATAAGCAGGCCTTTGTGCGGAACGTACAGAACATGAAGTCCATATATTTGGTGATTTGTCACTATTAGGTTTGCCAGATTTCCTTTATAAAAATTTTTTAAAAAAGAGAATACTTGGTCCCGCCCCGGTCCTGCCCCCCCCATGAACCTCAAGCTCTGGACCGCGTCTGGAGGGCATCTGCGCTTGCATGGACATCACGATGATATCACATGCATGTGCCCATGCATTTCTATATTGTGTTGACATCCGTGCATGCGAAGACATCCTCCAGATGCAGCCCTGAGGTCAGGTACTTCCAAAACCTGGGCAAATTGTCGAGTTTTGGAATCCCTCCAGGCACCTGGACAGTCCTCTTAAAAGAAGACATGTCCGGGATTTCCTGGACGTCCAGTAACCCTCGTCATTATCACCCTAATTTTACATATGCACTCAAACTTGCACACACATATTTGGGCTTGTGCCCAATTTACATGCAAAATTTAATTGACAAAATGAGCAAATTAGCACTGATAATTGGCCGCTAATAATTTCAAGATTTACAATTTGTGGTATTAGAGGTGGCCCGAGGTATTAGAGGAGGTAATTCTCAAGCATGGCTGTGGAAACGTGAGCAAAGTTGGATTTATCACTGGCAGACGGTATCTCCCTCTGGTTTGAATAAAGAAGTGGAGTGGTGGGCGTTCCTCCACTAGATGATTGACATCTTCTTCTATGTATAAAATGCCGGGTGCTCAGCTGAGCACTTACGTCACAGGAAACTGAAAGATTACAGAATCAACAGTAGGTGTCCCGCCGTCAGCGTCGAGAGTTTGGTAAAGTTTTTTGGCTAAGACTTGATACTTATTACTGAAATTCTGATACTTCCATGCACTTTGTTTCTCTGATGTTGCAGGACTTACATACATTTACTAGCAGTGAATATACAGTTTGCGAGTGGGTTCTCTGAAGAAGCCGGTGAGGCGAAACGCGTCAGGACCCAGCTACACCTATGCACGCTCTATATTTCAGCTAAGTTGCTTACTTTTTTGAAGCTTTAACTATTTAAAGTTACTTACAAATTGGATTTACCCTTTCTGGACTTATGAACTTTATAAACCAATTTAGTAGCACTTCACAACATCTTTTACAACCCGGTGCAATGATCGATACCATTTAAGTCTCTTTAGGGCTTTTGCCTTTATTGAGTTCTTTATTCTTCCATCGTGGAATCTGAGCACCATTGTATGATAAAAGACGTTTGAAGTATACATTGTTCCTCTATGTGTTACTTTGTCGCTAATAATTAGCTACATATGTGTTTCTTGATCATTTTATGGCCTGTGAGCCACCAGCTTCCCTTGTACCCTGACACTTCATTATCACAGCGATCATGTAGTCCATGCATGTTAAAACCTGCGCTCAATCCCTTTCCGAGTGCTTGGCATGTACAATCTGTGTACAACTAGGAATAATCATGTGGTTGGACTTCTGTATCAACCCCTGAGTGTGGCTAGTTGATACTGTTCTTGAGAGATGATCGACATTGCATCCCACTGGGGACGAGTTGCGTTATAGATCTAGCTTTCTGGGCTCTGAATAAGTGAGGGTCAATTCATGGTCTAATTTTAATTTAGTGGACACTAAGGCCTGGATTCTGTACCAGCATCATTGCTGGTGGCTGCCGATTGCATGTCAATCACGGCACCAGGTAAAGAATCGCGCCTCCGGCAAAGGTAGGCACCAGAAATATAGGCCACGGTTTTCCTGGCACCTACCTATGATGTGAATTGTGCCTCCATAAGCACTTCAGGGCACCTAAAGCCACTTCCGGCATTAGCCATGCCCACAGTGGCATTAGGTAAATGCTCAGACGCTCATAGGAGTTCTATGAGCGTCAGAGCATTTACCTCGCCCACCCTTGCTAAAAACCTCTAGCGCTGTTTAGTAAAAGGAGCCCTTAGCGCCTGCTGATGAATTCCCCTGTAAGTGTGTATAGACTTGATCAAGAGTCACCTTAGAACTGCTTCAGCCCATAGAAACTGGCATTTCAAATTTAAAGCTCTAGAATTTTAAAGTGATGTCTATAAGTCTTGAAATAAATAAATAAATAAAATTAAATGAGTGCAGTCTGTGCAGCATTCACACCCCTGCTGTCCAAAAGAGCAGAAGCTATTCATGAAAATGAATTACAGGTCTACTGTACCACTGCACTCAGTAATGCATGTTTAAGAGAGTGTGTTACATTAACGGGTGCTAGAATATGTATGTATGTATGTGTGTGTGTGTATTTATTTCTTTCTCTCTCTCTCCTTAGCCTATTTCTGTATTTCTTTCTTTCTGTCTTTCTTTTTCCTCGGCTGTCCACCACCACCCCTTGCCTGCTCCCCCTGTCCATTCTCCCTTCCTTTTTCTTCCCCTGTGTCCACCACCACCCCTTCACTGCTCCCCTTATCCAGCAGCAGCCCTTCTCCCTTTGTTTTAACTCCCCCCTGCCAGCAGCACCTCTTTCCTGCTCCCCTTGTCCAGCAGTAGGCCTCCCTTCCTTTTTCTGCCGTCCCTGTCCATCAGCACCTCTTTTCTACTCCCCCTGTCCAGCAGTAGGCCTCCCTTCCTTTTTTTGCCCCCCCCGGGTCCATCAGCACCTCTTCCCCGTCCAGCAGTACCTCTTTTCTGTACCCCATGTCCAGCAGTAGGCCTCCCTTCCTTTTCCTGCCCCCCCTGTCCAGCAGCACCTCTTTTCTACTCCCGCTGTCCAGCAGTAGGCTTCCCTTCCTTTTTTTGCCACCCCCCCCTCCGGGTCCATCAGCACCTCTTCCCCTGTCCACCAGTACCTCTTTTCTACTCCCCCTGTCCAGCGGTAGGCCTCCCTTCCTTTTTTTGCCCTCCCCCGTCCATCAGCACCTCTTCCCATATCCAGTAGCAACCCTTACCTCCACCGACATCCGCCTGAAGCCGACACCGACAACTCTGCCCTCCACCGACATTCGCCTGAAGCCGCCGCGGCCTGCTCCAACTCCTTCCTCGCCGTCGCTTGCCATTCTTTCCCCACCCCCCAGGGAAGCTTCGTGTGTTTCGGCAGCCTCCTGTCTGCGGGCCGCCCGCCCGTGGTCCCCGACCCGTTCGAGAGAGGAGCCGCGGCGGGCGGGTGAGCAGGCAAGAGGGAAGATGCTGGCAGGTGCGCCTATGCCCCCCCCCCTCTGAATCAGCGGCAGCAGTGAGGCAGCACTCTGGCAGTGAGTGACGGCGAGGGGGGAGTTGCTCCGTGTTCTGGCCTGCCTCCCATGTTCGAAAATCGAATTCGGCCCGGAGGCACACCTCACGGCGCCAGGAATCACGAAGTTTCAAGAGCGTATGCGTGCTCTAGGGTTTTATTATTATAGATGCACACATACACACATGGCTATGGTATATACACATATATACATATACACATACACGTCAGGTGCTAGCGCTTATAAGGCTGTGCAAATAATAGATAACCACAGCAAATTTACATCTGCAGTGACCTAACCACATAAATAATTCTTATGTGCCAGAGATTGATGCTATACATGAACAATGGGCTTCATTTTATGAGAAATAAAACAATAAAGTTGTCATTCAATACACTTAGATGGGTGAATTATTCTTGCTTCAGGGCAATTCTGAAATAGAATGCATTGGATAGGATAACTTTTTTGAGAAGCAAAGTATAAGCCAGGACAATGGCAGATGGCTACCACAAATGTGTTAAAAATTGTGGGCTTTTTAAGGTGGGCCGACAAGGTAAATACTCCGCTCATAGGAACTAAATGAGCGTCAGAGCGTTTACCTCGCCGGCCTGTGGTAAAAAGCTCTACCGCAGTTTGATAAATGCCAGCATGTGTGATTTCTTTTTTTATTAAATCATTAACCTCATCTCCCCCTTTTATCAAGCTGTGCTAAGAGGTTTTTTTTAGCGAGGGCCAGCAAGGTAAGTGTTCCGACGCTCATAGGAATTCTCGGAGCGTTGGAGCATTTATCGTGATGGCTCACACTAAAAACCTCTAGCCCAGTTTCATAAAAGGGGCCATAAATTTAACCAGAAGTCCACACCCCTCCACTCCCACCCCCACCGAATCACATTCTTGATTAGAATCAAGTATCCAAGTATAGTAATACACAAATGCAATTCAAATTCAAATTGACATCAATGGATCATTATATTTCACTTTCTCCACCATTAGGGTAAGGTTGACTTAAAGCAGGGGTCCCCAAAGTCCCTCCTTGAGGGCCGAATCCAGTCGGGTTTTCAGGATTTCCCCAATGAATATGCATCGAATGCAGTGCATGCATATAGATCTCATGCATATTCATTGCGGAAATCCTGAAAACCTGACTGGATTCGGCCCTCAAGGAGGGATTTTGGGAACCCCTGACTTAAAGAATACAGATGAATACAATATAGTAATTAATTAATCTTTTGTGAAATGCATAGAACTTAGCAGTATTTGCAGCAGTATAGAAGTGAGTTTTATGTTATGTTAAGCTATAGAATATTTTCAAAGCTATTTACCGAGGGAAATAGTGATTAGAGAATGACACGGTGACCAAATTCATCACCGTTCCCATCCCCGTGGATAACTGCGGGAAACCATTCCATGTCATTCTTTAGTGTCTATCTCAACCTCAGTGTTTCTACACAGCATTCTTCAATGCAAGGCTTGAGGGTCAGTGGTTGGGCCCATTCATATTCTGATTCTTTCCTCTCTCCTTAAAGAATGACACGGAGATGGTTTCCCGTGGGGACGGGAACAGTGATGAATTCTGTCACCATGTCAATCTTTAATAGTGATTTACTCAAGTGCATAGAACCATATGCGGTGTTTTGCAACATGCATATTTTTAACTACCTTTCAAGGAGCATTTTGAGAGGAATTGAGAAATAAGACATGCAGATTATTATATTTTCAGATCTAAGCAAATCATTGTCCAGAGATCTTTTTTGCACAAAATACAAGGGCAAAGGTATGTGCACAATGTTTCTATCTATCCCAAACAACATCCTAGCAACTTTACTGCCATCCACGCAAATGACTGCTTCTTTAATCTTCATGTCCTGGAATCAGGCAGCAAGAAACAAATGGCAAACCAAGCCACAGAAGCTGATCCAACACCTTTAATAAACAACAGTTCATGGAGGAGTAAAATACACAAAGCCCGACTCTGCAAAGTACTATATGGGAGAGAAACGTTTTAGTGTGACCATATGGCTCCAGAAAAAAGGGGATGGATTGAGACATCCGGGTTTTACTTCCATTGAAAGCCATGGAAGTAAGGAGAACAGATTGAGACATCTTGGTTGCTTTCAATGGAAGTAAAACCCGGATGTCTCAATCCGTCCCCTTTTTTCTGGAGCCATAGGGTCACACTATTTTTATGGGCCCTGACGCAGCCTATCAGGGCGAAACAGCTAAGTCAAGTTTTGTGCTTTTTACCCCTCCAGCAACTGTTTTTTAAAGGTGTTGGATTGACTTCTGTGGCTTGGTCTGCCATTAGTTTCTTGCTGCTCTTGTCCTTCTGGACTGACGGTCCACTTGTTTTCCTAGAATCAGGCAGGAAATGAGAGTGGAGTTACCATATTTCTGAAGTAAAAGAAAAAAAAAAAAAAAAGAAGAGGATATGTGGCCTGGGCCGCCAGCCTCCCCCATCCAACCCCAGCCCCTAGCCTCCCCCCACAAACTGAGCTACCTTGTCTCTTCTCTTCTCCTCCCCCCCCCACAGAACAAGTACCTCTCTTGTAGCAGTGGGGGGAGGGATGTCACTGGTGGGTGGGAGCCGTGTCAATCGCTGTCCCTCTGCGGATACTGGTGATCCAGTGGTAGAAATTCCTTTTTGCGAGTCACTGGAGACTTGTTTGGCGCTGGCTGGAGGTGGCAGGAAGGGCCCCGGCACTGCCTGAGCTCAGGACCGCATCTAGAGGCCCTCCAAGCATGCACGGATATGACGACATCATGCATATGCACAAACACTCTCCAGACATTGCCCGAGCACTTAATTGGATGCTAGGCACCTATCATAAAATAGGCATGATTAGGGAGGGGGGGCGCAAATCGTGTGCATGTTTTGCATGTAGGATCCTGTTTTGAACTTAGGCAAACACATTTAGGCCAAAAAAAACCTGGCATAAATAGGATGTGCCTAAAGTTAAGATGCCTAGCAATGCCTAATGATTCTATAAAGTGTGCCTATTTTTTTGTAGCATCGCACTTAGCTCCGCACTAGGCCATGCCTAAATTTTAGGCATCATATATAGAATTAGGCCCTAAGGAGTAAATTCTCTATTAGTACGTTTAACTTAGGCGTGCTTTGGACGTCCAGCAAACGTAAATAACAATTAACTATATTTAGGCGTGAGATAGACGTCCCGCAAAATAGACGTGCGCAAAATAGACGTCCCTCGTCGCACAGAATAGACGTCCTTCAAAATAGACGTGCGCAAAATAGATGCAGGTATCTGAACCGTCTCTAATGGACCCGTGATAAACGTGAGTACGGATTTTTTTTTTTTTAAAATTATACTTTATATATACTCTTTATTATCACACATTCAGCATTGATAAGTATAGGATGATGAAAAACATAACTAAAACACTGTATCAGAATTGTAAGAAATATGTTATGTTTCAAAGGAAAACTAGAAAATGAAACGTACCGAGTGGGTGTTGAACTTACATTATCAGTAATGGAAGGTGGGAACCAGTAGATGTGTGCTACACAGAAAGCTATACAGGAATGTCATACTCACCTCCTATTAGAAGTGGAAAGGATAGGACTTTGAACACCATATAGACTTTTTATAAACTTCATTTAACTTCCACAAAGACTGGCAGGAAAGGCACCCTAACTCATCCAATAAGCTTTCTCTCGATTTGCCAGAGACATTATTTCAGAGAGGATAGTTTAGAAGTGATATCTTGCTCCAAAGAACACTCTCCTGGTCTTAAAACATTCCTACTATCAGCTCATTCTTCACAACAAGAAACACAATCAAAACACAGATTCAACCTGAATGTGGCTTCCAGTTCACAGGAAGAGGAAATAGCAAGCAGCACAATGCTGATCTCATTGTGACATCATCAAGGTGCACCTGGAAGGTAGATATGCCACAAGTAAAAGACAAGCCGGGACTTGAACTCACAACCTACAGATGATCGAGATAGTGCTTTTACTCACTGACCTACACCTGTGTCTCTAATTCCTCTGTCATAGCATACCTTAGTAATGTGCTAAAGTATACTCTACTTAGCTATCATATCACAGTCAGTTGAGGCTCAATGGTGTAAAGCACTGTTGTCACGGATGCAACACCCATATTCTTAAGTATGGTTCAATAAATGTAATACAGAGTCAAAATTATGCTGTTTATTTTATCAAACCCAAGCTCAACTTTTTAATGTATTGTGTATAGTCTCGCTAATGTGTTTGTGATGAAAATTAGATGTGATACGTGTATATATATAAACCCTAGCCACGCATGCGCACATACCTGCGTGCTTCTGTGATCTCTGCTCTGTGATCAGTAGGTCTGTGGCCAGCAGGAGTGCAGATGCAGCAGCCAGGTGACTCCCCCCCTCCCTCCCTCCCTCACCACCAAAATCACCACCACCAAAGCTTCCTCCTTCTGGCCAGCCGGGAGGAGGGCTCCGAGTCGCTGAAGACTGTCCCAGATCGCTCATAAATTAACCTTTTCATCTGAGGTGTGAGGCTGCGGTGACCTTGCTCCCCGCCTCACTAAGGTTTCATCTTAAGAAATTCAAATGCATTGTAGAAAATGCAAGTGACTATTCTGTGTCATCCTAGACACCCCTGCAACACCCCAACAACACACTCCTGCAGCATAAACCCCTCATGTTATAATCAAGTAAAAGACAAGCTGCGAGTTGAACTCATAACCTATGGATAACTGGTACAGCTTGTTTACTAACTGAGCTACCGAGCTACTTAACTGTAGCCCTAACCCTAACCATAAAGTAGCATCTGACATTATAGAAGCCGTTAGAATTTTGAAATAGTTTTGGACGTTCCTTGGGTGTTCTTAGATCAAATATACCTGTAGATACTTGCAATGATTACCCCTTGTCAAAGCTTGTACCTAAAGCCATTTCTGGAGACTCCCATTCCCAAGTCCCCAACATAGCTCAGTGCTTAAAAGCACTGCTTGTATCTTCCCCAAAGGTCAGGGGTTCAAGTCCTGACTAAGGTTACCAAAGACAGAATATGATTTTGTTTTTCCACCCACCCATGCATAGCTAAGCTAAAATATGTGCACCTCACTTCCCAATCTTCATTTATTTAATTTACAAATTGTCATTGTGTTTGGGGGAGGTGAAGTTTCATTAGGTTTACATGGTAAGCTTCTAAGCGTTCTGCTGTACTTTTTTGTGTAACAGCTATATCGGCGTGGTTTAGGATATAATCTATAGTGTTGATGTAACGCGGAGCGGCTGCTGCAAGCACGCCCAAGCGGCACAAACACGTCATCGCGTTTTTATGCGTTGTGACGTCATAGAATCGCCCGTTCTTCATACGCAGTTATTTCTCCTAAAATGGCTGCCAGGAGACAGCCAAACTTCACCACTGAAGACTCCAGGCTACTGGCCAGGCTCTTTTTAGTGCATGAGCACCATTATTTCAGAGTGGCAGGCCATCGCAGGTCATACCTGCAGTTCAGGGACTCCTGGAGCCGCCTGACCCGGCGCTATAATCGTAGAGCCTCCTGTCCCAGGGAAGTAAGTATTCCAAGTCAGGCCCTCACAAATAATCATGTAAAATGTAATGATGGAAACCTGTCTCAATCAAATTGTTCATGTTTTTGTGGGTAAATTTTGATTCCTTTTAAAAACTACAATTGTGCATAATAAATCTTTTACATTGAATACTGAAATTAAAGCACATCCCAAAGGAGCAGTAGTAGGATTTCAAATGACAAATTCAGCTCCTAGAAGGCATCTATTCCATTCACAACATGCACACAACTAATTTTTGGGTCACAAGCTTCACATTTGTAATCGAAACATCTTGACATCAACTTTGCCAAAGTGCTGCTATGTCATTTCAAATACCTTAAACACTCCTGTATCAATCTGCTGGTCTAGGGAGATAGTGGCATGACGTTTAAAGTGACAGCGTCAGTACCCTGACGTCAGGGGTTTCAAGCCACGCTGCTCCTTCTGACCAAACTATTTTATTGCCCCTGCTGCATGATTGTAAGCTCACCAGGACATGCTGTAATGTGGGGCAGTGCTGATAGGCTACAGCCTCAGCACCCTGGGGGTGTGAGTTCAATCCCACCTCCTCCTTGTGATGCTGTCCATGTCACCTCACACCCCCCCCCCCCCCCCCCCCCCCCACTGTCCCAGGTACAGTAGAGAGATAGCGATGCCTCCAGCACAGAAAGGGGAAATGCTGGTGTACGTGAATAAATTCATGTAAAACATGTGGCAGAAGGGGGTGGAGGCAGACACCAAAGCGGATAGGGGCTCTTGGAGGGCAGTGTACTCCATTTTTTGTGCTTATAGAGGTCAATACTTAAGTAAACATGTTATGCCATAGTGCTAGATGGCACTCATCATATCCCTCCCTCTCTGTTCTTTCTTTCTCTCTATTATCCAGGTTGAGGATCTCAGGAAAAGGGGGCGACTGCTGAGGCGCCAGGAGCGGGCCTTCCTTGAGGGGGTGAGGGAGGAATTGCGTGCACAAGCCGGTGAGTAATGAGTCCAGCGTGTGTTTCTTTGTGATCAGCCTACCAGAATAAATAGATGAAAATGCTTGAGTAGCTGTCAACCATTCTTAATCATAAAATCTGCAGTAAAGCTGCTATTGTGATATCATGTCACAATGGCTTTATGGTGTTCTACTTGCCTCACTTACTTACGCTACATTTTGATGTTTACAGTGGAGTAGGTGCTTTGCATCCTGTTATTAGCATTTGAAGAAAATAACGTAGTAAATAATGTCATGTTCAAAAGTGTTGTCGACATATCTGACTGTATCCTATTTCTCTCTTGTCAAGCAGCACCGCAGGCACCCCCTCAGGAGGCCCCGCAGGTGATGGAGGGAGCCCCACCCTGGTCCTCAGCAGAGGAAGAGGAGATGGAGGAGGAGGAAGAGGAGGAGGAGGAGGCCTGGCAGCCCTCAGGACCGCCCACACCACCACTGCCCCCTGGACCTCCACCACTGCCACCTGGACCTCCACCACTGCCCCCACCACTGCCCCCTGGACTGCCTGCCCCACCACTGCCCCCTGGACCCCCACCGCCTGCCCCACCACTACCTCCTGGACCACCACCACCATCCCCTGTTGGACCTTCCCCTTCCCCCACCCACAGCCCTTCCCCTCACTCTCCTGCCCTTCCTGTTCCCATCCCACCCCCTTTCCTTGCTGTTCCCCCCCAGGAGCAGCCCGACCAGCCTCAGGAGGGGGCAGCCAGGGAGATGGCGGCCTACTCTGCCATCTTGGAGGAGGTGCAGGTAATGAGAGGGTGTGTGGAGAGGATGGAACATGCCCTCTTGCGGCTGGTAGCCGAAAGAGGGCATGGTGCCAGCAGCCATACACCCTCTCATTGACTGCACCTCCTTCCGCCCCCCTCGCCTGAGGTAGCTCAAGCTGCTCTTGGGGGGCACCTACCCTCTTTCCCTGTGTTATGTGTATGTAAATAGTTATTTAAAAAAAAGTTTTAAGTTTTTAAAAGTTTTAAAAAGTTTATATTTTAATAAAAAAGATGGTTATAGTTTAAACTTTCCTGTGTGGTTTTAACCATGTAGCATCAGCAGTTTAGTGGACAGAGTCCAAGGTAGATAGGGGTTCAGGAGGGACTGCTGAATGGGCCCTTTTCAATATACAAGAAGGTGACATATAGAAAGTTTGACAATCTTTATTGGGGTCTGTCATTCATTCTATTACCTGCTAGCCACTCTGATGTCAAATCATTGCAGAATCTAGGAAAAAAGTAAGTGAATGCAAGGGTATATGCAACTATAGGTAGATAACGACATCTCAGCTATGATGTGCAAAATAAGGCAGTCCCTGTTCCAAAGTAAATGGCTACATAAGGAAGAAAATATAAGTCACTGTGGTAGATTTGTTGTTAAGGAATAGGGTTACTGCTACTAAGAGTTGGCTCCACACCAGGAGAATCCAAATGAGACATGTGGGTTTTTCTTCCTTTCACGGAAGGTGATGGAAGTAAAGGCCACATACCTCAATCTATCCTCCTGGTTCTTGAGCTGCACTATTTTGGTTAAGCAGGTGTGGAAACCACAAAGATGCTCACAGCTGCACTGCTCTCAGTAATACAAAACTCCATCTGACAATACTGCAGTTGCCTGTTTAAGACACCTGAAAACAGAAAAGAGGAGAAGCTGGTTTACACAAGGTTCACAAACAGTGGGTTCAACCCCCAAGGTCCATATCTATCCTCCCTTCCCTGAAGCAATGTGTTAACCTCATTTATGTTGAGCTGCTGTTTGTGTGCATATAACAGCAGGAATGCGTGCCATGGTGTTCTATGAGGCCAACATTATCAATTTACTATTGTTCCTGAAAGTCATCAAGGATACCTGTGTGAAGAGAACAATAGAAGTGTGAAACATTTATTTCACTCATCAGAAGAGTGACTCAAGTGAAGAATAGTAGAGTATCATTCTCACCTACAACTGTTTGGCTAGGTGCAAGCTGGTGTGCTGAGCTGATGAGCAGAGTTAACCTGAAATGAAGAATAGAGAAACTGTTAACAAAGATCTATGTCTCCAAAATGAAACACTGAAGTTGTGGCAGAACACACACCTAGAAGTAACAGAAGTGCTAACATACCTTTAGACTCCTTATTAAAAATGGCAGCCATTAGCCACTCATTAGGAGTTTTCCACCTGAACCATGTACACTGATTGGATGTCCACTGAATGGCAGTGTTCCCCCCCCCCAACACACCCAACCTGTTCTTATCAATGAGTTAGTACACAGAACCATTCCTCACCTGATTTTAACTTGCCTGTAATTTGATTCTACAAAGAATTAACTTTAGCTCTATGAGTAAACCCTCTCAGATGTATGAACACATCCATTTTACTTATATATCCATATTTCTACCAGCAAAATTTCTACCAGCATGGTCTTTATCAGTCTTCTCAGTCATTTTTGTCAGCCCTGTGGAATGAAGAGTAAGAGATATCAGAAATAAAATAACTATTATAAACAATAGCACACAATGAAAGCCCATAAAGAGAAGTCAGTTTTTGCTGGTTGGTTTCTTTAGTTCTATCATAAGGACACCTAAGTAGCTTACAAAATATCATTCTCACCTGGACTTACTATCTGAGCTACTTCTAGAAAAGATAAAACAACATATTAGAATGACATGTAGCTTGTTAATGGCTCTGTGGAATAGAGAGAAATGGGAGGCAGAGATAGGAAAAAAAAAAGTAAAAGACTAAGACAGAGTAAAGTCTCAAACATCTGCATAAGGAATAGAACAGAATAGAAAAGAAACACTGCTCACCTGGACCTTCTTATACCCATGCACGCCTAATTAACGTCTGACGTCAGTAGGACGGGAAAGGTTTCTCAATGCCTATTGGGCACCGTTCGGGTGCGGTTCCTTGGCCCGCTTCCTAACCACGCCTATCACACCTCATTGGCTATTCTATGGGGGTGTGTTTGAACGTGTTCTACAAGTAGCCTGAAAAGATATCTTCACCTTACAACATGGCTCCAAAACGGAAATCGAATTTCTTGCATGGAGAGTTGCAGATATGGAAAATGGAAGTGGGGCAGACCATGACATTTTGAAAGCAGGGAGAGTGGTGGGTGTAGGCATCTGTGTGTAACCTGGCCTGGCCCCTTCTTTTCCCTAACAATTGATTCCCCTCCACACTTAACACAAAATTTAAGTCCTCAACAATCCCTCACACCAACACCCAGAAAAATCCATAAACGAAAGAAATACAGATAATGGGGGTGGGGAGGAGTGTCAAAGGCAGAAGGGAGTATAAAGGAGAACAGGCAAGTTTCATAGCACAAAGTTTCATCATTGAGGAAACGGAACACCACAAACACCAACTCACATGAGGGGGTCTTACATAGGGAAAATGGCTGTGCCAAAGCTTTCTATATACTAAGCACGCCTAATTAGCGGCGGACGTCATAGAAACCGTTAGGATTCAAATCTAATTGGATGTGCATTGGATGTGGTTTTGCAATATACAGCTGTAGTGACGTTGTAGTCATTTCCTTCACATCTCTAAGCTCTATGTTCTAAACAAAGTTACCTCTATAACTCTATGCCTTAAGGCATTGCTTTTTTCATCGTCCATACATCAGGGGGTTCAAGTCTTGAGTAAGGTTAGCAAATAGGTTATATTCATTTCTCAGCCAGGACACCTGGTAACTCTTTAGCCTTGCCTTTACATATCAATATTTTGCTTCAGCTTTTATTATGTGCAGCCCATTGTCTAATAGTTAATGCAACCTGTTCTCTCTCATGCTGAACACCCTCCCCCCACCAAAAACATCCCCCCCTAACTGGATCATTCTTCAACACCTGTCCAAGCCCTCTGAAGTTTGATTTAACTCATAGAAAACAAATATGAAATATGTATTAAAGAATTGCAGCACAAATAACGCCTAAACGGAACCGATTATTTACAGTCCTATATGCATTAGTACAGTGCTTAGAATGAAGATTAGCGTGTGAGAAAAACGGAGCTCCACCTCACATGCATTCAAGCACACTTGGGAATATGGGTTTGGGGCTCAGTGAAAGCAGCCTACTATGACATTATAGCTAAACTCCTTTTCCCTTAGCACTTCACTAAGATATGATATGACAAGGGAACCAGAGGAATTGGAGCTGTGGGTCAGTGAGGAAAGGCACTCTCTACCAATTGTCCGGCCTTTGAGGGTTCAAATCCCAGCCTGTATTTTACTTGTGGCGTATCTGCCTTCCAGGTGCACTTTGATGATGCTTTCCACTTCTTATAGGAGTTGAATATAACATTTCTCCATTTAAACATGGCATACGTTGTTAGTTTTGATCGTGGTAAAGTATACATTTCTGAAATGGTGAAGAAATGGCAGAAAGCGGTATAAGCAAATCCAAACTGCTATAAGCACAAGAAAGCATTTGTAGCTCAACACGCTAATGCTCCTTTTCTGAGCTTTGCCATCTAAAACTCCCCAGTTCGACTCCCACCTTTGCTAATTTTAATAAGGTCCTAGTTTTTTGCTATTAGCTCTTATAACATTTCCCTTTGCAGGCAAACCTATTTTCAACTTACCATGGCTGGGACATCCTAAGCAGTGATGAGAGCACATTAACCAGGCGATCCACAAATGTCATCTTGCTGTCAGAGGAAAGGTGTCTCTCATCACTGCTTAGGATGTCCGAGCCATGGTAAGTTGAAAATAGGTTTGCCTGCAAAGGGAAATGTTATAAGAGCTAATAGCAAAAAACTAGGACCTTATTAAAATTAGCAAAGGTGGGAGTCGAACTGGGGAGTTTTAGATGGCAAAGCTCAGAAAAGGAGCATTAGCGTGTTGAGCTACAAATGCTTTCTTGTGCTTATAGCAGTTTGGATTTGCTTATACCGCTTTCTGCCATTTCTTCACCATTTCAGAAATGTATACTTTACCACGATCAAAACTAACAACGTATGCCATGTTTAAATGGAGAAATGTTATATTCAACTCCTATAAGAAGTGGAAAGCATCATCAAAGTGCACCTGGAAGGCAGATACGCCACAAGTAAAATACAGGCTGGGATTTGAACCCTCAAAGGCCGGACAATTGGTAGAGAGTGCCTTTCCTCACTGACCCACAGCTCCAATTCCTCTGGTTCCCTTGTCATATCATATCTTAGTGAAGTGCTAAGGGAAAAGGAGTTTAGCTATAATGTCATAGTAGGCTGCTTTCACTGAGCCCCAAACCCATATTCCCAAGTGTGCTTGAATGCATGTGAGGTGGAGCTCCGTTTTTCTCACACGCTAATCTTCATTCTAAGCACTGTACTAATGCATATAGGACTGTAAATAATCGGTTCCGTTTAGGCGTTATTTGTGCTGCAATTCTTTAATACATATTTCATATTTGTTTTCTACTTGAAAACGTTCCAAATCTTTAGGCATTCCTTTGCTTAAACTTATTTGAGTTCATCCTGATATGATACCTAATGAAGCACGGACAGTTCAGTCAAGCAGCTGTAGCTCTATCGGTTAGGAGCCCAGCCTGTGCTGCTAACATCCAGAAGTTGTGGGTTCAACACCCACCACGTCTTTTAATTGTGGCATATTACTGGAAGATGCAGATTGATGAGGTCACAATGAGGTCAGTTTTGTGCAACTGAACACCTCCATTTTGCAATGAGGGAAGCTGGATTGTTAAGGTGTGTATCTGTTTATTCTCTTTTTAAGTGCTGATAATGTGTGCTGGTTTTTCTTTGCTTTCAAAAGAGAGCCGATTGCAGTGCTGTTTGTTGAGACAAAAAAGGGGGTTGTAAAAGCCATGTGAAAATTATATTATGGTTTGGGATGAAATGTGGTTTGTTATCCATGCAATATAATGTGTTCCATTGTTATGGTGTCATTATATTTATTCGGACAGAGAAAAGATGAAATATACCTATTGAAATTCACTATTGGAATTATTGATGAAAAACACAGCGGACGTCTGCCTCGCGTCTAACAAAGAGCCGCAATTACGATAGTTGAAACGGCATTGAAATCCAAGCTAGACCAGGGTTTCTTACGTCTACATAATTCACGAGATTTAGACGCACGCGTTCGCCCAAGTAGCGCCTATCTAGCGTCCCCACTTGGTACGCCCAACGGAACGCCCACGGAACGCCCACGTCCAGAGCTGCAGACGGGACTATGCGTTCAATAGACGTTAGTTCGTTATGTACTACCTAGGGACGTCTATGTGTCGTTAATTACCCAATTAACATCAATTAAGACCCTTAACTCCGTAATTATTCACTTGCAGCGGACGTCCAAAGCACGCCTAAGTTAAACGCAGTAATAGAGAATTTAGGCCTAAGTTTCTACATGTCACTGATGTACATAGCATGGCTGCACTTACCACCTCCTAAATAGGAGCCGGTATGTGTATCCCTGCTTCCTGTCACCCAGTTCCACCCATCCCTGCCCTGTAACACCCTAATCCTGCCCCCAGACCCACCCCCAGTCCCACCCTAGCCCCGCCTCAGTGCCCCCCACTGCCTGCTCTTGTCGGGCAGGGAGGCAATCTGCACATGATGTCATCGTGTGGCATCCATGCTTGCGCAGATTTCTTCCCTGCCCGATGCGATTTGATGAGGCTTTTCAAAACCTGGACAAAATGCCAGGCTTTGAAAAGCCACCCGGACCCCCAGACATGTCCTCAAAAGGACGATGTGACTGGGGAAATCCAGACATCTGGTAACCCTAGTTACTCACAGACTTTGCAGTTACTGCATGGTAATTAGGGCACTTGCTGCTTAGTAAATGAAAAAGAATACCACACTTTAGTTTAAAAAAAAAAAAAAGCCCCTTAGATCATAGTTTCAAATGCTGTTTTCCATATGAAAGCTTATCCACTGAAAAAGCAAGTGCACTTTTCATATTCAGACTTTACAGTCTTAAAACTGTATCCTGAAGGGCCAGAAGTACTAAGCAATTTTCTTATAGACAAATACTGGGAAGAACTGTTTA
Organism: Geotrypetes seraphini; assembly: GCF_902459505.1. Classification (NCBI taxonomy): domain Eukaryota; kingdom Metazoa; phylum Chordata; class Amphibia; order Gymnophiona; family Dermophiidae; genus Geotrypetes; species Geotrypetes seraphini. Next base: position 15,394,603 of record NC_047097.1, read on the forward strand.
CCATATTCTAGAAAAGTATAGGTGGCCACTAGCAGTAATCTTGCAGTACTACCACTAAGGGTCTGATTCCAGTTGCCATCAAGGGCAGCAGTGACTGGGTATTGTCTCTGCCCAGAACCCACTAGGTACTAGGGAAAAGCCAAGATAGGTCTGGGTGAGGGGGACTACTAGTGGCTTCAAATTGGGGGAGTGGTTCCTGGTGGGGGAAGACAAACTTAGGACATCTCTTCAAAGAGGGGGGTCACATCAGAGTGGGGGAAACTTCAGGGTGGGGGGAGTCTTGAATCAGAGAGGGGTATGGTTTTGGAGGGCACTGATGTGGGGGAATGTTTTATGAGAAAGTTGACAGATTGGGGAGAGAGGGCATCTTACTACCATTAAGACGACCCTTTAAGATGTGGCCTGGGAGCATACTCTTCTTTATAGGATTTTTAAAAATAGGTGCATTGTTACAGAATTACCTTTCATTAGGGTACAAAATTTTATGGGTCAATATTCAAACGCCATGGTTCGTAAGAGGAGCCATGAGTAACAGGGTTCCATGAGTAAGTACTGCAGCACTTCTAGAGGTATAATTTCTGCATATTTCCTTGATTTTGATCTGGTTGGAATTTTTGTCTTGTTTAGTGGGGAGGATATAATTCTACTAATATTAAAAAAAATAAAATAAAAAATACTGGCAAATGTGGCAGGAAATATACCTTGACTGTAAGTGAAGTTTCAAGTTTATTGCATATTTGATTGATCGCTTACTCAAATTTCTAAGCGATGAACAAATCATTAAAATTATATACAATTAAAAGGGCAGCAAAACAAATAGACTAAACATATGTAACATGATAAGAACTAAACAGTACAAATATGTTAAAACGAGAGGAGAGGATGGGTAAGAAATACATATCGCTAGTAGAAAAGAAGACAATTATGTGAAAAAAAACAATAGGGCGGGAATAAACAGTGAACCTTAAAAAGGTTCTGAAGATGAAATGAAACTCTAAATCAAGCTTTTTTTTTTTAGGTATGAAAAGCATCCTTGAAAAGAAAGCTTTTCAGTTTGCTCTTAAATTTATCTAAGTTGTTTTCTTCTCTTAAGTAAATAGGGAGGGAGTTCCATGTTTGCGGAGCTGTAAGTGCAATCATTTATACCTGTTTTAGGCACATATGCATGAAGATTCATGTATTTTATAATTTATATATGTACGTATTAATTATACTCAAACTCTGCTCCTGTGCATGTCCACTCCAAAGTGTGCCTGTCAGTATTTAATAAAGAGGTCATTTATACCCTTATGGTTTTATAAAATTCATTCCTTTAATGCTTCCATGATCCCTTCACTGCTGTTTGTCCTATGTTCCATTGCTATTTACAGGCTGCACCTTATGCAGGCCAATTTCATTCTATTTTGCCGAGTAATTATAGAATCAGAAATCCAGGCACTGAGATTCTGACTTCAGGCTATATGTTTTCATTGGTACATGCCCAGCTTTCCTTTCATCTCCATGCTGCTGCTTCATAAAATCAACAAAATATACCAGTGACTCTCAAAATGTGTGCCGTGGCATAGTGGTGTGTTCTGAAGCAGTGGCGTACCTAGCATATGTCAAAACAACACTTTCAAATGGGAGACTAAAGTGGTCATAAGATGTTATAATAATATAAATTTCTGCAGAAACAAATGGGAAACCAGTATTAGCTTCTAATTGCTCAAAAAGAAGGAAAAAACCTCAGAAAAAGGCCTCCCCACCACCACAATGGTGGATATACAAGTGGTTAGGCGATAACCTCATAGGTAAAACCTTCATTCAAAATTGAGCAGTTTGAGGTAAAAAACTGTGCTTCTCATATATATAATATAGATAGAGGAAAAATCCACTTATCTGAGGCTGATCGGCACACCAACGAAGGCCAGCGTTTCACCGACAGGCTACATCAGGGTGTGACCCGACCGATCAGTCTTGTAGAGAGCGAATGTGAACGCTTCACAAAAAGTCCAAAAAATGGCTCCCACTTTAGTCTCCCATTTGAAAGTGTTGTTTTGACATACATTGGTTTTCAATATATCTGAGTTGTAGTAGCTAGTACCTAGCATATGTGACACCCGGGGCCCATCATTTTTTGACACCCCCCCCATCTATATGAAAAATATGATTTTTTAGTAACAATCCACATATCGCACAACAAGAGTGTACCTAGGAAAAGGCAGCATCTTAAACACTGCAGTGAGCACTAGAACACCAAAACATACATTGTAAAACTAAACAAGTCAGATTCTGCACAGTCAATTGATCCTGTACAGTCAATACTATCAGAAAGCCATGTCCCTTTCATACACACAGACAGATACACCCTCACCCAATATGGAATAATCACAAACTAAAAATAGAAATATGTAGACAAAAGTTAAACTGAACTGCCAAGAAACCAGACTCTGCATACAATACAACACCACAACACCACAAAAACAGTAATACATGTCCTCTAATACTGTGCAAAATATAAAGACAGTAGATGTAAATTTGAAAAAATTGATACATGACAATCACCACTTTTCAAATTGACAAATAAAAATAAAACAAATAATGAGAAATAAAAAAATACAATTTTATTGGACTAATCCCCGTAATATCGGTCCCCATCCCCACAAACCACCTGATTCCATCCACACAAGCCTTGAATTGTTTTATATTGAACTTATTATATTAAAGTATAAAAAGAAACAATATTCTGTACAATTGTCAATTTATAAATCAGTGTCTTCTCCCCACTCTCTCTTCCCCATTTCCCTTCAGCGTCCTCAGCCCACTCTCTCTCCACTTTCCTTCAGCGCACGCACATACAAACAAGCAAGTAATTTTATATCATTTTCATTCTATTCATTCAAAGAAATTAAAGTCTAAATCAGTGTTTTTCAACCTTTTTACACCTAAGGACCGGCAGAAATAAAAGAATCATTCTGTGGACTGGCAGTTGAAGAACACTGGGCTAAGTTGTGGGCCAGACCCTGCCCATCTCTACCCAATCTCCACCCCAGACCCCGCCCCCATAATATTACTAATTGTAACAATATTTTTTCATTCATTTTTCACAGATATACAATATAATCTCATTAACAACACATAATGGTTAACCACAAAATTAAACTACACAAAGCACGCTGAAAGCAAATGTAAATTCTCAAAATTGACATAATTAAATCACTAAATTCAAAAAATAAAATCATTCCCCCCTACCTTTGTTGTCTCCTTCCCTCCATGTTTTGCCTTACATTCTGGCCTGCTTCCGCCTGGCCATTTTATGCTGCCCCGGTATTATCTATCAGGGAGAAAGCAAGAAGAACGGTTGTGTATTTCTGCAACTACTACTCCCACCTCCCCCTGCAACTTATTGGTGAGGTATTCCTTAATCAGCCAATAAGCTGCAAAGAGGCAGGATCAGTAGCTTAGGAGACACCATTGATCAGACATTCCGTACCAGCCAATATGCCGCAGGGAAAAGTAGGACAGAAGTCTGGTGTTTCCTAAACCAGAGTTTCTCAGCACTAGTACTGCCAAATTCAGGAAAAAAAAGATTTCGTTTCGATTCAGCCTTTTGAATCGATTTTTCGATTTGAATTTCCTGCCCAATTGAGTGGTATTTTCTAAACATCCTGGTGGGTTTATTATATAGCCTCTTCATCCCCTTTGCCCTCTCCTACCCACACTGGTCCTATGGTGTAAACAAAATAAACAAACAAAAAATACTTTTCCTCTCTCTGTTAAATCCTAGCTCACGTACGTGGTCTAATACCTGCTTTGGAAGGGTACACATTTCAAATCTGACATATTGTAATCACAAAACAAAATAAAATTATTTTTCATACCTTTTGTTGTCTGGTCATTTTTCAAATCATGTTGGTCCCATGTTGGTCTGGTTGTCTTCTGATCAGAATCTGCTTCTTTCTCGGTGCTAACCATCCATCTTCCATCTCTGTCCTACTCTTCTGTTTCCCTTTCCTCCCCCGGAGGTCTGGCATCTTTCCTTTTGTTCATCTCCATCCCCCGCAGCTGCAGCAATGGACCCCAACATCTACAGATCCACCATCTCTCCTTTTCTCAACTACCCTTTTATCCAGCATCTCTCTTCTGTATTCCTGTCCCTATTCTTCTCTCTAGTACTGTCCCCCTTGTGTCCCTGTTTCTATTCTCCCTCCATGCCCAGCATCTTATCTCTCCCCATATCCAGCTTCTTCTTTCTCTCTTCCTTACCTCCTGTATCTCCTTCCCCAGGTATAGGCTTTCTCCTACTATCTTTCCTGCCATCCTGCACCCTGCCCACCTACTTTGGAGCAGTATCTGTCCCTTTTGTACCCTTCCCCTTGTGGTCTTGCATTTCTCTCTTCCTCTCTCCATTAGTCCAGCACCTCTCCTCTGCTTTCCTCCCCCTCTTTTTGGTTTGGTCTCTCTCTTCCCTTCACCCCAGGTCTGGCATCTCTCCTCTCTTACTCCTTCCTCCTCCTCCCTCTGCACAGACCTGCCTCCTGCCGCAAAGGCACTCTTCCTTCTCCTCCCTCTGCACAGGCCTGCCTCCCCGCTGCAAAGGCCTACCCCCCCCCCCCACCGCGAAGGCCTGCTCCCCCAGCTTCCCCGCGTTTACCTTAAGCTAATATGCCAGCTTGCAGTGCTGTAGAGATCCCTGCAGTTGCCGTCATCCTCAGCAGCACGTTTCCTCTGCCGCGATCCTGACCCTGATGTCAGACGAGGGGCGGGACTGTAGAAGAAAGAACGTGCACCTGAGGATGACTGGTAGCTGCAAGTATTGCTATAGCACCAGCGATCCTGCAGGCTGCCGTATTAGCTTAATTCGGTAAGAGCAAGGAAGCTGGGGAAACATTCAGGCCTTTCTGACTGACCCATCCCCCCTCAAACAGGAACAGCAGTGAACGGCCAGCAAGAGGCAGCGCTGCCGCTCCTACTTTAGGAAGGCACGGGGGAAGGGTCGGCCATTGAATTGGGAGGTCGATTTTTCTTAAAATTGAATCAATTCAAATCGATTCACCCGATTTGAATCGGTGAATCGATTTGAATCGTGAATTGGGCAGCACTACTCAGCACGCTGTATGCAAACTGCTTGTTGGGGGGTATGAGGCACTGTGAAGGTCTCCCACTCCCTTTTCCTCCTTAATGGCTGCCACTAGGGATCCCATGCTCTCCTTCCTGCCTGTCTGCCCCTCTCCCCCAAAACCACCAGGGATTCATGCCCTCCTTTCTGCCTGCACCAAAGATGCCGCCGGGGATCCCAAGCCCTACTTCCTGTTCTAAGTTACAAGTTAATTAGAATTTGATGGATCGCTTAATCGGTTTGCTAAGCGATGTACAAAATTATTAAAAGAAAAGTGTGAATTACAAAAAGGACAAACCAAATGACAAAATTCTTAGAGACAAGACAAACTTGAGTTGGGAGGAAGGGGGGAAAAAGTTACAATTCTATTTAGAAGAAAAACAAAAAAGGAAAAGAACAAAAGGAAATGGGATAGTTAAAATTTAAAAATATTAAGCAAGTTATAGCCTGTAGCCGGCCGGGACATGAAATGGAAAACAGCCACGGCTAAAATCAAAGCCCGCAGGCCGAGGCCGTGGAACAGGCCCTGCCGTCACACAGCCGAAAAAGTTTAAAATTCTCTTTTTTTTTTTACACACACACACTGCAGCGACTGTGAAAAAATAACCGCTAGCACACCTTTGTAAAAGAAGCCCATAGATTGTGGACTAACTATACCATGTAATATAATATTTGCCTGATATATGATTTGGATTTTGTATTGTTTATTTTCTTTGCATCGTATTTTTTCCTTTTTTTTGACTGATGTGAATGTCAAAAATTAGAAAAATTAATAAATAATTTTAAAAGAAAAAAAGAAAGAAGTTTAGTAAAGACATGGTGAACGGGGAATGGAAATGTTGGATATCCCTATAGGAACGGAAAACAAAGAGAGGGATATGCACATTTATTTGCAGAATATGGCCTCATCATCTACTGAAAAGAAGAGGAGAGTAGTGAGCTTAAAATGTTATTAGGAGTGGGGCTTGAACCCATGGAAACACATTTCCAAGAGACGAGTAGTTGAACACTTAAACTACTACGCCATCCTAATGGCTGTTCAGAAACTTGAGGATTAAGTAAGAGATGAAGAACCTTTTTTCCGAATTAAAAGAAAGAATGGTAGAAAGAAGATCTAGCATGAATCTGGTTGCAAATAGTGGAGAAGTACAGTAAGAAAAACAAGTGAACCAATGGAAATGAATTGTAGAATGATTTGAGGACAGTTCCATTCTGCTTCCATTTTTTCTTTTTTTAAAAAATGAGAACAGAAAAAAAAAACCCTAGACAGTGAAGGCAAAGCTTGTTGGAAGTGACTCATGCAATTTGAGCTTGGATTGTTGCTACGAAATTAGTAGCGTTTACAGTACCCTGAACCAAGAGGCATCAACTGAAGGTGATGCGACACCATAGAGTTGAAGCTGACCCAATAGAAATGTAAAGAGGCAATGTGCGTGTGAGTTAGAGTTGCTTCATAGGTCTTTATGGAGAAGCAAGAGAAGTAGGCAGGGCTACAAAAAGAAGGTGGCCATGAAGAAATGGAGAGAAATAGTGTAACTGTGCAACCAGAAGGAAAAAGTATTGTTGCACAGACAAGTATGTGATTAAGAAAAACACTGAAAAGAAAAGATAGAAGGGCTGACAATGGAACACAAAGTTCACTAATCCAGCGGAAAAGAATTGTAGAGGCAGTACGAGGCATTATTTTTGCATTGAAGCAAAACAAGACAAATGATGGAAAGCACATATTACTGGAAAACAATATTATCATGCAAATACATGGAGTAGGCTTTGGAACTCTGAAGAAGGAATGCATAGACCTCACAGGGTGCCCAATAAAAGAAATAAGTGGAATGTAACTTGGTAGAAGAAGTGGTCGTAGCAAGTCATAAAACTAAAATCACAGGATGTGAACTGTAGTGTTGTCAGAGAATCGAGATAGATGTTGATTCCAAATCCCTTGGATTTCAATGTACCATAGGCACCACCAGGTCATTTCAAATTGTGCAGCTGGTGGAGACTAGAGAGTGTAGCCAGGAGGGGAGCTGTGTTGTATCCTATATGAGTCACAGAGAAGAATGAAAAGTGATATTAGTAAATAAACATAACTCATCAGCGGGGCAGGGACTTGCAACTGATGATAGAGCTGAAGTGAAAGTTGAACCAGGGTCGGTCTGCAGTGCAATGTACATGACCAGAGAGCGATAGTTCAGACGCACTCTTGTGTCTGTTTTCAGGATTACTCCATATCAGTAGAACAGGTAGGAAAACGATAACACTCTGAAGCAAGACCGATTTATACAAAGGAATAGAAAAAAAGACTTTTAGCAAAGGCACATCCCAGCATAAGTATTGGAGTAATACTAAATGTAGAAAAAAAAAGAAGCAGTGTAGGAATCCATATTGAATACTGAAAGATACGAGTGTGAACCTGTTCATAGTCTAGTGTACCAGCTAGTAGAGAATGTTCAAGAACAGGCCTAGAACTTTGAAGGCAGGGAAAGTCAAAAAAAGACAAAAACTTCCTAAAAAGGATGTGCATTAGTCTCCTCCTCCCCTACAGCCACTCCCAAGCCTCCATATTCTTTAGCATAAAGAAGTAGATGTAGATGAAGGTTGATTTTGGCAGTAGGGTAAGATATTCAAAAGAAATACTGTGAATATCTCCTGAACTACTTTAGTAGCATTGAAGGCACAGTGGTAGACGTTCTATGTTGAAGAACCTAGTTGATCCTGCTAAGGGAACATAAGCAGTGAACCATAAGCAGCAGCCTCGAAAAAAGCCAACAGGATGCTTGGCATCATAAAGAAGGGCATAACAACCAGAACACGGGAAGTCATCATGCCATTGTATCGAGCGATGGTGCGTCCACATCTGGAATACTGCGTTCAGTATTGGTCGCCGCACTTCAAGAAGGACATGGCGGTACTTGAGAGAGTCCAAAGGAGAGCAACGAAAATGGTAAAAGGGCTGGAACACTGCCCATACGCCGAGAGGTTGGATAGGCTGGGGCTCTTCTCTCTGGAAAAAAAGGAGGCTCAGGGGAGATATGATAGAGACCTTCAAGATCATGAGGGGCATAGAGAAGGTGGATAGGGACAGATTCTTCAGACTGAAGGGGACAGCAAATACGAGGGGGCATTCGGAGAAACTGAAGGGAGATAGGTTCAAAACAAACGCAAGGAAGTTTTTTTTCACCCAAAGGGTCGTGGACACTTGGAATGCGCTACCGGAGGAAGTGATCAGGCAGAGTACGGTACAGGGATTCAAACAGGGATTGGACGGATTCCTGAAGGATAAAGGGATCATGGGATACTGAGGGAGGAGCTGGGATGTAACACAAGTATAGAAAGCTAACCAGGTAATGAGTATAGAAACCAAACCAGGTCGTGCATGTGCAAGACCGGAGGGTTAGGACTTCGATAGGAAGACAGGACTTAAATGAGAAACCAAGGTGGCAAGGGAGCCCCTTCTGGTGATACAGACAGGTCATGACCTGTTTGGGCCGCCGCGGGAGCGGACTGCTGGGCAGGATGGACCTGTGGTCTGACCCGGCGGAGGCACTGCTTATGTTCTTATGTCCATCTTTGAGCCTCAGCGGAGAATGTGGAGCACAACAGACCATCAGGGGAAAAAAGTTGATCCGCTCATAAGGCTCTACAATCCTAGTGGATCTGTCTGGTAAATGGAAAAATGGGGGAGGTAACCCAACTTAACAACACCCAGATTGGATCCGTCTGTCAGAGTCCCAGTAATGTAATAAGCAGAGTTGTGATGGTTGGAATAGACAATCCATCCTAACTTTTTTTAATTTATTAATTTAACTCAATTTTCTATACCGTTCTTCCAGGAGAGCTCAGAACCATTTACATGAGTTTATTCAGGTGCTCAAGCATTTTTCCCTGTTTGTACCGGTGGGCTCACAATCTATCTAATGTACCTGGAGCAATGGGGGATTAAGTGACTTGGTGAAATACTCCACAAATCACATTAGGGTTAGGGCTGATGGGCTTAACAGACTTGCTGTTTTTGAACAAGAGTGTGGCATACTGATGATACCTTGACTGCAAGGGATAGCGATAAGTGTTGTAGCTTAAGGCTTTTGTGCATATTTTATGCTAGCACTCATCCGATCGCAGTTCTAACATACAAACTAAACTAAACTAAACCTTGGGTTTATATACCACACCATCTCCACGAATGCGGAGCTCGGCACGGTTTACAGGAAGAAAGATGAGAGAGGAACTACAGTGGAGAGATTAAAGAGTTAGGTGTAAAGGGGGAAGGTGAGAGGCCTAAGAGGGGGGAAGTGTTACAGTTTTGAGAATAGCCAGGTTTTTAGGTGTTTGCGGAAGAGTTGGAGGGAGCTTGAGGTTCGGAGAGGGGAGGGGAGGTTATTCCAGATCTCAGTGATTCAAAAGGGGAGGGATGACCCAAGTTTGCCTACATGGGAAGTACCTTTTATGGAAGGGAAGGATAGTTTAAAAATTTGGGAGGATCTGGAGGAAGTAGGGGTTGGGGAGTTCCAGGATAGAGGGATAACGGCAGGAAGGAAGCGGGAAAAGATTTTATGGTCACTCCCGAGTACATCTGTTAGGCCCTCTCCAGCTTAAGAAAGTAAGTCTGGAATGTAGTGTTTAGCTCTGAGGAAGTTTTTTTTTTAATATAAAAACTTATTTAAAAATGATAAAATGATTTATAACTAAATTAAAAATTATAAAATTAATTGATTATGAAATTATAAAATTGATAGAGAGTTTTAAAATTAGCAAAGAAACATAGGGAGGAGGAGGTTTTTGAGCCAATGAGGTAGCTCATGAATACAGCCTGCTTGAAAGCTAATGAGCAGTGGCGGGATGGGAGTCTGAGGCTCTTTCTTCCTTTCCTTATGGTATCCTGTGAGCTGAATACATTATGATAGCATAACTCTATATTGAAAGTTAATTCCTTTTAATTAGGGAACAAGTGAATATATCCCCTAGGTGTTTGGAGTATTGGATTAAGTGACTTGCCCAAGGTCACAAGGAGCAGTGTGGGTTTGAACCCACAACCCCAGGGTGATGAGGCTGTGGCTTTAACCACGGCGCCACACTCATGCCACACTTTTGATGGAGTGAATATGATGAGAAACAGAACAGTTGTGCCATGCTTATTAGGCTCTAAAGTCCAGGGGTGTCAAAGTCCCTCCTCGAGGGCCGGAATCCAGTCGGGTTTTCTGGATTTCCCCAATGAATATGCATTGAAAGCAGTGCATGCAAATAGATCTCATGCAGATTCATTGGGGAAATCCTGAAAACCCGACTGGATTCTGGCCCTCGAGGACCGACTTTGACACCTGTGCTCTAAACCATGCAGAAAACACACCTTGTTTACTGCAGTGTTATACTGCAGAAAATAAAAAGGTGATCCCACCTTACAGACCTATGGTGGATCCCTCCACTAGCACTGGTCAACAACAAAAAAGTTTTTCTTTGCTACTGAGAACTTAAGAAGTGATCTTAGTAATTTAACGATGCCGATTTCAGATCTGTAATTGAAATTCAGCTAGCATGTCAGGTTTCTGAAATGCACGTTATTGATTTTTTTAGACAGTTTGGAAGGCTGCAGCGATAGCATGAAAAAAGGCGAAATAAAGAGAAATCGTAAAGCTGGAAGAGCTTACCTAAAATCTGGAGCACTAGCGAAGCATAAGACACTCGGCACATTCCTAAATATTTCCTAATGTGACCAAGATACATTGATTTAACTTCTGTAGACTACTCATTCTTCTACTACATCTCATTCAGAATACTATAAAAGAAAGAGGAGTTTTATTTTGCCTCTATCCTGTGTGGAAGAGCAGTCAAAGGGAGGGATCTGCCATTTAGCTTTGGCTGACTGCCCACTTGTAATGGTAATGCTAAACTTCTACTTTGACCTTTCTTGCCTTCATCCTTTCCCTCAGGTGTAAAAACTTTTCAAAACAACTGACATGAGGAAATTCAAATAAAGGTCATATAGAATACAGAGAATATCTAACTAGTATGTTATAACAGATAGCTTTCTTTTATTTCAGATGTTAATCTAGGCTTTTGTCAACCTGCTCTGTAATTAAGCAGTTCCTTTTCTGCTGCTTTGTTCCATTTTCCTGCAAACACCAGATTTCCGTGCCCTAGCATATATTTTTGGATTCTCAGATGATCTCTAGTCACCTGTTTCAGAATGATGATTTTCTTCAAATTCCACAAGCTCTATTCTTCTCCAGTTTCACTGAAAGAAAAGTCAGTACCACGTTACTAAAGTCATAAAGGCAAATAAAACATTACTGCCCTCTAATCAAACCCCCCTTCTTTTAATAACCACAATAGCGGTTATTAGTGCAGGGAGCCACGCTAAATACTCCGTGCTGCTCCCAACGCTCATAGGAACTCTGAGCAGCACGGACCATTCAGTGCAGCTCCTTGCACTAATAACCACTATTGTGGTTTAGTAAAAAAGAGGGGTGGCGGGGGACAAATGAGATTCAATGGAAAACAAAACAACAAAGCATAATACCTATTTCATTTTCCCTCAAATGAAATGCACTTTTCTGCATATAGGGACCGATTCTGGAAACAGAACCTACAAAAATGGCGATGTCCACATGTCAATCACATGTAGGCAACATTATCAGAATCACAGCTACCGTTTAACATAGGTGCTGGTAATGTAGGACAGGTTTTTGAAAGCCTACATTAACAGTACACGTTTGACATGACAATCGCGGTGCCTAAAATAATTTCCGGCCCAAACCACACCTAGTTTGACCTTAGGCGCATCTGTAGACATGATTCTGGTGCCCTTTTTGTAGGTAACTGTGGGCACCTACATTTTTTAAAATGAGGTTATAATTGGTTTTAAATGACATTATCAATTACCATGCTAATTAAACCAATTAAGTTAAGCGCCATTTCCAAAATCAGCCCCTTAGAGGCTAACACTCCCAAATTTGCAAACTCATTAACATGAGCTAGAATGTAACTTCATTTGTAAAAATTTGCATTTTATTTGCCTTTTTTGACCATTATTTAGCTATTGTTAAATTCGCAAAAAATGTACAAAAGCAAGTTTTGTAGACATACCCACCAACTACCTTGTTTGACTACGGCAGAAGGAATCTCCATGAGCTGAGCCAGTTCTAGGGAATTCCTGGAGGCTCAGTTGATAGGGAATTCCCCCTGCCAGGATCATCTGAGCCATGGAGCCCTATATCCCTTCCCCTGACATCCCTGATATCCCCCCACATCCCAACATCCCCCCAATATTCCTGGGCCTCCTCCCACATTCTTGGAACCTCCACTACCCTGTATCTTTGGAAGAGTAAACAGCAGGAGGAAATCTCATTCCCTCCTGCCTACAGGGCCCCAATTGGCTCAAAATGGCAATTTTGAGCCAATCAGTGCCTTTGGCCTCTCCCACTGCATCCTAAGATGCAGTGGGAGGGGGAATCCACGGTCATTACAGCACGCAGCCCTGTAGGCAGGAGGGAGTGAGCTTTCCTCTTGTCGTTTGCTCTTCCAAAGGTACCGGAGGAGGGGGTAGGCAGGAATGTTGGGGTGATGTGAGGGGGATGTGGGGGATATCAGGGGAATGTTGGGATGTCAGGGGAAGGGGTGTTGGGCTCTGTGGCTCAGCTAATCCTGGCAGAGGGAATCCCCATCAGCTGAGCCGCCAGGAATCCCTAAAAACTGGCTCAGCTCATGGGGATTCCTTCTGCCACGATAAGTTGATGGGAAGCCTACGGGTTTGTTGGGTTTTTTTTTTTTGGCGCTCTTTGGGTGGTGGGAGGGGGGGCGTGACCACTGGGGGAATAAGGAGGGGTCATGCCTTAAATTCTCCAGTGGTCTTCTTGTCAGTTTTGGTACCTTTGTGGAACTTAGAAGCAACTCAAACTTAGAAGCAAGTCAAATAGGTCTATCTGCTGGCATGTAAGTTCCCTCTAGGAAAGTTTCGATTGTGGCTGGGATACGTCCAGATTGAAGCCCGCCCGATTCTGGCCCATAACATACCTCCCAACATGCCTCTTTGCTCTCTGGACACACAGCAGTTTAGAAGTGCTGCTGCACGTCCAGAAAGTTGGTTTTGATTATGGGCACTTGGACGTCCCTGCTATTAGGATGACTTAGGCTGGTTTTTGGACGTTTTAAACTTTTGACTATGAGCCCCTTAGAGTGTGAATCCTTCAAATCCTGCAACATTTCTGAAGTCCCAAAGCAGGGAGAACTTGAGTTAAAAAGAATACTTGGGCTTCTCTAGTGTGTCAGACAATAAAATGTATTCATTAAAGAAATAACTGCTGCAATGATTTATCTGTTCAAGTACAAATTACATTAATTTTCTGCAGCACAGTATGTACTGTGTGTTGTCAGCATAAAGCACTATATTATTAAAGTCAAAGTTGGTGCAAGCTGAGTTTCAAACACAGAACTGAATTTTTTTGTTCAGTTTCTGAATGAGCTTTCCTTTAAAAGTACATCAGAATATTAAAACACTGAATACCCTCAGGGAGGGCAATTTTAGGGATGTACAATGTTTTGAAGGCAACCATGCTTGTGAAGAAAAATATTACCCGCTCCCATACATATAAAAAAATATGTCAATGTAGGTATCAATTTAGAAACTTATACTAAAATAAAGGAGGAAAAAGTACCTTAGACACCCATAAAACATCAACTGTGGTGTCATTCAATTCTCAGGACACCAACTACTGTATATGGGGTTAGTGTAATCATAGGTCTAAAGCAGTGGTTCCCAAACCCTGTCCTGGGGGACCCCCAGCCATTCGGGTTTTCAAGATATCCCTAATGAATATGCATGAGAGAGATTTGCATATAATGGAAGCGACAGGTATGCAAATCTCTCTCATGCATATTCATTAGGGATATCTTGAAAACCCGACAGGCTGGGGGTCCTCCAGGACAGGGTTTGGGAACCACTGGTCTAAAGAAAACTTCCATTATCAAAGCAGCTATCAAAAAGAATTTATAAAATCAAATGAAGGGCAGGAAAACTTCTCATATAGTTTTTACATGCAGGTTAGAGGACTGTGAATTTCTGTGAAATATATTTTTCATTCACATCTCCTGATGAACTGATGATGAAACAGATCCCGTTGGTATCAAGGATATAAGTTTTTCCTGCTTTTCATTTGTTTTTTTTGTTGATTTATATTATTTTTTGATAGTTGATTTAATAATGGAAGGTTTTTCTAGACCTATGATTACACTAACCACATATAACTGGTGCCCTGGGAGTTGAATTAGACACCACAGTTAATGTTTTAGGGGTGGTGTCCAAGGTTGCTTTTCCTCCTTTATTTTTAATATGTTATAAAAGTTTCTATATTGATATCTATTTTGATATATTTTTGATACTTCCGGTTTGGATTTGATCAAGATGGTCGCGTGAGCTGCTAGCTCCCACCCTCCTTCAAGCTTATCTTTCAGATTTTGCCTGTTTTTTCCTGATTTCTTTTATCTCTTTTTTCAATTAAGCCTTGTTAATTGATTATCTATCACTCAATATAACATGGCTAGTAAAAAATCTAAATCCGACACACTTCCAGCAAGTAAACGTCTCAAGTCGGCTCCCCCCTCTCCTGAGAAGCATGGCTCTGCTGCAGACCTCGTGGAGGAGACAGACCCGATCCTCACAGAATTACAAAATATAAAATCTCTTATGAAATCACACATGGAGATATCACAGGACATGCGAGGGGAATTAGAATTGATACACACACAGATGGCTGCATCTCAACAACGTTTTGACTCACTTTCTGATCGAGTCACTGCTGTGGAAAAAGATATCCCGACTATAAGTGCACATTCGGCACTGATTTCTTCTCTTATGGGTTGTTCATGATATCTCTGGATACATTCTCACAAATTTTGTCATAAATAGTATATCCTTAAATTTAAAGAACAACTTAAGCATCCAGATTGTGGTTGTACTAGGACTGTCCATAACATCTGAAGCTATCATATAGGCAGGTATTTATTGTTATATTCATATCTTTGGGGGATGGGAGGGTGTTATGTCTTGATCCCTTCAGTGGTCATCTGGTCAGTTTGAGCACCTTTTTGGCTCTTATTTGTTGTTATAATAGGTCTAGCTCCAAACATTCAAACTGTGCCCTGGGCGTTTTCTAAAATGTTTGATTATTATAGAATAAAATGTCCAAATCATAAGCCTGCCCTAGTCCCATCCAAGCCACACCTTAGCCCACCCCCTTCAGATTTAGACAAACTTCAAATAACCACTATAGATATCAGTCTATAAAGTTTCAAAAATAGCAAATTGATAGGTTTGGTGAGACATACATACATCTGTCCCATTATGTCACTTTTTTAATTTTTATTATTTTTAAATGAGCTCCAAAATGAAGCAAGAGGGCCTTTCCTGCTTTCCCAGAAATGTTTGAATACATCTATTTAGTCAAGCTTTCAGCAAGTCTTTTAAGTATATTATTTTATCCTTTGTGCTCTTATTAATTTCCCCCCCCCCTCATTTTTTTTTAAACCCCACAAGAGGTTTTTAGCACCAGCCGGTGCTGGTCATAGAGTTTCTATAAGCATCAGAGTAACACAGAGAATTCAGCATGCTGGCCGGCACTAAAAACCTCTTACACAGTTTTGTAAAAGGGGTGAGGAGTTCTTTTATTGTCTGTTGACTTTTGGCAGAATGTTTATGTTATTTTGTAAGCTGCCTAAGATTGTTTAGATCAGGGGTGTCAAAGTCCCTCCTCGAGGGCCACAATCCAGTCGGGTTTTCAGGATTTCCCCAATGAATATACATGAGATTTATTAGCATACAATGAAAGCAGTGCATGCAAATATATCTCATGCATATTCATTGGGGAAATCCTGAAAACCCGACTGGATTACGGCCCTCAAGGAGGGACTTTGACACCCCTGGTTTAGATAGTGTGGGTTATAAAATAAATAATAAACAAACAGCATGGAGAAAGACAAGTCACCCCTATTTCAGCTGAAGCAGAATAACCACCCAGCTGAGAAATAAGCAGGTGTGGAACAAGAACAGTATAAATTAAGGATTACAAAAAGCACATAGTCAATAACAAGATTGAAATGCCAAGATAAGAGAGAGAGTGCAAGAATAAGCAAAGCATTTGACAGTACTCGGAAAGACAAAATAATTAATATTTGAGCATATGTTCAAGAGCAGAGATACGAGAAGGAAACAATTATTGAAGTCAAAGATAACATCTAGATCAGGGGTGGGCAATCTCGGTCCAAGGGCCGCAACCCAGTCGTGTTTTCAGGATTTGTCCAATGAATATGCATGAGATCTATTTGCATATACTGACTTGACCCCATTGTACGCAAATAGATCTCATGCATATTCATTGGGGGAATCCTGAAAACCCAATTGGATTGCGGCCCTCGAGGACCGAGGTTGTCTAGATCAGTGGTATTCAACCCAGTCCTCAGGGACCACCTGGGTTTTCAGGATATTCACAATGAAAATGGATGACAGAAACTTTGAAAACCCAACTGGCCAGGTGGTCTCTGAGGACTGGGTTGAATACCACTGGTCTAGATCAATGGTTCTCAAACTGTTCCGAAGGACCAACAACCAGATTTTCATGATATCCTTAATATGCATGAGGCAGATTTACATACCTTTTACTTCCATTATATGCAAATCTCTTTCATGCATATTCATTAGTGATATCCTGAAAACCTGACTGGCGGTGGTCCCTCTAGGACAGTGTTTCTCAACTTGGTCCTGGAGTACCCCTTGCCAGTCTGGTTATTATATGCATGAAAAATTTGCATATAATGCAGGCAGTGTATACAAATCAAGTTTATGCATATTCATTGTGGATAGCCTGAAAACCTGACTGGCAAGGGGTACTCCACGACCTAGTTGAGAAACACTACCCTAGGACAGGTGTGAGAACCACCGATTTAGGTAATGGGTAGGCACAGATTTAGGCACAGGCAAATTCAGATTCTGAATTTTCAAGGGCTTGCCATGGAAATGGGTTTAAGGTATGGGCTGTTGCAAGACCTGTCAGCACCACAAGGGCTCCTAGACCCACAATATATTTTCTGGCTGTTGGTACTCAACAGAACAGGCAGAACCAAGACTTGGGGTGGGAAAGGACAACAGTGAACAAAAGATCTGAGCAGGAGCAGTCTGAGTCCATTCCATCTCTAATAGGGTTACCAGATTTTAGGCCTGTAAAATCCAGACACATGGAACTGCCCCCAGGCCCGCCCAGTTCTACCCAGCCCCACCTTGTTCCGCCCAGCCTCTCCACCCCACCCCACCCCCAGCCCTCTTTCTCCTTGAGCTTGGAGCCATGTTTTGAGGGCCTCCAAGCATGCGCAAGTGTGACACGATGATGTCATATGCATGTGCATAAGCATTTAATGTCACCATGTTGCATCTGCACAGATGCCCTCCCAATGCAGCCCCACGCTCGAAGCTTTTCAAAACCTGGACAAAGTGCTGGGTTTTGAAAAGCCAACAAGACGCCCAGACAGTCCTCTAAAAAGGACATGTCTGGGTAAATCTGGGCATCTGGTAACCCTAATCTCTAATATTTATTGCCTTTAGCCACTTGAACAAATATCCTCCCCCTCCCTCTCTCTGCACACAAACACAGTTTCCTGCTAAGGTGGGGGGGGGGTAGGGAATCTCCATTTATCTATGGGTGACTCCATTTTAGATCAGATCCTGAGAATGGAGAGAGAACACTGACAATAAATTGAAAGATGTTACAAACAGAGAAGCCAAAGGAATATTCTAAAACCAAGCATGAATCCACGAAAACACAAACAAAGTGTGTGGAGATAAAAGAAAACAGGTCTTCAAGTCCAAAGCTCTTTCTTAAATGCTTAATGTAATTTTGATTTTTGCATGGAATGCCAGTGATTAAATATTTCATGTGACTTATCAAATTACCTTATGCCTTGTTCTGCCACTCTAAGAAAAGAGTTATTTGACGATCCAGTGCAGGATTTATCTTGCTGAGAATGAGCCACAACTTGCAAAGATGCCCAGCTGCCATCTCTCCTGCAGTCAATGTTTTGATTGTCTGCTGGAAGCATAGACACACCATAAAATAGGTTTATCAAATAAAAAAAAAAAAATGAAAAAAAACTATAAAATTTAAAGAGCATTATCTTAAAAACAGTTACCACAGCAATACTGTATGAATTCTATGACTGCCACATTTTGAGACTATACCCCCAGATTCTATATATACTGTAGATGGGCATAATAAAAAAACAAACAAACGTCTAAGTCCCCTTGTGGCTTAAGACCCTAAACCAGGGGTGTCCAATGTCAGTCCTCGAGGGCCGCAATCCAGTCAGGTTTTCAGGATTTCCCCAATGAACATGCATGAGATCTATTTGCATGCACTCCTTTCAATGCATATTCATTGGGGAAATCCTGAAAACCCGACTGGATTGCGGCCCTCGAGGACCGACATTGGACACCCCTGCCCTAAACAATGAAAGTAGCAGCAGGGAAAATGTCCATTCTCAAAAAAAAAAAAGTCCAAAATGAGGGGTTTATTGAGAATGGCCTACCTCTACGTTCAGCAGTTTAATCGCTCAGACCACCACTACGTCTAACCTTAGAACACATTATCAATCAAAAAATAGCCCAAGTCCCAAACGCCCAAACAAGACCTTTTAGGCGAAGGAGGGGCCAGTCCTTCACCTAAAAGTTGGATTCTGTAACCAGCGTCTGTCAAAAACAATACCGGTTACAGAATCTACCACCCCCCTCCCCCCAATGATCACAACAGGAGAGATGGCTTATCTCCCCTGCCGCGATCACGATCCCCCCCGAACTGCCAATCTCTCCTGCCGTGATCACGATCCACCCCCCACCCCCTAGACAATACCGGCAGGAGGGAGCCCAACCCCTCCTGCTGAGGTGACACCCCCTAGACAATACTGGCAGGAGAGAGCCCAACTTCCTCCTGCCAAGGTGCCCCCATGACACCCCACCCCCTCAGAAAACACCGTCAGGAGGGAGCCCATCCCCTCCTGCCGAGGCAACCCCAAATCCCTTAGACAATACCAGCAGGAGGGAGCCCAACCCCTCCTGCCAAGGCAAACCCCCCACCCCCTCAGGCAATATTGGCAGGAGGGAGTTCAACTCCTCCTGCTGCGGTGCCCCCGTGACATCCCCCCCACCCCAATACCGGCAGGACAGAGCCCAACCTTTCATTATTACCTCAGGTCAACTTGTTTAAAAAAAAAAAAAAAGTCTTTTGGTCTTTTCTGGAAACTTAGAAGGATTAGAAAGTACTTAGATAATTATCAATTCCGCCTATTAATACAATTTTTAGTTTTGTCTCAACTGGACTATTGCAATGTCACCTTTTTAGGTTGCTCTAAATTTATAATTTAAAAAAGTCCAAAAGCTACAGAATACAGCCATTAGATTAATCTTCAGACTGAATAAAAGCGATAAGATTACACCTTATTTACGTGAATTACACTGGCTACCTATATAGAAGGAAGAATACTTTAGAAATTACAGTGGTACCTTGGTTTATGAGCATAATTCGTTCCAGAAGCATGCTCATAAACCAAATTACTCGTATATCAAAGCAAGTTTCCCCATAGAAAGCAAGGGAAACTCGCTTGATTCGTTCCCACACCCCACAGGCCAGTGGCACTGCTCTACCCCCCCCCTCCCCCCGAGAACCGGCATTGCTCCTCCCCCACTCACGAAGACCCCCCCCCTTCGCCGCGATCCAACATCCTCCCCATACCCATCACCCACCTGAACACATCACTTACCCCCCATCGATTACGAGCACCTCCCCCCACGATCCAGCACCCCCACCCCCCCGCTCACATCGCCCCCTCACCCCGCCTTGATCCGACATCCTCCCCGTACCCATCGCCCACCCAAACACATCACTTACCCCCCATCTGGCACCCAGCACCAACGCACAGGACATGCCGGTGCCCGAAGATCTGTCGTCCTTTTCGCTGGCCCTTGAGCATCTGCGCATGCTCAAGGCCTTAGTTCCTGCTCTCTCCAAGATTCTCGAGAATCTCGGAGAGAGCAAGAACTAAGGCCTCGAGCATGCGCAGATGCTCAAGGCCCAGCGAAAAGGACGACAGATCTTCGGGCACCAGCATGTCCTGTGCGTTGGTGTCGGTGCCGGATGCCAGATGGGGGGGGTAAATAATGTGTTTGGGTGGGTGATGGGTACAGGGAGGATGTCGGATCGTGGCAGGGGAAGGCCCCGTGAGCGGGGGTGGGGTGCCGGATCGCGGGGGGAGGCGCTCGTACTTCGAGGCAAGCTCGGTTTCCGAGGCACCGATTTTGCAAATGTTTTGCTCGTTTTGCAAAACACTCGCAAACCGATGCACTTGTAAACCGAGGTACCACTGTATATTATATTCTATTTAAAATACTTTTTGAAGAAACTCCCGATTATATGCCACATCTTGTTAAATTTTCTAATAGTCCATCCTTGAACCTAAGAAACAATGATACTTTTCGGTATCCAGTCATTAGGGACATTAAGATACAACAGAACTTTTATCTCCACATGGGCATACCAAGTAGCAAAACTGTACAAAGCATTACCAACTAATATTAATCAGCAATCTAATGTTTTAAATGTTTAAAAAAAGGCCTAAAGACTTAACTATTTCAAGAATTTGTTACTAATAATTCCTAAATATTGTAACACTAGTTTTTAATTTGTATCATCATAATTACTTATGCAAACTGCTGGGAACTTCATGGAGGTATTGGCGGTCTACAAATAAAAATGGTATTGTATTGCATTATCAGGTTCACTACCAGCAGGGCCTCCCAAGGCATACATGTTTCAGCAAAGATGTCAGACTAACGATGTACCACCCATCTGGGCAGCAGCAGATGGGCAGTGTTGGAGGCAGAGGATTACGTTTGATGCGACCACAGTGACAACATTGAATTTGCACTGCCCAGAAAAGGCCCAGCAATCTACTTCTATATTCTGGCACAGAATCTTGATGATGTTCTTAAAGTCGCCAGGACTCAAACACAAGTTGATGGCACCCAACAACAGCAGCAGCCAATTATTAACATTAATTGGAGCCCATTAAAATGTGTTCACACTATACGGCATGAAGCCTAACTAACAGTGCATAACTGAAAAGGGGGTGTGGCCATGGGCATGAAAGGGCATTTTTAAAAAATAATCTTTATTCATTTTTACATCTCACAAGTATATCAATAAATTGACAATTGAAATTAAGTACATCACTTGAATTTCTTTCATATTTAACAGTAATACATAAAATTTAACCCCTTCCCTCCCATCCTTACCATAACATATGTAATATTTTTTTAAAACATATACAATAAGTGAAATACAGAGTAAATTAATCATTTTACAATATAAATATCACTTAAAATTCTCAAAAATTCATACTTATTAATACCCTCCCCTTACCCACCAAAACTTTTCCAACCATTTTCCAACCTTATTTACCTCCCAACCCTCCCCGCCCCCCGGATGTGCATATTATCTTATGACAAACCATAACTACAGAGATCCTACAAAGGACGTCAATGGGCCCCAAATTAATTTTAAATTTTCATTATTCCCTAATATGGCAGCATTCATTTTCTCATATTTATATATTAGACATAAACTTGCCCACCAAAATGTAAAGTTGAGGCGATCCCAATTTTTCCAGTTTCTTGTAATCAGTTATATAGCTGTACTTGTAATAATTAAAGAGATGTCTTTTATGTTTATCTAGGGGATCTTTAATATGCAAAATAGTACTGCTAATTATTAGTTCATAAGTTAAAAGAATCTCAGAATTTAAAATATTATTAATTTTCCCCAAAATCAGAATTCTAGGGCAGTAAAACAATAGATGGTCTAATGTTCCTATGTCAAGGTGACAGTGCCAGCATCTATTAGACCTAGAATTATCTAATTTATTCAACCTAACTGGGGTCCAAAAAGAACGATGTAACAAGAACCATCAAGTTTGTTTCATAGATGCTGACGGCGTATACCTCATCCTCCAAGACCAAATACGTGGCCATTGAGATGCAGAAATATACTGTGTAATCTCAATGCTCCAAATATCTCTAAGAGCATTTTTGGGTTTCTTATTCATAAGTTCAGATATTAATTTATACCACTTGGCGGCTTGATGCCCTAGCATTTCCGCTTGAAAACAGAGGAATTGCAGGCTATAAAAATTTTTTTAATTACACCATTCAGGGAACCCCTTTCTGAATAGCCTGTTTCAGTTGCAACCATTTATAAAATTGAAATTTTGAGATCCCATAAGATTGTCGCAACCATGAAAAATCAATCAGTTTTCCATTTGAAATAACATCCTCTAATGTTCTTATGCCTGCTTGCATCCAATCTTTCCATGCAAATTTTTGAACCGCCTATTTGTATCTTGGAGTTGAGCCATAGCGATTGACACAACGATTTCTCTATAGGAATTTCAGTTAATTTATTTATGCATCTCAGGGCATTCTGAGGAGTTAGGCATGTCATAGAATACTGCCTCACTGTGCCTAACTTGGGTGCCAGTATTTACACCAAGTGTATAAGTCTTGCATGGCCTCATGCCCTTTATGGAAACGCGTTTCATATCAGTGTTTTCCAGCACTGAATTTTGAGTGTCATTTACTGAATTCCCCCTATATTGCACAAAGAGCGAACAGAATGCTAGGAATGATTAAGAAGGGAATCACAAACAGATCTGAGAAGGTTATCATGCCATGGTGCGCCCCCACCTGGAATACTGTGACCAACACTGGTCGCCATACATGAAAAAGAACATAGTATTACTCGAAAGAGTCCAGAGAAGAGCGACAAAAATGGTTAAGGGACTGGAGGAGTTGCTGTACAATGAGAGGCTAGAGAAACTGGGCCTCTTCTCCCTTGAAAAGAGGAGACAGAGAGGACATGATCGAAACATTCAAGATATTGAAGGGAATTGACTTGGTAGAGAAAGAGAGATTGTTCACCCTCTCCGAGGTGGAGAGAATGAGAGGGCACTCTCTAAAGTTAAAAGGGGATAAATTCCGTACAAACATAGGGAAGTTCTTCTTCACCCAGAGAATGGTAGAAATCTGGAACGTTCTTCCAGAGGCTGTTATAGGGGAAAGCACCCTCCAGGGATTCAAGAAAGGGTTAGATAAGTTCCTGCTGAACCAGAACATACGCAGGTAAGGCTATACTCAAATAGGGAACTGGTCTTTAGGGTGAACAATCTCTCTTTCTCTACCAATTCAATTCCCTTCAATATCTTGACATATGGCATATGTGACAACCGAGGCCCATCATTTTTTGGCACCCCTCCCCCCCATCTGTACGAAAAACATAATTTTTAGTAACAAGCCACACGTCACACATGAGTACCTAGGAAAAGGCAGCTTCTTACATATGCAGTGAGCAGTACAACATCAATACACCCATTGTAAAACTAAACAAGCCAGACTAGTACAGATCAATCCTACACCGTCAATCCTAACAGTTATTGGTGGTGTCTTTCGAACACATAGAACACAGAAAATACCTTTGCCTAGTATGGAATATGTCATCACAAACTAACCCCTCCCTCTTTTACAAAACTGTAGTGTGGATTTTAGCCACGGTGGTAACAGCTCTGACGCTCGTAGAATTCTGAGCATCAGAGCTGCTACCACCACGGCTGGCACTAAAAAACGCTCCACAGTTTTGTAAAAGGGGGGATAAAATAGAAATACATAGACAAAGGTTAAATTGAACTAGTAAGAAGCTGGACTCTGCATACAGTGCACCACAGAAACAGTGACACATGTCTCCTAAAGCAATAAATAAATAGAAATTTTTTTCTACCTTTGTCTTCTGTGGTTTCTGCTTTCCTCATCTTCTTGTAACTCTCTCCCTTCCATCCACTGTCTGCCGTCTCTCTTCCCCTATATGGCATGTTCCTTTTCCCCCATCATGTGCCCTCCTTTTATTTATCCCCTCCTTCCATCCTCTGCCCTCTTCTCTCTCTCCCGTCTCTCCAATTCCATCATCTGCCCCTTCTCTCTCTTTCCCCCCTCCTTCTATCATCTGCCCCTTCTCTCTCTTCCCCCCCCCACTTTCATCAACTGCCCTCTTCTCTCTCCCCTTCTTTCCACTTCCATCATCTGCTCCTTCTCTCTTTCCCCCCTTTCATCATCTGCCCTCTTCTTTCCCCCTCCTTCCATTATCTGCCCTCTTCTCTCCCCCCTTCTCTCCACTTCCATCATCTGCCCCTTCTCTCTCTTTCCCCCCTCCTTCCATCATCTGCCCTCTTCTCTCTCCCCACTTCCATCATCTGCCCCTTCTCTCTCCCCACTTCCATCATCTGCCCCTTCTCTCTCTTTCCCCCACTTCCATCATCTGCCCTCTTCTCTCTCCCCACTTCCATCATCTGCCCCTTCTCTCTCTTTCCCCCACTTCCATCATCTGCCCTCTTCTCTCTCCCCCTTCTATCCACTTCCATCATCTGCCCTTTCTCTCTCTTTCCCCCACTTCCATCATCTGTCCCCTTCTCTCAATCTCTCCATCCACCACAGGCCCATCTTTCTCCCTCACCTTTCTGATTTTGGCAACAAGATCAGCAAGGCCCCCCCCCCTCCGCGACGGCACTCAGCGGCATCGGCTCCCCCCCCCCTGCCCCGCGACAGCACTCAAGTTCGGCCTCCTTCTCCCGGCATCAGCAGAACTTCAGATCGGCAACAGGTGCTCAGTGAAAAGCTTCCCCTGACTGAACTGCCTGGGCGGAAACAAGAAGCTGAGTCAGGGGAAGCTTTTGACTGAGCACCTGTTGCTGATCTGAAGTTCTGCTGATGCCGGGAGAAGGAGGCCAACTTGAGTGCTGTTGCGGGGCAGGGGGGATGCCGATGCCGCTGAGTGCCGCCACAGCCCAGGAATTTTCCGGACCTGTCCAGCCGTGCACTCTCCCTAAGGCTGCACCCGGGCCGGACCGCCCCCCCCCCCCCCTTGGTACTCCACTGCTGGTCTTTGACCTAAGGGCCGCCGCGTGAGCAGACTGCTGGGCATAATGGACCACTGGTCTTACCCAGCAGTGGCAATTCTTATGTTCAAGAGGACACCCTTCTCCTTGATACAGGAATGGTTTGCCATTGCCTTCTTCCGAGGCATGGAGGGTTAGGTGACTTGCCCAAGGTCATAATCAGGTGCTGGGGGATCTGAACCGGGGACCTAGAAATCCCCAGCCTGCTCTCTAGCCATTAGACCTCTCCTCTGCTCTCCCCTCTCCCATTACATGGAGCCTTTTATTATTCTAATCTGAGTCTTCCATTGGGATCCTTGCCAGGTACTTGTGACCTGGGTTGGCCACAGTTGAAAACAGGATACTGGGTTTCATGGACCTTCAGTCTGTCCCAGTATGGCAACTCTTATGTTCTTATCTACTATGAGACCAGACTGATACAATTTGATATATAATTGAAATGTACCTGATTTATAATAGACAGCACTATAGAGTAGATGGCTTTTTTTTTTTTTAACAGACCTTCAGAATTATGGTCATCGGGAGATAATCCACTCTAATTTACTTCTTCCATTATTAGAATATCTTCTGAAAGTAGTTGCATTTCACGCATTCCTGAATTTCATATTCTCTTATTTCCCTTCTCTGTAAAATCTTATCAATGGCATAAACTCTTTCCAGTGAAGGGGAAAAAGGGAGCACAAGAAATAAGGAACGCCGTTTGCTTATGGTCACTGCTTCAGAACCAGCTTTACCAGACTGATCGGTTCATACTCCATGTGGAGCTACAACACCCTGCTGCTAGGCGCCCTTGGCATCTGCCTAGGGCAGCAAGAGAGCAGCACCTCCTCTTCTCACCCCTTCCCTATTCCTTGCCCAGCATTTTCCCCCTCTTTCCTGTCCCCTCTGTCACTGCCCCACCTCTTCCAGGGCTGATCTCAAGCAGTCTTGGTGCCGGCATACGGCCTTTAAATACAGACTCACAATGAAACACCGACACATACAATACTTCCCCCAACAGGAGCACACTAAGTCTGCTTGAATCTTCTTCCCAGAGCCAGGAAGAGGTAAGGCAGGGAAGGGGGAATGATAACATGGAATGGGAGTGAGGGGTGGGGAGTGGAAAGTCATATGCTGGCCACCTGAAAGAGAATATAGGGAGAAAAAGGGGGATATGCAGCTACCTTGGAGGGACAGTGACGTGGTAAGGGGGGATGGTCCACCCCGGGTGCCATCTTGGTGAGGGAAAAGGCACCCGTCTTCCTCTGCACCCCACCCCCCACCCTGCTCCTCTCCCATGTTCCTGGTGTGAGCAGCAACCCCCAACCTGCTGTTGCACCAGGGTCGGCTCTTCCTCCGACGTCACTTCCTGGACCTGCGCCTAGGCAGTGATGTCAGAGGAAAAGCTGACACTGATATGACAGCAGCTTGGGGGTTGCTGCTCGTGCCAGGAATGTTAGAGGCATGGGGGATGAGAAGTGGCACATGTGCAGCAGGAGGGGCGGGGAAGGAGCAGAGGGCACCTCTCAGCCTTGCTACACCACTGGTGTAGGGGTGGGAGGGGGAGGGAAAGAGGAAATGTTGACTATAGGATATTAGGGAAGAGAAGGGTCACACAGTTAGCAGTTGTGAAGCATGGGTAGAAGTATAAACAGAGCAAAACACATAAAAATATAGGAGGGTATTTCGTCCCACTAATATTTTACATAGAGATTATGCTGATAAATATACATCCTTGTACATTTGTCTGCAGTTTTTCTTTGTTTTACCTTGTGTTTTTGCTCACTGCAGACCTTGCTGGTTTTTCCTTTGTTGTTTGATAAATATACAAGGGCAGATATTCAGCTTGTTTTAAGTGGGCAAGAGAGGCTCCTGACTGTTTAAACCAAGCTCAATGAATAATGGTTCTGAAGCCACGGCACTCTCCATGCAGTTCAAGAATGGATTGGGGGGTAAGGCCCCGATGTTTTGTGGATATTGGTGGGAATTCTATGAGCATCGGAGCCAATACCACTGTGGCTGGCAATACACAAGCCTAACGGCTTTGTAAAAGGAGCCCTTAAAGAGATACCGGGGGACGGGGGGTCACGAGCGTGGCTTGATGAGGGGGATGGAGAGGTGCCAGCATCCTCTCCAAGATGGCATCTGGGGCGGTCCGCACACCCCTTCCCCTTACTACAACACTGTTTGCAATGCTGCATAACTTCCAGGTATTGTCACCGACCTGGACATGGCCCGATATTGAATATCTGGGGGATTATTTTTAGATGGAACCTGGATGTGGCCTGATACTAA
Organism: Geotrypetes seraphini; assembly: GCF_902459505.1. Classification (NCBI taxonomy): domain Eukaryota; kingdom Metazoa; phylum Chordata; class Amphibia; order Gymnophiona; family Dermophiidae; genus Geotrypetes; species Geotrypetes seraphini. The sequence goes on from NC_047097.1 coordinate 15,422,000, forward strand.
ATATATGGGGGATTATTTTTGAGCTGGAGCCTAGACATGACCTAGCATTGAATTTCTGGGATTTTTTTAGCTGGTGACAAGTCAACATTGGAAAAACACTCAGCACTACCCACAAGATATATTGGAGGGGGAGAGAACAAACGATATACAAGCTGAAGAAACAAATCAACATTTTAACCTTCTTATCTTTTTAATAAGGCTTTTAGTGCTGTTGCCTAGATTGGGCAGACATTTCAACATCACAGTGGTAGCTCTGGATTTCTATTTACATTCTTTATCTAACTTTCCATCTCTCATTACTTTCTCTTTTGTTCCGATTTGCTATAGTTATTTTCTTTCAATTTTTTTAAATGGTTTTTTAAAGATTGTGAACTGCTCTGATCCCCCGCAGAAGGGCGGTACATAAATTGACAATAAACTAAATTAAACTAAGAGAAATTAAGGTTTTAATATTCAGTGTGGTTTAAGCTGATCGGTCCATCTGGCAATATTCAGCAGCATGTAGCCAGCTGAATATCACCTCTTAACTGCATATTATAAAACCAGACAGCAGGGGGCTTTCCGGAAGAGAATGGGAAACCATCTGCTTTCTTCCTCTAATTTCTGCCAGGTCATGCAATGTTTTGTTCTACTACATTTAGATTATTGTAATACTTTTCTGTGTAGACTTCCAAAGAAGTCATCGAGGGCTCTAAAGGTAGCGCAAAATGCAGCAGCACGAGTTATTGGCGGTATCTCTCGAATGAGCATGTTTCTCCCTTGCTCGCTGAACCCCATTTGTTACCAGTGTTTTGGAGAATCCAATTTAAGATTTCGGTTCTTGTATATAAAGCCGCATCAAATTTTACCAAAAGTAGTAGCCCCATTCCGTTGATACAATTGATAAAGGCAATGAATCATTCTCGTATCTTTAATTTGGTAGGCCCGCAATTATGGAAAGCTCTCCCAGACACTGCTCAACAGATCTCATCCTTCATATCTTTTCATAAGAATTTGAACATAAGAACATAAGAACATAAGAAATGCCTCTGCTGGGTCAGACCCGAGGTCCATCGTGCCCAGCAGTCCGCTCACGCGGCGGCCCAACAGGTCCAGGACCTGTGCAGTAATCTTCTATCTATACCCCTCTATCCCCATTTCCAGTAGAAATTTGTCCAATCCTTTCTTGAACCCCAGTACCGTACTCTGCCCTATAACGTCCTCTGGAAGCGCATTCCAGGTGTCCACCACACGTTGGGTAAAGAAGAACTTCCTAGCATTTGTTTTGAATCTGCCCCCTTTCAACTTTTCCGAATGCCCTCTTGTTCTCTTATTTTTCGAAAGTTCGAAGAATCTGTCCCTCTCTACTCTCTCTATGCCCTTCATGATCTTGTAAGTCTCTATCATATCCCCTCTAAGTCTCCTCTTCTCCAGGGAAAAGAGACCCAGCTTCTCCAATCTCTCAGAATATGACAGGTTTTCCATACCTATTATCAGACGTGTTGCTCTCCTTTGAACCCTCTCGACTAATGCCATATCCTTCTTAAGATACGGCGACCAATATTGGACGCAGTACTCCAAATGCGGGCGCACCATCGCCCGATACAACGGCAGGATAACTTCTTTCGTTCTGGCTGTAATACCCTTTTTGATTATACCAAGCATTCTATTCGCTCTCTTAGCAGCCGCTGCACACTGTACCGACGGCTTCATTGTCATGTCCACCATTACCCCCAAGTCCCTTTCCTGGGTACTCTTATTCAATAACATCCCTCCCATTGTATAGTTGTACCTCGAGTTTCTGCTCCCCACATGTAATACTTTACATTTTTCAATGTTGAACTTCATCTGCCATTTCGCCGCCCATTCTTCTAATTTGTTCAAGTCCCTTTGCAACTTTTCGCAGTCCTCTGTAGTCCGAGCTCCATTAAATAGTTTGGTGTCGTCCGCAAATTTTATTATCTCGCACTTCGTTCCTGTTTCTAGATCATTTATGAAGATATTAAATAGCAGCGGCCCGAGCACCGAGCCCTGCGGGACACCACTCGTGACCCTCCTCCAGTCGGAGTAGTGACCCTTCACTCCTACCCTTTGTTTTCTACCCTCCAACCAGTTTCTGATCCATCTATGTACGTCTCCTTCCACCCCATGGTTCTTCAGTTTCCGGAGTAGACGTTCATGGGGCACCTTGTCAAAGGCTTTTTGGAAATCTAGATATATGATGTCTATGGGGTCTCCTTTGTCCATCCGTTTGTTGATCCCTTCGAAGAAGTGCAATAAATTCGTTAGGCACGATCTTCCCTTGCAGAAACCATGCTGGCTGGTTATCAGAAGTTCATTTTTTTCAAAATGTTGATCGATGTTTTCTTTTATCAGTGCTTCTGCCATTTTCCCTGGAACCGAAGTCAGGCTCACCGGCCTGTAGTTTCCCGGGTCACCTCTTGATCCCTTTTTAAAGATGGGCGTAACGTTGGCTATCTTCCAATCTTCCGGGATCTCGCCTGTTTTCAGGGATAAGTTGCAAATTTGCTGCAGTAGTTCCGCTATCTCCTCCTTTAATTCCTTCAGAACCCTTGGATGTATGCCATCCGGACCCGGGGATTTGTCAGTTTTTAGTTTTTCTATCTGCCTACGAACGTCCTCAAGGCTCACTTCTATGGATGTTAATTTTTCTGCCTGACTTCCGTTGAAGAATTGCTCAGGTTCCGGTATGTTGGACGTGTTTTCGTTTGTAAATACAGACGAGAAGAACATGTTAAGTCTTTCTGCCACTACCTTCTCCTCCTTCACCACTCCCTTCCTGTCTCCGTCGTCCAGCGGTCCCACTTCCTCTCTAGCCGGCTGCTTCCCTTTAACATACCTGAAGAATGGTTTGAAATTTCTTGCTTCCCTGGCTAGCCTCTCTTCATACTCTCTTTTGGCTTTCCGAACCTCACGGTGACATTCTTTTTGATGCTTCTTGTGCTCTTTCCAGCTCCCCTCAGTTTTGTCCTTTTTCCATTTCTTGAATGATTTTTTCTTATTGCCTATCGCTTCCTTCACTGTTTTGGTTATCCACGCCGGGTCTTTTGTTCGATTCTTTTTACACCCCTTCCTGAATCTGGGGATATACAGATTTTGCGCCTCGCTCACCATGTCCCTGAAGAAGGACCAGGCATGATTTACCGTTAACCATGTTTTGGAAGTGTTCCTAAGTTTCTTCCTTACTAATTCCCTCATTGCTTCGTAGTTTCCTTTCCTGAAGTTAAAAGTTGTCGCAATGGATCTCTTGCCTTTTGACACTCCTACCTCAATCTTGAACTTGATCATATTATGATCGCTGTTTCCCAACGGTCCCACTACTTCTACTTCCTTTGCAGGTCCCCTTAACCCATTTAGGATTAGATCCAGAGTGGCATTTCCTCTCGTCGGTTCTCTAACAAGCTGTTCCATGAAACAATCCTGTGTAGCTTCCAGGAATTTTGTTTCCCTAGCGCATTTCGAGCTTCCAAGCCTCCAGTCTATCCCAGGGTAGTTGAAGTCTCCCATAATAACCGTGTTGCCGCTTTTGCATTCACGCTTCATCTCGGCTTCCATTTCCTCATCGATATCTCTGGTTTGCCCCGGTGGGCGATAAAACAGGCCCATCTTTATTTCAGGCCCTTTCCTTCCCGGTATTTTAACCCATAGAGATTCCGGCTTGCTGGCCGTCTCTGCTGTGTCCATTTGTGTGGATTGTATGCCTTCTTTTATGTATAGGGCTATTCCACCTCCTTTTTGTCCTGTTCTGTCCTGGCGATAGAGCTTGTATCCCGGTAGTGCTGTATCCCATTTGCTTTCCTCATTCCACCATGTTTCAGAGATTCCAATGATGTCGATGTCTTCTGCGTTGGCCAAGGCTTCTAGTTCCCCCATTTTGTTTCTTAGGCTCCTTGCATTAGCATATATGCACTTTAGATCCTGGTATTTTGCTGTCCTCCTTTCCTTTCCCTGTGCTTCGGTCCATATTTTCTTCTCTTTTGCTGCAGACATTGTAACCACTTCTTCTGGGTTAGTCGACTCCTGTAGTTTGTCCCTTGTTCCTTCCCAGCCATTTTTCCCCTCGGTATCTTCACAGGATACCGTCTTCCGAATCGTCGACCCTTTGTCAACTGTCGGCTTTCCCCTTCTTCTTAGTTTAAAGCCTGTTCTATTCCTCTCTTGACGTTGTTTGCTAGGAGTCTAGTTCCTGCTGCGCTCAGGTGCAGTCCATCTTTCCTGTATAGCTTGCTCTTGCCCCAGAACGCCGTCCAGTTCCTCACGAAGTGGAATCCTTCTTCCTCACACCATCTCCTCATCCACGTATTTATTGATTGTAGTTCCTCCTGCCTTTTCACATCTGCCCTCGGTACTGGTAGGATCTCAGAGAACACTATCTTCTGGGCCTACTTTTTTCAAAGATCCTTCTCAGGTTTAAATTTATAGAATTGTTTTATTGTTTCTTATTCTGTATGATGAAGAATAGATTGATTGTTAGGGAATGTGTTTTTTGTCCTGTTTCTGTAACTTTTATGAATGTTTTTATGTAACCCACATAGTTCTTTGGATATGTGGGCTATAAATGTTTTAAATAAATAAATGGAACCACTCAAAATGCAGTTGTAATCTCGTTCACTTAGGACTGTAGTTCCCTCTCCTCCCTGAGCAAAAGCTGACTTCCCCCCTCCCTCTACATAGAACAGCATCCCTTCTCAACCCCCTTCACATAGTACAGTGCCCCCTCAAATTCTTCCACATACATCAGGACCTTCTTTAGAGTGCGCCCCCCCCCCCTGCCCTCACCCACCCAGCATGCCTTAATGTTCCCTGGTGGTCTAGAGGATTTTCCAGGCAAACAAATAACAGGCAAACAAATAACAGGCATGTATTAGAGAACTACTCCCCACATACATAAAATTACACATATGTACCCTTGATATGCATAAGTCTATCCAACCTGGCCAGTTTAGGCTTATACACATTTTATAAAATACACTTGTACACATAAGAACATAAGAATTGCCTCTGTCGGGTCAGACCGGAGGTCCATCGTGCCCAGCAGTCCACTCACGCTGCGGCCCCTCAGGTCCAGGACCTGATAGTGCTCCTACCCTAAAACTCACATACGCTTTTCGCTTATGTCCTGTAGAGTAGCCTTCTATCTATACCCTGCAATCCCCTTTGCTTCCAGGAAGTCATCCAGTCCCTTTTTGAAACCCAGTATTGTACTCTGTCCTATTACCTCCTTTGGAAGCGTGTTCCAGGTGTCCACCACCCTCTGAGTGAAGAAAAACTTCCTTGCATTCGTTTTGAATCTGTCCCCTCTCAGTTTTTCTGAATGACCTCTTGTTTTTGTTGTCCCCGCTAGTCTGAAGAATCTGTCCCTCTCCACTCTCTCTATGCCTTTCATGATTTTATACGTCTGTATCATGTCTCCTCTCAGTCTCCGCTTTTCCACAGTAAAGAGCCCCAGTTTGTCTAACCTTTCGGTTACGTCTGTATCATGTCTCCTCTCAGTCTCCGCTTTTCCACAGTAAAGAGCCCCAGTTTGTCTAACCTCTCCTCTGGACCCTCTCAAGTATCACATAAATTTGATGTGTGTCAAAGAGCCATTGTGCACATAATGAAGCTACTAAGTAGTAGATTTAAAACAAAGGAGGAAAATATTTCTTCACTCAATGTGCAATTAAACTGGAATTCGTTGTCAGAGAATGTGGTGAAAGCAATTAGCTTAGCAGGATTTAAAAAAGGTTTGGATAATTTCCTAAGATAAGTTCATAAGCCATTAGTAAGATGGATGTGGGGAAATTCACTGCTTATTTTAAGCATAAGCAGCATAAAATATGTTTTACTCTTTGACCTGGGTTGGCCACTGCTGGAAACAGGATCCTGTGATTGATGGACCTGTGGTCTGTCCCAGTATGGCAGCTCTTATGTTTTTATGCATGTATTCTCTGTGAAGTAATTTTTGAAAGTTAGTGTAACTTCTACATCTGATCTAGAGGGTAATTTTATTTAGAGTCCTTCTAACTGATTGAATCTTCTTATGTATACTGAGCGTATTTGTGCACATTTAAGCAAATAGTTTCTTGGCAATTTTGGAAAACTGCTGCTTTACCTGCAAACAAGCCTTTTAAAACTTACCCCCTAAGGGGGAGATGGGTGCAAGATGAAAACCAAAGATAGAGAAAGGGACAGAGATCAATTTTACAGATTTTCTTCAACCCACCCTTCTTATATCTGGAATCATAAAAAGCAATTTTGCAGTAAAGATGGACAAACTGTGATATGAACTGCCTGATGCACAGACTGAATTCCAGGGATGCTAGTAATTTTTTATTTCAATAAAAAAGCGATACCACAGTGACCTCTAGAGGATATAAATGTTCAAAGCAACTGGAATAACATCTTTTTCACCAAATCCCTCAAAATGCAGATTTCTGCTGGCTTGTTTAACACATCATATAACGCTTATAGTACTCCTACTCGGTTTAAAGCAGACGATGTGCTCAGAAACATTATAATCCTTAGCATATAAAATGAAATTAAAAGAAGAGGTGGGAAGTGTTACTGATCTAAATTAGTGGATTGTATATCATGTTATCATAGCTTAGAACATAAAAATTTCACTTTAAATTTATAAACTGTGAAACAGTTGCACACAAAGCAGATACCTTACAATTTATTTTTTTTTAAAAAAGCACACTTAACCAGTCAGGTTTTCAGGGTTTACCACACTGAATATGCACTAGAACTTTGCAGATATCGAAGAACCCATGTATGCAGATCTACCTTACACATATTCAATGTGGAAATCCAGAAAACACGACCAGCTAAGGAGAGGCCGAGAAGCGCTGTTCTACATGAGTGGGTTGAACATAGTGCTAGCCAAAAAATATGAGAAACATGCAGGACATCAAGAATTGAGAGGTGCATCGTTTATTGTTTATTAAAAACTTGATACAACGTAATTCAAGATGGTTTACAATTTTAAAAAAAATTAACAAGAATAGGATAGAACGCCACTAGTAAAACAGGACAGCAACACACACACACTACAACTACGTAAGCAAGAAAGCTCCCAATCCACCACCCTCGGTGGCTCCTCCGATCGCAACTTGAACTCAGGCTGTCTCATTCTCCAGCAAACCGCCTCTACCTGGAAACAATCCAGAAGCGATCATACTCATACAGCATGCCTAAACTATGGAACCAACTCGCTCCTGCTACCAGAGAAATTGACAACCTACTGCCGTTCCGGAAGGCAATAAAGACGCTACTGATTATCAACCAACTCACTCCTGGTCTCAAACTTTAACCGGCTGGGAACTGGTGCACCTGAATCTGTCAGCCAATACTGTGCTCTTCTCTATTATGGCCATTCCGAGACTCTATATACTTGGTATTCTCTTAGTTTAATTAAAGCATAGGGGATCTCAAACCCCCTCCCCCCAATATAAACTTTATGTGCTGAACAAGCTTTCAGAAAATTGTCTCACCTATTAAATACAATTTTCTGAGCAATCTTGCCAGCAAAGAATTAGCTTACTAGATTAATCTGCCCATACTGATTTCAATTGCAAATAGTTGCTGAGACTGCCATGGAAAGTCTCGGCCCACCATTGTAGCATGGGGCAGGAACAAGTGGAGTTCATTCCTGCTTTTGAAAAAGTAATTAGAGGTCATTAGGTAAACCCAGAGAAGGCTTATGGTGGTCAGATGGGATGGGAAGGGGCTTTTTTAGTCAGGTTGGGGGGATGGGGGAAGAGTTTTGTTTTTAGTTTCTGCTGAAACTGAGTGGCCAGTTTCAAGTCACAGATTCGGTTTCAGCAGAAACTGAAGATCCGGGGTTCAGTTAGGCTCTAATTTACCTTCTTGTTTCTTAGGTTCTACGAAACATTATCAGCAAATGCATGAAAGCCATGTGTAAACCTTACAGCATTTCGAGTATCAGAAACATTAAGGAGTCAGTTTTCAAAAACTGTTACATAAGAACATAAGAAATGCCACTGCTGGGTCAGACCAGTGGAAACCAAAAAAACTCTGTGGAGTGATGATGTTTCCAAATGGACTTTATTTGAAAGTATCAAAGTTCCAAAGGTACACTAAAATCATCCACATAAAATAATTCCATCCACATAAGAGCCTTAAAGGACCTAGTCCGCTAGGGATACAGGACCCAACACGGTCCGCGTTTCGACAAAAAGTCTTCTTCAGGGGTCCCTGGGGGTCCTATAAAGGTGAGTACGTGGGAAACAATTGTGTGGTGAACCGGAAGTGAGACACTGCTTGCAGTGGTCCATTGTGCCCAGCAATCCGCTCACGCAGCAGCACCTAGGTCAAAGACCAGCGCCCAAACGGAGACCAGCCCTACCTGTGTACATTAACCTGTCCAGCTTTGTCTTGAATCCCTGGAGGGTGTTTTCCCCTATAACAGCCTCCGGAAGAGCGTTCACGTTCTCTACCACTCTTTGGGTGAAGAATTTCCTTACGTCTATACGGAATCTATCCCCTTTTAACTTTAGAGTGCCCTCTTGTTCTCCCTACCTTGGAGAGGGTGAACAATCTGTCTTTATCTACTAAGGGCTCCTTTTATTAAGGTGCACTAGCGTTTTTAGCGCAAGCAGGAAATTACCGCGTGCTACGCTTCTAGAACTAACGCCAGCTCAAAGCTGGCGTTAAGGTCTGGCGTGTGCGGTAATGTAGCACGCGCTATTCCGTGTATTAAAGCCCTAATGCGGCTTAGTAAAAGGAGCCCCATGTCTATTCGCTTCAGTATCTTGAATGTTTCGATCATGGCCCCTCACTTTCTAAAACACTGATTTCCAACAGAACTTTGAAGCTTATATTTGCGGTTGAAAATTCACCGATATTTAGATATAATATGTAGATTCATAGGTTTAGACTTAGAGCTATAAATCATTTGTCTAGATTCAGTTCTTTATATTAACCTGCATAATATGTCGACATGCTTGAACATGTTTGGGTTGTTTTTTTTTTAACCATAGTTTACATTACTGGCCTAGAACATGTTCCGTAATATCATCTATACTGTGTAACCACTAAGGTATAGCCAGAAAATGTTGGTTTTATGTTGTTTCTAGTGTCATTTTTGGAAATTTTCTTTTTATTATGTTGACCTGGGAAGAATACTATTAGTAGTCCATGCTTTTTTGAAGAGTATGCATTAGTTGCAAAAAAAATCACACTTTTGTGTATTTGCATGACGGATTGTGCAAAAGTGCATTTTTTTTATTTATTCAATATTCAAGCTTACCGCTACTAATGACTGGAACAGTCAGTTCTGAATGGTTTACATTAGCCAAAGCATGGGCTTCTATAGTGGTGTAACAAAACAGAGCTAATTACATGAGCTGTTTACTTGACATGGTGTTACAATGCATCCTCCTGAACTAATCTCCCTCTCAAACCATACATAAACCAAACTAAAATCTAACTATAAATATAGAATATAAACATAAGATAACATATAAAAATAATATAAATGTTAAAATATAAAATACACCCCCCCCCAAAAAAAAATAAAAAGCTAACACAACATAAATTAAACCAAGATCAACTAAACCATAAAGTAAAAATTAAAGAAAGTAAAATTAAATAAAAATTTAAAAATCAGTTTTAAAATCACTGTCCACAAGGCACAAATCTTCCACTTCAGGATCCTAGTCTGCCTAGTAGGTTTGCGTCTCTGCCATTTATACATACAGGCCATGAATTGGTCCCCTCAATGCCATCTGGACAGTACTGCACCAGGACTTGACCTCCAGCCCATCGCAAATAGGGCCCACCATAAAACACAGCCTCCATGATCCAGCCAGCCCGAAGATGGAAACAGTCAGCCCTTAGTAGAAGAGGGGGGGGGATCATCTTATTTTTTAAACTGCTTAAAACTAAGCTATTCATTGATGCTTATTTATGATACGGTATGACAGTCATTCCTATTGAAATTGTTTTGCTTTCCCTTTACTGTAATTGATGAGTTCTTGTTGAAAGTATTGTTAAGGGAATTTCTCTTATATCATTAGCTATATGTATGACGATTTTGAATTAGTGTGTTTCAGTGTATGTGTATTTTTATGCTTTTATGTATGTTAACTTTGGAAACTGCGGAGACTTTTAGCGGTATAAAATTTTTTAAAATAAATACTTAAAATAAAAGAAAAGGTAAAGGAAAACACGTCAGGGAAAGGGGTTATCTGTAATGAACCTTTTATCTAAATCTTGTAAGCGTCTTTAAAGAGTAAAGTTTTAAGATTGGACTTAAAATTATTTAAATTAGTTTCTTGTTGTGGGGTGGGCGTTCCATAATGTTGGAGCAACTCTTTCGTAAATGTGACCCATAGCTACCTATGCGTCTTTCTAAAATGCTAGCATACTTGGCAGAAATCACACCTATTTTGCAGGCGTATGCTTTTATCTGTATCTAGATTATGCTCGGAAAGAGAGGCATGCAGGCAGGAGAGAGTTAGCCAGGAAGAGGACGCAGACGAGCAGGAGAAAAGCGGCCAAAGAGTCAAGGGGAAAGCAGCAGCAAGTGAGGGGCAGTGGCGAGAGGTAGCTCCGCCCACCCCTCCAGCGTCATTGGCAGCTGATCCGGAGCTCCCCCTTAAAAGGGGAGGGGCCAATGGTGAGTGATACAGCGTGCTCGGAGAGCAGGGCAGGCAGGCAGGAGAGAGTTAGCCAGGAAGAGGAGGCAGGCAAGCAGAATAAAAGCAGCCAAAGAGTCAAGGGGAAAGCAGCAGCAAGTGAAGGGCAGCAATGAGAGGTAGCTCCGCCCACCCCTCCAGCATCATTGGCAGCTGATCTGGAGCTTCCCCTTAAAAGGGGAGGGGCCAATGGCGCTCAGCCATTCGGCGCGCATCGAATGCGAGCGTTAAAGGCACTCACCTTAGTGAGCCACCTTTGCGAAGGGCCTTAATGTAACCAGGGTTAAAAGTTGCTTGAGTGTGAAGCAGGGTTTAAAGAAGTAGATAAGATCTGGAATGTAAGAATTGTGTTCTTTTTCTTGTTTTGAGAGGTTTGGTTTATGTATTGTTTGTATTGGTGCAGTTTTGAGTTTTTCTGTTGCTGATCTCTTGCACAGGTCTGCTGTCCTCATGCAGAGATCAGCATCAGCTGTATGAACATTCTAACTGTCAGATTTGACAGCTGGGAGGGTGACTTGGATCTGTGTGGAGGTGTTTTGGTTTCTGTACCTGGTGAGAGGGTAATTTATGGTGGTTTTTATTTGAGTTTGTGAAGGACTGTGAAATTCTGGTTAAGGTCTGAAGTTTGGTATTGATGCTGGTAATGTTTGAGAGTCTGAAGAGATTTTTTTTTGTGATGTTCTGTGAGACTCTTCTGGGAAATGTTTGAGAGGATCTTTGAGTGACTTCTGTGGTGCTGATTTTTGGGAGGAGATTTTATGAGAGATTCTGTGACGGATTTCTGTGAAATATTGTAAGAGAATATTGGTGAAGAAAAGTTGGTAAGCTGTTTTGGGAACCTTTTCCTGAGAATATCTGTTGTAAAGTTTATTGAGAATTTGTTTTTTTAGTGATTTGAGATATAGGAAATTCTGGGAGGGAAAAAAATATAGGGTATATCAATTATTATTATTTTTTTTTTTTTTAGTTTAGAAGTTATTTTAGGAAATGTGGGGGTTATTAGATTAGGATAGGGTTTTCCCTTATTGGTTTGTTTAAGTCAGAGAAGTAGGTTGGTTCCAGCAAGAGAGAGTCTGCTAGCAACAGCGCGCCTACGTGGGACCCTACATAGCAAGAACATAAAGCCTCAAATACCCAAATCTGAGGAAAAAGAAGAACTTTACAGAGGGGAAGTAGAATATACAGCATTTGTTTATTAAATATTATTTCTAATTTAAATTTTGAATCCTTAGTGCTTCTTTATATTTATTTTATTATATGTTTAATAACTATTTTAATTCCAAGGTTATACCATATTATTATATATTATTATTTTGTTTATGTAATTCACTCCTTCTCCTGGGGAAAGGTATCAATTTAACCCTCGGTGTGCACGACTACAAAACAAATCTCATTTCAAGAGGGATACCTTTTACCTCAGTCTGAGAAGGAGGGGGTTACATGAAGAAGGGGGTGAGTCACTGCACGAACAGTAGAAGAACAATCGCAGCAGAAGCAGAGGAAAGCCGCAGCAGACAGAAGCAGGAAGTTGAGCTAGGCTTGATGGACCACTGGTCTGATCCAGTAAGGCTATTCTTATATTCATATGTTCTGGAGACAGGTATATATGTTTCTATTCCGATCTTTTTTTTTTTTTGGGGGGGGGGGTCATCAGGGAACACTGGGGGAGTGTGTGTGGGTCTTTACGTTGTCTCTGCAGTGGTTATCTGGTCACTTTGGATACCTTTTTTGCCACTTATACCTGCTTTTACACCATCTAACTCACAACGTATAAGTCTCATAAAATCTTTAATTGTCTCTGCAGGATGACCAAGTCTAGGTCGGCCCACATCCTGCTCAAATAGCGCCCTAACCACTCCTCCAGATATGCCCTTTCAGCTCTGGGCGCACAGTGGAATTCAGGGGTCTAAAAATTCCCTGGATATGTCCAAAACTTGGGTTTAACTGCACTTGGACAACCTGTCTTTTGGGTTGTCCAAGTGTCGACTTGGGTGGGGTTTTAGACATGTTTAAATGTTAAGAACAAATGTTCAGTGCATCTGTGATCACTGCAAATAGTATGAATGCATGGTAAAGAACATTTCAGTGCATTAATTTCAAAAGACATCCTGGGTACACACCCCGCCTCCCCCAATTCTTCTCTGTTACAGCTCCTCAAACTTGGAACTCCCTCCCTATTTATCTCAGAGAAGAAAAGAACTTAGATAAATTTAAAAGTACTCTTAAGAGCTTTTTTTTCCAAAGACGCTTATGATATTTAGGAGTCCCAGCCTATTTTCACTTATTTTCATAAGGCTACCTCTTTTATTTCCCTCCTATTGTTTTTTTACCATAATCGTCCTTCTTTCTATCATTATTTTTGTATTTCATTACCCTGCCTTTCCCTTTGTTTTCCTTTTCTGTTTATTCTGTTAGTCGTTAATTTAAAATGTTTTGTTTAGTGTTCACCTGTTTTTCATAACCCCTGTATTATCTGTAAATTGAAATATTTGTTCATCGCTTAGATATTTGAGTAAGCGATTAATCAAATACTTAATAAATTGAAACTTGATAGTTTGCATTTTCCATGAATTACCATTTGCTTTTAAAAGTGAAACAAATGCAAAAAAAAAAACCCCAAACAAACAACAAACCCCACAACAACTACCCTCAAACACTGATTGCATTTTAGTATAAGGGCCCTAGATGTCTATACAAAATAGCAACTCGGTATTTGCCCTCTTCAACCAGACATTTTTAGATTGCCCTCAATTTTCTAACAACTCATATTTGTAATACTCATTTTTAATTTGTATCACCATAATTATTCATGTAAACCGCTGTGAACTTCATGGAGGTATTGGCGATATACAAATAAAGATTGTATTGCATTATTTTAAAAAAAGATTTCTGAAAGGTAATTTTATAAAGGTACAAAAAAGGAATTAAAACAACTGGAGAGGCAACAGCACGAACTTACCGGAAGGCAATGCAAAATACACATCTAATAAAATTTCATGCATTGTCGAAGTTTTCATTACAGTCGTCTCATTTCTGCTTGGAATGATTTCTGAACATAATGGCCACCATTCACCAGCACCTTCCTATTAGAAGTAGAAATAAGGTTAATTTCTTCTTTTTTTTGCAATGTTTTCCAATTATTTTGTTATCTACAAACTAATAGAGAACGTGATTCCATAATTTGGTGCCTAAATTTAGATTATCAACAGCATGCTTATGTTACAGAATACTAGCTCTTAGGTGGCATGAGTATTGTCAATAATTGAAAGTTACGAGCATAAGTGCTAGGCACTGTTCTGTAACTAGTGCATGTAAATCAAATAGCACACAACCGCAAGGAGGTGTACATGTGGGTGGAGCCTGGGTGTATCATGAGCATGTTGCCAAGTGATCCATGGAAATTATAGCATGCTATCAGTTGCGTGCACTGCTTGCGCTCTTAGGTGCACCAACATGCCCCAGTCATTGACATGACAGAAGATGACGCACATTTCAGCATGCTAGAGTGCACTAGTATTCTATAACTGCTTTGGAATACCCAGAAGATGTTATAAAAGTGGCACCACGAGCACCTCATTGTGGCACCTACCTCTTGGCACTGATTTACAGAATTGCCCCCATAACGATAAATTCTCTACAGGTCGTCAAAAGTTAAGCATTAAGGCCTGGATTCTCAAAACGGGACTGGAATCAGCCAGTGCCTGGAAAAACAGCGCCATTCGCAGGTCACTCAAACTACAGCACCATAAGAACATAAGAATTGCCGCTGCTGGGTCAGACCAGTGGTCCATCATGCCCAAAAGTCCACTCCCACGGTGGCCTTTAGGTCAAAGACCAGTGCCCTGAGTCCAGCCTTACCTGCGTACGTTCTGATTCAGCAGGAACTTGTCTAACTTTGTCTTGAATCACTGGAGGGTGTTTTCCCCTATAACAGCCTCCGGAAGAGCGTTCCAGTTTTCCGCCACTCTCTGGGTGAAGAAGAACTTCCTTACGTTTGTACGGAATCTATCCCCTTTTAACTTTAGAGAGTGCCCCCTCGTTCTCTCTACCTTGGAGAGGGTGAACAACCTGTCTTTTATCTACTAAGTCTATTCCCTTTATTATCTTGAATGTTTTGAGAATCGCGGTTTGCGACAAAGATAAGCGCCGAAAATGTAGGCCAGGGTTTTACAGGCCTACATTTCCGGCATTTATCTTCGATGCAGAATCACGCTTAGTGGTGCCGAAGGTCAATCCCCACCTTTTTGACATTCGGTGCTGGTGTCTGCATAAAAGCAATTCAGGAGCCTTTTTTGTAGGCGCTTCGTGGCACCTAATTTTTTTTCCCGAATTGGTTTTTAATGGTGCGGTCAATTACCGCATCATTCATTGACAATTAACACTTAACTTGGGTGCCGTTTGTGCACCTACCAGTGTCTTCCGAATGGTGCCATTTTGAGAATCCAAGCCTAAGATGCTGTACAGTGAGCATGTCATCTATGTATTTTGAAAGTAGGTAAAACACATGGGCAGATTCTGGGTAGAGCACGGGTGGGAACTCACAGCTATGCATGTAAATTATTTTTTAAAAACCTATAATATATGCATGTTTTCTAACAATATAGGCATGAATATTTACACCAACTCCATGGCTAGTGTAAGAGTTTGCACCTAATTTATTAGCATGTCTTTTTCCTGTTAAAATAGTATTCAATATAGGAAAACAGGTGCCCTTTTTTCATATAGAAAAGGATTCTAATAGATGCATATAAATCTAGACACACTGTTATAGAATTACCCTCCTTGTAGGTATCTCGATGCCACACAGTTAGTTACTATTCTATAATGGAATCTGGGTGCCAGGATCCTATTATAGAATACCAACAAAACCTGGCATCAGCACACCTACACATATGTGACTGCAGTTACACCAGCTGTAGACCTGGCATAACTGCAATTGCTTAAGTGCCCCAAGGGCACTCAAACTTACAGTATTCTGTAAGTTGCAGGTAAAGTGAGTAAAACATGGATGTTAGTTTGTTTGCTTGTTCTAGTTATATTTTATTCCAATTAACATAATTCACAAGAATACACTTGCTCAAGTGTAGAAAGTCTTGAGAAAGAAAAGTCTTGAGAGAAAATACCAAAATTTAAACATAATATACTAACTTCCTTAGACTACAATAATAGGAAGAAGGCCCAGGGAAAAGAAAGAGAAACTCATTTTACATGAAACAATAATACCGGTATTGGCCTAACGGCTGGTCCCACTATCTCAACAGCTGTTCACAAGAATAGCTAATCAGTTCCAGTCACCAATTTCTTCAAATCTAAAAAAGCCCTCAACTGCTCCGGTAAATATATATTTCACTCCAAGATATTTAATCAAACACTTGCATGGGTAAGCCAAAAGAAATGAAGCACTTAATGCTATTGCTTCAGTTCACTTTGCTAGAAATAACTTCCTTCGTTCCTGTGTTTTGTTGTCACATCGGGAAACATCCAAACCCTTTTTCCCAAGGAATAATACTTGTAAATTACGAAAGTGCAATCTAAATATAGCATTAACATTTTGCTTGAAAACAAGCGATATCAGTAAAGTAGCTCTTTCAGATGTTTCCAATAAACTGGTTTTGAGAAATCCGTAACATGAAGATTTTCTTTTCCACTTATATTCATTTGCTCCATCTCTGGGTTAACTCCTGTTTTTCTTTACTGGCAAATAATATATTTTATTTACTGGCAGCATATTTTCTGAGGAAAATCCCAAAACTTCAATTAAGTACTTTTTGAATAATTCCAAAGGAGTCATTGCCAGAAATTTAGAACATAAGAACATAATAGCCTTACTGGATCAAGCCCAGTAGCCCATTCTTATGGGGGCCAATCCAGGTCACTAGTACCTGGCCAAAACCCAAGGAGTAGCAATATTCCATGCTACCAATACATGGCAAGCAGTAGTTTCCCCCATGTCTTTCTCAATAACAGACTATGGACTTTTCCTCCAGAAACTTGTCCAAACTTTTCTTAAAACCAGCTATGGTATCCGCTCTTACCACATCCTCCGGCAACGCGTTCCAGAGCTTAACTATTCTTAGAGTGAAAAAAATTTCCTCCTATTGGTTTTAAAAGTATTTCCCTGTAACTTCTTTGAGTGTCCCCTAGTCTTTGTAATTCTTGACGGAGTGAAAAATCGATTCACTTGTACCCGTTCTACTCCACTCAGGATTTTGCAGACTTCAATCATATCTCCCCTCAGCCATTTCTTTTCCAAGCTGAAGAGCCCTAACCGTTTTAGTTTTTCCTCATACGAGAGGAGTTCCACCCCATTTACCATCTTGGTCGCTCTTCTTTGAACCTTTTCTAGCACCGCTTATCTTTCTTGAGATAAGGAGACCAGAATTGAACGCAATACTCCAGATAAGATTGCACCATGGAGCGATACAGGGGCATTATAATATTCTTAGGCTTGTTAACCATCCCTTTTATAATAATTCCTAGCATCCTGTTTGCTTTTTTGGCCACCACCACACATTGGGCGGAAGGCTTCATCGTATTATCTACCTAGATCCTTTTCTTGGGTGCTAATCCCCAAGGTGAACCCTAACATCCAGTAACTGTGATTCAGGTCATTCTTCCCAATGTGCATCACTTAGCATTTGTCCACATTAAATTTCATCTGCCATTTGGACGACCAGTCTTCCAATTTTCTAAGGTCTTCCTGCAATTTTTCACAATCCGCATGTGTTTTAACAACTTTGAACAGTTTAATGTCATCTGCAAATTTAATCATCTCACTCATCGTTCTAATTTCTAGATCATTTATAAATAAGTTAAATAGCTCCGATCCCAGTACAGACCTCTGCGGCACTCCACTGTTTACTCTCCTCCATTGAGAAAAATGACCATTTAACCCTACCCTCTGTTTTCTATCCAATAACCAATTCCTAATCCACAACTGAACTTTGCCACCTATCCCATGACTCTTTAATTTTCTCAGGAGCCTCTTGTGAGGAACTTTATCAAAAGCTTTCTGAAAATCTAGATACACTATATCAACCGGCTCACCTTTATCCACTTGTTTATTCACACCTTCAAAGAAGTCAAGCAAATTTGTGAGACAAGATCTCCCTCGGCTGAACCCACGCTGACTCCGCTCATTAAATCATGTTTATCTACGTGTTCCACAATTTTATTTTTTATAATTGTTTCTATCATTTTGCCTGGAACATTCAAGAGAAGTATATTCAATCTACAATAGAATCTAACTATTCTATCTTTCTAGTAAGTAAATTTTTATCCTTTACAATCCCAGATGTCGGCTCTTGAAGGCTTTCCACACTATCTTTTAGTTTTTGTTCAACAGAACGTTCTCCCTTTGTCCCTTCCAACTTTTTACCCAAAACATCCACTGTACTCACAAGTAGGGAAACATCCTGTGAAGACTTGGCAACTGTAATGTTTAGCTTCTGGAGAGCCTCCCAAATGCTCTCCATCACCACTGGCGGTTTCAGCAGCTGGGAGCAAACTTCTATTTAAGCTCCCAGCTCTCCCTGCTCCCTCAAACCTCTCAAGGCATCCATCTCTCAAATCGGGAGAATAACTCCACAGGGGTCCCCCCAGCTCAGCCGCATTAGGGGCAGAGCACAGTGGTAGAACAGCATCCGGAGGTGAAAGAGATGTTTCGAAGTCTAAATCTTTGGCATCTCCTCTTGCCAAAGACGCAGCAGACAACTCTCTGGGTACTCTGAGGGATCCAAAGACAACAGTGAACTCCTGAATAGAGCATTGCACAGGGGAAGAAATCCTTGCCGCCAAGAAATTGGCACAAACACTTCCTTTGCTTTTAGAATGTCAGAAAAAAAGGAGGAGACTTTGCACATCTCTGCCATGCTCGATCTGAGATACCATTACCCTGCCACCGCCATCTTGGATCGCCTTGCTGATAGGTGATTGTTTAATAAAGATTTTTTTTTTATTATTATTTTAGAGCAGTAAATCCTGGATCTGTTTATTTAGCATCGCTGCTAGTGCAGATCTGTGTTTTGCTAGAACATGTGAGTGTGCACAGAGAACACCTAAGAAATTTGTCTGTACTACACAGTAGCGCCAATGTGTGCACATATTTTCAGAAGGGTAATTATAAATGTATACTGCCTCTTTGAAAATACCTAGCACAGAAATTTAGGCTGCCTGTTTTAAAATCGCCCTAAATGGGCATCTTTTTTTTTTTTTTTTTTTTAGCACCTGACTTAGTCAATGGCATCAACTTCCGCATACTATTCTTACTAAAATTAAAGTGTTCAAAAAGTTATTAACACCACACTTTTTCAACAGGCTTTTGGAACTGATTCCTTTCCGAATGATCACATTCATTGATTTGAGACGTTCACAGGCAACTGACCTCATATTTGATTTAATTTTATTGTGTGGATGGAATTGAATGCATCTTAGATATGAATGATGAGACTAGGTCTTTTCTTTACATTATGGAGTTCTTTTCAGGTTTTATGTCATTTTAATGTAATCTGCTGAGAACTTTTGTAAGATTTGGCAGAATATCAAAGTTTAACAAACAAATATGATGTTCCTTCTCAAAAGATCCTGTCGGAAGATGCCATGTTATAGTGAGGCCAGAATCAGTGGCGTACTAAGGGGAGTGCGGGGGGGGGGGAATGGTTCACCCTGGGGGTGGTCTTCCTTGGGGTGCATGCACCCCTCCTACCCCCTTCCCACTCCTCCTCTGCCATGCACGTGCGCTCCTTCCCAGTACCTTTTTACCTTTGGCACAAACATTGAAGAATTTGCTGCCCGCATCAGCTTCAGTGCTTTCTCCGACATCACTTCTGCGAGAAAGTGACGTCAGAGAGAGCTCTGAAGCCAATGCAGGCAGCATATTCATCGCTACTGACACTGAAGTTAAAAAGGGAAAGGGAAGGGGCTGACATGTGCAGCAGGGGGTGGGGGGTAGGGAAGAGGGTGGGGGGGCAGGGAAGAGGGTGGGGGGGCATGGAAGAGGGTGGGAGAGGAGCGCCAGTCACCCTCGCTACGCCACTGATCAGAATGCACCTCTTCCCAACTGGTCCTAGAGGAGGCATTATGCTCAGTCCTATATTGTGAATTTTAATTATTACTGTAAACCTGTCTAGATGAAGGACTATTTGCATCTGTTTTTATCTTTATGCAATTTTACAATATGATTCACGACATAATAATCTTGAGAATAATTTTTCCAATAAACAAAAAAATTTCAGGTAATACACCTAACATTACCTATTTAGGGAAAAGGAAAATCCAAGAGAAATCTAATTAAAATAGAAATAAAGAAAAACGAGCCGTACGATATTCTCGAGATTAATAATTACTACCTAAACACATTAATGAGCTTGCAAACAGCACATTTGCTTGTCAAAATTACAGTTAACTTTTTAGGAAAAGTTTCTAATTGTGACAGTTTAAAGAAAACAGAAGTCACATTGTATTGAATGATGCATTTGCAAGGAAATTGCAGGAAGACGTTATCTCCCAGGGAAGTCACTTCTTGCTACAGCATTGGTTTGTTTAAAACTATTTATATTCTACTAATCCAACATCGGCTACATACCGGTAGACCCTTTATAGCAATTCTTTGCAAAAAAATAAAAATAAATAATTTTTCACTACTTTCTTAAGCCCCTCCCCCAGCACTTTCCACCATGCTTAGAAAATGGAAAAGCAAGTCAAATTGAAAGTTAAATTAACAAATTAAGCTCATGGCATCATATATCCTCTGTCACACAGGCAGCCTCCATAATATGAAAAACAACAGAAACAAAATGTAAGAACAAGAAAATCAAAGATCATATTAGGAAAAATTCAAAGCTGTAATATGAAAGGCAAAATAATGAGAGGTCTGACCAAAAATTAGCTGAATATACTTTGGTCTGGATTACCTCTATTGCATGTTGCACAGTTTGAAGGGGAATAGAGACGGTGCCTAACAAGGAGTCACAAAGCCAACCTTTTCTCCACAGCTCTACTGTGAGGCAAGTTTCAGTATCCTGGATTTCACTGCAAATAAAATTCATGCAAATTAATGTCCATATTGCTGACGTGCTCTCACCAAGACTTGCTGTAATAAAAATTACTTCCACCTTTCAAGTGTATGCGCTTGGTCTCTTAAAATTTCCTAAATGTTTCAGGCCCTTTTACTAAGCTGCGCTAAAAGGTGTCCTGTGCCATTATTAGCATGTGTGTTTCCCGTGCACTGAGGCTACTTTAGCGTGGCTCTAAAATGGCCACAATGTGTATTTTCCTATTAATGACCACTGACTAATATTAAAATTAGCACATGGGTATTAGAGCATGAGCTCTTATCACCACCTATTTTATAAGTGTAGGACAGTGTGTCGCAAACTTTTAAAGCTGCTGGCACACATAGCTAATCTCAGGGCGACTGGAGGATACCCAGAAATATGCAGATGTCAACAAGATGACATCACGAGCATGCGCAACATCACGTCAATGTCCTCCAGCCACAACCCTGAGCCTTATATTACTCTGGTGGGGAGTGCTGTAGAAGGAGAAGAAGCAGAGGAGTCGGCTGATTGACTACAGAGTGTGCCTCTCTCCACGAGATGCACGTCCTGTAAGCAGTAACCAGCTCCGGTGCCTCTCCTCCTCACCAGCATCTTGGGGCACACAGCTTGCAATACACTGCTGTAGGGGCTCCTGCACTAATCAGTTTGCGCATGGCAATGTCCATAAGCATAGGGCACACCTATGGGCCACCCCCTCCATGCTAAAAAATGCACCGATCCCAAAACTATCACAAGGCATGCTTTTATAACCTGTGGTAAGCACACATTACTGCTACTGCAGCTTACTAAAAAGGACCCCCTTGTCTTTGAATTGTTAGCCACCTTGACATTCATTAAAGTAAAAACAATTACAATACGCTTTAAACATAATGGGATTGATAGACTGCGGAAGTTAGCCAGCTGACTCCTGTGGTCGATGTCAGACCATTTCTAGTAACCGGCATTGAATATCCAGTTTATTTTTGGCAGCTATAATCTTAGCCGGCTGTCAATATTCAGCAATGACCCTTTTATCAAGATGCACTAGAGGCTTTTAGCGTAAGCCAGTGCGGTAAATGCTCCGATGCGTTGGAGCACTTACCTCGCTGGCCCACGCTAAATACCTCTAGCGCAGCTTGATGAAAAGTAGGAGTGGTAAGTTTATAGCAGCTAAAGCGGCCAAATTTGACCGCTAAACTTAACCCAGCATGTTAACCCTTTAATTGGAAAATGGTGAAACAGCTGCTTTACGTTAGAGAGTTGCACGGGGACAGAAATCCCAGCCATCCCCGTCAATCCTCGCCAGGATCCTCTCCATCCCCGCAAGGAATTATATCCATCCCCGCCCGTCCCCATAAAAAGCAGCAATTACTTCTGACAGGATCATCAATCCCACAGTTTCTTTTGTGTTTACGCTGCTGTTTTCCTTGTGGAATCTCTTTGGTGGAAGCCTTTTTTTGTTTTCTGTTCAGATCCAGAAAATATCAATGATATAGCATCGAACAACAAAAAGCTTGAAATTATTCAAAACTGGCTTAATCTAAATAAACTGGCTTTAAACATAAAAAAGACCAAAACAATGCTTTTCACTTGGAAAAAGGACACGGACTTGAAGACCCCATTTGTCCTCAATAATACTCCTTTACACTTAGTTTCCACTCTAAAAATTCTCGGAGTTGTAATTGACGATAAATTGCTTTATCATGAACGTATTTCCAACATAGTTAAGACTTGCTTTTATAAGCTACGCATGATCCGATCCACCACCAAATTTCTTAGCCCCAATTCAATCAAAATACTAGTCCACTCTCTGATCATAGCAAAAATAGATTATTGCAACGCACTCTTACTCAACATTTCTCAAAAAGAAAAAAGAAGATTACAGACCATTCAAAATACAGCGATTAAGTTAATATACAATGCCAAGAAATACGATCATGTTACGCCTCTGATGACCGACGCCCATTGGCTGCCAATCAGCCATCATGTACCCTTCAAGGTCATGCTACTTATATTCAAAACCCTGACTTTTAACGAACCTCAATTTAGATCTAAAATGTTAATCCCCCATAACACTTTACGTCCACTTCGCTCATCATTTCAAAACCTCTTATCCGTCCCTTCCATTTCAAAACCTCTTATCCGTCCTTTCCTTAAAAATAGTAGGTACAAGAAGATCAGACATGTTTTCCATAATGGGCCCGCAATTGTGGAATTCCATGCCCCAATATATTAAAAACGAAAAAGATATTATACTTTTTAAAAAATCACTAAAATCTTATCTTTTTAAAGATGCTTTTAACATTTAATCTTATTACAAAATATGCTCTAGTTTTAACTCCCAATTTCCTTTTGTTTTTGCCTTTATTGTTTATTTCTTCTAAGACAAAATTGTAACTTTTCCTCCTTTCCTTTCGTCTCACGTCCGTATTTTATTGAAGAATTTTTGTTAGTTTGTTTGTTGTTATATGACTCATGCTTTTATTAAATGTTGTTCATCGCTTAGCAATTCAAATAGGCGATTCATCAAATGTTAATAAAAACTTTGAAAAAAACTTTATAAATCTTTCCTTTTGGTTGTCTTAATAATAATATTGTAATTTATAGCTAAAGAGACATATGATCAAGAAACTGTTTTATTTTACTTTTGTGATTATGATAAAGATATCGAGGGCCTCAAAATAGTACCTGGCAGGCCGCATGTGGCTCCCGGGCCGCGAGTTTGAGATCACTGATCTAAACAGTGTGATAAGGCGGTGGCTATTGCCAGAAGGATGCAGGGCTATATAGAAAGAGGAGTAACCAGCAGAATAAGGGAGGTGTTGATGCTCCTGTATAGGTTATTGGTGAGACCGCACTTAACAATATTGTGTTCCGTTTTGAAGACCGTATCTGGCGAAGGATATACTGTATTTTTCACTCCATAAGACGCACCCCAGATTTAGAGAAGGAAAACAAGAAAAAAACCCACAAAAACCCATCCTGAACCAAATTGTATACTAATATATATCCAACACCTTTAAATTACATCCCAGCCCCCCCCCCAAATCAATCATCACTTTTATATACCCCCAGCACCTTTAAATTCTGTCCCAACCCCCCCAACCATTCATCATTTTTACATACCCCCAGCACATTTAAATTCAATCCCAGCCCCCCAGCACCATTAAATTCCATCACAGCACACACCCCCAGCGGTACCTTTAAATGTTGGAGGTTGGTGGACGGCTGCCTGCTGCTTGTCGGGGACCACGGCGCACAAGCGTGCTAATGCCTAGGCCCGGATACTTCCCTAATTAGGTCGGTTGCTTGTGCTTCGCAGGGCTGCTGCCTGCTAATTACCGGCAAGTCATGGCCAGCGGCGCACAAGCACGCTGCTGCATGGGTGGGCACCACTTCTGAATGACTGCTCAGTTCTACTGAGGCAGCCATTCAGAAGTGATGGCTTGTGCGCCACTGGCTCCGACGTGCCAGTAATCAGCAGGCAGCAGCCCTGTGAAGCACCAGCAACCGGCCCAATTAGGGAAGTGTCCGGGCCCAGGCATTAGCGTGCTTGTATGCCACGGACCCCGACAAGCAGCAGGCAGCCGTCCACCAACCTCCAACATTTAAAAGGTACCGCCGGATATATATATATATATTTTTTTGTATATTAGCTTCATAAAAAGCACCCTTATTTCCGCCCACTTTTTATGGGGGAAAAAGTGCGTCTTACGGAGCGAAAAATACAGTAAAAAGACTTGAAGCGGTCCAGAGAATAAGAGGTTTGAATCCAAAAAAAGTATGAGAAGAGACTGGAAGACCTAAATATGTATACTGTGGAGGAGAGGAGGGACAGGGGAGATATGATAAAGATGTTTAAATACTTGAAAAACATTAATATAGAACCACATCTTTCCCAGAGAAGAAAAAATAGTAAAAAGAGGGCATAATTTGAGGTTATGGGGAGGAAGTCTTAGGAGCAATGTTAGGAAATTTTTCTTCACGGAGAGGGTGGTAGAGGCCTGGAATGCCCTCCTGAGGGAAGTGGTGGAGAGGAAAACGGTACTGGAATTCAAAAAACTGTGGGATAAAAATAGAGGATCTCTAATTAGAAAATGAAGGATGTAAATTAAAGAGCTAAGGCCTATATTGGACAGACCTGCACAGTCTGTGTTCCAATATAGTGATTTGGTGTAGGATGGGCTGCGGTGGGCATCAATGGGAACTCCACTAATATGGAACAGGAGGATATTGCTGGCCAGACTTTACGGTAGATATCCTGCAAACAACGGGATGGTTGTATAGGCTTAAGTGAGCTTGGACGGCAACTTCAGCATTTAGAATCTAGGACTTTACAGTCTACGGCCCGGAAGTATCAAAGAAGAGACAAGTTAATCTAATCATGTATTTTTTAAATGAGTATCACTAATGGGCAGACTGGATAGACCGTTCAGGTCTTTATCTGCCGTCATTTACTATGTTACATAGTGCTACTATCAATAGATCCTGAATCTAAGTCCACAGCTGAGTGATTGACATCTCTTCTTCGTGACTCTTTTGTTTTGACTTGCTGCTCTCGTCGTCGAGGCCTTTTGGGCTTTTTTCTTCAGTGACCCCAACCATGACACCATTTTCAAGGTTGCCATTATGAATCCAAGGAGCTACAGATAATCCCAGATCCAGGTACCTCCTGTGCACACAGATCTCTCTTCTAGGACAGCAGCTTGAGCATACGCTCTCTGAGAAGGAAAACAGTTTCCCATTTAGTGTCAAATTGCAGTTCAGGAGTCTCACAAGCACTTTGTACATTTATGTGTCCTTGACAGACACCTTCAGTACAGGGCTCTTCCTTTTGGCCTGGAGACTGTACCTTGGACAATTCCAAAGTCATGGTCATGCTAGCAGCACTTCCACCCAAACAAGGACTCCAGGTACATCCCTACTCGGACAACTGGCTAATCTGAGAAGATTCAGAAATGGATTCAAAAGGTGGTGATAGTGGCAGTGATCCACCTGTTGGAAAGTTTAGACTGAGTAGTGAATTATGGCAAGAGACCTCTAAGGAGTTGGGAGCACTCTAATGTTAAAGGCCATGGATTTGATATAACCCTTTTCAATGGTACAACCCAAAGAGGTGTAACCACAGGACCCTGAGAAAAACATTGGCCCACTTTAAGTGGCCCATCTTCATAGTTACTGCAAAATAGATGGAGTAGCATCCTTGCTCCTGCATGCGAAAGGGGACTGGTTCCACAGCCCCTTGGTGGATTAATCACTGTAGAGAGAGATCTCTATCACCTCTCCTTTCAGGGGGAACACAAAGGGGGGGGGGATCGGTAGTATGGAATGTTGCTACTCCTTGGGTTTTGGCCAGTTATTAGGACCTGGATTGGCCACTGTTAGAATAGGCTACTGGGCTTAATGGACTGTTGGTCTGACCCACTAAGGCTATTCTTATATTTTTACGTGAGATAAGTTTAGGACAATTAAGCCATTGTAACATCACTGATGAGGTTGGCTCTGAGGCACTGTGGAATGAGGCATTATGACATCACAATCTCAGCTCTGGAATTTTGCTATTCTTAGAAATGCTGGAATGTTGCTACTCCTTGGGTTTTGGCCAGGTACTAGGGATCTGGATTGGCCACCCTGAGAATGGGCTACTGGGCTTGACGGACCATTGGTCTGACCCAGTAAGGCTATTCTTGTGTTCTTCATTTCAGGGTGTTTCTCTGTAGCACCACCTCCAAGACTCGCTGCACCTCCGAGGGGTCCCCACTAATCCACATCAGGCTCTTGGCAGCAGCCTTTTCAGAGAAATATTGAGAGTTCCAGTCTGCACCATCCACTGGTAGGGGGTAAACGACCCATTTGTCTGGCCTGGTCCAGCAAAATGAAAAGGAACTGAAACAGTTTAGGCTTTTCTTTTTAACTAAATATGGTATAGTCGATGCTCTCAGGAAGTTTGGCATACACATTGGTAAACAGCAGATGGACTCACAGAAGGTTTACAAGAGGATTTGCCAAAAATTAATACTCATCAACATTGATTGTTCTCTTCCAGAAAACAAACTTGACTTTACGGCATAATCTTACCTAAAGAAGCAGTTTCAACATAATGTTATTGCACTATGAACAATGGCTTCCAATAAACAGATGAAACATACAAGGTGAAGGACTTATCCACAGAATGTTACCTACAATATATAATCTTGTTCCCATCGAGGCTTACTTCCACTCCTGGTCACGGTTGTACTTTTCAAATTCTGAACCTTCAGAGCCACATATGTGCTGCAAGTGCCTAGAAACAAATGAAATAGTTATTTTATACCAACAATAATAAAATAGTCCCTATGCCATAGCATAAACTGTTCCAGACAAACTACCAGACACGTGGCAGGCAAAGTGTAGGCGTACTCAGGTGTGGCCTACCAAGTTTACACTTAAAATTTCTGCCCAAAATTTATTTTATTTTCATTTTTATTTAAAGTATTACAGTATTTCTTAGATTTATTATTATTTTTTTTTTTTGCTGCCTGCTTGAGAGTTCTGGTTGCTTGACTTCTGGTTAACATAGAATCTACTGTACTGCTTTCATCGCTTTGTAAGGGCCCTAAGTTAGATGCCTACATTGATGCTGCTGTGGTCAATGCACCGAAGCCCATAAGAATTATTATTTTTTTTTTTTTTTTACCTTGACAGCATCGCTACTGTGGCTTTGTAAAAAGTGTCCTTAGTCTTTATAATAGAACAAAAAAGTAAGAGATAATGAAGCATTTACTGCAGGTTTTATTGATTTGTTGAGTTAGTCATACACTTCTCCCTCCATATTTGCGGTTTCAGCATTCGCGGTTTCGATTATTTACGGTTTTTAGTTTGCTGGCTCCCCCCCCCCCCCCCCCCCATTACATCAGTTTGCATAGAGAAATCGCCGATTCCAAGCGTTTAAAGAGAAAATTGCTGATTCCCAGCACTTTCTTCACCATGTTTTGCCTCTCCTTCAAGAACAGGCCATGTCTCCCACCATGTTATTCGCAGTTTCACCATATTCATGATGGTTTTTAATAGAAAACAGCAAATAAAATGAAAAAGTTATTCGCTGTTTTTCTGTATTTGCGGGTCTGTTAATTCCCTATCACAGTGAATACAGAGGGAGAAGTGTATTTAAATGCATTCAGATGTCTGAGATGAAGAGAGGCTTACCTGTTGCATTATGCAGCTTTCCTTCTTTAACTTGTTTTAAAAAAAAAAGAAGAAAAAAAAAATCAATAAAATTCTGCATAATTTAAACATATTAAGTATATATGGGACATTAAGTGGCCCATTTACTAAACTGTGGTAATTTTTTTACATTTACCAAGCAGAGACGGTGTAACTGTTGGTGTGCTTAGCATCTCTCTTGCAGATACCACATACATAGAAGAGTTCCATGCACTGAATTCATTTGCATTTAGTGCAGGTGCACCTAAGGCCATCTCTTGGCCATTATGTGCAGCTGTACTAACTGTAGAAGTGGAAGGTAGTTAGCACATGATAATTAGTGCATGCCAACTGCAATGTGTAATCTCCATCCTCACTCTGCCTCATTCTGTGCTATCAGTTACTACAGGACACTTTAGGTACTTTTACTGTGCTTTAGTTAATCAGCAATGTCTGGACTTTTTAAAATAGCAATAGCCCTATTTCTTTGCTCTATGTTGGTTTTATATCGGGGTCTGTATTAATTTTGTAAACAAATTATTTCAGACCATGCACTTGGCATGACCCGAAACTTTAAAATGTATTTCTTCCGAGTTGTTTGTGCTATATAGAGCAATTTTGCACAATTACCACAGTTCGTTGTAACTGACGTTTATCGGTGTGAGATAGGCAAGAACCAAAGATAGAAAATCACATTCAAGTAGTTACAATACAAATGGTTTAGAAGAAGCTGTGGGGGAAAAGTAAGCATATTTATTTTCTAGAGTTACCTATTTAAAAAAAAAAGAAAAATCTTGTGAGCTTGTTTGTTGTATTCAATGTCTTTACCAAAACTTTTTATTTGAAGCTGCTACTTAAAAATACAGATCACTAAAAATATATCAGCCAGAAAAAAACCACTAATAAGTTAAAATGGTTACATAAATAGTAGTGCTCTGGCACAGAAGACCAAGAAAGCCAGTCACTAATTATCTGACGTCTTCCTCACAAACATAACCGATGAGCCTTGCAGAGCAAAGGGGGAGACGGGAGCATCCGATTGGCTGTCGAGTTCACTATTCGGGGGAAGAGTGTGGTCTAGTGCTTAAAGCTACAGCCTCAACACCCTGAGGTTATGGGTTCAAACTCCCACTGCTCCTTGTGACCCTGGGCGAGTCACTTATCTCCTCATTGGCCCAGGTACATCAGATAGATTGTGAGCCCGCCGGGACAGACATGGGAAAATGCTACAGTACCTGAATAAATTCATGTATTGTAAACCGTATTCTTAATACCATAGTCAGAACCCACGAGTGAACTTTTTTCCTAAGTGTTTTGTCTTCTGTTCAACGTTCAGATTTGAACTACCTACCACTACTATCATTAGGGGGTTTTCTGGCTTCTAGTATTCCTCCAATTCTGTGAATAGGAAATGCACCTCAAACGCCTCTTAAAGAGAACGCAACTTCTCACTTTTTTTTTCTTTTCCCTTTTACCGGCATGACATAAACTAGCGCAAGATACCGCATTTCAGACAGCTTAAAACATCTCTACTTGTACCGCGTTGGTCCTGTTAACTCCGGGAAGGGATGCGAGTTGCAAACATCGGAAAGTTGCAGGTTCTGTACTAGGAGAGAAGCTTCGGAGTCCAAAAGTTGAATTTTAAGGCGCACCTTTCACAGAAAGCAGCAGCATGGTAGAGAAGGGCGCGCAGACGCGCAGGTGTTGGCTAAGCAGCAGCCTCTGATCAACCTTCCCAGCGAAGTACGACTTCTGGCGGCATCAAACGAGCCTGTCCTCCCCTTTAAAGCTTTCCTTTAAGAGGCACCTGCCTGCTGACTTTGCTCAGGCTCCAGGGAAGAAGCTCCGGAAATCCCGGCTGTCGAAAAAGAAGCGTCTGGGGTATAGGGTAGGTGACGTGGGGAGTCCCTTTCTGATAGGATTATACACAGGCTCAGATCCGTAAAAGTGATTAAGGGTGGAGTAACGAGATTAGTGCTTCAGCAGGACGTCTGTGACGGGAGGTGCACTTGGAAGTGGGGAACTGGCCAGTGTGCTCAATTGGGAAAATAACGAAACAACCTCGATCCGAGAACATGGGAACAGACCGATGGTTCATCTAGTTAGTATCCTACTTCCAACTTCTGCCAATGCAGGTCACAAGTCCCTGGCAGAAACCCAAATAGTAGCAATATTTCAGGCTACTGATCTCTGGGCAAGCAATGGCTTAGCAGACTGTCATTTTGGCGAATCTTGTGCCCTGAACTAACAGACATTAGGGCTTAGGGCTTGATGCAGAGGAAGGAGCCTAAGACCTGATTGGCTCAGATGCCTAAGGCTGAGGGGCTTAGGCAGCTGAGCCAATCAGGGCCTTAGTCCCTTCTTCATCATCATCACATGATGCGAGGGGAGGGGAAGGCCCAACATTTTGGACTGGTGGTCCTCAGAGCAGGAAGGACTGAGCATCCCTCCTGCTCTCAATTTCTCATAAAGGTTGGGGGGAGGGAGTGGGCATCCCTCCTACCTTTTTTTTTTTTTTTTTGGGGGGGGAGAGTGTAGGGAATGGTTTGGGGGGTGCCGGGCAGGAGGGAGTGGGCATTCCTCCTGCCAAATTTTTTTTTGGGGGGAGGAGTGTTTCCCAGTGCTGGTTCATTTGGGGAGGGCTGACAGCATTTTTTTATGGGGCAGATATTGTATATATAATCATATAATCACAGCTATAATCCAATTAAAAACCTAACCATTTATGTTTATACAAAATACATTGTTTAAAATATATTTGTGAAGTGCTCAGACCAAGAAACCCATATGATAGTGATGTCACTACAATGAGGTTTACAAGGGGACCATCATCGCCTTCACGAGTCCCCTACCCTCCCTATATACACTCTAAAACCTATAACCTAACTGATAGGTCCATCCAGCTTGTGGTACTTATCTGTATTGGGGAGCAATTGGTGCTGTTGACTCTCATTGGTGACTTGTTAAAATTAAAGTGCAAGTGCTTCAATAAAGTCCTGAAAGTTTTTTCTTTTCTAAATGAATTCTCGTCCCCCCGACCCGGATTTCGTCTCTTCGTCAGGGAGGGACACTAAGAAAAAATCAAACAAACAGTGTGTGTCAGCTTAACTTAACAGATTAAATAATAATAGTAACTGTAAAGTCTAAACACTAATCATTTCCTAAAAAGCCCTGTATTCAAGTTCTTATAAACCTCTTAAATTCTATTATTACCTAGTGAAGGCTCGCTGAGTTCAGGAACAATCAAAGTGGACGGGCCGTCTGAACCTCTCTATTAGATGCGTGCTATTTATGTTAACTAACCGGAACTGGTAATGGACCCAATAGCCGGAAGTAAACACAACTGTAAGTGAAAATTCTCAAAGATTATATTGCTAGCCATTCTATATCTAAATTTAAACCATTTGGTTCCAGAGTATGCCAGTTATATATCAGACCCTGTTCTTTTTGTATTAAAAATCTCAATATGTCACCCTCATTTTTGCGTGTTTGAATTAAGACTGTATATTTCAAATCTTGGAGTGCATGTGACTGTTCGATCCAATGAGAAACCAAGGGGGCAGTAATCCGATTTGTCCTAATGTTACTTAGATGTTCTATAATTTGTGTTTTAATTTTGCGGATCGTTTGGCCGATGTATACTTTTTTGCATGGACATTGTATATAGTATACTACTCCCCTGGATTCACAATTGGTCCCAGTATTAAGAAAGAATTGTCGTGCTCCTGAAGGTGGAATATCTACATAATTAGCGTCTAGTATATAACTGCACACTCGGCATTTCCCGCAGGCTTTGTGAGGTGATTTGACCTCCATTCTTTGATTGTGTTGATTATGTTTGAGCAGTTCGCCTAAATTGGATGCTCGTGAGTAGGCAAATTTAGGTAAATTGTGCAATGATGGATGGTATTGTAATATTGCCCAGTGTTTTAAAATAATATGTTTTATAGCAGTACTATTATTTGTATGGGGCATCACGCATACTAGATCCTGTTGTTTTTGTTTATTTTGTTCATTGAGCATTAACCAAGGGCGATAACAGTTTTTAGCTCTTTTCCATGCTCTTCTGACAATTTTCCCAGGATACCCTCTTTGAATGAATTTATTATACATATCATTGGCTTCTTTATCAAAATCAGATTCCTCCGAACAGATTCTTCGTATCCGAAGGAACTGTCCGGTTGGGATACTGTTTCTTAGTGCTTTAGGGTGAAAACTCTGGTATTGTAACAAAGTATTACGGTCTGATTTCTTCTTGTGAAGAGTGGTGGAGATTTTTTGTTCATATTTATTAATCATTATACTGTATCTAGGAAAGAGATTTGGTGCTTATTATAAGTGTATGTAAGTGCTATATTGGGATCTTTTTGATTTAACTCTTCCATGAAAATTTTTAAAGCTGTTTCTCCTCCACTCCAAACAAAGAATATATCATCAATAAAACGTTTCCAACAGGAAACAAAATGAAAATAAGGAGATGTGTAAACATGTGATTCCTCATACTGAGTCATATACAGGCAAGCTAATGTGGGAGCAACCGTGGCTCCCATTGCTACTCCCTTGATTTGGAGATAGATCTCTTTCTCAAATTTAAAATAGTTGTTATAAATTACTAGTTCAGCAAATTTTTGCAACAAATTTCTTTTGGAGAGAGCATGATTCATCTTTAGCAATTGAGATTCTACTAACAAAACTGCCTGTGGTTGTGGAACATTAGAGTACAACGCAACCACATCTGCAGTGACTAGTATTGTGTCTCCAGAAAAAGACTGTTCAGAAAATTGTTGTATAAATTGTAAGAAATGTGTTGAGTCCTTAATATATGACTCAGCATGAGGGACCAGATGTTTTAATTGGCTGTCCAGATATTGAGAAACGGGCTCAAGTACTGACCCCGTTCCAACAACTATTGGACGCCCTGGTGGAGATCTATCCGACTTGTGTATCTTGGGAATAAAATGAATTCTGGGTATCCTGGGAAAATCGCCAGTGAGAAATCTAATCTCTTTAGAGGTCAAAGTATGTTCAATCTTGGCTTTTATCAATAATTCATCTATGCTGTGTTTAATTTCGGCTGTAGGATCCTGTTGCAATGGCATATAATATGTCCTATCTGTTAATTGGCGTAAAGCTTCATTTCTATAATCCGAGTAATTCTGAATCACTATTCCCCCTCCCTTGTCGGCCCTAGAAATATATATAGAGCTGTCGTTTTTAAGATCTTGTATGACTCGTCGTTGTGCTTGAGTAAGATTAGGGTAATTATTCACTCTAGAGTGAGCCTCTAAATTTTGTATGTCTTTAAGAACTAACTTTTCAAAAGAAGCGACTAACGGATCCGGTTGTCCAGGGGGCATCCAGATAGATTTATATTTTAGTCCTTCTGGAAGAGGGGGGTCGATGGATGATTTGTCATGAAAAAATTGTTTCAGCTTGATGGATCGAAAAAACCTCTGCAGATGTGCTCGGGTATCGAAACTATCATAATTAATACTTGGAACAAAGGAAAGTCCTTTCATCAATAATTCTTGTTCTTCTTTGTTAAGTTCGCGTGAAGATAGGTTAAAAATTCCCGTTGATATCGATGCTTCTATTTTTTGTTATTGTTCTTGCTGCGGGTTTCGATTTGATTTGTTGAACGGGAGGCTCCTTCGCTGGGGTGTAACCTTAAAAAAGAGTCTGGAAGGGTACCCTTTCTTTATTTGTTAAGGCATTTGGTTGCTGAATGATTGTGTCTATGTCATCTGATGAAGATGAATTGCTAGTGGACAGATTAAAGGTTATTTTCTTATTTTTGTTAATATGGGCATTTCTTTGTCTTCTAGTTTTGATATTACGATTCATCCAGGGGTATACATAACCCCTGGTGAAATCATTTTCGTCTCGTCAAAATTTTTTTATTTTTAATTGCCTCTGTTCCTTTTGATATTTGTCCATTAGAGTTAAATGATCTTGATAATTGGTCATGAAGGAATCATCTGTCAACTGTTGCTTGATTTGTTCTAATTTAGACCCCAATTCTTTTTGTTGTGAATCTATCAATGGGGCTAATGCATCAATAGTTAACAGCATAAGATCAATCGAACATCGAGTTAATGTCGCATTGTATATAACAGATATTGTATATAACAGATATTGTATATAACACACATACAACATCTGTACCATTAAAAAAAAAAGAAGAAGAAAGCCCCAAAAGCTGAGGGGCTTCCCCAAATCAGCTCTGCGCATGTAATTTGCATAGAGGTTTGTTGGTGCATCAATTAGTGTTCCAGTCAGCCAACAGCGATTCACACGGTCTTAACGACTGTGTTTTTTTGCATCTAGTCCTAAGCAACCTTCCTTCAAATCATTTCACTTGTTGCTTCCAACCAAATTGGTGTTTCTTGCCTAGAGCCAGTAGCGTAGTGAGGGGTGTGGCACCTCCTCTTGATCCCCACTCCCGTACCTCTTGAAATATTCGCTGGTACCGACCTCTGCTCCCTTCTGACGGGACCAGGACGTCAGCCAAGGTGGAAGAGGCTGTTCGCGCTGGTGAACATTTCAAGAGGTACCCAGGGTGGGGTGCTCAAGTGGCAGGGAAAAGTAGGGGGGGGGGAGGGCACATGGTGCAGTGATGCTGGACGCTAATCACTCTCACTATACTAGTACCTAGAACATCAGTATAGGAGAATTAAAAATAGTTTTAAATAAATGTCAGAAATAAATACATAAGGAGTTTAAAAAATGTTCACCTGGGAGCAAAAGAACTTCCCCCCAAATTAATCCAAGGAGATCAAGGAGGTCTTTTACTAAAGATTAGCTTGTGATATCTGCCCCAGGGCCATAGGAATAAATATGTGTCTTGTGGTAAATAACATGAACTAATCTTTAGTAAAAGTCTCCCCAGGGCCCAGCTTTGGTATAGAGTTAAAATTGGTGAACAAAACAGACCTAGAAAATGGACCAGATAACACTAGAGTTTGCAGAAAATTATTGCCTCCCCCCAAAAAAAAAAATAAAATAAAAAAGGACCAGTGTATTTCTGTGGGGGAAAACCCCGTTGCAGTTACTGCAACATAGAAACAATATACGGAAATATAGCAGTTAGGAAGTTACTCTTTTCAAAGTGCCTCACCCCCTTCTCCTTTTTCCCAGTCACAAACACAATAGAAAAACACACTGCCACCCCCCACCCCCCCTCCCAACCCTTCTCACACACATACACAAAACACAGATGTCATATACAGACACACACTGTTGAATGAGCGAGTCCTTATTACTCTGAATGACTGATCTCTATCCTTTTTTTATGACTTTTCTTTCCCATTGGATTAATTGAATTGTAAAGTGCCTTAACTTTAGCCTTAAATAAGGTGGTATAGCAAAATTTAATAAACAATGAACAACACACACATACAAGCAAAAGAGATATATTCATTACCATGCCTTCTCCTCGCACAGACACACACAAAGTTGCATGTGCACACATACACTCACAAGCATAAAGATAACACAGAATACAAGCAGGGCCGGCATTAGGCATTACTCCTGGCGGAATTCTGTACAACTGTGCAGAGCAGAATTCTGCACATGCTGTGCAGAATTCTGCGCAAACCTATTCTGCCCCTGTCCTTATACTTGCCCCATTCCCTCCTTCTCCCCTGCTCAGGTCTGGCCTCTCTTCCTCTGACCGCCCCCCAACCCATGAGATCAGACATATCTGCAGGCCTCCCAAGGAAGCAGCAGTGGCAGAAGCCAGCCAGCAGAGGCAACACTGTGAATGGGCTGCTTGTGGCCAGCCCCGCCAGAGCCTTAACCTCTGCTGCATCACTTCCTGTAGATAGATGACACAGCAGAGGGAAGGCCCTGGCAGGGCCAGCTACAAACAGCCTGTTCATAGCACTGCCTCTGCCAGTTGGCTTCCACAACTTCTGCTGCTGCCCTGGGAGGCCTGAAGTTATGTCTGATCTCACTGGGGAGTCAGTCAGAGGGAGAGAGGCTAGACATGTGCTGAGGAGGAGGAGGGGGCATGGATGCTAGACCACAATTGTGGCCTGCGAGTAGGGGGAGGAGAGGAGGGGACATGGATCCTGGGATACAAGTATGTGTGTGGGGAGGCATGAATGCTAGGCCTGCAGGGAGAGGAGGAGAAGGGAGGGCACATGGATGATTCAGGGTACAAGTCAGAGAGATGATGGGTGTGGTGAGGTATATGGATGTTGGACCCGCAATTGTGGGTAGGGGATGGTAGAGAGAGGAAAAGAGAGTGACCAAGACCAGAAAGGAGATGGGAAGGGAGTAAGAGATTCGTAGCCACTGGAGAGAGGGAGAGAGAGATGCCACATTACGGGGGCCAAGAAGGGGATTCAGGATGCAAGTGTGAGAGAGGTGGGATTTAGAAGGAGACAGAACTGCAGTTGGAGTGAGAGAGAGAACTGAGGAGGCTGGAACTTGAGAAAGGAAAAGGCAGGAAGGAATTTCAGTCCTCAGAATAGCAGAATTCTACATAAAACACTACAGATAAACTTTGCTGAATTTTGAAATATTGTGCGTAGAATTTTCAAAACTTTTGTTCAGAATTTTCAAAATTTTGCGCAGAATTCTGCCAGGAGTAAGGCATGCTGGAGCCCAGGGCAGAAATTAATGAGGGTCCCCCAATTCCCCTCTGCTCTGCCCCTCCCTTGATTTTCCCACCCACCAAATGCCCTCCCATCCAGCATCCCTACCTTCATTTTAAAATCATCTGCTCCAGGGAGTCCCCTTTGGCAGAGATGTTCTTCCCTTCTCCCCATCCAGTTCCAAAGCCCCCCTCACTTGTGCTAAAAACATGTTACAGTTTTGTAAAAGGGGGAGGGTGTCAATGAGGCATGTCCTTATGCATTGGTAGATGCTGCTTGTGTGGTTGCCAATCAGCCGCTAGGTATACTTTATAGCACAGGTGTCAAAGTCGGTCCTCGAGGGCCGCAATCCAGTCGGGTTTTCAGGATTTCCCCAATGAATATGCATGAGATCTATTAGCATACAATGAAAGCAGTGCTTGCAAATAGATCTCATGCATATTCATTGGGGAAATCCTGAAAACCCGACTGGATTGCGGCCCTCGAGGAGGGACTTTGACATCCCTGCTTTATAGAATCCCCTGAGTTGCACCAAGGCGTGCATAGGCATCACTAGGCATCCTATTAGGCCAGGTTTTACTTGGCCTAATTTACCAGGGCCTAATAACTCTTAAGTCAACTGTGCCTATTCTCCACCCCTAACCACGCCTACTTTTCAGATAGGTGTCAGAGGGTGCCAAACTCTCTTATACAGAATTAGGCCCCTAGTGCTTCCTAAATAGGAAGTGGCAAGGGCTTCCAAATTAACTTTTTTCAGGTAATGCGTGCTAATTCATTGCCTGAACAATAAAAATAACTGAAATATGCCTTAAACATTGCTACATTAGAAATGGATTTAGCGTGGAGGAAGGTCAAAATACTCATAGCCTATTTCCTAACATGGATTAATAAAAGAGCCCCCTAAAGCCTCTTAAGGTAGCTCTGTGGCATTGTTATTTGTGTTTTCAGTTTCCACCAACAGAACTTAACTATGCGTTGCTAATCCTGTTATTAAATTATTGCCTCTGATCAGGGTCTCCAGGTTGTTTGTTGATTCTTTCAGCTCGAGTTGAAAATTGATTTTCAATCATTGCAGTCTCTTCCTAGAGGCTATTTCAACTCTATTTACTCTGGGATAAGTGCCAACACCCTAAAAAAAATTGTTTTCCATAGCTTTCTAGTGTCTTAGATGAGGTGGTTTCACTGTACAAATATAAATGGAATTTAAATCATGTCCTAAGTACTGTAAAAAGAAAATAAAAATTAAGAATCACACTGAAAAATACTGAATAAAACTGGATTTTGTAAACTCTTCTTTATGAACATCCATATTAGTGAATATCATGTATGATGTGTACCTTTTAAGTTCAAACCTGTTATTGGTTTTTAAGATATAGGGCTCCTTTTATTAGGGTGCGCTAACCGATTTAGCACGTGCTAAAGATTAGTGTGTGATAAATGCTAAGATGCCTATAGGAATATAATGGATGTCTTAGCATTTGGCATGCACTAATCTTTAAGTGCAAACAATTTTTATTGAACAATAAAGGATGATACACTCAACAAACGAACAGTGGCGGTGTTCAATATAATACAGAAAGACTCCCAACCCAAACCCCTCCCTCTCCCATTATGCGAAACAAATATCATTGATGATAAAAGAACAAGAATAATGGTGGAAGCAAAAAGGTACAGTCATGGCATCAACAATTTCTCCACATGTTCCAAACTAAGATATAACCCCCCCCCCCCAACACATGTCCAGTCTCACATCCCAAGGGCCAGTAGCAAGAGAGAGAGAAAAAAGGGAGGGACCAGACAGGAAAAATACCCAAAATAACACCTAAGTCCCACCCAACACTCCCCACCCCAAGCTAGCCCCCCCCAACCCCCCAGAATAGAGACATGGTAGAAGGAAACCAAAAAGCAGTGGAAAACAGGGTAGACTTAAAGCAAATTCAAAATTTGGCTGCGCTTTTGAGGTGGTAGAGAATTAAGACAGGGATCCCAAACAGCTAAAAACAGCTTTTTCTGCTTAGAGGTACCTCGTGCATCCTTAGCCTCCCAACCCAATAGATCAAGGATAGCCAGTCTCCAACCCCAATACGAGGGGGAATCCGGTGAGGTCCACACTTTCAAAATCGCTTTCAAACCCAAAATACCAAGCTTCTGAACCCACAATCGAGCTCCCTTCTCTCAAACCCCAAAGGAACCCAAGAAGCCCAAAAGGAGCACCTTGGGAGATAGCAGCAAGGGCTGGCCCAGGATGCGTTTAATAAAGGTTCCAGCACGCTTCCAAAAAGTTTGCACAGAGGAACAATGCCAAATAACATGAATGAAAGTGGCCTCTGCCAAGGTACATTTCAAACAAAGAGGATCCGTGGCATAGACCATTCTATGAAACTGGGAGGGGGGGTAATATAGGCCCTATGTATGACCTGCAAGACACATTCCCGTAAACAAGCTCAATAGACCTCAGAGAGAATACGTGATACACTAAGCTGAATCGTCCATGTAGACACCACACCCCCAAGATCACCCTCCCATCTACCATGGAGCGGCAGGAAATCCTTAGCAGGACTCAACGCCAGCAGTGCCTTGTGAAGAAGAGAAAAAGAGAAGAGTCCCTCAGAGATCGGATCAAAAAACTGACATAACCGCTCCCCCAAAGGAAAACTCTTTGACGTTTTATCCAAGGAAAGGTAATGTTTATGTTGGCAGAAAGCATAATAGTCCCCCCAGGTAGCCTCTATCCTGCAAGAAAAATTGGCATAAGCAAGCAAAGTCCCCTCTGGGCCTGTAAGATGTTCAAGCACAGTAACGCCAAGCTCTTCCCAGCGCTGAAATGCTCTTTTCTCCCTCCCCGGCAAAAAAGCCACATTTCCCTTAATGATTGCCTCCCAAGCGCAATACCAAAACCCGCCAGGCCTCACCTAAAGAAGAAATGAGCCAACTGGTTCTAAGATCCCTAGGCTAGCATGCACTAATCTTTAGTGCACGCTAAATCGGTTAACGCACCTTAATAAAAGGACCCCATAGTGAATACAATTAGCATTATATTTTAAAAATTTAAATACTATAATTTTTTATAGTTATAAAGAAGTGAAGGTTACACATTAACCACCTTTTATGAAGCTACATTAGCATTTTTTATCGCCGAAGCATCGAAGCTTTTACCGCCATGGTCAGCGATAAAAAACACTAACTCGGCTTTATAAAAGGGGGGAAATTTATAGGCACCTTTTACTAAGCTATGGGGGTCTTATACTAAGGCCTTACCATTCTCGCAAAGTTTCAAATGGTTACAACAAAGAAAAAATGGGGAGACCCAATGATCCACAGTGAAAACAATCCACCGATG
Organism: Geotrypetes seraphini; assembly: GCF_902459505.1. Classification (NCBI taxonomy): domain Eukaryota; kingdom Metazoa; phylum Chordata; class Amphibia; order Gymnophiona; family Dermophiidae; genus Geotrypetes; species Geotrypetes seraphini. Next base: position 15,461,802 of record NC_047097.1, read on the forward strand.
AAAACAAAAACAAAAACTGTGGATACAGATGTTCTGGAGATAATTTATTAAACACTGACATATAAAACCATGAAAATTCAATTTAAAAAGTACAATGGTAAAAAATACTGTGATGAAAACACGGTCCGTGTTTCGGCGAACACGCCTTCCTCAGGAGTCCAATGGTTTGCAAACTCACATATAAAGAATTGGACTGAAAACAGTCTATTGTCTTTAAACATGTGAGCAAAGAACACCGCAGACAAGCTGAAGTAGCAACAAAAATGCTAAGGAGGATATATGATTGAAGTCTACAAAAATCCTGAGTGGTGTAGAATGGATACAAGTGAATTGGTTTCTTTACTCCATCAAAAATTACAAAGACTAATAATAATAATAAAAAAATAACAACATAATAATAATAAAAAATAACAACATCCAAAAAGGGGCCTAAATCGGTACTTAGACGATCACAAAGCTAGATCACAAAGCTAGGCCTTTCCCCTGCCTCTAAACGCCTAGAGCTAAAAGAGGCGTTTGTAGAGGAGGGGAAAGGGCGGGAGGTGGGCCGACCTAAATGGTCCATGGGCACCACAAGCCAGTGCTGATTTACAGATATTTAATGTCAGCCAATACCTAGATAGTGGCAGTGAATGTCTTTTTTTTTTTTTTTTACCCACAGTGGTCACTGTTAAAAAAAAAAGACCCTGCCCACCACTGCCTTAATATTGGCTCCTAAACATTTTCACCAGTTGTTTCTCTTATCTGCCACTCTTTGCCCTTTCAATTGAATCTGTGTCCACTCATGAATTTGTCTCTGTACTTTTCATGAAGAGGAAATACACAAAGGAAGGAGGGGATGTAACAAGTCCAAGTAAAATACAGCTACACTATCTGCTGCATTGCCATCATTGTTTTTTGTTTTTAAATTATCTTTATATACAGACCTAATCAAAGCATATGAGAACAGAAGCAGGAGCAAGATAAATATAGTACATGGATCCAGCTAAAGGAAAACAGATCCAATACTGTATTTAATATATTCTAGACAACAGGAACTGCAGTGCAAGTATTTCTAGAGACCGTGCCAAATTTTCTCCATGATTACTGTCAGCATTACATTATTGTGGGCTGGCATATCCAAAGTGCAAGCAAAGGATTCTGGGATATTATATTAAACAAATCTGATCCTGGGAAAGCCACTGCAAACAAACTAGATGATTCCTAAAGACCAGTACTTAAGACCAACAAAAGACCTATTGAAATAAATTCCAAATTCTGACACAGACAGGGACTGGAAGATACTGGAACAGAGAATTCAAATCTATAAAAAGTGGCTTCAATCCCCTGACTCTTTCTTCTTTCTATTCCTCCTTCAGCTTCTCATACCTCCAAACTTATTCATTCAAACACACACATCATTCAAATTCAAGTGTATAAAGAAAGCCTCTTTTTCTCTGCTCTCTCTTTTTCCTTTGGCCTTTTCACACCTCATATACCCACACACGCAGACATACAGCATCTCCTTAACCAGATTCAGTTCAGCCATTTGCAGAAGGGCAGAACCATTTTCCTTAAATACACAAGCAGCTCTATATCCAAATACCCATTCTGTACATTTGTAATAAGCTTATTTCTTTATATATTATATACCTTTTCCAAATCATTCCTGGCTATTCTTTCATTATTTTACTTCCCACTGCCTCTGAGGCCTGAACCCGGGACCTGAAAAAAGGCTAGAAAAAAAAAAGTTTACATTTTGACTTGATGATTTTTCTCTATGAGAAGCTCAAATTTGACAAGTTCACTCCCAGTACAACAAGATTAAGGGTAAATGTAGTCAAATCTCTAGACAAGTCTTCTGTCAATGTAAAGCATTAGAGGTGTGAAGTAAATGTATGGTTTTACATTATTATACAAGAAAGATGAGTGCATTAGTGTGGTTAGAACATTTTGTTGGAAGATATCAAACAATGCCTCCTCTTATTTAAGTTGCAACAAATCAGGCCCTTTTTTACTAAGCTACAGAAGAGGTCTATACCATTGCCTGGGGCGCTAAATGCTCCGACACTGCTCTAACGCTCATAGGAATTGATGACAGAATTGCCCTAGAAACAAAGCTACAAATGGTGCAAAACTTTACACAGGGGTGTCCAACCTTTTAGCTTCCCTGGGCCGCATTAGCTGAAAAAAAAGTTTCTGAGGCTGCACAAATGCGCAAACGCTGCAGCAAGACAGAGAAGGGAACTGGCAAGAAGGTAAACACCCGGGGGAAGCAGAGGAAAACACTGCATCGCCCTCAACCAGGGCTGCACAAAGTACTTCACGGGGCCGCAGGTTGGACACCCCTGCTTTACAGCATCGACTGTTGCCAAACATTCCACGACATCTTATGCATACAGATGAAATGGAACCTGTGAGCTTTGACAGTCTTGTAACACAGAGAGCACAGTCATTATTTTATCTTGTGATTGAAGGAGGATCAACAAAAGTGAAAATTTTCGGTGCCAATGAGTTTGGAATAGTATTCTTTCCGTTTTTCCTTCAGTTTGATTTTATATTGTTTGATTTGGACTAACAATCCAGTTTTCATGGAAGTTTGGAATCGGGCATCTAAACTGACTATTGTTAATGATGCAGCAGAATGAGGGATAAACCTCACTGAAAGATACAATGCAAAAAATGAAGAACAGAAGCAGTGTGTTCTTCAGCTAGTGGCCAGCCACCGAAAGAAGTTTCCTTCTGCATCAAAGGCAGCTTATGTCATAGACCATTGATTATTTGTCAAGTGCACAAGAATTATAATATACTAAGCTAAGCAATAGTTTAAAAAAAACAGTGAGGTAGGGTGACCCCTAAACTTTGTTTAAGTAAAAATTTGTGCATTTTTCATTTGTATATAAAGGAATAAAATTAGCTTTGTGGACAAATGAAATGTGTTAATTAATATTTTGGACACCCAACAAATGCATTCAGGTACACATCAGTATATGAAGAGCCAGCAAGCTACTCACTATTATTAATCAACAAGTGGAGAAAAGACCTCAGCGTCACGTTGGATTAACCAAACAAATCCTCCGGACTCAGCAACTTCAAATATAACATCCTCGGTCATAAAAACTCCACTGTTCTAGTCATTATTTTGTTTGAGTTAAAAAACTAGCATCGATACAGAGCATATTTCAACTCTCCACTCTTATAGATTATCTTAGTCAAAAAACTCAAAACAAAAAAATAATAAAGAACTTATCTACTGCAAGGATCTTCAATAGATGATATGTGCAGAGTCTAAAGACAGTACAGGGTCCGGATCAATTTCCTACGGACCCCTCTCAGCCAACTCCCGACAGGGCCCCTGTTTCGCTCTAATTAGCTTCATCAGGGGCATAAGCTGTAACAATAATAAACCAACAATAAAAAAAACTCAATTGCAAAAAGCAGAAAAAACAGAACCCAAAAACACAGCAAGCCTTTAGCTTGAGCCTAACGCTTCAAAATTCTGCCGTGTCGGGTCCCTGTTCCACTTTACAAAGGTGCACCACATTAAAATGATGTTTTGTTGTAAATAAAGACTTGGCATCAAATACATCATTCCTACAGTATTTTTTTTTGCTTCCAATGCTCCTTCCCCAGGTGTAGGTGTTTGTCTTTGGAGCCACATAACATATCTGCCATGCACAGACAACAGCAGTGCTTATCAATCTTTTTGTGGCTGTAACTCCATGGTTGCGGTCAAATAAAATTGTGTGACCCCCCTCGCCTGGAATTACAGAATTTATTTTATTTAAAATATTTATAATCCGCTTAATGCCTAAGTGGCTCAAAATAAACATACACAATATCAAAGGACATCACATTTCTTTCAATGATATAAAACAAAATAAAAACAATAAAAACAAAAATGGTAAATCTCGAGCCTTCTTTTCAAGAATGAATTCCATCTCACAGAGTAAATATGACCTTCTTACATCACCAGAAGGCTTGAACAAAGAAATGTGTTTTTAGCAATTTTCTGAACTTCAACACATCTCTGAAAAGGATTCAGGTCCCAATTCCTGCCCCATACTTTCTCTGTCTCTGTCATATGTAAGTCAGGTACCTGGGGACACATCTTAAAGACCAGAAACCATCTTTCAAATATGTCCGTCTTTTATTATGAGTTTCACATATTTATACGAATCAGGTTTGCCAGCATGTGATGGCATGTGACGTAAGGTCACATGAAACTTTAAACACATCAGCATTTTTCCTAGCTAGAGATTGAAGTCCAAAAGGTAAGAAAAAGCCTTGACCAGCAGAGCTTCTTAACTAAAGCTGTCTGTAAATACGGCTTAACAAAACAATTGAATTCACTTCACATTATCTCTGTTTAAACATTATCTGTCTTCAAAGAAGGGAAAGATAAACAGGGCCTACCTTTGCATCTTTAAACAACATATGCCTAAGGACACTTACTAAAGTTCTGATACGTGTCCCTTCAAATCCCCTCTTACGACATGTAAATGACGTCACAAATACACAGCATGAGCTGGAAGGGAGTGATACCTTAGGTATGTCTCTCAAGGAGGGGTCTTTTAGGAGCTGTAATACGAATAACACAGTACATGAGCAGTCAAGATAAGAGTGCAAATAATAAGAGATTATGCATTCAACTAAAGTGCTGATCCCAAGAATTAGATAAATCAGAGTTACATTTGAACTCAGCAAAGAGGTCTGCTAATTTCTGAATGTCCATAGTAGGACCTATATTGTCAGAAAGAAAAGTACAACAGCATAAAATACTGGGAAGAATTTTTCAGCTAAAATCCTAGCTAGGGCCATATGATTTTGAGAACCATCTGAGAAGTGGAGCCTAATTGATCAGTAATACCTTGCAAGGCGTCCCTAGAATAGTTCACAAGGCGTTGCTGATTATAATAATTTTAACTAATCCGATCAACATTCTTATTAATAGTAATAAAGGGAATAAGGAACTCAAACCCAGCCTTAACCTGAGCTCGGGCCTTAAATTCATCTGGGACCCCTCTTGGGACCCCTATAGCATCTATGTATACATGTGATCAGATTTATATCAAGACAAATAAAAGGAAAAACCATGTGAATAGGAAGGATGCCTTTCAGAAAGAATATGCAGAAGCATGGTAACCTTAACTAAAGTGCACTGGCCTATCCACTGGCTGGGTAGCTTAACAGGGAGCCAAAAGTCTCCATAAAGCCAGTAAATATTAAATCTGATGCAGCAACAATAGGGCATACCTATGAGCCAAGACAGAACAATAACCTGGGGGTAAATTACCTACAAAACTACCCTGTGTCAGAATAGAAACATGACATATGTAATTGCCCTTATAGATGATAACGGCAATATCAAGCTTTTGTTGTCCTGGCAACAAAGGGTATTTAGAACACTACAGTGCACAAAGGGGATAGGTAAATAACCCAAAAAGGCATGGTTGGATACCAGGAGGGAGGTCCAGATGTACGGTTCCTAGATGGGGTCTAGCTTGAGCACATATGTAACAATTACTCTTATTATGTTGATCAGCAGTGAATTTCATCCATTCTAACCAAAGGTTACGTTCTGAAAACCCTACCTCAACAGCCACAATATCTTCAAAAGTGGGATTGGCAATAGCCATCATGTCAGTAAGTTTATTGAATGTAGGGGCCAGTGGGTTAGTATTTTTTGGGGCCCCCACAAAATGGCGGGAGAAGATGAGTGGAGGTAGATAGATCCCGTAAGAAAACTGATGATAGCTAGACCCACCCTTAAACCACATGTCCATAATGTACATACCTTCATCAGTAGGTCTAGGGTTGTCAATAGTAAGAGAAAGCTTAATAATTTGTACAGGAACACTTTTCCTATAACAGTGTCCAACCTTATGAAGGGTCATACAAGTAAGCAGTGATTTACCATTTTGGTCCACTGTTTTTCAGAGTATTTTCTAGTTTATAAACCCAGTCAGTATTAATATTCCACCCTACCACTCCCCAGAATGCACACTTATCCCCCCAACGTAAGTCAGTAACATATATATATATGTCCTTAGTTTTAGGAATCTCTGAGGACCAATGGCACAGCCTTGGGATATCAATTGATGAACAGTCCACAATGTCACAATACTCAAAGGAGAAGGTGGCAACTTGCACACTGCTGGAATTATACCAAAGGGTAGCATACTATCGGTCTTTTCTGGATTCCAATTGAAGGACAGCCTTTGCGAGGGAGTAGTCCAGCTTGACGTCGTGTTCGCAAAGAGGTGTCGGGGGTGCTGTTTACAGCAGGAGTGTCATTTACAGATGGGTATGGGCAGAAAGTGTCGTGAACCCAGAACACATCATCCCTGTAGACCCAGTTAGAAATGATCCATACAGGGAGAAAAACTAGCAGCAGCGGTGCCAGTAAGAGAATGATAAAGTTGGTAGAATGCTGCAATGAGATCATTATGTTGTTCCACTGGAGGAGGTGAAATCTGCGCAGGGAAGACTTGCTTCTGGGGTTTTAGGTTAACCCTCTTCAAGCGACTTGCGTGGATCCAAACAGGACACTCCTCAGTGAGTGCAGCGGGCCTGGTCACAGCGATCACAGTAGTGGGAAGGCCAAAGGGGAAATCTGTCTGCTTCCGATCCTTGGAAAGCTGCTGGATAATCACCAGGCTGGAAAAAATGGGTAGGAATCTGTGGAGAGAAAGGAGAAGTGCAAGACACGTTTCTTTGAACAAGCCCTAATATTTCAATTAGCTTTTGGACGTATTCCTCCTGTATCAAGGGAAAATCTACCCATGGGGCGGGGAAAGGTCATCCCGTGAGAATCTCAAAGGGAGAGCAGCCAGATGTCTGTGCATACAGAAAGAGATACTTGAAAAGAAATGCTTGAAAAGCATTCCAAATATCATTCAGCAGCTGTACTCCAATGTGATCCAAATAAGAGATAGAAAACAAGAGAAACCATGTTGCCTGCACTGAACGTGGCAACATGCAACAATACCAATTCATTCACTTAGCATAGCCATGGCAAAAGAGAGACAATACTCAGTTACTTAAGGTTCTTAATTGAACAATCCAAAAGGATATGTTTTTTCGTGCTTCATATAACTATTATGCACCTCAGAGAGACCATACTGATGTACTGAATGTATTCAGAAATGTATATTGAATGGATCATATGTAGGGAACACCACGAAATAAACGCTGCATAAAATAAAACTTTTTTCTTATAACCCCTAACTAAACTATATTCAGAATATAAAAGCTATAGGTAAAAGAACATTGCGCAGTTAGGCTAGTAAGAAGTGGAAAAAGAGCTCTAGAAATGGCCAATATTATGTATCCTGGGGTACCCACTAAACTAAGACAAGTAGACATGACACAGACAAAACATAAAGTTTTAAGCGTGGAGCTATTTCTCCATCTGTCAAGTGTGCAGGGCTGAATTTAACTCTGCAAATAAACACATTGATATAAAAAAAAACCAAAACTACAAATAATGTATATCATAACCATCTCATATTTGAAAAAAGGCATAAAGCTAATGTCTCTTTGGAGCGTCTCTATCTCTGCAGTGATAAAGAGGACCCGTGGAAAACATTAGAAATATCTGTGCCAAAACTGATCTGGGATGGCTATGTATAAATCCGGAAAAAACCATTTTAAATTAGCAACATCCTAATTTCAGCTAAAACAATAGAAAGGAATTGTATTTTCCAATTTATTTTCAATTCACAACCGTGCCAGCTGTAATTATCGAGCTATATATCTCTGTATCAAGGAGCAAAAGGTCAAGAATGAAAATATCACTAGCAAGAAGTTAAAATGTCGAGCGAGCACTACGATAACCAATACCATGATATTGGGCAATGAATAAGGGAGAGCTAGCAGCTGGTATCCAGGGTTTCCCCTCTTTGCACCAAAGTCCGTCCAAAAGGGCGGCTTTGGGCACCTGCCAAACGCCAGGCATCAAATTCAGAGGAGGGGGTGGTAACAAAGGACTGAAGCTGTGAAAAAAGAGAGGAAGAGAATCCTGTTCACCCTTGAGACCCAGAAGCCTATTTAAAAGAAGGGCTTGAACATCGTGAAGAGTATGAAGGGTAATGGGGTGACCTAGGGTCAGAGAAGTAACCATCTCTACCACCATAGCACAAGCAGCCAGGGCTTTCTTGAACAGGAGTGACTATAAAAAAAGGCAACAGAGCGTAACTTACCGCCATGTTCTCCCTTCATGGTGTTACAATAGTCCCAAACAAAGAGATAAAACATGTGGGCATAAGCAGGAAAACCCAAACTTGAGCTAGAAACCAAAGCACATCTTAAATGTCCAACATTTCATAAGTCCATCTGATAAGAGCAGTCATTTCAGAAACCAGGGTCTGTCTCAAAATCTGGTCATAGAAGGAACAAGCAGAGATCCATTGGCGGCAGTGACCAATCATAGCAAGAAAAGTAAGCATGTCTTTCTTGGTAACTGGGAGGGGCAGACACAGAATAGCAGCAGTGCAGAAAGTGCAGATTTTCCTCTGACCATGAGACAGGACAAAACCCAGGTATTTCACTTCAGATGTACACCAGTGCAGTTTATTTCGTGACACCTTGTGACCACACACAGACAATCATTATAAAAGGTACAAACTATCAGCCTGACAGGTCTCCTGAATTATGGAACACAAAAAGTTGTACAAAATGAGAATAGGACCATGAGGGGCAGTGCATGACTTGTAGAATAGCCAAAAGGACATTCCACACTAGGTATTCTGTTGCTTAAAGGTGAAGGCAGCCTCACCAAAGGGACTAAAAATAAAACATTCTTTAGGAAAATGACAGAAAAAAATCATTGGCTGCCGGTGGAATGGTGGAAGAAACATAAGTGCAATGAGAATTACCAAAACTCTAACAGCCCGAAATCTAGGACGAAACAGGGAATGCCATTAGCTTTGACAACAAGAGCGATGGGCGTATTATAAGAAGAGATGGTGGTTTTGATAATGCCGGAGAAAAGTCAAGAGACGAGCAGTGGAATCTCACCTTACTGCTTTATAAAACCAAGAATGAGTAACTTCAAAGAAGCACTATAGGGGGTCAGTGGAAGCCCAAACAGAGAAGTCTGGGGGAAGGGACAAAAACATTCATGCACAGACCCTGATAATGAAAGCAAAGAACAGATTAGCTTTGCTCTGCACAAGAAAGAAAACCTTTAAAACGGAATTTTTCTTTTTCTTTTTTCTTTTTTTTAACTACAAGGGAAAGATCTTAGACTGATTCAAACAGCACATTCAATTCATTCCACATAACAGCCTGTCCTACCTCAGTAGTAAACATTGGTGACACAGAAAGATGTGAGCTGAAGGAAAAATGTCATACATACACACAGCCGTACAAGTCTCATTTGTCTAGGAGTAACCTAAGTGCCTTATGACTCATTACAAAGCCAATATAACAATGCAAAAATATTCGCTTATCTTACCTTATAAGCGAGGTACAGTAATAAGAGACAATAAAATCTTATACTCTATAAAAGTTTTTTTTTTAACCTTACAAATGACAGAGTGGGCAGGGGGGTTCTATAAATAATTTCATTCTTTCCGAAAGAATGGCAGCTGCTTATATATATTCATGAGGGGCGCTTACCGAAAGTACCCCGAGATTTTTCCCAAAAAAACTCCATAATAGAACCCAAAGCTTGAACTTAAAATAAAGGGTTGGGTACAGGTCACCACTACCCAGTGAGTATTAAAGAACAGAAAAAATTCAGAAATACTCACAAAATATTGGTGATATCATCTGCCCATCGCGGACGTGCCCCCAACTGAAAAGGATTCAGGTCCCAATTCCTGCCCCATACTTTCTCTGTCTCTGTCATATGTAAGTCAGGTACCTGGGGACACATCTTAAAGACCAGAAACCATCTTTCAAATATGTCCGTCTTTTATTATGAGTTTCACATATTTATACGAATCAGGTTTGCCAGCATGTGATGGCATGTGACGTAAGGTCACATGAAACTTTAAACACATCAGCATTTTTCCTAGCTAGAGATTGAAGTCCAAAAGGTAAGAAAAAGCCTTGACCAGCAGAGCTTCTTAACTAAAGCTGTCTGTAAATACGGCTTAACAAAACAATTGAATTCACTTCACATTATCTCTGTTTAAACATTATCTGTCTTCAAAGAAGGGAAAGATAAACAGGGCCTACCTTTGCATCTTTAAACAACATATGCCTAAGGACACTTACTAAAGTTCTGATACGTGTCCCTTCAATCTCCACAAAATCACAAAATTCCTGATATTTCATTCCATAAAACTGGGCCCGCAATAGACAATCAAGATTTCACTTTGTTAACATATCTCACTTCCTCCCTTTTACGCACATCTAATAATAAACAATTTTCAGACCTCAATGATCTAGTCGGCCTATACAGTTTCAAACACTTTAACAAATAATCAGGTAACTTTCAGAATTTTAAATTGTATAACGAAGCAAATTGGCAACCAATGAATAATGAGGCACCTATGGATAGCTCGTGCAGATTGTGACCCCAAACATGGGTTTTGTGACCTTGTGTGTGCTCCCAACTCACAGTTTGGGAAACTCTGAACTAGAGGGTAAGGTAAGGATGCGAATAAGCCATTCCAGGATTGATTGTACTGTGTCTGACTACTGTTGCACCTCCGACTCTGTTTTCCTGTTATGGTCTGGCTGCTTTCTCATTAAAAATTATTTCAAGATGAAGTAAGTTTCTACCGTGAATGGCATTGGTTGTCGGTTGAGGCATGCATTATTTTTAAGTTGGGTTGTTGTGTCTAGTATAAAATCTTACGGGTCAAGCTCCATCTTATTTGACTAATTCACTTTCTTTTGCTAGTCTTAAATATTCACGTAAAGCCCATGCTTTTTTGCTTATCCATCAAAGAAGGGCTGCAAGTTTAACAGATTTCATGAACGCATGATTTCATATCAGACTGCTAGTTGGGACAAAGAATTCAAACAATGATCTCTCATGTCCTTCTCATACCTGGAATTTAGAAGGCATTTCAAAACTTATTTATTCTCTAGATTTTGGGGTCATTAAATTCTGTTATGATCGCCCGGTTGTAAATTAGTGTAACCGCATAGTTCTTCAAGGTTATGTGGTCTAGAAGTTGATTTTTATGCTATGTTATGTTTTGTGAACAAATTTCCTTATAGTTGTCCCCAAATCCTCTGGTCCTATTTTTGGGCCAGTACAGTAACTGGAATATACAGTACTACCAGGCAATAATCCAAACACACCTCAGCAGATAGCACACACCAGTGCCAGGTTCTTCTTGCCAGTGAGATTGTAGCATATGGTAGAAGTGTAAACTTTACTCCACCCTCAAACCAAACCTGCAAAGTTTATTGTGATTAATTTATTAATTTGAACTTCATTTAGTTCCACCAGTGTAAATAATGTGAATATGCAGCTAAGCATGTGAAATAAATTCCTAGGAAGCCCTCTTCCTAGCCGAAAGCTTTCAATCCCTCTAAGCTGCTCAACCAGTTTTTAATCCCGTTAAGGGGTTGCTTCACCCACACGCAGGATTTAGAATAATGTATGGAGAATAGTTGTTTGTGTAATAACAATTCAATAAAGGGAAAACTTGTTCAGTATATGAAACTCAAAATAATATTATAAAAATAGTTTGCTGCCGCCTTCAATTAGCTTAAATAAAGCAAAATGAGTCTCAAAGCTTCCAATACAGACTGCAAGTCTATCAGGTACTTATTAAAGCCCCTATGTATTATCATTGACTCCAGACAGGTTGGGAAGTACAGAACAGAGAAAAACGTAGAAAAATTACACCTGAGACAAAGTCTGTTCTAAATAATAAATACAGGTTCCACATACAATTGGCTTGTACTTAATCAAGAGGGAAAGACCTCAGTAAACAAAAACCCAGACCAATAAAAATATTTTAAACAGGTGCCCACAAATACTATCAGCAAAACCTAGCAAATGGGTAGTTGTAAATAACCAGTTCCTATACACTTCCTCCAACCCGCATCGTTAAATAGATGAATCAGACACCAGCTAGTCATCTCTTAGTCATATTTTTATTGGTCTGGGTTTTTGTAAAACAGACTTTTCTCAGGTGCAATTTTTCTGCGTTTTTCTCTGTTCTGTTTTTCCCGACCTGTCTGGAGCCAATGATATTAAATTGGGGTTTTAATAAGTAGTTGTTATATGTTGTTATTAAAGGTTTCTGGAGAGAACTCTCTCTCTTTTGAGGCTGCTAAATTGAATGTTTGGTTTGG